>NC_136239.1:33590000-36567500 GCF_053564925.1 Oryzias latipes
ATGAAAGATTGCTTTTACTTAAACTATTGTGTATATATATATATATATATATATATATATATATATATATATATATACACTGACCAAAAATATAAACGCAACACTTTTGTTATCGCTCCCATTTTTTATGGTATGAACTCAAGATGTGAAACATTTTCCACATTCACAAAATAAACAATTCTCTGAAATGTTGTTCACAAATCTGTGATAGTGAGCACTTCTCCTTTGCCAAGACAATCCATCCCACCTCGCAGGTGTGCCAAATCGAGATGCTGATTAGACAGCATGATTATTGCACAGGTGTGCCTTGGACTGGCCACAAGAAAAGGCCACTCTGAAATCTTCAGTTTTGTTTTATTGAGGGGGTCAGGGGACTCAGACAACCAGTCAGTATCTGGTGTGACCACCATTTGCCTCATGAAGTGCGACACATCTCCTTTGCATAGAGTTGATCAGGTTGTCTATTGTGGCCTGTGGAATGTTGGTCCACTCTTTTTCAATGGCTGTGCGAAGTTGCTGGATATTGGCAGGAACTGGAACACGCATATAAGCCGTATACGCCGATCCAGAGCATCCCAAACATGCTCAATGGGTGACGTGTCTGTTGAGTATGCTGGCCATGCAAGAACTGGGATGTTTTCAGCTTCCAAGAACTATGTACAGATCAGTGACGTGCGGTGAGGTTAATGGCTGGTGAGGCACTGACGTCATCAGTCAGATTTACAAACATATGAACCATACTGAGTAACTTATTCACCATTTGATTGACAACAGTTAAAGTGTTTTGTTTAAAATATCATTTTAACATGTTCAAAGTGTTTTTTCATATGCAAACTGCAGCATAGAAAAAAGCAAAAACGTTATTATCGTCTTACCTTTACTTGTAAATAAAGTCCATACGCCGCTCCTTCTGAAGAAAATGACTTGCCGCTTGCTATCACTTATTCTATTATTTTTTAAGCGTCATAATCTCAGGGCTCACTGGCACCCCCTAACATGAGGCACGAGAATGTCTGGCCTCACCCAGCGGCTTTTTTGCCGGCGTTTAGCGCTCAGCACAAGAAACACGTCCCTCACATACAGTTATTTATAAAAACAAACACTGTACATCATCTGCTAAATTATGTAAACTCAGCTCATATAGTACAAGTGATTGAACCGACATACAGAGAGACAGCAGTACCGTCTGACTGCATAGGTATTGCGCAATCCAAGGTGAGGCTCAGCGAGCTGGTGCCTCATCGCACGTCACTTAGTATCTTAACGGCAAATGCGGAAATTCAGCGATTTTAAAAGAAAAAACACCAAAAATGGTACATTTAAATGGAAAATGACTGCAAAGCACAAATTACTGATTAAATATAATAATTGAATTTATTTTTTCTCTTTTCTTCCCATAATGACATGTGAGGCACAGCCTCACCTGCCTCTCCTGACTGCACGTCACTGGTACAGGTCCTTGCAACATGGGGCCGTGCATTATCATGCTGCAACATGAGGTGATGTTGTTGGATGTACGTAACAACAATGGGCCCCAGGATCTCGTCACGGTATCTCTGTGCATTCAAAATGCCATCAATGAAATGCACCTGTGTTCTTCGCCCATAACATACACCTGCCCATACCATAACCCCACCACCACCATGGGCTACTTGATCCACAACATTGACATCAGAAAACCGCTCACCCACATGACGCCACACACGCTGTCTGCCATCTGCCCTGAACAGTATAAACAGGGATTCATCCGTGAAGAGAACACCTCTCCAACGTGCCAGACGTCATTGCATGTGAGCATTTGCCCACTCAAGTCGGTTACGACGACAAACTGGAGTGAGGTCGAGACCTCGATGAGGACGACGAGCATGCAGATGAGCTTTCCTGAGACGGTTTCTGACAGTTTGTGCAGAAATTCTGTGGTTATGCAAACCGATTGTTTCAGCAGCTGTCCGAGTGGCTGGTCTCAGACGATCTTGGAGGTGGACATACTGGATGTGGAGGTCTTGGGCTGGTGTGGTTACACGTGGTCTGCGGTTATGAGGCGGGTTGGATGTGCTGCCAAATCTCGGAAACGCCTTTGGAGACGGCTTATGGTGGAGAAATGGACATTCAATTCCCTAGCAACAGCTCTGGTGAACATTCCTGCTATCAGCATGCCAATTTCACGCTCCCTCAAAACTTGCAATATCTGTGGCATTGTGCTGTGTGATACAACTGAAGATTTCAGAGTGGCCATTTCTTGTGGCCAGTCTAAGGCACACCTGTGCAATAATCATGCTGTCTAATCAGCATCTTGATATGGCACACCTGCAAGGTGGGATGGATTGTCTTGGCAAAGGAGAAGTGCTCACTATCACAGATTTAGACAGATTTGTGAACAATATTTCAGAGAATTGTTTATTTTGTGTATGTGGAAAATGTTTCACGTCTTTGAGTTTATACCATAAAAATATGGGAGAAATAACAAAAGTGTTGCGTTTATGTTTTTGGTCAGTGTAGAATCCCTATATGACACATACTTACATAGGTGTTGACCACCTTCTAAGAATGCCCACAGTGCTAAACAGTCATAGTCCCATTCACCCATGAACACACACATTCACACACTGATTGGGGCACCGCCGCTGAACACTGGCATAAACCTATAACCACCAGTACCGTTTGGTTCAGTGTCTTGCCCAAAAACACTTAGACACATGGACAGGCACGGCGGGAACCAAACCTTCAATCTTCATATTAGAGGTCAACCGCTATACCTCTGCATCATAACCGCCCCATGGTGCAGAGCTACAGTCTTGTTGTTATCTCTATATCTACACATCCTCACTTTTGGAGTGAATGCTTTTGTACACTTGGGTCAGATCATTGCTATTATGTTACAATTAAATCAGGTGGTCACAGACCAATGTCAAAGTGACACTTGTCAGCATATGGAACAGAACCCTTCTAGACTCAAATAACTCTGCAGTGTTATAACACAAGACATCATGGTGTAGACAGAGGCAATTGCATGCTGCAGTTGTGCTTTTCTTTTTGGTATCTATCATAAAATTGCTCTTAGTTTAAGCATGTACTAAAGTTTAAGTTACTAGCCTCAGAGAAGACCATTTTTAGCTCATTTTATTTCATGCCTTAGACCATAAAGGATCCAGAAGTAGGAGCTCTGTTGTTTTAACAGATGGTGCAACACCTACACTGCAACAATTTCTTTTCTTGTTCTCTGGAGAATTTATTGCTATTGCTCCTACGACCTTACCAGGCTTTTACTGCCAAGTGAGGACAAAAACAGGTTCAGCCATTTCAGGCTTTATGCTGCAACATGTTTTTTTTTTCATCAAGCAAATAATACGACTGCATATAGATGACCAAATGTAAATAAATCATTTCATCTGAAGCGAAATGATCAAACATCAGTTTGGTGTTTTTTTTTCCCCGTTTTATTTTTTACATTATTGGCAAGAGTAACACATGCTTATCTAAAGTGCTATTGTGTAACATGTTTTGCAGATATATCCAGGTTTTATCCGCACCCCAGTGCAGCAGGAAAATGCTCTGCAGATCTGTGACCTTGGATTAGTGGGTTTGGAAAAAAGATTAATGGATGTTTTCATCAGTGCAATCAAATTGCAATGTAAATGTTGGTTTTCAGAATAACTTTGGAACAAGCTATTCATAGTGAAAAAACATTTCATGTAGAACTTTTTTGGCCCTTTCATTTTTCAGTTGTGCATCTGAAGCAATGTAGTGTGAAAAGACTTCTATTGAAGGTCATTGGTATTTGCCATTTGGCGTTCAGATATTTAAAGTCCCTCTCTGATCATCTTTTGATCTATTTTCAGTGTTCGCAGTGATCTTTTAAATATGATCATGTTGTTTTTAGCCAAAATCAAAAAAGCAGTGTTTTCTAGGACATAGTTTCTACAGAGCGGCAGTAGTTCATCAGAAGTTTGCCTCTGAGTTGTGGGTTACGGAGCCCGTGTCCTGACATTAGGATATAAAAATATATCTTGTTCCCACAGATTAATATCTTGTTCCCACAGATTATTATGTCGATCGCACGAAATACTATTCCGTTCCCACAAGATAATATTGCGTTCTCTCAAAATACTATTCCGTTCCCTCAAAATGATTAACTCGTGCGAACGCAATAATTATGTCGTTAGAACGCAATAATTATGTCGTTCGAACGCAATAATTAATCCGTTCGAACGCAATAATTATTCACGTCATAAGTCATTCACGCGGATATGCTCTCTGTACGCCGGCAAAACTAAGCCGCTTTCAGCGGTAACTTCCGTGTCTCTGTGACCCATATTCGTTCAAAAAAGGAACATGAAAAACAAAAATGATGACTTTATTACTGTCTCAATGAATATAAGAAAAATATCAAAAGATTTATGATAACTAGGCTGCTTTGTCATACGATAGCTCCTGCTAGGCTACTAGCTCCGCCGCAGAGTTCTTTGATGTATGCCGGCATTTGGGCAACTGGCTGGTCTGTTGTCAGACAGCTGATATTGTAGTTTAGGGTCGAATAGGAATAATAATATTCAGGACTTGTCTTTTATTAACTTTAGCAGTCAGTTTTTTGATTGCTTAATGAATCCTCAGCTCTGGAATATGAACATGACATGAACTGTTAAACTTGTTTATCCAACCTATTTGCCTATTTTTTGCATCAGTGGGCGGTCAGACAGAGAATACCACAAAGCTAAAAACCTTGCTTCAAATAAACTTTTTACAAACCTTTGGATATGTCATCCATTTCCTGTTCACTTTCCCACAATTCTTGAGTTAGCAACAAAATTCTACTAAAGCAGATGTGGCTGTCTGGTTCAGTCCAAAGGGGGATCCGATCGTGTCTTTAAGGTTATTTCTGTTGGTGTTCATAAGCTTGAGTGAGTTACAGTGACATGCAAATCCCCAGGCTTTGATTCTTGGACCACTGGTACTCAACGTTTACATGCTCCTTTTGGGTCAGATCTCGCCCTCTGTTGATGTTGACATCATCTGCAATGCTCAACCTCACTTAGCTGCAACTGAATGACAACAGTCCATTAGATTTCCTCTGCCTTGGCTTTGAAACAACTTCATTACTGTATACAGTAAAAATGTCTTTAAAAAAAACAAAGCAAGAAGGGGATAACAGGCATAGCTGAACAACAGATCACAAAAAACCCATAAAAGTTACTGAGAGGCAAATTGTCAAAACCTAGTGTTAGAAATAAACATGTAGACATTTAAATACGTACAGACAAAGGATGTTTTCTTCTGCTGTTTATTCCTATACTGCACCATCTGCACTGTTACACTAGTGTCTGTGGGGTTTTAACATTTTTCTTTTTTGTGTTTCTCTTAATTTTATTGTTGTTTTTAATGCTGCCAATGCATTTTGTGTCCCTTCAGAGCACTCTGAATGGTCTCTGTGTATGATCGGTGCTATACAGATAAAGCTGTCTTGCCTTACTTGTAATGATTAGTTGGGTAATTACAGCACCACATTACGCTGTCATGATGTTGGCACTAAAAATGTAAAATTACAGCTCAAAGAATGCCTATCAAATTTTATTTGAAGAAAAAGACTTAAAAATCTTAAAATATATTGAAAAAAAAGCTTTAGTGCTTTCAATAAAAGAAACTATCATCCATCCATCCATGCACCCACATAAAATGATTTATAAGACCACTTGCTTGAAAAAAGGAAATTGTTGAATCTGCCGTCTAGTGTATCTGCTTATGAAAAGAAAAGCTTTACAACTGCAGAAACTAAATTAAATTAGAACCACATGGCAGGTTCAAGTTCATACAATGTAAATGTGATGTGCAAAGCTGAAATTTTCAGCAGGTGAGCTGCGATTCAAAAAGAGTCAAAATCTAAGATCAATCTCACAATGAGATTTCTGCTGTTTTATTAGCAATAAAATAAGAATTACTGTCCTCATGGTGGTTCCCTTATCAACCAGTAGGTTTTTAATTTGTACAGTCTAATGTCAGTGTACCATGGCTTTGACAGAACAACAGCTACTCCAGTGTAACAGAGAAACACTGTTAGAATGGCGCTTCCATTAACACAGTTGTATCTGGTCAAATGTACAAACCACAACTGCCTTGTGTGTTTAAAAGCTGCTGTAATGTAAATAAGTCCCTGACATTTATTGTATCGTGTTATTGAGGAGGCTGGAAACTAAAAACTCTAAACTGCAAATCTTAAGAAACACAACTGGGTTACTTTCTAAAAGATTGGGTCCAATGAGTGTGTCGGTTAAGCAAAGGTCCTTGAAAAAGATGTTGGAAAAAAACATTTAAATCTTTCAGAGTGGTCCCAGGAAATGACCTGGAGGGGAAAAAAAAGTAGGCCTTGCTAAAGCCTCAATCAACACTGTGCTACCCCGCTCAAACACACCTGATTCAGCTCATCATCAAGCTCTGCAGAGTCCTTTTAATGACAGTCGTTAAAGCCAGGTGTGTTTGAGCAGGACGGCAGCTTAAACATGAACGGCGTGCGCCCTAAGGGCTGGGCTTGGGGGAAAAAACACTGCTCTGGATGATGCCCCAAACATCAATTACAGTTACATTTCAAAAAGTGGTTTTGTAGCATTGAACGTCTAAAAAGAAAAGGTCTATAAATGGATAAATGACCCATAAAAGAACAATGGAAAAAAATGCTTTGATTTTCAGTTTACAAAATATAGACATTTTTAGTATTATTTTTTTTAAGTAGGTCAAACTTTGCTGAATAGGCCCGCTTGTTGTGAGACTTTCCTCTCCCGCTTTACCCAGTGGTATTGCACACTTGGCATGATAGTTCTCATACGTTCATCATTATCTATCTTCTTCATATTTGTTTCCTTTTAAGAACACCACACCCAAATACCACACATCTCATGAAAAACTCATTGGGTTTGTAATTAACAAGAGCCAGATGGTTCTTGAAATTTACCCCATTTGCCCTCCCAGAAATATAGTGGCACTTCTCCACTTTTTTTTTGGATGGCTGAAACTAGTTTCTTGTTTTATTAATAAATGACATCATAGATACAGGAATTTGTTTGCAGTAATGCTGCAACAGTCATTGTGTTTATAATTTAATATATAACATTGTAAATTGTTTCCATGTTCACTGTTAACATGTTAAATCATTGACTGTTGAAATCTTAAGTGGAACGAATTCACAGATTAATTAAAGTTTGCTTTGAAGCATGCATGCTTACAAGTAACAGACAGGCACTTTAATTGATAAAAGGCACAACTGCTCACTAGTTTAAACGGCTTTCTTTTAAGGGTTGTGTGTGTGTGTGGGAGTATAATGAAGGGTCAATGGAAAAAAAAAACACAACTACAAACAAAGTGCTCTAAAGCCCTTTCATTTTGTCCCCATTGAATTTTGGTGAACATTCTGACACCGTCCTTTTGAAGCGATTGCTGAGCATACAGTTCAGAGAAACACTCACTTCTGTCACTGGCAACCCAGTCTTTGTTGTCGTCTTCATTGTGCTTTGCTGACCTTGTGCTTTTCTAAAGAGCAACATCCCACACCTCCGATTAATGCCTCATTAACCCTGATGCTGACTGCAAGCAGGGCTGGAGTACACCCTCTGTCTATTTAGGCATCACTCCCACACTCAGACTTTTAACTCAGATGTTATTAAGAGGCCCAACCCTGGGTAACAGTAACACCCTCCATCTTGAAGAAACACCAGCTTTGAGATTTTTATTTTGGGAGAAGCAAATCCATAAACCATTTGTGCAAATGCTGAACATATATTTACTGCTTTCAATCATTTTACCCTCAAAATATAAATTAAACATGTATTTTTTTAGTGTATTATCAAGAAAGAAAAATATATATGAAAATATGTTTTTTTAAATATCTGAAATATAGTATAATTTGTTATGTGCCTTTAAATCGGGAAATACGGACAGCGGATTACAACAGAACTTGGATTGCAGTCAGAGGAGACTATCATTCCCTTCAGAAAAAGTGTTTTTGGTCACACCGCTTTTCTGTTAGAGCAACTACTGAGTGGAACTTCACACCCGTAACTATCAGAAATCAAAACACATATAACTTATTCAAGACACAGTTAAAGAAATGGCTCATTGACAGTCAGAGCTGTCAACACTGAGTAAACCTCCTCTCACCGATCCTCGCTATTATCTTGTCTTTTATGTGTGCATGTTCTTAAATTTGTATGATTTTGGATTGTTTTATCACCAATTTGGTTTTAGGTTAACTGCTAATTTTACTGAATGCGTTGTTTAATAAATGTATGTAATGTTATGTAAATGTGTCATTTTATTTTGATCTTTTAGGGTGATTTTAACATCTACCCAGGGACTGCAGATGAAAAATAACCCTTTGGCTAACTCTGGCATATTGACAGAAATGTTTATTAATATACGCTGTCCCTATATTAAATAAATAAATTCATTCATTCATTTTGTATTCTGTTTTTCCCTTTCGGGGTCATGGGGCTGCTGGAGCCTATCCTGGCCACTTATAGGCGAAAGCAAGGGACACCCTGGACAGGTCGCCAGTCTGTCGCTTGGTAGAATGTCCACAATCACACTGCCATCCACTCTCACACTCACACCTATGGACAATTTAGAGTTGCCATTTAACCTATGAAGCATGTTTTTGGGCGGTTGGAGGAAGCTGGAGATCCCGGAGAAAACCCACGCATGCACGGGGAGAACATGCAAACTCCACACAGAAAGGTCCCCTATTGATGTTGTTTTTCATGTCCCCCAGCCGGGATTTGAACCAGGGCCTTTCTTGCTGTGAGGCAAGAGCGCTAACCACTGCGCCACCGTGCAGCCTAAATAAATAAATGAAATGAAAAATAGATCTTGAAAAGTTTAGCTAAAATACCACATTTTTTGGATTATAAGTCATGTTTTTGCATAGTTTGGATGGTGGTGCGACTTATACTCATGTGCGACTTATGTAATTTCAAATTAACAGCAAAGCAGAAGAAGAAGCGCCGCTCAGTCTTAAGATGCATTCACATTGAGTGCATGTGGCGTGTTTAATAATGTGCTATAAGTGGCTTCTTGAATGCACATTCATCCAGTGGTGTTCGCATGCAGGGAGTGGAATTCTTCTTCTTTTGTTTTTCTACTATTTGCTGGCGCTCGTCCGCCTCCTACAGTGGGATGAGGCTTGATGTGAAAAGTCAAAGGGGGGCCAATCCCACAAACTTTGCTCCAGGCTTTTTGGTTTTCACAGATCTGTTCCTATAAATGTCTGACTTGATGTCACAATAATCCGGCCGAACACAAAACATCATTATAATTTCTCCTTTGTGATCATGTTTTGGCACTTCTGTGTTTTGAAAAGGACGCGACCCACACGTCACAATCAAATCTGTCTCCTGATTGGTCACAGTTTGAGGCATCTTGTTTCCTCCTTCCTTTTTCATAGGGGGTTTGGTGTTTGGTCTGAGTTTTTGGGCGTGTCTGTCTGTCTTCGTCAGGTGCTTCTCGTAGGTTAGCGTTATTATGTCAAATGTTTAATTTTGTTGTTTTGTTGTTATGAGTGTTGTTGAGAGGGGGTTTGGATTTTTATAAGCATAAGCTTCTTCCATTCCCCTTTCAAATCCTGTTTTCAAAGTCGTGTGTAGACTCATTTTTTCATCTAAAAGTTGATTTGATTTGAAATAAAACTCTCGTATTCGTGTAGCAGCCAAGAAGTTCAGCTGGTTGAACTTCCAGTACGTGAATAATGAACAGCTGTTCCAGATGTTGATAACGGATCTAAAAACTTGCGTAGTGATGCTTCAATGTAGGCGTTCTGAATGCGGAAGCCCGAAATTCGGATTGACGTGCATTTACAGACTTCTCATTGAAAGTGGCCACTTAAAGTTGACACGTTTGGTTTGAAGGCAGCTTGACGGTGGGCTTAGCAGAAATGTTGGAAAGCAACCCAGAGGATAAAGATTTAAATGAAATTAGCGATTAGAAATGATATAAAAGAGTTTACTTCATGTGTTGGCATTTTCCTTACGCTATGGTTATCTGAAATAATTGTTCATATTTTGAGCTAATTTACTAGATTCCTCCTATGTTTCATGAAGCTAAATAGGCATCAATGTATTACTGTAGGAAAGTGTGCATGTATTCAGTCTATTATTATGTACTGTATATTATGATTTACCTTTCAAGATGAAATTTCCATTCTTGTTGTGTTGTGTTACATAACTTGCTCCCAAAGTGACACTTATGTGAGTTGTTTCTTCTTTATCACACAATTTTGCAAATTACAGTCCAAAAAAAATAGGGCAATTGTTGAAACTAAATTTAACAAATGAATTACGGTACTTATTAAAAAAGCAATGGGAATTTTCTTTATTTTTTTTATTCTTTCAGATACAAAACTACCTCAGTTGAATTTTAAATCACAATTTTCTTAAAAGAGACATACAACTTTGAACTTTTGCTGGATCTGGAAGGTGGAAGATTGTGTGGATTAAGCAGGAGCGATAAAATACGTAACAAAAAGCGACGCGTATACCTGCTTTGACCTTCAGCTTCTCTCATCTACCACGCCGACACAGCCGAGGTGCAGGTCTGAAAGCAGGTCAGGTCTATGCACTGTAGCCATTGGTGTTTATTGATCGAGCTGCGACAGGTGATTGGAGAAGCTATGCTTTTGTACTGAGTGATGGCTGCTTGACCAAACACTACAACTTACTAACAGCCCTCAGGAGAATGACCAGCGGCTCATCAACTCACTATTTGTTCTCTACATTAGCAGAAGTGGAATGGCAGTCTTCTTCACGCATCTTTAAATAATCAATCAATAAAGAGCTGCTTAAGGAGCAGCTGAACACCTCCGAAGAAGAGCAGGTTATCTAAGAGAATTTTTAAAATACAGAGTTGAAAGTGTATTTTGTGCAACTAACTTGGGTTTTAAAGTAAAACGACCCTCTGTACGTGTTTACATCCACATGCCCCTGTGTGGTTCACAGGGGAAATACCATAGCAGTGTCAATCCAGCAGAGCATGTTCAGAGAGATTATAGAAGTCAAATGGCCTTCTCTCCCATTGTGAGCGTTAAACTGATGCTGACAGCTAGTCATAGACGTTGGGGGTCCACTCTGCCTTCACTGCCCAGTAAATCTAGAACCTAAAGCAGATAAATCGTTGAGGTGTTAGTGGGAGAGTAGTGGCCCCAAAAACTCTCCCTTACAACGCAACAACCCCCTCCCATTCATTGGAATCATAAAAGCTATGCTTCAATACTGTGATTTGTGAGGGGGAAAAGAGGGCGCTGAATTGGAATTAAGGAGAAATAAAGGCGTGGTAAATGACCTGGATGTTGGTCAGGAGGAGGAATGGGGGGGTGAGAGTGGGGGTGGGGGGTCAGGTCTGATCCAGGCGGCCATGCTCACCAGCTCTCAGACAATGGGCCCCATCAGCCCTGATGCGGCTTGACAAGTGAATGACATGCTGAATGGTTGCCATGGAAACAAATGTGTTGAATTTTATGCATGCATATTCTGTTTTGCACCCCCTCACATACACACACACCCTAAACTATTCTTTTTTTTTTTTTTTAAGACTGATAGTGAGCTGACTCTAAACAGTGGCCTGGATGGTGAACTGCACGGGGAGCCTTCTTTTCTGTCACTACTCCAACAGACATTGTAGCTCAGCTTAATGTTAACGCCTCAGAGAGTATTAGCTTAGTGCAGCCAGAGCTCAGGAGGGGATGAATCTGTGTGAATCGACAGAAGTGCATTAGCTCCAGGAGGATGGGGTTTTCCAGTAGTAATGACCCAATAACAAATTCTCCGGCTCACTTTGTTGGACCTTAACCCACTGTGATTTCTTGGGAATTTTGACACAGACAACAAGGAAAATGGCATGCTTCATAAACAGCACGGCTGGGGTTTATTTTATGTCTATGTTGCCGTGGCTTTTCACTTGCTACAAAAGAGTTTTTGTATCATCACATGCCTTCTTCTGGTTCCCAAATAATAACCGTAGAGGTCCATTGCTCCCTTCTAACACAGCAAAGTGTGTAAAACATACTGTAAAAGCTTCAGATAAAGTAGCTCAACCTACATACTTTTGACTGAGGTTAGATGATTTAGCAACACATAGTTTTATGGGGTCATCACCCCCAAGATTATGTGGTTTGGGAATGACTGAAGGCCCGTACACACCGGGACGAATATTCGCCAGGCGTTATTCGCCAGCGTTTTTCGCCACGTTTTTTGTGTTCACACCCAGGCGACGATGAGCCGAGTGAACATGCAATTTCATTCCCTGACATTAGATGGCGCTAAATGTAAAACAGAAATACTCCTGTACACAAGGTGGCGCCGCGCAACTTTACGCTTCTTAAAGTCGCTTTTCACTCAGAAGAAGAGAGCTAGTATTTACGTGCTTGTCAGAATCATACAAAGAAAACATGAATATTTCAAGCACCAGTTGCTCCAACTGGTGTTTGGTTCGGGGATATTTTAGAATGTCCGTCATTATTTCTTCGCAGCAGTGTAGACGCTACTTGGCGTCTATCTTCTTCGCTGGTATGTGTGCTCAGCAAGGCATTTTGTGTTTGAGCGCCCCCAAGTTGTGTTTTACTGTAACTTCAGAAGCTCCAGACACGTGTGCAAAAATGCCATTCTCATTGGTCAAAAAAAAAAAAAACGAACCCGAGGCGTTTTTTTTTTTTTTGACGCTTTGACGCGTGGCATTTTTTCGCGTCGGTGTGCACACTCTCATTGGTGCCCTTTGTTTAGTCACGAGGCGTTAAACATCGGCGAAAATCGCGCGCGAAATTCCTGCGCGAAATTCGTCCCGGTGTGTAAGGGCCTTCAAGATGATTATTTTGACTGCACCATTGGTGCTTTGGTTTGAGATCATTGCCTATTTAGAGGGTTTAATCAAAATCCTCCAAATAGCAGTGACTATTTTTTGGTAAGTACTTAATAACTGTAAATACTCAATAAATGTTTAACATCTTATCATTACTACAAATCAATCAACAAATAAAAGTGAACATGTCACCTGAGACTAGTAAAAAGGTGAAAAAATAAATAATTTTTAGACCAAAAATGTCTTTGTCCCAAATAATCCATTATGTCATGTATAGAATTTTTTTTAACCAATAAAAGCGGTGCCACTTTTCTCTGCCTCAGAATCAGCTGGAATTGCGTTGATTGCGTAAATTGTTGAAAGGTTACAGTATACCAACGAGTGTTTTTATTTAGGCGTTTCTGGCGACATCTGTGGTGTTAAGGGTAAGGTCATGTTGCAATATTTTACCTGACTAGTTACACCTATGCTGCTTAAAACGAAGAGAAATAAATAATTCAAGTATGATTTTTATTTTTTATTTTTGTGTTTTGTTATGGTTAGTTAAGCAAAAATGTATCAGTTAAACAATCTCATTATGTAATGTTTATGTGAAGGAAAAGAAAATAAATGTGGGTTTTTCCGAGACAAGCCACACTTTTGTGTAAAACATTTTTATAATCATTAACAACACAAGTGCTGAGACCTCATAGGTAAAGTTGGTTAATATTTGATGTGGTGTTTGACTTGTTATCAGAGACGAGATAACTTATCTTAATCCACTGATATTTTTAGCCACACAAAGCATTTTTTACACGCTGCATGTCAGCCTGAAAGAGCAGCTAAAATTTAGGAGGAAGGTTGTCGGAGCCAAATCTCAGGTCCCCTTTCTGTACTCACTGCAGGTCACATCTCTCATTCTGAAAACAGATTATGAGCGATGTCAGCTCTCAAAAAAAGAGAATCGCAATCTTCAACAATACTTTGATCAGATCTGGGCATGCGACAAAATAGCCCCTGAGATGAAACTGGCATCTGAAACATTTCTCCCACCAGCACATATTTATCTTTTTTTTTTCTTCTTCTGGATAAAAGAAAGCAATATTCTAACATGTGATTACACTTCTGGAAAAAAAAATATACTGCAGGTAAAGCAAGATGCATTTTGTGGACAGGGTGAATTTCTAAAGTGTCAATCCTGGAGTCCGTGCACTCAAAAAGCAATCATGCAAAATCAGACATGATACTGTGTGCTCTATTATCACTGAAGAAAAACTTTAAGTTTTGTTACCATTGTTGAATACAACTATTATGACACCATAATCACCTGAGAAAAGTAATGCTCTTGTTGTAGAGAATAGATCTTCTAAAAAGCTGTAATATGACTGTTGTGGCTTAAAGCTAATTCAGTTACAACTTACAGAAACAACAGTGCACCCCTTTTTAGTTTTCAGTGTTAAAGTCCCACTCTGATCTTCCTTTAATCTACTTTAAAAGCATTCCCAGTGGTCTTTTAATAATTACGCCATTTTTAGCCAAAATTATTTTACAAAAGGAAAAGTAAAAACCATAACACTGACTCATATATGTTCCAGATTGCTATAACCAGGTTATGACTGAAGAGTGAAGACCTACAGCTTACAATTTAAGGTTACTGTTAGTATCTATGTGCATGATATATTCAGAAAAGCATCTGACTAATTAGTTTGGAAAGCTGTAAAATGTTTTATTTCTAGATGGCTTAAGGCAACTTCTATCAGATTTATATTCTTGCATTGGAACAAACCTCAGCATTTAAGAACAGTGAATCTCTATCACAAATTAGATCCAGGGAAAAAAACAAAAAAAACATCAAGACTCTTTAAATGAAGCTCTATGTGAAACAGTCATTTTCTTTGTCCACAAAAATGTGTGTCTGCTTGTGAAATTTCAGTTTGACTAATGAAAAATTGCTTTAAAAAAATAATTACTCCTAAATCAACTGTAAAGCAAGTAAGTTAGTGAAAACATTTTGTAGCAGTGTTTTAGGTAAAATCACAAGTTAATACTAGTCTAAAATTAGAAAAAAAGTTAGATTACAATAAAATTGCACAAAGGAATATCTATTGTCTATATATCTATTGCATCCCATTTTTGTCTCTGTTTAACACAACTTCAAACTAGCGCGTACAATCACTGTCTGCTGATGGGTGCTGATGCAGACAGAACAGGGGGCAGTTACTTCTTTCTTACTGCACCAGTGGCTCATGTCCAATTTATGACATTTTATACGACTGGGTCATATCTTTCTCTGCACACTGCACCACAGCCTCCAATAGACCTGATGCTAATTAACGTCTGCAAAGTGGTTCATTTAAAGAAAAATTGAGATTTGTGCGAACTGGAAAAACAAAATTTCAAATGTTTTGCTTCTTAAAAACTTATCTAAGAATTCCAGATTGATCCCCCCCCCCCACATTTTGATCAAGAAAAATGTTTAAAACTAAGAAAAAGAAAAGGGTACTGTTTCTTTGAAGGGCAATTAGATTACAGATACCATAACAGTTTGTTGTTCCTTATTTTTGAACAACTTCCACATCATTTCCTACTAATTTCCCTTCTGTACACAAATCTAAAACTCTCAACAGACACAATTATTTACTATTAATAAAAAAATTAAATGTTTTATGCTTTATTATTTCTGTAAATGTCCTTTTTTAATTTTACAGAAAGAAGAAAACTGTGAATATGTGTCAGGATAGACTGATGGCGCCTTTGTACATGGAGAGTGTTGTGTGTCTTGGAAACCTGTATTAATTTGTAGCAAACAATTGGATTTAAACCTTTTTCACCATATAGAAGTTTTTTTCCATTCTTCAGCAAATGCATCTCATTTGAATTTTTGATAAAAGTGATTGTGATCCCTATCCAAATTTATTAGAATTGTATTTTATCTATCAACAGGAAGTTCTTTCATACATACAATTTTTTTAATAAATGGGGAAAATTTGCTTTCAGCTACATTTCAAGTCGTTCATTTCTTTTCTCTAAATTATAAACATGTTAAATATTTGATCTTCACACTTTTGCATCATAAATTCCTCCCATAAATTGTTTTTGTTTTAAAACAAGACCTGGAGAACCAAAACCCTTGTAATATTGATGTTCTTCAAAAAGTCAAAATGACAAGTATTTAGAAAAATAGTTATTTACTTAAGTTAGTATAGATTTTGTCTATCATTTTTTTTATATCCATCATTTCTGTTCGGCCTCCATTTGCATTAGTAATTAAGCCTTTTAGTTTATGTTTGAGAAAGCAGGGAATATTCATAATGTTATTTGTCACAGATATGTGCAGTGTTTGTACAGACAGAAAGGAGGAATAGAGGGAGAGATGGAGAGTAATATGTGAGGAGGGGGAAGGGGGGGGGGGGGGGGAGAACACGCCATTGAATGTCCCAAGCCATTAGAACAAGGGATATTTCTGGTTGACTGAGCAATTCATTCTCGACATGTCACATTGAATTTCTTCCATTATAAAACACTGCTGCCTTCTCCACTCCAAAGGCAGATTGCCTGCACCTATTTCACCCAGTGAAATATTGCTTCTCCCCCCAAACAATCTTTTTCATCCCAAAGTTGTGAATTTTTTTTTTGAAACAGTTATTAGTCTATGTTCACTGTGCAACAGGGATTCTGGGTTTTTGTTGACTAAACAAACGACTTTTTTGGGTTTAACAAGCAGCCTATGATATGTTTATGTTTGAAATATCCATACATCAGCATCCATTCTTCATTGTGTGCCCTCTTTGCACTACTTAATGGTTCTGTTCTTTTCCTGATCCATTGTAAGCATTATTGATTTGATATCAGGCATCTCAAAGACAAAAAAAAAAAAAAAATCAATTTTCCCCTGTCAGCCTATATGGGTCTTTGGCGATGAGCTCAGTTTTACACTAAATCTATGTGGTGACACATGAAGTAAAAAGGACAGTCTTTTGGCTGAAGCAGTTGTGCGATCTTTCATCCTCAGCTGTATCTTTTGGTTTGTGCCAACATTTCACAAAGCCTTGATACGGGGAGCCTGACTTTTCTCTGAGCTGCCGACAGTTCTGACAGACCAGCAACTGAGATTGATGTTGTCCAGATAGAAAACAGAGGAAGAATGGCAATTATGTCAAGCTAGGAGAAACATATGCCGCAATGCAATAGGCCTTCGCTGCTGTGTTATCCTTCTCAATAACCCAAGGTGTGTTTGGGAGTAAATGAATTGTCTGTAGAGAACATTTTCTTCTTGATATCACTCCTTCCTTTGTTATTTTTATGATTTTTTTTCTCATTTTGATTGTATTTTTTCTCCATCTTGAAGTCCCCCAACCCATTTTTTTATTACCTTTTAGTTCCCTTGCCTGCAATTTTGTAAGTAAACACTATAGTAAAAAGAAAGGGTTTATATATTGACTATTATCCCCACACACATACATATTTATATTTATTGGCAATGCACACCTTTGCTGTTGAATTTAACAGAGTGTGATGAAAATGATGAGGGATCTCCTGCTGGAGGTTAGCAAGCCCTTTTAAACCCTTTCATGATCACTCCCCAACCGCATATGCTGATCTTGCTCTCCACATCGTTAACATATAAAACTATATTAAACCTATCATTATCCACAAATCCATATTCCACAGTTCTACAATGGACCATCACCAGGATGTAGCCCATAATCACTTCCTGTCCATCACATCAAACGTCAGTAAAAGATGCTGCGTTAAGGTTAGATATGCTGTGTGCTAATTTATTTTTTACAGCACTGGGAGCTGTTCAGAAAACAATCATACATGAAGAGTTTTTCACCACACTCCACTGCTCGTCCAGCTGAATAGAGTTGGAGAGGAAAAAAGAGTTTGTCAGGGCCCTGGTGGGTCTACACTAATGGAAATGACAGTTTTGGAGAAAGACAGTATATGGGTCATGGCTCAGATCCAGCCACCTTTCCATTTCTCTCCTGTTTCGAATGAATGCCCTCCCCTAGCCTTGTAGCACACAACCTCATGCAGTGAAGACACTGCAATTGTGACGGCGTAATTAAAAAGGTGAAATCCAAGACGAAAGAATGACAAGATGAAAAAGAAAATGCAAAGGAAAAATTGTAAAATTTTGATGCCCCTGGGCAGCATAGTTAGTCGTAGATATCCAAACTGGGTTGTTAATATAAGCTAAAGTGTTTGCTTTAGCTTATATTAGCAAATGGCCTTTTTGAAAGGTTACGTGACAAGTCATTTATTTGATGGTGGAGCATTCCTTTTTCCTCTGCATGACTGGGAAGCAAGATGCTGGGAGAAATTACAGCCTGCTGGGTTCGGATTGAAATTAACTGCTTGCAACAAATCAAAGACATGTCACTCAACCACAGACAGCCCCAAGTTAATTTATGAGCTCAGAGATGAGCCTCTTTCTCCCCCAGACTCATCCATATCAGTAAATGGCACATTTATATTCAGCAGAATATGAGGTTACATTTTGTTTTACACCTGTGTTGACATTTAATTCAAAAGACAACGGCCAAGAGGGCAAGCCTATTCTCAGACCTATTTAAATGTATTTCAGCATTCAAGCATCATAAAAATAGGCCCCGATTTTATTGTGATAATGGAAAAGTAGACTGGAAAAGTGGATTTGGAATTGGTTTGCACATAATATCTTGTGCTATAAAAATGAGATTTGCAGCCATGGGGAAAAGAAATCAAGATCCTTTTTTAAGTTATTAGACCATGGAAGAGAAAATGCAGTTATTTTAATGTGGCCAGAAAATGAGGTTGTGTTCACAGTGCTTATTCACTGTGTCCATTTTGGTTCACAGAGCGTTATTGTCGGCCAAAGGAAATGTATCTATTAAAAGACACATTTTATAAGCAATTAGAAAATGAGTCCAATCTCTTTCCGTTTGGACATTGAACACTCATCTGTAAAGAAGAGGGTGGATCCCCCCCCCCCGGTTTACTTGACAAATAACCCAAAATCCTGTTATCTTAAAAATGAAATATCCTAGCACTTCATAGCCAAAGGGACCCCCCAGGTTTGAGTCTGTTGCAGCATTATTTGTATGCAATGGGCAATATGTAGATTTAAATTTGTATCTTAGGGCAAACAACCCTCAAGCACTGCAGTATTCCATTTCATGCTGAGCATTCAGTTGCACAGGGAGCATAAATATTCATGAGCCTCCAAACTCCTCATATAAACATAAGAATATGACCAGTGACAGGCATTACAGAGTGGTCACACTGGATCAAACAGAATAGTCTGTCTTTGATGCTGCAAAAGTATCAGTACTATTACTGTGATTAAAGAACATACTAGAGAAAAGCTCTTGTTAAAACCTTCTTTTTACTCTCCTCAGTAACTCTTCATGTTAAATTGGTTTTAAAACAAGTTATTACTTAAATTTTGCTGTAATGAATCAAGTCTTTTCTACCCTATGAACTTAAACCGAAGTGCCTTGAGGGAAAAGCCATGCAGCGAGTCTCTATGATTGTATTAGGGCTTCAGCTCTCAGTGCTAATATTACCCCACTAACATGCTCAAAGCAACAATACCTCCCTGCTGATGCTGGGCTGGATGAAGTGTTTACAGGCGTAATTTGGACAAAGATTGTTTATAGATAGTTTTGAAAACTAGCATATACAGGAGAAAATGCCTTGTCATTTATTTATGGGAGAGAAAATGTTATAGTGCAGTTAAATATTGAACCAGAAGTGTGTTTCCATCAAGGACTCCTTCACTAACATCTCTAGAAAGACTCGTGTTCAGGGAGTTTAACCACCTACAAAGTCAAAATATTGACATTTTTGTTTTAAAATGTGCAAATCCTGCCTATAATGATGTATGCCAAGATCCTAAAAACAAGCAATCTTAACATTTTTCTATCTTTTCTACAAAAGTATCCTATTTTCCTGTCAATCTAGACTATAAGACAATGGTTGTTGGTGATGTAAAAGCATTGACTGTGTAACATAACTGGACGGATCACGTGTGAGGTCACACCTAGAACATGCCTTGCTTCCAGTTCCAACCAAATGAAGTTAAACAGTCGCCATTTTTCCGGGATAGTTTCTTCACCTTGTTGGAACCAGACGTCCTCAGTAAGCTGTGATGGTTCGTCTACATTTCTATGGCAACAACCGTCTCCAATCAGGAGTGTTAGGAAGTCACACCCCCTTCCACTGAAAGCGGGCTCGGGAGAATATGTCAAACGCTGTTTGGGACCGGCGAGTACTTCCTACGTGGAACCTGAGGGGGGAGAGGTTGTTCAGTCCAGCTCTCATTTATTGTCAATGTGTAAAAGTATGGTCACAATAAAGAAAAAGATCTATAGAATAACAGGTGAGGAGAAAGCGATTTTTCTTTTTTGTTGGATGCTCAACCTTTGTTTAAGACAAATTTTGCAGCAGTAATAAAATGTAGGAGTGAGTGCTAATTTCATATTATCCTGATTAAATGATCTTCTGATTAAAATATGACTGTCAAATAATCAGATCAACCTCACTGGTAAGTTCCAAGTATACTAAGGCCAAATCCAAATTCTTTTCCTAACCCTCCTGCTCCCCCCTATTGCTCCAATTGTAGCGGTATTGGGAGCTGTAGTGGTGTCTAAACTTGTTTTTTTTGGGGAAGAAGCCGTGGGGACTTAGGGCTGGGTATTCCTCTGCCAGTAGGGAGATCCGCTGTGCCGCGGAAGAAAAAAGGCATTTTTTTCACGTGGGTGTGTTCTGAAGCACTGAAGCTTGCATTTAAATGTAAATATCGAGTTTTTGTTTTTGCATAACTTTTTACAAATATAAAACAATGTTATGTATTTTCCGAGCATTGGCAGCTACACGCTAACGTAGCTCACTGGCGACTATTGATAATGTCAGTAAGTGGTAGTAATGTCAGAATTTAAAGACTATATTTTTCTGTTTGTAGGGCCAAATGTAGGGGTAGGGCGAATTTGGGCCAAGTATGTTTGTCCCAGTTTCATAGGAATTTTGGTGGAGGCTGAGATTCTCCTGAATAATTTCTGGCTTGGATGGCTACAAACAACAATTCTAAAAACTAACCTCAAATTTACGGTTACCATACACATTCGCAGATGCAGTGAAAGGTCAGGGTTCACCAGATTTTTGCTGGTGGGACAATAGATTGTAGGGGTTTCAAAGTGGCAATAGCAATTATGCAAGTTCTAACAAGGCATCTGGTTGCAGAGGAGAAGCAGCTGCAGCCTTCAGGTACAGAGGAAGGGAGCTTATGTTGAATCCAGGTTTTTGGTTCTGTGCTTATTGATTTTGGCACAGGGATTCTAAAAACAGCACTTCGTGTGTACCGTATTCATATCTGCTGATCAATGAGGTGACATTGAATTTAATGCTCCATAGCTATCGTTCAGAAACAGCAAACTTTCAACCATTCAATAAAGTGAGCCTCATAAATTCCAGACTAAACATAAAATTCCATTCCTTTTTGGTTAACTTCTGACCTTCTTGGAGACTTAACCCTCAATCTGAAGTTATCCAAAGTTATTATTTGTTAGAAATCTTCCACCATTAAGAGATTCTGGATAAGAGGCAAAGAAAAATAAATGAGCCCTAACATGTTGCAAAGGAACAGACAGCACCCAAAAGTGTTAAACTATTAATCATCATTTTTATAACCGAAAACTCATTATACTGGACCATTAGGAATTTGTACAGTGGCTCCAAGAGACACATTCATAACATTTTTCATGACCAAATCTTTCAAGTTAATAGACGTCTTGTCAAAATAATTAATGTGTATTGTTTCTCAGCATAAAAACATGAAGCATTGATGTTTAAATGCATTCATTTCCTTCTCATATATGCAGCTCTGATTATTACTTGAGTTAACGATGAGGTCTTACATTTAAAAAAAAATCTCACATTTAAAATCAGCTGTACATTGTATAGTAAACAAGAGAAAATTAGCTCCAAGCAAAGTTAAATGATGCAACCTGTGCTCTGCATGAAGCGATACGGAAACGCTTGCTGTATAACTCACACTGCGGTCACACTTTCAAACTGAGTTGGATGGAAATTCAGAGTTTTTTTTTTTTTTTTTTACTTTATTCTTTTCTTTTCATATCTATGTTTGAGACAATTTAAATTAAAAAGCCATTGATGCAGAGAGAAAAAAAGATTTTCCAAGAGATTGTATCATTTTCTATGATTTTTTTGTTGTTCATAGTGAATAGAATAGTGCGCTACAATGCTTTGTATTTGTATTTGCTGTCTACCTCAGGTCTGGTGTGGGGAAAAAAATGACAAAAAGGAAATGAGAGGAAACCTCAGGAAATGTCAATTTATTAAAGAAAAAATAGGAACATGTCAAGTAATTACACATTAGGTCTGTGGAAATGTCAATCAGGGGGATATCACAAAATCAGTTAATATGATACAGAGATATCCTCCTCCAGCAGGTGGAACATGAGGCAAGTGTTAATTAGTATAAATGGTGAACGCTAAGATGACTAACGCTGTTGAGAAAGGTTTTAATTGAAAGTAATATTTTAGCTTCCTGCAGATATGTAGGTCAAACGTACATTTACGCACAATGTAAGGCCAGAAAAAAGCTGTGATGTTGTTTGTTTATTGATTTATGCAGGGCACAGTTCACATCATTTAAATTTGCATGCAACTAATTTGCTTTACTTGGTTACAATGTACGGAATAAAGAGACTGAAAAGGTCAAGGAACTCTGATTAGAATTAGCACAAATAACACAACCTAAATAAAAAAAGCTGAACTGATAAAGGTTTTTAAATGTTTGAATAAATAAAAAAAATAAAATAAAATATGAGCACATTTTTTTTCTTTTGCATTAGGTTTTCTGAGTGTCCTAGCCTTATTCAGTAAATTAACATGCATTTTAAGCAAACTTGTGACCTTAAACTGATTAAGTGAGATTTGCTTTGAGTAGCAGCTAATCTACGGCGTGCATCATGTTTCTTGTGATAGAAGTCTGGGGTCATCAGTTGTTGTCACTAGCTGTGTTGACATGGACACAAGTAATGGGAACAAAAGCCTGATCACAATAAAAATGGTTCATGTTAGCATGTCATTCGGAATACTCTGACCCAATCTGACTTATTCGGATCAAAATTTCCTTTTGATCAAGATGCGTGGGTTACGCTGATTGTTGATCCGCTTGTGGTGCATCTAAACGATTTACTCCGATTGTAGATCATAACTGCACTGGTTTGTGTGTCATTTGTAGACAGTGTGTGCTTTGGAGTGCGAACAGGACCGACTGGCGGCTCAGCGCCAAATTCCGGAGAACCATGTCTCCGAGCAGAGCAGCTGGACTCCGTGGCTTTGTGTCTGCAGGCAAAGGGAGAGTACTTTGTTACGGTGTGCAGAGGAGCAGCTTCAGGATGGTGTATGAGTTCCAGGGGCGGCTTTTGAATGTGGAAATTGCGTTTGTGTTCCGAACAGTCACGTGAAACCCTTCCTCCAGGTCCATGCAACCAAGAAAAAGTTTAAAACTGGCTGCACGTATTTAGAAATGTAGTCACTTTCACAAAAAAGAAAAGAAAGGCATGTTCGTCTCGTTATATGCTAACCGCAGCCATGTTTGTTTACAGCATAATTCTGCTACTTCTTCTACTACTGTACACCCATCACTGGTATTTTATATAGTTCTGCACACGTCAAAATGGTTTATTCTGATGTGTGACAGATCTAAACGTTTGTTATGATCGGATATGGTTTTTTCAGGGCCCATGTACACAGTTCAATTCAAATCCGATCTTTGATCAGGTTAAAGACATTTTGCAAATGTATGCGTAGCTACTGACCATTGTTTATGGTAGCGATATGAAGTAGTTTGGCACTGACTAAATGGAAACAATTTTTCACAAATAAAAAAAACACTGTTTGGTCTCTTTAGGAGGATGCACTGATTCAAGGCATGGAAAAAAAAACAACACATCTCCGACACTACTCTCTGTGACTGGCATTTTGAATGTTTAAAAATTCGGTAGTTCTAAAAAGTGTAAAAAAAAAAGTATTGAAAGTTTTGAAGGGATGTTGGTGAGCAGCATCTTCTCCCAAACCAGAGCTGCATCTGTATCATATCTGTTTACGTTTTCAGAGTTTGATTTATGCAACCTAGAGGATTTCTAACTCAATGCCTTTGGGCTAATGCAATCATTGCAGTGGATATAGTAACATTATGGACACTGATCAGCATGGATGCAAACCCACAAGCAAAGTAAAATGAGGGGTAAGAACTCTGTTGTGAATAGTGGCATTAAGAACATGATCACCTTGGAGTAAGTTCAGAATAGGCTTCTGAGCTTGTTTTAAATGGACAGGGAACATCAATTTCAGACCTTTACATTGTTTGGTTTGCTCCTATTATGAGCAAACCAACGTTCCTTGAAAACATGATGCTCTTAAAACAGCTGCTCCTTTTAGGCTGAGAATCCAAGAAATAAGCACCAATCAGGAAGAAACAAGCATAAAAGAGAAGAAAAAACCTGACTTATTGATTGGCCAAGACAGTCAACAAAAATCCTATAGCTGACTTGTTCACAAAGGAACAAGGAGCCACCATATTGATACCAATATATTTTTTATCTATAAACACCTTCACCTTCTCAGTGTCCTAGGTATTCCCATTGGTTTTCTGTACTTTAGATGTGTTATGTTCTTTCGCGCACGACTTACTGTCTTTGGCTTATTTCCTTTTTTGTACCATAATGGCACGTTGTTGTTCAAATTATATGTTGACCAAACCAGGTCCCTTTCGTTGATAGAGGGACCAGGGCTTTTGATAGACAATAGTTGGTGCATGTTTATCAGAGTTTAGATGGGTCTTCACACATTCTTGAACAAAGAAGACAGCCAAACAGAGCGCAAGAACCCTGATCTATGTGTCCTCATAGTACAGAATTGACCATAAAGTATTAAAGAGTGAAATAGGAGATTATTTGTTTTTATGGTTCTGCTTGACTGAATTTGAGTCAAACACCAACAAACCTCAAAGAGTACAGTTGATATAAATATACTATATATATATCCAACTCACCTTTACAGCATTGACGATAAAAAGTAGAAGCAACATTGCTACATCCAGATGTTTTTGGTTAGGAAAAGCAGGCTCAGTTATGTTTTGACTTTGTGTGAGTAAGGAGTGTGTTACCTATTCATTTATCGTCTATCACTGAGACCTAAATTTGACAACAATAAGTGTACTTGGGACTGTAAGTGTAGTTGGAGAGGCTGTTCTGTACCACTCCACAGAAATGACAGAGCAATCTTTCAATCGTTTTTTGTCAGGTATGCTGGGTTTGCTTATGACAATCCTATCGGTTGTTATTGCACAGTAAAAGTAATCATTTCACCCTGCTGATGATTTAATTACAAAGACAGCTGTGTCCAATCATTGCTGACCTGGTTGAACATTAAATATTCTGGGCATTGGGAATTGTTTTATTATAACTCAGTAAGGGTGTCTTTAATTTATGGTGCGGTCCATGCCCACAGTAATCCTCAAAAACCTTCCTGCCAGCTTAGAGCAATCGGATTTATGGACCTGAAGGACACTGTTGTGGTGGCATGTTGGATAACAATGCAATTTTCATGGCATGGGTCAAACCAAGATCCATCAAAGGTGTTCTTTAATTTTTTGGACTGTTTTAATTTAAGAAAGTTTTTTTTATGTAGAAGTTTTTATTTTTGGATTTTGTGATGCTTATTGCTTTGCTCAAAACCCCTGACCCAGAATTGTAAATGGTGTATAGGCCCAAAGTCACAGACCCATTCACCCATTCACACAAACATTCACACACACATTCACACACTGGTGGCGGCTCCGCTGCCAAACACTGGTGCCAACCTCCCACCAGAGGCAAGGTGGGGTTCAGTGTCTTAACCAAGCACACTTCAACACGTGTGGCTGCACGTGTGGGAATAACATCAGCCTTTATTTTGTTGGGACACGACTGGAAACGCAAATCCACGTGATTTTTTGAACGGTTTCTAGGGACTGAGCGACATTTCTGCTTTGAAAAGCTCACACACCGCCCCAAAGCCGCTGTGTGAGCTGGCCGCCTGAGCCCTGACATGGCTGTTCGTTCACATAGACCTGTGGGATGGATGACAGTCCGAAGCATCCCACACATAACAAAGCATCATCCCCCCTTCCCCTCAAACACAAAGTTTTAAGTCCAGCTGCTCTGCTCAGAGACACTGTTCGCTCCGTCCACCGGCAGCCGCACCCGGACCACGCAGGGTCCGGACGTCAGGGGCATGAAGCGCTCCTCCTCGGCCCCTCGCGAGGGGTGTCAGAGATGGTAGGAAGGGAGAGGCGAGGAGCCCGCGGGCCAGGGGTGGAGCGCAGAGGCGTCCGTGCTTCGCACCAGGCGTCTGCGGAGCAGCAGGTCGGTCCTGTTTGAGCTCCAAAGCCTTCTCTGGAGTGAAATACCATCTATGCATGACGTTGAACCAGAGCAGTTGTGACACACGATCGGAATGAACCGTTTACATGAACAACGATCTATCAGCATAACCCACCTATCTCCATCGCAAAGAAATTTTGATCCGGACGAGTCCGATGGGGCAGAGTATTCTGAACGGCGTGTTTACATGACGCATTTTTCTTCAGATTAGGCGTTCATTCCGGTTACGTTTGTCCATGTAAACGCAGCTACTGAGAGGGCAGGTTTTGGAGACGATGGAGACTATGGTTATGGAGCACTAATTGTATTCAAACTAACTGACTTCACAACAAAGTTTACAGTGAAGTCGACCCCAAAAAAACACCAGGTAAGAAAGGACAGGCAGTTCAGTTTTATTCACATGCAATAATAGAGTGGCAACACAGCAAATCGATTTCAATTTTCCCTGTTTTCCTTGATGGTGGAAGTGAAAAGAGGGCAAGTATTTTGAGTAAGTTGGGGATGTTGGTTGGGGTAAAGGAGCCTTAAGTAGGAAAGCCTGCATACCCTAAGAACCAAAAGGTTCCCTTTGGACACTTTAGGAGTTCAAATCTCCGTTGTAAGATATTTACAAAGTTGATCATAAGTCTACTTTTTTCCTAAAAACATGTAAAATACAGAAAACTGTATATTCCTTAGAGTGTTTTGAATGTTGGTGTTGAGAAAATATATTTCCATTCTGTGCTCTCCTTCCATCACCAACTGTATGTGGGCACTGTTTATATCTGACAGCATGTTTTATTTTTGCTTCACTAACACTAACTTGTCTAAATAAACAGGATCCTCAGAGAGTATACTCCTGGCATCAGTGGCTTTATTTGTGCTCCTTGGAGCATACCAATTATTATCTATTTGTCATAACTGCCATCTGCCGCTAAAAACAAAACACATGCAACATTGTGCACATATAGTCATTGTTTCTTAGATGAATCTTTGTCAGATTTTATACACAAACACTGCTTTGCAGAGGAAATACTTCGCAAACTTCTTTAAAGTTTCTGTCATTGTTTATTTCATCAGGGATACTTTCCACTATAGAAGCAAAATCCCAGCAAATACTCTGCAGGATTCTGGGAATGCTTTTTTAGAGTGTACAGCAGACATGCAAAACGTATGTTATGGAGCTCGCTGAATTTTGTTGACATCAAGTCCAGGATCCATGCAAGAGGAAAGCAATGTTTAGGTCAACAGAGAAGAGCCAAAAAAAAAGCCGTGAGCACACACACCTGTTTGCTCCTGGGAAGAACTGCCGCCTTCAAATATCATTTCTCTTAACAATCTTCTGGAGAGGTTACCTAGGAGCTGGCTTACAAAATGCCAACAATCCAGACCAAATGCTGTCAGTCTTACCACAGATTTACACTGGTCCGTCTGCGGTGCGTCTCTGTTGCTTTGCGTGAGCAGTCCGTCTCACGACCGGCTGTTACTTTACATTGTCTCCAGTCATTCCCCCTCCTCCCTGGTGCCCAGAGGAGTGGTTTATTCCTAGAACGGACTAGAACTGGAACTCCTGCATAAAGCTTGCGTTGCATTGCAGAGGGACAGACATCAGTTGCAGACATGACGAAGGCAATGTAAATATTCCGACTGGTACATAAACATTCTATTTTTATTTGTGTCAAGTAAATTTAATGGAGGGACACAATCAAACCAGTGGAAATTAGCCTACAGATGGGATAGCTTTAGTTCACAAAGTAAAACGTAAAGTCCTGTTTTTTTCCCCTGTTTGTTATCATGGTCAGTCATAATCAGAGGGCGTTTTTTGTGCCATTGAACTCATGTTATTCTCATTTTCTTACAATCTGAAACAAAATGTTGATTTCCTTGACAAAGATTTTAAGAAGATGATTTATGTCAGGATAGCCAATTCTTGCAGAGCATTTCTCTATCAAAGGAGACCAATAACATTAACATAACACCAATAACAGACCAATAATAGTGCATAATATAGGACAATGTTTTGAACAAAACCTTTTATGAAGCTGGATTGTTAAGAATTGTAAGGGATTGTAAAAAAAATGCCTACACAGATGTCTGCCAGAAAAAACAGCACTCTTGTGTGTGGTGCCTGTGTTTGCAGTCGTCTGAGTGTAGTTCAGTGGTACAAAACTAACTAAAAGTCAGCCGTTATGCTAACCAAAAGAAGTTAACCAGTTGGAAAAGACTCTGTGTGAAGGGCTGTTGCTTTGAAGAATTTCGGGCAGACTGAAAAGACCTGCAAACACTAAAAATGACTAGTTTGAGACTTATACAAACTTTATATTAGTAACCAAAAAATATAAAATGTTTTCTTCCAAACACAGCATTATGTCAACAGCAAGTTTTGCATATGAATCATGATTTAAACAAGGGTTTTGAATAAAATAGAAAGGCTGCAGATTTCTAATCTGGAACTCGTGCCAATTTTTGAATTTAGCAAAACGAGTTAAAAAAAAAAACACCTTTTAATTCACTTTTCAGAATAGCAATACCAAATAGGACAATCCAAAATGTTTTTTTAACTAAAACTAGTTGTTTCTTCATAGTTAGGTAGTTTTAAATTGACTTTGCACATTTTAGCTTTCATTTGTATGGAAAAAGTCCTTTACCAAATTTCCTTGGATTGTATGAAAAATCATATCCAATCCACAACCAGGTATTAATATTGTTATTTGGAAAATGATGTAATGGCTTTTATCCAAATGCACTCTAAAGAAGTTATAAAAAGGACGACAGAAAGTGAAAAAAATTACAGACTCATGAAACGTGTGACCAGGATTGTTGGAGGAGCAGGACTCAGTTCTTTGACCTGAAAAGTGGAATTTTTTTTAAAGCTGCTTATCATAGTGAAACAGTAAAAGAAGAAAACAAACATAGTTTCTTGTAGGATTGAGCTGTAGCCTTGTAGCTAAAACTGGAACATCTTAGGAACACATACGTCAGAAGGCACATTACAGCTGAGCCACCAAAAGAGCAAATAGAGAAAAAAAACAACACAAATCAAACTTTAATTAAAAGATGTACATAAGATGAATAAATTACCACATTTAATGTGAAAGAGGTTGTGAAAGAAATATAGATTATTTGCTTAATCAAATATTTTTCCATTGTTCCTCTTTTGTATCAACATATAATTACCGTGCATGGGTTTAATTGAATTGGAGCAGACGCCAGCAGAAGATAATTTGTTTTTATGTTACCAAATGTCTCCAGTGTTGCCAGGCTGACAGGAAATGACATATAGCAGAAAAGCATGATTCATCTGGCTCAGACACTGACACTCAGGAAAGGAAATTAATTCCGCTCCCTGGCTGCACAGCCAAACAACCTTAAGAGCAGGAATAAATAACAAAAGGAGTCAGGCTGAATTGAGATTGTAGCAGAGCTTTCTTATCTGATATGTGGTGTGTAGGTGTGGGTTTTTCCGTCTCTTTTTGTATGTGTTTGAGTGAATGAGATTTGATTGGTGGGCGGACCATGTGGTTTGAAGGCATCGCTCCGTTGTTTATCCTGGAAAAACACAAAAATTGCTTTGCATATATGTATCAGTGCGTTGGTAATTACAAAGTAGATTTCCTGGCAGCTATCGTGGATTGTTGACCATCTCTTAAAAGACCACTGGAGAGCTTTCAAATGAGGGTTATCTTCTGCAGCACTGCATTGGAGTTTAGCTCTGTATGTGAGTGATTAGGCTTGCTTACCTTGCTAATGCTCATACAGAGTGCATGGTTATCATCGGTCTCAGAAGGAGTGCTTGAACACCCCTTTAAATGTAAACAAAACAAACAAAAGTTGTCTTAATAATTACAAAAATGCTACACGATTGTTTGACTAAGTTGTTAGCCACGACCAGGGACAAAGGTTGTGGTTGCTTCAATGTTTATTCAAAAGACTAAACATTTGTAAAAACTATAGTGAGATTAAACTAAAGTGATTTTTACTTTGAGAGGTTGCTGAAAATGAAACATTATTTATGCAGTTCAAAGGTGACACTGAAAGACTGAGGTCTTGTTTATTGAATTCTTCTTGCAGTTAACTTTCATTTTCATATTTCTTAAGGATTTTTTTTTTATTCTGAAGAGCTGAATGTGACAAGAGACTAAATGAGCCACCTTTTGTTTACTTGCTGAAGAGGAAAGGCACAGAGTAAGGCAGTTCTGAGAATTCTCAATTAATCCTTGTTATATTTATATAGCGCTTTACTACATTCTTAGAAAGCCCAAGGCGCTTTACTACGATGGCTCTGATGTGCAAATCATATCAGCAAATCACGTGACGCAAAAACATTTGAAAGATCACAACAACAATCAAAAATCAAACAAATATTAAAAACAGTCTTATATTTTAGAAAAAATAATGACAATAATTCAGAAACCAAAATGTAAAAAACAAAAATGGAAAAACTTTTTGGGAAACTGAAGTAATTTCCAGAAAACAAAGTGAAATGTTAAAAAAGAAACACAATAAGAAATTGGCAAACGGTTGTATAGGGGGTGATCATCCAGTATTGCTTTGTGCCAAAAAAGCATTCAGTTGGTGCCAGCCTATAACCACCAGGAACTTTTTGGGGTTCAATGTCTTGCCCAAGGACACTTTGACACATGGGCGGGAGGCGGGAACAGAAGCTGCAATCTTCCAATCAGAGGTTGACCGCTCCACCCCTGCACCACAGTTTATTCACCTCAATATTTTGTAATATAAAGTGCTAAAAAAATACAAGAATATTGATGTGACTTTAAGGTTACATTTGAGACTTTGGTGTTTTTATGCATCACTATTATAATCAGCTGTTACTTTCTTGTTTTTATGCATCACTATTATAATCAGCTGTTACTTTCTTGTTTTATCTCCAAATGTTTTCTATATTGACGGATCCACTCAAACTAAGAGGAAAGTGCATAATTAAATTTATCCTCACTATTAGTTTGAAAGCAAAAAACACAAATATGTCATGTTTATATCAACATAATGAGTCTGTTCATGCCAGCGCTTAAACACAGCAACATTTAAATGTTATTATCTAATCTCACAGAGGTGCCGAAAATACTTAACACTATTAATCCTTTTTTAATTAAACCATTAAAGCCTACACATTTTCTACTTTCATGTGCACAGCAACACAAAAGCCATCCTTTTTGTAAATAAAAATTATGATTGTTTGTTTGTTTTAATTTTGTATTATTTCATTATTCTTGTCGATTTTGTGTTTTTGGTGTTTGTTGTGGGCAAACTTACAACTTGCCCTGGGACTATAGTTGGAAATTAGCTTTGTGGCTAACACTGGCACGTTTGCAGAAATGTTCATTAATGAGCAAATAAATAGAAAAACATAAAGAGAGGGGCAACATATAATATAGTATTTAAAAATGCAAATATGTAAGATTATAGCCTTTGACTCATTTTATCTCAATGATGCTTTCTTGCTTTATTTTCAGATTTTGTTTCTTCTGTAAATCACAGTCTCACCTGATTTCATTTGATAATTATTCACAGCTGTCTTCATTTAAGTCAATCATCATCAATACATTTAGGTGTCTGGCTTTCAGTTCAGCTCTATCAGCTTTTCTGCTGATTGTCACCAGTATCATTTCCCTCTCTTGCATGGTCTGCTCAGTTAAAGTTTCTTTTTTTAAGTTTTAAGTTCCCACCACAAACCTTTTCTTGTACATTTTTGGGTCCTATAGGTCCGTCACAGATTACAAAACATGCTACAGACCTTTAGCACATAATGTGCATTTGTTATAAGTACACTTCAATTTTTATGGCTTGGCAGAAATGAAACACAATTTTCAGTTTGGATTCCCAGTCAAGCATGAATGTCAATAAAACATATGCTGACATTGGGCTTGTGTTTTCCTTCTTTCTATGAGAATGCATCGAAGGAAAAACTTTTACTACAGCATAAATGTTTTCCTGCGACAAAGTTGTCAAAATAGTATAGTTGTAATAAATATGTTTCAAAGGTTTTTTTTTTTTTTAACTAATTTTTATTCATGAGCTTTGGATATTCTTAAAAGGTATATAAAACTGACAAAGAAAAATTAACTTGCAATGAAGCAATCACCATCTTTAATAATTAGTGAAAATGTTATGACATCATACCAAAAAAGGAAATATGTCGTTTTGGCAAACAGACTGCATTGTGATCTGACTTTATTATTATTGGGATTAGTAGGGACTTTTTAGTTGCTCTGTGTTCCCATTTGTTTACATTTACATTAATTCATGTTAACAGAGGTTTTTTCCCCACAGCGACTTGGAAGTGAGACTTTGAATGGTGACATTGAGGAAAAAGAATTCCCCTTATAATGCCATAGAAACCGTTTTTGTTGCTGCCTGTGATTTTGCGTGTCAACAGCCAGTGGGTTTGGCATACTTTCTTTAGCTATAAAATTAATCAATTTTATTAGGAAAATATTTTCGCCTTAAAAAACCTTTCTATAAAGAGTATTTTCTCAATGCAATATGGTTAAAAAAAAGCTTTGATGTACCATATATATAATTAAGTATAATTTAATGTGTAAAGTATGAGTGAGTGTGTTATTAAAGTTTATTGAAAACATTGTCGGGAAATAAATCTCTCTAACTGGAAATTTATTATTTTGATGAAACTGTTTAAAAAAAACATGTTTGACCACATTGTGACTCCTACGGAAATGGTTTCCAATAACACAGTTATTATAATAAAAGTAGACTGTTTTCTCAGTGGCCTTGTGAGCCCTTACCTTTGCTCTCCCCATTTGCTGAAATACTTTTTTTAATAACATGAGTATTATTGAATTTAAAGTATTTTTATGAGACTGAACAAAAGAGGTCTTACAAATAGAGACTTTAACAATTCAGGTTTGGGCTGAATCAAAAAGGGACTGGCATTGTGTTTCAGAAATAAACAGAGGAAAAGATTTTAAGTGCTATTTTATACATGAATAAATCCTGCAATACTTCGTAATTAAATTTCACGAGGATGAAACATGACAATACGTAAAAACTGACACTTGGGACTATATAGGAACAATGTTTTCTTGGTTTTAGTTCTGAAATCAAAATTTGGATGCCAACTTTTTTGTCTCCATGAATCTTAGGAATCTGGCCATAAAAGTGAGCATTAGACAGTTCCCAGTTTATTGATAAAACCACAGCAAACTGACAGTATTGATTTAGTGATGCCTGCCTTCACTTTAAAAGCAAAAATACAATGCTGTGTGCTGGACTGATGTGGTCAGTTTAGAACTGGAAAGTTCTTTTTTTTAATTTTTTATTGTGGATAACATGTGGGACTAAATAAGCCTGAACGTTGTTGGAGCATGCCCAGTAAGGCTTGTTTCTGTGCAGCTTCAGCGCTAAAAATTGAGGACAGTTTTGCTGGTTGGTAGTTCTCTAGTAAACAGTTTTGACTCTTTTTTTCTAGTTTTCAAATTAATCACAGGCAGTAAAACAAAGAGATTACACATCAAATTATTTATTTAAAAACATTTATGAAATGAGATAAGGTTTTACAACTTTTCTTTCAAGAAGTATAGCTTAAATCTGAGTTTATTTTTTAACCACAGATGCAGCATTTTCCTTCACAAATACATAAGTTATTATTTTTGAATAATAAATATCATATTATATTTATAATATGATATATATAATATCAATAGGTATGTATTGTAGTGGACAAAAACAATATACTTTTCCATGAGGAAATGTTTTACTGATTTGGACATATATATTTATATATATTTTACGGTTGCACATGAGTTTCTGAGACATTATGAGAGCTATCTTTCTATAAAAAAAAGTGTATTTTTGATATTTTTAACATCTTGTGGCATGTTTCTCATGATGGAGGACACATATAAAGAAAATTAAACTTCAAATTGCATTTCTGAGTATTTGTTTATTCAAATAGTTGTGACTCAGGTGCAGTCGAAACAATTTCTTGCCATTTTTGTTGCACCTTTAATATTATGCCAGGATTGTGAAGGGCTGTAAGCTAGCGGGAGAACGTGTAAACAGATGGATGATGGGAAGTGGGGGGATTAAATCCGCACCAACAGTTCCGCCCACAACTCGGAGGAGAATTTCTAATGATCTACTGCTGCTCTGTGGAAACTATTTTTTAGAAAACTACGTATTTTTGGGGGGGATAAAAACAGCATAATTATAAATAAAAGACTACAGGGAAAGCTTTGAAAATACATCAAAAGAGGATCACAGTGGGACTTTAAGAAAAAAAAACACACTCATTATTTCACCTGTTCAATTTGTTGGAAGAAAGTTTTTCTGTCTGCCATTAACATCAGTTGTCTGAATGGCTGAGCCTTTTTCTTCTTTATTTTTTTCCACAGTAAAATTCTTCATTGTGGTCCTGCTGATGGAAAGTTGCTAATAGCTCAATTTAATACAAAACATACCTTCTCATGTAAGATCATTGTGTTTTTACGTAACCCAAAAAAGAAAAAGAAAACATTTAAGTAGGCACTTATGTGGAAATACATATTGCAATTATACCACTGCTTATATTCTAAATGTATGACTAATGATGCCCAAAAACGTTGCGAATAAATTTAAATTATAACTCTAACCAATCTATTTAAACTGTAAAACCTATAAAATTATGATTATATCAAGAAAAACTTCACAAGGCAACAATTCCTGCAACATAGTATCTATCACTGCTACACATGACTGCAGGCAGTGTAAGTACAAATGTTTATATAAGAAAACTGGCAACACTTCTGCCTTTTAAACAAATCGTTGTTAAAGAATTGCTTTTTTTGTGCCCTTGCTCCTGTCAGTTTATACAATCAGAGTATTTTTATGTGTTGGTAAAAAGAATTTTACAGCAAAGTGAGATACGGGGGAGTGGGGGGGGGGGGGGCAGCAGTCTGCAGAGAAAACAAAAAAAGTGAGTGTTAAATCTCCATACTCACTTTTTCTCTGCAGAAAAGTTGCAGTGGAAAAAAAATCTGCCAGAACAAACTAAAATAAATAAATATTGTATTTCCACGGTGAGAAAATTTTACTTTAGTTTTGTTTTATTCCAAATTGCTGCCAAAATATGTGCACGAAAAGAAAACACCTTCAGACAATCTTTTATTTATGATCATGCTACTTATAGCCCCCCCAAAAAAACTGTTGTTTTTTAGTGACAGAATTTTATTAGAAATTCACCTAGTTGTGAGCTGTGCACAGTTAGCCTGCCCCATTCCCCATCATCCATCAATGTACATGCTCTCCCATTAGCTTACTGCCCTTAACAACCCCAACATAACATTACCAGTACAACAAAAATGAAAAGCAATATTAGCGCTATCCAGCCATGAAGTTTTGAGCCAAATGGTCAGACAGAAAAAAAACAAAGCCAACCAGTTTTTGGTATCTTCCCTTCAGCCTATAGTTCTCCCTCTCTATTTTTTTTTTGTGTATTATTTACAAAAATGTACACTACATGGATCTAGTTCTTTAAAGTGGATGCATCAGAATAGAGTTGACCAGGGAGCTTGTGGCTTACCATAGCAGGTTTATACATCACACCTACAGGTTTTTACCAGCAGAATTGTTTTGTCTGCCTTTGATTCCCAGTGATTTGACCAAAACAAACTCTCAGAACTGCAATTTTAAGCTTAATTTTCATGTCCTTCTTCATGACAAATGAACATGTAAAAAACAGGATTTTCATTGGTGCGGGTCTTGAGTGTGTTTTAACTGCTTCAAGCCAACACAGGAAGAAGGAAAAAAAGTTTATTGTTCTTTATTTTTAAGAGCTTCAGCTTTTTTTTTTTTTTTTTTACAATTTACCTTTTATTTTGAAATGTTCAATTTATGCCAATAGCTGGGTTCATGCACGCAAACATATACAACAGAAAATTTCCACTCCAAATGCCAACCAGCAACAACAGCCTAATTGTTTCTCATTTGTCACATGGCTTTAAAAGCTGTGTTTTGGTGGGCGTGGCCTTGTGTGTTTGGGGCGTGGCTCTGCTTGTTCACACATTTGCCTTGTTCATCAGCAGGATAGGCAGAGCCCAGGGCTGAACCGGGATACTCAGTGTACTACAGTGTACTACAGCGTACTACATAATTGCAGCATCTGTGGAGTGGAGTGTTTGCGCTCGTGCGTCCTGGCAGCATTGAGCTCGCACTCTAGTTCCTGCGTCAGTTGTCCAAGTTGGAAAGTTCTGAGCGCGCGGAGCAGCCTCGGAGTTTTGCGTGGTTTTTGGGGGGGGGGGATTTGGCTGTGGTCGTTTTGCTGCTTCGCTCTCCAGGAAAGGGAAGGAGGAGGACCCGCGCTGCCGCCGGTCTCGTGTCTTCTTTGTATCCAGCAGCAGCTGTGTGTAAATGCATGGGCGCACAGCGTCTCTGCAGCTCTGTGAAGGACAGCATCCTGGACTCCGTCCAACCGGCCAGTAGGCTTTCTCAGAAATGAAGCGGCTGAGCGAGGCGTAGGAAGAAAGGAATAGCGAAAGTTTACCTGTCCTCCCCCCTCCCTCCCTCCCGCTGCCTCCGTGTCCTCCCCAACAAAGCGTGGGTCAGTTTCCCCGCCGCTCCTCCGTCCCTCTCCGAGCGCGCTTGGATTGTAAACGCATTAAGTGTTCGGGCTACAACTCCAGCTGCGCGCCATGGATGTAAGGTTTTATCCGTCTGCTGGGGGGAATTCTATTCCAGGAGACCCAGCAAACTTGGATTTTGCCCATTGTTTGGGCTACTACAACTTCAACAAGGTGAGAAATCCCTGTTTGTTCTGCGTAAACTAAAGAGACCACGCTGAAGCTGAAACCGCGAGCGCACCGGGTTTTGTTGAATGTCACAGCTCAGGACAAGTTTATTTGAATGAAAGTGCCTCCTCTCGTCTTATCCTTACATTATCCGTGTCTCAGAAGAGGCTCGGGTATTACTTCCATGTCCTATCTGGAACTTTTCCGGTGCGTTTGCGGGAAAAAGGAAGCAGGAGAGAGGACAAGTGTCACTTTTAGTCCAGCCTCACAGAGCTTTTGAACTCTGCCACACTGATGTGATCTGCAATTACGGCGCTGCTGTTTTCATGCTTTTATTCCCAACATCCCTCCATCATTCTGAGAAAATGAGGAAAGCCAAGTGTCCATGATTTGACAGAATTAGCTGGATAACCAAGTGTTTTGGGGCTGAACTTCTAGATCTCCATATTTGTTTAGCAGTTTAGGGAAAACTCTGTTAAACTTACAATATTTAGATTGTAATGTGCACATAGACTAATAATTCTTTATTTTTGTATTCAACCTCATTGTCAGCAGCATTGAGTTCTGTCTAAGTCATGGCATCAGTTCTATCATGCTTTAACAGTCATTTTGTGGGGTACAGTTTTTTTTTTTTTTTATCTGCACAATTTCCAAGTATTTTTTGTCATTTTTCCCTGTTCCCAAACACATCCAGGTGCAAGTGAGAGTTTGAGAGTTAAGGGAGTTTAGACAGAGTCCAAAATATCCAAATGAGGGTTTACATTTTTCACATGTGTTGCAAGATTGGTTTCTGATCCAAAACTAGCGCAGCTACCGTGTTCCTCAGTTAGTGCAACCATCACCATGACAGGCAAAGATCTCACAACTGCTGTTTTTTGGTTTTAATGAAGCTTAACAATGGTACCTCCAACATCCCCCCCCCCCCAACCCATCCCCAAATGCACACACGCACAATCTCCACGTAAATCCAAAATATTCAGCCCTGTGGTGCAGCTCTGTTTTGCAGAATGATGCTGCTCTAAACAGTTACCAGGTTTGTCTCAGTGTTTCATCAGCTCTTTGTCATGTGGCCAAGTTGTCATATGTACTCAGTTTCATCATGTCTTCATCAGCCTTGAAAAAAACTTTAACTGCATTTCTTTGCATCGGTGCAAGAGCTGAAATGTCATTTTTACCGCTGCTAATAAATTCCCCAGGTCCACAGAAATTTTCCATCTGTAACAGTAATCGGGCAGAACGTAAAGGCAGCCAAAGAGCAAAAGGGAGGGCAGTGGGAAGGTGCTTACCCAGTATCTCTACCAGTTATGTTGGAGAGAGGGAGGCAGGGGGAGTACAAAGCCTGCATTTTATGCTAATAATGATGCTTTTGCACTGTGAACAAATGGACTGTTTTGCTTGCATCTTTCAAATAAGCCTCCGATTTCTTTGATTCTGCTGAATGAAAGGTGGCACAAAGCAGAGCGGTTAGTCACAAGAGGAGGTGTGCTTACAAGCCACAGAGAACTGAGGCATTACTTCTTTAATCTATTTATAAGCTGTCACAGCATTTAAACTTTCTCTGCTTTAGAAGTTAAGTTTAGAAAACAAGCACGGGAAAAGTTCAGATAGGAAAACCCAACAGCAGATCATCATACGTTTTTCAAAATGTATGGAAGCATCCAAACCAATTCTTTGGTACTACAGTCATTCAAAATAATGCTGCCTATACAAGGATACCCTGAGGTGGTGAAGGGAATGGATGCATCAAGTGAGTGTAAAGGAATAATCTCTGCAAAACTGAAATGGTCATATTTTTTAACATAATCCTTAAAATGGACTGCAGAGTTTCTGGGACTGTGGTTAGATTCTTCATAGCAGCCCAATTCTTTTAAACTACCTTAACTTTAAGCTAAACACATATCGGTTTTGCTCAAGGCAAAGCTCCTGCTTTCTAATTGGCTGAAGCTTCATATTTATCTGATTACCAGCCGTGGTTTTCTGGCTCTTTAGGCTGTGTTCACAACACCTGGTTGTAGTCAGAGGATTTTATAGGTTGCCTCCAGAGGTTTAGAAAAGGATTAAATGTGTAGATAGATAGATAGATAGATAGATAGATAGATAGATACCGTTTGTCTCAATCTTTATTTTCAAAGACGCAAGTCAGTTAAAGTTTGTGGTTTTTCTGGGCAAACTCTGCAGTCATGCAAAACAAGGAGAAGGGGCTGCAGGGAGCTGACTGGATTTGATTTCTGCAAAAGTCAAATGTGATTGACTTTAATGGTTTCATTAAATAGACCCAGTGTTTTCCCCATATTTACGGCCATCTGGTCTTTTTTTTTCCCCCCTCAAAGTTTAATAATGTTTCAGATACAGTATCCTTTTAGTGTGGGTTTTCATTACCTCCAGGCGCCAAGAAATCACCAACAGATGTTAATACAAACTCTTCACCTGCACTGGTGCTCACATTTGAGGTTTATTTGCAAAACTAATGACAGCACCGCTGAGACAGCATAATTGTTTGTAGTTTCGGAACTGACCATAAATTATTTTAATGGCTTTTTTGCAGAAAGACGTCGATAATCACACTGACAAATGGCTTAATGGCAAAACTCATGGATGTCAGTGTGCAAACTGTGACCACCTCTAGGGACTTCAATTTTAAGTTATTTAAAATGTCCCAGATAGAATATTAAACTTATATGGAATTCTGACAAGGGATTTGGAAAATACCATGTTTCTCTGTTTTGACTAGTTTGGAATAAACCAACTGTCATCAGAGGGTGGCTTTTGCATGGCAGAAATAAATAGAGTTGAAGTTGTAATCATCACAGTCGTGGTGAAGACAATTATGGTGAGTTATTTGCCAACTGTGCTTGACGTGTTTACATCTGACTTCATAAACTAAAACTCTTAAACAGAATTGAGCCATTCACGTTGAACCTTTTTTTTTTTTACTGTTTTTTATTTTTTATTTTACTCAACAAATTTTTCTCGATCCAACTCAACTAAGCTTGATGTTTTGAAAACCCATTTGATAGTTTGGAAAGTTTTGCTGGAGACTGCTGCAGTACTTTCCTTTATAAGTAGTGGCTCAAGCTGTGTGCTTTAGTAACCACATGACTCGTTACCATTAGTAACCAAAAACATCCACCAGTGATCTAAGTTATGATCTTACAGGAATCCAACATCAGGCTCCTTCCCCTTTTCAAGAACTTGTCTTTTCCGTCTATGTTATGCTTTTGAGCCACATGTAGATAAAGCATTCTTGTAAATTTAGTTATGGTCTACTTTGCGTTTTATCAGTCACTCAGCTGCACTAAGAAAAGTGACCTGTGCTTTAAAATGACATAATGCTCTTATCAAAAGAAGTTATTGAGCCTGTAAAAGACGCCTATTCATGGGTCATGAACACTTATGACTCATGCATATCTCAGGCTCCAGCTAAAACTTTTAGGGACTTGTTGGCAGCTCTTTACTGTACTTTTGATGCAGCACATACCTTTTGATGATTTCTAAAGCTCCCTTTTTGTTGTCCATCCTACTTTCTAGGTAGGAAGGGGTTAATATTCTCCTCACCCAGAGGCCATGTGCATCTCCCCAGTGTACACAGCTGGTGCCATTTCATCACACACATTTCAAACATATCCAAACACAACTATAAATGTGTGCATCTGTGTGTTAACATGGTAGATGTGTGTGTGTGTGTATGTGCTGCTGAGGAAGAAGAGGAGGATTGTAACCTTTGAGGCTGTCTGTTTTGTCAAACTCAACAGTTGATGGATTTGACTCCGAGGTGCGTGTTAAATGTTTAAATGTCCAAGAAGTGAATAGCTGATGTGTTTTGCTGAGTCTTTTAATTGTAGCTTGTCAGGAGATGTAGTTCAGCAGATTTATTAAACACCTAATTTTCCCGCTGAGACCAGGGTGATATTTTTAGTCTGCCAGCTCAAAGACACACACACTGTACTCAAAGTTTTTTTTTTTTTGCCTCTAAAGAATGAAAGCTGTGTGTGACGGACCACTCAATGCGCACCTCTGCATGAAGTGCAGATTTTTGTCGGCATATAATGCAGTTTTCTGCATGGTGTTTTTCTGAACTAATTTATGGTTGCTGAGATCCAACAAGGATGCAGCTGTGGAAGAGACATGCTTACAGGGCTTAGAGAAGAGCCTGTTAGCATCCATCACACAGACAGTTTGAAAATACTCCGTTTGCCATTTTGATCTCTGTGAAAAACAAGTTGTACTAATTAATTTCAATTTGTTTTTCCTGAACGGTTCATTGATCTGAACTAACAGTTTGAACTTGTGGGGAACATAAGCCTAGGGTTTCTGTTTTTGTTTATGAGGTGAATGTGACAAAAGCTCCAAAATCTTAGACAGATATAGACCATTAACCCAGATCAGCACTCGTAAAGACCCTCTGTAATCCTGCCATCTCTGCTCATAAATCCACTTCATTACATCCCCTCATGCATTACTCAGTGTGCTTCATTTAGGGAGACCTCACACTCTGATGTTTCCTCGAAACGAGACCCAAAGGGACATCACATGGCTTTCTGACTTGGCTGCTAACAAAAATCATCTTTAGTGTTAAAAAAAAACTTTTTTTTTAAACATATGAACATTTATAAAAGAAAAGGTCATGTCAAAAACTAGTAAAGCACTGTGCGCTATTTTTCCATGGTACATATGTTGGGTTGTTTATTGAGGATCAGCTTAGGCTGGTTCCTATACTCACTCTCTCTGAACTGCATGTAGCTACATGCTTCATCTAAAAAAAAATAATAAAAAAATGTCTCTTTCAGAGGAAAGGGCTGCACTCTTATGTGCACAACATCAATACACCATCCATCAAAGTACCTAAGTGCTCTGAGTGCTATTCTGTCACTTAAATGTAATGCAGACAGCTATAACATGTAATTTTAATTGCTGTATTACTTGAATAGTTCCAGTTCTGTGGTCTATTTGACTGAAAACAGCTTAACATTTTTGTTTTTCTACAAAATAAACATCTGTGGCAACTACTTTTTTAAATCACAAATGCATTAAAGGGGTTGTTTACATCACCTTGAGCTGTAATTACGAGGGAGAAAAAATGTTGAGCTTTTTTTGGGAACTTCTTAAAAGTCAAAACAGATTCTGAAGTGACCAAGGAGGCTGCTATCAAGTGTTTTTGCGTCTCTCTATGAAGGTGAAAATGACGCCTAGCAAGGCTGTGATAATTTTAGTTTCAGGATTTGATTTACCATCAGGCTGTGTACATATTGCTCATCACTAACAGGAAAAAGTAAATCTCCTCTTCAGGTTATTTATCTTCTAAGGTCAAATGCAAACAACCTCTACAAGCAATTTTGAAAATGTCATCTCTGCGAATACTGTGCCCAGCTGAGTCAAAGCAGAACCTGCACATGTGATATTTTTATTTCACTGTGATGAACTGTTTTAATCTGGGTTTGGTGACTGCATCCTCAACAGCTTTAACCTTGCTGACTTCTAAAAAGCAAAAAAAAAAAAAGGAGGAGGGAGGACTTTCCGTGCCCCAGAAAACTGCTTTTAATGTGAATTAAGCAGTTTTGTAAAGAGGCAGTCAATCACTTCAGGTTGGCTGATTCAATAAGTGTTGTATCCCTTTAGTGGTTCGCCTCGCTGTCGAGATGGATTCATTTTTAAAGCTTTTCAGAGAGGGAGCCATTCCGGGTTTCAAAGACCTGAAGTCTAATTTTTTTAATAGACCTACAAACTGTATCCACTGCATTTTTGGCTGTTAGCTTGACTTTTACTAGTGAGCACGTACAGATCTTTTGCTCAAAGCATCAAACCATTAAAAATCTGTGCTTTTGTCTGCATGCTAGACAACTCTGGATTTACCACTCTTTATTTTTTCTCATAGTTTTTTTTTATTGTGAATAAATAAACACTATAACATTATATAAGAGCCAGAAAAAAGTCACTGTTGTGGTGTTTGGATTGGACCAGCCCACTCGCATCGATGATACTCGCTTTATCGGTACTTGTTCCTGTTGCAGGTCCATTGTAATTTCCCTCTCTCATCAGAATTGCATGGGTTGCAGGTGTGTAGTATTACATGTTCCACTGTGTGATTAATCCTCCCCTTCTCTTCAACCTCCCCCTCTGCATCCCACATTCCCATAATGCCACTTGTTTCCAGGTTGAGCTAAAAGGACTGACAATAGTAGCAGGTGTGCAAATATCCCTGGGACTCACTGAACAAAGAGCTTAAATACTGCTGGTAAATAAAACTTATTTGAATAGTCAAATAGATGGCGTGCTGGAACAACCTGCTGCAGTGTTCAAGGAAGACTGACTTCAAACAGGAACTGTTTGTGATGCACGCTTAGCCCACTTGTACCAAAAAGATTGTGGTGCTGCAACTGCAGCTAATATGAATAAGTGTGTTTAATGTTTTCTAAGTGGTTGATCATTAATTGCTGTTAAAATTTTAGACTGAAGTATTTATTATTCTTGTCTATATAAGTAATTGCAACAAGATATCAGAATAGGAACTCCAGCATGAACTCCTGAGGGCGCTTTAGACTCCCTGAATTGGAAAACTGCCATCTCAGCTTACAACAGTTTGCCCAGATCTTTTTCTGCTTTCTCGACTTGGATAGAAAGATTCTGACAAGAGACCTGTGTTTTTTGTCATAAGTATTCACATTCAATGATATCAGGAAACTGAGGGAGGATTGTCTTGTTCTGCTGTTGAGTCCTGGAGGGGAATGAAACAGCTGTTCCTGGAAGAGCGTTTGTACTTAAGTGTTGCATCAATAGTATGATTTGTTCAGAAACGTCTGTGTTCCCCGTCTAGAGCAAGAGCAAAGGAGTTCAATAACAACAACTTGGATTTCTGCTCTCTAATTTACTGTCACTCTTCCTTTGTTCCTCAGTTAGTGATTTATCCCCGGTTTTTACAACCTTTTGTGTCGTTTCTCACCATAAAGGACTTTTGTGTTGGAGCAGACTCTGCAAACCTGACCTGAACGTTCTCAATATTGATCTAAGATTGTAATCTATTCCTCAGCCTTGACCAAGAGATGTTTATGGTTACCTCAGAACCACCATAAAGATGTTAATCATGGTTTGGTGCTCAGCATCAGATTCTTTAACGGAAGACAAAGCAAAGATTCTCTGCTATTTAAATACCCACTCGGATCAAATTTAATTATGATTACGCCATTTTTTGTCAAAAAAGATATTATCATTTTCTAGGACATAGTTTTTACAGTAGTTCATTAGAAATTAGCCTCTAAGACAACCATCTTTCCCCCCTTCGTTGATGACACCTCTCTGTTTGTGTGCTCTTCTACTAGCTTACAGCCCCTCACAACCCCCAACCTAACATTATCGGTGCAACAAAAATGGTGAGCAATAATGAAGCCATTCAACCGTACAGTTTTGAGCCTGATGCCAGCTAAGACGAGGAAAATGAAAAAGGACAGTACATGGATTTAGTCGTGGACTTGGAGCACAACCGAGAGCTAGAGGCCCACCCAGTGTGTTTTCTACATCACAAATATAATCTTTTTCAAACTGCATTTTTTTGGGTCTGTTTTTGGTTTACAGTCATTTGAATAAAGAAATACTTAAATACTTAATTTTCTTTATATATGTCCTCCAATGATCAGAAGAAGGCTACAAGAACTGCCTTTATTTAAACAAGCACAGCCCTCGACATGCTGGTAATTTCATTGTGTCTAGGGATTCATCTGAAAGATTTGTTCATTAGAAATTTTGCACAGTATTCATGAGTCCATCTCTTTGTTCAAAATAAATGTCTGTTGAAGACCTTGGTTCACAGAATCCTTGACTTGGATTTAAGCAGAGTTTATGCATTTCTAAAGAAGATTTTTAGTCTCTGCAGGAGTTGAAGCTGAGTCTCATTCACAGCATGTCTTTATTTACTGATATGTGTGTGTCTGCTGGCTTATGAACCCTCACGTGTCACACTGTGGGATGGCAGAAGTAGAAACAAGATCAAGGTTTGTGAGGCCTTACTATTGGCAGGCTTTTCCTGCTTGGACAGTCACTGGTGATTCTTTGAAATGACATTCTTTCCAAGGAAATGAAATTCTCTCTCTTTTCATTGGACATTCTAACTTGTGGTGTATTTTTCAAATACCTGCGCAACCTTGAGAACAGGGTTTTGTTTGGGTTTTTTCTTCTAAATAAGTCTTCTTACATTTTTCTCCTCCCCTGCTGATGAACAAGAGGAGAAACAGAATGATTACACAGTTTCAAAGGCATAACAGGCAGCTGATTAAAGTGTTAGGTTGGAGTTAGCCAAGGTTAACCGTCCATAATGAAACACTTTGAAAATAATGATACGCTGCATGGTTTTATGAAGGCTTGTGGCTGCTCGGCTCAGCAGTGCTGACCTTCAGCAGCTCCATGAGCTAATCGTAGCGATCCCTCTGCACCGCACAGCATTGAGACTCCATTAGCTGCTGATACTCGTCCAGGAAAGAACAGCTTGCACAAACTCTTCCTCAGAAACTGTCCTTGTGTCACTTTGGTGGCTCCCTATTGTCACTTTCAATTACCAACATGAGATGTGCTCCGATCTGCTTTGATTTGTGAACATGGACATGCAGCACATCCTGGGTCTCAGAGTAAAACCTTTGAATGAATGAAAAGGAAAAGAAAAAAACACAAAACTGTTTAGAATATGATTCTCATTCTGTGTTTGTCTTATTCTGTTTTTATATTGCATCTTCTTTTATCCTCCATTGATAGGGCAAATTTTGTTTCATTTGTTTCTTCTGAGGTTTTTTATGTGGATTTTGGCAGGATACATACATAAACGGTCCTGCTAATGAACATTTCTTGCAATGCCTACTATAAAACACTATTTTTAAAGGCTAAAGTTTGCAATCTAATGCTGCTGCAATCAAATAAAGCATTTTAGCAGATCTGTCCTATTTCCATGCTGTGGAGGAGGAGGGTGCGATGGCAGACATTTCCAGGAAATGTTTGAGATATCCAGCAATGTGACACAGAAACACATTTTCTTTTTAGCTTTAGTCAAAATAGTGATTGCACAACCAGATACCTTAATACGTAATCCTTGAATACTTACTAAGACAGCTGACACACAGAAGCACATCTCAATCACTATTTAGCATCACTATTTACCATTGGTGCTGATGTTTTCTAAGGACTGCAACCCCAACAGGAGCTAATTAACAAATAAGAATAATTACTTGGTTGTTTTTTTCATTACCAAAGTCTCTCATAACAGGTAAGCTTCAAGCAGGAACAACAAAGTCACACATAAATCAAAGTAGTTTCCTTTTCCTAGCCAGAACCCCCCCTGGGAGGCACCTTGGTGCTTAATTAAAATCCAGAAGGATCATGTTTTAAGTGTAGGTGAGCGAGTACTGAATAACAATGACAAACTATGCCCTGCAGCATTAGTGCTGTGTTGTGGAAAGGAATAATAGCATCTTTTTTTTTTCTTTTTGCTGTTTTGCTTTTGCAGTAAAAATAAATCAAATGAGATTTAATGTAAAAGAAGAAAACTGTTTCCAGGGCATTGTGGAACAAACACTGTTGTAAATAAAGCTTTTTTTCCGCCTCCAAAAGCTGTCACAACCAGGACAAATTAATCTCATAATTACCCATACAGGATTAGAATGAAACATCCCATTATCAGACATTATTTGATGGCTTACCCTGTCAGTGCTCTATTTATCAAACCATTTTTTTCCACATTTTTTTCTATCCATTATATGTGAAAGCCAGCTGCAATATACAATTGTAGAATTAAGAACATGTCATTGGTTATGAATCAGGTTCTGTAAGATGAAATACCAACGCTGTGCAGCGAGAATCTGATCCTATGCAAAACCACTGGCCAATGTATCTGCTGGCAAAAAACATCAAATATTAGATTACAATCAAGTTTATTGGAAGAAAGCTGAAAAGAAAATTCTTTATAATAGCTACTATCCAACATGAGCCACCACAGTCCACTGGTCAGAACTGATAAAAGCAAGGCAGCTTCAGCAAAGAGCTTGTTAGATTGTGCAGCAATGCATTTAATTTCAGAGGAGTCTAACATTAATTGGTTAGAGGAGTAGTAATCTTGCAGTTTTTATCCAACATGGTCTCGTTTAAGTACTATTCAATATGTCCTTTGATGTACAAATTTGTTAAGGTGATAATGCATTTTTATGACAATTGATCAGTTTCAATAAATCACACTAGAGGCCACTTATAATACAAAATTTGTAGCTTTTGATTGTGCAATTCTATTATAAATGTATTTATTTTTTGTCTGGGGGCTGGGTATTGACTGATGTCTTTCTAAATGTTCTAAAATGTTCGGGTTTTCAGATCTGATGTTTCTGCATTGACTAGTCTTTTGGCTGCAGCAATACAATGGAAAATGATCAGATGAAAGATGATGTGGAGCCACATTTTGCAGAAAGGGCAATCTGAATTTAAACTGACCTACAAATAGCAGTTTCTGCAAGCATCGTAATTCTGGTGTGCCCTGCCTTTTTTTTTTTTTGGGTCACTGAAAACCATTAAAAGGGAAACTTGTACGGATATTATCATGAGAAGGAAAAAAAAAAAGGAAAATGTCTCAAATGTCCCATTTCCAGTTCTCTGTGGAGACATTCTTAATTCACTTTTCCCTTTAGCTAATCAGTCACACAATCACAGCAGTGAATATTTCCGCTCCCCACATTTGAATGGAGACATCCCAATTATTCTACTGCTTTCCTGTAGCTTAAAATACTTTCTGAGGCCATCAGCTGGAACTTGCATAAATAAAACAAACCTGATTTAAGGAGGAAGGAAAAAGTCAAGGAAGGAAAGCAAACACAAGCACTGTCAGTCAATGTAGGGAGCTAATTGGGTCGATGTCTTTAGTGAAGATGAAGGAAGAGATTAACTCTCCCTGTGTGTCCAGTGAATCTCTCCCTCTGGCTCCAGGTAAATTAGCTGTTGACAAGTTGACAGTGGGAGTTCTGCTTCCTCACTTTGGCTTAAAGCTGCTATCAGTATTTTACAGCATGGCTTCCCCTGTGGAAATAACTGATTTTCTCATCACTCGATTTCTTTTCACATTGATTAATTGGATTAGTGACATTTGTTTACAGTGTTGGTTGATTTACTTGACTAAATGAGAAACTGTCTTTGCGGTGAAATAGTTTTTCTGCTTGCGCTTGAGAAAATCTGGAGCTGTGGCACATACATTTGGTCTCCGTACTACATTTCAAAGAAGAGGACAATTGGAGAAGTGGGTCGTATACACCTAATGAAGACAAATGAGTGATGGGAGAGCATGCACTAAGGAAGGTGCAGATCCGATTGTACTCTGCTCCCATTTATTTTGTGGAGAAACTCACAGCATGGTCCTAAAATAGAGGTCAAGGCTCAAATGCAGAAAATGCCAGTGACTCTCTTTCTCTTTTTCCCCCCACTACTTGCACTGGAGTAACAATAAAAGTACTCGGAGAGAACCTTGGTCAAAGCAGCTTAATGGAGCTGGAAATGTGGGATTTACAGCTGTAACGTATGGAATTATTCACACTTGTTTAAAAAAAGACCAGTTCCGGAGCTGTTGGTTCACACACTTTCAGATGGATGTTATATCCATTTGAAATTCATGTTATTTTTGATAAAGAAAAAAGATGCGTCCTTTATTCGATTGTTGATGATGGAGATAGTTTTGCTTAAAGTGTCATTAAAAAAAAACCTTTTGAACATGAGCATCCTGCTCGTCCCTCCTCACATGTGAACACTTTGCTGACTCACTCTGTCGTCTCAAAGCATGCACACACTGAACGCCAGCAGGCTTTTGTAAGCATTTTATCTTCAAACATCTAACACAAAGGAAAGGCATGCTTCTGCGTTCTGTTTAAAAGGTATGCATTGTGCTTTTGTTTCAAATAACCGTCAGTGCAATGATATGGAAGTAGAGCTGAGGCTCAGTGTTGGTAATCCCTCAAGGCAGGTATTTGAATGCTTTTGAAAGGAGGCGGTGTTAACGTGACATTTTGAGTTTAAATACTGTTAAAAACACTGGTGCAGGACTTAGCCTGATGGTTGCTGTCACATGAAAAACAATGTCTGTGACTCAACAGCTGTCAGGTTTGCTAATGATGTCCTGGTGTGCTGTCAATCTAGCGGATGAATGGACAATAGTATGCCAAGGAGAAAATTCTTGAAACAGCTAATTGCCTCTAAGATCTCGCTCAAGCATTCAGTAAGCTCTGTGTGTTCACAGATGTCTTTTCCAGCTGCTATTTCATTATGGACCTTAAAGACATTACAGAAGCAATGTATGGGCTTTTTTATGAGCCTGCGTTGTTACACGTCAAGTTTTTATGATTATAGTTACATTATTGCATCCACAGTTGGAAGGAACCTACGTGGCAGTGGTACAAAGCTTGCAGCATCTATATCCGTGCATTATTATTATTTCATCTAATTTGCTCCTGTCATTCCGTTAATCTCTGCCAACTTGTTGATTGTCAGTTTGGAGACACATTTCTGGAGAAGAGCCCGAGAGTATTTGCAGCCGGACCTCTGTCAATAGCGCCAAGCAACACAGCCACAAATTGGAATGTGGTACAGTTCTGGGAAAGCAGCCAAGATTTAAATTAGACAATAACCTCTGCTCTCTCTATATTGCCTCTCTTTTCCAGCTGCAGGCCTAGCTATTTGTTTAATACAGTCAGTCCTGTAGTATATAATAGACTGATATATGAGTCACCGCTCAGCAGTTTGTGCTTTTCAGATTTATGGAGAATGAACAACTGGCTGGTTTGTGCTTGCTGCAGTCCTCAGCTGGGAATAACAGAAAAGACACAGGTTGTGAAAATCTGTAATGCTACATTTTCAAATTTATATCAGAAAATTCAAAAAACGCTGAACTTAAAATATCGGTAAGACATAATTTGTTAGCTCCAGACACCATACAAGCCATTCAATCAGCCAACAACATTGTCATAGATTTAATATCATCCAATTTTTACTTTTTATACCTTTAAATATTTGCTTAATAAGTGGAACAGAGAAATTTACAAATGTATTTATTAACTTCACTTGAATGTACCTGATTAAATCATCTATTCATCTTCTTTCAGTCAGATATGAGTCTATTTATAAAAGCTCTTGACTGTTTTCATTTTTAAAGGCATGTCAAGTATAGGATCCAGTAATGGCACATTGGGAATAGAAAAATGAATTTGTTCTGAGAAGCATAGGACAGACTCAACCCCCTGTAGCTTTCAGAAGAGCTTTGAGTCCAGGTCCCTGAGCTCACAGCCAAACTAAGACATGTGCTGATTAGCGTTATTACCATTAAAAAAAAAAAAAAAAGAAATTTTCCCCCTTCTGCAGAACGTTATTTTGTGTCTGACACTGAAATTTAAGTTATTAGCTCTTCAGACTGCCTTGTAGCTAATTTAACAGAAATCAAACTTTTGGTAAAATTCACATTTCTGACAAAATCTTGCCTTTAAATAAGATTAAACTGAGTCTTAAAACATAAACATTAACACAAAGCTTAACAGTACAAACAAGGCACCTCCAGCTTGCAAAGCCTTTCCCTCGTTGCTTCTTTGAGAGCTGCGTGTCCATGCAACAGCAGCCTGTGTGAGAAAGCTACACCGTGTTTTTGGGACCCTCTCAATCGCCTAAGCTCCTTTGTGGCTGTGGGCCAATGGCCACACACCCCGCCAGATCAAAGATGGAACCCTATTTAGCTTGTGCTTTCTTTTAGGATTTGCTCTTAAGAGTACAGAGCAGTTTTAAGAGCTGGAAAAAGGGCTCCATCCTGCACCGTATTGAGACTGCTGGGCTTTAGACCATTAGTCCGTTCGGACAAATGCTGAGACCGTCTTTGTTTTGGCTGCATTCGCAAGCCTACAGCCTCACAGAAAAGCAAAATCTTTGGTAAATATGTGTTTGTTTCAGTGTGTTGTGAAACAAGACCAAGATGTGTCTGCAAATCTTATGTGCCATTTCGTGGGTAGACAAAAAACGTAGATATATTTTTTGAAAGAAGTTGGGTAGAACCTAAATGAAGGCATGTTCGTTTAATGTTGCGTGGGGGCTCACAATAGTGCATTTGGGCGACTGCTACTAGTGAAATTTCTGCGTGCACATGTGTTCTTCGGGCTTCTGTGTCCAAACTCTTGTGTTCGGCAGTTGCTACTTATGTTTTTAAGTCAGTTTTTGCATGCTGAAAGCTGAGCTTTGACCAATCAGGGACTCAAACTTGGTAGTGACATATGGGTAGCGTCCTTTTCAAAACACGAAAGTGCCTACTAGGTAAAGATTGATCATGAAGGCGAATTAATAATTGTGGTTTGTGCCTGACCAGAATTCTATGGCACCAAGTCTGTCATAAATCAGAACAGAGCTTTCAAAGACAAAGCCTGGAGCAAAATGCACGAGATTTGCTCCTCTTCAACATTTCACACCAAGCTTCTTCTGACTGTCAGTACAGTTTTGAGTAGCAACTGACTTTTGTAAACACCATATGCTAAAAGCATGCTCAAAACCTTTGCTCAACCTTGTTTACCAGTCACAGAGCACGGAAGAGAAACACCAGAATTGTCACACCAGAACTACTGTTGTATTTTTATTTATCTTTAAATTTATCGTCATAAATTTTTTATTAGTTTTATTATTCATTTTTTTGTCTTTACCCTTTTACACCCTGCTTGGTTTGCACGACAGTATAAGACACGAAGCCAAATTCCTTGTATATGCTCTGTATGTACTTGGCCAATTCTAATACTGACTATCACCTATTGACAAATAATTTTAAGTATTTGCAACAAAATGCTCTTCCATAAAACACAAGCAAACCTGCAGACATGCTTTTTTAAAATGGCATTCCTATTCAACTATTAATTTAGGAGCTCAAACCACTGCTGTTGTTTCTGATGTGTCACTGCAATGCCAATTATATCACAGCAGCCGAGGTGGAACACCTCTGCAGTCAAATGTGTCCTTAGAGGAACTGCAATAAAGCCAATGTGTGCTGAAAGTTTACTTTTCTGTGACTGACAGCTTTTTCTGCCTGAACGAATGCACAAACTGAGGAAACTCAACCAATTGTATTCATAAAAACGACACACAACGATATCTTAAACGCTTTTCCACTCTGGTCTGTTTGTGTCTGTGTGTTATCACTCTTGTACACCATGTCTGTGCTGCATATGAATTTAGCCCCAAGTAATATGCTGAGCACAAACTGTAGTTTGCCTCTTACTGTCTTTCATCACTGCCACAATGACTGGAACTAAAAAAAATACATGCATATTTATTGAGCTGCAAAATCACTTGAAAGTATTTTCTTTATTTTGATAGTTAAACTTGTGATTTTGGCTGGATTTGGAAAAGTGAAATGTATTTAGTGTGAAAGAATTAGAATGTGTTTGTACTGTGTAGAGGATTTCAAAAGTTTTGCCTTTTGGGGTTGTTATGACATTTGTTAAATGCATTTGTAGAAACCAATAGCTAACCTAATGTTTCAATCTCATCTAACTGACAGACTTACCAAGCTTTACATTTCTTCTATAACCTGCTCAGACCAGAGCACTTGTTGCAAACCCCTTCTTTATTTTGTTGTCACAGCGCCCCAGTTTAGCCGAATTAATAAACCCCACAATGTGATGTTCACACATGTGAATGCCAGGTCTTACTAGGTCAAAACTCTTGCTTAACATGTTCTTAATCTCTGCTACTCCAAAGGCCTTAATATGTATCAATATCAAAACCTCTTTTGTCATATCTATATTTCTTAACTCTTCTTATTTGTTGCAATGATCATAAAAATGATTTTGTTAATGTTATGTTTTTGAAAGCAGCAGACTTGCTATAACTAGGGATGGGCTGATATAATTTGTACTGACTGGCCGAGACCAATAACCAACATTTCCCATGAAACTGTGGCAGATAGCCGATATTTGCCAACACCGATACTTAAGTGTCTACAGTAACACAAAGTTTAGATTTCCTTTTTGTTTCTTTATTAGAAATGCACAACTTTCCTTTTACTGGACAGTCACATTGTACTTGACCTTTTTAACATGCAGCAAAGGATCTCATAGGAACAAGTATCACTTTTAATTATACTGTATACATGCTGTGCGGCGACCTTGAGTGATCAGAAAGGCGCCTTATAAATAAAATGTATTATTATTATTATTATTATTATTATTATTATTAAAACTTTCATATAAATATACCTGAAAGCATTCAGACCATTTATGAAATATTGGACATAACTTTAAACCATAAGCTCCCCATTGCCAGGGATCTGTTAGGAACAACATGTATCCCTATCAAAATAAGGTTTACCAGTCAATTCATGATTATGACTGTAAACATAGTCTTCACAATCTAAAAGGAAGAAGTATACATTTTAAAAATAAAGTGTTCCTGAAAACATTCTGAATAATATCTGTAGATTTTTTTTAAATATTGGACCGATACCGATAAACTCAAGTTTTGCAAATATCGGCTGATACGATACTGGCACCCTGCCATCCCTAACTAAAACCTTTATGGAGCTGTTGCACACATATTTAGGCCAAATGCGTATTCTTTCCATATCCCTACGGCTTCTCCCTACTCCTACATGTATGCCTTCAAGCTGAGAAATATGGAAAAACAGTGTCTTCATATTCCGACGTTACTACTGCTTGATGACATCATCAATAGTCGCCGTTGAGATACGTTAGTGCGTAGCTGCCAGCGCTAGGAAAATACATAACAACATTGGTTTTATAACTTCAGAAAGTCGTGCAAACACAAAAAACTCAATACTTATATTTACAGTAAAAGTAAATGCCGGTGCTTCAGAGCACATTCACCTAATAAGCCTACTGGCGGAGCGATAGCAGCCTTAAGTTGCTACAGCTCCTCCTTAAAAAACAGTTTTGGACACCTCTACAGCTTCAAATGCTCCGACATTTGGAGCAAAAGTGCGGAGCCAGAGGGGTAGGAAAGCAATTGATATTTGGGCTTAGTTTACCATGATCTTTAGGACCATGATTTGATTTATCCTGAATGTGCAGACATTTGTCTTTACCGCCTTCATTGTCTTTTGTTCAAATAATAATTGAGTTATAATCTGCAAGAGTGTAAGCCTTTTTTTTCCCTCATGTTTTTTCTTCCACAGTACAACAAAGAAAAGAAGGAAGAGTCATACTCCAACAGTGAAGCTCCCCTCAGTTGAGGACTGGCAGTTTTAACTGTGGAAGACAGTGCAGGGCTGGGGAGTAATGATTTTACCTTTAAAGGGAATTACCAATCGATCGGCCTACAGATCAGAACACAGCTTGCGAACTGATGGTGTAGACACGCTGTGTTGTGGAGTCACTATAGAAATGATCAGCTGCATGCTATATATAACATACATATGTGTCCATCTCCTATAGAATAGAAACAGTTCAGTGAAAACTATTACCATACAAAGGTAGCCTCTAAAATACCATGCTGGTTGCAGGTGTAAATGTTAAGTAGAGAGGCAACTCGCTGCAGCAGAATCCTACAAAAAGGAAAAGAAATGCTTTCTTTTGAGACCCTTCATGTTGAAACAGATGAGCTCAAACCTGACAGCAGACCCTGTTAAAAAGGAAATTTCAATGAAAAACATGTCAGATTATGATGGCTTTCTCTGGATTGGAGGTTGAGTTTTAACGCTGCTGTTTTTGCTGCCTTTTAAGGAGACCACTAGAGAACATATTAACACAAGTGTCATGTTCCAGAGAACACATGCTAGGCTGTGATTACTGAGCTCAAGCTGAACTGTAAAATCACTTGTCAGCAGTTGATTTGTTTTTGGAAAAGCCTGGGCTCTTGATTGAATTAGTTTGGTGGTTTTCAGGAGGGAGCAAGAATGTGTCCAATTTGGTTACTCTCCGACAGACAGGGCGGGTGTTGTGACTTTCTGATCGCACTGTAGACCCAAGTGGTGATTTACTGTGGCAATTTTAAAAATACAGATTGAAAGGAGCAACTCTTTCAGTTGTGCTTGTTTTTTCACGGTTCAGAAAATGTCACATTGCACTTTTCCAGTCATGCTTTATCGTTTATCATTCAATGTTCGTTTAGAACCGCATGTTTCTGGATTTGTGCACATGCAGAGTTTGGCGGCGCTATCAAAGCCTCTTCAGGCAGGATTGTACGGCTCTTTGTTGTGCAGTTCATGTTTACTGATAGGATCTGTGTGGTTACTCCATCATATTGGGGGTGAGACGGGGTCATGTTGGTGCAATATTGTGTTCGCCCTGAGGTTGAAATAATTTTGTTTGCTGTAATAGCTGTAAAACACCTTATTTCCCAATGGATGCACTTTCATTCAAATGTTTTTGCTCATGGTTTGAAAAGGGAAAGAAAAATAAGCCTCAGATTTACATCAGCTTCAGTCAAAACTGGAACTTTACTGTCAACTTGTGGCTTTTCAGTAACGCAGAAAATGTGCTTTAACTAAATAAAAACATTTGACGGTGCGTTGAAAGCAACTGTAGAAATTCCTGTTGATGTCATTCATTGTGTGCCTGCTTGGTATTCCTGCCTGCCTGCCTGCGATCATGCAGACTGTGGAGTCTTTTCACATGAGGATCAGCATCCATGTAAGCTCTTAATTCTCTCCTGTTAAACAGTTATAGAAGAAATGTGCTGCTGGTGCAGAAAGAGCTCTAAAAACACCAAGTGTCCAGTGTTTGCTCTGCCATGTTGCCAGGACTGGCTCTTAGTGTGGCTCATATTGCAGAGCACCTCCAACCATGAATGCACTCTGTTAATAAAAGCTTTTGAAAGCAACTCTTTCTGCACCAGGATTCCTCTTTGCCGAAGGACAGTCAAAACAATAACAGGTTTTGTTTTAGAAGCTATTATCTTGTAGAAAAAAATCAAGTGATTGCACTTAGATTAACCCACGTTTTTTGTTGTTGTTCTGTTTTCATGGTTCTTGTGTGTCCGCACATATGGCTGTTTGGCCCCTTTGCATGGCGGCCACAGCTCTCATCGAGCTCGTCACATCATTTTAATTACAGAGCCGTCATTGTCAGTGCTGACCCATTTTAGCGCCGTCCCTTACTGTCAGCTGCGCGGTTCCTCCAATCACACTTAATTTTATCTGGCATTTGACTCAATCGGCAGTGCCGCAAACATGAGCACTAAAGCCCCCTCCTTCACAAGAAACGAATTGGGAATAACAATAACAATCTCCACTCCCTCCTCTTGCTGTCCATAGAGGCTGCATGCCCGACTTAGTGCAGCTTTTAATGGGGAAGATTGATATCGGTGGCAGGGGACGTTTCTGAGGATGTTAGTCACAGTTCTCTGAGGAGATGTAGGACTGCTTTTAAACAGCCTTCAGGACACTGACTCAAAGAGACAGAGGTCCACACCTTTAATTGGTGCTTGGACTTAACTTGATTGTGTGTTCTCTAATGAAGCTAATGCGGATCAGTGTCCATGCCTGTTGTAGATTCATTAGCCAAACCTGGTTGTGCCACATTTCCTATTCTGAGTCACTGCCCTGATATTTGCAAACATGTGCATTTGTAAAGTTGTCATTCACATAAACCCGTGATGTGTTTCAGCAAATGTGATTAACTGAGTTTAAAAGCTGTCAACATTAATCCCAACATGAGGTTTTTATGGAAAGTGAGACAAAAGCTTCATCACAAATCTATGCTCTGACAGCTCGTTTTCTGGGAAGGTAACAGCAGGAAATGTGCAGTCACGCCTTCATACTTGACTGCAATGTTTCCAAATTGTCATGGAACTATTTACAATGAGCAATCATCTTCTCACTCTTTAGATTGGTACTCTGCGACAGGGACAGAAGAACCAGAGACGGCCCTGCATGTAGCCTTATCTCCCCTCATAATCAGAACAATGTTCCAAGTGCTTGAAAAGAGGGGGGAGATATCTCTGAGACTTCAATTTATTATCTAAAAGAAAAAGGGGAACAGGGTAACACTTTGAAGATAAGGCCATCTTAAGGTTAATTAGCAGCCAAGTGGCTAACGTAATCCAGCCATGTCTTGTGCACACTTTGGAAATGAGTGTGAGCAATTTACAGATGTTTCCCGCAGAAATCCTGCAAGTCTGTATGTTTTCACACATTTACAATAAGGGCTCAAATAAAAGTCGGATGTAGATTAGTGGAGCAGCTTCAGGTTCGATGCCACAAGAAGCATAGGCTGCAGATTGAGCAAATGTTCGTGGAGCCTGGCTCCTCTTCTCATCAGTGCGTAACATTGTTAACATTGGTCTCTCTCCAGGGCATTGACTAATTAATGGATACCATTCGCAGTTGATTAGTAGCAGTTCTTCCGGTAATTACTTTCACAAACTAACCACTCAGACGAAAGGAAGAATTTAAAATAATACAAAAGGTTTGAACATATTTTCCGTTCACCCTGATCTTAATTTGTTTCCACTATTGTTTGCTGTCCTCTGTGATAAGAAGTTTTTTATTTGTCTCTATGACTTTTAAAGTTTTCCTCACACATTACACTTTAAGAGAACAACTGTAGTTACAACACAAAAGAGATTACTGCAGAGCTTTGTTGAAAATGGCACGAGAGTTCACAGCGGACCTCATGAAGATACAAACACACCATGATTCTTTCTGCTCTGCGCTGTGTAGGCTGGGTTTGTGCCCCCCTCACTCACACAGAGGTGTATTGTACTCCCAGGCCCAGCTGCTAGCCAATAATTCTTCATTCTGTGTCCCATTGTTCCTACCTGTCAGTGTGGTTGTGTCTCTGAAGAAAGGAAGTGGCTGCCATTTTGCTAGCAGGCTGTTTTCTGGGGGGGTTGTAGGGGGCTATAAAAACATGTTTTGAAAGGATTTAACTTCTGATCAAGCTGTTTAGTTTTAGTATTGATTTCCCTACATATGAAACTATTTTACTTATAAATGACAAATCTTAAATTGTCAGTTGAGCGTAATCCTACCCTCCACCAGTTAAAGGTCAAACACTTTTAGCACAATATAAGAATTTAATGTTTAATTGGCCTAAAATGGGGTAAAAAAAAATATATATATATATATGTATATATATATATATATATATATATATATATATATATATATATATATATATATATATATATGTGTATATATATATATATGTGTATATATATATATATATATATATATATATATATATATGTATATGTATATATGTATATGTATATGTATATGTATATTTTTTATTAGCATGGAGGTCATGAAATGTTGAACTAAGCGCTCATTGACCCTCTCCGCCTCCTTATTTCCCCCAGTATCCCACCTCGCCCATCGGTTATTTGAAGTTAATAACCAGACACTGCATCCTGGTACTTGGCTTTGTGATGCAAATATATCTTTAATTGCCATCCCATAAGAGCTTAGTAGCCCGATCAGATTCTCATTACTCCAGTTTGAATTGTCCGAGACCCGCCCCCCCCCCCAATGTGATGAGGAAAGGGTTAATGCATAGTCCAAACATTTAAAGCTAAATGTCACTGTTTGAGTGACAGTTGTCTGCTGATAGAGGTGTTGCGGGTGTTGTCATTCAGTGGGCACTAATGGGCTAATTGTGAGTGTTTTTTTTTTCTTCTCCGTTCACAGTTCCAGAATAACAACAATTACATGAACATGGCCGAGGCAAACGGCGCGCTGCTCGCTGCTGGGGATGTAAGTACACCTCACTTTTTCCATTTTCAAATCTCCTTTGGAGCTCAGGACTCTCAGCTAACACAGAAATGGAAATGCAAAGCATACTGAACAAAATGTTTCTCTTTCCTGACTGTGTTCCTTCTAATTAAACTCTCCTGGAGTTGAGGACTGTATACAGACCTCACAAAGTATATGTTTGGGTTATGGATCAATGTGAATTTCCACAGTTAAAGCCAACATCAAAGGAAACAAATGTTTATACTATCTAAATATCTATGGTTATCAGTCTATATTGCCATGGTATTTTATTACTGGTGGTATGGCTGGGTTAAGGAAACAAAATTGAAAATTATCTTTATTTAAAACATGCAAAGTGAATTCATGAGACACATCAATTTATAGTTCTTGATTTAAAAAAAAAAAGGTAAATTGATATTCATCTAAAATAATTGAATTAAATCAAATTCAATTCATTTAGCAGCCTTAATCTATTTCACCAACATCCCTGCTGCAAAAGGAATCAATCTTTTTTTTAGTTTAGTTCAGCACACTTACAAAGTTAGTCGGATCAAAACATCTCAAAGTTATATTTTAATCTTTTATTTATTATCTTTAAAGTGGATGAATGAGATTTACAATAATTTATTGTTATAAAGGGAGTTAACACATTACAACGTCCTCCTAATATAGAATAAGAAGAACTCATTTGGAGAAAATGTAATTTGCATCTAAAACCGTTGCTGCTGGTTCTACAACTCAAAGAAAAAGAAGCTACACTGTTAAGCAGTGAGTTCAAACAACTTAATCTAACATAAGTTTGTCATAATAAATATAACTTTTTGACTGAACCTTAAAAAGACAATATAATGACTGCATAAGATGCATACATAAATAGGATGGCTGCGTTTTCAAAGACATAACAGAAGAACAAAGTTGTGTCACTCTCATCAGCTATATCTGTTGCCACTCACAAAAGTAGTGTCACTGAGAAGGTTTTGTTGTGCAGCTCCAAAGAAAATGGTATGCTGCATGACTGCATTGAAAAAAAGTTTTTTTTATTTTTTTTTGAAGCAAATAACTGCCTCTGTGAGCCATAGTAGTCTTTACACAGAGCTAAATTTACCAGTTTTATTCCCCCTCCACCCACTCTTCTGCCCTGTCATTAGAGACAAGTGTATAAAAATACCCATCATGCTCTGTGGCTCAAACAGTCCAGTCTCATTCAGTCTGATCTGGCTTACAAAACCCACAGCAAAGCATCACTGCATGACTCCAAAATACGGAGATAGATGTCATTGTCAACCTCATTGTTTTCATTCATGTCAGCTGGGCAGCAGGGATGCAACTGTGACATACAATCTTGGGCAGCTCCACACGAGTGTGAGGAGCGCGTGACCTTGTGTTCAGAGTGGTTGCCTCACAAAGCCACAGAGTATTAAAGAAGAAGTCTAATTTTCCCCCACATTTACGCTGAGTGGGCACATCCTCTGCATCCAGAGGCCTGCTGCAGCATGGATCCGCGCGGACACGGGCTGCTTGGAGAGCGTTCAGCCCCCAGCTGTGAGGGCCCACTGTGGCAGTGAAGGAAACGAGAGATGGGGGGTGCTCCTTAATAAAACCAGCCCAGCTCATTTGCATTTAATCAAAAGGAACAACTGTTTCCAGTGTTAGGGCACAGATGGTATTGTGTTCAGTAGAGAGAAGAAACCTTACACATAGATTTTTCTTTTCAAGCACTGAAGTCTCCAGAGCACTCTTTGCTGCGGCATGAGGTAAAGTGGAAAGAAAGTGAATACTTCTTTGACTTGTTAGCCTGTAATCTACTTAATGTGGTCATATTAAACTCTGGCTGTAAATAAAAGAAAGATTTGACATCATCAAAGATGCCAAATATTCCAAAAAATCTGCAAAACTTGAAATGTATTTTTCAGTCAACTGTTTAGATCCTTTTTTTTCCACTATAAAAGCTTTTATTTTTGAAGTGAACCTATCGATTAGACAGAATGTACAAGCTGAGAGTAGCAGTCGTGTACTTGCTATGCACGTTCAGATGGCCTGCTTAGCTTTTACCTTATGCACTTAGAGGATGAGATAAGATGACCTTGGTGTGCCTGCTAAAGCATGCATCCTAGCAGGGAAAGCTTGACTTCTTCCCTCAGGGAAAAGGATACTGTAAACTGAGATTATGTTCCACTCACATGTATCACTTTACTCCCCCAATCAAATTAGACTCATGTAATGAGCTATAAATATGTAGAGATGGACTACAAATGATCCACATTTGAAATAATGCTGATCAGGGGGTACCATGGTTGATCTTGTCATTTGAGAAGCTGCACTCTGCCCGTCTGTTTGAAACTAGATTCTCAGTCCAACCTCTATTGATTCTGAGGCCTATTATATGTAGTAATTGCATGCTGCTGCCTTTAACAAGTCTTGGTTATTGCATCTGTGAATTGCATTACCACATTTACTAAGGGGGGCTGGGAAAAGGCCTGAAAAGCTTTTTTTTTTGCTCTATGTTCTACTTTTGCAGTTGAATCATAAGCTTAAAAAAACGTTTTAGTTTCTGTTCATGTAAAAGCAACATGTTTAAGACATCATCATACAACACAATCCAAACAAATAGAGTGAAGTCTTTCAGAAGTTAAGCTTCTTTCTCAAAAGTGCTGCACTGGAGTGCTCTACTTGAGATTTTTCCTGGCGCCTATAAAAAGAAAATGACAGACTTTATTCTATGGCTTTCTGTGGAGTATCAGCAGGATGTGATTCCATTAATCCTGTACAATTTGTGAAGGCAATCATGGCTTATTTCTAGTCCTTTGCTGTGGCTCCATGGCTTTTGTCAGTCACACGCACCTTGCCGTTTGGAAGCAAAACTTCATTTATAATTATTTCTGGAGTGGATTGGTTCTCATTTCCTTAAGGCAAATGGAGTTTAAGGGCCAAAGCAAAGATGTTTTGGTGAAAGAAATGAAGTCTTCTAAAAATCCTCTTAGGCTTTGGTTCTCTGTTGAGCTCAAGGAAGAAAAAAACACAAGTTTAGTTAAGTACCAGCCCCTTCCCATCATACCTCTGTGTACGTGCTCTACGGCTAGCCCACAGCCCCTGACAATCCCAACCTAACATTACAGGTGTAACAAAAGTGGTGACCAATGTTGGAGCTGCCCAGTTTTGAGGCAGATTCCAGTTTGGACGAGGAAATCAAAGATGTACATGGATCTAGTTGTCTACAAGTGGATGGATCAGAATGGAGTGGAGTAGGGAGCCTGTGGGTTGTCGTAGTAACTTGTACGTACACTTACAAGTTTTTCCATGAGCGTTTTTGCATCTGTTACTGATGCACAACCATTTGAATAAAGAACATGTCAAAAACACGACTGGGTCTTTAAAGTGTTTAGTGAAAGAAACTTTTTCGTCTAAAAATATTCTATGGCTTTGGTTCTCAATTGAGCTAAAAAGAAAAAGAAAATGCACGTTTACTTAAGAACTTGGATTTAAGATGGAGTTTGAAATGGGTAGAAATAATGGTGAAATAATTTAGTTTGGAAAGCCTATAAATGGAAACTGTTGCATTTGGTAAGAGAAGTTCCATTCTGGTTTTAGTTTCTTTAATTTCCTGTTACTTTTACAACAAACCATTTTTATTCTATTTTACAAGCTAAACCTTCTTTTGACTTGATCAGAATAGAAACTTCAATTAAGAATCCTGTAGAAAGGTGCTGCTAAGGCTCCAAAAAAACAACCTGACATGCTTTATTAGTGGCTGAATTTGACCTGGGAAAAGCTGTATTAACCCTGTTGGCAGCAAAGATTGGGGATTTCCCACACACCTGGCTTGGATGCTCTTTCCTCTCTGTTACAAGCCCTTCTCTGGCCTCGTTACACTCAACCCTGTGGCTGCCAACACAAATGTTCACACTCTACCTCTCTCTGTAGTGCTCTCCCTTGCCCACCTTCAACATGTACATGCCTGCACGTCCTGAGCCAGCATCTGCCTTGACACTTGGCTTTGCTGAGCCTTTCAGAACAATTTAAATGGATAATCGGGCCGGTGATGCAAAGAAAGTGGATTGTGCATCTCTTAATCTCTGAACAGAGCCCCCTAAGCTGCTCCTGGTGAAGAATTAGACTGGCTTTATGTGAAATGACACCAGGCAGTGTACAACACTGTAACGCTCAGTGGGTTCCTCTAAAATCTGGCACCTCCTCCCTGTGGTGAAGGCCTTCTCTTCACAGACAGCTGACATCTTCTATAAATCCCCATATGAGACACAAACTGCACGTCTCCATTATTGCTGGCCCTGCTGAAGAGGTTAATTTGCATCATCTTTTACAGAGAGCACTTTGTAGACAAGAACAGTCTTTGATATTGATCTGACTTCATCTTTCCTGAGCCGCTCTAATATTTGCTTTCTTTTTCCATACTGTTAAGCAGAGAGTAAACAGCAGTGCTCCTCTGCACCACGCACACGTCTGCATTTCACTGAAAGGTCAGAGTCATGCTTGTGCTGTTCTCCTTCAAAAGTAGATCTGACCTCAGCAAACCTTCATCTCTGACATTTGTTTTAAACCTCGGCTCTGTAACTCAGGCTGCTGTGCAACAAAATATAAAGTTTACGCACAGTTGCCCCGATATATCTTCACTTTAAAGAAAGCATCACTATTTGTTAAGGCCGGATGTTGCTGAGCAAGGAGAGCAAAACTAAGATTTAGACACAGCAGGACATTTTTTTTGGAAGAGCCATGGTAATAAGATGCCTGTGTCTTCAGATTGTAACATGATCAGATCCAGACTGCCATCATATACCAGGCAGCTGCCATTCACATTGATTTCCATCAGCTAAAATGGACCAGTGACTTCTGATCATTGACAGTTCTGAATAATTGTTATGTTCTACAGTGCATTCTTTTTTTACGGCTTTGAAGGTTGAGTATCATTCCAACATGTTCTAAAGTAATACCCCAAAATCAATACCAGTTCCTGAACCCCTACACTGAAAATGTTGTCCTTCTCAAAACAAGTAAGATAGAATATATAATATTTTTCCTTTGTTGTAAGCAGAAAAATATCTGCCAATAGAACAAGCAGAATTTGTCTTGGTAAGATTTCTTTAAATAAGGTATATACTACACTTAAAGGCCAAATTAGATTTTGAAATTATCTATAAACACTCATATTTAGGTATATTGGTTTGTTAATCAGAAATTGTCCTAAAAGGGGCGTTAGTGCCCCAAAACTGTTTTTTTTATTTCTTTATTGGGCCTATTTATACACTTTATCCCCCAAATTATTCTGTTTTAAGTGCTACAACAATCCTGTAAATTTAAACTCTGATCACCTTACAGCATAGAATTACACATTTTAACATCAATTTGTCTTAAAAAATTAAATGTGTTACGAATCAAAGGAAACTTTTTAGAAGGAAGATGTCTCACCTCATCTCTCGAACAAAACGTCTGCTTGAAAAATATTATGCAAAGTAAAGAAAAATTTGGTCATTTTGGAATGTTGCTTAAAATAAGATGTTTTGGAGATCACATGACTCAAAATATCTCACTAACAAGTTACTAAAAAGTTAGTTTCTTCCTATTTTAAGATATTTAAACTAGAAATTTGACACAAAGAAAAGTTTATTTAGGTTTTGTGTTTTTGCAGTCTACCTTATTAAAAAGTATTTGTGTCATGGTTTGCATTAATTTTTGCATCCTTTTGTTTCTGTCATGTTTGAGTTCTGTTTCCTGTCTTATTTTGGAAGGTTTCCTGTTTTTTTTTACTTTTACTTCCCCGGTCCCAATCTCTCCTGATCATGTTCACCTGTGTCTTGTCAGTCCTGTTTTGCATTTAAGTCTTGTCTCTGCCTTCCTCTGGTGCTGGTCCATTACCGTCTCTTCCCTGACTGTCTTCTGCCATGTTTTCATGTTTAGGCCATAGTAAGTTTAGTTTTGTTTCCCTGCTCTGCAGTGCTTTTTGTTAAGTTAATAAACCCCTAGCCATGGAACCGTGTGCCTCCCGTCTCTGCATTTTTGGGTCCTTCATGCTCCCCAAACCTGACATAATGATGATTATTTCAGATACCTTGGTCTTATTTTTCAAAGTGTAAACTCACTTCACAGATTCATCTGTTAAACAAATATACAAAACATACACACAGCAAAGGGACAAACTGTTTTTAACACAACATATCAGTGCAGTTTTGATAGAGTTCAAGTAGTGCTAAATGATTTATGTGCTATTTGTGAGTTTTGAAGCAGCTGAGGATCACTTGAATCAAGCAGGCGGCCTTTATTGGCTCATTGACATGGAATCAATGGTTCCCTCAAGTAATGAAATTTGGTGTTGAATTAAAAATGTTCTTTTGATTCTCAATAGTATTGAGGCAATTGGGTTGGTGCCTGAAAGGTGTCTGACTTCACTACAAAAAGAGGTTGCCTAAAAATAGTAGAAAAAACACTGAAGAAAATCACTTAAAAAGTAGTAAAATGATGTGCCCATTCAGAAAGTAATGTTTACTAAACAAGAAATCTTCTAATAAAATATAAAATCTAGAAACAAGGATTTCCACACAAGCAAATAAGCAAAAAAAGTTAACTGTTAAATATAATTACAGATAGAAAGACTTCAGTCACTTACAAATACAATTTACAATTTTAAACCTGGTAAATTATCTTAAATGTCAAAAAACAAGGTTCGAAATCTTTGCATGAATCAAATAGTTTGCAGTGATGATACCCAGCCCTAATGCCTACAAATGCAGTTTTGTTGTAAACCGTAATTTATAGCAAATTTTGGCATATTGCGGATTTTTAAGAAGACCTGTACGGCCTGAATATGTATTTAGAATCTTCAGAGAGAAGTATTAATCTGACTGCAAAAACAGGGAGCTTAAAGTGAAACCTCTAGTGTTAAAGAGCAAAACGGGACTTAAAATAAAAAATAATGAAAACTCTATTAGCTAACTCAGCCACTGGAATTCATCAGTGCTTGTCAAGACAGCTGCCCTGAGTAGGCAATGAATTAGTGTCAAGTGTCTGTGTGCTAAAGCAAGCAAGGGGAACATTAATACTACCTAATCAAGGTCTGTGTTGGCATTTTCTCCCTGTTGTCTCCTGTTTGTTATTCCATCTTTTTCCAGAGACATGGAGACAGAGCAGACAGAGGATTGTTGTTCAGTTAACCCTGTTGACAGTTATTTTTGTTTTTTAAACAGTTGCAATCTTTATTTCTGATCATGCTAAAACTGGAAGATATGGGATAATAATGTCCTGCTTGTACAGTATTCTTATGTTAACCTGCATCTTTTGACCCATTGTACAGTGCTCTCAGTCATCTTTTATGTATTTTCAATGACATAGTTTCATTAGAAATTTGCCTCTTATGTTATGATTGTTGGCACAGTGTAGGCCCTCCCCATTTCCCGTGATCCATTTGTTTACACACTCTCCCGTTAGCATACAGCCAGTTACAACCAACCCTTACAGTGTTTATTCCTGTTCCTGATTCACAAGTTGAATATAGAAATACTCAGAAATGCAATTTTAAGTTTTATTTTTCTTTATATATGTCCATCGTGAGTAAAATGCCACAAGAACATGTTAAAAACCCCAAAAACACAATTTTCGATGGAGAGGGACTTCAAGAATGAATTATTACTGAATTTGTTTTAGGGAATGTCTTGTTAAAACTCATCTTACCACAGATTTTTCAATGCTCTGTGTGAGTTAGTAGCAGCAGTCACAGCTAGGAGCTGAGGCGGCGTGCTGTTTGCCGCTACAAATATGTAGACCTGCAGTGAGGTCATTGTCAGAGTATGAAAATCCTTTCTAGTGAGTCGTTTCATGAGATGTGATGATGAAAACAAGACCCAAGTAGATGAACAGTCCCCATCTCCAAGAAGGCACATAAGCAAATTAAGTGTGACTGAAGGCTTTAATTCGAAAGGCAGAAGGATTAGGCTGTTTGATGAACAGATTTAAGGGTGCAGGCGAGAGGAACAAAAAGAAACACTTCTGGCCAAGAGTAATAATCTTTGAAATTTTTTCTTTAAACCTATCTCCCTGTGACGTGTATTTTCACTGCACTTCAACCCAACATCTTCCATCCCCAAGATTAAGGGCTTTTATCATGTTTCCTCTCTCTCTCCTGTGATTTTCGCTTGATATTTTTGCTTTTCATGTCTTCCTCTGCATTCGCCTTTTTTCTTCTTCTTTTTTTCTTTAAGTGGACTTCAGTAGGTTTAAGAAATGTTACATCATAGTGCACTCAGCTGCAAGTGTATTACGGTTCTAATAAAACACTTTCTGTTTAGCAAAGTTGTCTGATTTAATCCCTAAAGGCTGTCCTCAGGCATGTTAGATAAAGGCCACCTCAGTGAAAGCTTTCCTTTTTTATACTTTATAAATCCCTCGTCTTTCTTGCAGACTTTCCACACACCCAGCTTGGGAGATGAAGAGTTTGAGATTCCTCCCATAACGCCTCCGCCGGAGACGGAGCCCGGTCTGGGACCAGAAGTGGACTCACCGTTCCCGCATATGCCAGAACCCCCAGCCCTGCACAGGGGTCACATGATCCCCCAATTCCCCCCACAGAGCCTGGATCTGCCCTCTATCACCATCTCCCGCAACATGCTTGACCAAGAAGGGATGTCTGTCAACACAGGCCATCCTGTGGTAAGCAGCGTCATAAATACACATAAATCAAGAAAGCCGTTCAGTCTGTCCCTCATTTATTACCCACACATCTTGCTCCTGAATGAACTTTTTTTTTTGCAGCTGTAGCTCCAGATGAGATTTTTGATGATTTATCTAAACTTCAAGGTGTGATTTAATATCTTATAGATACTAATCTCAGGCTTTAAATGAGCCGCTTTGCTAAACCTTAATGTCACCTTCACAGTTTTGGCATCCCATGTTGACAGAGCACCTGCCACTGCATCTGTTTGCAACACTGGATGGACATGATCCTATTCAGTAAATGTCATGATATCATGCTACTTACTGTGATCACTCTTTGCATGGGGAACTTGCTTGTGTTGAGAGTACAAAGTACGCGTTCATGCCGGGGAGGACAGTGGAAATGGCTCCCACAAGCATTACAGGTTCATACGCTCAAATTTCATTCATTTAACCTCCTGGAGCCTTTTTTTGGGGGCTTTGTAAATGCTGAGTTGTGGTGGTTAAAAACACACCATATTGGAAATCTATAAGATTTTTGTTTTGTGGCTTCCTTGTAGTGTCTTGATTAATTCAGTCAACAGATTTATTCAATCTGGGGTGTAAAATAATCACTTTTTTAAATGCTGATAATGTGTGCTGATTGTGAGATTTTTGTTTTATTGAAACGTCATTTTTAAATGCCACAATCATAGAGGCACCGGAGAGGAAAAAATGGAAATGTCAGCGGCTGACTAGATGTCTTACAGATCCATTACAAAAATGGAGGATTCATTTAGAGGAGAAGAAATAAAAGGACAAAGGCATGAGTGAGCAAATGATGATATTGGTGCTACATTAGTCTGTGAGCCACAAATCACATTCAATTGAGAAGAGGTGCTATTATCATCAGAACTGTATGAATATGTGAAATGAGCGTTTGACAGCCCCCCCCCCCCCCCCCCCCCCCCGTTCTATTACTCCCTTCCTTTGACACATTTGTTGGATCGCATGTCAGATATTTATTTACATTCCATACAGGGAAACATGAGACTTTTTCCATTTTTTTCCCCCTTCCTTCAGACTTTTATCATATAAAATAATAGCAGCTTTTAAAATATCTCTGCAGCGTACAGTGAGTGAGTCCCAGAAGGCTTTTTGCCTAAGGAATTTTCATTTCATGGTCAGTTAAGCTTTCTGCATCTGGAAGAAACGGAACCTTGACACAATTACATTCCTGACTGTTCTCGCGACTTGCTGGAGGATTAGATTTGATTCTCAAACATTATTCCTCTTTAACACCATTTGCATGGCTCATGTCTCTGATTGTGCAGAGACCCTATTAAAAAAGTGAAGGGAGAATGTGGGTCTCCGCTCCCTGCCTTGTGGCATTGTCGCCAGCACACCACTCACTCGTTATCAGTCATCGCACATTGTAGTGTGAGAGGGCTTGTGGTGGCCCTTCATTTTTCCTGCAAATGGAATTGATCCCCAAAAGTCTCTTGACAATGCTTATAAAAACTATTCATCTGTGCTTTTATCTGTGCTTCAGAAAGAGAATGCAACTTCTAAATGAGATAAGTAACAGCACCGTTTGCAGAAAATTGTGTATTCTTAGACAATGATTTACGAAGGACCTGAGAGGGGTGTTTTGTCATTTTGTCAGCACTCTGATAAAGGAATGACAACCTCATATACATGATTATATTCTGTGTTATTTGTTATGGCTGCAGGGGCAAACAAATAAACTGTGCACTATTGCAATTACATTTCTCATCAAGGCGCCATGCTCATATTTCCCAAACACTTGTTTTGGTTTTCTTCCCCTTTGCTAGCCTGCTGGTGCAGAATAGTATGCGTGTGTGTGAAAGCCAGTCTCTTATCACAACTTAATGAGAAACACAACCAGTGAATATACCTGGGCTATTTTCAAAAGCGTCTTCCATGTCATTGCATTGCCAAGTGTTCTGTTAATTCCTCCCTGCTTAATGTTCAGCGTATGTCTTGCAAATTGGCCACAGATGCTGGGTTTCCACAAAGAAAAATGCATTTTCTCAGCTGCAAATGTGCCTGGCAAGCCCTGAATCTGAAGTCATTATTTATTTAATCTGCTCTCCTAACAAGCTTCTGACTCTCATTTTTGTCTCCCAGCATGTGTCCTCCTGATTTCTGATTGAGTCTCAATAGTGCCAAATAGTACTGGAGTTAGAGCTGCCACTGTTGCTTTATTCACAATTTCTTCTCAATTTTTCTCCCTGCTTCACAGCAAGGCTCTGCGGTTTCTATTTCAAATAACACCTGGTGCCTTCACCACATTTTCGTTTTTTTCTTGACACGAGGAAGCGTGTACTGAAATGGGCTCTTGTGTCCTCTGTGATTGGATTCGAAGCCTACAGTAGTCAACTGGTTGTATTGGATGTTAAAATCAATATTCAGGAGATGTGAGCCCCGCCGTTTTATTACATTTACCATTGTGCGATGACACATTATATATTTTTCATTACCAACTAGCTGTATCACTTGCCATTAGCTTAACAGCTGCAAAAAGATGCTAATATTTAATAATGTTGGAGCCACGCACATCACGTAAGATGAAAGTGAGGCTGAAAAGGCCGTTTGTAGTTTGTTGTTTACATGATTTGATACGCCTCAATGCTGTGTAGATTTTCACTGAGCACAATACCCCCAGCTCTGATTGGTCCAAAGCGACTGTGCAGTGAATGAAAGGAAAAATGTGAGCACTGTTGCAGAAAGCATGTTTTTTCTACACATCCTTCTTATCTCCCTTTCAAGCCAAGAAGCACTGACATGAGTTGTACATCAATTTAAGAGAGTGGATTTTTTCCCCTCTTTTTTTTCTTTCGTTTCTATCTCTCGACAGACAGCTCTTGTGACATATTGGGTCAGTCAGAAATGAAAGATATTCATGCAGGCATGCAATACTCGAAATGAAGTCTCAGCTTGACCTTCTACATGATTGATTCTGTAATTTACTTTTCTCATACGGCTTTAAAACCGGAATGATGTCATGTAGGACAAGTTTTAAATACACATAATGCATAGGGAGAAATGGTGGAGAGGGGTGCGGGTCACTGGTTGTAGCAGACCAGCGGGTGGGGGGTGGGGTGGGGAACTAGCCCCAGACTCCAAGGGGGGAGGAGAAGCAGGGAGATTTGTTTTTAAGTGGGGGTTAGAGGTTGGTAAAATAGAGACTGACTTTGCACACCGCAGAGGGGGAAGGACAGCGAAGTGTGTTTGACTGCAACAAGGCAAAGGAAAGAAAAACAATTTATCTTCATGCTATTATAGCCTTTGCCCGCATTCAGAATTCCATTTTTCCCATTTGGCTTAAGCACAGACTTCAGCAGGTTGCAGAAAATAGAAGGCAAAAAAAAAAAGATGTTCCCATTTAAAGGTAGAGTAAAGGAATATGTGCACAGCACTGATAAACTATCTTTAATAGGACCGACCTTTCATGCTGGCCAAAGTTACTGGGGATTCATCCTTATAATTACCATATAGATGATTTTACCCTTCTCCTGCCATGGAACATTTCCAAGAGCTTTGGCATTGATTGAATGGAAATTGAACTTGTTAACACTCTTTTCAGTCTGTTACAGCTTTGTGCCACTGTTCATAAATTCTCCCCAAATTCTGATTTCCAATATCTTAAAAAAACAGACCGGGTCCCTTTTTCATTGACATTAGGGCTGAGATTTGTATCCCTGAGTTAATGCATAATGTTGCATTTGAGCCTCTCTGCTGTATTTGTTGGCCTGTATTTATTGTTAAAAATGTTTTACACATTTTCAGTGGTGTGTTTTTTTTTTCCGCCTATTCTTCTTTGGAATGTGTTATGTGGCTTTGCCTGGAGTGTTTCCTGTGCTGTAAGTGGCTGAGGCAAACAGTAATGTTCCAAACAGAAAACATTCAGTTTCTTCCTCTTTGTGCCGCATACTGTTGGCAGCATAACAGCATTTCTTGCCATTCCAGCTTTTGCATTATAAACGGCACAATGGGGACTTTTACAAACTGGATTTACATTCAGAAATCCTTAAATGATTAGAGAGTACATTTCAGCTTGTTAGTGTCACACAAAGAACACACCCACCGACCCACGCACACACACACACACACACTCGCACGCAGATCACACTAGGGAGGGCACATCTGGCTACTGTGTACTCAAGATAAAGACGTATTTGCAGATTCATGATGACTATCAAAATATCTGGCTGTGACTGCTGGCAGTAGTGCAATCAAAATGCAAATGAGAAGGCAGAGGCACAGAAGCAAACATCCAAGTATGGCATGATATTCCCAATCAGGACATCTGTTACTTAATATCATGTGTTTGACTAGCTTATTAATAGCTGTTTTGTTTTCATTTAAATCAGATTTGCTCATGCTGTTGTTTCTCTAACAAGACTTTGTTTTTGTTTTTTTTTAAGCATGAGATTCTAATGGCTAAACTGCTGCTATTCCTTTTATTACACTAACTTTGGGGTGAATAATGTATTTGGCAGACTGCTAGAAGAGATTTAATCAAGTGTCACTGTGTGGTCAGCGGTGCATGTTTTCTAAAATGAGCGGCATTCAATATGAAGTCATTTGGAGAATTTTTGCCACATTCCAAACAAATGGTAGACTGAACCACTGCTTAAAGGCAAAATTGCTCCAGAAGGAAGGAACAAATGTTTTCTTGACTGCACATACAGATGGCTATGACTAATAAAACCACTTTGTGCATTTTTTGTTGTTTTACTGCAAGCCATCAAGTTCTCAGTAATGATAAGCACATGGGCACTTGGACCACAGTGCAGTGAAAAGTAAATCATGGTAATTTGGTTATGAGCTTGTTTAAAGGAGCTTTTATTCTTGTGTTTTAGGAATTGGAACATTGTGTGTTCCACTTATTTCCTTAACTTTGCAGCGACCTGCTTGCACATGTTAATATGTATCCTCTCCCACTTTGTAGATTGTATTTATGATAAGCAGCAGACATGGTATGAGAAAGAAATGGATTGTAGATCCAATATGTGCCTGTCTGAAATGGTGTTACAATATTGTTTTTGAACACAGGCATTCATAAGGTTCCTTCAATAAAGCCAGGTGCATGGCTTTATGATGTGTTGATGTTGGGAGAGATTGAGTTTGTGCTGCTGAATACCAGATGGATGTACCCAGGGAGAACAAATAACCTTTTCTGTTCTGTTCACGTCCTCTTCGAGATTTCATGTCAGCTCTGTTGGCTCTCTGATCAGTCTTGCCTCTGGAGAGCTGGCAAACCTTGTAATTTCATCCTCCCCACAATCAATCCAAACATGCATGCAACCTTTTTTTTTGGCTCCTGCAAGAACCTTAATGTTTTAGTTGGGGAAAAAGAGTGAAAGGACAGGGGAAAAGGCAATTACATTAAACAATGGACAGTAAAAGACATGAGATTTGTCTAAAGCTCTTACGTCTCATCCCTTCAGCTGGTTGATTTATGAAGTTGATTGCATGGGAGTCCTGGTCTTTCACAAGCAAATGTGAGAAAAGCACCTCTTTCACAGAGTTGTAACCTAACATAAAGGATATTGGCCTGAGGCTTCTTCAGAGTGCACTGGCATGTTGTGCGACTCAAAGATAAGGGTTTTGTAGTCTTTGAAGTATTGTAGCAGACCTTTGTATAGGGTGTTTGCTGTACTTAAGATGACCTCCACGGGTCTTTTACTTAACCTAAAACCTTGAAGCCCTCTAATTGTGGTTAACACATTTGTAGACATGGGGGCAAGGAAACTGTTTATATTTGGTATGATATCTTGAGTTTTTTGACAAAATGATTCACAGAACTCATAAAGGAATTTTTTTTTGTTCAGCAAAAATACAGTTTTTTTAAGCCTAAGTGTAGATAAGGGGTGTGTAATCTGTGTGTGAAATATCGCAACATTTTATGCTACTATTTATTTCAAATCCTGCCAAAACAACCCCTGACCGCAATAGCCAAGCCTCTTTCAGCAACTCTGCACCGCACCAATACAACAAAATATCTTGAGAAGCATTTCTCGGTAGATTAAATTCAAATTCAAATTAATTTTATTGCTAAAGCACCTTTCATGCAAAGAAAAACAGCTAACAACTAATCTAAGGTGCTTAGATTAGTCTTGCGGTGATGTAACACAACTCAATGACACCTATACAACTCTGTTTAACTGAAAAAAAAAAAAACAAATAAAAAAAAAAAAAAAAAGATTGCCGTGTTGGCAATATTTCACTGTTACTTTGGCTTTTTATTCCAGTAGCTTTTTGCTACCTTTTTAAGTACAATTAGGCAGTTTTGGAAATAAATAGCACTTTATTTTTGTAGTCCTACCTAAAGAACCTTTTTGGTGGAGGCACATTTAAGCTTTGTTTTTTTACACTGTAAAGTGTTTTGTTGTAGGAAGCTGACCATGTTGAGTGTTGAAAAAACATTTATATTTTTTATAAATCACTTAGAACTTGGTTGGATACAAACAACACATATGTGAGATTTAGTTGCAGTGCTTAATCTTTTGATAGTTAAAAAAATGTATTTTATACAATTTTGTTGATGTGAAAGGTGCATTGATGTTCAGACAGTTTTACAAAGTCATATTATTTTCAAAGTTGTTATATATTGTCTAGATGCATATTGGTGCAACTAATCAGAAAATAACCCAGACATGTAGAAAAGGCTAAACATCAGGAAGATGAACACATTTATTTGACTTCTTTCTTATTCTTCTTTTTCTTTTTCTTTTGTAGAATCTTGGACAAGGACATCTCCGTCAATACCCATCCAATCCATCCATGGTGATGAAGTCAATCATAGGCATGAACAGCCCAAATGCTATGATGTCACGGAATCAAATGACTGCCATCAATCAGTCTCAGCTTAACGCTTCAGTGAGCCTGAACATGGCAGGTCCCAACATTGCTCACACCTCGCCCTCACCTCCTGCCAGCAAGTCTGCCACGCCCTCTCCTTCCAGCTCCATCAATGAAGACGAGCAGGATGATGGCAACAGGGTCAGCCATAATTAAGAGTTTTTATACTTCTGCATTTAAGGCTTTTAAGAGGATTGAGTTTCATCAATTCCTTCCTTTTATTTTAGGTGGTTGGAGAGAAGCGACCAGCACCAGTAGATCCAACAAAGAAGCCTAAGACTCCTAAGAAGAAAAAGAAGAAGGACCCCAATGAGCCTCAGAAGCCAGTGTCAGCGTATGCTTTGTTTTTTAGAGACACTCAGGCTGCTATCAAAGGTCAAAATCCTAATGCCACCTTTGGAGAAGTCTCCAAGATTGTAGCTTCAATGTGGGACGGCCTAGGAGAGGAACAGAAACAGGTACTTTTTAAGTGGTTAGAAGTAGTTGTTAAACTTACTGATTCTAAAGAAAATACGATTTAGGCAGAAAACAAATGTGCCCAGCTCATGCAATCCCTTGGGCATGCAATCCCCTGAGCATTCAAACATTTTCATTTATTTACAGGTTTATAAAAGCAAAACTGAAGCTGCCAAGAAAGAATATTTAAAAGCTCTGGCTGCATACCGTGCCAGTCTGGTATCTAAGGTGAGAAACTGCCGACCTCCTTTTTTCATCCTGAAAACATGAAATTGTTAGAGGACCAAACTCATTGAAATTATGTGCATGTTTTGCATATTCCTTTTAAATCATGTTTTGTGGGCTTTTTCCCTGTCATCAGGCTGCAGCAGAGTCAGCTGAGGCCCAGACTATTCGAACAGTCCAGCAAACCTTGGCCTCCACTAGTCTGTCTCCTGGCCTGGTGCTGCCTTCACCGCTCAATCAGCACCCTTCCATGCCATCAGCTGCCCAGGCGCTGCAACAAGCCCTTCCACGAGCCATTGCCCCCAAACCACTGCAGATGCGACTAGGGGGCAGCCAGATCGTGACTTCGGTTACAGTTTCCCACCAGAATATGTCCCCTGGGATGCCGCCGCAGCTGATGGGCCAGATGGGTGCTGGAGGGTCCATAATGGCAAGTGCCCAGTCCACAGGGGTGTCTCAGATGAGTCCGCCCATGCAGCCGGTGCAACAACATGCCATGCAGCAGCTTCAGCAGCAACAGCAGATGCAGCAGCACCTCCAGCACCATCAGATGCAACAGCAGCAGATGCATCACCAGCAGATCCAGCAGCAGATGCAGCACCAGCATTTCCAGCATCATCTCCAGCAACAGCTGCAGCAGCACCACATGCAGCAGCAGCACCAGCAGCAGCAGCAGCAACAACAACAGCAGCAGCAGCAGCAGATGCAACTGCAGCACATTCAAATGCAGCATCAAATGCATCAGCAGCAGATCCAACATCTCCAGCAGCAGCAGCAACAGCAGCAGCAGCACCAGCCTCAGTGTTCCCCATCTCACCCCTCTCCTGGTACCCCCCATTCAGTGGGAGGTTCTGCATCGCTTGGCAGCCCCCAGCCAACCCCACAGCAGCAACCACACCCCTCCCAAATTCAGGCCCACGCCCAGGTCTTGTCCCAGGTCAGCATTTACTGAGCCAAATAAAAATCCTATCTCAAAGAACAGGAATAGAATAAAAGCATCGTTCCATGTTGCTTTTCTAAGTTGCACTTAAGAAGTGTGTAAGATTTAGAATGTTATACAAAGAACTTGTCCTTTGTTGTAGACAGATATGCACATACATGTACAGGGAGGCAAAAACTTTAGCTGGGGTTTTGTTGATAAAATATTATGGTGAGCACCCAGGGATTGTTTGTGAGGTGTTTCAGTTGTTCATTTAAACTGACTGGTAACAACATTTGCTTAAGGAAGTCTATCAGTTTTATTTAACAGCAAAGCTTTATTTATGAGGCCAGAGTTGTCCATCAAGTGCAGCATAAGGACCAACAAAAGCATTTTTATCGCTTCTTGCCTGGACAGAAATGACTCACAGGATCCTCACTGGAAACCAGTACTCGCACACCTTCGTCTTCGTGCACACACCAGACAGCATAAAGATGACTTTCCGTTTCTCTGGAACTGCTCAAATCCTTACAGTGATGCTCAAAGACACTTTTGAAGCACCTCACTCTTTGACAAATGAAGACAATGGGAAATAAAAAGTCTTGAGATGCATTTATGTGGAAGAAGGACTGAACTGAGGCAGAAACTGCCATAAATCATTCATGTCATCACATCAGACTGTAGCTGTAATCTGCTGTACATGTTTTGTAGAGAGGGGAGCATCGAGATCTCCTTTATCAGTAATCTACCCCAAAAGTGATTCACCCACAAGGGTGTAGCTGGCAACACCACTCCCACAAGCGTTCGAGAAGCTCCTTCTTTAATTTGTTTTTATGTCAGATGTTTAACAGTTAAATTATGCTTTTATTTTGTGTAACAAAGGGGATATTTTATGGTACATACAAATTTCTGGATCAGGGCAGATAGTTTGGGGATTGAAGTATTTTTACTCTGCTCCTTGATACTGTCATTGTGTAAGAAAAAAAAATTTAAAAGTAAATTTGCAGAGCCAGTTTGTTGCACTGCCAAAGCCAACTAAAAAGGCATCGGACATATTTTTGCCAGTTGTACAGAAGTCCCTGGGGGAAAAAAAACTAAAATGTTGTACATTTTTCATATCACCTGTTGTAAAGTTTTAATATGTGAGGCTTTAATTAAAACAATGTTAAACGACCTGTGGATTGCTATATCACATAGTGCATTTCTGCTCTTTTATACTTTTTTATGAGTTCAGAAAGCAGCCATTTGTTTTCTTTGTATTTTGCTTACAAACCAACTGCATATCAAAAGTGTCCATGGAATAAATGCATATCAGTTTCTGAAAAGGTGTTTACAACTCACGATAAAAAACCAACAAACAAAAAAAAAACTTTATTTAATGCTTTGTCTAGCCATCCAGACAAAACCACAGAGACATTCCATCAATAATTTTTTAGTAACCATTGTTTTTGTAAGAAGTATTATTTCTTTGTGTCTCTGTTCAAATTAAACTATCAATCACAAATATTTATTTGGAGCAATCAGTTTCTTTGAAAAGCTATATTAGCCATAATCCTTATGAGGTATTTCTTCATATTCCCTTGTTAGCTACTGAAAAGAATATTAATAAATAATGACAAGGTCACAGTTCCTTACAAAGAATGAAAAAATAGAAATTTGTATGTTTTCTATGGAGTACAAGAAAAAAAAACATTTGCAGGGATCTATCAACATTGGTGTTAGCTTTATTATAATGTGTGCTGTTTCTCAGTGATTTGAATGGAAGTCCATTGTAACTGTGTGTAAAAACAGTGTTGATACCAGACAAGGTCAGCATGTAACTGGTACTTGTCTCAATAACAGCCCCCTTCTCACACACCAGTGCATTGGATTCTGCCTCTTTCTTACTCCCTTCAAAATCGCTTCATTTCCAAGACATCCCCAGGGGTTTGCTGAGCTCCCTTGAATAATATGGAGAGCGGGGGAGGGAAGGCAGGCAAACAATAATTATCATATCTTCACAATGGGCTGTGAATCCACTGGCCCAAAGAAGCCTTTTTTTCTCTCTCCAGCAGCAGTGGAGACATTTCAAACACAGGTTGATGTTAGTTACAAATTAGGAGTCAGAATGTGCTCCTGAGCATTACCGATAGCAGCTTGGTAGAGAGCTCAATTTTAGTTTTCTTTTCAATTATTTAGTTTTGGTGAAGCATTTGTAAGTTGGAGCCCGGGCCTGAATGGGCTGCAGCGATTGGCTCTCTGGTCTCGGCGTGGAAATGACACTCATTCCTCTACAGTGATTAATTGCAGCATCTGTCCTGTCATAAGCCGGTGTGAAGAGGTCTGCAGGAAAACTGCAAATAGGCGCTGGCAACAGTCTTAAAGTGCTTATGATGAAATGAAAATTAAAAACAGCAAGTGCCGTGCATGACCTGAATCTCAATAGAAGAGGAGGGGAAGGGGGTGGGGGCGGGAGGGCTGCGGGAGCGGGTGTCCATGGATACCAAGCACATGCTTTAAAAACACACAGTAATGAGGCTCTGGGAAATCGCTGTTATTATTCTGAACAGATTCACAGCAGAGCCCATTAATAATGCATGGAGCTCCTTGTTATTCCATAACCCTTCAGTACTGCGGTCAGTGTGTGTACAAATATCTCACAGCCAGGGTTGGAGTTATGGGACTGAGCAATAAAAAGGTTACATGTATTTTCAAAACTCTGTATCCAAACACATCATTTCCAAGAATAATACATTGTTCTTTTGATAATGGAGGCAGGTTACGTTTGAAAAGGTGAATGAATAAATTCCCTCCATTTGTTTTTCTTTAAACCCCAAAGCGATAAGATCATTGAAACATAAGTGTGTTCGGATTCATCTCTTTCTTCCTGTCGTCTTCATTAACCAACTGATGAAATACACGGAGGCTGTTGTGACAGTAATGTGTCATTTTAAAAATGCTATTATGAGGTGACCTAATTGCGCCCCTCCTTCCCGCTGAGGTCAGTTGCTCGGCACTGTGCCAAGGATGACTAAGGAGTCAGATGTGGAAGCTGAGGGATTCTGTATTTGAATGATTTATTTTGGCCCTTCTGTTGTTTTCCCGTTCGATGCACAGATACAATGTGAGAGTAACAAAAGGCCTGCTGACACTGACCATCTGACCATCAGACCCACTCTGCAGCCACTCTCACACTCCGGCCACAGATGCAGAGCCAGTCACTCCGACAACCTGTGTTTCAAAAAAAAGAAGAAGGAAAAAAAGCTTTTTATTTTTAGTAGGCCCATTCCATCAAGGGTACAGGGAAATCATTTTAAACAACTCCTTCACAAAGCCTTATTTGCAGAAATTTGCACCACCAGTAACAATATTTAAAGAACTTCTTACCTCATAAGCTTGACTGATACTGACCTCTGAGATAAAAAGTGTTTGAACAAAGGGGGTTGGATGACCAGTGTTAAAGCTTGTTTGGAGAACTTTTGACCTGCAGGACTAAAGCAGCACCACACTGATGTCTTGTAGCAGTTAACAGCAGATTCAGTGTGGTCTGGATAAATATTATGACACCACTGTGCAACCTCTCTGATAACCTCAGAGAAGTCCAGTCCCTTGTTTAGTGGTACTTTGTCAATAAATAAAAAAAAAGATCCTCTTTTTTTAATTAATTAAACAGACTATGCCATGTGACAGAAATATGCTTCCTCATTTTTTCTTATTTCTTTTAGCCAAGGCAGCACTCCTGTGAACACATATTTTCCTTCTCTGCATTTTCTACACAGAGGTGTTGCCTTGGAGACAGAGTGTTTCAACTATTAGGCTTATACCTCTTTCACAGAATTCTGTTGAGGTAAGTTTGTTGGATCCGTTTTGTGACCTCAGCCATCTCAGTTTTGATGCATTCCCTTTAATGTGCAGCACACACAGCACAGGCATATTGTTAATGAGTAATCCTGTCTTCTGGCTGCAGTAAATGATTAACTACATGGAGTCATCATCACATAAACAAAAACAGATGCTCTTTTGCCATCCAAAATAAAATATGAATAATAACTTTCTTATAGCTTCCTTTCATATTATTTACCAAAATCATTATTTCAAATGTGAAAATAAATTTCAGAGCCTTATATTTTGTGTCAGTGAGCAAGATCAGATAAACACATCCCTATTATCCAGCTGTCACAATCATAAAGGTTATCTTAAAGCAAAAGAAAAGCTGTCAACAGACAAGAAGAGTTGGTTTGTTTAAATTGATTATGGTCAGTTTAGTTTTTCGTAGACATTGTCAGTATTTTGCAAAGAAAATGCATTTATCTTTGGTTATACAGCCAGTCTAAAAAAATGCTCAGCAAGCTGTAAGTGATTTGAGAAAGCTTTATTGTGACAGACCATCATGCCCCAGAGGTTGACAGATGTCGCTGCTCTGCATGGAAACAATCACATTTTCTTTTTATTTGGACAGTGTTTTGTTAAAAATGCAAAAACCCATCTTGCTTTGCTCCTGCTGGAGCTTTCCCATTTGTTTCATCTGGGTTTTATGGGCTTTATTTTTCAGCAGAGGATGCTAAAGCCAGAATTGCCTTTTATTGCAATTTACTTAGCCTGTTAATATGGGCTATTATGGAGCCAACATGTTTCTATGGCAACAAAAACTGATAAAGTGTACCAGGAGACTGGAGTGATAGATTACATGTGCACGCTGTGTCACATCCAATTAACTCAAACTGACTGTACACCACATTATGCCACGACTTTGCAGAAAAATCAATAAATACGGACCGTCCCCAATAAGGTCCCCCCTCCTTCAGTTTCTTTCTTTTCATCCCTCATGATGCCAGCGAAGCCAAGACAGATCATGCCACTAGGATGTCCCTGCTGCTACAAGAGGCAGGTGCTGTGTAGACACCATTCAAAACTTAGCCTATTCAGTCCAACTCCTCTAACAATCCATTCATGCATAGCAAAACACCATCTGCTCCTGTTTTGCCCGGAGCAATCACAGCTGACCAGAAAAAAAGAGAAGAAGAAGAAAAAAAAGAAATCTATGATAACAGCTGTTGCCAAACAAAAGCCAAACAAAAGGGAGCAGGAGAAGGTTAGAGACAAGTGTGACATTAGAATCTACATGTTGGAAAAGGAGAAGAACAACATTTACTCTTGGAAATAGTCAGGGAATTAGGATGTCATCACGCAGAGAGACTAGAAAAGGGTTAAATGTGAGGTGCCCAGTCTTTGGGTTTCTCAGACCTGCAACATTGCTTGCAGGATCAGATTATAATAGAATCAAGCTGATGATGATTCTTTTACACAGTCAATTCTCAGGGTGAGGGGAGAGGAGGCAGTCCTCTCATTGAGTATGAATGAAGGCGCACACAGGAGCTGCTTGTTTCTGTAAACAATAAGAAGTTCCCAAATCAGGATTGGAACCCAAAAAAAAAAATTCACTTTATTCAGTAAATCTACTCCTTAAGTGTAAGCTTAAGATTTACTGACAGAATATGTAAAATAAAAAAAAATAATTATTAACAATTGGAATTTAATTGAACATGTTCTGGACTATAAGAAATGCTTAAATATTGAGAAAAGTAAACACAATCTGTTATTTATTTAAAATTCATAGTTTTCATATTTTTTAAATAATAAAATCATTTTTAGAAATGAATGAATGGAGTATAAAATGTTAAATGAACAGGCAGAGAGAGGCCTGCTGAATTGTTTCCATACACTCTTGCATCTCTGATGCTTTGTGTCCTGATTGGCAATGGTTCCTTGACCCTGTGAGGCCCAGCTTGATCTGACGCATGTCCACTGACCTGGGGGAGGGGCCGCAGGCGGAGGTGAAAGACCAACAGCTTGCATGCCTCCAGACCTCCGCTAACCATGCCGACGGGAAGCTGCAAAACCACTGCTTGAGCCACATAGAAGTGTCGCAGCAGCAGTAAATAAATCTGAAAGGACCTCGGTGCACCTGAAAGCCAGCACAGCCGTTAGCCACGGTTTGAAAGGGGGGAAAGTAAGAACGAAGGAATAGGAGCTCCATTGTAACATTAGGCTCATGGAGATAATTAGGTTTCATCTTATCATACTTTATGCTGATGACAAACAGGCCTGATCGGATCCCATGTGCACAAAAGCCAGGGCAAAATATTTCCTTGATGGCACAGCATCAGATTTTCTGACCTTTTTTTTTTTTTTTTTTTTTAAATATGAAATTGTGCAAGAAGGATTAAGCAAAACAGAATAAATTGATCTTAAATTAAATAAACATTTAAATGGGTAATTTATGAGTCCTCAATGGGATTTAAAACCTGTCAGACGAACTCCCGGAAAAGGGACGGAAAAAAATTCTAGATATTATTTGCAAACGTATTTTTAACCAATTTGACTATGAAACATGCAAATGCTGTTTGGCTGGCAGCCTGCTGCTGCGAGACGTGTCATAGGTGGAGCTTTTGATTCTAAACAGAAACTGCAGTGGCAGTTGATCACATGATTTGCCTAACAAAATACCTCCCCAACACATTTCCAGATGAGCGCACACGCAAGCTTCTTTGTGTGCAACGCCATCTCAAGAAACCTGAGAGCAAAAGGCAAAATGAAACTAATAAAAATGAGCAATGGCTGGAAAAAGAGCAGACATCTGCTTCTTTAAGGTCACGTCCTGAGCTATGAACTCTGCAGAGCAGCTTAACATGGCCGGTGGATGCCTGGACAGTGTACAGTAGACTTGTAATGAAGAGGGGAGAGACAGGACAGAGGACAGGCTCCAGTTTCATGCCATTAGAGGTGATTTGTCTGCCAAAATGATTCCAGTCCCTCTAGTTTTATCAGCTTAATGCCCAGGCAGCATTCATTATTTCTTTGCTGTGAGGGTCAGCCTCTCCTCGGCAGAACAAGTGTGGGTTGTGTTTCTCTCAAAAAGAAAGGGGGGGGGGTGCTTGACCCGCAAAGCCATTCAGCTCTCAGATTGATCCATTGTTTGGGTCCTTGCTTTGTTTGGTCACTGCAGAGAAGGAGAGGGGCCAGCTAAAGGGAGGGAAGGTTCAGACCCGGGGTCTCCCTCGGTGTCAGGGGTCCACAATTACCCTCAGCACATTAGGATCTACAGTTCTTTTAGTCCTAAAGGGGCGGTGCCGTCAAACACTTGTTTTGATTCTCTGGCGTGCATTTTACAAACAAACATACTAAAGATAATATGACACAAACAAAACACAAGATGACTGGAAATAAAAATTAAGGTGACTTAAAAGGGGAAGTTTCTTGTTCTAAAGATTTAGCTTGTAGCCTGCTATATTCTAGATTCAAGATTCAAGAAGATTCAACCCAGCTATTGTGCCCTTAGTATGCTGAAATAAAGTTCTGGTTTAAAGGTCATGTTTATTCCCAAAGGCTGGGATTGGAGACATGATTAAGAGTTGTAGAAGAAAGTTATGTCAATATGGCAATATGGCAATATGCCTGAAAGCTATCAGTTAAGAATGTTGCAGAATATGCTAATGGTACCAGGGAAACATCAAACATCACGCCAGGAGTAGTAAAACTTTGGACCAGGACAATCAGGATTATTTTCCAACATACATTAGATATAGAGACAACCATCATGGAGGTCACACTAGCTGCACCTTATTTTGCTGTATAGTTTTAAATACAAACTGAGGGAAGGGACCTGGCTGCATACAAAATAGCCTTCTCCATCATCAAATGTGCGTGATTTTTGATGCTTTCCACAAAGGGGCTTTTTAAAAAAAAAAAAAAAATTCCATATATATATATATATATATATATACCTGTGTAAAATATAAACTACTTATAGATTAGAGGAAAAGAATTGGACTGAATCGCATCACCACAAAGTTTCTTTAATCTTGTTTGTTTGGTTGGCAGACCATGTATTGAGTTGCATATTGAATCATGTCAGAATGGAAAATACAATACACATCCCTAATTTTTCTTGCATGGCCATATATAGATGGTTATATTCACAAATGTTACCGTCAATATTGTCTTGTATAATAAAAGTCATTCTCTGTACTTGATCAAACTGTGATGATTCTTGTGACTCATTTAGTTGTTGTTTTTATTTTAGTTTTTTGAAAGTACATTTTTAGATTCGTGCCATTCTGTTTCTAGTTTTTCCATTCTGTGAAACACCAGAGTTTCGTTTGTAATTATCACATCTGTTTCTGTTTCAGCTCATTAGCCCCCCTGAGTATTTAAACTCATGGTGTTCAGTTAGTCTTTTCTGATCCTCTGTCTTGTAATCTCCTGTAATGTTTGTCTTCTTTTAATTTTGCTGCAATTTAATTTTACTCAGTTTGTTTTTAGTTTTTGTCATGATTAACTTCTGATCTTGTTAATTTCTCTTAAAGGTGTTTTGTTTATCTAACATTAGCTGATAATTTGATCAATGAAAGTGTTTTCTTGGTTGTGAAAACTAATTCCTTTTCAACAACTTATAAAGAATAATCTGTTTACCCAACACATATTTTGTTTTTCTAAGTGGCAAATTCATGCCAGCATGTTTGCTCATTCAAAAAATGCTCCCAAATTTGCACCTAAAGGCTTTTCTGAAAGACGAGCAGTGACAACTATAACTTTTTATCTTTGAGTAGTTGACTGCCCTGGGGCCTGTTTCAGAAAGGAGGTTCAACCAACTCTGAGGTTAAACTTGAACTCTGAGTTGGTCAATCGAAAGATTAACAACTCTGAGTTTTCTGTTTCAGAGAAGCTGATCGGAGTTAGGTCAATCAATTCTGAGTGGACTGATTCGGAGTTAAGCGTGCGCACCGCGACTATAAGAAGCCATTATCAATGGAGCGCAGATATTACGAGTCACCATGGCAACCGTGGAAAAAAAGAGGTCTGCATATTTTTCGCCAGCTGAACTTGACGTGCTGCTGCAGAGTTACAGTGAATATGAGCACATATTTCGGGAGACAAGCAACACCGCTGCATCTGCAAAACAGAGACAGTTAGCGTGGGAAAACATAGCTGCTCAAGTTAATGCGTAAGTTTGCATTTAAATCATTGTTATAAAATATTGGCTGTAATAACTTTTTAAATAGCGTAAGGTGTGAAATAAAAAATGGCAATATTTAGGTGTACTTTTGAAGTGTTATTCCCGGTGTAATTGCATGAAATGCTGCATAGTGTACAGAACTAATCTGGGGGAAAAATGCATTTTAACGTCGGTAATGTTTAGAGGACTTTTTTGTTAACTTTCCCCTCTTGCAAACGTTGGTCAGTTTAATATTAATACATGCAATTGTGTTTTTAAAAGTGAACTCTTGTCTACCCTTGTGTTGATCAAGTGGTATAGGTTTGTATGGGATTAAGAAAGTAAGCAGTGCTAGCAAATTGTGTTTCCAAAAAGTAATTGTTACATTAATCTAATTCAATGTCCCTGATTTCATTTTCATGTAGATTCAATCCTGCAGGAATTAAAAGAACATGGCAGCAGCTAAAACTGAAGTATAAAAACATAATTCAATCAGGTCAAATTTGAGCATGTCATGGATGTAGGCTTTGTTGACAATATTTGACGTATGAAACATCTACATAGCAATAGATATCTAATGTTGTTTTCATTGTATATATGTAATTGACTGCAACGAAAAACGGTAACGCTCAAACAAAAACGTATGGGGAAATGACAAAAAATCGAGTCTAGGTCTCAAAATCCTCGCACGACGTAAATGTAATTCTCTACGAATTAATGCAGCCTCCTCGTCTATTGGGTCCTCCAAAATAGGACAAGCCATTCTTGTCACTTAGACCGTCTCTGTGTGACGGAAATGTGGGCAATGAAGGTTAAAGCGACAAATACCGCTTCGTCTTTAAAAAGGGGAGGGGACCGGCAGAAACCTTGAGTTTAGAGAATAAAACCTGCTCCCGACAAGGTTAGGTTCACAGCGTAAGTAACCATGGACACTGACTCCGAGTATAAGTTACCTCTCTTTCAGAAACGGGTTTGACTTACTCTGCTTTCTCTGGTTTAACAAACCTCCCATTCTGAAACGGAAAACCCAGGGTTTCCCTGATTTCAGGGTTAACGCACTCAGAGTTTACACTTAACCTCCTTTCTGAAACAGGCCCCTGAAGTCACCGATGTACTGACCAAAACTATAAACGCAACACTTTTGTTATTGCTCCCATTTTTTTATGGTATGAACTCAAAGATGTGAAACATTTTCCACATACACAAAATAACCAGTTCTCTGAAATTTTGTTCACAAATCTGTCTAAATCTGTGATAATGAGCACTTCTCCTTTGCCAAGACAATCCATCCCACCTCGCAGGTGTGCCATATCAAGATGCTGATTAGACAGCATGATTATTGCACAGGTGTGCCTTAGACTGGCCACAAGAAATGGCCACTCTGAAATCTTCAGTTGTATCACACAGCACAATGCCACAGATGTTGCAAGTTTTGAGGGAGCGTGAAATTGGCATGCTGAGAGCAGGAATGTCCACCAGAGCTGTTGCTAGGGAATTGAATGTCAATTTCTCCACCATAAGCTGTCTCCAAAGGCGTTTCCGAGAATTTGGCAGCACATCCAACCCGCCTCACAACTGCAAACCACGTGTAACCATACCTGCCCAAGACCTCCACATCCAGCATGTCCACCTCCAAGATCGTCTGAGACCAGCCACTCGGACAGCTGCTGAAACAATCGGTTTGCATAACCACAGAATTTCTGCACAAACTGTCAGAAACCTTCTCAGGAAAGCTCATCTGCATGCTCGTCGTCCTCATCGAGGTCTCGACCTCACTCCAGTTCGTCGTCGTAACCGACTTGAGTGGGCAAATGCTCACATGCGATGGCGTCTGGCACGTTGGAGAGGTGTTCTCTTCACGGATGAATCCCGGTATACACTGTTCAGGGCAGATGGCAGACAGCGTGTGTGGCGTCGTGTGGGTGAGCGGTTTTTTCTGATGTCAATGTTGTGGATCGAGTAGCCCATGGTGGTGGTGGGGTTATGGTATGGGCAGGCGTATGTTATGGGCGAAGAACACAGGTGCATTTCATTGATGGCATTTTGAATGCACAGAGATACCGTGACGAGATCCTGGGGCCCATTGTTGTGCCTTACATCCAACAACATCACCTCATGTTGCAGCATGATAATGCACGGCCCCATGTTGCAAGGACCTGTACACAATTCTTGGAAGCTGAAAACATCCTAGTTCTTGCATGGCCAGCATACTCACCGGACATGTCACCCATTGAGCATGTTTGGGATGCTCTGGATCGGCGTATACGACAGCATGTTACAGTTCCTGCCAATATCCAGCAACTTCGCACAGCCATTGAAGAAGAGTGGACCAACATTCCACAGGCCACAATAGACAACCTGATCAACTCTATGCGAAGGAGATGTGTCGCACTTCATGAGGCAAATGATGGTCACACCAGATACTGACTGGTTGTCTGAGTCCCCTGACCCCCTCAATAAAACAAAACTGAAGATTTCAGAGTGGCCTTTTCTTGTGGCCAGTCTAAGGCACACCTGTGCAATAATCATGCTGTCTAATCAGCATCTTGATATGGCACACCTGCGAGGTGGGATGGATTGTCTTGGCAAAGGAGAAGTGCTCACTATCACAGATTTGTGAACAATATTTGAGAGAACTGGTTATTTTGTGTATGTGGAAAATGTTTCACATCTTTGAGTTCATACCATAAAAAATGGGAGCAATAACAAAAGTGTTGCGTTTACAATTTTGGTCAGTGTAATTGGCCATGTACAATCAGCTAAATTGCATGAAATGTCTCTCTTGTTTATAGAATATTTTAGCTATAATGCAAATCATGAGATTGCACTGAGGCTGAACTGCAGCAAACTGCTGAAAGTGTGTCAGTACAAATCCTTCTATAGCATAACTTTGCCCATATTTATGGTCTGATTATGGCACAAATGTACACAGCTAAACTTGGTAAATGAGTTTAGAATTAGCAAGCATTTAAACATATTTTTATAGCTGTGCACTTGTTGCTAACCCCTAAATATTTGACAGATTAGAAGACACCCTTTATCAGAAAAATGGGACTCTAGTTGTTTTGATCATGGACTAAACTGGAGGAGTTCCAAAAGAATGACTCTTAAACAAACATGGGTTCTTTGGAATTATGCAGTCTGAGAAAATTAAGCGGTTACATTAAAAGTGAAAACTGTTTTAAAACAAAAAGGGGTCTGGAAACAGAGACGGTGCCAGGGGATAGCTAGGGGTTGCTACAAGACTTGTTAAAGTAACCCCTTAGCAACCCCAAATAGAGAAAAGCTTGAATCTAATTTTATTTAAAAAATGTTCACAGTACAAAATTTCCTTACATGTCATCCCCTTTCCATTGTCTTATGTTTTCGGTCACAAGTGTTTTTATTTATTTATTTACTTATTACTTTCTGATGATTTGTGGGATCTCTCACACTTTGGTTTCACCCATCATTGAGATGAAACAGATTAGTTCATGGACGTGCAGGAGACCAGTAAGCAAGTCTGATGGACACTAGACAAACGCATTTAATAAACTGAAAAATAAAATGAAACGACTAAAGAATAATATTCAAGCGTGACAAAACGGACCCAAATTTGCACTGAGAACAAACAAGGTGACATGCAAAGATCTAACACAGAGCAACTGAAGCAATGGATCAAAAAGTCCAAGGGCAACTGAAGAAAAAAGAAGCTGAGCTAATTAGAACCACAAGCATTGTGTTCTCATGACTGCGTAAAAAAAGAAAGTAAGTTACTTAACCAGAGTAGCTACAAAAGAGAATTTGAATTACATTGCTTGGTATATCAAATGCTTTCAGGAATTTTTTCCATTTTTTTTTTTGCACTCTTGGGTTTAAAATTGCCACATAGAAATATTACCAAAAAGATATAGATTCCATGACATCATCAATACAGCCAGACGTTGTCTCCACAACTTTGTGTTTAAGACTTGAAAATCATAGTTCTCAAGCTGGAAGTGTAAGCCCTTTTCTGGCTTTAGGTCTCTGATATTGCAATTATTTTGAAAGGTTTGTTAAATTTATGCAAGTATTCTTCAATAGCTTGTGGATTCGCATAAGCGTCTGCTGTTAAAATCTATGGAGAGTTTCTGATTAGGATCTACATTTCTGTTGTTGTCTTCTGTATAACTACAGTGGTTCTTCACAAAGTTAAAGAAATTGATATCTGGATCAATGCCTGCATCCATAGTTGTGTATATTTTCTTCTCTTGTTAAAGGTGTCTGTGTGTGTGTGGGTGTGTGTGTGTGTGTGTGTGTGTGTGTGTGCAGCAGACTACACCATCGTTGTTTTCTGTAGAAATTGATCGAGGTCTTCAATTTCTTTGACTAAAATGACTTTTGCCTCTTTTTCATTTTCTTTGGAAGGAGATGGCAAGCTTCAAGACTTGTTGCTCAACTGATTCTTGCTCTTAAGTAACGGTAACAAATTGAAAAGGTTTGCAAATATTCACTGGTCACTTCAGCACCCTTTTCCCATGTATGTTAGACAAAATGGGTTCTAAATGGGTATAAACATAGCATGGCTGCTTTTGAAGGACAGCAAACACAAGACTCATGGGCAGAGACTGAAATGAGTAATGAGTAGACTGAAAGAATGCAAGAGAACAAAAACAAATATAAAGTGTAAGTAATCATCATTTTATAACCCAAAAATAGAAAAAAAAAGTCTACACTCAAACAAAAAAACTGGGCAGTTGTGAGAAAAGGACATTTCTGGGCAAACTCTAGCTTGATTCTTTACAGGAAAAATGTTTTAACAAAACAGCTCTTCAATTTTGCTTTTGACCCACAGCTGTAGCTATAAGGCACAGCAAATTGTTTGTCGCTCAGAAACGCTGGACTTCTTCCAAAACCGCCATTTAGAAAAGGGCTTTCAAAATTCCTGAGCAGATGATTGAATTAGGCATCCTTCTATCACTGTCAAACCAACAAAGAGCTCCTCACTGAGCTGTTATTGTTGACCGTTGGTACATTTTGTACCCACTTGTCGATGGCAGTATAAGATGGTCTTTTATAATTATGTTCCGGTGGCTCTGCCAGATTGATGATTTTTCACATGATGTGTCTTCTTTGTTGGGATCTTAACAAGCTAAGTAACTTTGCGGGAAGCTTAAGTTTTGGACGAAATCAGTTTGTCTAACTGCTCTTCAAGGTCCCGTGGGATCATCTGCTGGCCCATCTATTTATCATACAAGCTAATTCTGTGTTCATAATCTGAGGCAGCGTCATCGATCAACATTGGTTTGACACACCCCGCCCCCTAACTCTCCTCAAAGAGGCTGTTCACATGCATAAGGAGGTCATTTCTTCACAATGTCCTATTTTCAGTTTTCTATCCTGGAACAAAACAAAGGGCTCGCACAGACATTGTTGATTAATGGAAAATCTCATTCTCTTATTCTTTGCTGGCTATTTAAGGAGAGGATGTGTTGTGGATGGATGGGGTTGGTGCAGGAGATGCTCCACCTCGAGCTGGTTTTTTCTATCTTTGTTTGTCTAACTCAGTAAAATGGGTATAAGGGGGGGATAAGCTAACTCTGAAAGCCACTGAACTGAAATATATCTGAGCTTTATCTTTGAAAAGCAAGTTAAAACTTCACAAAAAAATTTTTTTGTTTAATATATGTAATCAGAAATGTTGCCAATGGTAAAAGAGATCCAGCTAATCCAGTAAACAAACATCTGACACCAGTGCTTGCTTTGACCTTTTTCCATGACTACGGACAGAGTTGCTTACAAGGGGAACTGAATTAGAAAATAAATGAAAGGTCAAGACATGTGTTTCTATGATGTGGAATAAGGTCTGTTCATAGAAAGGTATGGCTGGCTGCACTTTATTGGAAATAATCCTCAACAAATAAGGTCTCTATCCTGTGTCGGAGTATACAGTAGGAATAGGTACAGCGTAGTATCTTTAAAAAGGGAAAGTTTTAGGCACTGCATTGCATTTTTGCTTTTAGCTCATTTGATGTATAATCAGACGTGACAACAGCAATGGATTACGTTGATGTCTTTAATGGGATTTAATTGCTTCAACTGTGTTCATTCACACAATTATAAAAAATCCTCTCGCATAAGACATTATTAACTATTATTAAACATAATTTTTACCAATTAAATCAAAGTGACTTGCATCAATTGAAAAATATTCAAATTCTAAAAGGTTTTAAAAAAATGAAAAAGCCATAACTGTCTAAATGTGGGGTCATGGGTGTCAAACAGGCAGACAAGTGTGGAAATATGCCGTAAGTTTGATTGTTCAGACTTTGATTGACTTTAATCTTTGTCTTTTCCTGTCCATCAGCTGTGCAAACAAGTAAGAACTGATGGCATCTTGTGTTGTACAGATTTTACAGTTACCATGGGGGGTTAGGAATCTTAGGACACAGAAGGTATACATTTGTATAAACCTCTTTTAAATTGGAAGGGGTAAACTTATTCTATTCTGCGTACATTCATATCTTTTACTCTCCAATCTTTGACTAGTCTGGTTTCATGTGACAGAGGTGGCACTTTGTGCTTCACGGCCCTACATGATAAGGATGTTCAGGTTAACCTTCTGGAGTTGCACAACCTCTAGAATTACCATAGCTGTCATTTTAACTGCTTGGACATTATTTGTATATAATTGTATTGATATTGAAAAGATAGAAGAGTATAGATGAGAATAGTTAAAAAATGCAATAAACTCAAAATTTATAAGACCATAACACTATTTGTTACCACAGCCATAAACAAATGTGGCTCTCTGACTGTGAGTTAAGCTTTGCTGAAAGTTTCTGGTAAAATAGCTTATGAAAATGCTTATTAGTTTGTCTTTTGCACAAAAATATTTAACAATATTATCATTTAAACTGCATAAAGTAATGTAAAAACCAGACAAACCCAGAAGAATTTATTTTTGTACTTGCAGTTTGAACCAGAGCTATGCTCAACTCCCAACAGGTGAGAACTCGTCCACAGAGCTGATGTTTAACAACAGAGCAAGTGAAGTCTAAAATAAAATAATCCATTAGTAAAGATTGCTCACAGCCTAACAGGTCACTCTTGGGTTTCAGTCCAAGTCCTGACTCTTTTAACTACTGTATCACACACATCGATTCCAGCTTGGCTCATTTGATTCAGCTTTGTAATGATGACAGTTCTGCACCACTTAGGACTGAACCACCACAGGCGACAGGGACTATCAAAGCCATTAAATTGACTACAGAGTGCCAAGTGAGTGAAAGCGTGTATGTGCATGTGCGGATTGATCTTCAGTTAGTTGTGCTAAAATCATGTCATGCACAAAGGGATTCAAGAGAAGCGATGCCTGCAGAAAAGAAGGTATCCTTACTGTGAGAAGAAGAAATATAAGCAAGAAATTCTTGGAAAGTGAGGCTACACACTTTCAAATGGGCAGTAGGTTGCAGCAGGCGCAGTCAAAAATTGTATGGTGTTTCATGCACTATATCTATCGAAGGACAGTGGAGATAAAGTTTGAGCTTCAGTGGAGAAGAATTTTGAAAATAATGCATTTGATCAGCTCTTTTCATTGTAGTTATGTTAAATCTAGGTACATTAGAATCAATGTCATGATTGAAAACGAAGATTGTTAGATCCGTATAATTAAATTCCAAAAAATAAACTCCCACTCTGATACAGAAATATAATAAAAAAAACACCGAACAAAAAGAACAAACCAAATACGGCCACAACTGTAACAATAGCTAGAACTCTAAAGTCCCATTTCAATCATCTTTTGATCTATTGTAAAAGTTTTCTCAGTGGTCTTTTAATTATGATTATGCCATTTTTAGCCAAAATTTAAACATCTGTGTCATTTTCTAGGAGATAGTTTCTGCAGAATTTTGCCTTTGAGTTGTGGGTGGGACTGTTGGCAGGGAGAAAGCTTGTGCTCATTTTCCATGATCCCTTTGTTTACACTCTCTCCCGCTAGCTTACAGCCAAATACAACCCCAAGCTAACATTAGTGGTACAACAAAAACAGAGAGGAATAATGGAACTATCCAGCCTTCCTGTTTAGAGCCAGATCAGATGAGGAAAACAAAGACATACATGGATCTATTTGTCTGCAAGTGGATGGATCGGAATGGAGCAGAGCAGGGAGCTTGTGGCCCCCAATTGTTGTTGCATTCAATCCTACAAATTGCATATTTTGTCTGCTGCTGATTCACTACAATTTAAATGAAGAAATATTTAGAAATGCAGTTTAATTCTTAGTTCTCTTTACGTCCTCAATCATGAGAAAAATGCTGTAAAAACATGTTAAAAACACAAATTTCACTGCAGTGGGTCTGTGCAATAATAATGTTTGCACAATTATTGTGAACTCTTGTACTTCTACAAAATAATTTGCATCCTGATCTGTTCATACAATCCTAAAGTGAAGTTAAAAACATGTTGAGTTCTGATTTAAATAGGATCTTTATGCCACTGCCTTCACTGTCTTGTTTTGAATTAATGCACTCAAGCTTGATTTGGTCCTTTTTCCATCCAACCGAAAACAAACATTAAGTTCCTTAACGACATTTATAATAAAGACTAACACATCGAGGATTTCTTTGCTTTTTTTTTTTTTTTTATATTACATCCACAACAACATAACAACATAAAGGCCTCAGTCAACTGAAAGTAGAACACTGCCTCAATTACATGAGTACACACACAAAGGCTAAGGCAGGAGATGCTGAGGGTGACTGACTGTGTTAATGTGTGTGTCTGTGCTGTTAATGACACAAACAATCCTGAGACTGATGAACTCATGATTCATGTCTTTGGAACAAACAAGAAACACAATAAAAACAAAACAAAATGTATTCCCCCTATTTTTCATTCCAATTGAAGTTTATAAATAGGACTTATCTATTCTGATTATATTGAGCAAAATGATTGCACTTGATTGTTTCATGATGGTTATATTACCGTTTACTGATATCATGAATGAATGTTTTCTGAAGATAATCAATCATTAATAAGCACTGAATTTTGTTACTTGAAAAGAATCTAACTGAGCAGAACCAGATTGCAAAAACTATGTGAAACTATAAAATAAATTAACTCAGTAGGGGTGGGATCATATAAACTCACTTCTTCCCACTCCTTTTCAAGCAATAAATCGAGCTCTACTTGACTTTAGTTAATGATCACTATATTTAATTAAGCAAATGTGATTTAAGTGGCTTTTTTGTTTTATTTGCTGTTTTTTTAATCGATGCATTTCATTATTTCGGTAATGAGTTTGATAAATCTGTGTACAGTCTTTATTGCTTTAAATACAATGCTTGAAATCAATCAATCAAATCAAGTCAAATCACTAAGTATGTTGAGATATCCAGTATGTTTGCAGCTATTAGGTTTAGGTAGGTCTGTTTTGCTGCTAGTGTGGTCAGGTATTGGGTAATGATGTGATGGTATTTCTTTCTGTTTTACCACCATCAAGTGATTTATTATCTCATCATGCACAAATAATTGCTCCACAGCTTTATGAGCTGAGGAAGAACTGTTTTTTTTGTTAAAAGTTGAACTTTATTCTGTCTACAAAATGCCCCACTGTGAAGTTTTGTCTTTTTAAATTACATTAAAAGTTGCCAAAATTTTAAAGACTGACAAAATGGAAAAATTCACGCACATATTGTACCTTGTGCTTTATTAGACAGATGGCGGAGGACTGCATAGCAACAAATCTCTAGAGGAGGAAAGGTCATGTTGACTATAAATCTCCTGCTTCAGTTAAACGAGATGTCTCTGCAACTGCTGTGCAGTCTTTTAATATTTTTGTCTTCCTCTCTTTCTTTCCCCAAATCATAAAAACGCAGATTCACAGCTCTGACTCTGACCAAGCTGACAATTTTAATTTTCTGTTTTCAGAGTAATAAACATTGACATGAGAATGAGCCTCAGGCAGAGACTTCTAATGAGAAAATGAAATTAGTTTTTCAGCTGACTGATCAGAAACATTTCATACATTATAATCAAGCATTTATTTGATGTGATTTGTTTTTGTGTGTGTGTCCATGCTGCAGTTTACAATATGTCTTTGTGTGGAGGGGGCATGTTTGCGCACGTGTAAATACATTATTCATGCTTGTGTTTGTGTGTGCTCTGCCAGTGCTTGTTACTGCTACACCAATGCTCAGCTTATGACATTTTCCAACCTTTTGTACCAGAACTAGCTGCCATTTTCCATATGTATTGTTTTATGCCTCATCCCTCGCTGCTACATCCATCACAGTCAATTCTGGACAGACAAAATTGGTCAAATGACCAATTATGTCTCACTCTTCTGCTACACTGGGACTGGGGTTGAAGCAATGAAGCTCAGTTCACCAGAAAGATGGAAAATTATCTCAGTTGTTGGGTTACGTAGAGGAAAAAAATACTAAAAAATGGAGGAAATGTGCATTTTATGATTAGATGAACACATCTAAAGAAATATAACTCCTCTTTCATTCACTGACATGATCTTAAAAATGGGGCTGCTTAAAAGAATGCCTGAAATCGGTGCACTGTAATGTGCCTCAACTGTTTTTAAGAACAAATAATGACATTCTATTCTTGGCTAAACCAAATCAGATACAGAATGACTCATTACTGCTGCAATATTTTCATGTTCGTTTGGTCCCTGAAACATCTTCCTCTTCTTACTTCCCTTTAAAAACCTTTTAATCCTGTTGCCAAAGGTCTGAATAACATCTTTGTTCATTAGCATCTGTTTCCTGCAGAGTACAAAGTGTCTGTTTGTCTTCCGTTTATGTCTGAATAAAAGCTCAAATTACTGCAACAGCGTATCAAGACTTTATTTGTTTTGCTTGTCAAACCCAGAGCAAAAATACAGTAAAAGTCAGACCAGCATCTTTGTTGTGCCAAAGGGAGTCACTCTTTTGATGCACTGCAAGAATTATCTTGTTAGTTTGCTCTAACGATGCAATCAGGTCTCTACACTTTTTTTATGCCTTTAATTGTAAAGTACGGAAGCCGAAAACGGCCTGCCTTACTTTTTTTTTTCCACTTTCCACGTTGACCCTAAGCTGTCCTTTGTGTGTGCAGACCCATACTTTGCAACATTCGGGCCAGCCAGCATTCTAAAAAAATGATTCAAAAGTTGCAAATAAAACAGCACAATAAACACTGTAGTTTTACTTTAAAAAAAAACATGTATGTTTTATAGGCAGTCAGGTGGTTGTTTTCAGAAATCTAAATACATGTATTCTCTTAGCAAATATACTAAGAAAACCGGTTTCAGTTATCATTAAAACGGTTCTCTTTTATGGCATGTTCCCTCAGCAATGTGGTTTAAATTACTTGCAGCAATTTGCAGGACAACTTCTATAAACTGTTCATAAATGATGTGGATGGAACTACCTGAAAAGAGGCCTTGAAAAAGACTAAAGAGGAGGTCTTGGATGAAGTAGAGGAGAACATGAGGGTGGTTGGTGGACACAGCACGGAGGATTCACTGTGGTGACCCCTAAAAGAGAGCGACAAAGACAAAAAAGATTTACCGGTCTGCACATTTTACCTTAATGAAATGCACATTTATTATTTGGCTTACTGTGTATGATATTAAACTGTTGTATTGAATAAGAACTTATGTATGTTATATTTTTGTAACTTTGCTTCAGTGCTTTAATGTATTTTTCATGAATGTGCATTTTTCTTTTGCCCAAGAACACTTCAAGTAATGCAGCAACCTGAAATCTTCTGATCAGAGGCTGGCTGCTCAGCTTGTCCTTATCTGCATTGATGCCAGTTTTTATGCTATGAGTATCAATAGTGACATTATTATGAATTTTAATTTTATTTTACCCATTTGTGACAGTTACATTTTGACATATCACTTCTAAAATTTGGAGGAAAAATATTTTCTGTTAAACATTTTTTAAAGACATTTGAGTGGCATTTAACTCCATGAACTGCCTGAAAGTCAGTGCTTTGACTTTGGGCTCTTTCAGTTATCAGGTATATCATGTCACACATTTGCATGAAATAGTTTATTATTAGTTAGAGCAGGAAGAGTATTTGTTTGAGGGTGGTGTTAAAGAAACAGAAGCTAAAACACCAAAGTTAGAACATGTAAACTTATTCTACAAATATTCCTTTAGAAAGACAAATGAGGGTGTTATTTCACATTTACAGCAGTTGTAATGAAGCATCAAATTGCTTTTATTTTGAAATGGTAACAATAAACTGCAGGCCAACAGGCATGTGAACTTTAAAAATCCCCTAACAAACTAAACTGTAAACATTATGGGAGTCCATATGAAAAAAAAAATGCAAGACATATTTCCTTCATAAACATAAAGGTGACTTTAATCGAATTTAATTCAGTTTTCAGTTGGGTCATACTCCCTTATGGCCCTCTGAGTATTGTTTCATTAGTTTCATAAAAAACAAATAAATGTTCAGTGAATTCACTTGAGGTCCATATGGTTCGTTTCCAGACTTTGCCCCAGTGCAGGTTTACTGTAATGACAGCACTAACAATGAATATGTAGTGTACTTTCTCTTAAAATTTAGACTTTCAATCAGCTGAATCTTGCCAATAGGAAATGTGTGCGATGAGTCTGTGTCCATGCACCGAAAACCTGTGATCACAGAGGGTTTAGGTAAAACGCTGAATGAGCAAGACAGCACATCTGGAGCAAAGAACAGCGAACATGTGTTTAACCTGAGCCTCCAGTGCTCCACTTCCTCTTTGCTGCATGTTCTGCTGTATCATGAGACCTGCCTCCCACATGCTTCACTAACTCTGTGGCTCCATTGTCCATCTGCTGCAGGGAAATGGCTCAACTTGGGAGAAAGGACTGGTTATTTTAGTTTTCAGGACGCCGTCGGACAATGCTTGACTGTACCTTTAAAATATTTTAATAGATTAAAGATTAGAGATTTGCGGTTTAGCAAATGTTTCAATGAAAACTAAAAAGTGAAAATGTTTTTTTTGGTATATTTAACATTTGTTCTGATAATGGAGGACATGTATGAAGAAAATTAAGCTTAAAATGCATTTTTGAGTATTTCTTTACACAAATTCTTGTGAATTAGGAGCAAATGAAAAAAAGACGTTTGAAAAGGAGCACATTTGTTACAGAAAATACGCCGGGCAGGCCTACAGGCTCCCTGCTCTGAGCTCCCAGCAACGGAAAGGGGGGTCTAGGGCTGCTACGCACCAAAGGTCCTGTCCACAACTCTGAGCCGAATTTTTAATTAACTACTGGCACTCTGCAGAAACTATGTCCTAGAAAACAACAAGGGTTTTAGATGTGTCCTAAAATGGCATAATCATAATTAAAAGACCACTGGGAGCGCTTTTAAAATAGATCAAAAGATGAATGGAGTGGGTCTTTAAACAGTAGACAAGGTGATGGTGTGCTATTCCACTTTAAGACACCAGCAGTTGATAATTCTAGAATTAGAACCAAAAAATTTCATGTGCATACATGAAAAGTTGTGACTTCCCTCAAGAGTGAACTTCAAAGCAGATTTTGATTTAGCAAAGCTCCAGTGAAATCACAATATAAGGAAAGGATTACGTTCATGTCTACAAAATTAGAAAAAGACTGAAAAAGGATCAGTTGATGGTAAACAAGGCTGCTGCCCAAAGCACAGCATTTATCTGCACACATTTGACTTTCAGCTGCCAGCAACAAAGCCTTTTAGTCTAATGTGAGAGTATCTGTCCAACACCTAAAGCTCAAATAAAAACCTCAGCAGCATTGCTGAAGATGAAAACAATCAGGATAGTTAGAAAAAGCAAAACACTGTACAATTTAAAATGATCTTAAATGACCTTAAAGTGGGTCGTGCATGACAAAATTTGTGAAAATCTCAACAAACCAAAGAAACATTACTAGTGTAATAAAATGAATTGGTAAAGTGAGATAACACAAATGATGTAAATTGTGTTTCTAAGTCATTGCAGCTGAAGTAGCTTAAGATATTGTATTTTGTTTTTCATGCATTTCTTTTGCATTTATTTCCATTTTTGTTGAATAAATGAGAACATTGCAAACAATAACAGGTATTATTGTTTTTTACATTGAAGACCAGACAATTACATTTTAAATTCTGGGTATAATCGACAGACTTTTGGGGCAGTTAACAAACAATTTCACGACTTTAGAGTCCTAAATTTACGAGAAAAAAAGTCATATATTTATGAATGTAACAGTCACGAGCAAAATTTGTGACTTTTTCTCCTAAATGTACGTATTTTAAAGTTTTAATTTTACGATATTATAACAAAAACAGGAAAATATATGGAAAAAAGTCATACATTGACCTTGCTCGAGGTTGTCAGATGTTGTCATTGTGAAACTTTATTTCTGGATATTTTTCAAAAACAAAGAAATTCTGAACCTTTTTGGCAACTCAAAACCAAAATTTTACTAGTTTAGCTGGGTTTACGGGGTGTGGAGTTTCAAAACATTTGACAAATTTTGGACCAATCAGTGCTTAATGACCTTGTCTGTCTCTGACATGGCAGCATCCATATCATGAAAAAACGGCGAATGAATTGGCTTCACTTAGTTGGAGTTGGATGGTCAATAAAGCAAACCAACCAGAAGGTTGCATCCTATTCTTACAATCCTCAATATTTCCTTTTTATTGTCCTTTTTGGTAAGGGGATTCCAAAGACCCTTTATTATTGGTAGATCACTTCAAATGTTTTATCATACATTATTGAAATAATCTGCACTGTAAAACAAAACACAGCGTTTCAACATGGGCTGCCTAAAAATGTATGTCAAGATTACAATCATGATTTGTTGTGAATTTTGGATTAAATTAAAAAATCTTGTTTAACCAAAGTAATGTTTTTTATATGGATCTAGATTTGAAAGTCATGTAAACTTCTTTTGCTTTTGTTATGAGTTAAATATTTTTTGCAACTCATTTAAAAACTTAAATTGTGTTAAGCAAGGGGTTCCAATCAAATTAAGTTGCAATTATTATTTAAAAGAACTTGCAAATTTATTTGACTAGACCTAAAGAAGACTATAAGAGAATAAAAATACCCCAAAACAAGGTGAACACCAATATTTCTTCTTCAATTTACCAATTTTCTTAACCTTATGCATCACCACAAGGGCTGCCTGAGCCTAACCTGGCCATTGTTGGGTGGAGGCAGGGTACACCCTGGACAGGTTGCGAGTTTGTTACAGGGCCACACAAATACATACCTCAACCAATCAAGTCACCAAATCAACTTATGAAGCATGTTCTTTGAAGTGTGAGAGGAAACATGCAAACTCCACACAGAAGGGTCCTAACTGGGATTTGAACCATAGCTTTATCACTTAGGTGAGAGCACTAACCACAGCAGGATAGAGTCTGCATTTCATGATGGCTTCATTAGGCTTCTTCATGAGGAGTCTCTAATGGTTGCAATTTGGAAGGACCAAAAGAAGATGAGGCTGATAATGTTGAATCAACCGAACATAAAATCTCATAAGTTTTGTTTAGTTGAGACGTACTTGACTTACAATTTTAATGTGCATGAACAACATAACCAAGAGCTTGTTCAGTTGAATTGCAATAAAATGTTGGAACAACAGAAATGTCGTGATGCAATTTAAAGTGTGAATTGGATTATAGTGGTTTATAGTGTATAAAATTAATAAAATAACACTAGCTTGATTTGATGTCTAAGGACAGCAGCGAGAAGGTTGTACACCTGGACAAGATTTCTGTTTTAACAACTACAGCTGCTCTTGATTACCAGTTCACTTATAGAAAACTGGTCGTGGTGGCAGCTGCTCTCTGCTCTCATATCTTTTTAAATTATGATTCTTATGTCATGTTGTGCTGAAGTTATCCTTGGTGTTGCACTCTTTAGACTTTTCTGATTTTCTCTAGTTTTCTAATAGCTCACTAGAGTTTGGGGTAAATCAAATGAGGTAAGGCAAAGCACTTTTCATACAAGGAGGTAGAGGACAATGGCATTTGAAAGAAAATAGGGGAAAAAAGAAAGCTACACAAATGTTTTAAAGGGGTGTCTCACAGGAAATCTCCAAATCAAGTGCTCATTCTTTGTAAAAAAATACAAAAAAATGTCCATAACACAATTACTGAGTAGGTTTGGCTATAATTAAGTGAAACAGTACAAACTTATGTGTTTGTTTGAGCTAGAAATACATTTAATGAAAGACTCGGCCTCATTAAAAGGGAAATATTCAGACAAAAACAAATTATATTATACAATCCTCAGTCCCATGTCTTAAATGTAACTTATTAAATATTGGGCAAGTTTTAGGTTTTGATTGATGAGGTCTGCAAGCTCAGGCCTACAATATTTTAGATTTTATAAAAACTTTGAGATAACATTCCTCAGCAACTTATATTTTTATAATTTACCTATACAAAATAATACACCAAGGTGGAATGTTCCCGGCTGATATTCTTTTTTAGCTTTTTTTCATGCCATCATGTAACTGTGGCAAATTATTTGACTCTGTCCAATCTGACAAAAACGGTCCAGATAATGTTGTAATGTGGAACTGGAAGTTTCCACAATAACCCAAGACTTATTAAAAGTTCTTTTTTAAATTAGCAGAATAAATATTCTTTTACAGAAAGTGAATAACTTTGTTCAGATTTAAATATTAAATTGTGTGTGGAGTGGAAAATGCCCGTACAATTTATTGTCATTTGGCCCTCACCCTATCCTTGACTTTTTCATGATTCCCTCCAGCAGTCACAGTTGGTCAAATTAGGTTTACTGGGACGAGTGGAAAAAGAGGAACAAAAGCTCTTAATGGAAGCACAGAACACAACACTATAGGGGACAATGCCTCTCTGTCCATGCTGCAACGTATGGCAGGTCACCAGGTTGCCAGATCCACTCCTAAATTATATCAAAAACTGCTATTCTCTTCTGAATCTTGTGTCCTGAATTTGTCCTTTTTTGTACTACTTGTCTGTTAAAATGAAGTGGATTTCAAACATTAGCAGCTCAACATTTTCACCACAGTCACGCAATAAAACCAAATGTTGTGTAGCCTGGGGTATAAACAGAGAGATAAACACACTGCATAACACCCTAGTTGCAAAATGGTTTGCTTTGCCTGATTTACTAAAGGAGAGCACCAAGAATTGAGTACAGAGAACCATAGAGAGTGAGCTGATGTCATGTTGAGGAAGTCTCTCCATTTATAAAAGTCTATCTGGCTATGCTTAAATCCATTGATACGTTACCCTGTTGCCTGGCAACACAGACTATTTATGAACTTTTGGGGTTATAGTTGATGCTCCTCAACAACTTTAAAAGCCTGAAGCTTCAGCAAACGGTCCATTAAATAAATTGTAATGATACAATAATTGAAGCACAGAAGCTGTGAAGTTCATGTGGTCAATACCAAGTTTACAATAAATGAATATATATTAAATCTAGGAGAGATTTCTGTTATCCGCAGGAGTCAAAAGGTCCAATATCTGCCAATGAAAACTCATAATATTTAAATGAATTGTAGAAAAGTTGTGATCTTTAAGCTTCAACTCTAGATGGTCATACCTAAAAAGGTAACAATTGTTTCCCCTCAGAGTAGAGCAACCGTGTGTTTGCACCGTCACGCAACATCCTGATATGTAATGCCTCTTTTTCATTTATTTCAAATCAATTTATTTTTGTAAAGCCCCAATTCACAACCAAGATTGAAAAAAAAAAACCGAATCAAATCCATTTTTTTATGAAGCACTTTTCATACCCAATGTAATACACTGAGGCTGCTTATTTACAAAGTAAGAACATCTTTCAAACTTAAAAACCAAAAGCAAAACCAAGACCTTCACACGGAAAACAAAACCCATAAAAATAAACACTGCCTTCAACCCCCAATAAAAGCACACCCAACACAGTGAAACATAAAATGATATGTAATTAAGAATTGGAATAGAAATAATAAAAAAAATAAATGGCTTTGTTCTGAAGTGAGGAAATGATAATATGGAGCATCCGTCCACAACGGCAACCTCATGATCATAGAAGGCATCCCCAAACAATGCCCCCCATTGAAGGGAGATCAACAATGTTAACATAGGAGGCTGAGTTGCTGACGTGCAGCTTGATGTTATTTGGAAAGGCAGTGTTGTCACTCTGATGCCTGACACAAAGGAGCTATGAAAAAACATGCAGAACACACTTCTGATGGTAAATGAAGAAAGTCTTCAATGTTAACATTGTATATGCATTATTTTATAAATAAAAACTGAGAGTTAACATTGCATAACTTTCTCACTTCTTTGCAGTTCATATCTTCTGGTATTGATACTATGCTTTATCAAACTATTATTTTCCGATGTGTCTTATTTTCCCAGCTGCAGTCTCCTATTTACGTTTTCTTATAATTTTAGCGAGGTATAGCAGCGGATTTACTTTCGCCTCAGTGTTCCACATAGTATTTTGTGTTGTGCATAAAAGACATCAGAGCTGTGCCTATCCAATGCAGAACTAATTTTAAAAGGAAAATATTCAAAATTGAGTAAAGAAAAGGAAGGAAGTAGGGAATGTAACTATTTTGGTTTTGTCATAGCATGCAGTACAAACCCTATACTAAGTGGTAATTTTCTACCATCACACACTGACAAATTGAAAATAAAACATCAGTGCATCAGATGAAAGTGGTTTTAAAAAGCCTCTATGACAGCAGTACTTTAGGGGTTATTTATCTGCTCTTAGAATTAACTCACAATGGAAAGACCTGACACAGTGGAAAGCCACTGACCTTCCTGGTCTCCGGAGACTCCACTGTGTTGTACACATAAAAGATTTGCTGTTTTTGTACTGTATGTTTGTGTCACAGTAGCCAACCAGCACATTTGTGCACCTGTTCTCCACCAGAGCCCAGAAACTAAATCCCACGTGGGGTTTTAGAGAGAAAGACAATAGTGAACCCCTGACCCTGAACAAGACAAAAATAGGCCTCAATAAAGAAAGGGTGGGGGGGTTGCAGAAGCAGTCACTCTGTGTCTGCAAACTTAGTCACAAGGATTTATTTCCATTCTTACTGCTGCTTTGTCACAATTATCTGAAACTGTTGTAAACAAATATAACAAAAAAGAAACACCATGAAGGACTTGAGGAGCATTCTCTGGCTGGTCAAACTAGTTGTCAGGTATTCTGTGGTAGTCTAACATAAAAATACTTTATATAAGAAAATAATAGTTGGACTTATGAAATAACTGTAATTCTAGAAAGTAAAGGCATTCATAAAACTTTGCTATGAAATTAGATACACAGAAATGTTAGAAAGCATCTTTTTTTTTTCTGAGCATGGAAATTAACGACTGTCATGCAGTAGACGTTTGTTAAAATATATTACAAATTAATATTATTTACATATTATATGTTAAAAATGTTTTTTTCACGTTTTCTGTTTTTTATTATCATTTATGAACAAGTTTAACAGGAAATGTGTCAAAACTTTAATTTTAACCTTTTTATTTTATTTTAGCTGATAGCCCTATACTTAATGTGGGAAGGAAGGCTAAGAGCGGCAATTAAGACATAATATTTTATTATTTTTAATTACACCCCAGTAATTTCTTCATTCATGAACTGATTTTATATTCCAGTATACTACTGTGTCTTCTCACCAAACGATTTAAAACAATAATGTTTAAACAACAAATAAACAGAATGATGTCTGATTCATAGAAGAGAGGATACTGTTCAAAGACCCACTCCGGTGAAAATTGTTTTTTTGGTGTTTTAACATGATATTGTGGCATTTTGCTGATGGAAGACATACATTAAAAGTAATTTGCTCAAAATTGCATTTGTGACTTGATCTCTACTCAAATGGTTATGAATCAGCAGCAGACCAAAAAATAAAACATTTGAAAAAAGATCGTATTTGTTACTTAGAAGACGCGATAGCTGGGTCACTAGTTCCCTGCTCCACTCCATTCTGATGCATCCACTCGAAGACGAGTAGATCCATGTCTTTGTCTTCCTCGTCTGAGCTGGAATCTGGCTCAAAACTGTACGGCTGGATAGCTGCGATATTAGTCGTCATTTTTGTTGTTCTGGTAATGTTAGATTACGGGTTAGAGGGCCTGTAAACTAGCATAAGAGAGCGTGAATTGATAATTTATGTATGGGTGATGGGAAAGGAGGTGGGGTTTCTCAGCACCACTTGGAGGCGAGTTTCTAAATAACTGCTGCCGTTCTACAGAAGCTGTTCTAGAAAACGACAGGTTTGTTGATTTGGGCTAAAAACTGCATAATCATAATTAAAAGACCACTGGGAATGCTTTTAAAATAGATCAAAGATGACTGGTGCAAGTCTTTCTGATGAGTTCACCAAATGAGTAACAAGTTTGGAATTTATATCTAAAATCAAATCAAAAACAGTTTTCTGCAAAAACTCAAAAAGGAAAACTCATAGAATACATAAATTGTTCCGACTTTATATTTAATTTATGTAAAATGAAGTAGTGCAGTGCAAAATACTTTTAGTAATTCTTTTTTTTTCCAGGAACTTACTTCAGTTAATGGGAGGAAACATGCTGTAACTTGTTTCTACCCCCATTTACAGTTGTGTCACTGTGTAACACAAGCTGCCTTTAGCTGCTTCCCTTTCACTGCTTTCAAAACAGTCAGGCTGTTTCCTCTGCTTCTTTCACCACTGATGAGAAAGAGAATTTTGTCTCCTTTGCTGCTGCAGCTTGGACTAAATAAAGATTTGCGGTGCTTGAGGTTATACAGGGGTGTGTAGTTGTGCTGAATGACGCCCCATAATGGCACTTAAAAGGAAACTTGCATCATTAATCATCCCTTTCTTTCAAACCCTTGACACATGAGACAAGGAAATCCATGTCTATCTGAGCAAAGACAATAAATATGAATCCGTCCCAGATTAGTCCCAGAAGAACAGAATGGATATTCTTTAAGGGCATATTTTCCAGCCATCACTCAATTGACTAAAATGAGCCAATTATTTCTTATACAACAGCATGCCAATTAGAGAAATGTCTGCTTGGCTCTATTCATGATGTTGTAATGTGGCTTGCTTAAATTGCTGCCAGACAACATCTCCTCAAGTCTGAAGCCATTTAAGCTAGATTTGGGGAGTTGGTGCGAGCCCTGTTATTGTTTGGCACCAGAGGCCTGAAAGGGACAAAAAGAAAGGCCCATCAAGAAATCAGTCAATCTAAATTACAGTGGATAATTCAACTTTTAAATGCATATTATTAACTGTCACATCGGGGTTTTTCGGTTTAACTGTCAAAATAAAACCGTCTGGTTGCAGCCATTATTTGGTATTTTATTTAGCAGTATAGAGCAAATCAAAGTAAAATGATGTACAGATATACAGTGTGGTCCACAGAAGCAAATAAAGCAGTAAACTTCCAGGGTGCTGTACTTTTTCAATTGTTTCTTTTGGTTGGAGTTTTAAATTTAAGGGTGTCAGAAAGGCGCACTCAAATATCACAAAGAATTAATTAATATTATAATTAATTCTGTTAATATATATTTATATATATTAATGATAAAAAAATGCTCCACCAAAACTATGTATGATTTATAATAATCATACATATTATATACCACCACTAGTTGTTTGAATATTGAATGAATGAATAAGTTCTTGACCCAATTACAAAATCTGACTCTGTATTTATTATTTTTTGGCTTTATATTTTGTAAGCTATTACATGATGAGCTTAACACCTAAAAACTCGATTTCTGGGTTATGTGTAAGAAAGTGCTAAAAGAAAAGTACTATACTAATGTGAATCTTTTTACTTATACCTTACTATTTACTTTTGATCAAAACATTTCTCTATAAACTTGAAATTTGATTTCATAAATAAGGCTAAGTTGACTGAAAAGCATTGTTTAAAAGACAAAGAGATTTCATGATTTTCATCTTAAAAATAACCTTGTGTTGTAAATATCGAAAATGTGTTGTCTAGGACAGGGTTCAACAGGATTGCACCACTTTTCTTATAGGCACCTAATGGTACTTGAAGTTAAGCTGAGGTTAACACAGTCTTCACTTCCCTATGTCCTGGGGGGGCTCTGGGTACATTTTAGTCTTTAATATCGTTTTTTTAAAGTTTCTAAGGTCTATAAGTGCTTTGTTGTCTATGGGTGTGAAAACCCAGTAGTCTAGTAAATTTATAAACCTGTGTCATTTTCTAGGATGTACAGTTTCTGCAAAGCAGCAGTAATTAAACAGACAGTCACCTCTCAGTTGTGGGTGGGACCGTTGGCAGGAGTAAGCCTTTCTTGACTTCCCATGATCCCTTTGTTTACACTCTCTCCTGCTATCTTACAGCCTCTCACACCCCCAAATTAACATTGGCGGTTCAATAAAAATGGGGAGCAATATTGGATCTACCTTATGGACAACTACAGTCTTTCTAAAAAAAGCAATTTTTCATCTGTTCCCAAATCAAAATGATTGGAACAAAAACAATACACAGAAGTGCAATTTTTAGCTTAGTTTTCCTTTGACTATGTCCTCCATCATCCAAAAAGTGATACAAGGACAAGGTAAAAACACAATTTTATAGCGTGTCTTTAAATTATATAAAAATGTAAACAGTGTAGCTCTTCCCAACAGCATTTTCTGTTCTTAAGCTACAAAACTGTCACTTTTCATTTTCAATCTTTAAAAAGAAAAAAAAGCCAGTTTCATAATGTGTCTAAACAGAACTGAGCATTTCTCAGAGTCCGTGGTGATCATGAGGGAGCTGGTTGCGTTCTGGAAAGAAATCTTGGAAGAAGTTGCAGAGAAGAAAACTTGCCAAATTGCCAGTTTTACAGTACAGAATCCAAGACTGGAGGGCTCTCTTTGAGACGATTAAGTGGACTGTTGGGGGTTTGTTGGTCACTTATACTGCAAAGCTCTGATGGGGTACCGTGTGAGTAGAGCTGCTCAGTGAGCAACATACTCCCTGCAACTAAAAGCGGAGAGTGCTGGCAGGACCTGATCAACCACTGATGGATCACTTTAACAGTGGAATTCCCCCAAAATTTAAAATGAAAAAGCAGTGGAAAAATCCTTATGCTGACAGTATTCACACCTGACCTAGAAGTGACCACAGTCCAACTTCAATTAGTTTATATACAGACTGCAAGTCACTGACAAAGAAAAAAAAAAAAAGACCCGAGATCATCATTAGCGATAAATCCATGACAAGCATCTCGTAAACTGTATGATTTGCACTTTTTATTTGCTTTCTTTAAAGTTTATGCAGGAATGCATCATTTGAAACTCCTTGGTTTAGACCATGGTTATACTACTTCCCATGACAACAGCTTTTCTTTTAAATTCACCAGTCACATTACACAAGCTCAAAGTAAAAACAGCCAACAAACTCACTTCCAATCTTATCAAGCATCTGTGGGATTTAGTGTCAAAGATCTGAGTTGTAGAACACAACTGCACAATTGCCACACCACTGATAGGATCACCTGGGCTCAGTACCTTCAGGTCACACTCTGAGCCCCCCAGAGGTGTTGCAGCAGTAACAGTGCTGGTTTCAAACTGCAGGCAGAACTTGTACTTCATTATATAAGACAACATTCCAAACTTATTTTTTCCCCTTACTTTATTGCTTTCACAACACAAGAAACAAAAAGGACAAACTGCAGCAGCGAACACCAATGTATGTGTTATTTATTTTAAATGCAGAATATAAATATTAAAATATGTACAGAATGATCAACATTTCTCATTGCTCACATTTTAGGAATATCAAATATTTAACCCTTTTTAAATGTATATATGTTTTAGATTTAGCCTCTTTGATTTGTGTTTAAAGATCAGTCCATGAATCTCATATCCTATATTGAAACACATCTTTCTTTCATTTTAGTTCTAATTTTGGATTTAACCCTTCACGATGCTTCATTTTACATTTTCAAACGAGAGTTGCATAGTCCCAGGCATACTTATATCTACCGTAAATAGAGTGCACCTGATAACAAGCCGCACCCTGTACATTTTTAAAGGGTAAACTATTTTATACACACACAAGCCGCACCTGTACATTAACAGCATGCGCCCGCATTTAAACAAATTGTTTAAACATGTTGTCACAGACATTCTGCACGTCTCCAACAGTCCCAGAGAGGGAAAAGCAAATGGTGATTGGATATTCTCCTTTCTGGTATAATGGATTGGAATAGCGTCAGACATTCATCGAAAAAATGCATAAATTAGCCGCATCCTTGAATAAGCCGCACGGTTGAAAGCGTCTGACAAAAGTAGCGATTTCTAATCCGGAAATTACAGTATGTACATTTGTTATACATGTAAAAATAAAAGAAAATATTTTATAAATGTAATCAGACATGTCATCACAAGTATATGCCAATGTGGCATTAACAAAATAATGAGATCCTGTTTAAAAAAAACAGTAAATTAGTTTAAAACCAAATCAAAGAATAATAGCAAACAGCTTTACAGACATTTCTTTTTCTAAATGTTTTTGCACTCTGGTTTTCATGTAAAAGAATTAGAGTGAGAAATCAATGATGCCATGTAACATACAGTGCTGTTTTTATTATTCCAATTGTATGACCTTAACAGAGAACAGAGTATTTAGTAATTGCAGCCAGATTCATCAAAACCTCCAACTAAAACATGGTTAACATTCTTTTTCACGGCATCTCTTTGAAAGGCTCATAATGAGCATGTTTCTCTTTTATTTGGTCTTTTTGATCCACAGCCAGAAGCCTGGTTGCTAACATGGAATTGTACTGTGTTCTGTCACTTTGGGCTTTGAAGCAATGAAAATGTTATGTGCCATTCATAAGGCACCGTTGAATTGCTATGTTTCTCAAAAAAGAAGGAAGAGAGGCAGCACATTCATTGTTACCCTGAAGAGAAACATTGAGCGCTTCAGGCTACAGCTGCACTCTCGCTGCATTGTCAACAACATTCAGGCAGCTGCTTTTGAACTAATGGCTCTCCTTGGTGCGATAAACAGGATTTTTAGCTTTCTTTTTTCTCTGCTTTCAGAACAAACTGTGTGATTTCTCCCAATACAACAAACAAGATGGACTAGTTTCTTTTTTTTATATATTGTTGTGAAACAGCTGTCCATTGCACTCACAGTGTGACTGACAGCCCGAAAATTAAAAGAAACATGGATTTTTTTTCTTTTTGGAGTATTTTTCCACAAATGCTTTGACATCACAGTTATGGTTCATTTTACAAAGTAAAAGAACGTTAAACGGAGGGCTTGTTTTGATAGATTTGACAGGATGAGGGTCGGTTGACCAATGCTCAACAAAAGCAACTATTAAACAAAGAAGGATGACAATCACTTTTACAATGCTGTTCTGATGAAACGGATCACTGCAAACGCTAAGCGGAGGGTAAACAAAAGGATGAAAGGTTTTCGTTGTAAGACCTGAAACTGATGCCGTGTTAGGAACCATCTGCCTCATACTTGTCCAGGCTGTCATCTTCGATTGTAATCCAGTGTAACACAACACAAGATGAGCCAGTTTTGGGACACGCTGCTACAGGCGGTCCAGACTAGTCAGGGATCTGGCACATTAAAACAGAAGGTAAGAAGAAGAAAAAATCTAAAAAACATGCAGTGTAAAACAAAGTGGTGAGGTTTCTGCTATTTTTATGGTTGAAATAAAAGAAACTTTATTTTGAAAATGGCTACAGCTGATATTCAACTGTTAAAAGTGAGTAAATTTGTGTAATAAGAAATGTGTAATTATGCAGATATTTATACTGTTAACAAAAAAAAGGTTATTAAGCAAACTACGTCACAGGCAGGCAATGCAGATGAACAGTCTAAAAACAAAACGGACAGAAAATGGACCTCACCGGAAAAGAAGTGAAGATTTTTCATCACCTGCAGAGTTACAGTATCTATTTAAGAGTATTGCAGTAAACTACTTTTGTCTTCATTTTGATTTGATTTATTGATTTATTTCAAGCATTTTAGTCAAAGCAATAAAGAATTTACACATATATATCAAACTCACTTCAGAAAACATTCATTCACGATATCAGTAAACAGTAAAGGTACTGATATGTAATAATCATTGTTTATTATCACATTGCAGATCAAGTAAACAAAATCAATAGCTTATTGATTGAAAAACCTTTAAAACCTTTGAGTAATCATTAATGCACATTACACAATGTAACACTCATTGGTTGTAATTAAAAGAGCTTTATTTCACCACAATCAAGTTCACACATGTATTTGGAATTATTCAAACACCTGTTGATCCTTAACTCCTCTTATCTTCATATCCTGAAATCAGAGTTTCTTTATACATTTTCTTGAATAATTGGATATTTTAACATTTAACCCGTTCCAAAGTTTAATGCCACACACCGACACACAGAAACTTTTCTTTGTGGTTCTTATCAGTTTGATCTTGAAGTTCCTACATTCCCTCAGTTTGTAGTCTCCTTCATTTTCTAATAACTGTTTTTGGATATTGAATGGTAACGATTTCCCACTGACTCTGTATAAAAGTTGCGCAGTGTAAAAATCCACAAGGTTATACAGTTTTAAAAGTCTAAATTGATAAAATAAATTGCTTGTTTGATCAAGATAGCCGGCTTTATGTACAATTCTGATGGCTCGTTTTTGAAGTAAAAAGAGAGGATGTAGTGAGCTCTTGTAATTATTCCCCCAAATTTCTATACAGTACGTGAAATATGGTAGTCTTTTAGCATCATATCTGCTGGTAATCTGTAACAAATATATTCTTAAAACAGATCATCGCATATTTTTTTGAGAAGATCACATCATTTTCACAAACCTTTTCTTTAAAAGATGAAAAATGAACAGTTTGTAGTTTATCATTTATTTCTCTCAGGAGATGCTAAAGAGAAAAGCGGGTCCTTAGGGGTAAAACCTACTATCAGGAGACTGTTACACCCATTATTTTAAGAGACAATTATCTTAACCAGCTGTATTTATTTTTCTACTCGTCTTTTCCAGCAGCTGAACAAATAGAGAGAAGACAGATACAACAACAACATAAAACATACAAGTGCTTGAGATTTAATATAATATCAGAATCCTTAAATATTGAGTTTTTGGACACACAGTTGTATTCAGCTTTTACCTGAACATGAATAAGCTCCCACATATCTAGTGATATATTTGCTTAAACACACACTCATTAGGTTTATTAGCCAAGCTGTTGGGACGTTCATCCCCAGGATAACCTGATACCAGGCATGCAGGGATACGGGTGAGGGAACTTCCACAAATGTCCCTTCCACCTGAAAGCATGAGGGCTTAGGAGGGTTCAGAAGTTCAGAAAGCCACAGATTCAGCACAAACCAGGCATCCTGCATGCCTGATGTCCAGTCCGTGGCTCTACACACCTAAAAACCATCTGTGCCCCATATGAAAGACTTGCCACCTCCTCCTGAGGATCAGCTGTGTAATAAGCTGTATGATACTAACTGTATCTCTTCACCACAACAGTACATTTCCTCATTCTGAACAGCACTCACTCATAACATGTTTTTTGTAATCATCAGCACGTTTAATGATTGCGTGTCCTTCCACACAATATGTCAAAGTGGGTGCACTTTGATGCCAGACGTGAATGAAGAATAGGGATGAAGCTTCAGAGCTCCAGTCCAGAGGATGATTCACAATATTTTTGGCTTGCAATCGCATTTGACAACTTCCTTTTGGTACCGTATGAGATGAATTCCCTTTAGTAAGAACTTTTGACATCTGATGACATAATACAACAATAAACTACACATAAAATATCTGGAATGGAGAAATTATTGTATCATATTTATATGGTTAATTTATTTCAAGTGTATTAGTGATTTCACAAAACTAAACAAATAATCTGCAACTAGTGCATAACTTTTTCATCATGATTATATACCTTCAACAAAAGATGTTTTCTGCTCAAAGTTGGAGAAGGTAAAATGGATTATTAGGGTAAGATTGGGTAATTTACAATTTAAAGACCCGCTCTTTTTCTGCCATTTCCAGCCAAAATCAAAGAACCTGTGTTGTTTCAAGGACAACGTTTCTGCAGAGCAGCACTAGTTCATTGGAAATTCGCTTCTCAGTTGTGTGTGGGACCTTTGACATGGAGCAATCCAACCCCCCCTCTTCCTGTCACCCATTACTGAGAGCCCTCTGTTTACATGGTACATGGTGTCCCGCTAGCTTACAGCCCCTTACAACCCCAACATAACAATGGAGCAGAGTAGGGAGCTTGCAGCCCACCAATGTAATTTATATGTAACAAATACAATCTTTTTCACACAACATTTGTTTGTTTGTTTCTGTTTTTTTATTCAAATTGCAACGATTTCAATAAAAAAAACACTAATAAATGCAATTTGCAGGCTTGATTTTCTTATTATATATGTCCTCCATCATCATAAAAATGCCACAAAAACATGTTATAAACACCAAAACATAGTTTTCATCAGATGCGGTCTTTACATCTTTTGACACATCTCTGCTACTTTTGGCTTCTATTAGAAAGTAATTAGTCCTAAAACAAGACAGACAATAAACAATAGCTTCAGATGTAATGTATCTTACATGTATGAAACAACACCCTTTAAGGATTCTATAGAGAGTCATGTGCTGCAATCTGTTTGCTTTGCTGTCATGACGGCAGCGGTTACTGGAGCCAAACAAGATGAGGTTGCTTACATGACGGAACTGCATACCCCAGAGACAGAAGCAGATGATTCAGAGTCCTTATTTACTGCTTGTTTTTGGAGGCATGTCTGCCCACGTTTGAATACTAGTAACTGCACCCTAATAATTTTAAATCAGTGCGACAAACTGTCCGCCAGAGAGTATTAGAATTGAACATAAGCAGCTTTTTATGTGATCAACTGAAGCTTTCTGCTATTAATGCCCAATTTCTTTTAAGGATGTAAGACTTTAAACTTTTGTTGTTCATAGTGTCCATATAATTTAATTGTTACATTTAAATGCACATGTTTAAGGCATTTTTAATTCCTACTTTGTAAACATTTAAAATAATTCATAAAAGCTTACTTAAAAACAAACAAACAAGTATATTACGTATAATATCTAAGAGGCACAATGCTCTTATTACCTCTCAAAAACTCTTATTTTGCTGTTCCACTTAAAATTGACCTGTTTCACTACAAACCAGTGCCATATTGCTGTGCAGTCTCTCAGCAGGCTGACAGTTACAATAGTATTGTCTCCATGCCAAAGGGCTCATTACCAGCAAAAACCGTTTTGTGGAAGAACACAAATGTTTCCCCACAGGGGAAAGAAAAAAAGATACAGCTGTTTAAAGCAGATGATTCTTTTCACTGTTTTTACTTTGTTTATACCTTCATAACCACATATCTATATAAACACATGTATCCTTTAAGACTGAGTTTTTTTCAAATTACTGAAGAAAGTTTGAACAAGAAACGCTACCAAGTAACCACAGCTCGGCTTTGTGTGTTTGGTTTGCTTACTTGGTCTCTGACCTGATTACATTTGCTTTGAAAACAGGTTTAACTGTGTGTTCAGGGGAGGAGAGATAAAGACTCAGATAACTATTTGGTAAAGGGATCGGAAAAATGAAGGTACCCTTTGTTCTTGTGCCATATTTTGCCCCTCGATCAGCGCATTGAATTTAGTCTCATCTGGGAAACTGAGTTCCCTTTCTTGTCTCTTATCATCAGCCTAAAACAGTTTCTGTCCTCCAGAATCAACAAACACGCACCTGCAGCTCACTAAAAACCCATTTCTCATTTTGTTTACACTGCCTGCGAGCATAATCGCTCAAGAGATAGTGTCACCATAAATCATAATAAAACAACACCCTTATATTTGTATTTGCAATTTCCAAACTGTATTGCATGAAAAACTGTAGGTTAGCACTAAAAATGTTTTTATTTTTTATTTTTAGGTGATCCCAAAGTGAACCTGAACACATTCAAACTCTGAGAACCTTCTAAGCAGTTTGCCATTCATCGCTAATGCTTTCAATCACTGAGAGCAGCTGAAACAATCTCCTCTGTGAAGAGTCTTTGGTAAGTGGATGCACTGTTGATTACCTGTAGCCACTCTTAATACAAAGGCACAGCTGTTTTCTCTTGGTTCTGGCTATGAAGACAATATTCTCTCTGCAGGATAAAGAGATGTGTGATCAAGATGAATAAAAACGTGCCTAGTTAGTAAAGAAGACTGCATGCAACCCATCAAAATTCCATCTTAAACATTCACAGACAATTGTTTGCTGAAGTTGCACTCTTGTGGCTGTAATATGGGAAAACCCAACACCAGTTTTATTAAAAATTGTCTTTTATTCTCCTTTTTTACACACAAAGTTTTCATGTCAGAGCAAGCAGCTAAGAAAGAACCAACAAGTTCCTGTATAAGCCTCGGTACCACAGGTTAAGAATTGAGTTTCCCACAAGAACCTGCTGTATAAAAGTGTTCTTCATGGTTGTTTTGCTTGTGGAAAGATTCATTTTGCCTTTGCTGTATTCAAACATGAGTAAACCTCCTCTCCGGGGAGATAATGTTTATGCTTGGATCTCAAATTCCAACCTTGCAAACAGGGCATGACTGACCTGGAAGAGCACAGATCCCCTCTTTATTCCATAACTCCAAACTTGGAGCCGAAGCAGCTGTGGGGATGGGGAGGAGTTTTTTTTTTCTTTTTTCTTTCTCTTTTTCTTCTGTTTCTTTCTAAGTTGATGAAGATGCTGTTTTGCATTTCAATAGCAAGTCCACAATCTTCACCATACGGTATGCAATTCACTTCCATTTATTTTGTGTTCTGCATTCACTTCATAAAAATTTGTAGATGGATATTAAATATGGTGATGAGCCTGGCGAGATGCCAGATTTATCTCCTTTTGCATTTGTGTGTGAATAAAAAATAAATAAAAATAAAAACATGGCAGCTTTGTTTAGTTAAATTGCTTCTCAACAGCTCTGCTGGTAGCCTAATACTACTCATTTAAAATAAAGGCCTGTAAAAGTGAATGGGAGGTGGAATTCACTCCTCTGTCGCTGTCAGTGTATGTGCAGCTTACAGAGTGAAATTTGTCACTGTGCTTTAGGAGGAGCACAAAGATCCCCCTCAGGGAAAAGCACAAAGGGGCAGGTGCAACTTCCTTCACTCATTCACTTCTTTGTTAAACTGACGCTGTGCCAACTACAAATATATGAGCTCTAATGAATGCAAGTAGGTGCCAGCTTGTGTTGTATCTGTTTACTTAGACTGTTTTTTTTTTTTTACACAAAGAGAGAATGATAGCAGGCAATTCCTGGAGCAAATATGAAACTTACAAGGTTTTAGAATCTCACAGCATGGTACAAAAATGTGGAGTTCTGAGACGGTTTCTGAATGAAACTTACACGATTTAGTTCAGTCCACCCTGAAAAACTTTATCCAAAAAGAAAAACAAGTTTTATTTTTCTTTTTGTTTTTTTTTTGTCCCTGAGATCATACTGAAGTACTGGAGTATTTTACCTTTTAATTTTTATATTTTCATTTTGAGTATTTTTTTTATTATTAAAAGGGCATTAAGAAAATTAAACAGTGGCTAACGGGGTAAGTTATATGACCCTGTTAACTAAAAAAAAAGAATCAATAAAAACATGCTAAAAAGAAAGGGGTGGTGTTTTCAGAAATCTGAAAAAAAAAATCTACAAACATGAACACATCATTGTTAAAAGACACATCCTTTTATAACATTTGAGTGTGTGTGTGGACAGGCCCCGCCCTTTTTGTTCTACATTTGAACCTTACCATAATGATAAACAACCAGTAAACTTGTTGCTTTATGCTGCTTCATGGTCTTATCCCCCTTCCCCTCCTATTATCACCCTCCTACCCCCCCCTCTCTCTAACGTCCCTCTCTCTTCTTCCCCTCTTTCCTTTTCCGTCCGGTCCAACACCAAAGATTTTCAAACATGATTGAAATTAATACAGTTTGGCCTCAATTACAAAAGGGGTTTATTCAGACATACCTTTGGTTTGTCTGAAGATTAATAACCCCTCTTGTTAAAGTAAAATATGTCCAACACAAGAGGCCCTCAGCTATCATCTGTCTGCCCAGCTGTTGGACAGGACAAGTTAAAAAAAAAAAAAAGACACATCCTTACAAAACCAAACATAGATTGAAATGTATTTGCTGTTACGAAAATGTAACAATTACTTGATCTTTACTGAAAGCGTTTGCTGTTGGTTTTCAACTGTAAGACTTCACAAATAGACCAAATATAATCCCATTCAACTCTAGAGCAACCAAGAGATGAATATTAGCCTTTTTTTCCTGCTTTTCTTTCTTTCTTTTTTTTGTAGTGTCTGAAAATCAGGTTTACAGCTAATTAAAAGAGATGTTCTTTTTCTGGTACCAATTCTAAAAGGAAGTGACTGTTTGCACGCAATTAGGGCAGGGTTACGGTTAAAATATGTCCAGGCAATGAAGCAATGTGCATTTTTAATTTTCATCAGTTCTTGTGCTTGGTCACACGTAATTACGTGTGAATAACATCAGCCATCCTGAATTCCTTGAAGTAAGTCATCTCTTTCTTATCTTCTTTAACCAGCTTTAAATGCTAACTGTAACTCAACCTGTTTTGGCCCACACTAATTATGCATTGTGAAAAAATAGCAATGCGTCTCTATTTTAGGGAACACAAAAAAAGGTAAATATATGGAAAGATTTGAAAGGTTGACAGTTTTGCTTTCCTATTCTATGGCTATGAACTGTGTTTTGTGAACACCTGACTAATGAAAAACTAGGAGTAGACTGAGATTTTCTTAAAGTTAACTTAAAGTTGAATTTAACTCTATTTCAGATGATATTTGGTCTGACCTAAAATTAGTTAAATTTTTTCTAAGGCCAATGTTAACTTCTCAGAATAAATTATGCTCAATTTATAGTGAAAATGAACAAAAAATGTGTAAAAATATGTGACACCGGTGCCTCTTTACACTGTAGGGATAATACAATGAAACTTTGGACATATGATGGAACGTTTGTCCTAAAATCTTTCATCTGTCAGACTTGGGAGGATTGTGGCCTTTGGTTTGTTCGTTCTTTTTTCCTTGGTATGTTCCATTTCTCCTGTCAGTCACACCAGGATAAGGCTAACAATTATCCACAGCTGTCTTGATTTGTGTTATTGATCCTCAATGTATTTATGTGTTTTTTTTGTCACCCTTTCTGATTGTACCTTGTTTTTGGTCATGTTTATTTAGTATTTGTTTGAGTTTCTGCATTATTTTCTGCATCTTTTGTTTTAGTTTCAGTTTTGTTGTGTGAATTTGTCATGTAACACCATTTTAAAGGGCTTTTGTAAAAACAACCAGGTTATAGCAGCATTCTTTTTTCCTCCCACATTGCAACTCCCATCTATAAAATAGTGCAAAGATGCTCAGTATGGAATCACAGAGATCTGTGTCATTCACTGCATATGACATTTGTTCCCCAAAAGGCCTGCAATAGTGCTGTTTGTCAGCAGGAAATGCCAAAGTTGTGGTCACTTCATAGGGACGGAAATATGCTTGAAAGGTTACTGTTCATAAAAGCCAAAGCGAGCAACAACACATGGTGAATAGTTGGAATATACTCAGTCTGCCACAAATAACAAAGTTCTGATGATACATAAATCCATTGAGTTTAGTTTAGTATACTTACACAACTTAAACATTACTGTGCATGTTCATAGCTCTGGCAATTAAAAAACTTTTTTTTTCCTTTCTAAAGAAAAATCCTTTTCCAGGGTGTCTCATTGGCTGAAAGTTGTTGAAAACTTCCTAATGTGTACTATGTAATTCTGATCTTTCTAAGCCAGAGTGATATTTTCTAATGACTTGAGTCATTTCTTAAAAAAAACTGCATGCACTAGCTTTGTAGAACAGGTTAAATTTTCTGATTGTGTGAAGATTATGGATTAGAAAATGACGCTTTGGTAGAGTTTTTACCAGTTTGTGGTGTTCAACACCTGAAATATTTTAAATCCACAAACAAACCCTGAGTTAACACAGAAAGAAAAAAAATCCAATATTTACAACTTGTAGCAATAAAAAATCTGACTCCAGTGTTTGTCAAAGGTTCTCAAATTTCTATTCTTCAAAAATCACCATGATTGAGTTGTATTTAATCCCAAATCATTGGAATCTCCACCTCCAGAAACAGTAACTTTAATTATAACTTGGTCATGAATAACCCTAACTGAAAAGTTTTACACAAGTGTAAAAATATGTCAATGAATTCCATAAGCATGAACTTTAAACATCACACACAAAGATAAAGATGGATCACAGGGCTTCTCTTCGCCATGTTGTTGGTGTCCCTGGGATGCAGCCCATATTTTTGCAGAATCTTTAGAGAATTTTGTTTGAAGGTAATCCTTTTCAGCCAAATAAAACCTGCAATATTACCTTGCACTGAAAGACTCAACCGAACAAGTTATGCAGACCTAAACTGTCACCTATATGACCTGCTACTAACACCACCGCTACGTAGATTCATGCCATCTGTCTCTAATACTTTAAAATCTCAAACAATAGAAGCAAGTATTTCATTAAAAACACAATGTTTAAGATCCTGTGCATGAAAGCAGATGCAAAGGGGAAAGTTGGCCATTTTGGGGAGGTGTTTTATAAGGTAAAAGCATTTTCCAAACAATTTATGAATACCTCCCCTTAACCCAAGAGGATCTTCGGCCTCAGATTCAACAAAGATAAACTGGATCTGCACTGTGAGCTCTTCTTATAAAAACAAGTGACATTTAAAAAAAAATCCATCACAAAAAATCCATCACAAATATCTAAGTCACCAATCTTAGTTTATTTTTTCTTTTTTGTAACACGTTGACTTTTAAATAATGACTGCAATGTTGATAAAACTGGAACACATGAATTTATCCTAAACGACTGTCTGATCACATGTTCCTGTCTTTATTTCACCTTTAATCTGGAACCATTTCTCCATTTTACAGCTGCTGCACTTCTCCATGCGGGGGGAGGGGGGGGGTTATGATCACTTGTACCCTGAATTAAGAAGTGTGAAAGGATTGTTAAGCTCTTTACAACATGCCTCAACTTTTAGTTTCTATTGCTTAGTTTGAGGATGTGAAAAGTCACCCTCTGCAGAATCCAATGAACCAGTTTCTAAGCAGTCATGCAGGTGCTTTCTAACAACAGAAAAGCAACACAAAAAAATTAAAAAGGTGTGAGCATCCTTCTTGGCCACATTTAAGATGAAGAGTCTTGCCAATATAAAAAGACCATGAATTTTCTAAGATGCCTTTGAAGCCTCTTTGGTCCATCATGGTATTGTCTGCAAAAAAAATAAAAAGCATTAAGACATGGGTTTTATCCGGGCACACCGGTGCCCACCTACAGTCCAAAAACATGGTCCAGTGGTTGATGAGTGAATCTGTAATACCCCTTAAGTGTAAAGGTGTGGGTTCATGAGTGTACAGCTGTGATGGAATGGCAAACCATACCGGATGTACCTTACCTTCCCTCAAAAGGAGCTGTGATAGGCTCCAGCAACAGTGTGACCCTGCTGGTATCTGGCTCAAAACTCTAGGGCTGGATAGTATAGATATTGCTTGCAATTTTTGTTACACTGCTAATGTTAGCTTGGGGTTTTGAAGGGCTGTAAGTTAGCAGGAGTGTAAATAAATGGATGATGGGATATCAACGCAGCCTTACGCTGTACGAACAGTCCTGTCAACAACTCTGAGGGGAATTTCTGATGAACTCCTGTTGCTTCGCAGATACTTTGTCCTAAAAAACAACACAGGTTATTATTTTTTTTTGTGGCTAAAAATAGCATAATAATAATTAAAAGACCACTGGGAACACTTTGAATATAGATCAAAAGATGATTGGAGTGGAACCTTAAACAAAACCAGGCACCAAAATTCAAGAAATATTTTTTCAGCTGTAGTATTTTTTTTCTTTTTTAATTAGAATGGAAAATTATAACTCAAGCAGTTTTCCTTTTTTTTTTCTTATTAAAACCAAAAACAAAGCAAAACCAACAAAAAAAACCATTAATTCCCAATTTTGAAAAAGCAGTGAAATCAAACAGTGAAAACACACAAACCCCAGCTGCTCCTACTTCTTTAATCATTTTTTTAATCAATATATGTGTGATTGCCAGCTTCTTTTGTGTTATAGCTCAGTGCTGCTGTGTCTTAGTCCATACACATTTTTCTTTTATTCACATGTTGTTTTTGTTTCAGTTTGTGTTTAAAGACTCGATTTACTGCCCTCAGTTTCTTGCCAATGGTTCTTTAATAAACTACACACTAACAGTTACTAAAGGTTTTAGGATTTGTTTTCCTTGTCAGTTGAAAACAACAGAGCTGAGTTTTCACTTTGCGAGGATGAAATCTTTCACTGCTGAAAGTCATTCATTTCAACTGCATGCCAATGTCTTGGTTTTTATCTTCCAGAACAGGCTTTCTTCACATGGGTATTTTTAAAAAGGCTCCCCATTTCTTTAAATGCCCCCTCCCCTCTAAAAAAATCTGTTTACTCGCAATTAATGACGAAACCCAAGTTAGTTCAAAGCAATAGTAAATCTGCTTTAAAGGGTTTTCTGAACATATTAAACATGTTGAGCAAAAATGTTTGAATAAATAACAGATGTGCTTTTCATGCGTCAAACTTGACATTTAGAGAGGGAACAGTTTTCCAAGATACTTTTAAAAAGTCTGTTTAACTACAGTTGCAAAATTATTTTTTTCCACACGATTTTTGTAATTCAACTCAATAATTGTTTTTTTAACTATCAAATTCTAAACATCTGCAACATTTGTCTTGTATCAAGAAAAGGATTAGTACAAGAAATTATTCATTTTTATTGCCTGCAAGAAGACATCCTACCTTTAAATCTAGAATCTGCACCTACTCATTGATAAATACCAGCTGTCAGGACATTTTGATGGTTTCCTTCCCTGTAGGGATGGAAGATTTCTGACTCTGCTAAACAAATCTTAAGTCTGTGGACACTTTCATCAAACTGCTTGCTAAGCAGCTGTAGACTGTCAAGTAAATGGGGTATTGATATTTACTATCATTCCTTCAACCACTCACAAAAAGGCACTCTGTAAATCATGATCTGCTTTGACACAAAAAGTTTGACAGAGTTGCAGAGCTACACTCAGTGACTCAAGAATAAACATGTTTTTGTGTTTAAACATTTTAAGTTTAGATTTCTGGTATTAGTACATGTCAAAGTGTTAAAATATATTTTTAATTTTCTCACAAGTGAGGTGAAAAAAAAAGGATATTACTTGTTTTTAAATGACGTGAAGGAAAAACAAATCTGCTGTTTAGTGAAGCAGAAAACTGATGGATGCAACAAAGACCTGTTTTGACTTGACTCTCTCCTACAACACAGCTGGTTACCTCTGAATAGACCAATGGCCAATAGTCATTTAATAAAAACCCATGATTATGAGTCTCCATCAATTATTGATGGCATGTGGGACCAGCTTTGTCTGGATCAATGCTAATGTTGCACTGGATGGTCAACAATGATTATCAGCTTCTGAGAAGTAGCTGTGCAACCTGCAGTGGCTGGCTGTTGCTTTGTTTGAGCAACAGCAGGTGGCCTGCGTCCTTCGGTTTTTGTTGCTTTTGAACTTGAGCCTTTTTGGCACATCAGCAGATTCCCAGGAGACTTGGAGTGATCAGGCTCATTTTACGATGTTCAGATCTAGTTGCAGCATCAGGGTGTTTGTACTCCCAAGTCAGCATTGGATGGATTTGCATCATGTTGAGGAAAAAAATGAAGCAAAAAAAATATATAAACTAGGACATGTAAGATCAAGTAAATGACACAGGCTATGTTGCTTCTACCTTCCTGTCATCAGGACAGTGTCTGAAAGCACTGTACAGCTCAGACCTCTTTGACAAATATGTCTTACCAGGAAGTTCTAAAACACCCTCAATAAATCTCGCAAGTTACTGCAACATATTAATATGACAGATGTCCTTTTTTCTCTTGACAAGCAGAACTGCCTCTCAATTACAACAAGTATGTATGTCATATGCCGCCAGCATTCGCACCAGCTGCTGATAAAAAGAAAACATCTGCTCATTCAAGAGTTACTTTTCAACCTTTACAACTAGGGCAGGTGTGTTAATTATAGCTTTGGAAATTTGAACTAAATATAAACTGCACCAAAGCCAGGCATTACAGCCCCCAGTTCATGTTTTTCTGTGCAGAGAGCATACCTTACTTGGTGTAACGGTCTCTATAATTTTAACGCAGAGCCTGCAGCATTACTCAGGAATGATGTAGCTTTGTGTCTTTATTTATCCAAGGATTGTATAAATGAATGCAGAACCCAGCCAGACATACATTATACTTCAGGTCATTTCCACCCAAAAGTAATACAATTCTGATTTGTTCATTCTCAAAAATACAGACACAAAAAGGTTATAAATAGTATCTCTCAGCATTTGTTTTCTGTAAAGCAGCTGAGATGTTAGATATTTTGAACCATAGGTAAAGAATGTAAACCACATATTGTACATTCTTATAATTTAAAATTTGATGAATAAAGTTTCAAAAAGTTTCAGACTCGATCAGAATCGGATGTCGTATCCCAATCAGGGATTGGACATTTATTTTATTATTTTTGACCAGCGCTATATTTTTAAAACCTTATTATTTTAAGCAAATGCCAAATCATGAAAGGATCTTACAATTTTATTGTTGTAAAGCGCAGCAGAATAACGGCACAAGTTAGAGAAGGAAGTACACAAAAACAGTTTGTAAAGTGAGATTCAGACATCCGGGCTCAGTAACTCTTTCATAAACGTTTAAAACACGCAAGCGTCTCTACTGGTTTGTCCTGATGCAAACAACGTCCGTAGAAGTTATTTAAAAAAACATGGTATTACAATTTATCTTAATGAGAACTAAACAGAGATGGAAGTGAGACGGCTGCGAGGGGACCGTCTAAAGTGCAATCTCTGGGAAAAAGTGAGGAACAAAAAAACTATAAACTCTCAAAAACATTCAAAACTAATAAATGGTTGAGAATTTTTAGGATTTTAAAAAAGATTTTTTTTATTGAAACATGAATCGTATGATACAAAATGTTCAATAGTTCTAAATATACTAAAGCTACAGTCACCAAACTTTCCAACATGACTAATTATTTGTCAATAAAGGGAGGATTGGATAGGTTTAAATGAGATTTTTAAGTTTATTTAATTTTTTTTTTTTTAACAGTAAAGCGCTTTAAGCAGCTCAGAGCATGAAATGGCTTTTTTTTTAAGATAAATTAAGCTTGATTTGATTTGAATTACCACCAGTTTTTACTAGTTCACAGTTAACTATTTTTTGATAGTCTTTTGTTGGGAATTTTACTTGATTGTTCAAGCTACTTCTCAGAAGTGCTCTTCTTAAGTGTTAGATGAAAAAAAAAGATTAATAAAATAAACCAAGTGTAAATCTGTTAAGGAAACGGATCAGAACTCTGTATCAAAACGGAAATCAGAACTGGGTCAGGGCCAAAAATCCAATCATGAAATCCCCAGTTAAAAATATTCGCTACACTATCAGTTCCAATACTTCCCAGTGATGTAGCATAATAAAGGAAAATGTGTGCGCTGTGGAAAATATTGGAGGATTTTGGTAGAAGTGCGTCTCCTTGTCTTTGGTTGACAAACTGTTCCTCTCTCTGTTTTAGGTTAAATCAACACCAGCGTACTCCGTTGTGATAAGACACCAGCAGGGATGCAGTGACAGACGTGGTGTGACATCTCTACATTTTCACACTGAAGCACGTCAAGGCACTGAATTCTAAACTTATTTATTTGAAGCCCCTTTCAGCTTGTTTTTATTGAGTTTTTCTGTTTCACTAGGTTTCAGCAGAACCCTTTGAAAGGAAGTTCAGTGACTTCATCTGTTTATTCATGAAAAGCAGATTCTGAATTTGTCTCAATGTACCTTTGAACTTTTCTATTTAAACTGAAATCTTCCCTTTTCCAACAAGGCGTGTTCCTCAGCTGCTCTGATGCCTCAAAGGGATTTTTTTTCCAGAAGAATGGGGGAAGAACAACAAATGCTGGCCTTGTTAACAGAACATGTAAATAAATAGACATATACCCGCGCTGAACTAATCAGAAAAACAATTACACCCCCATTTAAAATGTTCCACTGCGCTGCTGTGAGGATGACAAGTAATTTCCCACTCTTCGCTTTAATGTCCTGCAGCATCTAAATGAGAAGATTAATGAGGCATTTCAGTGGGATTTACAAATGCTACCTTTCAAATGTATCAGTTCAATTTGTCATCTTTGAAACCAGCAGATGAGTCGCTAAGGTAGCCAGTTATTGATTTGATTCCCATTTTAAACAATTGCAATACATCTTTAACTCCTTCCACGTAAATGTAAATTTCAGAGATAAGAGGATCTTTGACACTGTATTCTGCTGTTTGATTGCTAAAATAATCACTTGTGCCTTTTGAGCTTTTGACACTTTAAAAACGCAGTACATCTCATTCAGGGTGCCTTCAAAACAGTTAGAGCAGGTTTCAAAAGCCCAGCATGGCGTGCGGAATCCATTTCTGCATTGAGATGAGATTGTGTATTTCAGCATGTATGAAGTTGTCAGGTTGTGGCACTCATGAGTTATAAAGACAGAAGGAATGATGATTATCACATGTTGGGACTAGAGGCTGCTGAGACAAGAAACCCCAGCGAGTCGGGAGGCAACGTTACCAGTTTGCTCTCCTCCAAGCACAGCAACAAAACATCCATCTGCACATCAACACACTTTAAATTACTGTGAAACTGTGTATTTCCCAAGTTGAGCAGGGAAAATATTTTAGGGAACCTAAAACTGATGATGGTGGACAAAATGAGAGAACTTTTATTGAGTGCAATAAAAATGAGTTGAGCAAGTTTGGAAATGTTTTCATTCATTTAACTGTGCTCCACTAAAATCCTCAGCTCTCAAGAATTTATGTTTTCACATCCTTTTTCTGTTGCACATACAGAGAACTATTTTTCTTAATCGATTTGCTGTTTCACTTTTTTCTTGCTGCAATCATTTATGCATGGTCCTTCTGGTTGTCAACACATGTAATCACTACCTGTCATGTACGACAATTTTTTTTAAAACAAAACTGGCTTTTACGTCATACTATTGAACAGCTTATTCTAGACGGCAAAATGGTTATTGCTGCATCACAATCATTGAAAACATTTACGAATAATAATGAAAATCTTAAGAGAGATCAGTTTGGCCCTGCTTTTACAAAAGTCAATCAGCACTACGGACACTGGTGCAGTGGCGGTTTTACCTATGGGCAATATGGCTGGTTGCCCAGGGCGCAATCTCATAGGGGTTGCACGAGCAACTTTACAAACAAATGTATACTCGTGCTTTTGGAACCAAGAACATATGTTCAGGTTACTGACCTGTAGCAAACGTACAAACCCAAATGTTTTAAACCCTGAATCTTATTATCTGATTGTATTTATCTTTTTAGGTGGACAAAGATAAACGGTCAGGATGCAAAGGTCTGCAGACAAAATTTAGGACAAACTTACAGATACTTTGACGTTTTTTTTTACCTCAGGTGTGTCTGAGTCCAGATGCCCGTTCCTGTTACAAGGCAAACTCTTGATTACATGCCTCGTGTTTGTCAGCTTTAATTTGCCAACATAACTTTAGAGCAGAGTTCACTGGCATCTGGCCGAACAGCTGCACATGTGTAATTGCTTCTCCAATTAATTAGCAGGAGAGAGCATACATAAAACATTATGCATGCACTTTGTGAGGGGCTGGGATTGGTCGAATTATTTTTATTGTACACATATTTGACAGATCTTTCCTTATTTTCCCCAAGTTTTTAACATTTTATTTTTACACATTTTATTTTTACAAATAAACTTGCCTTTAATTGCATTATAAGGCAGGTTGTACTCATACTAACCCTGTTTCCTTATATCTGTATATTTGCCCAAATCAATGCACTTGCGGCCTCTTTTGCACACAGATTTCAATGTGTGTTTGTCCTGTTTTTCTCTTTTCTCTGTTTTGCAGAGCCCTTGTTCAGGCTTCTGTGCCTAAATTTTGTTTACTATTACCTTTAAAGCTCTGCAGAGGCTGATGCAACATTTTGTTGAGCATAAGTCATCTTTCTGTGCCCTGCCAGAGAAACGTGTGCAACAACAAAACCAAGGTCGTCTTCCTAAAATATGTGGAGCCAGGAACTCTTAAAACATCATGTAAATCTTCCTTCAGTTCTACTCCTTAATGCAGAGGCAACACCCTCTGATTTGTTCTCCCTTGATGCTGATAGAAAACCTGTGTTTGTCGTGGACTTGGATTTGGTTCGTAGCACTTGAGGTACATGGATAAATACGTTTTGTGATGTAGTCTGAATCTGGTACAGAGAAAAGGGAAATCATTTCCTTGTAAAGCAGTCAAGTGGAAACGTATTTACATATTGAATTTGGTTCTGGGAGTTTGGTGAACCTGCAAATGGCATTTCATCATTGTTCTTTTTTCCAGACTTTTTTTTTCAGTCAATTGATTTTTTTTACCAATGTTACACACTAATACAGAGTTTGTTTGCAACTTTGTTGATTTTCAAAATTTGGAATTAAAATCTCACTTTAAAATGTGCTGTGGTGTTAGCGAGTGTTGAAACCTTTAATTTAGTTTTTGATCTCAGTTGTGTTCTCTTGACTTTTGTTCTGTTTTAAAGTCACAGTGTCACCTGGTTTCATTTAATAGTTACCCAAAGCTGTGTTCAGTTAAGTTAATCATTTCAAATTCTATTTGAGTGACTAAGCTTGCAGGCCGGCCTCTTTAGGTTGTCTGTTGTTATTTCTTTTTTGTTGCTGAACTTTGTTCATGATGCTTGTCATTCCACTGGCTCCACATGCATTGAAGTTTAAGATCTCATTAAAATGAAAAACAGTCTGCCTGAAAAAACAACAATAATGAAATAATGCCACTCAGGTGGAATTTAAATGATTTCTTACAAGTGCCAAACTCAAAGTGCTTATTGATCTGGAGGACAATTTAGTTTAAGTTATTTCAAACATATTAAAAAAAACAAAACAGATAAATGAATACCCCTACTGATAAAAATGATTATTCATTCAGACATTTAATCCCTTTCTAAAAGTGGAAAAAAAGCTTGGAAAATAGTGGCTTTCTGATGGAAAATCACTCTTAATTTCTGCTTTCAGACAATCATGTCCACATTTCATAAATACACTAAATGTATTTATTTAAATCCATATTGGGTTTTTGCCTATTTAACTTTGAGAAATTTGGGATTTTTTGTAAAAATGCACCAAAGTTTGGTTTTAAACGTTGATCAAAAGATTTACCGTTTTGTTTGGTGATGTAGTCTTTTTAAGTGTAATAAAATCAGCAGAAGTTTGGAATATGTCACACAGCCGTCTTCAAAACCTGGTGAAATGTGTGACGTCCTGAGGATTGGTGTGATCTGTCACCATGCAAATCCCAGTATTACAGCACTAAATTCAAACACGAACATTTTATCACATGAAACCCTGACAGCCCAATATGCCTTTATTATATTATTACCTAACTGTTCAGTAAATGTCAAATAGCTCACAACTGTTAAAGAAAACTGTTTTTTTTTTTTTTTTGTGGTGATTAATGCATATCTAACTCTGTTAGCCGATCTGTTGGAGCAGACTGGATCTCTTTGAGGCAAGGTCAAATCTCCCAGTTTGATTCACATTCTTTGATCACTAGGGATGCATAATTATTGTCCATCAACTAGAGTTTAAGCAGTTTCTTCAGTGGCAGCTGACAGTGAATGCAGAAGAAGAAATGCTTCATCCTTAGGGGAAAACCTTTACTTTCCATCAGAGAATGAAGCATTAAATTTGTTGCCTTTGTTCGAATCAGTGGTGAAATACAAGCACTCAAAAGATGGATGCACTGCACTCATATCAAACAAACTTCAACATGAGCACAATAACTTGTACGTTGTGGTTAAGACTGATTTGTTCCAAAGGCTGTGTAACACAGCCACTACGTATATTTTGCGCATATTGTACGGTTGAAAATTGTTTGCAGTAATACGTGAGAAAAGTGAGAAAAGTTGAGGGTGAAATCATCACAGATGCATCATGAATAAACCACATTAGAACCACGGAAGAAGTAAGAAAAAACCATGAAAAGAACACATAAATCTACATTGAACACGAACCTTGCGTGATTATTGCGCTGTTTATATGGAATTCATTAGTGATTTGTGTGTTGACTATGTAATTCAAATGTGATACTACTGCATTTCTAAAAACTGCAAGGCTGGTGAATTTGCTTTGCATGGCATGAGTCCTCAGGATTTACTTTTCTCTAACCACAAGAGGTAAAGTAGAGCAAATTTTTGTATGCGTCTCTGTGATGGCTGACGCCTCCTTGACCATATCTAAGCCTAGAAATTTGCACACAGCCTCAGTGCACCCATCTAAACCGTCATGGATGAATGCAGGATTAGTAGTCCAAACTGGATGAAGACCAGGGCTACTTCATGCAGTTTGAAACCAACACTTAGATTTTAAGAGCACACATTGTAAAGGTCATGATAAAAAATATTTCTCCTCACAAGTTGAGCTGAAATTTATCTATTGCAAGCCCATTTATTCATCATTTTTATCGTCTTCGTATCCACCTGCCACAATATGTGGGCTGATTCCAGACAAGTTACTAGAATGAAGTGCAGACAGGGTTTTGTATTTCTTATTAATATCTTGTGATTTCACAGAGTTATATTTCTGTTTCAGTGACTCTAAATATCATCCCATAGATGATTTCTGGAGGGTTAGACTGCCAGGAATATTATGTAATGCATCTTGCTACAGGCTGCTGCTTTACACTTTGCTCAGCCACAAGTATGTTAAACCTAGAATGATTTTTTTTTCTCTTTTTTTAGGCTAATAGATGCTCTTAAATAGGAGAGGTTTTATTGGGTTCACAGCAGACTACAGCATTTTGCTCAGCAAATTAGGAAGCAAAGCTGAGCACATATTTCGAAATTAGCAAGTTGTTTTTTATAATGACCTAATTTCACTTTCACCAACTCAGCAGATGGAGCAGACCTCAGCAACAATTAGTTATCAAGAATTAATTTCATTAATTAGAAGAAAAACTGTCAAGAAAGTCATTAGTGTGATATGGATAACCTTTCCACTGAGAGTCAACCTATTGAATACCTAGTGATAAACTGCAGTTTACCATGAAAGAGGAAAAACCTGACAACTGAAACAATGCAAACTTAGACATGTCCTAATCAGCCGGGTCTTCTCAGTTATAGCTCACTTAAATATAAATATGACAGCTGTGTGAGATTGTTTGGTGTCTCCACTAATTACATTCTACCACCAGAAGTGATTTTTCATTCAGAGCCACGCATACATTAAGTCATGTAATTATACATGTAAATCTCATGACTACTAATTCTTAATTGGATTGCTTTCTTTAAATCCCTTCAGTTTTTCTGTAAGGGGGGGATAAAAGCACCCGCTGTATTGAAAAAAAATAAAAAAAAAGGAATGACAAGTTTTGAACTGTTGGGAATACAAAAAGAGATTTGCAGCAAATGTTCTGGATTTTCACAACACCTCCTGGCAGATGTTTGGATAAAGTGGGAACAAACATAACACATGTTTGGAAATGTGATTAGTACAACAATTATGAGTTTGAGACTTTCTGTCCGGTAAAAATGTAGCCTTAAAATCACGTAACAAAGCAAAGTGGTCAAATATGTTACAAAATATATCACCCACGTTACAGAAAATGACTGATAAAGATTGAAATGATTTTGGTTTTCAGGGGCATCCAAATGTGCGACGTCCGGATGTCATCACTGGCATGCATGGTGGTGGAGGGATAATGATTGGGCTCGTTTTGCAACCACGGGACCTGGGTACAATGGACGAATTGATCTCTCCAAAACCTGTTATATATGTGCTTTAGGGTCAAATGTGAAGCCATCTGTTCCACAGCTAACAATTTACTAAAGCTGGGTCAACAGATTAATGATCTCACATTAACAAATCTACCGAAGCATAGCTGAAAATTAAGTCAAGGTCTTTCCATGACCTAGTTAACGTCCTGACTTCAAATTATTTTTTGTGCCCCTGCAGGACCATGTTATTGAAATGGAGTTTGAGCTAAATTAATTACTGAGTCTCTTTAAAAACACAATTTTTAAGCAATCTCAAACTGCTATATCGGGTTAAAACTATTTTTCATACCCATTGACACTAAATATTCCCCTAATAACTCGGTTTATTCAGTCGAACTGCACAAAGCCTCACCCCAATGAAGCTGAAGCTCTCTTTCTCCATCATGTATCTAACTCAAACTCTTTTTTCTTTGTTTTACTTTGTATTCTGTTCTCTTTAAGTGTTTCAGATTCCCTTTGGCTGCAGCAATAAAAACCACTTAGTGAACAGTGTTTTCACATATATTCCCACCTGTGCAGCTGCTAATGTGCACTCTTTCTGCTGTTGCATAGCAACAACCAGCATCACTTACTACTCTGTTTGTTGTCTTTGTTCCATTTTGGTTATTTTCTTTTATTAATTCCTCTTTTTTTTTACCCTAAAAAGACTATTTTTCTATTACATTACTTCCTCACAGGCATTTGAATTTTATTGAAATATAATGTTGTGTGGTAGTACAGATTTACTTTGCAGCATTATTTGTGTGACATTAATGTTACACCTGGGTTAATAGACGTATTGAAACAAAATTAGCAAAATGACACCAGCAAAGAGATGCTTTTATTTCTTTTTTCGTTTTTAAAGTTTAGTACCAGCAGATACCTTTTTTTGTTGTTGTTCAGGAACAAATATAAACTCTTTATTTAAAACGAAAATTACTTATGGTTATGGTTTTGTAATAATGGAACAGAACCTTAGAACTAAAAACCTAACTGAAAGCCCATTGATAGCCTACTATCCTTGACCTAAGGCACTGACAAAACCGAATATTTGACTGCTATACTACTCTTCATTTTCTCCAGACGGCCAGTGCACTCAGTTGTACAAATGTACGTTTTAACCTTGCAGGCAATGTTCCATTTGTGTATGTGAGGCTTTCTGTGTTTCTGCAGGTCCTACTTGGAGTAGAAAATTGCAGCTAAAGATTTTAGATGAGATTTGAGATGAATACAAATTTTTCCGAAAGCAACTGTATTTGAGGTCAAAAAGCAATATGGTATCCATGCAGCTGATCCCTGGAGAGGTTTTCAGTGAGGATTCAGCTCAATAAAGAGCCATGAATGGCATGTTCTCTCGTCAGATTGCGTCTTAATTGTTTTTTTCCTTTTATACTTTTATGAATACATTAAATTACAAGTGGTGACAGGATGTAACGTGTTTAGCTCAAGGCTTAGACACTGTTAGATGGAGGACTACATTCAAAAACAACCTACTCATTTGAGACAATGCTGATAAATGGATAGAAACGTTCAAACTCAGTGCCAGACTATTGAATTCCTTTAAAATGTATGGTGACAAATAACCCAAGAGATAATTTTCCTCTGAAGAAATAGGTCACAGATTCAATTACACTCACTGAAGCATGGACTCAATCTATCATGCCAAATTAAGTGCATTTTAGCAACCTAGTTCTCTCTCAGAATTTTATAGACACATTCAGTGAAGTGAAGAAACTCTGCTCATACAAAATTATAACAGCTTTACTTTTCTAATTTGAAGTGTTTTAAATGGGATCAACAGTGTTTTTTTCTCCTTCAGCAGCCTGTTACGAATGCATGAGGTTTATTTTGTGACTGGAGAGGTGAGTGCTTCACTTTGTCTGAATTTTTATTACAAAATAAAAAGCTTTTGGCATCCCTACAAGCACATTCATTCATGTTCAAACCGAACTACACACTCCCTAAATTATAAAGTTTTATGTTCCACCATATAAGGTTTTAAGTCTCAAGGTAAATGCAAACAACACGGAAATAAAACAGAGGATAATACACCATGTTAATATTCATTGAACAAAGTCTAGTACAGCATGTCCAACTGAAATTATCCTTAGCCAGGCTTTATGATGTTGAGATTTAAATATGTTCATGTTCAATAAAACATTTCTCCTGCAGTGTCTGAGACCAAGTTTTTAAAGAGCCACTCCAATGAAAAGTGTTTTAGGTGTATTTTTCTTTTTTTTTTACCATGTTCTTGTGGCATTTTTTCTCATGGTGGAAGACATTTATAAAGAAGATATGATCAAAACTGCGTTTTCTGAGTATTTTTTTATTCAAATTGTCAAACAGAAGCAGATGAAAAATATGCCATCAGACAAGTTTGCAGTGACTTCATATTGATCCACGAACATCGTTGTTTTTCTCGTCCAAGCTGGCATCTGGCTCAAAACTTTACGGCTGGATAGCTTGTTGCACTGCTTATGTTAGGTTGAGGATGTGAGGAGCTTTAAGTTAACGGCAGAGAGTGTAAACAAAGGGATGATGGGAAATGAGGGAAGCCTTACTCCGTACCAAAAGTCTCATCCACAAGTCAGAGGCAAATTTTTAATGAACCGCTGCCACTCTGCAGAAACTATGTCTAGAACACAGCAATCTTTTTGGCTAAAGATGGCATAATCATAAATAGAAGACCACTGGGAATGCTTTAAAAATTAATCAAAACAGTATTGGAGTAGGACTTTAACTGTTTCAGTTAGTTTTAGCCTTACCATAGTTAGGTCCACTACTGGAGTAACCTGTATCTGTATTTAACTTTTATTTCTTGTAAAATATCCTGTCACTACAGACAAGCTATTTTAGAGTCTCCCATCCTTCATATCCGAAACTTCCATTACAAGAAGATCAGCATGTATTTGTTGTTTTGTTCAAATTTTATGGAAAAATTTAGGAGACTGCAGTTGTTGGTACTTTACCTTAATGTTCCAGAACAATACCTTTAAAAGAAAAAAAAAGATAATTTAAAGTACTGAAGAAAAAATGTTAAAATCTGCCTGGTTTACTGTTTAAATACATTTTTGATTTTGTTTTTTCAATAACTCAAGAAGATAACAAGCAAGGGAAAAAGTGAGGTCTGGTAAGAACTGTAAAAAAAGAAAAATCCACACACAAACTTTCTGCATTAGTTGATTAATCAGCACCCTAATATGACAGATTTTCCTAATTTTGTGCTGCACTGATTGAAAAAAAGGTAATTACATGTTTTTCTCAGCTTGATTATTTTGTTGTCTTTTATTTAAAAAAAAAGTTTGGTTTGCTGTTAGTAGTTTCCCATTTCCCACTTCCTTTGGTAATGTTAAGTTAAAACGGTGTTTGTTTGGGAAATGGACCGGAAAGTTTGACCTTTAAACAATACTATTAGTGGAAGCTGATTTAAAAAAAAGTACTAGGTTAGAAAAACAGTTTAATTATTCCCCTTTTAGATAGAAAGTCAGGAATTATCGATCATTGTTGAATATAACTCTGAAAGTTAAATTTTTTTTATTGACATCTACCCAAAATGTCAAAATGTCCAGTAATTAACTTGTTTCTTGTGATGTTAGATTCTTTTATCGACATGTAACAATAACCCAATGTCCTTTTTCCAAAAAGACTGCTGTTTCTATAATCATTGAGAACAAACTGCTGCTTTAGTGTTTACAAAATATGGGCAAATTTTTATTATTATTTTTTTAAATAATAGAAAGCCAGAAAGTTACGTCAGTACAAAGCAGTGATGTGAATGGCAAATGGTAAATGGCGTATACTCATATAGCGCCTTTCTTCCTACAAGGACAAAGCGCTTTACAGTCACGGACCCATTCACCCAGTCACACACACATTCACTCACACATTCACACACTGATGTGCAGCCAAGGGAGGCAAAATTTAGCTTAAAAAAACAAACAAAAAAATAAAATAAATTGCACATACTTTTTAAAATTAAGATTTTTAGACCTGTCTATCCCATGATTCCTTTTTTTCTGTCGGGTTTTCAACATTTCTTTGGTCAACAAAAAGTAGTACATTTACAAATTTCCTGTTCAAATACACAAGAGAGCGGCAGGGCCTGCACCGCAAGCACTGAGTGGAGCTGCAGCTGACGAATGCGCTTTACTAAGTCTGTCTTTCTGTCATCATAAAAGAGACTTTATTTTTTAATTACTTCTTTTGCTTATTTTGTGCCAACTGTCTGATTACATTGGTGCCACTTTGTAACGCATTTAGTCTTTTTCTTCTGCTAAAAATACTCGAGGTGAGGCACACAGTATGCGTGCCTCAAGGCAGAGGGCGCTGGTGATCTCAGAGAATATGACACTGCGGCTAAAGAATAATAGAATTAGTGAAACCAAGTCAAGTGCACCCATCTAGTTATGGAGGAAAGTTATCAAAGAGTGAAGGGGTGAGTTTGAGGAGGGCTTTAGGAGGGGAAGAGAGTTTCTTTGTAGTGGTCATAGTTTTTTGGAAAGGACCTGGTTGCTTAGGAGAATACAGCTTTTTTCTTTCTTTCTCTTGGCCTAGTTAGGTATTCCCCCACTCCGACTCCTGCACAGCAGGTGGCGGAAATGCACCTCCAAGTCATTTAAACTACCGGAAAAAGAGGAAGAAGATTTAATGTTGTTTGGCATCATTTTCTAAATAGAGGATTACGTGTCTAAACTCAGGAATTTCTTTAGACACGTCACTCAAAAGGAGTGGAGGATGAACTTCAAGTAAAAGTAAGTAAAAAATTACAATTTTGGTGATTGTTTTTCTTTATTTTTTTCTGTGCTACAGTTTGCATACGGAAGGAAAACTTTGAAATGAAATTTTAAACAACTGACTTTAACTGTTGCCAATGAAATGGTGAATAAGCCGCTCTGGAGGCTTCATATCTTTGTTTATTCTTGCTGATGACGTCAGTGCCTCACCAGCCGTGAACCTCGCTGGTATACTTACTTCTCTGAAATAATTCACATTATGAGCGGTCATTCTAACTGACATATATCTATAATTGAGTTCCCTACAGTATGTGGTTACTCCCAGATATCCTATTTTGTTTAAGCTACTTTTTTTTTTTTAATTCAACTACTGTATACTGAAAAGTGTTTAAGTAACCAAATGTGTGTAGTAGACAGTCTAGTTTATGTATAAAACTATTTGGTAAATGAGTCTGGATCAAATAAAAATTTGTCAACCAAGTTGGTTTGACTCTTATTACCTCTAAATGAAGCTGCTGTTATGTTTAGGGGGGGGGGGGGGGGGAATACAGAAGCACAGTTACTCCAATCCATTTTATTTCAATCTTGTACTATATACTGTGCTGGATATTGTCCTCCATAAAGCTCCCTTTAAAAATGCATGACACCAGATTTAGATTTGTGCTTTGCTGCAAAGAACCATGTTACTTTACAGAGAGCTCAGCTTTTTCCAGTCTATGTAGAGTTCAGCAACTATTTTTTTTCTTTTCTAAGAATGACATATTGTTAAATTGTACAACACTCCAGTGTAAATCTAACGCAGCAACCACTGAAGGATGGATTATATACAGAGTCTGTCCAATGATTCTTTCTATTATTACTCTGACACACTACAGGAGTCTTTTTATTCTGGAAATAACCTCCTTCCACAAGCTTTATCTGGTGCAGATATATTGTGTTAATCAAAGTCTTAAAGCAGCTCAAGGAACACACTCTCTTTCTATAATCTACACCCTAACTGTGATAGAGACCCACAATGCATTAGGAGTGCTATCTTAAGAATGTTTTATACATTATTTGTGCAAAAATTTCAGTGCTAAACAGACATTAATAGTGTTATCTGCAGATAAAAGGCTGTGATCGTGTCTCATTCAGTTATTCTGTGAATGTCTCATGCTGCATCAAACGCTGTAGATGATACAATCTCGAGATACATAAAGCATTTAACACATTTGTCATAAGTCAGACAGTTGTTTGCTGTCTTGGTTGTTCCAACTAGATGTATTGTCAGCTTCCTTGGAAGGCCATTCTGCATTTTAATGAAATCAAGATGGCTGAAAAAAATGCAGAAGTCATTTTGCTGTTTCAGGTGCTAATGCAATGTAAATGGAGCAAAATAATCTGGAGTGAGTAATGTCTGTTTGCAAATGCATCAAGCATTCAGAGTTTGGTATCCCTTGCATGCAAAGTATTAGCGAGGTAATTGATTTTGCAAGGACCATTAGGCACAATTTGTGTATCAGATGGGCTGGAAAAGAGTTGTTGATTAGTTACATCTTGCTTTCAGAGGTAGCTTTCATTTTTTTTAACTTTATTTTGTTTGCAATACTGAAGTAAAATGATTTTGTTGCACCTTTTCTTTTGGGATTCATATGTAAAATATTGTTGTATTTTTAAAAACTGCATTGGATGCATTGGACTGGTCACCATTATATCTGTGTGTGTGTGGTTTTAAAGATCAACCTAAAGCTTTTAAAAGAACCACAAAAAGGAATTAGTGAGTTGAAAGCAAATGTTTAGGTTCTCTGACTGCTCTTTATCTCAGCTTTTTGTAAACATTCACCCCCAGATTTGTGTTAAAGGAGGGGAAAAAACACAAAGGAGGGCCTTAGGAAGACAAACAAAGCAGCTTTAAATGTTGTACAGACATGATTTATATTCTGGAGGGTCAGTTGCATGATGGTCACTGGGTCAATGCACCTGTTCACTGATGATCTGTTAAAGGACAGGAGACAAAATAGTCTGCCTTAGCTCCGGTGGGTGGAGAGTGGGAATGGAGAATGCAAGTGTGTGAATAGGCGGATTTGATAAAAATAAAAAGACTGATGAGGTTTGTTTCTTTAACAATGACAGGATAGGAATCTGAAAGAGGAAGGATGAACTTGTTTGAGTTTGTACATTTGTTTTTGATCAATCATATGATTGTGTATGTGAGTAATATGTCATTTTGTTTTGTGCGCTGAGAATCCACGCTATACAAGTGTACGCCATTAAGCATTTTTACCTTTTCATTGCACAGTATAATCTGGTGCACCCCATAGTGCAGAAAATAGGGTACATTATGGGAACCTATGCTCTAAATTCATCTTTTGTGGGTTATTTTTGTTGCATTTACCGGTAGTTTGTTCTTTTTCTTTCCACTGCAGCACGATACATGTCTTAGAAATGGTCCAGTTTATTTTTTTATTTTTTTCACGCATTTAAATTTACAGTATTCGTTTTCCAAAACTTTGTTTTTATTGCTCCTGCAACTTTTTCAGTCTTATTCAAGTTTATTTATAAAAGATTCAAGTTTCCATCAACTAATCCTCTATTTCTTCAGCATTTCATTCCTCCACCCTTTTTGGCATAAGCAACTCGATGTCAAACAAGTCCAAATGTTAAGTTGCTGTAGATGTAATTGCCCTGTAATAGTTAAATCCCATATCTTGGTATGTGCCAAGAGTGATTGAGGGGTCTTCTGTTTATTTTCTAATTATTGTTTTTCTGCAACCTCATCCTCAGTGTGGGATCAGACTTTAGCATTATTTCCTCAGATGGCCAAAATAGGGGCAACACTATCTAGTTACATGCACAGTAAATAAAAACAAGGAGAAAGCAACTGAACTGAAAAAAAATAGATGATGAATGCAGAGGAGCAGTCTCAGAATCGGTATAGCTTTTAAGGTTAAAAGCATCAGCATTTGTTAGCCACTAACTAGTCCAGAAGACTCCCAGACCTAACCAAATCAAAACCTTGCCATTTTTAAATATTTAAGGAGAATGGAAAGTCACAAATTGGGAAATGAATGACATCAGTTAGATCAGCTAACTATCTGAAAAAAAGAAAATAAAAGACCAGGTTATTATAATAGATTCTATATAATGGATTGCAAATTCAGAATGAAGGAGAAGGGGCCCTTTGAAAGATTTGCTTCTTGTGACTTTTTGAGCTATAAAAACACATACCATGAATGGTTTCAATTGTTTTTGTCCTGCTGGTGTTCTTTGACTGTGTATTGGTTTAGCTCTTTAACTCTTTTTAAAAACAGACTTCTAATATTCAATTCCAATTTCATATGGTTTTTGTCCATAAAGGGGACTCATCTTCTGCATTAGCGATTTAGGAATAAAAATGGCTAAATGATGAATGGTGCAGTTATTTTGAAAAATATAGTCCTAAAGCTTTATTCATTTCTTTTCTTAGCTCCAGTTGGAGTAACTTGATGACCTTTCTCTGTGGTGTCTTAGTACTTGCAAGCTCAATTTGCTGGCTCATGAGCCAGTGTGCCAACATAATGTTCTTTCTCCAGCACTTATTAATAATAACCCTGAATTTCTGTCCCTTTGAGCCACAGATCAAGATCCTCTCTTTTGCACAACATGACAGACTCCTCATGTGAACCCAGCTGGTATAAGAGCTAAAATTGGAAAAAAGGTAATGTATTAAGATGTTTCCGGGTGTCACACCTTTGGCTCTCAAACATAAAAAAAGAAAAGTAAAGATAATGGGTACATTTAAACAAAACTGCTAAGGCCCATATATGTAAAATATATATTGTTATATATTTATACATGCAGAAATGCATTATGTCTAAGTTTTAACACTATTCTATTATGTTAAACTCGGACTCCTGTTAACTTATATAAAAAAAAAACATCTTTTGGCGGATATATCTTGAAATCTAAACATGCGTATTTTTGTTCAATAGCCCACTCTGATTATATTTTTATCTATTTTAAAAGAGTTCCCTGCGGTCCTTTAATTATAAGTATGTTGTTTTTTGCGTCTGCTCCTGATTTGCAATGATTAGAATTAAGACATTTTTAGAAATGTAATTTAAGCTTAGTTTACTCCATACATGTTTTTCATTATCAGAAAATTCCCAAAAGGACATTTAAACAAACAACAAAAACATGATTTTACATGGAATGGGTAAACAATAAGAGTTAATAAGATGAACAATCAACATTATATTTTATCATTCCTTAAATTGTATATAAAAATAACTGCCCACACCTATAAAATGCAGTAGCTGGAAAGTTTTTAGTCTTGTAATAAACTGACTGTCAACTTGGTGGTAAAGCCGGCTCTCTGTTTAGCTCCTTTCAAGCAGTAGTAATTCCTTGTTTTACAGTTTTTAACAACTTTTCGGGAAAATATTAACATAAAGTAAAACAAATTGAAAAAAAAGGGAACACAGAGTTTAATATTTTAAACAAGGACAAAAAAAATCTTTTTAATAATTTGGGCTTTCTTATAAATTAAATGTGGAAACATTCACGTTTACCAGGAGTCTGGTCCTCATGGTGCACAGCATGGTGGCTAAAAGCAGCTTTACCCTCTTCACCTCTTTGTCTAACTTGACTTTATTTTTTTTTTCTCCAAATATCATCTCTTTGTGACGTTCACTCTTCCCCTGTTGTTTCTGAAAAACATTGATTTATATCTTATTGTTCATCAGAAAAACGTTTGACTGTAAATGACCTATCTTGAACAGCAGCAAAGAAAGAACAGATCATTGTTGTTTGGTAACAGAGATAAATAAAGCATGATTCCAAACCCAGAGAATGCATGTAAAGGTTGAACAGTAGAGGTCGAAGTTTCAAACCCTGGAGCACTCTGCCTTTAAGATGAGATCTGCCCCAACTGTGGGCCGTACCTAATAAGCCCACCCACTTTTCCAGCCCGTCAAGAAATATTTCATGGTCCGTGGTTTCAGAAGCTGCACTCGGATCAAGCAGCAACGGATCCTTTTCTTGACTTATAGTTGATGTTAACATTTTTCCTTTTTAAATGCTGTCCCGGTCCTGACTGAAATTTGTCTTACAGCATGTTTGTTTTTAGGAAGTTCTCAAACATCTTATAAAGAAAAATCAAGCTTCCAAAAAGCAATTGTCCAAACATTTATTTAAGTTGGTTAAATCAATAAAGAAATTATTTGGCTTTGTCGTCCTGTATTTTAGCATTAATTTTGACCTCTTGACCAGAATTATTCTTGCCAACAAAAACATCATTAATAGAGGTTTAATACTGCCTGAGCTTTTTTTTTAAATGAATTTCATACTAAACCTGCCTAAATATCCTTCTCAGAAAAACATCAAACCATTTTCCTCAAGACTCGTGTAATTAATGTGAAGCTTCTCTGTGTGCGGGAAGGTCACAGCCAACAACAATAGCAAGGTTTTGAAATTAGCTGGGACTTATGATGTCCTTGAAGTGCTTGGATGTGAGATGTGAGCGATGTAGAGATACAAAGATCCATCTATAGTTACTTTAAAGTAAAAACAGCAAATTTAGGGTTAAAATTCTTTTTTTACTGGCCTACTTTAGTGCTGCTGTTTACTATGTTGTGTTTTATGTTAGGCTTTTAACTGACTACTTTCTGTTTGCTTATTTGTTTTTTATTGGAAGCATTTCATTTTCACTTTTAAAGCTGATTTACTCAAGCCTGTGACTTACAGGGCAGTAAAAACAGACTTCCAAATAGAGACTGATGTCATTTGTTTTGTTCCATAGAAAGTTGCCTCCATTACCTAAATGGGAATTATCTCCATAGTGTTAAAGGTCACCTAGTTGAGAGTTTTTCAGGGTTTTAAGAAAATGTAGTGTTTGTTGTTTGTGTTTTTGTTATTTTCATTAAAATCCCTATCTCACACTAAGTGCACTTGTCAAACTTTCTTTGTGGCTTAGTCTTATCAAGTAATGCATAATAAGAGTGTCTTTATCGCTTTTAGTAAGTAATAATCTCCAGCAATGCACTAATAGCTAATATAATAAATAAAAATGTCGCACTGTGGCCAACATTTGATATCTATCAAAATGTTTCACTTAATTGCTGGTAAAATTATAAGGCTAATATAGGCATGTACATGTGACATTTTCTGTTTGTGTATCTTTCACTTTAACTTCGGCTTGCCATGTTTTTCTTTGTCAACACAATTGTAAAATAGTGTCAGGTATGTCAATCAGGGAAATCTTGTGTTAAACTGAAGCCCTTTATTATTTCCTCTTAGCTCTCATGTGTTGGTTGTTTGACCATTTCTGATTTATTTTTTGAAACTTCCATGACATTCTTCTTCCTTTGGTGTTAATCTTATTTTTGCTTAAAAGAAACAAAACGAATACGACGTGCTTGCAAGTGAAGAAACATCGCTCTATTTGCATCTTATAAATCAATTTAACATTAGGTATATCTAACTAATCAAATGTCATTTTTTTAAGGATATACGCGGCAGTTTTTTCAGAGCAAAATCAATCAAGACATATCATTTTTTGGCCAAAAATGTATTCACGAATAAAAATATTTACTGTGAAAGGCAATTTATGAAAAAGTGACTTTACCCTAAATTCCATGCAGTGGCATATTCTTATAAGTAAAATCTTCTTGGTTTTTATTTGGAACAATTCATTAAAATCTGGAGGATTTAGCAGTTGGATATCATGTTTTGGAGAAACTTAATAGTTAAGTTTCTCCAAAATAGTAAGTGATGATTTTATTTTCTTACATGACACCACAAATAAAAACGTTAATTAAATACCTTAAAATTTACTTAAATTAATAAATCAATAAATAAAATAATATTAATACATGTATAAATAAACTACTGCAAAAATTGTTCTAGACACATAACAATTAATTAGTAACATTTCAATGTATTTAAAAATAAAGAAAAAATTAAAAGGCTGCTGCCTAAAAAAAGTTGCTTGTTTCTTTGTTTTTCTTCATTCTTTTTCTTTATTTATTTTTATTTTTTTGATTTTCTATGAGATATGAAGGGTCAAGGTTCTCTTAAATGCAATATTCACTTCTTTCTGTTATGTAATATTTTCTTGGATGTCCAATCATCATGGATGTCAGACTAAAGGCAGCTCATCTTTATGTGTGTAGAAAATGGAAACAGTTGGAAACAACTAATCCAAAAAATATATATATATATATAAAAAAACTGGAAGAATTTACATGGCTTCACACTTTACAGTTAAACATTGTTAGAAAACATGACTCATTTCAGACATATATACAATCAATTCTATGACTAAACGAACCAAAACATAATGGTAACTTATGTGTTTTTGTCTTTCCAACCTTTCCCAGACAACTTTGACTGACAGAGGATGAGGAGTTTAACCAAGACAATTAGTATGCCATTCAATCAAAACAACGAATCTTGTAAAAGAAAAAAAATAATGACTGAAAGCAAAAGACAGAATTAGTTGGTGGTGGCTTTTTATTTGAAGGATATCTGCTCACATGGCTCAAACTCTTCCTTTGTTTCATTTTGTGTCTTTGCTCCTCCTCCTCTCCTTTCATTGTATGTCTCTGCCTGTCTTCTTACACACTCAACCCCCCCCCGCCCCACCACCACACCACCACACCACCACACACACGCACACACACACACACACACACACAAACCCCAGTGCACCCTCGTTGCAGGAAATTTAATGGTCTCATGAACATCAGCCAGGGTCATGCTTGGGTCACAGCCAATTTATCTTAGCAAGGCACAGTGAGGGGGGCTGTGTATGAAAAGCATCTTTACATTAGCTGGAGGTTATAATTGATTAGCTAGTTTGTGTATACACAATGGATCACTGTAGAGTCCTGAAAAGAAAAAGATGTAATCAAATTGAGTCACATGCTCCTGACAGGATATGATTATCTGGTCTATGCATTGTTCCTACACTGTAGTCCTCATTATTCACATTTGTTTTAATTATTCTGGCTTCGGCAACTGGTAGTTTAAACTGTGACTTATTAAAACTGCTAGACCTGAGGATGGCGAGCTGTTGCTATCAGCCTATATGGTGTTTTTTTCTTCTTCTTTTTTCTTCAAGATTGTACCTGTTTTGAGGAGATTTATGGAGACACATCTGACTGCAAATAAAAATGCTAAATCTAAAAGGCTCCTGAATGAAAAGATTGCCTCCACATGCTACTTTAGTGGCTTTTTTTTGGGATACAAAATATATCTCCAACTGTTTGCACCATATAAATAGTGATTTACTTTACATTATGTATCAACTCCTGGTCTCTCCCTACTGTGGTTTATCTGCTGCTTGTTTGACCAAAGCTAAGACTGTGTTTTTATTTGATGTGCTCTCCTATGGTTCATTTATATGATCTGTATTCTATTGTCTGCACAGCAGTATGCCTCTACTATTCTCTTTCTGCTTTTACCTTCTTTTTTCTTTAGTTGAGAAGAATGTCTATTCCTCTGTTATCTTTTTAAGCTGCTTTTATAGTCTGCCAGTCAATCTTATCTCGTCTTGGAAGAAAAACAGCTGAATATAAGAATGGAATTGCATTAATTAAGTTTCAGTAACCTAATATGTTGAAACGCTATCTTGCAAAATCAACCACTGGCATTTCCAGTATGTGGCTGGGGTTCGGACCACTGAATATTCCATATAAGTATTATGGGAATCGTGATGTTTGAAAGAGTGGAGGCCTTTGTTTCTCTGAGAAAGACAATCTTTGCCTGTGTCCTGGTTTTGTAATGACTTCTCATGTCTACTTGCAGTTCTAAATGCATTCCTGTCTGTGAAATGCCAAACAAATTAAATCGAACTCAAGCCGATTGGATTCAGTCATACTCCTCATTATGTCCATTAGAAGCCAATGAGGTATTGCAAGTATTTTATTGCCAAATTTAATGAAGCTGCAGTTCTCCATTTGGATTTCTGGGATATTTGCATAAGCCAGCTCCATGAGGAAGACTAACAAAGCTATTCAGCAAACATCCATCCACTTTTATGACATGCGCCAGGTGTAAGCAGCAAGTCATAATCCTGTAGTACACATAGATAAGAAAAAAATGTATTTAGATTAAAACCTCTTCATACAGGTCAGTTGGCATGATTGTCAGTAACAGCAAAAGCTGTCCAACTAAAGGGCCATGGAGGAATGGTTCGGGAAAATCTATGCAGTTTCACAGGTTTCTACCCCAAAGGCCAGATTTTACCGTGCCTAATTGGGTTGCAGAAGTAATACATATTTATGTGTTGAGGAGCTTTGTGTGATGTATTTCCTTAAAGGTTCTAAGACATTTTGTTTTTGTGCAATGTTCTGTTTGTGAGTCTCTTTTTGAACACTGGATAATAATGTGTGCTAACACTGAATTGTTAATTAAGCTGCATTTTAGACATTTTGTTTAAAAAAAAAAGGAGAAAAAAAAGAAAGAGAGAGCAAGTTACATACTGGCAACAGTATAGACACATGCTCAATCCTGCAGGGGGGCTGCTACACTACTGCCATCAAGTGGAACACTTAAGGGATGTCCCTGTTGCCAAGGCAAAAAGAATAAAGTAAAATAATGTAACAGGCATTACAAAATGATGTAAGATGGACAACATTTTTTTTATTTTTACAGAGGGAAGATTTAAAAAGTAGATCTCACACCACATATAATCTATAAAGTATAACATTTCTGAAAACAAAAATGTGGCCTACGTGTTTGTGTGTGTGGATATGTGGAATTAGGCACACACATTCATATTTGTGTATTCATGCATACAATTTTATGCATTAAATTAATACTAATTACATTATTTTCTAAAAGATAAAATGACTGTGATCTGGATCTCTGTATTATTACCTTTTTTTAATCGTGATGAAAAAGATAAGAGCTCCATCTTGTGGTCACAAGGAGGTAAACTAATGAAGGTGGGCAGTAACTTAAGTGTTCAAAGCTTTGTAGATCTTTACTTCCCAAATTCATACAGACACATTATAAAAATAAAAGATAAATCAATAGCCCTGTATTTGCAAACTACTTCAGCAGGACATTGAAAAAATAAAACAGACCTTTGTGCTTATTTACAGCTTATCAAGTACCCAGATTGTTGTGTTTATTTTTCTAGTATTACAAGTTTTGCTCAAAACATCTAATGCTAACACTTTATTTCTATATAGGTGATTTATTATTAAAATAACATTACTATTTTATTAGAAACAGCACCGTTTTTAGAATGTTTTACTTCTAACTTCTTGAGGAAAGTATCGCTGAAGGGCTTTTCTGTGCCTCTTAAGCTGTAAATCTTTTTTTTCTTTTTCTTTTTTTTTTGTTTGTTTACCAGAAAAACGGCCATTACTTTGAGCATTGGTCTGTTTTACTGCTACAGTTTGGATCAATGCTTGTTTCTCCATAAAAGTGAGTCAGTATTTCTCTAAGCTGTCAAAACTGCCACATTCTAAATAACCTGGAGCAAAGCATGTAAATAATGCAAACCGGACTGCATTGCTGTTTTGCTCAAACTTTCGGGTCTTCGAAAATAAACAAAACATTATTTTTGTTTAATAGAAAAAAAACTATACGGTAGCAAGATTTTAAAGAAATTGCGGTTTTGATTCAATTTGCTCCGGAAGGAGATTTGAGGCTCAAATTTACCACAACATTGAAACGTTTGTTGAAAAGAAGGAAGGTCGTTAGGGTTTACCCACTAAATATGACTTCCTTTAAACTAAACAGCGAATCAGCTTCCTATAGGTCTGGATCCCATTCATGGTTTGGCAAAGATTTTACGTTGGATGCTCTTTCTGACACAACCCTCTGTATTTATCCGGGCTTGGGACCAACACAGTGAGACCCCGGCCTGGGCCCTCTTGTGGCTACATTACTTCCTTAAATAATGTTTTGTTTTTTATCCTGAAGAAAAACATAATTTACACTGATGCCACTGTATTCATACTAAATCATTAAATCACTAAAAAATAAAATAAATTAAAATAAATCAAGAAAAAAACTCATTTATATAAATGTGCTTTTTTTTTTCTTTTTTAAATAATTCACGTACTGTCTCTAGCGTGTGTGCTGATGTTCAGTAAAGAAAGAGATCTGATTGGCCGAGTATTTCATGTAAAATGTCTTCCTTTTCTTGCTGGACAGGAAAAACACTCTAGAGAAAGTTCCACTTGAGTATCATCCTCGTGTTACAAAAGTGCTGTAGTTGCACATACGCTTCCCACTAATATATTTTACCAGATGAAACATTGATGTTCCCTCTAAAGCGCCATCCTTCTTACTACATTCTTCACAGACAATAGCACTTTGCCAGCAATTTGTTACAGCAAAGATGTATGGCGTGATAAATATTTAAAATCAAATTTGGCAAAAAGACACAGATGGATGTGGCACCCCGGGCTGTCGCAGGAGCCGCACATTAAAAGTACGGGGACGTCCCTGTCCAACTTCCTTACACCCACCCACGCAGCAATGTGGCCGTACCTTTGCGAGTGCTTGCATAACCCTCAGAGCTGCCAGTATCACCTTTCCACAGCAACACAACCTCTTTTTGGGTTGTTTTGCCAATCAAAATAGACAGAACAGCATGTTCATTACACAGAAGTAAAGTTTTTTTACCAAGCCAGAAATCCAATAATCCAGGCAACTTAAATTTATTGTATATGATTACCTTTTGGTTGTTTAATAAATCTTCATTTCCAAAAAATACATCTTTTTGATATCAACTCCATAGATTTCTAACATGACTTTCTCACTCTTCCCGCTCCATCATTGCAGAAGAGATGAAAGATCAAAGGGAGGACAATGCCTTGTAGTTGATCTATGACCACTAAAACCCAGCTTCATTCATCATTACTGTACAGTAAATGCTTAGTTTGTGGGCCTTGTCATCCCCTCTCTGATGACTAATAGCTTGACTTTAGATGGCTGATAAAAAAAAAGCAAATAATCTGCTCAGTGTCTGATGACCCTCCCTGCGCTGCGCCTGCTTGGGCCCTCCAGCTGCACGCTGTGATTTATTAGGAAAAATGAGTGGAAGGCTTTGATTAATTCCACTCTGATCCAGCCATTCGTCAGTTCAGTGCTTCTGTGCTAACAAAACTTTTCCAAACTGGATGCAGTTGGTTTACTGTAAACATCCACAGTAATAGTCTTATTAACGAAGCTGGTGTCTAATTGACCCTTACCTTTAGCCTTGGACGCACTTAAAATGTGCGCGGGCCATGCAGCAATGTTTTTGTGCTTGGTCACACGTACAGCACATGACCTCTGCCTTTAAAAAATGTGCTAATAGCTGAAAGGTTTAGATGGGAAAGTCTCACATCAAGTCTACTTTCAGGTCAAAAGGTTAATTGGTTGGGAGGTGGTCGAAATAAAATAAAAATAAAATAATATATTGTACATTTTGCAGTCATATATTATTATTGTTGTTAATTTTGCTTTGTAGATAGTTTATGTCGTCTGATTTATGTTATCTTTTGTCTTTGTACTTGTTTTTAAAAATGAAAAAAACAAACAGTTTGAGAAGAAAATCAATCAGTAAAAGGAGTTATTAAAATTCTGCCTTCAACCTATGAAAAATGTGAAGGGAAGCCAAAGAAGCCCCACACATGCACAGGTTTAACATGTAAAGTCCCCTCAGATGAGACCCAGCCAGGATTCCCGCCAGAGGGTTGTTGCTGTGAGGTGACAGTGCGAATCACCACAACATCGCACAACCCTAATCTTAAATTTAAGAACAAAACCCAAATCAGTTTATCCAAAATTCATACTTATGACCCCATCAGCTGTTAGGGATTTTAATGAGTGTGCAGTAGGACTCTCTCATGAAGCCCTGCTTAACAGTTTTTTTTAGCTGTTACAAAGATATGCCATCATCTGGATGGAGTGACAGCAAAGAGGGCTTTTAATATTCCCACATCTTCTCTGATCTTTTGTTCCTTTTGTAGCTGATTTTTAAGATCCTTCAACTACTATGTAATGTTAGTTTTGTCAGGAGATGAGGCAACAATGGCGCAACTTTCCTTTGCTTCTTGCTCAGTCAGTTTGGCAGTTTGTTCCTCAAAAGTTTCTGTTTGTTCTCAAAATGTTTCCTTTCTCCCTCCCTGTTGAAACAGTTTTTTCTTCACATTGCTTTAATCTATAGATGTTAATTTATCCGTATGCTTTTTATATAAGGCGTTTTAATAAGTTATTTGTGTGTGAGTGATGAGAATATTTTTGCCTTAAAGCAAACTATAAGCAAGAACTTGCAAAATGTTTTTTTTTTTTACTCTCTAAACAAACTTTTCAGTAACTTCTCTATTATTTTATAACCGGGAGAGCACACAAAAGAGAATAGTGGTGGAGGTGGAGGCAGGTAGAGGAGGAAGGTGGGAAGGAGCTTTTAAACAAGCCGAGCCACCAACTGCTTCTGCTCATCTTTTCTCTTATCTTAATAAGTAATGAGGCTGCCACAGGCTGACAATGAAGCATTTTGGAAATAGTTCTAATGCATGGCTTTGAAAGAGGTGGCTGGGCATTGATGTATGGCTAAAACAGGCTTGAAAACAAGTGAAATATTAATGGGCTGTTTCCTTGGAGTTAATGCAGGATTCACCTGATTGCTTTGGTAAAAGACAGGAGAAGACAGGAAGGTGGAAAGGCAGCAGGAGTGTGGTTGCAAGTGTCTTATGACACAAATGTATGACTATTAACAAAACAAAACATCAAAACATAAAATGTGTTCATAGAAAACGCTAAATGCGTATAGTTGTATAACACTTTTCCTCGAAGGCCCAAAGCCCTTTACAGTCACAGTCCCATTCACTCATTCACACACACACATACACACACTGATGGGGCTCTGCCTCCAAACACTGGCGCCAACCTTCTACCAGAGGTAAGGTGGGGTTCAGTGACTTCCCCAAGGACAGTTTGATACATAGGTGGGGAGACGGGAATCGAACCTGCAAGCTTTCAATCAGAAGTTGATTGCCTACCTCTGCCACGGCCGACCGTGGCGCACATAAATATCAACCACAAAGATGTCTTTTTATTGCAAAATAGTGTCTGGATGCCATTTAACATCTGCTGTACTAATTTTTATGACCTTTAGTTTTTCCATTTTTATTGTCTTCTTCATCCTGATCATGTGTGGAAAATGGGCTGCGCAGACACAAAACAAGCAGCCAGCATAGAAAAAACAAACATCTTTGTTTTTGTTCAGATTAATTTTTTTAAGGTTTGTTTAACAGTTAATTCTGGACTCAAGCTTACTGTTTTGATTCAAACTTCAAATCAGGATGTCAAAGCAGCTGATCATAACTTAAAACACCACAAGGGAGCAGCAGTGTGAAGGGAAGAAGTCTGATAAACTGCATCATGAATCCTGAGCCCGTTTAAAAAGGTTTATAATATAATAAACAGCTGGTAAAAAGTTGTCAAAAAAAATAATTTGAGATATTTATTCATGCTAATTTCAAAAACCTAATACAAAAATGTTTTTTTTTTTTTTTGTTGCCTGACAAAGGAAACATGCTACACTGTTCAGAGGTGTGTTGTGTAATGACTGAAGGGGCATGCAGGATTCAAAAGTTCTGACTGCAGCAGTGGCGCAGAGCACAGAGCGCTGTAAAACGCCACTCAGGCCCTGGAAAGGTCAACAGTTAGAATAACTTTTTGTTAGTGGAAAAAAGAAAAGAAAGACTTGGCAGCATTATCACAAATTGCTTCCAGATTGTTTCTTTCTTTTGCGGCAAGTTATTACCAAAATTGAGTGCAGACACTGACACCATTACAGCGGAATCATAAGTCTCCCTTTGATGTGAGGAGTGAGTGGGCACACTCTGAAACTCTCAAGCATAGCCCCTCTTTCTTGTCAAATCACCCACTTCCTATTAGCTCTGTGCAATAAAGTCTGTAGAATTCTGGGATTTTATAGCTCACAAGATTACAGTGTGACTTATGAGTGATTGAAACTGTCGAAATTCCTAAAAGTAATTATTTTTATTTATTCTTCAAAGTGAATTAAATTTATTTTTTGAATAGGGACAGATATAAAACATAGACTTACAAAACAGCAGTCCCCGGCACATATCATAATGCTTTTAGCAGAAGCTAATTTGCAGCATTTGTCCCTAGAAGAGCTTTTTTTCCTTTTCTTTTTTTACAAAAATAAGAATTAAAAAATAAAATGTAAATAAAAAATGCAATAGACAAACAATTACTGTTAAAAACTACATGAAAGAATTTAAAAACAAATCAGATTAACCCATTAGAACATGCATTAAATACTTCAGTTGGAACAACCAAGACTTAGTTTGTTAGTTTAAAAGGATAAAACTTGTCACAGAAGATAAATCAGTGGGAAATAAAGTCTAGAACTTTGCCCCTTTCACAAAGAATGCAGTTTGTGAAAAAGAGGTTTTGCTAAAGGTAGCCTTACAGTTTAAACTAGAGCCTGCACCAGTGTATCTTCTGCACCTACATAATTAACACATATAAAAGTTCTTAAAGTTTTAGGTGCCACTTCACAGTTAACATTTGTGTGTGTGGTTTATTTACTTTCCACGGTTGAAGTCACCAGTTCACAGATAACTCGTTTTTAAAGCCAGACCAAACTATTTTAAAACTAGAAATTAAAAAAATGAATGAATGTTTACTTGAATCGTGTCACAAACCTGTGCCTCAATTTAATTTTTGTTTTTACAACTTCAGGGAGATTAAATACTCAGCGGGTCCACAGTCAAATCTGACACAGCCTAACTCAGTGTTTTCTGGAGTTAATGTGTCAGGATAAGAAAATACAGTTGATAAAAACACTTGTCTCTATGTCCAGTTTTCTCATGCAAATTGGGAAGTTGCACTCCAACGACATTAGTGATGGGATAAGTATACTGGAAATACAGAAAAAACTGAATAAATACCCAAGAAACACAAGAATTTTCACCCATTCTGGCTTTATTTGTTTCCCTAATTTCTCAGTTTAGAACGGAACATGTTTACCTACCTGGTCTCTCTTTGACTTTGTGATTGCTCCATAAAAGACTACAAGTTTCCGATGTTAACCTGCCTCAGCCCCTGTGACAGTGTGACTTTCCTATTTTACTGAATTCATTGTTTCATGTGCACAAAGACATCCTTTCCTTTGCGCCTAATTACATTTCCTCAAATATGAACTTCTTCACACTGCAGCTGCAGTGTTAATATCCTGTCGGAATGTCACATTCAGCACACTTTAGCTTTGCTGTTTTTTAAGTTTCTCTGAAACTGAGGTCCACTAGTGGCTAAAATGAAAAGCAAATATTAATATGTGCCGGTGTTAATCTGGAATTTAAAATATGAGAAGCCAAAAAAGGGTGATACATTCACAGTTAAAGGCGCATTTACTTCTCTGTTTGTAGTAATTTCTTTCCCTTAACTGACTGTTGGCACATTGTGCAAAAGGTCAAGGATTTTGGAAAAGTTAACGCTCATTTCATGACAAGTTGTATTTATTCTGTAAATATTTTATTGAAACAAAAATAAATCCTAAAATACAAACCTTTCATCCTAAAAGTCTAACACCCTTTTGAAGTGCTTTAATTGTGTGGAACCGTATAAAAACCATTAATCTGCCATATTTAGTTAAAGAAAGACACTTTAATTTGATACATTTGCCAGGTTTCATATGATGGGTTTTTGTATTTTACCAGAGATTTACAACTTTGTACAAATGGTTAGAACAGTTGCTTTAAGCTACAATCCCCAACACTGCAAAACTGGTTAGTATTGAAGTGTCTTTATGAGAGGCACCTGGAAATCCCTGTGTAATTTCAGCCCAATGGATGGCCTTCACTTCAGTGCTTTCACATTAGAAGGCCAATTACTGGATGAGGAGATGGAAGGGTGTTAGTAAATATGAAATAGGTGGTCCGGGCTGACATAAATAGAGTTAACCCAGGAACAAGGTGAGATCAAGGGGGCTGCATCTATATTAACCAATCTGTCAGTGTCTGCAGACACAACAGCTGACCAAAGATAAGGAGTATATGCCATAAAAAAAATAACATGCAAACTGTTTGGATAACAGTTTTAAAATATTAAGGTTATATGTTTTATCCTAATTGCATTTTCTTCGAAGAGCCATGTAAATCCTATCCTGGTTTGGTCAGCTCCACGCTCCAGCATTCATCTGAAATGGGCCACCTCTTTTACCATTGGGGTTGTAAGTGATGCATACAGTTTAGCTAATGCTCTTTATTCATATCGAGTTTTATTACTAAACACTCTGACATACTTCTGACTGTGGCTTTAAAAAATGGCACTTTCACTTCTTTACTTAATTTTTTTTTTGGCTTTGTTGCCAGATTTAAAAGCATATTGGTGTTTATGCAGAGAGAGCTGTAATGATCCATCATACCATGTGGGGGAAAGAGGGCCGAGTTGTCTGCTGCACATAAATAAGCTGCAATTTGGCCATCTGTTTGGATTCTTTGCGTCTCCCTGGTGACCCCCATCTGCTTTTACATTATCAATTACACTTCAGCCATTCCCTCGTCCCCCGCCATCGACCCCAAAAAACATGAATCTTCACACCTTAAGAACTAAAAGGGCCATGGCAGATTGGAGATTAAGCTTTTGTTTCTAGATACATTTTCAATTAAATAATACAAGCATTATTAAAAGTGAAAGACTATTGCCTACTTTTAAAAAGTCAAATATAAGATTTCTCTTTACCTACTTGGGCTTGGAGGTTTTGTCGTTGTGAACCGTGGTTGTTTCCTCTTATTTAAGTTGCTTGTTGTGTCAGCTCCCTGGGTGCAATGCAGAGATGAGGCACAAAAGATTGGATTACATCTGTTGATGGTTATTTAATGTAGTATTCGAAATGTTTTACATTTGTATTATTCTCTGAAATACATTCTCTGTTTAGAATTAAACTGAAGGTAGACAGATCCTTGAGTTTTGTGTATTGGCCCTAGCTGTTGGGTGAGGTATAAGTTCTTCTTTAGTCACTTAAAGATAAAATAGTGTTCATCCACATTTCTCAGTAGCTCAGTAAACCAGAATCAGATTTTCTTGTCAGTTTTCTCAATAGTTTTTATTTTAGTTTAAATTTTTTTGCATTTGGCAAATCCCCTGTGTGGAGAGGTGAGCTGCAAACACAAACCTTTTGGTTCTAAACTTTTGAAACAAATGCTGAGTGTCAAGAGACCATGCAGTCCCCTATTAGGAGGTTTTGGTATAGTCGCATTTTTTAAACTTTTGCGATTTTCAGTCAGTAGTAGTACCAGTCTTTTTTAAAATTTATGATACTTGGTTATTTTATTGTTTTATACTTGTATTAATGTTTTCTTATTTCTATCCTTAAGTCTTATAATTGTTTTGTTTTTATTGTGGCAAATGGAGCTTGGGTCTGTAATAAAGCTTTTTCATCAAGCAGGAAGACACTGGGTCCCATCTTTAGAATTTTTCTTTTGACCTGGCCATACTTGAGTCCCATACTCGGGGGTGCTCTCACCAAGCCACTGAGCTGGTACGTGGGGTTCTGTGACCTTGTTTCATGGCAGTTTCTTGCACTAATATGCCAGTGAGTTTCTGTTTGACAACATTTTTTTTGTGAAAGCACATCCGCAGCCGAAGGTTTTAGTCGAATTAGGATTTGTTTAGTCCGTTTGTTAAAATTTGCAATTATAAAAGCTCACCTGAACTCTAATGTGGACCAAACAAACACATTCTAGTCTGCTTGAAAGTGTAAGTCTTAAGGGGGAACCACAGAATGGAAGCACCATAAAGATGATAAAGGCTGTCGCACTGCAAGCAAAAAACATATAGAAGGAATATTTAGAAGTATGACTAACAAAACAGTCAGAGCAGTGGTGAAGCAAAGAGGTACAGGCACATTTTTCTTTGTGATAATCGGAGGATTAGCTAGACTAATTGTTTTTATCTTCAAGCTTTTTTTCACCCTCTTGGTCAGCCAATACCACAATATTACTCCTTAGGGAGCAACATCTACGAGCCTTTAATTTTTTTCCCCAGAAGAGTTCGGTCTGCATCAGGCTTTAGCCCATTGGTTGTTTTTTATTCTCTTAAATACTTTTATTTAATGATGGTATATTTCTTTTTCAGGTGTGACTAATTCTGATTTGAATTTGTGTATTTAGCGACTAAGAAGAGGTTGCAAAATGCCAACTCTGATGCTGCTGAAACCAAACTTTCCAACTGAAAACTGAAAAAAATGTCCCATAATCAAAATCAAGTTGACTGAGCATTGAAGTGTGGTATGTGGTACTTTTTCTTTCCATACATATACTTCCTGTGACACATTTGGACAATCACAGAACTAGAGAGCGCTGACAATCTGCAGGGAAGTTCTAACCAGACATTTATCTCTATCATGTCCTTTGTTTACCCTACAAAGACCTCCCTGAAATGACTACACTGATAGGAGTCTAGAAAGCACCCTAAAAAGATGCTTATAAAAATCTTACATTGGCAATAAAGTTTGTCAGTTAAGTAACAAACTTGGAAAGTGTAAATACGCAGACAGTACTTGGGAAGGAGCAACACTGAGTTGTGCAGGTTTCCAGGAAAAGTGTTGAAGTTCTCTGGGGGACAGGTATGTGTGGGAAGAGGACCAGTGTTGAGTGCATGCTACCTCATTAATATGGAGACAGGTGCTCTTTAGATGAGTTCATAAGCAGTTCAACCGCAGCCTGGAAGTAGTGCACTTTACAAGGCTGTTCAAAGATCTTTGACATCTGAGGAGAGCTGGTGAAGCCAATAATCCCACTTTCAGAATGTGAGTCTTTCCTCTGAGATCAATCCCAGATCAAAACATCAAATAGAACTGATGCTTTTCTCTTTTCAAACCCCCCTTCTCCTCCCATTACAAAAAAAAAAACACTTACGAGCTGGTATTAGACAAGCTAGCAAAAGTGTCATTACCGCTGAGAGGATGGGAAGGATAGATTTCCATCAAATTGTGGAATATTTTCCTCCAATTTAAGCCTATGGTTAAGAGTGGAGCATTATTGATAAGTCTGTGCTCTGGGTACAGCGATGTGCCCAAGAGCCCAGAGGGAAGCAATCCACAGAAGTGGGCTTTCATGTTCATCTATGTACAAGAACAAAGCGAGGATTAGAATTGGGCCTTTGATCCACAAAGAGGGAGGAGTATTTTTATTTTTTTTCCTTGCCCCTAGAGATGGCAAAGAAGTTTATTGAGAAGAACCAAGTGTCGCTTCTTGCACCCCTGCTGATCCCCACACTGTCCTTTGCCTTGCAAAAGAGAGTGTGGGAAAAAAAAATGTCACTACCTAGCATCACATTGTGCATTCACATTGTTCACTTTGTATATTTGTAAGACGTCCAAGTAAGCTACAGATCATATGCACATGTTGTAGTTTACAGAGAAAGCCGCACGAGTTGTCTTGTTTAATCAGAAAGGCCCTTTTTCTTCATGCACTGCCAGGAAATCAGGTTAATTATTCCTGGTCTTTTCTAATTCGAACAGATGTTTTAGTTTGACGACAGACCGGTCAATCTGTTTGTATTGATGCTGTCATTTCTGGAGGCAAGAAAGGGTCCGAGTTAAATTGTAGATATGTCGGGAATCATGTTTCATCCTTCTCTAAGGTTTATAAGTAGATTACCTTTTGTAATTCGTTTTGTTACACCAGTCAATAAGCGTCCGATGCAAATGCGGTTCATTTGTATTTGAATTGATGTCCTGTCCCCATTAACTTATGCCTTTAATGCATTCTGGTACATTAGTAAATAGACCTCCTGGATTAATCATTAGTTCATTGGAATCATTTGCTTTCCTCGTGCTAAATCGAATCTCTGACATTGGTAATAAGGGCAGACTTTACCTGCCTCCCTGGACACTCAACAACAAGGAAGACAATTTTTAGCACAGCATGGTTATATTTTTGAATGAATTGTTCTCTCGATTCAAATTTGCCCTTTTTCTCTTCATTAAGTTAATTTAAACAAATGGAACGATCCATATTGTTTCATTTCCTTCTTGTAGTGTTATTGTTAAAGTTAGAGTGTTAAGGACTTTGAGTGTACTTAAACTGCTTACCTTCATTTGTTTTTGCCAAAACCTTATTTTTATTGAAAATTTCTTGTTTTGTGTTCATAACACATCATCCAATTAAGTTTCACTTGTGTCATTTAACTTCCACAACAAGACTTTTTTTTTTTAATTACATTTTTCAAATTGACTGAAACTTTTGATTTAAAAACTGCTGTTTCCATGGCAACATAAATTATTCTATATTTCTAGCAGCTGGATGGTTAAGCTGGTTGCGTGTAGGACTGGCGCATGGGAAATCAGAGCTGGTTTCCCAGGGCACACGATCTGCTTCATCCAGTGTGGGGTCCTTGGATGAGACCCTTAGCGCTACTGCTTAACAATGTAGCCAAAAGGGGGCCCCAGTTTGGATCTCCCTGTGCTGGTCCCCAGCTCGGATAAAATATAGGCTTGTGTCAGGAAGAGCATTTCAAATCTCCGTTAAACAACCTGTTTATATCAGTAAAAGCTAATTCGCTGTGGTGACCCCTGAAGGGATATGCAGAAAGGTGAACAACAACAACATCTGATTCTGTATTTCTGTAGGACATGCATGTTGATATCAAACTAATGAAGCTGATATTTTCAATTATTACAGCAGTGATGACCTAGCTGGCCTTGAATGTTTTAAACTGAAAGATTGCTGATTCAAATTCTTTAATTGCCAAGATTGAACCTGCAAATGCGTTTTGCTGTCCCACAACGGTGCCCTTGAGGAAGGCTCTTGTCCTTTACTGACGCTAGTCTTTGGGCACATCAGTATTGCTAATGTACTAATTAAAGTTCATAAAGAGGATGTGAAGGTATTAGCTTTGACATTCTGGTCCAAAATTTGAAGCAAACTCGAAGAACCAGTTGATGGAGTTCCTCAAATCACCACTGGAGGCTGGTTGCAAAGTAGCAATTTTGCAAAGATGTCAAAAAATGGAAAAAATAAATTCATGTCCAGTTTGACATAAAAAAAAAAAAAAAAAACCTCCTTAATTAGCCTTTGGTATGAATTGTCTCCCAGAACCAGTTTGTCATAGTTGGCACTGGGGCATTTGCTTCCCATCATCTTAGCACTTGAATTTACACCTGAATCCAGCATATCGGTATGGTGATATTTTAGGTTCTTCCAAAGGGTACAGATCTCTGCTTTTCAGGAGGTGATCTGAGTAGAGCCACTACTATTCCTCTCCTAGCGGAGCAAGTGGATCTGGTTTCCAACTTGGGCTGCAAATGTCAACCCAGACAGCTTCCAGGTGAGGTCTTCCTTAAGGAAGGCAGGCAGAAAGATGTTCCTATGCTGACCTGGAAACATTTCTTTTTCTGGCTCTGTGACCTAATCCCTAAAAAGTGCATGAATTAGTAGATCTTATTACAGATTTCAGTTGCATGGAAGAACCTTTTTTTCATTGTATGATAATTCATAGATTTGGAAATATGATAATTTAAACTTTCAAGAAACATTGTGTGATCCTAAACTTTTATCAAAATCTGAAAGCAGCTTTGAATCTTCAGCGCTGTCTGGAGTTAATTTATAGCTGTCTTATGTTTCAATGGCCTTTGATACAGCATTAGTGGAAATGGCACATACTTGCAATGTTTAGTAATCATTGCTGTGAATAAGTAAAGACAATAGATGCTGTAGTTTGTGATGCCCAGAATGCCCTCAGTGAGTTGTTATGAATTCATTTTCAGTAATTCCATTGCATTGTGCTTTTGTTACTGCTGCAAGACATGCTTAGTGGCCACTTTAAATTTTGTTATGTGCCATGAATAAATCGAACTGACATTCACTCTGTGAGACGAGACATGACCTGGAATACAAATATCAAGCAAGGCTGTTCTTGACAATTCCCGTGTGATTACAAAAGAAAAAAAAATCATTTTGTCTTTTGATATGTGACAGCTCGCCCACCAGGTCAGAAGTTATTTACAGCAACAGCAGAGGCTGCTGAGCATTGAGTGGTGTCTCGTAACTCATCCAAAACAAGTCATGGTAAATGTGCCGTTAACCAGCAAACACTTCCATTGTCCTTTTTTGTTTCCTGTCACCCTCAAAGTAGATCAATTCTCTTGATGGATATTTTTTTAAGAAGAACGTGTTTGGGAAAAATATTGTAACACAGGATCATGGATGGAGCTTGGGGTTTGCAGGTCCTTAAAAAGCAACATTAATAACCAGGTGTGGGTGATCTCATAGTTAAGTGTTTTCTGTTTATTTACACTTCTTCCTACACTGTCAAGCTTCTGCTTATTTGACAAAAAAGGACTCCATACATCCTCACTTTAAAGCATTAAAGAAGGCTCTTGGTATCGCACGAGCAAGAGACATTACTAACATTTGACACTGACACCATTGTTCCTTTGCTCAGTACAAATACTTACAAATACTCTTCCAACCAAAAAAAAAAACTAGTTCTCTTTTTAATGGAGGAGTCAAACAGACGATAATTTTCCACACCTACTGCATATTAATGAGACATATTAATGACACCTAATTGAATGCATGTATAATTGATATAATTGATTACTCTACACTGAAGGACTCCGTTTTGGGAGAAAAATGATCCTATTACGCCAAGTTCAATCCAAATCTAGGCAGTCAAAACACCTAGATTGTATTACATCAATGTTAAATGTCATAAGTGTCACATTGATTATTCATATGCTGGACTTCATTATGCGCTCATCTTTACTGTTGATTCACGTCAAACACATAGAGGTAGTAACAAGCAGTGCAGCATTTTCCAGTTCAAGTGTTAAATGGTAAAGCACACACATAAAAACCACTAATAAGAATATGATTATATTTTTCAACAAGTCAAAAGTCAAAGTAAACTAATGTTTTCACATACATAGAAATTGAAATTCCGTTTCTCTCAAGCGCCAGTCTAAACAGGGAATCTAACTTCAAATTACAAAATAAAATACAAGAAGACGAAAAAAATAAAGTGACTATGAAAAGAAGTAAATCCCACTGTAATCTTGCAGGGTCACAAAAATAACTTCCTGAGTGAGCTATATTTGTGAACCATGGGATCAGCTTTGACATTTCTAAACAACGTTTTGTTCTCTTATAATCGATTTATCATCAAAGCTAAAACTGCGTGGGAACCAGAAATGAGTGTTGTGCTCTCAAAGGGATGGTGAGTTAAATAAAATTGATCGAGTACACGCCAGTGTGACCTGTGACTGTTTCTGCCTTTTATAATTTAGTTAGTACAGTTCAGTTCAGGTCACTGTGTTGGTCAGGTCAATTCTTTCAGCTATTTTGAAGTTATCTCCCTCAGTGAATGTCATGATCTTGCGAGAGTGACAGACCCAGATGCTGGAACCCGGAAGGAGACTCGGGAGGCGGCGTGTTCGATGGGAAAAGTTTTAATACTTTTCACAGTTGGGAAGGCATTTATGAACAATGGATAATCCCAGGATACTTGGACGACCAGAGGAGGAGGCTGGAGGGTCTTGACGGCAGTAACCGTGATTTCCAAGATGGAGTCAGAGACGAAGCATGGTGAGGCGAGCGGATGATGGACTGCAACCAGGTGAGCTTCTCGTGGGTGAGGTTTCCTGAAGCAGCATAGAAACAAAGTATTAGCGAAGAGCAGACAGGCATGAGGGAAGACTTGAAGTGGCCAGACTAAGCACCGTAGGAACAACAACGAACTGGCGTCGAATAATGATCCAGGGTCTCCTTAAGAGGCTGCAAGGTGATGAGGTGAGCAGAAACAGCTGGTTGCGACAGGTGAAGCTGAAGAGGGGGAGGAGTCTGACAGAGGCACCATGACAGTGAACATATTAAGAAAATACATTTGGCAAAGGAATTAAAGGAAACCTCTTTAATAAATTATTTTTCCTAATTCAATAGCTAAGTAGTTGGATTATGTCTTTTTTTGTTCTTTTGCAAAGCAACAAATGTCATAAGGATTATTTGCTTGAAATTGTCTGATGTCTATTCAATACATTTTCCAAATATATTTTCTTGAAATGCAAACCATCAGCTTTCTGTGATTATTTTTTTTTTTCCTCAAACCGATTTTCATTGAGGCCGCTTATATCTGTCCTTTCTCTGTGCCAGGTGGCTGATCGGTCATGCGGGGGTCCACCTCTAACCCAACCTTTGCTCTGTAACTTTATTACTCAAGTGTGTCTGTTGAAGAAATAGAGCTCGTTTCCATGAAATAAATAGGAAAATGATCTTTTTTTTCTATTCACGTGACACCATAATGAACAATTTCATAATCAGGATGTACTTGACTAAAGGTGTGCCACTGCTCACCAGACTGCATTGTTGTGAAATTATCAGTTCAGTTACAACCTCTCACCCCTGCTCTGCAAGTACACATGATGTTTGGCAAAAATTACACGCCTTGCAGCCAATTCATAGGATCAGAGCAATCATAAACTCTACCCTGGCAGTTTGCACTGTCTCTGCTATTTGCAGTCTGACACTGTCTATGCATTTAAAGTGCATGGTGGATGTCATCTCTGAATACATGACTTCATCCAAATGAGATATTTTATTGTTGTATTTTTGTAACGATAAAGATTTCACAGCCAAGTGATTCAGTCATGAAATCTATGCCTGTGACAGTGATGCTTATGGCTCAAAAGACTGATAAAGGCCCCTGAGAAGCATTGTTGCAGAGCATTCTAACCATGCAGGGGATTTTGATAAATAAGAATTGAATTTAGTTCCAGCTGTGACATGTTGATTGATCAAAAAGCTCATGGCTAAGGCCTACCTTCTCTCGTCTTATTTATCCTTTGTCAAATGGTTTCAAAATCAATACTAGCCTTGTACACAACCTTTTTCTGCTGTGGGCACTCAAAGAAGGAGGGGGGTATAGAAGGGAAAAAGAAAACACCTGCTCTCTGGGCAATTGTTACTAATTTTTGCTGTCAAACATTTGAACACAGAATAATTATTTTCTCTGTGGTTTCAGGGCACGATAGATTATTGTACAATCCATTTAGATAACTTCAGAGAGGGGCTGGAAAATGAAATCGCCCCAAACCACACAGGCTGAGCCGGGAAAGTGATCTATCAGACACTGCAGCCAATAATTCAACTTAAAGATGCCAGTGTCTCAGGTGACCCAGACTCTTCAAGAAAGAAGGAAAACAAACCGCATGTGATGATACTGATGAGACTTATATGGTTTTCAAAGGAGACATTTGGATTAGGCATCTTCACAGCTGTTTTGTCGCTGAGCTTGTTTGACGTCTTCAAACTATGTTGACTGCTAAAGCACATCAAAGACTCCTGATCTTTCCTGTTAGTGATGGAGGCAGCCAGGAATCTGTCTCCTGGGTGCAGCTGTTCCTTAGAAAGTCTAATTTCTCTTTGCTTTAGTGAAAATCTAGAGCGCCTACAGAAGTTCACATCAAGGATGTAAAGTCAGGGAATAAGTGAGTAAACACTCCAAGGTGCACAGTGGCAAAGCAGGGTTTTGTTTTTGAGGTAGGCCAAGTCACCAAGGATGCAACAACACTCTTTCTTCACGATTCAGGTCAAACCTCAATTTTTGGGTCCTGATTTTATTTCAGATCGATATACGATTTGTGTTTTACAAAACAACAACAGCAACCCCAAAATTCCGAAAGAAAATATCACTTTTAATTTGCTAATACACAAGTAACAATAAAGAAAAAAAAACAACAACTTTTAGTTGGCTTTAGTGGCGAAGCTAGACTATTTTATATGGTTGGGTGGGAGAGTGGCAGAAGACTTAAGAAGGGTGCCAAATAAGAACAGGAAGGTGGAAGGTCATTACAAATGAAAGGATCAAATATGTATATTTCAAACTGTTTTATTAATCTTACTTTTATTTAAAAAGCAGTTATTTTAGCTGAGTTGCTATTCTACGGCTTAAGAAAGATTGTATTGATGATGATTTTTTAAATCTTTGTCAATAGTGATACTAATATTGACTCAAAATTGGGGGAAGGGGGGGGGTAAGTTAGGGCAAAGCTTTTTGCCCCCCAGTTGCCCCTGGTTGGTTTATACTGAGCCTTGGTGTAAAATTATAAAACAATAACTAATAAATCCTTCATAGATTTAGCACAACACGCGTTTGGCACTTTGAACATAAACCTAATGGTGTGCAGTAGGGATTCCTACGATTCGGGTCATTGCTGTAATGTACAGCTCGGTTTTAAACAGAGAATCCCGAGTAGCTACTTTTAATAAAGCAGAAAATCAAAGCAGGTGTGCCAAATTTGTCATGGGCAAAAACTGTGTTTGTGTGTTTACATTCTTTTGACTAATATAAATCTTCAACCGTTTATGCAATTAAAGCAAGTCCAGTAAAGCTTTATGCTTCGTGGTTGTTTGTGGTAAACGCATTCCACACTTTAGGTGAGGTGCTGCAAAACAATTAATAAACTGTTAACAAAGTCAATTAATACATTTGTTAAGCTTATAGGCAGTTTAGTAATATGGACTTTGAAGACAATGGTCTGACTTTAGTTGTTAATAAATCTTATTGAGACTTTCAGGTATTTGTAAGACATCAATACTGCTAATAAATATTTTACTAGCATCCTACACATTAATAAAGCCTATTAATTTGTTCAGTTAGTTAATAAAACGTATTAAGCTTATTACCACTTAGGCTTGTGTGAGATACGTATGCTAATAAATGTCTTACTAGAACCTCAAACAATAATAATACTTCTTAATTTCTTAACAAAGGTTGTTAATAAATCTTATTAAGCTTATTAACACTAACAAATTTGTTAGATATCTATAAATCCAATAAATGTATAATTAGCATCTTAAAACATCCTAATGATAATGCTTGTAAATGTGTTAACTAAGTAATTTAATAAACCTTATTAGATATATTGTACTAATAAATGTCTTACTAACACCCTAAAAATTCTATTATATTGCTTGTTAATGCGTTAACAAAGCTTGTTAAGGAATCTTAATATAAAGTGTTACCCTTAAGTTTTAACTAGAAATGAAGTGTGTGAGAAGAACGGCTGTACAGACAGGAACCCCTCCCAATATACCCTCCAAAGTAGGGCAATGTCCTCAAGCAGTGACTCAGAGTAAATCCTCTTTGCAAAAAGTTTTTAAAAAATGCCCTAAAAATTAGTATCCACAAATACTAATACAGAAAACAAGGAGGTAAAACTAAAAAGGTGAAACATTGTTGTTCATTGGTGTCGTAAGTGGCATGTGTCTTGGTAACAGGTGTTTGGGCATAATGTGAGCCACTGCACTGCTTATGGCTAGGATTAATATCATGATTACAGCATATAAAGATTGTTTTTAAAATGTGAGGAAGCCATTACAGTTCAGGTAGTGTAAACAAAAACACCAATCAATGCACATGTATCAGCAAAAGATCAGAGTAAAGGTACTGACAGACACTAACAAGCAGATAAAATCAAGAATAAAAACCCAATTCATTATACAGGAATACCTGGTAATCAGGTGGTAAATTAGGGGGCGTGGGGAGACAGCATAAGACAATAAATAAAAAGTAGTGGACAAATGAAACGGATGAAAGTAACGAACTTTACATGCTGATTTGTAAAGAAAACAATAAGACTCTCTGGGTTTTGCCTATAGAAATTGTGGTCCGTAAGCACCTGAGATTAAAGCCACCCAGTCTTAAGGTCTTCACTAAGACCAAATGTGTACAATAAGGAACAGACACAAACTGAAATATGTTTGTGTTGTTTTATGTTCCTCTTCATTTATTTACGCCATGGCCAACTGTGCTGTGTTTTATAAAAACAAAGAATAGAAGCACTTATGAGTAAGTGCCCTCTGCCAGGGCAGACGAGTAACTGAAACTAGTGTTTATAAAGAGAAACAGACATTTATGAGCCTTTTACGAGACACTTAAATCAAGCAGGATGACTTGTCTCAAATTTTTAATGAGCTTTTTAAAATTAAAGTTGAGACCACTCCACAATATTACCATTAACCTGTCTACGTCTGTCTCTGCAGCTGTAACCAAAGCTCGCATTTAACGTTTTCCATTCTCTCTTTTTTTCCGTTCAGAGTTCTGGGAGAGTGTTTATCAGACATGGGTGACTCTGCCCTCGAGTCAGACCCTACGCTGAGACAAGAGACACATCATAACATTGTCTGTCAAATGATTTGTTGCACACTTGGCATAAAAAGGCTTTCAAAGGCATTTCTCAATTCATTTTTTTGAGCTAATGGAAAGTCAGACAGCCACGCTCTCCCTAAACAATGAGTTAAAGAAATGCAACAGCTGTACTTGGTAAAACAGTTTGTTCAGGTGTAATGAGCCACAGTAACTCAGACAGACTGATGGAAATTGCAGGTTAACTGTTGCAGCCTCACATTGAGACTTGCAGTAGGATGAGTCGTGGCTTCTTGCTTATAATAAATTTATAATAAAGAAGGAGGGGACTTAAACACGGTTATTTAGACAGCTGAGGACATTTTATTTTCTCTCAAATGTCGATTGTGCGCAACCATTAGTAAGGAAGCTCCAAGAAGTGGCCATCTGTACACTGCACAATTAGTCAAGATGGAGGGCAGGCCGAGCTGAACCTTGTTATGCCCCAGTCAGTCCATGTAATTATTATTGCTTTGGAAATCAATTCAAGTCAAGATGATGGAAATGAAGAGTTTGTTTGAAAAAGACTTAGTTTAGGTGGTAGTTTATGCAGCTGGTAAGCTGGCGCAAGGGACGAAGGTGTATGATACAATGCTTTTTGTGTTCTACAGAAATAGAGGATTTTTTTCTATTAGGTCAGTTTTTGGGATACAAAAGAAGAATGAACCCAGTGTGTTTTTAGTGCGAATAGTTGAACCTAATATTTTAAAATACATGAAATGTAGACGCCAAAGTCTAAAAAGTTCAGACATACTTTAAATTAAATGGTCACTGGCAAAATAAATATATAACAATTGACGTTATGCATTTGGATTTGGGAACCTCAAAGAGAAATAGATAAATGCGCTCACAACATATTCCACTGTATTCGTCTGTCTTTAAAGCTCAAAATACATACCTCCTTGGTTAGACACAGTACAACAAAGACTTACCTGGATTTTTTTGGAGAGTTAGTGAGACTGATGTGAACCTTGTATTGTGTTTATCATTTTTATAATTTTCACTGTCACATCCATTAACTACAAGCAAAAATAAGAGAAGTAACTTTTATATTGCCCATTTTTTTTGTGATGAATATTTACAGTGTGCCAGGTAAATTTAGAACAAGTAAAGTTCATGGAAAACATAAAGAAAATATACAAACTAACCCATCTATTGGCTGTACATTTGTGCAGCTCAGGGAGCATGTTACAGCCATCTAGGGCTGAGCATCAATAGACACCACATGTAATCAGAGTGTGTGTAGGATTTTAAGAAAACCTTCAACCATAGAGATATGCTTTTTTCACACAAAAAACTCAAAAAGAAGCCAAATGTTGGTTTCTTTGGGTTGCAGCTTGAGGCTTATGAAGGAAAATTGGAGTGTGTGACCAATTAAGTGGCTAACATATACCTAAGATTTACCATACTGACTTATCAAGATCATTTCACAACCAGATACCGGTATGTGTATTTAAAAAGATTTGCCTTCCCTGGCTGAATTTTTGAAACCAGTGTCATTTGTATTAACTGAGTTTTATTTTGTTTGTCAATGAGCTTTTATTTTGTTTATTCAAAGGAGAAACAGCTGGTTGTTAAGATTTGTCCCATGTTTGCACTGTCAGAACTCTGTTCTGTTCTTGACATGCTATCGAGTTGCTTTTGCTGCTCAAAAATATACCACAACAAATATAATCACTCCACTATTGTTTAAAATGAATTAACTGCATGACCCATATTTTGTCTTCTTCTGTTGATAAGAAAACCAATATCTTAGGGTTTATTCAGACTGGACATATTTGGTTCGCTGAAAGTGAACCCGAGTTCAGTCTGAATACACCCAAGTGGACGCTGAGCCACACTAACTCATCTTTCGAGGTGGTCTCTGTCCATTAACAATCGGACTGACGTCCAGTTCGCTCACCTCTAAGTGTTTTAAGAGTTTAAATATAGGCTTTGTGCTCAGAGCTGAAGAATTGAACAAAAACGGCCACTGTAGTCGGGCATTATGGAATGTAAAGAGAGCAGTGGAGTAACGATAAGACACAGCAACTCACTTCTCACACCATTTTCCCAACTATCCATATGTCATGAACACTTATCAGTGCACTTTCTTCAATTTCTCCTCAGGAAGCGTCTTACAGGATTCCTCTGCTGAACCCAAGTAGCAATAAAAATACAGACGTTCAAATTTGGTCAGGAAATTATAAAGTTTGAAAAAGTGGACTATTCTGACAAGGATTGCAAAGTGTAGTACCGCCATGGTTTCCTTCTCTTGATGCTTGGCCCCACCCTTGTAATTCCTGGCCAATGACTGAAGAGATCTTGAATCAGGTGGCTTTGTTTACAAGCTTTAGTTTGAAACAGAAATGTTGGTCTGATGGCAGACTGAATACAGACCAAACGCAAGGTTCAGGACTTGATCCGAAATAAGTGGACCCCTTTCCAGTCCAACAGACTTTTTCAGTCGAAATACACCCTTAAAATAGCCCAAATTTTGATTTCATGAATAACAAAGCAATTTTTGCAGTCATGTTTTGCAATATTTTGTGGCTTACACTTACACTGGAGATGTGATCACAACTAATATCCATAAAACACTGCAGCAAAAGACAAACTCAGGATTCAGCTTCAGTATTGTTTTTTGTGCAAAAACTTATTCCAACAAAGAAATTCTTTGTTCAATTAGTGGAACTGATTATTCATTCGAAAGCCATTGATTATAGTGGATTTGCTGTCAGCATCCTCATTATTCCCTCAGGAGGATAACAGCGCTTTGTCAAGATGCACGATGAGTTGATGATGTGTACCTCTTAGCGGTATGACATCTTCATCCATCATGGAAATTTTGGATCTCTCAATCTTCAGGCCGTTGGCTCTCAATCACAGCTCCTTCAGCTTCTGACAGGCAGCCACTGTAACACACAGGAGGAGCAGCAGATGAGCTCTCCATTAATGAAAAAATAACATATCACACAATATAAATGGGTGCAAAGAAGGGAGAGCACTTCAGAAATGCCCAGATAATTAGACTGTCCAGCAGCAGATTGATGGATGCACTATAATTACCTTTGTGTTATTATTTCAGGGCCAGGCAAGTAGGAAAAGATGGTTTCTCTGCTTTAAGTTGCTCTGATTCATTAATCTCATTAATGTGTGGAATTAATATCATTTTATCAGACATTCCAGAGCTGCTGCTGGTGGATGTTGCTTCGAGCCATGATTCAGAGCCGTCAGCCACAGCAGATGCATCACTTTAGCACAACACACCCGTAGCTCATCTGCTTTCAAATTGCACAATGCTTTGTGAAAGGAGTGGGCACACGGGAGTCCACGCCTCTTTAAGACGCTTTTGTTCAACCGGTCATCCTGAAAGCAGTTGACATGTTGGTCATGGAACATGACATGTTGGTCATGGAAGTTACTAGAATTCGTTATAACTTTATTTTGGATGGACCAAAAAAAAATGCAATAAAGCTTTTTATTTTTTTAAAAGACTTATTTTATAACTAAATTACTGGTAAGTTTCCTCATTTTAAATACAGAAAATAAGTGCTTAGCAATGGCAACAGTCAATCAGTGAAGAATTTCCTTTTTTTATTTTTTGTACCTGGACTGGCTTTCATGATTTTTTTAAGGGTCCTGCCGAGAAATTGCATTTCATTGTTATTCTTATTTTTAAACATCTGTTTTAGAGATGGTGGTGTAAAGTGTGACTTCGGGCTTGTCAAATTGAGTGGTTTTTTTTTTCTTCAAATTTTTTAATGGGATGCTTAGGGGACCATCTTTTCAAAAAAAAATTTGTTCATTTTTTAATTTGTAGACCGATATCTTTGAAAAATGTCCTATTGAGGAAAAAGGGTACACATAAAACATCCAGAAATCCCATTACATTAACAGTCAAATCAATGGAACTTTTGCACTTCACTGATGAATGTTTTCAAAACACACCAAAGCAGTAGGTGACCGGTTCGTTTGGATGTGATCAGCTTCACCCAGTGTGGATCTTTGAGCCCCATAGTGCTACTGCCCAAATATGTAGCCACAAGGGGGGCAAGGTTTGGGTCTGCCTGTGCTGGTCCCCAGCCAGGCATCCGCGGTAAAAATCTCTGCCAAAAGGCACTTGTGCAAATCGGTGAATGCTGGTTCGCTGTGGCATCCCCTAAAGGGGCATCCCCAAAGGTGAACAACAGCCTGTAATTTTGTGTTTATTAGGCAATTTACAAACAACAATAGATTGGCATATTTTAGTGAATTTTTAAAAATGTGAACACATTTTGAGCAAAAATTGACACATGGATACAATCATCCATATTTCTTAGTACTTAGGTCTGTGGGTGGCATTTTATATCACCAAGGATGTAGCTTGTCAAAGACATGTCCAGAGTGCAAAGTAAATGTGACATAAGAAGGAAAGAAAAAAGATTTCTTTTTTAAAGGTAGCTATGGGAATATTTTTTTTAGTTAGGTGCTGACTTAACTCATTTTCTTTCACTAAGCAGTAGCTTGAGCCATGCCCTGAAAGAGTAACGTTTCAGGGCATGGCGTTCACCAGCATCGTGTCCTATAACCCTGCAGGTGGTTTAGTTTGTCGATGGGAGGAAATGGGATCTTTACACCCAATTTGAAGTGAAGTGACTCAGAGTTTACATGTAGGATATCCCGTGACCCCGGTGTAATGACTTCCAGACAGCAGGTGGTCTTGCTCTTGTGTGGCACTGATAGGACTCCATAAACAGACTTAATCACATTCCTTTAGTGCTTTCTCTGCCGCTCTCTCTGCCTCATTTGGCTCTTGCCAAGCTGGGCATCTTTTTTTTTTAAACTGCGCAGCTTTTCCAGCTACTTTCCTCTGCCTGTTAACCTGTCAGTGGGTGAAGATTTTGGAGAACCTCCACAATACAACAACTCATGACACTTATCTGCTGTCAGTAACTTCAGTGCTATCTGTAAAACACATCTAGTACAAAGTGTAGCACTCAGCATGTAACATTTCTGATTTTATAAGACTAATGTGAAGCATTATGTTACTGTTGACACCAACTTTGGAGTTCGTTGTTTGAATTGACACAGATTAAAGTCACCTTAATACAAATAGAAGCCAAACACCTTGCATCCTATAATGTGCAGCATGTGATGGGAGTTCAGCAGACAGCTGTATGTTGCTGTAAATGTTGTAAATGCACCTGATCAACCACTCCAAAAAGAAGTTATAGTTACATTTAAAATACACCTAACTGAGACTTCCATTTTCCTGAATTATTTTACAAACATTTTTTTTAACTTAATGTTCTTTAAACCTGCCCCTAACTGTTCATGTGATACCTATGGACCAGAATAGATTGTGAAAAGTAATGTTTATCTAAAGGAAGATACTGTAACGCCCCTCAAAGATCTAAAAATGCTTGTATTACTCTCTTTTCTCTATAGAAAACCAAACACATGAAGTAATCTTGGTTTAAGTAACTTTTCAGTCTGGCAAGAGTGGATATGGAGCGTTTTTTCTTAGAGATGATGTTGATGTAAATGACCAGAGCTCCTAAGGCACGCCTGAGAGAGTTTATCATTGGTTGGGGGTGGCTCAGGCAGAAGGAGACCATGAAACCTGACATCCAGGTCCTAATTGGAGCCCATTAATCATGTGAGGCCATCGTGCACAGAACAGTGCAGTGTTTCTCTTTGCTGTTTGGCCATCATGAAGAGGCATCCTGCACAGAGACGATTGGTCCAAGTCATGCTGGGAATGGTCGTGCGTACATGGTCACAAGGTTGGCTGCAACCCTTAAACATGCCATGGAAATTTGCAGGGTGCATTTACAATAGGCTTTGGAGTTTGTCAAAATATTTTTAAAAGTAGGTTTGTTAGACTTCAAAAAAATACTGTTGTGAATACACATGCAAATTTAAATTACTTTTACTGAAATTCTTCTTTTTATTTGAGTTAAATGTTGTTGTTTTTTTGTCTGGACTTTAATTGATGTTTCTTTTGTTGCAGTTCCTACTGAAATAGTAAAAAGTTAAGACATATTCTTATTGAATTGCACTTGAGTTTGTATCAAACATAGAAACAAAGGGACCTGATAGGAAAGACAGAGAAAATCAAACATAATAATTACAACATGATGATGTTCTTTTATTTCATAGGCCTTTAAATTACTTTTATAAAAGCTTTTTTTTATTGTCTGCTAAGTATTTTGTGTGTAAAAATGAGTACTGAGTTCCTAAAATATTTTTTTTATCATGACCACAGAAAGATCATATTGAAGGCTCAGATATTTTAGTGCACACAGTTATTGTGTATCAATGAACTTATATTATAGCACTTTACAAATTACTGTTCAAGTTGCATATCTTTTATGTAATCTCCACATATTTGAGCTCACCAGTGTCTGCTTCAACTCCCTAATATGAATTAGAAGCAGGAGTATATTTGAAAGCTGAAAATCACGAGCGCCTTCCAGCAACTATTGATTGCAGTAACAGAAAATCCATAGTGGCTGATTTGTGAACCATTAAGTTTTGAACCCAAAGCTCATAATGTTCATATTCACAGCTTTGCCTCGTGCTGATGAGGGCGAGGGTTGGATAAAGAGGCAGGGGGTTAGCACGTCAGATGCTGAGGGGGTTTGAGGCTGGCTGTTAGAGAACGGTGAAGAAAAAAAGCATCTAAGGGACTGGAGATCAATTTAGCTCTATCTGGAAGATTGCCCACACATGCAATAAAACTGAGGAAAATGCACAAAGGGCACAATTTGTTATGGTCATATTTACAAGTCTGATTTTATTTAGCTATTGATCAAGGCTTAGAGGAATTCTGGGAGGAACTTATACCAGCACTGCTTGGGATGTGAATAAAATTATTGCAGGACTGTTATTACGTTAGTTTATGACGTTTTAATCATCTTTTTAACATGGTCTAACATGTAAAACTATTCCTTTTTTTAGCGCTGTTCTTTTGTTTGACAGTATTGGGAAAAAATATACAAATAAATGTATTCATATTTTAAGGCAACTGGTTTGGTAAACATTAAAAAATAGGTATAATTAAAAAATTGATTAAAATAAAACTTGATTTAATTTCATGTTGCTGTAGTTAAATCTTTAAAGGCTTTAATTACGGTATTTATTTATTTTTTAAAGTAGGTCTTTCTAGACAGTGGTGTACCTCACCTCTATGTAAAAATATTTCAGGCTGCATAACTCCTGCCTTGTTCCTCCTCCATGTGGTCAAGCAGAGGTCATTTCACGCAGCTGGCTCGTGGATTTTTCTATGCTGTCATTGTTTAATTGCCGTCCGACAGAAAATTAAAGATTCCACAAACCTGGCAGTTCCATGGCAGAATGAATATGACCCTGTGAGGAAGCCAGCAGGGAAAAATCAGCAATGACAAAATTCTTCTTTAAAATAAAGTATTAATTAACATTTCTAAAACAAGACGCTATTACATCAGAGGCGTCAAAAATTTTGTGAGGAAGCATTAATCACGGCCTTCCTCATGCACTCTGTTTCACAACGATCCCTCTCAGAGACCATCACCCCAACATGCAATTAAAGTGCAAACTGAAAAAACCCCACAAGAAACTTTTTTTTTTTTTGCCATGTTTGTAAGATATGAAAATTGTGTATCTGTAAAACGGCATTAAAACAGGGTAGATGCTTGTCCCTGGTCTGCAACCCCTAAAACTCATCTGTAAAACCTATGAGTCACTGACTGCTGGGTACCAACAAAAGCAAAGAGAGTGTAGAATCCACAGATGATCCACGTAACAAAAACTGTGGCAAAATTCCTTGAGCAGGTGGTTAAACAAAGTATTCATAGGTTTACTGTCTAGATTGATGTTTTTTTAAAAAAAAAACTTTTACATGATTATGTAATCGTTAATTTGTATCAGTAAACAATAATATAATCTTGTCATTTTACAGTCAACATTGCTGACATGGGATTAAACTATTGTCCATGTTTTACATGTTTTTGATGGGCTGCTATAGCTTCAATTGCACACTAGATGTCACTGTTTTTGATTCGACTCAGAAGATTTTTGTGTTTTTTTGCTTTAATAAGAGTATCTCAAGTCTACAAAAAGCTACACCTTTCCAGAACCGTTTTGTCTTGTTAAACATCCAAATTCTTGGCTGTAATTTGTATTGACAAACGATTCAAACCATGACACAATTAAATAAAATACATTCAATGGAAACCTCGTGGCATGGATAATTGGAGCATGTTATTTTGTTTTAACCAAAAAATCATTGTCTATTTAGGAAAAAAAAACAGGAATAATCTTTTCTGGGTTGAGGAGGAAAAGGCCTGATCTGCAGAACATATTTTCCCTGCCTCACCAGAGATGTGTTGAGTGACGTCCTAATCAAAAATCAATGGGTCCACTTGAGTAGACCCACAGTGCTTCTGCTGTGGGTTATGTAATCTGATAATATCAATCATAACTGTGTTAGAAGTAATCTATCTGGCTTTCACAGGACTGGGGTCAATGGGTAAGGGGAAGAGGGGATGATGGTGCCTTGGCCTCCCATGCCATCAATTACCACTGATTATGGGGGGGGGGGGTTCCCTTCTCTGCAGAGAGCGGTGTAACCCCCCCTATAAATAATATTAACAGGACCAACTCCATCAATCAATACCATCACAGTTGTATTGCTCCAGCCTAAATGGCAGCTTCCATAGCTTTCCAGCCTCGATCAATGCCCATGGCTCCTGACTGGTACGTATGGGTAAAACTAGCTCTCTCTGAGCCCAAGGGTACTTCATAAGGTATCCCTCACTCTTCTCAAACATTTATCTTCCAACTTTTGACTGCCGATCCCACTGATCTTGTGTTTATCTCCAAAATAGTGATAATTTTTCATCAGAATCTGCCGCAATGTCTTATTTAAGGATGTGTCAATCTAAAAGAGTGTTAATGCTTAATGATTGATTCAAAAAATCTATTCAAAAAAGATGTAAACCATACATGAAAGTCATTTTTATACTCCTATGGTAGGTGGGAGGAGCATGGAAAGTCTGCCAGTGTTAACCAAACCTTTACTGGCAAGTTTGCTTCCTCAAGACAAAAGGCCACATCACATAGGGACATAGGGGTGGAATTAAGGGCCTAATTATGGGAGCAAATAATTAGTGAGCAAAGAGCAAAGCAAGACTAATTTGTGTCATCATCTGCTAGTGACCTTAGCTCCCACGAATCACTTGCTGCTTGACCACCTCTGACAAAAGCCGATCCTTTACCCAGAGACTCCCTGCCTAGCAACCCCAAGAAGAAACTGAGAGCTTTTAGACATTTTTATATTTTAACCCTTCATAGTCTCTGAATTCCTCAGTGGGTTTTCCAATGGCATCGGGAGTTTACAATGATGTAGGGATGAAAGAGACCCCCCCGGTAGCATAGTTTTCAAAATTTAGTGTTAAAGTTTCAAAAAAATGTTAGCTTCAAAATTTCTGGTTTAAAATAAACACAAGAGTTTAGACACAGAATTGTGACACCCCTTGGAATAAATCCTTGGAACATTGTATGGTGGAAGTTTGTCTGCTTTTTAAACATTTTTCAATTCAATTCAATTCAATTTTATTTGTATAGCCCAAATTCACAACAACAGTCGTCTCAATGGGCTTTCACAATGTTTTGACCGTGTCTTTGCTTTGTTTTCGGTTCTGTACATTTGGATTTTTTTTCTCCAAATCTTTGATAAAAAAATTATTTGATCTAAATTTTCACATTAAAAAATATACATTTACTACTCAAAAACGAAAATTTCTAGACCGTTTCAAGTTCATTGTGGAATTACTCAGATGTACCGGTAGTTCCCGGACTACGTCTGAGTTATTATTTGGGGATAAATGTGGGGTGAAATTTGTCATTTTAATGAGAAACACAAATATATTTTCTAAAGAGCCCTTATGGCTTATGTGACCATCCATTTCTTTATTTATTTTTTCTAAAATATAATTTAGTCATGAATGACAGCTTGACCAAAGGTGGTACACCCATATACATCAAATACAGGGAGCGACTCCATCCTGTTTTGTGACTCGTGTTTTGACCTAAATGCTGAACATGCAGCAACTCTAAAAATTTTGATTTAAAGAAAATCCTGACTCCTCCGCTTGTAAAAAATACAAAAAAAAAGAAATCCATTCTGTTTTGGAACTTTTATTTTTTTTTAGTTGAACACAAGGCAGCACAGACATTTACTGAGGGAAGCTAGAGGAAATGTACCCGTCTCTGCACTCACATCGTATTCTCAGGCTTCCTCCGGAGAAAATCAACCCAGTCCAACCTCAGCTGTGACTTCAAATGCTATAGCCTCACACTGACCTGCAGACTTCAAAGCTTGATCAAGCTTTCCCCAGACGAGGTATTGTGTGGTTCAAGCAATTTGTTAAACAGGAGAAAGGTTTAGTGTGATTTGGGAGCGAAAGGATGTTTCAGTAGTCCAGGCTAACCCACAGCCAAGCCACACAGGACCTGTTAGAAGAACCAGGGCTTCTGTGGAGAAAAAAGGGAGAAGAAAAAAAATGATGCTTCACTCAGAAAAACAGGTGTTGCTTTTTCCCAAGGAAGACAAGCATACTCTTTGTGTATCTAAGTGTGTGGGACTGTTACACAACCTGCATGTGTGCAGTCTTTATCTAATTTCCTTTAGGGAAACACGTTATGTTGTAAACATTTAAGCTATTTATTTTAGATATAAAAATTAATGTCGAATTCAGAACTGTAATTAAACAATGTTCCATCCTGGGCTTTTTTGGAATTTGTGGATCAGAAAAGATCAAAACCAATTTCTCTATGCGTAAAAAACAGAGCTCTTAATGCATTAATACGTCTTCAAACCATGACTGTGGACTGCAGTCTTAAATGTATTTCAGACATGTTTATATTCAACCAAACCTTGATTTGCTTTCATTTGGAGAGCAAGCACAAAGGAAAAAGAATAACACCGCTCCACATTTCTTCAAGTAAGATATTTTGGATTTAGGAAACTCAGTCTGGAGCAACATTGCACAGGTTCTGGTGTCATGGTAATTTACTGCTGCTTTTCTAAGGTTGCGTATTGCGTGAGGTTAAAATTGCACACACTCTGTTTTCAAGATGTTTCATTTTAATCATTTTCACAAGAGGAAAGTCCAAACCACTCGTGTATACGCTTCCAGTAATTGTTACAGTTGGCTGAAACCTGTCAAGTTAAGATGTATGTGTGGGTATATAAAGGGGGCATAATTTCATGGTAAAGATGGGAAATGTTATTGCTTTTTGATTATTGAAGCACTTAGAGTAACTGCAAAAGTATTTGTCTGGGATTAGCATTTAGGTTGGACCCAATTATTTATGTATAACCCACATTGGTGTTTTGAAATCTGTCTCTCCTTTTAAACACTGTAAACAAAAGCCATCTATCATAACGCTCGACAGCTGTAATTGTTGCCAGAGTGAGTCAGCTCGGCAGCCTAGCAGTGTTGTGTGATGGTCCCAACAAAGTGTTTATCGGGATTGAATGTGGTCATTCATTTCATATTTTCATCCTGTTTACACTCACTAATTTGGTCCTCGGGGGTCATTTGTTGCCTAACTTTTTTATATCCATTGTCAGTTTAGCATTGCTTAAATTTCACTGAAATGTTTTTTCCTGTGCACATAAATGCGTCTTTTATCATATATTTTTTTCAACGGTGTAACTAATTATTTTATTTTGTCATGGTTTTGTTGTGAAACAGAACAAGAATTTAAAAAAAAATAAAGTGAGACTTTTTGCTCTCCTATACCTTGTGCTATTCAAGGCATGTTAAGTTGGGAGTGGGGTCATCTGGACCCCACAAGACTTTTTGTTTTTCAATGATTCTTGATCTTGACTGGTGTCCATGGATTACATGAAATCCTCTCCACCTTTATCATGGTAGGAATAAAAGTGGTGAATAATTATTTCTTCATCCCATTTCATGTTGAGATCTATTTTTGGGTCGCTTTTTGGAGCAATACACATTTTTGGAGTTATAGTGGTCTCATTTTAACCCAATTTATGTTTTTTCCTGTGTTAAAAAAAGAAGACAGTTTTAACCTCGGAGTTGGGTTAAAAACAACCTAACTTGGGTTATTTTTAACAATGCAGTTTTTTAGGGGCAACCTATAACCACCAGGATCAATGTGGGGTTCAGTGTCTTGCCCAAGGACACCTTGACACCTGGATTGGCTAGGCAGGAACTGAACCTGTGATCTCCCAATCAGGGGTTGTTTGCTCATTGCGCGTTTTAAGACAGAATGAGATCTTTATGGCAACTAGATGTTAAAAGTTAATCTTAGGCATTTTACTGCTCATCTGGGTAGATAGTTCGGTTCAAACTACAGGTGGGGTGTTTAGGTTTGAATCCCTTTGAGTACTTTGAAGTTCACATTCTGTCCAGAGGAGACTGATGGCTTGAAAGATGACCAGAGGAATCATCTACGTTAAAATGGAGAACCCTTTGAGACATCTTCTGTCTCCAATCCTGTTTTGAGATTGACTCGTCACACTCGAAAAAAAAACGCTTATGAGAGACAACACCTCTGAGCCACGCCAAGACTTCCACCAAATAAATTGACATTAGCTGATCAATCTCATATGATTGCTAACATTTGCATCTGGTCACATGACATCTACCTATTGAGGCAAACAAGGACTTAAATAATTTGAGCTTCTCATCAGCAGTTAGAATTGAATACGTAACTCAGATGAGCAGCTAAATGTCTTCTAGATCCTCTTTAAAGTTCTGAATCCTGAGAGAACATGAATGGAATGAATGATGTTCTGCGTCTTGAGCAAATTTAAAAAAATCCCTGAAATGTGTTAAATTTCTACAAAAAGAGTGTGGAGGAACCACAGGAGTTTTAAACGGTGCATTTGACTTATGAACAGGTTTTCAAGATACCACTAACTGTTTCTGAAAACAAAAGAGCTTTTCAGCCTGAATATAATTTGAAAGCCTAGTGATCTGAAATCCAGATCAGGCCTGATTCATAGAATATATGATTTAGTGGGGAAAAAAACACAGTCTCCCAAATTTTAAACACTATTTGATTGTACGGCATTATATTTTCCATGCCTGACGGCTGTCATACACACAGGAAGTGGCTGGTCAAGCAGGGGAGGAGGTAGGGAGGAATCTGAGACTCCTTTCACGTTAATGAATTGAGAAAGGATAGATTTTATGGAGCTAGGTTGTATTGACCTGTGGCTGCCATCCACTTCTTAGTTTCATAACATAATCAGCTCTTGACACATGATTATAATAACCTGATGCAATTTACTGCATTCTCTACAAACACATTGATTTTTCCAAACAGCTCCAAAAACCAATTACATTAATATTGCTGCATAATTAGTTTACACATTACTAAATTACTGACAGATTAAATGTGAAATAGCACAGTTCATACCCTGCCCGGCATAACTGCCAGAGAGGAAATGAATATGGATTCAAAAGGTCCACAGAGACACGGGCAGTAAAAGGGCTGGGGGGGGGGATAAGCAACAATCCATAAGGCATGCTTGCATAAGGATATCCTCTCTGAAAGTCCACCAAGGTTTCGGTTTCAACAGGGGCATTCAGAAGTGAGTAATTAATATGTTCTTCAATAGAAATGCATATGAATATTGAAGGGTTCTGCTCCCACAGGGAGGTTTGAGCACTCCCCACTCACAAGATAGGAGATTCTTGAAAAATGTTCCCTTTTTATTAAAAGCCTTTTTCCAAGTTAGGCAAACTTGTGGCTTCAGCATCTCCCAATACTCATTTAGCATATTTCAGTTCGATCTAAAAATGTCCTTGATCAAATCAAAGTTTGTATGTCAAAGAAAAGTGCAAGTTAGACACCTTCCCACTCTCCCTGCATCTACTTTCCAGGCAGAAAGTTGGCAAATGAGCATGCTAACTTTGCAGCAGAAATGTATTGCGCTGACCTTTGATGACCGCTTCGATCCAATGTAGTGAGTGGCCATTTCCTCAGAAACAAACATATATAATTGGTATTGGGTTCCAATGGTTCTCTTTCAACGTCTTGGGGATGCTTTGTAGAAATATAAATCAATTTACACTTATAGACACTATATGGGTAAATTAGTGCTGACTTGTCATTGGAGGACGGCTGAGAGCTTCAGAATTCAATAGATCTTAAGAAGACACCACCAATCTATCTCTATCTATCCTCCATTTAATTGTATTCAGATGCTTGAGATAGCAATCGTAGACATTTTTAGTTTTCTTGCTTTCTTTTGGGTTTTGGAACTTTTTTAAACCTTTTTATTATACTTTTGGTTTCTACAAAAAGCTGCAGTCTATACTGTAACATCCTAAATACTCCCCATCTGTTTGTTTGTGTGACGCATGAAGCACTGTGCTTACACATTTAGCCGGCGCAGGATCAGCATGCATCACTGCCTGTGATGCTTTTTACTGTCTCATAAATTCCCTCTCTGGAATGAGTCAGTAAAACAAACATTGTTTGAACAACAGATCATCACAAATCTCCAAGGTGAAATCATAAGTGCTTTTTTTTGAAGGATTACTGTATGAAAAATAACGAATAGCTTTTAATAATCCTTTTCATTTGGACCTTTTTTTTTTCAGAGGAAAATCTTTTGGGTTTTGATCATCTTACTGGAAAACAAATCAAACTACTATCGTCTTTTGAGGGTCAACTAGCTATTTTAAAAGTAAAAAAGAAAACTGAAGGAAGTAAAAATTGTGTAAAATATAGTAAAATCCAATAATACATAAGATATGTTTAAAGTTAAAAGCTGAAAAATATTCAAAAATTCATAAGTTCATGGAGGATTGGAGCAGCTATTTTTCTTCATTTTTGTTGAGTTGTGCGCCATCCTGCTTTTCCAAATAATGGCTTATATTTGAAAAATGTTTGAAAAACTTATAATAGGAACGAAACCTTGCTTTGTATGATTAGCTTTACTAGTTAGTGGTTGAGAGGCTCAGCACCACTTGTTACCTGTTCCCATTGCAGCCCTGCTGTTTTCTCAGCTGTAGGTTCTCTGGGTCTCCATGCAGCAGGTCACTAAATATTTCATTTCCCAAGCAAAACACGCTTCCACAGCGAAGGAAAGTAGTGCAAAACAGATCAGTGATGAATGTGCAATCAGGCTGATTAACTCATTATTAGTTGTCCAAAAGATTCACTGACGGAAATGAGGACAAGAGCAAAAGAGGTTGTTTATATGTGCAGGCCGAGTTAAATGTGATGTGAGGACGGGGCCTCTGTGAACTCTTACCTCTGAGTTGATGATTTGAAGTTGAAATATGGAGTTGATTGAGAGCTCTGGTTCTTCTTTGGGGAGGCTTTTTCTTTTTTATTAACTCTTTATTTTTTTTCCCAAAAGCACCAAGCAGATGAATAAATACAGACTGACAAATATGAATGACGATGTCCTGAAATGTGATTCTCTAGATTGATGTTTTCTCAAACTTCTCTTGAAACTTGTGTTCTTCTCTTTAACCGTCACGTTGCCAGCAGATGGTGCTGGAGTGTCTTCCCAGCCAAACTACAGTTAGCCAGACACCATATGCTCTCCCGGCCCCCCACCATCATGCACCACACTCTTAAAAGGGGGGAAAAAATGAGCCTAACTTAGTTCCTGAGTTGAGGCTAATGTTTGTTGAAATAAGTAGAGATTTCCTGTTTTTCTTTTTTTCCCTTTTTTTTTTTTTTTTTTTAGGAAAAAAAAGTTGCTTTTCGGGATGAGCTCAGGCTGTTCTGCAGCTGCCTTCAGTTGCTCTTTTTCCCCCTCTTTCAGTGAGAGCAGACAATGTTTTGTATTGCAGCTCTCTCAGCAGTTGCAGGAAAGAACCTGTGGGTTTAACACTTCTTCTTTGACTGTTTGTTGTGCTAAACATCACAGCTAGTGTGGATGGTGGGAGGCAAAACGGACGTAGGTAAGAGCAGCGCTGACATCTTTCTTCTTAAGTGGACTGAGAGAGTAAAGACGGGTTAATAATTAAACCTATGAACATCTGCTCGGGGACTGCTGTTCTGTTAGTGGGTGTTGAAGCTATCCATTTCCTTATTTTTCAAAACGGTATTGTAATTATCATTTCAGAAATCATTTTTAACCTGTGGGGTTTGAAATGAGTTGTTTGTGTTTCTGTGTGCTGTGAGTTTTAGGGGCGGGGGGGTTGGAGGGTGGGGGAGCATAGCATGTAAGCTATTGAAAGGAAGGAATGTGAGAATGCATTATTGGCTACACGTCACGTGAATGGAGAAGGGTTAACAAAATGACAGTGTACAGTGGGTGGCAGGGCCTGCGCGCAGCCAGGGAGGAAATAGAATGAGAAAGTGCAGTCAGGCAGACCACTCATTCACCATGACAAATGGGAGAGGCCTCGGCCGAGGGGATACCTGATACCCCACAGTGGGCTTTGAGCACCTGCCTGGGTTCCGTGTGCACCAAACTGGAAATAAGGCTCAAATACTTGTAGCAGCACGCTTCCACCAGTAAGACATTAAATAATCTGACAGTTGATGCAATTGAGTTTTTTTTTTTTTTATTATTATCTTTGCAGCTAATTTTTTTTAGACATACAACAAACCAAACTGATTGGGTTTAGTCCTACAAGTCAACATTTCTTTTTTTTAATGGGAAATAGGAAAAGGACACACTGCATTTGATTTAATAACTGTAAAAGAAATGCATTCTTTTGCTTAAGAAAATCAACAACAAACTTTGTTTTTTAAGTCTTTAGAAAAATTCACTTTAAAAATACTTCTGACAGGGTGTAGTGAATTTTTAAAGTAAATTCCAAAAATAATTTTAAAAGAATGAGTCACTTTAAGTATAAGGTTTAAAACTTTACTATATAACTTACAACATGCGTAAAAAAGGCCCTGGCTCAGACAAAAAAAACCAGCAAAAGTAAGTTTTTCAGCTCCTAAAATGTCTCTTCACACCTTTAAGTAATCACTCTGTCTTTGTTTACACTTATTTAATTTCCAAACTAAATACGAGAAAACAGATCTTCATCCCTCAGCAAAAAGCATGAATGTTTCCCAAAAAAACGTAATTACTGTTTTTAAGGATGTCACAAGCTGCATGTCATGAGTTGCCAAATTGAGGAATTTCTGAGATTCCTGTTGCATATTAAATCTTTGGGGACCGCTGGGTGTAGCGGGGTGTTGCTATGATCTAATTGTGTACGAGGACGGAACACAACACATCCACAAACAGCAGAGGAGCTCCCTCCTGTTCACACATGCTAACACGTGTTTAAGGAAGTGTCTGCTGCCTTGGAGCTGTCACTCTTCCTCGACAGTTCAGGAAGGATTACTGATTACTTCAACTGTGCAGGGAGATGAGCTGAGGTCACTTTAGCAACGGTCAGTTGAAGGCTTTGGGGGGGAAAGCACAGCAACAGAAAAATACTACTATTTCACAAATACTACTATTTCACCCCTCACTCATGAGATTTTTTTTTCTTTTTTATTTGTTTAAAACAAGGATTACCATGAAAAATGTTTAATAATACAAAATTAAGCATAAAAACGACAAAAGTTCAAAAATGTGTATTTCATTGTATCTGCTTCATCCCTATAAATGAGCTGGACTGGCTTATCTCAGCTGTCATCAGCTCATTCTGAAAGGGCAGTAGGTTGTGACACTCAAAGCATACTAATTAACACCTGAAATAAAACGGGATGAACACTCTCCTGTTTGTTTTGGGTAAAACAAACATCACAGGCAAAAATAGATTTAGTTTAAAGCAAGTTTATTGCTATTCAAACATCTTAAAGCAGAGCTTTTGTCACTTTAGCAGCAACGCAGAAGAAATGTTATTTATTAAAAACAAACCAAAAAGCTATGGCTGAGCTGTTGGGTTAATTTTTATGTTTTTAACTTATAATTTCTGGGGTATTTGTTATTGATGGACCGGTAAAGTCTTCACTTAAATATCATTATCAGAGTGAATTTGGACGTATATTAGCGCCCACTTTGTCTGTATATTTTAAGTAAATCTCAGTTCAAAACAACTCAATTTTGAAATTTTCTCAGCAGTTTTAGGGGATTCCTGAAGCAAAATTATAGAATTTCAAACCATTTTTTCTTCTTGGTCTTATGGTTGTTTAAAGGCTTAAATGCACACAATATATATGTTCTTTGTCATATTATTAAGATTGGGTCTTAAATTATAGTATTCTTCTGAATAACTAAAGCACATTGAATATTTTAGTTCTAACATTTAGTGTAATTTTTTAATGGAATGTACTTTTGGGTTTTCTTCTACGCTATTTTTAGGTAAGTGAATGTTGTCAGCACTAACTGGTCCGTGTTGCTTCAGATCCTAACCTTCATCCTGTGTTTCTGTGCTGTCCTCATATGAGTGGACTGTCCTCGGATCACTCCAGTAAAATAAAAATATTTTGGTCTTCACACACACTTTGACTTTAGTCTCATCTTCGCTTAAAAATATGAATATTAGAAAAGTGACGTTTTCTTTTAGCTGTACTCTATCCAGTCTTTCTGTGAATGGTGTTTTACTTGTCTGTCTACAGCATCACTTTGTCTGTTTATATTTGTGCACAAAGCATCTAGGTTAATCTCATATTAGACAAGAAGGATCATTCTCACGATGGTCTTAGACCTGTTTCACAGAACTATGCTCTAAATTAAATTCATGGGGCCAGTGGATTAATGCGTACTACTTTACAAAATTTAGTTGTAAAATGAAAGTATTTGTGGTGCACAAATTGAACCAAACATTTAATTCAGTTTTTGGTCAGAACTGATATGGGAAGATCGGCAAGATCTGTTTAACCTTCTACTTTTCTTTTCCTTTTTTGTGAAATTTCTCTAATTCCAATCTGATCACAATTTAATTTGAAGTTTTGGTGAGACAGTTTATGTCTTTAAATGTTACTATTACTTAAACAATTCATTCTTTGTGTTCAATTTTCCCACTACTTGTCTTATGTTGAGAATACTGTGAGCACATACTGCTGTGGCTGTATTATCAGCATTTACAGAGTCATTTGCATTACTCCATTCAAACATTTCAGTGCATCTCTGATCTTATTTGTGTTTATTTTTGGCAGGGGGATCCATTGACATCTGTTGTCATTATGGAAAACAGCATAAACAATATGTTTTAAATTAAGATTTGACCTCAGAATAAGCCTTATCTTATGCATAAATCACAGGGAATTATATATACTTTGTAAGTAGATTAAGTTGTCCTCCTGCCCTCAGACAGAGGCTCTCCGTTGAGAGCCTAAAGATGTAATCCAGATTCATAATCCAGTGATTCTTACAAGCTGTTTTGTGGCATTAAATACTGGGTATTTGTGTTGATTTAATATCATTCTAATCTCCTTTAAACTGCCAGTTGCTGTCTGGTTCATTGCCATCTTGTTTATTGCTTGCTCCGACTCCAAGAAGAGGAGTTAAATCTGAATTTTAGTGATGGTGCAGTGGTTTGTGCCCGTTTTAAAACAAAGGGAAAAACCTACATTTTAGGTGATTAAAGCTTTACAGTAAGCCATGTTTTTTACTGATTCAATTAAACATTTTGTCGCAGTGAATCAATTATTGTTTTGTGTGTGTCTCAATTGTAATGACATTGTCCTTGACTGTAACGAGCAAATCCAAATTTTAGCAAAAATCTTTATCAACATTTTTGAAACAACATTCCGTAATTGCCTCAATGTAGTTACTTAAATCTGTTGAAAATCCATAAAAACATTAAAAATCCAAAACATTTTTCACAACAAAAATATTCTTCTTTATTTATCTCTCTGTCACCTTTCATGATCTATTTTTTTAAGGAATGAATGAGATTTCTTTCTCCGTAAAAGGAGAGTAAGTTTGTGTGTGTTGGTGTGTGTTGGTGTGTGTGTGTGTGTGTGTTTCTGAACTTTACATGTACAGCTTAGTAAAGGTTTACCTCAGCTTATGGAATATAGTTGAGTCCAACAGGTGGTTCTGAGAATTTTGACTTGGAGGTATTTACTGTCAATAGTGCTTTGAGGTAATTGTCTTGTCATAAAGCTTAGTCTGATAATTATCCTTTCTATTTTTATTTAGTGCCATTCTAAGTGGATTCTACAGTTGGAAGACGTGCTCGTCCAATATTGTTAGATGCTATGAGTTCAGCCTGTGCAAATCTGTTAATGCATAAGACCATCAGAGCTCCTTATGTTTCGAGCCAGGCCAGAGTGAAGACGCACCAGATTAATATTTGATCATGCAGAGGGGCTCTTAATCAGATTTCTTTATTCCCTCAGCTGAGTGCTCTGCAGCAATTATCATAATTGTTGCGCTAAACATGCTTGTCTTTACAGCTGGTGGCCGGGCGTGAGCGTGCGCTCTGAGAAGGGGATTCCAGCACCAAACCCAATTAATGCAGGACAGATAACTAGGCATGCTGAGGGAGTAGGAGGATGTCGGGAAGAAGAGGGGAAGGACCTGGTCAAGGATGCTGGTTCGACCCACAGTCAGTGACATCGTCCCAGAAGAGTGCAGTTTTTTGAAGTTCCTCTGGACATGTGGAGCAATCCTCAGAAATCCACCACTGTCGGCTGATATACAAGAAACGATCACTTACCCAAAATGCAGCAGTTGATTTCCATTCATTTGATTTAAACTTTCTCCAATCCTTTTAATTTTCGTAACAAAAAACCAAACATTTTTTGCTAAAATCTGACCATTTGTAAAAGTGAGGACGTGTCATTTCATAAAAGACACTGTGAAAGGTTGTGGTGTCATCTCAAAAAGTGTACTTATTTTGTTGAATTTCTGGTAAATGTGTTTATATATTAATCTTTATACTAAACGTTGTTGCACAAACACAGATTTTTCAGTACTGATTAACCAATAGTTTGTTGAATTAACAACTGTATTTGCAATTTGTTTAAACAATTTTTTTTATATGAAGACATTCTGTACGTATGTGAAGTATACGACAGGACAACAGCATAATTTACCGAAACAATAAATAAAATAAAACAAAAATGATAGAAAACAAGACATTGTCATTTTGTCTTTTTTTAGGGTTGTTTTTGTAAATATTTACAAATGCATGGATGCAAAAAAGGGGAAAGAAAGAGGGAATATTTGAATTTGAAAAAATCCTAAATTAAGCAAAATGCTGTGATTTTGATGCATCAGTAGAAGAAATTAAGTTAAAATACTACAAAAACAAATGTTAAACAGAGCAGGTTTTCCTTTTTTGTCAAATGTATGGGACTGAAACCTTTTTTCTAATTTAACAGTAAACTGACCAAAGCAGAACGTTTGTCGTTTTTATCGTTTGCTCATGAATATGCAGTCAGCCGGCCAGTTTGTCATAAGAGTGTTCATCAAACAAATAAGCATGTGGAGAACCTCTGTCTGTATGAAAGTCATCTATTTTGCTGGAGGCATGTCTCTGCACAAAGCAACACTCGGAGCGATGCCTCCCCATTAATCTATGTTGACTGGCTGGAAATTGCATCTTTGTAATGAGTATTAGGTGTGCATCCACATGAATTAAAGCCGAATGAGTCACTGATTGATTACCTCACCCCAAATGATGCTGCTTCCCATGATCATTATTGTTTAAAAGTGACTAAATCATATCGGGATGATTAAAAGTCTCTGCATTGAGGAAAAAAGATAAAAACAAAGTCTGAGGACCTGTGCGTCTTCTGCTTTACTGTTGACTTGGTTGTTGTTTTCTCCTATGATTTTGATGGTGTTTCAGAAAAATAAGATGATGCTGTTATAGTAAAGTGAACTTATATAACAAGTATTTTAGTTTCTATTATTTCACTGCAGTGCAGCAGAAATTCAGTCTGCTTTTCCCTCTATTTACACTAATTTTACTAAATGATGGAAAATCACAAATACTATTAATTTAATTAATTGTTTTTCTTAATTTTTTACCACGTGCAAAAATTGCCAAAATTAGAAAAAAGAAAGAGGTGAACTATATTTACAAATGTGCAATTTTCCATTTTTGTTTTTTGTTTTTAGTTAAGTCACAACACAGCGGATTTAAGAATGCTGCTGTTGTTTTGGCGCAAATGTATTTCCACTAACACAACATAAAAAACTGTTGGGCAAAGACAGAATTTGAAGTTGGGACCAGATTTTAAGTGTATTTAATGACATCAGGCCGTTAAATGGGATGCAAGCAAACTTTTTAGATGAATAAAAAAGGATTAACCATCTCTGTCAGTTTTTGTGACTTCATATAAAAAAGTAAGGACTTTTTAAAAACTCATTTCAAACAATCTACTTTGAAAAGTTCAATTTTTCTCACATTTTTAGGTTTTAATTTTTAGAGTCCAGCTCTAGCCTACCTGCTCAGCATTTCATCTTGAAACAAAAACATTTCCTGTCTGTATCTTTGCGTGAAAGAGACGGGCTCATAAAAATAGCAGAGCTCGTCTGTTTGCATCTCAACATATTAACTGTACCTGGACACACTAATGCTTCTCTGTGATGTCTTTCTGGTAATTATACTGCCGTGCACCCTGTTGGGGTAATTAGACTAAAAACACGCTCATTAGCAGCATCAAGATGAAAACCCCCCTAAAGTCTCACCAATTTCCCTCGTGCACATTTGGAGGGTCAGGTCTGTTGTTGTAACTTTTTGCTACTTTTTTTTTGTTTTTGTTTTGTTCATTACAGTATCATATTGGTGCTGTACATTACATAGGCAAAATAAAGGTTCCTCTTCTTAATTGTACTTTTGTAGCCCACCAGTAGTGGAGTTGTCCCTTAAGCCTTTTTAAAGCTAAACGATGAGGCGGCAGAGCATCTGCCCAAAGTGAAAGATGTAAACAAGGAAACAAATACTGAAAAACTTTGAAGGAATTATTTTTCGAGATCTAAATTAACCTAAATACCACACAATTGCCATCGAGTTAAAAGAAAAATATTTAGAAGTTTAGAAAATTCTCAGCCACCATCAAAAATGCAAAGTTATTTCATTTAAAACTTTTATTAAAAAAACATATTTTTTTACAAATAAAGATAAAATATTAAACCAAACGACTTGTAAACCATTAGCAATAATAAACATAAGCGTTATGGTTTTTGTTTTTTTTCTCTCGTTTTTTTTTCTTTTTCTTGAAAGGCTAATACTGTTAACAACTAAAAAGAAGCAACATAATATTTATCGGTCTCAAATCCTGCCTGTGCAATTTGCTCACTTTAAATTATTCAGAGGCAAGGTTTTTTTTAATGCTTGAAACTGTGCATTTTCCTGTGACAAAGCCAGCCTCTCCTAATAGTTGCACTACGTCTGCCATTTTATGACTGACATAGCAATAAGCTGATTGTCTAGATATTTATGCCATCTGCAGCAAGGGTAGATAATTAAAGTATATAAATTAATCAACTGCAATTAATTAGTGGGTTTATGTTCACAGTAGTACATCTTTGCATGTATAATTTATATTTATTGATTTGTTTGGTTTCATTAGCCTATGAGATAACAGTTCAAATGCATTAGAGGGGAAAATGCACAATTAGCATGCAGTAAGGACTGCTGGTAATTGTATATCAGCGAGCACTCCCAGCTGATATAAAGCTGTGTAAACTGTCATAAGCAGTTAACATCGATGACTGATATTTTGCACCATATCTCTCGCTTGATTAATGATGTTTTTGAAAGCAGCCCCCCTCACTTAATGGGACCCTGATAGGCATGCAGAATTTACTGTTTAATCAGGGGAAAGAATTTATTGCAGCCCAGAACTTGTGTCGTCGCTGCTGGAAATGTATGATTGGTCTCTGTTAGTGCTACGCTGATGGGATTTGCTCCCGTCAGCAACCGATATGGCTGAGCATTAGGAGCTCTGTGCTTGCTGGTTGATTTTTTTTCATTGACTGTGCTGACATCGTTCATCACGAGCTGGTCTCCCTGTGTCCAGCAGAGTTGAGAAGAAGGCGAGTTGGACGTAGTAGATTGCAGCCGACAAGTTCACAACAATATAACCTTTTTTGTGCAGCCGGTGGTGTGCAAAAGAGGAAACACATTTATTTCTTTGGTGATGACTGTTATTTGATTACGATCAAAGTGTTACTGATAGAAAATATTAGGAAATGTAGTGCTTTCTAATAAAAAACAAAACAAAAAAAAACGTAAATTATTTTGTGAGGTGGTAAGAGAATATCCTATAAAATGCGAATAAAATTGTAAAAGAAAAAAAATATGTTTTATATTTTGACACTGACGATACATCATAGATTCAAAAAACCTACTCTAAATTGAACGGTGGCTTTTCTGAAAACCAAACCTCTGTTTTCTTTACATAACTTTGTGTTTTCACCAGTGGGGGAGCTGAAACTTTTTTTTTTTTTTGGAGGGGCTTTGGAAGGGTAGCAAATAAGAACAGCACTGTAGAAGGCCAAATGAAGGATCAAAAATACATATTTCGAACTGTTTTATCATTGTTATTATTAATATTAAAACAGTAGTTGTTTTAGCTGGGGTGCGATTATAAATTTTGGATTTGTTATCGTTGAAAGAAGCTTTTCTTCATAGTTTCTGAATCTTTGTCAATAATGATACAAAAATAGACTCAAAAACTGGGGCAGCAAAGCTTTTTGAGGTGGGCAGCTGCCCTCCTTTGGTCCCCCATAGCTCCGCCCCTGGTTCTGAGATGCTTTTGAATCCCCGCTGACCAGTCTTCTTAGTCAAAGTGTCACTTTATAGTGATGGGGAAAAAAAAATGCTAGTTCAAATGTTAGCTTAGCTCTAAAAGCCCCGTCATAAAATATGAAAGGTGAACAAATATTGACAGTAATTTTACTGACTGAAGGGAAAGTAAGGTTTCTGTGTCTGTGCAGTGCTGGCTAAATTTAACCTGAAAAGAATCAAAGGTCTATCTAGCATTCTGACTTGATAGATCACATTATCAAGCAACCAATAATTGCTTGAAAATTTGTTTTACTCTGCTATATTTGAATATTTTTTAACATTTAGAATGCCCTCAAAATTAAACTAAATGTTGAGGTTTTGGTAAAATGTTGAAACTCAGAAGGCAGGGAAGAACTTGCTTTTTAAGCATTTATATTACAATGTTTTATAAAATTAAATTTCAATTTTAGCCATGAGGATGTTCATATGTGTGCTATTACCACTTTTGTGATCAAAGTGGGACCACAACTGAAATTCTAAATATAAACAACTGAAACAACTGTGCCTCCCGTACAAGATACTATTAAACTGATAACTCTGGTTAAAAGCTGCTCACATATTTTGCAGATGTTGCATCAGTACGTGTTGGAATATTTTCACTCCAACAAGGATATGGGGTTCATAGGTGCCACGTCTTGCTGTGTGGTCACTCCTCATGTGTTTTATGTGGAGCTTAATCATTTTCTGTTCTGTTCTCTTTACATATCAGTTTATTCAGTCAAGTTCAGAGTTTAGAAACAAGTTTGTTTGACAAAAAGTAATTTTCGGAGAAGTCAGATGTGCATGTATACATGTATTTCATATACAGCCTGGTAAACTATGTAGTTTCAGAAGGTGCCGCTCCGGCTGGATGCCAGCCACATGTTGATCTTTGCCTTGTGTCTCAAGCAATTTCCCCTCTTTATATCACTGTCGATGCCTAAAGCGCCACCACCCTCGTTTAAGTTGCAGAAATGTGCTGTAGAACAGAAAGATGCCAGTCTAGCTCACAACTTCTGTGTTTTAATCAGGGTCTGTCATCACAAACACATTTTTTTTTTATTTCACAAATTTCTTGGAACATTTCTGATGATATCAATTTAAACACGAAAGACAATTGGGGCTATACTTGACGACAGCTGGTAGAAAAAATACATTTTTTCAAAATATTAAGTCATATTAGTAGCAATATGTTGCATACGTGGAGTTTGTCTGTCATCGATAAGGTGTTGGGAGGAAAGATGAAAATATCTTCCCTCAGAGCTTCAAATCTTGCTGTGGGAGTGGTTGTGCCGCCTGATAGCAGGACCATATTGACAGAGGTGAATCTGTGTAGCCTTAAACCCACAACAGACTATCTGATTTCCTTCTAAGGGATCCCTAGAGAATGAGTGCTTCCATTTTTCTTAACTTGTATAAAAGCAAACTGGGGGACCTGGCTGGGAGGTCAAATCAATCTTTGCTATTTACTACTTAAAAATCTGACACTTCCTCTTAAATGGTCCCATCCCGAGAGATTTAGTTTTCTTTGTGCCCTGGTGTGTGTGCACCCCAAAGAGGTGAGGAGCACTGCATTTTACGGCCATTGTGCCAGTGTCTTTTTTTTTCTTCCTCTCACTCCTCTTGTAAACAAAGACGGCTTAATATGCTCTTTGAAAACAGTTTTATCCAAAGCTTTAAGCCCTGGTGTATGTGTCATATTTACTGTAAGTACACTTCAACTACACCCATACACCCCTACTACCCATTAATCAATGGGAAGTAGGGGTTATGGTCACGCTTAGGTTCGTTTTTAAACATTGCATCAAAAATGCCTGGGCTTTGGTGCTTGTTCACACTACGTTGTTCAAACGGTGCAGAAAAACAGGACAGTGACAAATTCAATAGATCCCAAAGGCAAACCTGTTTCTGTGGGAGCTCTGTTTACTGCGTGACAATGTGATATTGTGTGGTTCATGCTGTCATAATTGGAAACAGTCTCACCCTACAAAAGGTGCATAAGTCCCCTGATTTTCTGAGGCAATCTTTTCCTTCCCCATTCCCATCCCCACCACATTTACCCTCCTCCTCCTCCGTCCCTCTGAAGAGCAGCGCAGCCCCTGAAGCATTTCCCTAATCCTCCGGAAGATCATGCTCTCCCACTAAATATGGTACCTGTGGACAAACAATAGATTTTTCCATAATAATAAGTTGAAGATTTCATGATGAGTGGCTAACGGACGGACAGGTCTGGGTCTGAGCAGATACTTGGAGAAGCTCGCTTTTGATCAGCAGCACAGGGTTAATCCTTGGTAAGAAATAATTAGTAAGGGGGGGAGAGAAAAGTATTGAGCGGGACTGAATTTACAGCTGAGAGGGCTCAGTAAAAGGATGATTTTTAGAGCCTCTCGCTGCGTATTGAAGGGAAGACTGTCTGACAAGTCATCAATGAGCCCTAGCGCTGTACTAAACTAATGAAAGCTGCATTTGATCTTCTTCGAGGAGGTTCAATACCTCTCCCGCTAGTATTTAAGCCCTCAGCTTCACCCCAACCTGTTTTCAGATCCACAGAAATCATTAAGTTGCACACTGAAGTAAACTGTGTTTGTAAGTATTGGATGTGCAGGAAATATCCAAACTGCTTATAATGTATCCCTGTTGATTGCATCCAATATGCACTTCCTGACTTGTTTAGTGTGTGTGTGTTTTTTTTTTTTTAACTCAGTTTGGTTCAGGTGACATTGACATCTCTGTAATGAAAGATACACAAGTTCGATTGTGTTAAGAAAAGTTATAAATGGACCCAGACAGTTTTTGTTTTAAATGCACTTTAGTGTCTTTTTACTTACTTCTTTTACTTACACTTTGGTCATTTTGTGTGGTCCTCTTAATTTAGCTCTAATCCATTCATTTGAGTGTGAACCACTCTGTGAACAAAAGTGTTTGATGTAATTTAACCTTGTGTTGCGCCATTCTGTCAAACTGTTCATGTCTCTAAATAAAAATGAAACCTTTTGTCCATGGTAAAATTTTTATTTAATCAAAGCAAAAAATGAAAGCGAGCTGTCAAAGCTACAATCATACTTAAATGCTCCACAGTGACTGCACTTGAGAAACGAGCCAGATAAAAGATTTGGTCCAAGGCCGTGCCAAGGAACCGGGCATGTGTCATCTGCTAACATCAATGATGAGGCTGCACGGCAAGCAAAACAGCCCATCCTTGCACTTGAACTGCAGTCATTCAAGGTTATGTTAACTGAAACATGTCGAAGCAATAATATAAACACTGTGATAAACTAGCAGTTTGGAAGTTTTCAGTAATTAATCTGGCCAGTGGGGTCTAAATGAAAATGTGTGATGACATCAAGTGCTTGTTTGAGTAAAGTCTCCCAATATGGATCTTACAGAAGATGATGGTGTTTCAGTTTGCTGATTAAAAAAAAGAAAAGTGTCATTAAGGCTGCAACCTTCGAGGATTTTTATTAAATGTAGGACTTGTACATTATTCTGAAAATAAGACATTTTATTTTGAAATAACATTTTTTACATCTAAAACCAACATGTAGGAAATATGACTTGGAATAAACAAAAAATAATCTTTGGGATTTAAACTTCTACCTCAGTCATTGTCTATTTTTTTGAGTTTGCAGTCTCAGGGAAGATTTCAGAAAACTAGTTTGTGATTTCACGGAAGCCACAAGTGCTGTGAGGGAGAGAAGCACTGATGAGTCCAAGAGTGGGTTTCAGAGGAAAGCTAGAAAGAGGGCAGCAGCGCTGAGTTCTCACCAGTGTGACAGAAGCATAAAGAGCACAGACAGAGATGCATGTTAAGAGAAAGAGCTTCTGGCTTTCCGGGGCTGCTAATCCTCACGTATATATTCTACTAATTAATCCTGATTACCAGTTTTTAATCGGCCTGCTCAGGCCACTCTGGAATAAAGTGACACTTCCTAATAAATTAAACCTGCAGTTAGCAATTGGCACACTGTTCCTTTCCTGAGATATTTTTAGCTTTCCATGTGGGTCCCGTGCAGGAGCTCCCAGTCTGTCAGTGGCGTGTGGTCTTTCTCCACGCTAGTTAACTGCTTAGTGCTTGGGTCACACCTGCGCCCCTTTATGGGGTCTGGCAAACCACCATAGGGTTTATGTGGCATGATCAGTCCAGCCTACCTCTGTTTTAAAAAGAACTTGCAGGACTTTTGTTATGTGAAGTAAGCTTTATTTTCCGCCAAATATTTCATTTTATATGTTATCAATTTTCGAAATATTACAAGAATTTTTCCTTGAGTCTTTGGGGCCCCAGGAGCAGTAATCAGTCTCCATCCCCTGGACATTCTACTGTCTAATCAAATGCTATGCAGGTTGTTTAGTTGCTGAGAAGTAAGCAGATAGGCCGCTGACCCTGCTTTTACTTCCGGGTCAGCAGCAGGCAAGCAATCTGAGAGCGAAGCAGTAATGAAGTCTGTCCCCCTGCGGTCAGGCCCTCTGTCTCCCTCATTTGAGTGGTCCATCCCTAGGAGATGGGATCCTGTGATGCAGTGATTGTTTCCACAATTATGGGGATAGAGTAGTGAGGCTGTGTTTGTGGATCCTCCCATGGATATGCTCCCTCAACACTACCTGGACTGGAAAACAATAGCTAGCTGTCGCCAGTTGGCTGATGTGTCTTTGATCAGCCAAATGAAGGCTGCTGGCATTTCTTATGGAGTGGAGATTGCTTATCGATCTATATCAAAATATTCATGCTAATCCCAGGCAGTGGAGACTATTTTCAAGCTGGGTTAGCAATCAGACCTGCCGTCCTGTCTGGAGCAATTCGCTGAGCTGGGAAGTCTAATCAGCTCAGGGTCCTGCAGTCAAATGCACTTTGCTGTTTAAATTTGGACCTCTGACATTGATGGAGGAGTGCAGAGAAAGGTGTTGACAAACCAAATTGTTTGTTCCAGCACTATTTTGCCAGAGATCAAGTCCAGAGTAATCCGCAGTGAATTTGTTCATTACTATCTGAGGTTGGAGAGGAGTGGGCCGAGGTTTTCCTTCGCTCTGTTGGAGACGGGCTTCAGGGTTGGAGCAGGGCCTTGATTCTGGCAAAGTGTGTGTGCTTGTGTTGTTTGAATGGTGGATGTAATGTAGGACGTGTGTGTGTGTGTGGGATTTTGTGGAGGCGGTGGGACAGAGATTTTAGTCTCAATTTCAAATGTGATCTTTTGAAAATAGAGCTATGGTCTCACAAATATATAAAAAAAAGAAAAGGAACGGATCCATTGGGACAAATATACTGATGTCAACTTTCCATATCAGTGTTATCATAATTTAAAAATAAAAACACTCGAAGGGAAAAAAGAGCCCTTTTAAAGATGTGAGACTGGCTTCCTTGATCTCAGATTATGTTTCTGGACTTCCTCTGACAAAAGCCCCTCCTCTTTCCAGTGACGCAGGTCATTCTAAATCTGTCCCAGTACGTAGATGCTGTCATGCAATTATTGAGCAAAGAAATCTGTGAAGAAAAAAGCGTTGCCAGAGTGAAGAGATTATCCTGCTGGAGGGTTGAAAGGCTAACGTCTTGCCATATGGCCTAGATTGTAATGTGCAATGTCCTGCTTCAGGGTCAATCATACATCAAGTATTAGTGTCAGGTGAGGATTAATGCTTAAAGTTTCCCTCACCTCTGACACTGTAAACGGTTTTCTGACTACTGTCACTGCACTGTCATGATCTTAGATGAGTCTTTTTCATGGTTAAAAGAATATTAGTCAAAGAAGATTACAGCAATTGCAATTTAGATGTTGATTTTTATAATTGTGGATGCACCTTTCGGGAAAAAAACAAATGCCTCTCTTTTGCCTGTTTTAGGATCTGCTTGGAAAATGTTGGCTTGCTTGTGTGGCTGTTACTGCAGAAGCTACTGATTAGTCAGATTATTGCTGCTGTTTGTCTGACACAGAGTCATACATTTTCCCCGAGTGTAATTTACCCCACACTTAGCTCACTGCAGGCAGAGATGTTTCCTCGTGCTTAAACAAGATTTGTTTTTCAGTTTGCGCGCTGATATTCAGCTTGTATGGATTGTTACAATTGTCCAATAAAATATGCTCATAAGAACACCAAAACAAAAGCTATAATTTGATGTAAAGTGGGGCATGTATTGCATAACCATATATTATTTGATTATTGCTGCAGTTAAAAGCATCTTAGTTCCTCGTTAAACTCTATTTTCCTGTCACTTTGCAAGAGTAAGGATACAGTATGTCTGTGCGACTGATTTCCATGCTACTGCTAGTTTTTTTCAAAAGTGCTGGTGCATTCAGCCACTCTTTGTCCCCTTTAGACGGTAAGGTTCTTGCTTAGGGTTTAAGCTAAATGACTACTTACAAATTGATCTCATAATCCCTTTTTGACTAATTAGGATTGATGAGTTCATTCCGAAATGCCATCATGAGTTCTCCCAAAACAAAGTGACAAACACAAATGTCAAGGGTGGGGAGCATGTTTTGTATTGCAAACTTGAAAAATGTGTTGATGGAGATGCTTGCCTGTAGGGGGGGGGGGGTGAAACGGCAAAGTGAGATGTTTCTGTGTGAGTTTATGCTTTCGTTCGGGGTTCACATATGTCAGACGGCAGGATGTAAGGTGCAGGTGTTGCCAGGCTTTGGCGCTGCTTGTCACCTTGTGAGTAAACAGCAGTTGTTCGTCAAGGGAAGGCGGGACTGATTCATGCAAGATTGGCAAAACATGGCAGATGGATGAACTTTTTCATATGTGTAAATAGTCACAGCTAGCTATTAACATACCTCTGTGCAGATGGCAAACTGTAATAAAGTACAGGCGATAAAACAAGCCTCCTCGTCGATGGCTGACGCCCAGCCGATGTTTGTTAATTTTTACATACACTGCAATATGTTCTGTAGCACAAGGGCACAATAACTAGTGGGGATATTTAGGGGCGCTTGTTGTTCCTGAATAGTAAACAGGTTTTAATGTTGCAGTAAAGGCAATTTGATGTGTTTTGCTTTCACGTACCAGAAGTTGAAAACTTAATTTTGGATTCGTACTGCACTCATTTGTTTTTGCTTCTTATTTGGTCCAGGGACAAACCGGACAAAGAAACAAAAAACATGAGGTCTGGAGTGGGTTCCAAGTGGTGTAGTAGCTGCAGAGAAAGTGGTTACATGTTGGATGAGGGGAGCATGCTGACGTCAGAGCCACTCTGGCCCACAGCTGGTTCCCCTCCAAGTGGATGATCAGCTCCTTCCTGACTCCAGAGACCAGAGGAAGAGGCTGGAAAACCCAGACAGCCAGTGAGAGTGTTGGAACCAGACGGGAAAGAGAAACACTTGAGAAGCTAAAATGTGGGTAAGAAGAAAAAAGTGCACAGAGGGATCCAGATGCATCGTGGTGCCTTGCCACAACTCTGTACATGCACATACAGGCAGCGCGTGCATGTGGAGCCCAAGGACTTGTCGTTTGTCTGCGGATGGCTATGGCAGCCAGCTGTCAGGGGAGCTCAGGGGGGGGGATTGGGGAGGCCAGGTGAAAGGAGGGCCAGCGGCAGACAAGGACTGGAGCCAGCACTCGCTCACTCCAAATGAATGGTGACAAGAGCGCGAGAGCCATTGATCCAGTGGTCAAAGCACCCTGAAGGCTGCAACCTAATGTGCTGAAAAAAGAAACATCAGCCTCAGTTGGGGCTGTGGGAGGGAGACAATTCTCATCGGATGAAACACACCTCATACACAGTGTGCAGCAGATCAATAAAGAGAACTGGTGGATGTGGCCATCCAACACGTTTGCAGTCATTATGGAAAAACAGGATAAAGGGAAAAAAAGTCTTTATACTATATGAAGATTTTTAATTTAAAAAAATCAAAGTATTCTGTGCAGGATAAAAAGGAAATTGTATTTTTTATGTAAAGTTATTTTTACTGTATTTTTTCCATCTGAAAGCTTTTAAAGGTTGATTGACAAACATTCATCCAAAATCCAGGCAATTGTTTAAAATTTATTGGCACTTTTTTAATGTTTGAACTAACAATGAAACACTTTAAACACATTTGGTCAAATATGTGGAAGGATTGCACTCTTTAGTTTGGTTTGATCTCAGTTCTGTTGTCCCGGTTTAGGCTTTGTTTTCAATTTGTGGGCTTTCCCCAAGTCACAGTCTCACCTGGTTTCATTTGAGAATTATCCACAGCTGTCTTCAGTTAAGTCAACCCTCCTCAGTGTACTTGGTTGTCTGGGGTGGCAGGTCATCTGCTTTGTCATGCTTTTTGTTTCTCAATTTGGTTAATGGTTGTGTCTTGTTTGAGTTTTAATGATTTTTTGTCAAGACTCTTTAAACTCTAGTTCCAAATTCAGAAACAAATTTGAAATGAATCTAGTATAAAGAAATGGAGCCAATATTTTCTTTAATTTCTGATGACCAGCATTTACATTAAATTTTGGTTATATGATGTAAATAGGCCATAATTTTGTAAAGCGAAATAGTGTTGCTTCATATGAGTTTAAAAAAGGACATGAAAGTGCTTGGATGTAACCACAAGAGTTGTATCAAGGGTGTCTCCTGAGAATGTCATAATCTTGTCAACTACTGTCCACATGTTGGAAGTCAACTCACAAATATGCAGTGAAAACACGTGAGATGCATTATGTAATGTAAGAAAGCCTGCAGACAGCTTGCAAGCGCAAAAACATTGCTTTTTTCTTTCTCCCTGCATTGTCCGTTACCATCACTGAAGATCAGCAGGGATAATTACCTGAACTGGCTCCACCTGGCCCTGCACAATTCATCTGGCACAAAAAGAAAAAAAAATAATTACATGAATTTAAAGTGCTCCATTTAATCACTTTTCTGCACAAGTGCTTGAAAATGCATCACTAGCTCTCGTAATATTGAGTTTAGCTCTAAATGTGGTGATTTGGGTCTTACTCTGTGCTGTGACAGTTGATTGGCTGGTGTAACCCAAGCCAGGCGGCAAAGCAGAGACAGCCCCTCAGAGCTGATGAATTGGTGATCTGGGTTGGGGGAGATGATTGATTGATTGAGGCTGGTTAGGTGACAAACAATGCAGCACCTAACCCATCAAGGTGCAGTCCTGTCAGTGGCAATAAGCCCTGATTGCCTCTCCTCACAGGTCACTTTACCTCCACCCCCACACAACAAACCCTACACTACACACAACAACAACAAACACAAAGCATGACCACTCCAAAAACTTTTTTCAAATCAAAGCATGCATACACATTTAAAAGCTAACTTCAGTTTTTTTCTTTTTCAAAGAAAATTCGTGAGTCATTATTCCTTTTCTCTGGTACATGTCAACAGCATGAGCCAATGGTCCTGCTTTTCCTTGACAGACACCTGTGTGTATTTGTGCAAATGCAGTGTGTGTGTGTGAGGAATCTTTACGAGTGTGTTCCACTCTCTGCCATGCTCCACATTGTTCAGAGTATGACAGTCAAGGACCACTGGCCTCTCATGTTATTCACATTACACAATATTAACAAAAATAGTTTTCAGGATGTTCCTGCAAGATCACAAGCAGATTTTATGAAACCAAACTCCAAATGTCTCCCGTGTTTGGGTGGAATGCCATACATCAATGCAGCAGTGGTCATCTTTTGAGCTAATATAAAACCGATCCCAGTGGTATTTTAATTATAACTTTGCCATTTTTAGCCATTATAAAAACAAAAAAAAAAACTGTGTTGTTTCATGGGACATTGTTTCTGCAGAGCTCCAGGAGTTCATCAAGAATTAACCTCTGAGTTGTGGGCGGGACTGTTGGTAAACTGGTAACCCCATTTGTCATCATCCCTTTGTTTACACTCATTCCCACTAGCTTGCAGCCCCTCATACCTCCAGCCGAACATTACCGGTGCAACAAAAATGATGGCAAATCAGTTTTGAGTCTGATGTCAGCTTAGATGAGGGAAAGGAAGGCGTACATGGATGTAGTCGTCCACAAGTGGATGTATTGAATTGGAGAGGAGCAGGGAGCCTGCAGCCCACCCAGCGTATGTTCTACGTCACAAATAAGCTCTTTTTCAAACAGCAATTTTTTTGTCTGTTACGGATTCTCAACAATTTGAATAAAGAACTCTCTAGAAATGCAATTTTGAGCCTAATTTTCTTAAAGTATGTCCATCATCAAAGAAATGCCACATGAACATTTGAAAAACACATAAAAAACACAATTTTCCTTGAAGTGGCTCTTTAAGGGGCTCAGTAAAAAGCATAGTTTTTAAGTGTTTGAAGCTCAGTATAGACAGAACCTTCAGATTTGTCAGATATTAATCATTTCTTAATAGTAATTTTATTAAAGAACATTACATTGTTTACAACATGCTTTGTTTTTAGATTACAGTTTTGTTTCCTACATGCCTGACTGCCTGCCCTGGAGCTCCTCCGCTCGATGCGGCTGTTTGGCAGGTCTACTTTGCCTATTTGCTTCATGTCCCACACATTTTCTATCTTGTGAGCATTGCAGGCGTTTTGCTTTAATTGCGGGGCCTACTCTGAATGAGTGTAGCTTATTTGTATGTTTGTTTGCCTCCCTGCCTGAGCTATTGGTAATCTATTCTCCCTTCTTAGCAGGAGGAAACTCTGACAGCCAGTGTCTGGATTCATTGAACTGGCAGCGTTGTTGCTGCATTATCATGCTGGGTTTGATGCGCAAACATACTTGGCTGGCTTTACTTGACTGCAACTAAATACTCAGTAACTCAACTTTTCTGTAAGGTTTGTGGTGAAAGACATGTGGTGTTTCTACTTTATAATGCTGTGAACTACTGTGTTTGATTGTTGCAATGTTATTGATGCATAATCTGTGGTGAGTTCAAGAACACAAAAAGCAATCAGATAAATATCATATAAATAACGGGTCTAAATGTCAAGAGTAGCAACTGTAAGTGTTTCCTTTTTTTCCTAGTAATTGTGGGAACCTTCAAGAATTCTGTGGATAAGATGCAGCGCACATCAAAGCTCTCTGATAACAGGGTTTGCTATGAATAATTTCATAAATGATAGCTGTTTACCAAAGATAACCATGTCTTTACAAAAAAATAAAAAATAAATAAATAAAAAACAGGACAAACCAGCAAGATATGGGAAGAATTCAAGAAGCAGGAATATAAAAAAATCTGACATAAGTAAAAAAATCTGAAACATTTAATCCTCTAAGTTCCTGTAACTTTTAAAGATTTTAAATGTTTATGAGTTGGTCCTTTCTGTAATCTTTAAAAATACTTTTAACGGAATGGAAAAGCATTAGAGAAACATGCACATTCAGCTACAACCTTCACCTCAGTGGCCCGTACTTTTTAACGGTTTTGTTTTTCGGGACAGAATGTAGGAATTGCTTCATAAAATCTGCCAGTGCATATGACTATCACATAAACTGATAAAACTGAACGCATTCAGGTTCTGATGAGTACTTTTAGCCAGGCCATGGTTATAAATATATATAGATGTTATTATTTTTTTTTAAATAACTGTAATTACAGAATTTTTCAAAAACAGCACCTCATAAGGAAATGTCATTATTTATTTCTGTTCATTTATTCATGTTTGCAAACAGGCCGAAACCCATTTAAGAGGCAAATTCAGACTAAAATCATACAATTTTCATATAAAATCAAAGACATTTTGTTTTTTCTAATTTTCACATACATACATATATGTCAAAAGACAATGGTTTATACATATTAAAAAATAAATACATATTTATTTATTTTGTTATTTGATTGGCAGACTCAAAGTTTTAACTGTCCAGCAGCTCAGATTGCAGTGTTGATGAACAGTGAACGCAGTGAGTAACCAAACAAAGATGGAACCGCCGTTTTCTAGCTCACACGTGTTTGTTTTGTGTCACCAGGAGCCAGAAACTCCAGCTGAGAGTGGCAGTGTCACCCATTACATCTTCAGCATATTACCCTAAGATTAATATCGCTTCACGTGCCGGCAACACAGACAAGTGTGAAATATGTTCAGTAAGTGCTTCATTTTGACATCACAAATCCTCAGCGCTCAGATCAACATTAACCGACAAAATTAAAGATTTAAGTGCGCAAGTGTTTTGATACTTTGAGAGCCCGTTTAATTGAAATATGACAGGGGAGTAATGAAGCTTAAATTAAACCCGGTGATAATCATCTGACACAAAGATAATTAAGTCACAATCCTCAGGCAGTGAAGAATGACAGAGGAAAGAAATAATCACAGCTCCATGCTAAAGCGGAATAAGCTTATTTCTCAGCAATGGGGGAAGAATGTAAAATCAGCATTCAGATTAAAATGTGCTTAATCAAAGCAGAGAGCAGAGGAATCAGAAAGACATATGTCTGCTCTATGTTATTTTCTTTCATGCTTTGCTTCAGGGAGAGATTGTGAGATGAGAGGTTGTGTGTTGTTATTTTTTTTTCCTTCCCTTTGAGATCTTTCATCTATCCTCACAGGATAACTCAATGACTGATCCAATGGCAAGGGGAAGAAAAGCCTGGCAAAAATGTTTTTGTCTTTATCTGCAACTTAAAATAGCACAGGAGCGCTCTTGTTCTCTCCCAAACATATGGCCCCATGTTAGTGCTTTGGCGGGTTCAAAAGGGATTAGAGCCTGCGGGTCGAAGTGTCTCTGTGTCAGCGGTGGCACCCCGCTGTATTTCCAAGCCTCTGTTCAGCCAAGCACCAGATACTCGCATTTAAACTTGTTCACTGACATGTGCACACAGTGACCCTCAAGGAAAGCTGTTTTCTTTTCCTTTCTTTTCTACTTTTCTCTCCAGGAGTTTTGTCCTCATAATTATTTTCATGTTATTGGGTTGAACTGACAAAGCTGCTTACTCCCATTTCTTGAGCTTTCCAGCCAACACTCTTGTTAGTCAAATTTAGCCAAATGTGTTTGCCCGAAAATAACATGCAACTTGCTTTTGTTTAGCTGTAAAATCTGACATTTGTGTGAAAACGCTTTATCTTTATTTCTTTTTTTTTTAGTTTTTTTTTTTTTTTTTTAACTTGTCCTGTCCAACAGCTAGGCAGGCAGATGAGAGCTGAGGGCCTCTTGTGTTGGACATATTTTACTTTAACAAGAGGGGTTATTAATCTTCAGACAAACCAAAGGTGTGACTGAACAAACCCCTTTTGTAATTGAGGCCAAACTTTATTCATTTCAACCATGATTGAAAATCTTTGGTGTTGGACCGGACGGAAAAGGAAAGAAGGGAAGAAGAGGGAGGGATGTCGGGGGGGGTGATAGTGAGAGGGGGGGGTAAGACCATGAAGCAGCATGGAGCAGACAGGTTTACTGGTTGTTTATCATTACGGTACAGTTCAAATGTAGTACAAAAAGGGCGGGGCCTGTTCACACACACTCAAATATTATCAACACACCTGCTAGCTGCAAAAAATGTTCACATGTCAACATGTACACAAAACAGATAGTGTTCACGAACGCATACCTATGCCTTTAAACCAACTAGTGTGAAATCTTTCATTCATTCAATCATGCAAACTATAAGTACAAAGGTGAGCTAACACCTGTGCTCAGGTGAGTGTTTATGTTCTTCTAAAATGGATGGTGGAATGTGAAAAGAAGGAGGAGGAGCGCCCAGCCACCCCCACACCCAGACCCCCGCCGCAGCAGCAGCGGCAGCCGGAATTCCCCCAACGCCACACGGGAACAGGCAGGGATATCTTGCTTTATCTTTATTTCTAATGAACTTTTTTTTATTATTTAAATTATTGAATGTTGTTGAATTTATTTTTTTGAGATTCCTATGAAAATTGACCTAATGATCCTTCTTAGTGAAATCTGATGCAAACTTGATTTGTTTTTATGTTCTGAAATGAATCTTTGTTTTATTTCAAGTCAAATGTATCATGTCTTCAAACCAAACAAAGAAAAATCTAATCAAATATTATTTTATGCTTTAAAGAAAAACTTTAATTAGCTGAAGAGTTTTGGATAAACTATGACTGAACATAAAAATGAATAATCTGAGTAACCTTGTCATTAAAAAAATGCAACTGCAACCATTTTGAAAACACATCAAATAAAAGAGCCCCTTTTTATTTTAATTTATTTTATTTAACCTCTTTTTGAAACCCTGACTCCCCACTCTCAGTGGTCGAGGCTGATAACCAAGGAGGATTGAGACAGCCTACAGGGATGAAGTCCTGAAACTTGGAAGGTTTAGTGCACTTAACAACCAGCAGCACTAAACCTCTCCAAGACTAAGGAACTCATCCTGGACTCCTGGTGGAACAGAGCCGCCCACGCTCCTTTGCACATAAACAGCAAACAGGTGAAACAAGTGGAGTCCATTAAATTCCTCAGAGTCCACATCTCTCCTGCAGCTAATACCTGTGCTCTGGTTAAAAAGGCTCACCAGTGGCTACACTTCCTGAGGGGGCTCAGGAACGAGCAACTCCACCCAAACCTGCTGGTTACTTTCAATGGTTCCACCACTGAGAGCATGCTGACCTAGGCCCTCTCCGTTTGGCACTCTAGATGCACGGAGGCTGACAGGAAGAGACTGCAGAAGGGGATCAACAGTGCACAAAAAAACATCGGCTGCCCACTGTATACAACAGCCTTCATATACACCTCTTGCTGCCTCAACAGAGCCCGAAACATTCTAAAGGACAATCTTTTTCAATCTGCTGTCCTCTGGCAGAGACTACAGAGCCGTACTGGCTAGAACAAGAAAGTTTCTTTCCAAAAGCTGTCACTAAACTAAATGCCAATTTTGCACTACAGGCCACCTGATTCCTGCATATTTTTCCTTTGATTTTTTTTGTTTTGCAGAAAACAAATCGAAAAGCGCCTCTTCTTACGTAGCACCAAGAAAAATTACGGCTAGAGTGCTTACACCTCTACTGGACCTGGCTCAGATAGTTGTTTTTGAAGACTCACTCAATTTTGGTTTTTTGTGTTTTTAACATTATGCTTGTAGCATTTTTCTCATGGAGGGCATATACATAAAGGAAAATTAAGAGTAAAATTGCATTTCCGTGTATCTCTCTATTTAAAATGTGGTGAATCGGGAGCAGACATAAAAATGCAGTTGGAAAAAGCCGGAAGATCATGTAGCTTCTACATTTGGCAGGCTACAAGCTCTCTGCTCTGCTCCATTGTGATGCATCCACTTGCAGATGACTAGATCACTGTACGTCTTTGTTATCCTCTTCTCAATTATGCCACAAGAGGAAATAACACCCTGGACAAGGTCTATTCCCACATCAAAATGGGCTACAGGGCCAGATCTCTACTTTACCTTGGCCAGTCTGACAGTGCTTTTAATTCCTGGACATCCCACTCAGGAGATAAAGGTCCCACCATCACTAAGACTGTTTGCACATGGCCATATGATTCCTTCAGAAAAGCCAATGCAGACGACAGGTGGAAGATTGAAAACCACCTTGACAGCAATGACAGCCGACAGGTGTGGCAGGGAGTCCAACACCTCACCAACTACAGTGCAGGACTAACCTCAGAGCTGCGGTAGGTGACATTGCACTGGGAAGGGACTTAAACTTTTTCTTTGCCTGCTTTGATGTCACAACACTACAACACCCCAGTTCCACCACACAGCCCACGGCAGCACCGTCCTCATCCTGGGTGAGCATGAGGTTAGACGCACCCTGCGTGCAGTCAATCCGAGTAAGGCTGCTATGGTGCACCCGATGGTGTCCCAGGGCGAGTGCTAAGGAATTGTGCGGACCAGAACTTCAACCAATCCCTGGCACACTCAACAGTCCCAGTCTGTCTGAAGTCCTCCACCATAGTTCCCCTGCCCTTCCTGACTAGGAAGCACTTTTAATTTCATTTTACTTGTGACAATGGCAAGTAAAGATCTATCTCTCCATCTCTCTATCCATCATCTGGCCCAAAACTGTACGGCTGGATATCTCTGAAATAGCTTATTCCGTCTTTGCACTGCAATGTTATGTTTGGGTTTGAGGTGTAGGGTATCAGGGAGGAATATAAGCAAAGGGATGATGGGAAATAAGGGTAGACTTACTCTGCACCAACAGTTCCGCCCACAACTCAAAGTTGAATTTCTAAAGAACCCCTGCCGCTCTGCAGAAACAATGTCCTAGAAAACGGCACAGGTTCCTTTATTTTGCCTAAAGCCACCATAATCATGATTGAAAGACCACTGCTTTGACAATAGATCAAAAGATGATAGGAGTGAGACTTTAAGCAACAGTATTTCGTGGTGTTGATCAGGAACGTGCACTCATAGGGCCCTAGGGGTGCTTGAGCACCTGCCCTTTTTGCCTCATAATAAAAAGTGTCCTAATGCCTTCTTTTCTTATTAACATTAATACATTTCTGTTAGAGATGCAAGAAGAAAATGTGGCTACAAACCCCCCGGTATTCTATTGAGCCCATGTTCTTGTAACACGGGGGTTCTGAGCTGCCACAGGAAGTTGGGGACTAGTCCAAAATAAAACACAGGGGGATTTTTAAAATAAATGAAGAGTATTTGTGGCAAGTTCAAAATTTCCTCCCTACAGGTCTGACACTAAATTCATCTGTTTTACAGAATATCTTCTGATTTGAAATGCCTTCTTTAAATTCTTTCAGTTAGTTTTACCATCTTTTTGTATTGGTCTTTCCAATCACAACAAAAGCCTGTGTTTAGAGAATAAGATGCAAAAGACAACTTTAGCTGTGAATCCCAACATACAGCAAGAGTCACATTGGATACAGCTGTCAGAAACTGGTGGTGTAGGAGCCAAAATGGAGGAAACTGGGCTTGGTGGCAGAAACGTAAACATTTAATGAAAAAACTTAAACCGGACAAAATCCGTGGAGAAACAAAAAAACAGATGACCTGAAAATGTAGAACTGAAAACCAGACACTTTTACTCACTGCGGACAATTATCAGAAAAGAAGATAGTTGTAGATGATTAACATGAACTTAGAGTGACTGACAGAGAACAGAATATGACCAAAAACACCAAACTAAACTGCAGAATCCTCACAGCAACACTATGATAATTATGGCATTAAATATTATTAATCAATTTAGCATTCTGGCAATAAAAGTTGTGGGATGTAAGTGTTTAAAACATTAATATCTGTATCAAAATTGATTCATATGGATCATGTCTGCAGCACATTGTGCAAGTATAAATAGCCTGCAGGTTTTTATTGCTTTGATGCCTTCCAAGTCTATGAGAAAGTGAACAAACTCATGTTGACAATAATTTGTTTAAATAAATACAATGACTATCACTTTCACCTAAACAATTTGACAATTTTACTTAATTTCCAGGCCTTAAAAGACAAAAAAATATATATTCATGTTTTTGCAGTGCTTGTCTGACTTTGAGCCCCTGCCCCTCTAAAATCCTGTCCATGTCCCGGGTGTTGAGTGTAAAATGTCTAAACCTGGCAGGTTTAATAAACCCATCAGTAGGGTAATATCATGAAAGTGTTAAAACATAGATAGTTAAGGGATAGAAGGTTAGACATTGATCGAGCAGTTACACCCTACAGTCAAACCCCCACCCCCACTCTAGTGAATCATTCAAGGGTAGCCTTTTTTCTTCTTTCTCTGGCAATTGAACTGTTCTGGTTGTTGTCAAGGGACCACATCAACACCTAAAAGTCACGTATGCTAAGAAATTTGGACCATTCACCATAGAGGGCTGGTTTAGTTTCACCTCAAAGAATACATTTGTCTACTGCAGCTTCTTTTTATGCAGTTGTAAACAACTAACACTACCACAAGAGGCAAAAACCTCCCTCCCCACCACACCATTTGCAATAATAATAACCAATAGCGTGTAAAAGAGACTGTTTGCTTGCATATACTTACAGAGATTGCAAAACAATTTTCAACCCTGTTCGACTCCTTTGACTTTGTTTAACTTTTAGAATTGTTTCCACTTTTATTTTAACATAAAGTCCTCTCAACCTGAAAAAATAACTTTACCCTTAAGCTTGTGTTCCCGGTTCAGTTTTGCTAGAGTTTATCGAAATAACAAAGAAGATTATGTTCAAATAATTGTCCTAAGTATCTATGAGAATCCGTTGACATTAGCTTCATAGATTTAGTCGTACAGCCAAACACTACAGAAAGTGTTTTGATTTAATTCAAAAAGAGCAAAGGGGCAAATAACTTGGAGCAACAATCAACCACTAATACCACTAATCTAAAATTAATAATTCATTAAACACAAAAAAAGATATATCTTGAAGTGCGTGTTGTTGTCCTTTCTGTACAGAGCATCAAAGATCACATCTACAAACCATAGGTTTTACAGTTATGTACTATAGGTTAATGGTCAGCGAGACATCTTTCACTCAGAGGGCAGTTTTGGAGATGTGAATAATTTAAATTGTGCACAGGGGGATGGTGTTAGATTACAACACATGGAAAGGGAGCAAGAAAAAGTCAAATTGCAAAGGTCAAAGGGCACAAGTAGGAATCATCTCTAATTAGTGGTTACCATGGTGCACAGCTCATAGCTCTAAGTGAAACAAAAACAAGCATAGCAACTGACCATCAAGAACAGACCAGCACACAGAGAACACATGTATTAAAGCACCAAGAAGGTACTAATGAAGTGATGTGAAGAAAGTGTAACCTGTAATTAGCTGAGCTGAGCGTGTGGAAGACAGAGAATGAAAACCTGGACACAAGTCCAAGAATTTAGTGATTTAAAGAAACTCAGGCTTAAATAATGACTTAAATTATAAGGCTACGCTCAATGTCAGTCTGACGAAATAACAAAATTTTCCCAAGTTCATCTGCGTATTCATTATTTAATATCTTTTAGGTACATTTTCACTGACTGGGATTAACCGCAAGGGCATGACCCCTGCATTTAGATGGAATAGAAGGGTCCAAGGAAAAGAAAAAAAGATGCTATCCCCAAATTGACTGTCTGTTATTGATGTTGCTGTCATTATCTGCAGACTTGCTCTGATTTAAAACAATGGACATCCCAAAGTACCATTTCCTCTTCCTTCCAGTCTCCAGCATGTGGTACACATTAAAAAACTGCTATAAAACCAAATATCTTCATTTCTTTCTTGCTTTATACTTTTTTTTTAAATGGAAAGCTGAGTTGTTTCAGTTTACTGGGGAAATAAATAGTAATGCAAACATAACCAAAAACACTTTTAAAAGCATCCATTGGGGAGAGTCCCTCCCCAACTGTAGGCAGCCACTGGGATCAGGGCTCAAGCCCAGAGAAAAAGGTAAGAGATGGCTAACTGATGCCCATGACAGAATACTGGGTCATAGGAGGAGCTAGAAGGACTGAGTATTGTTCCCAGAAGTCAACAGAAAAGAGGAGGGACGTCACTAAGCAAGGCAGCGACCTGCCTTCCCTCCGCCTTCCCAGCTGCTGGGAAAGATGGAGATACCAGCAAATCTGTGTTTGTTCAGCCACTCCACAAATATCCCCTCTCCAGATTGGGTCTGGCCGAGGAAACAGCACTTGACTGGGATTCTGAAATGATTATTGGTGGCAGTGTCCTTCTGGGGCTGCTTTCCTAAATGTGCCAATAAATTTCACATGTCCAGCTTTGTTTTGCTTTCATTAGGCCTCTAATCTCCGTCTCAGGGCCAGGCGGATTCTGCCATGAGTGAACTCTCTGTTTTCTCTTGAGCCTGTGATTAATGACTGGACAGCATCATTACTGACGCTCAGCTCTGGAGTTACATATTTGCTTCTGTAGGCACAATCACAGCAACACCGGCACTTTTTTTGTTGTTCTTTGTTTCTTCTAGTTTGAATTTGCCTCTGCAAAATGTGGGAACTTGCTGTTTGCTAATCTTTGCTGTATTACTGATATATTCATATCTGTCGCTCTTAACAAGGATGAAAGATTGTTAATGGACTTGAACAAACTGACCTGCCAATAACCCTACATGTTTTACAATGTACCATTATTCATATTTTTCTTTTAAAACTTGCATGCCTCCAGTAGTCAGCTATTAACTTGACATTTATGGTACTTTTATCGACTCTAGATCGCATTGATTCATCACAGTCATATAAGCAGTCATAGGATTTAGTCAAACAATTCTCTGTTGTTGGAATATTATATTTTTGCTAGTTGTCTGATCTCAGTGCCTTTGGCATGCGTGGCCTCACAGAGTAAAGAGCCATAAACCCAGCCTTTGTGTTGCATTACACGTCCAGCTAAGCTGAATGTGTTTCCACATGACTAATAGCTGATGCGTACTGTCTGCCAGCCCAGGTTTTTATTCTAGTTAGACGCCAGACTGCGTATGACAGGAACAAGAGAGCGTTTTTTTTTTTCTTTCTAAGAAAGACAGTCCCTTGTTGAGTAGAATTGGCAGGTTTGCTGCCTCCAGGCTTACCACCTTTGCTGTATAAGGATTAAAAAGTGTCTTATTTTTAAGATACATTAGATATAATTATTCATCAACGGTCAAAATTTGATGGAAAATCTCTATAATATCTCCTATGATTGTTTTTGAGATTAGATATTTTATCGCAAAAAGGCCCTTTTACCCTTTTTTTCCCAAGTTTTGTGTTTTTTCAAGCTGGATTGATTGTGAAAAAGCCAGTAATCCCCATATGAAGCACCAATAAATGGACACCACCTGTTTAAATGGTCAGTGCTATGTTCAGGTCAAACTGGGTCCTGTTGGATTGGCCACATTGAATGGACAGAACATGCCACATGCCCTCTGTGGTAACTTTAAAAAATGTTCAGGAAGTTTGGTTCACCCTTTATGGCCTAGGACATTTCCTACTACAGGAGTTAAGCACTCAGGACAGGAAACCATTTGCTGTGGCTGTAAGATCTCTTTAATGACTGTCTAACTAGAAACAGGCTGGCCTAATTCAGTGCCTGGAGCCAGCAGGAATGGCCTTGCATCTAGACATTGTTAGAATATTTACTGCCTCTTCGATGGGAGTCTTTTTGACACTGCTGTAATAAAATTTACAAGGATTCCCTTTAGCGTGATGCAAGGCAAAGCGTGGTCAGGAGGCAGAGAAACATGCTCGAAAAAGTAGCAAGCCATTAAAGTTATCATTTGTCTTTGTTTATGTGAACCAGGCACTACGGATGGCTGACATTTATACAGCGTTTGATCGGCTCAGTTCTTAGTTAGCTCTGAATGCTGCCAGGTGATGGTCAGTCACATCTGACTTTGCCATGTAACAGATATGGAACCTTACTTTAAAAAAGTAGGGGTATAGTTTTAATGAGTAGTGTTGTCCAAGGGGTTAAAAAAGAAAGTGCTGAATCAAACATGTTGAGCGTTTAGTGTTCTAACTTTACGCTGTTAAAAAATGTTCCTCCCCTACAGCTGTAGGTCAAACATAAGTACTCAGCGCTGAACAACTTAGTAGCTTGGCAACAGTAGGAGTGGTTCATGGATTGGAGGTGTTTGTGTACATGTTCATGTGTTACATGCCTATGTGGGTGTCCATGCACCACCGTTTGCACTGTGTCAGTGCTCCTGCTGACTGAGGAAATGAGCTGGGACCACCAAAGGTGATTGAGCATGTGCAAGCAGGGACCAGGATTGGCTTGTTCCAGTCACTGGCTGGCTGGGCCTGCTCTGTGACCCAGCCCTCCTCGCTCCCCTCCCCATTCCAACTTTTCTTTAATAAGCGCAACGCTTTTTTTTCCTAAAGTGCCACCATGTCTGGACAAACTGACACACTTCATTTTTAGCGCAACCCCTCCACCCTCCTTTCTCTGTCTTCCACTGTGGATTTAAACAAATGCAGTCAAACCCAATTAGGAGAGAGTGAGAGCAGTGCAGGAGAGGCGCTGGTAATAGTAACTTTGTTCAGCTGGTTCCTGCTGCGACCAGCCCTCATTTAAATGAGCCGCTTGATAACCCTCAGAAATACGATCCCAGAGACAGAGAGGCAGTCCCTCCACTTTCCCTCCTGTTCCCAGAGGTCTTTTAACAGGCCTCTCACCTCTTTCTATGGAGGGCACCATAGTGTGACACAGATGAGCCAGTTGGGACAGAAGTGACATTCAATGGTCTCCATAATATGAATGGCTACTTTTACGTACTACTAAACTGTTAAATAAAGGAGGCTTTATAACCAGGTAAAGTTATTTTGGTTGATGCTGAAAATAAATAAACAAAACACAACTTGTCTTCAGATCCACTCATAATGAGCTCTAAATGGCTTTTAACAAATACATTCAGCAAACCAACATGACCGGCATTTACTGAGTCCACTTTGAAGTGTTCTTATCTAACTAAGATATATATTTTTCCTCCTCCTTTTTATGTTAGTGCCAGACAGACAGCAGTTAAGAAGTCTGTGAAAGTACTGTTTTCTAGATTACTGCATGTGAGGTAATGGAAAAATTGATAGGATGCACCAGTAGCTCTGGGTAGAAAATTCATCAGAACAATTATGTGATCAGTCCTTGGTCACTAATAGCTATTGTTGAGTTAAATGGATTATTTTGTTTATTTGGCTGTTCATTGTCACAAAGAGAAACCAAGCATTTTGATAAATATAAACTTGTATACTGTTGTTTTTCGAAGAAGAGGTTTTCCGACTTTCAATGATGTGTGGAAATTGATATAAGGGTCTAAAAGTACAGTGTTTGTCCTTGTTACTTATACTTTTTAAATACAATTTTCCATGCCTTTCTAAAATGAAAAGCTTGTTAAATTGGTGTTGAATGGGCTTAGTCTAGTATCTTTGATTCAGCTTGTTTCCCAGCTGATCTTAAAGCCTGACTGCAGAGCAGGAGCAGGCAGATGGTCCTTTTGTCACTGTGAAAATAAAAATCCAATAAACATGGTAATTATATAACATGCAGGATGCTGTGGTGAGTGGGGTCTACCAATAGGGTTCTTGCTCTGGTTATGAGAAATGGAAAATGCAATTTATGAGAAGTTCTGTGCCTTAGTCCATTCTAAAACCACCACAGTGTTTATCCTGCAGACAAACAACTGGTCCATCTGGAATCATAGACACAGAAAACATCTTGCCATCATTTGAATCTACTTTAAAGTCTTATTTTTACTTTGTTTCCAAGTTTTTAAAAATATGTTTAAAATTACGAGGTAAAGCCTAACTATTTTCTTTAAAACCTGTTTTCACATTACCACTCATGGATGTGAAAAAAAAACCCTAAAGGTTTGAATTAATAGCTATTTTACTCTCATTGTGTCCCTATTACAACGATAGCAGATCAGCCAGAGAAGCCTGTTGGGCCTTTGATAGGCGGTTAATGGTCCATGGGGCATTGGGAAGAGATATCTCAGAAAATCCACAGGTTTTATTGCTCATACACACACACCAACACCACTACCTATCATTGCACCAATCACACTGTGACACCCGTCTGTGTTTCTATCGGCACTTTAAGAGGTGTGATTTAGACAGCCATGAAGTTGATGTGACCCGGAGAAAAATGACAAATAAAAACTAGCAGGATTGTGCTATTAAGTCTGGGGGGAACAATAGTGAGCCATTATGGCTGCAGGAGATACATTGTAATGTGTGCAGTGTTCTGTTGTTGAAAATGTTAATTTAAAACTCAAGGTTTCAAATTCAACAAAACATCAAGATGAATTACTTCTATTTAGTTTTGAACTTCTTCTTTACTTAGCAAGGGTAAAGGTTAAATATGTATGCAGAGGAAGGTCAGTAGAGCTGTAGGGCACTGTTACATTAATAACACAGATGTGGGGTGGAATAGGGTTGAAGGGTTATGGTTAGGTCTTTTTTATCCACAAAACTAAGGAAGTCTTTGTGGATGCTGGGGCCAGACTTTAAGTAGCTCTTTATTTTGGCTCTGTACACACTCTAGGCCAGGGGTGGGTAAACGACGGCCTGGGGGCCATATGCAGCCCATTAACTAGTTAACAAACTATTTAATCTATTCTGCCAAAATAAATTGTATTGATAATATTGATAATCCTTAATAATGTTGTATAGTCCCCAAAGATGAAGCACTACATATACATTGACCTTTGTTTAGGTGCAAAGTTTTCTTGTGTTTTGAAGCTTGTTTTTCCGACGTTCGTGTGTGTTTTCCAAGTTGGACAGCCATTTTTCCAATCATTCCAACACACTTGAATGCGGCATTTCTCAAATTTGTGTTTTTCACTGAGGAACATCAACCCAATTGGTATGATTGTCACTTCAAATTTGAAAAAAGTCACAGTTTCAAAATAAAAACTCCAAAATGTTCAGTTTTAAACTATATATAAATGTTCAATCAATGTAAGCATGTTTTTGTCCTAATTTCATTTTATTTCTTCCTCTTATGAGTGGGGTTACCAAAACACTCCCCACTCCTGCTATAGGTCTACACTGTTACTTTCCTGTGAATGCCTTCGGAAGGCCTTCAATGCAATGCAGAGATCTGTTTGAGGGAGCCAGCATCGCTAACCAAACATCACATTTAGTCAGCTCTGCTGGGTTCAGCGGATTGCATCTCCAGTCCCGCAGCATGCCTGCTCCACAATGATTTATGCAGACCTTTCTATTGACATTGTTGTCAAATTTGATTACAATTATATATGTCAGAAGCCTCTTTGTTGTTGTTGTTTGTTGGAGGCCGGTATAATCAGATTATGTGATTTGCCACTATGGCAGACACAGCTGTTTAAGAGGCTGCAGGCATCTGCTTGGGAGCAACAGCTGACTGCTGACGGACAACATGGTGGCCTCTTTGGAACTTTTTTTTTTTTTTTTGACTTCTTGCACTATGTGATTTGTATTTTATGCATGGAGGAAATATGACTTTCAACCTTTATGTGTTTGTTCCATCTCGCAAGGAAGTAGCAAAGGCAAAATAAGCATTAAACTCAAAGGTGTTTTGCTGTCCCAGTCATCAATAAGACTTTATTTTTTTTTACTGTTTTTTTGACTGATATCGCCTGATTTCTCTTCGTAAGACATTACTACATTCACAGTGTTCTATAAACCCGAATAGGTTCAGTCAACTCAAAATTAATGAGGAAACTGATTACATAATATTTTTTAAGTTATCTTACTTAAAAATTATGAGTTAATCAGAACTTAAAATGTTTGAGTGGACACTTAACACTTTAACTAAATTTAAACTATTTCCTCTGTGGGTCATGGGCTTGCCAGACCAGTGGTGAGAGAAAGTCAGAGATCCAACGCATGCAAACTCCACACAGAAAGGTGTGCTGTTAGAGGACTTGAACCAGGGTATTCATTTTCTGAGGCAGGAGCACTAACCGCTGTGCCCCCCAGCGACAGCTTGAAGAAGTTATTAAGTATGTAGGAGATTTATTTATGACGTAATCATATTGATTTACTTATAAGTTTTGACACCATGTTTTCATTTACACAAAATGTTTTAGTCCAATAAAGATATAACGAGTCAAAGTTGAATCGGCTCATTTTAAGCTGACTTGACTTGGTTGCTACTTTTGAGTTCTGTGATTATAAAACTTCTGGGCTCATTGTGCTGTTCGGGTTTACAGTGATATGTGCGCTCTGGTTCAGTTTACTTGAGTCTGAATGCAGACAAACTTAAGAGCAGAAATAAGTAAATCATGAAAGTCCTGTGCATTTGTAGCACAATTTTAGCCATTTTTCTATTCACTTGCCCATAAAATAACCATGTGTGGAAGTAAACTAAACCAAATGTTGATGTAACCTTTATGGTAAAATGACATACATACAGTAGCACTTTTCTACCTTTCATGAAGGTCCACAGCTCTTTACAGTCCCATTCACCCATGTAGGCACACATTCTGGTGACAGTTCCACTGCCTAACACTGGCACCAATCTGTAATCACCAAGAGCAATGTGGGGTTCAGTGTCTTGCCCATTAGGACACTTTGACACATGGGCAGGCTAGACAGGACCGTAATCTGCTCTCTTCCGATCAGAGGTTGACCACTCTGTGCAATATCAGTATTTCCCACCAATGAGGACCAAGTCTTTGTGAAAATTCTAGTTTCCTCATTTAAGAAATGAAGCAATATTTTCATCTTTTCTCTTATTGATTTTAAGAACATTTTAGAGGTTAAATATTTAACTTTTTTTGTAGTCCTTGCAGCTCTCACATTCTTAGGTACAAGTCTTTGAAGTCTTAATTTTATGCAATAAATGCTAATAAATGAACCACACTGAATACAATAAATGTGAGCCATAAAACAATCTGCTGTCATAGCTAACTGAAATAGATAAATGCAAATGGAAGTGTGTGACTTTTTTTTTACTTGAGTAGCATTTTTTATGTCAGACAATATTTTAAATTACACTACTTTATTTCAAATTAATCCTAAAAAGACACCATGATAGGGTGTCTTGTTAAGAATAAAGGGGGAAAAAAAGCTTCAATCTGCACAATAACAGAACAGCAGTTGAGCTTGGCTGTCATCTCATGTGATGAATGGATCTACTTCACATCAATCTGATGCTTAGCAGCAATAATTGGATTATTGTCACCGCACAGAGGCACATGAGGTCTGACCATCTTAACCCTAGGTGGGCTTCTGCTCTCAGGCCATGGACTCTGACCCAAAGTCAATGTCCTGCTGCTTCACTGGTTATCCAAACTACCTACTTGACTCCACCTAAGAGTTAACAAGTGTTTAAAGCACGACTACAAATAGTATCCATGCATCTAAAGCAAATTACACCAATTCAAGAAAAAAACGTACAAAACAAGACTATTTATGGAAACCACATGGTCAGTTTTACATCCAGAATTGTACATGTGACTTGCACTAATTTCATTTTTGAGCAGACATATGGGATCGCGCTTACCTACTTTTGACAGACATCTTTTGCTACTGCCAAAAATACTCCAAGAAGCAAGCACATCTGCCTTTGGTCCTAATTCCCAAAGACTTGGTTGGGTTGTTGCGGATGTTTGACTCTCCGTGTTGAGGAAGTCGGACTTCCTCAACTCTTTCCACAGCAGAGTGTTGTTTTCTTGCCCCCCAGCGACAAGAGTCAGCATGTGGACAGAGAGACCGTGGTAGAAGACGTGGTCTAGAAAACGTTTCTTTACAGCAGCACCTGCATTATGTCTCTGACAATTTATGTGCAAAGAAATGCAGCTTAGTCAGAACAAAGTGTTGGCAGAGGACAGATTCATTTGTCATGAAGCATTTTCTGTTTTATTCTCGCCAGTAAAAGTTTTAATAGAGGGAGAATTTTAACATTGGATTAATATGTAAATTTCTACAAGGGCTCTCTTCTGTTATTGCTTCTATGATGCTTTTATGAGTTTGATTTTGAGAATGAGCAGAGCTGCTTCAGATGAAATGCAGTATACTACCACAATTCTCGCATGTTTTCTTTTTTTCAATCCTCTTACTTTTCCTACTAATTGCTTTATACATAATCTTTTAGTATTCAGTCAAGTGGAGTTTTTCAGTGATCAGGCAAAAATTTGTATTTGCTTTCAGATATTTTATTTGTGGCTTTCTTGGTTGAGTAGTTGAGTAGATAATCATCCTCACCTTTGCACTGTCGTCTGTCTAAAATAGCCATTCAGATGCTTATGCACGTTGATTAAAAATGAAAACATCAATGTGCATTGTCCAATGAAGAAAACACATACCCATCTTTTTTTTTTAAGTTTTTTGCAAACTATAACATTTCTGTGGAAAATTCCGCAGGATTGTTTTTTATTAGGGTAAAGTTCCCAGGAGCTGCACAGCCAGTAAAAAGCCAACAAGATAAAAGAGCAGGGAGGATTAGGAAGGGATGAAAGCTGTAAAATTTTCCATATTATCTTGTGAAAAGCTATGTTCTCTACTCTCTCTTGTTACACTTACCTTAATTATTTTGAAGGACAAAGCAAGAGAAGGAGTGTGATAAAGTTTTAGCAGGTCATTTTCATCCAACTTACCCACACATGAAGCTCTTTTTGCTTGTTTGACATGCATTTTCTTCATGACAAAAAAAGGCCACAGACTTGGTCATAACTTAAGTGCATTGTTGCGCAGACAGTCAGGCTCGCCGCCCTCCTTTGCCGTCTGAGTTGCATGTCTAAGAACTGCCCCCCACTTCAAGGAGACTCATAAAAGGAGAAGCGAAGAGACATTGAAGTATCTGAACCTTGCAAAGATAAACAAACTGAGGTATTCATTGCACATTTAATAGGCTGTGCAACGAGTTCTGTCCTCTCAGGACTCTGAGATTTCAGCACTGCAGTTCCATTTGCACAATCAAAACCCATACTCGAGGTTTCCTGTACAACAGCAATGGAACAAGGACATCAGCAGGTCTAAAAACTCTCACACACCCAGACACATGCACACAATAAATACATAGTTAAATAAATTGGCTTTACTTTGTCCAGCTCATGGATCAGTTTTCACTGTTTAGTTCTAAGAACCATCTGCGTCTCTCCTTTCACCCCGCTCTGTGGAGCACAGATGCTCCTTTTGTGACTCGCCCCAAATCTTAATAAGCAGTTAAAATATTTACCGAGGTGCTTCTTTCCCCCACGTTTTTTCTCTCCTGTTTCTTTTTTTTTATTAGCATTATTATTATTTATACCTTTCACAGGCAAAAAATGGAGATGTCCACTAAATGTGATTGATTGGGTCTAAAAATGGCCATTATTACCATTAAGCTCCACATGTCAGCTGCTGCTTTTGTGCCGGGCTGTATTTCTAAGCTAACCAGTGATCCATGAGCGCGGACAGGAGGGAGGGAGAATGTAATGCTCTGAAAGAAATGCCCGTTTCTCTATGGATCTGTCTCTTGATTAAAAATACAGCTGCAGACACTAGCATACAAGAGGCAGAGAGAGTCAAGGAAAGATGAATGAGAAGAAAAGAGAAAGTGAGCTGGAGAGCAAAGGGGAAACTCTGATGTTGCATGAAAAGAAACTCTGTGAATTGCTGAAACAACTGTTTTCAAGAGACAAGAAGAGCAATTGCATTCTGGGACATATGCAAGAATGTTTAAGAGTAAGCGTGTGTAATTAGTTGGCCAAGATTTAACTAAGTTTCCAATGCACATGGGACCCAAAACTTGAGGAATGTCAAAAAAAGGGAGGGGGGGATTGGTGTGAATCTGTTTACTGTTGTTCATAAAAAAGCAAGCTGACAGCCTGCTGCACGCTCTTCGTTACTGTTTAAAAAGAACAAGTTCTCTGGAATAAATTTCAAAAAGTAGTTTTTTTTTCAAAGGTGGAATTATGACTTCTATTAAGTGCCACCAAGCAGCTAAATGTGAACATACCGGTATATTTAATCATTTTTCTCAAAAATTACATCAAGTTACGTCAAATCTTAAAATTCATTTGTATAAATCAATCTTTACTCAAACCTGTAACTCTATTGTCAAATTGCTTCTTTAAACCCTTTGTTTTTCGGAATTTGTTTATTTTTATTATTGTTTTTAAATCATTAAATACAAATGTATAAGCCTCTTTTTAAATTAATAATTATGAGTGTGTGTGCAGGCACAATGATCAGAGTTCTATGCAGTGAGTTTAGATCATATGAAGAAAAGATGATCTCATGGAAGTTATAAACTAGCTTTGTGCTTTAATCTGTGACTTATTCTAGTCTTGCCATGTGTTTATTCCACAGCGTTATCCTTTATCACTCATAGTTTAATAAGAATGGCTGCAGAAATATGTGTTTGGACAAAATTAGTCAAAGCATTTTTCCCCATTGGCAGATGGGAAAAAAGGCAAAAATTCCGCTGAAATAAATGGTCTAAGAATTTTTTGTTTTTTGAGAAAAACTTCTTGTCACTAAGACTTGTTTTCTCAAAATAAAATTAGTTATTCATACAAAAGCTTTCTTGAAAAGATTATTATTCTTGTTAGAAAGAAAATAAGACATTTTTAAGGTCTTTTTAGATTCATTTTTTCATAGAAAAATCCGTCTGAACATAAAATCTTTGTAAGAAAGTTGCAATTTATTTAATTTATTCGTTAATATTAGATTGTTGTCATAAAATTGTCAGTAAATCATAAGCTTTGCAGGCATTTTGTTTTTAACATGGCCTGTTATCAGAAAGCTGGAGTTTGACACAACATGATCTTTATTTGTTGTAAGACATGGAGGATTCCTCTGTGTTGCTTGACGTGATGCAGCAGCTCAGAGCCACAAAGACACTGAGGTGACAGTGGCAATAAGGCTCCATGGCTCTCTATAAATGCCATTCGTCATCTATGCACAGCCGCTAAAGTCTTTAATTTACTGTGTGGGAGGCGGCTGTCCACCTCCGAGTCCCATTGATGTTTTATGAGGGAAAAACTCAGCCAACACACTGCAGACATTTTATCTCACCAGTGGCCAACCTGTACAGTATCACTGACATGTTTTCTGTTATTGTTTGCAACATCGAGCAGGATACGCTTCTGTCTACCATGCTGTATTTTTATAAGTGCAGAGCCATGTTGATACAGTGCGCACAGAGGACAAGAAAACATGACACCATCCACGGGGTCTGGAAAACATGACCTCACACGCGTTGTCGAAAGAGACCATTCCCTGGGGTCAAAGCACTGTTGTTCCTAAGAGGGCAAGTGACCGGAGGTCCCCAAGGCCGCAGAGTGACCTCACCAGAAGAAATATCGAGCAGAGGCAATATGCTCAGGACGCCCACTGGCAGCCCAACACTAGAGTGCATTCAAAGTTGGTAAATCAAGGGGGGTGTGATGCACTAATCTGTGTCTCTGGGTGAAGATGTGCAGTCAAATCCACTAGTGGCAGGAATGGGGTTCAGCACAAACAGTGCATTTTACATGATAAGCACAACTGGAACTTTGATTAATTTGAAATGAAGTCACATCACTTTATGAATCTTAAAGGACCACCCCCAACATCCTGTGACCTGTACTAAAAGCATTCTCAGTGGTCTTTTAGTTATGGTTGTGACGTTTTTAGGCAAAATAAAATATAAAATAATTTGCTTTATTTATGTCATCCATTATCAGAAATGATACAGGAACATGTTAAAAACACCATTTTCATTGGATTAGGTCTTTAAATCTTGCAACCTTGATATGTGTTTACCATAATTTGCTCATAAGTGTCTGTACCACGCAAATAATCAGAGTTGGACTTTTTTTTTCTCTCAATTTCCTTTTTATTTACATTTTCTTGCAGGTACAAAGGTTTTGTCTCTCTATTAATCACTTTGACCTGTATCCCTATGTATGAACAGTGCCATGCAAATAATTTCCATCTGTTAAATTCACACTCAACTTTTGCTTTCACCTCTATTGATTGCAACATGATTTAGTATCAGTTTTACTCATGTGATGCAGGGCTTTTTTTTTATTTTTTCCTGTCACTCTCTCCCTTCATATTTGAGAAGAACACAGACTAATCAAAACTTGTAAATATCCTTTTTACCCCTCCTCACTCACTCTTTTTAAATGAGTCTTTTCCTCTTTTTATCTCTTCATCGGCTTCCCTGTTTTTCCATCTCTGGCCACCATTCTTATCCTATTCTTAGTGAAGATGACTGTTCTTTGAAGCAGATGCCACGTGGACCCCCCTTTTATAGCTCAGCACCGTTTGTTTAATTTATCTTACAGACGTCCCCCCGTATTGTCCTGGGTTATCAGCGCTCTCCTGCAGATCGCGTTACTGCCTGTGTGAGGCTCTGACCCATCTCAGGGTTCACTTTAAATCTGATTCTTATCATTACCTCCGTGATAAATAGGCAAGGCTTAGGAGGAGATTACTATGGTCGTCCCATTCCCCTTTTCCCACTGTCAACAGTGCCTGCCGCCAGGCCCTGAGCTGTCATCCCAGTCTCAATCTGAGGAAGGCAAATGCTCAACTCTGTTCCTCTAAAGATTTGGTGACTTTAGACAAAGAAGAGGGGGGCTCCAGTTGTTCCCATGTGAATGCCTTTTTATCTCCAGTGGGCGTCCTTAAAACCTTCTTTCCACTCTCTTCTGCTCCTCTGAGAGTTAGTCAGCACATCGTCATACTGACAACTGAGCTCCCACATCGATTTTTCACACGCTTCTTATCTGCAGCAATAGCTTCAAAAAGTTTTTTCCTTCTTTTCATACCAATGAAAGTCGTGTCACCTCAGATGCTTTGCAGGCACCTGTGATTGTTATTCTGTGTAAAAGGTCTAAAGTCTCATTAGCCTCGATTCTATCTTCTGTCCTCTTTTATCTTTTACACTTTTTTGTTTTGCTACTTCACACTTAAACTTCATTAAAATGTGTCTATCACGTTTAAGACAATCCTGCCTTGTTGCCTCTTTTTACTAAATATAACTCAGTTCTTTTTTTTTTTTTACAACGAAAAGCTTTTTTCACTTGAATTTCATTTAGTAAGCCCCACAACTTCACGAAATTCCAGCTATCAATTGTTTGTTGTTTTCAAGCCACTGTACTGAAGAGAATCAGCAGAGAAGAATGGATGAAAAAAGATGAACTTAGCACATGTAATAGGTTAATCGGACTATGGATCTGGCTGCTCTTTTGAGCATATATTTTGCACATCTAAAGAGGAGATGCATACCGAATCTTGAAATACGAGTAGATCCATGTTTCAAGGAAGACACATTTGATTGATAAAAGGTGAAAAAGAGATTGTACCTTTTTTGCTCATTTAAGTAAAGTGGTACCTCTAATCAAGAACGCCTCACAGAATGAACAATCTGCATTAAGAAGGCCACTGTAAACATCAAAGTGCTTCATTGACCAAACTTTCATTTAAACGAGTAACTGTACATTACTATGTAAAAACTCATTTTCCATCAATAAAACACCTAATATATTATTCACTGCTAATGGAGAGTTTTAATAGTGTCCCCTACTTATCACTGCTCTTTCTTCTTTATTATTTTTATTTTTTTTTATTTTTGCAGTAACATGGAAAGTGTTACATGATTTCCCATAAGATCTATTTAATTTTGTCATTCAGATACAGAACATCTTGAATAACATGTGACCTTATTGAATATGTTGCATTTTATGTGAGGAATCTCTGTAACTTTAAATGCCAGAGAGGATTGTTGAGGAATATCACATCCAGATATATTGCTTCCAGCGTTGTAACCTTGGAACTTGCAGGTGAGCTAAAAGTGAAGCTATCACCTTAGAGGTTAGTTTTGTGCCCTTGCTCTTATCTTCTTTTCCTCCGTCCACACACTGTTTTACAGCATGCACACTAAATTGTCATAAATAATCAATAACAATTTCTGTTAAACACAGTTTCTCATTACAATTTTCTATTTAACCCAAAAAACACAGGTTAAGTACCATTTATATTTGCTCACAACCTTTGGTGTGTCGTTCAATGATGTTATGTTTAAAAGAGGCCTTTTTTAAGTGTTTAGGATGCAAAAAGATGCAAAAAAATCATAATTCATTTGGAGTGTTGCTTTTATTTATTTTTTTGTGCTTCATTTGTAATTGTTATGCACTTACAACTTTTAAATATTAAGGATTTTGTGATTACCTTGTTAGCATACATCCAAACCAAAAATATAGGTTTTTGGTGTAATTCAATTAATGAAAGAAAAGTAAAAACTAACTGGTTAAGCAGGTCAATAAAGGTTTACCTTTCTTCTCATCATTTCTTTTAAACAAGTGGACACTGTGTGACCTGATGGTCAACCGCTGTGACCCCACAGTTCCCGTGGTTTCATTAGATGAGCACTAACTGCCAGTCCGGCTATTCACCATAAGAATATATGGAATCCATTACTTAGTTTCCCATGTAGGGTCAAAGGTTAAACTGGAACAATGATAAAATTGCAGATTTGTTGACTTTGCAGCAAAAATGGGGGGGAAGGAAAGACCTCGTGCTAACGGTAGCAGCTGGCTTTTCTCACCTATATCATGTGGACAGTTTAATAGCAGTAAGCTGAAAGAGGTGCATCACAGGGTGATGGAGGACATTAATGTTCATCCTGGGTCGCAATATCTAACCCAGGTTCACAATCTTTGAGTAAACATTTACCGGTAGGTGGATCCATATGTTTGACCGCATTCATCAGTGTGAGACTTCCCAGCTGTAGGCAGTATATGGTCAGTTCATCGGTGGTCTAAAGAATTGTCTTATAGCAGATGGTCCTTGTTTATTGCTTTAGAAATCATGCATTTATCCATCACAAAATGGAGGTTTGTATGTCATACATAAATCAAATGATATTTACTTATATAGTAATAATCTACTTATGGTGCTCAAGATGTTAGTTTAAATGTAGTTAAAATAAAAACACCAAAGAAAATAAAAAGTGTTTTTGGGATTCTGCTGCTTAGCCTAATAATAACATGAAATGATAGACTTAATCTCCGTGTAAAACCCGATTAAAAATACCAATTTTTCCAGAATTTTTAGACAGCCGGTTAACAAGGGAAGACCGGTGCATTGATGATGATAGATCCTACACCTAAGGCCTTTCGAGAACAATCACTCCTAAAATGCCAAGCAAGAGGGTGACCTCCTGACCTGTGTCAGGCCACACAGAAAAAGGAAATCTATAAGCAGATTTAGAGGCAGGAGTGACCAGTGTCTAAAATGAGTGGATAGTGAGCGTAAGAGCCTGTTTGCTGGACAAACATGCTCAGCCTTACTGCTCAAAAGCTGAAGAATAATCCCCCTGGAGCTCTCTTAGATATACAGACCATGTAAATTAGAGAAGCCGTGGGATATGCAAATCTTTTTTGAAAGCTAATGGAGCACAATCTTATTTCACAACAAACTAAATTTTGTTTAAAATGGACAAAAAGAGACAAGTTGTATTGAGTCTCTGAGTATCTCTGTGGGAAACTTGTCATCTTTGAACTCTGATGGGTTCCTTCCCTTCTCCTCAGCAACCACTGTGAAACATGTAAGAATAACCACTACCAATACATGTGCCCTCATTCTGTCTGTACATCACATCCATAATCAGGTTCCTTGGTCGGACAGCTTAAATTTCCTTAAATTAACTAAGTTTTAGACTTTATTTGTATTTTGTAGTTCTTTCATGTCTCTTGTGCTGATGCTGCCATGTCACCTCTTTGGAGAAAAAAACTAAGTCCAGCTGAACTTTTAATGAAAAATTCTACTTTGTTGCAATGGTTTTATTCAGGTATGATTTTAACTTCCTGCAAAAAACATTTTTTTCAATCCTCAATTTTTAATGTAGACTAAACAATTAACAATTACCAGTCCATAACACATTGTGTGCGAAATCAAGGGATTTAAATTGCAAACTTACATTCACTGGCCACATTATAGGTACAACTGTCCAACTGCTCGTTAAAGCAAATTTCTAATCAGCCAATCACATGGAAGCAATTCAATGCAATTAGGTATGTACACATGGTCAAGACGATCTGCTGCAGTTCAAACCAAGCGTCAGAATGGGGAAGGTGATTGATGTGACTTTGAATGTGGCATGGATGTTGGTGCCAGATGGGCTGGCCTGAGAATTTCAGAAACTGCTGATCTGTTGGGGTTTACATCTCTAAGGTTTACTGAGAATGATCTGGAAAATAGGGAAAATATCCAGTGAGCTCCAGTTCTGAAATGCCCTGCAGATGCCAGAGGTCAGAGGAGAATGGTCGGACTGGTTCCAGCAGATAGATAGGTATTAGTAATTCAAATAATCAGTGGTTACAACCGGGGTCTGCAGAAGAGCATTTCTGAATCCAAAACACATCCAACTGTGAGGCAGATGGGCTACAGCAGCAGAAGATCACACTAGGGTTCCACTCCTGTCAGCTACGAACAGGAAACTGAAGCTACAATTCACACAGGCTCATCAAAATTGGACAATAGAAGATTGGAAAAACTTTGCTGATAAGTCTACATTTCTGCTGTGACATCCAGGTGGTACGGTCCGAACTTGGAATCAACAGCATGAAAGCGTGGATCCATTTAGCCTTGTATTAAAGGTTCAGGCTGGTGGTGGTGTAATGTTGTGAGAGATGTTTTCTTGGCAGACTTTGGGCCCCTTGGTACCATTGTTACAACACCGCTGAGTATTGTTGCTGACCATTTCTTTATGACCACAGTGTTCCATCGTCTGACAGCTACTTCCAACAGGATATGGCATTATGTCATAAAGCTGAAATCATCTCAGACTGGTTTTTTGAACATGACAGTTCACTGGACTTAAATGGCCTCCACAATCACCAAATCTCAACTCAATAGAGCGCCTTAGGGATGTGGTGGAACAGGAGATTGGCGTCATGGATGTGCAGTCGACAAATCGGCAGCAACTGTGTGATGCTATCATGTTAATATGGACCAAACTCTGGTGAATGTTTTCAGTACGTTGTTGCAGCTATGCCACCAAGGATTAAGGTCGTTTAAGGCAAATTAAGGCAAAAGGGGGTCCAACCCGATACTTGCACGGTGTACCTAATAAATTGGCCATTGAGTGTAGTTTGGGTTTTCTAAGAGGAAATATAATTAAAAACAAACAAAAAACCTAGGGGATTCTAATAAACTACCCATGATTTATTTTACACAAACTTTATCAATCTGTTTAAAGGGCAAGACCATGGTAGAGGTGCTTGGTTAACACCATACATGTACGTATATACAGTGGATATAAAACCTCTGGACCATCCAACTTAACAAAATCCTGAATATGGGTGATTAGTCAGCTGATTATAAAGTTAAAGTTCTGTTAAGTCCACCATCCATGGATTAGCCACCACCGCTCCAGAAATTTTAAATCAATCAATACCTGTCATGTGAGCCGGCCTTGAGTATCCTCTGTGTATTCTGGGTGTAAAATAATCAAAGCTAAAGTTGAGTTGACATAAAGGTTCTGCTAATAAAGTTTAAATTTCTTCCAAGAAATGTCTAACAACCTGAAGCCTTTTATCTTTTGTAAATTAAAATTCTGGTAGGTTCACAATAATGTTAAACATATCCAGATGTTACATAATCCTTGTATTTAGTTTCATCTGACATATTATAGAGATCTAACCATATACTTTGTAATTTGGTACTTTTTAATTATTTGACTGCGTCAGCTTCATATTATGTTGAGTTAGTGTTCCCTGAAATGAAATAACTGTGCAACCTTGCAACCCTACTTGGTCTGGAAAAAATATCACCAAAGAAATGTGAATGTACTATGATTCTGTGGGGGTTTAATACCATTTTATGCCTTGGCACTTCATCCCCTCAGTTTTCCACAAATGCCTAAAAACAGATTTAAAGTGTTATTCAGAACCCTTATTCATTTAGCACTTTAACCTCGAAACTCTCCATATGTTAGCATGCTAGTAACATTACAAAGACAATCCATGAAGACTAATATGGACCTGGTACCTTTTTCCAACATAACAAATGAAAATCTAATTGATTGTCATGCAGGTATAATAGATAGAGCATACATTTGTAAATCTCTGGGCGTTTAAAGGAAAAAGCTTTTGTCAAAAGAAAATTGTGTGACAAAATCATGTTGAATAAAAAAATAAATAACATAAAATAAAAGTCTCTGACTTTAATTAATGTTTCCAATATGACAGTGGTCTTTAGTCCATGGCTTTCTGCTGCACAGTGAACCTACAGTTGAGCTTGACAGACCATCGTTTTTCACACCTGCCTTGACTTAATCAACGACTGCAGCGGCGGTCACCTTTCACAGTTTCCTCAAACAGGTCCACTCACTTTACAAGCACAGTGATAATCCCTCAGAATATTGCTGACTATTACCTGTGGTTCTTGCTGAATTAAGTCCCACTGGAAACAAAACACTGGCTTTGAGGTGGCTTCCCAGGTTTTTAATGGTCTCGAAAAATGTGAGTGAGTGAGCGGCTATTTAGCTGTTAACAGGTTGTACTTTAAACAATGAAGGCATTCATATTACTTAAAGAACCATCCGTATTAATAACAGAAGGTATTTTTGAATTTTTGTTTAGTTTTTAACTTTTCTGAAGAGCATCTATCAGAAAACGGAAGTGTTGGGGTGGTTGGATATGCTGACCACTCCTGCAACAGCCTTATCACTCAGTGGAGATTATGCTCTGCTGACATAAACCACACAACCTAACAACATGTTTTCAAAGTATTTACTTATCTGTATCAATACTTTGTTGTAGGAAAAGTTTTTGTGGAAGTGATTTAAAAAAATAGAAATTAATATAGTATATATAGAATTTAAATCATAGCTAATGGAAATACTCCAAGGCTGTTTAAGGGTCATCAGGTCTGTATGTGTGAGCCTGTGTTATTGTAGGGTTAGATATTGATTAATCTGCTGCCCTTATCTCTTACTTGAGGGGGGTGAGGGTGTGTGGAGTTGGGGGGTGGGTTCATGTGAATTTGTAAATGGAACCTTTTATAAAAGTCCATGGGTACAAACTTTGTGCATTCAAGGACAAGTTGTTTTCCATGAAAAAACTGATAGAACGATCTGTTCATCGCTGAGCAAACTTTAGTCATTATTTGCATTCAGAGAAAAATTCCTTTGAGGTCCAGCTTGCTGATGGCTACTGGAGGCTTTGGCACTTTTTCAGCCAAACAGAATGAAGGTAGATTAGTTTCTCAATGGTGAAAGCAATGTTGTTGTTAACCTCACTGGTAGATTATTTCATAGGTGTCAAGGTTATTGTCCACTGAAGCAAACAGGGACATCTTAGCTCATCTGAGGTAAATTCCCAGAATGGTTATGGCCACTTCCCTAAATGATGTCAAGTTGGAAGGCTAATCCTAAAATGTTCCATTTAAAAGAAACACACAGTACCACATATGGATGTTAATGGAAAAAAAACATTGAGTTGCTACTGTAGCCAAAGACTAAAATCAGTGGACTGTTACTGTTTTGGTAACATTTTGTTCTTGGTGACTGCTGCAGGGAAAATCCAGTGGATGTGTCATCCGGAATATAGATATGACCATCCACATAGTTGCAGTGACTAGTCAAATTACGACTTCGTTCATCCATTTTCCACGTTTATGAGTCACCTCAAAGCTGCAGCCGTTTTCTTCATGTGAGGTTTAAGAGACAGCTGTACCAACCAAGCACACTGATTGCCTTTTTGATTTTTTTTGTCCAGTTATTTGTTTGATCTATACTATTGTATTGTTTATATTGTTTTTTATCAATGTCAGATAGTGACTTGTTTCTGTTGGCATTCCTGCTGGGTAAGACAGTGATTAAAGCAGACAGGTGTTCTTGGTCCTTAGAGAAATAAAGAAAGGAAACCATCAATGGCAACATGCGGCCATCATGGAGGAACATCCATAAAATAGATCATGGTGAGAAGAAAATGGATAAGAGCTGGAGGCAGGAACGATCCAATCCATTGTTTGGGGAATCGTTACTGACTGCAAAAAGTCACACTTAAATACTTTTTAAAGATTATTGTATTTTCTGCATTTTTTCAGAGATTAGTTCCTCACTCCATGTCTTTTAACTCAACTGGGATAATTAAAATATCTTTGTGTTTAATCATAAGCAGGTGAGGAGACAATGACTCAAATGAAGCTCTAAAGCTAAATTCTCTGTGGTCAGAGTTTAAGTAAAAAGGCTCAATGTGGGTGCATGACTCCAACTAAACATCCGGGGATCACATCTGAGCCGGGGGGGTGTCTTTGTCTCTGTGGTGTGGGTTCTGGTCCTTGCCCCTGAGCGCTGGACCTCGCCAAATTTCCAACTGTGGGCGAGCCTGGCCAGGCCATGTTTACAACACTTCTTTTGGACCCCCTCTTCCCCTGGGTGTCTTCCTCCTGGGCGGGGATGGCTGGAGCGCGGGACGGGTCTCACTTTGGGGATCCTGGCCTGTACCTGGGGTTGGGGTGAGGGGGTGCCCAGAAATCCTGGGTGGTGGTGGGGTGCTTGTCTGGGGCTGTGGGCACTCTTCTGGGGCAGGGCCCTGCGTTAAGCCCTCCCGGCTCGGCGGGGTGGCTGCTCTCCTGGTCAGGCTGAAGCTGCACTCTCTGTGCCCCCATGCCTCCCTGCACTCTGGCTCTGGGGGCCCCCGTGGCGGTCCTACTGGTACTGGCCTGGGTGGTGGATGTGATCAACCGGAGGGCGGTTGTTCTCTATCTGCTACCGTGCGGGTGTTGGGGGGTTCTTGCGGGGGTCTTGTTGTGGGGAGGACTGGGCACTCTCCCTCCTCCTTTTTACATTCCATCATCCATTTTAGAAGAACATAAACACTCGCTTGAGCACAGGTGTTAGGTCACCTTGGCACTAATATTTTGCGTGATTGAATGAAATATTTCACACTAGTTGGTTTGAAGGCATAAGTATGCGTGTGTGAACAATATTTGTATTGTGTACATGTTGACGTGAACATTTCTGGAGCCAACAGGTATGTTTATAACATTTGAGTGTGTGTGTGGACAGGCCCCGCCCTTATAGACTTGTGTTACATCTGAACCTCACCGTAATGAGTATAACCATCCAGAAACTTGTTGCTTTGTGCTGCTTCATGGTTTTATCCTTCCCCCCCTTTCTATAATTACCCTCCTCTCTCTTACTCCCTCCTTTCTTTTTCCATCCGGTCCAACACAAAAGATTTTCAAATATGATTAAAATGAATAAAGTTTGACTTCGATTACAAAAGGGGTTTATTCAGACATACCTCTGGTTTGTCAGAAGATTCATAAACCCTGTTGTTAAAATAAAATATGTCCAACACAAGAGGCCTTCAGCTCTCATCTGTCTGCCCAACTGTTGGATAGGACAAGTTAAAAAAATTAAATTAAATAAAAAATAAAGGAATCTGGTACCTAGTTTTCTCTACTTCTTAAAGTTTTCTCAAGTAGCACTAATTTCAGTCAATTAGTCACACCAGTAAGTGCAGTTTTGTTTCAGAAGCATTCCAGACGAAATCCCACATGCTGATCCACCAAAGATAGAGGTACAGTTTATTTTGGTGAACCATGTTTGTTTGTTTTTTTGAATGGGTTAAGTGAACAGGAAGTCCTTCACAAAAATATATTTGCTCCAAAATGCACAAGTATCAAAATAAAACACTTAGGCATCTTGTGCTTGTTCCAAACTTTATTGTTGAGTAAACTTGTTATTTTACATGTCTGTCAAATAGACAGTGCTGAAACATGCAGTAGGACTTTCCCCCAGTTCCCCAAAGACAAACCAATAGAGTGCCACTTAAGCTTTTATGCTTAAAATAATTTAAATATTTAAAAAAATTCTCATTGAGGTCTGAAGTAGTTATTAAAGGGTTATTGGTGATGAGGTGTCCCATATCAGAAATTAACGGACAACGCAAAAGTCTTGCGTCGCACAATTGCTTTTGTGAACTTTCACTTATACCATGATACTTACAAAAGAAATCAATATTCAGTCAATTACTAGTACTTTATTTTTTTACATTTTTGGTTTAAATTGCTTTTTCACAAAAGGTGGATTATGTGATACGTGGTGCGGCATGTTGTCATGGTAATGGCTGAGCTGGCATAGACCTTGACTGCAGCGGCAAAGGAAATCGATATATATGCTGATTGTCACGATAGGTCAAATAAAGCATCAGTTCAGAGAGAAAGTTCACCTCTTACCGCTTTTATTTGTCCACATGATGAAGCAAACATTTGTTTCAAAGAAAGCAGCGCAGTGATATAGAACATTTGGGCTATGTGACTGGAACTTGCTTTTTAGGTGTACATTATCACTGTTCGTTATCACTTTTGATTGACAGTGTTCCCTCACATTATAGCGGTTCACCTTCCGTGGTCTTGTTTTTTAGATTTTTTTTTCAATGTAATTTCTGCACCCTGGTTAATTCTAGACCATTGTCAATCAATCTCCTCCATGCTGTTTCATCTGTACTGAATGCGTTCAGTTCTCCTAACCATAAATCTTTACAAAAAAAACTCTTTTATTTTTGAAGACGGTTTTAACTTTGAGTGTTTGAACAAGAGAGAAAAGTATGAAAATGTTCATTTTAGTCAGAGACAATTGCACATAATGTGTGAAGGGAGGGGTTTAATTGCCCTAAAATTCTAGAATCTTTGCAGATGTTCCCTATCGCAAGTTATTTCTAGAGTGTATCCCACGTGACAAATGAAGAACAGCTGTTGTTCCTTTAACAAAGCTAAATTCCACCCCTTCTTGTACAAGGAGTCTCATGTCCTTCAATGAAACTCTTTATGTTGTTTGCCTATGCAAATTGGGAAACGGCAGCTTGGTGGCACAGTGGTCAGCGCTCTTGCCTTACAGCAAGTCCCAGCTGTGGGACCTGAAACAGAATCACCAATGCGGGGACCTTTCTGTGTGGAGTTTGCATGTTCTCCCCATGCATGCATGGGTTTTCTCCGGGGACTCCGGCTTCCTCCCACCGTCCAAAAACATGCTTTGTATGTTAATTGGTTACTCTAAATTGTCCCTAGGTGTGAATCCGAATGTGTATAGGTGTGTGTGTGTGATTGTGGCCCTGCGTCAGACTGGCAACCTGTCCAGGGTGTACCCTGACTTCACCACATGTGTCCTGGATAGGGTCCCAAAAGGGACAAAAACAGGTTTAGAAAATGAATGAGCATTTGGACTATGTTGGCTATATTTAGAAAATAAATTACATTACAGCATACAGCATGCACTTCAATAAATTGATTTATCATATAGTAACATTTATTATGAGATTTTTTTTTTTTGTAATGAATAAAGCACTTTTATATGTAACACTTGGGTTAAATCAGTTTGTCAGCTTTACTAAATGTGCCTGCAGTTTACAGTGTCTGACATAAAAAATGTGTACTAAAATGACAGGCATGGAGTACAGAGGGGGAAGAATCCTCAGTTTAGTCTTCTTACAGAAGATGAATCAAACTGTGGAGTCCATAAACTGTCATCTTGGAATTAGCACGTCATTGTTCTTCTTTCTGTCATCTCCAAAGGGTCCAGCCTTTATTAGAGGTGTTTGTGTATCATCTCATCATATTACAGTGCGGATCATCATGGGAGAGCTAATTGGATTTGTGTGTGCTGCGGGGCAGCCGCCGTGGGCCTGTCAGGAGAGTGAAGACCCGTCATGTTGCGCTGTGGCGTGTCAGCAGTGGAGAGGAAAAGCTCCAAGCCCGCAAATATCAGACAACTGATGAATTTGTCACTCTCACATCACACCGCAGTCAAATCTAGCCACAGGGGTTGCAAGCCAGTTGCCTCTGTGCCGGTCCCAAGCCCGGATAAATAGAGAGGGTTGCGTCAGGAAGGGCATCCGGCGTAAAAATTGCCAAAATAACCATGCGAATCATCCACAACACTTTAGACATACCGGATCGGTCGAGGCCCGGGTTAACAACGACCGCCACCGATGCTGTTAACCTACAGGGTGTCGGTGGAAATTTGACTACTGTTGGTCGAAGAAAGAGGGGAGGCAGAAGGGTCCGTGGCCAGAGAGAGAAGGGAAAAGGCAGGAACATAGGTTTGAGAATAGGGACTCTTAACGTTGGCACAATGACAGGGAAAGGCAGAGAGCTGGCAGACATGATGGAGAGAAGGAAGGTAGATGTACTGTGTGTGCAGGAGACAAGGTGGAAGGGCAGCAAGGCACGTAGTATTGGAGGGGGATACAAACTGTTCTATCATGGTGTTGATAGGAAGAGAAACGGGGTAGGAGTGATTCTGAAGGGGGAGTTTGTAAACAGTGTTCTAGAGGTGAAAAGAGTCTCAGACAGGATGATGAGCCTAAAGTTAGAAATTGAAGGGGTGATGGTGAATGTAGTCAGTGGGTATGCGCCACAGGTTGGCTGTGAGTTAGAAGTGAAGGAGAGATTCTGGAGTGAGTTGGATGAGGTCATACAGAGTTTCCCCAGAGGAGAGAGAGTTGTTATTGGAGCAGACTTTAATGGGCATGTTGGTGAGGGCAACAGAGGTGATGAGGAGGTGATGGGCAGGTTTGGTGTGAAGGAAAGGAATCTGGAGGGACAGATGGTGGTGGACTTTGCGAAGAGGATGGAAATGGCTGTAGTCAACACTTACTTCCAGAAGAGAGAGGAACATAGAGTGACATACAGAAGTGGAGGTAGGAGTACTCAGGTGGACTACATCCTATGTAGACGAGGTCATTTGAGAGAGGTTAATGACTGCAAAGTGGTGGTAGGAGAGAGTGTAGCCAGACAGCACCGCATGGTGGTGTGTAAGATGACTCTGGAGGTCAGGAAGAAGAAGAGAGGGAAAACAGAAAAGAAGACCAAGTGGTGGAAGCTACAGAATGAAGAAACTTGTGAGGAATTTAGGCAGAAGTTGAGACAGGGTCTGGGTGGTCAGGATGAGCTTCCAGATGACTGGGAAACTACAGCAGAGATTATCAGGGAAACAGGTAGGAAGGTGCTAGGTGTGTCATCTGGAAAGAGGAAAGACGGTAAAGAGACTTGGTGGTGGAATGAGGAAGTACAGGAATGCGTCCAGAGGAAGAGGTTGGCTAAAAAGAAGTGGGATGTAGAAAGGACTGAGGAAGGTAGACAGGAGTACAAGGAAGCGCAGCGTAGAGTGAAGAGAGAGGTGGCAAAGGCCAAACAGAAGGCTTACGATGAGCTATATGACAGGTTAGACACAAAGGAAGGAGAGAAGGACTTGTACAGACTAGCCAGACAGAGAGACAGAGATGGGAAGGACGTGCAACAGATAAGGGTGATTAAGGACAGAGATGGAAAGGTGCTAACAACCCAGGAGAGTGTACAGAAAAGATGGAAGGAGTATTTTGAGGAGCTGATGAACGTGGAAAATGACAGGGAAAGAAGGGAGGAAGATGTGGTTGTTGTAGAGCAGGAAGTAGCAGAGATTGGAAAGGATGAGGTTAGGAAGGCTCTGAAAAGGATGAAGAGCGGAAAGGCCGTTGGTCCTGATGACGTACCTGTGGAGGTATGGAAGTGCTTAGGAGAGACAGCAGTGGAATTTCTAACAAGTTTGTTCAATAGGATTTTAGAGAGTGAGAAGATGCCTGAGGAATGGAGGAGAAGCGTTCTGGTTCCGATCTTTAAGAACAAGGGTGACACGCAGAACTGCAGCAACTATAGAGGAATAAAGTTGATGAGCCACACAATGAAGCTGTGGGAAAGAGTAGTGGAAGCCAGGCTTAGGAAGAAGGTGGAGATTTGTGAGCAGCAGTATGGTTTCATGCCCCGTAAGAGCACCACTGATGCCATTTTTGCTTTGAGAATGTTGATGGAAAAGTACAGAGAAGGTCAGAAGGAGCTGCATTGTGTGTTCGTAGATTTAGAGAAGGCGTATGACAGGGTGCCGAGGGAGGAGCTGTGGTACTGTATGAGGTCGTCTGGAGTGGCAGAGAAGTATGTCAGAGTAGTTCAGGACATGTATGAGAGAAGTATGACGGTGGTGAGATGTGCTGTAGGTCAGACAGAGGAGTTCAAGGTGGAGGTGGGACTACACCAAGGATCAGCTTTGAGTCCTTTTTTGTTTGCTATGCTGATGGACAGGCTGACAGACGAGGTAAGACAGGAATCTCCCTGGACAATGATGTTTGCGGATGACATCGTAATTTGCAGTGAGAGTAGAGAGCAGGTGGAGGAACAGCTAGAGAGGTGGAGGTTTGCTCTGGAAAGAAGAGGCATGAAGGTCAGTCGTAGTAAGACAGAATACATGTGTCTGAACGAGAGGGATCAAGGTAGAAGCGTTAGGTTACAGGGGGCTGAGGTGAAGAAGGTGCAGGAGTTTAAGTACTTGGGGTCAACAGTTCAGTGTGATGGGGAGTGTGGAAAAGAGGTGAAGAGGCGAGTGCAGGCAGGTTGGAGCGGGTGGAGGAAAGTGTCAGGAGTGTTGTGTGACAGAAGAGTGCCAGCAAGACTCAAAGGAAAGGTGTACAAGACAGTGGTGAGACCAGCTCTGCTCTATGGGTTAGAGACGGTAGCAGTGAGACAGAGACAAGAGGCTGAGATGGAGGTAGCGGAGATGAAGATGTTGAGGTTCTCCTTAGGAGTGACCAGGTTAGACAGGATAAGGAACGAGTACATCAGAGGGACGGCTCATGTTGCCTGTGTTAGCGACAAAGTCAGAGAAGCCAGACTGAGATGGTTTGGACATGTTCAGAGGAGGGATAGTGGATATATTGGTAGAAGGATGTTGGAGATGGAGCTGCCTGGCAGGAGGGCAAGAGGACGGCCAAAGAGGAGATACATGGATGTCTTAACAGAGGACATGAAGTTGGCTAATGTTAGGGTAGAAGATGTCCATGATAGAGTGAGGTGGAAAAGGATGATTCGCTGTGGCGACCCCTGATGGGAAAAGCCGAAAGAGAAAGAAGACATCACACCGCAGTCACCACAACTAAGCTTGATTTATATCTCCCTTCATTACTCTGGCTTGTCTCTACGGTGGAAAAAATTGGCATGAACAGGGGAAATATTGCACATTTTGAGCCTATTTAAAAACTTGACACTAGGTTGGAGTTAGTGTGGGGTAGTGAAAAGTTTAGGACTTTTTGGGGCAATGTCTTCGGGTGACAACAGCTCTAGCAGAACTAAACCAGTTGGTCTGCTTCTCTTCCTTAGAAACAGGCAAAACTCAGAGAAGAATAAAAGTTGCTGAAGTTTTCCATGTAAGAGCCCAACTTCATTATGTGCATAACTTGCTTAATGGCATTCCTTTTCTGTACACTTTATGCAATGTCTACCCACTATGCACTGCAAAGGCTTTGCCCAATCACAACACTATGGTTTAGAGTTGGTCAGCAGGGGCGGTGTTACATTTTCATTCATTTTTATTGTTTTTGTCAGTAATTGAAGTTAGCTTTTTATTGATAGTTTTGCACTAAAATAGGAAATTGTCCCAAGAACAAATGCACTTTGAGGCCACAGGAGAATAGCGTTTTTGGAGAAAAAGCTTTTGGTGAGAAACATTTTTGTTATAAAGGATCCCAGCAGCAAACAGAGGTGATTAATTCAGCCCCTCCAACCCCAGTCTCTGAAAATGATTCCCCCCACAGCACAGGAGCACTTGGGCATGTTTAGCGCAAATGTAATTACGGCCTCTGTAAGCGGCCAGCTTTTTAAAGAACCCCTTCTCCTCCGCTCTCACTTCAATACCTGATGATGTCATGGCCCTTTGTGGGGTTGCAGAAACTCCTCAAATCAACTGCCACTCATGACCTTTTCTTTCAGTTTTTTTTCTCCCCCTTTGCCTCATTCTTTCTTCTTCTTCTTCTTTCTTCGGTTCATAACTGAGGTCCCCTTTATGGGTTGATGAAGCAGCCCCCTCCCCTTGGCTCTCTCTGCTTTTGGAACCACTTTATGAGAAATGCATGCCCCCGCTTAAATGTATTGATAGTCCTCATAGACGTCCCAGTCTTTTGTCTTGCTGGCCGGCTGAAGTCTAAAAAGTTCCAGAACATGGAGAAAGGGACTGGGCATACAGCTTTGTGCTTACAATCCAGCCTCTAAACATATTTGACTACCGACATATTGCAATTTGAGAGACCAGAGCAATGCTGCTTGGAGAATTTCAACCTTTTTATTGCCTCTCTCAGTGGCAGGAAGGAATGTAATCTGGCAAACAAATGTTGTGACAGACAGCTTGTCTAGAGGATTTTATGGCCCGTCTGTGCTGTTGGTACATGGGTACACCAGCTCCCTCAACAGTTAAAGCTGCCTGCACACAATGAGGCTTGTCATACACATTTTTGATTTGTCTACTTACGCCTTCGATGTAACCTCTGGGGAGTGTGATCCTAATTAAGATCCAGCACAAAAAAAAAAAACTGGCTGATAATTACACAACACTGATATTAGAGTTACTCAACACAAAGCACTCACTAGACTAAGAATATGTTGTTTTCCTTTTGAAATGAGCAACCAGTGAAAGGTGATCAGTGTTTGTGCTGTCAATAAGTTCTCGAGGCTTTGACCAGCCACCGGTAATTGCCTTTTTAGTGGAAAAAGAAGCCTTCAAATGTTAATTCAAAGTTTGTATACCTCCTTTTAAAGTGAAATATGCAGTAGAGAGGTGCTGCATCGTGCAGAACACAAAAATGTTCACCCAAAACCTCCCACAGAGAAGCCAACACTCAATTAGACTCGCACATATGCCTCACACACTTCTACTGAGGCTGGCTGACTTCTTCTTTCAAGCTGTTTGTCCGGTTTGATAATCAACCAACTAAAATGAGAACTATAAATAGGGGTTTAAACATTATTTTTTTATTTATGCTTATGTTTTAAATCATTGTAACCTCTGTATATAGTCTAAATTGGCACTTAAAGTTTTAGCGTTTTCTAAAAAACTCAAAATGAAAGGATTTAAAGGAATTTATGGCAGAAAAAAATGCATTAATTAACTTTTTTTTAAATGTCTGTTTTTTTTATGTGTCTTTGTGTATTTCACATCAAAGTCTTAAAAATAGTCACATGATGAAGCACAGGAAGGTAATTATTAACTTAGCATCAAACAAAACCTTAGTGTTTTCTCTGTCAACTTTCCCAGCAAAATATCTTTTCTACCTGCTAAATGATGATTAGTCTCTTAGAATCTTTTTCTCTCTCTTTTCAATGCAAATCACTTAATTTTATTAAGCTATTATATTGTACCCTGACTTCTTTTTATTTTTGCTCCCCATGTGATTTTACTGTTGTTACTGTGCAATTTAAGAAATCATTTCATAGTGATATTCGAAAAAGCATGCAATGACTTTACAACAAGATAGCAAAGAAGGCAGAGAGCAATAAACGTTTGTTGTCAGAAAAATGTTTCGGATACTCACATAGCAGCTGCAGCAGATTATTAAATCTCACAACATATTAGTGATTGAGTTTATAACTTAAAAGATTGGTAAAGGTATAACTTTGATGCATTTGTGTTTTTAAAACTACACATATTTTTGAACGTTTCTTTAGCTTTGTTTTACTTAATCCTCATTACTTTTTGCTCTCCCAAAAAATGACTGCACCTAAGAAAAAACTGAAAATCCATAATCTTTTCACTCTGCTGGGACTTTTCAGTGTCGCACATACAGTTTACATCTAATTGTTTTTGCCAGCGTGGGAGGGAATTAGGAGAGGCTCTCATTTGTCCTTTGGCCTGATTTTCCATATCCTCCATTGGTTGTTCTTCATCTGTTCCAGTCCAAGTGATTACAGCACACTTAAATGCCTAATTGGCTTTGCTTCTTATTAGCAATACAATTATACAGGCCTCGGGATTCTCATGTGCGCAGCCATCTGCAGAGGAAAGACACCATTCAGATCTATCCATAATTCAGGCCATAGTAATTCTTTCACAGAGAAACCCAGGCCTTTGTGAGTGTTGTTCTTATCCTGGCTTCCAGGGCCCCTCTCTTGGCTGCCTTTTGATCATTGCCACACCTTTGTTCTGCATTAAAAGAAACCTAGATAACACAAACCACTTATGTCCATTTTTATATCCGATTCTGCTAATAAATTAAAGGCTATAGGGTACTTGTGCAAAAGGTAGGCCACATTTTTATGAATGGGAAACATTAAATCATTTATTTGTAGTTGATCCTTTTTATTGTATTGTTTACTATATTTATACATTAATTTCACATGGGGAGATAAAAGTATATAAATCATTCACCTAAATTTATATATATAAAAACCTTATTTGTTTTTATAATGGCACAAGAAGATTCATCCTCTGGGGCTAAATAGTGTTTCTGGACATGCATATGTCCACTTAAATATAAAAAAAAAAATCCTCAAAAAAATCAGCCAATACACTGCATAATAATCAAAATACTGCAGTAACTTTTTTTTTAATATCACAGAAATGATTTTAAGTATTATCTTCTTTGTTGTTTGAGTTCAATACCTTTGTTTCTTTTTGGTCAGGTTGTTACCATTAAACTCTGACTGCATCAGAATCAATCTTAGTATTCAAATATAAACAAGGAACTAGAGCTCTAAAGGAAACTACTGCTTTCAGATGTTCTTTTATTATTCTAATTTTTGAGTCTGCTTGCAAGAGTCAGAAAAGTGAAATAATCTGAACACAAGTGCTGGTCAATTTTAGTCATTAAACAACTTTATATTTCTGTGTATGAAGATCCACCTCTAAAAAGTAGGTCAACTACAGGAGCATTAGTATGTCTAATTAATAAAGTTAGCTAATCAAAAGAGAACTGCCAGTGGTGGGGGCAGGGCTTGTCTCATAACATTCTGGCTTAGGAAGAGGGAGAAGCCTTTTTTTTATCTAAATCACGTCTAATATTTATTAACATGGTGGGAAAGCATATACTAAGAATGCAACAGGTCATTGTTTTTACCTCAAACAAAAATTTCTAGGTTGTTTTTTTTTCACATAAAAGCATAGTCAAACTCAAAGTAAGCTGTTGTACTTTAGTCGTTGGAAGTTTACCCCTCCCACTCAGAAGCACAGCCGTTATCCTGACAGTAAGAAGTTTATGTGAACTGAGGAAGCTCACTAAATTTTGGCACATGTAATGGATGGATTAAGTCAGCCAGGTATATTGGAGTACAACGCCGCTCAGCTTCATTATCTTCTGACCGTATCTGCACACAGAAGAACCTGCCTTGACTGCCTGGGGTCTTCCTCAGCTGTAATAAGACAACCCCGATAGTATCTGATGACAAGGTAGACACCCCAGTTCCTGATGCCATTATCAAAAGTGGCCTCATCAATCAGACGGGAGTGTGACGGGGGATGTGCGCACGATGACAGGAAAGATCAGTGATGAGAGGCTGGAAAGAAGAAAAAAGGCGGGCTGATTCGAGGGGTGGTGGGGTGGCTGGCAGGAAGAGGCGGGGAATGTGTGGCTGCATTGAGGTGGTCCAACTAAAAACTCCCATCCACCTGATCAAAGGTGTCTTACTAGAGGGTCAGCAGGGTACAAGACTAGAGTATAAGGGCCACCATGAAATAATACATATAAATCAATGCATGAGAATAAAACTGCTAAACAAGTCATAGTTTTACAAGAAAAAACCACGCTTTTTAAAAAATAAAGTTGGTTGACCTTATACTCACCTATAGTCATGAGCTCTGGGTTGAGACCGAAAGAACGAGGTCCCGAATGCAAGCAGCTGAAATGAGCTCTCTCCACAGAGCGGCTGGACGCTCCCTTACAGATGGGGTGAGAAGCTCTGTCACCCGCGGAGAGCTTGGAGTAGAACCGCTGTTCCACCACATCAAGAGGAGCCAACTGAGGTGGCTCGGGCAGCTGGTCCGGATGCATCCTGAATGCTTCCCTGGGGAGGTGTTCCAGGCATGTCCCACTGGCCACTGGGGAAGACCCAGGACACGCTGGAGAGACTACGTCTCTCGGCTGGCCTAGGAACGCCTCAGGGTTCCCCCCAGAGGAGCTGGAAGAAGTGGCAGGGACTGTCAAAATAGACGGTGACCCGGTCCCGGATAAGCGGAAGAAGATGGATGTGTGAAAGTTGGATGTTTAAGCCTCCATTTTCATTATGTGTTGACTAAATCCATCCATTTATAGTGATGCCATAAGGCTTAATCACAGGAATTCATGTGCTATAATCCATTTCGACCTCTGCAACTTTACCGCTGACAATTTAAATATTGATTTTTTTCTCATATATATATATATATATATATATATATATATATATATATATATATATATATATATATATATATATATATATATATATATATATATATAATTTCTATGGTGGCCCTAATACTCCATATAAAACAGCCTTCTCGCTGCCAAAATTATATATAAACTCCATTTTAACTCTGCTCTCACTGCCTCCTTCTGCAGTCACTTGTACATTATCTTGTTCTAAACCCAAGTGGCATGTTTTTCACAAGGGTTTTAGGATGTCAACAATTGCTCAAGAAATGTCCTTTACCATTTTGAAATCAGTACATGATTTTGAAACAGCTGTTAGTAAAGCGTGCATGCACAAATGTGTTGATTAAATTGCTTAACTTCATAATATTCTGACATCCTGCTTTATTTCCCTTGCATGATGTATTGCATCATAACTCAAAGTCACACACACACACACACACATGTTGCTCAAGCACAGGAAACCCAACATGCTAAACTGAGGGGCGAGCAGGTTGGAGGAAGGGCCCCGGTTTACGCTCTGGCGGATTAAAGTGTTTGGAAGTTTTAACTCTCTCCATCTGACATCTTTGTGTGAGAAGAAAAGCAGAGGAACCTTTGACAGCGACATTTTTCACATGATCGGGGCCGCAGGAAAAAGTGTCTTTGAGAGGCACTGAAGCCCGGGAGAATTGTTTGTTGACCACACAACAAGCAATTTTTAGTGGCTGTCAGCTCTGTCTGGCGTAGGGAATTTATTTGGGAAACAGATTTATATTACTCTCAATGGCAGTTGTGTAAAAATTGGGGGTAAAGCTTTTTCTGTCATTAATTATTATTTTTGTTCTTTTTGAAAGATAGAGTTTTTTTTTTTGCAAAGTTTTGCATTTCCACTGGTAATTCCATTGAGGCAATACCTTCAACAAGGTTTTTGTATGCCATTAGGCAATTCAGCAAGATTGTTGTTATACCCTGGCTTCCTATTATTTAAAAAAAGAAGAATAGCAAAAGCAATAAATGTCCTGCATGCTTTTACCTAAACACAACTGATTTAGCTCTGCAATGGTAAATGTTTGTCTTGTAAAACTTGAAGTTTGAAATTGCTTGTACTTGTTATGTAAATATTATAATTGGTGGGCCATGTGCTCCCTGCTTCGCTCCATTCTGATGCATTCACTTGCAGACAAACAGATCCATGTACGTCTTCGTTTTCCTCGTCTGAGCTGGTATCTGGCTCAAAACTGTACAACTAGATGGCTCTAATATTGCACTGCCAATGTTAAGTTGGGGTGTGAGGGGCTGTAAGCTAGTGGAAGAGTGGGTAAACATGTTGGGAAGCAAGGGCGGCCTTACTCTGTGCAAACAGTTCCACCCAAAACTCAGAGGTGAATTTTAATCAACTACTGTGGCTCTGCAGAAACTGCTCTACAAAATGACAGCTTTGTTTTTTTTGTTTTTTTTCTTAGTAGCGGCATAATCATTATTAACCCTTGTGCTATCTTGATGACCCCACCCTTACCTTGACGTGTTCTCCCTACCATGACAAAGGTGGATAAAGGTGGAAAGATTTCATGGACACCAGTAAAGATCACAAATCATTGAAGAAAAAAGGTTCAGAGCTCTGTCTACTGGGTCTAGATGACCCAACTCCCAATGTTAAAGTGCCTAGGGTTACAAGACCACTGGAAAGGTTTTTACAATAGGCCATAAGATGATTGGAGTGTGACTCTAAAAAGTTACATGAACGTGAACTATAGTTGTTTTGTCATTCATTTATTTTAAACTTTATCATATTAGTTTGAAACTTTTTTTTCCAAGACTCTCGCAAAACTAAGTAATTTTAGAGGTAGCAATGTTTTTTCACCGACTTTTAAGAACTGCATGAGATAGATTTGCGTTGCTTAGGAATTGCACCATATAATTTGCTGATAATCTGTGTGCTTGTAAAAGGGCACGGACAGCACATTCTTTTAGAGGTTGTGCTAAGTATTCATTTGGAACCAAAACATTAGTCCTTATTTGTTGCCCGTGTCACACTTTATAGCCTCGGGAACACGCACAACAAACACTAACAAATCACTTTCTCGGGCCACAGTAGGTAACCTCACGGTAAGTGGCCAAAACTTTTGTCTGTCCCGAAAGTTTTCACACCAGTAATTGTTCTAAGTGCACGTATCAATCAAAGTACTTGCCATTTATAGTACATTATCCCCTACATTAGCTCACTTGAATAAAACCGGAGTGCAAAAGGAAGCGATGCCTGTGTGTGCGGGAGTCGATGTGGATGCCCATGCAGATATCTTGTTAGCTTGTGATGGCGCACGCCCATGGAGTTAGCAGCAGACAGAGGTTCTGCTCCTCAATAGATCATGGCCTCGCTAATGGCACATGATGCTGCTGCGGCCTCAAAATGAGCCATGTAAAAGAGCGACGTTATTGATCGCGTGCGGTGTGTCTGCTTGCCTCCAAACACCTGTGATTTTAATGGCACGCTTACTTTTTCATGGTTTGGGAAATAAATCACATCGTGGCTGTCCTACTCTGGATCAGTGAGGCCCAGCAAGGTGGCAGAGCGCTCCATCACATTTTATTTTGTGTTAATAATGTCAGATGTATGTGGGGGGAGAGGGTTGATGGCGCATTCATCACAGCCTCAGAGGTGCACAGGGAAAGGACGGGACACTGTGTCTAGCTGGGAGACAGACGCCTCCATTGAGCTCTCTGTCATTCCTGCACAGACTCAGACAGAGACAGCGAGGATCTATATATGCAGCATGCAACAATATGTCTGCTGGGCTTTGCCAGGCAAGAACTTCTTTCAAAAGAACTCATTTTGAGCCTAGCAAACATTTGTCTAGACATATGCTCTTATTCTTGTCTTTGGAGAGGTTAATGGGATTAATTCACAATTTCCATTACTTTGAAATGTATTCATAAATTATTCAGTCTCAATAGCAGGGGAATACTTTTGTTCATTTATTTTGCATTTTTAAATTATTTTCACTTTTTTTCAACTTGATAAATGACGTGCTAAAAGAAGAAAACACGTTAAAGCCTGCAGGGAGAAAAATTTAGACACCTTTCAGATTGATTTAGCCCGTCTTTTGCTTAAATTTTAAGCCTGATTTGAACGCTTTTAATGCAATGTTTGGGATCATTTAAATTCATTTTGGCAAGAAATGTTGTACAAACTCTTAAATTACATTAAAAAATTGGAAAACTTTTTTAAGAAATATACACAATTTTTAATTTAAATATAAAATGTAAAAAATAAGTAATGAGTGATTTCAACATTGCATGTGCCTTTTTTTTCATAATGTTGTTAAATATTACAATTTTTTGTGGGCCCCCTTTTTCCCCGGGGTTCCCCCCTCCTGGGCAGGGGCGGCGGGCCCCTGCCTTGCTCCTCCCTGGACCAACCGTGGGCCGGTTGGGTGGCTGCCTGGAGTGCGGAACAGTCTCCCTTGGGGGGTCCTGGCTCGTACATGCGGTTGGGGCGGGGGAATGCCCGGAACTCCTGGGTGGTGATGGGGTGCTCGTCTGGGGCTGTGGGCGCCCTTCTCCGGTGGGGCCCTGCGTTGGGCTCTCCTGGCGCGGCGGGGGGGCTGCTCTCCAGGTTGGGCTGGGGCAACGCTCCCTTTTCCCCCCCCGTGCCTCCCTGCTCTCTGGCTCTGGGGGCCTCGTGGCGGTCCTGCTGGCCCTGGCCCGGGTGGCAGATTTTGTCGCCCGGGAGGCGGTTGTTCCCTGACTGCTCCCGTGTGGCGTTGGGGGGGTTCCGGCTGCCGCTGCTGCAGCGGCGGGGGTCTTGGTGTGGGGATAGCTGGGCACTCTCCTTCCTTCTTTTCACATTCCTCCATCCATTTTAGAAGAACATAAACACTCACCTGAGCACTGGTGTTAGCTCACCTTTGCACTAACAGTTTGCATGACTGAATGACTGAAATATTTCACACTAGTTGGTTTTAAGGCATAAGTATGCGTGTGAACACTATCTGTTTTGTGTACATGTTGACATGTGGACATTTTTGCAGCTAGCAGGTGTGTTGATAACATTTGAGTGTGTGTGTGGACAGGCCCGCCCTTTTTGTACTACATTTGAACCTTACCGTAATGATAAACAACCAGTAAATTTGTTGCTTTATGCTGCTTCATGGTCTTATCCCCCCTCCCCTCCTATTATCACCCTCCAACCCCCCCCTCTAACATCCCTCTCTCTTCTTCCCTTCCTTCCTTTTCCGTCCGGTCCAACACCAAAGATTTTCAAACATGGTTGAAATTAATAAAGTTTGGCCTCAATTACAAAAGGGGTTTATTCAGACATACCTTTGGATTGTCTGAAGATTAATAACCCCTATTGTTAAAGTAAAATATGTCCAACACAAGAGGCCCTCAGTTCTCATCTGCCTGCCCAGCTGTTGGACAGGAAAAGTTAAGAAAAAAAAAATATTACAATTATGTAAGAATAGCATGAAAATCAATGCTGTTTGAATCAAAAATGCCAATGTTCAACTTCAGATACAGTCTGTGCCAAGGCCTACCAGCACACCTTCCAGGAAATATGCCTAATCTTGTTTGTTTCAATGACTAACTGATGCATTGATCCTGTGGATGTCAGGTCATCAGACATATTGTGGTGTGTATTTTATTCATTCTTTCTATCTCTGGTGTTGCTGTTGCTTCATCTCTATTGGGAGAAGACCTGTAATTTGTCCCATCCATCCACCACTCTGGGGCCACCTGTTAAAGAAGGGTCTCTTCAAAAAGAGCTACATTGTCAACAGGTAGTGAACTAGAAGCACTGTACAATTATTGCAACCTCTTGCTGCAATACCGTGTAATCCACAAGCATCCATCCCTGCAGGCACTTAAAGACTTTGACCTTTTGCACTCTCTTGCAATGTGGTTAATGCAGATTACAATGGTCGCACTACTGAGAGCCCTCCTCACAGCTGCTCCCACCGTCCCAGTCCACACGGCTGTAATTTAGCAGGTTGGGCCAGGAGCCCCCCTGTTTGAATTGTTATACTACATCATTAGAATCAACAGAAACTTTGTTTGCTGTATCTCAAAATATTAATGTAGTAATATTAGAATATTTGTAGTAATGTATAAGCTGCTGGAGAAGGCCTTGAGTGAAATCAGAGAGTCAGCTCAGTTTTTCATACAGGACCTTCATATTTTCATCTATGTTCCTGCAAGTGATCTCATCTGATCCGTTTTCATTACAACTGCGCAGATGTCATGATTCTGTAAAAGGTTTTCTCCTTTAAAAAAAATCACTGTAAGCTATACTGATGTAAGTGTGGTTGCTGTAGCCACTTTTCATTGCTTTTCTATTCCCTTTGCAGAGTCAGTAAAGGGTTAGAATAGCAGCAACAGTTATTTTGGACAGAGTCCAAGCCGAGGGATTTATTATGCGCTGTCAGTGGATTGCTCTCTGTATTGAACATATTCGCTCTAAACTAATTGACCAGTATGGTGTGAGGCGCTGAATTAGGCAAATGGGCCCGGGATGAGAAGTTGGACTTGATTTATTACTTTGAATGCAACTCAAATCAATGGCTTAGTTCCCCAAAAAACCATCGCATTTCCCAGCTGAAATCATTGTTATGCTTAAGAAAAGAGAGATTATGTGGGCTTAATGAGTTTCAGTGGTTGAATGTGTTTGCTTGCCATTCAGGGCCGAAATCATATTTAATGGCTGACACTCAGTTCATGGCAGGTCCTCCTTTTTCTCAGTGGCAGGTCACCTTCATCATTGGAAAGGCCTTTTCAGGGGGTAGGGCCAAAGCTAGAGTCCTACATTCATGAAAAGGGAAGCACAAGCACTGTGCATGAGAAATGAAATGGGAGAAAAAGCAGCTGATTTGCACTCCGTTCTACAGCTCGGCTCAGGGTTGGCTGCTGGAATCAGCCAGCTGACCTCCCTCTGCCAGACTGGGACCTCACTTTGGGAGACGCTTTTGTTTCTGCTTCTCAAGAAGAACTCTAATTTCATTTCAGTCTAAGCAGGCCAGTTGCCCTGGCTTCTAGGTGAAAAATGTTCCACATCATTAATAAATTAAGATGTTCTTTATTCTTTCTCAGAGCTGCTAGTCTCTGTGTCCCAAACCCGGACTGCAGTCATATTTTCACAACTGAAATCGTATTCAATTGCAAATGCCCTTCTCTGCCATTAATTTGCAAGGAAAGAGACAAAAAGGGTTATTAAAATGTTCCGAAAAGAACAACTATAAATAAACATGTCCTATCCTGACATTAGCCTAAATTTTTCTTGTCAGTTTTTAGTGAGGTTGGCTCCTTTTGTTTCTAGTTTAATCCAATGGGGGGACCCAGCGAAAGATTTAAGTCCACCCTGGAAGCTTTATCATGACTTTTGGAAGAAGAAAATGTTGCCGAAGAGACGCAATCCATGTATGAAATGCCAGGATTAAGGTAAGGAATTAACAGTGAGCATACAATTTACTTGATTGATTGGCAAGGATTTAGAAGGAACTCCGGGACACTTAGTCTTTGAATGTTGGAGCACAAACATTTCCATACGCTAATCAATGCAAGCGCTGTAATCTGACCCTGTGTCCACACTGATATGCTTCTATCAGGAACAATGCTTTAGTATGAGGAGTTATGAGATTAACAGTCATTGACTGGCAAATGAAAAGAGCCCATCCCAGCTGATTCCACCTTAATAAGCATCAGATCCCCTTTATTGATTATTCACTGCTAATATGCAGTAGCTAAAATCAATAAGCAGCCCCACTCTCATTTCAATATAAATCCAATTATTGCTATTGCTAAAGCTGAAGACATTAGTGAGGAAATAGATCGCCGTTGTTTTCAGTGACTCAAAGAATGACCTCAACACTCTCATTGTTCAGAATATTCACAGCATGTAACTGGTGAACGATGCCTGGTGCTAAATGATGTCTACATGTACTTTGTACTCACAAAAAACCTAAAAAGTCATGTATTTTGTTTTTATTTTTGCCAACAATTTGTAGTTTTGTGAACTATTTCATTTATTATGCCACATTGGAGTAGAAAATGTCCGTATTTGACTCACAATGAAATGATCAAAAAAGGAAACAGAAAGCAAACCTGTCCGTCCACATTCCTCAGTAGAGTTCTGTAATCTTATTTAAGTCTCCTTAATCACCTGGTAACACGTTAGGCTGTTTGGGTTTTTCGCATCATCACTAGTTAGAGGGAGAATTGAGGGAGACTGAGAGACATCATTACTCTGTAATAAAGCATCCATATGGTGTAAATGTTGAGCTGGTGCAAATCCCTTCAGCTTAGCTGCAGAGCACCCTAGCAGGGAAGGTCAGGGCTGAAGCATATGTTTCCTTTCTGTGCATTGTAATTTCTGGACTTGATGGCATGACTAAAATTTGACAAATATTTGTGTTTTAAGACTATTTCACTTTTATAGGCTAGTATTGTTATTCTGAGTTTTCTGACTCTGACTTTATGTGTTGGTCACCACAGAGGATGATGAAGCTTAAAACGTAGTCAGACCTAGCTTTCAAAACAGAACTAAAAAAATGTATGTTCTCATTCGGCAAGATGTTTGCAGCACATTCATTTTTGCATATGTGGAAAATCTATCCATCTGTTTATCCATCCACCCATCGTGTATTGATTTCCTATACCAGCTTCATCCTGTTCAGGGTCACTGAGTGACTGGAGCCTATCCCAGCTGTCACTGACTGAGATGTAGGATGCACTCTGGACAAGCTGTCACTGTAAGATCCAGAAACCAGCAACAACAAAAACAGACTCCGACTGAACTCTGTCACAAAAATACATATTTCAACGTAATAACTCAACTGTCTAACATTAGGATTAAAAAACTTCTTATATATAAGACTGTTGGGAAAATATACAGTCTTGAGACTTGTGCATCACAAAAATCACAGAAATTAGCCTGGAGCCTCCAATAACTGATCGCACTAGCTAATTTTTCTTAGAAATTTTTTTATTGTTTTTTTAGAAGCTGCTTTATATTATTCTTTTAACAAATTTTTGCTTGTGACCAATGAAACTGAGGTCCACTCAATTTTTATATAGGTCATTCTTTCTCATTGAGGACAATAAGCCACACCTAAAACAATAAAAGGTATGGCTGTCCTGTGATTTCACAAAGCTGCACTTTGAGTATTTTTGTTTCATGTTTGCTGTTTTTTAGGGGTTCCTAATAATAACCGTAGTGTTTTAGCACAGTCACAATCATTTCTGTATAGTAAGTTTAATTTTTTTTTTGAATGTAGATGTTCAGGTTATTATGACTGAAAAAAATAATGAAAAAATACGGAATGTTTTTGTTGTGATTTTAGAAAAGCCCACCCTGTCTTAACTAAATAGCATTAAGCAGCCTGCAGAGAGGTGTATAGAACTTTCTTACAGACAGGACTTGACAAGTGGGTGTAACAACACAAAGTAGTCCTCACATGTAACTTTATTTATCATCAATGCATGCACACACTTTGAGATCACACAGCCATAGCCCACTAAATCTGTCTTTAATCCTATATAAGGTGTGTGTGTGCAAACTGCACTCTTGGTCTCTGGCTAATAATACCTTTCTCTATCAGGTCCATCTGTCAAAGCGACTGGTTTTAAAAGCATACCCCTGAGCTGCAACCTGTGAGCCAACATCCGCTGCTGATCCAGTAACACTTTAGAAATGCTTCACAAAAAGCTAGAAAATTAATATAGTAGATTCTCTGACCTTTTTAGAAAAGATGCATCAAAATAACCAGAAAGTGGAGATAGAACTGTGACTTTTCTGGTACTGAAGTAAAGGAATAAGCTAAACAGAAATGCTGTACTTTCTCCCCTTCCCCCTTAGTCTGTAGTCCTCTACAAATCCTTCTAAAGTAGACAGTAGTCACCCTGGTCCTGATGGCTCTGCCCCTAATTACAGAGCAGCTGTAATTACAGAACCTGGATGGAGCGGGAAGGAGAGGAAAACCTAAATCCAGCTATTTTAAATTTAGTCTCCTGTTTGATGATACCTGTTTCTTCAGCCAGAAGAGGTGCAAATAATCACATCAAAGAGAACAATGGCTGCACACCTGGCTCTGACATCTCTGTCCAATTACATGAAGCTTAGCATTAGAGCTGCCTGCCTCCTTGCTCCTGACGTTGACCTCACATAGCCAGCACACTTTAGATGTGCCATGCAATTCACATCTGCAACTTGTTTGCCATTAAAAAGCTTAGATTCCTATGTTATATGACACATGATTAAGAAATGGTTCCTCAGCATACACTAAAGAAAACCTTCAAAAAACACAGCATGCATTTTTGGTAATGATTTGACCTTATGAGTCAAAGTTTAGGCTAAAGGCAGTAAACAGCATATGTCAGACAAAGACTACTTACTGTAAGCATGAGTAAGGGCATACTGTGACATCGCTCAGTGTTATGAGCTGCAGGTCAACAACACTGATTACCTTAAGATCCCTGAGGCCAGCGTATCAGAGTCCACCTGCTCAAGTCTTCAACGTTTCCTCCATCCAGCACAAACGCTTATTTTCTTTATGTCTGTTGGGGTTCTCTTTACATTTTTGCTCTGCCCCTTTTCAGAAGTTTAAACTTTACTAGTAAATTCCTATTTACATTGTTAAATGTTATTTTTACTTTACACTTTAACAGGTTTAGGAAAACTGATCTTATCACCACTGTGGTTGTCTGAGATAACCTGGTTCAGACTTCAGCTAAAACTTCAATAAATGCAAACTGAGTTGGACATCAAAACAGAAGGAGATGTACAAATTGCATGAAGATTTACAGATGAAATTGTATTCCCATTTGGCTTTTACTAACTTCCAGCTATCAGCAACTGTTTTCTGCCACTTTTTTAATTGGGCTACTCAGGAAAAGCCTATTAAAGCAGGCTTAGGAGAAAGATTCTGCTTTTTTTGTTGATTAGATGATCGTTGTTAGTTTGTTTTTAACATTAAAAATCATTCAGTGTTTCAGCTTTGTAATCATTTATAAAGAAGCATATGGGGTACACATTGGATCTTTTCTCCACATTGTTGTTTCTGCTATTGTTCTAATGTAGCAGACAGTTCATTATTTACTTAAAAGGCCATTATGGTCTGTAGAGTATAGTTCTGTTTTTATTGCACCTTTTTTTTTTATCATACCTCTCTGTTTGGAGTGAAAGCCTCTCATGTCATTTCCTGTTCTGACTGTTTGCCAATCAAAGCCTGTGCAATAAAGCACTGTGTCTTACAGACCAGCCATGCTAGAGCACTGTTGTTCATACCCACGGCCAAACTCATCGCCTCGTTGACGGGAACAGGGTTCACTGGCTTTAGAATTACCCAGTAGTATAAACTTCCACCTTCCTATGTGGAGAGTGAATCTGCACAATCCTTTTAACTGTGTTTGTCAAAGTCAGCTGCAGGAATGATTTTGATCACTTGTCTTTTGTTATGGAAAGCAATATTTGGCTGCAAATACTACTGTTGCAATTCAATCTTTAGCATCGGAGGCTTAATATTTGTGCATAATATCCAATATGCATCTAGGATGTTGTGAGCAGAGAGCAAATTGTACCACAGACGTTGTTCATCCTTCATTAAGCAGAAACGGGATGAGGACACATGTATGTCATATCTGTGTGATGTGATTGCAGAGGCCTCCAGCTAAAAGAGACTTTTCAGACGAAGGTGAAAGAAGAGGGCTTAAGTAAGTCTGGGTTGTGTGTCACAGCTGGAAACAAGGGGTTAGGATTTTTCCTTCTTTGTGAGGCTGACAATGTGCATTGTGAGCGCTTAGTCTGAGGAGGGAGAGGTCAAAGAATATGGGAGGAGTTTAGTAGGTTGGTTAAGGAGCTTTGAAGGAGAGCAAACATTTCCAGCAACATTGACAGGAGACACATTAAATAATTAAATTATCCTTTAACATCTCTGGAAAATATATTTTTAATGTAACACAAAAATGAATAATTGATTGGATATATTTTATTTGAAGCCAACAGAAATTTAAAAACTCACTCTCGCAGCACCTGAGGATCTTTGATTTTGATCTTCTGTTGTGATTGGTCCCCCAGTGTAAATCACATCAGGTCTAGGTCGCCAGTCATCCACAGCTGTTTTCATTTTAGTTAATTGTCATCAGTCTATTTTAGTGTCTGATTTTCACTTGTCAGGTTATTTGCCGTGTTGCTTGTTGGTTTCTCTGTGAATTTTATCCTGTTTAAGTTGTTTATTAAAAATTCAAGTTTCCGACACTAACCCTGCATTTTGTGTGCCCCCCACTCCTGGTACATGGTGTTTTATAAATGTCAGTGTATTGTTTCCCAATGTGTGCAACCTTTTCTGTTATGCCTTAAAATGTGATCGTTTTTACACTCAGGTTTGTCAAGGTTTCCCATTTCTTTCTCCTCTTCTCATTTCCAAAGGAAGGTTAACAGAGGTTCACAAATTTTGAGCCTCAATCATGGGGCCTGGGATAGTAGGGTTTGCTGGTGTGCTCAACAAATGACTGAGTGTTCCTGAGCAAAATTTGTTGAGTGAGGCCTCTGTTTCCTCTCTAAAGAATATGTTGATATAAGGGGAAATGAAAAGCTCTACTTCCTGAGTAACTCTGTGCGCTTAACAGCCAAAGATTCTAAGCTGAATGCTGGCTGTATTTTCAGAATAAGCCTTTTTAATTATGGAAACACCATAAAATATGTAAATGTTTCTTCCTTTTAATATCTTTAGTTCAGGTGATTCAATATCCAATTTACAGCAGGTTTTTCTCAAATAATAGCACTCATTGTAGACAGTAATTCCCTTTGTGTTTGTTGTTTAAAAAAAATAAAAAAATGTAATTGTTCATACTGAATTTAAACATTTTAATCATGTTTTACCATGATCGTCACTCAAAATTCAGACTGACAGTCTAAGCAGTTAACATGCACGTGCACACACATGCACGTGCACACACATGCACGTGCACACACATGCACGTGCACACACATGCACGTGCACACACATGCACGTGCACACACATGCACGTGCACACACATGCACCGCTGTTTTCCTTCAGCCACAGTTTATGAGATACCCTTTTCCTCCCCCATGTGAAACCATCTGTGGACCTTTGTTATGTTATTTGTTTGATTCAGGCTTGGGATTCATGGCAAGGTTGCACACTGGGGGAGTTATGATGTTTTTGGTCTCCTGATACTGTATGTCCTGAACAATGTGTACTCCAAAAATAAATATTAATCCATGCGTAGACTTTGTTCCCAGCCAGCAGCTGTGCGTACATGTGTGTGTTCTTGTGCACAGTACGTTTCTGTTTCTGGATCGGGCCCAGCTCTCGCCCCATTATCTCCCTGTGTCTTTGTATGTGCTGATTTATTTCAACAGTGCTCTTTTGGCCAAGCACTGGGTGCCTCCTCTTTGTCAGCTCCTGTGTGAACGCAGAAGCCTTTGACCACCTTTGACAGTGTGAATATTTTAGCTCCTTCAATATGCAGCCTGAACTTTTATGTAAAGATGAGGGTGGCATTGGGGAGAAAAGGGGTGATAGAGACTTTTTGGTAAATGGTGCTGGGGTTCAATACTAAAGGCATCAAGCAGCTGAAATATTTTTGAAATTATTTGGGAAGCAGACCTGTTCATGTTTTCTGACTAGAAGAGTCAAGTATCTTAAATAAAATTTAAACGAGAATTGGATATTCTTTGTGAAATTTGTTTTCCAAAATCCTTCTCAGATACAGAAATCTGAAAAAATAAACAAAACCCAAGGGCAATCTGAGTGGTATGTGAGATTAAAACAAGAATTTAAACTTTTAAGGGACTCTACTGCAAAAACTGAATCTTAAGACAAAATACAAAGACCCTTGTTTCAAGAAAAAAAATTTTTTTGTTTTTTTTTTGCCAGGTAAAATAATGTTATCAAGAAAGTTTTTTTTTATTTTTTTTTAAATAGCAAAGTAATCTTACAGTTTAAAAAATATGTCTTAATGATCAGAATTTTCTTCTTAAAAGTAAGAATTCTTATTTTCTTATCCCATTGGCAGATTTTTTTGCTTATTTCTAGGGGGTCTGTTTTTGCAGTGTAAGGTGACCAGCTGGAAAAGGACTTGAGATGCTGGTGCAAGAGGGAGGTTTGATCAATCAACCATGAAGGAACAAATACAAGTTAACACACCAAAGAATATGTTAAAAATAAACACATTAATACAAAAGCAACTGCTTTTCTTCTCTTGCATGTTCTTCCTCTCTTGTCCAAACCCGCCAATTATGTTTGACCTTTTTGCCCATATTTCTTGATACATCTTGGATCCTTTAGCTATCCACAAAGAACGCAAAGAAATCAACTCAAAACAACTCCTAAGGATGCAGTCACGTGGGTCACAGGGTCATCTTTACTGTTGGTGTTGTTGCCTCATTTGATCCATTTTTAAGTTTTCCACAAAGGGATACAAAAAGGATGCAAAGTACCAACTGAGGGCTCATGTGTAGCCTAACCAAGCCTCCACAGTCTGTTTCGTAATGTCAAGATTGCCCAAAAATATACCAATTGTTGCAGTTCTTCAAATGGCCACTAGAGGCTGATTACAAGAGGTAGAAATTTCCCTTTGACCATCATGTTAAAAAGTTAAACTATCCACCTAAAATCTTTAGTCTAAAATCCAAAAATTCCAAAGTTTTCATGATAATGTACCCTTACTATGCCAGGTCTCGAATAAACATTACACATAAACACTAATTCTGTAAGGAAGGCCACTCCTTTTCCACATTCTTCAGTTTGCCTCTTCTACTTATCAAGCCACTAACCTGCTTTAGTGTGACAACAGTCTTGACCTCCTTTTACTTAGACAAAACAGCAGGGTCCTACAATAAAAAAAACTTCATCTTTTTGCACATAGAAAAATAAAAATGTATACCCTACAACATTTCTTTCATTAATTTAAAACTTTTTTGTTGTTGTTATTGCCAAAACCTTTTCCTTGCCTCTGATCTTACTTTTACGTGAGAAAACGTTTCTTTCTTTTTTTCCCCCCTCTGTCTTATGCCTCCCAAATGCACAGAACACAGCACTCATCTGCATTAAGTCAACGTTCAGCCAATGGCTCTATGATTTCCAGAAAGCAGCAGCTGGAGTGCTGCTCCAGCCTGTTGCTGGATCCAACAGCAGCCCTCGACTCCTTTGATTCCTGTCGGACATTGTTTACTCAGCCTTTGTGTCATGTGTTTCACGACCTGAGGATGTTCTCCTATACGCAGAAAGTCATTGTGGATTTTATTAATTAAGCTGTTTTTATCTCAACTAGTTTTCCGTCAAAGCCTCCCTGCCCTCCTCCCTTATTTAACTCTTGTCTCTTTATGTCCTCCTCTCCTCTCTGCCCTTTTGACCTTAGCATTGGCTTCTGCATCCGATCCGTGTGGTGACGGCGCTTTACTGCAGAGGCAGAACATTTATTAGACATGGATTGGTTTAAACTGATTGGAGCAAACATGTCTGATCTTGCAGGGGGAAAAAAACAATTCAGTATACAAACACAAAGTGATGTCAGTCTCTGTTTTTTGGTTCCCCACTGAGAAAACTTTGTGACAGACAGAGTAGAAATTTCAGGATGTCAGACAGAAGACCTCTCTAGTCAAGATGGACCTACGAAGGAGAAGTGGCAGATTTGTATGTGAAGCAGAGGGGGGAGTGACTGTGTCATGGCAGGGTTAGGCCAGTGGAGCGGAGAGGCCCTCATGTCCCTGCTGATCACAACAGGGGATTAATTATGTCAGCATAATAAGTACAAATGGTGATCTGAACGTGGAATTAGCCCCCTGAGCAGAGGCTTCAGCAGTGCGCAATAGAGAGGAAGAGTGGGTGGTAATGGAGGGGGGAGATTGTCCCAATTTGTCCCAGCCTGTCTGTCTTTGTAGGCACATGGGTGGAACCTCGGGTGGGGTTGGTTGTAGTCTGTCTGGCTGGCAGGCTGGCAAACCCTGAACTGAGGAGGATGGTGGGGGGCCTGGTCAGTCATCTATGTTATGATTTGCATGGATGTCAGTCTCAGTGGCAGAGGGACAAGTTTCTAGCTGAGCTGAAAATGTTCCCTTTGTTCAATGTCCATTTTATTTCCCTGTATTCTGTGTCTTAGCTGCGTTAGCAGCCTTTAGATACAGTTCTCTATATTTTGAAAACTAATAGCTACCAATCCTTTGAAATGACATATCTTAATCAAGTACAAAAAATCTCTCCAGTAAACAATGCAGCAGGTCTTTCCTGTCGTCTTGCATTCTTACGGATGAGGAGTCAAAGTTTTGGTTACAGCTGTTTGAGATCCAGGTCGTGCTGCCCCAGGACTCAGCCCAGAGCCAGCATGACCAGTAGTATTCTTCCTAACCCTCCCTGCTGCAATAGCTATTGCCCCTTCTGGCTCTTTGCCTTCAGCACTTCCCTTTGACCAGCCCCTGCCAGTGCCACACATTCCCAGCTCAAAAATGCTAACAATGGGCCTGAGGTGAAATATTTAAAGAGCTTGTAGGTTTGGTGTGTCAGATTCTTTGTAAGAATAAGAAAGACAAAACATGAATGAACACATTTTAGGAAGAACAGCACTGGTTTCAAAAAGTTGTCTGTCTCTTGTACCCATCCCTTTTAATATTGCTATTGAAGATTTAGTCTCAAAGGAATACAGATGTTATATTTTATTTGGTACATCACTGACAGGTCACAAACTGATTTGGTTTTGCTAATTAGTTTGAAGTGTAGAATGAAGAATGCAGCAGCAGCAAACTTCATGCTAAAACACACAAAGACAGACAATTTCCTGCGTTTTGAAGTCCAATTATCAATCACCCTGCAGGGCTTAGGAAAATAACGCCATCTTACACAACGACAATACCATAACCGATGGAAATAATACTCCTACAACTCCTTTATATGTCAAATCAACACACAAAATGTGTTAAAAGTACTTATTTTGTTGTTTTAAAGAGAGGACAGGCCTTTTTCTATTTTGTTTTGTTTTTCATTGCCTAAAATTCATTTTCATCCAGTTTCATATCATACAAAAATGTTTCATAATTCTCTCAAACTGGAAGCGGAAATTTTACTTTTAAAGCTTTACCAGGAAAAAAAAAAGTATTAAAGAGATTCTTTGGTCTTATTAGTTTTTTATTTTTTGTTTTTGTTTGTTTTTTTGCTTTGCAACTAAGGTACTTGAAAGTAGGACATTAATTTCCTGGAAAAAAAAAATAAAAACACTAACATGTATATTTTGTGATGTAACCAAATATGGAAAAATAATCTTGAATGTTTTTGATATAGAAGAGCTTTCTGAAACCTTTCATAATTGCTGCACATTTACGTGGAAAGCCATTTTCATTGGTTGCAGACAGTATGCTTTGAATAAGTCTATAAGGCTCATAGCAGCTGGCCAAGATAATGATTCCTCCTCTCTTGCAGCAAAGCTGCTGATGGTGGAGGTCATATGCAGACTCAGGTCTCATAAATCCCATCTCTATGATGAGCACTCTTCGTATGACTGATGGAGCAAAGGCGGCCATTTAAGACGGCCTCTCGTAAACATGGGGCACTCGGCAATGACAGCACTGTCAATTTTCATATTTCACCAGTTATTGGGGTTGGAGTGCTGAGTTATATCCCCAGCTGACTCTTGTTAAGGAGTTGGGTCTTACTGCTGACAGGCATTATAGAGAGGCAGCAAGAAAATTAATCCATCTGGTGGTTTTTAATCAAGACGGAGAAGATGCTCCTACAGTATATAACAGCTATGTTAAACAGTGAAGTAATTATGTTCTTTCACCTTGTGCTTATTTAAAGGAAAGGGCTCGGAGTATCAAGCAAACATGTAAACACAAACTACAGACAACTGATATGAAAAAAGTGGGGATTTAACTGATCAGACAAGTCAACTTTAGGTCAAGAATTTAAAAACCTACTCCTATAAAAATCATGTTTTTTGTGTTTTAAACATGTTCTTGTGGAATTTTCTTACGATGGAGGACATGGATTAAAAAATTTAAAATTGGAGTTGTATTTCATATTTTTTTTATTATTTTGTTTTCAAATCATCATGGATCAGAAGCAGACGAAAAAAATTCATTCTAAAAAGGTCTCTTATGTGGTATCACAAATGCGCTAGGCAAGCCACGAGCTTCCTGCTCTGATCCATTCCGTTGCATCCACTTGCAGACAAATAGATCCATGTATGCCTTTGTTTTCCTTGTCTGAGCTGGCATCAGGCTCAAAACTGTACCAATTCTGCTCACCATATTTGTTGTACCACTAATGTTAGATGGAGTTGTGTAAGCAATGGGTCGATGGGATATCAGCGCAGGTTTACTCTAACTCTGAGGCAAATTTCTGAGGAACTACCGTATTTTCCGGACTATAAGTCGCACCGGAGTATAAGTCGCACCGGAGTATAAGTCGCGCCTGCCCAAAAATGCATTATAAAGTAGAAAAAAACACAGATAAGTCGCACTGGACTATAAGTCGCATTTTAACTTTCACAACCTTATATGACACAATCATAGCAGACTGTTTATCTTATAATTTCACAGTAATTTTTCTCAAACTTATTTATTTATTCTTTTCATGAAGCATCATTGGCCAACTAATACTCTGTTTTCATCCTGTATTTGTAGAAACAGTTGTCATTTTTATTGCATTTCTGAATCTATGAAATCATTGGAAAATAGAATATTATGTTTTTAGCCTTCAAGATCTTACTGTAAAAAAAAGGTTTGCTGATTCTCTGAGTCACTTAACATACTCTTAACACTTAACATACCTCATACATCAAATTGTCCCAGGAACATCATCTCTGTTCCTCACAAATGAACATAACAGGAGGGTTAACAATGTATTTATTTTAATTTATTTCTAATATAAGTCGCTGCGGAGTATAAGTCGCACCCCTTGCCAAACTATGAAAAAAAGGGCGACTTATAGTCCGGAAAATACGGTACTTCTGCTCTGCAGAAACTATGTCCTAAAAAACAACACAGGTTTTGATTTTTCCAAAAAACTGCTTCATCATAATTATTAGGACAACTGGGAACACTTTAAAAAACAGATAAGAAAATGATTGAAGTGGGACTTTCACCCGCATCCCCCTTTACACAAGTGATTATATACTTCTCAGAAAGGTAATTCAGGTACATACATTATTAAAAAATCATTCCTATTGAGCACCCGAAGTCTCTGGAAGCTGACATGTCTTTCACCACACTAAATTTACCGCCTAATTGTTGTTTTTGCAGAAACCAGTACAAAAAACCAAATGTTTAAACAAATTTGTAACTTGTTGTAACTTGGATCTATAGTTGAGCTGGCTGACAAGGCTAAAAGAATTACTGTGTAGTGCAGTTTCATACATTGTCTTTCTTGTGAGAACAGTCCTCCCACTTCTGAAAATTTGCATAACCAATTGAGGTACATCATCACTCGCCAGGCAGGTGAGTCTATGATCTGGCTGTCTTAGCCTGGTTTTTATAGCTGGAAGGCATGTGAGGTTTTGTCAAAGTGGGAGTTGGTTTCTGAATACCTGGAACCACCTTTGTAACTAATGTGAGGACAACAAAACGAGGATATAGGAGAGGAAAAGGACCAGACCACAATAGTTTAAAGGCAGAGGCCTTACATAATTAAGATGCAGACTTGACTTCTTTGTCCGTTGTTTCCTTAAAATGGTAACATAGTAGTGATTATTCCCACTCTGGTTTACGGGATATGGTATTTCATTTTTAAAGATTATTGTTACTTAGCTCCAAGATTAGACCAGATGGTGATCGAAGACGGTGTCCTTGTCACCCTCAGCATCATGCTAACATTTACATGTACCAAAGAGCAGATGCAGCTCACTTTACTCAAGCCTCAAATGTGCTAATTCATTCTTGAACAAAAGTCCCACGTCAGTTTCGGAGCCCCCTGCCTGACCAGCCATGACTGATGATGCACAATGACTCATGCTCCCCTCCCCCTGAGGTGAGTAAGGTTTCATGTCACTTACTGGAACACAGTCTCCAAAAACACAATAAAAGCCTTTCACACACACAAATGTAAACACGCAAACCATGCAGGATCTTGCTAATGACACACAAGTTACCTTTTTCCTATATGTCTGCATTCACATACCTCAACCATCAACACCCTCCGAAGCCCAAAATATTCTCTATTGGATCAGGTGCTCTTTAAAAAGACCCACAAAGGATTGAAAGAGATGAACATTCATAGAAAAAGTTGTCATCGGTGTGATCACTCTAACACTTTGTTTACAGATGAAAGAGGTGATGTCAGCTGTGCTACAATTCAAAAATGAGCTACACAGAAAGAAAAACATCAATCGTGGATCTGTATGAAATCATTTTACCGCATCTACAGTCTTTTTTTTTTTTACAACTTCTGACAAATATTGAGTTAACAACTTCAATTTTACATTTTCTATTTCCAAAAATTATTATATGTCTTGGTTTCAGGGTGCTGCAACGTAAATTAGGTTATGTTTTTTGTGCAGAATCATTTAAACAAATGTAGGGTATCAAATGCCTCTCAGCAATCCACTTACAAAGACACATACTGTGCCTCCTAAAGAAGAAAGTACCTTAAGACTATTTCCTCTTATTGGCGGTCTTGGCAAGTATAATATTTACAGAAATGTTAGGGCTTGACAGCCTGCAATTGAACTTGTCATAACAGAGCCCATCCAAAAGCCAGACAGGAAAGGAGGAGACGGTGGGAGTGATGTCACCTTTGGTAAGAGGAGAAGACACTGAGGCATGTAAACAGCTGTTCTCCAATTGTCTGCAGTTCAGAGGGATGTCCAACGTGTCATTTGTTTGGGATGTTTCAAAAACACAATGTTAATAAGTTTGGCCTTGATAGTTGCTTCATACTGTTTTTAAAAGAGGACAGCACAACATGGAGCTGACACTGAAACAGGCCCTCACAATTATAGAAAAGAAGCTCATCATTCAACTGTGAAAAATTCTACTTTTTCTCTGAAACCTTGAATAATCATAGTTGATTTAAACTTACTTTGCTTCTTTTTTTATTGTTTACATCAAATTGAGAGCATTGAAACTCTGTCCTTCCAACATTTATTTTCATCTATCAGATCATATATTTGCTCTGACTTTTGTCCGCAAATGAAACAAAACAGAACTTTTTGAAGTAGAACGTGGAGGAACAAAGATAAAGCTTTTTGTGATACATCTCTGAATTATTACAGGGATGTAAGTCTGTAAACTTAGCCAAAGACATGAGTTTGTTTGAAAGCTGTGTTCATGGACTTAGAAGTGAAGAGAAAACAAGTTTGACCCTGTGCGCAATGCGCTGGGGAGGTCAGCCTGTCTGTTTGGTTTTCTGAGCCTGGACCATGTGCTGTATTTGAAAAAAGGCACTGCTGATGGTGCCGCTCTAAATGACAAGGCAGGTTTTTTTTGTAAAGCCTGTTGTTTGTTTGTTTACCTCTAACTTAAAGCAGGAGCATGTAACTGTGTTTATGTTAGCTTGTTGTAACGTGTTTGACATAAAGTTTGTGTGTGATAACATTCTCTGAAGCCAGATTGCTGCCTGACCGGACTTGATCTGACCTCCATATTATACTGCCAACCTTGAGCAAACAGGACAGAGTCTAACTCTGATGTTGTCTGATTCACAAATATGATTCAACATGGAGATGACAGGGGCCCTTTAAATGCCATTTACCAGGCCTTGGCATGGCGATAATTGAAAATGTCAGTAAAAGTTCTTAGGAGAAATTCCAGCAGGATTATCGCCCCAGTAACATGGGCAGACAGAGGGCTTGTCTCTGGAGAGCACAAAAGAACTTGTCTCCATATCATAAAACCTGAACTGTTCCCCTGCTTTTTAATGAAACTGCTGCTTAGCTTATCCTGGGAGGGGAGTTGGAGTAACATCTTGTTTTTTCTCTCTCTCTTTTTTTTCTTTCATGGGGTGGGGGGCTAAGGGGAAAGGTTGGTTTATGTTGTAGGATGGGAAGGCTTGAGTAGTTTGTGTTGGATGAGTTGGTGGCGGTGGTGATGAGAGGGGGTATTGTTGGGCAGTTTCCCTCCTCTCTCTTTTTCCAAAGCCAGTGTTGTCGCTGCATCATATAAAAGAAGATATACAAGCAATTCACATGCAAATGTTGGGGGTGATTTAGAAATGAGGGGGAGAAAGGGTAAATGTGCCATTGAAAGCCAGTGAAGGGATGGGGAAGGGAGGAGCGGGTAGATAGGGGGTGGCGGTGTTGGTGAAGGGGGTCGCATTAAGTGTTGGAGAGGGAGGTGTGAGGTGGCGGTGCTGTGAAACAGAGAGACATTTGTGTAATCTGGCTTTATGTATCACCACTTCTGAATAATAACATGAAAAAAAGAGACTTACCTCATCTGCCTGGTAGAGCCAAGGCATAAATAAAAGAGCCGAACAATGAAATTACCATTACCCCAGCCTCTGTGCTGAAGCTACATCACTAGTATTCTTTGGAGCCACTGGCAAGAAGATTAATGTTTAGTTAAATATCAGTGTGGGAGCTTGTGAAGAGGGGCGAGGGGAGGAGGAAGAGGGTTGCTTATTGGACCTTCTAAACTTAGTCAGCCCTGGCTCTTTGTAATTATGGTGTCTAAGGATGAGTCCCACACACTAGCCTCCTGAAGGTTGGTCAAGCGTTGTTATGGTATCAGATTTGTGTATTTGGAGGGAGGATTATAGATAGTGTTTCATGATGTCTGATTGAACATGTGCAGCTTGCTGTGCTTTATTTTCATAATGCATTCCTGACTAGCAACCCTAATGTTCAGCAGTGTCATCTAAAAGGGCTTAGACTGGCTGCCCCCCGTCAGGGTGCTCACTTGTTGCTCTTCGTAATTTTGAATACTGCCATTGTGGTTTGGACTCAAAAACAATGATGGAAGCCCCATTTACTCCAATGTGCTACATTTTTACAGGATATAGCACTTGTTTGGATTTGATCAAAATCCCTGTTTGAGCCCCTTTTTTGAACTTCTGCACTATATCTTTACATTGAAGATCTCAGAAAGCTCACTGGGGGGCACATAGAAACAACAACATACTTTTGAAGGGTCATAGAGCTGCTGGAGCCAATGTAGTTACTGGTAATGTAGTTATCTAAGTACACCCTGAACAGGTAGTCAATCTGTTACGGGACCACACAATCACACTCACACGCACACCTAGGGGCAATTTATGCCTCATTTCCAATAAGCAGTATGGTCTGGTCCAATTTAGAATGGTTCAGGCCATTCAGATGAGCGTTTCATGAGCGGCCCACTCAAAGTTGGACCGTCACTGCGCATGCGGGGTGTAGTCCGATTGTGTAGCTTTAAGTCATAGTAGTGCAAATATAGCAAAAGCTAAGCTATTGACAACAGCAATGGAGTTCATCCAGAAGCCCCCTTTTTTTTAGCTTTGCCTTTGGTACTTTGTACATACAAAGCATTTAACATTGTTAAAGAGAAGATAGCAGGCGGCAAAGACAAATACAGTTGAAAATGTTGGTGCTGCTTTGGTGCTTTCTATTATTGTAACAACCTTTTGCCAATCAATGGGTTTAATTGTATGACGACAGTAGCTCCGCCCTAACTGGTTCATTCCATTTTTCAATGGGCCTATAACAAACAGGGGCCCAAAAGTAGTACACTTCAGTCGATGGGTCGATTTTATAATGGAAATGCTAAAAATACAAGTACTCATTGGAAATAAGGCTTTAGAGACAGCTACTAGTCTTTATAACTTGTTCTTAGGTGGTGGTGGGGAAGGAGGGGAAACCAACCTCCACAAAGAAAAGTCCTCGCTTGGATTTGGACCAGGGCCTTCTTGCTGTTAGGTGAGAGCACTAACAGCGCCACCGTGGAGCCCTGCATTTTACCCATTCTCACAGTTTTGATGTGTACCACCAAGAAGCACAGCTTCATCCATTCTTTTCCAGAAATCAACAGAACTACACTGTTAAGATCAGCAGAGTTTGATTTTGATTTTTATTATTTTCACACACAAAAAAGAAAAAAATAAACATGGTAAAGGAGAGGCAAAAAAAATCATAGGGCTTAGAGTCTGGGACTCTTCATTTCTCTTTATTACCTTCTGGGTACTGATTTCAACCACTTCCTGTCATTTTTTTTCCCTAACGTGGAATCCTGTTTATGATCTTTCACACAAAATATCACAACAAAAGAGGTTTTACTCAAATCACAAAAAAAATGTCACCAGAAAAAGGTTTTTAAATCATTTAAAATGATTAATAATAATGTTTTATTTGAGTTTTCATTCCATTGTTGTTCATGGTACGTTCAACTTTACTTTTTTCAATTAGTTGCTTGGTTAACAAACCCATTGAGTCTGTTCATGTTTTTTCTGAGTCAGCAGGTAATGACTCTCTTCTTCCAACACATAAACCTCATTAATTTCAGTTTTAATATAATTTGTGTGTGTGTGTGTTTGCATACATTTGACCTGACCAGACATCCTACCACTGTGTTAGTAAAAGTAATCAGAGATTCAAAATATTACACACACTCATAAATCTGTGGCCCCTGTAGAATTTCTGTTAGTGGCGCTTGTGATCTAAGATGATAGGCATGTCCAGACTTGGCTGAGCTGGCTTATGTGCCTCCGCTCTTTTACTCTGAAGCTATGAAACCAACTAAAGGTCAGGGGTGAACCTGGTTGCTTGACAACAGACTGACAGGCTGAGTTGCTAAGAGGGTAGGCGACAGGGTGGCACGGACACGGGGTGACAAGGTGATGGCATGAGGGGACAGAAGAGTTACCAGGTGAGGACGGAGGTGAGTGACGGCATCTGATCAGCTTGGCCGCATTGTGCTCTCCCCTTGTTTTTCATTGTCTGTCTTTTTTACTGTCATCCTCTCTCCATCCTGTCCGTTTTCATGCCTTTGTCACAGTAGCAGTCACACTCAGTCACACCTTTGCACTCTTTCTACTTGACTTTCACAGCAAATGTGAATGGACTGTTATGTGAGTGTGTGACCAAGAGAAAACGTAAAATAAGATTCCATTCTTACAAATCTCAAATCTAAAAAAAAATCCAATTGAAGCTGTATTTATTTTGAATTCCTCAGGATCCTTTTGTTTTTCTCAGATCCATTCAAATGTGTTTCATTGTGTGTGTGTGTGTGTGTATTAACATGTTTAAGGCTCACTGCAGTTAACATCCTTCCTGTTTGCTCTGAGTCACGACCATGACGTGCTGTAACAGCCAAGGGGGAGGTATCCATACTCCTGCTGGCACTAGAAGAGAACCATGGGGAGGAAATGAGAGGTACTCCCATTATTTCATCCACCAGCAACCTCACACACTGACTCAGCAGCCAACCATGGTGATTGTGTGTTCCTCTGTGTGTGTGCACTTGTAGCTTATGTTCTAAGCTTACCCTTTGTATGGCAATGCACAGGTCTGCATATTCTGAGAATAACCCTGCATTGTTCCTCAAACAGTTTGAGATCAGCGGTCATATTTGCACAGTTTGCAGTGCTGCAACGCATTCCCACAGTATTGGGAGGATATTATTCAGCAGGGCACTGGAAGGGCTTTGACCTGTCTGGCTCTTCACACACTCAACATCTTGTTCAGTGGACCTCCTCCTTTGCCAGGGAGGTGAGGGAGACAAAATAGCAGCACTTATTGACCGGGTTAATAAGTATTCCGTCTTGGTCGCAGTCTGATGCTCCTTACCTTCTAATACACTGCTTGTGTGTTTCTGTCTTCAAAGCAGCACAGTGACCTCATGTCTGCCCCACACAGCTTTTGTAAACTAATGAATGACAGGGTTCTGACATTGTACTGGGCTAGAGACAGGCCAGTGTGTGTGTCTGTGAATTTCCATGCATTTCAAACACTCAGACCTCCTTTCTGTTATGCTGTTAGAGATTTTAGAAAAAAATATAGATTACTGATCAGTAGATGAGTTGAAGAATTGTTTTATCTCTACAAGCTCACATTCCATTTTCTTTATTTTACAAAGAACAAATGTCCTTTCACTGTTGTGTCTTTTTTTTATTTGGTTTGAACATATTTTTTCCATACTTGAATAAACCTTTTCAAAAAAAAGAAAATCATGAAAATAAACAATGCCAAAATTTGTAATACTGGAGGACCCGTCATAGACTCCAAAACAACATACTTCTTTGTTTCTCATAAAAAAAGGCTTCTCTTCTTCCTATTTAAATAATCTATTAAACTTTTCTGTTATTAAGGGATTTATGTTGTTCATAATTACGGTAGCTCAGCAACAATTTAGATGCATTTTGCTGTCTCTCAAGATCCATTGAAATGGGCACACATAGTTTTTACATCTGTAATAGTTTCATGACCTTTTCTGTTGTTTGTACTATTCAGTCTGGAACAGTGCATACATCAAGTTCTCAATGCCCTCGTTCTAGGGCCATTTGGTCCAAATATTAATGATCTAAGAAATTACTATTACAAAAATAGTCAACTTTGTGATTTTTTAGGTTTCACATTAATTGTGTAATTTTGAAGATTTCATAAAATGACAAGAACGTGATGAGTTCTTTTTTGTTTGTTTGTTTGTTGTTATTATGGTATATTAGATCAAAAATCCTGACAAACGTTTCTTTAAGCCATAGCTACTTCTTCTCTGGTGGCTGTCAGATTTTCTTCTGAAGGAGTTTGTTTGTTTCTTCACAGTCAAAGTAGTATATTAAACCACAAGGGACGTGCAGCATCAGCATCAACTGTGGAGAGAAAGCCATATCCTGCTGCCACGTGTTGTTTGTTTGCAGGACGGTGCCATTTGACTGAGTGCGTGTTGCTGAGAGTCATGTGTCTGGATGAGGAGAAGGCACTCCTTCATTCCTAATGACTATTGAGTGTGTTTCACAAGATGACAGTCTGATGCGAGCACCTGGCTGGCACTTGGCACAATCCCAAAATACTTCCTCACATTGTTTGGAGCCAGAGGGATTTGTTTGTAACTGTGTATTCATGTGTAGCGCTCAGTGAATAGCCATGAATCAAGAGGTCAGGTGGTGTGCCCTCTAATTGTCATGTTTGGGTCTGTTCAGAGAAAGATTTGGAAAATTCCAAACATCAGAGGTCACTCAAGCCTAAAGACTTTATTTGTCTTCTTATGCATGAAAGAAGATACGATATCAGTCCATGTTTAAACAGTTATCCAGCTTTTAATGTTAGGCATGAAAAAGAAAAACATATTTTAGCCATGAGTGAATCTGTGATTTATGTCATGTTTGAACAAGTATGAAGTTCCATCTTTACATTCTTTCAAAACACCACCATTATTCCTGAAAGACAAATATCTGCGTAAATCATACGTTTATTGTGTTTTTTTGTGGAGCTCAACCTTTAAGAATCCAGCCTCAAGAATATTTACTTAGGATTTATGATGATACTGTGTTTTCTGTGTTTTACAGAGCTGTAAAGAGGCAGTCATTAGGAAAGCTACTCAGTTTTGTTTGTTCCAGGCTTATTCCAGTAATCATACTTGTCAGAGCTCCTCCACACTGTCATAGTAGGGCTGAGACACCTCACAATTACTTATCTGCATTTTGTTGAGACGTTTATAATTCCCACAACCTAATACAGGAGCATCAGCTCAAATTACAGGCTTTAAGTTACACGGTGAGAACTTATTTATTGTGGCACCTTCTCTTTCTGTGCTGGTGTCAGTCGACTACAAAACCTAATTAGTGCTTTCAGCTCGGCACCCATTAGCTGAAACCTGATACATGGCCTGGTGGGGAAAAATAATTATGACATTCCTCTTATAAATCATTGGTTATATCCTAAACCCTTTCAATAGAAATATGATTTCCCACTACAAATTGTCTGACCTGTTTTATGTTCTCCAACACATAATTAAAGCCGTGGCGTGTGAGAGGAAGTAATTTTGTTCAAAGGCTTTGGCAGCAGCAGTGCTATGTCTTTTCTGCTTGTTTAGAGAACAGCTACTGGCAAACCTGGACATGTGAGCTGTGTAATGGATTAGGAACAACAGCAGCAACATGTGTGAATAACCTGTATATGTCAGACGGCCAAGCGACATGGGAAATGAAATACATCACAGAGTGACAGAGGTGATCTTTGGGTCATCAGATATAGCAAATGCCACTAGAAAACCACTTTCGGACTCAAAGACAATGCGTCTACACATTAAAGCTGCAGGCACCCAAGAACTCTGCTTTATTCTCCTATTTTCTTCAAACCACAAGCAGTCATGCATGGCCCAGAGAGCTCAGGCTCACTGAAGGAATACTGTAGTGATAGAATATCCAGAGACAAACGTGTATGCTTGAGATGAGTTTCGTCATCTGAAAACCTCGTAAACAGGAAGGACTTAATCATTGTACCCTGATTTATTAGTCTTAGTGGTATAAAAAAGCTTTGTTTTCTTTTTGCTTTCAAACCAAAATCAAGTTACAAAGCAATATTTCTAAATCAATAATTTTAGCATTCATCTGTCTATGCTCAAACATCAACCCATACCTAAACCTGGTTGTTGTTAAGATAATCTTCTGCATACTTGTAGTCCTGCTGAAGTAGGAACATTGGGTACTGTCTCTATCTGTGGTTGGACCATGTCTCTGTGTGAGTTCTTGATGTTTGTAAGATGAAGGAGCAGCCTGTCCCACTTTCTGCCAGCCAAATGCATGGCTATGTGAGTGTCTTTCAGAGGTCATAGGGCATATCTTTTGGTAATCTGCTAATCCAATTGGCCTTTCGTATTCACATGATCTGCCAGCTTCTGTTCAGACACCCCACACACATACGTGAGCCAGGATCCCAAACACATGCGTCTGTTGTCCTTACCCTTCTCCACGCGACAGTCTTTGACTCAGTGACACTGGTCTGTTTGATTCTACTTAGGCTTGAAGCAGATTAGTTAGTGAAGGTGACTCTTAAGGGGGAGGTCTGCTTTATCACTGGTAAAATTAATACACTAAATTTTGAACCACTTTCAAAAAGTAATGAACAAACTTGTAAGGCACCATGTGTTCCGACCAATCAAATACTGCATGTGAATATGATGAGGGATTTCCAGCAAAAAGAAATATGGGTAAGTGACTTCACTTTGGGTTTAATATCACAAACTATCGGACTAGTCCCTATGCGTCTACAAGCTAAATTACATCCCTTACTGTAAAAAAAAAGGAGCGTATGGTCTACATGTGGTTCCTATACAAACAAGAGATAACCACATCAGGGCTGGGGGGCTCTACTTAAAGTGTGTCCTTCTATATAGCACCAAAGCTGAGGTTTTAGAAGGGGCTGGATCCCATTTCCCAGGCAAAAGTAGGACCTGAGGGCAGTGTGTGCAAACCGAACTAATTGCAGGATATTGGTGCTTGGATGATTAGAAGAGGACATGAAATTCCTGGTCTCTGATGCAAGCAGACCAAGGTGAGACTAATGATGGATCCTTTTTTTAGAGTCATGTGAAAAAGAAAGTAAATACTTGGCTCTAGGGTTTTACTTACTATGAAGTAATAATAACTATTTAAATGATTACATGGAAATTCAAATGGTATGATAATGGTTGAAAGCCAAAGTACATCAGTGCTACGTTTATGATACAGAGTTTAGCTATGAGACATTTCCAACAACATGCATGTATTCAACTAATCATGTCTTGACACCTTTTTTAAAGCAAATGATTTGTCCGTTCAGTGGTCTCATGGGGCAAACCATGGTAGGAACTTAGCAAGATAATCTGGTTTTGTAACAATTGAAAAAAAAAAAAAAACTTTTAAAACAATGTCATTTTGATCAAAACAACTGCCAAGCAGTCCTTTTTATACCAATGTATTCTACAGTCAAATGTGAGGCCAGTAGTAGGGCAGATAAAGCATATATACAATAATCAATTTCAAATACAGAATACTTGAAACATATTTCTGCTTTATTTTGATACGCTACAATAAAATTTCAAGGAAGACTTTGACTTTAGTAACAAACAATAGGTTATTTGATCATCTAAATTACACATTAAGCCTAAAAACACATGGATTTTTACCCCATATGTACCATACTTATCTGGTTACAAAGTGTTGTAGTTAGGTCATTAAAGTCAGTTTGGATCTAATGAATACAGTTGAAAACTAAGAACATCTTTTCAAAAACTGATCAACTTAAATCCCAACGTCAATAGTTAAAAATGAGAACCAACAGCATTTGAACTCGGAACAGTGATATCAGTTTCTGACAATGGATTATGATAATTTCCCATAAATGATATGTGACAGACAATGGACACAGGGAGGCAAGCAAAGTTGCAAAAAATAACTGATGTGTACATTCTACAAAACTTATACATTAAAAATGTGATAAATAAATTGATCTGAAAACAAAATATAAACAAATTCAGAAATGTCATGAAATTGGACAATAGAATAATAAATACACCATTGGATTTCACAGAAACAGAAGAAACATAAAAACCACAGGAAAAGACAAAGTGTGATCCGTGTTTGGTTGACTACACTGGACTGAATGGGTGTGTTATAACACTACTTTGAGTGATTGGAACATCCTGATCACTAACTTGCTTTATCACAAAAACTTTTTGAATATATATTTTTTTATTCTTAAATCTGCATGAACTGGTGAAGAAATCTGTATTGTAAAGCCCAGCTTTAGTTGCAATGCTATGTAATGTATGAAACAGAATGTACTTTCCTAATATTTGTCTTTTATTGTGCAATTCTTCGACTCCAAGCAACAAGTGGTTTAACGTTTAGCTTGTGTGGCATAGCAGGCCGAGTCGTCAGCATTGCCACACTCTAGAAATGTTGGCCTAACCGGACAGCAGGCATTTTGGACTCAGCGAGGTGTTGCAGTCCCTCTGGGCAGACAGCAAGCCTTTGATTCTGTGTCTGCGTTTAGTCCCCGCCTTTGTTTGCAATGTTTGTTTGATGTTACTTTAGCAGAAAGAGACAGACACCATTGAGTAGTGGGAGTGCTGTTCTGCTGTGTGCCATTCACGCCTGCTGTAGAGCGCCCAGAGTTAAACACAACGAGACTTGGCCATTGTTTACCAGTGGAACTAATCACCCTCATGGCACCTCTATAAATCCCCCTCCCTCTTGACAGTGATTGGAGTGTACCTATGTGTGACCATGGACAATACAAATGTGCCAAAGGCAAATAGAATAGGGGTGCACTGAGCCAATATTTAGCTTGGCCAGATGGCCAGTTGCATACAGCACGCTTTTTGGTCCTCCACATCTGCTCCTTGTGATGTGCCAGCAGAGGGTCTTAGCTTTACTTTTTATTGGGGTTTTCCTGCACCCTGTAATGATGGCCCTCCACATGAACTTATTTGTCCCTTTTTTCCCCCAACTCATTTCTCTGTTTTAACTTCCACATTTCCATGCTTACTACTATTTTCAGAGGCGTTTAGGTGTGGGCCCCAGTGCTCTCCTCTAATCTCTTTATTTCCTTTTCCTGAAAGGTGATCGGACTCCTGCTTGTGGTGTGGTCTGGTTGCATCACCAGTCCACACACAGGAGCTTGCTTATGCAGCTGTTTAATATAAATTCTCTCCAAATATCTTAGTCCAGATGGTTTATTTTTACAAACAATACACAGGGCTGCATTCCTACTGCGCTCAGTCCCCACCCCTTCACTGTCTGTCTAACGAGACAGCTTCTCTTCAGAGGAGCCGACAGACAAGCAGAGAGTGCACAGATGGTCCAGTGACACTGCTGTCATACAAACAGGCTTCAATAAAAAAGATATACACACATGTATCGGTATGAATACATAAGGCATTCATTTCCAAAGGACACTTGCGCTTGAACCAACATACTTATTCATGCTTGAGTAGACAGATGTGTTGAAAGAAGGCATGTATATGGTTTTTGGATACTGACGTGTTTGTTTTAATTGGATACATAACCATTTGTCATAGGTCAGGAAGTTTCTAAATGATTTCCAGATGACAGCAGACATATTTTGTTATTACAGGTACCCAAAGGTTGACTTTTGCATTCTTGATTCTCATTTTTACTTTGCAAGAAAAGTATATTTTTCCTACTTGATGTTGTAAAATGTCATTTTGAGCAGTTTGATGGGAGGAACAACAAATATTGCTTTCACCTGTCCCCAGGCCTTGCTGCTGCATCCACTGCACATCTTCCATTCCCTTCCGGCCCTGAGCTCTGGAAATTCACAAAGACCTTAACAAGAGAGGAGAAAGAGCCAGTGCCACTTGGACAGGATTACATCCTAGTAAGATTCTTCAGTCCTCTTGGCCAGCCGCCCCTTAACCCTCCCCTTCCCTGATTAGAAAGTGAGCAGGGAAAGGCTGGCTGGACAGAGAAAAAGGGTACACACATGTCCAATGAAGTGTTGCACTGTTGTAAAGAGTAGACTTACAAAAGTGTCATTGGTCTGCTCCCACCAGAGATCCCACCATTGAGGCACTCATGTGAATGGTTGATTTTGTGATGCATGTGTGCATTACAATAAAACAGTCACATATTTAAGTCTGTTTACTAATAATAAGCTACAAAAAATATATGAGTTTAAATAAAATAGTAGATCACAAGGCACAAATAGTAGATATGGGTAAATCAAATGTTTGCAGAGCACTTTTAATTTAACTGTAAAACATTTTAATGTCATATTGTGTATTTCTAATACATATTTTCAATATTTCCACACTTAAAACTGCATAAAAAAAAATGTGTGGCTTGAAAAGAAGTGTGGTTTACTTTTAAAGTACAGCAGTTGAAGGTGAGTAATGGCCTCTATAACTCCTCTCTCCCCCTTTTTTATGCCACCTGAGTAACAAGCCCCCTCCAGCAGTGGTGGAAGGGGTCAGGTGACAGGTGGACAAAAACGAGTTGCTTCAGAGTAAATGATGCATGCCCCAGGAACAGTGAATAAGAGGCAGTGTGCCATTAAAGAAGAACGGCCTACATAGCTGCCATTCTTGCTGGTGGGAATGTGTGGATTATCTAGGTGGGGTGGCCGTTGAGCTTTTAATATATGTCTGATTTGATTCTTACTGAGTAGAACTGGTTCCAAATATTTTGAATATTGATGACAGGTAAAAAGGTTAACAGTATTGTAAGCTTGCAATTAAAAAAGAGGGAAAAAGACACAATTTGTCAGAGATAAAAACATCTATAAACTCATTTAAAAATTGTCTTTGTGTTTAACTCAGAAACGGAAGAGGAAGATCAACAATGCACTATAAAATACAAAGAAAGAGACAGAAGACTGCTCTGTGGATAAATGGAAAAGGCTTTTGGGACTGATAGCTTAAAGCAGATTATAGTGGTTTGTAAAGGATGGCAGTCCCTGCCGTCATTTCTTGTTGCTTTGTTTTTATTACTTGTCTGTCTGACCTAGTCATTTCAGCTGTGAGAAAGGTTAAGTAATTTGACAAAATAAAACTGATGGGTTGACCATCACAGCCGCTGGAGCTTCCCCCACTCCCATTGTCAATTCCATTTTATTTGCCATTTCTGCGGCTGCAAAAGAAGGGCTGTTGCTGTTGATGGCATGGCAGAATTGTTTAGTCCCAGAGCTAAAAGAGAAGCAGAAAAACGGAGCTGTGTGCGGGTGTTCTGGCCTTCCCCTGAAGCGTCGTCCCTCCTAAGGGCCAGGGAGGCAGCTGCTTACTACCAGAGCCAGGGCTCCCCCTTAGCCGGGCCTTTTCTGATCTTCTCTAGAGTGAAGCCGGGGACGGAAATGGCCTGGAACTGCTTCATTTTGCACATCACAGCCAGGGCAGTAGCCGCCAAGTCAGCTTGCCAGCCAGCCAGCCGGGCAAACCCCCTCCCCAGTGTTAAGTTCCAGCCAAGCCTGTTTGAGGTGCTCCGCTGCCCGGTAATTGAAGCCTTGAGCTGGGGATATATTTAATCACCATAACAAGGAGTTGTTGAAATAAAACCATCTTGTAAAGGAGTAACTAAACATGCTCAAGGTTCGAGTGCATATGAGCTCTTTTGTTCACACAGGCTCATTTGAATTTTTTTAAAAACTCACCTACATCTTTCTTGTCTTCCTCTTTACCTCGACTCTACCAGAGACACCACTGCAGGCCAACAAATTTCATTACAACAACCCTAAACTGCGTAGTTTTAGAGCCTTCTAATTATTCCTTTCTCTGATGTGGTCGTGTTGAGAAAGGCTGTAAATCAACATAAGTAGAAGCGCCGGGCAAACTGGAAACAAATGATCTGCCCCTTCTCTTGCTCCTTGCTCTCTCACCATCCTTTTCCTCAACACCTCTGGATTCACCTCATCTTTATTCTATTTATGCCTAATGAGGTTCCTGAGGAAATTGAATAAAAAAAAACCTGCAGAGTGACACAAAAGTCTGGACATGGGCATGATTTACCACCTCTCCATGCCAGGCAGCTCCACTCAAGACTTGGTAGTGGGGTGTGTTGCTGAAGGGCACCGCTGGTGTGTAATGGTGAGATAGCCAGCAGACAGCTGAGTGGTACCTGGTACCTGGTCTGTCTGCTCCACAGTCTGTGACTGCCTGTAATCAGCTTCTTTAAATGTTCCAGCCAGTAATTGCTCAGTATAGCCGCAAGATAGCAATCAAAGAGATGGTTAGCTCCAAACTTGCTCTCTTTCTCCCTCTGTCTCTTTCTCCATATCCTTCTTTTTCTTAACTGCATTGAACCTTTTTTTTCTGAGACTGTAAAAAACATCTTAGCATCTGTTTCCTTAGTGTTTGGGGAAACAAAATCAATCCAATTTGAACTAATGGCAAAACTGATATTGCTTTGAAGAATGCCCCTCTGCCTCCCCCTCTTCTACCCTGTCTCTGTCCTGGTTGCATTTTCCTCCATTTTAAGTTCTCTTATCTTTCAACAATTACATGAGCCGCATGATGGCCCTTTTAAGTTGCTTGCCAGCTGTATTTGCAAAAAAAAAAGATGTCTTCTTCTTCATCTGTGAGCAAGTGTAGCTGCACTGATGTCCACTCCCATGCAAGCGTTCCTGATGCCTTCCCTCTGAAGTCGTGATGAGGAAATTACAGCTGAATGGGCACAAGATGAGAGCATATTTATGAAAAGTTCGGATGATGGCCTGTTGAATCAAATGTCAGCCATCATAAGGTAATAGACTGTATTTGATTGGGGCATGAATGCCTAAAGGGTTGAATTCCACTCTAAATGGTGACTCAATCACATATATATTGTCACAAACAACAGTTCTTGCAGGATTCTCAAGGTGCTCTTTTAAAAAAAAGGCTTTTATTTTCTACAGCTAAGGTATTAAAAGCAGTCTCTTATCTTTTCATACATTCATTTACTAAGTATTAATGTCCAATTTTCTTACAATAAAATCATGAGGAGCCTGAATTAGATTTTTTTTATTATCATTTTCTTTTACATTTTGTACCTCATATTTCTTTTTTAATTTTCTTTGTTTCTTTTATTTCCATAAGAACAAAAATATCTTGCAGAATTTGTTTTACAAGGGAAATATTGTTGGTACTTTGTAAAGATTTTCCCCATTCTTATCTAAGCTGTGATTATCCCCCTGCAACACAAGAATTCTTTCTTTAAGCCATCCTGCTGCAGATTGTCTGCTCTTTTTTTTTTTGCATCATTTACTTGGAATGAGATGTAAGTTTGACTGAATGTCAGTGGAGATCAGAAAAAGTTCATGGTTGGCTGGTTGACAGCTTGTCAAAAAACAAATTCTGGAGGCAAGAGAAACCACAACATTGCAGTTAAATGTTTATAATGAGGGTATATTACACTTTTAAAAACCCAGTTGAACTTGAGCACTATATTCACTAAGGTCCAAATGAGGAGGCTGCATGTTATAAACATTTGCTAACAAAGACATAGAATCTGAGATGAGCTCTTGGTTTTTTTTGTAGTTTTATTTAGATGATCAATTTTGGGTGAACCCGCTGGAACATGCACACAGTACACAGCACACAGGAAACTCAAACAATAATATTAGAGAATCCTTTGGTAGTGGAATTATTTTCTTGATCAAGAAAGATTGGGAGTTCAATCTTTTTTAGTCATTTTAATGTGCAGGTCTTACTATACCAAAAAATCATAGGATTTTCTATTCTTCTTCTCATAATTTTAAATTCTTTAAACCTTAGTTTTCAAACCTATCTTAAAAGCAATAATCTGAAATGATCAATTTGTTCTAAAATCTTTTTACCAACGTCAAATTCTTGATGAAAACATACAACAAAAAATGCAACATTTTATTAACTTATGTCAGACATAATTATAATATCATAATTTGTTAAATTATGGTAAATCTTTTCAGAAAACAGAAGCTCATTACTTCTGTTGCTGCGTGGTCTTTTCCATGATTCTACAGTGCGCCATCAATTTTAGCCTTGTTTTCCTTTTTAAGTTTAATTGTCTGTTAATAATTTAGCACCACATATCTTATTAGTTTTGTTATGTTCAGAAAAAGACATCCAGACACCATTTAGGATGACATATTGTCACTTAGGATTTAATTTGACCGCCACACCTTAATGCCAGCTTAGCCCATGTCAGACTGTCTTTCAAGAGGGAAAAAAAATGAAGCATGGTGTCCTTTCCTCTTCAGACTTAGAAGTTAACCTGCTTAACAACCAGCCTTACATGGGATATCAGGTGAGGATCATTCAGCAAGGGGGGGATTAAATCTCATCATCACAAAGCACGCAAGCCTGATGATGCTTTGGACCAGGGTCATAGAGGAAGCAAACAGCAAAGTGACCGAGGATTTAACGGAGAGAAAGCAGAAACATGCCATACAGAATTCAAAACATGGGAATAAAACAACTCACAGGAAAAGAGGAATGAAAAAGTCAAGGAGAAAAGGTTATCAGTCATGCGGCTCAGCTGACACAGAAGAAAGAGAACGAGGGAGCGAGAAAGGCTTTTAGCAGGAGAAAGAGCAGCACAAGCCAAGCGTTTGAAGTGGATCACTGTAGGCCAAACATCTGAAGAGGACAAGACTGCAAACATGTCACAGTGCAGCCTGCTAGCATTTAACAACAGATGTTTGGTCTCTTTATCTGCGGTAATGGTTCCACTTCCAGGTTGGTCTGACCTAGTGGATGAATAAAACATACATGTTTTCCTTTTAAACCCTTAAAAAAAAGGTTTACTGGTGGGGAGGGTCATTTTTAGCGGTCTTATTCTCCAAACTTCCATTTCCCTACCGTGCTCCATCTACAAGCATGGCTCCAGTCCCATGCCTGTGGGCATGTCAACATGCAGGAGAGGAGACACATCACTCATTCTTTCCCACCTCATTTCTCCACATGCAACCAAAGAAGTCAAAATTACAGCTTTCAGTCAACAGGCCCTTCCTCCTAAATACAGACAACAAGGACTGTAATAAAGCAACTGCATGTCTTTCTTTTATTTTCAGTTTTGCTCCATGATTTCAGCTCTGTCCACAGAGTTCTCAGCCACGCTTCCTTTGTAACTGTGTAATTACTGGTACTCTCAGTGGTCCATGACTTCTCCTTATATAGGGGCATCGCTGCTCGTGCACTCCTTATTTATGGGTGTAAGATGTTTTAAAAACTATCTAAGTAACATTATATAGCGTGTGTTCCCCCACCTAAGTGATGGATGAAGATCAGACCATGCCTTTGCTGTCACGGTGGCCTCTGTCAGTGCTCCTCCCCCTCCCCTCTCTCTGTGCACCTGAAGATTGGAACCAGCTGTGGACACTCTGCTCATCACCTCACCGCCTTCTTAAGGGGATCCAGACCTGCAGTCATCGCCAGTCCGTTGCCTACCTCGGTGCATGTCTGAACCTCAGTACATACTCCGGTTCAAGTTCGGGCCTTTACTTACCCTGCTTATTTACCCGCCTCCAGGTTTCCAGATCCACGAGTGTCCACCTGGGAGATCTTCAGCTCGCTCCACACCAGCCTCGCCTCGAAGTCACGCCACGTTCCTCGCTCACCTCGGTTCCCAAGACATCAGACAGTGCGCGGCGACCCGCACCGCACGTCTCGCTCCGCTCCAGCCACGCCACGCTCTCAGCTCAGCCCTCAAGCTCCTACGAGCCACGCCGACTCTTCGCCAGAGATCCAAGCCAGCACTAAGTACCACCAGAACTGTTATCTCCTGCCTGGATATTAAAGACTCTTTGTTAATCGCCACTTGCCTGAGTTTCCTTCCGGGGTTTACAGCGTCTGGGTCTGCCGCGTCCCTTCCGTCATGACAGAACGGACTGGCCATAACACAGACCCAGCTGACCCGGAAGGGCTCCGGTTAGCCGTCACTCAACAGGGACTATTCTTGGGACGGCAAGCCGAATCTCTGTCTCAGATGGCCGCAGCCCAACAGGATCTTTTCCGCCGACTGGACGGCATCACTCAGACTTTAATGGAACTAACGGGCCAAGCTTCATCTAACACCGCCGCCGCAGCGTCATTTCCTTCCGCCACCGCAGCGTCCATTCCTTCCGCCGCCGGCTCCATCACTTCCGGTTCCGGTTCAAACCCCGAAAACGTCCGCCTTCAACCTGAGACGTTTCACGGTGAGGTTGAGGCTTGTGGGGGATTCCTTCTCCAGTGTCAGTTAATTTTCCAGCAAGCACCCCGTTACTATCAGGCTGACCACAGCAAAATAACGTTAATAGTAAATTCCTTACGCAACAAGGCTCTGCAGTGGGCTCAGGCCTATCTTGCCGCTAACCCCATTTACCAAGTTTCGTTTGATAGATTCATCAGAGAATTCCGCCTGGTGTTCGACCAGCCTCGGAAGGAAGAGGAGGCCTCACGTCAGCTTCTATGTTTAAAACAACGAAACCGCTCTGTAAGTGACCACCTCATTGATTTCCGCATCCTGGCGGTGGAGGCTGGCTGGCCGGACGTCGCCCTAAAGGGGATTTTCTACCAGTCATTGAACGACAACATTAAGGACCATCTGTGCTCCCAACCAGAGACTCATACTTTTGAAGAGCTTGTTTCTGCAGCCCTGCGATCAGACATTCGCATTCGGGAACGACAGAAGGAGCGTCTTCGGCAAGAGAGGAGGGCTTCACCAGTGCCTAAGTCACTTAGAGCGTTCCCGGAAGCCGATCTACCTTCCGATCGGATTCCACCGGTGAAGGACTCGGATGAACCCATGCAGATTGGGCATTCCAAGCTTTCACCACAGGAACGGCAGAGACGAAAGGAGGAGGGGGCTTGCTTTTACTGTGGACTTCCAGGACACCTAGTAAGCCAATGCTCCCTACGTTTAAAAGCCAAGACCCCCCGCTAGAAGACGGGCCGCGGGCGGGTTCCTCTATTTCTCCTTCAGAGAAAAAGTTTCTTTTTGTTCCTGTCAAGTTAGGTTCTGCCAAGGGTTGTCATGTTTTCAAAGCGCTAGTTGACTCAGGCGCCGAACAGAGTTTTATTGACCATGACCTCATTTCCAAGTTAAGTCTGCCCACAGAAACCCTGGAACAGCCCATAGAGACTGCCGGCCTAGGGGGTCAACCGCTTTCCCGGATCACGCACCGTACTACGCCAGTACTCCTCATCACGTCGGGTAACCATCGCGAACACATTCAATTTTTTGTCACTAGAACCTTGCAAACTCCTATCGTTTTAGGTTACTCCTGGTTACGTACCCACAACCCTCAGATAGACTGGGTACATGGTAACATCTCCACCTGGAGTGCCTTTTGTATGGCTAATTGCCTCAGGTCCGCGGAACCACTCATCCGTGCTAACAGCGAACCGGTTTCAGAGCAAATTGACCTCACTCGCGTCCCCTCATGCTACCACGATTTAAGATCTGTTTTCAGTAAGTCTAAGGCCGGTTCTCTGCCATCCCATAGGCCCTATGACTGTGCCATAAATCTTCTTCCCGGCGCACCACTCCCTAAGAGTAGACTGTTCAACCTGTCTGGGCCAGAGAAATTAGCCATGGAGAAATATATCCAGGAGGCTCTTACTGCTGGTCTTATTAGACCATCCTCCTCCCCAGTTGCCGCGGGGTTCTTCTTTGTGGAAAAGAGAGACAAGACCCTTCGTCCCTGCATAGATTACCGGGAACTAAATCAAATAACCATTAAGGATAAGTACTCACTTCCCCTTATCAGCTCCGCTTTTGATTCCGTTCAGAAAGCACGCATATTCACCAAACTCGATCTGCGTAATGCTTATCATTTAGTTCGCATTAAAGAGGGGGACGAGTGGAAGACTGCGTTTAACACTCCATTGGGACATTTCGAGTATCTAGTCATGCCCTTTGGCCTCACGAACGCCCCCGCAGTTTTCCAACGACTGGTTAACGACGTCCTCCGCGACTTCCTCAACCGATTCGTTTTTGTTTATTTGGACGATATTCTGATCTACTCTCCCAACTTGTCTCAACACACTCACCATGTACGACTCGTCCTCGAACGTTTGCTGGCTAATCAGCTTTTCGTGAAAGCTGAGAAGTGTGAGTTCCACGCCTCCACAGTCTCGTTCCTCGGGTATATCTTCGAAGCCGGCAATATCAGACCTGATCCAGCTAAGATCGAAGCCGTCGCTAATTGGGAACCTCCAGAAAGTCGGAAGAAACTGCAGCAATTTTTAGGGTTTGCTAATTTCTACAGGAGGTTTATTCGCAATTACAGTTCCATAGCTTCCCCCCTCACACAGCTCACCTCCACCAAGAGACCCTTTGTCTGGACCCCAGAGGCTCAGTCTGCTTTCGATAGACTCAAGAAACTCTTTGTCTCAGCGCCCATCCTCATCCAACCTGACCCCTCTAGCCAGTTTGTTGTGGAGGTGGACGCCTCAGACACTGGCGTAGGGGCCGTCCTTTCTCAACGGGAGAAGACCTCCGGCAAGTTGAAGCCTTGCGCCTTTTTCTCCCGAAAGCTATCACCCGCCGAGAGAAATTACGATGTGGGTAACCGAGAACTCTTGGCCATAAAACTAGCCCTAGAAGAGTGGCGTCATTGGCTGGAGGGAGCGCACCACCCGTTTATCGTCTGGACGGACCACAAAAACCTGGCCTACTTAAGATCCGCCAAAAGGTTAAATTCTCGACAAGCCCGCTGGTGTCTCTTCTTCGACAGATTCAACTTCTCCATAACTTACAGACCCGGTAGCCGCAACATCAAGCCTGATGCACTCTCTCGACGTTACAGTTCCAGTGAGGATACCGTCCAATCCACCATCCTACCATCCACCTGCATCATAGGAAACCTCACCTGGGATGTCGAGTCCAGAGTTTTACAGGCGCAAGGTGAGGAGCCTAATCACCCCATTGCACCTCCTAACACTCTCTATGTTCCTACGTCCCTCCGCTCAGAAGTCCTCTCCTGGGGTCACGCCTCCCGTATAGCCTGCCACGCCGGAGTCCACAGAACATTGAACCTCCTGAAACGTCGGTTCTTCTGGCCCTCCATGGAGAAGGATGTCAGAGAATACGTTGCCGCCTGCACAGTCTGTGCCCGTTCTAAGACTGGCAACTCACCCCCGGCTGGTTTTCTTCAACCCCTTCCGGTACCGGGACGTCCCTGGTCTCACATAGCTATGGACTTTGTTACTGGCCTGCCTCCCTCCCAAGGTAACACAGTCATTCTCACTGTTGTGGACCGCTTCTCCAAGGCGGCCCATTTCATCCCTCTCACTCAGTTGCCCACAGCTACGGAGTTGGCTGAGATACTGGTCCAGAACGTATTCAGGCATCATGGCATCCCTACGGACATCGTTTCGGACCGTGGACCCCAGTTTATCTCGCAGGTGTGGAGGGCCTTCTGCTCTGCGTTAGGGGCCACGGTCAGCCTAACGTCTGGCTACCATCCGCAATCCAACGGTCAGGCTGAAAGGGCTAACCAAGAGCTCGAGGCCGCCCTCCGTTGCCTCGCTGCCCAGAACCCGGCCGATTGGTCCAAATATCTTGTCTGGATCGAGTACTCACACAACAACCACCCTTCATCCGCCACGGGGGTGTCTCCATTCCAAGCATCATTGGGTTACTCACCTCCCTTGTTCCCCTCACAGGAGCTGGAGTTAGCTGTTCCCTCGGTCCAACACCATCTCCAGCGCTGTCAAACCATCTGGCAGCAGACCAGGGAGGCTCTCTTTCGCTCTAGGGAGGCCAACTGTCGCATCGCCAACCGGCACAGGGTGGCCGGGCCTACTTATCGTCCAGGTCAGAAGGTTTGGCTCTCCTCCCGCAATATCCCCATCCAGGCTACCTCCAGTAAACTCGCTCCCCGGTTCATCGGTCCCTATACCATAGACCGCATCATTAACCCCACCTGTGTCCGTTTACGGCTTCCGGCAGCTCTCAGGGTTCATCCCTCCTTTCACGTCTCCCAGATTAAACCCGTACAGGAGAGTCCCCTTTGCCCGCCGTCCGCTTCCCCTCCGCCCGCCCGGCTCATTGACGGCGCTCCGGCCTATACCGTCAGCAAGGTCCTGGATGTCCGGCGGCGGGGTCGGGGCTATCAGTTTCTGGTGGACTGGGAGGGTTACGGTCCGGAGGAACGGTCTTGGATCTCCCGTGCCCTCATTCTGGACCGTTCCCTCCTTGACGACTTTTTCCGTGCCCATCCTGATCGTCGCCCTGGACCGCCCGGTGGCGGTCGTTGAGGGGGGGGTACTGTCACGGTGGCCTCTGTCAGTGCTCCTCCCCCTCCCCTCTCTCTGTGCACCTGAAGATTGGAACCAGCTGTGGACACTCTGCTCATCACCTCACCGCCTTCTTAAGGGGATCCAGACCTGCAGTCATCGCCAGTCCGTTGCCTACCTCGGTGCATGTCTGAACCTCAGTACATACTCCGGTTCAAGTTCGGGCCTTTACTTACCCTGCTTATTTACCCGCCTCCAGGTTTCCAGATCCACGAGTGTCCACCTGGGAGATCTTCAGCTCGCTCCACACCAGCCTCGCCTCGAAGTCACGCCACGTTCCTCGCTCACCTCGGTTCCCAAGACATCAGACAGTGCGCGGCGACCCGCACCGCACGTCTCGCTCCGCTCCAGCCACGCCACGCTCTCAGCTCAGCCCTCAAGCTCCTACGAGCCACGCCGACTCTTCGCCAGAGATCCAAGCCAGCACTAAGTACCACCAGAACTGTTATCTCCTGCCTGGATATTAAAGACTCTTTGTTAATCGCCACTTGCCTGAGTTTCCTTCCGGGGTTTACAGCGTCTGGGTCTGCCGCGTCCCTTCCGTCATGACATTTGCAATTCTAAGCTTGAAAAGAGACAGCAGTGGTGTGAGAGCAGAGCCAGAGGATCTTCATGAATTATGGATATGAGGTCAAATGATTAAGGCTGAGGCCATAAGGGTGATGCACAAGCAGGACAGGAAGAAGCTGGATGATTCTCCTTTGTCCCCGCTGTCCCCCTAGATGCCAATGCTCATAGATTAATGGTAGGATGCTAGCGGTTTTGAGTTGCAACAGTCCATTGGCACAAAAATCAGAGTTTAGGAGTTTTTCCTTACCGCGAAGGGGGGGTATAAGGGAGGGATGTCCAGTTTAGCTTAGTCAGTTTGTTAGTTCAATTTAGTATTTTCCTATTGAATTCTATGTAATCATAATCCTTTTGATAATCCTTTTTCAATTACCTACACGAAGCCCATTGAGACGACTGTTGTTTTGAATTTGGGCTATATAAATAACATTGAATTGAATTGAAAAATCAGCAGGTATTTGACAGCTGAATCAAAGTCCAAAGTAGGTTTTTATTTTTATTTTTATATATAGTTGGTGCAAACAGGGCTGTTTCAGCTTTAAAAAGTCATAGCATTTAACCCTTGTGCTATCCTAGGCACTTTAACATTGGGAGTTGGGTCATCTAGACCCACTTGTCAGCGCACTGAACTCCTTTTCTTCAATGATTTGTGATCTTCACTGGTGTCCATGGCTTACATGAAATCTTTCCACCTTTATCCACCTTTGTCATGGTAGGGAGAACACGTCAATGTAAGGGTGGGGTCATCTAAGATAGCACAAGGGTTAAAAGAGAGTCAGCAATATTTATAAGTAAAACCTATAGTTTGTATTTGTTGTTTCCAAATGTTGTCATTCATTATTGTGGTTGTAAAATGACACCTGTACTGTTTGTGTTAAAAATAAATATTAGAAAAGATTAAACAGTGCAAAACATGTGTTCAGTCAACAGGAATTACAATTTTACAATAAGAATAAAAGATTGATTTATTGTGAGCTTAGAAAAGTTACAAACAGATGAGTCAAAGGACCCAACCTGCCTTTAAAACAGCAACTGCTTTTTAAACTTTACTAAAACATGCATGTTAACTCAGCCAAATTCAACATAATGCCATTTTTGACTATTTTTTTTAAATGTGTGATCTTGTTATTGTTGATCAATACAATAAAATTCCTCCTATTTTATATATAAATTTTATATATTTGTTTTTTTACTTTGTATCTAAATAGATTTTTGTTTTATTTTGATTGATTTTCTTCTTCGGACAAAAATATAAATTCACAATCAAGCCTACATTTTCAAATATTAAAAAATCAAAAATAGTAATGATTGCGATTGAGATTCACCTGCACTTTAGATGTAACATTTTACCCTAGCAATTTTTGATTTTTGGTAGAATTTCCCAGGTTTTCCCCTCATAGAATCAAATTATTTCTCAAAATTCACATTTCTTTAATCTTTTTAGCTCTTGTACAAATTTTGACAATAACAATAATACTAATCAAAATAACTGGACAACAGTTTCTTCGTTTATCGGGAAAAGTTATTAATAGTTGGTGTTATCACTAGCTTAAAATGTTGTACAGCAGAGAAGATCGGTAAGTGAATGATTGTTATTATGTCATTAATTCATTGCTGATGTTAGCTCCACATCTCTCTCTCTTCTGTTGTCATTTCTCCATAAAATAGCAAAGCCACAGCATATCTCTCATATCAGCAAAAATGTCTAATATGTGTGATTAAACTTTGCCATTCTGATTTAATAAACCACTTGTTGGTAGGAGCATTGATTGTGCAGACATTAAGCCTGTGTTCAGATAAGATAACACAGAACATTCTTTAATCTCGCTCTGCCCTACTTCACACTTGACCAGATGGAGATCCTTTTTTTTTACATTGAATGAGGGGAGAGGAAAAATCTCTTTAAAAATTAATACATTATTTAGACCCACCAACGGCTTACAGACCAGAGTAAATCAAGTCTGCAGCAGGCTCTGCTCCGCTTCTCCTAATGACTTCTAAAACACGTTTTAATGTTTTTTATTTACCTCTTTTCTCTCTTTTTGAAACGATGCAAACCCACATGAACAAGATGATATTTCAAGAGTGGTTAAAAAAACTCGGCTTCACACTGAAAACTAAGGACGTGTGAAGGATCCAATCAAACCTTTCTTTTTTTTTGGCAGCCCCTCTTCACTCTGATTACTCCTTCCTGGAAGGAGCGGAGGAGGAGAAAGCAAAATCCGTTAGACTTAAGCTTGACCTCATGTCCAGTGGGGCAGCTGCTTTCATTGTCCACAATCATTAGATAAAGTCGGTCAACAGGGCCATTGTTGTGGCAGGTATCTATTTTGACATGTAACTTAATAAGTGTTTGTTGGGCGGCGACTGGGGATTATCACCTGAGATTTATGAAAATGGGAAGTGATAAAAAGAACAATGGGGCTTATGCGGGCTGGGTAAGTGGGCCTAATTCTCTGCAGGAACAAGCGTTTCGGGGCTCCACACCCACAATCAGAATGTCCCAGCATCTTTACTATCAGTTAGCAAACAACAACAACAGTTAAATGGACGAAAAAGAAGGGAAAACAATGCTTGTTTGTGTCAACGTTTTAAATGCAAAAAGATTCTACATTGAGTTTTCTTATCCCAACCTCATTTCAAGCCACTGTAAATGTATCTGTGGTGTTTGTTTATCTGTGCATGCTGAGCCCTACTCCTGCTTAATTAATATTTTCAGATTAAAAGCAGCAATCCTGCAGATGTTCCAGCAGACATGCTCTGCAAGCGTATGTTTTTTCGTGTTAAGAGGATACATTTAATTCAACTCCAGAATTGTTATAGAAAAAAAAAAACTGACCCGCAATCCTAATCTGGGGTCCAATCAAAAGGCAACTCTTAGTCAGATTAATTCTGTCTCCTACATTTCCATCTGCTTCAAGATGTCTCTAAAGAAATACACATTTTCTTAAGAGGAGAAAATAACAGAATTAGATGTTGACCCAAATCACTTTAGAGTGAGCTACGACAGTACACATAAAAAACGACATTTGTCCGGGTGCTGGGGAATAATGTGCATTTAAAAGACAGAATGCCATCCTGATGGTTTTATTTATCAAAACACAGCTAAAAACCTCTGGTGCGTTTTTACTTCCTGGAAAACATCTGGCATATATATGTAGCCATCATAGGAAACTTCAGGTAACATTTGTGGGTAAACGGAAATTGGGGTGAAAGGATCTGGAATCAGAAGCTGTCAGTCAGCTTTACTGTCTTCATACTGTTGTTGTTCTTTATGAGGAACCATTCCTGTCAGAGTAAAAGCCGTCTTTAAGCAGGACGTGTCTGCAGGGAGCTGCTGTACTTAATCCTGTTGGCTCGGCCTCTGTCCAGAGAGTCGGCATTTAACCTCTGACATGTCCACTGGGACCATGACACTATAGAAAGATGTGATGGAGTTTAGACACAGAATCTTTTCCATTTGTTATTTTTAAAAGTGTTTCTAACAAAAATGTACATTTTTAAATACAAATAAATCGAACTCCAGACGTCTACCAACATCATCAACTGTTGTCTCTGAGCTATAGGTGGACAATTTTTGGGTGTTTATCTTTTGACTTTACAGTTGTTCTTTTAGCATACTTTTTAAGATCCCGATCAGCATTTATGGAACTCAAATTAGTTGATTTTATTCAAGCAAACAGGAAGGTACAGGGGTCTTATTTTAAAGGGTTCAGTGCTTTTCAAGATTCAAAAACAACTTAAAAAAAACATCATCTTGCCTCCAAAAATGTAGTTTATTTGCATGTTCAGATCTTACTTGCAAACTTTCCAAAACTTTTACAAGCGATAAAAAGGATTATGTTCAAGAAGTGTGTGATCGAGGATTTGTGTGCTGTGATGATTGGTGAATTCCTCTGGGTTTCCTCAGGCTTGCGTCATCAAGGTCTTCAGTCCTCATAACAGACCAGTTCCTGGAAGATTTGTTTGGTTATATTTAATATTTTGGGAATGTATGACTAAAAGAGGGTAAAAAGTGAGCTTGAAAAACACAAAATCGTGAAATTTAAGTGCAAAACAAAAACTTTAAAACATGATTTGTTTAGATTTCCACACAAACTGCTGATGATTCTCTGACACAGACATGGTCTGTCTGGGGACAAGTTTAGCGGCGACGTACAGTTGAGAACCATAACAAACCCGTAGAATTTAGAATGGATTTCATACTTTTGATGTCGTCTTTGGAGCATTTTCCTGCTTGAACTCACTAAACTCATAGCTCTATGTGGTTTATATCATTTAATTTCACACGTGCATCCTTACAAAACCTCATAAATCAGCCGGTCACTCTCCCACTGCTGTCCCTCCAATAACTGAGTTTCAGTCCAGCTTACTTTAATCTCTCTTTTTAATGGCTGTAACCAATTGGATATGTTCTGCTGGCAACTGTCCTGTTTAACTCCAACACTGGAGTATTGTGTGGAAAGAGAAGGGAAAAAGCAGAGGTGAGTGTCTCTACATTCAGAACGTGTCTCAATGGGACTCATCTTTACCAGCCGCACTCCCAAACAGCTTTTATCCTGAGAAGGCAAAGCTTTTCTGGACTTACAGAAGTTATAAACCAATTTAACAGAAGTGAAAAAATACGATTTATGTCTTTAGCTTTAAGTGTAAAGTAGTCAGATTGTTATTTAAATGCTTGAAAACAACCAACGGGGACAAACTAAGAAAAAAGCAAGAAAACAACAAAATGAATAAAACCAAACACTGACAGTTTTCTAAAAAGCAAGAAAACAACAAAATGAATAAAACAAAAACAAAGAACCATTGTTCTTAAGTTTAAAAGCTTTAGTCAATGCTTTCTCTGAACCCTCTGTACCACAATCTTGTAACTTATAGTGTTTGCTTCTAAATCACTACACATTAAATTAATTTAAATCAAAACCAAGCAATTGGATGAATCATGAATTTAAAAAAAAACAATCTGAATATATTTTTTGAGACTAAAATCAACATTTTACAGACTCTCTTCATTTACAATCTGTGATCAATGCCAGCGCTGAATCAAAATGAGCCGACCTGGAGTATTAAACACGCCAGTGAAGCAAATTTAAAAATGTTAACAGTGTTGCTTTAACCCAAATTACATGTGGACAAACAGTCGTGTTGGTATTGAGGAAGAGATGCAGATCATAAAAGAAGGGGGAAGTATCATAATCCCTCTTTACATCATTCATGGGGGTTATTGCAAAGACATAAACCACTGCTGCAGGAAATGACTTAACAACTGTCATAAAAGTCGGTTAATACTAGTCTGCCCCTTCTCCAACCCCCCATTTCTAATCACTTTAGAGGATGTTGTAATCAAAGGGTTCTTTCTGGCAGAACTAAATAAAAACTCAACTTTAAGAAATTATTGTTTTTGCTTTATGTTACCAGAAGGTTAGATAATGGTACAATTTAATGCAACTTCTTTGAAAGAACAAAACTGGCAAAAGTTAAATTCAGGAATGATTTATTCTGTTTTGTGCTTTGCTGCATTTTCACCCCACCTTTCTGCAGATAAGTTCTTTTTGAAGATAAAAGAGCTGTAAATCTGAAGTCAGGAGATCAAATTCACTGTATGCAGTGAAGAATATCAGAACTTGTTATGGGTAAGCCTTTTATCCACATCTGAAGGAACTCCTAAAACCGTTGTCCGCAGACTACAACTTATTAAACTTGAAACACTTGTGTGCTCTTCCCCTCCTCTGTTGACGCTCTTAGGGCTCCCCTGAGGCGATGTTTTGGGTTACACGCCTCATGCTTAGAGTTACCCAAATCCATTTTACCAACTTCAACAGACTTGGTGGACCTCCCTATTTGTAGTGTCCCAATTATCCCTGTAAATCTTGCAGCAGGTATCCAAATGTCAAGTGAACCCCGTGTTATTTCTCCCACAGCTTCTCTGTGGAGTAGATTCAGTAATTAGCACCTGTGGGATATGTCAGTGTGATCAGAGGGTGAGGGCTAAGCATGGCTTCACACTCAGACGGTCCTTCATAATGGCTCTGTGGTTGTATTCTTCAGACTGGGATTTCTGTTGAATAGAGCCCCTGAGTTCGGCGCTGCAGCCGCGTCAGCAGAGGTCTGGAGGCCTGGACATCTGCTCTTCTGAGGTGAGATTTAGTGTTCGTACAGATTTCAGACTTGTGTTCCCACAATTGTTCAGATGGAAAAACTCTGAGTTCCTAATCAAAGTTCTGTGAAAGAAAAGCTAATGTTCAGTTTGATTCAATATTTGAACCATTTGAACCAATAAAAAAAGGGGGGGGGCTCAGCCCAAAAGATAAATTATTGTTAAAAAAAATATATACATATATATGTAATTTTGTTTTAATTTGTACTTTTATAAACAAATGCGTTAATTTATCACAGCCTAACAAAAGCAGAACGTAAGATTAGAAAATCTGAATTACAGTTTTCCCTTGCTATATTTTAGTGCACCTTTTAACAGGCTTGCTATTTTGCTGAATGGCAGTTAACTGCAATAACCTTGTGTCCCTTTCATTTTACAGTGTACTGTGTTCTGCATTCTGATTGGCTGTTGACCTTGTCAATCAATCTCCTCCGTCCCGTGTCTCCAAAAACAGAACGCCTTTAATTTACCGTTGTTACATTAATCTCAAATCGCAAGCAGATCTTTGATTGACTTGATTTGACTTATTTTCCATAAAGTTTTAAACTTTGACAGTTTAAACCAGCGCAAAAAGTGTGAAAATGTATGTTTGTCTGCGAAAATGTCTATGAAGACTTTTACAGCCTAAAGACACCTATATTCTTACTTTGCATATTTCACCCATCACAAGCTATTTATGGAACGTATCCCCTACCATAAACGATGAAACAGTTTGCTGCCCCTTTAACATTGTGAAGTTAAAAGTGACCAAACATATATCAATAAACCCTGAATTGACCTTTTTCATCTGAAAATGCAATGACCTTGAACTAACACAAAAGCCACAAAATGACTCAACAATCGTCCTTTTCCTCATAAGGTTCCTATTTGAAAAGCAGTAGTGGGAAACACCCAGTCTTAGTATTTTTTTTAAGTGGGAGAGTCCTATTCTTATGAGTAGAAGGCTAGTGAGAAAAATGCAAATCATGCGTTTGGTTTGGTTTGCGTTCTCACATAGAGAACCAAAGTGTAAAGCAAAAAAGAACAAAATGACTGTTCTGTCAGTTTTTGAGTCATAATATTTGCATAAGTGCCTTTACTGTCTCACTCCGTTGCCCTTGGAAGAGACACTTTCAGTCTCTCCGTGAGTTAAGGTTCTTCAGATTTGTCCTCTTAGTTGTTTTTCTTTTCCTTCATAAAATTTTATAACACGACTTACTCTGAGTTATTTAAACCCTTTGAACTTCTGGATAGACTATGTGCATTGATACTGGAGTGAACCACACCTTGATTCACTTGCAAGTGAACTACAATAAGGCACTCAGAGTGTTGGATTGTTTGCTTGTTGTTTGTTCCATTCTAGAGTTCAGATGGGCATTCACAACAACCAATCAAAGAGCACCATCTAAAGAAGCAAACTGTGATGGAAACCCAACAGTCCAGTGTAAAAGCACCCCCAATTATTCACCGCAGAATTATTGCCACGGGTGGATAAAATCAAGCAGCCATCCATGCAATACTCCACTGACAAACACTGGTGGAACAAAATGGGCTCTTTTGAACACCTCATTGACTTCAAACATGGTTCTGTGATAGGATGCAACATTTGCAATGAAACACTTCATGGATCTTCATCTTTGCTGGATTTGTCATGGTGAGTTGTAAGTGCTGATACAGGAAAGTGGAAATGTTTAGGAGCAACTTAGAAAGGAAGCTGAAAACCATTTAAAGTCGCAAGTTAGTGACTGCATGTAAAAGCCTCTCAGCTCACTTGAAGATTAAAAAAAAACCTTGACTACATTTTAGACATAAAAGACTGCAAAAAAACAACAACTCTGTTTTTCAATATAATTGAATGGGAGAGCACCTTTTGAATGCATAGAACAAATTTTCTGACACACGCATATATATATATATATATATATATATATATATATATATATATATATATATAATATGCTAAATATCATCATTTTAAATCCCAGTCAATAACTGTGTTTTGTAAATTAGAAAATAGTATTCAAATCCGAGCAGAAAAGCTGTGGAAAATCGACTGATGAGGCTGCTCAGCTCAGTGTCTCTGTTTGATATAAGAGCTGTTCTATGCAAAAGCACTCCACACTCGTTTTTTTTCCCTCTCTTTCCCCTTTGTCACTTAAAGAATGCTTGGCGCCTGTGGATTAATTAAAGTCTAAACATTAAATATTGATTGATGCATTATCAGTGGCTCACAGTCGCCTCCTCTGAGATTGATTTCCACTGTGATTTATTGTCATATTTGCAGAGTCATTTCACTTGATAACAAAGAGAAATTGCTTGCAACCTTGGCACCCTCACCATTAGCCCCCCACATTGACATGCTTCCTAGTACTTAGCCCTCCTCCCGTCGTTCCCCTGTTTTCTTTCTTGTTTTCTGTTGTCTCTCTTTATTCTGCTCCCCTTTAAGTAACTTTTCCTCCTTCATCGTCGCCGTCATCCTCGTGGTACTTATACTTGCCTTCCTCCTCGTTTATGGTATCAGGAGATGTGATGAAAAAAACAGAATGCAACATTGCAAAAGCAATTTATCCAATTTTCAGAAATTGAATAAAGGAAATAATTTATAATATGAAAACATTTTTATCATATTAAAATCAGCAATAGGCCAGTCAAGAAAAAAAAATCTTCAACTACCATCAATTTTTATGAAATTGTTTTAAAAGCATAAAAACGCTGCGATTAAAAACAGAGCCTAAAAAAATCCCATGTATTTTTCAATTGAACATTCTACTTCCAGTTGTTCTTTGCCATTTTCATGTGCCAAATATAATTTACGGTTTTCCTCCACTGCTGTCAACTGTGAACTCTATTAATTTGTCGTGGGGGGAATCTGATTTATAGGCTTTTGCATCCCTGTATTCACATCATCATTTGTTAGCCAGATATTTGCTGCCAACTCCTGGATGATGGCATCATCTTATTCCTTTGGAGCAAACATTCATATTATGGAGACCAGCACAAACACTCATAATAAGCTATGATGACTTCCACAGATACTCAAAACAGGTTAGGTAAAACTTTAAAAGTCTGCTCTAAATTAAATCTACAATTTGCAGAGATTAAAGCACCATCTAGGTTGTTGCATTGCCTTGATCCCTCAGTTTTGCTTTTACACATTACCAAATGTAAAATATATATATATATATATATATATATATATATATATATATATATATATATATATATATATATATATATATATATATATATATATATATATATATATATATATATATATGTTTTACTAACATTTCATATTCTTAGAAACTCTTCTCAAATCATTCTTAAAGCGTTAATTTGAGAAAAGTTTTAAGGGCTCAGGGCAAATTGAGTTTTCCTTATTGCAATTGGATTTGGTGACATTGAATTATGAGATATGTCCTAATTAGTTTTGGTTGCATCTGTGCGTGTGCATATGGGTTAGTTTGTGTAGACGAGTGTGTACGTGTGTGCTCATGCATGCATGTATGTGCTCGGTAATAACAAAGATCTTGTGGGTCTCTCTAGTTAAGCCATCATTGAGGCGAGGGATTCACGGCGCTCCGGTCTCACACGGTATTGTATTGCCGACTAAATTGCATTATCACTCATGAGTAGATGTTGTGGGAAGCAAACTTTTTTTTTTCGAGTCAGGTGCTTGAAGAAAAACGAAGTACATGTGACTCGAGTATGATTCAAACTAGGGAGAGTCCAAAAGTTCATACAAGTTCGGATCTTACAGCTTATATCGGAATTGTTTTGGTTACGCAATCAATATCTTACATTTTTTAAAAGTACTACTCAAAACAAGTAGGGAAACTATCCAGATTTCTGATTTTAGGAGATCGAAAGTGTACTTTTGGTCTTTGTCTTGGCAGAAATCATTAAAAAATATTTTTACATATTTAAATTGTCATTTCTCAGCATGGTTAATTTAAAATGCTTAGTATTTCTAACACTCTCTCTGTAATGATCGTTGCTCGTGTGTGTTTGACATCAGTACTTAGGGAAATATTCAATTAACTCTAATTAACACAATCATTTTCAATGGGTTTCAGGAAAATCTACTTGGTGCTTTGACTGTTATGAAGCATGTTCACACGCGCTTAACAACCTCATCTTCTGTCTTTGTGAGGTTAATTTATTCATTTACTAATTGTTCATTTGTATTTTTCCTATTGGCCTGTCCTGATAAATCACTGCGCTGGTATTCATCTCAGCCGGTGCAGTTCATCACTGTCTAATAGGAGCTTGTGGTATGGCTGAAAATGAAATGTTCATCGTTAGCCTCATTTTTCACACCATGGGAAGACAGCGATGACATAAATATAAACTGTTAAAGCCTTACAGTACAGAGTCTGTTATCTGTGCAGTTTGAGTTTAGATTAATAACCACAAGGATTTTGAATGCCTTCTGCAGAGTTCAGAGTGCAATGGGCCTCAGAAAATGCTCCAATCAACACCTTTAAACATTCACTGTTTCCTCTCAAAGGTTCCAATGAACATTGCAAAACTTCCTCATATAAAATGTATATATAGAAACGCATGTTTCTTTAATATTTATATGTGCGAAAATGAATAGAGACAAACAAGGATAAAGAATAAAATGATAAATGTGCGTTTTTCTCTCATGTTCCAGTGATTTGTGATTGAAGTGGTTGATTCCCTCACTTTTTTCATATTTTTTAAACTCATTAGTGGATTGCAGCCAAAACCAACACAATTGCTGGTTTTTGGCGTCTACTTTCCAATTGAGGTATTTACAGCCCCAGTTGTGTCTTGCATTGATCATACATTGAATGGCTTTGGATTTTAAGCCTGTTGGGATTTAACAAAACTAGAAAATAATAATTGTTATTAAAATCCCTTGGCGTGAATGTGAGTCTGCATGGGTGTGTGATTTGTGGCCCTGCGACAGACTGGCGACCTGTCCAGGATGTCCCCCGCCTTTGCTCACGAGTGGCCAGGATAGGCTCCAGCAGCCCCATGACCCCAAAGGGGAGAAAATGGGTTTAGAAGACGAATTAATGAATTAGAAAATTACAATAGAATTGTAGGTGACTTAGTTCAAGGTGGCACCTAATGCTGAGTGGTGTATAAAAGAAAATGTGTCTTAATAATTTTCTAGTTTTGATACATGTCAACAGTCTCAAAATCCAACAAAATATCCAAAAAATTTTTACTTATATTAAGTCCCAGAGGAATTTCAGTTCACAAAGTAAACACTGGAGCTTCTTGCACGATCCCTCAGTGCATACTTACAACAAAATGAATTAGTCATCAACCTAACTTTAACATTTTATTTTTTGTGTTTGTTTGGTTTAATTCTAAATCTATGACAAGTGTCTTTAAGGTATATCTTCTATTTACATCCAAATGTACCCTTAAAAAAATGGAATATTCTCGCAATTAACATCAAAATGTTAATCCAATGGCCTTGCTGAACGTGCTCTCTTGTCCCATCTATCTGCCAAATTTTGGAAAGGTTCGAGTCAATTACGACATATCCAACCAAAGGGCTATGACCAGAGAGCTTCTTCAAAATGACTTGACATAAGGTCACATGTCTATATTTGACATCCATCTGTTTGTTATATTTTTCTGTTCTACATTGACTGAACACATTTCACATTGTCACTAATTTTATTAAATTATACAATCCTTTTTTTTTAAATAACATCAAATGTTATTTTACTATGATGAAAATTCATAAAGTGACTTCTATCTACCACAAGGCCAGAGTTCCTTCCAAGGCTTCCTCTAACAAACCCAAACTCCAGCAAAGTCTCTGATCTGTGGTAAAGCAGTTCAATAACCTCTCATCTCCCTACTGCAGTGCCTTCCTGCAGCATGCATTGGCTTCAGTCCCTGCCAATTGTCTTATTGATCCAAAATGAAACACTGAACTCATCAATAAGGTCTTAATGCGAGTTTGTTGTTCAATCACATGCCATTTAAATCAGCCGGCTCAAGTCTTGCAAGCCATCTATTTTCTGTCATATGCTGCACATTCTGCAGTCTGCTTGTCATTTTGGTAGGAGTGAGCAGCTTTTATAAACTCCCTCGTGTACTGCAGCACAGTTTGTTTCAGTGTTCCTCATAAAAACAGGTGCTTTTCCTCCAGCGATGCCGTGGCCCATACTTATATTGTAAAAGGTTTTGTGCATGTCACACATGAAGTCAAAGTGCAACCCCATTGATTAGGTGGGTAATTAGGATGTTAATAGGGTTGTAGGATGGCGAGCGAACACACCTGCAATAATAGCAGAGTGCTTCAACCCCACCAGGGGTCTGAATGCCCCGCACAGTGCTGCCTTATCAATGTTTGGAGTGATCTTCTGTTTAAATATAGGCTGCTCTCCTAATTCCTGTTGTTTGCTCGTGTTTTGCTGCCACCGGCAGGCCCTGGTCTACAAGGTGATGGCAATTTTCTCCAGTGGGTGCAAGTCTTTCTGAATTATCTACTCAGTGAGATGTGGCTCGTGTGTTAGCCACCTGATTAAACAAAAGAGCCTTTGGAAGATGCTACAGTCTGCGGGCGAATCACCTTAAGTGCCAGATGTAATTAATGTGTGTGAATTTGTCATTGTGACACATTCACAGCTCCACAGAACATGCTGCCACTTAAGGCCATCTTTGCCGCAGGAGAGGACAAAGCGACGCATGTTTCAAAGTGTCTGGAGTGTCTTCCTGGGTTGTGCGTCTAACTTCACTAGAGATGCGGACGGAAAGTTTATTTCTATTTTTAATGCCACTTTAAAGATCTTTTGATCTAATTTCAAAGCCTTCCCTGTCCTCTTTTAGTTTTGATTATGCTATTTTTAGCCACAAAAAAGAAAATGAAAAAATATAAAAATATCATTTTCTAGGATATAGTTTCTGCAGACCAGCAACAATTCATCAGAAATTTGCCTCTGAGTTGTGGGCGGGACTGTTGGGACAGAGTAAGCCCAGCCCCTTCCCATCATCCATCTGTTTACATGCTCTACCACTAGCTTACAGCCCTTCACAACCTCGACCTCACATTACCGGTGCAACAAAAGTGGTTAGAAATATTGGAGCTATTCAGCTGTTCAGTTTTGAGTCAGATGCCAGTTTGGATGAGGAAAACAAAGATATACATGGACCTACTTGTCTATAAATTGAAACATCAGAATGGAGTGAAGCAGGGAGCTTCTGGGTTGCCATAGCAATTTGTTTGTTACCCTTACAAGGTTTTTCCAACAGCATTTCTGCCTCTGCTCCTGATTCATGATTGGAATAGAGAAAAACTCAGAAATTTGATTTTAAGCTTAATTATCAGAAAAATGCTACAAAAAAATTGTCAAAAATACTAAAAACACAATTTTCCCAGGAGTGGGTCTTTAACAAAGTTCCACATTTTAGTTGTTGAGAAGTGCAAACATTTGAACCAAACTTTGTGCGACGCTTCGTGCAGCGAGCAGATGTGGGCTTGGTGTGAATGTCGGAAGAGCAGACATGTGCAGCCGCTGGCAGCCCTGCAGGGCTTGGGCGCTCACACTTCTGTGTTAGCAGTTTAGCTTCACTGCCAGATAGAGAATGAATGACAAGGGCCAGGGTGGCACATCCTCGGAGATGTTTGTCAGGAGATGTCCCTCCCTCCTGCATGTTTACACTCACAGGGGCCACACTTGGCTGTTAGAGGAGAAGAAAACTGGGAAAACAGCCATCTTGTGAGAGCCAAGACTCTTACTGTGAATATTAAAGAGAGACTGAGAGGGGAAGAGAGAGAGCAAGAGGGAGCGCTATCTGGACAAAACAAAGCTGGGTTGGAGAGCCCAGAGCACATAATAAGCATGGCTCTTTCATTGCACACCCAGGGCACTCTGGAAAAGTGGGGAGGCCACTGAATGGGAAAGGAAGTAATAAAAAAAAAAGCAAACTTCTTTGAAAAGAGTCCTACCTTTGTGTGTGTGTTAGCCCATATGCATTTTTGGAAATGTCTGTGTGCTGCTGTCTTCCTGAGACCTTACCTATACTAAAATGTTTGGACATGAAACATTTTTCTGTGTTTGGAAAAAGACTGCTTTCTGTCTGCTGTAACTGCATCAGGGTCAGTGGGTGGATCTTGGAGGTCCGTTGTGAAAGTCAGGAAATCTGCTATGTGTCCCTTCTCCAGACTTTTGATCAGTTTAATCGTCATATCCAAAAGAGCCTGTTTGATGAGACTGCTTGATTTCACAAACATATGTGAGGTCACAGAAATCCTTCACGCATTTTAATAGTTTTACAATATTATGTGCAGATGTTACTACATAATTTAAAACTGAAAAGGCAGGAGTGGGATGTGGAGGATGTGGAGGAAACTATAGGGGTAACAGTTTGCCACATGTACCTCCTTTTTTCGAGTAATTTATCTGACACTTATTAAGAAAATTATGCACAAAATTGCATGTCTTAGTATGTTTTATTCAAATCTTTGTGAATCAGGAGAAGACAAAAAGAGCTTATTTGTGCCAAAACATTTGCTGGGCATCAAATAAGCTCCCTTCTCCACAACATGGAGGGGTAGGACAGAAGAGATTTTCCGTGTCAACAGTCCCACCCACAACTCAGAGGTGAATTTCTAATGGACTCCTGCTGCTCTGCAGAAACTATGTCCTAGAAAACAATACAGGTTTTTGAGTTTGGCTAAAAATTACGCGATCTTGATAAAAGACGACTGGGAACACTTTGATATAAACCAAAAGATGATCGGAGTGGGTCTTTGAGTAATTTATCAGGGATTCTCTGATGTTCCATCTGACTAGACTTCCACAAGTGCAGTAAATAACGACTGACAAGGGCTTCCTTTCACCTTCAGGCAGGTTTTTTTGGCTTTTCTCTCCCATGTCAACCTGCGACACAATGTAGCCAAATCTCGTTTTGTTTAGGTTCGCCTCCGTTTTGCCTGCTGAAGGATGTGTCGCATTTTTATCAGCACAGTTTTGTCATGTGGCTATGAAAACAGACATGCAAACATACTTTCAGAGCTCTTTCGTGTGAGGTCAGAGTGAGATGCAAGAGGACCTCACATTAAGTTAGGCTGCAACACTGTTCCTCTCAACAGATCACAGAGTTTTAACCACTGAAACTTCAGCACTGAGCAAAATGTGCTTGAGTTTGTTTGGAAAGCAATTTATTACTGTGGTAAAGCTTATTTACTGCTTTTTTGTTTGTTGAGATTATGTCATACAAGCCCTCCTGGACTACAGAATGATCGTAGAGCTGAGAAAAAGACAATTGAAACTGTACTTTAGTGATTTATTCCAACTTACCGGTACATGTGAAAACCAGTTGTATTAAATGAAATGCTTTATTTTTTGCTCTAGTCCATTTGCAAATATGGAGGTAAAGTTGAGATAAAATTGGATTTCAGTTTGAAAATGCATTGACGTGAATCTTTTCTCTGAATTTCAGAACATAACAAATTTAAAACTAAATACTAAAGTTTATGTTTTTTATTTTTAAAGAATAAAATAACACCAGTGACCTGTCCAGGGTGTGCCCTAAAGTGTCTGGGTTCGGCTCCATGAAGCCTTGTGACCCTGCCCAGGAGTGAGCAGGAATAAAGATGGATAAAAAACAATCTGAAGGAGTAAACAACATCCAACTTACATCATAAACGCTGCACCAGCTTTTCCTCCAAGTGCCAGGTAGAGAGTCTGGAAACACCAAGAAGACTCCAACCTGAATCTACAACTGTCCCTTCCCCTCTGTAGATCCAGAGGACAGATCACAGATCAATATCTAGTGTTTGCCCAGAGCAGTGCCATTCCTCAGCCTGGCCTTAAATGCAGGCTATCAATAGCAATAAGGGCCTGTCTGAGACCCTGTTAACTGCAGCCCGACCAACGCAGCTGTCTGGCGGCGGTTGATAAACATCTTGTGCCCAGAGTTGCAGCGAATAAACCACTTGATGTGTTTCAACTCTGAGGAAGTATTTACAGTAAGAGCGTGTGTTTTTTTGTTTTGCGTGGCGTGTCTGCTGGCTCGGTGGCTACCTGCCCGCTGCTTTGTTGTGTTCTCCCACTGCTCGCCCAGCTTGCTTTGCGGCTGTGACACAGACATGGCATCTGTGTACTCTGTGCGCTATGTGTTTACAAGCGTGTGAAGTAATGTAGGGATAATTCGAAGTGTAATTTTAAGTTTTGCTTCCAGGTTCTTAAAAATATATAAACAGGCAGCTTTTTGGGGGTGATGTCTGTAATTTCTTCAAGATGTGTGGAGCGTTTGGTTCCTCTCTAACCTCCAGAGTTGGTGATGTGTGTCAGTGTAATCCGGCTCCGTTTTGCGAAACGTCTAACCATCTAAGCCTCCCCGTTCATCCAAATATCATTTGTCAATGTCATATGAAAGCAGAATGTGTTCTTCAAGAAGACGAGGGAGCTAAAATGGGAGGTTTGGTGGTCGTCCACACCACGGTGTTTCTCGTTAGAGCCACTCAAGCGAGCATGTTTAATCAGATACAATCAAGTTAATTTGTCTTATAAGAGCTGAAAAATTTAAGGATTGCATCTCTGTGACTGCATGTCTATACTAAAAAAAAAAGTCAAGTGCACCATAATGGGAAACAGGGATTAGGATAAATTATTTAAGAATACGTGTTGGTTTTGTTTTCCCTACAAACCTGTGTTAATATTTTCTTTAAATTTAGCGAGTTTCAATCAAAATAAGTCATATTCCATACAATTCAATCAACCATATATTTTTGACGTTTTTATTTTGTGCTGCTCTTTTGTCTTCAAACGCTGCACAGTCCTAGTCATAATCTCTCTTGTCCCGCAGCAGTTCCACCCTTTTGTAACACTCGATTCGCTCGTCGATCTTGTCTTCCAGAACCTGATTTCCAGGTGTACCACTGAGGAAGACACTTTCTGGGAGCATTGGCTCCATGGGATCCTTCAGAGAACTTCTCCTAACTCTTTTGCTCCTTACCTGAGCAGCAACAGCTGATGGACTCAAGCCATTGTGAGAATCTATTGACTTGCTCAATGCAAATCTGGATTGAAACACACTTTCGGCAGGGGGGGGGGGGGGGGGGGGGGGGCACGTGATGCCAGCAACCTCCTGCGCCTCACTGACCCCCGTGGTTGTTAGCTTGCTTTCCCTAAAATGGGGGTTTCTGTAACTGCAGCAAAGATAATGTAAAAGCAAACACGGCCCATTGATACCGGGTGATGCTCCAGGAAGCTGTCAGGATGGGAGGGGGGGCAAATTAGAAGGGGTGAGACAATCTGTGGGACAAGTGGTGGCAGGACTGCTGGAGGACAATGGAGAGGGTTTGATCTCTTAATTAATGGAGGCTATCCTCTGCTGCTGCAGATGCTGCATTTTAATGCAGGAGGTTTTTCTGTGGAGTTCTTGAGCGACAAAACGGAGCTGTGAATGCAGTTTTCTCACTGTCTGGAAGTTAAAAGTCTCCAAATTCAGCTGTTTCACATATGACTTCTGCTGTGTCCTTATTTTTCCTTCATGCGACTGTAAAAAAAAACGTATTGTTGTGATTTTATAATACTTTCTAAAAAAAAAAGATTTGATTTGAATATGAAAGAATCGTTAAAATGATTTGAGGGTTTTTCACATCTTTTTGCTGGATAAACAAAAGAAAAAAGTCATTAAAACTGTACTCATAATACAAATCTAAGCTTCTTACTGTATCATTTTGAATGTTAAAAATCTTTTAAATAAAGCTTTTAATTCTTGTGACAGATATCAGGGTCAATAAGGCAAAACACAATTTGATTTGATGCAGAAAATAATTTTTACAGAATTGAAGTCAGGATACGGTATAGCTGTAATTTTTATATGAAATATTAGACATTATTTCAGTAATATTTGACTGTTTATTCAATGTTGGGATACTTATGTCACCTTAAACGTCTGCCACATAAATCAAACTTAAATGACGGAGTGCAATAAAGACCAGCAGCTTTTGATGCAAACGAGTCTCATTCATGTCTGTGATGAGACTGCATCCTCCTGATGGCTTTGCCTCTTCTCTCTTGCTGCTCCTGTTATCACACTGTGCACGCTCACACGCGCAGCTGACCCAGATGAAGGCCCTATTCCGCTAGTTGGGGATTCTCTCTGCGTAGCATCAGGGGCCGCGGAGGAAAAGCCACCACGTGTTGAACGGACAGGGAGGCTCTGCGGGAGGAACGGCTCCGGTGCGCGCGATCCTCCGCGTTTACTGCCGCATTATGCGCTTAAACGCGCGCAGTTTGTGGGCTTTATGATCAATCATGACGTGTCAGAGATAATAGTGAATGATGCCACGCGGGCCAGGCCCTGTCTGATGCGGTGCACGCGATATTGATTGCGCGTAACAGGCAGATGCGCAGTTTTTGTGCGTCAGACCGCCTTCAGTCACTTAAAAAAATGTTTTGCCGAACATCAACTGGGGGAATGCATTTATTTTATTCAACTTCTTTGATTTTGAACATTTATTCACTTTACATTATATTAAAAAACGAAAAATAAATATTTTTAAATATTGTGAAAAAGACGTTTGATTATTTTTCGCAGTTTGCCTAAAAACACAAAAACTTATTGTAATGCATTTCTAGTGAAAAAGTTTGTGTTGCGTCCAGAGGGACCCCAAGCTCTATGCATCCTTGTCATTCAGCCCGTTTGGTAACACTGTACCGTCGTCGTCGCGGGTGAATCCTATTTAAAACGTCCACCGCTCGGCTGGGCTGCAAATCAGCTTGTTTACAATCTCACACCAACACTCACATCAATTAACTGGAAATTGATTTTCCCCTCTCTGCAGTCTTATATATATATATATATATATATATATATATATATATATATATATATATATATATATATATATATATATATATATATATATATATATATATATATATATATATATATATATATATATATATATATATATATATATATATATATATATATGATCACTCAGTGACATCAGAGGTTCTGTTTGATTTTCCTCTGCACGTTCTTTTTTCCGTCTTTTGTGATGAATAAGTAAATAGTGAGACTAGTCGAAACTAAAAGATAGCTGACACGGGAGTGGACCAGATCCATCTAGCCTGCAGCTGCTCTTTAAATATTTAGTGAAAAATAATGGCGTCCAAGACATCACCTATAGTAACATTATTATCTTCATTTCTCAAAATCAGGGCGACTGAGAGCTTCGTTTGTCTTTTTCGGGTGATAAATCGACACCAGCCACGTGAAGCTCCTGCGGGACCTTTTACCCTCTTAAAACATCACAACTAAGGCGTATTTTCGTTGGTATAAATAATAATATAAATTGTCATTTTGAAATATCGAATGCAATTGTAGTTATTTTTCTAACCTAAAGAAAACATAAACAACAGAGCGACATTTCAGACAAATCAGTGAACCGTGTATTTTTATTTTATTTTAAAGAAATGTCGCGACTGTTGATTCTCCTGGTCACAGAACCCAGATGGCCTCGGTAAACACAAGTTTTGCACTTAGAAAAAGACAAATGCAGATAAGTTTGAACCTTTGGGTGCGTTTCAGGGTTTCTCTAACAAGGAAATGTTTTGGAAACTAAGTGAACGCGCTATTTGTTCCCATCCGGACGCACAGACTGGAATCTTTGCTGTCTCCCCCACCGATCATCCAGACGCGCGCAGCACGTTTGGTTCTGCTGCGCGCTTTCAGAAAGAGAGAGAGGATTTTGAGAGGAAGGGGTGTGGTTGAGATGGGTGGAGGTGAAAAACAGCGTGACTGAATAGCCCATTGACCAATCACGTCTACAGTGGGCGGGGCTCCGCGTTGTCCCACTGCCGCACGGGCCCTCAAAGTTTGTTTATTCGCGGAATGCGGTGTGTGATGAAAACGTGTTAGTAAGTAACTCCCTTTCTGCCAATAATAATCATATGAAAGTTGTTTGGACGCCAAATCACAGCGTGGACTTTTTTTTTTTGTTTCATTACTGGAAACGCGTTCCGCCGGTGCCATTTACGCACGGACCATGCCCGCGCGACGCTGCGTTTCCATGCGCCGGCAGCCGCGCTCGAAACTCTTCACAGAGTAGGTGTTCAGCACAACAAGAGCCGAATTACAACAATCTTAATGCGAGAGCAGAGGGCGGACACTTCGAGAGCAGAGAGAAGAAAGTTGGTTGGAGATCGCGGAGGTTTGCGCAGCGCTCTTCATCTGCGGGAAAGGAAAAGAGCAAAGAAAAAAGCTGAGATCGGCGCTTGATCAGTGTGAGAGCTTGAGAGATACTCTTGCAAGAATGGACTCAAGAAGCTGACATTCCCCTGTAGTCAAGATAAGCTTTGGCTTGGCTAACAGAAGGGGTTAAACCGTATCTAAAGGGAGTGTGGAAAAGCCAGCCTTTCTTCCCCGTACGGATCAACTCATTGGGTGGGAGCTGAGAGAGAGACAAGAGTCCCCAGCAAATCAGGAGCTAATTGATTAAAGAGACTTCATTTGAATAGGAGGGGGGCTGGCGAGGTGCCAATCGCCTTTCAAAGAACCCCCCCTCCCTCCCTTATGATTAATCGTAGAGCATTATTGATAATCATAACGGGGCACATGCGCGGTGGATGGGCTCGATTTACGTAATTTTTCAGGAGGTTTTGTAGTCATTTTTTTATTCTTTGCCTGCTGATGTGCCAGCCAGCATGTCGCGGAGGAAACAAGCGAAGCCGCAACACTTCCAATCCGACCCTCATCTGCCTTTATCAGAGCACAATGGTGAGTCCACGCAAACTATCGCTCCTTCTGGAGAAGCGCCGGCTATTTCTCACACTTTTAGCTTGGTTTTTGTGCAAGCGTTCCTGGTTAAAGTTAATAGTTTTCAAAGTTTAACTTTACTCTCCTTTTTTTAATTAATCTCCTTTCAATTATTTTTCTTTACGATTTTTAACAAAAGTTTCGTTTATGGAGTTTCTTTGATTGCAAAATAAAATTTAAAAAGACGTTTTTTTATCATATTTCCTATTTTGTATTAAAATTATTACACAACGTTTTTCACTTAAAACAGAAAAAATCAGCTTTTGTAAAACTCACCGACGCTCTCCACGCGTTTCTAAAGTTTCCGAACTTTTCTTAAGTAAATATTATAATCTTAACACTTAAATCTTAAACAAAAGTAAGACATACGCTGAAAACTCACTGTTGGTGGAGTTTTCGTGGGCCCCTCTACAGTGGTCAGTCTCGATGCGCGGACACGGACCACCCAGTCGCGCCAGCGGGACTCCAAATGGTGCTGCGTCCCGGACACATAACCCCCTCTTCCGCGTGTTTCAGTTCGGCGCTGCGCTGATCAATCCAAAGCTGTCGCAATCCCGTTTACCTTATATCATTTTTATCAGCACATCCGTGCGTAAATATGCACATTTGTGCTTTTTTTGTCCTGTGTTTGGTAAAAAGTGGCTCCAAAGTGCGCGAAAGAACTTGCAGCTTTTTTACAAATCCTCAATGGTTCCGTTACTCATCCTTTTTGCACAGATAGAAGAAGCAGAAATAACTTAATCACTTTAAACACACGCAAATACGAGTAGAGAACAACTTTCTGGTTATAATAAAAATCGTTTGTATTTAATTTTGTAGATTGTGTTTTTTATTGTATTAAAATAACAAATCTTTCTGTATTTTGCACGCGCAAGTTCAGGCCTTAAAACTTTCCAGAGCCTTAACAGAGGCGAGAAAAAAAAATCTACTGTGAATGCTTTGTTATCAAAGTGTCGCTTTGCACCTTGAATGAAAAGCAGTGTTTGGAAAAAGTCCCCTTGCGGGTCCAAATCCCTGCAACTCTGCAATCTGAGGATCTCAAAGTCTGAAATTCAAAACATTTTTAAAACATATTTGTTCTCAGTTTGGTTCTGGAAAATTTATACAATTGATAAAGAAAAAGGAAAACGATTAATTTGTGTGTTGCGTCATCAAAGTAAACGGCCAATTCTGCAGTTCGGTAACACTCATTCCATTTTTGCATTTTCTTATTTTTTGCTGTGTGTTTACCGGCAGAAGGGGATTGTATATATATATATATTATTATATATATGTACGTTTTTTAGAAGGATCACTTGAATTTGTTAATAACCCATACACAAGGATGATATATTTTTCCCCATAAAAACGAACAAAAATGAATATGACACTTATTAGTGTTTATTCCCTGGAAAATCATTTGTGTGGTGAATAATCTCAGCAGGGCCTTGTGTTTGGTATTGAAAAGCATGTGCAGCTCATTTTGAATGGGGTTTTTTTTCTTGTAGGAGAGATAGTCCTGCATGGAAGAGTATTTTCAGACTAGTTCATGTGATTTTTAGGAACTTGGTGGATAATGCAAAACCTGCTTATTTCCTGAGTGCGGTTTTCATTTTCTGCATTTTCCTCCAAATCTAATAAAGGAAGAAGTCACTTTTGTCACCAACTTCAGCAGTCTGCAAAATCCTACATTTCTCCAATTACACCCAATGGTAGCATGTTAAAATACCTGCAAGTGTCTTGTGTGTGTGATTACGGGAGCAGGGAGATGTTGTCTTAGCATTAAGGGGTGTTTTGCTCGGACGGAAGAAATGTGCTGCTTGACTTGTGAGGAGTTGTGGTAGGCGGAAGTGGAAAAGAAAGGCGTTGTGTTTGCAGCTGAATCGAGGGATGCTGAGGGCTGTAGCTGCTGGGAGGTCGGGGTGAGAGCCACAGAGGGGGGGATGTTTAGCTGTTTTAACCTTTGCCAGTGTCCCTCTGTGTGGAGGTGATCAGAGTTCAGGGCCCGTGTGCTTCTCTCTGCTTCGCCGTTGACCCTGCTGGTCGGAGCTGCAGGCGGGCCAGCAAGGCCCAGTTCTTTATTTAAGCATGTGTGAGATTGTGAGGCCTTATCAATGTTATGACCATCCCCTCATGCCCTATCGAAGTGGCCCCCCTGGGGGGAAGATTGGCAGCAAAACCCCCTTTTTGCGCTGTTGCTCTTCAAACACAGAGCATGGTCGCTTGTCAAGTTGCCAGTGTTTATGTGGTGTGAGTGTAGGTGAAGCATGAAGGACTTGCTTTGTCTTTTTCCCTCCCCTTAAAGCTTAAACCATGTCACCGGGGCAGAGCCTCTGAGAAGCGAGTCTTGTCCTGGACCTGCTTTAGTGGAACCCCATCTTGTGCTCAGTGGGATGAGTCCAGAGAGCAGACGAGGATGTGAGCAGGGACCCTCCTGAAGTCACAAGTGTCAAGAGGCTCACAGAGGCCCGCTGCAAAAAAAAAATAATGTAGGATCTCTAAAGCTCTGTCAGCTTTTTTTTTTTTAAACTAATCCTCACTTTCTCAACTCTTCAGATGACTCGATCTCTGTTCTCTTGCTCTTTGTCTCTGCTGATATTCTTCAATTTGCTTTTGCCTGAGACTATGTAGAAGTTTTACACACTTCTTCATACAAGCTTTGACTTTATCTTGAATTTAATTCAAAGTTAATCCTTGCTATTTTAGGAATTAAGCTTTAATGCTAGCATCTGTGCCGTTGGCTTTACTTGTACTGTGTGGATAGTGGATTTTTTAGGATGAGTTGACTCAGTTTAGTGCAGTTTGTGCTCATCGTGTAAAGTTAAGGCAAACAATGAAGTTTATGATGATTTTTTTTTCCTCTGGAATAATATGGAGGATTTACCTTAACACCTTACCTTAACACATTCAGTCCAAACTTTTTTATTTTTTATAATTTAACTGTGATGTAGTTATTTATTAACTAAATTTGCTTAGTAAATTTAAATTAATGTAACCAGAATTTTTTAATAAATTTACCTAAAAAATGGTTTTTATTCAAAATTGGAAACATTTGGCGGATTAGAAAAGGCCTTTTAAAAAAAAGTGAAAGAAAATCTTTTTGTGTCACCTCTTAATTGTTTGAGTTTAGTTGTAAAAAATAATTGTTCTTTCTGATTTACTCTTAAAAGTGTTGTGACGATCCTGTGACTGATTAGATTTTCTTCACGCTTATTTGCATACAATCTTCATCGGGAAAAGAGAAAAGGTTTTCATTTGATCCTTACATTTTTCTCGCCACGAATCAGCTACTCTTTCTCTTCAAATCAACGCTTGGGGTGTTGGTCGGTAGGTGGAAACGGGGGGGTTTGCACGAAAAGTTATCATTAAAGTTGAGTCTTCCCTGTTTGCATGGTTTGGTGGTGTGAGGGCCAGGGTTTACTGTCATGGCAACTTTACGTTATCTGATGTCTGTGAGCGGAGAAACATTGAGGGAGATAATCCCTGAATTAAACAGGATCTGCTTTGAGTCGACAGAGATGAGCAGGGCCAGGCTGTGCCGACGATCCCCGCCGCTCCCATGCTGCGTGAACAATGGGAAGGCATCCTGTCTCTCTGTGGGGCAGGGCTGCACTTCTCTGGGTTTCATTTGCAAATGAATTCTTGGCCCCGATGAAAGTGTTGAGGGGCTAGAGCCACAATGAAAGGGATTCATAGAGAAATGCAATTTGTAAATCAACTTGTATGTTAAATAGTGAGATTTTAGTGTGACAAAGAGGCAAATGAATAAGGAATGTGTGGAGCACAGCAGTGGCTCTGGAGGCAGGGTGTCGTCTTGCCTTTTCACTTCATGACTCGTCACGTTTATTAAAATGGAAAATTTGAAAACCTGTTTCTGTGTGAAAGTCAAAAAAGGTCACAGCTTTTTAATTTTCATTTAAGTAACAGCAGACATTGCTGTGATTGTGTGGCTGGTTTCCTGAGCTGGCAGGTCCAGTTTGTCAGTTTTTGTGAGTTTAATGTTTCCAGTGTTACCTTATTATAATGGTTTTTTTAGATTTTACTAAGATTATTTTGTTAAACTTTATTTAATGCTCTAATGATTTATTTTTGTCGCTTTTCACCTGGGTATGTTTTTGAGGTCCGGTTTTCCCCGCACGCTTGACACCAACATGCTGTGACTCGAAAATTGGCTAATTTTCATCTAAAAATGTGGAAAAAAACAGTTTAGTAGTTTCTTTATCTGTTAGGGTGAACATTGTTTTCATTTTTTCCACTTTGTTTTTTTTCATGTGCATTTATCAGTCTGGGCGCCACAGGCTCTGTTGTTCTTGTCTCACTGTGATTGCAGGCTGAGCGGCTGCAAATTAGTTTAGTGACATAGATAACCTGTCCAGGATGCCCATAGTTGTCTGAAAATGAGCAAAGTTGACAAGAAATTGAAAGTCTAATAAGTCCTTCAAATGCTTGATTTTGCACCAAGTGGACAAGGAGAATTTGAAGGGCATGGGATATAGGAAATCAATGCCATTTTATGAAATTTCATTAAGACTCAATGTCCTCACTTCACTCTATTCTATATTTTGATGGATTATCTGCATAAAATGATTACCTTTGGTTGGGCTGATGAGACCCAGATGTGCATCTTCAAAGATCACTTTTAAGCAATATTTGAGTAGTTTTCATTGATTAGGTATCCCGTCTTATCATGTTTCAGAGGCCACTGCACTGAATAAAGCCTCTTCTCATTTCTGTCGACTTATTGTTGCTTTGGGATGGTACTTTTTTGTGAGCACATCAAAAGGATAAGTGTAAAACTGATTAACTTAAGATTAAACGACAATGGAATTTGAGCAGATAAAGCTCCTTTTTCAGCAGTGAAACATTTCTAATCACTAATCCTCTGTTTCCTCTTTTTCAGGGGACACTGAACTTTGCTCTGAGGAACCCCCCTGCAAGGAGTCAGACGCCCATGTCTGTAGCAGATGTTGTGCTGAGTTCTTTGAACTTTCAGATTTTGAGGAACACAAGAAAAATTGCACTAAGAATCAGTTAGTTCTGATAGTTAATGAAAATCCCATCTCCCCTGCTGGAACTTTTTCACCTGGGTCTTCTCCCCAAAATGCAGACGATCAGGTGAACGACACAGCTGCTGATCAAACAGAGTGTAACGACCTTTTGGATCCTAACACCCTTGAAAAAGAGGAGTCCATGGATGTGGATGTCTCTGGGATGAGCAGCGGTCATGAAGAGGAAGGCAGTCAAACAGAGAGAAGGAGCCCCATCAGCGTCCCAGTTAGCCACGCGGTCAGGAGCACTGCTGGTCCTGCTGTAGGTACTTCAGCTATTTCTGCTCCACTAACCCAGCTCAGTAACCTTACTGAACTGGGGAACTTTTCCATGATCAACAGCAATGTCATCATAGAAAATTTACAGAGCACCAAAGTGGCTGTTGCTCAATTTTCCCAAGAAGCCCGATCTACTGGTGGCCCAAGGGTGCCAGTACCAGCCCTGATGGAGCAGCTTTTAGCTCTGCAACAGCAGCAGATTCACCAGCTGCAGCTTATCGAGCAAATTCGCCATCAAATCCTGCTTTTAGCTTCCCAGTCCCCAGAATTACAGGTACCCCCAACGTCTGCTCCAGGCACATTAGGGCCTGCTGCCAGCCCACTGACCACACTAAGCTCACATCTCTCCCAGCAGCTGGCTGCAGCCGCAGGCCTAGCACAGAACCTGGCCAGTCAGTCAGCCAGTATTAGCAGCCTAAAGCAGCTGGCTGCAGCAGCGCAGCTACCTCAGTCCAACCCAAGCAGCAGTGAGACATCTCAAAGCATTACCACACTGGGACCATCAACAGTCAATCCGCAGCCTTCTGAGTCAAGGCCTACAGTTATGAGTAGCCTCCATTCTCAGCTAAGCAACTCTTCTGCTGTGAAGTCATCCACACCAGCATTTGGAATTGGTAGCTTATTGAGCTCTGCCGTGAATCCCCTTCTACCTCAGCCCCCACCTGGAAACTCCCTGTTCTCCAGCTCTCTGCCCAGTGTTGGTACCACTGTGGAAGATCTCAACTCTTTGGCAGCTCTCGCCCAGCAAAGGAAAGGCAAGCCACCTAACGTCACTTCATTTGAGCACAAAAGCAGCTCTGATGATGCTTTCTTCAAACATAAATGCAGGTTTTGTGGCAAGGTGTTTGGCAGCGACAGTGCCTTGCAGATCCACCTGCGCTCTCACACCGGTGAGAGACCATACAAGTGTAATGTCTGCGGCAACCGCTTCTCTACGCGTGGCAACCTAAAAGTGCATTTTCAGCGGCATAAAGAAAAGTACCCACACATTCAGATGAACCCATACCCTGTTCCAGAGCACCTAGACAACATACCAACAAGCACTGGCATTCCGTACGGCATGTCTATGCCCCCAGAGAAACCCGTCACCAGTTGGCTGGATAGCAAACCAGTGCTGCCCACTCTGACATCCTCCGTTGGCATGCTGCTGCCACCAACCATGCCGAGCTTGCCGCATTTCATCAAAAAGGAAGATCATTCAATAGCCATAACCAGCCCACCTGTAACTGCAAAGAATGACTCAGGTGCCGCTGAGCCTTCAGCTAAAAGTACTGATGGAGCAGGTGAAGAGGGTGAAGGTGCAACCTTGCCTACCTCAAATGGAAAAACTGAAGATGGCAGCCACCCCTCGGGCTTAATGACAAATGTGAGCTCTGCTTCAGAGGGCATTGCTGAGTATACAACATCTAACAGTCCACCCATGATGACCAATCCTCTCATGCCCCTTCTAACTGATCAGTTTAAGGCAAAATTCCCATTTGGAGGCATTCTAGATCCTCTCCAGGGTTCAGAGACCTCCAAGCTGCAGCAGCTTGTGGAAAACATTGACAGGAAGGTGACAGACCCAAACGAATGTGTCATCTGCCACAGAGTGCTGAGCTGCCAGAGTGCTCTGAAAATGCACTATCGAACTCACACAGGGGAAAGGCCTTTTAAGTGTAAAATCTGTGGCAGAGCATTTACCACCAAGGGGAACCTTAAGACCCACTACAGCGTCCACAGGGCAATGCCTCCTCTCAGAGTTCAACACTCCTGCCCTATTTGTCAGAAGAAGTTTACTAATGCTGTGGTTCTTCAGCAACACATCCGCATGCACATGGGTGGGCAGATCCCCAACACCCCTCTTCCAGAGAGTTATGCAGAGTCCATGGCCTCTGACACTGGCTCATTTGACGAGAGAAACTTTGATGACATGGACAACTTCTCTGATGACAATATTGAAGGGATGGAAGAGGGGCCAGATAGCAGTGTGCCAGACACACCAAGGTCGGCTGACGCCTCCCATGACAGTCTCTGTAACTCTCCAGCACCCCCTGAAATGGCTCACAATGAGGGTCCGGAGAAGAATGGCAAAGAAAATATTCAAAATAATGAAATGGAAGAGTACCCAGTCAGCCAGATGAAGGCTCTTGCAAATGGCTTAGTGGAGGGGGATTGTCTCACGAATGACTCCTCATCTCTGGGAGGTGATGTTGAAAGTCAGAGTGCGGGGAGTCCAGCTGTGTCAGAATCTACCTCCTCCATGCAGGCGCCATCCCCCACGAGCATGCAGCAGCAACTACGCAAATCCCCCAGCCTCGAAGAAAGGCAGCATAGGATCTTATCCTTTGACCACACTAGTGCAAGCCTGTTGCAGTCTCACCCTTGCAACATCGGAGCCCTAGACCTGACATCTGTCAATCCCTCAAAAGAACCTCTGGGCATGATTTTCCCCTTTCGAGAGCGTAACACCATCAAGAACACATCCTGTGACATCTGTGGGAAGACATTTGCTTGTCAGAGTGCCTTGGACATACACTATCGAAGCCATACCAAAGAGCGACCATTTATTTGCACTGCTTGTAACAGAGGTTTCTCCACCAAGGGCAACCTCAAGCAGCACATGCTAACTCATCAAATGAGAGACCTGCCCTCACAGCTCTTTGAGCCATCGAATACCAGCCTATCATCCAGCCCAACTCCTTCCCTCATGTCTGTCAGCTCTCTAAACAAGCCGGAGGTCAACGGCTTCCTTCATAGCCTCCACCCAGAGAACAAGGACCTTCCCCCAAGCTTGGTCACATCATCGGCTTCCACCTCTCCAGTACTCTCTGCAGCTCCTCCGCGCAGGACACCCAAGCAACACTTCTGCAACACCTGCGGAAAGTGCTTCTCCTCCTCCAGTGCTCTACAGATTCATGAGAGAACCCACACAGGAGAGAAACCTTTCGCCTGCACCATCTGTGGTCGGGCCTTTACCACCAAAGGAAACCTCAAGGTAAATGTTAAAATACAAAGAAGTCTCCTGCAAGTTTGTGCCTGAGAATGTGAGCGAAAATAATTCTCAGGGCTGTTAATTACTTTAATGCGATGTGTTAGCGTACTTAAAATAGTTAGGTGATAATAATATATAATTAATGAAAGCTTTAGTGGGAGAAAATAATGACCCCAGTGGAAAAGTTGAATCACAAAGTGAGATTATTGGGGAGAAATTCCAGAATGCGATCAGCTGATGAATAAGTGAGGGAACAGTCAGTGATCTCAGGGATCTAGGCCAGTTTGTGTTTTTCCAAAACAGATTCTGTTAGTAAAAAATTTTTAATATTATGAAAAGCATCCGCTTAATGATCTACAGAAACATGGTCTAAATAACGAGGAACACATATAAAATTACATATTTTTTCAGTTTAGAAAGGTATTTGGGTTACGTGTTAATTTTTAACCTTTGCTGTACGAGTGTTGATAGAAGTCTTGTTATGTTTAACTAGGTATGTTATGATAAAAGCTGGAAAAAAAGCCTAAATTATGCATTAGATTGGGTATTTTTAGAATGTTGACAAAGGTAAATTGTCGCATGTCATCCTGGCAGGAGCCCTAAAACTCGACATTGTAATTTTTGTCTGAGCCCTTTGGTCCTTTACATGAGATGAACAAATTAAAGCTTTGATTCAATGTCCGCTTGCCAAAAGAAGTTGTTTACACCACGGTCCTGCAGCTTGAGCAACTAACCACCCTGCTGCACCCAGGATGTGAACCTTTTTTATTGCAGTCACACATTATGATTATTTTTTCCATTGCATCATCTCATATTCAGCCCTTTGGCCAAGTTTGTAAACATCACTCATTTTCATCCCTCTCATTGCTCTGTCTCCCCTCCCCTCCTGCTCCTCTCTGTTTCTCCTCCTTCTTCGTCTGCTTAGGTTCACATGGGCACACACATGTGGAACAGCGCTCCCGCCAGACGTGGCCGCAGGCTTTCTGTGGACGGCCCGATGGCCTTCCTGGGCACAAACCCAGTCAAGTTTCCGGAAATCTTCCAGAAAGACATGGCTCCAAGGGCGAGCAACGGAGACCCGGCGAGTTTTTGGAACCAGTACGCAGCGGCATTCTCTAATGGCCTGGCCATGAAGACAAACGAAATCTCTGTCATCCAGAATGGGGGCATCCCACCCATGTCAGGCGGGTTGGGAAACGGAGGAAGCTCTCCCTTAGGTGGGCTCACTGGCAGCCTGGACAAGCTGCACAGCACTGAGCCCAACGCCGCGCTGGCTGGTCTGGAGAAAATGGCCAACACAGAGAACGGAGGCCACTTCCGGTTCACACGCTTCATGGAGGACAACAAAGAAATTGTTACTAATTAAAGTGTATGCTCTTGAGCACAGGCATGTAAAGATGCCATCAGGCATACTGTCCACATACCTGCAGAAGACCAGAACTGAAAAGAACAAGACGGAGATAAAAAACCGAACTCCTTCGCTTGCCATCGAATCTTTACGAACACAAGTGTGAAGACAAGTTGCTTTTTTTGTACAATGTACATGTTATACTTTCAAGGAGCTTATTTATTAGTGATTATAATCTTGCTTGAGAAAAAAGTGGAAGCATTAACAGTTAGTTTTTTTTTTTCCTTTTAAAGCCAGGATGTTTGGGTGCTTTAAAAATGTGCTTTGAAGTTTAGAGAAGTCTGGTTAGAAAAACCTTGGCATTAAGTTATTTTCTGTCTATAGTAGCTATAACCGAACTGTCTATGTTCATGTGATGCATTAGCCCTGTAATAAGCAAACAGACTTGCTGTAAATAATGTACACTGATCTTCAGTAGATGGTCTAACATCTGTGTGCCCCCCTCCCCTGCTGTGATCGAGACTAAACAATGAAATCCGAGCAAAGGACAAGATGATGTGGTAGTTCCTTTCTTCGCAGTTGTTATTTACCTGTATCTTATTTAAGGAAGACAAAACATTGATGTTTGCTACATTTCTTTAGTGTTAACTTGTTTTGTTGTTACATTCTCTGAGTATTGTACTATTTTTGTTTACTTCCACATTATCCCTCTGACTAAATCTCTCCTTTTTTTTATTTTCTATTAAATCTTCTGCTCATATTCCGCTGTTTTTGAGAGCAAGGCATTTACTCGTCGGAGAAGAGTGTTCCGCCCGGTTTATTTCACGCTTTTTTTGGAACCGAGGGCATCAATCAATTGAGGAAAGGTTCTTCTTTACTTTCTCAGCTGGATCTCCTCATTGCTGCTATCTCCCAGCATCCTCGTTGACATTAAGTGCAAAGTTTTGTGCTGACGCTTCTGTAAATACGTTCAGATGTGGAAATACGTACTCCCTCGCAAAGAAACTGTACATACTGCTCAAAGGAGAAGTCCATCATGGCCCGGGGACAAAATGATAGTGTTTTTATAAATATAAATATATATTGAGTTTGACAACCTTCGGACTGTTACATGCACTTTTCTTGGAAAGTTGGAAGATCTTTATGGGTCCAGTTTCTCTACACTTTAATACCTACTAACAACTAAGATACTGTAATTCTTTACTCTAATAATCAAATACACCAGTTTTCCAAAAGAATCGATGTGTGTTTGTGTATTTATTGTCTTTTTAAAAATAATATCATGTTTACATTTGTATGTTATACATTTGCAGAACTTATTTTTGAATTGTTGAAGCTAGTTTTTTTTTTAAGATATTTTTTAAATAAAAAATGATTCATTTTTATTTTAAATCCATAAAAGTTGCACATAAATGCAACAATTACGTTTCTCACATTTTATTGTAATAAACGAGTTATTATTAATACATGGCCAATTTAAAAAGAGAAAAATACAAAATGTAAACATATTTTACGTTTTTTTATTTATTTGTTTGTTATTTTATTTTACAATTTGAAATTGAAAGAACGCCGCGTGCCTGAAGCAATAAAACAAATAGTCAAATAATTACTACGGAAAAAGATGTTGGCGGCCTTAACAAACTTTGGCCAGTTGTATAAAAAAAAATCCCAAAATAATAAAAGTAAAAGAGAATTTCCAATGTCGTCTTTGTTTTTCAGCAGCTGTGTTTCATTTAACACATCGCTGCACATCCTGTAACGCAGGATCTGCTCATTTCTGTCCGGCATCCTCGGCGCTCCCCCTTATGAAGCCTGGATCCTCCAATATTTACGTTTTAGATTTCAAGACGTCGAAGCTAAATGATCCTTACCCACAGCCTATTTTTCCCCCCTTTCTTTTTAACAATCACATCTGCTCCTCTGAGCTGTGTTTGTGCAGCGCGTCGGCTTCCTGGGAGATTCCTTCAAAGAGAAGAAGGAAAGGAAAACGGACTCCGCATTCCTCCTTAATTATGACAAATAATTCATTTCTGCACAACTTCCTATTTTAAATTTAATCCGTTTAAAATAATATCAATAATAGTAATAATAATTATTATTAATCAGTTTAAGGAAATACTTTTGGAAGATCAATTAATGAGTAAAAATGAAGGCTTGATGATGGGAGTGGGTGGGGGGTCTCACAGGTGGAGAGCAGGGCCATGCAACCTATTTGCATCCTCTGGCTTCCCTCTGCACGAGCCTTTCCACCATCAGCCCCGGTTTGGTCTCCAGCCCTCCCGGTTCCTTGCTCCAGTATCGATTGAGCTGTGCAGTATTACAGAAACACTTGAATCTCAGGTGGCAGGAATGTGTACCATTGATTCCTTCCACTGTGGCTCCCAGCAGTGGCTTTTTGCTCCACAACACACAGCACCACAGGAAGAGCCCGGCGAACACACTGAAACACAATCGCCCCACAGAATAAAAGGGGCTTGCCCCGCTCTGCTCTGCACACTGTCAAAATTCATGGTGTTTCTCTGTCACTGGAGCCACTGTGGGATCAGGACTCACTGCATACTGTAAGATTTTATTTTCAGCATTTTTGCCCCCTGTTTTATTTTAGCTAATTTGAGCTAAATGGCTTTATGGGCTTTGCTGCCGAAGCTGAAGAGGATGGAAACCATCAACACAGAAACATTACTCTCTTTAGCCGTAAACCACTCCTGTCCACTTACTGAATACTTGAAGGTTCATTAAAGGATTGGCCTTAAGTAAAGGATGTGTGCGCAGCTGCTGCCCTGCAAAAATAAAATCATTTGCCTTCAGCTTTGACTTGTAAAAAAAAAGCTGTTGGGTTGTGCAGAATTTGACCAAAGGGATGTTTTTTTCATTCCCACAACAAACGCAGCACAATCTAATTTAAAGTAAAACAGCAAAAAAGTTTTTTCTGCAGCTCTCCAATCTTCTTAACCTGTTTTGTTTATCTTAGAAGCACTTTAAGGTCACATAAGAGGGTCATCTGGTGTCTGTATCCAAAGGTAATAACCCAGATTCAGTTTAACAACTTTTCTGTGCTTCGGGTCAGCAGATGATTTTGGAGAGGATGGTGATATTGATAGACCCCCTCTCTCTCCCCCCCCTGACCATGGCCTTTGCCTGGTGCTGTCAGCCCTCCTGCTTCGATACAAACCGTAGCCTGCAGGCCTAGCTTGGACTCCCCACTGTGGTTGTGGCCTAAAGCAGAGAGATCAAAGACCTACAGAGAACAATGGGGACCAAGAGGCAGTTTTCGCCTCTGTCGATGAACCACAACACCTGCCCACACTGTCAGTCACAGTCAGCTGATGGAGATCCACTACTCGAAGATCCACACCACACCTTGTAACCCTTGTGCTATCCTAGGCACTTTAACATTCGGAGTTGGGTCATCTAGACCCACTAGACAGTCGGCTGAACCTTTTTTCTTCAATGATTTGTGATCATCACTGGTGTCCATGGATTACATGAAATCTTTCCACCTTTATCCACCTTTGTCATGGTAGGGAGAACACGTCAAAGTAAGGGTGGGGTCATCTAAGATAGCACAAGGGTTAAGAAGATAAATATATATAACCTCCTAACAATGCACATTTGTCTTCTGTAAAGGACATTTCTGAACCTTAATGCCACCTGACCACTACAAATGACTGAATTAACTCCTTTTGGTATCTTCAAAGGGCATTTAGAGCTTTTCAATGATACCAAATGTGAAGTGGTGGAGCAGTGGGAATTGTAGTTTTTTATAGTTTTTGTAGGATTAAAAAAACTTTTGACTGAACAAAATATTTTTTTCTCTGGTAGTCAGGAGGATCATTTCATATTTTATAAACAATGTTTTTTTTTTAATTAAGTCCTGTTCTTTGGTTACTTTTTTTTTCAAGTTAGTTTAAAAATCTTATGTGCATGGCTTTCAGGACACAACGCTCCCCTGGTACTGATGCCAACAAGGTTTCTGTCAAAATACCATGAAGCAAAAGCCCAACTCATCGAACCCTGTCCTAGGATCCATGCTGGAATGATTTTGGGTTGGACAGTGCATGAACACACCAGGCAAAACCCCTGGAGGCCATGAAGGAAACAAGTGTCAGTCAAATACGGATTTTTCCTGCAACCTTCCTGTGCTAAACAGGTCCTTATCTGAGCTCCAGACAAGTTGCTTCAGTTCTGCATCAAGTACTGACTGCTCTGGACTTTTTCTTTGCGGTTTACTTTTATGGTGCAGCTATATCCAACTGGCGGGGTCATTCATCTTGCCGTTCATCTGTTCCTGGCCTTTTGTGTAGGCACCGGGCCCATATTGCATTTCAGGACCTATTGTGTCAAAGGAGAACCCAGACAAACAGGTGGGAGCTTTAATGTGAGCTCTTCCTGGACCCAACTCACCAAAGTTGAGGCTCCTTGTTCCATTCTTTAATAAGGCACCCATGCCTGCAGAACGGCCCCAGTGATCAGTTTCCCTCATCGTCAGATGGAAACCTTCAGGGATGCTAATGAACGTACAGTGAGGGCTTGTCTCACGCACAGTGCTCCTTCTATGTGCATCTCTCGGTTTATCATTGCCACTGCAATTGCAAGGCTATTTTACTGGGTCTTTTTACAACAAGGGAGACATTTAGTCCATTGTGATGCTAATTCTTTAACATTTGAGGTCCAGGGTTTGTACTTTTAGGCCAGAAGTTTATAAGACAGGGCTTTTTGACAGGAAACAAGCCCTTTTTTTGTTGTCGCTGACAAACCTGCTGTCACGGGTTGTCCTCCTTGACCCTGAAGACAAATTTAATTTAATGTGTATTTCCATTTTAAGATGAATCACATGTTTCCTTGTTTTGTACAGTAGAATAGAAGCAGATCGTCTTTCTCCGGTTTTAAAGAACAGCTTCAAGATTAAGTAGGCTGATTGTGGCGCTTTCCCCATCAGAATTACGGCCGGTAACCTTAGACAAGCCTGTCTGCTCCGGGGCTTAAACACTCACACACACAAGCACACAGGGTAGGGGACACTCTCTGTTAATGTCATCTCACAGATTCAGTTTCTTCATCACAATCTTACCTCCAGTCCCACAACCTCTGACACATATTCTTACTTTTTCTCACAGTGTCAAAGCATGCTAGTGAGATGGAGAGATATTCTGCGGCTGCAGAATAAGATATCGATACAGAGATGTCAGCACGAGATGTCACAGTGGCTAGGAAGAAGCCCTTCAGCCGCTTGTCAGGTGTGTTTGATTCCATAGGTGCACAGGAGCGATGTCTTGAGTTTATTGAATTTGTCATTTTTGGCCTGGGAGTGAAAAGGGCACCTGTGTGCTGCCGTAAGACCCTGCATCAGCGCTGCCCCCCACATTTACCGATGACAGCTGATGCGCAGGGACAGCCCTCAAGCAATGAATTTTTTTTTTTCCAGTTCGCACACCACACTCTGTGTACATTATTCATAAGCAACACAGCTGAGAGGATATTTGTCAGTTTTATCATAAAAGTCTCCTCAGGGGCTAAAAAGTCACCCCCGGTTACAACAAGAAAAACGCTGTTATTCCAGGGCAGGTTCAAGTTAAAGTCTGAGGAGTGGTGGAGACTGACCACCCACACGAGTGCCGGATCAAAGCAAAGGCCCGCTAACATTCAGAGACTGCAGTATGATAGTCATTTGTTGGCTGTGGGAAAATTGGGAAACTCCAACAGAGACTGTGTTTTATTTTAAGTCTCATTAATGGGATCCTGGGCTTCTGTACAGTGTATCTATTGGACCGGGATCACAGTTGTGCCGCCCACCACTTTCAAAAAGCTCTCACTGCTTTCTCACTGGACACCATGTTAGAGACAAGAGGGAAGTTGTTTCCTCTGTGAAATGTGTAATCCAAGGTAAGATAAGGGATGCATTAGGTCATGGTAATTCCCACAATGTTCTGTTTGATATGTGTGTGTCTATGCATGTGTGGGTCTGGAACTCGAAAGGACCACCACAGTGGGGCATTTGACTCCCACAGGGCACCTGGGGAGCTACAAAAGGCATCACTCATGTGCTGTCATTGTATTGAAATGATTTCTCATAGGTGTGTAGAGCGCGCCGGCCCTGTCGATCTCCTGCAAACATGCCTTCCTCACACTCAGTTAAGTCTGTGCCACCTGTGATTAATAAGAAATATCCCAGATCCAGCAGGTTAATGTTTAATCAATCAACAGAGAGGGAGAAGCTTCTAAATGGCCGGGTTTATTTTTAACCACTGCGGCGCATTAACAGCACCAAGGTCTTAACGCAGACAAAACTCATTATTTTTGCTTTCAGCTAATGTTCATCAGTCCGTGGTGAGAATATTTTAAACAGGGATTGCAAGCTTTTTTTCCACTTAAAAAAAAAAAAAGCAACATCTCAGTTACCGCGGATTCCATTTATTAGCCAGAGGAAAGTCACCAAATTCAGAAAGTAACATTTTACATTTTAAGCTTCAATTTTGACCAGTTATGATCATACTCCCCCCTTGTTGTTCTGGATTATTCTGCCATCATTGGCTTTTTAGCTGCTTCTGGGACCCAGCTGATGCACCTGAGCTACGAAATCAACACCCCACTCAGCAATAATGCTCTCTGAGGCTTGACCAGTTTACGAAATAATCAATTCAAATAAAAGCAGCAGATAAAATTGACTGACCCTCATATACTTAATTATTGCAGCTATTTGACCAAATAGCATTTTTCAGGATGCTGTGTGTCTCGGGCCATCAATATTCCTTTAATCGCTGTTAGTTATTGCCCTACTTTGTTACTGCGGTGGATGGCCGGTCTCCAATGGTCAGCTTGGCCCAGGGCAGTGCGAGAATGAGATGCTAAATGGTTGCGCAAACAATTTGATTATGCTGTTTAATTCCCGTCATATAGATTTACCCGGCCTGCTGATGCACTCATTTCTGAGAGACCGTGCAGCAGAGTGCTGACCTGCCCGCCTACCACCACCAGGCTTGAAAAAGCTGTGTTTTTTTTTTCCCTCTCCCTGTATGGCCTCAGGATCAATAGGGGCTCCTCTGTGGGTATAGACTAGTGTCTTGGAGGTTTCAACTCCCAAAACCAACCTATACCTAATTAGAGTCCAGTTTAAGTTGCTCATGCCTGCCGCATGTGACTCCTCAGTGTGTACCTAGCTTAACCCAAGTGCTGTAACCAAAGGAGAGTTGAGGGTTAACTCTCCTCGATGAAACAGACCACCTCGGCCAAGTGAAAAATGAGAAATGAGCAGAGTAGACTCTCAGACCCAGTTGCCCGGCTCCCAAAATTAACATTTCAATTCAAAACCAATAATAACGCATTGTGTCTGGCATGAATGAGTGCTGCTGCAAAGGGAAGGCGATACCTCCTGTTCCTGTGTCAATGAAAAAGCTCCTTCATCTTCTGCTAAAGGGCCCACACAGTCTGAGGTCAGCCAGTCAGCCTTGGTTACACTGCACAGGCATGCCTGGGAGGACGGCTCAAGCATCCCGGTGCCTTTACAAAAGCCAGGAACTACAAACACACACAGGGAAACACTCATGTCATGCTCTGCATGAAGCTGACGGCTCTTAAGTTTTGCCATGGACTACTTAGCACTTTGAAAGGAAAGTACACTTTGTCTTCTTTCAAATGAGTTGTTGTAGCTAAGTTCAATAAGGCTGCTTCAGCTTTGGCAGCACTTCTGTGATACAAAACGTGAAAAGTAAACAGTCACTATATAGGAGAATTCCTCTCATTTTCTTTTAATTTAAAAATGCTTTGATAAAGCTGCCCCTCTGTCACAAAAAGAAGATGACGTCCAAGTCAAACTCTGATGAGCTCAGAGCGCCCATCCAGGGAGCACGCTGCCTTACAGATTTTGGGCATCTTGGCATCTGTGAAGGTGACGTAGAACCAGGCTTTATAGATCTGCCAAGAATATGTCAGAGCAGATCTCTGGTGCTTGTACCCATCATCGCAGAGCAGATTACTCACGTGGGAGATGAAGGTGAGGGGCACAGGGAAGCACAAAGAGCACAGGGCTCTGTTTGCCATTGCAGCTGGGAGAACAGGAACATTTCTGCTACATGTCTGGCCCCCAAATGATGCAATCTGCGTTGGTGTGTGGGATTCCTGGCAGGTATTTCTCTGTCTGCAGCAGTGGGGTTGCCATAGCTGAGGCCTCACGTTGTGTTTGGTTTGGTTCAAATAGATTGATAAGAGATGGTTGTGTTGTGTGAAAGTTCAGGCTGTCTTCTGTACTGGACACACAAATGTTTAAAAAGTTCAATAACGTGTCTCAATGGCATTTAGCATTGGACTAAAAACATGAAAATAATATTTTTTCTGAAACCCATATTTTATGCGACGACATAATTTTCATTAGACAAAAAAAGTATCTAAATTATAAAAATATATTTTTAATGAATTTGTGCTTTCTAACTAAACTTTTTTGTGTCTAAAGACTTACCTTTACAGAATGACTTTTATTACTCAGTGTTTGGTGGCATCTTATATTCTTTTGTTTACTTTTTTTTTCTGCCTTTCGTGTATTTTATTGCCTTTGTAATTTAATGCTGTTGTTTTAATTTATTTTTTTGTTCTTAATGTGCTCAAATTTTTTTTTATCCCTCTTATTTTTGGTAAGCACGTTGGAATCCTAGTAAAGTGTCATATAAATAAAGATTTATTCATTTTTTCTTTTTTTTGGGGGGGGGGGCAAAAGTCCAGAAAAAAACGATCAGAAGTTTTTCAATACCCTTTCGTCATTACTGTTCAAAGCAGCATACAGACATTTAAACAATTTTATTGTTCATTTTATGTTTAAATAGATGATTTTAAAAAATCAGTTCTTCATAAAAATGACCAAACATGACCTGCAAAAACAATCTTCACTCAGTTAGACAAAGTGTTCCAAGCTGTAATACATTATTGCTCTTCAAAAGTTATCCCTTATCTTACAACATTACTCTCTTAAAGTTGTAGTTGAGTACCTTTTTTTCTAATTTATCAAAAGTGGAACACAACATCGAAAGTGTGAAAAGTACAGTTAAAAAAAAATCAATTTTTGAAATAGGAAATTTTGTGTATTATCGACAATTAAGGATATTTTTTTCGTGTGAGGATTGTGAATTTTATTTTGGATTGTTTTCAGTTCTTTTCTCAGGCTTCCATCACTGTCTCACCTGGTCTTCTTTGCTAATTATCCACAGCTGTTTTCATTTAATCAACCTCAGTGTATTTAAGTGTGGTTTTCATTTCACTCTTGTTTGGTCAACTGCATTGCCTCTGTTTTGGTTCTCCCTGTTGTTTCAGAGTTTTGTCACTATTTGAGTTTTTTATTTTTTATTAAAGTTTTTAGTTAGTGGTATAAAGTCCAGTCTCCTGTATTTTGTATTTTTTACCAATAGTTCCTGACATTTAAGAAAGTGACAGCACAGGAAGCACAGTTTCAGAAGCATCTGTCCAGTCAGTCGGAAAAACATAAAATATAGGCTCTGTACTCAAAACAAAAGGAAAGCAGAAACCAAACAGAACCTCCAGACTGTGTGACCAACCAACCAGAACAAAATGTTTTTTTTTTCCTTTATGGCAGTTTTGGATCCTCAAAATCTTCATTTTTCTGGCCTGAGAGTTAAATTCTGAGCTATTAGTCAAACTACTGGATCTGGAATGAGTTAAAATTTGCACAAAAGTCTTATGATGCATGACTTTAGTATTAAGTTTCTCCCAACACTGGCAACTGTGAGAATTGAATGTACTTAAACTTTACACTTGAAAATAACCCAGTTTACATAAATTTTGTGTATAATTCTGAGATTATTTAGCAAAAGAAAATGAAGTTCCATTCCTGAGTATTAATTTCCAAAAATGCCTTTTGTAGCCCAAACAGCCTCTTTTGGTAGACAGAGATGACACTGATGGTCCCAGCAAAGAGGCCAGCTCTACTAATAAGGTGCTGCTGGGATTGCTGCCCGCCTAGGTTGTCAATGAGTCTGTCTTGATCTAAGGATTAGGCCAATCGTTCCAATTACAGCCCGGTGCCTTGAGGTTTGTCAGGCATCGACACAGACGCCTGTCGATGGCCCTGGTGCATATACCAAGAGCTTGCTGAGTGACAGGCGCCAGCACAGCTGGAGACAGCAGTGCTCAGTCAAATTTCATGCGCGTCTCAGAGGTTTCCTCGCTCAGCTATGGCTGTCTGCTCTTCATAAACTGTCCTATTTGTATTAAGAATCAGCAGTGAAGGTGAGCATGAGCGTCTTTATGTACTCCTAAAAGAAAACTACGTAAGAGTGAAGCAGCATCCGTCTATGGAGTATGTCAGGAAGTCTTTTATGTATTCTGACCACTTGTTCAGGACAAAGAGTTAATAATTTAGAGCAATAGAAGGGGGGGACAAAGAGGACACTCTCTTATTACATTTAATGAATTACTCAGAATACACAACAAACCTCCAGCTTCCTCACAGCAGCAACATTGTAAATAATGAACAGATCCTGGAAAAACTGCCAGCTTTAGCCTCCATGATTGATTCTGGAAATTATCGCATTGATCGCATTAGTTGATTTGTTACATTTTCCCTCTATAGTCTGCCTTTTTCTCTGCAAGCTTTTGCCACTTTTACAGAAAATTTATACAAAGTCGATTTTAGTTTTTGGGGTCTTAGCAGATTGGCCTAACTTTGAAAAAAAAAAAAAAAGTTATCATACTTTGAACATGAAGGATTCTTTCTTACATCCGGACGAACACAAGCTTGTTCAGGTTGTTTGATTCAATTCCGAAAACCAAAACTACACAGAGAGGAACCACTATCATGTATCATGTTGGGAGCAGAATTAGCTGCTGATGTGTATCTACAGCTCAGCCATGAGTCAGAGGGCTGGACCGAGCAGCGCTCTGCAGCTTGACATGGCTTGGCTGGATTCAGCCACCTCTCATCTGGTCATTCCCACCTAGCCCCTCCTCTACATCCACACATGCACCCATATGAGCCTGTCACTTCTGGGAGGGCTGCAGTGACTTTACACCCGCAGAGACAGGTCACATGACAGAGACCGCTGCGTCCCACATTTCATATTCACCACCTGGTGTTATTTCCATGAAATTAAACTGACCTGTGCAAGGGCCGTGCTCGTTCTATTTATCTGCTTTGGATTGAGTGAGCTAAAAACCTAAATGTTTTCTTAAAAACATTAAATTATGATACAATTTAAAGGCAGTTTTTCATCTGGATGTAATGTTATCCACCAGCAATGTCTGTAGGCTGTAATTAAATATGAATGGGCCACTAATGGTTGCTTGGCCAGTTTGTTTGGTTGAGTGTTGGCCTGGGGAGAAGGGCTTATCCAATCACTTATATCGGGGTCATTCTACACCCCCATAAAACGCTGTGGCGGGGAATCATGGTGGTCCGGAGTAAGAGCAATCTGGGAAGCACCTGCATTTAGGGTTAATGGATTCAAAACAAGCTCACATTTTAATGAATGCAGGATGTGTGAAAGAGGAGCATACCCCCAGCGCTTAACATTGTCCCCCGCATTGGACGAAAAACATTTTCAAATTAAACGCTGGCACAGATAATTCACTTATTCCAAGTAATTGGATGGTGACCAGGGTTAATATGTAAGGTGTCATTAAATGGAAATGTAGAGTTGTAAAGGGGGACTGTATGATACAACGACTCTTTTCTTTTCAGATTGTGAGCTCCTTCAGGGAGTTCCTTTATTTGGGGCAACTCATGCATGAATTCTTTCAGGGAACGATTGGGGACAGTTATATTCACTAGTATTTGTTGCTCTGCTGAATGAAACAACTAACAAGATAAAGACAATCCTTTGAGCAAGTCAGGTGAAGAAAAGGCTGCAAAAATAGGGCAAATGTGGTGAAAGGAACTTTTTAAGATTCTGCTAGTCTGTATAGTCTGAAAACCAGTTTTTTTATTTTTTTATTTTTTCTGGTATTCCTGTTTAGCCTCCATGACAATGCCACATGGGTGGAGGCACTTTCTTATTTTGGTTTGGAGTAGATTGTATGGCAAAGATTTGCTTTTGTTTCCTTTTTTCATTTCTATTTTTGGTGAAAATGTTAAAAAAATAAAATAAATAAGGTTTGTGATTCTCTTGAAAAGACATTCTGGTTGGTGGAAGGCAGGGTGGAGTAACACACCCTAATCTAGAGACTGGTTAATTAAGTTACTTCACCATCCTCTGATCATAGGACAGGTCTGTAATTTGACTTCCAAAAGCAAAGGTATTTTCATCAGTGGGACCGTTTGAATGGCTCCCGACTCTGATGTAGAATGACGAGCCTTTGTGGCTTCAGGAGAGGTCTACATTCTCTCAGTGACAGCAGCACTGTAAAACCCAACCAAATGGTTAAACATGCCCTAAAGAAGAGCCATTAAAGGTTAAAGAATGTGCACGCACACTCAGTAATAAAGAAACTTTTGTGCACAGCCCACTTCTGGTTTTTCTTGGTAGTTTAGTGTTCACTGTTTGGTGCCACGACTCACCAGCTTCACCACCTACAAAGAGGGCAGGCTCCGGGATGCCTGGGTACTTTTGATGAGGAAGTTAATCATACAACTTGGAGTAGCGCAATACAAGAAAGGCTGTGTTTGTAAACCTGCCCCCACGGCTCTGCCCATAATTGGCTCTACAAGCGACTGCCTCAGCTTCCTGTCAGCATTATATCTGTGTTCACACCAACCCAGCTGGTAAGGCATTTGTTCCCTGGAAACATGGTTGCTGTTTTGATCTTTGGACTGTGAAAGCAAAGTAGCTTTCACAATGGTAGTAATGTGGTGAGGATTTTCCAGTCTGTGGAGGAAGCCAGGCAAAAACGTCCCGCTGCCTCAGCCTGAATGAGAAGAAAAAACGTGCTAATATTGTTCGCCTTTGTGCCACACGAGTGTAACTGCTTTACGAAAATTCCTCTAATACATTCAGTGTTAAAATGCCATTATAGATGGAAAATAGATAATTCTTACTGTGTTTTGGTTGAAATCTCCACTGTCTTTTGTTTGGGGATCAGTCAAGACAATTTTACGAAGCTGGTGTGAAATAAAAAACTTTTATTTCAAGGAATAATGTTGCTGGCTGCATCACAGAATCGGGTTTGGTGTTCTTTTGTTAAAATAATTCCTGCCAAAACATAGAGTGGTTTTTAAAAATATCTATAAGAGCAGACAGTTGTATGATGTACTAAAATTCTAAATTTTCTTAATACTAAACTAAAAATGGCATAACTTTTTTTTTTTAAACTGGTCCCTGATGAGTGCAAATGGATGGATGGATGGATGGATGGATGGATGGATGGATGGATGGATGGATGGATGGATGGATGACTTCCATTCACAGAATTCCAGCCAAAGAGCCACATGAATAGGCAAACTGACACCAGTGGAAATTATTTGTGTTTGGAGTAATAATTGTATCCGTTTGCATTATTGTGTTAAAATCTGAAACTTTTAATTAGATCATGTTTGACTACTCTAACTGGAATAACTGCTTGACAGCCATTGCCAATGTAGAGCCATCCTTTGCTCTTATTCTCCCCATTTTCCACTTTTTGACTGATTCTTACAAAGTTTTAGCTTCTTGTATTTTAAAAAAGTGATAAAAGTATTATTTGTTCATTTTTTTCTACTTAAATATGTTTTATTTTAAGTTTTCATTCTACTATAGCCTTTATTTCTTTATTACTTGGTTGTTTTTTATGTTTTTTGTTTGTTTTAATATTTTTATAACAGTGATAATTTTTGTCTTACTGCACATAACTTTGTAACAATTTCAATATGTTTTGAAAATGTGCGTGATACAGTGGAGCAAAACAGTATTCAGTCAGCCACCAATTGTACCAGTTCTCCCATTTAAAAAGATGAGAGAAGCCTGTAATTTTCATCGTAGGTATACAGCAACTTTGAGAAACAAAATGAGAAAGAAATGCAGAAAATCACATTGTCTGATTTTTTAAGAATTTATTTGCAAATCAAGGCGGAAAGCAAGTTTTTTGTCACCCACAAACAAGCAAAAAATCTGGCTCTCACAGACCTCTGTCCTCTACTCGTTACCTGTATTAATGGCACCTGTTTGAACTGGTTATCTATATCAAAAACCCCTGTCCACAACCTTAAACAGTCACAGTCCAACTCCACTATGGCCAAGGCCAAAGAGCTGTCTAAGGACACCAGAAACAAAATTGTTGACCCGCACCTGGCTGGGTGGCTGACTAAATACTTTTTTGGTCCACTGTGGACACTGTCAAATTGACAATTTTACTTCAAATACAGTGGGGAAGCTCACAATTTTGGTAATTTATTTTTGAATCTTCTATTTGCCTTTAATGTTGTACATTAACGGTTGTGGAGAAAGACCATGTTTAAGTAGTATTTCAAAAGTTTGAGGTTATTAGGCTCCCAAAATTTCAACAGAAGAGAAACAATCACAATGTAAATGGCATATAGCGTATACTTATATAGCGCCTTTCTTCCTACAAGGACAAAGCGCTTTACAGTCACACACCCATTCACCCAGTCACACACACATTCACTCACACATTCACACACAATGTGAGGACTGATGCTTCAAATTGGGTATTGCAGGTTTACAGAAACAGGCTAACAATAATGAGCAACCTATCAATTAAAGCTGCTAGCATGCAACTGTCCCTGGATGTTAATTCAGCAACAGCTACAACAAAAATGATGCCAACATCAATGTGCAAATTCAAATGCTAAAGGAGAATCTATTTGTAGGAAATCCACACAGAATGATTCAGATCCACAAACCTAGATGGTGTCATGTAAAGGAGCCAAAGTTCTCTTCTTTGCTGATGACTTTCGTGAAACAAAGTTCACATTCTGCGGTCAGTCAATGTTGCAGGTTTGACCATTAAACAATGTTTAAAAACTCTTAGCATCACTTATCTTTTTCAGCATCAATCATCAAGATCAGTGGAGGGCTAAAAAGTCTTTGGCTGTGTTGCTAGCTTGTGCGCTAATGCTAGGTGACATTTCCTGTTCCAATACAGCATCAAGGTAGATACTGATTTGTTAATCAGAACTCTAAGCGCCCAAGAAAAAAAGAGGACAGGTTATTAATGAATAAATGGTTAAAATGTAAAAAGTTTCGAATGAGCACAAAAATGTAACTAACCACAATAATGCCTAGCTTTGCTTGTTGGTTTAAAAAAACAGCATTGATATGTAAGAATTAATGCAGATTTTTAGACAAAGTCAGTCTTTGCTAAAGCAGGAAATATAAACCAATAAATAATTGTTTGACTGATCAGTACCATAAATGAAATGTTACTTTTAGAACTGAGCAAAGACTTTAAAAGTACCAGGGACATAAATTAGTTCCTGATTATTTTAAAATCTACATTACTTAATGACCCAATATACTAGTTTAGTCTCTTATCACAAGTGCATTGTGCCTGATTAAGAATTAAACTATCAAGCATTCAATCCTTCATTCCTCAAAAGAGATGTTGTTGTTTTCTTTTTAAATGCATGACCTTGACTTACACGAAATCAAATATTTTCTTTGATTAAAGTTCTTAAACAAATCAAAGAACCGGTACAAATACACTTCTTTCCACCAGAAGTTTATTAGCTGCCATAACAAGCATATTTCAGTAAGTCCAAAAAGTACACGTGATCAAATGGTACATTTAGTTTGGCACATGTTTTACATCCTGTGCCTTAAATCATTTTTACATTTCATTTGAACAAAGCAACAAGCTTTGAAATGTGGTTCAACAGATCTTTTGTCTGTGCACAGAGCAGTTTAGAGAAAAAAAGGACAGGAAAAAACAAAAAAACGAGTTGGGCCTGGCACCCTCTCTGTGGCAGATTGCCATTAGGAGGCAGCAAGGATGCAGGAGCAGAACTTTATTTTGAAAGTTGGCACATGGCAGGAATCTGAGATTAAAATTGGAAATGTTAAAATACGGCTGGTGACACCTCGACGTGTGGAGGGATGTGACTTCCTGCGCAGCTGTTGAGAAACACATTCCCCGCACCTTCCAATCTGCTGCTGCTGGGCTCGTAATATCTGCACCTCAGCCCTGCTAATAGAGCATGCAAGAAAAAGGGGGGAATGGAAAATGCTCGTAATATGCTCATAATTAATGCGGCAACCCTGAAATCAGAGGTTAATTCAAAAAATGCAATAGCAGCCATTTGTGTGGCATTATTTACTGTTGAAAGAGCCCACGCAAATTTCTTTGGAATTTACAGTTTATTTGCAAAAAGGAAATGAGAAATACGTCGAAGATGATAAATATTATCTGCCTGTTGGATTTATTCTGGATTTACAGCCCCTTCTGGATCTCATATTTGTTGTTCTTGCCGGATGCATGGCTTTTTGACAGAAATCTTGCCCAGGTACCAAGAAGAGTAGCTCAAGTTGCAGCCGCAGAGCCATGTGTGTTTACCGGAGTTACTTTAGTGCAATGAAAAATGTGATCATCTCCACTCATGTGGCCAAATATGACTTTCCTGCCTACTTCAATCATTTATTGCTATGCTTTATTTGTTTGGAGTTTTGGGGGGTAAAACCACACACTGATGAACATCCTGCCTGAGATATTTTACAGCGACCACGCTTCACGTTCTTTTCTTTTTAAAGCTTGTTTACGGAAAGCATCCACACATTGATTACAACTTTGTTCTTCCACCCTTTTTATTTAATCATTTACCTTTGAAATTCTTATGAGCTTGTGCGCTAAAATGACTGGTGTTTTGTTCATTTTTTTTCTTCGATTTTTTTAGTATGACAAAAGATTCCCCATTGACCTTAAAAGTTTTCAGGCTTTTTTCTTTTTTAGCTTTCCCTGAAATCATGCAACAATGCTAGCAGGAGCTGAAATAAATCTCTGTGATCCTCTCCCCATATGGTCTATTAGAAGCAGCGACAAAAAGAAATGAGCACAAACAATGCTTTGAATGCATGAAAAGGCATCTCAGTCATAAATAGCAGTGGCAGGGGTGAAGCTAAATATTGACTGTGTGACTCCTGTGACTGCATGCCTTTGTATTTTTCCTCTGCCAGCGTGTGCTTGTAATTGAATTGTAAACAACACTCAACAATGTTATTATTTACTGCGCCGTGCTGCTCAAACTGTTGGAGCAGCATGCACCGGAACAGAGATCTTAGGCACTTTGACATGCTACCTAAGAGGCAGGGAAAACAATATATGGCCAGCTCATCCATAAGTCATGGCATTTGGTGCAGCACCGGTGCATCCAGCAGAAAGGAGCTTTATGAATGGCAAGAGTCTGTGAATGATAACGGTCATTAATATGTCCATTGAGGGTCACCACATTCATGCCACATATCAAATCCCTTTTGAATGAGATCAGTTCCCTCCTGTCAGGGCCCATTAGATCCGTCCCACAGCCCCAGTGGCCAGCTGACGGGGGAGAAAACCTAGCCTCGACCTAGCAACATTAACATTAGAAAATGAGCAATCAGCTGGAATGAAGCGCACGAGGTGGGAGTGGGGGCTTCAAAGTTTTGCAATGATACTTTGCAAGCCCAACACAAAAAGTGACAGCATGTCCAAGATAGCTTTTCTAATCAATGTAACACTTAGAAAGTTCAGACTTTTTCGCATCAAAACCTTTTCAACGCCAAACAGAGTTTGCAAAATTCCTTCTTCTGGTATTCGTGTCTCCTTTAAATGCTATACTAGGCAGCCCCCTCCCCTCCACAGGCAATGTTTTAGCTTCTCATAGAAAATTGTGTTGAACTTCTTTGACTTTGCGAAATAATTGAGTTAAAACACTCGATTAAACATTAATTAGCTTAGCAGTCTGGAGCAGATAACATAGATAAAACCCTATGTAATTCATATTGATTAGAATATGCACATTGAGCGTAACCTCTTAAGACAAGTTTTCCTTATTAAATGGACACAAAGCCGAGGTCATTATTCGTACAAAGAAAGATCGCTTTAGATTTTATCTTTACACATAAAAAGGTTTGATTGGATTTCTTTCTGAGGAAGCTGCACAATCTATTTTATTCAGGTTTGATTGTATTACCTCTTAATTAGTTTGTATATTGAGTAGAACAGGGCTTATTGATTTGAGGTGCATTCATTTGCATTGCAAAAATCCCCTTTTAATCCAATATAATCTCATCCTTACTCAAACAGAGCAGAGCTGGTTTGTGAGCCGCTCACCGTTTTGTAGCTTTTGGCTTCTCTCAGCTCTAATATGGCCTCTTGGCAGAAATTAAAGATTGCATTGTCGGTGCAAAATCCTTTTCCCAAATCTGGCTTTTTATTTAAAGCCAGTTACACTCAATTTGTGTGTTTCATGTGGCAAATTGCATGTTGTGTTCAATTATTTATACGCCGAGTGTAATAACAAGCTGGAGTTTTTTCATGTGGCTGTGTTATGGGCTTTAATTTGAAGCTGTTTTGGTGAATGATTGGCGTTTGTAGGTGTGGTGGGTAAATCTGCTACCGAGCACCATGTAGCCTCGGGAACCGTGTCACAGAAATCAGCATCAGAGACGTCAAATCCCTCCCACCCGCCTGGCGCGCAGCAGCAGGCTTAACAATTCTCTGTAATTAACCTCACCTGAACTTTAATGGCCCACCTCCGGGACCGAGGGCCCCGACTGTGTAAAATTACTGTCACACATGGAGCCGGGGGGGGGCCCTGCCGCAGCGGGTGTGTTTTGCTCAGACAACTGAGTGGGAAATGGACCCCTGTGTAACAATACCACCAACACCTCTGTCAGAGTGGTTTCGGGGTGTAGACAGAGGGGGGTAGAAGATGAAAAAGCAACATGCTACTCTTTAATGTCCTATTTATTCAGTTTAAAAAAACGGTTGTAACTTAAACTTTCTGTAGAAGAATTTACCGTACACACTTCTATTTATCTGGTTATTTTATCTCACTTGATAAATCAACAACTGCTACCAAAAGACTAAAAGTTTTGAAAATTTATTTAGATTTAACAGTCTAAAAGTCATTTTAAACACTTCCTGCTTAAAAGGCAGCATACACATAGTCTTTAATTCATGTTTTCTATTCACGTAAAGATAAATAAAAAATTATACTGGTTATTTAGATGAACTTTGAGAGAATTTCAATTCTATGATGGAAATTTTTAAGTGTGTTTATGTTAATTCTTTGCTTTTCTTAATGTTTTGGTGAAAAGCTTTAACCAACGTAGACAAAAATCAGTAGAAAAACACAATTCAGGGGATGTATGAGCGCTATCTTAGAGGAAATAGTCTTTATTTAGATTACTGAAAGTTATCTGGTAACACAGAATGTGGAAAAAACATGTATTTAACTGTCAAAAGTAAAAAGAAAATCTTCATTATTTTAAGTATATGGAATTGGAGGAAATAAATATCCATTTAGGGAAAATTAATCATGTTTTGGAATGTATTTTAGGATAAAGGAAGATGCCTCAGTTGCTCTCGCCTGGTCTTCTTTGAGCCACTTCAGTAGTTCTCTAACAACAGCTGCATGGAGCTACTGAGGCAGATAGCAGTGTGAACATGTGTGTGTCCACCAATGATCTGGGTGCCATGCTTTGTGGCCAGTTTGATTCTCAGGCTTTAGTGAAAAGGGATGGATGCGGGAATCCTGAAATCGGTTATCCCTTGGAGTAGTTAGGACAGGCTGCACATAGGCAAAGTTTGTAGTTCACATGTGCTCATATGCCCAGAGACTGAATAAAAAAACATTTGTGAGAGTAACAACTGCCATTCCGAGATGAAATACTTCCAGTGTGCTCTGAACGCACTGTGGGTCTTCACCGCTGCTTCAAAGGAAAACTGTGACATAGGTGACATGAAGACGCTAACAGTATGCAGTATTCTTGATTTTTTTTTTCCAGATGAAGATCAACAGTTCAAACTATTTTTTATTAGCAAAGATTTCAAACCTTGTTTTTACAAATTCAAAATTTGCTCTGCACCTTTCCACGCTTTTCTTAAAATCAGCACAGATGAGAATTTTTGTCTCATTAGAATCTACAAATAAGAAAAAATTGAGTCAAAATAATTTTGCTCCAAACTCATGACAATAGAAAAACTTGATTTAAGACTCAAAAAACTAAAATTAGACTGTCATTTTTATTCAGTAGTAATGAAGTTATTTTTAATAGTTTGATACATGTTAACAAGTTAGACTGGCATTCAATGACCTTCTTTTGGAAGCAAAAATTTAGATTTGTGTTCCCAGAATTTATAAAGATGGGCCAATTGCACTGTCATTTTTGTCCACAATTTGTTATTACTACTTAAAAAAAACTATTACACTAGTTTTTATTCAAAATCATTGAAAAAACTCAACAACAAAAAAAATACAAACTATTTGCTTGGAACTTGCAAAGAAAAAAAGTTACTGGGCAGTATAACATTCAATTTTAAGTCTTAACAGTTAGTTTTTTAGCGTTTTTTAGCGTTATTTTATTAGCAGAAATGACCCGCTGCATAGATAACTTTACTACTTTCTATTCATTTTCCTCTAAAGATTACTGTGCTTTTCCTTTTTTGTGGGGATGATAGCTGTGTCTCCCCTGTGATGAGATCTTCTCTGCAAAAACTCAATCTTGAGAAATAAAAAAAAAGACCCTTGTTTTAATATAAAACGTCTTACTATCTGTCCTGCAAAAATAATAATCATATCAAGAAAGTTCCTAAATAGCAAAATAAACTTATTTTGAGGAAACGTGGCTTAGTGAGTGTATAAGAAATCCTGGCAAAACCATTTTTCTTCCCCTACTCGCAGATTTTTTTTTTTTTTTTGCTTATTTAATGAAAATCTGCCAACAGGGCTAGACTTACTTTTAAGGGGCCTGTTTTTGCAGAGTTTATTGTTACAACAGATTAAAGTTGTTTTTGCTGACTCCTTGAAAGTTTCTCTGTCATTGTGTGACTCTGTTTAGCAAAATATTGGGAAACAATTGATATTTTTTCTAGCAAATTCTGTTAAATTATCTATTTGTTTATACATTAGAAACAGTTCGACGTATTTTTATTTCAAACAAGTGGAAGAGTTTAATTTAAAGTTGAGTTGTTCACCTTGAGTTCAGCAGCATCAACAGCTCTGTCATATGCATCAGTAGTCCATCCAAAGTGACAGGCTGACAGATATGCACACGCACAAACAAACAGTGAGCCCCTCTCGCCCCGAGGCTGTAGAAATATCCCCCGAGCCACTATCTGTCTGCCACTTGTATGAAGGATAAAGAGACAGGATGTGGAGGAGGCGGGGGGGTGTTGTGACTGAATGCGCCATCAATGGGGCTTATTTTCATTACGGCCAAACAAATGTGTCACCCCAATCATCACATGGCTGATTTTATCCTTCTGTTACTGTAGCTCCACAAGCATTTCCTTTTGTGAGCGCTTGTTGCTGATAATCCCGCTCTGACAAAGAGGCCGTGTGCCGACACGGAGCATGACCAAAAATGTAAAACCAGTCATTTCCACTTGCATACTTCCTCAGTGATATCATACAAAATGAAAGAGTGTTTGTAAGCACATTTGCTTCCTGTAATCCCATACAGTATGCTGCAGGGAGAGCTATTTTGAGGGAAAAACTTTCTGGGATGCATCAGGTTTTTTCATGTTGCTTAGATAAGGAATACAAAAAAAAACATTATTTTAAAACATATCCACATGGCAGTGGTTAAATGATACACTTTCATAGAAGGAATGGCAGCTGAGAGGTGTGCCATTTGCACAAATCTTACAGATCAATGGAGCTGGCTGCATGAAGTTTACAGAGACGCAGCTCTCAGTGGGGCAGGGCCACAGCGCTTCCAGCTGGGCCCTCTAAACCTGAGAAACTCTTTTATTCCACCCTTCACTTGCAGACTGACTCCAGCTTTACGGGGTCGGTCCATCGTAAATGGGACAGGGTATCTCTCTTTTGCCAGACTCGGCGTGGGCTGCAGCTAAAACTCACCAGGTAAAAACAGTATAAAATGCTTTTTGTGAAAGACAAGGAATGGCAAGCCAGCATTAGCAAGGTCACAGTTGTAATTTCTGCAGTCTGAAGGGCAGGTTTTCAAGAGAAGATATTCATTACAAGAATTAATTGTTACCATACATTTTCCAAGAGCAGAGTGTTGTTGAAACTGACGTTTAGAAGCTTGTAAAAGGCATATTTCCAAATGGTGAGAGATGTTGTAGGTTTATTAGGGTAGAGCTCCTCCCAGGATCAGTGTAGAAGCTATTGAGTAAATAATCAGGTTACCATAGGTGACAGCTAAACTTTAAAGAACTACATTAAGAAGAAGAGAAAACACTTGGCTGGGGAAGACATGATCATCAACTGCCTCCTCTTCTTTCATTTGTTTATTTATAACATATCAGTTTAGAGAAAAAGTTGATCCAAAAATGGGATTTAAGGTGCCATGTTTTATTCATATGGCACCTTTCACTTACATGCGTAGAACACAAGGTGCTCGACGTGGAAGAGACATAACAACAGAAGTTAAAATAATAAAAAGTCACAAATACAAAGTTGTCTAAAAACAACAATCAATTTATAAAATGGTCGGAAACACTGTGGTTGATATTTGAGAAGGCCCTCATTAAAGTAAAAGATAGAAAGGGTAGAAAGGCATAAATGATGAACCATAATAGTAGTAAAATGATTAAAAAATAAAAAATTTAATAAGTTAATACAATGAGGTATGTAAACACAAAGAGGCACCCTTAAAGTCTGATTATCTTTTGATCCATTGTAAGTGTTCACAGGCGTCTTTTTTGTATGATTAGGCTGTTTTTAGCCACACAAAAAAAAAAAAAAACTGAGTCTCAGTTGTGGGCAGAAATGTTGGCGCAGATCAACCCCGCCTCACCATCTTCTCCACATTGCTGAGAACTCTGTTTATGTCCTCTCCCACTAGCTTACAGCCTCTGACACCCCCAACATAACATTACCGTTGGAGGAATGCAGCTCACGGTGCTATCCAGCCGTACAGGTTTGAGCCAGATGCCAGCTCAGATGAGAAAAAGAAAGACTGCTTCTGATTCACTATGATTTGCATTAAGAAATACTTAGAAAATGCAATTTTTAGTTTAATTTTCTCTGTATATGTTCTAAAATGTGCTTCATTGAAAGTGCAAATCAGTTTTATGGTAGAATTTTAAGTAATTGCATCTGCATTGTGCAGTGCTATATTACACAAGTGACATCTTTCACTTTGCCTAGAGAGCATCAGGAGCCAAAAGAAATCTTTTTTACAAAACGCAGATTATAGTTGATTGAGGCCATCTTTCTTACTTCTTACAAGGTTTTCCTTGATTTCTTGATGATTAGAAACTTTAATATGAGTTTTCCTTTATGCTATTTAGCAGAATGGCAGCATGCAGTGTGCTGCTTCCACACACCCAGCTCTCAAGAGAAATTGAGTCATCATCCATGAGAAGTGGAGTCAGTGACGGCGTCTGAGGAAACCCCTCAGAGCAACAAATTGACCGTGGACACTGGCGTGGACTGAGAAATTCAGTGTCGTGACCCCGGTGGCCTCGGCTGCAGCAGGTGCTCCTCCTCAGATGTGTAACTGAGCCACGGTGTTAAGGATACACAGAGATACGATACGGTTGTGAGGCAATGGTAAGACACGGGTGTATTTGTGTTACTGACAGTTTCATACGCACTTAATTCAGAAGTGCGTAATGCACACTGTCACACTGACAAAAAGATATACTGTAGCCTCAGATTAAATTTAAGAACATTCAGCTCCGTCTGCGAGGATATGAAACCGGTCTGAGAAGTGCATCCATCACCTCCCAGCATGACGCGTGGCACAGGTCTGACATGAAATCCTTTTGAGGGGGGTATCAAGTGAACACTTATTGGTAGCTTTGGGGAATGTGGAGCCCTGCTGTGAACTCGCGAAACATGGCTGAGTATCGTCTCACTTAGGACAACCCCCCCCCCCCCCCCCCCCCCCCCCCCATGAGGAGCCTGTATGGCTATTTCAAATCTCTTGTAAACACAACTCTGCCTGTGTGTAGGCCTTCTCCTTAGATTCCCTCCATCTGACCGATAACACCTTTGTAAGGTGCTCCACTAGTTAACACAATAAAAAAAAAGTGGTCAATTTGTTCCGACTATGAGAAGCAGGGATGTAAGGTGTGTAAACAGTATTCAAGGCTTAGACAAACACAAAATGCTGCTTAGGTTTACAATGAGAGCTGATAAATGCAATTGAGCAAAACAAACTGGCTGCAACAGAAGCAAAGCATCTTTAGAGTTGTTTCTGGGTTGGGATGGGGACAGTAATGCAGCTTGAAGTTATTTAAATTACTTTTTAATATACCTTTTTTAATGAGCATTTAAATAATCAAGTCAAAAATAAAACTGTAAGATGACAGCATTTCTCCTGAATACATGAACTGATCTAATCTCTTCTAAAAACATTTTGTTCAAGTAAAACAGACTCATAACAGAATAGTTTCAATGTTTTACAGAAAATTATTTGTTTTTGGCAATTTTACTTTGCTGATTAGATTACTGATGAATAATCAGAGTTATTTAAATCCCAATTTTTATTGATAGAGTTGTTTGAAATAGATATGATTTAAAATCTAAAGACATGGTCTTGAAATAACGTGTTATGTAAAGTTAGCCTTTTGTACTTTTGTACTCAAATGTATTATTCAGGTCTCCATGACAGTGAGTTTTGACACTTTAAATTTTAAAATCTTCTGCGCATTTCTCAACTCTAAAGGTAAAAAAAAAGACATTTTGATGATGTAAAAAATGGAACACTTCTTAGTTTAGCTTGATCAGTAAATCGTGAGCCGCTCTGTCTGGATTAGGAAGAAGCAGCTCGAGCTCACCTGCTCCCTCAAACCCAACCCTTTCTCCGGCTTTTCTCCTGCATGTGGAGAACACACGCCTGCAAATGCAATTATTTGAACAGATAAACGCTGTTTGTTGTCTCTGACCTGAAGTATCCATGTTTCTGGTTTCTGCCTAATGCAGTTCAAACACAAAAACTTTCTGGCTTAACTGACATCTTTGCATTCAGGTTTACTTTGGCTCCGGCTTCACAAGTCACATCCATCTCTCTTCTCTTTAGCCTCCTGTCACGACTTGTCGCTTGAGGGACGCCGTGATTTATCGACAAGGTAAACAGCTTATGAATGAGGCCTGAGCTTTAGTTATACAGTTTACAACATTTGACTAACCACAAGAGGTTTATGTACACACGTTCTCTCGAGGCTACTGTTAGGGGAGAGAATGGGCTTGCCAGCCTCATCTCATGTCGAGAGAAATTCCTCAATGTCTTAATTATAAGCCCTTAAGATTAATTCTGCGTGCACAACTCCCTGTGTAAACGGTTCAGGGTGACACGGAGACATTTATAAACAAGTTTGGAGGAGCGTGCAGTGTGACAGCAATTGTTTACCCCCAAACATGAGGCTTTTTCTACATATTTTCCAGACTCTGAAGCGTTTTTGGGGTTTCCTTGGTTCCTCTGGGGAGAAAGGCAATTAAGAAGAACTGAATTGAACAAAAAAAAAAGAAAAAGGACAATTGTCCTGGTTTCTTTGAGCATTTAACAGGTAGCAGTGATGAGCAGTTGAATGGTTATGTTTAAACCACAATAACGAAGGTTTTAGGATGTCTTGCATCTTTTATTTTTCAAATGAAAGCTTATGATCTGTGAGAAAATATAGTTAAAATTTAGTATTTTTCTGTACAACCTGCTTGAAAGTGTAGAATGTCCTTCTGGCTAATCATTAACAGCTGTTTTCATTTCACATGGTGAGTACAAAGACAGAAACACACATGATGTCCTGCAAACCAAAATTTGTAGGCTAAATCCTTGCTTTTTTTATATATATTTATAACCTGTTTTGTGGGATTTTCTATTTTTTTTGGAACTCAAGAATCTGTTAACAAACTGATTTTTCCTCAGATTACAACAGACTTGTGAAAATGAGTAAGCCAGTCAAAAGAAAAAGGGAAAACAAATTAAAATGAGTTTGAAGATGACTCTTGTTGTTTGCTAATGTGCAAACAGGGTTGCGATTTTTCACAGATTTGCTCACAGGCGTCCCCGAACTCGTTCACATGCTGCAGCACAGCTATTGTAAAAATGGCCCTCTTCCTGTTGTTGTTTTGTGGAGCCTTGATTTTATTCAAGCCCCAGGAAGTGGAATAATTTCATTGCAGATGTTTCTCACTGTAAACAGCCGAAGCGACGTGGGGGGAGTTGGAGGATGAAAGCCGGAGTGATGAAGACCAAAGAGTGTTTTGCAGAGGTGGAAAGAGGGCAACAGTGCTTTTGTTCAGACAGCCAGCTTTAAAATCTAAAATAAAACATAGTGATAAAGATTGATTGGAGAACTTTTAAACTTAAAATGAATGTAAAAAGTAAAAAAAAAAAGAGCAAGAATTGAGGTTAACAAAATCATAAAAGTGGCCATTTTTGTAAAATTTGTGTCAAATTGTTCCAAAAAACTACCGGTATGTGTTTCAATTTAATGGGACATACATATCGATTTGAATCCAATTTAGTGGTTTTTACAGCTTTTTGCTTAAAAATGAACAGCTCTGGTAAACGTGTTCATCTTTACATGAAAATGAAGTTGCGTTTTCATCTCATATTTCTTTGAAAACAGTAATCACTGTGACCAGGTATAAGTACGATGCAATATAGCACTTCAGTCAAGAAAGGTCACTGATAAACAAATATCTGGCTGTAGGTCCAGCTAAACATCATGCAGCCTTGTTGAAGATTAAACTCAGATCCAGGGCCATTTTATGTGCCAAGGTGTTATGGTTAAATCAACAAGCACTGACCGATGCATTCTGGCCCAGTGCAAACAGTGCAGCGGCACACATTTGATTAATGAGCTGGCATGATGTAACCACAGGGGGAAGTAAGTTACAGCACCTGGTCATTTACACAGTTTTTCATTCATTTGGAAAAAGGTCCAACCGGTGGATGAAGCCGTTTCAATGAGAGCTGCACGTTTGTCTGAACAGTTAAATGAGCCTCAATGTCCGCCCAGACTTTGCAATAAATGTCAGTCTTTTTGACAGAAATACAGCTTATAGGTCGTGGCCTGCTAATGTTCCGTGTGGCGTGCAAACACGCGCTCCCTGTTTGCTTTTATGGCTCACCGCAACACACAGGAGCAGTTGATGATCATCCATGATTTCTCTGACAAGCCTCATGCAGAGGAGATCCACGCTGCTCATTCAGCCGCCGATATTGCTCTGTCATATATTGCTTTTCTTTTGTCTCTGTCAGTGGTCATCAAAAGGTCAGGGAGGTGATGTGAAGTTGTAAAATTGCCTGAGCAGAGCTGACCTATGGCTGCCCGAGCATTCCTAATGCAAGCAAGGCCTGCGGGCCGGGCCTGCCAATACTGGGCTGATTATAACGAATCAGGTCCCCCTTAACACAATAATGTGATCAATTTCTCATTCCGCTGGATAAATAACATGGCAGAGAGGGAGCTCTGCGTGACCCGCCGTTAACCCCTCGCCTCATTATTTATATCAAAGCCTGAATGGAGAGAAAGATGCAAGAAGAGAAAGGAAGGAGCAGGTCAGTGAGAGCTAATTATTGCTAAGACAAAGCAGCTCTGCTAAATGGTTTTGATTGGATGAATGTCCTGGGACTGTTTAATGACATCTGCTGCTCGAGTACCGCGAATGAAGCCCCGGACCTCCTCTTCTTTTTACTTTTCCTCTGGGAATTTACCAGGGGAGGCAGATGCCGTACTATTCCCTGGAAGCTCACATGAGCTCCTGGATTCGAGACAAAACAGACACAACTCTGTTTTCTTGCTGTCAGGTACTTGTTCAGTACCTAATAACAGGGTTTATTTTTTTTTAGCAGAAAAGAGGATCTTTAAGACCCGTTCCAATGTTTATGGTGATTTTAACATGTTCTTGTAGCATTTGGTTTTCCTGGTCTGACCTGGCATCTGGCTTAAAACTGTACTGCTGGATAGCTCAGACATGTTTTGCCTTTTTTTTTCTGTGCACGGGTTATGTTAGGTTGGAGTTGTGAGGGGCTGCAAGCTAGCAGGAGAGCATGTAAACAAAGCGATGATGGGAAATCAGGGCAGACTCAGAGGCAAAATTCTGATAAACTCCTCCTGCTCTGCAGAAATGATGTCCCAGAAAAATGACAGTTTTGCTTTAATTTTTTTTTAAAACCGTCATAACAATAATCAAAAGACCACTAGAATGCTTTTCCAAAAGTTTAAGATATGATTCGCATAGGATTTTTTAAAATAATCCTCACCCTTTTGAGCTCAATAACTGCAGAAGTTTTAACATTTGTACTATGAAGCACTTACCATTCCATTCTTGTTGTGGCCTCAGTAACAGAGCTGGGTCTGAGCAGACAGAATTTCTCTGAGTTGTAACCAGAGGCCTCGTGCCCTTGCAGCCAAGCCGGCATGAGAGCACATGTCTCTGAGCTGTGCACAATACCCAGTCGAGCTCAACCTGGCACACTCATCTCATTCAGCCACTCAGCTTTTTTTCTTCATCTGTTTTTCTGATCACCCTTCCTCTCTCAGTCTGTGTGTGCATGCTCCACCTGACACCCAGCAGTGAGAGCTGCTGCTTTCATGCCCTCCACTCTTCTCTTATCTTGGTCTCATCATCTAATTTTAATTAACCAAATGGATGCGTGTAAATGTTGCTAATTTCACTTTGGTAATTGCTTGTGTTTAATTAGGTTTGATTAAAAGAGCATTTCAAGTCAGAGCGGATCCACGAAAACATTAAAAGACCTCATAGTGTTGTCCTTTACTGCACAAATGCATTCCTAAAGTCATAAAAATAGTTTGGTGACATACAGTAAACAGCATTTGTGAATTTGCCTCATGTTTCAAAGGAGCAAAAAAAGAAAAAATCCCAGCAGATGCCCGTTTCCTGCTGCTTTATATCCACTTCTTTACAGTAAATCTCTGTTCACATGCAGAGCTGATGGCCTTAGCATATGGCAGCATGTCTGAATGCCCCCCCCCCATTTCTCTCCCTATTGTCCTGTCCTTCTCTGTCTGCATAATTCTGAAACATGTAAAAGGCCTGAATTATGTTGCCAAGGCACCACACAATTTCATTTAGGCTATTACGGTGCCTGGAAGTACATTTGGGAGGTGAGCGGGTGGGGGTGGGGGGTGGGTGGGTTGATTCCACATGAGAGGACTTCCTCCTCACCAGGCAGTGTTTAAAGAAGAGCAACAGGTGGCTGCAGGCAGAGGGAACCTGAGGCTAAGTGGATGTCAAAGTGGAATTGCAGCTGAATCACGGCTATTTATTTGACCCTCCTCACATCTGCACTCTTCCACCTCCGAGGAGGAAGAGGAGGGGAGGGGAGGGGAGCAGACGGACGTTTGGTCCGGCTCTTCTCCCAGCGTTAATGTGGGGGGGCTGGGCGACACAAAGGGGGGGGGATTGTACATGGTATTAATTACAGTGCTGTGCTCGCATGTCCGCTCCCACTATGTGTTTATGTTTGGATGTAAGATCATGTGCAAAGACAGCCTGAGAGGGCTGAGATGTTTTTCCTCGTGCCAACTAGAGATATCTGAAGAAAATATGTCAATATTTTCTACATCTTTTATTTTTACTAAATGTGATCGTGTTAGGGCACTATCTGAGTTTCCCTCACAATTTTCCTGCACCTCTGTGTTTGCTTCACAAGCACGTCTGGGAAGGATCCCTGAGTGTCTTTCCTGTTGGCTTCAGTGTTTCCATGCTGTTATCAAGCCAGCTGATAAAGGAACGCTCCAGACTCTTTCTCAGGATCTACTTTCTGCTGCCACACATTCTGATGGCGTGACAAAGCTCAACCACAGAGCCACGTCTGTCTGACGCAGAGCGCGCGGCCTAGTCCAGACCCGCAGCTGGGGCACATATTGGCGAAGGGGCCTGTGCCAGCCCGCCGGTTGTTAACCGTATATGAGTGTGCCATTCTGGGATGCGTGCCGCCCAGGTTTCACACGTTTTTACAGAAAAACTGGTTCAGGAAGAGTTAAAATAAAATAAAACAAACTGTGAGCTTCAGCTGGAGGTCAAATAAAACACTATCTATCTTATGACATTTCTGTGAACTCAGACTGTTTGCTGTTGACAGTACTCTTGTCAATCACTGACTTTTATCTTTTCACATGGTTTCGTTTTAAAGGATCAGAGCGGCAAAAATAAGAAAACAAGCACAAAGACAAAAACACACATTTTCTATCAGGATTAGTGCGAAAAGCAAAACCTCAGATTTTCCCGGGTTCTTAAGAACAGACCGTGTGTAGCCAAATTCCCCTCCTTTCTTTCTTTCTTGTTTGTTAAATGTTTAATAATAATAAGATATTATTACATGTAACTGAAAGTTTTTTGGACTTTATGACAGGGACGGCAGTGATTGTAGTTGTTTTCAGCAGCATTTGGGTTTCATGATGAAAACAATGCTGATTGCTACATTTTCCTGTTTACCAGGTGTGTAGGCACAGAAAACACTTTAAAACGGTACAACACATCGGTTCAACCAGATATTTTTATTCTGTTTTAAAATCTTTGCTCAATGTGAAATGCATCATCACAGTTCCAGGGAATTTATGAGAAGTTTAGCAAGTTTATAAAAAATAGTCAGGTTTTAGAAATAAATACAACGACAGATTGTAACAAATATTTTAAATTAATTTTATAATAGTAAATAATGTTTAATTTTATCAAATATAATAACAAATTGATACATAAAAGTAGTGATATAAATAATTACAGTGGTAACACAACACCAATACAGGTATATAATGTTTTGTTTACTGCTTGATCCTCATTTTTTGTAGATTGCAGTTTTTTCAAAAATGTACATTTTAATGGAGAATGACTCCTCGGCTTAAGCCCACCAAAGCTCCCCTGAGTCTGTAACCAAGTGGGAGGTTGCTTCCAGACTAAAGCACAGTAAAGTTTATTAGACACATCAGCTGGTTTGCAGCAGACCATTACTGAAATGCTATATTCCAGCAATGAGAGATCAACATTCAGGCCTGGGAAATAACAAACAAAGGGGACTTTGGTCTTTTAAACCAGACAGCAATATTCTAACTATGAAGGAGGAGTTTATTAAATCTCTTACAACAACTCAGGGGCTTTTCTATTTCATTTTGTCAGGATAAATGGAACGAGTATTGGTTTCCACTTGGCGCTAGGAGCAGTCTGGTGGCTGCCAGGCGAACTTCTGCAGTCCCCTGTTTCCTAAAATGAAACAGCTGCAGAGTGACAGTGAGAGCGGCGCTGCGAGGGGAGGAGGAGTTTTCATGAATGAAGTCAGTCGAACGAGGGAAGGAGCCTACTACGTAGGTGTGTCATTAAAGGGTTTTGGGTTGGGGGGTGAAGTATGGGTGTTGCACGGGTTGTACAAGTTCACTTTTACTGAGGAGCAACACTGTTGTTGTTAATTTTGTTCCAGGGTCCACAGCCATCCACGGTGTAATTTGTAGTGTAGTTTGCATTGATGCCGCCACACCATGGCAGACTGTCCCACACATGCTGCCCCCCACACCCCTCGCTTTTTTTCTGCCAGGACAGTATTTGTCCTAGCACTGCGCACTGCAGACAGACACAGAACAGAGCAGCACTTGGATCACGCAGAGGGATATTAAAGTCTGAAATTAAAGTGACGTAAGATCAAGATCCAAAGCAAACTGGCAGTCCTTCTCTACTCGGTGCCAAAACAATATCTGAACAATTAAAAACAGGAACTAAAGAGAGGCATTTTGTCTGACGCTTGTCTGAGAGCACAGAGCTGACACGTGCTGTTTAGACGGAGAGAAGAAAAAAAATGCTATAAAATGCTTTCTGCTGAACCCGTGGAAAATTTGTGGGCAGAGGCAACACGTTCTTTGCGTCTTACCTGTCCATTCAGCGGCGGGAATGGCAACCAGCTGGTGTTGGAGTGCGAGTTATGAACAAAATATAGCCCACAGTGACAGCATGAACATGCATTTTTCACCTCAGAAAGCATTCACACGTTTTCTTTTTGTTCCTTTGTTGGGCTTTAAAACAGGATCTAATTAAACATCTTCACAGTAAAGACACTGATTCCAACAGAAAAACAAGTTTCTCCTTTTGCATCCCATGCAGATTTTGTAACATGTGTACAGCATGTGTCAAACTAGCGGTTGGAGTATCCAGCTCACTTTTTTTTTTTTTTCACAGGATGCTCTTAGAAGCATTTTTATCAAACCCAGCTTTCAGTTTTAATTATTCCTAGTTCCTCCTTTTTTCTCAGTTTTGTTTTCAGCATCAGTTTTTTTTTATTTACTATCATGCCATTTCTCCTATTAGTAAATGATAAATTTTGTACCTAATGAAATCCTGGCCCATTGCTGTAAATTGTCTTCTACTGATCAAAAGGGAACACCAGCGGTTATCTGTGCTTGTTTAGACCAAGACTCACAAGAAGCCTTTCACACTTCTGTACCTCCTGGAGTAAGAAACTGGGCATAACCCACAGAACATAATCCATCTGAGTCTGGTGAATAGATTTAGCATCCATTTTCAGAGCCATACAAAGCGCCTGTATGAATTTTATCAGCATCGGGGACAAACAGAGGTTCTGTTCCCCACTAAGAGCGCTCATTGTTCTCCGGTCTGAGATCCATGCAGATGTCACCGCCTCGGCCAAGGCCGCCCGCAGCAATTTGTTTAGAAAATATAAATGTAAGTGTTTGCTGTATGACATCATTGTTTCATCACTATAGCTGCCTATTCTGTCAACAGACAATGGGTATAAATGTATGGCTTGATACTGCTTTCCCCTGCACAGTCTGTTCAATGTTCATGGTGTTTGTTTTTCTGCATGTCGGGGCCCAAAAAATGAAATGTCCAAAACGATCATAAAGTTTTCCATTTGTAAAAGTGAAATATGTCAGCACCTTGCTGGTATTGTTTCAGTATTAATCTGGAAACATGTGCAAGAAAGGATTCGACTTTCTGTACTGTTACCATATCCAGAGTCTGCAGACTGTAATATCAGTAGGCTATGAAGCACCGATCAGGGTGGCATGACTGGTTCCAGGATCTGTGTTTTCCGACGCTGAATAATGCAGGTTTTTCCTCTGAGGCCCTGTCACTGAAGATGCCCTCTCATCTCTCACCAACACATGGAAATGTTCTCATTTCATCACTTCAGGGAGGAGGTTTTGGCAAAGCCTAAGTGGCGTGCGTTTTCTTCCTGAGAATGTCTCCCGACCGTCCTCTTAATGACTCAGAAAATATGCATGCCTCTCCATTTATAGGCAGTAAAAACAGCCATCCAGCCTCATGCTGACAGACTGTGAAGAGCATCATAAAAAATGGTCTCCATCATATTCACTTACAGCAACATGCAGGCTGGCACCTCCGCTGACTGTCATAACAGCTGAGATGAGGGTGGTTGAGCTCCGTGCAAGACCTTTCTGTCCATCATAACCAGCCAATCATGAAGTCAAACAGCAGGCATGCCCCCCCCCCCCTGCCACGCAAGGTGACATGAACTAGCAGCCCCGCACATAAGAAGTGACACGAACAAGCAGGCCCCAGAGAGGAGGGCTATCATTGGCGATGATGAGCGACTCTTCGGATGCCGCCTGACGTGTGCGGCTGCATCAGGGAGAGGGTGAAGGCAGCAGAGGAGGGGGAAACGGTTCGAGGGTCGGCTGTTAGCGGGGCACGAGATGGAGCTGCGTGTGGGACTGCATTATCCGGCTGATTTAGTTATGACAGCTGGAGCCCAAGAGGAACTCCGCAGAGTGGGGGATAGGATCACCCAGGCTGCAGACAAATGATGATGAAGAGATCACTTTAAAGAACAATCTCCATAATATTTCATGCTCGCTCTGCAACTCCTCAGCAGCCCGGGCTGCGAGGCTAACTGCTCTATCAATTGATTTGATTCACTGCTGGAGCTACTCCTCGCACATAGTATTTCAAATAAATGACACAGCAGATAGGAATGATATCTACATCAATATTAACCCTGAAAAGAACTAATGGATGCCGGCTGCAATTTGCGCTCTCTCCTGAGTAATGCATGCGAGGCAGGAGGCAGGTGATGGAAGAGTTATAACTCAAAGCTTTCCTGTCTACCCCCCTGAAGGCATGAGAGGATACAATTTGACCTACACCCACCCCACCCAACACAAATATACAAGCTACATCTTTCCTCCTCCCTAGGCAACCATTTGTTTTTGTATTTATAAAGCGCATTATGGGAGACTAGGCTGAACTAAACCATCTCTCAAGTTTGTGGAACACTAAAGCAGTTTATCAGATAAATCACCCTTGACCAGTTAGCTATTAGAGCGGCCAGGAAGTGCAGCCCGGGCACGTATGGCGTTAATAATGACAGCGTTCTGGGCTTTTATTAATGCGCAGACATGATGCATGCTGGTGTGTTCCAGTGGTTTGACATGGATCAGCACTCTTTAACCCAATCCCACCGCCTAACCTGCTGCATTATGAATTCAGATCAGGTGCAAGGAATATCAGGTACAGATCATTTCCCTTATCCCAACGCAAGTCATGACTCCTCGACAGAGTTTGAATGATCTCATTGTAAGATCGAGTGCCATGAAAACGCTTCATTTTTCCAATCTCATTTGCAAAGACGGCACACCTTTAACATCTAAAAATATCTGTTCACCAGGCTGCATCTTTAATTCATTACTGTGAGCAACATTTAGGAGGTGATGCCAGAACACTCATTAGTCTGGATGATGTTCACTGAGCAGCTACTGATCCCTCCTGTCACTGATATCTGACCCCTTGGCCCTGTAAGAGGAGGCCTCAACCCTACGCTCACACTCCGACACACACACACACATAGATAGTGGGAAGTTTGCTGCGTGCTGATAAGGTAGTGATTAATCACAGCGCTGATGAGAGTGTGAACAGTTTCCATCTTTTATGCTTAATGAATGTCATAATAACACGAGTGTCCCTGATTGCTGGAGTCATTGAGTGAAGTGAGGGTTTGTTTGCAGCGAGGGCGCATTTGAGGGTGCGAAGGCTGCGCCCCAATGGCTGAGCATTCGACTAATGAGTCCACAAGAGACCCGCCCAATACCTTTGATTGTGATGCCGCCGAAAAGAGGAGCAGCGCAATCTTTAGCTGGATTAAGTATCTCTTAAGGAGATCTGCTTTCAGCCACAGTGTTATCAACCCTCGAGTGTATATTAATTAGACCTATTGCAGGGGCAAAGCAGGCAAATTTGCTGTATTCCCCATGTTTCCCTGCACACACATGCATGTAAACAGAGGAGGGGAAAAAGTTTGATTTTTTTTTTTTTTAAAGTCCCTAGTAAACGAACTCCAGCTGCTCCTCAACATCGCAGTATGATTTCATGTGTGAAATTTTACACATATAAAAGCAGAACTTGCACCTCCATCTGCATCTTTCTCTGTGTTGTTGCTCACTTTAATTTGTCACCCCATTACATCTACATGTTACTGCCACACATCTGCATGCATGTTTTGGTACTGTATACATCATCGTGTTCTCATTAGCAAAGCTTTTGATATGAAGTGATGCATCATCTACGCACCAGGCAAGAGCTAATTGACTGCGGGCCGGTAATACTGTTTAGCCCCACTTAGAGCTGCCTGGCTTTGATGTAAGTACATATTTCCTGGCGAAGGGGCTCTTATAATTTCAAACATTCATTGAATCATCATAGGGAGTACTGACATTGTTGCGGTTCACTTGCTCGCTTTCCTTTTTCTTTCTCTTTTTTTTTTTATCTCTTACATGTGTTTCCAGGATCTAAAATCCACATTTTTCCTTCTCTTTGCAGAAAAGCCTCTGTGAAGCATCCGGCAGGAATGCAGATCACCGCTTCACAACTAAACCCTTTCAGCTCAAGGTTGCCTGAGGTATTACGCAAAGAATTGATATACAATCCAGTCATCACCTCTCCAACCACCCCCACTAGCTCCATCATAACCCGGATGTTTAGGAAGCATGTCCAACTGGTATGTTTTGACTTGGTTTAAGTGGTGTTTAATGACAATAGGCTGGCTAGTCTGTTCCGGAGCTGTGTTAAGAGTTTCTAATCAAACGTTCTGCTCCATCAATAATGCAGTGCCTTGGATCCCATGGAGTACTTAATTGTGGGTGTAGGGCAGATAGGGAGAGCCTTGACTCGGGGTGTCTCGTTGCACTCTTTAATTAGAGACCCCCGTCATGTCAAGAGCAGGATCCCTGGGTGTCTACTATGCTGCAATGCGCCCAGTGCTCCTCTAACACTGGCCCGACTGTAATCCTGTCATCAGCTAACACTCGTAGTTTTCCTGTAGAACCGAATGAGACATGTGGAGGAGAAGCTGGCATGGCTCGTGAGGAAACATGGAGAACTGAAGACAAGTAATTCAAATTTCAAAACACCCTTGTTTTTTTTTTTGTTTCAAGATTGTATTGGATATTTTACGATAAAAGAAAAATTTGCATTTAAAGAAACCTAAGAATAAATGCATGGACAGAGCAAGTCAAGATTTCAGAATACCACACAAAGACCTAAAGGCTGGACTGAAGTAATCTGGAGGGGTGGGCTAAACCACAGATGCTGCCATATTTGGATTTGTTACAAAGAAGGGAAGACATTTTGTCATGTCATGGAGTTACAACAGCTGCTCATCTGAAGATGGTACCTGAAAAAGTCTCTGACAAAGAAAAAAATACAAAAAGAAAATGGACAAGGCTAACCATGACCAATCTTTCATCGATTATATATTGATGACCACTTTATCCTCTTTACCACACCACATTCACATACAATACATTAGGACTGATATCTATTGCAGGTTTATCTTTTTTATTTTTGCTTTGCTTATCAAAATTGCACTGTACTTGCATTATTAGTCTTTGATTCACTTTTGCTTTTTGGACTTCTGAAAGTCCAATTGCAATTACGCTATCAATAAACCGTGCCAGGCAGTACTAACAGACGTTTTCAGTAAATATTAAGTTTATCTGAACAAAAAATTTAGATTAACATTCAGGCATAAAAAACTCACGGCTGGAGATTCTTTTTTAAGTTGAAAATATCAATTTTGGATAAAAGTTAGTCAAATTTCTTATTTGTTGTGAACATTTTTTTTAAATACAAATATTTGTTCATTTTTTTAGCATTTGTTGACATTTTAACCTAAAAATATATTTCTATAGTTTGAAATGTTTCATTTTTTGCTTCTTTTATAAGTTTGAGCCATAAAAAAATAAAAAAGAGGTTTTAGGACAAAAAAATCAGGTATAGAGAAAAAGAAAGATTGATGTGGTTGTTTTTGTTTTTTTTCTACCTAATTAAATGCATAGACCCATGGGTTAAAAACAATATGTATGAGATATTTCCTCATAGAGAGCACTTGCCTTTTTTTTGCTGAAGTAAATCACACCCTTTCATAAATTTTGAGTGCTCCTTTTCTTTCCTTGGTGAAGCCTATCTTAGCTGTGACTGAGCGAGACAACCAACAGTTGCACATTACTTGTATAGGAAGACTTTTATACATAAAAACAGCATATTCGATTATGAAAGTGCAAAAGGTAAAAGAATACGATATAAGTATGCTAAACCTTCTAATTGAATAATTGATTGATGTCTGTTCTGGAACATTGCTGTGTCAGAGGGTCTTAGGCAGTAATGTGCTTTTTGTGTCATGCTATTAAAGCAATTATTGATAGCAGACAAACATCCCACTTTTAGAGTCTTGTCTTGATGTTTTTTTTTTTTTTTTAATCAATAAGCGCCCCAAGGCCCTTATCTTCAAACCCAACCAAAAAATGACTGAACAAATTTAGAGTTTGATGGATGATGGCAACTCATGTAATGGACCTGATGATAAGGAATGGAGCAGACTTCCAATTAGTATGTCCCTCCCCTGGATTAGTGTTTTATTTAAAGTAGTGACCAGTAAACTAGCAAACTGACAAAAAAAGCGAGGGGAAGAATGTGCACGTTAGATCGCTCATCTGCAACCAGTGAGAAAAGAACCTGTTTGCATTCAAAGGTCTTTTTTTGATTGGACTTTATTTTGTCTTCAAGCGAAAAGCAGAGCTGTATACATTTCTATGTGACGACACAATTTGTTTGCTGTAGTGCGACACAAACTCATACATTTGACCTGGTGGCTGTGATCCATCTTAATGCTGGATGGAGAGCTGCAGAAGAAGACATCATTCAGTGTCCAATCATTCTGTTAGGTCATGGGCGCCTTGTATTTGTAGGGTGTTGGAGATGGGGGGGTTGGAGACTCGGACCAAACATCAGGTGTCCCACTCAGTACCAATGAATGGACAATGGTTATCCATCAATCTTGCATGTCAGCTTGTCTCACGGCCTGAAACCAACTACAATGTCCATCTCGAAGCAATTTGATCCCCTCAGCTGACTCATTCATCAGCCTTCCCTCATTTACAATCTGGACTGGGCTTCCCAAAGAAAAGAGAGTTGGATTTGAAGGAGCGAATGGGTGCAAAATATTGAATTTAGGGGGACCAATGAGCAGCAGTTCAAAAAATAGCTCAGAGCGCTGTGGGTGAGCAATGGCCTTTATCTCAGTCCTATGGTGGCTCATTTATTTTCTTGATTGTTTATCAGGCAGCAGAGGAGACCTGTATCTGGATCGCTGGAGGGAAGTTTAGAGGGGTTTTAGTGCTGCTGTAGAACAACCATGTACATCCCCTTCAGCCAGCTGACCTCGTCGGGTCATCGAGACTTAAGTAAGAGTGAAAGTCGCTTTAAATGGAGCACAGCTCCCAGGGTCCCAGCCTAAGCTGAGCAGCTGCTGCTGGCTGGCGACTATTACTTTTCAGGGGCTGACTTTGATGTTTTAACAATCCATACATATTGATTCAGACTGATAATAAACAATTTGATTAGCCTCTTTCTATAGGCTGTCATTTCAATCACTTTCAGAGCTCCGACGGTGTGGAAGTGTGGGGCTACGGAGGGAGGAGAGATGAAGGGGGAGCCGGAGAAATGGAGAAACTGACAGTGCGGCCAACCCTGAAACAGAGGGTGGAGGTCCACTGCCCCCTCCTCATACAGAAAAAGGAATCCAGTCCTGATTAGGGCTCTGCCTTTGGTGAATTGGACAAGACAGCTGAGCTGCCAGGTTATTAACTCCCTCAGAAAATTCTCAGCCCTCTCTCAGGCTGGTCTGAATACTGCGATCTGGATCGATAAGCAATCTCCGGTGTGTACCAAATGCCTGCTGGATTCATTTGTCTCCCAGCACCATCTCCCTCCGCTGGACAATACACCTGCACTACTGCCCCCTCCTCACTCTCTCCCTCTTCACCTTTCCCACATTCACTCGCTAGAGTCTCTGTCGTTTTTTAAATAATGACCATGAGGCTGAAGGAACAACTGCCTACCTCTATTTCATCACCCACCAACAGTCCCCCTCTTGCAGCTCTGGGTGACCAAGCTGGAGAGAGGCACTGAGGCCGAAGGAGAGATAGAGGAAGGATAGGGGGGGGTTAGCCCGGGGCCGTGAGTAAGGTGGGGGCAGCAGCAGCATCATCATGACTGGCAGAAGCACACCTGACCATCAGAGCTCAATGCAGGCATATAAATGGCTAGCCTATGGCAAACTTCTATTAAAGTCCCACTCCTGTCATCTTTTGGTCTTTTTATTATGATTATGCCGTTTTTAGGCAAAATCATCGTTTTCTAGGACATAGTTTCTGTAGAGCAGCAGACGTTCATTAGAATTTTGCCTCTGAGTTGTGGGCGTGAGTGTTGTTGTGGGGTAAGCAGTCCCTGACTTCCCATCATCCATTTGTCCAACCTCTGTCCTGCTAGCCCATGCAGCCCCTCACAACCCCAACCTAACATTAACAGCGAGCTACGTTGGAGCTATTCAGCCGTACGGTTTTGAGCCAGATGTTAGCTCAGGTGAGGAAAACAAAAACGTACACAGATCTATTTGCTTGTAAGTGGTTGCATCAGGATGGAGCAGAGCAGGGAGCATGTGGCCTGTTGACTGTAGCTTCTACGGCACTGCTGCACGCTTTTTCCAATGGTATCTTTTTGTCTGCTCCTCCCAACGATTTGAATAAAAAAAATACCAAGGAATGCAATTTTAGGCTTAATATTATTTATATATATCTTTCATCATAAGAAAAATGCCACAAGAACATGTTAAAACACAATTTTCATTGGAGTGGGTCTTGATGCATCAAAGACTCTTGTTTGTCAGTCATATTGATTTGCACTGCACTGGCTGCGTGGGATTTTTCAGATTCAAATATAAGAATTCCTCTGAGTTCCTTTTCAAGGCTTTGCCAGAAATCATACTGTGTCAGAGCAACCGTCACGCCCATCATGCAAAACCGCTCTGAACCGAGAACTCCCCAGAAACTCAGAGAAAGCAGTCCTTTGTGCAGCAGAAGTAAAGATGGATTTACATAGTGATTGTGTTTGCTGATTTGGCAGCGCTTCTGCTGATAACTTTTAGTGATCTGCTGCAGCATTGATCTCTGGGATGGATTTATTGACCTCTGAGGCTGAAGGTGGGGGGTATAGTTTGTGAGAGAAGAGGCTTGTGGTGCTGAAGTAAGATGAGGGGAAAACTGTGGATGGTCACTCGAGTGACATGAACGTAGAATGAGGATGAAATTTTCTGCTTTTATGTGATGCAATCTCCACTGAAAGGAGTTGACCCTTCTGCTATCCTAGGCACTTTAACACTGGGAGTTGGGTCATCTAGACCCCACTACACAGTCCTCTGAACCTTTTTTCTTCAATGATTTGTGATCTTCACTGGTGTCCATGATTACATGAAATCTTTCCACCTTTATCCACCTTTGTCATGGTAGGGAGAACACATCAATGTGAGGGTGGGGTCATCTAAGATAGCACAAGGGTTAAAGCCTTACTAATCTTAGCTCATTTCTCCAGTTTTTATTTTATTTATTTATTTATTGTTTGTTTGTTTGTTGACTATTAAGAGTTGTGGACCCCCCCCCCCCCCCCTACCCCAAGGGAATAAAGGCAAGGCCTGAAAATAAAGAGGATTTAATTTCTTGGGGCTAATTGTCACAGACAATGCATGGCATAAGAAACACAGTCTACAGAGGATCAACCTGGCGGATGTTTGGGTTTGCTTATCACTCTAATCTGAGCCAACTGAAACTCTGACTGAAGAGAAGCTCGTGAACTGAAAGAGGGGGTGGAAATGCAATTATTAAAAGGAGTCCCGAAAATATTTGGAAGACTTGACTGTTGCAAAAAAGCAAAACAATCAACGGGCAAAGACTTGTTCATAAAAGGGATGCGAGATAGACCAAACAGGAAGTGCCTAAAAATGTATGCTGGAGTTTTTAATCAGTCAGACATGGCTTTTTCATCAGAGTTGATTGCGAGGGAACAGTTTTGCTTCATAATGCTTCTTCCTCTAAAAGATCACAGGCTGTGATATCATCAAAGGAAAAAAATGTAATAACGCAATTTGGCTGATAACATTTTACCAAAAAAAAACTGACCTCTTGATTGTTGTAATTGCAGTTTAGAGTAACCACAGCATTATCACTGCCATAAGATGATTCCAGAGCAAGCTGCTTTTATCTACCAGTGTCCGCCAAAAAGCCCCGGCACACTGCATGGCTCCATAGTCGTCCCAGAAACCAGCTCCAATTCTCACTTGGTACCTTTTGTCAGATGTTTTTTTGAACCATTTACTCAATAATTCTATCCCGGCAAGAACTTTTTTAATAAGGTTTTTTATTCCCTCCAAGGTTAGTCGCAATGTGGAATCTATAAACTTCTCAATGAAGAAGGTCACTTGAATTCTCAGATTTTAATGGTTGGGTTTAAAAAGTCCCATTTCAGGCCTGCTGTTTTTCAAATAAATCCTGCTTACTGTATCACAGCAAATGAAATATGGAACGTCATTGTTTCTACAGTATGTTGGTAAGGCTGTGAAAAACTCAATCCCACTAATAAAATGCAGAACCGTAATACATTTTAATCATTTATATTTTGTGTCTGATCGTGATTTTTAATAATTATTATTTCTTGCATTTATCTGCATTGTTGTTTGTGCAGATATTTTTAATTTTTATTTAAAAGAACAAACAAAAACAAAAAAAAAATTGAGAAATCAAATATAAAACATAAATCTGAAATGTGCATATGGATTAAAAAAAGACCCAAATTTATTTTGTTAGATTTAAAATTCATAATCTGGGAATTATTCTTTAATTCATTAAATAACCCAATAAATAATTTTCAATCAATACATCATTCATAAAATATTGTATGTTAAATGCATATCTGTTTGTTTTTAGATTTTTTCATATGTGCTATTATTTAAAGGCTTTCTTCTCAGGCTCAGCCTCTATTTTTAGTTTTTAGATTTGATTTGATTTGCTTTATTGTCATACAATGAGATTGAAGCATCACCATTACAATGCAAGAATAGCAAGAAATAACAAAATGCAATATCAAACTAGCCATCCTTAATTTCTTTTTTCAGGATTTCTTTGAGTCTTACTTACATTTTTTTCAAGTTTCAAATTGTTTATCAAATATTTTATCTGGACTTTAAGGTAAGTCCTTGTGAGTTAAGTTTAGTTCTAAATCTCAGGTCACAAGAACAAGTCATTAAAGAGGCTCTCCGAATGTTACAATCTTCACAAAACAGACGAGCTGGACTGAAATTTGAAAATAAAAACTGAAAAGAAGCTAAAGAGAAAATAAAAGAGCAAACAAACAGTCTTTTCCCAGGTTTTAAGTCCAAGTCAGATCAAGTGGTTGTTCTCTTAATACCAGTGGAAGGGTTGTGCAAGGATCAAGAACTTTAATATTGTCACAATCTGTCCTATCTTTATTTTTACATTTGAAAGTAAGAAAACTCATTTAGTCACAGTATTAGAATAGACTTTGATCACTGTGGAACTTGAAAAGACAAGCAGCTTCAAGATCTGACTCCTGCATGCAATTGTTTCATTTGCAGTGGAGTGACATTAATTTACCACAACTCTAATAATTGAACTAAACAGCAGACATAACTATTAACAAAAATTTGTAACAAAACAGCAGAAATCATATGATGCACCTCGCCCGTTGCTCAACTTGCAGTGAGTCAGTGGCTATTACATTTTTGAAAATGTTGGGACTCATCAACATGGCTCTCCTGTACGACTTATTTGAAAATAAAATGTTTCTTCCTCTGTCTCCTAAGTGACATGTAAATGGTTCTGCTTTTTTGTGTTCAACCCAACCATTAAAAGACACAACCCAACGATTTTATGTGCAGGTCCCAAGTCCGGGTAAATGTGGATGTCTGTGTCAGAAGGACTTTTTATTAAAAAACAAACAAACAAACAAACAAACAATCATGGGATGATTTTCAATGGGGACCCCTGTGTAGGATCAGCTTTATTTGATGCTAAATGTTGTATCTGTCTGTTCTTTCTTTTTTTTTCATAAGTTTTACTGCCAACAGCACTAAACAGAAACATTAGACAGTGGTAGTCATGGACAAATAGATGGCAGCATAAAGAACTCAGATCACTTCTTCTAAGAAAATGGCTCAAGTTAAGGATAATCCTATGCATCACAGGTCTTATCCAATCCCAGAACGAGTATATGTCACGCTCAGTTTAAAGCATAAACATACGGTGTAAAGCCTGCTTGCAGTCACAAACCTGAGATCTGATCTCTGCTACATACGGCTTACAGCGGCTTGTTGTGTGCAATCCAGCCTCAGGCACACTCCATGAAACCTGACAACACAAGCTAGCTGAAATATGACTGGATGAAAACTGACCGGCATTCATTCTGTGTAAATTAAGCGAAAGCCACATCATCATTAGTGCGCTATAGAAGGAATGAGTACCTTGAAAAACTTTAAAACTAAATGAATATACAAATCTTAAATGATTCGCTCACATGCTTTGTGTGCATCAACATGTACTGATTTATGAGACACAATTTAGATCATAGATTGTATTAAGAGAAAATCATAAAATGGCCCTAATGTGTATGTATTTAAATTGTTATTGTTTTAACTGTTCATTGTATTTCTTATACTCTATACATGTTGTGCGGCGACCTTGAGTGCCCAGAAAGGTGCCTTATAAATAAAATGTATTATTATTATTACATCCCATCCATAAAAATATCCATAACTCAGTCACACTATCTAGCTTTTCATTTTTGACAGTACTGCACCACATTATCAGAACTGAAACAGATTTTAACAAAGATAAACTATGAAAAAGAATGATGCTAAAACTAAGACATAATAATACCAATGTAGCTTTTTTTTAAAATAAGTAATTGTGAATCTCTTCTCCCAGTCTATGATCAAACAAATGATGGATAAAAGTGTTCTTTACTGGCCCAAATGGAATTACAAATGAATTTGGTGCCTTCCACCTCAAAAATTAATAATAATAGGACTATAGCCATCCACACCATGAGCCATTATCGGAGTTGTTGTAAGTTTGGAAAAGTGTGTGAAGAAAAAGGACCTTTTTTGTTCATGTTTTGAGAGTCCTTCCTCCTATGGTTCAAATGAGTAAAGGAAACTCTTATTGTCTTTCCTGACAGTGACGGTAATGCGAGAGTAGGTGAGCCCCCCTCAGGGGTCTGTACATCCACGTCTACCTCAATATAAATCAGCACTTGTCATCGCAGGCTCATATCACGCACTCTGATCTCACGTCCCCACTTCAGATTCCTCCTTTTCTTTTGATACCATCAGATATGCCAGTGGCCAGAGTATTGAACCTGTCCAGTCTCACCGACAGTGCCTCCCTCCGTGTGTCGCTTTGTTTTTTTTCCTTCGGACCTGTAGGTGCTCCTGTGTGGTGAAGTTAAGCAGATGTGACTGCATTAGATTCAGCCCAGACAGCAGCACACCTCCACTGCCCTGAATGCATTCTATAATTATCTGCAGCACCTTGTATCAGGAAGTCAGCTCATGTCACAAGTGCAAGTGAAAGCTGGGGTCACTGTCAGGAAAATGAGTCTGATGGTGACAAAGGGCCAAAGCAACAGAAAAGAGTGAAATACGACTTAGTATTGAGTGCTGCTGGATTCTAATAGTCCGGGTTCCGAAGCTTCAAAGATTTAAAATTGTTGATTTTCTTGATTATGATGAGTTTAAGGTGAAAAACTTAAACCATTTTATCAATGATTAAAATTATATCTACAACAACAATGATTTCTTAAACAAAACAATAGAACTAACAAATTTGATGACCAAAGAAGGATGGTGGCTCATAATTTAGTATTTAATAAAAAAGAAAATTAAAGAAAAAAAAACTAGATATCATGACAGTCAAGCAAAATTTAAAGCACAAAAGATAAACAAAATAGATTATTTTTCCAATATAATAATAGCATGATTATTAAAACATGTGAAATATTAGCCTAAGTAATAAGTAAATCTTTATTCAAATAGCAGAGAGTGACTACATCAAAGAATTGTCAGAAAAACTTAATGGTTCGGAACAGAGATGTTTTTTTTAAACTCCTTGATGAAATACACAAAAAAAATTCAATTTATTATTATTGTTTTATGAGATATAAATTGTATCAGTTTTAAAACACAATAATGGTTTGGTCCGTTTTTGCACACAACAGTGTTAGCTGAAGAGGAAAAAATATTGACATGAGTGTTCAGGAAAAAAGGACCTTATTTATCCCCTGTAATAATAATAATAATAATAATAATAATAATAATACATTTTATTTATAATGCACCTTTCATTAAATGAAACCTCAAAGTGCTACAACAAGATGTTAAAAATAAAAAAAAATACTTAAAAATAAGTAAAAATGTGCACATTAACATACAAAGCTAAATTAAAACTATAAAAGTAGCACTTAACAAGCACAAAATATAAACCGCAATCATAGGCTTTTTTTAAGAAATGTCTTTAAAAGAGCTTTAAAAGAGTCCAGGATCTTTGATGTTCTAAGATGGATAGGAAGGGAGTTCCAAAGCCTCGGTGCAGCAGAACAAAATGCTCTGTCTCCCATTCAGGTGGGGATAAGTAGTTTGTATTCAAACTGTCTCAAATTTGATCCACACATTTTTAATATGGTGCCATTGTATTATAAAGAATTCATTATCCAGCAATTGACCGTTGACAAAGTGATTTGAACTGAACTTCATGTTTGTCCCACAAACTGCTGTACAGTGTTCCCTCGCTATATCGCGGTCCATCTTTTGCAGTCTCGCTGTTTTGTGGATATTTTTGTACAATTCTGTATGCTGTTTTTTTTTTAAACAGCCCACCCTGTTCTGCATCCTGATTGGTTGGAGACCTTGTCAGTCAATCTCCTCTGTGTCGTGTCTCATGTATAGATACAGGCAGCTATCCAAATCCACAAAAATCTTTGACTGCAATCAGATCTATGTTTTTGTTCTATAATACTGGACTTATTTTCCCACGAACGTTTGAACTGTAAGAGCTTTAACAAAAGAGAAAAGTGTGAAAATGTTCATGTCTGAAAAAATGTGTCACAAACAGGTTATTTTTAGAGCCTAACCCCCGTGATAAATAATGGAACACAGCATGGGAAAAAGGTAGGCGGCTGCAGACAAAAACACCATTATAGCTTTGATGTTTATATTTGACTCTGATTATTTGGTGGAGGAGGAGCAGGTGCTCTGGCATGTATTCATTCAACCACTTTCATGCTATCCACTGATTGATTTTTAATTTAGGAGGCAGACAGTAAATATCACCCAATCAGAGTCTAAGAACAGTCCAAAGATCGGACCATTTGAAGTAATCAATGAAAATATTTTTTTCTGATTTGTTGTTGTTCAATGGCTGCTGTAAATCAGGAATCATTCTATAGAGGTTAGTTCTCAATAAAACATGGGCCGGCGACAGGCAAACTATAGCAGATGAATTAAAAGTCTTAGGGAGGAAGTGCAGAGCAGTGTGGTAATGAGACAGAATTACAGGCCGCAGATTCCAACCTGCTTCTCTTGCAGAAGCTGTCAACAACTAATGGCTGCATTAAGTGCTGTGCACTGCTGTTATCCGTCATCCTGCTTCCTGTCCATATATTTACTCACTTATTTATCACTTTGATGCAATATCATCATTTTTTTTATGTTATTCCCAGCTAACACCGATCCTCTGTGCAGATGACCAGTGACGAACTTCTGAACATGCAATTCATTAAAAGAAATACAAAAAAGAGGTGTGTTGTTGCTTGTTGGGTTTTTTTTCAAACGAAAGGTCACATGTCAATGCAGTTTCCAACCAAAAAACAGTGACCCCAAAATCAATTTTTCATACCTTTGATCTTCAATGAGGTCGTCTCTCATATGTTGTGACGTAGAACTGAAGCTCACATGGTCAGCTCCTAATGGACGACTAGACAGATGATTCTGACAGCAACCTGCATGCACAAGTGCTTTTGATTCTATCATCCTCCAGGAGGTTGGGCTGTTTTATCAGATGAATTACCTAAAGTGCCTCTTATTTCATCATCCAGAAGGGCAACAAGATGACATTTTTTATTTATTTATACACACTCTGAACAATCAGCACTTCATACATCACACTGCAGCCTCTAAGAAATCACTGTCAGAAGTCTGGGCCTGATGCGCCATCATTAACCTGGGTTATGGATTAAGACCAAGGTTATTATGGGATCCTCCTGCAACTTTCAGTCTAAGAGGGTTGTTTTTAACTTGACCTCTGCTTTTCAACACTATCTGCACAGACAGCAACACGCATCAATACATTATTTTCTTCTCCCTGGGGCAACGAGAAAGGATCAAAGAAAATGTTTTTCAGCCACCTCCACACTCTTTGAAACTTCCCTCCTAATGCTATCAAACACAATACTAAAAATACTTTTTCCCAAAGGATACATAAATCTTTAAATCATCATATCAGAGACTGTTTTTGAAGTGTGTTTTTCATGTGACTTTTTTTTTGTAACATTCCATGCAAATATTACAGAACTAAAGGTATGACCCTCAAGTGCAAGAATACACACATGTTCAGATGTTTAACTTGCAGAGAAGCAAGAATAAAAGCAGTAAAAATATGGAAACATTGAATATTTGAATAATCAATAAAAAAAAAACACTGGCACACGTCTTCATTGTAAAGTTCTACTAATGTCTAACCTGACAAATGTGATAATTCTTAGTAATGCACAAAGACCCGATTGCATAATTGCATCTATTACTAAAACAGCAGGGCTCTTAGGGCACACAATGACACACTAGGGTTTTTTTATGCAGATAGTCTCCCTCATTTGCCAAGAGTGAAAGCTCACCTAAACTCTGGTGTAACAAGTGAACCCTGGTCTAAGTAAGAGCACGAGTCTCGCTTCATTTTAGGGTAAACCTAAGTATGGAAGTGAAGTGAGTCCGCAGTAAGGAGGTACAGATCCTCTCTACTGCATTAATACCAGAGGACTATCAATATCTAGTTTCTTGTTTTTGTTTTATTTTCCTAATCTTGATCAGGTAATACTGTGTCTGGAAGATTTGTTACAGCGTGACTTACCCAAAAAGTTTGGGCTGCCTATGTCTTGTGTCAAAACAAACCAAATCAGATGAAGGTTTGTCCATTAATTAGCATTCTGCACCCAATCGAACAGAGCTTGAAAGAAGACTTAAGGCCCTGAAGATGTTAGCTGGAATGAGGTTGGACCCAGAAGCAGGACAGAAACCGATGGTGGATGAGCAAACAGTCTTTATTGAGTCCCAGTGGTGGTGGAGAGTTCTGGCTCGAAAGGCTCGTGGCTTGGACGTATGAAGGAACGAAGAGCCGCTGGTCTGGTGGGGGTTGTGACAACTGAAAATTGGATCCTTGCTTGGTGTCCTGATAGATGGCAATCGGTGAACAATGGTGGAGGTGAAGCTGGTAGTTATTCCTGAAGAAGCAGAAACATAGAGTGGATTAAGTAAGCAGGCGAACTGACGACGGCTGAAGGATGAGGAGTCCATAAAAAGGCTGCAGACTGATGAGGAGATGGGTGACAGATGTGACGATGATTCCCCGGTAGGAGTGGGAGGAGACCAAGATCCTAACAGAAGAGTCTATTTACAGCACACTAACTGTAGTACAAATTATTCCATTGCTGTGATTGTTCTGGTGATGTACCTGTAAATAGAACCCCTAGTCTGCTGGCAGAGGTGCGCCATGGATATCCATGTGGACTCAAGAACAGTTATGTTCTGCTGTGAGTGTAAAACATGACAGGGAATGTTGTGATGCCAATATCAGATCAGATTGATCCTATAAATAGACTAAACTGAGAGAACAATATTATTCACAAAGACCCTGCAAACATAACAGGGGTGTCTCAGTGGTCTATCTGATCTTTAACTTAAGCAGAGCGTCTGCTGTAAATTTGGGCCAACCAGACAGGAGCTGTTCAACAAATGTTGAAAAACGTGCACATATAATATAAATAATCTGCAGGATTATTGCTTTTTTTTATGGATTCAACATGAAACATGCCAATGTTAAGACAAAATAAAGTTTAATAAGTATAGAATATTAATAAAGCTGTCAAGTTGTGACATGACTAATGGCTGACAGAAAGAGGGAACTCTACAGACTTATTATTAATGTCCATAGTAGCAGTGCACGAGCACAGGTGGTAAAATTTGGTAATTCTTTTTATTTGGACAGTGCCTGGGATGGCAAGCAATCATCCTCCTGTTACGCCATTGGCACGTTACATAAACTGTGTGTAAAAGGTTAAAAATCTGAACACAGAATTGGATTTTACTTGAAATCCTTGTTCTTTTTCATCCATCAAGAAGGAGTTTTCCTCTACTCAGTTACCCAAACGCACATTCAGTAGAGACGATTACTAAAAAAATTATCTTATCTGTTAATACATAATAGGATAATGTTTCCTCTTTAGTAATGGAATTATAACAGTTTGAAGGGTTTCATAATAAGATGAATTATAAAAATAAAATACTTTTGCTAAGTCTCTGAGAAAATTTCGGTTGTGATTAGTGTTTTATGAAGTAACAGAAAATATTGAGTTAGAGAAACTTTACTAAGGTATATCCTGAGATATCATGAAACCTCCTATGTTAAACAGTTGGTAAAAAAAAAAAAAGTACATTTTCAAAAGAATTCATGATGCGCAAATTAGGAGGACAAAAGTTTTATTGAACTGGTCTTACTGTAATTGATTAACACTTTTGAATGAAAATAAAAAATAAATTGACTTTTACACTCAGAAGATTTTAACTCAAGGTTAAAATGTGTATAACCTTCAGTGCGCTTTTTAGTTGTCAATAGTTTTCTGGGTTTTTTTAAGTTTATGAAACTTGGCAATTTTATGTCATTGTTTCATGAACGCTTTTACTTTTATCCAAAAGTCTTTTATTTGTTTTGTGTTTCTTATGGCAAATGAACCCTGGGTCTGTAATAATAAACTTTATCATATCATTTAAAAAAATGATAGCACTTTATTGGGTATAGGTTTCCATTATGTGATGGAGGAGCGGGGTTGCTGGTACAGTACTGACTTCTCTGACTTTGCTTACCCTTGGAAAGCTTTGTGCACCCTATGATCCAACATCTGAAGAACTGATAAAAACCCTTCAGTTCCCTCAAAGCAGCTGTGAGGCTTAACATTGTCAAAAAGGGGTTTTTATTTCCCTACCATTTCGACCTCCTGTGTATATTTTATTGAGCTGTTCTCATCCCACAGCGGCATGCTGCAGCCATAAGCCGCCGAAAATGTATTTTGAAGCTCATTAACACGGGACGAGCACACTTGGAACATGCAGCATCTTTTTTCAGAGACAATTTTGAAAGAGCAGGAGGGCGATGGCGAGGGGCTCAGAAATCGTTGTTTTTGATATTCAGCAAGCTTTTCATCTTTTTTTTTTTTTCCTGCTGCAACACCACATGAGCGGATTAGGAAAGTTAATGAATTACCCTCACAGGGGCCGAGACGGTGCGTGTAAGCTGCATTATCCCACGTCTCATAATATGGAGCTGTTTGAATTTATTGAACTGAGGGTTGAATTTTCCCACACTGATCTGACCCACTTCAAGATTATACTCGGTCCCCTTTTTCTATCCTCACGATGACAATCTGAAAGTCTTTCTGTCTTTGTAAGTCAGAAATGTTCTCAAACTCAAAATGAAGGGAAAGTTCACAGCGCACGCTGATGCTCAGAGCAACCTTCTCTCTGTAAACACCTTCTATGATCTAATCAGATGTGTGTCTTTGAGAGTGTGTGTTGGATCCCTTGGGCAGCTAATATGGAGTATTATATGTTCCTAAACTTTTCTTAAATGAAAATACTCCAACAAAAGTGAAATATCACTTTAAGATGTCCCCTCTTGCCTTTGGCTTCTGTTTGCCAGAGTCCCAGAGGCCGCCAACGATCAAATGCACCAGCACAAATGATAATAGCACAGCAAGACCTTTCTATTTTTCCAAATTAGGTTGAGCCCCGGATCATTGCCCTCGAGGCCGGCAACGCTTTCATTCTTCCCCAAAGATATTTCTCTTCAGTTTCCTATCATATAAGGCAAATATCAAAAATGTGATTTGAATCTGGGAAAAATTAAATCTCAAGGGCACTACAGCACACCAGAGTGGTGTGCTCAATGCAACACACTGCCGTGCTTGGACTCACTTTTACAAGCATCGACTGAGTCTGTTTAGCTCACTGCCAGATGACCGGACAGCAAGTTAAACCCTGGAGCTGCTACAGGCAGACTCAGAACTGAAGACCAAACTGCCCAAGAGGTTAATTGAAGTCCCTCAAGAGACTCAAGTGCCCTCTTTTTTAATGGGTCAACCCATAAAATCTTGGATTTTTGAACAGCGATGGGGAAAAAAATCCTTTTAGTGGCCCTTTTTCTCATCATTCCTGTTCTTTAAGGGGGGACGCTTCCTGAACTCGAACAACAAAAGAAAACATCTTGAGAAGGGTTGAGCCAGTACTTATAAGGGGGTGGGGACACCATAAGTATATCTCCCTGGTCATCCATCCAATTAGAGTGCAGTGTAGTTACTGAGAGTAAGAACTTGAGCAGCCTGAGAAAATCAGGGGAAAAATGTGATCAAGATTCCTCAGGATAAACACACAAATTACTTGAGTAACTCTTCATAGTATTTTATCTTTAATGTAATAAAGATGGGTCTCTGAAAATGTCAAAAAGGAGCAAAAATGTTTGTTGGAAATACCTGTAACTCAAGTTAAAAGTTGTGGAAACATTATAGTTCCACACCTCACCAATTGACACAACATACACAGGATAAAAAAAGCTTCTTTTTTTTTGGTGCAATTGTTTTAACCTTTAGCTGTTTTAAAGAACACATTGTTAAATCAGGAGCTGAGCCGCCATTAAACCAACATAACTCATGAGGATCTGTTTATTTTCTGTGTTTCTTTATACATCGAAAGGACCAGGATGTTTTTTTCAGTACACTGAAAAAAGGGCTGTACGGATTCATTTTAACAATGATTTAATTAATATAATCATTTCTGGTTGCTGATACGATTCATAGTTGATATCGATTCATTTTTAGCCATCCAATTCACTGACCTGAAATTGATCCACAGCATCTTTAGCCAAAAATTCATGCAATGTGACTCAGAGAAACTGAATAGTACAGGTAAAGTTTTCCAAATTCAAAAAGTTTCAAAACATTGGAACAAAAAGCAGCTTTGTTCTGTTATGCAATAATTAATGTTAGTAATGTGTTGCATATCTGTGCAACACTGATGAAAGCTGTTTTTCTCTGCGTCATAATCAGCTGATTCACATTAATATGAAGTATGTTAATGAGCATTTGTTATTTAGGTAGCACCTGCGACTTCTCTCAAAGATTCAATTTTTTGTCTCAGTTTGTAATGCAACATTGAATAAATCTTTCTGTACCTTAAGAGTTATGGGAATTGCAATAAGAACTTGTTAAAAAATAATAAGAGCTGTTTTGATTAAAACTTATAGGAAAGGACCATACCCTTACGAAAGAAACGAATATTGCAACATACTCCAAAATATGTTAAAAAAGATGTTTTCAATAAGTTAGCAATGTACTCTTATATTTTAAAATATATTGGAAAAAATATGGATGGAAAGCCTATTTATTTTTATTGATTCATATATATTTAAAATCCACTGGTGTGCAAACAAACTTTATTTTATAATTGCTTGTATCTTTTGTTAGTAATTATAGGCAGGAACCAACATTTTTATTGGGATTTTATTATAAAAAGATGGATTAACCATATATGGCTATGTAATAGTTTAAAATGAGTTCATTGACTTTGACTATAATACTAGATGATTTTATATATATACATATATATATATATATATATATATATATATATATATATATATATACACACACACACACACACACACACTACTCTACTCTACCAGAGGCCTGAGAGCTTGAAGGTCCTGCGCAGTATCTTAGCTGTTCCTCGCACTGCGCTTTTCTGGACTGAGAGGTCTGATGTCTTTCCAGGGATCTGTTGTAGCCACTCCTCCAGGCGCTTCTTTACACAGCCTACACCTCGGGTCTTGTCTGGTGTGGTAGATCTGAGCCTCTATTGCTCTGGTGCTCAGTACTTGTTCGTGAGCTGCTAGTAACAAGAACTGTCCTGTAGGCCAGCCTTTTCTTGCCATTAGTAGGACTTCATGATATCAGCCACTTCATATATATGTATATAAATATGTATATATATATATATATATATATATATATATATATATATATATATATATATATATATACATATATATGTTAAAGTATATCGTATATATATATATATATATATATATATATAAAAAACTTGCCCCTTTCACCCTTTCGTGGGTGGTTTCTCACTCAAGCTCGGGTCCTCTACCAGAGGCCTGGGAGCTTGAGGGTTCTGCGCAGTATCTTAGCTGTTCCTTGCACTGCGCTTTTCTGGACTGAGAGGTCTGAGGTCTTTCCAGGTATCTGTTGTAGCCACTCCTCCAGCTTGGGGGTTACTGCCCCGAGTGCTCCAATTACCACAGGTACACTGTCACCTTCATTTTCCAGGCTTTCTCCAGTTCTTCTCTGAGTCCCTGGTATTTCTCCAGTTTCTCATGTTCCTTCTTCCTGATGTTCCCATCGCTTGGCACTGCCACATCCACCACAACGGCTTTCCTCTGTTCTTTATCCACCACTACAATGTCTGGTTGGTTCGCCATTACCATCCTATCAGTCTGGATCTGGAAGTCCCACAGGATTTTTGCCCTTTCATTCTCTACCACCTTCGGGGGTGTTTCCCATTTTGACCTTGGGGTTTCCAGTCCATATTCTGCACACATGTTCCTGTATATTAGTCCAGCCACTTGATTGTGGCGCTCCATGTATGCTTTACCTGCCAGCATCTTACACCCTGCAGTTATCTGCTGGATTGTTTCAGGTGCCTCTTTGCACAGCCTACACCTTGGGTCTTGTCTGGTGTGGTAGATCTGAGCCTCTATTGCTCTGGTGCTCAGGGCTTGTTCCTGAGCTGCCAGGATGAGTGCCTCAGTGCTGTCCTGTAGGCCAGCCCTCTCTAGCCATTGGTAGGACTTCTTGATATCAGCCACTTCAGTTATGGTCCGGTGGTACATCCCATGCAGGGGTTTGTCCTCCCATGAGGATCTGTCCTCCAGCACTGTATCCTCTGCTCTCCATTGCCTGAGACATTCACTGAGCACACTGTCAGTTGGGGCCTTGAGCTTGATGTACTCATGCATCTTGGATGTTTCATCCTGGATAGTGGCTTCTACGCTCACTAGTCCTCGGCCTCCTTCCTTGCGGCTAGCATACAGTCTCAGGGTGCTGGATTTGGGATGGAACCCTCCATGCATGGTGAGGAGCTTTCGTGTCTTAACATCTGTGGTCTGTACCTCTTCCTTTGGCCATCTTATTATTCCTGCAGGGTATCTGATAACTGGCAGTGTGTAGCTGTTTATTGCCCGGGTCTTATTTTTGCCATTGAGCTGGCTTCTCAGGACTTGCCTTACCCGTTGGAGGTATTTAGCTGTTGCAGCTTTCCTTGTTGCCTGCTCCAGGTTGCCATTTGCCTGTGGAATTCCGAGGTACTTGTAACTGTCCTCGATGTCTGCTATTGTTCCTTCTGGGAGTGAGACCCCTTCTGTGTGGACTACCTTGCCTCTCTTTGTCACCATCCGGCTGCATTTCTCGAGCCCGAATGACATCCCAATGTCAGTACTGTAGATCCTGGTGGTGTGGATCAGGGAGTCAATGTCACGTTGGCTCTTAGCAAATAGCTTGATATATATATATATATATATATATATATATATATATATATATATATATATATATATATATATATATATATATATATATATATATATATATATATATATATATATATATATATATATATATATATATATACACCGTAATTTCCGGACTACAAGCCGCTACTTTTTTCCTGCGTTTACAGCCTTGCGGCTTATTCAGTGACGCGGCTAATTTATGGATTTAATTAGCGGCCGCCATGTACGTACTTTCGAACTCAGTGAATAGTTTGAATTCTCTATCTGACACCAAGCACGAGGCATTTTTATTCAACACACCTCTTAGCAGCCAAACAGCATGGACTTGACTTCAGGTCTTAGACACTTCAGTCATGGTTCAACAAAACGAAACACGCATGCCCGGCCGCATCCCAGAATCCTTTGGGGCCATTAGACCCAACGTGCACGTGATCGCCGCTACATTATGATGAAGCTTTCAAGTTAAAAGCAATCGTTAAAAGCAGCGTAAAAAAGTCCACCGTCACCAACGGGTTTGGAAAAGCCGATTTGCTGCGTGACGGAGAGAACAGCGCATGGAGTGAATTTACACTCCATTTACGGTTTCTAAGGAAACCGTAAAAGCGGAATTTTGCTTTGAAAAACTCACAGCCTCCGTGTGAGCTGGAGACATCTTTTCCTGCTGATTGAGCTGTGGGGCCGATGGCAGTCTGATGGCTCCCACACGTAACAACGCACCCGCCCCTCATACACAAAACGTACAGTATTAAGTCCGATTGCTTTGCACAGAAACGATTTGCTCCATCCACCGGCGCAACGGGGACGAAGTGCTCCTCCTTGAAGCTGCCCTGGCCAGAGGTGTCGGAGTAGATAGGAAGGGGAGACAAGGAGCGCGCGGGGCGGGAGCGGAGCGCAGAGGCGTCCGCGGAGTGCAGAGGCTTCTGAATTCTGACGCACGCGCCGCACTGAGGCGCGCGTATCGCGCTGAGGCGCGCGCTTTTCAGTCGCCGCTGCTTTATTTTACCGTTGTGTTTTCTAACCAGTCCTGTTACTCCCATAACGCTGCTGCGACACAAGCGGAAGGAGAGCTTTTCCCGTTCACCCCTCCATGCACTGCTGCTACTTGCTAATTCTTAAACACGTACAACAGAATGGCGAGCCGGGCGTTGGCCCCGCCTTTAGCCCCTAAGACTCATGGGAAATGTGGAATCGCGGATGTAAATTTCCTCATTATAACTGAGGGATGTAATGTTGATTATATGGTTACTGTTTGTAATTTTATGTTAGATACCTACATTGTCAATAAGTAAAAAAAAAAATGAAATAAAAACACCATAACTGAGGGACTTGTGAACAGAATATAGGTCCATGCTGTTTGACAGATGACGATACACTCAAATACGTGACCCAGAGGCAAAACTGGCACCACCCACAATGTGCTAATGAATTGCACTTACTCTGGGAGGCTGGGCGTGATCTGTCAGGATGACAATACCGGCTAACACATGCGCGGCTTGTACTCTGACGCGGCTTGTGTATGTATAAAAGCAGTCAAACACGTGAATATGGGTGGGTACGGCTTGTAATCGGGTGCGCTTTGTAGTCCGGAATTTACGGTATATATATATATATATATATATATATATATATATATATATATATATATATATATATATATATATATATATATATATATATATATATATATATATATAAAGCGCAGTGCTAGGAACAGCTAAGATACTGCGCAGGACCCTCAAGCTCCCAGGCCTCTGGTAGAGGACCCGAGCTTGGAGGAGAAGTTTTTTTGTTTTTTTATATATATATATATATATATATATATATATATATATATATATGTAATACCTTTTTCAATATAGATGGCTTATATGAGATTGTCGGAATGTCAAGTGGCAAATGCAGTATACTTGTATAGTGCATAATTAATGGACATTATATCAGTGAATATACTGTAGGAGACTTCAGTACATATTAGACTGAATGGCATTATGTGAAATACAATATATGAAAACATAAATAATTGCAGTGTTTTAATCTACTGATAAATATAAATATATAGAGAAATATTTAATTTTTTGATAAGGTTACTCCCAGTAAAACAAAAATGTATGTACTAAACTTATCTGAACAACTCATGCAAAAAGTTCAAAACCGAGATGGTGTCTTATTTGAGTCTTGGCAAATCTCTATTGAGATTGGCAGTGCAATTTTTTCATTCCACATTTTTTTCATAGAAAAATATCCCCATATGCTCTGTGCTTGTAGCGCAACAACTGGACCAACACGGCCACCGTAGCCAGTGTTTACATGACATTAACAGAGTAGCAGAGTAACAATGAGGCACAACAACTTACCGAAATATGATCAGATGAATGCAGGTTCATTAAAACAACTTTAAGCCGATACAATTTGCTTCTCACACTGTTCTCACACAATGTCTCCTTAGCCTCAGCCCTACCAAAGTAACAATAAAAAGTGTTCTACCTGACGTTAATACAGATGTTCAAAATATAAATATAAAATATAAAGTTTAAACAGGTGAACTATCCCGACAAGGATAACTTGAGTAAGTTGCATTGCCCCACCCTTGTAATTCCTGGCCAATGACTAAACAGATCTTTAGTCACATAAATTTTGTTCATAGGCTTTGGTCTGGAACAGAAACCTCCAGTTGACGGCAGTCTGAATAGAGTTCAAATGCAAGGTTCGGGACTCAATCCGGTTCAAATTAAGCGGACTCAGTCTGGACCAGTGCATTTTGAATACACTCAGACATAGAAAAGAAATGCCTATTGACTTGGACTTAAGTATGTGATAACAGTAAACATTTTAACTGAAGTTTATACAATCTGAGATGTAACTCCCTGGATCAAAGTCAGCTTGTTGGGTAGTCCATCCCATAACAACTTGAAACAGTCACAATTCCGTTTAACTTTCACTGAAATAAAATCATAAAAAGTTCTGCTTTATTAGGAGAACTTTATAGCCATAAAGGAGTCGTAAGTCTGTTTTTGTAAATGTGGTTTTCTGTATGTGATGGGAGGTGTTTGATGGGAAGAGCAGGATGGTGAAAGATGATGTTAATGTCCTGCGCTCAGAGTGCCTTCCTTTCTTGTTGTGAGATAATCTGCCCATCGATTTGTAAAAATGCTTGAAAATTAAATGAGCGTCTTCCATCCCACTTAATCAGGAGGTCATATTGATCAGGCCTCTGACAGAATCATTTAGATCAGAAGGAGAAGAATAGGAAGCCATATCATACAATATCATGTCAGAAAGGAATAGGATGCCCTTATCTGTAGATTTCCGGACATTGGGAAAGCGAAGCCCTGCGTGGTAGAAAATTCCATTAGAATCTCATTATCTAAAGTTCCCTGCTCAGAGAGATATAACACATGCATGTTTTGGACAAAACCCATGAATTTGACTTTATTTTTTTCAATAAAGATGCAGAAAAAAACAGGTAAAGTTCTGTTTTTAAGTTTTACATTCAACTATAATATCAATATCAAATACTTTTTTTTTAATTGTTAGAAAAGCGAATATTTAAAAATGTAATTTTATTATTCATTCTCAGCTGAATTTGCACAACAGCTGATTTGTATATAACTTTACTCACTAACTGATGCATAGCTTAAATGTAGTGTTAACGCATATCCTTCTCTGCCTCTTTTTTATTCTCTTTTTAATTCTCTTTGAACCTTAAACGCATTCAGAGTGAACAGCAAAGTTAGATTTTCAGTGTACATGAAAACCTGCTTCCTTACTCTGCATATGACAATAAACCCCTTTGAATCTTGAATCTCAATGACTTATATATTTTTGTTACTTTTGGATAATCTTAGAATGAATTTTAATGCTTCAAACAGAAAACCAGAGGTTGCACGGTACAAAATGTATGTGAAAACACATTGACTGTAATCTCAAGGTTGGGATATATTTTCATAAATTATTTTTATTTTTATTGATTATCTGGCACAAACATGTTTTTGTTTAAACTGCTTAAGATGTTTGTTAATGTAAATCTGCTTTATTGTCTCTAGTTTTACTAAAAATGGCTTTATTTGCTTCATCTAAAACCCTCATTTTGCTTTCACTTTGTGTTAATTGCTCTCACCCGGTTTCAGCCTCAGCTGTGGATCATTGTTTGATTGTCCTCAGCTCATATAAAGCTCCTCAGTTCGGTTCTTTGGTCTTGTCACATTTTCATGGCTTATTGATGACTTTCATGCTGATTCTGAAATGAACCAGCTTGTTTTTTTTAGTTGATGCCATTTTATCAACTTGACTCTGATGTGTAGGTGTCTCATAAAGGCAAAACAAAAACTAAAGCAGAGCTGTATGAACATAATTTGCAATTTTAGGATTTGGAGTAAACTATTATAAACTATCAATTGCAAGAAAAATTATTTTTTTCCGTTGAGTTTCTCTGTTGGCTATTTGTGTCCCAAGTGCTTTCAAATTAACCAAAATTATTTTTTTATTTACTGAGCAGCTTGAGCATTTACAGTGTAAACCTGTGTTGTTGCTAGCTTGGGATGTCAGCTGCAGAATGGCTGTTTCACTGAGTAAAAAAGAAGTGACATCCCTCCAAAAGACAGCTATGGACTCACCCCCCCTTTCTGTTTGTGTCAACAGACCCCTCACATGTCCTTGCACCAGCAGAGTTTGCATACTTATGCAAAGTTTAAACCTGTAATGCATTTCCCATAAAGGCAGAAAGTGCCCAATCACACCTAATGGCAGCATGTTAAAACACAGAGTGTGCAGCCTCCGGGGATCCATATTCTACCCAGAGTGCATTGACCACTGTGACTGCATATACAAGTCGCTGTGTTGTGATCAAAAGACAGTGGAGGGGGGGGGGGGGCAGAATCAGCTCTCATTATGGCAGTGAGACATCCATTTGAGCATTTTTAATATGTGTATCCTATTAGGCGGTTTAAGTGCTTTTTGATAATTGTGCTTTGTACTTTTACAGCACTTCAGTCTATTCCCAGTTCAATTTCCTCTTTTATCGGACGTTTGAAATATTGATCTCTGACAGATAAAAGCAAACACCATAATCTCACTCGAGTGAGCTGGAGAGTGAAAGCGCGGTGTGAGGAGGAATCCACTGGGGAGTGGTCGCCGCGCCAACCACTCTTTGTTTTATTACCTTTTATTCGTCAACAGAATTTGCTTACTGCTTTGGGATATTTATGTAAAGCACCTGCACCCTGATAGCCGACTGATATGACCATCTCTCCCGGTGACCCCCCCCCCCTCTCTCCCTCCACGCCGCCCTCCTCTTACTCTCCACCAACCTGCCCCCTCCCCTTCCATCAACCCCTGTGACACTTTGCAAAATGCAACACAGGGGCTCCCGAGGTGCTTCCGATGATTGCTGCTGCTTAAACTGCTGTCAGCGCTGTCAGGATAACAGTGATTTATCTCCATAGCACTTTATGGAAGTTAGTGTTTTCTGTTAACCTGAGAACTCCAATGTTGCACGACGCTGGCTCGCCGTCGCATTAACCTGAATCAATCACGTCTTGATTTTTCCATAAAAGAAAAGCCCTCTGTAAATAACACTCGCCGCATATTGCTGCCGTGAATACACTGAGCTCTGCTGCACGGCTGCTGGGCTTTGGCTGTTTCTGCAGATATCATTTTCAAACATTCTCATGTCAAGACAGGGATTTGATGCCTTGACTTATGTGCGTTATTTCTCAAGATGGAGCAATAGTTGAAACCAGTGAGAACTGTGAAACAATAACACACATTGATTATGAAACCCCTGTGTTCTCTGGTTTGAATCCTCAGTTTTAGATGACAGGGCGCTCTCGAGATAATAGGACGGGTTGTTTTGATGTTTAAAGCATTGCTAATCTCCTAAAGCCTTTGCTTTCTCGTCCTGCTGCATATTTGCAGGCCTGTCAGTTTGAGAGAGGATGCAGGAAGAAGGTCCTCTGAGCAAATGAATTTTCTTTCTTTCTTTTCCCACCTGTTTTTCCTTTTTAGCTTTGCAGACACTATTTGAGATTTACTGCAAACATTTGACCACCGGCATGGTGTATTGACTCAGTTTGACAAGCGTAATCCTTTTCTTCTTTCCAGTCACTTCCATTCTGCAATCAATCAGAGCATCAATGCCCTGCAGACTGCTATGAAGTGCAGAGTGTTCGATCATGAGCCAGGCACCTTGTGGACCTTCACTATAATATAGTGATTGATTCATCTTCAAAGATATCTTAAGTGGTTAGCTGGGCGCGGTATGTAATGCGTTTTGTTGACTGCAGCCCTTTTTCTTTTCACCCGGCTTGCAATCTTTCAAAATGGCAACACAAGCTCATGCTTAAAAATTGAAGTCAGGACAAATACTCTGCAGCACTTTTGATGTGATTCACTCCCACTCAGCTCCTGAATTTCTCATTTGGGATAGGACATTGAGGGGGATAAAAATGTGGAACGTGTCAAGCAGTGTACAAACAGCGGACAATGTCTGAATTCATTGGAGCATGCTACAGGGACGTCTATGTTTCAAAATTGCATATTCGAACTCAGGCCACAGATGTATAAAAGGCTGGAGTAATCTGGCCGTAACCCCATACTTTAAAGGAAACTTGCAGCTGGCCTATACTTTGCTCAAACATAGAATAAGATCAAATAATAGCATTTAAAGTTTCTGCACAACTCAAAGTGACAGGTCTGCAATACCACACATGTCCACTTGTGCGTGGATTTGATACCCCCTTCTCCTACCCGCTCTTATTCTCAACATGGTCCTCATAGCAGAGACAAAGGACCGGTTTTTACCTCATATCTCATTCACCTATCGATATTCAACAGAGGAAGAAGATAAGAAACAGAATGTATCTTCTAACAGGGTCAAAAACCTTTGTGTTAACTAATAAAATAGGCGATCCCTGCATAAATGAAGACAGTGTTCCCCTCAAACAATAAGACGAAGATGAGGTTGGGTTGATGTGGAAGGAGACGGGGGCTGGAGTGGGGCAAGGAAGTGTAGTAATTACAGCAGAGGCAGTGTCAGTGACCTCTAGATTGCACTATCTTGTCTCCTTTGTGGCTGTCTTTGCAGCCCTCCTCATTGAGTGAAATTGTATCTTTTCACTTTAGCTCTCTTAAAAATGTGCATGGCATTGGGAGCCAGTGAGGCGTGAATTTTTCTTTTTCCTTTTTTTTTTTTCATGCCTTTTTCTCACCCCCTTCCTCCAGCCTCCCACAGCTGCCCCTCTCCACCATCCCCACTGTCTTACTGGGAGGTATTTCATGAACAGCTGGGTCCCGGGAGAGGAGAGGTTAGTGAAAGAGGCGCACTGTGTATAATTCAATGATTATCAGGTGTGTGTACTTGTGTGTGTGTGTTTATATGTATTTGTGTTTGTGTGTGTGCGTTCCTCCCCCTCCTATTGGCAGGTGTCAGGTGACGGGCAGGCCATGTCAGTGCCTGTCAGCTGGCTTTCTGTTGGAGCAGTCACACTGTTCACAACATTACCATAAGCTGATGAGTGCGGCTCAGGCCCGTCTTAACACACGCCCTCTGATCCCAAGCTCGGATGTCACACGACAGACTCAGACTCTGTCAACTCCAAAGCACCATCTTTTCTTCTGCTCTGTCACGCACTTTTGTTCAGCTCAAACCAGCTTTGTCCAACACGGGAAGAAGAATTCACACACAACGGAACATTTTGAAAGCACCGGCTACATGTCTGAGTCTCGGATGAAAAGCACCTTTAGTTCCGGAGCCAGGAGCTTTGTTTATGTATCTGTAAATAATCTTTTACATGAATTTGGTCACTTTTTTTATAGCAGTTGTTGGGTTACAAAAGTCTGCACTGGGAAAACCTGTTCAAATGTCTTCAATAGTAGAAATGAATCCATGATGTCTATGTGCAAACTGAAAAACACTTTCTTTACCATTGCATCCAAACACAGAGACCACACGTGTTTACACATTCAAATGATTTGGGTTCAGAAGTTTCTGCTGTGCTGAAACCCCCGTCTGCACATCACCAGCACAAGCACTGGGGGGGATTAGTTCAGGTTGTATTCAAAGATGGGCTTGCACCTGTGCTACCCTTAGCATGCTCATTTCCATTTTCCTCCTCAATGTGGTTTCTTTTAAAGGTGGAGGGCAGAAGTGAATTTGGTTTGATGGCTGCGACGGCTGCTTCTGCTCATGTCGTCAAAGATGCAGGACCATCTGTGGGACTCGAGAGGAGCAGCACCTCCTTAACCCTTAATTCTTCTATGCTTGCTTCTTCACAGTAATTTTTTTTATTTTGAAATGCAGAAATCCATTATGGATATGTTTTAAGTGAAATACAATAGCATCTAAAACTCTGGTAAATTGTGTTTTTTTATTTTTATTTTATTAAATATTATTTGTGGGTAAAGACATTTCTTTAATATTACGTCCCACATTTTTTCATCAGAATCTGCAGATGTTTTGAAGGTGTACATAGCTGCTGGCAGCTCTGATCGATGACATTAGCTGCGACAAAATACATAAAAAAGGGAATCAATGCTAATAAAGTGAGCTCAGCCTCACAGGAGAGCTCCTGCCACTCCCACTCACCTCTGGATCACTTGTCTGTCTTGTTTGGCTTTTTGTAAAACATGGCTGTCCAGCTGTGACACAAGGTTCAGGTGAGGGATCACGTCTATTAAAGATAACTAATCACTGGGTTTTAGCAAAACATAAGCCGCTCTTAACTCTTAGTTGAAGATTCAGTTAATTGTGATTTTAAAATATTGAATTCATGTTTTTTCTACTTGGTTTACACATAACATTTTTGACAGAAATTCAATTGCAAAATTAAAATGTGCTCTAAACAAGAGGCTTTCAGCTTCTACTGTTTGACCAGCTACTGGAAATGATAAATGAAAGAGGAAAAAAATATTTTTTTATGTTTTTTTTATAGCACAACAAATCTTTGATTTGACTCTAAATGTGTTTTTGTAAAATCAGGATTTGGCTAATGATTTCAATCATCAAGACTTGGCTCCACTCTGCATACCTGTGCTCACCTTCCCACTGTAACCACGTCTCCCTCACTTAAGTCTCAAGCACCTGTTAAACTGTGAAACACTTGACTGCCCCACTGTGCTCTCAGCGTAATCTTGACATACTTAGTCCAGTGAGAGTAGGAAAAATGAAATATGTCTTAAACATTTATTATCTTAAATACGTACCTTTTTTTTTTTTTTTTGCATTTGGTTGTTGTTTTTTCAGACTCTGAATTCTGCATAAAGGTCAAGTTGCATAAGGTTTGCTTGAATCAGTCTCTATTATTCATGGAATAAATGTTTCCAGGAAAAATGAATGAACCTTACTCTGCTTTGTCATTCTGAAACTTTTGACTTTGTTTATCCTGAGATCAGATTTGTGTCACAAGGCGCTTGCCTGAACTTGAGTCACCTTCACCTGCCATCATATGAATAAAGTAATCTGCTGTCATTTTATTTCTAACTGTGGATGAGATTGCAGGGATTTGACATAAAAACCAAAGCTTTTTGCACACTAATATTTGATTTCTGTTTGTACAATTGTTATGTTTCTATTATGTAAAGCACTTTGAGTTGTAACAGTAAAGGTGCTTTTTAAATAGTTATTTTGAAATTGTAAATAATTAATTATGACATAAAATTGAATGAAAATAAGACATTTTCAACATTTACATAAATATTGTCCAATCTTTTTTCACGTCTTGAATTTATATATTAAAGGCCCTTATTTTTTTTTTTATTTTTTTTTTTTTGTTTGATCTAATAAATGTTTTTTTTTTATTTTTTTTTATTGAACAATTGCAACATACAAAACAAGAAAATACAACAATTATGCACATATAATGTACAATAGAATTCTGAATACAGAACAAACATGTTGCATTCTTTAAAAAATACTAATTATTAATAATAAACACAAAAGGGAATAAGAAATAAAAAGAAACAAAAAAAAAAAAAGAGAAAAGAGAAAATGCGAGAGTAATATTGTCTATAAAAGGAAAACTCTGTTTTTAAGTAACTGGTTCAATAATGGTATAATTTTCCTCAATCAATTATTCAAAGAACCTGGATTATTATATAACTACTCAGAGTTCACTATGCAGTATAAAATACCAATAACTCCCAAAGAATTTGTAGTAGTGTTTGATGCCGTCCCGTCTGGGCTTTGCATGTTATTCAGGGGTTTCTACAGCGCTCATCCTCTGACTCTTCATCCTCCTGATGTGCTCAAATCTCCTCTGGGGAGTTTCTGCTTCACTTCCGCTAAACAGTTGAACCCAAAAATCAGAGCTTTGTTCCAAGATAATTTAGTTTCTGTTCCATCAGCTATCTTTTATTGGGCTAATTTCACTTCTAACATTGATTGGAAAAAAGTCTGGTCTTTACCACAAAAATACTTCTTAACAAATAAAGTCAAAGAAATCTCTTTTAAACTCCTACACAGATTTTATCCAGCAAAGCATTACTTAACTAAATTTAAGGCTGACATAAACACCAGTTGTACTTTCTGCCAGAAACAACCTGAAACCTGCTCTCATTTATTCTGGTCTTGTGAATTTACATACAGATTTTGGAAAAACATTCACAAATTTATCACCGATTGTATTTTTGCTGACATACAACTTTATTATAAAAACATACTTTTTGGTTTTCATAGCTTTGATGTCAAAGACCGTGATGCTTTCTTTTGTGTAAACATGGTATTATTTATCGCTAAATTTCATATACACAAAAGAAAATTTTCCAATAAAAAACCGCCCTTATTTCACACTCCTTTGATATGTTGGGTCCGCTGACAGATTGTGATCCGGAGAACAGCGCCTCACAGTGGTGGAACCTGGAAATGCACCCCCTTCCTCCTTTTTTTTAGACTGCACAGTACATTTACAAACAAGAGCAGCCACTATGCCCCTGAGATCATCAACGCTGTTTATCGTTTGATCAACTATGATTGATGCTCAGTTAATACAAATTAAAGTTTGAGTATTTTCCCTGCTTAGGGACCCGTGAAGAGGTTCAATTGCAGAGCAATCTCATTAATTTGAGAGCTTGTTTCATAGGGAGGATCAGGGCTTTTTTTTTTTTATTCTGGAATGCAGATGTGTGAGGGACATAATTAGTAGATAAGAGTCCTAATTGGATCCTGCTGTGTGGCTGCACTGGGTTGGGCCTTTGCTATGTTTTACAAGTTTCCCAGTGTGTAGGTGCACTTCTTTATAACTCGCACACACGCTCCATCCATCACAAAGAAGGAGAAAAGGTGCATGGCTTTGATAATTTGGTTACATTACTATCATAGCAGAAACTTCTAAACATTTTGTATGAGTTCACAAAGTGTTGTTGAAACACATGAGAGTGAATTTTGAAGTCAACAAAGTTCATTAGGATGATTGTAAAACGTCGAGCTCAGTCAAGATTTCCACTTTCTTTTGCTGACTGGAATGCAAGCTGAAAACATCAAACAGACCTGCATGCTGACTTCACAGCACTCCTGTAGTGTTTCTATGATCAGGGTGTTTCTTGCTAGACTTGCCTCCCATGAAACCTTTGGGAGCTGCAGGAGCCCAAAAGACCCCCCCCCCCCCCCCTGCTGCAGCAACCTTTTTCAATGGCTGATTAATTTACACAGCACTATCTTTTAGCTGGACCCACAAATGGGGGAGTCTATCGTTCATCGTGTTTCCTTTTTCCCAGAGCAGACGTGAGTCCGACAGCCCTCATCTAGGTGGTCTGATCTCCTCCTCCTCCACCTCTGTCAGGAGTGAGAGCTGTGTAGCAGACTAAAAGTGGAGATCCAGTGGCACAGCAGGGCTGAGAGGCGATGGGAGGAAACGAAGGGTGTGGGAATGGGGAGGAAAGGACTACAGCACTGGGTGGTGGATCTCCCCCAGCTGTGCCCATCTGAGGGGAAAAGCAGCCCAGAGGAAGCTCCATTAGTTCCAATGCAGACCCAGTGGCCAAATGCACCATCGGAGCAGAAACACGCCCTGACTCTCCTCAAGCAACCGCCACCCTCCACACTCCATTATTTTTAAGGAAAGATGTTCCAACAACTGGAATCAAGCCTCCTACTTTCAGTTGATTGTTTTCATTACGTTTTCTTTTTTCAAATAAAAGTTTCTGAAAACAAACTTTGTTTCACTTTTTATTTTTAATTATGTTTTGCATAATATAGCTAATTTATTATTTCATGTTTGTAGTACAATTCTGTTAAAGATCCACTCCCATGAAAATGTTATTTTTGGTGTTTTTAACATGTTTTCTTGGCATTTATCTGCTGATGGAGGACCTTTCAAAATAAAACAGCAATATTAACTTTTTATTTTAAAAACATGAGAACTCTTATTTTTATCCCCTCGTCGAAAAAAAAAACCTACAAATATTATCCAACCCTCAACTGATCCATATCTGTTAATTACCATTGTAGTTTACTTCTCCCACACTGGCCCGTCCACTTCCTCCATGAAAGCGGGCGGATTTGTCGGCTCTGTGGCCTCTCTGTGACACCAACAACTCGTGCCTCGACCTGTTAGCTCTCCCTCAAGATATTGTTTCAGTATTTTTTTGATGTTCCCTGTGTCTCCTTTATGCTCCTATTGATGATTTATCCTGTTTTCTTGGCAGCAAAAACACTTAATGAGCTACTTAAAAATGTATTCATGCAGTTGTGCTCTTATGATAAACATCTTGAGTTCGTTGGTCAGGTTTTTGACCCTTTGTGTTTCTTTGATGGCTGAACACTTTAGCCGTCTCCCTCATTAAGGTTGTTTATGTGTCTGCTGCCTCCTTTTTTGTAGCTGATACCACCTAGTTTGTCTTTTGTGCCTGTGTCTCCATGTGAACATGGTTTGCGCCTGTTTGTTTATGTGTCTCGTAAGTCTTGGCCAAGCAGTCTTGTCCTGGTTTCCTGCTGTGGTGTCCGTCATTCTTGCATCCATTGACATTCAGACTGAGCAGCTGTGCCTCTTCATGTTTTTCAATTAGACATCCCTTTAGGCCTGCCTCTTTGGAACTTTAGGGGCAAATGGGCTCTGTCCACACCTACTGGAAACAAATCTTTTGCATGAAGAGTTATATTTCTGTGAGAAAACCTAAGAATGCACAAAAGTGTGGTTTGAGAATTAACAAAACCCCCAAACAAACCTGAATTAGGAGAGGAAGTTTGATTCATCCCAACTTAATGTCTACCCTAGAGACGCCTGAAAAACATGCAAAACAACAAAAAAACACAACTAAACAAACCAAAAGACTTGCACAATTTAAATCACAACAGCTGTGCTATTCACTTCCCCACCACCAAGCATGACCTGGACCCAGACTGAGCCCTGAGGAGACACACTATTGATCTGCACAGCCAAGAAAGCCAGCTGCCATTAAAGCCATGACAGTAGAACTGTACAGCATTGATCGGCAGCGCCGGGGCCACACCATATTATTTATAGAGGAGAGCTCCATCCTTTACTCTCTTATGTCTGATAATTGATGGCAAGTGGGGCCTTGCTTCCTACCCTGACCCTGACAAGCTGAAAGTCAGATGGATTACATCTAACACAATTATGATTGATATTATCAGATTACGCCATGCACAACAAGGCATGCAGGCTGAGCAGAGCTGAGGTATTCACTCTCTCAGGATGTCTGGCTTAATTCCTCCAGTGGGAAAAAGGCTGGGTCTGCGGTGAAGGTGCATGTGTGAACGGGGAACCTTTGTGTGTTCATGAGAAAGTTGATCACGAGCCAGACGGAGCGTGTTTAAGGGATCCCAGCAGAGGCAGTGGAGTGGCTGAAAATTATACTAAAGTAATTTACCAATACTTCCCAATGTTATTACTCTAGTAGACATGGCAAGTTCCAGTAATAAAATGAGCAACAGTTAAAAAAAATAAAAAACAAACTGGTGAAAATCTCAAATACGGACTCACTTTTAAATGTAAAATTAAAACTCCTGTTCAACCTGTCCACTAACTAAAAGTGTTTTTAACTGTGGTGTCATAATCATTTCCAGGTTAGAAGTTTAGTTGAAAGCAGTTGACTAAACCCTTTGGAGTTCTTGGGTCCACAATAGTTAATAACTCACTTTTCACCGTTTCTTTATCGCTAAAGAGAAGCTTTTGAAATTGAAGACTGTCAGTCGGTGTTTGGACCCCTCCTTGTGTCGAGCCCTTCACTCATAAGAGACGCGGCTTGCAGAAAGGGGGGATCAAGGGCGGAGCTAGTCAGCTCAGCACCAACGGGTATGCCCATGTAGAGGAAATTTTGGAAATGGACGCTTCAGATAAACATGAAATATGGCTTTTTTTTATTTAGGTTGTGGGATTTTGGTTAAAAACCTCATAATCATAATTAAAATACTACTGGGGATATTTTTATAAAAGACAATTGTCACATAGACTTCAAAACAATAAAAAGCCATAAAACACAAAAGAATAAAATTAACAACAATCAAAAGACAGACAAAATGTAAGGAAACGCTTTGGCTAAAACTTTGTGAAGGCACTGTATAGACAGGGCAATAATTTACAACGATGAATCACAAAATACTCAATAAGATGATAAAATGAGTTTTGTAAATGGTAGGTTAAAATAATGTCTCTAACATTAAAAAATCTCTGCAGATTCATAAACACTCAGATCTTCAGGTAAGTTATTCCACAGATGAAGACCACAACACTTGTAATTTATAGTATTAATATTTTTTCAAGTACTGAGTAAGTGTTAACCATTTGGTTTGTTTTTTTTTTTAGTCTGATTAAAATTATAGAAAATTCTCTTACATTTTCTGAAAAAATGAAATAAATTTAAACTCTATGTTTAATCTTACAATTATGATTAGGCTGTTTATACCCTAAACCTCAAAAATGTGTTTTCCTGGATGTAGTTTCTGCTGAGCTACAGGAGTTTATTAAAAATTTGCCTCTGAGTTGTGGGGGGAACTGTTGGAGTGGAGTAAGCCTGCCCCCATTTCCTGTCATCCATCTGTTTACACTCTCTCTCCCTGGCTTACAGCCCCTCAAACCCCCAACCTAGCATTGCCCGTGCAAAAAAATGCCAAACAATATTGCAGGTGTAGAGTTTTGAATAAGAAAGCCAGCTCAGACGAGGAAAAGAAAGACTTATATGGATCTATTTTTCTGCAAGTGGATATATCAGAATGGAGCGGGAACAGTTTAAGAAGCACAGTGGCAAATTTTCAACGAAAGAAATACTATTTTCTTTTTCAAACGGCGTTTTTTCATCTGCTACTGATTCACAACAGTTTTAATAAAGAAATACTCTGAAATGTAATAGTGATCTTAACTTTTTTATCATGAGAAAAAGGCCAAAACTCATTAAAAACACCAAAAACACAAGTTTGATCGGTGTGGGTCTTAAAGGTAAAAGTACAAAGTATGGTGCAGTAAAGAATGTTTGAACTCTAGTTCAGGAAGTTAATTAAAAAATGTTGTTATCCTTTTAATAATCTTACTAAATTCAAGTTGTTTAAATCACTTATGTATTAGTGAGTAAAATCTTTTTCTAAATCTTGATTTATTACATCAGATTTGATGTAAAACTGTCGTGCTGTAAGTGCAGGTTCTCGTGTTTTCCCAGCAGGTTTAATGAAGGCACAACTGTAGCTCTACTCACAGTAATTTAAATTAATCAAACAGAAATCTTTGAATGTAAAGTCATTGCATTTTCCCATTGATTGATTTACTCCCCAAGTACAATGATCGGATTGAGAGCACAACATTTTCTTCAAACTCAGTAGTTTAACATTGTTCAATGCCTTTGTGGTTTCTCTGTGGAAAAAAAAAAAAAGAAAAATGAGCAGAAAAATCTCTGTCATGGGAGATCAATTTAAATAACTAGGTCAGAAAGTCTTTCATCTTTAATATGACTCTCTGAAACCTATTTCTCAACCTCAAAAGAATACAGATTCTGCTTTCGTAATAAAAGTTTTTAGGTAGTGCAAGATTTTTTTTTTTTTTAATTTACACACAAATGTTCAAAAGCTTGAGTGTGTGGATTTGCACAATTCCGAAGCTGCTCTTGTAGCCATGCAGGCCTGAATGTGGCACATTCACATCACAAACTCTTCCTGTCCCATCAATGACCAGCATACTGCTCTCAATCCATTTCTTTATACACTATTATTATGAGGTTTACTTGCATTTTTGCCTCTAATCCAATAACTCCGAATGACTGTAATGCGATTTAGACATTGTTTATTATTCAATTACAGGACATATCTACCCCTCACAAGCATGCAAAGCCTGCCCTTAAAGCCTCTTTTTATGGCTCAGAAGTTTCTGCATTCTGTGGAGATCATCGTGGTGGGGAATTGAATTAACATGACAGAAGGACCAGCTTCTTAAAGGGCTTAAACTGCAACGACAAGCCCGTTAAAATTCATTTTCCACTCTGATTGGATTTAGTGTATTCATCATTGCTTCACAGATATGTCTGTTCTTCATCCATATTTGAGGGCAGAAAAAAAAGATAAATCTCACAAATTGGTTCCTGTCTCTTCTCGTTAAAGCGATGGAGATTTATGGCTCAACTGGAGTACAAAGTCTCAGCTGCTTGTCCTGCCCCGTCAACGATAGCCTTCAAAATAAACCAGCAGGAATTGTGTGGGCCCAATGAAGTGACAGCAATTTCTCTAAATCAGATTAAAATAGTCTGTTTTCTATGAAATGATTATGCTTGTTTTATTTGAAAAGCAAACATTCTTATTTCATTTTGAGGATGGATGTCTTTGACACTGACATGTCTTTATGTAACTGTCACTGAGAAACACAGATTTTATAGAGCTCCATTTTCCTACAATAATTCCAGACAGTTCTTAGACACTTTCATGGCAAGAGGCCATTTTTGTTTCTCAACGTGGCACAGCTGGCTAAAAACTGTCCAAGGGTGGACTGATAGTTTGATGGTTCCTGTATGAAGTCCACTTTCTTCTGTTTTTATAAGGGTAGAAGTTTAATTTACTAATACATTTGTGAAATGAATCCCCAAAGACAAAGAAACTAATAAACTACACTAACATAGGTCCCACATCCCAAGTCAATTTTAGTGGTTTATAGAGACAAAGACCCCTAACTGTGTGTTGTGATGGTGTACCCAAAGTCTTGGTCACAACTGCCCTCAAGGCAAATCTGCACGGAGCACACAGGTGGGCTGCGCCAAATATAAACCTTCTCAGAGCTTTCTCTGGGTGACTGAGCTTAACACCCTACCTCCAAGGGAGCAACTAGCCACCTTATGGAAGAAGCTCCTTTTACCCGGAGCTCATAACCATAGGTGAGTATTTGGAATGAAGATCAACCGGTGAATGAGACCTATGCTTTCTGAGTCAGCTCTCGCTTTACCAAAATGCCTTATCTCGTAGAAAGATGCCTCAAACAAAACGTTCTATAACATTCTCATGGTGTGCAGCAGTGCAAATGTAGGTGGTCCATGTCAAAGTAACCTTTCTGGCAAAAACAAATCCACAAAAGCACTACTCAGACTAGCTTTTGTTGAACATGTTCAACAGCAATCCTTGGTAACCCTTGACCCTTTTGATGGGTCAGCACTGTTCCATCCCTAAATCCCCTTTGATATGAAGCCATGCTGACCAGTAATAAACCGCAGCAGCAGCTGCTTTGGATACACTGATCCATTTGTTTACCATATAAGTTTAAACTTTTTAAACATGTACCATTTTGTTTTTTTTCCAGTTTCTAAAACTGCTTCCTAAGAGGGTATTCTTCTGCTTTCCAAACATTACATTTTTCCATGCAAAAGGGATGATCGCATCTTTGGATAATGTAGTGTTAATGACTGTGCACTAGCAGTGTGTGTGGCAAGTAATGTGGTGGAGTGAAACAGATGGAGACCCAGACCGTGTCTTCATGAAAGTCCACTTTAAAGAGCTTCTACAAAGATCAAACAAAGGTGACTCACCTGCTGAGATAAAGAGATACGTTAACCTTCCTGTTAGCCGCAGTAATTTAATTGCCTTACCTCATTTACGATATTTCATTTCATTTTTCAGTCAGGCAAAGAATGGAGCGTTATATGTATGCACAACATATGGCTCATATTAGATTACTCATATATTGTGTTTTGTTTGCTGGTGTCATCTTTCCCATGCAGCAGCTTCATGCAGCATATGCTCGACCTCATTACTGATATCACCCAAGCTATTGAAGTATATCTGGTGTCTGACACATGCAGCATCCATATCTCCAGCATGGTTTGAGTCACTAAGAGGCTTTTGTGTTACTGGGGAGCATATTTCTTAGAATGCATCTTTCGAAAGCACAAGATGAACAGTCACTGTTGCTAGGAAGACGTTTTTACATCCAATTGACCAGTCATCTAATTATGTTTTTAGACTCAACATAGAAAAAAAAAAACAGCTGAACTCTGAATCATTTTATTTTGAGACTGTTTATCGCTGCTGCTAAGTTTTTATGCTGCATTTTAAGTTAAAATATGTGCAAATTATTCATTATTATGTCAATCAGGGAGCGCAAAACAAAAGACATATTACATGTTTTTGCATTAAGGCCTCTTAAAAGACAATCAAATGAAATAAAATTGAAAAAAATGCAGGTTTGCGGTTTTGATAAAGAAACTGTAGATTGGTTAAATGTAGTATATTATGCAATAACCTTTGATGAAATAAACATGACTATTCGATGTAAAAGGAAAATTTGGTGCCGGACCGGAATTTTCCTGATTATTATTATTGGCTCCTGAGGCTCTAGAGGTATTTTTCAGAAACCTAAATGAACTAGGCAGAAAAGTCCATTATTTACATCAAACTTGTATAAAATGTTCTATATTTTGCTGTAGGCTCTGAATTTTTTTTAACATTTTGTTAATTACAAAAAAGGAAGCTGAAGTCTGTACATTCATTGTAAACAGTCTTAATGTTGTCAAGAGAAATATCCACGATGAAAGTATTGTTTTTCATCTTTCTGGTCTCTTTAACATGTATGGTTAACTTTAATACTTTTAAATATCTGATTAATGTTCTTTCCAAAAAAAATGTTTGGTAGAAAACAGAAAAGTTTTTTGAGAGGGGCTTTTTCCAACCAACATCAATCTCTATAGCTGCATTTCCATCACACGCATGCGCAAAACTTGATCAAAAACCTAGAAATGTCGAAAAACACAATTTTGCAATTACAATGTTTCCATTAAATCAAAATTATGCAAATGAACACAAACCAACTCACTCAGTATAGCAACAGATGCGAACTATACTCTGATTTACAGCAGATGCAGTCACATTTCTGCCACGGCACTAGCGCTCATCATCATCAATCAAAGCAGAGGTTGGCGTCTTATTCAGACTATGGAGAGGCAAGCTCCTTATACTTGAGAGCAGCTATGGATAGTGCCATGTTTGTGGCATCCACTGTGCAGTTCTCAAGGCTGTCAGGGATGTCCAGATGTTGGTCACATGACTTATTTAATTTGAATGAAGTGTTTCCGTTGCAATTTTGCAAAATATATCAAGTTCGATACGCCTCAAAAAACCCTCCTTATTTCGATAAATGCGAGTATTTATCCAAATTGTTTGTGTTTCCATTAGCCAAATTTATTAACGCAAATCCAATTTGCACAATTTCATAGTCGTTGGAACAGCGGCTACTGTGAATAAAAATGGCTCCAGTTTTAAGTGCAAAATGTAAAAAAAAGTGTATTGATTATTTTATCGTTTTCTGCATAAATAAAGATGCATTTATTGCCACCATCAGTTACTGAACTGTTGAAGAGCAAATTTGAATAAAAACCTTTAATTTGACATTAGTATGATATATTTAATCATTTTGTCTTGGTCTACCGCAGACAATCGTGTTTTTTGGCAGCTCAGCTAAAGTTGATTTTCTCTTAATGCATGTGGCAGTCCTCCCTGAATAAATCAAACATCTCATGTCCCCGTCTTCACCTAATTTGTATTATAAAGTCAAAACGCTTTCCCATACATCTTCAGTGCTGCTATTGTGGCAAGTAATTGAACATATCAGTTCCCCAAAGCTAATAAGGCTTAGTTTTGAAATGTAAGAATGGTACATTGACAAACGGACTGCATTTATTTCCCTCTTCTCTGCTTATTATCAGTAACTTGTAACACGAATATGCAAATCTGCTGCTTGAACTTTACAGTCCTCCATTGAGGCTATTCATCTCCTTTAAAGTGTTCATTTACATGCGGAGCGCCCCCATGCATCAAGCCGTGTCATTTTGAAAGCAAATATTAATCAATTTTGCATCGCACCGCAGCAGAGTATAACACATGCTGCCTCTCTGCTGGGATTGATGCTCACAATCGCCTCTCCACTCAAACTTCTGATAACTGTGAAGAGGTTGCAGCAGTTTATGGGGTCGCCAAGTGAGGTGAACACATGCTCGGTCCACTTTGCTCCAGGTCTTTCTCTAATAGGATTGTCCACTGAGAAAAAACTGGTTTGATTTCTTGGAGAATTCTCTTCATCCCAACTTGTCTAAGGTTGAATTTTTTTTTTTTTTTTTTAATGTAACTTTGTATATCGAACATTTTACATTTTAACAGAGTGTATAATGGGATATCAGAGCAAGGACATTGATGTGTGGGGGGAAAAAAAGATGAATGACAGCCACACCCACCCCTTCAACAACCCCCAAAAGGCCAAGACAGACACAAATAAACAAAAACAAGAAAAATAACAAAAAAGGGGGATAAGTAAGACACTTAGTCATTTAGAAATAAGAAAATATATAATACAAAAATAATAATAATATAATAAGGGAGAAAGCGGGGCAACAGCCTTAACCATTCATTACACCAGCGCTCAGTCAGCTTCCAGATTGTGAGGAAATGTCAAGGAGGCCATGTGTTGTAAAAATAAGGGTCCCAGGTCTAAGGTTGAATTCTTTTGGTAACAGTTGGAATATTAGTGAGCTCTAGTTGTTTACCAAAGAGAAGAATGGTTAAGTCTTTTTAACATGTGGAGCGATCGAGTCCTATTTGTTTTCAATATTTCTCTTCTATCTGATAATCTTCCTCGCAATCTTCCTTTTGCGAGGAAGTCACGGTAAATAATATATTTTCTTTAGGTTTGTGGTAAAAAAAAATGAAAGTTTCAATGAACCAATGACAGGCGTTCAATAGGCGTTCCTCTGAGTCATGCAAGTGAGTCTGTTTCAGAGACCACAGTCTGCTACAGCTGAAACCAGAAAGAGCTCATTAACCTCATTCCACTGAGCTGCATCCCAACTGCTCAGTTTCACAGCGTGGTACTTCAATTTCACCAACGGATATTCGAACTGCCGCGTGATTTCCCTCACTCGGCCTTGTGGGCTGTGTGTTTGTGTCTCTGCAGCCTAATGTTGCACTAATGAGCTGCCAGTGTTGTCATGTTTTCACAGAGAACTGGCTGCTCATTTCATGGGAGAACATCTTTGGCTTTGCTGCAGAACGTTTTTTCAGCCAACACGGACTGAAGTCTCCTTCATCCATCTGTTTGTGAGGCGTGAGCATCTCTACAGCTAAAAATGCATAATTTGACATTAAAAGATAACCAGACTGAGTCTTAGCCTTATATTTGATGACACAATAATGGATCTAAACTTAGAGATTTAATATTTGTTTCTTTATTTTATGTAATTTAAATTTTATGAGAATTGATTTGTTTGTTTTTAGTAAATTAAAAAAGTAAAATTTAATTTTTCTGCAGCATTTTCAAGAATAAAACACACATAAAACAGAAACACTTATAAATATAAAATATGAACCAATGAATGAAACATCATTGGCACATGCAACCTCCAAGAACAAACATGACTTTTAGTTTTAGCAGAAAAAACTTTTTTTTTTCTGTTTTATAGGCCTCTTGAGAAACAAACAGTTTCTTTGCAACTTTTTAGCAGCTGCAGTGAAACTACTTGGAAACATTGCGGGAATGACAGTCAAAAAATATGTTTTGCAGAAAGAAAACTTTAGTTTGCATGAGGACATTGAGAAAATCAAGACACCATTTTTTGCTCTATAGAGCATCTCTGTTTTTAAAAGCTGAAGACAACTTGACATTTCGTCACACTTAGTATTGCCACATCAGACCAGTTTGCTGGTTTTAAACTTACAACAAACCTCACAAAGCAACGGTCTTGATAAAAGCGGTACAGCAACTAAGTAAAAAATGGAGAATACAGCAAATACAGCAGCCAGTCCCAATTTCCCTAAGGGTTCCCACCTACTCGATAGTGTCAGACACAGCAGACAAACGATGATAAAGTGATCCTCTCATGACTTTGACAGGCACGACAGACAGCAGCAGGACTGGCCCACGCAATAACGCCAGTCAGCCAGACTCAAAGAGCTGCAGCCAGAAATGCTTCTCATCTGGAGGGCCAGTCAAAGCGAACAGATCATTATTGCCAAAAGACTGGTAATTAAAAAAAAAAAAAGCACATTGCTCCCGTCAGATAGATTACATGGTTCTTGTATTTGGACAGAATTCTATAAATTGTATAGATATTTTCACATGATTTATCATAGTTAAAAAGAAAAGTCTATTAAAGCATATCACAGTATTTTAAAGTACTAGTTAACAATAGGAACCCTTTTTGAAAGACTTTATTTTTTAATGTGTTCATTTTTTTTTTAGACAAACCTGAAAAAAATATATTATTTACCCTGAAAGGCAGAAAATATTTATGGTCAACAACTAAAACGGTACTGTCCCCCTAATGTCTCTCTAATATAACATAGCAAAATGTAAAAAAGGACTGACATGGAAAATAAAAATGATTTAGAATAGAAATTAAATGTATACATAATTAACATAAAAATATTTTAATTAAAACTATTAGAACCATAGTACAAAAAACAAAGCCCAGAAGATATATTCCTAAATTAAATAATGTTTTCATTTTCCACCAACATTAATGTTTGCTTTAATGAAAAACAAACTTCTATTTTAAACTTATCCTTTTAGAACCTCTCGTATCTCCCTTTTGCCTATTCAAGCTGCAGGAGCTGCCCCACCTTCAGTGACACTAGAGTTTTTCACATTAAAAGCATTTCCTAGGCTTATCATAGTCAATGATCCATAAGGGTTGAAGTACTCCCCCCTAAAAAAAAACAAGTTTTAATAAAAAAAAAGTAGCTTACTGCAGAATGTTTGAATGATGGAGAAATCCTGTTAAACTGACGTCAAGATTGACACAGTCGTTGTCAGATGAATTGGTCTGCTTGGAAAAAAGAAATATTTCTTACTTTAGGATTTAAAGACAACGAATCCTTGTTGGAAAAAAAAATCCTGTCAGAAAGAAAGGTCAAAGGTCAGAAGAAAACAGACAGAAGGCTTTAAACAGACAGAAAAACATCAACATCAAGTCAGGGGGGTCAAAAGTATAAATACCATGATTTTTATCAATGGCTCAGTCAGGTGGTGGTGGTGTCATGGTATGGGAGATTTAGTTCTTTTGTAAATCTGAGATGAGTTTTTGTTTGTAAATTACTTCCATTTCTTTGGCTGTTACATACAAAATAGTGGATCATGAACGTGCCCCATAAACCCTGGTGTGGAGAAACTGGGTGGTGCATGACTTTGACATTACAGAAGAGAACATTACTTTAATAAAGGATGTCCAACTGCTACCTCTTTTTAGATTTAACAGCGAATTCTAAAGCACCTTGAAGACGCATTGTTGGTTTAAAAAAGAAGAAAAGCCCAGGTAGGAGGTATTGAGCCAGAAGGTTGAGCATGTCATATCAAGGAGACAGCACAATTGTCTCCATGGGCATTTGAACATAAGCAATCCATTTCTCTGTTAATTACAGTCATATTGCTGTATTGAAGTTGGCTGTTCTTTAACATATTCCGTGTTTTTGAGTCTTTTTTTGTGTCAGGTAATGGAATGTCAGCTCAGTGTGATTCCCCCGTGTCACAGAGTGTTGATCAAAGTGACCCCTGAAACCCTCGGCTCTTGCAAATCAATACACACACTCGACGGGAGCTGACAGAGGCAGACACAACATATAATAAATGACAATTCACCATCACAATGGCAAGAGCATATCTGACAACTGCTGCTCATGGCAGTCATTTTCATGTGATGCCAAGCTGTTATGTTCAAAGTGGGATTCATTTGCTAGGACTGTCGTGCACAGATGCTGATATTACAAGGCTGACTTGTAAGCACCTCATCCCCCAGTCATGCGTTCCTGCTGAAGCTGTCCCAGACAAGTGCTGACAGAGGCAGCGGTATTACAGTTGTATCTTTTTATTGTTGTTGTCTTTCAAAGGGAGCTTATATTGAAAGCAATTTTCCTCTTAAGGGAGCAAATTGTTCACAGAAAATTGTAACTGCCATTGCTTGAAGATGATTGGCTGCATATCTTTTGTTCTGTTGGGTCGGTAATGGAAGGATTTCATATGCAGGTGGAGGAAGGGGGGAGGGTGGGAGAAAGGGAGCAGCGCATATTATAAAGGATGTGTTGTGAAAAATGAGTGTGAAAATTCACAAGCTCCAGATGATGAAAAGACTGCTGTTTTTGGCAGTTGGGGAGGAAATAGAAATCTGATGTGTCTGTTTGTTGTGCAGAGATGTGTGCTGTGCTGTGGGGGTGCAGCTTCTCTTATAAATTACACAGTCTGTCTGAAAAACAGAAACTTCTTCTGCATGATGCAAGGCTCTTTGAGAGGGAATGGGTTATATTTCCCTCTTAAAAAGTCTTTGTGGACAAATGATTAAAAGTTAAAGTCCCACAATCTGTCACACGCCTAGTTGGGGGAGCAGTGAGCTGCAGACACAGCCGCGCTCGGGAACCATTTGGTGGCTCAACCCCCCCAATCCAACCCCTTCATGCTGAGTGTCAAGCAGGGAGGCATTGGGTCCCATTTTTAAAGTCTTTGGTATGACTCGGCCTGGGTTTGAACCCACGACCTCCCAGTTACAGGGTGGACACTCTATCCACTAGTGAATATCTACAAAATGAATCCTATTATTACCTTTAACACTCATTTGACTTTGTCAGTTTTCTGTGTACCACTGCTTTTACTTTACAAAGTGAAATAAATAACTGAAGTTGTAAAAAGTTGTAAAGAGGAGGTGAAACAAAACTATTGAAAAACATCAATCCTCTAAATAATTTTCTTTCTATTTTACCCAAGAATCAGGAGTTTAAACAGGGAAACATCATGATTTTAACTTTTAAGGGCATTCATTAAAGTCACACTACAGTGGAAAAAATGTGATTTTAGTGTTTTTACGTGTTCTGCATCATTTTATGTCAAGATATTTATTAAGAAACCTAAGCTCAAAAATGGCATTTCTTGATTCAAAGTGTTCTGAATTAGGAACAGAAGAAAAAAATTGCTGTTTGAAAAATGTGTATTAAAAAATAGGCTGGGGGGGGGGGGGGGGGGGGGGCACAAGCTCCCTGCTCCACTCACGCTTTGCAACATGAAGGGGAAGAGGCGGTGGGGTTGCTCTGCGCCAACGGTCCTTGCCAACAAATTTCTAATGAACTACTGCCGCAGAAACTGTCTGAGAATATGACAGATTTTTTACATTTTGGCAAAAACAGCAAAATCATGATTAAAAAAAACACTGGGGACGTTCTGACAATAGAGATGATTAGAGTTGGGACTTTAAAAAAACCCAAAATTTACATTTTCAGCCTCAAATCCATATTTTAGACAACATTTTCTCTGGGTTTTTTAGGTTTGTTGACTGATTCAGAGACTGAAGCTTTGGGTTAGATTGTTGTAAATTCCAAAATGTCTTATTCTCTTTGCTCTACTTAAACCCTCTGATTTCTTCCATCAACAAAACTCCTGACACACTTTTTGATCTGAACTTGAACATACAAACACTTCAGCCAGATTAAACAGCGTTTGATGTATGGTTTCACATCTGAAACCATCAAAGACGTCAGATTTAATTTTTTCCTCTCAACTTAAAACCCAGAAAACTTTGGAAATTGTCAGATTTACTGGTACTTTCATCATGTTTCTTTAGCTGTGGTGTAAGCAGTGTTGTAGTCGGGGAGTGTGTCTGCTCAGTGAAGGGTGGTAACGTAGATTCCATGAACAAAATGTGCATTTGATCTCGATTTACAGAACTGTAAAGCTTCCGAAATTCATTAAAAACAAACAAATTGGATTTTGATAACTAAAGGTTCTTCAGTCAGCCGTTCATCCTCGTCCTTCCTGCAACAGGTCCTCACAGCTGTGGCTAATGGCCCAGAATACTGACATCTCTGCAGCTATGGACTGAATGAATTATGAAAGGGACACACACAAACACACAGACACGCTACACCTTCCCACACCTTCCAATAATCCTGTTTGTTTTGTGCCAGCTTGCCTCATCCATTAGGGGTTATTGTTTTCTCTAACATGACATTGATTCAATTTACCACCAATCAATTTCAAAGGGTTCTGACATTCAGATATGACCTTAAAGCTGGGCAGACCAAGAACTATGATTAGGATTAAACTTTTGTTAATGAGGTGATTTCTCTTCACGCGTGTCTGTGTGACACCGCGGAACAGGAATGGTCAGTAAAAATTAGATCAATTATTGCGAACCAAACCGCTCTAACGTGATTACCCTTGCTCTCGCTAATTTGTGTAATTAATAACCTGCTCTCAGCTGCAGAGCAGTTTATTCATAACAATCTAGATGAAATGCTGGGAGCGATGGGGGCAGCAGCCCATCCGTTCTGCAGGTAATGTCATAATCAATGGAGCCCAAAACACATGTTAATTAGGCTAGTTATTAATTGTTACAGTTGGATTTGAATGCTACATGCTGTCAACTCCTTTGTCCTACTATGTATGGCAATCAGTGGATTGAAAATGGCAAATCTAATTAGCCATTCAGCGAGCAGGCTGGGAATCCAAATGAGACGGTATCAGCCCTGACAGCTGGCAGCCGAGGCGCCGTTCACACTGGGCCTCGAACAAAACCTGCATTATCCACTGCCCCGGGAACAACAGGAAAAGACATGTATCGCAAACTAATAAATACATTCACAGCAGCCGCCTGCCATATCACACAATGGTCTAATGAAATGCCTGCTTGATGCCTTTGTTTGGGTACAAGGAGTGTTTATGCATCTATCTTTACAGAGAGCACCTCGTCCATCCAGCAGGCAGCAAAAAGTCATTTGTAGGCAACGCACATTCTGTAACCAAAAAAAAAGAGACAAAATGTTCATTCTGAGGTTTTTTTTGTGAGTTTACCATATAAATGATAAAAATAACCCCCAAAAAATGGCACAAAAGTCACAAAAACTCCAACAAATATAAGCCAAATCATGAAATCCTTCGTAAAAATATGACTATTTTAAATAACTGAATGCCTTATGAACATTTTTACGTTATCTATGTTTAGTTAGTTAACGGAAACAAGAGCTTTCTTTTTTAAAAGGTCATTGATAAGGACAGGACCATGCAGTTTACTTTGTCTAGCAAGACTTTTATCGTTATTTTTAAATTAGATAAGAGTACATAGTTCACAAAAGACTCCAGTGTTTGACATCTGTGCAGGAACCAACCATTTAAATGTTTGCTGTGGTGGTTAAAAAAGAGAAAAAGAAAAAAAAAGATCCCAGGTAGAAGCTGAGAAAGTCCTGTTCTTCTTGCTTGAATGTGTTTTGCACAGTGGGAACTTATCCTAACAGATAGCATAGGAACACTTTAAATGTGCAAAGCACTTCACCTGTTCATTGCCTCTGATAAAGAGCAGATACGGTCACAGCATGTAGCTGTGGAAAGAATCCAGCTTTTTTTAACAAAAAAACCCAATTTAAAGTGAATTTCTCATGATTTACAAATGCAACAATATTCTCTGAAAGCACAAATGTGTGCACCAAAATCAAATATTTGCTTTCATTTAGCTGTCAAACACATTGTCCACTTTATTTTTGGCAAAGTTTGGGAAAGTGCTCACTTTGCAATTTCTGATCAATCCTGCTGCAAAGGAAAGGCTCAGGCTGACCAAACTTAACAAACCATCAGCCTTGTTGTGTTGTTCCTTTGCAACCTGCAAATGCTATAATGCGCAGTGAATACACACGCAGACAGCAGCTTGTGTCTTCATCCCGGGAGTCCCTGTAAATAATGCAGTGTTCAAGGTGGCAGAGGGGGAAAAAAAGGAAGGTGAACAGGTGGAAAACCCCACCCTTTCACCCATCCATGCACATGCCCCACCACACACCACCGCACAATGCCAAGTCTCACGATCTGTATTCTTAACACCACAGGTGCTGAGCTCCAGATTTGCAGGCCTGCGGGGGGCTGCCGGCCTCTCCTCCCACCACACTCAAAGCAGTGATGGGCAATAAAAACACTTCACACCTTAAGTGAAAGATACGACTTTAAATATTTTACACACATTCTGCATTTGCAATTTATCCACACCTGGCTTTAGGAGCAACAACATCTGGTAGCTGTTGCTTTAGGGGCAATTAATTCTTCATCCAGGTCTTGTCTGAAAATGTAGGAGAGTGACTTATGTCGCACTTGGATGGGCAGAAAAGGGAAAGTCCACAGTGGAGTGCTTGGTCTGAAGTGTTAAGTTTTGTTTTTTGCTTTTTTGCAAAAAGTGAACTCTAGTTATGGAGATAAAAAATGAAGTGTCACCACATTTTAAAATGTAAATTGAAACTATTTTTACAGTTAAGCCAAAGTTTGGGATAATTTTGTATAAAAGTGCACAAGTTTATTTTCTGAACTTTGAACTTGTGGACAAAAACAAAACCAAATGTGAAAAAATGGAAGAAATATTCAACACTTACATTTTTCTGATATAAGATATGGCTTTTTTTTTAAATTGTGTGTCTGCTGTAAAGATTTTGCATATTATTATGTAATTTTTGGCAAATATTTGAGATTAAAGTTTTTTTTTCCAAATAGAATTGTTTTGTTTTTTTTAAATGAAGAGATCAGATAAAACTGCCCACTTCAGGTAATTTTAAATTTTATAATTATTATTAGTATTACATGTGACTATATCTGTTACTAGTATGAGAATGACCTTAGTTTAAGGGGCTAGAAAGAGTGTAAATGTGTAGATGTTGTAGGAAAGAAACAAAATGCTCAATGAACTACATCAGGTTTCAAAATTCAGCTTTGTGAACTGTTGTCATGTCATGCAACTTTCATTCATTTTTTCCCTCCAGGATTTTCTGGATTAAGACAAATTTGTTTAGTTAATCTTTGCAGGATTACAATTTCCTGCAGTTACACACACACTCTGCCCGAGCGTGAATTGGTGAAGTCTAAACACTTGGGAGATGGATTTGTAAGTCCTTCCAGCTGAACGTCCAGCTGAAGTTCTTGGACTGCAGCACGGTCCACAAATATGCTTAGACCAGAATTAATCAAAATACTCTTAAGCAATTTCTAGACTGAATTCTGTTTTGTATTATCATTTTAAGAATTATGTGGATACCTAAGGAACGTTTTTCAAAAATGTATGGAGTATATTATACAGAGGAGGCTCTTGAGTCCATCTTCTGATGAATGAACTGAATAATATGTGTACGACTGAGGAGGAGCGTTTTTTCCTATTGAAAACAAAAACATCTAATTAATGGAAAAGAAAAAAAACGAAGCAATCACCTATGAGATGGCTGGAAGAGACTGAGTGACTGCAGAGTTAATACTTTTGGCAATAAACATTTAGGTTGATTACACTACTTTGACTTAATCAGAAGGTGACCTTTGAAGACACTAAATAAAACCGGTAACCATGATGGAGTTTAAACAACACTGAAGTAGTATATTGAGTTTGAGCTGACTGGTTTAGAGCCGTTCACGCGGCACTCTTTTTTCATTGTCAAAGCCGGAAATCACTGCTTTCCTGTTGTCTGAATGGCCTTAAACATTTACCTTCCTTGTGCACTGATAGAATTCCTTTGTTTATCGCTGTCTTTTCCCATGGGAATGAAAGCAGATCTGGAGTTCAATGCTAAGTGTGAACCGTCCCGCATTCCCATGTGCCATATAACAACAGGGGACAGCAGATTGCCGCAGGAGATGGTGTTTGCTGTGACCATACCGCCACCAAGGCCTGCGTCCGATGGCAGGGAAGTGAGAACCCCAGCCGTGAAATCTCAGCAAGGTTAAAAAAGAACAAAATAGTCCTCTGTGAGCGAGAAAGCAAAGCCAATACAGACATTTTTAACAGTTTCTGTTTTGAGAGAATTTTACAGCTTAAGGTCAAGACTGATTTGTTGTGGATAAAAGACATAACTGCATGGATTCGCAGAACGTACTTCCTTCCTCCATTTGTTTGGGTTTGCCTCTTGTTTGGGTGAAGCCCAGAACAGGTGAGGTCAAGCTGCAGTTAGGCGGGTGAGGTTAAGGTGTTGGATGGACACTGGTTGTACAGGCTGTTTATCATAAACACAGCCTAGCCCAGAGAGCTCCATCTGCTTTGATTTTATTTAGTGACTCCCTCCAGGGACCCTAAGCTGGAGTGAGAATAACAATACTCAAGACCATCTGTTCTCGCAGAAACCAGCTCCGGCTAAATTACCGCACACTACGAGCGGCTGGCATATGCTGTGGCATAAAGCTACAAGAGGGCATTGTGTGCCAGCTGTTCTGTTGACAAATACTTATCTGGCACTTCTAAAGTCAGCTTGCTGAGCTGGTTTGAAGTTTGACTACAAACTAAACAGGGAAAGGTGTGAAAGGGGGGTTCCTGTGGGGGGAGGGGTGTGTGCAATACTTCAGATTTGTCTGTGGCAGGGCGAAATCCTAAAACGGGTCGCAGGATCTAACTTTGATACGATACGACTAAAGCCGGCCAAACAGACCGGTCTGCCCTCCATTGTGGCTCTTCGGCTTTGAAGAAAAGTGCTAACAATCTGAACACATAATGGCATCATTAAGTATATATTTAAATATTTTTAAACTGATTTTACATTAGCTAAATATAACTGTCATTTTTTTTATTCTTTTTGGTGACATTGCACTAAATCCAGAGGCATTGAGCGCTTTACCATTCCTCCAAAATTACAACACGTCGTATAACTAAGTAAAATGATAGTAAAAGGTTTGAATTGTTGTCAACAATCGCTTTATTATCAAAATAAGTTTAAAGCACATCTCCTTGTTTTATGTCTAAATGCTGTTGTGGAAGATCTTATTTAACCCTTGTGCTATCTTAGATGACCCCACCCTTACATTGACCTGTTCTCCCTACCATGACAAAGGTGGATAAAGGTGGAAAGATTTCATGTAATCCATGGACTCCAGTGAAGATCACAAATCATTGAAGAAAAAAGGTTCAGAGCACTGACAAGTGGGTCTAGATGACCCAACTCCCAACGTTAAAGTCCCTTGGATAGCAGAAGGGTTAAAACAGAATGTATATTATTTTGAAAAGAACTTGTATGTCTTGCTGTCAAAAGCAATATTTTCGATAACTAAACGAATGTGACTGAATGTCCTAAATATAAATGTGTGTTTTTCCAAACGATGAGTTGGAACTTTATGGTTCTCTGGGTTTTGGTTGGTTAGAAACTGGACCAAATGGCTGTTTTAGCGTTGAAAGGTTGCAGACTTCTAAACAGACAAAGACTCCAGTCTTGCATATCATCCCATCGGTGCAGCAACCTGTAATCATGGTGTCTTATTTGAATCTGAGTGGACGATTCTCATCTGAAAGCCTAAATTGGGTTTACTGAGAAAAAAAAAGAAAATATTATAGGTAGAAATAGAAATAAATGATCAAAAATGATTTGTTGAGGATTGTAGCACCATGTTACAGACTGGCGACCTGTCCAGGGTTTTCCCCGCCTTCGCCAACAGAAGTAGTACAGGCTCTGGTGACCCCATGACCCTGACCAGGATATACAGTGGGTTAAGAAATGGATTGTAGCTTTAATCACCTGGAAGAGAATCCTATACCAATTCAGTTAATGCTACATTTTTCTTTTATGCAACAAACTTGATTTATTCTCGTGTTTGAAAGAGAATAGTTTCTTTCAGAAACACCAGCCTTTACAAATGAAGTCTGTAACTATCAGTACACTTTATAAACTCACTTTAGGAATGCATACTCAAAGAAAATACATTTTTGTTTTATTGCCAAAAATAAAAATCTGGAACTTAAAGGACATTTTATTCATCATGCTTATTGGCTCCAAAAATGTTTCTGCAGCACCACTCTCTTCAGAATCACTCGTTTGTCTTTCAATTATGTTGATCATTCTTTGCGTGTTTTTTAAGATAAGGCGTCAACATCTGACCCACAAACTCCCAAACAACAGCGGGATTTTCCTCACACACCCTTCAAGGTTTGATGGAAGGATTCATAAATGTCCAAGCCAAACGTAAAGTGCACCCTTCAAAACAAACTTTATTTTGTTAACATTTACAAGAACATCACTGACATTAATGTTCCATTCGTTACATATACATCTACACTGTACAGATGCAACAGAACAAAAACAGACACAAAGTCTCTTCTTCTCTGTGGTGTTGCAGGGAGCGGAGCTCCGGTCAGCGGCGAGCTTCAGCAGCACTAGAAAAGTTCAAATTCCTGTCAGAAGCTCTGCAGCTGTGGAGCAGAGCGCTCAGCCCAACCCTTCAGTCGTTTACAAATCGCCTTCACCGTTCTTCCTAAGTCAAGGTTCCTCAAGTGTTTGCGTAGATAAATAAAATTTGAAAGCTAACAAGCTTTTCCGATCAATTTCTTACTGTGGCAAACTGGAATAAAATGGAATCAAAATGTTCCGTTTTTATTTCATTTTCATTTTTTTTTATAAAACTTCTTTAAATATGTATTTGTAAATATATATGCCCAAAGGTCTCCCCCCCTTGTGCCTCTTCATTTGTCCTCAGTTGCTAACTGCTCATTGTGTCTCCATGAACATTCAGTAGTTGTTGTAGGACAACCTAAAGTTTAATACTCACTTAAATATACAGTGAAGGACAAGATATACCCAAGCCTAGCAGTATCACTGACCCTGTTTTTGTCACGTATTGAACTATTATTTCAGAGAAATCGGTGACATGACGAGAGCGCAATAAATAATATTTGAACGCAACTGTTTTGCTGTCAGACGCCAAGCTGTAAAAACTGTCACGCTGTGATAAAAGGCAGCGGAGGGTCGATACTTGCTTCTGTTGGGAATCAGTCCTGCCAGGACAGGCAGAGGAGGAAAAAAAAAAAGGCTTTGTAAACAAAAAAACATCATTTAGATTTTCTCATTAACAGAATGAGCACGACACTGCACTTCCTCACACTCTTACCTTTTAAAGAAACACGCTTTTTGCAGTTTTTCACCTCATTGACCCTACGAGCGCTCCGGAAACCAGCTTTACTACAGAAGCCGTTGTGCAAGTCTCTCGTCATGCTTTTTATCTGGTCTGCAGGAGCCGTGCAGGCCATTCATGACGGCTACAGCCGAGGGGCAGACATGACTGAGATGGACACTTACAGGTGGGGGGGGGGGGAACAAAAATGCTGATGTGAGACTTTTACAATGGCCAACACCCTATTCTGTAAAACACACACTGTAAGGACGTTTACACAGCGTGATGAAGGCGTAGAAGAACCGGTTCACAAAGAGCCCAGTGGTCTGGTTTAAATGCGACTGACTGCACAGCTAGTTGACGTCTATATTGTTGGTGTTACAGTCTGGAGCTATCTATGCTACTTAAAGAGATTTTACATAAATGTTCTATAACGGCACAAACACATGGAGGTTTGCACACAATGTCGCTTCCTTAATGTGCACCACGGAAACTCCCGTCCTGAAGAGTGATTAAGAATAACAGGTCTCCCTTTTTTCTTTAAGGTAAATGAGGTGAGCAAGGTCCTCCCACAAGCACATTTTATTTTGTTTTGTAGGCCGCTGCCGTGCAAAGTCTCCTCTGCTTGTGTCTCCTGCCTCCCCGTTCAGGGAGTGGATCCTCATAATGCCTACCCCTTTGTTTTGCTAACACCCAGCGATGCTCAGCTTCCAGACACAAGAAAGCTACATAGGACTACATAAAAGAAACAACACTTCAACTAATGCACAGTGCAAATAGGCATCTCCCGCTCCTTTCCATCTTCCCAGCCTTCAGAAACGAGAAGGCATGGAGGCGAGGTGAGGTTAGGAGGTTTTCGTGGACCGTGCCCCCGATAGCAGGCAGCTGTTCTATTAGTTTATCTTTCGCTTTTTGGTCTCTTTGAATCTGCTGGCCTGGGGGAGATGGAGGCTGAGTGGCAGGGGATGACAGGTAAAAAGGTTGAGGGAGCAGAGTTTTACTTGTACAGGCTCATGGTGGGGCTCTGGTACATGCACATGTAGGCGTCGCAGAGCAGGCGGCGCGCCTGGCCCTGGATACTCTTGGGGTCGAGAGTGTGCAGCTCTTCCGGAGACATTTTCAGGTAGGTCTCCACCTCGGGGCACGGAGACACCTGGGGGATGTTGAAACCGTTCTGGCCCCCTGCAAAGCCACAGGAAACGGTTAGAAGCAGCAAATTCAACATGGTATGAAATGATTATTTTTCATCCGACTCTAAATGCCTAAAGTGATTTTAAAAACAGCAAAACTACGACTGAGTATGGACAAATGTTTTCTCACAAATCCAGTTCTACTGGCTTATAATTGGAAGAAATTCTATACAAATAATTTTTTCTGAAACCCACCGTCGCGGTCAGCCATACTGTCGAAGAAGAGCCAGGCGGAATCTGCGGTGCCGTACTTGACGAAGGCCACGTAGTGACTGGTCTCGATGCATAGCACAGCGAACAGCTCCATCCTCTGGCGGGGAAAGCCGCCCTGACGCCCCGTACCTTCTTGCAGCTCCTTGGGGACGGACAGTTTGCCATGTCGATGGGCTTTCCTCTTTGGGTGGAGGTGAACCTAGACCAGCGGGATCAGATAAACTCCATTACACATAGAATGCGTTGCTGTGGTCGGGTAAGGGGAAATAAAAAGCATCTCAACGGGTTTTTATGGGGCATGCAGATGGGAATCGCAACTCTAATGCAATCACTGCTGTGAGATGTGTGTAATAGTGCAGTGAAAAAGCCATTTCCCTGAAACTCCTCATCACTGAGACTGCCATTTGTTTGGATTTGGCACCACCACATGGGGGAATACTGACACGAACATTCCCACTTCTGCTCTGGTGAGGGCGCCCTCTAGAGTTTACCTGTGTATTACACTTTTCACAGAACTGTTTAATCTTGCCGGCGGTGATGTCCCCGTCGTCATAACAGTCTCTGCACTCGTAGAACGCCAGGCCCCCGCAGATACGACATTCCCTCGGAGCTGTACGGCAAAAGCAAACCTTACCGGCTGAGAATTCCTGTCAAATGTCACGTCACAGCGACCGCTTTAAACTACAAGAGGAACTCACTGTCTTCAAGAAGATCCGTGATGTCCAACTCTAACGAAGGAAAAATCTTGTTGAACATTTTGAAGTCCTTGCCAAAGCGGGGCATCTGGATGATAAGGCAGGAGGGAGCCTTGGCGAGTTGGAAAAAGACAAAGCATCAGCTAATGAAGTCCTCACCACAACAGCACTGACATGTTCACACAGCTGCAAGCACAACCCAAAATCCGGATGCACTGCTTTTCTTCACGTGTTTCACCCATATGTAGTGTAAAAGAGATGAGCACCTCTGCAAACTTTAGGTCACTGTTGATGAAGGACCACTCTAAAAGCTGCTGGATGGTTGGAACTCCAACCTTGTCTTTCTTGTCCATGAAGATCTGGTAAAAGTAACAGTCCTGGACCTTCTGACCTGCTGATCTAGAAAGGTGATCAGATGAATCCGTTATTATCGTACTCCGTCTCCCACACTCCCACAATATTGACTCAAGATCAGAATTCTTCAAAACATTACACCGGAAAACGACAGTTAATCTTAATAATCAGAGAATTTTATTCAGCTGCTTCAGGTTTTTTCTTTTCTTTTTACCACAGAAGCTCCTCCCTCTTCTCACCTCAGTATTAAGCTTTTTTTATTACAGATTCTTTGAAAAATCTAAAGTATTTCTTAGTTGGTCTTGCTTCAGCTTAATTAAATTTGTAGTTACAATGTGATTGGTCCAAGTTCAACTGCTTTAACTTTCAACACGCATCCAATGACCAACTCTTTTCTTCGGACTTAAAAAAATTTTAAAAGCAGAAGCAGAAGCTCAAAACTCGCATTGACTTTTCATCGGAAGTGGTCGCTTGAACACGTGTTTCCGATGCTGATGGAAGGAGAATGCTTCATGCCAGAAAAAAGTTCAACTTATTTCTCCAACATTTCAATCATCTGACTTTACAAACAACTGTAGGTATCTGCTTAAATCTGCATAATTTAACTATAGACATGAATAAACTAAGCACATTTCCACAGTTTGGTAATGACAAACTACCAAGAAGGAAGTACAAAAAGTGAAATTTAAAAATACTTTAACTCAAGGTTTTTAGCACAAGCAGACTTCTTCTTCTTCTTCGGTATAAAAAGTATCTTCTTAACACTCATCTTTACCTGAGCTTAAGCAGTGGATCCACTCTCAATATGTGGTGAAAAAGAATGATGAGGAACTCCTCGGGATCTGTAAGACACACTAAGGTCAAACTACATTTCCATGAACATGCAATGCAGAAACTGGGGTTAGAAACAAGCACCTTTTTCTTCAGAGGTAAATCCAGAAGCTGCCTCCACTTTTTCAAGAATCCTCCTCAGCTTCATTACTTTTGTGGCACAAACATAACCATGTCTGGGATTAAGGAGAGAACAAGTTTAGAATTCCTACAAATGATTTTTAGAAAACTGTTAAAAAGCACATCACCAAGTTTGTCCTTATTGCAATACGAAAGTAGTGGTTTAGTGTTGAGGTGGAGTTATGGTACTTCAGAGAGCAGAATGTACCATGTCTTACATGCGTAGGGGGTTCACTATCTCAGTGCGTAGCAGCTCCTGGGTCTCTCTGTAATACTCCACATCAGTCTTTGATTGTGGCCTCAGCAGAACCGTGTCCAAAACAGAACTGAAGGAGAAGAGACTGCAGACACAAAGGTACCGCCATCAAAATCACCACACTGACAATGAGGATCTGTGCAGCAAAACAACAGCACCAACCAGAAGAGGGTTGAATCAAGGTAGCAGGAGTTGTAATGACCCTGAATGCCTTTCTTTTTTCCCACCATTACATCCAGGCCGTCGTTTTCTGTGCGCGGAGGCGTGTTTTCGTGAACGACCTCGCTCAGGTAACCTCCAAATGCTGTGAAGACGCACAGCAAAAATATAAACAGACGTGTCATTTTTCACGTTCGTAGAGATTTGTCCCACCCACCGATTGAGTTGCATCGCTCTATGGGGTTGGGGGAGTGGTGCAGGGACGGGAAGCGGGAGTCGGGCCGACAGCACTTGAGCTTGACGAACAAAGCTTTCTTAGGTGGGCAGGTGAAATACCGGGTACCTTTGAAGGTGCCGTCGGTGCAGCCGGGGCACTCTTCTTCCTGGAAGAAAGTTCCACGTCATGTGACGGCATCACTGCGGGGTTAAGCTTACAGCCAATGTTCTAGCTAAAACCACAAGCAGAAAAATGGGATCCGAGTGCAACAAAAAGAGGAAAAGTTGAGCTTTAAATGGAAATGTGTCTAAGAACTGACTTGTCTCGGTTATGCTATCTGCATAGAGTTGCCAGGCAACCAGCAGAGTATGAAGGAAGCCTCTGAACTGCAAACCACAGCTTCCATTTTTTTCCATTTGTGGAGACTAGAAAATATGACTTTGGGCTTTTTAGCCCAGAGCCTCTCAAACATTAACTTCCCTAAAAGCTCAAAAGCTACAAATATTCAGGTAACCAATTCATTAAAAGTTAACAGAATTCCTACAACAAAAATTGCATAAATGTATGTTTTTTTATACCTAATACAATAACGTTTATTATGGAAGCAAAAAAAGCGGCTGTGAATCAAGAACCAATACAAACAATGACTGAAACTGCCTAACGACAAAACAGTTCTCTGTTTTTATAACAATTTCATATTCTCTGGTAGTCAACTTTTCTCTTTGATCAAAGTATAATGTTCATGTTTTACCAGTTCCAGCCCCGCCAAAGGCTCCAGCAGGCCAGGAGGCAGACCCACCCAGCGGATCACACCACACAGAGGGGGGTTCTCCTTCACCTCCACCAGAGAGCCCACCTCCAGACCCGGCTGACCTCGAGGAGGCGTTGAAGGCCGTGGAGAAGGCGGGGCAGCCGGAGCTGCCGGGGGCTCGGGCTGCTCCCCCATCACTGACTGGACAGAGAGGGAGAGCGGACCGGGACTCATGCTGTCAGTGGGCCCCGGCTTGCGGTTCAGGCTGAAGGGCAGCGAGTGGAACTTGTTATCGGTGGATAGTGAGGAGGAGAGTGGGGCTCTAGGGGGCGGGGAGGACTGATTGAAGTCAGGGGGTGTCTCAGTAAGTGACTTGGCAGGGTCCTCTCCAACTGCAGGGGGGGAGAGAAACCAGAAACCAAAGAGTGTCATTAAGGAATACAAGTAGTCCGAGGCTGTCTATACCAACCTGGCCCTGCGACAGCCTGGAGACCTGTCCAGGGTGCACCCCACATTCACCCAACAGTAGCTGGGACAGGCTCCAGCAACCCCGTGACCCCAAAAAGGGCTTCAGAGTTCAGAAGAGCGACGGACAGATGGATGGACAGATGGATGTACCAACCTTAGTGTTTATGACATAAACTGAAAATGTTGAGATGGCAAATGCAATATGAGAACTTACATCCATGCCGTCAGCAAATGCTTTCTGATGCCGTATGCTGACTCGAGGGCAGAATTTCAGGTCTAAAGCCCTTTAGTCACCTCTCCTTATCAATGGGTCAACCTCAGGATCATGCAAGCAATCCTTGCCACCTCTCTCCCCATTTACTTCCTTTTTTGTAAGGGTAGGACTTTCTGAGACGTCTTCAGGATGTAGCAACAATTATTTTATAAATTTTCCATTTTTTACCAATAAAGATAAAAAGACATTGCAGCAAAGACTTTTTCATTTGCCACAATAGAGTGCAAAGCAGTAAAAGCCATGTGTTTTTGTGTTTTTAAGTGGCAAAACAAACTTCCTAACTGAAAGTGCCCAGACTTAAACAATGCAGCAGGACACTTCTGCTCCTTCTGAAATGGATTCTTTTTATTTATAGACCTCGGAGTCTTTTGGTTTCCTTCCTCAAATGTATAAACGTCTTTATTCAGACTAGATTAAAGTCTGAAAATCTGACATTAAGGTCAAACATGAAGAAAATAAGAGCACATCTGTCTGATCAGGCTGAGCTCCTTCCATTCTCTGGGAAATCTTGCTGAATTGTTTTTGTATTTGGCATATGTGAATATCAGTCAACAGAATTTAAAATCTTACCTTTGGTTTTTTCTTGTAGAAACAGTTTTATATTGATTAATTTCAGGATTACGATTTGATGAAGAGTTTAAATCTGTATTTAGATTTCACAGTATGATGATTGGGAAGCATGCAGATTCAGCTAAAGTATTGCATTTAGATTTCATGTCTCCATTTGAAATGGAGAATGGAAACACCTCTTTATTTTAAGCCATGCAGACTTTAATTCTTGGGTTGATTGTTGTGTCATTAGTCCCAGTTTCAACCATGCTTTCACTGCTAAAATCTTTTTTTTAGTCCTTCACTAGACCAGAAAAAACAATGACCCATCATTTTCAGCAGTATTCATAACAGAACCAGAACTAAAAATAGCCCCAAATGTGAAAAGAGACTGAAAATGATGAAAATGAGACCACATTAACAGAATGAGTAAGCAGTTGGTAAAAACCCATGTCAGCAATCATGGCTGGAATCCACAGAGAAAAAGAAACAAAGTGATGCGTTCAGTGGAAAAACGGGAGCCCAGCAGTCATTTGGTACACGTGTGTCTGCAGCGAATGCAGGTCAAATCTACTGTCTGTGAAGCAACATCATCACAAAAAGTGCAAACACTGACAGCAACATGAACAATGACGTTTTACAAATAAAAAAGAAGGACACATAAATCCCCCATGTGCTGCTCCCCCCATATTAACACAGAGTCAATGAAACTTAATTATGACCCCATAATCTGAAGCTTTTACCAATGCTCTGCTGCGTGAACAGTATCAGATTCAAACTGAAATCCTCATCTGAATCTCTCGCAAAAGGCAGTTTAAGACACACACAGCTGTTGTTTGAGGAGTGGAGCATTTTTAAAAGCTTGTACCCGTTACACCATGCCTTCAGACAAAAAGAAAAGAAAAAAATACCACGATGGGGATGAAGGGTGGAAAGTTGGCTTTTTTTAAGCAAGCTACTGTAACAAACTACTGCCTAGGAAGTCAGTAACCATGTCTAAAGCACACGGGACGATGCTACTAAAACCATTTAGTAACCAAGGGGATCAATACGCTAATGCCAACCACGGATTTGTTTCTAAGGTTTTTTTAAAATATTGCACTTTTCCCTGCTTTTTGTTTTCACAAACTTATTCCAGATTGACTGCAGCTCTTCTATAACTTCAAACACTTTTTGTTCAGGCCTGTGCTGCAGGTCGGTTTTAATCCTACAGTTTCCATTATGGTCTAAATGAACTAAATAAATAAATAAAATCACAACACTATATTGCCAAAAGTGATTATTCATCAATCCAAATAACTACGTTCAGGTGTTTCAATCACTTCCACGGTCACAGGTGTATAAAATCATCACCTCCACCTGCGGACTTCAGCTACATGCAGCTATAAGCCACCAAATGGTTCCTGAGCGCGGCTGCGTCTGCAGCTCACCCACCGCTCCCCCAGGGGATGGGTCAAATGCGGAGAACAAATTTCGCACACCCAGCTAGGTGTGTGACAGATAGTGGGACTATAACTTTAACTTAACTACATTTAAAATTCACTCCAGACTCCCGAACTACTAAAAAACGATATAGTGTGGAATTATCTAGTGCCCTGGATTTTAAAAGCTATTCAGACACAATGCTCACTACTTTTTTTTCTCTTAAACACCAAATATAATGTCATCGATTTCATCAACTAAAAACCTAATAAGTTGAACATTTTACAAAGACTATGTATGAATCCTCTGTGTTCTGATAATTAAAACTTCATTTATGAAAAATGATTCAAATGCAATGCATTGTGGTATATATTTGCCTGTCTTGTGATTCGCAGAGACTTCTGGGAACTTTTGAGGGCTCTGGATTTTGACATTGTAGATTCAGACAGCTTCCACTATGTAGGGCAAACGCCCCATATAGTGGACTAAGTTGTGGGTAGTGAAGGAATCTGGACACAACCTACTTCTATCTAATCTGTAAAAGAAGCTCAATGAATTCTAGTTTTTTACTGTGAAAGGAGGCCAACAGTGCAATAAGCTCATAACATTTCCACTCTGGTAAATTGTCCATAGTCAATAGCTGGTGGTAACATTACAAAATGGTAATAATTAGGATTCTCATCCAACTGCCTCCAGAAACAAACACTGCTGACCTCCAAACGTCCTGTGGCCTTCAGAAGAATGTGTTCTGGAGCAGTGGAGACACGCTCGCTGAAATGATGAAGCCCTCTTCTCCATCTAGGAATCTGAAGGATGATTGCCAAGAAGAAAAAAAGGCATTTGTCTAACAGGTCTGTGGGACGCCTGGTGGAGGGAGGATTGTGGTGTGGGACTGCTTTTCAGAAAGTGGGCTCAGCCCTTTATTTTCAAAGAAAGGAACTCTTTAAAAAAAATCTGACTATATAAAGATTTTGAACCGCTCCATGACCTAAAATAACCAGTGGACATGGATGAGCCAGTTTGGTGTGGAAAACTTGACTGGCTTCTACTGGAATGCTTATGCTTATCTGCAAATAAAGCCAGATAAGCATTACTTTTGACAATATAGTGCATTTTAGTCTTTTTAAAACCTTTTTACAGTTATCTTTTAAGTCACTTGCTGAATGGAAACATGACAAAATAAATCTAAATTACTTCAAAGATAAGAAGAAAGCCATTTTCTCAGTGATTAATAGCTACTGTGCTACATTGGGTTACATTATGTTTCCTTTTTTTAATGAAGGGGAAAGGGAACACACCTAAAACAGTGTGCCTTAATTGTAGCTTGTTGTGAACAGGAGCTTGCCTTTGAGATGGTTGACATCCCATGAGGTTTTACCTTCATCAATGTACCATGTGCTTTTGGATTTGGACTGGCAAGGCGGGTCAAGAGAGCTGCCATTTAAAGTATAGTAAAACTCAGACTTGCTTCTACTTCCAGTTTGATGACTTAACCCTGCAAGTAACAAAAGTAAACAAGAAACATACAACACAACATGATTGAAGTGTTTAGCGTAGGTGCACAGTTACTGGAAGTTTTAAATGTATGATTGTGTTTAAGTTCTTCCCCGTAAAAGATTTTGATCAGCATCACTAAATTCAACCACAAATTCTACATTTTTATGGATTTTTATGGGTAAAAAAACAGTAAACTTCACCTTGGACTGATTTTTTTTCCCTTTGTTGGTCCCATTTTAAATAAAATTAAAAAAAGCTTTAGAGTTTCAAAAAAAACAACGAAAATGCTCCAAGGGGCTGATAAAAGCAATAAAGACCCACTCCGATTAAAATCCTGTTGTGGTATTTTTCTGATGATGAAGGATGGGTAATGGGAAGGTCAAGCCAGGTTGCTCTGCGCCAATAGTCCACAACTTGGAGGCAAATTTTTAATGTAATACTGCCGCTCTGCAGAAACTATGTCTTAGACAAGGGCTTTAAAAGACCAATTTGAAGACGATCGGAGCGAGTCTTTAAGTATCGGATGGTTCATAACTACTACAGAAGTTTTCAGATTTCCTGTTTGTATAGTCTTTGTTAGCTGAAGAGCAGAGGGGACATGTTTGATAAATTGCATGAAGAGTTATGTTCACAATAAACCTGCATGCTTCCTCTAACGATGCAGTTCCATTATCATTAATGTGAATTACCCCACAGATGAGGCAATAAGCTTTAGATCCTTCAGACTGCAGTGCAGTACCTTTTTTATTTGGTTTGTTGGGGCCACAGGATGACTTGTCACTGTTGGTGCCTCTGGGGGCAAAACTGTGCCTCGGCAGCCTTTGGTCCTGCATGGAATATTCTGCACACAAACACAATGCACCAGGTTAGGCTTCAGCATGAAGTTCTACCTTGTCAAACATATATAAACATAAAACAAGGAGTGACATTTTGTTGTTTTCTTAGTTGCATTTATGTTCATTTCAATGTTTTGTTCAGAAAAGACTGAAATTTAAGTCCAAATAAGCAATTGCATCTTCTGTCACAGTTATATTTCTACAGGAGGATGGGAACAACACTGAAAGCTTTTATCATCAAAAACAGCACAAAACAAAACCCAAAGATATTTTTATGAGTTGTTGCACCAAGTTAGAAGCCACTTATTAAATAATAAAAGAGTAAGGCCAAAAGTCTTCTGGTTTGTAGGAAAAAGTTCTGTCTGTAAAATGTAATAGATGTAAATCAAATGCAGGACTGATAGCAATAATGTTAAATTTCTAAACATGTGTTTGTAGAGTTACACAAACAAATAGTGACACATTTATATCTCAGAGCGACTTTGCTATTGCATTTAGAAAGACTTGAAAAGAAGGGAGACTGTGTGAGAACAAAGTGTGTTCTTTTGGGAGCAGGTCCAGTGCAAATACTCTAACAAACAATATATTTACAAAATAATTGTATGCAGCAGAAGACAAACATACCAGTGTCACAGTGGGAAACAAAGGGCCAGAGTATCTCACTTGACTTTCAAAACAAGTGAGCCATCACTACAAAAGGCTCTCTGTTCCTGCTGCAAAACACAAACTCAGACAGCTCTGAAAGAGCTCGGAGCTGCTTCCAAACGGGACAGCGGAATGTGCGTAGATAGCAAATATTTCAAAGAACTAAATCCAAAAGAGAAGTAGAGATTTGCAGCGACTCACCTGGCATTACGTCACAGATGGGGACAAGTCGAGTGTGTTCCAAACTGGCAAAATTACACAACTGCTTCCCGTGAAACATACCATCCCAGTCCCCGATAGGATTGTCCTGGAAGAGTTGGGGACATAATCTTGAGTTATACTTACTGAAGTAGCGCCACAGGTGTCCCTTTCCCTTGTATTTTTCATTTGTTTACTCATATTAATACGATCCAGTGCAATGATAATCTCCAACCTAAAGAACTGATGTTCCTACTTGGATCCTTCCTCCAAAGCTCCACGTTTTCCTTAAGAACACTACTCTTCCTCCTCAGATTGGAATCCAGTACTTTTCTCCAGAAGAACCATTCAAGAGGAGCTTGAGACGAGCACCACAAGGGCGCGACTGGGAGCCGAGTGAGGAAGAGCAGTGGGCTCTCCTCAGCTGCTGCTGGCCTTTTGCCATGCAGTTGGGTCATACAGCACTAAGTCTTTACCTCACTCCCCGCGTGACTGACTTGCATTTGTGTGGGAGGCTCAGATGCACTGAGTGGGCTCCTGCAGCTGCTGCTGCTGCTGCTGCTAACAATCAGCAGTCAAATGCCTCAGTTCTGTGTTTCAATCTCACTATGACTAGAATGCCCACTGCCTCCTGACAACAGTAGCCATAGATACCAGCTACTGCAAAGCGATGCAGCGAGATGCTTTTCATCAACCTCCCAAAAGGCATCCTTAAAAAGAAAGACGACAAGGGCAGAAACTTTTATGGATCGATTATTGATTTATTTACCAATCTTGGATCGATTCAGATCGATTTTTATCAACGCAGCCCTAAATGAAGATACCATTTAGAAATCCCAGGCTGACTGGGAGACTTTCTAAAAAATGACCACAGGAGAAATGTGACGAGGCAAATACCAGTATCAGTTGGGGAAGCGCTTCAAAACTAAGGTTAGAAAGAAAAAAAGTTGTGAATTCAAGCGTAAATACATGAAAGTTTTATTAATATTTACAGTTAATTGTAAAAGCTACAAAGATTTTTGAAAAATGTCATTATGAAAGTTCAATGAAAATGATAAAGTATCATTTAACTTGTTTCCTACACCTGTGTAATTATGTAGTAGTGATTAAAATGTCATTTTAGAAAATATATTTGAAAAAAGTACTTACCATGTCAACTCCTACATAGTATCCTAAGCTCTCATTACTGGGTAGCAGGCCACAAAAAATGATGGTGCCCCTCTCTGGTCCCTCTCTGGTCTGCACCACAACCCTGGAGTTGATCTCCAGTGGAGGAAAGTCCTGATCGTCTTCCACCAGCCTGACGTGATCCACCTCCAGCTCCCCCACTGTGTCGTCATCGTCGTCCTCCCAGAGTTCAAGCTTGTCCAGAGCCACAAACACGCCGCACTCTTCCTCACAGCGAAAAAGCTGGCGACCCTGGTAGGTGCCCTCCGTGAAGCCCTGACCTCGACCCTCCTCCTAAGAAAGGCAGAGTCATGAAGACCGTGGGAGGGAAAGATGGGCAATCACTGTCATAGTAAGAGTGCAGGTAGGTTTGCAGCTGGCTCAGCGTCCTATAATGACAGGAAGTCAACATCCTGCAGCTGTATGATCGATCACGCCAGTAGGAACCTAACCTGGCAACTGACTTAATCAATCTATAATAATCGATGGATGGAAGGATAGATTTTACGTCATAATAAAATAAACCAAGTATCATCACAGCGGACGACACACATGTGATGGCACCGAAAAATGACCAAAGCATCGTTCCAGTCCAGTGTGTGGAAACACTGAATTTGGCAAAGACATGTGACCATACAGTGTGCTAGAATGTTCTATGAATGCCCCCTTTGTATTATTTTGATGTGGAAAACAGTGGGCTGAACCTTATAAAACTCTTGTTTACTTGTTTGTATGAATATTTAATTTACACTTTATTGTCAATAAACACAAGGAATGTGGAAAACTTCACCAGCACTGTTCAGTACCCAGGTATTTATCTCTGAGTCACACTGGTTGATTCCGGATCGTTTCTAGGTCAGTGAATCGAATCATTCGAAACCAATATCGACTATGAATCACGTTGAAAACCGCAAATTATGATAGCTTATATATACAGGATGAAGCTGAAAGCCTAACAGACACTTCAGATTTAGTATTGAGATTATCCTCATAAAATAGACATTTTCACTTCATCTTGTGTTCACAATTCCCTCTTTACTTGTAGTTAAGCTCATGAGATATTCAATTACAGCTTTTAAAAAACAGCTAAAGATTATGCTTCCGAACATCCATAATGGAAAGTTCACTTCGTTCTGGATGTAAGTCGTACATCATCAAGCTCAAAGTGACAAAGTCTTGAAAATCAATTGGAAAGCAGCACAAATCCAAACTTATTCACAGCTTCTTATTCACTAACAAATTTCTCTCTTTATATCTGGTTATTATTGGATGTATACATTTTGTGCTTTAAGTCGAAAATAAATGAAAGTGAAAACAATTTTAGACTTCTTAGAGAAAACATCCTAAAAGCTGGGAAACAATTAAGCCTTTACAGCCCGTTATTGTCCATTCATTTTTTGTTGTATTTGTTTCCCCGCTTCAGGGTACCTGATTTCAAATTACAATGGATGACAATGAGATGAACTGAATTGGAGGCATCAGAGCACAGAATCGTGGAAAGTATGTGGGGCAGAAAGTTCCTGAGGAAGAGGACGGAGAAAACCTAACCTTGAATGAAAAACTGCATCGAAGAAATGAAAACTTTGAAGAAAGACATGAAGGAAAGAGCAAGTCTTCTCCTTGATCGACGGCGAAGGTGATGCATATTATATTTCAAATTCTAATTCATTCAGGTACTTGTTTTTTTTCTTCAACCAATAACTTTTAATTACTTTTAAAGAAAGACCTTTTGTGACTTCGGAAAGTTGATTTCCTGCAAAACATTGTATTATAACCTGCTTTTTTTGTTTATCTTTTTTTCTTAAGATTTCAGTGCTTCCAGAATATGTTAGAAGTCTGAAACTGCATTATTTCTAAACAAATACAAAGAGAAGGCAAAGTAAACTAATAATCTCTTCGTGGCAATGTTTATGTATGAGGATTTGTAGCCAGTTGTTGGAGCAATTTCTCCAACCTGATCCCCGGTAAACGCACCCCTTCATGTGTTCAGCACTACTCTGCTCAGACACACCTGATCCAATCAGACTCCATCAACCTTTGTAGAAACTTTACAATGATTACAGTCATTAAAGCCAGATAGGATCGAAACCATGCAGGACAGTTGGCGTTCTGACAACCAGGCTTAGGAAACGCCGATTTAAAGCCCATGCAAATCCACCTTTAATGTTTTGGCATGTGAATACTGAATATCAATTTAGGTTTAAATCAGTTTGGTTGTAAATTAATGCTTTTTATGCAAACTCATCTCGATGTGCAAGACAGAAAAAAAATTGTTTTGTCCCCGTCAACAAAATGCTGTAACATTTTTAAAGCTCAGACTTTTAAAACCATTCCTCCAGAAGCAGCACAACAATCCTTAAAAAACAGAATGAAAATGCAAAGCTTGCAATTACAAATACAAAACGTATGACCGATAAAAGTTATTTCTCACCAGCAGCTCCACTCCAAACCAGATTCCCGACAGGGCTCTGTCAGGCAGCAGTGAGCCCTTGAAGCGAACCACACCTGGCAGAGGCTCATCCCCTGATCGCAGCTGGACACGCACCTTGGAACCACAATCGATGTCACGAACCCGCTGCAGACGTTGCTCGTCGCACAGCAGGGCATATCGCTCCTCACAGTTGGTAATGGGGAACAGCAGCTCAGCCAGCTTCTCCTCCAACTCCAACACATCCCGCTCATCCAGGCTCAGCACCACGTTGGTCTGGTCCAGGATGCGGAGGCTCTTCTTGCCCTTGCATGGAGGGAGAGTTCGTCCCAGGCTATTACGCTCCTGACAGGCCTGGCCCAGGCTACCACGGGGGATCCTTAGGGTCTTCTGTGCAGGCTTCTCCACAGTACATTCTTTTATGACCATGTAGAAGCGCCAGTCCTCCCTGAAGCCCCCACCAGACCTATCCTGGTTCCACAGGGCAGAGCTCATGGCTGCATGGTAAGCAGCAGGACCAGCGCCAAGGCGAGCTTGACCAGGGGGCCTAAAATAAAAAAAAAGACATGTTCAGCATTTGATGGACAAGTGATAGGAACGTGTTAAGACTAACAACTCTGATAGAGCTGGTAAGAAACTTACAGACACTCATCTATATCGTTTTGTCTGGGTTTTTTTAAAAGACACCAAACAAACGGGTACAATGCAGCTCTGTGCAGAATAACACTTGCTTCAGCAAAAACCATTAAGTCACACAATAGCCTGTGGCACATTTTTGTCTCGTTTCCCTTTCAGAAATCAGACTAAAGTATGAAAGCATGCATCTTGGTTTGAGTCGAGTTTTATATGCGGACAGAGAAACCAATACTTATCTCAAATATGTTACAAGTTATGATTAAATTAGCAAATTCTGAGTCTGCAGGTAGTCATGAGAAAAAAAACACACACTGACATGTTGTTATTCACTGCTTCACAAGTGCACAGATATGACATTCAGCTCAGGATGTATGAAGCTTCTTCAAAGCATCACCTGAGTGAAAAACCCATCTGTTTTTGGCTACATTTTTTGGAGCAGTTAGTCAGATCTACTGATTTGAATGAACTATAAATAGCATAAAACAGCGTGCAGAAGACAGACAGGTCTAACGCCGGTCTGACTGCTGGATTTCCCCGATCACACCTTATCTTTTGGTCACCAGATACGCTCAACAGAGATCACTCTGCTTTCACATCCGTCAATTGTTTTGAGCAGCGCATCACAGTTCACAACCCTGACGTTGATACCTTGTTGAGAACGAATTAAACACCTGCCTCAAAACAATCACACAATTAAAACCGAGCTAATCATTGCTAAGTAAATCTCTGCAAGGTGATAATACACAAACTAGTGCTGCCTTAATCTTTCTATTTGTTGGCTTTGGGTGAAATTGAATTTTTGAAAGCCTAAAGCTGTGATCTTCCTAGACTTAAATATTTTTTGAGTGTCTTTAACAGCTGTATTTAGAAATCTGCCAACAACGGCCCCAAAAGGGAAATACCAATATTCGTTTTCCTTATGCAAAAACAAATCTTACCTTTTGTGTGTGTCGAGTCACCTATAGGCCAAAAAAGGCTGTCATTTCATACATCCATCTTTGCTTGACGGGGGCGCCAATAGAATATGTATAATATTCCTGTAATAACCTCTGATTAGCTAAATAGCTAGGTAATGGTAGCGTCCGGACTAGCTAAATATCAGGCTAAAGTCGCCTCGCGAACAGTTTAGGAGCAAGCTAGCAGGCAGGCCGCTGCTCCTCGCTAAAGTGCACAACATAACATTTAAACGAAATACTTTTGGCGTTTCAAAAATACGTAAGAATAAGGCGGTGTACTGCTGCATATGTGAGATTTATTATTTACAGGAGCCGACCTCGCTACAGTTAACAGATGACGTACTTTGCACTCTCTTACAGACATTGGTCATGCGTTCCGTACTCGTGTGTTGATTGGCTAGTTTTCCTGTCAATCTTCAAGTTCCAACAGGAGGGGGTTTCCCACGGCTCGCAGAAAACCAAGTCTGGTTGAGATGTACAGTGGCTCTTTAGAGCTATAGCTCTAGATCGGATGTAGGAAATGTTCGATTTTGTCAGGGTCCGCCATATTAAAAGGGTAATGACTGTACCATTATCATATATGTAATGTTTTAATGACTTTTAGTGAATTTTTATATATTACAACTATTCTTGAGTTAAACTAAATTCTACTCTTTATGTGAAAACAAGCTCTTGTGTGCATAGTCTAAGTGTAAAAAAAAATAGAAGTGCTATTTTATAGGTCCTTTAAAAAGGTCTGAAGCGTTGTCTTGTAACTTGCTATTGAGTTATTTCTTTTTTTATGAAAATTTGTAGGCTGTATGAATCCCACTTTAGCCCTGTCAGGGTCACACGGCTGCCAGAGCCTAACCTGGCTACTGTTGTGCGAAGGTGGGGCACACCCTCTAAATGTCCCTAGGTGTGACTGTGTATGGGCGTGTGATTGTGTGGCCCTGCAACCAGCGGGCGACTTGTCCACGCTGTATGAATCATTAGTAAACTGGGATAGGCTCCAGCAGCCCCTTAATTACCAAAGGATTGATGGATGCTGTAACATACCATACTGACTTCACTCGTGGGTTATTTTCCAAGGCTTCAATGAGAGATTCCACCCCTGTCCTGGTTATGCAGTTGTCCGTCAGCCTTTTCATAGCAAACAAGAATTATGTTTTTGATTGTTATAGCATTGAAAACAAAACGGAAAACATTAGTAAACTGGGATAGGCTCCAGCAGCCCCTTAATTACCGATGGATGGATGGCATAGATGCTGGAACTGTATCTGATTTATACAAGCTACTGGGCATGTGCATCTCTAATTACTCCTAAACACATATTTATATTGCTTGATACTGACTTCCTAATGCGGTCATCAGAGAATCCACATATTCCTACCATAACCAGCTCTTTGTTTTGCTTTTTCTCCCATCAATAATACGGCTGGTCTCTTTTATTCTTTAAAGAAGGGCAGTTGTAGATTACAAAACTAAATTAAAATACCTCTGTTGGCCTGCACAATAAATGGCAAATGTATTGTTATCGCAATATCAAGCTGTGCAATATGCATATCGCTAAAGACGGTTAAAATGGCAATGCATGGTTACCTTAAATATGCTAAAACAATCTTATGGCAGTTTGTAGTATTTAATGAAAAAAACAAATCCCTTTATGTGTTTGACCAATCGAATAGACTCCTTTATATCATAGACCAATTGGATGGAGCCCTTTTATGTTAGATTTTTTATGTGGGTCATTTGGAATATATTTTTGTTCACTGTTGCAGTGAAATGGAAATTATGTATTTCCTTGTTTAAATATTTGTTCATATACTGCAAGTTATATCATCATCGCAATATTAATCACTAATATCGCATTTCGCACGTTTTCCTCATCATGCAGCCCTACCTCCATCCTTTAAACATGACTCAAGAAAATCGATTATTTCCCATGCTTGTTTGGCTCTAGTACTAATTTGCAAAGATCAGAGAGGCATTTTTTTAACTTTAACTTTTATTAAACCAGATAAGACATCCACATGAGAAACACCTCCCACAAAAGTCAACAGCTTATGCCATAAGGAAACAAAAAAGAGAACAACAAAATAGAATAAAAACTTTAACAAATGCAACAGCATTTTCATCGAGATTAGCTGTTATTCAACAAGAAATTATAATAAAACCAAGTGAAATAGCTTCTGAGAGTTGCATTTTTTGAGAACTAAATGACAGGGGGGCAGCAAAAAAGCTACAAATTCTGTCCAATTCAGTCCCACTTCAGACACATGTAACTTAAAAGTGTGAGGTACAGCAGCTGCTCAGTTTTTGAGGTACATGCTAAAATATTTGGAAGGTTTTGTTGTTGCATCTTTGCCTAAGAACCCATGCAGTTAGTTTGATCTACATTTAAAAACCAATTCAAAGTCAAGTAAACAGGACTGAGAAACAAAAACAGAAAAACTTTACTTTTTTTATCTCACAAGTCAAAGTGAGGCAAAAAGCTTTGCCTCTCTAATATTTGACTAGTATCGTTATTGGCAAAATTTAAAATCATCAATACAAGCTTTTTCATTAGTAATTGCACCTCAGCTAAAAGAACTGCTGTTTTTATTATTGATAATAACAAAAATAAAACTGTTTTAATTAACGGATACAATTACCCCCCACCCCTTATGAAATGTTCTAGCTCTGCTAGTAGTAAACTCATACAAAATTCCTTCAAACGTAAGGTTTTAGGTTGATTTATTTTGCCTGGGAGATCTGTTACTTTAAGCCAAAAAGGGAAGAAAGTGAAGATGTGCAAATGTCATTCATGGTTCTTAAGTGTGCTCATCCATACGGCAGTTGTACGTCAGTAAGGAGTAGCAGTTACATTGCAAAAAATATGTAGTTTTTTCAATAACAGGCACATTACATCAAAAAAGAAGCCTTGGTTCTCGCTGATTTAATTCTGCAACGTCCTCAGAGCTGAGCTCATTGCCTCTTAACCTGGAGGAGGAAGGACACACAAGTCTTCAAAACATATCAAACAAGTGTGTTTGAAAATTTAAAAGACAGTTTATTGGATAGAAGCACGCCAGAGAACCGACCACATTCAATTCAGCAGAACTCTGTGCAGTTCTGTTGCTGTAACATACCATACTGACTTCACTCGTGGGTTACTTTCCAAGGCTTCAATGAGAGATTCCACCCCTGTCCTGGTTATGCAGTTGTCCGTCAGCCTTTTGGTAGCAAACAAGAATCGTGTTTTTGATTGTTATAGCATTGACAACAAAACTGGAATTGTTGTTCACATTGCAGCTGTGTTTGATATTTACCAGAGCTCCTCCAGTGATGGGCTGTTCCTGATGACCTTGGAGAGAGCACACGCCCCTGTGCTTCCAACACCGTTACCCACGAGGCTGCCAATGCATCCATAGTTTTCATAAACCATGAAGCCAATGGGCATTTTTTTTTAAATGATGCACATATTGTACAGGTTCGTTATGTCATTTATACATATCTTAAATACAAGTATTACCTGAGCCATACCAGAGATGTGCTGCTTTCTAAGGCATTGGCAATGACCTCCGCTCCTTCATCACCAATCCGATTTCCCCAAAGCCTTTTGATGCAAACAAAAAAGCGTTGGTATAGAAAAAAAAATGTCAGCAAGACAGTAAATAGACATGTTTCCAGTAATGTTTACCCTAAATACATGAGAGAGCCGTTCTGTTTCAGTCCCTCTGCCAGCAGCTTTGCCCCATCGGCTGTTATATTATTGTTGCCCAGCCTGAAAAATACACGTTTGGATGCATCAGCTTTTATTCTGCTCCATTCACAGCCTATCCAAACAGCAACTCACCTTAAAGCAAGGAAATTCTGCTTGGTCTTCAGAAGGTGGGAGAAGTGCTGGGTGCAAGCATCAGTTAGTCTGTTGTTGAAGAGGCTGGAAAAACGCAAAGTCACAGTAAGAGAAGACTTGACAACACAGCAGACTTGGAGATCAGTTTGAAAGTACATACGCTATTTTCTGGAAGCTGTCACACTGCACACCTTTGTCAGTCAGTTTGCGAATACCTTCATCTGTAATGTTGTTATTTCTGAGGCTGACAACAGAAAAAAATATGCAGAGTTAAACTTTAAAATGCTCATTTTTATGTTGAATGACATCAAAAGGTAACCTTTGTTTTATTTACCAGCAATATCAGGGGTCTGCAACCTTTGACCTTGAAAGACCCTAACCAACAATAGCTGACAAGTCCCACCTCACCATTTAGAAAAACTCACTGTTTATGGTGGATGTTGTCATTTTTTAGAAATGAAACTTCAAATTATTTACAATAATAGAAATATGTATTTGTTAATTTTTTACATACAACAGTTTAAACTACTTTGCCTTTTCGACAGCCCAGTTCCTTTCAAAATAAGTCACATCCTGTGTAAAAACAAAATCCTCTTGCTGCAGAAAATATACTTCATTAAAAAAATGTAAGTCAGTCATTACACTTTATATTATTTTATATTTTTTTATGATTGTGCACCTTCATCTTTTTTCTCCTCTTACTATCAAATATAAATATGACAACATCTGTGTTGAATCCAATAAAAAGTAAATAAAATCTATACTTGTAATTGCAAAACTAACTGAAAAATAACCATTATTTATTCAGATACGTTTCGTATTTCTTCAAAGCCAAAATGCCCCGTGTGGCTCCACAGCCTCAGGTTGCAAACCTCTAAGCTCACAAATATGAAAATATGAAAAAAGGGGGATTTATACATTTTACTTACTACAAGGAGCTACAAATGTGCAAGCAGGGAAGAAGCTGCTCCACTCCAACGTCACCCACAGAGTTGTTGTCCAGATTAAGACCAACAGGGTTCTTTAAATGCTGGAGCACAAAGGCGAGGGCAGTGCATTCAACAGGGCCAATATTACAGTACGTCAGTTTTAGGTGGTCCACCTCCAGCTTACTCATAGCATCTTTAGCAATCTGGCTGTCCTGCATCTCGTAGATGCACTTGATAAGCCAGACAAAGTGAGGCAACGCATGCATGCTCTTTTTCTCTCCCGGAACGGGTTTGGGGATGGACCGGAAATGCCTCTGCATGCCTTTGGACAGGCTTTTTACCACCTGTCTGCCTTTCTGCTCCAGAGCAGCGCCGGGGCAGCAGTGGAGCCACAAGTGTTTGTGGCGCTGGGACAGCAGTCCAGACACAAAGGTGGCTATGATCTGCAGGTTAGGTGTTTCTACTGCATTCCTGTCATTCTTCGTAGCCCAGCTTTGTTTGTCCGGCAGGCAGAGGCCAAAGCATGTGCTACTTTTCTCTGTCATGTTCCACAGATCAAAGAGTTTGGTGACAGCTGAACGCTCAACGTTAGGCGACAAAACAATGTGAAGAGCAGCAAAGAAGCATTGTATTGTTAAATGCAGGAATTCGTAACATTTTCTGTCAATTTGGGAAACATTTCTGCTTTGTGTAAGAAAGCCAGTCAAGAGTTCCCCTTCACCTACATTACACAGCTCTAAATCTGTGCTGGAAAAGACGTAACATGAGGTAGATATTCCATCAAAAGCAAGCTTCCCAAGGTGCAACACCGTCTCCTTGTGCTCCTGCAGCCAGCCTGCTCCAATTGGGTTCTTCAGAAGATGCTTGTGTTGAAAAAAGTGCTGTAGGATCATCAGATAAACATCTGTGAGGGTTTGAGGTCTTCCCTCCCCACAGCCAAGCAGCTCTTTATGACACTGGGAGACTATCCAGCAGAGAACTGGACTATGACACAATCCCAGCAAAGCTGTGTTCGCCTGCAGAGATTCTAACACTTTAGCAGCTACAGTGGGATCTCTGTGATGTTGTCTCACGAAGGACTCAATGCCTGCTGGAGAAAAGCCTTTCAGGAGGACCTCTCTGCGAAGGTGCTGCTTCAAGCCGGGGCCCACTGCATCTGGACGACTGGTGACCACTTTCCACACCCCTTTCATCAGGGATCCTTGAATCAGGTTGAACAGAAGCACATGCACAGGTGCACGCTGTGTGGGACAGCACAGCCTCTGGTCATCGGAAAAGCTTTGCTTGAGCTCATCCAGACCATCGAAGGTGAAGAGGATGAGTTGCGGGTGATCCAGGATGAACTGGAAGATCTCCTCCTGCCCTCTGTCCGGCCAGCAGCAGTGCTGGAACAGCAGCTCCTGCAGGGATAGTTCTCTGAGCTCTGAGTTCAGCCTGCGGCAGCTGAACGGAAACACAAGGAGAAAGTCCCGAAGGGCGCTCCCTTGAGACCAGAGAAGGTGCAGCCTCTGCAGCAGGGTGCTCTTCCCACTTCCTGCCACCCCGGACACCAGCACCGTGTCCGCCTCCCCGTTCACTGCATCCTTAGGACTCACTATCTCCTCCAGGCTCACAGGTTTGTTGTCGGGTAACGCCAGCTGGACTTCAGTGAAGATAACCTCAAGAGGCATGTGGTTGGTCCTTCCGTACGTACTGAGAAAACAGGACTCTGCTGACACAGAGCTGCTCAGCTTCTCCTTGAATCTTTTCAAGACCTCTAAAGGATAAAAGAGGAAACAAAGTAAAGACAATCTACATTTGTGCAGGGGATAAAAATATCACAAAAATCTGACATTTGTCAGTCCAAAATCTGCATAGAAACTTTTGTCACTTCTCTTTTTTTATTTAGAAAGAGTGTAACCGTGTTTAAAATAGTTTAGGTCCAAACCACAAAGTAAAAGACAGAAATACCCCTGCTGGAAACCTAAAACTTTCACACCAACTCACCGTTTACAGCATGGCAGTCATTGGTCAAAGCAATTACGTGTAATCCACTTAGTGCAAATTGAATGAAAGTATATCTGTCTCATAATTCAAAATAAAAGTCAATACCCAAAATGCTTTTTCATTGTCACAATAAAGCTGCATTCGTTGACTCAATATTAAAAGGAAAAATCAATCCGCCAAACAGCTTTTTCTTTTTCGTCATTAACACCGCTCATTCTGTCACTTAATTAAAATGATAAAGAAAGAGGTATTTCACATTTCACTTTCAAAAAGTTTTCTAGTACATGTACCAAGATTCAATTAGATATATCTAATTTGCCAATTAATACGGATTAACAGAAATGCTTTTTCATTTTCACAATGTAACTGCATCAATTGACTCAAAAATAATATTAGAAATAAATCCTCCAAAATGCTTTTTCCTTTTTTTCTACTTCAACACCGCTCATTCTGTGGTAATCAAAGCGATAATGCAAAGAGGGGATTACATGATTGTTTTCACATCCACCGCTCAAAAACTGTCACATAATTCATTTCCAGTCAGCAGTTCCAGGGAGGAGAGATATGCTTTCATAAGTTTTGACCTGTTTTACAGAACACTCAACCCTTGTGCTATCTTAGATGACCCCACCCTTACATTCAGAATCATTGACGTGTTCTCCCTACCATGACAAAGGTGGATAAAGGTGACACCAGTGAAGATCACAAATCATTGAGGAAAAAAGGTTCAGAGCACTGTCTATTGGGTCTAGATGACCCAACTCCCGATGTTAAAGTGCCTAGGATAGCACAAGGGTTACAGAAATGTTGGTGTTTTATCATTTGAATTCATTTTTAAAGGTCTTTGTATGTAAATACGGACTTTTCTTGTACATACGTCTTTTTTTTATTCTTAAAGTCTGGAATTGTTTATTACTTTTGCACTGAAAAGTGTTTTATTTAAATTTTTACAACTAGTCATTTTTTCTTTTTTGCATTAAAATCTTATTGCTGATTTAACTTTATTAAGTCTTGCAAACTAACTCAGAATTAAACTACTCCTCACACGAATGGCAGAAAAAGAATAACAGGGTTACGCAGAAGAACAAATTAAATTTTATTTTATTTTTTTCACATTTGCACGTGAAAAATGGGATTAGTTCAGCAACATTTTAATAATTAATCATGAAGAAGATTCATCCCTGATGAGGAAATACCTGTGGTGTTGGTGAGCTTGTCCTGATTCGGGGAGGTTTGGGGTTCTTCACTTTGCTGACTGAACTGCAGCAGCATTTTTGATGCCGACTCGCCTTTGGACCCGACATGATCCAGAAGTCGCCTCGCCTGAACACAAGGAAGCACAATCAATGCACATATTTGTATGGAACATTGAACAAATCAAAGTTTTTAAGAACTTAAAAAGTAAAAAATGGAAAAAACGTAAATAAGTGGACATGCTTTTGTTACAAGATCAATCAACCAAAAAACATGAGAATTTACTCAATAAAGGAGAACTAGATTTCAGGTCTGATAAATGTGAATCACTTTAAGTGTTGAAATGGGTTGAACGGGGATGAATGAATGATTCCTGTTTGCAGACATGACAGCGCACACGAAAAAAATCCCTCACAGCTAAACAACAGCCTCTCACATTTACCTGCAGCCATCACCAAAACAATGTCAGTTGTCACCGTGTTGCTTATGTTTAGTGATTTTGCAGATGTTTGTATGCAAAGTGACTTAGAAATGAGGAACATGACGAGAGTAAAACTGACAGTCACTCATTTTAGGTTAAAAGTGCTTTAAAGAAAAATCTTAGGTACAAGAAATGTCGAGGAGTGGGTAGTTTTTTTTTTAATCTGTAAGAGGAGAACAGTCTTTGGCATGTACTTTAAAATTGTGCAACGGATAGAGAGTTGCATATCTCATTCGAGCTAAAGAATTAAGCTGCTGATCTTTTGTTGGGTGGTGCCAGGAACACCAGTTGTTGGGAAAGGTTGTGGGCGAGTGTCAGGGTTTAAAACACAAACAGGGCAGCCACAGTAAGCCAAAACAGAGTCAGAACATTGTCACTCACTCGGTGTACCCGAATTTGGTCAATTAAGTTTATAAATTCATGGCTCAGGTGCACCTAGAAGACATACAAACTAAGGTTTTTTACATCCCTGCTGACATCAAGAGGCCTTGTTCGCTCTACGCTTCCTTCAGAATACACAGATTTCAAGTATTAAGCAAAACTTTGGTAAAAAGTTTGACCTTCTTTAATTGCTCAGTTCAGTTCAAAGCACATATTGTCTCATGCTGCACAAAAATGGTTAGTATTTAAACAGAAGCGAGCTGCTAAAAAAACCCCACATATATTTATGTACTCTTTGTGAACTTTTTCTACTGGATCATAATGCAGTAAAGTCATGTTTATGTTCCTGTTAACAGCAGCAGGAAGAAAAAAAAGATGATATCTCACCACAGTCGACCTAAAAAATAAAAAGTGAAAACACTGTTTATGCCCTGAGTTGTTTGAAGAAGTACATTAGCTGCACAGAGCGTCTTTGTTTTAAAAGAAAGTCATTTGACCTCCTATATGAGCTTCTCTCAAAAGTAAAAAATATGTTCACATTTTGGGAAAATTCTAGTTTCTCTTTATATTCGTGTATATATCCATGACAAAAATGAAACAAAAATCATGTTATAAAAGTAGAAAGGACATGAAATTTCTCTTTTAATTAATTTTAATTTTTATGTCATGGAGTATTTATCCTATCAAACCTTTTCCAAGTCCTGGTAACTTTTATTACAGTTGTTTTTTTCTTCTACTTGGCACAGCAGAGAGCATCAAAAAACAGAGCATTAAAAAAACAAAAAGACACTGGAGCAGAAAAAAGATCAGAAAAATATAGCAAACAGTCAATTTGACTGCTATGGCCATTTGATCTTTATCTTTTGTGTGTTTTTTTTTAAATGACGTTAGAATAAAACATACACACAGTTTCAAAAAGTCAGGGTCTCATTAATCCATACGTTAGCAGGATTTGATGTAGCAAATTTTAAAAGCAGTTGAAACTCTCTTTAATGGTTGCTGGTTTACTATTTAAGTGGGCTGTTAGAGCTGCTACTGAGTGGAACTTCACCCCCATGACTATTAGAAATCAAATCACATATAAATCATTTAAGACACAGTTAAAGAAATGGCTCATTGACAATCAGAGCTGTCAACACTACGTACACTTCCTATCACTGATTACCCGCTACTATCTTGTCTTGTGTGTGTGTATATGTTTATGCATTTGTCCGATTTGGATTGTTTTATTGCCAATTTAATTTTAGGTTAACTACTAATTTTACTGAATGTATGGTTTAATATATGTATGTAATGTTATGTAAATATGTAATTTTATTTTGATCTTGTAAGGTGATTTTAACATCTACCCAGATAAAAAATTGAATGAATATTGACAGAAATAATTATTAATATGCGCTGTCCCTGTATCGAATAAATAAATAAAATCTAAAATTAAAAAAAACTCTTGAAAAATAAAGGAACTTTAAACCAAAGCAAAAAAATATATATTTAAACACTTTATTGTAATATTTTAATAAACAGTTGTAAAAATGCAAATACCTAAAGCCTGCCTACCCAATCAAGTCTTGTTCATTTGTGTTATCCTAAAAATGCTCACCTGCTGAGACGGGGTGTAAACAGGTAGCAGCACTTCATTAGCATCTGCAGAGGAGAAGTGTCCAGACTCCACAAGAGCTTCCACCGCATCATGAACGGAGCCCTGCAGTTTCCAGACCAGACTAGGTCTTCGTTTCAGGACCGTCTCCGTCCATGTCCTCTGAGTGACTTCTAGTTCATCCAAAGTGGATGAGTGTTCTAAGAAGCAAAGACCAGCCCCCTGCTCTTTTGGCAGAATCTGTTTGAGAGCAGCGAGGAAGAGCTCACAGGTGTCTGCACCCTTTGTGTAAACCAGGTCAAGCAGGTTTCTGGCATTGCTGTTCAGTGGTCTTCCTGTAACCTGTACGTTCTGGTAGTCCTCCCATGTGATCTCTTCCTGAGCCAGCAGTATATCCAAAATGCTTTCCAGATGTTCAGCTGACCCACCACTGCAGAGAGCACGCAGAATCTCTGTACGCTGCTTCAGCAAACGCTCCATGGCAGACGGGCTTTTTTCGCATCAGCTTCCATGCTCCAAGATTCCATCTTGGACTTGTGCTGCTCGCAACGCCCCAGCCTGCCAAACACAGATGTGATCATTCATGGCAAGAATCCACGAGTTTTACAATTCTCGCTTTACAAGTTTGCATTGGACGCCATAGGTAGACAAAACACAGCTCTTTAGTGATCTCTGTATGGCGTCCATCCACATGAGTCACATTCTGTCAAAACCTGAAGATATACTTGAAAACCTGCTATTAAAATATGATCTCTCACTACGAAATGTCAGCAATCGGGGCTCCTTCTCTCATTTGGGCGTCCTGAAACATTTGTTGGTGAGCCTCTGTCTGTCCTCTTCCTCATTCCACAACTGAAAGTGAAACTGGTTTTGCACAACTTTAATCAAAAGTAAATGTTGGTTAAAAAAAATAAAAACAGTTTGTCTGAAGTACTTCCCTGTTGGGGCGGATTTTGCAGCATAGATTTTCTGCTTAGTTCTATCACATGTAAACATATTTCTATAGCAGAAATGTGAAGGTTTCTTTATATTTTAAAAAAACTTTAAAGACAATGCTCATTTCTCCCTTTCTTTTATGTAAAAGCTGTGCTGTGTGGAACATGATCAAGTAGAGAGAAAGGTTTCAGAGACGAGGGTTGCAGTTTGATGCTGCGCCCACTTGATGGAACTGTTGCGTAATAAAAAAATCTAGCTGGTTTGTAGAGAAACCTGTGACTGGTTGACATTGGGGTTGACATATTTCTGAATTTCTGCAGCTATGTAGTTTTTTTTGTGCCTTTTTTATTTTAGAACCCAAACAAACTGTATGTGAAAAAAGGTGAATAGAAATGTAGTAAAATCAAAAGATGAGATACATAAATCATATTTTGCAATGCTTTTTCAATTTCTTTTTCAATTTCTTTCAAGTGGCTGGGATAGGCTCTGGCAGCCTTGTGACCCCGAAAGGGAACTAACGGAAGAAGATGAATGCTTTTTAAATTTTTTTTTTTTTTTGCTCCGTCCTGACCATGTGATTGTTTCGTTATCAGGCCTCTCTGTTCTGAAGGGAAACATAAATGAGCAGAAGAAATCAAAGATAGCTTCTTTTCAGCTCCTCACCAAGAAACAGGCAGCTCCCCCTTGGGGAGTGTAATGCAGAGTACTACCTGTAAGGCATCCTGTGTGAAACCTAAAGGGGGGATACTGTCATCTAAATAACAGACAGGAGTCCAGAGCAGCTTGAGAGACTTTAAAAATAAGGTATAAAGTCACTCGTGCGTCAATTTATTCAATTCAATTCAATTTTATTTGTATGGCCCAAATTCACAACAACAGTCGTCTCAATGGGCTTTGTATCGGGAATTGAAAAAGTGAAGCATGAACTCAAAAGGATCATGAATACATAGAGTTCATTAGGAAAAATACTAAAAGGAACTAACAAACTGACTAAGCTATACTGGCATCCCTGCCCTTAGACCCCCCTTCCTGGTAAGGAAAAACTCCTAAAAAACCGGATTCCGGAAAAAACGAAAACGATCATTTTAATGTTATATGCGTGCCGTATACATAATATAAAAGTTATACATCGGTGATACATGTGGGAAAAGTCTGTTGGACATACATGGAAAGCCACAAATCTGCGTGTGCATCGTGTAAAAATCATGCACAGATTTACTTATTGATTGCGTATAAACTACGTAAAATACACATAAACTGGGTATTTTACGTAGCGCAAAATGTACATAGGTGGCCCCTGTGCAGTTCAGTGAACCACCTCTGGGGTGTCCCTGCTGAAGAAAACAACAATGTAAGTGATTTTAGCTTTTGCACTTTATATAGACGCTGCTTTGAAAAAGAATATGAAAAACATTCAAAGAGCCCATTTTTCTGGGCCATTAATGGCACCTCCAGCTTCAAAAATTACCCTTTAAAAGAAAATGAGCTCTCCGTCTGTGCTGGCAAGTGCAAGAGCTGAAGGTCACCAAGAAAGAAGCTTGAAATGAAATAAGACGTGCCAAATTAAAAGATTAGCTGCCATTTATTCAATAAAGACATTAAAGGTGAGTTTAGAAAGGCAGGCATGAGAAAACTGACTCATAGGTTGGAGAGGTTTGTGTGTGATGGTAGAGAGAGGCATTAAGCTCTGGGAGTGGATGACATCTACTTTAGTGCAGACAGCTTCAGAGAAGCATGTGTGGGTGACTCAGTGTGTATCGGTGGGTGTGTCAATCAGGGGGCCTAATTGACATGAGGATTAAAGCTCACATCTAAGAGTCTGTGTTTTTTGCACAAGCAGCAAATGTGAACAAGTCTGGTCTCCAGTGTCTCCCCAAGGTTTGGGGTGCTGCGCTCAAGGTTAGCGCAGGCGCCCCGCTGAGCGCGCATCGTCTGAGATGGGTCCTACTTGTTGGACATTCATTATCAAACTCTGTTTGCTCCTTTCATCTGCAGCTCTCTGCAGCACTCAGCGTAAACTACTGAGGCACCTTGCAGCTTGACATCTCTCCATTCAGTCTGTACCTTAAACAGCATGCTGCCACATCAAAGAGCCACGGCTGCCTTTGATGTTGCAAAAAAGAAAGAGCTCCAATGATCTACTAAAAACCAATGCAACTTTCTGAAGCCTTGTTTTATTCATTTGCTATGTCTAGAAGTCTGAAGTCAGGCTCTAAAAGTCCAGACAGCAGATTTGGATTTTGCTTGCTGGATTGTCCTCTTTGCTGTGTGAAGCAAAGGCGAGACTCTTCATAATGCTGTGCTGAACGGGGAGTTTTTCTTCCGTGATCTTGTCCCGTGCTGCACCTTAAACTGTATGGGGAAATGTATTCCAACTTTAGGAAAAAGATGCAAATGCAGCGGCACAGTGAAGGCAGCTGCCCTGTAAACAGCTGTAGACATGCAGAGATGTAAACGTATACAGATTTCCAGGGGAATTTAAAGATGATGTGACATGGCAGCTCTTTTTAGGTCTGTCATATTCTACGTGCTCAGGTTTGTCCCTATAGAATGTAACTGTCACCATAAAAGAAAAGAAAAGCTCACAACTAGAAAAATAAATAATATTTCCGCTGTGAGTACTTTTAGTATACATAATCTCATGCATTACATCAATACTAAGTTCAGAAAACATCAGTTGGTTTATTAGGTCATTAGCTCTGTCATGGATGATTATTCTTTCAGTTTCACAAAAAGAACGTAATCAAGCAGGTGGATGGCTCAGTTGGCTGCCTGTAAGACTGTAAGCAGGGTTTGTTTCCCAGAGGCCTTGATGAGCTTCATCCAGTGTGGGTCTTTGGGCAACACCCTTCCCGCCACTACCTAACTGTGTAAGCTACAAGGGGGCCCAAGTTTGGGCCTCCCTGTGCCGGTCCCCAGCCTGGGTAAAATGCAGGGTTGTGCCAGGAAGCGTATCTAGCATAAAAACCTCTGGTAAACCACCTGTGTGAATCAATCAAAATTTAACTTTTGGCACTAGCAAGAAAAAAAAAAAATATGTGAATGAAGATTTGTGTTAATTATACTGCTACCACTTAAAAAAAATCCATCCTGCACACTTAGCTTCATTTTTGTTTAGTTTCTATTCTATCTTATTGTGTGTACATTGATGTGAATGTTGGTCCATCTGTTTGTTACTGTAAGCAATAGCTTAGTTTGTTTAGTATGATCTTTGTCTTGACTGCTTATATTTGTTTATGTATTTGGCAGTGGTGCTATTTCTTTATACTTCAAATCAAATCAAACTTTATTTATAAAATAGCGCTTCTCATGCACTTTGTGCAGCTCGAAGCGCTTTAACACTAAAAACAGTAAACACACAACATTACAATAAAAACCCCAACCCACCCTTCACCCTTCCCACTCCCCTCCATTAAACCACATGACCCATGGCTCCCACGTACAATGAAATATGACTATGTAACTGTAAAAGAATAAATAAATAAATAAATAAATAAACAAGTATGGCTTAGCTCTGCTGTGAGGAAACAGTATCTGGGAATCCTTTCATACCAGGAGCCAGCCCGGCCACCGGAACATCGCCACAGTGCCCACCCAGACCGGGACAACACCGGGGTCCCCCTCACAGCCAAAAGCTGTAAAATTAGACCCCAGCCGCCCCAGCAAGGGCAACAACTGCAGCAACAACCGCTGACCAAGCCGGCAATCCCTGGAGGAAAAGATCCCCTCAAGAAACACTGGGGCTAAAATCATAAGATGCTAAAATTAAAAACATAAAAAAAAAAAAAAAAAAAAAAAAAAAACCATAAAATTGAAAATAAGATGCATAAAATTAAAATAAATACATAAATAAAATAGCCTATACTAAAACTAATAGAATAAATTAGCAGTTAAAATCAACTAAAAGCTAAATTAAAAAGGTGGGTCTTGAGCCTCTTCTTAAAAACCTCTACTGTCTCTGCGGCCCTGAGGCTCTCCGGAAGGCCGTTCCACAGGCGAGGACCGTGATGGCAGAACGAAGCCTCACCATAAGTTTTGGTCCTCACCTTGGGAACAACTAAGAGGCCAGTACCGGAAGACCTCAAGGTCCGCGAGGGCTCATATTTTAAAAGAATATCATTTAAATAAGAAGGCCCAAGACCATAAAAACATTTATAAACCATTAAAAGAATTTTAAAATCAATCCTGAAACGCACAGGGAGCCAATGCAGCGATTTTAAAACCGGTGTAATGTGTTCCCGCCCTCTGGTTCTCGTCAGAACTCGTGCCGCTGAGTTCTGTAGAAGTTGTAAGTTTGAAAGAGACTTTTTGGGTAAACCAGAGAGCAGGGCATTACAGTAATCTAAACGACTGAAAATAAAAGCATGCATTAGCACTTCTGTGCTGGCAAGAGAGAGGAACGGGCGGACTCTGGCAATGTTTTTGAGATGATAAAATCCTGTCTTAACGACATTTTTAATGTGTGGGATAAAATTTAGCTCAGAGTCAAAAAGTACGCCCAGGTTTCTCACACATTGAGAAGGTTTAAAATTATGAAGATGTGGTAAAATCATCTCTCTCTTGTCTTCAGAACCGATGATTAAAACTTCAGTTTTGTCCTGGTTGAGCTTTAAGAAATTATCTGCCATCCACAACTTTATATCTAAAATGCAGTTTAAAAGAGTGTTGACAGGTTCCAGGTCATCAGGAGACACGGCGATGTAAAGCTGTGTATCATCAGCATAGCTGTGAAAGTCAACGCCATGTCTCCTGATGACCTCCCCAAGAGGCAACATATACAAATTAAAAAGTATTGGCCCTAAAATTGACCCTTGGGGAACCCCACAGCTTATTTCGTGGATTCCTGAAGAGCACATATCCATACTTACATAAAAGTGTCGATCTGTCAGGTAAGAGTAAAACCACTTAAGAACATTTCCAGAAAGGCCCACTAGACTACTAAGTCTGTCTAATAAAATCTGGTGATCTACTGTATCAAAAGCGGCACTAAGATCCAGTAGCACCAGAACAGAAAGTTTCTGTGAGTCGTAGTTTAATCTAAGATCATTAACGATCTTTAAAAGAGCCGTCTCTGTACTGTGGCTTTTCCTAAAACCAGACTGATATTTTTCTAAAATTTTTTGGGCATTTAAAAACTCATGCAGTTGAGTAGCGACACTTTTTTCTATTATTTTACTTAAAAATGGTAAGTTGGATACGGGTCTATAGTTATCCAGATTTTTTGGATCTAATTGACTCTTCTTCAGAAGGGGCCTCACCACCGCCGTCTTACAGGCAGAGGGGAAGACCCCCGTCTGAAGAGAGCAATTTACTATATTTAAAAGCTCTGACTCAAAGAATCCATAAAATGTTTTAAAAAGTGAAGTGGGAATGGGATCTAAAAGGCAGGTTGTAGTGTTTACTTGGGATACAACTCGACCAAGCATCTCTGCATCAACCAGGACAAAACTCCCCAGTGTTTCTTCTGGTAAAGACAATGCTGGAGGTCTGTTAAGATCAGTGTACTGCATGGATGAAATGTTTGATCTTATGGCATTGATTTTACCCATGAAGTGGTCTGCGAAGTCCTCACATGCAGCATTAGATGATGGCATGGAGGACTTGTTGAAGTCTTTGTTTATTAAAATATCAATGGTTACTTTCACTGTTTCAACAGCTTAAAATGATTAAGTGATTAATGCTTAATGATTCTGACAGGTTCACCTTAATACTCGTAAAAGTCAAGACTATTCAAACCAAAACATGCAAAAAAGCAAACTAATAAGTGAATATTGAAATAGGGAATTATTGAAAAGTGAATTAAAGCAGTGAAGTACTCACATCTTCATAGCAACAGACAGCTGCAGCTGAAGGAATTAACTGAATTTTTTGACATTTTCCTTTCCTTGATAATTTTGTGGCTATAAGTGAGAGCAAATTCTTATAACAACAAGAAATGTGTATGTTGATGGTAAGAAATGTTAGGAATCAAGATTTCATTTCACACAAAAGAAAAAATAGAACATCAGTCCAATCATATCTAGAGAATTGACACAATGCGAATCTGATTAAGCTTTAATGAGAATGTTTGCTCCTTCTGACTCTAATCATAATTAGCAAAATTACATATCATAACTATATCTTAAATCATAGTTAACATTACATCTGTGTATGTAATTTTTTTTAAATTGTTTTCAATGTCTCATGATCATCTTTTACAGAACATCTTTTTAAGAGCATTTTTCTAAACATATTCCTGTTTAAAATGACATACTAGAGTTTAGTTTTTGATGAAGTCACATATTATTTAAAGAAATGTATATTGTTAAAACATGAATGTCTTGGAGGGAGACTGGAAATTTTGAAAGTGTTTCTGTCTTTTGACTGCATCACAAATCCAAAGCATCATGAAAAGTGTTTGCTCTAATATGAAGAAAAAAAACAAAAATGTTGATTTAATATTACTATTATCAATATTTGCAGCCATTTGTTGCATGACAAGAGTATTTTTTTAAATCAAACCTAATATTAATAATAAAGTAAAGGCGATTTGAACGTCTGTTGATAAATGGCTCAAGTGTTTTCTTCAAATGGGAAAATGCTGAAGCAGAGGAAAATAAAAGTTCAGTGCGCAGCGGAGCTGAACAAAGTGACCTCTCTCTTCAGAGCCAGTTTGGTGATTATAGCTGGAACTTAATCCAACTAATTAGAATTTCATCAGATACAACCCAGGAATAATCAGCAGTTAAAAGTGACGTTCAATGCAAATGGCCACCGGATCAAACACTGAACTTTCGCACTTTGTCAGCTTGTTTCTTAATCGAATGAACTTGACAATAATTGAAGTGTTTTATTTTTGCCCTTCTTTCTACACATAAAAGACTGCTATGGCAATTAGCCTTATTTCTCCCTCATCCCCCTTTCTTTTTATGTTCTTGAGTAGGCAGGAACCAGCATATTCTGATCATTTGCATTATCCAAAGCAAATCTGCTTTGAAGTTCTGAGATTCTGTAAGAAAAAGGATCCATTTATCCCACATGAAAAAAAAATGTTCAAAGCTTATAAATTCACTGGAACAGATGTATATTATCATTGGATTTGCTTCTTTTTTCCAAACCGCTCTTCAGTCCCGTATTGGTAATAGGCAGGCTCGTGTCCCTCTCATCCTTTAGCGTTTAGCATCTTGCCTTTGCAGACTCGAGCACCCTGCTGCGCCAGCCTGCACTTCAAAGCGTTCTGCATATCTGTTGGAAACAAAGCGTACAGGACATTTTGTGGCCCCCTCTCATTGCTCCATATGCAAGTCAATATCACAGCTTTTTTTTTCAGCTGTTGCAAAGCACAGACAGGGTTCATTTCCATATGAAAAGCGTTTGTGACCCCTGTCTCCCATCCGCACAACATTGAATCCATACATCCAGTATAAATGCAGTGCATGGGGTTACTGGTATCTGAATATTGGGGCTTTTTGCAGCAATAAAATTCTAAAAAGTACTTCTTCTATGAAGTTGAGTAACTTCTTAAAGTGGAACAAAGCACAAATTTGCAATGTTATTTAGTGGTGATAAATTCAAAACAGATCAAAACTAAATTGTTATGAATGATCTTCAATCAGATTTGCTCCAAGCGTTTGATGTGACACACTGCAAACATTTGGGAGATGCGAAGGAGAACAAAAACCCTTTCAGGTTATGTAAATCATGCAGTTTCTTATATAATCTGCTAATGAAACTGTAACAAAGACCTGTGTGCTGCCATCAAGGTAGGGCGCTTCATTCTTAGTCATTGTGCTGGAAGTGCAACAGCAAACGCATAATGTAAGCAATTTAAATAATGCGTTTAGGATGAATTGTTTCAGATTGTTCTTTCAAAACTGCAGCAATTAAGATCCCGACTTCCCAAAGGATTGTGAGATGCAGATAAAAGGAACAATGCAAACACGCCTCAGTTCTTATTTTTACTGAGTGAGTTACTCGCATCAACTTCTGAGTTTTCTGCCTTTATTAAAGTTCAGTAAAAAAAAAAAAGAAGATACTAGGCCACCAAGCAGCTCATGGGAAACTTTTGATTGGCAAATTAAAGTACCTGTAGTAGTTCACTACTAGTTAGAGTGAGCCCTCAGTGTTTCATGGATTAAGCACCATTGATGGCTGATTTTAATCACAGACAGTTAAGTCTGATCAACTTTTTTGTCCTGTGGTTTCTCATGTTAAAAAAGGATCATCTGACATCGACTGAGTCCTTGAGTACCACATCAATGAAAAAAAAATCTACAATTTTTCTTAAGTGACCATTGCTGGATAAAAAACATTATACCATGGTATGGGTGAATACTCGATTCTGATTGGCTGCTGGGTGTGCATTAAAACCTGATAACCGCACGGTGAAAAAAGAAGTTCCGCTCACCTAGCTTAAATGTTTTGTATCACTGCGCCGGCTTCTTTAAAACAACCTTTTGCTTCATCATTTGGACAAAAACAAGCGGTAAGTGGTGAACTTTCTCTCTGAACTGATGCTTAATTCAACCCATCGGGACGATCAGCACATATATATATCGCTTTATATCGCAGAATCTTGACAACTTCGTTAATGGCACGCTTCGTCGGCCATTAACCCTTACATGTGTCCATGTGTTACTTTACCAGCAACACTTGTTCATCTACATTTTTAATTCAACCTGTCAGTTCCTGAAAAACAACAATATGAACAAAAATGGCAAAATGATTTATTACAATTTTTACACACAAAAGACAAACTATTCAAGGACGATTCCAAGTACAATTCTGTTTTAAAGTTCTTTTACCATGGTCCGGGTGAATTCTCGATTCTGCTGGGTGTGCATTAAAAAGTGATATACCACAGTGATAACCGCACGCCTAAAATAGAAGTTCCGGTCACATAGCTTAAATGTATTTATCACTGCGCTGGCTTCTTTAAAACATGCATAAAACAAACTACAAGTTGCCTTTTGTAAGGAATGAACATGGTAAAAAAAAGAGATAATTTTGCATGATATAGGCCCTTTAAACACTTGTTTCCATACAAATATTTCTTCCCATGTAAAAACTGTTCTGTTTTAAGATTCTTGAAAATGTCTTCTCAACAGATCTAGATCCTGTTTCAGACATTTCCTTCAAAGTTTAGTACAGTGTAGGCTGCATTCTGGTTGAGTCAAAACTGCACAAAGAATCGGAGAGCAGACGTGGAGGCGGTCACTCATTTGCATATTCATAGATCCGCCCAAACAAAATAAGCTGTAAAGGTGGAGCCAGATTTCGGCAGTCTTGTACTTTTGGCATAAAATAGGAATAATGCACAGTTTAAAACGTTTTCTTCAAAGAAGGACTCAAATTAAAATCTGAGAAACGTGGTTTCAAAACTGGCAGGGTGACCTTTAAAACTCTTTCAACAGGGGCTGCTGCCGAGTCAATCTGCTTTGCTGCATCTGCAAAGCTACACTGGACACAGTTTTACTGAACGGAACGAAGCATATTTCTCCAATACATTAAGATTATTTGTATATTCAAACTTTTTTGTGATGAAGACTTCTAATCCCCTCACAGACTTATCCTTCACTCATAGCATCATGTCTATGAGCCAAAATTAATTCATTTCATTTCACACCCAAAATTACTTCTTATTAAACCAATTATTTAAGATCCTACATAACTAGATGAATGGAAAAATGTTATAAAATATAAAAAGCAATATCTCTGATAGTAATTTTGAGGAGGATTGATTTATTTCTAGCTCAGGATTTTTGTTAACAAGTTGGTTAAAAAGTTTAAAGCTTCCAAGAGGGTTTTCCTCAGATGGTGTCCCACTTGGCTGGTATTGGTAGGGATAAATGTTGTGCAAAATGTACTCATGCATTGTGAAAGAGCAGGTGACTCAACCCCTTCTTTGATAGTTCAACAGTTGCATCATAAAATGGCAGTAATTCGTCTTAGACGTCAGGTGCTGATTTGTGCATTGATGCAATTTCTGCCCTTCCAGGCTCAGAGTGATCAAAGAAGCATTGAAACATAAGGACTCTACTACTGTGAATCAGAAACTTTAAGATTAAATTACTGCTTTCCTGTATGCATTACAGAAAGAGATTGCTGGGGCAAATTTTCCTTTTTTTGTTTCAAAGTGTTCAAATTTTACTTCCTGTTAATGAAAGTTCACTAAATTTGGTTTGAGTTAATAATGATTGTAATGAAATAAATGAATAAATAAGTTGGCCCACAAACGTGTCGATAGTTACACCTTTCTCAGTGAATTTTGTTAAAAGTTCAAGATGCCATCTTCTCCAAAAGTGTGATAGTGGGACAGATGCACTTTACTAACTTACCTTGCTTCGAGTACATCTGTGCGTTTTACCTACCGTTGTGTCACTCTGTTTGTTAAGACCACGAAGTTAAACAGAAGTTATCAGAAGCTTTCATCAGACTCAATTTTACTATGTTTGCCTCTCTCAGAAGGCCGTCTTCATTTAAAAAGCCATCTAAAAGTGATTTCCGCATATAATCAATCAGGGTACAATCCATTAAAGTCAAAGCCAATACTTTATGTAAAGTGACAAAGCTAAGATATGTTGCTAAGAAAACTAAAATTGACCTTTAGACATAAAAAATAAATAAATTAGGAAATGTAAGAAGAGCCAAATTTAATTGATTTTGGTTTCACTGCAACCTGACTGTGCATTTTAGAATTCAGTTTCAATTTGATTTAATTTTTTGCTTTTAATAAGCCCACACTGCATATTTTCTTTTGAGCTTCTCTCTCTGAACACTCCTGCTCAGCGCTTCAGGTGAGCTTCACCTGGAGGTATGCTGGAATTGTTCCCATTTAGAGAGGATTAAACATGTTTTAGCACCGTGTGATCACAAGTATCTGTTCTGTCCACACATTACACAGTTGCAATGTGTTCTTGTTTGATTCTTTTCTTGGGTCGGGTTCTGTTGTGTTTTCAGGTTTTGTGTTCCTCCAGTCTGTCTCACCTGAGTTCATTTGCTAAACATCCACAGCTGTCTTCACTTAAGTCAATCCTGGTCACCAGATTTAAGTGTCTGGTTTTCAGAGTTCTCTTTCATTTTGTTTCTTGCTTTATTCTGATCTTGTCATGTTTGTAAAACGAAATATTTTTTGTTGATATTGCCTTTTAAAGTTTAGTGTCTGCCACAAGCCCGGTCTGAACCCTGTCTCTGTTTTTTAGTGTAAAGAAAAAAACACTAATTCCTGGCACTTTATTTATTTTATTTTATTTAAGTTGAACATGCAGCACATAACTTCAGCTGTGGTTGTGTTGAGGTGCTTTGTAAAGTAGAGATGGAATGTCAAAAAGAGGCCTGAGCTTCACTTCATTGACTTCTGCTATCAGGATGACTTCAGCAATATTTCTCCAACCAGCTGCACTTCCAAGATTCTCACAGCTATGGAGGATGAGACGGACTGAACCATTGTTGTTTTTACTCTTTATTTTCTTTTTGACAACTCCTCCCCACTACATTCTCAAAAGGGCCTTTCTTTAATGTGTTATCCTTTGACAAACATGGAAATTCTGTTCTGGCCAGTCTCCTAATAAATATTAAATGAAAAATTGTTTTTATATATATATAGATATATGCATATAGTTTTCAGTTTTATTAAATGTGATTCTAATATATTTTTATTTGCATATTACTTTTGTTAGAACAATGTTTTTAATCGCTCAAATAAAACATTTTTAGAAGGAAAATTAAATGTTGTTTTATGGTTGGTAGAGGGAACTTCTGTTTTTTGTTCTGTTTGTTTTGCAGCTGAACTCAAGCTTTCTCTGTGGATCAGATATGTTATGTGGCGGTGAGGATAATGTATACCTATTGTGTCATTTACCTGAACTATCACACCTGGCAGAGCATGGCTCTGAAAAGATGGTCAAATGTGTAGATTTCATAAAGCCTATTAATATTTCTAAAGATGCTACAAATTTGGCACAACTGCCATAAAAATTACTGTAGGTAATTTATAAAAAAAATCTCAAAGATTTCACTTTAGTCATGTAGCTAAAAATGACCCTTAAAGTTAGCAGAAATTGATTAAATGCTTTAAAAACTTGACACAAAACACCAGCTGCTAAAAGCCTGTAAGCTATTGGAAATATTAACCTGCTGTTTAAGTCAGAATTACACCAAACACACATAGAAACGCTGGTTAAACCATAGCCGTGACAGGAGGCTGCATCAGATAGCCAAGAGGCAAACTGTGGTATTCACGTCCAGAGATAAGATGCTAAACTGCAGAGAAAAATGGGTTTTTGTGTTGAGGGTTAGCCTGATCTGTGACGCTGTTGGTTTTTGTGAGTAAAAAGTCTTTTTTTTTTCTTTTTTCGATACTTTATGCATGCCTGCTAACATCGTCTCAGTTTTTCCAAACGTCCTTCCTGAGCCTGCAAGTCCAAAAATGTAGAAATCTGATCTCCGATTGTTTGTGCTGCGTGCGACACGACCACTGAATCAAACACCGAGCACAAAAAAAAAACGCAGTGAGCTCATTAAGAACAGGTTCATATTTTAATAAAAGGGTCCCCCCCTCCTCCCTCCCCTCCCTTGGCACAGATCTGCTATCCAATAAATAAAGCAATTAATCAAATACAGTTGAATAAAAAGTCATGAAAACCTTTTAAAAAGAGAGAGGGAAGGGCAGACAGAGTTAAACAAGCACCGAGTGTGTGAGAAAACAGAGAAATCGTTCCACTGTGCTGATGAAGACAACATGACTGATACAAGCAGACAATGAAAAATATTAAAAAGCTTAAACTGTCCAAAGTAAATTAGTGGTGCATTAGATATTGTATTAACACAGAGAAGTTGTTGCATACTTCATTACATTGGTGCTTCTATAGGAAATCATCAGAGGCATTCCTGATGGAATTAAATTCAGCACACGTGTACCCAGAATGTGGTGTCTAAAAATAACAAAGTAAGAAGAGAGATTCTTGTTGACTCTGAAAAATATCTGATGAGTTGGCTGCTGAAAATAAGGATCTCAGATCTTTGATGAGAACAAATGGAAAAAGCAGAGCTGCTCTCTCCCCGACTCTTAACAAACGCTGTGCAGGTGTCCACCGTCCCATACCCAGGGGGGGTACCTCTATGAATTTAAACCAGAGTGTTAAATGAAATTAAAAAAATGCAATGCTTAATACGAGTCCCCCTGGGAAAAACGAGTTCAGAGTTTGCCACTTGGCTGTGGTGGTCTGACTCAGCCGGATTCCTTCAGAAGCCCCTCAGCCACCGTGTCAATCTCAGACCACCCTGGGAGACGGAAAGTTGCCTGCTTGGAGTCTTTTAACACAACGAGACGACCATTTCCACACTGCTCTCACTCCGGGTGAGATGAAAGCCCTGACAAAGAAGTTCCACTTTAATCGGGGGTTCTGCTAGCAGAGACTTGGAAGTTTCAGTAAAGCCACGTGAAGAGAGGAAGCCGAGGTATGGAGCACAGCTGTGACCCCCGCCTGCAAGTGGAGCTGCTTCTCTTCATCGGCTCCCAAAAGGTAATCCGCCTGACCGGTGCCTCTTCCACAGAACAACCTGCAGCTGCAGACAACAGAGCGCCGGGGGCAACAGCGGAGCGCACAGCATTCCTCCTCCTCGCATACACAACCACCAAGGCAGACTCACAATCAAACACAGATCGTAAAGTTTGAACAGTGGAGGCCCAGAGGTCTGGTTAGCATAGGCCATGAGTGGACGTCTTTCTTCTGGATGGACTTCCTTTAAGCGTGGTGCTATGTTCTTGGGGATATTGAGGAAAGGCATGGGGAAAAGGTCACCGACGCTCTCACAACAGCAGCGCTTCGGTCAGGTTAGAGCTGCACGTGCTGGAGCCCTCCACACCCGCGGGTTAAGGTTTTGTGGGACGTGTGCAGCCGTGAATTATGGGTGCAGCGGAGACCACAGGTCGGGGCCAGTGTCATCCGGCACCAGAGGAATGAGACAGCTGAAAGAGCCCTTGCCTCACCGCACCACAAACAAGAGCCTTGTTGGCTGGGAGATGAGCCCACATGGCGGCACAGTGAAAGACCCGCTGACAGCTGGCGGACAGGGAGATGCCATGGCAACAGAGGGAGCAGCTGTGGGACCATCGGCCGGGCAACAAGGCTACTGTGACTTGGGGAGAACACCCGTCTGAAATTCCAAAGGGAGGGTTTTTAACATGACGAAGGACATATAAATTGCATTTCTGATTATTTCTTTATGCAAATCGTTGGGAATCAGGAGCAGACGAAAAAAACGCCGTTTGAAAAAGAGCTCATTTGTGACGAACAAACTGCCTGCTCCGAGTTCTCAGCAACACGGATGGGAAGGGGGTGCGGGGTTGCTCCATGCTAACAGTCCCGCCCACAATGCGGAGGCAAATTTCTATTGAGCTCCAAACTCTACGCAGAAACTATGTCCCAGAAAGCAACACAGGTTTTTTTTTCTTTTATCTTGGCTGAAAACGGCATAATTCAAATATCAGTGGGGACGTTTTTGAGATAGATCAAAAGATGATTGGAGTGGGAATTTTTACCATTTCTTTAAATAGGAGGAAGACTCTTTTTGTCTTAAAATTGCAGTTGTTTGTAGTAATTCTCTGAAATTACACAATTTTAAATAAACAAACTGAATGTACACTACTCTTGTCTATCCCTGATCTTTCAGCTTCTTTGTGGTTTTAAAGGCTAAAAATCTCATTATTTGCTTTTGATTTCAGATTGCAATAATAAAGCCACTAAAAACAGCCCTGACCATTACGACAGTTACTTGTGCTACTTCACAGCCTTCACTTCTGATTGTTACTGGTTTTAGAATATCACCTGTCAAAACGGAAACTATTTCAGTGAAAGTACTTTTAAAAAATAACAAAAATCAGAAACTGACTCTTACGGAAATCGACCTAAAGATAAAAGAAGAAGGATACATTACATTTCTTGATTTAATCTATCAAACTGGTTATTACTTTGAAAATCAATATGAATTTTTCAAATCCATAAATCCCTTTCACTTCCAACTGTATTGCTGCTTATATTTATTTCTTTTTCCGTTTTTTTTAAGAGTTCAAATTGTCTTATTTTATCACCAAGTATGTGAACAGTGTTGCTCATAACTAGACAACATAGGTTTTGAATGAAAAAAAGAAACCAATATTTAGTCAAAACTTAAAACTGAAACTTGTTACTCAAAACAAAAGCAGTTGCATATTTTGGCCGTGATAACCCGCCCCGTTACTTATCCTGTGTCATGTATGTAACAGTCACCAATTAGAAGACCAGAAGCCTTAAGTTTCTTTTATATTTTACTTTTTATAGGTATACATTGAGTATGGGGTCATGGTTAATGGAGGGGAGGGGGTGGTTAGTTTTTTTTTTAATTATTGTGTGTAAAGATGCAAAACTCAAATGACATTTTAAGAGATTGAGGAAGATTTTTAGGGGAATCACAGCAGAACGGCACAAAAGCAAGCTTTGGGGAGTTGGGAGAAAGATTATTTCATCGTAAAAACTGGGGCAAAAAAGTACTTTATACCCATCTTAAAGTATGTTTTTGATTAGAAATATGAACGCGATCTCACAAAGTAAACCATGCTTCTTGAGACGGACTCTCTGAACAGCTCTGTTAAGTGTGGGTACTGTAGCAAAGATGCAGAAGTAGAAAAAGAACAGAGAAGGAGAAAGGATCACTAATAGAGACGTAAATATTCTAGCTAGTGGTCAAACAGAAAATCTGTAGTAAAGGAAACAAACTCCACAGCTCAACAGCCGATACAAAGATGTTACAATATTAATAAAGCTTATAAAATTGATAGTAATATATATGCATATGTATTTATACACTTATGTACACCACGTTAGTTTACAAAGGAGCTTTTCCACATTTTAGTTTGCCAGACTCGTCTTTCAGAAAACAAAAAAAAAAGTTTTTGAAGTATTTTTGAAAAATTAACCTGAAACCTAGAAATGCTGAATTAAACTCACAATTACAATTGAAAGACGTTAGAGGTAGCAGCAGATTTGGGGTATCTCACTAAATTTCTATGTTGTCCTTCCCAGCTTTACTGACTGGGTGTTGTTTGCTTCAATCTACCGATGTTCAGAAACTTTAAAAAATCTCACACACCCATGAGCGCACACTTCAAGTGGTTTTCAACAGACACCAGTGCAATGACACACACAGACACACACTCACTGAGACTCCTGCAACAGTCACCAATTCACATTTTTACAGACGCATTCACACAGTTTCCTTCATGTCCAGTTCTTCCTCTCGTCCCTCTTCTTTTCGTTGTCCTGGGGGGTCTGGGAAAGCCTGCAGAGCTGATTTCACAATTTACTCTCCAGCCTGGTGGGGTTCTTCAGTCCTGCACCGCTCTGAATCCCTGTCTCGCTGCATCCTCCCAGCCTTTCATAACACTGGCTCATGGTGCTTTAGTCCTGGGGCAGCCACCTCCTTCCTTCCCCATCTGATGTGTCCTCCACAACGCCCCCGTCAGGGGGTTTGCTTTGGGGCGGCAGGAGCATTACCTGTCCCTGGCCGAGTCCAACCTCAGGACTGATAAAAGTGGTGGTAGTGGTGATGATGTTCGTGGTGGTGGTGATGCTCATGCCGCTGCACCATTTGTGCCAACCCCCCCTCATAGAGCAGTAGGCTGGGGAGGTCCCTCACCTGCTCCTTCTCCACCACTGGTCCTGGAGATGCAAGCGCGCTTAAGGCCCGGTATCCCTGACTGTCCTTGGACCTCTGTTTGTGTTTGCGGTAGGGTGCTGTGGACTCATGCGGGGGTGTCTGGCTTGGCAGGGCCGCAGGAGGCGGGACGCCTCGGCTCCTCATCACCCGGCCACTGGTCTGTGCTGGGGGGGTGCGGCTGTGGGTCTTGGGAGATCGGATGGCGTGTCTCCCAGAGTCCTGGCCCCGCGGCCGGACGGGTTGAAGACAGTCGGGAGTGGCGGTTTCCATGACTGCCTGTAGGCGGCGATGGTGGGAATGGGAGTGGCCATTTTCAGGTTCATGAGAGCGAGAACGCGCCTGGTTGGATGATCGGGTCTGATTCTCGGGTTTAGCTTGTTCAACAGCAGCAGGGGCTGTGAAAACAAAGACAAATATATTTTAAGACTCACTCAGATTATCTTTTGATCTATTTTAAGTGTTCCCAATGGTCTTTTAATTAAGATGAAGCCGTTTTTAGTCAAACTCTAAAAACCTTTGTCGATTTCTAGGACGTAGTTTCTACAGTGGCAGCAGTTCATTGGGAATTAACCTCAGAGTTTTGGGCGGGTCTGCTGCTGCAGAGCAAGCCTGGCCTGACTTCCCATCATCCCTTTTATTCACAACTTACAGCTCCCCATACCCCCAACCTATCAGAACGGGTCCAACAAAAACAGTGAGCCATGATGGAGCTATCCAGTTCTGAGCCCAAGGTCAGGAAAACATTCAGCGGTCTAGTCGCCTGTAAGTGGATGCATCAGAATGGGAGCTCGTGGCCTACTGATTATAGATTTTACCTAACAACTACAAGCTATTCAAACAGCATTTTTTGTTGTTTGCTCCCAAATCACAACAATTTGAATGAAGAAATACGTACAAAGGCAGTTTTATTCTGAATTTTCTTTATATATGTCCTCCATCATGAGAAAAATGCTAAAATTCTAGAATGAAATATAGTTTTGAGATTTAGAAAACATGGACTAAAACCACTGTTGTGTTCTGGACTAGCAATGGAGCAAATGTGGCTCTAATTCTTTTCCTTCAATCGCTGTTCTTCATCTTTACCATCTATACACAAAGGACGGTTTTCTGCAAAGTCTCACAATTCTGAAGAAAGGACAAATGTTTGGACCTCCTCCACAATCTACTTTTACTTTTGCAACCACATTTGACCAAGAACTTAACAGTCTGAAAACAGACAAGCATGGCTAAAGGCACAGACTGCACCTTGGCGCAGGAAACAAATGGGATACGACACGCCAAGTACGAGGAGAACCGCTCTCAAAAAGGTCTCCTCAAAAGCTGCACAAGCTTATTCTCACAGATTTGTCTCAGGACCCCCGTCTCCCCTCAAATAACTCTGACTCAACATAACGCAGAGTCAATAACTGTTAGCACACTCGTCCAAAAGTAGCATTACAACAATCACATGTCATCAGTGACCAGCAGATCAAGGCTGCAGCTTATTGAGCTCAATACTTCACTTCAGAACAGCCTCAGCCTCCAACACTTGATGCATTGTGTCGGTATGAACCCAGATGTTTGCATTGGCAACGAGTGCAGCAAGCCAGTATTTTCTACCTAATGGCTCTAAACAGGTGCCACAGTAATGAGGGGCCCTGGATGCAGCTTCAAAGGGCCACAGTCGGCCTTTCTGCCTGCTTCCCACCCCCATCTGGTCTGCGTCCACTCACCAACTCCGAAGCGAGACGTGTAGTTCTCAATGCCTGCCAGGTCCAAGTAATGGTTCCTGCGCTCCAGGTTCTCATCCACACAGTGGCGCTGGCAGCCAGGCTGGGTGTGGTGGTCACTGTGGTGGCGCCTGCGGATACGAGCAGGACCACTGGTTTGGCAGACGTTTGAAGAGAACATGCTTGTGAGGCAGGCTACTGTTTAACCGTTTTACACTGAAGCTTCCGAACCAGCGTTGACTTTCTGTCGACTAGCGTCATCTTTTCAACCGTTTACGCAATTAGCGTAGTTCCAGCGGATTCTGGAACTACAACACTTTACAGTATTGAAGTGTTTACGCAATCAGCGTTGATCAGCTGATGCCGTTGTGGAGTATCCGTTTGTGGAGTACATTGTGTTGCATATATGGAACACCTCTTTTTCTCTGCATCACAATCAGCTGATTCATGTTGGTCACGTAAACAGTGGAGGAGTTACAGTGGGTCAAAGAGAGAGGGTTATTTACGTATCGCCACTGACCTCACCAATGTTAAAGGGTCAAAAGTGACTACAGTGTTCCCTTGTTTATTATTAGTAATGTCATTATTTTCAATATTATCGATGCTTAAAGGCTCTAAAACTTTTCTCAGACAGACATTAACATTTTCACACTTTTTTTGATCCTCTTTGAGCTCTGGAAGTTCAAACCTTTGTAGAAAAATAAATCCAGTATTAGACAATGAAACCAAACATCTGCTCACAAGCAAAGATTTACTCTCATTTCCGCACTAAGGCGCACCTAAAAGCACTGATTCAGTTCAACAAACACCTTATAATTTAAAGCGCCCTTAGATTCTGGTTGTGCTTACTGATGGCGAAGCTTGTGGAATTTTGAGAGACACATGGCGTTTGGTCAAAATGTCTATTTTCAGTATGAGTCGCAAACAAGGTTAGGTGTTATTGCTAACGTGTAGCGTTGTTGCACTGTGTTTTTTCAGTGTTACTCACAATGCTGGCCGTACTCACTGTAACGTTTGTTTGTTTTGTTGCACGTTGCAAAAGCATGGTTGGGAGTTACAGGTTTTGTGATCCATGTTTGTGATCCACCCATTCATTGACTGTGCGCCTTGTAATTTGGTGAACCCAATAGCGCATTTTGCAAGGAGAATGCATTCTTAGACATTACTGTGTAGGAGATTGATTGACAATAGTCTCCAACCAATCAGGACACAGAACGCAATATGCTGCGAAAGGTGAACTGTGTTTTGGCGAGGGAAAACTGATTTAAAAGAAAAATCAGAGTATTAAAAGTACAGTTTATTACAAAGTATAACTCCCTGAAAATATTGTTTGTCCCTTAACAAGCACTACAAGTGACATAAGTGATGAGCTAAAACTCTCCATGTCTCTGTTCTTTATGTAAATGCCACAAATCCGTCAGACTGAAGTCCACCGGCATTTCACATTTACCTTAGGAGTGCTCGAGACTTCTTATCCGCACTTTTTGGCTCTTCGATGCACCTGTCATTTTTCTCTCTGGGGTGGGGCAGATCTGGATGAAACCCAGGAAGCTATTATCAAAGAGTGCAGCACAAAGCAGCCACACACACACACACATGACAACAGTCACACAAGGCCCAGAAGAAAGCAACCTTTGTTTTAGGGCTTTACTTTGAAGATCTGTAGACATGGAAAAACAACAGCACTTCATTTATTCTATTTTTATCTCCCAGCCTCTTATAAGGCGTGGAATAAAATAAAAACCTTGCAGACTTCAAGAATAGTCTATTAAGGACACGAGATCAGATGCGGTTTGAAATTAGCATGAAGGCAATATATTTCAAAGCTGGCTGTGTTTGAATCTCTTGACAGATATTTATAGGCAAAACAATGGGACACAAACACACAGGAATATCAACTTTTTGGGAGATTTTCCTCTGACTACTTGTTTACCAAGTCGTCAGTGAGAAAAGTTAACATGAAATGCTGCTATATTTTCCAGGCAGAATGGTGTAGAGGGGACAAAGGGGGGAGAGACTAAAGAAAAGAAGGGAACGCTGAGGGAACGAAAAAAATGGCTGTGGTTATCAAAAAGACTCAGCGTATCTCTTAAGGTTTCTTTTAAAGTATTTGAAGATGCCATGGATGGGGGGGGGTTTCTCTTGGCTCAGAACCCCCCCCCACACACAGACACACACACCCACCCACCCAAATCATTAAAAATGAACCCTATTGAGTAGAAGAGATGGAGCGACGCTCAGACTCGGAGGAAACAAAGCTTTGACAGGCCTGAAGCGGCCGCCATTTCTGCATGACAACAAACGCCGGCGTGTGAGCTGGCAGCAGGCAGAACAGGGGGGGGGGGGACGCCCAAAAGGCCTGTCTGTGCTGCTGTCACCGGCGGCGTGAACAGGAGCCTCACCTGTCGCCCCCTGCGTGCAGCTCTTCCACCGCTGGCTGCAGTCAGGAGCCACAGACAGCTTGACTCGCAGCGTCTTGCTACTGCTGGGGGAGTGGTTGACGGAGGCGTCCACCACTTCGTAGATGGTGTGGAGCAGGCTGGTGATGTCCTGCAGGCGAGAGGAGGTGCCAGTTAGGAACTTTTACTTGATTCTAGTGTTTAGCTGTGACTGATTATGAATATCCAAAAACGTCCTGATTACTTTTTTTTGTTGCAAATTCGAACATTCAGGACGTTGTGTCTTGTAAGTAGAATAATTGAGCATGGAACAAATACAAAAAACAACAAAGGTCTTTTCTGGACTTTTTTTTCCCAAAGATGTTAAAAACGTAAAACTAATTAGTCAGACCAAATTAGAGTCAGATTTTTGCAGTTACTAAAGTCTCCCGGATGGTTGGAGCGACATCAACTACAGCGGGAGCCACATCTGTGTGCACTTGGAAATCCATTTAAGCAATAACTTTTACATCTAGAAAACCTGCTTCTCATTGTCAGAACTTTTAAAAACAGCTGAAGCTGAAAATGAGACCTTTTAAAATGCCTTGAAGAAAAATAGTGTCATTCTTTTTTTTTTTAAACATATTTCAGGAAAAGTTGGAATGCATCCACCTTTTATTTTGAGAATTAACTGTTGAGAGTTTTCAGTTTTCTAACTTTGGTGGTGCCAAACCCCTTCTCTGCATCTTGTCTTTTATTGATGATCTAAGTTTTTCGAGTTGGTGCGACATCTGAACTGCTAACAGCAGTCCCGTTTAGCAGCTACGTTTTTTTGCATTGATGCCTTTTACTGCAGATGTGGTAGAAAGCAGCTGTCCATCATAAAGAAACACCTGCACCCCAACACCATCACAGACTTGTTATTTCCAGAAAGAATTTCAGTTTGAAAGACCAGAAAACCCTTTTCACTTTGCACCTTTTAACCTAAATGAGCTTTGGCTGGATGAAGAGCAAAGCAAGGCGCTTGTTACCCGTCCAGCATATTTTCAAACAGAACTTTTTGTCTGCTCCCGATTCATTTTACACAAAGAAATACTTTTCTGAGCCCATTTTCTTTTATATATGTCCTCCGTTATTTAAAGAAAAAACACAATAACGTGTTAAAAACACAAAATGGAACATAATTTTCATGGGAGTGGGTCTGTAAAGGCCTGTGACCTGTCAACTTTCCAGCAGCAAACCTGCCTGATGCTTCACAGAGGAAGACGGCTCAGAAAATGAGCAGGCAGCCCACTCACTCTGCAGGCAGAATACAGCTTCTTTTCTGCCTTTTTCTACCACATGGGTCCCTTCACTTAGACCTTCATCAGTACGGATCTGCTCTGTTATAAAGCAACTCTTCCTGAGAACCAGAAAAAGAGACGTTTGAAGTCTTTACAACCTTTTTGCAAAGAAAACTTTTTTGTAGACCAAATAGTTCAGATATTTAAAAAAAATGTTCGTGGTTTTGGCCAATTTTGTCGTACCTGTCAACATTTTAATCCTTCACAAAATGTGTTTGCAGGTGTTCCCTGCTGGAATTATTTTTGCTCAACTTTTACGTTACCTGAGCCTCAACTTTACTGAAAGATGTCGCTTCTATCAGGTATAATTGAGCAAAAATCTATGAACAAATGGCTTTTTGAGATTTAAAAATGGTTTTAAAATGTTTATTTACATTTTATACAACAGTTCCCCTTTTTCAGAGTTAAAGTCGTAAGAAAATAATGTGGTGTGTGATTAAGTTATGTTTCTTTTCTATATGTATATATTGTTTTTTTAAGTTTCACAGTTGTCATAACTTTGCAAATGTAAGTTATAACAATCAGAAGAGGATAAATTGATGAAAAAACTACAAATACAACCGTACGATACACATTTGGACCAAATCCTGGAGAAAGTGAAGCATTGAGTTTCTGCATACCAGTATGTTTACGTTGAGCGTGTCATACAATTGGGCCAAATTTAAGAAGGATGTTGGTTTATTACATCACATAATGCTTGAAACTGAAAGGTTTTTCTTCACTGAAGAAAAATTATTTTTAAAAGTTTTTTATTTTTTGCTTTTGTTTCTTTTTGTAACACACAATTCATACATTGAACAGAAACAAAACTGTGACCCAAAAATCGAGGTTTGAATCAAGTCATGCAAAAAGAATCTGTATTTTATGCTGATGAGTTTTTAGCGTGTGAGGAAAAGCCTAGAAAGAAACACGCTGACACATCTTTAGTTTTTTTACTTTAAAGGTTAAAGAAAATGTAAAATTTGTTGACATAACTACTGAAAATTAAAGTCTTTGTTAGACATAAAAAACTCTGGCAGCATGTTTTCTGCACAGCGAATGACACTGTGACTTAGAAAAACGACAATTATAAGTTTGTCAGGGACCGGCTTCTTCTAATGGCTTCAGACAGTATAGAGCAGTAAAAAAAAAGAATAAATTATGAAACAGAAATAAAATAAAAGCATTTTGTGTTGTGCTTGTTTTCCTGTTCTCGCTTTTTTTTTTTATTTGTGTGAAGGGATTAACAAAAGAGTTGCAGAAGAAAGCCTTTCCATTCCCCTCAGAGCCGCCGCCGCCTGCCGTCTCATGAGCCACGGAGCCACAGGCAATGCCAAAAAACTGCACACCCAACCACAAAGAGGAAAGCCTCAGTCTCTTTGCGCTGTTTCAAGCTGTTCTCAAAAAACACAGGCCTTTCTGGATGTTCCCTCAGATCTGCACCAGGCAAATGCAAGCCACAAGGTGCCTTGCAGGAGAGGAAGCACATAGGCTTTACTTCATACGCTTCCGAGGAAGTGAGACTAAGTTTGAGGCTTACTCAGTTTTTACTTTATTTGGGTGGTGAGGAATCGGTTCTCTTCAATATTTTTTTTTGTGTTTTTACTTCCAAATTCGACATTGTTTTCAAGAATGTTTGCATGAATTTGTTGTTGGTACATCAAGTTTATTTAGTCTGGCTGATAAAAGATTATCTCTCCAGGTCGCGCTGGGCAATTAGAAATTATTACCTCTCTTGTAACTTTGCCACTGTTGTCAAAATCATAGAGGGTGAAAGTCCATTCCTGTCTGTTGTCCTCCTCCACAGACACGGCACACTCCAGCTCCTGAAACACAGCAGGGTTCATTTGCAAAAGAGCGTGCATGCGTGCGAGTGCTTGTTAGCGTGTCGTAGGCGCTCACTTCAAACTGGAGCTGCTTCCCTGCGGTGGATTGGCCGTCCCTCTCCTGCATCTTGTCCTCCACGCAGCAGCTGTTGGTCTTCTCCGGCGGCAAAGCCACTGCGACAACACACACGCACACACACACAAAGATAAAAGAGGGGGCCCGGGGATGGAAACGTTGGGTGCAGTCGTAACCTGAGGAAATGTCGTCGCCTTCTTGTATTTCTTGTAAGCTTGTGCTTCCGAGCTCAACGGCGGCAATAAAGATGTCACCCGTTAAAGCGCTTCTGACGGCAGAGAAATCGAACCCTATTTGTCTCGTGTCTAACATTGTATTGATATACGAACATCCCTGCGTTGAGTTAAAGCTGCATTTACCTCAAAAAGCTCATGACTTTGACAGGCTGCGCATATCCAATAAGTACAAAGTCTCATTATTCAGTAAATCAAAGATCATCCCAGAGACTCGGCTGAGCTCCGATGCACTGAACTTGTAGTTATTTACAGTTTCTATGATCAAGCTCTAAGGCTGCATAAATCAAAGCACAGTTTGGTTCCAACAGTTCAAAAAAAAAATGTTTTTCATTTCTTTACTTCATATCAGCAATCACAGCAAACGGATTCAAAACACTGTGGGGTCCAGTGGAAACGGCTGTTACACACTGAAATGACTGCACTGCTGCTTAAAAACAACAAAACACACATCGATAAAAACAAATTTAACGTAGTGGGCGAGAATTGGCACAGAGAATTGGTTTATTCTTCGAAGTCTTGCTGTTTTCCAAAGAAGAAGTTGAACTGATTAAAGCTGTGAACATTTTATTTAGCTTAAGAGCTCATGAATCCCCAGAACACCATCACACAGTAATAGTTTTAAGCCTAAATGACAATGTAACTAAAACCACATTCTCTGTCTAGAACATGGTAGAACATGACAGTAGCATCAGAATGTAAAGGGTGAAACATGAGAACATCAAAAGGTCTATAGGAGACCCCAGAGTCCACAGTGATTCCCCTCACTTTATCCTCATTTATCCTCCGTAACACAACAGGGACTAAGTATCTGCCGCAGGTAGTCACAATCTGTATGCTCCTGATGTAAACTGTCTGACTTTAACCTTTCTCCAGCTTAAAATCGGGCATCACGACCTCATTGACCACGTCATTGTCTTCTCTGATGAAGAAAAACATGAACAACTCTCCAACTACACAGCAACAAGCATCTCCACAACACTGCACCTCTTTCAAACCTCCTTTGGAAAAAATTTCCAAATTTCCAAATTTCCAAACCCCCACAAATATTTACTGTAAAGTTGTTTCTACTGTAAATTTGCCTTCTTGGATTTGCACTTTATTAGTGAATGTTGTAAATAGCCTATTTTTTTTTGTCTACGCACGAGAGAGTAAGAAACGGAATTTCTAATTATTGTGTGTCGAGCACATGTGAAGAATTGACAGTGAAGTTGTCTTTAACTTTTGACAAGGCTTTGACTAATTTAAATGAAAATCGTTGGACCTTGAAGACTAAGTTCAACTAATTGAATCATTTACAGGTTACATTTATTTAAAATGGCTTCATAAGACATATTCAAAGCTCAGAATAGTTTTCCCTACATTCCAGAGTTTTTAAATTCTCTTTCTAGTTTGATTTTTCAAAAACTTGTCTGAGGTTCAGGAATATTAAGAACTTATTAGCAAAACTGCAGACTAACCGTGTGACAAAGCCTGACATTCATTCAAAAAAACAAAAACAAAGTTGCTACACCAAAGTTCCTAAAAGAAAAATGATGTTCAGGACATACTTTTTAAAGTTTGAACGTGAAATTTAAAAACATCTAGGAGAACAGAGTTAGCTTTGATCTATTTTAAAGGACTAAAAAGATGATCTGCAAAAGTGAGTCATGTTTATTTAAGTTATTTAAGCCAGTGTTTTTCAACCTTTTTTGAGCCTCGGCACACTTTAACCTTGACAAAAATCCCGCGGCACACCAGCATCCAAAAATGAAAAATAAAAAAGGAGGACTCATAGTCTGTATTGATCTACAGCCGCAATCTCACGTGCATTTTTGTGATAATTGTGGCAGAAAAAGCTGGAAGCTGCAACTATTTTTTTCTAAAAGATGTAATAAAAGGTAAGTTAGATTTAAAAACTTTTTGATGCGTGTTTGTTGTGGTTTCAAGACAGGGCTCCAGACTGCGACCATTTGGTCGCATTTTGCGACAGAAATTTGAGAGCGTGCGACTGAATTTTACATCCAGTCGCACATGTGCGACCAGTAAATTTGCCTCCCCCACCATTCGTATTTTTTATACATTAAACGTGGAAGGGGCACGTCAATGATCAATGAAATAATCAATGATACGCGAACGCACACGCACGCAAACACACACAAACTCGCACACATACTCATGAGACGAGAGCACACAATCGCGTAAGTGGCTAAAATGCGTGTAGGAGGAGGGGCCTAGAGATAATCGAGCGCGCGTAAACATCTGTTTAAACAAACAAATACGTTTTTGGCGAACCTGCAGCGAGACTGAAGGAGAACAGGAAGTTGAAGTTCAATTCAGTTCAATTTAGTTTTAATATTCCTCTCCCCCTTAGTTTGATCCGTGTTATTATATATTTTATATTTATTTAAATGTTTTGTAATGGATGTAGCCTATTTTTAATCAATTGGTATTTTAAATTATTTTAATTTCTCACTTAACTACAACAACCCATCAGGACACATGTCCCATAATGCATTGTTTTGTAGTCATAGGGCAGCTTTCAGTCAGTTCAGTACTAAATTTCCAGCTGCGTTCGGTAGGTTGGGGCCTTGCTGCTCCCGCCCCTTTCTCCTGATATTTTTGTGATGATTGACAGGTGACGGAGCAAAAACAAAAATATATGTCACACACCAGGTGATCTGAACAGCGTTGCGTCCACCTGGGTGATCTCAAACACGCTTATTGTGCGTCTTGGCTGCACTTATTTGGTGTCACCAAGATAAATTTCGATCAGTTTTTGAGCCTCTCTCTGATATCAGGTATCTGTTTCGATTGTTCTGATATCCAGTGAACATCGCCCGTTCTTTTACAGTTTACCTTCTTCTGTCAGTTTACCTCGTTGTTGCATCTTCAAAAGTGCAGATTAAAATGTGACACTGAATTTGAAACAGTGCATTGTAATTTCTGCATCTATTATTAAAGTATTTAGTCATAATACAGTGGAAATTAGTAGATTTGGTTAGAATGTTGAGTTACGGTATGCGCCCCTAAATTTTCTGGTTGTGCCTAGGCCTGCACAATATACCGCAAATTTATCGTTATCGCAATATCCAGCTCTACATATGCATATCGCAAAAGACGGCGAATATCGCAATAAATCGCAAACCCAAAATGTGTTAAAACAATCTTCTAGCAGCTTGAAGCATTTAACGAATCAAATAAATCCCTTTATGCTTTGACCAATCAGATGGACGCCTTCCCATTGTTGACCAATCAGATGGAGGCCTATTATGTTAACCCTGGTACTGAAGAGTCTCAACCCTGCCTGTTTTCCAGCTCTCCTTAACCAGCTTGCTGTTGATTGGCTGACTCAAGTGATTTCACATCCTGATTGACTGAACACACCTGATTTTGGTTATCATTATCGAGCAGTCTAGGGAGAATTGGAAAACAGACAGGGTTGAGGCTCTTGAGGACCAGGGTTAGCCACCCTGACGTTTGTCCCCCATGTCGATGAGGGTCATTTGGAGTATAATTTTTAAACTGTTGCAATGAAATGGGAATGATGTTTTGGTTTATTTTTCTATTTGTTTATTTACCGCAAATTTATCGTTATCGCAATATTGATCACTAATATCGCATATCGCAAGTTTTCCTCATATCGTGCAGCCCTAGTTGTGCCCCTAAAATTTTCAGTTGGGGGCCACTGTGCTCCTAGTGAAAAAAGTTAGTCTGGAGCCCTGAGACGTTTAACAAGAAAGACGCATTGTGCGCTGAGACGCTGTCACTTTAACCCAATGCATCATGGGAGATGTAGTGCGAAAACTGCCACAAAAGGGCAGACCGACTCGCTTCACTGAGCTTCATGCTTTTGTTCACATGTTCCGCGGTCTGATACCAGATCCCGCGGAAAGCTACACCGCTAAAGACGAGCTTTAGCTGGTATATTTGTTGGAACTGCGAGACTTTATGAGCAGAATCAGAACAAGGAAGTGAAGAATTTAACCACTTTTGATTGGTCAGACTGCTGACGTGTGATTAAGCCTCCAAGAATGATTGGTGGAGACAGTTAAAGGGGCGGAACTTTTCCAAAAACAGCTGACACTACGGCTAAATCGTGGTACCGTCATTCTCATCAAAATGTCTTTAATAGAATCAAATAAACACAAAGAAAAAAGTATTTTACGATCTTTCATATTCCTAACTAAATGGTAAATGGCGTATACTTGTATAGCGCCTTTCTTCCTACAAGGACAAAGTGCTTTACAGTCACAGACCCATTCACTCACACATTCACACACTGGTGGCGGCTCCACTGCCAAACACAGGCGCCCGCCTACCACCAGAGGCAAGGTGGGGTTCAGTGTCTTGCCCAAGGACACTTCAACTCATGGGTGTGCAAGGCGGGAATCGAACCTGCAATCTTATGGTCACGGGTCGACCGCCCTACCGCTGCACCACGGCCGCCCAACTACTCAGTGTTTTATCAGGGCCTGTTTGGATGAACAAAGAGCTGAAATCCTGGAGATGGAAAATGTTTTTAGATCAGGTAATGAGGGCAATTTCCCACGGCACACCTGACCATCTCCCACGGCACACTGGTTGAAAAACACTGATTTTAGCCAACCTTTACTAGAAAGCAGTCTGGATTAGAGTCATAATGTCCGTACATTTGCTTTTCTTCGATTCTGTACACTATAAGTATATCGCGATCAAATGTGTGGCCCACGATGTGAGTAGATCGTGGGCCACCAAAAATAAATAAACGCAGATATAAAGATTTTTTTTAAATGCCATCAGGCAATCATCATCCTCACCATGAAGCGTGTCACCTGTGGACATGCAGAACAGCCAATCATACAGCCATCATTGCACATGTATGTTCAACTAGATTTTGCACCATGCTCCGCGAGTTAGAATTTGACTTATTTCTCTTTTAAAAACAAAAGTATTTACGTATGTATGGATATAGGTTTATGTATGTTTAATTGTGCCTTATATTCCTGAGAAACTGGTTTGTCAGTGTGGGGACACAGGTGGGGTATTTTTGACCAACTCAACTCTAAATAGCTCCTCGCGCCAGTGAACACGAACAGAATGACCATCATTTGCAAGTTGAGTCTTTTAATTTCCCTCCTGGATCTTAGCCCAGATGAAATGCTGGATGTCCTTCTCTGCTTTGAAATCCTGTATTTGCTTCAAGACTTGACACTACAAATATGCGCTACGTCTAACGGAGGCTTGAAAGCTGGACACGCCCCCCTCCTTTACTCGCCTGGTTTACAGTAAACCCGGCGTTCTTGTTTTATCTCAGTTTTGAATGTAGTTTTCTTTTTCTTTTTTTCCTTAAGAAGCATATTTTTAGCCTTCAACGGCCGCGAAGCATCACCCCCGGTCATTCAACGATGATCAAGCGCAAGCCGGGCTGCTCACACCCATTAAGCTGCAAAGACCACACCCCCCCTCCTTCTCCTTCTCGCCTCCTGCCGCACTTTGAAGTTCTATTCTCAAACCTTTTGGAAAAGGATCAGACCAGCTGTAAAACAGAATCACTAATTAATTAAGCCAAGTCAAATCTGAAACACTGTTTGTTTGCTCGCCAGCAGAGCAGACACAACAGCCCAATTTCTTTCCTCCCGATCCAAAGCAGATCAAAGCAGACCTGTCTCATCCCTGGGCAGGGGAAAATGCCAGAAATGAAAGGCATTATCCCAGGGAGCTTTTACCAACTTTTTGAAGAGGAGCAGCATTTGGGGTCCCGCTGTTTGATGATCTGAGGTGCTCAAAGCGAACATTGTGTGTGAGGGCAAATCTGTTTGGTAGCAGGCTCAATATGGTGGTGAGATACTTATCTCCAAGCTAATGAAATTCCGGGAGGAGTAACAGTAATCTGCTATCACTCTCCTCCCCACTCTGGCCCCCTCCCCATCAAAGACACGGATCTGCTCCTTTTGAGTGAAGCTGATGCCAAGGGATTGGCTGCGCATCAGATCCAAGGGGCAAGACGAGCACAGCCCAGGCTGGCACCCAAAGCAACCCCACACAAGCGAAGATACCCTTCACACGGAAACAAATGCAGAGACCGTGCACAGATAGATGGGAAATATCTGCAAAATATGGCCAGTAGAACTTCTACTCAGTTTTTTAAAGACAGTTATTTATCACCTGAAATGTTTGTACCAAGTATTACAAGTCTCTCGTTTTGTGGTTGAAAAAGATCATTAAAAGCCTGTGTAGACTTTTATATGCCACTGTAGTGATATAAAGTATTTAGCCAATTTAGCAGAAAAACACACTTTTTAATCCTCACTAAATACTCCTAGAACATGACTCCTTAACCCGTTGACACCAGAGCTTTAGCTCAAGTGTTGGTATTCTTTTGATTACCAGAACTCTTCAACAGAATTAACTTAATTCCAGCAAATTTTGAAGCTGTGAAAACCAGCCTTGTGCTCATACAACCCTCTACTTTAGTGATATCAGTGCTAAGCCGATATAAAAAGCCACTCTTCTCAGCTTTAGAATTAGCTGATTCAAGGTGTAAACTGTGGTAGAGTTATGGGATGTCAAAGAGTGTGTGTTTTTTAGCTGTCGCTTGCAACATCTAAGGTGTCGAAAGCTTAAGTCTCTAAGTATTTCATGTCTGTTTTGCTGCATTGTTCTCTTTTTGCCCTCATTTTCTAACTACCAGTACTTTTATTTGGTGAGCTACTGAGTTCATGCAGGGGTGATGAGTCCACAGATGTTTCTCTTTGGACTATGAGGAAGAGCACTGCATCGTTCTGAGAGCACATGTGAACGACTGATTCCAGACTCAAATGGAGAGCAGATCTAATACCAACATTTTTGATCCAGTGTAATGGGAGGATTACTAAGTTTAATTCATTTCACACAAACGGTTAAGCGTTTTATGAAATCAATCAAATTTGGCCCAAAATTCTAGTTTATGTCAATCCTGATACATCAGTTTGTAAGATGTTGTATCTCACTTCAACAAGACAACTGTGACTAATATAAAGTGAAATTTAATTGCTATTCTTTCAAATGCACAGATAGTTGCGTTCTTAATCGACATTTCTGCCTTCACCTTACATCCAACACTCTTTGATTGTGAGGGAGAAACATTCTCCTCCCAGAGCTCTTAATCCAGGATCACATCACATCTGGGGGAAAAAAACATGCAGGGATGGAAGCACTTTGCAGAGCACCACTGGGGTAGGGGCAGATGAGAGATGGAGGAGGCGGAGAGGAGGGAGGTAAGGTAAAAGGGGGAACCTCATCAGCACATTGCTGGGGCTTAGAGAATGGGTGTGGAGCAGAGGGGAACGGATAAAGCTCGGAATCAAGGAGCCACACAAGTATCTAAAGGGAAATTCCAACAAATGCTTTGTTCAGGTTTTCACACGAATCAAACCCGGACATAATTTCACCAGAGATAGAAGCAAAATTTGTCAAGAGATGGGCAACAAGAAAAATCAAAGGGCTTACCTTCTAAACGATAGTGTTCATCACCAATCCCCTCAGCACACGCATCCACCATCGAGTCCTGGAAAGAGAATACAAGGCAGGCCATGAGTAAGCTATTCTTTACATGTCACATGAAAGCAAGCATTTCATGGTGCATATCCAAAGCATAGCTTTGCAGCACAGAGTGGCAGGTCTGCACATAAAATTATATGTGCAGCCTTGGAAGGAAAAAAAGCTCTCCAAAAAGTTGGTTGACCCGAATTAAGGAATGAACCCTGCTAAGATTCTTATACCCAACTACAATTGTTTCAACAATTTATACCTATATGAAGTTTTTTTTTCAACATTTTGTCTACACTCTCTTCTCTTGTGTCTGTTTTGTTCTGCAGGGTTGTATATGCATCAGTAACTGTAGCATTCTAGCTTTATTCAGACAATGGACTGAATAAATAATGATGATAAATAATAGACTATGATGGGCATTCCTAGAGCTGTGATGGTGTGGGATTTTTGATCACCACGGTGATGAACCAGCAGGGGGCGCGGTGTTGCAGTTAAGCGCAGCCACTACCACCACCACCCCACCCCCCGCCTCAAAAAATAAAAAAAACACAAAACCCTTCGGTGGCCCCGTCGCAAATGAATACAATTACAACGCAGTAATTTTATTAACAAATAACAGTAACAACTAAGTACTACCTATCTAACTAAATGACTCTTTATTAACCCACTCTCGAGAATCTGAGGGTCAGAACGGGGAAGTGAACCCCGAAGGAGGATCCGCCTTCGGTCCCTCGCGCTTCTGACCACGGTGGGAAAGGGGGGGAAAAAGTCACTGCAGGGAAGGTTCAACACCATACTTGGCCATTTCGCTGGAATTTTTTTTTTTAAACCGCCCGGTTGCGATAAGAACCCTCGAGTTGGCAGAGTTGTCACCCCAAAATATTAATCAAATCGGTGACCTCGCTTCCCTTCCACTGACTGGTCTCAGCAGCATCGTCCGCCATGGTTGATGTTTATGTTCTCGTCCCGCCTACTTCAACACAGAATGATGACGTTTGCAGCGTATCGATGACGTACGGGTCGGATTCATGTGACCTGGCCGGTCAGACGGCGGTCGCATTAGAAAAGATCGGATACGTGTCGGATTCAGGACCACATACCCAAGTGGCCTGGGTTGCATTTGAAAAGATTGCATACGTGTCTGATTCAGGACCACATACCCAAGTGGTCTGGGTTGCATTTGAAAAGATCGGATCTGTGTCGTTCAGACTGTCATGAAAAGATCAGATACAGGTCGCGTAGGGGCATAAAAATCGGAATTGCGTCATTTCAGCCTGCGGTGTAAACGTAGCCTTTGTCTCTGCTGAACTGACAGGGATTTCAGGGGGAAACCGGAAGTAGGTGGGACCTTCACAATAAAAGTCTTCGGAAAAAAATACATAATGCAAACATTAACACTGTTTTTTTAGAATTTTCTTTCACATCTTAAACATACTTCTTTTGAAGTTAAAGGCATTTTCAATCAAAGGAAATGTTAAAAAAAACAATTAAAATGGGTCATTTACTGTTACTACAACCCAAAGGTCAAAGGCTGTTTAACAGCAGCTATGTTGATAAGGTCGCTGCACAGCAGATGTGTCTGTATTCATCTTCTGGTTTTGTGAAATGATGAAACATTAATCTGCTGATGCTTTGAAATGATCCGCCAACAATGTTTATCTGCAAACGATAAGTGGACAAAAAGTCGGAACGTGATTCAACCAAACAATGAGTCAATAATTGTTTGTAATAACAGCAGCAGGTGTATCAATACACATACAGGTGCATCCATCAGTGTTTATGTGATGGTGTTTGCCATAATATGAAAGAAAAACTCTGTGTTTACTAAAGCAACTTTCTGTGATTGAATTTTCTTGTGTTAACACCAGAAGAGGAGCAGATTTAAACTTTCTTAAGGTGAAAAATATTCCCACCTGACTGATGATGGTTAATAAAAAGTTCAAGTCTCTCCGACTTTCAAAAAAAGTCCCAATGAATTGAAATAATACTGCCAGGGTGTTTTTCTAAGAAATATATTCTAATCTTAAAATAAATATATCCTTTTGACTGAGATCCCCAGTTCTTTACAAAACAAAGTGTGTTTATGCATATCTTTATGCAATTTAATACAAAAACGTATTTCAGACTTAAAGTGTGACATTTCTGTAATATAAAAAATATATATACTGAACGAGAAACATTGTACTTGTTTGTCATCTGCTTTGATTGATAAGAGTTTTCTTATCAGTAAACTGAGATTACCCTGGGATTTTCCTTGGTTATTCTTCAGCACACATTTGCCCATAATTCTTGTTCAGATGAATCCCACTATCACCCCACATGGACGACAGAGAAAACTTCTCAAGAACTGTATTTGTTTTGACTGAAATACTGGGTTTGTAATAATTTTATTACCATAAGCAATTCAAAATTTTAACAGCTGGCAGTCACCAACTACAGGTTTGCAACTATAAAACAAATGTTTTTTCCTCTAGGAGAGAAGGGGAGATTTGAAACTCTACTAGTTTTCAATTTCCTAAAAAGCTATACAACTTTTTTGCCAACTCAAGTTGGTTTTAGACCTGCACTTTATATCTTTTTTTTTTAATTAATCCAAAGCTATGTGTAATTGCACATATCAAAATGATAACTTATTAATTATTTTCAAAACAAACTAGCAAAGACATAAACCTCTAGTTGGACTTGTGTGATGCAGATTAAAACTGCTAAAATATTGTTATTTGTCTCTAAAGGTAAATCTGTTTGTTAACATCTACAGCAGAAGGTCTAAAGGTCTGATGTGCATTGTGCAGGGTCGAGGAGGCACTTATCAACACTTGGGGCCTGCTAAAATAACTTAGCAGATGTGGTGTTCAGTGTTTTGGCGACAGCAGAAAATGACATCATTAGCTTTAAACTAGGCCTGCACAATATCTTATGGGAACTTGAAGTATTTCACGGATCAAATAAATCCATTTCTGCATTTGACCAATCAGATGGACCCTTTCACGTTGTTGACCATTCAGATGCTCGCCTCCTATGTAGGCTAGGGTAATTTGGAGTATAATTTAAATGATGTTGACTCTTATTTAAATCAAACTGTTGCAGTGAAATGGAAATTATGTTTTTGGTTATTTTGCTATTTATTTATGTATTGAAAGTTATATCGTTATCACAAAATTGATCACTAATATCGCAAATCGCGAGTTTTCCTCTTATCGTGCAGCCCTACTTTGAACTGAACCCAGTCTTTTTTGTCTTTGGTTGAAAAGGCTGAAAAGATCATTTGTCGTTTTACTTTGCAAGCTGGGAAGCTTTCATCTAAATACCCTCGGTGGTGAGAAACCGAATGTGAGAAACACTGTAAGCGTATGTTGCTACAGAGCTGACTTGGAGAGTTAGGAGTTGCCTCCAGCCTCACTCTGCTACTGCAGATACTGACCCTGTGGGCCAAGTTTTTCTTTTTTTTCTTGAAGCTTGTGACTGAAGCAAAAGGGTACATTAAAGTGCAAGTAATGTGTACTTGTGTGTGATTGTGGGAAAGTCCCACAAGGCCTTTTAGCCTCTAAGCCGTCTGCCTCCATGACCCGCCACACAGACTGACAATTTATGTAGCCGACGACAGCTCCCCCTGATCGTAAGCCAGGGCAGGCCTAAAGACCATTGGCAGCACCACGGGCAGTCTATAAAACAACCAAGGAAAAATCACATTAAGACTGCAGCCGGGCGTACTCTGCACTCCACCCGTTGGATGAAAACACCTTCCGGACTGCAATATTCATGGTGGCTGCAGCCACAAGAAGTGATGTCTGAGTTGCTATTGAGTCAACTGGATCACACCGGCAAAGTAATGAAGGCAGTTTCCAAGTATGTCTGCATCCTCCAGGTTTGTCAAAAGACAGGATGACCAGGGTCACACCAGAAAACAGAGAACTGAAGGAAGACAAATGAGATAACATTCACTTGTTCTACGCAAGTTCAGCATGCCAGTGTCTGGGTGTGCATGTTGATGACAAACTAAAATGGTAAAGTGTGCAGTTATTGTGTTGTTGTTTCTTCTACCAATAAATTACTGCAGTTTCTTGTTCACACCAAGAAAAAAACACAAGGAATTGTTCAATGCTTCAGTGCACAGAGAAAACCAAACAATTGCAGCTGAAAAAATCTCAATGTGAGTTTCAGAGCATCAAATTGGCTTATAGGTAGGGTTACAAGCAGAAATTCTTAACAGAAGAAACGCTCAACCCCATTTCTGTCTGCCCCAACTGAAAAGTGAGATACACCAGAGACATTTCAAAAGAACTGAGCATTACAACTGGTGCCTTGCCGGCAATGTGTGCTAAATGAACCACTATTTATCATCCAGCAGCACATTAGACCTGGCTCCAGGCCTGTCTTTCAGTTCCTCTACTACACCGAAGTGCTCCTCACCTTCCAGCGTCACTAAACAACCTCTTTAAAGTGCCACGTAGCAGTAAAACATGAAGCTCCAAGATGGAGCCAAGATAGAGTGTTGATGTGAGGTGGTGGGAGCACTGCATCTGCCTCCGACTGAGGCTTCAAAGAGGATCGCTTTTCACACATGAAATAAAGATCTCAGATAATCTTATAGCATAGCAAAGACGATGTGACACGCTCCCATTTATGGTGGAAAGGGAGATGGGGACAATTTTCAGGCAACGTCTTCATGCCGCAAGTCACAGCAAGTGAATATCTGGATGTCATCGTCAAAAAGATAAATCTGCTTTGTTTTTTTCTATTTTTTTTCTTACAAAGGAACTACCACCAGGCTGATCACTAATTCATGCATTTTGCTGAATGTGCTTAACCAAACACTTCAAACTACGTCAGCGAACACCCCTAAAAACAGCTAATCCTCTGTTTTACAGTACTTTTTCATACATTTAATTAAAAATGTCTTCTCCAGAACACACACAAACCTTAAGGTGCTGTCCCGTAAACCGAAGCATTCTTTTTTTGTTTTTGTTATCTTTAGTTGACTCTTCTTTAAGAGCAAACGCTTTACAGCTGAACAGCATTATTACCAGTTTAGAGTGTGGCAGACATGACGAGAGGGTTTTGATCAGATAGTAATACTTAAAAGGAATTACATAAAGATCCTTCTTCTATGAACGTTAAACACTTAGTCTGCCTTGATTTTACTCCCATTTAAGTGAGGCGCAATATCTCAAATGAGTGAGAATCACCCACATAATTAATGGACCATTTAATATCCTTGATCTCCTGTTAAGTAATGAGAGCCAACATATAATTTGACGTCTCAGCTTCAAAGGCGGACACCTTCCCGGCAGACTCGCCGGCCCCGTGCCTGACACCCTTCAGTCACGGCACACCCGCCGTTCTTCCTGCACCCCGGGAAGGAAATTATAGCTGTGGACTTGGGATCCATCACCAGGCAGGTTTGGAGGAAGTAGCTCTATGATTAAAGTGTGCATGGTCAGCAACATGCAACGCTGAAAGGGTTTGAGGAGTCTTCACATGCCAGAGGGCTCACCGTGTTAACTCCAGTTCACAACATGGGTCATGCAGAGATTCTCCACACAAACACGTCAACACACCCAGAAATCCTTTCATGTGGAGGAGGAGTGGATCTTCTGTACTTGTGTAAAATATTCCCAACAATGTACTGAATGTCAAACCAGAATATTTGCATGTGTGATAGAAAAGGTGACAGAGATGCAATTCCGTCACATCTTTTTTCTTTTGATTACTTACTTTTATTGTGGAGATAGCATACTGTCACAAGTATTAGCACTGCTGGTCATATTACCTTCCTCACATCAAAGCCTTTCTCTGAAAGGCTCAGTGGAATATTAGCAGAGATTTATAGGCCTCATTTCAATACTTCTGAAACATGCTGATATCTAAAGTAATCACCTTCCTAGTTTTTTTTTTTCTACTCCTGTGTGTGAAGTGTGAAGTTTGCCAACACTGATGACATTTATAAAAGTTTACACCAGCTTTGATAAGCTTTTACAACTTAGACTCTCAGAAACTAAATCCTACCTGTGACTCAAGGTGAGGGCCTTTTTTAGTAGGTAACAAAGTGCAATCGCAGCCGTTGACATTTGTAAGATGGCATATCAAAGCTTTATGGCGCCAGTAAGGGACAATAAAAGGTGTCAAAATCAAGAGTCTACCCTTTTTTTCAAAATATGACATGAAGGAACTGAAGATTCAAAAGAATCTAGTCCAATAAAGACTTCCTGTGAAAATGTAATTGTGGTATGTTGGCCTTTTTAGCTATTTCATTAATTTCTTTAATATAAAGAGAACATTTTGGGCCACAGTAACATTGATATTGACTTATTTGTAATCAGGAATAACTCCACAAACCTCACTTCAAGTTGGAGAACGACAAATGCCGAACTTTGAAGCCGACATTAATAGTCAGGATAACACATATACGGTATATATAACAGAATCAATCGCATAGCTTTAGTAAACAAACGTGAGTAAACACTTTTTATAGACACTATTGGATCCTGTGATTGGTTTTTTTATTGCACAATCACATTTATAATCCATATCACAAGGGCAAAAGTATACATATTAACATCAAAAGGAAATCCAAAGCTCAAAAAGAACTGCAGGTTAAATGTTATAACAGTAAAAGAAGTCATATCTTTCCAATAGGCTAACAAATGAACATCGTATCCATAGTATGAGTTTTCCTTTCCAGTACAAAAGTCAAGCAAAGAATCCAGAAAGAGTTCAAATGTGATTGGAGCCAGAATGAAATCCTTCAAACATGTTCACTTCATGAACTCCACTTTGGGAACCTTCGTTCTGAAATGGAATCTGTGGTTTGGAAGAAACAGAGATGACCAATTTGCTCGGCCTGGTTTTATAGAAGAATCCTGCCTGCCAAAAGCAACAAATCACTACATTATGGCCTCCTCTGCTGTCCACAAAATGGCATACTTCATCTCCAAAAACTTGTATGGTCAGTCAGACCATTCAATATATCACTCTTGCTGAAAAGAAATGAGTTTTTTGCGAAAGCTTTACCCTCATTTCAGCATACATCAAGCATTATTGTCAAAAGTGGGTGGAGTTAAAGAACAAATGTGTACAATATCAAGTGTTTAACTACTATATTGGGTCTACAGGATACGAGTATTTATTCAAAGCATTCGTTAACTAGAAGCCTGTCCCAAGTGTTGCAAAATGTGTGAAAAAAATTATCTTCATCGAGGATAGAAAGTGATAGGCACTACAGTCATTTTCCTAAGGACAAATAACACAAAATATATATAGTATTTAAACCCTTTGGCTGAGTAACAAACTGGTTGTGCCTAAGTTCATCATTGGCGTCAACATAGACGTTTTCATGGATATTTGATGCATTTTTTCTTGTTTTACAAGGATGGTAACATGACTTTTATTACGGGTCATTTATCTTCAGAAAGAATTTCAGTTAAAAACTGCAGTAGAATCTTTTACCTGGTTTGCGTGATCTAATCTAACAGTTTATTTAGTTTATTTAGTTTAAAGCAGCAATTGCACGAAACTGATAATGGGTTTTGCTTTTATCTGATCTACCAAATCACTTCTGCAGGTCGTATGGGGAGCCTTACACGTGCATCTAACCTCAATCCAGCCACTACGCACATGAAAGCAAAGCTGCAGATGAAAAGATGACAGAAAATCTCATCTCTATAATCCGATTTGCACAACTGCTTCAAATAACAGTTGAAGGTAACAGCCGTTCAAAGGCAGTTATTCATGTATGTCACTGAAATCACCAGCAGAGCACCAAGTAATACTGTACATAGCAGTTAAGTAAACCTCTGGTGTGTGAGATGGGGCTGACCTAAACACCAAGGTGACCACATTCTTTCTGCCGTCTAGTGCATAAACAAATTCCTGCGCACACACACACACACACCCTGGTTTAAGCAGACGTCTTGGCAGCCTCCAAAAACATCACTCAAATCTGACCTTTTAACTGTGGACTTGTAATCTCTGTAATTACAGAGAGTGTTTCAACTTAGCAAGTAAACATAGTAGCAGAAATAGACACTTCAACTACTATATACAAGTGTGCTGGTGCCAGCGGCGCAATTCTATTCATAGCTGTGTGGAATTAGTGGCTTGTGTCACAGCTCACTATAATGAACCTGCCATGGTTTGGGTTACACAGTTGCAGAGGGTGGCTACACTTGACAAACAATGCTTTTACAGGTAGAAAAAAAGGAAAAGTCATTGAATATCTTCAAGATTACAATTACAAAGAAATGAAGATGAGGAAGTTCTGGTATTTTATGTTCAGAACTTTTACAATGAGCTAGATTCAAGAGTGTCAAATTGAGCTTTCAACTTGCTTGAACTATGGATGACTGAAAAACTATACTTGCAAGCACCTTGGTCACAATGTCCATACAAAATATTCAAGCATTTGTCCCGAAAAGACAGATTTTCCAGATTCTACAGGTAAAACATTTAAAAAGGGTGAGACATATTATCAAGATCCAAGTTTTAAGAGCAGAATTTACTGAAGCACAGAGAAGATGAATATAGAGCATAGATGTGTTATTTGAATTAATTTAATTAATTGATCCAAATTGTGCCTCTAAAATCGTGACACGATCTGAACTTTGAGTTTTGTGATCCTAATTCCGACCAGGTGAGTGAACTCTTCAATTCAGTATTTAGTCTTTTGACCATCACACATTTATACAGAACTGCACCTCCTGACAATACCTGGTTGCCCGTGGGAGATTTTTTTTTAACTTTTCCTTGGTTATTGGTTTGAGTTGGACATTGTTTTGTTTTTTCTAACTTAATACAGGAAACTTGCTACACTTTAGGTTGTGACTTCTTTGTGGGTCACTAGATGATCTCTCTGTTTTTATTCTGTTATTCTGATGTTCATTCGCAACCAAAGATGTTTCCAGGTGGACTAGGGTAGGCTATTTTGAAATGTCACATCTTGATTTTGTTTGGTACACTGTCTGGACCAAACTGTCTGGAAACGTCATGCAGCGACAGCTACTCATGCAAGTAAAACCAAAAGAAAAAAACTCTTTTCAGGAAGATCAGAGGTTACTTGTTTGGTCCCAGCAAAGTTTAAGCATACTTTCAAACTTACTAAATAAAGCAGACTATCAGAAGAAACAAACTCTGGTACAGACTAAACAGCCTAATGTGAAAGAGCCTTTACAGCCCCACAAAGAAAACAACATTTAAGTTTTAAATACATCTAGTTGTACAACTGTATGCCTTAATAAAAGTCATATAGTCACTTATCTTAAAAAAAAAAACAATCCAATTAATTTCCTTCATTTGGTCAATTTATATTTGTTTTCTTTTTTTTAATGTTGGATTAATCTTAAATATAAATGACTTTTTAGGGAACAGAACTGAATCTTTCCACTGATCATCTACAGTAGGATGACCTCCTTGGGTTGTGGCACATGTGGAGTATAAACACAACAGCGAAAGATGGCCTTCCTTTCAGACGGGCTGATCTTCTGTTTAGTTTATGTTCAACTAAAAACATCCCCTAACAGACAATTCAGACCGCCTCTGGGTCGGGCGCCACCAGAAAACCTGAATATCTCTGGAACCTCCATCAGGGAGCGGCACAATGCTCTCCAACCTTTGTTTATTTAAATGCACTTCCTCCATCCCCTCCACCTCAGGTGGCCTTCAAGGTCTGGTCACCAAAACACTAGACAATGAGTACACCAGTAGGACTTGATCATTGATGTTTCCCTCAATCCAGTTTGTAGGAAAACACAATGGAGATAAATTCATGCTGGGACTCGGTTGCCAGCGATAAATGGATTTGTATATTTGGATAAACACATGGGTAATGTGTGTTCGCATACTTAGAGTGTCTCTGTGTTACTCAGCATGCGTGCACCTCAGCATGTGCACACTCATGAGAACTAGATAACAGTTTAATGCAGATGTTGATGTTGTCCTATTTGTGAGTCACTTTGAGTGTTCATTAAAATTATTCAGCTCTAACTGCACGGGCCAGAGCGCAATCCACAGGGGGACCCAATAAACAAACAAAGGAGAATTATTCAGGACTTAAACACTTAAACACCCACTTCAGCAGAGCCGTTTAAGTGGGTGATTAAAATGAGCACTGTGCTTCCTCAAAAAGCTCAAAACTACCACAAGGACCTCAGTCACCCACAGTTTCTCCCAGACCCACAAATTGGCATTTTCTCTATCCCCAAAGTTTGACAATGTAATTTTGGAAATGTTTTATTTATTTTTTCCACAGCTTGAAAGTAACTCTCAAAGGACTGAATAATAGAGTTTGGATTCAAGTGAACAGTACTCTTGGTGGAAACCAAATGTTGAACCACAAACCCTACTTTTTTGTTTTCACCAAGATTCTGCTACGTCTAACTCTTCTAACACTTTTTAGAACAACTTGCTTTAGAAAAAAAATGTTTTCAAAAATACATAACTTTTTAGGAGAAGACAAAATAAAGAAGACAACAGTTTTTTTTTTTTTTCTGAACAAACGTTTTTTCCTTTGGGAAGGTGTGAAAGATGTGAAAGATTTTCGTCAATTTAACCAGATTTGCCATGAACCAAAGAGAGAGTTCATTGAAATGTCTGTTCACCTTTCGGCAAATCCCTTCAGGGGTCGCCGTAGCGTATCAGCTTTCACTGATTTGCACAGCTGATTTGGCAGAGATTTTTAGGGAGTTGATTTGAATGTGATTTCGTAAAATTTTTGAATTTAAAAAAAAAAAGTTAGAAAAATGTTTTATTTGATAGTGTGGTGTAACTATTTGAATATGTAATAGTTAGAGGACCAATTTTCTTTTTAGAGATTTCTTTTTCTTCCTGGTCGGTGGTCATTTCAGTCCAATGCCCCCTCACAACAAAGTTCCTGTGACTAACATTACCCTGCAGTTTGGTCATTCAGTGTAGTGTAAAAAGCAGACCACACTGTTAAAGATGTGAAGGTTTTTGACACACCCCAACCCACACACACTAACTAAACTGGACTATCCTGGTTTTAAAAAGCAATAAATGTTTGAAATTGTAGTTTCTGGTCACAGAGGTTGCTCAGGGAGAAAACAAAGACGTCGCTGCTCCTTTAAACAAAAAAGGTTCCTGCTTCTGACTCCGCTCAGACCAACATACCAAAAAAAATCAAATAAAACAGAATGTAAAGTTTTCTATTATTGCAATGTATATCTGCAGCTCAAAAGTTGTGCAGCCGGTGCAAAGTTGTGCAGGAATGAATGTAGAAGTTACTTTTTCGACGCTTCTGAAGACGATTCTGTCTCTAAAAATGGTTTAATCCATCATAACAGCTCATGAAGCTTGAAATTGTCATGGTCTTTACATATATTAATAATAATTGTTCTTTTTTTATTCTGAACTAAAACCAGAAAGGAAATTGAATGCATCAAAACCCAGCCCGGTTTCAGAAAATAAGAGCAGAACATCTTCAAAATCGCTTTTAAAGTCTTTAAATAAATGCCAATCTTTAGCGTGGAACAAAGACGACAGACACTTTGATCAACAGCCCTCCATTGCTCCAAACCGAGCATATATTTGGGGAAACAAAGCACAATCTCAGCTGCTAATCCCCTGAGATTCCGAGTGCATTCCCGTAGAAGCATTTGATCTCTGGAGTGCATCCAGACAGCTGACTCCAGATGTACTGCACACTTGCATGCACACGCATGAACAGATAGGCGCAAACATCAGTGGTCCACTTCAGGCACTGATGTGCCAAATAAAGGTTATTTCTGACGACATTCAGTCACACCTGGATCAGCAGACTTCAGCAGGTAAAAAAGGCTTTTACAGTCAAGTTCTTGGTATGTGAAACATCAGAGTTATTGTAAAACAGATGCTGTGATCCTATTGCTTTGTTAACAGACCTAAAGACAGACAAAAATGATAGACTGTCAACAAACCCCAAAAAGTGGATTAAATAAAAATTCCCTAATCAATACAAATACAATTTCACTTTTATCATTAAAGCAATATCTTGGTTTTTTTTCTAGGGTAAAAAGATGTACTCCTCATTTTTGTTGTCTCCTTTTGTTTTTTTATCTTTGTCTTTCGGCTTCTACCTTTAGGGGTCGCCACAGAGTATTCATCCACTCCTGTTGTAAGCATCCTCTTCGCTCACCAACCACCCTCTTGTCCTCCTTCACAACATCCATGATCCTCCTTTTAGGACCATCTTCTCAGCCTCTTTTATGGTTCTTTCAACCTCAGGGACCTTTTGCCAACATACAACCACATTTCTTAGTTCTTATTCTTAAAATGTGTAACGACATTAATGAAAGACCCACGTTTGTTCAGTTTAGATCATTGACTGTATATGAGAACTGGACCAAGTGAGTGTGACTCATAGAAAATGGCTTCCTTCCAGTTCCAACAATGAACTATGTTTAGTCTATGGGGTTTTGGCTTCTCAGAGCCAGCAGATACATTCTATTTGAGACGTGACAGGGGAAGGGTGGTTCAGTCCAGTTCTTGTTACAGTCAATAGTTTAGATCAATAGTTATGTAAAAAAAAAAGGCAGCAGTAAAGAAACAAATTTGGTATTTAAGTCTCACTGACTCAGGAACCTGGCAGTGGTACCCACCCACTCCTGGATGCAATGGCAGTCAATAGCACCCTAATTGTTCATCAAGGCCTTGACCCTTGTGCAATCCTAGGCACTGTAACGTTGGGAATTGGGTCATCTAGACCCACTAGACAGTGCTCTGAACCTTTTTTCTTCAATGATTTGTGATCTTCACTGATGTCCATGGATTATGGGGGCGACAGTGGCTCAGGTGGTTGAGCGGGTCGTCCAATGACCGAAGGGTTGGCGGTTCGATCCCCGCTCCCACCAGCCAAAATGTCGTTGTGTCCTTGGGCAAGACACTTCCCCTCCTTGCCTCCAGTGTGGCTCCACTGGTGTGTGAATGTGCATGAATGTTCCCGGTGATGGTCAGAGGGGCCGTAGGCGCGAAATGGCAGCCACGCCTCTGTCAGTCTGCCCCAGGGCAGCTGTGGCTACATCAGTAGCTTACCATCACCAAGTATGAATAAGGAGTGAATGAATAATGGTTACAATGTAAGCGCTTTGAGTGTCATGAAAAGCGCAGATAAATCCAATCCATTATTATTATTATTATTATTATTATTACATGAAATCTTTCCACCTTTATCCACCTTTGTCATGGTAGGAAGAACACATCAATGTAAGGGTGGGGTCATCTAAGATAGCACAAGGCCTTAAAGGACCCACTCAGATGAAAACTGTGCTTCTGGTGTTTTTGACATGTTCTTGTGGCATATTTCTTATGATGGAGAACATATACTGTACAGAGAATTAAGCTTAAAACTGCATTTGTGAGCATTTCTTTATTCAAATTGTTGTTAATAAAGACGCAAAAATGCAGACGCAAAAATGCAGTTGTAAAAAAGCTTGTAGCTGTGATGCAGAACCTCCAGCTGCAGGCCATAACCCCTGCTCTTCTCCATTCTGATGCATCCACTTGTAGACCACTATATTTATGTTCATCTTTTCCTCGTCTGAGCTGGCCCAAAACTGTACGCCTGCATAGCTCCAATATTGCTCGCACCAGTAATGTTAGCTTGGGGTTATGGGGGTGTTTGTAAGCTAGCGCAAGAGCTTGAATACAGAGGGATGATGGGAAGTAGGAGCAGGCTTACTCCACGTCAACAGTCCCTGCCACAACTTACTCAGGTGAATTTCGAATAAACGCAGCAGAAACTATATACCGTTGAAAATTACAGCTTGTTTAGATTTTGGCTAAAAATGACCACTGAGAGCGCTTTTAAAATAGATCGAAAGGTGGGACTTCAAGAAACAGAGCGATTTACATTAACTGAAACATTTCTATTCAGCTTTTTGGCAAACGGAACACATTATTTTAGCAAACTACCTACACGGGACCCCAAATTCACCATAGATGCTGATGTCAGCCTGAACCCTATATGTTCTCATGAGGAATTAATACATTTTAAAAAATCACGGTGCCCCTCTATGGCCAGATGCTATCCCTCCCCCCACTAACTGGGTCTTTTCTTCTCTTTAGAGTGTGGCTCTAAACTTTTTTTTTTCTTCTAAACCTCTTCAAAGGGCAGCACTGGGCTCTACCCCCTCGGTCCCCTGGGACCACAGAGGGAGCAGATCCTGGTGGGAGAAGGCCATACGTCACACATCACGCACAAGAGGCCAGCCGGTGGGAAAAGAAAACGCAAAGAGGGAGGAAGAGGAGCTTGTGTTTGAAAGGTGCTTTAAGATTCTGGAGAAAAAGGCTTTCTGAAAAACGAACAAAAAAGAAAGAAAAAGCTCAACAGTAGAGGTGAAAAAACTGTCCCTTCAATGGGAATGCATTTAAAAGCTTTAGGACACATTCAAAAGAGAAAAATCAAAGAGCATTACAACCAACCGTGCTGCAGGGTGTGTGTGTGTGTGTGGTTGGCAGCAATCATCCTGCGAATCACACATCCTGTCATCAAGTTTACTTTAGCTTTTGTCTGCGCTCCGCACAAACAGGAACTGTGGGGACAGGGGCTTGAACAGACTGGACGAGAAGGGGGTCTTTCAGGCCACATATTAGGCAGAGCTTCGTGGAGGGGGCGGGGCTGCCGGTGTCACTATAAACACCCCCCCTTACATGGCCCACATCAAATATATTCTCATTTCATCAAGCCAAGGCCACCGAGTAAACGCAACAAACAGATGGAGGATAGGAAGGAAGAAAGGAGATGAAGGGCAGGAAAATGTGTGGAGGGGGGGGGGGGGGGGTAGAGAGGAGAGTCACTGACATATTGTTTCTGCAGAAAAAGGCAAAGCAATTAAAAAAAAACAACCTTTAAAACTCAAATTTCGACATTTTACAGACATTTCTGGCCCTACAAAACGGGTTGAAGGGTGGGTGTGAGCTGCAGGGAAAGCATGCAGAGGCTCACATGACCGGGATCTCATGTGTTGAGAAGCACAGATCCACCTGCCCACAACACTCACGCACTGTCCACCAGACATCTGACGACAAAACCCATGAACGGGAACACAGCCCTGCCTTCAAAACATGCCGTCAGGCCTCCAGGTCTGCTCCTCTATCTCTGTGCGTGGACCCAATTCCATCTCCAAAAGGCCCACAATCCACAGCTAATGTGAGCAGCAAAGATTGGCAACTTTCAAAGAAGGCTTGCTCCAATTGGCAGCGTGTATGGCTAAGATTGGATCAAAAGAATTTCAAGTGTAAACTTCCCACCATTGACACCCGACCCACATTCATCTGGACCCCGTTTAAACCGGCAAGGGAAGATTAAAGAACAACAGCTATGATGCCAGGTAGTCCGCAGAACAGAGGCACCTTCAAAGTCCGGAGAAAGCTCGCATTCTCTCACGCGAGAGCTCCGCTTCTGTCTCTGACAGGGTTCAGACCTCAAAACCTCTTTCTAATGAGCTTTAAGACTTGCTGTTAAAGCTATAATATGGCCAACTTTTTTTTTTTTTTTTTTTTACGATGGGATAATAGCGTTCATCTGGGGAATAATTTATAATTCGAGATACTTTCAGCGATCTCTTTGATCAATTCCAAAAAGAGAAGAGAGTTAAGGGTTTGGACGCATTCACTAAGTGCTTTGGAAATGCTGGGAGCTCCACTGCTTAATGAAAGTCCACTTAACGCAAATATGAGCCGAGGCAAAAAATTTAAAACATGTAATATTCCATGGAGTAAAGGGGAGCTATGCATTTTCAAAATAAGAATATAACCAGAAATCAGGTTTTATAGACATGAAAACACAAAAAAAAAAATGTCATACATGGCATACAGTTATTTAAGGTGAACCATCGTCACTTCTTTTAGTTTAAATCTCAACCTGCCAGCCACAGCTCTACATCCAAACCCAAAAACTTTCTTGTTGTGGAGAAAAAGTGCCTGAGTGAGGATTGAACCAAATTATTGAGTGTTACTTTGAGGATATTTTGATTTCTAACTGTGTTAAACTGGTTAAAGAGCAGAGCTAGCTAAAAAAAAAAATTACAGTTTTAACAATTCTGCACCATTTGGCAAAGTTCTTATTTAAGCTCCTTTTGAGTAAGAAGACATCCTGCGAGTTGCATCTTGAAGGCTTAAACAGACTTTTCAGAATTGTCTGTTATCTAACTTTTAAGAATGCCACCAGCTACACGTACTGAAGAATCGTTTTTGCCAATAATCTCTCATTTACACCCATGTCTTCCTTGCGTGTTAATCATTTGGCATAACACGACCTTTGCTCGAGAACGGCTGCGTGCAACAAGAGCCGTTTCTTAATAAGAAAAGAAAGTGACAGGGAGAGGTACAATAAAAATGTGTTTACTACATCAAGCGGCTAAATGTCACTATGGATTCTAGTTCGCAAACCAAAGGAACTGTCAAGCGCTTTCAAAAGAAACTGCCATACGACATCAGAACAGGAAACTACAATGAGGTGCCTCGGTGTGTTTAGAAAATGCAATAGATCCTTGGGTTTTTTGGGCTGTGTTCAACAAATAGATGCATTTCTTCTCAAAATGTCTGGCTGGTGGGTGGAGGAACTGATTTCCCTTTTCTCTTGATGGGCTTCAGTTCCTCAAACATGCTGCCTTTGAGGAAAGGAATCTCAAACCAAAGAGGCTTAAAGGCTCCTCTGAAGCGATTCCAAAGGATTTCCCCACTTGACAGCAACAGCAGAGTGTTTACCGTGCAGCCAAAATACAAAAACAAGCGTGCCCTCCAACATTTCTCAACAGCCCTTACAATGAACACTTGTCACCAGACTGTCACACAGCAATGCTTTCAACTTTGGTGCAAACATTGACTATATTTTATGGAAAGCGGGTTCCTATTATGACCAAAAACAGGCAAATAGCATTTAAACACTTTTTAAATAAAGTTTTATAATTTTGAATATAAGGAAGTGGGATTTACAGTTTAAGATGTTGGCACTTTTGGGGACCCTTTCTTCGAGGTAATGTTGATTACATGGTTATTGTTCGTTATTTAATGTATGATACCTCAATTGTCAATAAAGTTTAAAAAAAAACTTTGGGGGACCCTTTATTGCTAATTGGAGAACAATCACACTACAATAAGGAGAGTTTAACCTCCTCCTTCAGCAGACAAAAGGGCTGAAGAGCTCCAAGTGTTCAAGCATCTCAAGAAGAATTGGTGGCACTTTTAAAAACGAGGGGGCTTAGTCCGCTTACTTACCCGCGCAGTCGAGCTACTCTTGAGGTGACAGTCTCGCTGCTCCAGTCTTGAGCTGGTAGTGCAGTAGTATTTCTGCTTTACCAGCCAGTCGTCGATTCCCTTTCTCGCCAAACACGCGTTGACTACAAAACTGTCCCCTAAAATTAAGACACACATAAGAGCATCCCAAATGAACAGCTTTAAAAGCCACATTTCATTTGCAGAAACTAGTCTCTTGGTTCAAATCAAAGTCGAGTAGAACTCTCGTTTGTTCTCGTGTCGTTCACAAACTGACAAAAAGAATTCCTCCGAATAACATGAAAGTGGATCACATGATGAAGTTCAGTTGTTCGCTTACCTTCTGGACTCTCTCTGGGTTTACAAATAGCCGCTTGAGAGACAAAAGAACAGAGAATAAAAATTGTTGCTCTCTTGTCTAACTAGTGTTACTACTGATAAATAAATGTGTTGCAAGTATCAGAAATCTTACCATGTTTTGAGTGCAGTTTACCCATTTCTATGCATCGAACTGGAGTTAAAAACCATCCGAAGAATGTAATCCAAAGAAGAAGAAAAAACGAAGTAGGTGAAGATATCCAGACAGAGAAGCGTCCGTGGAGACCAGGAGCAGACTACTCTGACTACAAAACCGTAAGACTGCCGAACCAAAAGCGAGTCTTTGATCCGGAGCGCTGGTGCTGACAAGCGCACGTCAGGCTGTGCCACTTCCGTTAAAAACCTTCACAATAAAAGAGTCGGTACTGGAGTGTTCGAAAGAGCATGTCATAAATACGACCTATAATTAAGGATTTAAATGTTTAAATTAGATAGCTTTTAACTGCTTCACCGTGTTTAATTTGGCACAAAACACTAACACGAAGTTCCTGCTATTATGTTACGAAATGAGTTAAATGAAATTAATACAATTTGGATTATTTCCGGTGTAGCACGTGTTTTATATGTTTAGCTTGATGCATCTTGGTCAACTTTTCCCCTCTCCTGTTTCTGGTAAAAGCACCTAGGAGGTGTTAACAAAATCCTACTTTTAACCGCAAAAATGTAGCCCTTTCCATCTCAGTGCACGCAAATATGCACACAACTCCGCGGAAAGGGGTTTCGAGCGCTCACAAAAAAGGGGGACTTCGGGTTTCTATTTGGGGGTGTCAGCAATGAGCCTCAACGTGCAAATTCTCACGTTTTCCGCTGGACTGGATTTGTCTCCCCCACCCCTGACCTCTTTATGACTGATAACCCCCCTAAATCCACCAACAAATTTTATTTATTTAGACTATCGAGGCTTTATGACAGATTACTTTGGTCATAAAGATGATCACATGAAATCAATGACTGATTATATTCCAAAAAAATGGGGTTTTTATTCTCATAAACCAGAATAATTGTCTTCTCTGATGAGTCTTCTCAGGTTAAAAGCAAATTATGAGGCTGCATGCTCAGTGCCCATCTCTGGGGTCTCTGACATCAGAATAAGGATCTTATTGGACTGAGGCAAGAGATGAAAGCATGCTAAGATGCTTTTGATCTTTTCAAATACACAGTATTAGACAAAGTCTGTAGTCCCACTTTATGCCTGGCTGCCAGTATCATAGTGTGACAGCAATACAGTATAACACGCTATGGTCACATTGCCAGAAAACACAGTTAAGGTGTTGTGTTACCACAAAGATAAAAGCTCTAAACATCCTCGGTGTTAGATGAAAGTTTGATGGAAATCACACTCAATAATTCTTTATGAGTCTTTGCCACATAAGTTAGCAATATTATTAAAATAAAGCCAGACTAAAATAAGCCACACAAAGAACTTCTGACTGTTTTTGTTTAATATAAAGAGAACTGTGTAATTGTTTCAACCTAATTTTGTCCCTGTGACTCAAAATAATAATTTACAGGTTGCTATTTTTGGAAAATGATTTCACCTTAAGTAAGTAAAAAAATAAATGTTAAAACATGACTGCATCACCTTCTACACACTCTTCTGTATCCTGAACAATCGGCCCACATTAGCATATCAAAAGGACGTGTTCTGCCAAAAACAACCTGCTGTTTTACATTAAAGCCAAATTTAAACTCATAACTTTGAACGATGTGTTCTTAAAAATAATTCACATTATTGTGTAAACCTGTCTTCAACCAGGGAATGTTTGACAATTGTTCTGTTTTCTAAAAAAAAATTACACCAACAAAAAAAAAATACAACCACTGTAGGCCAGACCAGATTTGTTTACGATAATGGAATGAGGAAAAAATGTTTATTCTCATAACAAAGAAATTTAAATACCATCTAAATGTAGTAAAACGTCAAGTGTACAATTTTGAGCAACACAGGAGATTGTTTGAGGAAAAATAATAGCAGGAGTTAGACTTTTAAAAACATAAATAGATTAAAGACAAGTGCCCAAGAATACTGTAACTTTACTTATGAACATTCCTTTAAAACCAGAATAATTTCTTGAAAATAAAAAAGCTCACTACAGAAGAAAACACAACAGCGGTGTCAAAAAAAGGAATGAGGGAGGGTAGATTGAAGACAGCTGTGTACAAACTCTTGTACCCACCCATTTCAGTCTGCGTTGTGTTAGTGTCATGTTCTCCTTCTTAGCACTGATAAGCTATTAATTTTACAAAAAATCAAAGCCAAAGTAAAAAAAAACAACATGGTAAAAAAAGAAAAACAAATAGTTTAAACTGAAGTTTCTGCACAATGCAATTAATTTCACATATTTACCCTCATCAGCAATAGCCTTCCTATTGCTTTGAGTGATGTCATTGTGGCTAAAAAAACAGAAAATAAGTGCAAGTGTTCTCCTCCATCTGTCAATCTGTGAGAAAAATAGCATTTTAATTTTTAAAAAAAATACAATATTTTTTGCTTTTTCTTACTTTAGTGCCGTGTACCCAGATCTTTCCCTTATACTTATTTTTAGAGTATACTTTTAGAATTTGTGTCTTCTTCTCAGGCCCAGTTTTAGCCAGTTCCACTATGGTGTGCAGGTAGAATATCAGGGGCGTTGAGGTCAGGTGTGCTGAGAGTTTGGGGCGTCATACTGTATCTCTCCAAGCCCCAAAAAGCTTAACAAACCATGATCATGTAAGTTCATCTATCCATTTATCCATGTCTTCTCCTTTGATCTATTTTATGTCTTTAATAAGTTTTACGTTGAACACTATAATCCGGGTTTGGGACCAGCACAAGCAGGTCTAGTGCCCTGTTGACGCAGTGGCTCAGGCAGCTTAGGCGGTTGAGCTGGTAACGATGGACAGGCGACTCGAACCCCGCCCCCCCAGTCAACTGTTGCTGTGTCCTTGGGCAAGACACCGTACCCCTCCCTGCTCCAGTGATGCTCCACTGGTGTGTGAATGCGTATGAATGTTCTGGTGATGATCAGAGTGGCCATAGGCGCGTACTGGCAGCCACGCCCCTATCAGTCTGCCCCAGGACAACTGTGGCTACATCAGTACCATCTTCAAGAATGAATGAGGAGTGAATGAATAATGGAAATACATTGTAGGCACTTTGAGCGTCTGGAAAAGCGCAGATGAATCCAATTCATTATTATTATTTTTCTTTTAATGCCGGTATATTTGTTCGTTTGTCCGTCTCTTTGTTCATCTTGTTTGTTTATTTGTTATTGTTTAACTTAAACATTTCTTAGTTAGTTTTGGGTTTTTAAATTAGATCACGTTTGGGGGGGGCAGTCACGGCATTTGGAGGGGGGGAGCGTTTGCATTTGCCTATGTTTATATCTGGCTTTGCTTTTTCTTATGTTTCGTAGTACACCAAAAATGTGTGGTCTATACCCGTCACCAAATATTTGCATTCTAGACTAACTTTATTTTTCTATTTGCCTTGGTCCCAATCTGACTGCTTCAAAGAAGATGACAATTATTGTAATTTGATGCACTGATCCCAAACATGGAGCTCATATTGGAAGCCTGTGGATTGTATTCAAAACATTCAATGACTTATGTTGGGGCAGGGTCATTAATATCATGGCTCCACCTGCCTTAATATGTAAGAGACATTAGTCTTTGCTAAATAAACATTGACTTGCTGAACAGCCCACAAATGCTTGACTCTACAGGGAGTAGACCAGCTTTCCTCCCTCACTGGTCACTGGATTGGCTAAAAGTAAATGACAGTCTCATTAAGCTGAAATAGTGATCGTAATACCCAAGGCAACATCCTACTTTCGCTCAATCACAAGTGATAGGCTGCAGTTGGCGAAACCATTGTTTGCGCCTCAGCTTGAAATGACAAACTGCGTCTGTGGCAAGGCTGACAGGATTGGGCTGGTTGAAGCTGATAGCAGAGATCACTAGTCCTTCCTGTGGTGGGAGTTACAGGGTATGACTTTCTTCTCTTCTCTTCATTAGGTATTCAAGTTTGCACCTAATGTGAAGATCACCATCGCCACTCAACACGAGTCCAAGCAGTTCAAAGGCAGCTCTGCTTGGAAGTGTGCGCACCACCCCTGGAGTCGACGGGCGCTGGGCGCCTGCAGAGTGCTGGGTGCTGAGAGCTTGGGCGTGTTTGGATCAGGGACTGAATTTTCCTCTGAAGATGAGGAAACGGTTTATGGCACTCTCCCTTGAGAGTGTCTCCTGCTCTTTGAAGCTCCTGTCTTGGTGGCTGCTCTTATCTTTGGGAAGGGATTATTTTATCTCCTCCTGTTCCTTTCTTTCTCTTCTCCCCCTTTTTCTTACTCCCCGATAACTCAGGTCTGCTGAAGACTTCTCCTTGGAGATCATCTCTTTGTGCCCTTACTCTTTCTTTCCACTCATTTCTAATTTCCCCTTTACAGAATTAACTCAGCCATCTATCCTTCACCACCCCCTATCTTTTGCTTTTGTTTTCCTCTGTTACACCCCTCTTTTTCTTTTTCCCTGTCTTCCCTTTTCCACACTTCCAACACATGACAGACTGTGTAATTAATGAGCATCATAAACCTCTCTTTCTATTAGCTACCCATTAGTAAACCTGGCAAGCCTGTCATTTTGGACAAAAACACACAGCTCCTTCATTTGATCCCCACATCAAAGCAGGAACCCCACTGTTTTCAACTCAATACACTAATTGTGTCCTCGTTCTGGATGGGGCTACACCCCCACCATTTCAAAAAAGCAGCCAGTGCTGAGTGTAGATAGTAAAGAGAAGTACAGAAGCAGAAAGTATTGATTATATGGACCTAAACTGGAAAAACCTTCAAACTGGAAAAAATTACCAGCCGTTCAGAAGTGGGCCCAGGAGTCTCCATGTCTGTTCATTTTTCACACCACTTCATCCCTTGTTTTACTGTAAACACGTTTGCAAATGAGACATGTCAGTGGGCCTGAGGCTGTGTTAGAGGTGTTCTATGTGCCTCTGCAAAGATAAAAAGGAATTTTTGAGTGCTTTGGTACAGATTCCCTTATTTTAAACTAATGTAAAGTACAGAATCAGCAGTATGGTAAAGATAAATCTCACCAAGAAGTTATTTCCAAAATGCAAAAAACAAAATGTTTTTGACGTTTTGGTCCCACTTGTTCTTTGGCTGCTGTGCCAAAGCTGTAAGCATTATACGGTTGACTGTAATGAAAAATCATGAACATGCATACATGAAGCAATACCTAACTTTCTGCAACATAAGGAGAAGCAAAACCATGTTGTTTTTTCTTTCTTCCAGACCTGACACATCCCGTGCTGGGCCTCCACAATAGGCCAAGATCCCACCTCTGGAGGAATCAACACTGTACTTCAGTCGCGATTGTCTTCTGCCCTTTACAAAATTCACTCCCTTTTGTCCCTCAAGATAAAGGCAACAGTCACATGTTTGGGTTTTTCGCGGTCCGCAGCTGCTCCTCTTCCCTTTCTGCTCTCCCTCTGTGTGCTTCACATCCCCCTCTGAACCGCCAGGCTGTATTCCCTCCACTGATGCCCTTCGCAAGGCATCAGGCCCCCTGACATTGTCATGAGGACATAAACACAGACAAAACATTAGATCTCTTTGAATCCGGCCAACTGAATGAGTCCCCATTCATGCTTGTTCCCGTGGAGAATGCCCAGTTTTATGTCGGAATGAGACAGACTTGACCACCAAGGTATTTTCCCCCTGAGGTCAACAAGTCCCTGCGTCAATTAGACAGGTGTTATCAGCTTTTATTTTTCTCAATAGAGGGTTTTCCACCACAGACAAAGACAAACCAGAGAAATTAACAGACGCTTTTGTCTGCAGCTGAAAAATGTGTCAATAAAAGCAGAACATTTCCTTCATATCGTTTAATTTGATAACGTGTCAGACTAAAATATCTCTATCCAACAGTAATGGGGATTGATTGGAGGTTTGGGGTTCCCTGAGATGGCATTAAACCCCCACCACCTCCGCTCTCACAGGCATCAAAGGCAAAGCTTGGAAATAGGGTTGCAAAGCCATCTCTCCGTTGGTTTCTTCAAAGGACAGGAAGTGTGTCAAAGGGACAGGCCGTCTTTCCCAGCAAATTTTAGCAGAGTTGCTATACTAACAAGCTCATCTCATAGACTGTAGAAACAATGGACAGCTCAACCTCTCCCTTCTCCTGCTCCCAAATAGGAAATATCCGCTGGTTTCGAGACGTTAAAATCCCACACACTTCTCTTGAAAAGTAGACAGTTATTACTTAGTCATTTTATTTGTCAGAATAACCATTCTTGCTCTGGTGCCTTCTTCTTAATATCTTTCTAATCATAATTTAGATTAAAAGACATATTTTCTTAATCGCAAGTTATTCAAGTTATTAACTGACTAATCAGATGTCTCAGTAAAAGCATGTGTCTGACGTCTAACGTTAGTAACTATAATGACCTCTAAAAATGTTTATAACAACAGAAATCTTTATGATAATGAAAAAGAAATGTTGAGGCTCAGGACCGCGCAATCCTAAATGTTTTCTTCTTCCTCTGTTTGGTTTGATGTCAGTTTACTCCCCAAGATAAGAGGACACAGCGCCACTTACTGACACTTTATTAACTCTGTTAACACAAGCTGTGTTTACATGGACAAAAGTAATCGGAAAGAACGGCTGATCGGAAGAAAAATGTGTCATGTAAACACGCCGTTCGGAATAGTCTGTCCCGATCAGACTCGTTCAGATCAGACTTTCTTTCCGATTGAGATAAGTTGGTTATGCCGTTTGCTGATCCGATCGTTGTGCAAATAAACAGTTCATTCCGATCGTGGTTTTACGTCATGCATAGACAGTGTTTTGCTCCAGAGAAGGCTTTGGAGCGCAAACTGGACCGACCGGCTGCTCCGTGGATGCCCAATACCGATGTGCGGACGCCTCTGCACTCCACCATCGCCCCGCGGCCTCCTCGCCTCTCCCAAGGGAGTAGCACTGACTACCTGTACACAGATTAAAAATACAATGATGAGTGAACAGGTACTTCATAATAACCATAACAATAATAAAAGCATGTTTAGAAGATCATCTTGTATATTACCGAGCTGTATCTGTATGTGGCAGCTCGGCTTATTAACAGCCGACTCATTTCCTCTTCCGGTATTTTAAAGTGTACTTTAAGAGTACTGCGTGTGCCTAAATGATTTATTCCAACCGAAAGTGTGGCCCATGTAGACATTTGTTATAATCGGAAAAAGTTTTTCTGAGCCCATGTTCACAGTTGAATTCTAAACCAACCTTTGATCCAATCAAAACATTTTGCACATGTAACCGCGGCTACTGACACTCATCCAAGCCGTGTGGCTGTCATTCTATCATGTATCATTGAGACCGACGCTCATTCATTTTTTTGGCGCTGTAATCCAGTCGGGGGAAGCTCTCTGTTGTTGAGGAAAATATAAATTCTTGAGATCACAGGGTTATCCGCTGTTTAAAAGTCTCGGAGTGTCATGAAGGAGGCAGAGCTGGGAAATGCTACCGGTAGCTGATCTTTTTAAAATATTCTTTTTTTTAATTTTTTGATAATGAATTACAAGGTTTACAATGTTGAAACAACCAACGTATACAAATATACAAGTTACAGGAGTAAAAATAAATCAAATTACTTAACTGTCGCAATGTTGGCCACACAGAGGAAGGGATGTAAAATTTGCACATGCGCAGACTGATCGGGTAGCTGTTACAGATGGGGTAGCAACAGGTCTCTTTTCGTGAGAGTCAGAGGTAAGGCATTTTCCATGAGTGATGTCACACCTTGATTCGTCTATTGTTTTTACAGTCTATGGTTTAACTGTGTGTCTGTGGCAGCTGAGTTCAAATGGCAGCCCAATTCCTTTTTGTACATCATGTGATGAAGAAGTCAGGATATGGATACCATTGCTCACCATGAAGGGTTGCATTAGCCGTCGTCCCAGATAATGGGTTGCTTTGGTTGGCCTTACTCAATTTCTGTCATTTTAACATGTTAAATTCACCTAAATCAGGGATGCTCTCTGTGGAAAATCATTACATTAAAATGATTAATCACAGTATTAACCAAGGCAGGTCAAGCTCAGTCTCTTTATAGGTAGAGTGCATAAACTAATCTCTCTAACAGGCCACACCAGCTTACCAACCAGCTGCTTATGTGCTCTACGTTAAACTGGTAATGCTCATACGTTGTCCCATTTAACCTGTTAAAAAAAGTCCTCTGCAGGTTTCTTTTTTACTTTCCTACTGAAAAAGTTTGTTCAAACACATCAAAATAATGTCCTTCATTAATGCTGATATGTTTTTGCAGCTGCACCCAATAAGGAACAGTGCTTTCATAAAAAATGAACGAAATTACACTTGCTTAATAAAAATGACTGCTGTTGACTTTTTATCTGTTTGTCTGGAATTAACCACATGAAATAAAAGATAAAAAATTAGGACATATATCATGTTTAATGTTTTTATGATTTCAAAGAAAATACTAATGTTATAAAAAAAATTAGAAGCAATTCAAAGTGTTGTGACGAATTTAGGTAAGAGGAGGTTTGAACATTTTGTTGAGGGTTACATAGTGATTATAAAGTGATTACATAGCATAGGTATTACATAGTTATTACATAGCATTCACATAGTTATTTATGTGAATGCTATTTAGGTTTCTTATGAGCTTCAGCGCCGTGATGAGAGTTGGAGGTCTGATTGAAATCTCCAAGGATTTTATCCATCTGCAAATGCATTATAGGATCCTTATCTTCTGGTTAGCCTCAAATTCTGGAACAAAATGCTCATACTAGCTGAGGCATGGTCGTGGAGAAATGATAATAGGAGTTTCATGGGAGTTGGCTACTTTGTGTTTATTTACCTTGCCAAGAAATCATTTATAAGCCAACGTTTTTGGGGGTAAACATAAAGGTCAAATTCAAGATTCAGCTATTAAGAAGTCCTGCAGCAAAAACACTGATCCAGAGTAAAACAAAAAGGTTTAGATGCAAATGATTAAAAAGTAAACATGAAATGTTAGTTCAAAAGGGGCTCAAGTCCAAGAGGTTTGTTTTTCCAGGAAATTATTTTAATTGCATAGCTTAAAGAGAGGCTACACCAAATGATTAATACTTTACCCAGATTTAGCACCAGTTCATAGCTTACAAATGCTATAATATGAAGCACCTCACTTTTATAATTTCAGAGGACAAGCAAACTAAAGGCTCTGGACTTGGGCCCTTCTTGAATTAAACAGGGGCGCTGCCATATTGGATAACTAGTGCTGCCATCTATGGGATGATGCAAAACCCATGCAAGAGAGACCCAAGTCCAGGAATTTTGCACTTCATGCATTTTAAATGTCAAGCATAGTCAATACATTACAACGGACTTGGGACTTCTGTGCACATAATCAGATAGCTTTTCCCTTGAAGACCATAGAACATATAATATCTCTATTTTAAAATAAATTGTGGACTTGGGCCCCTTTTGAACTAACCGATTCAATTGTTTGAATAGCCTACTAGAAATAGTAACATTTATTTTAGCGAATTACAACAATGATACAGTGAGAGGATTTTTACACACTGGGATAATCGCAAACTACCTGGAAAAAGCACCATTTCAACCAAACAATTTCTGACACGGAAATTTAAAAAGTATGAAAAAACTGTGTAGTTTTTGTCATTTGAGCTTTTGCCTGTTTATCACAACACGTTTAACAATGGGCCATTTTAACCTTCTTTCGGCTTGTGAGGTTGGTTTTGTTTATCTAGTTTTATGTAGTACAGTACTTAAAGTACTTTTTATTTTATTTTTTTATTTTTATTATTTATTTTTTGTTTTATTTTTACTTTTTAAGTTTTTTATGTTTATCAGAGAATTACTTTGTATAAGATAAGATAAGATAAAATAAGATAAGATAAAACTTTATTTATCCCACAATGGGGACATTTTCTCATCGTCGGCAGCAAAAAAAAAGACATTCACTAACACAAATAGCAAAGAATAGAAAAAGTGGCATTCAGAGAGGGTAAAGTGATAAGTGATAAAGTGAATTTCAACAAAAATAAATAGTACAAAAATGCACAGCAAAAAACAACCGTTAAGGAACATAAAAACAACAACGACTACAACAGTTTGTACTAAATAAATGAGTAAAAGAAAGAAAAACACCCCTGGGACCGTGAAGTGTCACTGTAACACGGTGTTGTACAGTCTGATGGCTGTGGGGAGGAATGACCTGCGGTGGCGCTCCTTGCACTGTGGGTGCAACAGTCTCTTGCTGAAGGAGCTGGTCAGCGCCTCTACCGTTTGGTGACGGGGGGTGGGTGGGAGGGGTTATCCGTGATGGATGTTAGCTTAGCCAACATCCTCCTGTCCACCACCTCCTCAATGGACTCTAGTGTGCAGCCCAGGACACAGCCGGCCTTCTTAACCAGCTTGTTCAGCCTCTTCATGTCTCTGCTTGCACTGCCCCTGCCCAGCACACAACTCCATAAAGGACCACTGAAGCCACCACAGTGTCATAAAAGGACCCGAGCAGCTGTCTGCACACGCCAAACGACCTCAGTCTCCTCAGCAGGTGAAGACTGTGACCCTTCCTGTACAGAGCATCCGTGTTATTGGACCAGTCCAGTCTGTTGTTCAGGTGAACACCCAGGTATTTAAATGTGTCCACAATCTCAATGTCTGAACCCTGGATGTTCACCGGTGAGTGTGATGGTGAGGTATATTGTCGATGCATCCCACCAGAATTCATCTGAACCAAATGTGCTAGTGTGATGTGACCAAGCTTTTACTTCCACTCCTGAATTTGACAAAAACCCAGTATTACTTATTGCAGTTCCTCAAAAGACCACTGGAGGCTGGTGGCCAAATGGAGCAACTTCCAATTGATTCGTATTCTAAAAATAAAAAGCCAGTTGATACCCAAGAATAAACTTATATTCAGCCGGGAGTGAAAATTATTTTCACATTTTTGAGTTTGGTGAACTAAACTCTGGTTATTTTGCTTCAGTTTTTTTCATTCAGAATTCCATGGGTGACTTTGGAGGTTATACACCCATAATCCCCCAACATGTCCACTGCGGTGACAAAACTTTGTTTTAGGAAATACCAAAACAAGCAAACAAGCAAAACAATAATGATAATAAAAATAGCGATTAAAGATAATGCACCAAAATTCCTTTAATTATGTAATGTGCATCCCAGAGTCATCAGCAGCTTTCTTAAAAGCCTCCCTGAAGTTGTATGTTTTCTCCAGAGGGTTTGCACATATGCTGCTTGCTTTGGTAAAAGCTTGGACTCTCACAGTGGCTACAGCTGGATGATCTCCATACTGAAGAAACGGTCTTCTTTCCCACACAATAAAAAACACAGTAAAACACGTCAAGCTCTGGCTGTAACCTTCATAAGATCTTCTTTCATCATGAAAAGAGGTTGTTCTTTCAGGGTCAATTGTTATGGGGTAAAACCAATGTTAGAGTCAGAGGGCAGGTCTGCTGTGTAGGCTGAAGTCACACTGCTGCCCTCTGTTGCACATAAAAGTCTGAGAAAGCCAGAGTTCAAAGCTTTAGAAAATGCCTGGAGAAAAAAAATATTTTACAATGAGGCAGTATTTAGAAATCTGAAATAGAAACACAGATTCCTAGTGGTTCACATGAGTATGAGGGGGTTCAACCCTGTAAAAACTGTGGTGCTGCTCAGTGCAGGGCATGGTGTGGCTGGGAGAGCAGCCATGGCTCAGAAGAGGGGGCAGCGGTGCGTTACGTGAGATGTTTTCCAAACAGTGGGCGAGTGGGCAGAAAAGGAATTGACCCCTGAAGCCGGGTCATTGCAGGACGCATCCATGTCCATGCGGTAAGAAGGGGTGTGTGTGTGTGTGTGTGTGTGTGTGGTGGGGGGGTGGGTGGAGTTAGGTTTTCACAATTGGACAATTCTTTGTAATGAAGTCTTGCTGCCAAAGAGAGGAAAGCTGGCCAACTGGATGACTGGGGATCAAGCGACAGAATCTGGAGCAAGGACTGGGGGTGTAGGTAAAGGGGGAGGGGATTTAAAGTCCACAAAGGCCATTCGTGTCATTTCACAGAGGCTTGTGCTTTTTGTCGCAAAAGCAACAAAAAAGGGCCTCGATTGCTATTCTGGGCAATAAAGTCTTAAATGGACTGAACTGGGTATCAAAGTGTTCTCTCTTTAAAAGTCGACAATACTTAAAGACACATTCCAATTAAATTAATTTCTTTTTTGTGTTTTTAACATTCTTGTAGCATTTATCTCATGATGGAAGACCTGTACCAGTATAAGGAAAATTAAGCTTAAAATTGCATTTCTGAGTATTTGTTTACTCTAATTGTGGTGAATTAAGAGCAGTTTAAAAAAATGCTGAAAAACTTGTAGCTGTGACGTATGTTTTACAATCAGCAAGCCACAAGCTACCTGTTATGCTGCACTCCAAAGCATACACTTGCAGACCAATAAATCCATTAACATTTTTGTTTTCCCTGTCTGAGCCGGCATTTGGCTCAAAGTCACACAGCTGCATAGCTCCAATATTGCTCACCATCTTCGCTAAACCAATAATGTTAGGCTGGGGTTTTTAGAGGTTATAAGCTAGCGAGAGAACGTGCTAACAGATGGATGATGGGAAATGGGGGATGAGCCTACTCCGGGAACAGCTTCTACCAGAGGAGAATTTTGAATGAACTCCTGCCACTCAGCAGAAACCATGTCCTTGAAAACGACACAGGTTCTTTGATTTAGGCTAAAATTGGCATAACCCTAATTAAAAGACCACAGGGAATGCTTTTACAACAGATCAAAAGATGATCTGAGCAAGACTCTAAACATTTCCGCGAGTGAAATGTGGATTTTTTTTTTTGTTATCCACACACCTTCCACATGTGCCGTGATGGTGGTGGGGCAGGGTCAGTTCTGTCTGTCTTTGCATGTTGTGAAACATCTGGAGAGCATATGGGTCACAGTGCAATCTCTGACTGAGAGATCCTCAATGTCACGCAGTTTACCCTATGTGTGTTCAAACTGTGAGTGAATGTTTATATGTATAACATGCAAGTATTTCAACGTTTCTCTTGTAAAGGAACAAAGAATCAGCATGCCATTTGCCCTGCTTGAGTAAAAAAAAGTCTACATCAATGGATATACTAGTAGTTTGTTGTTTTGCCTGATTATATTGCACAAATAATAAAGTTTAGCTTAGATTACAAAAGGGGTTTATTCAGACATACCTCTGGTTTGTCAGAAGATTCATAACCCCTGTTGTTAAAGTAGAACATGTCCAACACAAGAGGCCTTCAGCTATCATCTGTTTGCCCAGCTGTTGGAGAGGACAAGTTAAAATTAAAAATAATAATAAAAAGATTCCACAAATACTGTCAGATTAGCTTATTTCAGTTGAAGAAGTAGAAAAAAGTTGTACTTCATTAATTATTACAAAAATATTTGGTATTTAGCATGGAGCTTGTATTTCTTTCATCACTATGGGTGTTTTCAGAATGGAAAAATCATTCGTTCTGGATTAATTCTGCTTACTTTTGTCCAGATCAAGTCCCGAACCAATCTGTTTGGTCTTTATTCAGACTGGGATCAATCGGCTCATTCTGTTACGTGACCAAACATCTCTTTAGCCGTTGGCGAGGAACAACGAGGGCGGGTTAAAACAACAAGTGAAAGACGGACGTGCTGCGCTTCACAGTTCTTATCAGCACAATTAACTTATTAAAACTTTAAATTTAAATTTACAGTTTTATTCATCTGGAACAGCACTTTTTACATGTTGCTTTGGTTTTGTCTGTACTGTATATATATATATATATATATATATATATATATATATATATATATATATATATATATATATATATATATATATATATATATATATATATATATATATATATATATATATATATATATAATATAATATTATATTATATTATATTATATTATATTATATTATATTATATTCTTATTAAACGAAAGTGAGAGACCTCCGCGGGAGGTTTCTCACCTTAGTTTGGTGTGGGGGGGGTTAGTATATTTATAGTTTTAACTATATATATTTAGCACATTTTTAGGTATATTGGCTGTATATATATACATATATATATTTATAAACATGACATGCGTACTTTGTAAAGGACTATGAAGTAAATGCTAAAATTCTAAGGTCTGTAATGCTTTTTTTCCATGATCACACACACACACTCACACCTTGGCAGACATAGTGGTGGTAAGCTTTGCCACCAATTTGTTTTCTTAGGGTCTCAGGTTGTTCCTTTTGGTTTCATAACAGTTTCAAGTCGTTTCTGTGGAGGACTTTGCCAGGCTGTAATTAGGAGCAGATGAAGAGGCCCCTACGTGCCACCACGCTGATGTCAGCCCTGGTGGAGGGAAAAGGATTTTAGGATGGGGGGGTTGAGGAGAGCCGGGGTGTCGAAGGGTATTTGACACGTGCTTAGAGTGTCTGAGAGATGGCTGAGGCTCAGCAGGTTGACAAATGGGGACACCAACAGTAGCATCACTGTAGAAGAAGGCGGCAACAATAACATCAATCAGTTTTGAATGTGCTGCAAAATGAAAAGGATGCTTGTTTACTTGTAACTGTGGATAAAATGTGACTTTATTTTGCATCATTTGCCTAACTTTAAGTAAAGCACAGATATTAATACAAATAGTAAATAAAATGTTTACTTTGAAGTACTTTTGACTAGCTAAAGAGGCCCGTGAAGCTTTTTTTCTTTCAAATATTGGGTAGTATAGCGGCTGCTTTTTGTAGTGCTGTGCTCATTGAGATTCTGTGATCTAAAATGTAAATTCGTTAAGCACTTTGCTCTTATCCCAGTACACACAAACTGTGCCCACCTAGTGCTGCCCTGACCCATTTCGCTGCATGCAGGACATTTGCATGAAAGGAATGAAACTCAATGCCAAAACAAACATCAATTAAAGCTGTCAAACACCACCAAAAACAGCTGCAGCTTTGAACAGCTCGACCAGCAGGCTTCAAAAGCAGGCTGTCTTTAAAGGGCTGCCTCGCACATACCAAAGGCCAGGCTGGAATTAGCACGGCCTCACTAAAAACAGAAGTGACTTCCGCTAATATCCTGAGATAAATTATACATTTCTAAATGTATTTGTTAAAGTCAAACATTTCATTACTTACAATCATAAAGAACAACAGCGAATAATTAGCATATTTTCCAACCAAAAGAAATCCTATATGATGGGGATGAACATCAAAAACACAACCATTTCTCCCCCTCCTCTGTGGCGGCGCAGAGGGGGCTGTAGTGATTTGTCAATACAGGTTTGTGTCTGATTTTAATCTATTATGGCTCCTCTTCTCAGGTCCATTTGCTCAAACAGAGCTCCCATTGAGTAACTGCCATGCCTCATTACTGCCTCAATGCTAAAATGTTTTGCGCCTGGACAGCCTGGATTATGTTTTGTCCAAGATCTCGCCTCGATTCCACAAACCAGAGCTTGTTCTGGTTGGTCTAAGAGGTTTAGAGCTTCCTGACCTTTTAGACAGAGCAATAAAAAAATATGTTCAAGTTAGAATTTAGTCATATTCCTAAAGTAATGCATGGATAATAACATTTTTTACTTTTTTTTGTTTAAAAATTGTTCATTTTTTAATACCTGGAATAGTTTAAACAGTTAAATTATGAGTTGACTTAAAGTGAGAAATTAAAAGAACAGAAGCAACAAAACTCTTGCTTTAACCAGGTCTGTAAAAAATAAATCTGTTTAATTCAAAATTTGCTGTTTATTTATTGTCACTTAATGTTTAATGCTGTTTGTTGAAGTTGCTTCCAAAATTACATAGCTTGAAATCATCTGTCACAAATAAAAATAAAGTAAAAGAATATAATGAATAATATTAATACAGTTAAATAATCACTTGTGCCTGTTTTAGAAAGTTCATCTCTAGAAATCACAAATGACTAATGAGTCCCCCACTAGTATTGTGCAGGCTCAAAAACGATTTAACTCTTGATTTTTAATGCATTCTCAAAATCCTTGCATAAATATATTAACAACATTTAATGATTTGCATTACTCCATGATTTCGGCATGGGACTACACAACACACTTGAGTACAATACTAAGAATATTTATCCTCATGAGATTCCGAAGGTGACACTGTATTAGTGCCTTTATAACAATCACTGTGGTTGTGTGCAACCACTTGACACAAGCCTTTAAATCTACAGAATTATTTTTTTTTAATTGAATGTGTGATGTTTGTTGCAGCACAATTGTTGAAGGAAGTATAAATTGTGATTAAAAAAATAGTTTTTTTCCCAGTTCACAGACGTGAAATTTTAAATGCACATTACTAATGAATTCAAGAGCAGCATCAATGGTTGGTCAAGCCAGTGACTCTGGTTTTACTGTCTTTGAAATTAAAACTTTTGTGGTATGTTTATTTGGTAAAGTTGTCTTTAAGATGTTGAACTTTTTTCACAGATGGTCGGCTGTCCTCAGGTTTGTCCACATTTGCGTGTTTCTGTTCATGAAACTGACGTGTTTCTGTTTGATAAGGGATATCAAGCAGTAAAAAACACCTTTGAAAAATCTTTCAGTATTTTAAAAAGAAGGGGCTCAACACCAGAATGAACAACATTCAAACATAAATTCCGTACAACCCTTCCAAATTCATGTTTTCTGGTATCTTTGTATAAATAAAGATGACTTTATAAGACAAAATAAAAATAAAAACCCAATTATATAATTGATTTTTCAACTTTGCTTCGTTAAATGACTTCCAAAAAATTGTTTTTTTCTACATGATTCGATTTGATTTATGAAATAGGAAAAGATTAAAAAATAATCTGGGCTGACTGAGATTAAAAACTGCTTTTCAGCAGGTTCCTGCTCTGCAGTACAAACGATTCAGATTAACAATGATGATAAGGATTCAAACTTTTTACACAACCTCATACTATATATTTTCTGCCATTTAGATGTCAGGGGTTTACAACCGTAACTCCTTACTCGCTACTCCCTACCTAGTAGGGTCACAATGTAGGGGGTTGTGTCCAAATCTGCAATTTTAAAATCCAGTAGCCTGGAAATTTTCCAGAAGTCTCTGCAGAAAACCACTGTGCATTGATATTTGTTCTTGGTGAATTTAGACCACAATTTGAATTGTAGTTACATTTATTTTCTTTAAATCGTCCACGTTTTTATCATCAGAACACGTGGATTCATAAGGAAACTTTTCATATTTGTTAGGTTTTTATTCCAGCAAATGGGTGATGTCATATTTGGCATTTAAAAATTGATATAAAATAAAATAAAGAGCATGTGTCTGAATTGAGCTAAAGTCCAGGGCACTAGATTGTCCCGCACTATTAGTCCTTTGGGAGTTATGGAGTAATGAGGGAACTTGAACATATCCAGACTGCCACTCTGCTCCGCTTAAACTGCTTTGAATCTAATCTGTAGGTTTGTTTGGGAAAAATGTATCTGGAAAATCTGTTGTGAGGATGGTGCCCTTTAGTCTGGTGTTTGTGTTTTTTTGGTTCTTGTCATGTTCTGTTTCCAGGTTTAGTGTTTTTTTTTCTTCTGCCACTGTCAAACCAGGATCAAGTTGCTAATTACCCACAGCTGTCTGTAGTTAGTTAATCATCATCCTCAGTGTATTTAAGTGTCGGGTTTTCAGTTTTTCTTTGTCTGGTCATCTGTGCTGTCAACCCCTCTTTCGCGCTCTAATTTTTCCCTTGTTTAAAGTTTGTGATTATTTGTTAAAAGTTTTAGAACGCCGGTGATAAAACGTCCTGCCTTATGGGTTCTATTCCATTGGTTCTTGACATCCATCTGTGACTGAGCTTGGAGTTTGTCTGATCAAAGTTTCTCTTTTGACCATCCACATATTTTCCTTCCCTCATGTCTGTCAAAACATGACAGGATAACAATGATGGTCTGAGATTTTGATGACAGTGAGTTGAATTTTAGACTTTTCTCGACACAGTACGCACATTCAAAAATGTAGAACTTTCTCCAAACATAAGAACTGCAGGGACCATCAGGAATTACTGGAGCAGTAGGCTTTCAGCTTTTATAAGTTCAATACAAATTTTACTGTGCATAATGATATAATCTGACCATTTTCAACTATTATATTCTCGATTCTTTTTTTCCTTCTCTCTATTCTGTGACAATTTTGCCACCTTCTCATGACCACAATGAGAAGGTACTGAATGAATTCCAGCTGTAACCTTTCTGTGTGGACATTCTCTGCTTCCTCAGCTTCTGCTAGACCAAAAACATGTCAGAAGATTCTATATTTTAAAGAGAATGAGAAGATTTCTATTAGGATTGAGCTGTGTGTGTCTGCATGTGGGCTTACAATGAAGTGTTCCCATTTCCCTGGTTTCTTTGAAACTTCAGGAATAGATTCTGGTATTCCCTTTGACCAAAGAGTAAGGTAGAAGTACTGTTATTAGGAGTGGATCAGAATGTAAAGGCCTGAAGATATTTTTTATTTAGTAGATAGATTGTTTCTGACTTAAAGCTCTCATTTTGTTTTGGTATTATCTCTTGATTTAACCCTTCAAAGCGGCATTCACACTGCCCTAGGATGTGTGCTCAAGCAGTGTACTCTATGTAAACGTGTTCATCCGCGTTTCAGGCTTTTGGTGGTGAAAGCTCTCACATTCACATGTAGCTATACGCAAGTTTCAATGACGGTTTTGGGCTCTACATACAAAATGTGCAGCCATTGAACACGTCTTGGACAATAAAACAAGGTCAAACTTTGACCTATCAGATTTGGTAGTGACGTATGGATGGCATCTCTTTCAATGAACATAGAACTGCTTAAAAATTGATCGTAGAGGAATAATAAATAATTGTGGTTTGTCCCTGGCCGGAATTACAGTTTATGACTAGAAGTCTTTCATATCTTGGAATAGAGCTGTGAAAGAAAAAGCCTGGAGCAAGATTTGCAAGATTTTCTCAGATATTTCGCACCAATATTTCTCCGATATTTCACATTCCCGGTGTGTCCGTAGATTAACACCGGAGCTATCGCCGACAACAACTAAATAACCCATGCTCTTTGACATACCACAAGTTTTCGACCGTTTACATGACAAACGCGAATCAGCTCATTTATGTTGATTGCGTAAACAATTGACAGTAAAGTGTTGGATATCACTTTAAGGCTGCTTTTCTCCACTGAAGAATCCACTAATTACAAACAAATCCACCGTTTAATTGCCTTAACAGTTGAAGAATTACGGCACTCGAAATTTGAACACTGGAGCTAAAGCTGTGGTCTTAAAGGGTAAAAGGTGTGTTAAAGATCCACAGGTGAAAGGAGATAAATCCAGATAAATCCAATCCAATCCATTATTATTATGTAGTGACATAGTAACAAATATGTAACAGCACAGTGGGAAAGCACAGCCAGCCAAGCACAGTCAAACAAAATAACCAGTACCTTTTACCTGTGAGTGGGCTATTTCCTTTTTTAAGAAAAAGCTGTTTTATTTCCATTAAAAAAAAAACGCAAACAAGACCTGAACATTTCTCCAAACGCTGTAAACATTTTTTTTTTGCCTTGCTGCACTCGTACTTAAACGCCAGACAAATTACCAAGTTGACACTGAGTCAGAAGGTTGGATGCTAAGAAATAAAAGCTTCTCTCAGCTTTGATCTGACGTCTTCATAAGGATTCTTCCCGGCAAAATGTTAATCTACCCTCTACATTGCAGATTACCCCCGCCCTCCCTCGAAATGTGACTGTTCTTAGATGGTCAAGGTAATTTTGACCCACTTAGGTTGCTTTGATCCATAACCCGTTTTAACAGATCTTCTGCGCATGAGTTCAAACTGATTTTGTCACAGACGAGCACAGCTCCTTTGCTGAGATTCCCAGTCAAAGCCAAAGCTCCTCAAAACTGCCACAGTTGCTGACAGCTAGCAGTTGAAAGCACTTTTTTGCGCTGATCTTCACTGCAAGTGACTCCCAGCTAATGGGTTGCAGTCTTATTCTTTTCCCTCTTTTTGCAAGTTGTGAATCTGTGAAGGGGTGAGACAGATTTGCCTTATAAGCAGCACCTGTATTTTTAAGGAAAAAGTCTTAATTTTTGCACTTTTTCTTCACGATTTTTACATTATTTGTTTGTCTAGTTGTTTTTTGTCAATTTACAACATTATTTAAATTATAGGCTATTTCAGTTCCTGTCATTGGGGTCAGCTTTCATTCAAGAATTTACTCCAAGACATTTTCAATGAAAATGGTGTTTTGTAACACGTTCTTGTAGTATTTTTCTTATGATGGAGGACATATATAAAGAAAATTCAGATTAAAGTTGCATTTATGACTATTTCTTTACTCAAACTATTGTGAATCAGGAGCCGAGGAAACATACAGTATGAAATATGTATTGTAACATCCAAAGTACAATTGGCAGGCCTGCATCCACCTGCAGACGAATAGATCCATGTACATCTTTTGTTTTCTTCATCTGAGCTGGTACCTGGCTCAAAACGGCTGGACAGCTCCACTATTGCTCACCATTTTTGTTGCACCGCAAAGGTTGGGGTTGTGATGGGCTGTAAGCTAGTAGGAGAGAGCGTAAACAAAGAAATAGTTCAGACTCGCACACCTCCTACGGTCCCACGTGCAACATGGAAGCAAATTTCAAATGAAGTCCTGCCTGATTTTTCTTTGTTTTTATAAATGCCACTACTCTCCCCCTATCTGAAGAACTGCTCTTCTGTATTCTTTGTAAACACTTTCCAAGTCAGCTTCACATAACAGCTGGGCACATTTTAGCTGATAGTATTAAATACATTGGATAAAAATCTTTCCATGTACTGTATATAGAGGGTCTCAATCCTTAAGATTCTTGCACTTTCTTTAAATAAAATTGGAACATTGTTAAATTTTTTACATGAAATCCAAGGTCAAGTAAAGTAATCACTTTGATTTGAACCTCAGGTTAAAGCCCCACACAACTCCAAATATCTGGTCTGTGATCAGTCAAAGACACTAAATATTTGACATTTCTTCACAGTTTTGTGCTGCGGCTGCAAGTCATTTTACACTATTTCAGTCTCTGAAATAAGCAATGTCTCTTGTTTGTAAGAAAGCCAAAACAAACATTTTGAGACCCAGCATAGCATTTTATCAGGATGTTTTTAACTAAATAACTTGGAGCTTTCTTAAAAATGTTTTTAACAAGTCATACAAAAACAACATGACAAAGTTTTGGATGGTTGGATACTATTTCAAGGGTAATTTTGTTTGCTGGATAAAACATAATAGGATTAATCTTCTAAACCGCTGCATTTTTTCTAAAACAGAGGCATAAATTGTTTGTTTCAAGTTCAAAACTCAAGCAGCCAAAGTCATTTCAGCCTTAGGAGGACAAATATTCAGAAGTTGCTTTTGAAAAAAAAAAGTAATCTTTAACAAGCAGTGGCCACAAAAGCAGATGTCAAAATGAAATTGAAGAATATGATTTTTCTTTTGCTTCCAGTGTAAACTGCTTTTTGTTTTTCCTGGTCTGACTGATGTGCAGTTTGTACCCTTAAGGGAATTGTATGTAGGAAAGACTACAAACACGTTTCTTGGGTCTTTTGTCTTCAGAACTGCCTTAACCCTTGGTGGCGTAGCTTTAATAAGTTACCGGAAACATTCTTCATATTGACGTGATGGCAGATTTGCTAGCTGCAGATTTGTCGGCGGCGCATCCACGATGCCAATCTCTCGTTCCAAAGGTGCTCTATCGGGGATCTGGTGACTGTGGAGGCCATTTAAGTACAGTAAAAATACCCAGTGTTATCTTCTGCTGCTGTGGCCCCTTCTGCCTCACGGTTGGACGTGTTGTGCATTCAGTGATGCTCTTCTACAGACCTCGGTTGGAACCAGTTGAGTTCCTGTTGCCTGGTCAAGAGTTCATTAGAGTGATGGCTCGGGGGAAGAAGCTGACTAGCTGGCGAGTGGGTTTGGTGCACATAGTTCTGAAACGACGCCCTGACAGGAGCAGACAGAAAAGATTGTGTCCGGGAAGTGAGGTGAGATGTTGAGCCGCTTCCTGACCCTGGACTGGTACAGGTCCTCAATGGAGGGAAGGTTGTCGTGTCTGGTTTCAGATCCAAACCAGACGTGATGTGAACAACTGATGTGAATAGATGTGAACAGGACTGGATTATTGTGTACAGTGTAGAAGATGGTCAGCAGCTCCTGAGGTAGGTTGAGCTTTTTAAGTTGTCACAGGAAGTACAATCTCTGCTGGGCTTTTTTTTCCAGCGCAAGGCTGTTTTTCTCCACTTCAGATTCCACTGGAATTACATTAATTACCGGTAGAAGAGTTACAGTAGTTGAGCAAATGTAAACACTGAAGTTAAAAGCTTAAGCAATCCACACAAGGTAAAAAGAGAGGTCACAAATGATTTAGTATCAAAGGTTTCAGCACAAACAAATCCCAATAAGACAGCAGCTTTAGTTTACCTCAGAGCTACACAATTCATAGTTCTAGATGTGGTAAATGAATCAGCTCTTTAACTTTCTTTAAAGCCGCTAGAACTTCTTTCTTCTCCGGGTCACATTTGCACTTTTGAGACTAACGAAAAACCATTTGCTGGGTGTTTCACTGTGCCTCCGTATTAATCCTTAATCGCAATTAATTGATTTCTTTCATCAATGTGACAATTATGCAGCTCGTTTAGGAAATGGAAGTGACTGCCAACATTTGCAGCATAACCTTCATTTGTACACAAAGACATCAGTGTGATGTTGCACCACAGAGACTGTTAATCTGCAGAAAGAGAAAGAAAATGTTTTGAGCTGTTATTTAGAGTCGTTAGCTTTTATGATAACATTTGTGGCCATCTCTAAAATGGAAGCAAAGACAAGTGTCCTTTTTTTAAACCAAGGTGGGTCATTGTTAAAAACTCCACAATCAGGCAAATGAGTGTAAATAAGGATCTGACAAAAAGAGTCTTTTATTCTGCAAGAGAAAAAAAAAACTTTAAAAGCTTTTTTATGCTAATGTCAAGCTTAATTGGCATTAGAAAAATTGCTCTGGCAGGCAGAGGGGCTCCAAGATTAGCCAGAAGAGAAAGAGCAAGATAAAGCCTTCAAAAGGCCTATTTCAGAGGAATTATAGCATCCTTTGAACATCATCCAAGTTTTAAAAACATTAAAAGCCTGTTGGCATACATGTAAATTAAGCAGTACCAAAAGAATTCATGGTGAATCAGACCAAGGATGCAAGGATAAAACGCTGGGGAAACATGTCCCAGAGAGAGTCTAAGATGAATCCTGCCATGTCCCACAAGCTTCTGTTTCTTCTTTCTTCTCTGCGTCCATTCTGCTGCGGGCCAAGTGGCTTATTTGGATTAAAAGAACAACAGCTTGGAGCTCCCTTGGCAGCAGAACCCTTTCGTGGTCTGGAGTGCCAGTGGTGGGGCATTGTGTACAGCACACACAAAAGCCTGTTTAGCAGCGCCGGGCACAGAGCAGCGGGGGTTTCTTTTCTTTCTCTGGTTGCCTGGCCAAGCACTGGCACGGTTCGGTCAGCGCAGGTCTACATGCAGGAATGTCCACTCATTTTTGTTTCTTTGCCTCATGTGTGGTAAATGAATGAGTAACACATGACACTGAAGAGGTAAAAACTATATTAAGAGTGTGGATCCTAACCTCCTGTTTAACACAAAGGTGTTCAAATGGATACAATTCAGTACATTCTGGTTGAAGCTGATGACCCACTCTGCCTTTAAGACCCAATCCGATGAAAATCGTGTTTCTGGTGTTTTTAACATGTTCCTGTGTTATTTTTCTGATATTGAAAGACACACATTTAAAGAAAATTAAGCTTAAAATTGCATTTCTGAGTATTTCTTCATTCAAATTGTTGTGAATCAGGAGCAGACAAAGAAAGGCAGTTGAAAAAAGGTTGTGTTTGTGATAGAAATTACACTGGGCGCGTAGACAAGCGGCGGGTGACAAGCTCCCTGCTCCTGGCTCTCAGAAATGGGGAGGGGAAGGGAGGCGAGGTGAACCCACACCTCGGAGGCGAATTTCTCAGTACTGCAACTCTGCAGAAACTATGTCTTATGAAACAACCAAGATTTAGGCTGAAATTGGCAAAATCCTCCTTTTTAAAATAGCTCAAAAGGTGTTTGGAGTGGTCTTTAAAAGAAACAACACAGCACGGGCTGTTTCAAAAAATATTTACAAAAGTTTTAAACGCCTGGCCCAATGCTTCCCACAAAGTTCTACCGTATAGGGTTCTGCCACCTCATTATTATTATTATAATCATTATTTTACTTACACCTGGTTTATTTCTGAATTGTATCAAATTATATGGTTCTCTTGTTCAGAAGAGAGACTAACCATGCCAATCCAGTACTAAAATAGGGACCAACAGACTAATTACCACTGGTTCCTGTTCAAAATGATTGTTATTTTTTGGACTAACCATGCATGGCAACCGCGTTCAAGCATTTGTGTCTTCACGTCTTTGGTTCAACTCTGCTGTGGGGTTTCATAAATTGTACCTTACTAAGGTGTACTTTATTTCACTAACTGCAGCTTCTTCTGTTTTGTAATGACTTCATTCAGAGTTTTATGAAATACACACCAGCTGAGCAGAAATGTTCATTTTCGTTGTTTCAATTTAATTTGCACAACATTCTGATATTTTGTGCAACAAATCATAAAGATTTTCTTATCAATAAAAAAAGTCTATGCAAGCCATAAAATTGCGGTTGTGGTACATCTGTGTAATGTAAAGTACATTGAGGGATCAAACCATAGAAAGTGGACTAGAACGCTGCTAAAAATTCCCAATTTGCATAATGCAGGTAGGTAGATGAGGTTCTTTCAGAATCCACCAAACTCCTGTATCTGACTGCCAAATGTTTTAATCAAAGTTGCATTCATCAATGCCAAAACATGTTAGCAATGCTCTACTGTCCATCAGTGATTTTAAAATGACTTCATTTGAGGATTGGTATTGGATTGTCTGATGCAAGACTTCAACCAGCTGATATTATAATTTACTTTGTTTAAATAATGCAAGATAAAGGAACAATATGGTAAATTTTAAAAAGAAAGAATTTCACATATAGTCAAAAAAATAGGTTTATGGTGTGTTTGAGCAACACAGCTGGAAACCTCTGGCAGAACTGAGATCATTCAAGCTTCAAAGTCATGAGGAAACCCTAAAACGATGTGTTTCCTGAAAGTTCTTAGAAGAAAGACTTTTTACATTGATCCCATGGAACAAGGTTTAAGGGTTAATATAAGAGAAATAATGATGATATCTTTCTTTTTGGTCAAAGTCTGTTTTGTCCTGAGGGATCAGCTGCTAACTTTTGAAAAACTTGAAAAGAAATTCAGATGAAGAGGAATTTCAAAAGTTTGGCCTAAAGGTTTGAAAGTTTGTCTCATTGGTAGAAGATATTTGTAGTTCTGACAATATTGTGAGGCTAAAGAATGGCAATACAGTAGATTTTTGATTTATGTGATTGAAAAGACAAGATACTATACATTTCTTTAAAAAAAATGTAAAGCTTTACTTTTTGTTAATTTAATTGTGTTTAAAACTACATCTATGAAGCAAAATCAAATAATTAATTCACTTTAAATACATATAAGCATAAATATATGACTCTGCAGGTAACGGGTAGAAATCAAATTATTATTGTGTTTGTGAAACACGCTGAAGTTTTTCTGCAATAAAAAAAAATCTCAAACAGACTGAATGTCCACACTTAAGCCTTGAGCCCTCTTGAACTACATGGTCAAGTCATCACATCTTCAAGAGGATTTAGCTCTCAAGACAAACACAGACATGAAAGCTCTGAATCTTCAAGAGGTTGAAGCACTTCATTGAAAGTTAAGAAGATTTAGATCAAAAGGTTAGAGGGAGAAGAAATTCACTCAAAGAAGAACTTTGGAAAGAGAAAAGCTCATGCCTTCATAGTACTAAGCTGTACAAGTTCACAGTCATAGCAGGACACAGTCACACAGTCAGTTCCTTCATGGCCAAAGAGAGATGAAAGAGGGAACAGTGTCCACCTGCTTCCATTCACCTTTAGCCCAAATATGTTTAGAAACACCTGGCAGACTATCCCTTTTAAAACCTTGAGAATTTGCAGCTCTTAAACCCCATGGGGCACGCAGAAATTTCCTTCATCAGTCCAACTTTCAGAAGAAGAAGGTTTGGCAGATCCTGGACGACGGATGACAAGACCGTATTTGACAAATGCCCCACTGAAAACTGTGAAAACAGTGCTATAGTGAGATCTTGAGTTTATGTTTAGTATTTTTTTCCAATAAGTCCAAAAGTTTTCTTTCTTGTCAGTGGGTGTGGAAGCGCACCTCAACTTTGGACCCAATAAGAAAACCCTGTGGTTACCTGATAACCAAGATTTTTTTTATCGTCTTCCAGTTGAAATCCAATAGAGTTCAGTAAATGCAGACTGACTGGACCAAAGAATGTAATGTACCAAACAGTCAGTCATGACAGAATAAGCAACCAAACAAAGACTCAAACTTTATTTAATCAAATCATAAAAACTTTATTTATAAAAAAGCACTTTGCATGCATTGCGCAAGTCGAAGTGCTTTAACATTTAAAACGAAAAAACATATACCATATAAAAACCCAACCTACCCTTCACCCTTCTCACTCCCCTCCATTAACACATACGGCCCATGACCCAACACGCAATGAATACTTATAAAAGTGACCTCTAAAACAAAATTGAGGCTTGGCTCTGCTGTGAGGGAAGAGCATTCGGGAATCTCGTCACACCACAGTGCCCACCCAGACCGGGACAGCAACGGGGTCCAGACGCCCCAGCAAGGGCAACCACCAACCAAGCCAGCAAAGCCCTGGTAAAAAAGATCCCCAAGAGAAAATCAAGAAGACTCAAAGAAATGTAAGTGTTTTGTGGGCAGATGTGGAGTACAATGAAAGAGTAAGCTGATAACTCTCATATCAATGTAAAGTGGGCAGGCTGTCTTTTTTTGTGTTTTTCTTCTTTGTTGCTGTTTTTAAAAGAGTGTATTTGTTGTGTAGAACGTTTGCTGGGTGTGCTGCAAGCTCCTCGCTCCGCTCCACTCTGATGTCTCTACTTGTAGACGACTAGATGACTAGATCCGTGTACGTCTTTGTTTTCCTCGTCTGAGCTGGAATCTGGATCTTAGTCGTGCTGGAGATCTCCAATATTGCTCGCCATTTTTGTTGCACCCCTAATGTTAGGCTGAGGTTGTGAGGGGCTGTAGGCCAGCGGGAGAGAGTGTAAACACAAAGATTTCAGCAGTGAGGATGGGAAGTGGGAAGGGGGGTCGGGGTTGCAAAGGTCCTGCATACAACTCAGAAACCGTCTTTTTGATTTAGGCAAAAAAACGCATAATCATAATTTTAAAATAAAAATACTGGGAATGCTTTTACAATAGATCAAAACATGATCAGAGGGGGTCTTTAAATTGTTCCAGAAACTTTTGAATAAGCAGACTTGTTGAAATAAAGGTGAGGTGATGTTGAGTTCAGTCTGAACTGTAGGAGAAGAAAAACTTCTGTCTCTGATGCACATGACCGCTCCGGAGAAGAATTGTGGGAGACGTGTTTGATTGAACACATGCTTTGGAAAGTTTGAGTTCAGCCTGGTTTGAGGACGGCTCTGGAGAGACTTGAGCATTTATGAAATTCCAAAGCTTTAGATCAGTCTGACAAGAGTAACTGTTTGAAATAAATCTCTCAAATAACTTTGCATGAGAAAGGCAAAAAAACCCAAAGCATGATTTGATTTCAAGTTTTTCTTCTGATGTGCAGCTCAAAGTGACTCTGTGTGAAAGACTCTTTGAATTAACTTCAGAGAAATTCTCAAGTAAACAATAATAGGAAACAATATTTAATCACATGCATTCGCTTGTGTTCATGCCTGCACATCAGAGCAGCTGCTCTCTCAGTAGTGGATGGCGATGCGGACTTCAAATGCGGATCACTTTAATTGACGCAGCGCTTTATCTTCAAAAAAACTGTTGACAATCCACAATTCATGAGCACAATAATTACATAAATAACACATGTGAAAGGCACGTACAAGCTTGCAGAGGGTCTGAAGCAGAATTAACGAAGAGTACACAGTGATCAGTCTCTCACAGCTCCCAGAGAGCATGATGGGTAAGATTACAGCACAATGGCTCCAGACTGCCTCCAGTTCTCATCTGCATAATTCTTCATAGGCAGAGAGATTTTACCAATCTGGCCATATTTTGAATAAAGTACACCTTTTAAATTCATTTTAATTATGCTTTTTTTTTTACTCAAGTTGCTGTTTACACTACACATTATGTATATGGCTTATGTTCTACAGTTGCACTGAAGTGCAAATCACATGAAGAAAAAAAAACCTAAGATTTTAGAAAGCAAAACAAATCTTCTGGAAACTAAAACCTAAATTAAAAAAATCGAACAAGATAAAACAAAAACGTTTTAACCAAATTCAAAATGAAATGGTAAAAAAAGGAGCAAAATAAGAAAATAGAAAAGGTCGGTATTGTGGGACATCACTAAACGGATTATGCTGTTTGTTCACCTTTTTAATAGCAAGCTTTTTGGCATGGCGATGACTTTTGACAAAATACTTCTTTTCTTTAAGCTTTTGGCTGCAGCCTCTGCAAAAGTTCAGTGACTTATCAACTCTTTACCATCATTCAGGCAAAACAGCCTGCTGCTTTACTTTGTTTCCTTGTTTCAACATTTTGTTGTGATTTTTGGAAATGACTTTTGTTTTCCAAAAGTTTTTTTTTTTTAATGTTTTGGTTTCTGAAAATTTCACGTTGTTTATCATTCTTTGTTTTGTTTTTCTGAATGTGCTCTTTAATATTTTTTTGTTTTAAGTGATTTGTTGATGTGATTTGCACTTCAGGGGGGTATTCCAGGAAGCATGTGTACACTACCCTGACTTTAACCCTGAACTCTGGCTGAAATCCACCTGAACTTGGTTACTCTGGGTATGTCGGTTCCAAAAGACCGGATATGAGTTGGCGTAATTACGCTCCACTTGGTAACCCTGGGTTAATGCACGTGCACGGCAAGTACATAAAGACATTCTCAATGGATTGCCGATTTCCGGAGTCACCATGGAAACGCGTGGAGAAAAAAAGAGAGCGCTATACTTTAGTGGAGATTTTAATGACAGCGTATGAAGGTTACACGTCCATCAAAAAATTCAACTGCATCAGCAAAAAAAAAAGTTTCTGCTTGGAGAAAAAGAACAAAGTTAAATCATGAGTTTCTATCTCATTTCTATTTTCATTGTGACGCATATATATATATATATATATATATATATATAACTTATCCAACTTAAATGAATTACTTCAATTGGTAACAAGAAATGGAGTTACATTTTTTTTCAACTTAATCTTCACGCCTACCCAACTCAATATTTTTTTACGACTCAAATTTACATATTTATCTAACTAAATGTCATGTTACTCGAATTCAATTAAATGTTTTCCATCTTCATTTATTGTACGTCTTGTACTCATTATTAAAACAATAGAATGATTGAAACAAAATGGACTCATAACATGAAACCTAACAACATTAACCATTTCTCTGACTTTAACATTTCATTACAAAGCACTAGTGGTGTTAAATCAACTGATCATCCTCTCCCTCCCTCTCACTCATGGTGCAGAAAGAATTAAACATACCAGGACAAATAACTCGGCAAAACACAGTAAAACAGCTACAACTAAACACCTTTGGTCAAAAACCCACACTTAATCCCAAATCCGTCCAGACAGGCAAAGGGAATGGGATCCCACAATTCCTTGCGGTTCCGATCTAACAGCAGCACCAAAGTTACACATACTTAATTGAATTAGTTTAAATGAAAGTAAAATAAATGTCTGATAACTACGTGTTTTTTTAAGCTGACTTAACTGAAAAAATGATTTACCGGTATCTAACGCAAATAATTAAGTTAGTTCAATGTAAAAAAGTTTTTTTTTCCAACATCCATACGTGGTCTTATCATCCTCTCAAAGTGGAAAAAGTGTTATCTGAGCTTCTTCATCCACTAAATCATCTTCAAATGGCCAAGTCATGCTGCTTCACCTCTCTGAAAACAAACTAACCTTCAACTAAACCTGCTCCAGACCAGGTTATGTTCAGAGCATGAGTTGCTATGGCAACTTAACATACCCTGAAACATACCTCAATTTTTGGAACCGAAAGCTGAGGTTATCCGCTTCCTTACCCTCAAATTTACCGTGGTAACTAGCATAACCTGCTTTCGGGAATATCCCACAGGTCCACCGTAGTATTTGCATCAAAATCCAGAATAAACTCAGATAACAAATATGACACCATTTTTTTGATCAGCTTAGCTGGAATAAGGTCACATTCAGGATAAGGTGGATGGAACGTGCTAAGCGTTTCTGCATGTAAACACCTCATTTGCTACAACCACGAGATTTGAAATGAGACACAGCGGTCCTCATGGTGTTTTCAGTCGGGTTAATACATCTGTACTTAACTCCCTAAGCGTTTTCTGCACATTTTAGACACGGATAGTAACCGAGAAGATGTCTGACTCCAGACGAAGGTTTTTATTTTAGGTTTTCTTTATTTGAAACATCACAGTGCAAATATTATGAAATATCCTGAAAAACAATATCATGCACTCATAAAGCCATGGTCAAAGGAATGCATCCCATCATGCTGTCACATGTAACAGATTATCATTCAGAACCTAACCTAAAGCAGGTAGAGAGACATTTTTTTTCAGTCAGATAACTCATGCAATAAAGAAGATTTATCTCCATATTTCTTTCAGTTTGGCATAAGGCTCCGTTCAGATACATAAAAACAAAGATCTCCATTCTGCTGGTTCAGTGTCAGGACTGAAGTGTCTCTGTTTTGATGCAACAATCTTTAGCGACCTTCAGTGAACAGCTGTTCTCTAAAAACTCTTCAACGCACAACAGCTGAGTGACCAACACACTCTGTTTAGTTTTGGTTTCAAACTGATTGTTAAATAGAATTTTTGATCTTGATTTGGATTTTGTTTTTTATCTTGCCAAACACTTTGAATTGCACTGTACATGAATTGTGCTTTATCCTCCTCACATCCTGGAAATGCACCCTGAGTGAAGCTTAATCGCAATTTCAATTTCCTCATCAGCAACCCAGCTGAGTCGGCTGATTCTTCACGTCACATGTCACTCATCAATTAGTCGTCTCTTTGAGCCAATAGCTAAAGTGCTCACTTTCTTCACAGCCAATCAAAATTGAAGTCCTGCCTTTAAATTCATTGAAGTTTGTTTCTGGACAGTTTGCCAGCCCACCTCTGCCCCGTTATCCTCCTGGCTCTTCGATTTGGCGCAGTCTGGGCTTAACCACCATCAGCGTCTGGGCTCAGTGAATGTTCTGTTGATCCGAAGTCATCACAAGTATGTAAGATGTCGTAAGACAACCAACTATTCTTGTTTCACACTTTCAGGATCTCTCCTTTATTGAAATGCTGCTATGGTACACATGGTACATGGACCATTAAGTGCATCTCAATACTTTGTTTAGAAACTACAGAAAGAGCAAAAGCATTATACTTTAGATTTATCCTGTCAAATATTAACTTCTGGTTTCAGTTTCTGTTGGTTTCTTTGTCCAACAATCACATCTGTCTTTAGTTCAGTTTTTCAGTAATTAATTTGTCAGTTTCCAGTCTTTACATCCTAACCCTGTTTCTCTCAAACAGATCAGTGCGTTTCCTTGTGCTTCATTATATTTTGCTTCCAAATTCTACTTTTCAATCATTCATTTTAATTTTATTTATTAAATCAGTTGTTTTTGTTTCTGCACGTGGATCCTTTACGACTAAAATCCCTGCCAGAACTTAAGAAACTCATCAGCGTTAAGTCAGCATTACATCCTCTAAAAAAGTATTTATTTTAGATTTCAGGGCGCTTTGTAATCCTGTAGTTGCACATTGTTTGTATGTTTTTTCCTGAACAGTCTGGAGCTCATCCGTTTACAGTAAGAAAGATTGTTCACAAATGAAAAGCTTCAAAGACAGATGGCGATCCTCCCAGCAAGTTCACCCAAAGGACAGACTGTGCAGTTCTGAGGCAAACAGACCCCAGTTACAGAATGGTGTTAATATTAATGTCTTTAATAAATCTGCTCTTGCAAACAAATCAGAATAACTACAGTTTTTTGAAGCTGTGACTTGTAGATCGGAAAAAATTATGACGTTTTTTTTTTTTTTACATCTAACCTAAAACACAATCAGAAGGAAGACTGTAAAAGCCGATGTCGACTTACAAAGTAAAAACAAATTACACACAAAAAAAAACATTTTAAGATGTGTTAAGTTTTGGGGTTTTTGTATTTCTACTAAATCACACTTTTGACTCTTACTTGAGTAATAAAAGTAGTAGTAATAAAAGAAAAAAGGCCTTCTTTTCTGACACTACAGTGGGTAGTGTGGTGGATTTACTTTTCAGTTCAATGACATTCCATGTTGCTATAAAGAAACTCATGACTGAAGTTTTCCTAAGGTCCTATCCAAGGGGGTCCTAACTGCAAAAAAGGCCAAAATTAGTGAGTTGGAAATAAGAGAAGAAAAAAGAAAATGAAATAAACGGAAATGCGAGGGCCAACTATTTGGCTGGACATTCTTTTAACTATTTTAACATTTTATTTAAACAAACTAATTGATTAACTTTACATTGCAATGTCATACTTGTCCTTTCTTCCCATAGAACTAATTCATCTAAATGTGTTTTTATTAAATTCAGTGTCAACTTGTCAATATTTTTGCACCGGTCATTCCCAGTTAGCTTGTCGTATATGTCATGTCTCGTCTGTTAGTACCGCCTCATGGTGAAAGTGAGAACGTAATTTAGCCGAAAATGATCAAAAAATTGTACACATAGTTTGTGCTGGGGGCCGCATATCATTGATTTTATAAAAGAAGCTTGCATGATGTTGGAAATTTGAAAGCAGGCCCACGGGCCAGACTTTGGACATGCCTGCTTTATGCAAAAAGAAAAGTCAGCTAAAGTTATTGTTTGTGTTGCATTTTCATGTTGTTTCTTTGTTTATAGCCTTCATTCTAGGGATGCACAGTAAAATTTGAATATGCATCACTAAATAGTTGCATTCTTAGAGCAACCTTTTATCTATCCCTGTTATTTAAGCCATGAACTAAACCTTTGATTGGATCTTTGAAAGACTTAGTATTTTCTCTGTGCATGCCTTTGCACAAACATGTAATGTGTTGGAGCATCCTCGTAAAACTCTTTTGATGTCTTGTTTAATCCAGGACTAAAACACTAATCCATCTTTCTATTTTCCCAGCTGTCAGCGGAACTAGCAGGATCCACTCTGTACACATCATCAGCTCATCACAGAGAAGGAACTCGCTCCCTCTGTAATTTACAATCAACAAACACCCTGATGTGCATGCCTTTGCACTGTGGATGGAAGCCAGAGTTCCAGTCAAACAAAACCCAACATGCATGCAAACACCACTCAGAAAAATCCCAGCAGAGATTAAGAAAAGCATCCTGACAGTATGATAATATTGCAACCACTGCACCACTATATTATCCAAATTGTAAAAATACCAAATTAAAGAATCGATTTATCTTATTTTACAGAGGCTTGTCTTTAATTGTTATTTATTGTACTGTGTATAATAAAAATACAGGCTTTCTATTCTAACTAACAGTTTTTTAACTTTATAATCTAACCTCCTTAAAACAAAGGCACTGTATCTGCCTTTTATGTTATCCATTTATGACAAAAGGTATACATGATATTGCTTCAATGCTTTTTAAAAAAAAAACTAAAAGTCTCCAAACCAAAGCACAAAAAAAGATACCTGCCTGTACATTTATTTTACTTTTCAAGAAAATAAAAATACATTTACTTTAAAGACCCACTCCAGTCACCATTTGAGCTATTCTCAGTGGTCTTTTAATCATGATTATGCCATTTTTTGCCAAAATCTAAAAACATTTTCTAGGAAATAGCTTCTGTAGAGCTACAGGAGTTCATTAGAAATTTACCTCCAAGTTGTGGGCAGGACCATTGGCGTGGAGCAAAGCCCCCTTCCCCTTCCTACCTTCCCATTGCGGTGAGCATGTTGCCAACAAAGTGGGCATTTTCTACATCACAAATTGGGCTCTTTTTCAAGCTTCATTTTCTTGCATCTTCTCCTGATTCAAAATTATTTGAAAACAGAAATCCCCAGAAATGCCATTTTTAAGGCTAATTTTCTTTATATTTGTCCATTTATATTTTTCCATCATCAGAAACACAAGAACGTGTTAAAAACACCAAAAACAACATTTTCATAGCCTTAAGACACTGAACCAATCAGTGACAGTGCGTTTTTATATACCTTATATATTTCCTCAAACATGTTTTTCCTTTTCTTACCATCAGTATGTGTTCTTAAAGATTTTTTCTGTTTGCCATTAGAGGCATAATTCAGTGACAGACTTATCTTTTGCTACACAGATTGCCAGAAAATGTGTAAATTGACTTATTGTGTATGGAGCCACAACCAAAGCAGAGCAGCATCCATCCCTGTGGCTGCAGACAGGATGGCAGCAAGTGATCAACAACATGCAATTATCAACAGAGGGCACCACTAATGTGTTTCTCTCTTTTGCATGGCTGAAGGGCTTTGAGTTTCGACAGGTGCTCCGCAGTGTAAAGAGCTGCTGCGCAAAGCTTTGCTGCATAAAGAGCGCTGTTTTCCTGTCTTTGTAGACGGGATATCCACAGATGTGGAGCCAGGCCAAATGGCATGTACAGTACTTCTGACACAAAGAGAGACGCTGAAGACAGAGGGATAAAGACTCCCAGAATTGGAGAGGGACAACGGACAGACAGAGGCATGCATTAAGCTGTGGTAGTGGCCATGTGTGCCTGACATTTAGCTGGCCTCCGACTCTCCATTGACTCACGATGCATAGCTCCAAACATGCCTGCAGGCCACTGAGGACAAAGCTTGCCTTATTCTTCATCCATCATCAAAGGCAGAGTTGAAAACGGCACCACGATAGAGCGCCCGTCACACAATGTGAAAGTGCAAATGTGCTGTGTGATGAATTTAACTTAGTGGCGTCTCCAACCCGTGAAAGACCTTAAAAACAAATTGCCCTCATTCAACCTCGCCTCCTATTCAACCCACACCCACCAGCCGTTCATTTCTGCATTATAAATTGTCTAAAGAGAATGCTAGTTGTATGAACAGTAGTGGATTAAAAAATCAAAACCTTTTAGATCTAAGTACAATGGGGTTGCATAATGATGAGAAAAAAGAAGTTATGATAAGTGAATATGAAAGATTCAAAAATACCTTTGTCTGCTCATGAAAAAGGGAAATGCAGAGAGTTGTAGGGATGAGTTTCACACTATTAAGGGTTCAGCGATACCCATGGGAGAGCCAGTGAGAAATTATTACCAACAGCGTGGGAAAAAAGCAGACGACTGTAGTCTTTAAAAATGATTATATCCTGCCTCCTCAATGCAAAGGCAATTAAATCACACTGTGTTCATTCTAACAGTCAACCTTTTATTGCAGATCTAAAAATTTAAAACTAAGCAGGCACAGTTTTTATGGAACACCACAATGGTTGTGGACTGAAGCATGTTAGTTCAGAAAAGTGCAGTTCCCTTAGATGGAGCCTTGCAGAACTCAATAAGCAATTTTTGTCTTTTCTGAGGAATTGTTGGGTCTTGGCTCAAAAAACAACAACCTCTAAACTAGATTTAACCCAGTTGTGGAAAACCAGGAAGATTTCCAGTGATGTTTTTCAAATAAACATATTAATTTATAAATCTCTAAACTTCTTCATCTTGTAATTGTTCCACAAAAATCCAGAGCAAAAAAACACAAAAAACTATTGTTCCATCCTGAAAACTGTGACTTTTGGTTTAATTTGGAAATCTTACTGATCTGAAAACATCAGTCATTAGAGGTTTTGACTTTAGAGACCAAAACTGTTTTTAATAGACATCGTGTCTTTTTTACTGGATGCCTTAATCCTTTTCATCCCTAAAAGCTGTCTAAACTCGTCTTCTGCCACTATTATTGGCCAATACAGTGATCCCTCGCTATAACGCGGTTTACTTTTCACGGTTTCGCTACTTCACGGATTTGCATCGTGCATTCTGTTGCAGTTAAATATGTACACGTACGTAAAACAGCTTGCCAAATTTACATTACGTACGTGCAAATCATTTCGCAATTTCGAGTTTCTCTAAAACCCATAGAAAAAAAGAGGGACAACAACTATCACTATGTTCTTCTCCCGAACAAACACAGCTGCACCGAGGGCTTCAAAAGAAGAAAACAGTGCAGAGCGGAGTCAGGATGCAGCGGTTCAGTCTGAAGAGCAGTGAAATACACCTGAGTCACTGTTTGTCCGACTTTGTACTTTTTTCATAATCATTTTAAATTTTCTCCCATTTAATCCAATACTCGGGTCGCGGTGGGCGGGGCTAATCGCTGCAATTTGAAGCCTTCTGTTCACATTGATGATTAAAATTATTTGTCAGTACAGTACAGATGTTATTTGTTGAAAAAAAAACGTTTCTAAAGTACTTTTGTTTGTGAAACAAATGCTTGAGCCTGTAAAATGGTTTGTTCTTTCTTTTCAATGTATAATAGAGTATTTAATTGTATAATTGTTAAAAAAATAAAGTTTTCTACTTCACGGATTTTGCCTATCACGGGTTCTTCTTGGAACGTAACCCCCACGAAAAACAAGGGTTTACTGTATGGATTAAAGTTTTTCACAATTGCAGAAACATATTTTCTGAAACATTAGAACAATTTAACCAAACACCAAATACAATTTTTAAAATATAGGCTAAATATACAAAATATTTGAAGAACACTTGACACTGTTCACAAAATTCTTTATAAAGAATGGTAACACCTCAACCCCCATCTTCCCCCCCAAAAAAGAAAAATCAGATTAAAATACTACTCAGGATTTCTACTGTAATCCCAGGTTCAATTTTATTGCACTTGATCATCTCGTCTCTGTGCCGGTCAGACCAGAGGACTTCCTCCACATCACAGCCAAGAAAATAAAACCAAGAAGAAAAAGATGTTGTGTGCCTGATCCAGCCTTGACAAGACACAACTGAAATGTCATCACGAGCCATGTCCGTGGCCTGCAACAGGTTTGGTTGTCTCTCTTAAACCTTCCAACACCAAGCAGAAAAAATATCTTCAATCAGGTTAACCCTTGTTCTATCTTAGATGACCCCACCCTTGCATTGACGTGTTCTCCCTACCATGACAAAGGTGGATAAAGGTGGAAAGATTTCATGTAATCCATGGACACCAGTGAAGATCACAAATCATTGAAGAGAAAGGGTTCAGAGCACTGTCTAGTGGGTCTAGATGACCCAACTCCCAATGGTAAAGTGCCTAGGATAGCACAAGGGTTAAGGAATGGAAAACAAGGTGGAAAAAAATGAATACAAGATTTGTGTTACTATCTGATGAAGCAACTTTTATGAATCTAACTTTGACCCAGACAACAACATCTTTTGTCTTTTTCTTCTTGAATGTCCATAGGACAATTGCAGATTACTGTAACAACTTGAACCTAATGAGTTGATTGTTGACCTTTTGACCCCTGTCCCTCACAGTCATTCCATAAACCAACATAAGGTCAATAATTATGGCCTGGATCTCATCAGAAATTCTTGTCTTTTGACTGGGTTTAAGTCTTAGCGCCGGTCTTGTCTAAGAATATCAAGTTTACTAGAACCCTAAAAAAGTAAAAACAACATTGGGTAATATGTAAAACAAAATATCCCAATACTAATAAACTGATCTGATTAAAATCTTTGTACAAACAGAAAAGGAATTTTTATTAGGAAACTTTTAATTGTAAAATTCTAACATTTTTAAGAAGTGATGATATGTCACTATGGTCCTTCAACTGTTTTGAACATCCCAGTTTTTCTAGTGAACAAAACTCCATGTGTACCGGTACTCTACGTAAAAATTCTGTATTTTGTTTTTTAGGCTAAACATCTTACCTAACTTGTCACAGTCCAAAAAAAATCAAAAATCATTCTGTCAAAGTATCAAACAATACAAATGAAAGAGGAAAAACACAAGATGGTTTAAGTTTGTGGTATGAGGTCTGCACACCAACTGAAAGAAGTTAAAGGTCCGGGTAATGATTTCATACAGATCTGTGATGATAGGGACACTTTCAACACCCACCCTTATTTTTCTCTGCAGTTAATTTAACTTTTACTAGAAACAGCTGGAATTAGCAGATGCATCCTTGATGCAAAATACGTCTAGGCTAGAAGGACTCCTCCCTTCTACATCTCCACTTTGTTGACAGCTCTGTTTAAGTGTTTTCAAAGGATACTGACTATTTGCTGGTGTCACAGATTTATTTCAATCTGAAGCTTGAAAGTGATCAAAGAATCTACAGTTGACATTTCAGATTTTCCCTCTAAGCAGTTTGATTAAAGTGGTCTAAAATGTTTTGGTCAGCTTTCTCAGTAAATACTCTATCGTCTTATGATAGAGAAACTCGGTCAGTTTTTCCTCATTTTAAAATATTCTATTAGTTTCTGTTTGTCTGTTTTCCCATCAGGTTTTCCTAAAGGCTTGCTGACTTTTTACTTTTCTTGCTGCCTGTGACTAACTCAAAACACATGCAACAACATTGTTTTTATCTATATATTTCAAGTTTTTTTTTTTTTTTACCCATTTAAAAAAACGGAGAGAGCATGAAAAGATGTACAGTACAGACCAAACGTTTGGACACACCTCAATCAAATGAACAGTCACACTGACACACTGATGGCAGCTCTACTGCCGAACACTAGGGCCATCCTTCCACCAGAGGCAAGGTAGGGTTAAGTGTCTTGCCCAAGGACACTTCAACAACATTTCACCACTGAGGCGGGAAGCTTGCAATATTCTGATCAGTGACTGTCCTATGGCGGCCAAATAAACCATATAAATGGAAAACTTGAAGAAAACATTAACATTGTTTACTGTATCAGTAGTGTGTTTTATTTTTAAACACATTTTACTAAATTCATTTTATTTAAGAAAAAAAAGGTCTGTGGAAATAAAACGACTAAGTCAAAATTATTAGTTATAGAATGCCATCACTATTTGTCAGAAATACTGAAACTTTCTGCTTCAGTTTTAAGCAATTTATTTCTAATACAGTTTATTAAAATGCAGGAAACAAATGAAACCGAAAACAGAATAGTTTTCAAACAACCTGGATATCAAACCCTTACATTGAATGACTGTTACTTTCTTTGGGTCTTTCTACAACACAAATAACATTTATTGACACTCATAGTGTGCTGCATTTGTGGTTTGTAGTTCTAAAGTATGGAAAACAAAGGTATGGCATAAGTTAAACACATGTTAACAATATAAAGGTTAACTCTAAAACACAACAATGTGAACAGATCCGTACAGATGCCGAATTTCTTACAAGGTGCTTCCATCTATTATTTCCAAGGTGTTCTGATACTTACAATATTGTCCTAAATAGTAAATGAATTTTTTTTAAAGTACATTAGGTGTTTTCTTTTAAATATTGTAATTGGACGAAACTCTTCTTTCCTTGAATAATGTACACATCCAGATTTCCCATTATCTAACAATTTGTTGGTCATATCTTCATCTTATTTACAGTCTCAAAAGTAAGTTCGGCTTTTGTCTTCACTGATTTTTTTTTCAGTTGATTTTCCTTGTCTTAGTCGGTAAATCTATAAGGATTTTATGCATCTTCAAGTTTAGTCTTACAAAGCTGATATTCCCCTATTAAAAAAATCTATTTTTTTGGTGAATTTTTGGTTTATGACTATTAGCAAAGCCATTTTGCCTATATATTTTTACCAATCAGTGTTATTTTACTGCTTCTATTTTTTAGAGTAGAAAGTTTGTGTTTTATTTTATGTGTTAATTCATTTGTATTTGTGTATGACATGTTGCTTCATGGAAGTTAAAAAAAAAGTATCAAGCTGACATTAGTGTGTTATAAGCTTCAAATAATGTACACAAATACAATCAAATGCAAATAAAAGGGAGATTTTCGCATTACAAATTAATTTACTGAAGACACAAGCAAAGGAGTGGAAAGAACTTCTATCTAAATCCTAATTTGAAAAAACACATTTACAGTTTGCCTTAAATTGATTCCAGCAGCTTCATCAGGACAGATATGACCAGCGACTGTCCAGCTAGATGAGATGACAAGACAGACTGGATCTGATTATTTGCAGCTATTCTGCAACATGCGTGTAAAAAAACAGACAGCATGAAGACAGAAGTAGACAAAAGCTGAGAAAAAAAAAAGACCACGCACCACACTGCATTCAATAGCATTGTTATTGGCTGCCCATCGCTTCCTTGACTTTACACTGAATTGTCTTGAATAGAAGATCCATTAAAGATGGAATTCCAGTCTGATTTGTCTTCAAAAGAGGAAAAATTGCTCATTATGTGGGCTCTGCTTTTTCTTGACTATTAGAAGGAGACGTTAGTCATGCCGGCTTATCTCACAACCTTATGAGCACAGGATTAAAAGATCAAAGGCTGACTTAGGTTCAGTATTATAGAAAATGTAAGCTGCTTTTTCAGATGTGCTTTGGCCTGTGCCTTTTATCCGCTCTCAATGCTCAGATCAAAATTATTGAAAATTCATTTTCATTTCATCCACTGTCCTTTGCGAAATGTGTGTCCACACCTCATGTCTTGGGATGTAAGAGAGTACTGATCTATTTCAAAGCGGAGCCTTTAAGACCTCTGAGTCAATTCTCTGTTGATTACACGGGCTTCAAGACAGACAGAAATAAAAACAGGGTTAAGTTTCAGGAAAACTTTGAAGTTTACTAAGCTGAGAACTGAGGCGGCTACTCGCCAGGGCTGGACGGCAACTTCTGACTTAATGGACATATTCTGTAACCACTCAATTACACACTTGAAGGTTTAGAGAGTGATGCAAATGCGTTGGCTTACGACAACCGAAGCCGAGAAGTTTTTGTGCGCAGCTGCTGTGGATCGGTTTTATGTGAATGTGCGTTTTGGGCACAAACTTCAGAGGGCTAAAACAGCTCTGCTGTCAAATCAACTCATGGATATTACTCTCGGAGGAAAGTGTGCTCAACGAAAAAAAAGACTGTGGCAAACGGAAAAGTGATTGTAAATAGTCATTTATTCATTATTCTGACATAAAATGATGTCAAGTGAAAGATCTGATGCACATCTCTGGTTTCCAATGCACTTTAATCTGTTTTAAAGTGTTTAGTGATTCTGTTTGGGATTTTTCCTCCCTGAAGCTTTAAAAAACTGAAGCCAAGGCTTCACATGAGTGGTTAATCTTCTTACAGTGTTTTTGAACAATGAAAAATACATGTTTGAAGAGTCTGTCTATGTTCAACTTTGAGTTCCCTGTGTGACAGGAAATGGTCCTGCCCCCATACTTAATAATAAATCCTACCGTTGCCATCGATGGTTGTCATGAAACAAGTGAGATGTGGGCGTAGCTATTGTCTACGCAGCAGTCTGTCATTAAACTATGCATTCTAGCTGAGGGGTGTTTGGCTTTAACACACATGGTGTAACCTAATTTTCTCTGTAATATGTGCTTGGGTGCCATGTGTATTAATAGTTTAGGGAGACTTAACTGGTCGGACATCTGTGTGAGGAAGCTGCTTTATGTCAACATCCTGTTACATATTCAAATTGTTAAACATGGCAGATTTGTTATCTGTCTCTGACACACTGCGCAGGACCCTCAAGCTCTGGTAGAGGACCTGAGCTAGAATGAAAAACAGTCTTCCTTTTTTTTCCGTGCTAACTACTTTAATGTAGACCCAAAAAATTTTTAGTTTTGCATAAAATGGACATCTGCACAAATGATGCTGCTGGAAATATTCTAATCAGTGCAACGTTTTTACCAGGTCATTTAGCCAGCCTCCCCTGTGTGCTCTCTGTTTCTTCCTAATTTTAAATTTGTGGTAGCTGTTCTTGACCTCTCTTTTAAAGTTAGAATTTATCCCTCAGTGAATGATGAGCCTTCATAGTTTGAAGAGACTCCCGGCAAGGGAGTGTTCTGATCTGAATCCAAACTGGCGAGTTTGGATTCTTTATCTAAGATGAAGAGATTTATGAACTGTTAAAAGGGCTGTATGTTACAGTGTGTCTGATGTAGAGTTTTTGCTGCTTGTCTTGGTCAAATTTTCTTCTCTGTTTTGTAAGATTATTCATAACCCATTTAGAATTTCCCAAGGGTCTTCTCTCTAATCATACTGAACCTTTATGCACCATTTTTTGCAGTTTTGCAGTCATGTCTCAGACATTTTCAAGCAAAAACTTAATTTCTGTGATGTTGTTTTCCATCATTTGTGCAAAAACGGCAACATGTTAACATCATATTTTGTTTTTGTCCAGAGTAGTTGCATTAATAGGGAGGAGTGAAAAAGTTAGACAACCAGTTGTGTAAATTATTATTTGCTTTATCTTAAAGGGTCGATACCATGCAAAAACAACGTTTTTGAGCTTTTAAGTGTATTATAATGTTCATTACGAAATGAAACTCCAAAGCGGTATTTTGATCTGTTTACCCATTTCTTAGTATTTGTCTAAAATACTTGGGCTCTGAGCACCAGCCCCTCCCAATCCACAAAAACAAGTGGGTTCTCACATTATAACATAAGCCGCGGTTACATGCGCAAAATATAAATCATTTGGGCAGTAGTGTTGAAAATACCGTAAGAGGAAATGAGTCCCGTTGTAAACAAACAAACAAACAAACTGCCATATACATTTATGCAGTAGCTCTGTAATATACAAGATGATCGTCTAAGCAGGTTTTTGTTAATATTATGAATATCATGAAGCGCCTGTTCGCTCATCATTTTATTTTTAATCCGTGTGGTCAGTGCTTTTTTTGTGGAAGAAGGGTTAGGAAAAGGCTAACACGTGCTAACAACATTTAGCCTGTGATGAACATAAAATCAATGCGGAAAATGCCACAATCTGCATCTTGGCTGCACGTAAATATGTGGGAGGAATAACATCAGCCTTTATTTTGTCGGGACACGACTGGAAACACAAATCCATGTGATTGTTTGAACAGTTTCTAAGGACTGTGCAGCATTTCTGCTTTGAAAAGCTCACACACCGTGCCAAAGCCGCTTTGTCAGCTGGAAGTTCGAGCTCTGTTCGGACACACAGTTCGCCTGACTCCGGCAGCCGCTAACCCAGAGCGGCGGGATGGATCACAGTCTCCCACACATAGCAAAACAACAAAACGCACACGTAACAAAGCATCCTCCCTTCCCCTCAAACTCAAAGTTATAAACCCAGCTGCTCTGCTCAGAGACACAGTTCACTCGGTCCACCAGCACCCGAGCCCGGACCACGCAGGGTCCAGACGTCACGGGACACGAAGCGCTCCTCCCCCGCTGCGGGCGTCCGCAGAGCAGCCGGTCGGTCCTGTTTGAGCTCCAAAGCCTTCTCTGGAGCAAAACACCATTTATGCATGAAGTTAAACCAGAGCAGTAGTGACACACGATCGTAATGAACAACGATCGGATCAACAATCGGCATAACCCATCTATCTCGATCGGAAAGACACTTTGATCCGAATGAGTAAGATCGGGGTAGACTATTCCGAACGGCGTGTTTACATTTTTCTTCCGATCAGGCATTCTTTCCGATTACTTTTGTCCATCTAAACGCTGCTATAGACAAGTAAGAACAGCCCCTTCCAGAAAGTGTCTGCGCTGCAGGCACCGCCCACAGGCTAACATAAACACACAATTTTATCTATGGAACTACAGGTGTTAAGACAAAAACGCTTTCTTTTTACATGCACCTTATTCATATCCATCTTTGCAAAAGTTTGGATGTTGTTCGGTGCCTCAGAGATCGAGTGGCTCAGGAAAATAACAAGTATTCAATACAGAATGTAGGGGGCCAGTTTAGTCCGTGCTGGTTTGCAGCACCTTCCGTCCGTGAAACCAGGGTTCGAATTCAGGCTGCTCCCTGTTCCCTTCTCTGCTGCTGTGCCGGTCCCAAGCCCGGTTGGATTGAGAGGGTTCCGTCAGGAGGGCATCCGGTGTAAAAACATTGCCAAGCTAACCATGAGACTCATCCTCGAGGGAAGGTTGTTTCGCTGTGGCGACTCCTGATGGGAGAAGCCAAAAGTGAAAGAAGATTCAATACAAAATGTGTTATTTTGTGTGCCTTATCATATACATGGATGTTGTTTACTATAAAAGTCTTAAGAATAACATCGCATCGGCCCTTTAACCCCTTTATGCCAGTTGTTGCTAACATGCAAATTACCATTTAATCCAGGATTCCCTTTAATTTTGCATCACATTTAACAGAAAGAACTGATGGATATTTTTATAATGAAATTGGCAATAAATACATTACAATAATTATTTAGAATAATTTCCACTACAATAAGTAATGGTTAATAAATATGGTTTCAAAAAGATCAAAGCTTGTTAAATAATAAATCGATCACCTTAATTTGAAATAAAAAAATGGTGATTACACAAAGTTAATAAAAGACATATGGGTCCTGTATGAGCAGCAAACGTTGACCTCATTATTAAAAAAGGTTTTTCACACAGCCTTTGCAAACAAAAAGTGTCGTAGCACATTTTAACAGCTTTATCTATGTGTTTCTGTTGTTCTTTAAAAGCTTCCTCTATTGCAATCACACTAGAGTCTATGTTACTGCACTTTTGTTTTTGACCTGTTAGTATTTCACATCATTGGGCCTCCCTCCAAAAAGTTGACTAAGTGTATCTTATGTCACACTGTCCCTTCGACTTTGACTGTCAACATTTTATTTGTGCTAATGTTTCCACCTTAAAACACACATTTTATATCATTTTACATCCAACATCACTCCGTTTCATTGTTGTGTGTCTTTTAGTTTGAGTGTAGTTGATGAGGTATTATATAATTCCTTTTTATTTCTTATATCCGTATCCAAGTGTTTTCACTTTAGCTGTTCTTCCTCAGTTTTCAGTTTTATTGACAAAATGATATAGTTGTTTTTTCTTTTTTACCACACTTTCCCATCAAATTAATGTAAAACCTTGAAGAAAAAATGATTTTTTATACAACTTTGTCAATTAAAAAAAAAAAAAGTTTAATTTTCTCTTAGATGATTTAAAAACCTACAAAAGTTCTGTGCAATTGGCCACAATATTAGCTCTTCTAAATTACCTTTGATTTCCCAGTAGCTAAGTAAAATCTGCCCTTGGATGTAGCATCTTTCACCAGTGGTGCTTTTGACAACGTCTTCATGGGTTGGACTTAATTTCTTGGGATTGGTTAATGGCCGTTGGTCTCCGGATTATTGCGGTTTCAATCTGACCTCCTGCTCCTTTTGTCTCGTTGAGACTTCCCTATGCTGATAAATGACTCTGGACTTATCAGGATAGGAAACAGATCAGAACACTTTAGCAATAATTTCAATCCCTCCGGTGCCTCACATCTGGCCTGTGCTTCAGAGCAGACATACCAACAACAGTTTGCACAGAAAAGAGGTCACATAGTTTGGCTCACACCAAACAATGATAAATTGACATCTACTTTCATTTATCAGAACTCGCATTCTGGTGGAGTCTTAGCCCAGAGAGAAGGTGTTTCATCTTGATCCTAAATTAAATGTTCCAGGGTTGGAGACGGTGTCTGCAGGACAGCATGCTCAGTGTGGCTGTCTGTCTGCATCCAAGCCTGCCTGAAAAGAGGGGGGAGGAAGAGGAGAGACAGGCCTGGCTGGAAATCATTAAAGTTGTTAGTGTCCCTGCTGCCTCGGGCCTGGCAAGGGGCCCTCTGTTTGGGAGACCTCCTTTCTTATCCGTCTGAGAATGGAGCTGCGTGTGTGGGGGACAGAGGACCATTGAGTGGGAGGGGTGTTGCCACATGGAGTACCCAGAACTGCAGAGACATCAGAGCAGATCTGCAGCACTCACTTTCATCTGTCTCATCCCCAAGGCCATTAAGCAGTTTAGCCGGGAAACGGCTGCTGAAATATACATCTGTCTTGTCAGCACATACCAGCTCTCCTCTGTCTGCGTGCTGCTGCGAGTCGATTCAATATTTAAATCATCAGTCTTCATAAGCGTTTGATGTCAGCTCCTAACGAGCTCTGTCTCTAACACTGACAGGCCTGTGGACGGAGCGGCTGTTTACTGTCAGGGATGGAAAACGCTGCCTTCCGTTCTTTCGTCATGTGTCGATATATCCGATGAGACTACTTTGTTTGAATAAGTGCGTAAAGGCCTCCGAGCAGTGTGCGCTCCAGCAAGTCTTTTTCATTCTTCAGCAATTCTGATGACACTTTTGCCAATGCCGGATTCTTGTTGGAATCAAAGGCTTGCTGTCGCAGACGTCAGTTGATGCAAATCAGCAGAAGCTGCTCAGATTATATCACAGTGCAAATATTCCCTTTAAGCACAATGACAGGTTTGGTGGCAAAAAAAAGTTCAGCTTTGCGGAGTGGCATTCAGTTGAATGCCACTCAAAGCCTAAAGTGATGCAGATGGGCGGAGAAGGGCTTAATCTGCTCCTCTTGGTCTGATGTGATCTTAACACCTGTAGGTACATCTACTTCCAATGTTACTGCATGATTTGCAGGATTGAGGCTTTATGTTTGTGCTAACATCTGAAAATGTACTTTTCTATTTTATACTTTCAGTTTGCACTTTGCTCAAAACTTCCACTCCTCCCTCTTTACAGACTTTCTGTGTATTACAACGCCTCTGACTCCCATCACAGAAAGCCTTTCGCAAAAGAAAGGAACTATTCGGACGTAATTTTGTAAAAACGTTCAGTGCTGAACTCTTTCCTTGGCCGCAGAGGAAGGGTTAGGTTTGCGGTTCGAGTTAGAGTTGGTTAAAACTTGCGACCAATGACAACATTTAGCCTTGGACCCACTTAAATACGTGCAATCAAGATGAATTTCCATCAGTTTTTGAGCTTGGTTGCACGTTAATACTAGCAAATAACATCAGCCTTTACAAAAATGACACTTCTGTTTACACATGTGACCAGAAGCATCTCTTTTCATTACAGATACTGCAGAAAATGTCATGTTTATGAAGGAACTGCACTTTAATTTACTCTAAATAACCTTTTTGGGGACTTTATAAATTAAATTACAATTGGTTATTGTTGCAAACATTAACTGGACTTCTTATTAAATATTGTGTGGGGAATATTGTTAATAAAGTTTATAAATGCCAAAATTCATGATTAGAAATCCATGTTTCAGCAAAACGTATTCAAATCTAAGAAAACAAATTGGGATTGTAAAGGGGGAACCATCAAGGTAGAGGATTTTCTGAACACAAACTCTCACAATGTCTTATTTCATAACTGATAGAAGTCTAGCTTGGTTAAGGAACCAGCAGCCAGCCTAAATTACAAATAAACTTTAATGAAATGTAGAATTTACTGTAAAATTTACTTGAGAACAATTTCTGCAAAGCTGATGAGTCAATGGGAACTTACTGTTAGTTTAAAAGGAAAGCCATCGGTGTCAGTATCTCAAATGATTACAAACCTTTAGAGGTTTTAAAAATAACAGTGATTGCAATATTATCTTGTTTTAGATTCAAGAGGTTTATTGTCATGTGCACATTGACGGTAAAAACAATGGTGTTCCCAAATTGTTTCCTGATGCCACCATGTTCAAACCAGTCGACAGTGATTGGTCTGAGTTGCTCTGAGTCATATCTATGGCAACTACTGTCACCATTGCCATAGATACAATGACTCAGAGCAGCTCTCAGGCTATGTCTTAATTAGCACCCCAATCCCTAACTACAAAAAAAACTATCTTCCCTGGATTTTAAAAGCAATTTGGACACCATGCTCACTACTTTTTTATGTTGTTTTTTGTTGTTTTTTTTGTTGTTTTTTTTGACGTCATCGATTTCACGAGGTGAAAATCTAACTGGTATGAGCGTTTTGCGACTACCATTTATGAATCCACTGTGTTCTGAAAATAAAAACATTGATGGTTTATTAAGAAAATATACATTTAAATACAATTTTTTTTGCCAAAATTGTTCAAACGCAATGAATTGTGGTCTATATTCGCCAATCTGGTGAGCATCGATGCACAGGGGTTTTCCCAGAAATTTCTAGGGGACTCGATTTTGAATTTGTGGATTTGGACAGCACTACAAAATGGTGAACGCTCTATATAGTGCACTATGTTGTGAATAGTGAAAGAATAGCCTGACTCACTGTTGACTGGTTTCAATATGGCGACACCCATATCAGGAAGCAATGGTGAGGGTTTTTGCTTCATTTCGTTAGAGCTGAAGGTAAGGCATTTTCTGTGGTTGACTTCACACCTCGATTCGTCCATTGTTTTTACAGTCTATGCATGTGCACAGACTGTGAGGAAACAGGTTTCCCTGTACAATGAAATTCTAACTTAGCTGTTTACTCTGAATGCCATAAAAAAGTTTAGGCTAAAATTAAAAAAATAGGGCAGACTATTTAAAGAATAACAGCCAAAAGTTTGTGTTTTTCTGTAATTTCCTTCCCTAAAAAACATTTTTTAAACATTTCTACATTATTATTTATACAGTTAGATAAACATTAGTTTAATCAAAATACGATTTTAATAAGATAAACTTTTTTTTTAAATCATTTTTGATTTTTTTTTCACATCACAGAATATGCTAATTATTGTCTTTAGAAAGTTGCAATAAAGTGTCGACCACACCCCAGCTGGTCCTAGTATCGTAACCCTACTTTTGATGTTATGAGATGATTCATGAGTGCTTTTCCTGAGTTAAAAAAAAAATAAGCATTTTGACTAAAATGTGTATTTTGTTGGCAGTTTATTCACATTTATATATGTAACTCTGAATATGAACTGGAGGCGAGTTTAACAACAGTTTTACAGCATCATCCATACAATTATTCTGCTTAAACAGACAATACTTTTCTCAAAATTGTATATTAATCGTTGCATTATTCCTTTTCTCAACCATGTGCTGTATCCCAAAAAAAGCAAACGTTTATTAATGAAGTGGTTTGTTGATTTTCTTTGTGTATACTGATCATGATGGCATCAAGTTCCTTTAAACTTGTAACACAGAAATAGATTAAATTAATCAAGTGACATGTTTTCGTTGCAGAACACACTTACCTTCCTATAAATATGAAGTGACTTTGAAAACTGACAACAAACAAATGTTTTGGGGATTTTCTTCATTTTTTAACCCCCCACCCCTGTTATGGCTCTGCCCACACATCTTGACATGCGATCATCCATCATGGAAGGACATTTTGTTGCACTGATCCGTGCAGCAATTCTCCTCACACTTCCTCTAATTGCTGCACTACCGCTACACTTTCAGGACGCCAAAGAATAAGGAAATGGTGCCCAGAGGGGTGCATCGTCCCACCCCACAGCAGGACCCCCCCCCTCCCCGCTCTCTGTGGGCCTCCCCTGGGCAAAAGGAAAGATTAAAACAAACAGGACTTTAATCAGTGGGCCCCGCTTCTCTGAGCTCAGCTGCCGACAGAAGGAGCCCTCTCCAGGAAGGCTGCCTCAAATCAAAGCTTCCTGCTCGCCACTTGCTGCTTCGCCGATCCATATCACAACAACAAAACCAGCAGAAACAATTATTTATTCCTTTTGAAGTGGGTTTTGATGTTACCCCACCTCTTCCACTGTGCCACCCCCCACCCTCCTTCCTCCACTCCTCCTCTTCCTTGCCCAGCCCCTCCAGCTCTCTGTATCTTTTACTCCCAAAGAAACAGGGTCATGCCAGCTCCTCCGCAAAGGAGGCAGCTTTGAAGGAGCTGCAGCTCCAGAATTAACGTTTTCCTTTTTTATTTCACACCAAAGTGTGTCGTCGTTTGAGAGAAACTTCTGAACTTCTCCCAACTCTCTGCTTTGACACTGGCACCCTGCTGTGAGTGTCTGAGTGTAAATGTCACTTTCACAGGGTAGTGTTCTGCAAAGTTAAAACTTTTTATTTCAGCGACAAATTTGCAGATTAAATACATAGTGTGAACTTATTTATTTCATTTTTTATTTAAAAAAAAGCACATTTGATCACGCAGAAGCCATTATATGCTTAATTTGTAACACATTTTTTGCATATCAGTACAATTTTCAAGGCCTAAAGAACAAAACTGCTTGCAGAACTTTTAACTAAAAACACTTAAAATCAGTCCTCTAATCTTATAAACCCTTGTGGTTATATGCTTTGCACTAAGGTGTGCTTTAGGTGATGTTAGACAAAACATTTTAATGTACCACTAACCCTGATGCTGATCCTAATCTGTCTTTTTTTCTCTGATTCTGGCTGATACTACTGGTTAAAACCAGTTGGAAACAATCTCCCACAGCAGAGGAATGCCCAAAAGCTGATTTTTAGCTGAATCTACCACAACATCTGCTAAAGCTGTTGAGTAAATCTGCAGTCCCATCAAAAGGCTTGGCAGAGAAAGAGCTCTGCTAATGTGCAGATGGCAATCGTGTTTTTTTATCATTTGCTGAAAGTCACTAAATTCATTGGGATTTCTGTGCGTTATGAATTTGCTAGCTAATTCTGACAAGTCATATATTATGTATTCTAAAAAACCAAAGTTGCAGGTTGTTTTATTTTAGCTCAATTGTGAGCTTTTTAAAGAGTCTCCCTGTCAAAGATTTCTTGTGATTTTTGTCTCACTTTTTCAACACTTTTTATTGAGTCGGGAGTTTTTATTGAAGTGAATGAAAGAGGTAAAGGCCTGAAAAACTGCAAAACCTGAATATTAAGAAAGTAAAAAGATCCTAGTTTCAAGAAAAAAAAAATCTTATTTTCTGTCTTGCAAGGAAAATAATTTTATTAAGAAACATTTTTGAAGTTATCTTGGTTCAAGATGTCTTAGTGATTCTAGCTTTTATCAACACTTTGAGCACTTTGAGTTTTATTCATGTCATTTTGTTTCTTTTTGCTGGTTGCGAGGGGTCAAAGGGTTTGGGGGGGATTCTGTGTTTTATCTTTTTATTCTTAATTCTTTTAAACCCACTTTGTGTTGCTGCTGCATGAAAGGTCCCTTGTGAATAAAGTTTGAACTGAATTGATTGTATTTTTTGTATTATTTTCTTCAAATAAGAATTTCGGGTAAGACCATTTTTTCTTACCCCACTGGCCGAATTTCTAGCCTACGTAAAGAAAGATTTCAAATGTGAAGAATTTTTTGACTGTTTTTGCAATGAAATGTTATGAAATAATCATTCATTTAACATTAGCAAAGTTATCCTTAAATATGTCAGTCTTGAAAGCATTGTCAGCTAAATGCAGGACATTTTTACAAGTGGAAACTGAATGTAAAGGCAGAACAATGTGCAGTCAGTGCAGCTGCAGAACAGCTTGTTGCTTCTAGGACTCCCTCCAAGGTAATCAACAGAGCTGAGGGTGGGCAGGCTGCTTTCTTAATCATATTAATCACTCTGACAATTGAAGGCAGCAAATAAAGAAAAAGCTCCCTACTGAGGCAATGCTCATGGCATTAACAGAACAATGTCTGTTTAAACTTACATTGATCTGTTATTGTTGTTTATTCAATATTTGTTGGTGAAAGTTATCATGTGAAAGGACTATAGAATCATTTCAGTGAGCGTTCACAGGCTCTAATTCTTCAGGGCGGCTGCCCTAACAGCATCAAACACTGAAGCACAGTTTGTGGCCATATTCTGAGTTCATATCAACTGCAGTGAGGAAGAGGAGGCTTGTATGAGTTTATCCACTCTAAAATGTTTGATGGGCATGTCAGCTGCATTCACAAATCCCAAACTGGCCCACTGCAGGTTTTGCTGGGACTCCAAATGGTGGTGCTGTTTCACAAGCAGGCCCGGATTTAGGCATGGGCAAGACAACCCCCCACCCCCACCCAAAAAAAAAAAAACGTGACAAACAGTCCAAATTTTCAAAAATATTTAAAGAAAAACAAAGTGCTCTCTGCTCTCTCTGGCTCTCCTTCAAAGTAGCGGCTGGTGCTGATCGGTAGATGCAGGGAAGGGCGTGGCCTCTCGCTTTTACCTGTTATAATCACCAGCTGCATTGGGCAGCGGTCCATGCGATGCAAGCAGAGTCAAAATGTTCCTGATCTGTTAGGATCCCTGCACTCGTTTTTTTCAACGTCACAGAGCTTTGATGTTCCCTCGCTAAAGTGACTGTTGGAGATCAGGTGGACAAACCATCTTGATGTGACCTTGTGGAGCATCAGGACGCTATTATGAGTATCCTGTCAGAGGTTACAGAAGACAGTGCTGCTGCTGCTGACATCTGCACAGAGGCATCAGGGATACTGATGATGTCAAGGACGCATCATCTCTTTGAAACAGGAAAGTTTCTTCTTAAAGTTTTGGGTCCCTTTAAGTCTGCAAATGCCATGCTGGAGGCTCATTCTGTCGACCTGTGCTGTGCTTCAGCAGTAGTCAGTGCATCTCTGCAGGTTCTGAAGCAGATCAGGGATGAGGAGAGTGAGAAATTAGCCAACATACCCGCACCAGCTGCTAAAAGAAAGAGCTATTATGTCCACTGTGGGCCGTGAAGAAGACTCCATGACTCCTTGCCAGGCTCTGAAGAGAGACAAGATTCCCCAAAAGCAATCTCGACCTCTTTTCTGGATGTTGCCTCTGCAGAAAATGGCAGTAAGTGACAGTGACAAACTTTCCAACGAGATTGTTGTTGCAAAAATAATGTTTTGACCAGACAAGAGGCATTAACTTAATCACAGATGCAGATTCTAGTGCACTGGGCAGTCTGCCATCTGTCAGTCAAACCATTTTTTTTCTTTTTGCCTTAGCCAGAATTAGTTCTGAAAAACAAAATTTAAATGATTAAGTGCCGTGCCGCCTTTCCAGTAATGGAACATGTTTGGTCCAAAAGAAGCCCACTGTAGATCAGATCAAGGTACCAAAACCTCCTTCTGATATTGCCAAACCAAATGATGTTTCACAAACTGAACAGTCACATCGTACACAGATTTTATACTTTTGGATGGACTGCAAGTTAATTATAGGAACATTGACAACCACAGCGTGTTATAAATAACAAGTTAGAAAAACATGTGTTTTAGTATCTTGCTTAAATCCATTGTAGACTGCAAAAATACCCCTTAAAACAATGACATTTACAACCATTTTGGAGCACAGCGGAGCTCCTGAAGAACAGATGCCAAGATTGACTGCTTGATTCCTTTTGCACAAACTTTTATGAGAATTTGTGGTACAGTTTTATTGATACCACATATGATCGCTTTATTTCTGGGAAATGGGGAAACTTGGGTTAAATTAAGATAAGGTTGGAAAAGGATAATTGTAAAAGACTGGAGGAAATCTGCAAGCACTTTGAACCTTTGACCAAAACAATGATTGAAATAAAAACCAGAAAAACACACCCGACCCAGAACACTTTTTGTTTTACGGCTTCTTACAAACTTCAAAAAGCTCTTCTCTGATTGGAACAATGTTTTAAATTTCCTCTCAACCTTGGTTCAACAGGATTATGTTTCTGTCTTTTTGAACAGCGGCAGTACATCACTGAAATTGAGAGGCAGCAACTAACTGGGACGATGGTCTGTGTAAGTTTAACATATTTTCTTTGGCTTTAAAGGATAAACCTTTTTCTAACTGCAAATAAATTTCCAGGCAAAAATTGAAGATCGCAAGCGATAATATAGAAGAAATCCAATAAAATTTAAGATGAGAAAAAAAAAGAAAAGCTCACCTTGATGCGTCTGTGGAGCAGCAAACAGGATTCTGCAGGCAAGGTAAATGGAAAAGGAATGCCTCGATTCAAAATTAGAAATCTAGATTCTGCCTTTTCCAACAGTGTCAAGAGGACCACTGTGATGAGGCCTTAGAGCAATCATTTTAGTTTTATGCTTTTATTGTTCTCATGGATCCTGTTCCAGAACTACTCCTCATTCATGTTCTACCAGCGAGCTGAGCCAAAGCCAAAGTCATACATACACTAATGATGGGGGGAGCGCAAAATCCCAATTAGAAGATACACAGTTTAAAATTGATATTTTTTGACTAAAAAAGTTGTAATTGCAGGCATCTAATATGTGATATTTACAGGAATATTATGGATTTTATGGGAGACTTATTTCCATTTTGTCTGTTTCTTTTCTCATGTTGTGCTTTTTTTGTAATGGTCCCTTCAAATGAGCTGCTGTTGGCACTGTGTCATATTTTTAAAAGCGTTGGTTGGCTTCTGTCTTTGGGTTGCTCCTGTCATGCTGAAAGGTCAAATGAGCTAAATGAAAGTTTTTTTTAATTATCTACTTTCTCTGCTATTTTATGCCTCAGTCACATGTCCACCCCCATATGGGTGCTGCGGCTTTTTGGGTCGTCCAGGCCGGTGGTGGGTTGTAGAGAGGAGCGGGAGCGAAGGTGTGTCTTACTGTTCCCTTGAAGCTCATGTGGCCACCTTAATGGACATCATGAAAATGGAACGTATGATTAACATGTGTCTGTTATGTGTATTTATAGGACACACTCACTTGTGACCGACGGGTGATACAGTGCCCCTGTGCCACGCTCCAGTCAGTAAGGTGCCAGTACTGACTCCTTACTGACCACACGCAAATGAAGCACGAACGGGGTGTGCAGGCACAAAAGGAGCCTGGACTTATCACTTCAACAGCACTAATGGGTTCCCTTGCACAGTGCACAGGATTTGAAAGGGTGTATGACGTACCTGTGTCTCACCTGCTTCACCCTTACTTCACCCTAAAGTGTTTGCTATGACCTGTGCCTACAGCATGCCCGTGGAAACAAACGTGCATGAATACTTTCGCTTTATGAGCTCACCAAGGGGTCTAGGATCTCAATATTGTGCGGGCTACATGCGTGCACCATACAGGTTTGCCAATGTTTTGCCCGCAGACAGCCCGTTTTTCACCTGTAAGGGCAGTTGTGACTAAGACTTAAGTCACGTTCATGCGACCCTCCTAGTATGAGAGCAACCTAAGGAAACAAACGTTTTTTTGTTATGAAGCCTGTCTTTCTGCATGGTTTTTAGATTGTGTACACTCTCCAAATATGCTTTTTTTCTTTTTTACTTTCTGTTCTGGTCATAAACATTTTGGGGAATAACACTTGCAGTGGGCAGCAGCCATGACTGGTTTTGACAGGCCTATGCAGTCCATTGGTTTGTCTGACAGCCACCGAAAAACATGCTGAAAAGAAGATGGGCATGGAAGCAACTAACAATTCCCCAGACGATAAAAGTGAGCTTCTTAAGACAGATCTAGACTCGCTCCGCTGATCGCACTCACTGACGCCTCCGGGGGACTTATGTGCGGCCCGTATTTCCCCTCACAATAAAACTGACATATGTGGAGCATTTGAAATCCGACCTGTCAGAATATAATTGTCGATGTACTGTACCTATAGCTTGTTTTTCCACTCAGTTTACACTCAATCTGTCAAGCTCAAGGGAGTTAGGGATAAAAGATCAGTCCAGTTTACATGAAGTAAACCCACCAATTTCCAGAGAGTTGAAGGATATATTGTCAATGTAGGTGCAGTCGAAATGCAGCCCCATGTGTGTTGAGATAACACAGACAAGACGAACCAAATATGAGATGCGGCATTTCCTTATTGCAAGGTACATTTGAACCAAATTCGTCTAATTGATGTTGCAGTTCACAGCAAGCAGCAGGCCTGCCTGTCATATCAAAGTCATCAAAAGCACAAACAACTTGTGGCATTTCCTCTAGAGAAAGAAAAAAAATCTTTGTTTCCTCCATCTTGTAACTTTACCGCACTCTCAGTACTGATCATTTAGTCTGAATTGAGTTGCTCTCGGTGGAGGAGGAGAGCTGAGAAATAACTCTTTATCCATGTGTTGTTTTTTTCAAGCAACGAAAAAAAGGGCAGACGAGACCGTTTATCTGTAGATCCTTCAGAAGAAGAAGAAAGAAAGAAAAAAGGCTGGCAAACCTGATGTTTTCTATCTCTCCTTCTCACGCGGTGCTGTTTGTGCCCGCATCCCCTTTATCTGCCTTTCATTAGCGCCTTGCTTGGCCTCTTAGAAGGCTGGATGTCTGGGACACAGTCACTTTCTCGCAGCCTGTGATGTTCCTGCAGATTACAGACGCCCTTTGAAGCCTCTGCACTCCTCATTTTCAGGGCCTCAGACAGGCCCGTGCCATCTGTCAGATTGATGGCAAAGCAGCGGAATGGGGCTGAGGCACCCTCCATTGATCCTCCGTCTTTGTCTTTCCCGTGTCACATTTTGGATGTCGTGCGGCAGCCGCACCTTTGTGATCCGCTGCTCAGAACCACCTGAAAGACCGGCCCCCACAGACACCCGCGGACAGGACAGAACAGCGCTCTTCTGTGATCGCTCCTACCTACGGAGGACAGCCTTTAAATGAGACAATTACTGCTGTCCTCTCGCATAAACTTTTGCCTCCTCTAACTGTTCTCCCTCTCAACTTTTATGCTCAATCAAAGCCACTAATTTCTGTTCGGCACAAAGTTTGTGATTTCAGATTTATTCCTCAGCAGTTGTTGCATGACTTCATCCAGATCCAGATGGAGAAAAATCACAACTGGAACGAATCCGTAACCCAGTGAATGCAGGAAGATGAAGGTTTGTCTCATAGAGAGATGCTGTGGCATTTCAGTGAAGAGCTGGACATCATTTCCATGTGGCTGTCAGTTGTTTGGTCTGCAACAAGAAAGTCATTTCCGTTAGCGCCTAAAACTACCAAAAAATGTTAGAGAACACTAAGTTACGAAATTCCAGCCTTTTCCAACCACATCTCTACAACATTTTTTACTTTATTTCTGATTGTGAACACATAGAAGTTCCCCCTTGAATTTGGTTGTTTGCAAAATGCCAAGTTATTTCAGTAGAAACTTTTTAGTTTTTAAAAAATTCTTGTAATAACTGTGGAGTATGAAAGGAGTTTAGTCCAGACCTGATGCGGAGGAGTCAAGTTTCTGCAACTGATTGACCACATACATGAGTTCAGTACTGCACGCCATCTCCGAAATCTGAAGTCAGAGTTTTTTGTTAGAACATTTTTTCCTTTTTTTTTTCCGTTTCTATGGCAACTACCATCACCAATCAGGAATGAGCTTGTTTCGAAGTCCCACCCCTATCACTGAAAGCGGGCTCAGGAGAATCTGTGAAACGTTTGAATGTTCGAGGTGGGGGCCAGTTTCATCATATGCCTTTATTGAGGCATCTAATTGGTCAGTTTATAACTTGAAAAACATTTCATGAAAAACATAGATTATTAAAAACATACCGGTATTCAAAAAAAAAAAAAGTAAAAAGAACAGCTATGTGTGCATACATAATTTTTTTCTCAATAGAAGTCTATAGGATTTTGGCTTCTTGGAGCCAGCAGCTACTTTCTGTTTGAAAGGAGGGGGGGGGGTCACTCTGTCCAGTTCTCATATACAGTCAATGTTTTTAGTGCAAAGTAGTGAAAGACATTACATTAGTTACATGTAAATCAACATGTAATTAATAAAATATAACAAAAAATAATGATAGTTCATTAAGTACATGTTCATTGACGGTCAATTTTTTAGAAATAAATCTAAACTGTGTTCTAGCTTTGTTTACATTTTTATATTGCCGACTTCATTACGCATGGTCTAACTGATCTAAGCCATGTTTTCTTTCTAAGCAGACATGAAGCTTCAATAAAAAATCACTTTGAAATTACTTAATGATCCTTTTTGAGCCACAAAGCACAGTTAATTGAGCTCATATATTAAGTGGCACGTATTCATTAGCAGGGAAGTAGGATGGCTTTGGCTTTAAGCTCCAAGCAGTTCTGCTTCTTTCACACCTTATTTACAAAGATCATCCCAGTCTTCTCATCCTTTGAGGAGGGAGGGGTCCTGATAAACCAGTGAAGTAGAACATGATTACAGGAAACGCGTTTCCACCTCAGAGCCTTTGCCTGCGCTAAGATGATAAACTCTCGTTGGGTTTGCAGAAACCGATTCCCAGCGGCTGTCTCTCAGTTTATATGAACTTTTCAAACAGCGAAGCATCTGACGCAGAATCGTCACCATGCGTGCAAGCTTTGAACACATCTCTGCTGAGTATTTTTTCCCACCCCAGGACCTCCGTCTTCAGAGGCTCGCACAGAATAAAGCCCGACATCGACTGGAATCACCTCCCCTGCTGCTACAATCTACCTTTGTTTCCCCCTCACCTTGCTTATCCTGCCTCACGGTCACACACTTCCTAATTTGGGATGCATCTAAGCATTTTGATATGTGTACGCACACAGTCACACACAGCAGACCAGCCTTTTTTCCAACCCTGTTATAATGGAGTTTTCAAAAGCAGAATAATACATCAAGCACCTTGAAGCGGAGGACGACATTAAACCGCAATAATATTAAGCACACTTAGTAAAATATACATTAGAGCGATTGGATTAGAGAGCACTCTGGTTAAAATGGAGCCAATTATGCAGGGAAATTCAGATAAAGCTACAGTAGGAGTGACCTGTGCTTATTTTTTCTCCCATATTTGTCCACGGTAGCCTGGTTCTGTCATGTTTTGTTCCAAACAGCAGGGGTGCAGTTGCTGCAGCACACTCAGGGGTTGGTTTTTACAGGCTTCATCCACAAACCTGTGTAGATGTCAAAGGACAACAGGGCTGGATCCTCACAGAGGCAGCTGTAAAAGCTGACAATCAACTCCACTGGTGAGAGTTTCCTTTGGTTGCAGATAAAAATAGTCGCCGCGCACAAAAAGCTTTGACGGGCATGAGTGAGTGATGCACAAAGATGTGGCCGTGACAGACTGGCAGGCGGGAGAAAAACACTGAGGCAAAATGATTGGCTTCTCCTCTTTGATGTTTGCCGTCCGACTCACTTGTGATGGTTCTTTACATCTTCAAACCCGATCAGCGCTGACAGTTGTAATGACCCCAAACATTTCATCTGTCGTTTCTGAGCAGCGGCCCAATAACTTCCACTGAAAAGAATCCAAACTTGATGCCCCTTTCTCATTTCATGAGGGCATAACTTGATCATTTTCATTTGTCACGGTTTTAAGATTGATGCCCTAAACCAGAAATGTGGCCTTTTGATCTCCCAATCCAGAAAAATACAGATGACCCCGACCGTGCCCCAACAGAGAGGCTCGAAAAAAAGGGACTCAAAAGAGATGAAGATGAGAATTGAGTTAATCCAAACAAAAAGTTTACTCAACAATCACCAGCATGACCCCAGCATCCTTCAACACAAGCTGGATTGTCCCAGAACCCATGAAATGGCTGAGGGCCTTTGGCTCAGTCCAAACACCAGGTTTTTATCTCTGCTGGCTCAGTCAGCCCATGTGTGAGACAGATAAACCATTCAAAGCCAGCCTTTGTTACGCCTATTTGTATTTGTTGTTGTGTGCATATGCAAACAACAAAACGTCCCGGTTCTGCTCCGTCTGCGGAGCGAGAAGCGGTTTTCCATGTTGGGACGCTGCTTTCATGTGGAAACAGTCTCTGTTGTGACAGAGGAAAATGAATTTCACAACATCTGCCATTTCTTAACCCTGTTTGGTGTAACTGATCTCCCTCTAATCCAAGGCCTTTCAGCACGTGTTCTGGACTGACACAGTTGGATCCCAGAGCAGCTGATGAGCGGGAGGGACTCTGGAGTCACCCTGCACCAGACTGCCGTCTTTGACTGCTGGAGTCATGACTTACTTTTCCTTTAATAGTAATGAAAGACCACTTTGATTTTGGGGGGCTTTTATGATGTGTTTGATTAGATTGAGGGAGTAAAAACTGCTGAGGCCTAAGAGAACTTAAAACAATAAAAAAAATCATGTCCTCTGAATGCAAGAAAGTGTCTTTAAAAGAAATTCCTTTACTTTCAAACAAGATAAAATATAAAATTTAGCCACAGAAAAGACTTGATCTCTATGTTTGAGTCTGGTTTTAAAAACGGCTACAAGTACATTTTTGTGGCAGATTGAAGATGACGTGCGGCTGAATCAGGCCAGCAAGAAAGAGTGTTACAGGACCAAATTAAACATGGAAAATGTTTTGGAGAATTTGAAAATGAATTCTGTTTTATAGAGGCAACCAACGATGGAAAGCGGAGTTTAAAGAGATTGGCTCTCTTTTATGTTTGGAGGCTGATGTAAGGCTGTCTGGAAAGCACAAAGTGCTGCAATAGTCAGTGTGGTGGGTGATAAAGGCCCGAGCTTCTTTGAAAGGTTAACCTTTGCCCCGTATAAAGGAAAGTGGTTTTAAACCATGGAACTTTATTTTAATGTCTAATTTGAGATTTAGAGTAAATTTTGACTCTTAAGTTTGAAGCTGTCAGTTACTGTTTGATGGAGAGCAAATCAAGAGTTTTGTTTTCTACCAATGCAAGCAATTCTTTTTTTAACAACACTTAACAAAAGTATCATTCTTGAAGTTTATTTGATTAAGTATAGTTGTGTATAAGTATAGTATACTTTACAGATCATGGAAGTTTAGGAAGTATACTAACTGAATACTTCTTCAGACTTAAGTGGAGAATTTAAAATTTACATTACATACATAAAAAGTTAACGTCAAGTACACTGCCTCACTTTTACTATACACTAAGTATACCTGTTGTACACTTACACTACTTTTCGCTAACGGATGAACTGGTCGCAAAACAAATCCCTCATAAGTTAATTGGTGACTCTAAATTGTCCCTCAGGTGTGAGTGTGTGTGGTTGGTTGTCTCTGTGTGGCTCTGCGATGGGCAGGGGAACCGTACAGGGTGCGTGTGCCCCGCCTTCGCCCGTCTGTAGCTGGGATAGGCTCCGGCAGCCTGGTGACTCCAAAAGGGGTTAAGCGGTTTGGGAAAATAGGTGAGAACAGGAGTCTGGCTACACTTGCAAATGACCTCTGGTGTTGTTTACTCCAGCCAGAACTCTGTTCGCAACATTATTAGGGACCTCACCGCATGCACTCTGTTTAAAAAGCACCTTAAAAAACGGGTTCATATCACAACAAACATGTCTGCATTGAAACTATATTAATGCCTGCCGCTCCTGGTCCGATCTGTCACCTCTGTGTCTTTTATATTTGTTTTTATGTTTCTCACTGTGTGCATGTTTTTATGTATTTTAAAGGATTGTTCATTGTACTTGTATATTTTCTATTAATGTATTTAATTGATGCCTTGAGGCTGTTTACGTAGACGAGTTTAACACCTGTCCGGGGACGACAGATGAAAAATAGCCTTTGGGCTAATTCTGGCGCATTGCAGCTTGCTTTTAATGTGCACTGTCCCTGATAAAAAAAAATATAAATAAAATAAATAAACTGTAATGCGATGGTCTCACCGGGCATTGGACTCACGTTCTTGAAAGGTTTAAACTTGCATTCTTGAATACTCGTTTAGCCCCTGGTGTTCACACTGGACAAGCTGGGAGGGGATTCTTCTTCTTTTTTTATTTATTTATTTATTTATTTATTTATTCCACTTTTTACTAGTACATGTCCGCCATCTGCAATTGAAAGAGGTTTCGTGGGAAATGTCAAAGCAGTGCAAATCTTTTAGTATCATTCTTGCCGTACACAAACTGCCATTTGTCCTCCATGGTAATTTTTTTTAATGGATATCATTCATTCATTACTACCAAATCAAAGTCCAAAATTTAACCTGGTTTAAGTTGCAAAGCGCATTTTGTGCATTGAGCCCAAAAAGTGTCATAGAAACTTGTGTAGCAACAAATGAACATGAGAGTTTTCAACGTGGAAGCCCGAAACGTGTGTTTACGTAGGAAGTGGTCGCTTGAACGCCGCTCCATTGGAAACTGATGACTGAACTAAAACAAAAATCTGAAATACAGTAAATCAGAAACAGGGTTGCAAATTGATGAAAGAGCAAATTACAAACACAGTATGATGGAAAATGTCTTAATCATAAATGTGATAAAGTGACAAGAGGAAAACTGGTTTTCCTCTTTCTTTTAGTTTTTTTTTTTTTTTTTATCTTTTGGGGTCGAGCTAGATTGAAGCAAAAATGTCCCTAAAAAAAGATCAGGAAACTGCACCCCATCTTGGGGAGTTTGGTTTGCTCAAGTGTGAAGAGGCGTTCTTCATCAATTAGAACTGATGCAAATCCAACCAAGAACAATCAAAATAAAAACATGCTGACCACACTTTCACCACACATTCCTGTCCTTATCAGGCTGTTGGTAAAGTGAACTAACTACTCCTGCTTAGTGGGACACAATCCTGGGTAAAGCAATGCAACACCAGGAAAGTTTGAAAGGTTTTCTATGCATGGGGACAGAGGATGCCAACATTATGGGTAACATTATTTCCAGGATGGGGCTGTGGTTAGTCCTCTCACCTTAGAGAAAGAAATCCGGCTGGGTTCCTTCTGTGAAAAGTTTGCATGCACTTCCCGTGCATGTGAGGGTTTTCTCCAGACCCTCTGGCTTCCTCCTACAGTGCAAACACATGCTTAGGTTAGTTAATTGGTGTCTCTAAATTACCCCTATGTGTGCATGTGAGTGTGTGGCCTTGCATCAGATTGTTGACGGTGCACCCCGCCTTCCCCCAACAATAGCTGCTTCCAGGAGTCCCTGTGACCCCGGAAGGGACACAACAAGTTCTGAAGATGAAAAAAAGTCAATGTAGCAATAAAATCTTAACTTCTTTTGGATTTCCGATGAAGCACTTAAATGTTCTCGTTCAGGCCACTCTGAGATTCAGCTTTTACCTTAAATTCTTTCTGTATATTTTACAGAGTGGCAACTAAAAATTCTCTTTTTTTCTCAAAATGTTTTAGGTATGTTATAAAGTAAACATACTTTATTTTTATTTTTTTTGGTGCTGGACCTCAACTTTTACAACAATGTTTTCATAACTCTAGCAGCAGGTAACCATTTCATCCCTTGTAAAAATGTGTTTGATGTCTTTTCCATTCTTTTTTTTTTTTACCATAGAATTCCAAAGATGAAAAATCTGTTGGTCTTGTAACTGTAACTCTCTCTGTCAGAGTACCAGCCAGCTCTCCTGCCCAAAATGTGAAGAATGCACGGTGATGCTGGTGCTTCATGACACCGATGAGGGCATTACTTGCTGGGGGACGGGTCTGCTCAGATCGTAGGCTCAAACATCAACAGACTGTCAGAATCATCTCTTCATCTGAAGGCAGGAACGGCTGTAGTAGTGAATCCAGTCAATCTTCATTCCCTTCAAACCGTCTGCCTCCGTGCTTAGCTCTCTTCATAAAACCTGGAATGTGCTTCAAAGAATGTACACTATCTTTCCCTCATGAATAAAACATCTGTCATTCATCAGCCGGCACAATATGTGCTGATTTAACAGAGCATAACAGCTCTGCAAGGCAGGCAGACAGCAAGGCGAGCTCCTGCAAAGCCCAATCCAACCAAGTGTCATTTTCCCCCTTTGGAGTTTAGACTGGTTAATTTAGACAACATTCAACAGATTTATTTGTGAATTATAGTTATAAAAGGAGACCAGATGCAGGTCTGGGTCTGCCAGCAGACAATCTAAAAGTCTGAGAGGAGGCTGTCCAAAACAGATTTCACACCTGCACTGCAGACCTTACATTTTTTTCTGCACATTTTTCCAGAGCAGACTGGGTTTTGGAACACAGATGTTCACCTCAGACAGATGAGATAACATCACACGCATCTGACAAGTGTTGCAGCCCAAAGTATGCTGGTAAAAATATATATATACGTTTTCGTTGTTCTTTTTCTGTAATTTGTAAAAATTTGGCCTTTAAATAACTGCAAAAGGAAAAGAAATAATTTATTTCTGACTCCTTTTCCTTATATGAAGTTTATTTGACAACTCTAGGGTCTGTTTTCTTTTTTCTTCTTCTTTTTTTTAATTTGCAAGCACTGTTACCCAAAAGTGATCCTTTTTTTTTTTTTTTTTTTTTTTTTTTAACTTGTCCTGTCCAACAGCTAGGCAAACAGATGAAAGCTGAGGGCCTCTTGTGTTGGACATATTTTATTTTAACAAGAGGGGTTATTCATCTTCAGACAAACCAAAGGTATGTCTGAATAAACCCCTTTTGTAATTGAGGCCAAACTTTATTAATTTCAATCATGTTTGAAAATCTTTGGTGTTGGACCGGACGGAAAAGGAAAGAGGGGAAGAAGAGAGAGGGACGTTAGAGAGAGGGGGGGGTAGGAGGGTGATAATAGGAGGGGAAGGGGGGTAAGACCATGAAGCAGCATAGAGCAGACAGGTTTACTGGTTGTTTATCGTTACGGTACGGTTCAAATGTAGTACAAAAAGGGCGGGGCCTGTTCACACACACTCAAATATTATCAACACACCTGCTAGCCGCAAAAATGTCCACATGTCAACATGCACACAAAACAGATAGTGTTCACGAACGCATACCTATGCCTTTAAACCAACTAGTGTGAAATCTTTCATTCATTCAATCATGCAAACTATAAGTGCAAAGGTGAGCTAACACCTGTGCTCAGGTGAGTGTTTATGTTCTTCTAAAATGGATGGTGGAATGTGAAAAGAAGGAGGAGGAGCGCCCAGCCACCCCCACACCCATACCCCCGCCGCAGCAGCAGCGGCAGCCGGAATTCCCCCAACGCCACACGGGAACAGGCAGGGAACAACCGCCCCCCGGGCGACCAAGACCGCCACCCAGGCCAGGGCCAGCAGGACCGCCGCGAGGCCCCCAGAGCCAGAGAGCAGGGAGGCGCAGAGGGAAAGAGAGCGCCGCCCCAGCCCAGCCAGGAAAGCAGCCCCCCGCCGCGCCGGAAGAGCCCAACGCAGGGCCCCACCGGAGAGGGACGCCCACAGCCCCAGACGAGCACCCCACCACCACCCAGGAGTTCCGGGCATCCCCCCGCCCCGACCCCAGGTACGAGCCAGGACCCCCCAAGGGAGACCCGCTCCGCACTCCAGGCAGCCACCCACCCGGCCCACGGTTGGTCCAGGTAGGAGCAAGGCAGGGGCCCGCCGCCCCCGCCCAGGAGGGGGGAACCCCGGGGAAAAAAGGGCGGCCCACAAGGGATGTTATAAATATGGCCCGACCAGGCTCGGCCATGTTGGAAGTTTGGCGGGGCCCAGCGCCCAGGGGCAAGGACCAGGACCCACCCCCCAGGGACACGAACACCCCCGGCTCAGGTGTAATATGAACCCCCCCACCGTGCGGAGAGGGCACCGCCGGGCCCAGGGAGCCGGCACCCAAGGGACACGGCCGCCATCGCCAAGGGGCCCGCACCCCCCACCAGGGAAGGGGTAGGGGACAGATGGACCCAGGTCCCACCTTCCTTGTAAAATGTGTGTGCGTGTATGTGTGTTTGAGAGGGTGTTTGTGTGCATGTGTGTGTGTTTATGTTTGAATGTATATATTGAAGGGGGAGGGGTGTGTGTACTAAGGGGGGTGCAGTTAAAATTGGCGAGTAGACATCTCCTGATTAGTGATGTCCCCTCACCCTCCACACCAAGGGGCCCTAAATGTCTAAGGTGCGGTTAAAATTGGCGGGTAGGGTGCCAGGAGGACATCTGCTGCTTGCTTGCAGTGATGTCCAAGCACCCCCCCTACCAAGGACCCCACATGTCTAAGGTGCAAATAAAACCGAAAGAGGGGGGGCCCACTCCATACGGCAACCATAGGAGGGGGGCCACTCCCAAGTAGCCCCCCCCCAAGGCGCATCGCAGGCTAGACCCCCCACCCCCTCACCCTAATATGAGGTTATATAAGGAAGGGGGTAAGTTAGGGACAGCTGGTAGACTGTCCCCCAGTGATCCTTTGTATAAATTCTAAATTGAACTCAGGTGTTTGTGGCCTTATCATGGCCTGGACTTAAACTGAGGCTATCTGTTCCCAGCTTAAGTTGTTGTTGTTGTACTTTAGCACAAATACCTTTGATACTTTCTTAATTTAATACAATAATTAGTTTGAAAATATTTGACGTTTGCATGCAGTTATTTTTTCACAATAATTACTAAAATTATTGTCGGTAAAAATTACATTTTTAAGGATTCCTCATTCTCCTAAAAAAGAGATCTTTAAATGTTTCAAAAATAGTTATTAATGTGAAAATAAAATAATTGAAAATTTAAGAGAAAGACTCAACAAATGAAACTCTTTTTCATATAAATATTCAATATTAAAATTTATTTTGGTTTGTTTCTTTTTGTTTCTTTACCCCATTTATCTTTTTTTGCCTTCCTTACTGCTTTTAATTGTAATTTATTTCCTTAGGTAGTGCTACATTTGAATGATTTACATCTTCAATTCATCAAGCTTAAAATCACACACAAAAAAAATCTCTTTTCATAGGGTCAGCAAAGACAAGCAATATTTATTAAAAGATTAAATTAGTTTCCATTGTGACAGTAAACAGAAAAAACAATGTTGTGAATAATTAAAAAAGTAGGCTATATTATAAAACAAATGAAATCTAAAAATGGACACAATAAACATAGATGCATGTCCAAATTTTATATGTTTTTTTAAATATATATATATATTTTTTAATTGCAACAATTCTTTTGTCCCAACAAATATGAACTCCAAGGGTTTATTTTTAATTTTAGAGCGCCCTCTGGTGTTTTTAAAAGGTGATGATGTGTTCTTGATCTGTGTAACGGCAATGCTCTTGACCTCCCCGCCAATAGGTGGCAGTGCAAGTGTCTTGTAAAGACATCATCCGCTCAGCTGTCCCAGCTGCCTGATCAAAAATACTAACAATGGGCAAGAAGCATAAAAAGCACAAGTCCGAAAAACACGGATATGAAGGTATTTTACTGGAGAATTTAATCTAATCAGGAAGTGATTTGACGTGTCTTTTAAAAAACTTGCTGATTTCCCTCTTTGTGAGTTGCAGGGAATGGGATACGAGTGTTATGTTAACTTGCTAGCGCACCTGATTTTAAGCTAACTCAAGTCAAGTTGTAACTTAATTTAAACACTAGTGTCTTAGATTTACATTTTAAATTTGCTTTATCGGGTCTGTAAATTTTCAATAATTTGTCTTAAAATATCCTACATATATGACGTTGCATTGGAACGTATAACCGAGCGGGTTTTAGCTGTTAGCATTCGCAGTTTGCTCAACAGTTCCCCTCACTTCAAAATTTCAAGTTCAAGATCTTCCTGTTTAGTTATTAGATTTAGACTTAGAATACTTTCTTTTATCCCAGGGGGGATATTGCATTTACAGCAGGGCTCCTATCACTAAAATTCTAAATAGGCAGACAGAGAAAGTTATTGACAATAGTGAGTGCAAATGTGCAGTGTTCAAATGAATGATGATTAAAAGCTAAAAGTTCACTTTCCTGGCCTCATAACCATTTCTCAACAGAAACATTATAAAAATTCATATTTATTTATGCAATCGTCAACACCATCCAGAGCAAAAGTAAACAAATCAATGTTCAAAATATTGATAAGAAATGATTGTAATATCACATATTTAGCTATTAATGTTCCTGTGGACTTTATACATTTCAATACCATCTTCTAGTGATAACAAATTCCTTTACATTTATTCTGAATTTCTAATTGATTAATTTGCTGTTTGCAGAATATGGAGAGAGGCCTCTGAAACTGGTGCTGAAAGTCTCCGGGAACGAGGTGACGACCGGAAGCTCGAGTCGGGACACATTTTATGACGAGCAACCAACAGATTCCGACAAAGCCAAAGAGAAGAAGAAGAAGAAGAAAAAGGATAAAGAGAGAGGCCTCGGCTCCCCTGAAGATGAAAAGTCAAAGAAGAAGGTAAGTTACTGTAGAGACTTGCACAGAAAGGAAACTTTACCCTCTTTTAGGGGAAATGTGGTGGCCTAATTTTATTTTTATTTTTATTTTAGATGACAAAGAAGAAAAAAGGACAGGATGGAGAAGCAGAGGACGAAAGAGAGCAGAGCAGAACTCCAATCCGTTCAGAGCTGGATAAAATGGAAGGTTAGAAAGGGTCTACTCATACTGACGGTACAGTCCTGTACTCTGGTGAACGGTTTTAATGTTTTATAGTGGTTCCGCTTCAAAACACAGCTCAGTGTCTCTGTCCATCCTGGTAAATAGCCTTCCAGCAGTTTATTAAGACAGCACTGCACAACAAACAAAAAGAGTCCAAACTCCGTTTAAATTATTCAAAGCAAGCAGGCAATTTGAGAGGCCACTATGTGTTTACCTGTGGAGTATGCCTCGCATATTACAGTGATATGCAATCCACATGGTTCCTGCAGGGTCTTAGAAAATATCTTTAAACTAATGTATTTAGAAATGTTCAGTTATTAGCATTAGAGTCGTCTGAGATGCAACAGCATGGGAAATTTAATCTGACCTGGTCAGAGAAACGTTAATTTCTCCTTGGTTTGAACCACTAAGTGGGGGGGGGGGGTATCTTTTAAGTGAAAGTGGCTGGGAACCAGGCATTCAAATCTCTCCAATGCCGCCTTAAACGCTCTTAACAGGTATTAAATTCCTAATAATTCTCCTAGAACTTCTCCTATTTTATGTAATAAATTAAATTTCGATGTTATTTAGCAGAAAAATGTACCTATCTAGCTGTCTGTTGGTCTATTCTTGAAAAAAAAGTGTTCTTAAATTGTTTTTTGGTTCTCTTATTGCAGAAAAAGAGCAGACTCCTTTGCAGGAAGCTTTGAACCAGCTCATCCGGCAGCTTCAAAGGTGCTGTACTGATTACTCATAAATGAAAACTTATAAAAAATATTTAAAAAAAACTTTAACTTAGAGTAATTTGTGCAGCCATTATTTCCACATTTCTCTATTTGTGTGTAATTATGTTGATGTGATGTTGATTTAAAAAGTTTTTTTAATATATATTTTTGTGTGTTTACAGGAAAGACCCCAGTGCGTTTTTCTCTTTTCCAGTGACAGACCTGATAGCGCCTGGTTACTCCTCCATTATCAAACGGCCCATGGACTTCAGCACGATGAAGGAGAAAGTGAAGAAAGGCTGCTTCCGATCACTGGATGAACTTAAGGTGCATGAATTTGTGCATTAAAAGAATGTCTGATTCAAGTTGAAGGCCGACCTTTGAATTTTCTGACGCGTTTTGCTGCCGTTTTGAATGAAGCTGGCTGTAGTTCTAACAGGTCAATTGTGTTTGCTGCAGACTGATTTCAAGCTCATGTGTGACAATGCCATGATATACAACAAACCTGAGACAATCTACCACAAAGCAGCTCGGAAACTGTTACACTCTGGCATGAAGATCCTGAGTCAGGTATGAAGCTGCAAACAATACTCGGTCATTCATCTTATTAGCACTGATATTATGTACACAATTAACTATATTTAATGGTATTAGGCCTGCACAATAAATCACAAATTTATCGTTATCGCGAGATCAAGCTGTGCAAAATGAATATCGCAAAAGACGAAAATCGAAATAAATGGTTACCTTAAATGTTCTATAACAATCTTATGGCGGACCGAAGTATTTAACAAATAAACCCATTAATGCAATTGTCTTATCGGATGGAGTCCTTTCATGTTAGATGTTCGCCTCCTATGTAGACGATGGTCATTTGGAGTCTAATTTTTAAACTGTTTTAGTGAAATGAAAATTATGTTTTTGGTTGTTTTGCTATTTGTTCATATACCGCATGTTATGTCATCATCGCAATATTGATCACTTATATTGCAAGTTTCCCTCATATCGTGCAGCCCTAAATGGTATTAAAAAATCGTATAAAGTTTGGGAAAAGCATTGAAAGTACATAAATAAATGTCTTTTTATTTTACTAGAAAAGGCAAACAGTTCAATAATTAAAGCTTAAAAAAAGGTAAACAAAAAAATCTTCATGTAGCTGTGTTTTCCTACAGCTTCATCAGTGAGCTCAAAGGTGGATGTTTTTATAGTTTCTCTTCCTCCAGCTGTTTGGAACAACCTCTGCACTCTGCCGATTTTGACTTGTTTTGGCAAAAGAGCATTTGAACATTTCATTCGATTTATAGCTCGCCCGACTTACTGTCCAAACAGCGACTCTCTCTCACTTCCACAGTCATAACTGAGGAATGTTAACAGAACCCATAAAGCCCTGCAGCCGTTGCTGTGACAAAGGGATGATGTGATAGAAAATGTTCACCGCTTCATCTGCAGTCTCTAGTTTCCAACATTTGCCCTTTAAGTGGAGTTCAGACGAAAAGAAAAGCTTTGCTGAAATCTTTACTGTCTGAAAAAAATCCATTTAGTTAAGATTCACTGCTTTCCAGTTTATTTTTCCAGATCAACAGTATTTATCTTATAATGGCTTTTAAAAGAAGTACATATGTGTGAACATCAATGACTTTCTTTAAGCACAGACCCCAGATGACAGAAATTAGCTTTTAAGGTGTTGAATATTTTTGAGGAATGTATAAGAAATTAAGAAATGGAAGGTCTGGGCGGAAGCATCATGCTTATCAAAACCTATTAAAAAAACCAACGATGCAGCTCTCATAGACACAAAACTTAACATCTAAGACACATATGTGCCCCAAACATGCAATCAGAATACTTTAAGTCATCTTTTGATCTATTTTAAAAGCGTTCCCAGTTCTCTTTCAATTATGATTATTAGCCAAAATCATAAAAACAGTGTTTTTTTCTCTAGGTCATAGTTTCTGCAGAGCAGCAGTAGTTCATTAGAAATTCCCCTCTAAAAAAAAAAAAAAAAGAAATTCCCCTCTGATATGTGGGGGGAATTGTTGGTGCAGAGCAACGCCGCCTCCAACTCCTCCTCGTTTCGAGCTCTTGAGCGCTGCGTATGGATTTTCTGTCACCCATAAGCTATTTTTCAAACAGCTTTTTTTCTTTGCTCTGGATTCACAACAATTTAAATAAAGAAATACTCAGAAATTCACTTTAGGCTTAATCTTTTTCTAAAATATCCTCCATCAGAAAAAAGTCACAAGGTTAAAAACATTATTTTTATGTTTCCTGCTACAGATATACATTTCATTAACATCGACCAATTTGACATTTTAACAGTAACTTACATTTTTTTACATTAGTAACTAATTGAAGATCTTTATCCAAACAATTCTAAAGTTTTGTTCCAAAAACAGAAGGAAGTCCACATTTTATGTTAGTTTTTTTCTCTGCATAATTCAAACATAGAAATAACAAATTAAATTGTTCCTCTCTTATTTTTAAATCATGACAGGACTCTTAAGGGCAAACTACTTTTAAAAGCTCAAACACAAAATGTTCAACTTTTTTATGCACAAAATCTGCAAATTTTAATATTGTTATTTTTTAAGAGTGCAATTATAGATTCATAGATAGTTCTCTATTTGCTCTTTTTTGAGGTTTAGGTATTGGATCAATATGTTTTTTTCACAAATTGCACTACAATATTGGAAGTATAGCAGAATTAATGTTGAAAATGGAATATGCAATCGTTTTTTTACCCAGTGTTCTTTTAGCTTTAGATATTTTCATTTTTATCCAATGGATCTCATTATTCTGTTGAATGTAGACTGTAAGAGCTACGAGTCTTTTCAAAACAAGCCTGTAAAGATTCAACAGGTGGGGGCAGCAAAAGCATCTTCCTTTTTGCTGCGTCTTCACCAAACCAAGCCTCGTTCTTGCCATCAGAGACTGATGGTCTTCTGTTCGTATCCCAGGAAAGACTGGAGAGCCTGAAACAGAGCATCGCTTTCATGTCGGGCCTGGACCCCTCTACCCCACAGGCGCTGAAGACAGAGGAACAGGGGGGCTGCAGAAAGGACAGATCCATGAGCACGGACACCAGCGAGCGCTCACGCACACCCAGCACTCCCAGGTGCTCCAACTGATGGTGGAGAATTGCTTCTCCACTGTAAAGCTGTCTTTTCCTCACTTACAAGCCGTGTCTGTACAGGGAGGGGGCTTCTGTTTTCCTCTGGAAATGGAGAGAATTTGGGGAATGCTGGGGGTTTGTTTCCTCTCACTGTTGGACATCTTTCACAGCTGCTTTGTTTTCTGGTGACGCGACACAACTTTGAGGAACAAGTTCAGATTATTTTTCAAAATAAATTTCCTTTTAAATGCAGCTGCTTTTACGTAAACGATAAATCCTCCATCCAGATGGATGATGTGTGAAGTGGAAGTAGACTGTGGGCGTTCAATAAAAAAAACAGATTTTTGTTCTCATAATTCTTCAGGTCTGCACAAAGTAGAAAAAAAACAAAGAAAAAAACCTCTTGGTTCATGGTCAGAGAGTCTCATCTGTCATCCCTCAATGTATTTCCTTCTGCAGACAGGACAAAGACGCCAAGGACGAAGCGGCAAACGCTGAAAAGGAGCTAGAGGAAATGTGCAAGGTCATCGCCGAGTCTGGAGGGAAGCTGTCCAACAGAGTGCTGCAGTGTGATGTGAGAAAGCAGGAAAGAGCTCACAGTGATGTACATTCTAGTGCTGTCCAGGTTCCGGTCACTTCCACGACCCCAGATGTTTGTGCTGGCAGAAGCAGTCGGCCTGGTTTCACTTACATAAATAGCTTAGACCTGTGGAAAGCCTTGAAGCTTCATTACATCACATTAAAGACCCACTCCGATGAAAATTAGGATTTTCGTGTTTCTAAATTGGGTCTTTTTCTATGGATTATAACTAAGGTGTGACTTCTGTCAAATCGGAGGCGCCTGTAGTTTTGAGATTGTTCTGCATTTGCTTTGTCAAAGATCTAAGGTGTCATTTTTGTTTGCCATCCATTGACAACGTTTTCCTTCCCAGCTGGAGTTTGTGAGGAGGAGGTCCGATGGCTCCACCACCCTGGGAATCCTCAACCCCGCCGATCCGTCAGTGGGGGGTGAGTTTTCACAGAGACTAAAGCAGACATGACCAAAGTCCCGCCAAATGTTTCCCTCCTTTTAAATTTCCTCTGGCCCGCAGGCTCCTGTTGTAAAACCAAGAATATGCGGCCCTCAGCAATTTCTAAGAACTGCGATTTCTTGATTGTGATCGGCTAAATAGCCTTATTATTAATCATTGTAAGATTTTGGATCTGTTTTTAAAGGGCGTATTTCATGCAAAATCAACTTTCTAAGCTTTTAAGTTTATTATAAACGTTCATTTCTCATATAAAACAACCACAAAATAGTATTTTGCTCCATTCATGCATCTCTAAGGATTCCTGTAAAAACCTGCGCTCTGAGCACCAGCCCCTCCCATTCCACGAAAACGAGCAGGGGCGTTCCTAATTTGTGACGTAGACCAGTAAGAACAGCTCCTTCCAGGGAGAAGGGGCTGTTCTCCACAGAGCTGGCGGTGATCAGCGATTCGCTTTTGTAAGGCACCACAACACGCACATCCGGCTGCAAAAGTTCAGATGTTGTTTGTTTTCTTGGGCGAAAAGCGGACACGCTGCTGAGGCCGACTCTAGTTTGGCGTCATGAAATGGGCGCCACCCACAAGGAGCGAAAGCCGGTGCCTCAGAGATCAAAAATCATTCTTTGGTGTGCCAAAGGGTATTGATAGGCTGATAGGCTTAAGAAACGCATGATATAGGCCCTTTAATTTGACTCCATGAGAGTAGTTTCTGATGTTTGCTGTAGCAGGATTTGGTTTGGGACGGTCAGATGTGCTGAGAGTTGGGTGTGTGTCGCTCCTGTGCAGATGCCGGTTACTGTCCAGTGAAGCTGGGGATGATGTCCCATCGGCTGCAGAATGGGGTCAACTGCCTGCAGAGCTTCAGAGAGGACAAGAGGAACAGGATCAATCCAGGTAGCAGTCCAGTCAGATGTCTTGCTTAAGAAGCTTGTTGGACAGACGCTGAACCGTCGTGTTTGCCTCCCTCCCTACAGTGTCCTACCTAAACTACGGGCCGTTCACCTCCTACGCTCCCACCTACGACTCCAGCTTCGCCAACATCAGCAAAGACGACTCTGACCTTGTCTACTCTTTGTACGGGGAGGAGTCCAGTCTGCAGGGCTCAGACAGGTCTGTGCAGACACACCCCAGCTCCCTGCCATTTAAGATGGCAGCATTCCTGTCTGATTACCGTTCAGATGTTCCTCCATCTCCTTGTGTTGACTGTAGGAGGTGAGCCGCCTCACTCTGACACGTCGAATTCTCTGATTCAGTCAGGCCACATTCCAACAAAAACAGTTTGCACGTGTCAACTTAAGAAAGTTCAAAAGCGGGCAGGGATTACAAATAAAATAAAATAGTAATTAAAATAGCAACTTCAGTATTTGGTCATAATTCTCTTATAGGAGGCTCCCCCTACCTTTTTTGTTTTAAGCTGTTTTTCATATTCTCACGCCATTTTTAGGGTTTCAACGCCAAAATGTTAGTGAAGACTCTCATTCATCCATGTGGCCACAATAAGATCCTGTTCCACATAGGGGAGGGGAAGGGGGGACGGGGTTGCTCCATGCCAACAATCCCGCCGACAACTCAGAGCTGAATTTTTTTAATGAACACCTGCCGCCCTGCAGAAACAATGTCCTAGAAAAACACTCAGGTTTTTTTAATTTAGCCTTAAACGGCATAATCATAACTAAGAGACCACTGGGACCGCTTTGAATCAAAAGACGATTGAAGGGGGACTTGAAAGCCTAAGCCACATGCACCTGTACGGTGGGTTGGCTCGAAGGGGTTGCCTGAGCCTGCAGGGGGTCCTAAAAATTTAGCGCCTGTGGCTCACCTTTGTCATCCTTATGTGGTATTCCAGTATTTGAAACGACCTGCCGCCAGCAGCATGCCCTTGGGAAAAAATTGTGCGTGAACATTACAACTTCTACGGGCTCACTGACCCCTCTGCGATCTTGATATTTGCTGTGGACCACCTGTACAGGTTTCCCCATTCTTGACCAGGGCAGTTGTGACCATGAAGGCTTAAACTGCTGCCGCCCTTTGTCACTCATTCTCACAGACCAGACAGGTGTGGCTCCGTGCCTCCTCATCTGTAACCTGTCACAAACGAGCAGCAAGAAGATTCTGAAATGCAAACCAGTTTCTCTGCACTGTTTTCCCCTTTTAGTTTATTACGCTGACATCCAGGCTGAAGGAGCTGAGATTAATTTCACATGTTTTCAGTATAGTTTTCTAGCGCAGCAGTGCTTACATTGAAGCTGATCCTGTCTTCGGTGCTCATTTCTCTTCCTCACACAAATCCTTCGCCGCTCGTTTCCTTCTGGGATGAATTGCCCGGTTAGCTCTCTAGGAATCGTCTGCAGTGCAGAAATCAATTTCCTACTGTTTTTTCTAAGTGGGTATTGAGCTCTGGAAAGAGTTGTGGTGAAACCTGTGATGAATGTTTGTTTGGCAGCTTGTCAGAATTTCTGGCCAGATCAAACGAGTATGTGTACAAAGTGGCTGACAATCTGCTTGACGCCATGACCAACGGCGAGCACTCCAGGACCCTGAAGGAGACGGAGGCGGCGGACGCTGTGAGAACATCCTGAAAATGATTTCAGCAGCTCAAGACGAAAGTTTAGGAGAATAAAACCAATCTGTGCTTCCCCTTTTTTTAGCAAACGGAGAAAACAACAAACTCCCAAGAGAACAAGGAGCACATGGAGGTGAGTCTGTGCTGGATTTTTATTAAAAATGTCAGTCATCTTTATGAATGTGAGCAGAGAAGCGACTCCAGCCGCGCTGCTGCTCCACCCGAGTGAGGATCCCTCATTTAATCGCTGGTATGGACGGCCTCTGCTGCTGCTTTCTGAATCCGCAGCTGTGTCAACATGGCGGAGGCCTGCTGGTAGCTGTGATCCTTCCACACATGGAAAGAACATTTCCCTTCAATCTGCAGCTGCTGCTGCGCTGCTGAAGAATTCACAGGGTCTGTGTTTTCTTTCTGCTTGGAGAGCTGAATCTTGTCTGCGGAGCGGCAGAGGAAACCCGAGCGCTGCCCTCACCTTCAGACACAGCGCCCCTCTGTGCCAAATGTTTGCTGCTCTTGGCGTCTCTCCAGCCTGCTCTCATCCCCACTCACTTATGGCAGCTTTTATTCTGATTGGGTTTGATTATAATGGAAGTGCAGAGGCAGCGTGTAAAATGGGGGAAGCTCCCAGGATGCCCCAGCTGTGAGCGAGGAATGCTTATTCTGATCAACGTGGTCTCTTCTCCAGGTCGCCGAGTCCCTCCGCGGGCTGGATGCCCTGCGCTCGGCTGCAGGCCTGCAGCCGGACGAGGAGCTCTCTGGGGGTAAAACCACAAAAACTTCAACATCCATTTCAGCCCTTTGAAGTGTCTTGTTGCTATTCCCTTTCATGCCACAAACACCAGGAAGGATGAATAGATACTTTGAATGTTATGAGCTTGAGGCAGCCATAAATGCATTTGCTGCAGATAAGCCTCATCGCTTGAGCAAAGAAGAGCGCTCCTCTTTGTTTTATTGTCATTTGGACTGATCTGGGCTCTGAACTCTATAGTTAAGAATGTTTAATGCCCACTAAACGCTGGACACTTATCTTTCTGAGATAGAAAACCACTATAAAGAGTGAGCATAAAACATCAGCTCCTAATGTTTGAAAAGACGAGACAAACGTTTCTCTGAGGAGATGGAAACTGATGGTAAGTTTAAAAAAAAAAAAGATCAAAAGGCATTCAGAGGAACAACTTTATTTCTTTTAACAGAAGATTAAAGAGCTCTCTCTGATGTTAATGCAGTGCTTCCACCTGTTATTCATGGTCTCCGCTCATCAGCTTTTGCTCTGTGTTGCCTCCATCAGAGTCCTGAAGAATGGCTGGTCTGTGTTCAGACTGTTACAAAATGTAACAGGAGGAAGTAAAAAGAAAACCCTCCACTATCGTTCACAGAAGCCCTGCACTTTCAGCAGAAACTGGACGAGACTACAAAGCTGCTGCGCGACCTGCAAGAGGCCCAGAAGGAACGCCTGAGCGCCAAGCAGCCGCCTAACATGATCTGCCTGCTGGCCCCGACGGCCAAGGAGCTGGAGCTGGGTAAGAGCCCCCCCACCGGCCCCACGCCACCTGTAGGCCCCAGCCGCCCTTTATTCATCCTATAAAGATGTGCTTTGTTTTCTCACGTTACATAAAACTGCAGTTGATGTTGCCATGGATACAAGATTTTTTTTTCCTTCTGGTTAACAGCTCTACAATCCTCTGGAGTAAACTAGTGTGCCCATTAACTCGTCCTTTTTTCAGCTGAGAAGGTGACGGGGAACCTCACAGAACTGACTGGTCAAGTCGCGCCGTGCGACGTGAGCAGCGTCCACGCCATCAGGAAGGCCATGGGCATAGCCCCGCCTCCAGAGCCGCTCATAGACCTGACCACAGGTAACCCGGAACAAACGCAGGAATTGAAACGCCTCATTTACCAAAAATCTCACCCAAAACTGTTTTTTTTTTTCTCTTTTTTTTTTTTAGTGCAAGACACAAGCGAACCGATGGAGGCCGACATGTTTGCCGCCATCGCTGTGAAATGAAGCCCCAACCGCCCTCAATTTAATAATTTAAGTTTTGTACAAACGGTGCTTTCTGTGGGATATTTGTATGCATTTCAACCAATAAATTTTTTTGTTTACTTAAATTTTGGTTGAAACTGTAACGCTTGGCATGAGTGCAGACATAAGAAAACATTTAATACATTCTGTAACTGTACAAAAGTCACATTTGTTCACAGAGAGGCCAGTACAGCGGTATTCACACGTAACAAACAGGACGTTGGTCTCAGACAGTAAGGCCACAGCAGACTTCAGAGGCACAGAAAGCGATCCAGTTCTGAAAGATTGGACAGAAGTCTCCTCAGATTTTAACCAAACGGAATAAAATCAAAGAGAGTAGATGAAACAGACAGATCCATCTCTTGAAGCGGCGATTAGAAGGAAAACGCACACAGAACCCTAAACATATGAAGCCTGAATCTTGATGGCGGAACATCAGAAATGTCCTGGAGCTTTTTAAGAACTTTTTTCATTGAGACATCGGACATCAATGAATAGAAACGCAGCAGAGTCAGAACTGTCTCCAAATGGTGACCTGATCAGATTTTTTTTTAAAACTTCCTATGTAACTTGACCGACTATTATACAGTAACTGATACAGGAAAAAGTACAAAAGTAACAAATCACTGCACAAGGGTGAAAAGGCTGATTGTTCACGCGGATGCTCTTCATCGCCTCCTGATATCTGCCAAACCGTGAAGCAGCCGATCTTCTAATTCCTCTGAACGCCACACTGCTTCATTGTGTTTTAGTGACCAGCGCGTCCGTCTGTAAACCTTTTGACTTGTGAGTATGAGTCCTTCTCCAGAGCAGCGCGGCCTCAGCTCAGCCCCATGCCCAGCTGCTTGCTCATGTCGGTGCAGACAAAGAAGGTTTTCAGCTCTCCTTTGCCCTTGACGTTGATCAGTCCTCGGCACTCACAGGAGTAACCCAGCTCCTGCAGCACCTCCGACGTTTCCTCCGTTACCTGAAAGTAAAGGCACAAAGAGACAGCACAATGTTCACTTTTTCATCTCAAGATGACACTTCTCACTTATGTTTAACCCTTGTGCTATCTTAGATGACCCCACACTTGCATTGACATGTTCTCCGTACCTGACAAAGGTGAAAAGATTTCATGTAATCATGGACACCAGTGAAAATCACAAATCATTGAAGAAAAAAGGTTCAGCGCACTGTCTAGTGGGTCTAGATGACCCAACTCCCAATGTTAAAGTGCTTAGGATAGCACAAGGGTTACAGGCCGTATCACACGGCCACCACCGAAATTTTGCGCTTAAAAACATAAAAATTGGTCATGTGTGAAAAACGTTCTGGTCTTTTGGGAAATCTTCAGATGCATCACAAATGAATCACATTAAAACCATGAAATACGAATAAACCAGATAAGTATACGTACTACATGAACCATGAATGCATTATTGCGTGGTTTAGATGCAATTCATTGTCAATTATGTAATTTTAATGTGATATGTACAACGTATACGTATGGAGCCATGTCAGAGTCCCAACTGAAACAACTTGAAAAGTTCAAGCTAAAATATCTGTGCTAAGCTGAAAAAAAATTAGGGGGTGTTTGAAACTTTCTGCAGATCTAATATAAGCTTCAAATTTTCTGTTAAGTTTCAAAACTCAAATTTCTGCTTCAAAACTTTCAGTGTAAAATCTTTTTTTCACTTTCAAACTTTTTCAGTTTCAAATCTGAATGTTTCAGGTTTGAAACTTTTGGCCCCTTTCTGGCACGTGGGGGCGTGGCTTAGTTGAAGGACCAATCAGAATGATGATGCTGGAAGCTTCAGGTTTGGTGCATGCACTGACTGTGAAAACTTGGATAATTACTACCATTTTTACTGGCCACTTTGTTCAGAACGACCACTTACGTACAGTAGTTAGTGTTTTGATATGCTGGTAGTAATTATGCAACTTTCCACTGTCAGTGAATGCACCGAAATGTTAAAATTGAAGATTTCTGACTTAACCCTTGTGCTATCTTAGATGACCCCACCCTTACATTGACGTGTTCTCCCTACCATGACAAAGGTGGATAAAGGTGGAAAGATTTCATGTAATCCATGGACACCAGTGAAGATCACAAATCATTGAAGAAAAAAGGTTCAGAGCACTGTCTATTGGGTCTAGATGACCCAACTCCCAATGTTAAAATGCCTAGGATAGCACAAAAACTGAAAAAAATGTGAAGTGAAAAAAAAATTAAACGTGAAAACATGAGTTTTGAAATTTAGTTCAAAACGCTTGCATTCATGCATAGTTAAGCACATTTAAACGTGTGTTCAAAATTAAATCAGGTTTAACTTTAAACAATCAGGAGACTAGCATATGGTAGTGACGTATGGATGGCGTCCCTTTTCATTCACGGAAATGCAAACCGTTGGAAAATTGAGCATGGAGGAGAAATGAACCATTGCAGTTTGTGCCTGGCTGGAATAATATGACACAAAGTCTTTCATATAGACCTTTGAAAGAAAAAGCCTGGAGCAAGATCTTTGAGATTTATATCAGATTATATATATATACTGTAATTTTTTCATGGCAAACATTTTACCAGTTTGTTTCACTGTGAGCTTTAGTAAAACAGAAGAGTTCTCAGAGCATACCTGAATCTTCCCCAGCTCCCCGGTGCTCTCCATTCTACTGGCTACATTTACCGTGTTCCCCCAGATGTCGTACTGCGGTTTTCTGGCCCCGATCACTCCTGCGATCACAGGCCCATGATTAATTCCTGCAAGAAAACAGTCAACATCTGCTCAGTTTTTGCTTTGTCAGTCAGATTATTGCAAGTTTTTTTAACAAATGACATAGAAGAACAAAGAGAACCTCTGACAGTGTCGATGGAAGGACATCCAGCAAGTTTTAATGTCATAGAAAAATACATTTATCTCAACTGAAATTAAACTAGAAATGTTAATAAAAGGACTGGGAGCCAAAAAATGTAATAATGTTTTTAATCAAAATTCTAAAGCAGTATAAGAATTGAGTCTTCCTTTAAAACAGTTTCTTGTCATTTTTCTTTCCCAGAGGTTTAATCTTAATGAGAATTCTAGCTTTATGCAACAGGTTTTAGTCAAACTAGATTATTTTCTGGAGGAAAATTAAGAAAATACATTTATTAAATCAAATTTTGGTCTCGTGAATTTACCTGAGTTTTTTGGTGGTGATATTGAACCTTGGTTAAGATACAGTTATGAATGGAAATAAAATAAACAGCCTTCAAAAAACAATCAATTCTTGACCCAATGACACTTGTCTTTAAAATGCTACGTTTCTGTTGTTAGCAGCTTTAAAAAAAAAAATCTGAAAAACTCTGATCGTTAAAATTAAGATGCATTAAACTGGGGTCATTTCAGAAAACTAGAAAATCCTTTTAAAATGGATTTAAAAAAAAAGTATCTGTATAAATAGGACTTTTTTTTATTGCTAAGATAAAGTGCAAAGGAGAGATCTGCTCAGAGCCAGAATCTGTATGCAGGATTGATGGACTTTTAAAAGCAAAGGAATAGTTATCATTCAAAAAAAAAAAAAGCTTTACAGCTGCTATGTCTCCAAAATAAGTTATGCTTCTTCTGAGCATTTCTAAAGTATAAAAGAGTGCCGTGGAAAATCCCTCTGTTAAAAACATATTTTGTCAAAAACTTAAACTACGTCTGTTTAGCATCAGTTGTCTCAGCTGCAGACAAAATACAGTTTATTGTTTCAAAAGGAAAACTCATGGACTGTAGTTAAATGTGGCAGTTTATAGTCAACCTTCAAATAAAGCAGATATAACAAACTATCAGTTTGAGTTTATGGCAGATGAGTTTGTGGTTTCGCTTCATTTCCAGGGACAGTTTACACTGAAATCCCAGCTAAAAGCCGACGCATGCTTCTGCTCAGACTGCAGGAGCGCCACATAAATGCCAGGCCCAGAGCAACAGGGGAACCTGCAGCCTGCATGTGCCAGCTTTAACAGAGACAGGGTGCACTTTTAGTTCATGGCAGGGTTTATATTCATGGCAGCACTCACCCACACGAAGTCTGAAGGTGTTAAAAGAATGTCGGTTGATGCCGTCCAGCTTGCCCATCATGGCGATGGCGAACTCCACCACATTCCCAATCTGTGCCTGCTGCTTGTCCCGGTCCTGGAGGATGTACAAGAGTCAATGCAACGGCTGTTTCCCCTCCCAAGCATCAATGTTGACAAGTTGAGACTTCTAAAAATGTAATTTGTAGATCACAGGGCTCCTCCTATGTGTTAAAAAGTGCAGGAATGTACAAATCTGCAACAAATATTTGAAAAAGTCTCAAAAACATGCTGAAGTTGACATTAAAAAGTCATAAATTATGTTTGGAGCATTGCGTTTGATTTTACCACAAAGACAAAATCATCAATCCGCTTAGCTCCATCCATAGTAAAAGTAGGAAAAAATTCAGATTGAAGGCCACACTGACTGACTGTTGCTGTAACCCTTGTGCTATCCTAGGCACTTAAACATTGTGACATCGGGTCATCTAGACCCACTACACAGTGCGCTGAACCTTTTTTCTTCAATGATTTGTGAACCTCACTGGTGTCCATGGATTACCGGTACATGAAATCTTTCCACCTTTATCCACCTTTGTCATGGTAGGGAGAACACGTCAATGTAAGGGTGGGGGTCATCTAAGATAGCACAAGGGTTAAAATGGTCCCAAAAACTTAGACTGCAGGATCGCTGCATCATTTCATTGTTTGGTTCGAGGGACCGCACCCAAGTCCTGCTAATTACGGTCTTAAAATGTTGAAATCTACACTGAAAAAGTACACCGAAAACGACAAATATCAGTACTACTAACATTAAAGCAAAAATCATTTTACTATGATGACAGGTAGAAAAATAAAATTCTGTGGAGTTTGAAAAAAAAGGTTGTATTTGGACACCAAAGTTTTCACTTTTAGCTCCACATAAAAATAATGCAAACAAATCAATGTAGCTACTAATCTTAGACATATTAAATAATCTAATTAGGAAAAAATAAACTCCTAACGTCTCTTATTGGATACAAGCACTTTTATTTTTGTGTGAGAAAAAGACATTTTCAGAGAATAAAATTGGCATTGATGTGGCAAAACCATAAACGATAAAAAATGGTTAATAAAAAAGTATTGTTTTTTTTAGAAAGATCATAAAGTATTTCAGTCAGACAACTCATACAGTAAAGGGGATTTATTTCTCATGTTTCTTTTAGTTTGGCATCCGGCTCCGTTCAGATACATAAAACAAAGATCTCCATAGAAAACTTTGGGTAATAACCCTTGTGCTATCTTAGATGACCCCACCCTTAAGTTGCCGTTCTATTCCTACCATGACAAAGGTGGATAAAGCTGGGAAAGATTTCATGTAATCCATGGACACCAGTGAAGATCACAAATCGTTGAAGAAAAAAGGTTCAGCGCACTGTGTAGTGGGTCTAGATGACCCAACTCCCATTTTTAAAGTGCCTAGGATAGCACAATGGTTGCACTACCCCTAACGGAGCTCACAGGTGGTTGCGATGAATGCAGAGCTCGTGGAAATGGATGACGGGGGATTGGACCGCACACCTAGAACTTAAGTAGGACGCTAAACAGGTGAGTTAATTAGACTGAACCGCCCGCAGGGAGGGGTAACCAGGTAAACGCTCTGCCTGAAATACTCCCAGGGTTGTTCATAAAACAAGTGTGTGCACTATAACTTAATCACTTTTCCTTTAACACTTTTACTCCATCCTTACAGAAATTATGATTATTGTTTGTACTTGGGGTTGTTGTTTATCTCTCTTAATAAGAACTTCTCTTTTGTTTTCAATTGAGTCATTTCCATGTTGGAAAGGCAGAAGCAGCAGGCAGCACCAATAGTAAGTCCCTAAAAGCAGCTGTGGGGTTGGTGCCTTGCTCAAGGGCTAAAAAAATCAATTTCATTTTTTTACACCTCCAGCTCTTGGGCATCAAATTGGCAACCCTTAAACCGGAAGCACACCACCTTTTCTCTCTCCTTGTATATCGCCACTAAAGCTCCATTCAATATTGGCATTTTTTAAATTTCTTTTTTTGTAATAAATAGTGAAATTTTCCACTATTTAGACTGACATTATAGGAGTCAGATTACTAAAACTTTATGGTTTTTGCAAATAAATATAAAACTGAATGTAGCAAGACATGGTGGTAAATTTGAGCAGAGATGTTTAAGGTGAAGTTACGGCTTGTCTGGACTCAGATGGTCTAAACTCAGTCTGACCCCACTCTAAGGCACCACCCGCCCTCACCTGATTGTTCTCCTGACCGGGGGTCCCGCTGAGGCCTGCGGCAGCCATGTAGGTGCTGCCAATTGTCTTGATCTTCTCCACACCGCTGAACTTTGGTTTGGACAGCAGCTGTGAGGTCACAGGAAAACATTGAGACACCCACATGGAAAGGCTGTCCATCCTTATATTTATTCCTGGAAACATTAAGCCAGCCTCACTTCCTAAAGTTTACTCATGAAACTCTTATCTCAGAGAAGAATTTGGTAATGAACAGAGGGATGGATCCCCTTCCCGTCTTTGTCCTGACCTCATCAAAGTCGGCAATGATCTCATTGAGCAGCCTCAGGCATTCCAGGCCCTCTTTGTTAATATCACACTCTGTGTAAAATTCTTTGAAATCCGGCACCGAGGCGAACATCACACAAACGCAGTCATAGGACTTGTAGTAGAGATCCTGTTGAAGCGGAAAGTCAAGAGAAAAGAGATAAGGATGGTTTGGCTTTCCCTCATGCAGCGTAAACTTTGACATGTTCCCACACAGTCGCCTAAGGCAGCAGCACTGAAGAGTCTCAATGCACAAAAATTTGGATTAGCCCCTTATTGTTCTATCCATTCCTGCTCTCATATTAAGGTTTGTGAGGGACTGATAACCTCACAGCTTGATCAGCAGCAGGTTTCATGGCAGAATTTATATTTTTAGACTTCGATCTGCAGGAAAATCCAATAAAAACTCATATTTGTCCAATTTAAAGTGCTGGAGTATCACCTAATTATAGTGCTGTTAAAGGACAGCATCTTTTTTTTTTATATCAAAGGGAATGCTGGGAAAATTCTGACTTTTAGGTTAGTAACCCACAACCCGGCAAACTGAAAAGTCTGCAGAAATATTACCTCGTTCTTCTTGTTCTCCCCGACAAACAGCGTCGCCACGTGGGCCGGAAGCACGTTTTCCAATAGGAGGCGGTTCAGGTTCTCCCTGGTTTCAATCTCATCCTGTTCAGTTCGGTTCTTGTACTTCAACAGGAAGTCCTGGCGAAAGCAGTACTCGTTCTGGAAGGCAAAGCGGCAGACGATGAAAGAAGCTGGTAAAAGTGGGCTAAAAATGCTGAAATGTGAGGAAAGAAGGAAAATGTTTCCATACCTGCTGTGAGATGATGAGCATGGTAATCAGGAACAGTGTGATGTATATGCAGCTCATGTACTGGGGGTGTTTAACAAGTCCTATACAGCTTAGGAGATCCATCAAATCATCTCCCCTACTGCAGAAAAACAAGAGCATTCCCGTTTCATTTCACAACGACTTTGAGCTTAAGTGAAATTCCGGTTCTCCTAAATGTCTGCATTAATTAGCACAAAAAACGCAACTGCATTTAAAATACTTCAGTGTTTGCATATTTCTGGTTTATCATGGAAAATGGAGGAAACAGCATATCAGCAGGAAATACTTTCTACTTTGGGTCCCACCTGCTGTCATTACAGCTGCTGTTGATCTGAGCATGGAGGAAGTCTCCGTAGGCCTTAAAATAGTCCTTGCTGCTGCTGAAGATGATGATGTAGTATGTGGTGGAGGCCAAGGTGAGGAAGAGCACTTTGAGCTCGAAGCTCACCCGCAGGAACACTCCACACGCGATGAGCGAGAGGATGCAACAGTAAACAGAGTACTGGAGGGCAGAGAAAGCACCAAAAAACATGCCTCCTATTATGTTCTGATATGTAAAACTTCAGAATACAGAAATGTTGTTGGAATTAGAAAATTTTTAAAGACCCACTCCGATGAAAGTATTGTTTTTGGTATTTTTAATTTAGTTCCAGCATTTTTTTTCTATGGTGGCCTTGAAGTACAAATAGTATCAACAAATTACTTGATGCAAAAACGAATATAAAAAAAACAGCATTACATTTTAGGAAACAAAAAAAATTCCAGAAACCAAAACGGAAAAAACCAAAACATTATGGAAAATAAAAGTTAATTCCAGAAAAAACAAAATGAAATGTTACAAAAACAAAACAATGAGAAACCAGAATAGGTGGATACTATGGGACATCGCTGATCGGATGATGATATCCAGTATCGCTTCATGCCAAATAACCTTCAGTTAAAGTGATGGTCATCATCCAATCAATGATGTCACATAGGACCTATCTTTACCGTTTGCTTCTGTGCTTCGTTTTCCAACATTTCATTTTGATTTACTGTAGTTTTTAAAAATGTTATTGTTTTTTTTTCTGGGTTTTTGTTTTGTTTTCTAAAATATAATGCTATCTTTTGTTTTGCTTTTTTTAATTTTTGCCATAATTCTTTTTTTGTGTCGAATTGTGAATCAGGAGCAAGAAAAAAATGCAGTTTGAAAAAGAACATATTTGTTAAGTTGAAAATATGCTGGGCAGGTCTCAAACTCCCTGCTCCGCTCCATTCTGATGCATCAATTTGCAGACAAATGGATCCATAAAGGTCTTTGTTTTCCTCGTCTGAGCACATCACTCCTGTGTTAGTTTCGCTCCATTGGCTCCCAGTTGATTCCAGAATCAAGTTCAAGATCCTCCTGTTAACCTATAAGGCCTTACATGGAATGGCCCCGTCCTATATTAAGGACCTCATAGTCCCTTACCATCCAATGAGAACACTTCGCTCGCAAAATGCAGGACTGCTTGTGGTTCCTAGAATTAGTAAAAGTACGGTTGGAGGTAGAGCGTTTAGTCACCGAGCCCCTGTCTTATGGAATAAACTCCCAGCTCATGTAAGAGAGGCCGACTCAGTTTCTACATTCAAAGCTAGACTGAAAACATTCCTCTTTGGACAGGCTTATTGTCAGACTAGTTAGTATTCAGAGATTATTTAACTTAATGTTAATTTGTTTAAATTAAACTTAATAATAACTATTTCTTTTAAAAGGCTGCTAGAAGTTGAAGCTGGGGTAACTATGGTGCACTGGGGTTCTGTCCTCTTTCCTGTTTTTACTTCTACCCTTCCTCTCCTCTATTCTTGATCATAATTTATCATTTAGTTCTCCATGCCTCTGTTTGGTGCAGTGCGATTCATGTATTGTCCCTCTTTTCCTCTCCCCTCCTGGGGAGTGGGAGTGCTTAGAGTGGGGTCAGACTTCCACGGCTGGATGAAGCTCGTCTGCTGGACTTTTATATATGTAGTTGTAGATTTAGATAAGTTAATTCTTATCTAAGATTTCTGGTAAATCGCCTGTCCGTCCTGGGGGAGGATCCCTCCTTCATATGGGCACCCCTGAGGTTTCTTCGTTTTTTCCGGAATCCGGTTTTTTTGGGAGTTTTTCCTTACCGCGAAGGGGGGTCTAAGGGCAGGGATGCCAGTATAGCTTAGTCAGTTTGTTAGTTCATTTTAGTATTTTTCTATTAACTCTTTGTATTCGTGATCCTTTTGATTTCATGTTTTACTTCGAAGCCCATCGAGACGACTGTTGTTGTGATTTTGGGCTATACAAATAAAATTGAATTGAATTGAATTGAATTGGAATCTGGCTCAAAACGGTACGGCTGGATATCTCCAATATTGCTCGCTATTTTTGTTGAACCAGTAGTTTTAGGTTTGGGGTGTGAGTGGCTTTGAGCTAGCGGGAGACTGCATAAACAGATGGGTGACGGGAAGTGGGTATGGGCTTACTCCGCACCAACAGTCCCACTCACAACTCAGATGTGAATTTCTAATGAACTACTGCCGGGGTTTCTGCAGAAACTATGTCCTAGAAAACAACACAATTATTTGGATTTTGCCTCAAAACGTCATAATCATAATTAAAAGATGACTGGGAATGCTTTTACAATAGAATAATAAAAGATCAGAGTGGGTCTTTCAAAAGTGCGACTCACAGGTAAATAGAAGAAATCAGAGCCTTCTTTTCCACCCATGTGAACAAAACACTGGAGAGTTGGAGAAAAAAAACGTGAGTGACAAGCAACCACAGGACATTGTCCTTTGAAGTCTGGTACGGCATCTATGAAGTGTTCCTCAGCTTTAAATAGCACAGTCGTACCATGTTGAACACCGCCAAGATAATGATGACCGCAGTCGTGACGATGGCCAGAGGCAGGCGAACGCATGGCCGCTTAACCACCGCCTCCGACACAGCCGGCAGCCACTGACACTGAGACAGCTTCTCTGGAAAGAAGCGCTGCAGACGTTTGGGAGAAGGGAAAAAAAAGAGTTTAGAGTGGATCCGCTCCGTACAGTCAGCCGTCCACAGACACACCACATGAGGGTGACTAACAGCTGACGGACCCATCAAAGAGGAGGTCAAGGCCTTCATCAGACAGCAGAGAGCATGTTTCTATTCTCACAAAGGTTAAACCTTTAAAAGGAAAAATGTGAACTATTCATTCAGCACGTGCACTCTTGTAAACCCTGCCTTCGTCATTCGCGTCAGCTGTCTGTGTGACCTACATAACTGTCCGCTACAATGTTACGGTGATGGTCTACAAGGGAGCTAGGTTCATATCCTCTTATAGATGTGCTTATGTGTCATATTCAGGAGCAATTCTGAGACTTCAATTCCCAATTGAAAGTAAAACATAATTGCCCAAATAATTCAAAGAAAAAAGGAAGGAAGTGGGGGGGGGAATTGAAAGTAACACATTCCAACTGGATGACAAAACCTGGGTTTACAGCATGTTTGCAGGTTAAATGACATACCTTTTTGCCAACTCAAACAGTCATGCGACTCATTTGCATTTAGTGCAAATCAGAACAGTTCTGAAAATAAATCAAACTTCAGAGAAAAAGGCGATGCTGAACACAGCTTCAGATACTGACCTGTATGTGACCTGCAAAACAGATGGCCAGGGTCAGTATCAGCACACAAAGCAACACTCCAAATGACGTCCCCAGCATCTGTCGACTGAAGGAAACAAAGCCAGAGCTCCTCACTCCATCCCTGCAGCTTTTATCTTTAAAGTCTCATTTTTTAAACATTTACACTTGAGAACGTTTTGGGATGAATTTAGGTTGTACTCACTCGTTTGTGACCAGCATCTGAACCACAAAGATGCAGAGGAAAATGAAGGTTGCACAGCTCACATAGTGTTTGAACATTGGCAAATCTAGGGCTCGGTACTTGGAGCAGGAACAGAAACAGAAGACATTTGAGTGGACGGCTCTCGCCGTGCAGAAACTTCTGAGCCTCTTTATTTCAAACCAACCTGTTTTTCCAGGTCTTTCTTTGGAAACCACAGAGCTAAACTTCCACTCTCTTCAGACTTAGACCACTGCCTGGACAGACAAGAAGAAAGATGTTAAAAAAAGGGAGATTTATGCAAGCCATCATTATTGCACAGCCAAAAGCATAAATAAAATCTCACTTCCTGCATACAAACTGCTGCACAGGAAGGATATAAACATTTCTGGTTTGTGGTTCACAGTTTGAGTCATGAAACTAGAGTACATTTGCCCGAAGATCTGGAACATCTGTACTGTGTTTGGCTTGAGGTTGAATCAGCAGTGGATCGCAGAGGGCATAAAAAGCGGCAGCACGCTGGGCTGATGCTTAATGTGATTGCTTGACAGCAGCTTGGCCACAACTTCAAAAGACGGCTGAGGGAGTTCAATTTTTAAGAAAATTGGGTGTTAGCGTATCAGCATTCCAAACTCTACACAAGAACAATGTTCCAAACAATTTTTTGAATTATCCTGGAGAAATGAATGACGTCAAACGTTTTAATATCCTCTGTGCAAAAAAGTGAGACGTCCCTGTGCCTTGACTGGATGACGCAGCACAAGTTTGCCGCTCTTTTATGATAAAAGTGTATGAAAAATTGTTTTGAATCACTTCTTCAAAGCAAAGCAAAGGGACTTTCTGAGATTTTTCCACTTTGTGAACGCAGAACTTACAATTTGCACCCACATGTAATATATAAATCACTGTGGACAGCAAAATAAGGCATTTCGTTGTACAAAATGTACAAATGACAGTACACGCTTGGATTTGGATGTTTGAATTAATAAAAAAATTGAATAAAAATACATTTCCAAGCAGTTTAATATCTTAAATATCAGGCTTCTTTCAACAAAGACGTTTGCTGGCTTCATCTCTTCATGCCCCACTCTTTTTTTGCCTCCTTCTTTACACTCAAAAAACTAATTTTGCCCTCAAATTTTTGCAAAAATATCAAGCAAATAAAAACTAAGCCAACAAAGCAAACGTATTCCACCCAAAAAAACGGGAAAAAAAGGTTCATACAAGATCCCTTTTTCAGTATAAATCAAGCTAAATCATCCGTGCGTCTGTGAGGCTCAAAGGAAACCAAATACGACCAAATCTTTGACTAAAAACAGTCTTTGAATTTTATCCAGAAGGTTCAGAGCTGCTGTTTTTCTGAACAGTTCATATTTCAGCTCTTTTTAGAACTCCCTACATTTTTAGGAAATTCTGTTTTTTAATCTCAAGATTTAATTTTTGGATGGAGCATCTTCTGTTCAGTCGTGTGCACTTAACACTAAAACACACTCTATGTGGTTAGTGTAAGACACACGTTGTGCTGAAATGTAAAGTATTGCAAATTTTATTTGTATTTCAGCCAGAAAAATACAGTTTTTTGCTGGAAACATTTGTGCAAAGTAAGACAGATTGAATTTTACAATACTACTAAATGAAATACTTATAAGCAATCAAATGAAAAATGCACACAAAATGACACACTTGCTGCTGAGCTCATCTATGGTGGTGGTCATCTCATTGTGCAGCTCCTCATCAAACTTGCTCTTCTGGGATTTGTTCCTAAACCAGAGAACAGAGACACAATTAGGCCACAGACTCAGGAAACAAAGCCTGATTGGAGAAGATGCCGCAGAACCTGATGAGGTCACGAAGGTTCCCCTGGTTCATTTGCTTCGGGGTCACATCAGGTAATGACAATGTTTGAGCATTAGTGAGGACAGAAAAATATTGTTTGTGCCTGTGAGGCGGGGGGTTTAGAGAGAGAGTGCTGGATGCATAACGCCGTGTGTTAGACAGTCCCCGTGGGATTCACTGGGAGGGCTTTTGCCGTGCTTCTGCTTGGAAACCCCTCCTCAATCAGGAAGGAAACACTCACACAGACACACGCAAAGACGCACACAGGCCCCAGTCAGTGATTAGTGTTAATAGGAGCAGGTCAGTCCACTCAACGGAGGCAGAGATTTTGAAGATCACGATGCGTTGCCCTGTTACAAACAGTGAGAAATGAAAAACGACGTGTCTGCCCACTGTTCAGGTTAGTGTTGGGGTAGAAGATTCTCCACCAAGGCAGTAGTTCTCACCCTGAATATCAAGATTTCTGGCAGGGCTGATGAGGAATCAAGACTAAACAGATAAGACTTGTGTTTGTTACTCTGGAATGTCATCCGCTGTATCTGCTTTGAGTTTGTAAATCATTCTTCACCATTAACATTCTCTGAATAATACCTTCAGGGATACCAAACAAACAGATAAAAAGGAGGAATATTTTCCAACGGTGCACCACAGCTCACCATGCTGGTGTTTACACAAGCCTCAATGAGCCTTTCACCATTAACTTTGTTTTTGTTGAGGGGAGAGATAAGCCAAAAAGGTTGAGAACTACTGCACAGACAGGGACGAGGACCGAGAAAGCCCCACTCACTTAGAGCTGCCGAACGGAGGATTGGGCAAGGAGAACGGCTCTTCAAGAGACTCGTCAATGCTGCCAGGGTCCAACATTAAAAACACAAGCACACAAACGTATTACAGGAGAGCAGCGGGGACCCGGGGTTGACAAAAATGCTGCACGGGCGAGAACGTGGCAGAAGGAAAGGAGGCCGACCGCTACTTTAAAAACATTTATTGAGACTGAGCTCACACATTTATACTTGTGTCAGTACTTAAATGCTTCTGTAGACTGAATAAATGAACAGAATCAGAAGTTTCTGCTGCAAAATCACACTTTTTTTATAATAAAAGACTTCTAGGTACTCGTTTTGAAAAATACCATAAAGACCACAAGGTTGTTTTTTTTTGTACTAACCAGGTAGATTCATCATTTATGAAAAAATATTTTTCCAATCCTTTTTTAAATACGTTTCCACTTCAGTTTCTATTGCTATTTAAACTTTGAGTTTTACTCATGTGCAATTTTACGTTGGGAGTCGGGAGAGTTGATGTGTGTTTTATAATTTTTTTTTTTAATATTGTTTTAAGCCTGTAAAGCACTTTGTGTTACTTTTGTATGAAAAGTCCCTTTTAAATAAAGTTTGATTTGATATTTGAACACTTTAAAACCTTTTTCAAATAGAAAAAAAGTGACCGCTATTTATAACTTTCCTTCAAATTTAAGCTTCCAGATCTGTTTGCTTTTCACTGCTGTGCAAAAACAAAACGGCATGAATCCATAGTGTATTACTATACCATTTACAAGTACTTTTCCAAAACTGCAATGACCAAAGGACAATTAAAATGCGTTCATAACACCACATTCTAATCACACTACAGCTAATGGAAAGTGATGCAGAGATAATGCATCTATATGGACAGATGGCAACGGGCTGGCAGCAAATCTGGAGGCCACATAATCTACTTTTGGGAGGAATTATTAATTAAATGAATGGAGAGAGGAGTAGCTATAAATGTTTATGAATCTTTGTGAGATAAGCTGCCCCTTTACGTTCAGTTTGTTACAAGCAAATGACACCTAGTCTTACCTTTCAGTGAGGTGGGAGCTGTGAGCTGAACGCAAAGGAATGTCCTGGAAATACATAAAAAATACATAAAAAATTTGATAAAATGTATTCGACGTGGAGGTTTTAAAGTTTTAACTGCAAAAAGAGGGCATCCTTTGCTGACTTTTAACATTTTTAACTAGAAACATGGAGGTCTGCAACGTTTAAAGACAAGAGAGTCCTTTGTTCCAGTTCCTTACTGACCAAAACTCAGCAGGAACCACCGAGTCCCACTTAACCCTTTTAGAATAAAACACTTTATGTTTATGTGGTTATTCAGCCATACCCATGTATTCATGTGGTTTTTAAATATGTACAAAAATTTATTAATAGTTTTATATAAATAACTTCAGTTCATTTAGTTTTGACAGCAGCACGTAGCTTTCAAAATAAGGTACACCTTGTGTCAAAACAGATCCTGCTGCTGTAGGAGATGTACTTGAGTTAAAAACGCTATTTTATATCATTATGACAACAACTAGATGCTATTGTGCAGCATAAATCAGAATATGTGCTTAACTCATTCAACATTTATTTAAATGGTTCTTAAAGCTAAAGCGCCACAATGGAGGGATATATAAACCTCAGGTTACAGACCCCTGGTGTAGTGCATTATCCACAGTCGCTGTATCCTACCATGTGGCGTGGTTTCCCATTAACAATGGCGTCCGTGGAAAAACCCTCCCGACTCTGAAGATGTGCAAAAGGTTTGACGGCACCCCAGGACTCGAGGTAACGGGTCATACGAACAGAGGCTCTCATCTTTAGACCATCATTCACTCGAGGTTTTGGAGCATTTCGGGGGTTCAGCGATGAATCCTTGGTCTTGGAAAGTATTAGAGCAAAAATGTTTTGACTGTAAAAAATGTAAGATGTGATTTGAACTAAAATACAAAAAATTCATTAAGGAGATGCAGAAACAGAAAATCGCCAAAATGACTCTTTCGAAGTAAGTATTCAACAATTTCACAGAATTCAAGGATCAAGTTGAACTAAAAGCTTGTTCTGCAATCACAGTCTGTGTTTAATGATTCAGTGGTTTCATGCAGTAAAATGTAAATGTAATCTGTGTTTTAATCCTATAAGTAATCGGATTACAGCAGCTCTTAATACAACACAATATAATGTTAGGGGGGAAAAAACAAGCTAAAATACATATACTTTTACTGTAAAACTATGTTTTAAAATATTTTTTCAGTTCATTTTAGAGGTGTAACATATACAGCAAATAGGCACAAAAAGAGGCAGAAAAATTGCTCACCCTTGGATCAATGACAAGGTACGTCTTAATTTTCAGCTCATTGAGGTAAGAGTCTCGGAGGTGGCCGTTACCTTCTTCTACTTCATAAGCCTTGTTCAAGTGCTTCAGCGTTGCTTCCGTGATATGAACTCGACTGGTTCAGAGAGGAAGAGAAAGGTTTGGTAAAGTTTATGTGCATCGATTAATCTTTTTTAATTGAAAGTTCCCTCAAGCGTTTTATGAATCGAACTTTAACAACTCTAGTTATATATATGTATTATTGGCCTTTGAAATATATTACGTGTAAATCTGAGATAATGTTGACTGTTCCTGGAAGGGGCTGTGCCCCCCTGGTCTACATCAGCTCATGAGAACCTGCTCGTTTTTGTGGGTTAGGTGGGGAATACTCAGATTAAAATACCGCTTTGGAGTCTCTTTTCATGAGGAATGAACATTTTAATACACTTAAAAGCTCAAAACGTTGATTTTGTATGGTGCAAGCCCTTTAACTAAACATTTCTGCTTTATGTACAGCTTTCTGCATTTTGTAAAAACTCCTAGTAAACAATAAGGAATGAGAAATATAGAAACTTGAAATGTTATTTGAAATGCATACACATATTTACAGTGATTTGTCAGTCACTGGTTTGGCAAGCTGTTCCACTTAAAAAGGTGAGAAAAATCAGGAATCTTCATCATAGAAGCACTTCGACAGACAGGGGTGGTGTCTGAATTCCTTCACTATTTACTATATAGTGCGTTCGCCATTTTGTAGTGCTGTCCAAATCTACAATTCCAAAATTGAGTGTCCTAGAAATTTCCAGAAGCCACTTAGAAAAACCAGTGTGCATCGAGGAAAAAATTGATTAAATGTATTATTTCTTTATAAACCATCATCATTTATATCTTCAGAAGACACCGGCTTTATGAATGGTCGCCACAAAAGCCCATATCAATTAGATTTTATCTTTGTGAAATCAATGAAAACATATTCACAGAATAAAAAATAAAAAAAAGTAGTGGGCATGATGTCCGAATTGCTTTAAAAATCCAGGACACTTGCATAGTCCTGCACCATATAGTGTTTTTAGTTGTTAGAGGTTAGGGTGGAAATTCGGACATAGTCAAAATGTACAACAAATAAAGAAATGACATGGTACGAGTTTTAAAGAATAATAGTTCAGAAAAACAAGTATTTAGCTCCTACAAACGATTCTGTCCCCACAGATACGTTGCTTCTTCTTTAGAAAGCTCTTCTCTCTTCCACTCGTTACTCGTATGAATGTCACCTATTTGAACAGGTTATCTGTATAAAAGACACCTGTCCACTCCCTTAAACAGTCAGACTGCAACCTCCCTTCCGTGACCAAGACCAAAGGGCTGTCTAAGGACACCAAGGACAAGATTGTAGACCTGAACAAGACTTGATGATCCAATTCACAATAAGCAAGCAGCTTGATGACAAGAGATCAACTGTTGGAACAATTATTAGAAAACGGAAGAGACACAAGATCAATGAGAATTGCCCTCCACCTGGAGCTCCATGCAAGATCATAAAAAGCAATTATTAAACCAGCTCTTGAGAGGATCTGCATGGAAGAATGGACCAAAAGCAGCAGCTACAGTGCAAACCTGGTGAAGACCTCCAGGAAACCTTTGACCTCTGTCATTGACAACCAGTACTAAGATGAACTTTTTTAGTGACCAAATGCTTATTTTCTGCAGTATTATTCAAAAAATAAATCTTAAAAAAAAATCATACAATGCCATTTCCATAATTCTTTTGTTTCTTACATTGTCTCTCTTACAGACCTCTCATTGTGCTATCTTAGATGACCCCACCCTTACATTGACGTGTTCTCCCTACCATGACAAAGGTGGATAAAGGTGGAAAGATTTCATGTAATCCATGGACACCAGTGAAGATCACAAATCATTGAAGAAAAAAGGTTCAGAGCACGGTCTAGTGCAGAGGTGGGCACTGAGGGCCGCATTCCTGCATGTTTACCAGCATACCCTGCTCTGGCATGTTTCAATTGGCTGGACACACCTGAACCAGGTAATCAGCCATGAGTAGGGCAAGACTATCTGGAAATCATGCAGACACACCGGCCCTCGAGGCCTGGAATTGCCCACCCCTGGTCTAGTGGGTCTAGATGACCCAACTCCCAATGGTAAAGTGCCAAAGATAGCACAAGGGTTACATGGGACAACTTGCAGAATCAGGGACTGACATACTTTTTGCTTTACTGTATGAATACACTCAACTGCAAAGATTAAGATGGTTGGAAGCCATTTCTTGATCTCATCGTTCAGTTTTAATGAACAGAATCCAACCATATTTAAATATTCAGATATAATTTCTCTTTATTATAATTGGCTGGGAACAAACCCCGTGTTTTGTTTTTGTGCAGAAAGCAAAGAGTGATTTAGGTCAGATATATAAATATACAAAACAGTGAAGCAACATATTCTAAAAAAAAAAAAAAAAAAAAAAGTCTATCCATTTTACCCTGGGAGGCCTCCAGATTCCATGTGATTGGCCAGAGTCACATCGTGTGACCACACATCAAACTGCCACTTTCTGAGGCCGATCACACCACAGAGCACGTTTCCTGAGTGAACCCCCACTCTCATGTTAATGTCTACTCCTGTGGCTTCCCGCACCTGCCTGAAAAATTTCCAGGCAACAGTAAAGTTTAGTGATATTAGCAGAAAAGGGCAGTTTGTGATCATGATATGTTAGCTTTCATACTTTTGTATGTAAAGTCTTGATGCATGTAGTCAGATTACATGTGCTAGCAAACTTCTGCATGTAATTCTGACTGAGGTGTGGCATAACTCACTTGATAGCTTCACACATGTCCAGGCCCATTTTGACACAGTTCTTGGCGTGCCTCGGCAGCGACACCGGCAGCCCAGACACACAGTAGTAGCAGTCCCCCAGGATCTTGATTCTCATGCATTCATTTTCCTGAAAATGAAAAAATACAACCAAATAACAAAACTAAGAATGAAATCAGAACAAAAGCATACAAATCAAATCAAATACAAAGCAATCACAGTCTTCTGGGATGAAAAGCGCCTCATCAGGCTTAATTCTTAACTCACGCTTAATCTGTGATGAGAAAACGGAATATTTCTGTCACAAATCTGAATACTTATAACCGTACTCTAATCTTAGTAATGCAAAAAATTTTCACAGTTTAGCGAAACCCACGATTCGCTAAAATTTACCTCACCTTTGCAATTTGATCAAACTTGCCAAACAGCTCATTGAGCATAATGACAAGCTCCTTGGGAGAACAGTCACTTGCCAAACGGGTGAAGCCAACGATGTCGGCATAAAGGATACTGAAACACAAGGATTTATTCAACATTTCAGAAAAAATAAATTACAAATGTGTTAAAAATTCAACAAATATTCTCTATTATGCTTTCATATCTAGTGTGTTTAAAGACCCACTCCAATGAAAATTATGTTTTTAACATATTTTTCATTCAGACAACTCTTGCAGTAAGAAATATTTATTTCACATACTTAATTTTCCCATTCTTTAAGTTGGCATTCACATCTTTCATTTGGCATAAGGCTCCGTTCAATTCCATGAGATAATTTTCCATAAAACTTTCGGGTAACAGAAACCCCCTCAACGGAGCCCACAGGTGGAAGCCGGGGAGGGTGGGGGGCGAAGAATGAGCGCTGAAGGTAAGAAAGAATGAACAACTGCGCACCTGGGCTTAAATAGGACGCTGAGCAGGTGAGTTAATTGACTGACCGCCCTAGGGGAGTAACCTGTAAAACACTGCCGAGTGTGCCTGCCCAAAATTACGACAAGTCGCTATTTGTGGCATTTTTAGCTGTGAGGTAAAAAGAATAGGCTAGGCAGGCCACAGGCTCCCTGCTCTGGTCCATTCTGATGCAGCCATTTGCAAACAAATATATCCATGCACGACTTTGTTTTCCTGATCTGAGCTAGAATCTGCACAGCTGGATAGCTCCGATGTTGCTTGCTGTTTTGTTGCACCGGCAATTTTGGGTGAGAAGCTGTAAGTTGGTTGTAGAGCGTGTAACAGATGCGTGATGGAAAGGAGGGGCGGGGTTGCTTTGTCTCAACAGTCCCGCCCAAAACTCAGAGGTGAATTTTTAATGAACTTCTGCTGCTCTGCAGAAACTATGTCCCAAAAAAATGACACGGGTTTTTAATTTTGTCTAAAAACTGCATAATTATAACTAAAAACCCACTGGGAACGCTCAAAAACGCCCAAAAGATGATCGGAGTGGGATTTTAATAAATATAAACATTAGCATGTTCCCCCTGTCCCCATCTCCATGCTGTAGTTTTTTTTTTTAAAGCTTTTATCTAAATCTTCTCTGCACCTTACTTTGATTCATGGTCACCTGTCAGATAAAACCAATCGACCCGTCTTTCGTTAACCTTCAGTCAACCTGATAATTGACTGATTAAGAGCTATGAGGTTCATCTGGTTCAATGCTGAGACAGAGAGCATTCATTAAGTGTCATTAATAGCCATTAGCTATCCACATGTTGAAGAGTGATATCCTAATTTGACCTTTTATTTTATTTATTTTTATTTAACCTTTGTTAATCCAGGCAAGACAGATTAAGAAAAGAAATTCTTATTTTCAACTGTGGCCTGGGAAAAGGCAAGAAAAAAAATTAAAATAATAACATCTTACAAGAGAGACAGAACAAAAATCAGGATAAAACAGCAGCAACACAGACAATCATAAAAATAATTAAAATTATTACAACCATTAGAAACTGTCTTTTAAATAAAAGTCTCCATTTATAGGTGTTTTTGTCCATTTTTCCAGTCTCTGGGTGCTGCAGACGGAAAGGATAAAGATCCCAAAAATGAGTTTAACTTAGGCACTGTTAACAGCATCAGTTTTGCAGACCAAGTGTTGTACATAGGAGACAAAGTGTGCAAAAGCTGACTCAAATAAGGAGGATAAAGGCCAAGGAGAGTTTTGATAATTAATAGCAACCTGTGGATTTCACGTCGAGTGAAAAAGGAAGTCCAATTTAGTGAAGAGTATAGGGAACAGTGGTGGTTTTTGAAGGGAGCATTTGTTATAAATCAAATGGCAGAATGGGAAAGAAGATCCAATTTGTTTTCAGTAAATGTTCACCATTTAAGTGAGAGAGGAACGCATTCTGTGAAGAAATCCTAATTTTGACTTAATCTTTGACTGCAAATGGTCAACGAGATTCCAGTGATAGTGATATCATTGTGATAGCCAGATTCCAAGATATTTATACTCTGTTACTTGATCTGGAGGAGTGCCATTAAGAGACCCCACATAGAAGAGAATGAGTGTTTAAGCCAAGGACAGCTCCTCGGGCTGTTTTACAGTGACTGGTCTCAGTATGAACTTCAAACTTCAGCATAACTTGATAGTGAACTCAGATAATCTGTCAGTAGTTGCTCGATAAAGGACAGTGTGATGTGACGCATTTGCTTTTGGGACTTCTCACTGATAAGAGCTCAAATCACACAGAAAAAAATAAATAAACAATTACTTGCCTTTGCAACAAACTCAAGATAACCAAAACGTGACAAGTGTTCTGTACAAATCTACTCAGTCTGATATCATGGCCCAGAAAGTACATAAAGATTGTAGAGAAAAAAATAAAAGCATGCAACTTTCAGCGGAGCTGTTTATGGCTCCGTCAGTAGAGGAACACAGTTGCTGCAAAATCTTCTCCTGTTCAACACTCTGACTAGTGCTTTGTCAGACTGCCAACACAGCTAACCACTGTTTTGACTGTGGTAATGACAGGGAAAAAGTGAGAGGCCCCGTCTATCAGTCAACACCTTATCATGAACCCGAAGAGAACATGGGCCGCCTGGTCACCACTGCCTACCTTAGCTCAAATATATACAACGTATAATGCCCGGACATTAAACAACTTACTAGCAAACTTGAAGAGAAACTGTTCTAAAATTCTAAGAAGGACTAACAAAAACAATGTAATAGCTTATTATTGACTCTAAAAGGTTGACTGTGGAAAAAGAGAAGATTTAATTATGTGGAATATTATTGATTAATTTGTAAAAAGAAAATGGATAGGCTTAAATAAGCATTGGCCTCTGTTCTTCAAAAATGTATAATTTTTATTTTTATTTAGTCAAATCAGGACTTTTTTCATAAGCATTGAAGATGGTGATTGTATTTTTTATTTGTTTTTTGCATAGTTTGAAATAAATCTAATCTAAAATACATACATATTTGCAGGAAATGAACTTCAGAAAAGACAAACTTTAACAGCTGCTTTTTTACTTTTTTATTTTGCATCCCATATCAACGACTTTATTGTTTTTGGTTTGTAACATGTTCTTGTTGTATCTGTCTGCTAGAGGAGGACATAAATCAAGAAAATCAATCTACAAACGTGCATTTCTGAGTATTTCTTCATTCAAATAATAGACACAAAAAAAAGCAGTTTGAAAAAGAGCTTAGAAAATACGCTGGCCGGGCCACAAGCTCCCTGCTCCGAGCTCTTATAGCAACGGGGGGGAGGCGGGGCTCGCCAACACTCCCACCCTAATCTCAGAGCTGGGAACGCCTGCAGAAACTATCTCCTACAAAAGAATAGGTCTCTTGATTTGGGCTAAAAATGTCTGTCATAACTTAAAGTCCACTGGGAACGCTTTTACAATAGATCAAATACGCTAAAAAGCTCAGGAGGAAATAATTTGAAATTTATTCATTGATTTTTGTGGGTAACAACTAACAATTGTGTGTCTTATCTTTGGTGAATAAACTTATTATAAAAGAACAAAAGTTTAGCTTCAGCTGCCCCTTGATCTGTCATTTAAAAAAAATTACGTTTTTTATTCATTCAAAGTTTAAAGTCAAACTTTTTAACTTGGATAAAAATAGGAAGTATTTAAAATGGTATTTAAAGTCTTTGTGGTTCTTACCTGACATTTTCATGCCTCTTTACATAAAGGCTGTGAAAGTTGTTGTCTTTGACCAGTCGCTGCTGCTCTTCCTTGTCTTTACAGTCTTGCAAGCGCTCCATAATCGCAAGCTTCATCTTCATGGAGATGTAGACAGGAAGCACAGACTGCAGCAGGTTCTCCTGCAAACACAATGACACAACAGGTAAATTGGTAGATTTGTTTAAAAAAAAGAAGAAAAAATTTCAAGAGAGTTAAACTACTACCTACTAAGAAATCAATGGATTAAAATACCCCCCCTCGAAAAAAAAAATAAAGTAAGACATTATTTTATGCTTTCCATGTTTTTCAATCTTTAAGCATTTTGTGGATAATGTTTTATGCTTTATTTATATTAATTTAAATTGAAACAAAACCAATTCAATTGTGATTTGATTAAACATAGATGTTTTTTCCCATTCTGAAACCAATTTCTGTTATGATTAAAAGTTAACAAAGGTGACATTTAATTAATGAAATTGTGAATTCTCACCAATAAAGAAAAAGACCCAAATAAAAAAGCATTTTTGACTTAATAAACAAGAAATGTTAATTCATTTAGTGAATCGTTTTTAAGTGAAATTAGATCAAACTAGGATTTAATCAAATTGTATTGGTTTTCTAGTTTGGCAGTGATAATAAAAATAAATGGAGTGAGATTATACACTCAATTGAATTTATAAAGTTTTTGCTGAAGGACATAGGAAATGTAAAAGTAATATTATTACTTAAATTTAAAAACTTAAAAATTTAATTCCACATTTACTTTTGAAATTTCCCAACATAGTGGAACAGAACTGTTGAATGAGTGAATGAGAAAAAAGAACTAAAAGTGTAACTGCAAAAAAACAGGGACATTTAAAAAATCTTAACCTCAATTAAAAATAAACTAATTACATAGACATTTAGAGATTTGCGTCTATATGAAGAGAAAAAATGTTTTTTACTCAGCTGTTTTCACAACAAAACTACTGCCTTAGTCACATGTATTGGTCACATGCACCCATACAGGTCCACCCCCCAAAAAGCCTCTGCCAGGTTTTGGGTTGTTCAGGCCCGAAGGTGTGGGATTGTAGAGAGGAGCGGCTGCATCTTAAGGGGGAGCGCAGGTGTAAATTGCACTTCCCTTGAGGCTCGTACGACCACCTTAAAGGACTTCATGAAAATGGAAGGTACGTTTCCTTGGGCAAGACACTGAACCCCACTTTGCCACTGGTCGAAGGTTGGCGCCAGTGTTCAGCAGCAGAGCCGCCATCATTGTGTGAATGGGACTGTGACTGTAGAGCACTTTGGGCCAATGATACGCCATACACCATTTACTTATGACGTACAGATGATGCTGTGCACACTACACTAGTGGGTGGTAGGGTGCGCTCACTGACTCCTAAGTAGAAATGCTGCAGGATGTGCAGGTGATATGCAAGTGCCTATTGGATTTCCACACAACCTACACTCTGATTGTCTCATTTCTAACAGTCAGGGTGCAAACAAGAAGCACACACTTTTCCCTTGAACAGCGCTAATGGGTTGCTTGAGCAGTGCGCAAGTTTCCATAGGAACCGGCTGCATCTCACCTACTTCACCCTTACATGTTGTACAGTCATTGGAAATTGGAAAAGTTTCTACTTAATTGTTTACACTAGCAATATGCTTATACTAATATATGTATCATTCTCAAAACTTTTGGCCATGACTGTGTGCAGCATGCCCGTACGAAAAATGTGCACAAATACTTCGGCTCTACAGGCTCACAGAATGGTCTACAATTCTTGACATTTTGTGCGGGCCACCTGCATGCCCTGTACATGTTTGCTCCTTTTTCACATGAAAGGGCAGTAGTGACAAAGGCGTTGACTAATACAAATGGTAAATGGCATATACTTGCCAACAAAAGGCGTATACTTGCATGTTGTATACAGTATGCAGACTCTAATACTGTATGCATGTACAATGTGCCACTCACATATATAATCCTTGTAAAAATGTGCTCGAGTTCTTAAACCATAGCAAGTAGACACAGCAGGAGACTCAGTTCTAACACATTTTTGCTACTTTTGTTTAATTCGATTTTAAAAGAAAAGTCAAGTTTTTATAAGTCCTCCTACAATACATTTCAAGGGAAGGCGCTGAGCTTCTCTTGCCCAATTTATGTGGAACACTGTGGGAGTTTTCGGTGCAGCTCAGCATTTAGCTCTCTTTGACTGACTGTAGACCCCACAGCCCCAGTTCAAACACAACAGGAGCCCTAAATGTTAACGATAATGTCATTCCTTTCTCTCCTGCTAGGCAACACTGAAGCTTCCCGTCAGCGCGGTTTATGTCTCGGGTAGAGCAAAGCCATGCCTAAATGGCAAAATGAGAAAAACAGCTTTTTAAAAAGCTTCAGAGACACTGTACAGATGAGCCTAATTTTGACAGCATCACAGGAAAATGCAGTCGGTGGGAGATTTGTTAGTCCCAGTGAAGCATCAAAGAGGATGTCACAATGAGGCAGGGCTGAGAAATGAAAGACTAGCATAGAGATAACAATTACTGATGAGCCATTCCATTTTCATCATTCATCCTTACTGTTTGTCTCTTTTTAGTTTATAATTTGACAAACTGCAGGGAAAAAGTTGCACAAATTTCCTCTTGAGAAAGTACATTAAGTATACTAGCAAGTTCTTTAGAAAACAAAATGCTGTTGAACAACCCTTATCTTACATAACCCACAGTAAAAGCCTCTGGAAACATTGCACCGTCTCCTTTCAAGCATCTATTTAACTGGAAATGCAACTGATAGACACATTTTTGAAGGCCGCTGTATTATCCCAACCTGTTGTCTCTTTTCTATCTCCAGCTTCATCCGCATGCTCAGGCACCTCAGAGTATCTTGAAAAGTCTGCCGTAAAGTTTTCTCCATTAGGACCTTGTGAAAGGCTCCCACTGCGCTGCCACAGAGAAACACCACGGCATTGGACAGAAGCTGCAGAAAGAGACGCACAACAAGAAATATGATGTTTGGAATCACAAAAGTTCATAAACTAAAGCTTTTCCTAAAGAAATATTCTTAAATTCAACCAAAAATGTAAACGCTGCAAATACTGTACATGTACAGTTTAAAGACCCACTCAGAGTGTTTTTAACATTTTCTTATGCCATTTTTCTGGTGATGGAGGACATACACTAAGGAAGTTAAGCCTAAAATTGCTTCTAAATTTTTCTTTATTAAAATCGTTATGAATCAGGAGCAGACGAAAAAATGCGGTTTAAAAAAAAGCTTGTCGGTGTGACTTAGAAAAAACGCTGGGCGGGCTGCAAGCTCCCATTGAGATGCATCCCCTTGTGGACAACTACCGTAGATTAATGTACGTCTTTGTTTTCCTGGTGTGAGCTGGCAACTGGTTTTCCGGCTGGATAGCTTCGATATTTTTTGTTGTATCCGTTTGGTTGGGGTTGCGAGGAGTTGTAAGCTAGCGGGAGAGCTTGGAAACAAAGGGATGATGGGAAGTGGGGGTGGGCTAACTCCACTGCAATACTCCTGCCCACAACTCAGAGGTGCATTTCTAATGAACTTCTGCTGCTGCTCTGCAGAAACTACTTCCTAAAAAAAGACACAGGGTTTTTGTTTTGGCAAAAATGACATAATCATCAGTAAAGGAACACTGGGAACGCTTTTACAAGAAATCAAAAGATAATCTGAGAGGGACTTTAATTTGCATAAATCAGACCAATGTCCTAATTTACATATCAAGGTATTCCATAAGCAAAATTGTTATAAAAAATGATATCAAACCATTTAAAATAAGCTTTTCTAAGACTCTTTCTTCTGATTCAGCTTAAATTTAGCATCTACTATTAAAAATGACCCCTGTGGTTGTGGGAAAACCTTTGGGCTCATAGAATTAGGTGCTGCTGCAGAATTGCAACTAATAATTCATTTTTGTAAAGCTTGCGAAGGCTTTTATACTTTAATGAGGTTGTAACTCTCCTAAACACCGTTAGGGCGTTGCAATCCTTAAAACAACATCTGATGCAAGTTCTAAGATCAAAACATAAGAATGCTTTGGGAACGGCGGCTTTTGACGTCACTGATCCAAAACTCTAGGAGTCCCTTCGCACACATTTTATGTTTGTCACATCTGAAGACTTTTTTTTATTCTCTGGATTTTAACTCGCAGAAGCTTCATGATACATTTTGATTTTAAATTATGTTTTAACTTTATCTTTATATACTACATATTGTATACTTGTTTATCAAATTCGGTTCTTTTTGAATGCTTATTAAATAAATATAACTTGATTGACTGAATCTTTCAAATGATAGGATGTGGCAGAAAGTTTTGCAGTTGTCATTTTTTAACTTTTAACTTTGAATATAACAAATATAAACACATGAAAATACTGAAATGTCTCTTGTTTACTTCAAAGGTTTATAACTTGAAAGGTTTTCTCCTGATCATAGAAAACAAAAGGATGGATTAATGCTGGAGTTACAGTGTCAAAACATTACAGATGAACCTTAAGGGAAACTTGTGGGAACTTTTGATTTAAAAAAAATAAACAATACTATTTAAGTGCTAACAACATTTTTTTCCCTTTTTTTAAGTATTGACGAAAATTTTCCAAACATTTTTAAAGATTTTCTTTCATAGGGGCAAAGGGTTGGTTTCAATTTAAATTATGTGGCTACCTTTTTTTAAGCACTTTAAGCTGCTCATAACATTAAAAAAAGCACTTTTTTTATAAATACAGTTTGATTTGATTTAGAATGAGAGCCTTTTTTAACCAAATTTACCAAAATGTTTATACAAAAACACATACATTAGCAGACAGTGAGTAACAAGCATACAGGTCTTTACTGCTTCACCTGGTTGGTAAGATATTGGGTGGAGTCAACGCTGTAAGTTGTGAGGCGCAGTGTGAGTACCAAAATGTGAGACAGGGAGGAGATGGCACTCAGCACCACAGCGTACCATAACTGGAATGGCAGCATGGTGTACACTGTGAAGATGATGAAGAGGAAGAAAGGCACCTGAGAAAATAAAGAAAGACATGAATGTTACTGTGTCCTCCACATTTTCACACTGAAAGAGCCAATAGTTGTGTCCGAATTCCTTCCCTACTCACTATCTAGTGGGTTCGCCATTTTGTTGTGCTGTCTGAACCTACAATTCCAAAATCGAGTGCCCTAGAAATTTCCCAGAAGTCTCTGTAAAAAACCACTGTGATGCTCACTAGATTGGTGAATATAGACCACAATGCATTGTGTCTGCACAGTTTATGCCTAAACATTTATTTAAATGTAATTTTTTAATAAACCATCAACGTTTTTACCTTCAGAAGACAACGGACTCATAAATGATCGTCCCAAAATGCTCCTATCATTAGATTTTGTCTTTATGAATTTGATGACGTCATATTCGCCGTTTTAAAAAAAAAGTATTGAGCATGGTGTCCGAATTGGTTTTAAAATCCAGGGCACTACATAGTCCCGCACTATATAGTTTTTTTTTATCAGTTAGGGATTAGAGCAGGAATTCAGACATACCCAATAACTTCCAAAAGTATTGGAAAATCACTGAAAAATGTCTTTACTTAAGACCCACTCCAATAAAAATTGTGGTTTTAACATGTTCTTGTTGCATATTTTTGATGATGGAGGACATACATAAAGAAAACTGATCTTTAAATTGCATTTCTGAGTATTTCTTTATTTGACCAATGTGAATCAGAAGCAGAAAAAAAAAATGCTGAAAAACATAGTATTATTTACATAGAAAATGCAATGGACGGGCCACAAGCTCCCTGCTTCACACCATTTTGATGCAACCCCTTGTAGGCGATTCGATCCAGATGCGTTGTTTTCCTCATAAATAAAAGACTACTGGAAATGCTTTTTACAAATGATCCAACTATGATGGGAGTGGGTCTTTAAAGAGTAAATGACCACAACCATTCCGAATCAAAATGATCGTCTCTTTACTTAGAAGGTGTGGTACCTGGTCCCAGGGCATGACGATGGGGCTGCTGAACATGAAGGTGTATCCTAAGATGAGATGTGTGGCCCAGACCACCAGGCCCAGCAGAAGCCTCCATCGCTGTGAGAGCAGCTCCGTGCACACCAGCACGAACACCACCAAGAAGACACTCAGGCTGCCGCTCACCACGCCCACAAAGGCACAATGTCGCCCTGCACTCTGAACCGTCAACAAGAGGGAAGAATAAACACACGTTATACACACGGCCATGAAGAATTGTGCAGTCTCTTTTTGTGCGTGCTTATTTGTGTACACACAGTTTGACCTTTTTGCATCTGCTGTGTGAGCCGCCCACACACTGGTATTTAAAAGTGTTAATTGAAGTCCTTCTAAAATAAGGTGTCAGCCTTAATAGACGACAGCTGACAGTTTCACACAGCAGTTTTAAAGGCAGAATTAGCACAATAGAGTAGAAAATATGAACCGTCGACAGAAAGAAGGCAGCAGAAAAAGGCATCTCACAGCACAATAATGATAACATATAGATATATACAAAGATATGTTTATTTTTAACATGTGCAACTTAAAAGATATTATCTCTATTTAGTGCATGAAAACACAAATGTTTTGTTCTTTCATATGTCCTTTGCACATGGCTTGCACATTTCTGATGACTTTCCTGGATGAATCGTTGAAAATAAGATGCCATCTGAAAGAATGTGATTATCTTGTCCGTGAATGCAGCTGTAGCAGCAACAAGTGTTGCTTAATGTGCTTGCATAATGAGGAAATGTTTTGGGAGCAAGTGGGAGCAGGAGTGGGAGTTGGAGGGAAGCACTAGAGAAAACAAGGGGTTAAAAGAGCACAAGAATGAGGCAGATGCACAAAGTCAGTGTTAATAGATCTCTAAGCAGAGAAGGCCATCTCTGCATTGTACGCTGAGCTTTCTGGTTACCATGACAGCACCGGCAAAGAAAGGATCTCAACTAAACCACTTTCACTTTCCTGTGAAACTGTATTTCTTGATGTAGCCTTTTAACAACAAAAAAAAGAGGTATATTTTTCATCAGGATTCAAACTGGACAGACAAAAAAAAATTAGTTTAAACAAACTAACAAAACAAAACTGTTTAAGATATCTAGTATTTCCTTTTTTCTTGAATATTCACTAACAAATGCAAGGGCTTCTTACAACAAGCCTCGCGTTAAGGAATTGAATTCATTAGCAACAGAATGTAGACAGGTAGGGAGAAGCATATGGAAACAATTTAGGTTATAAGAGAAGCACACCACACTAATCTCCCCATGCAGCCTCTTGAAGCTGATCTAAAACACACACTATAATACAGCTTTACGTCACATGCAATCTCCAATTACCATCGCAGAACTGAGATTTCCTCGAAACATCAGAATAAGGCTCTCCTGGCATCCAACCCAAAAGAGGAATTATATAAGAATATATTGACACTGCACCCCCCCATCCCTTCTGAACAGTGCTGTGGCTCCCCTTTCCATTTAACAAGTGTTCTTTATGTGCTTCTTTTTTTTTCTCTCCTGCCTCTTCAGTACCGCTGGCAATGCTCTCACCTCTGTGTCCACTTTTGTTTCATTAGAAAAACATGGAAAATGGACAAAAACACTTCAGGAAATGATTTTCAGGGGTATAAGGGACTTTGGTATTTACAACGTAACGCATGTAAAGGTATATTTAAATCATTTAAGGTACTTGGTTCAGTCTAAAGATGGATTTTAAAAGGAGAAGTCATTTTAAAAGCTAGAATTGTATAAAAAAAACACACAAACAGAAGCATGTGCATGCACGTGACTGTCCATGCATGTAAAATTATTAGAGATATACAAGAGGAACTGAGCCATTGTGTCAGATGGAAACAAAAGAATAAGGGAGTGTGCCACAGCTTGCAGCCACATAATAGGAGGAAGGTTAAGCTGGCTTTTCCAAGAGGAGAGAGTAATATAATCTTTGCTGACAGAAGCTGTCAGATCACTATATGACTGGCTGGACTCACTGAACTGCTGCTTTTCATGCCAAAATCAACAGCATGCTCCCAATCTGCAGAACTCACAGAAGCACCATTTCCCCTTTTTACAGTCCAGCAGACACATTGTTTTGTCAAATTCAACATTTTTATATTTCAGTTTCCAAGATTTTCAGAACAATTTCCTGCATCTCTATCTCTGTTACTTTGAGCTCAACGGCAGTCACCAATACAGCAAGTTCCTCTCAATTGTTGTTTTTGTTTTTTCTCTAAAGCTTCAAGTGTTAAATGTATGCAATTTCAACTGCACTTCAAGTTTACATTTTCTTTTTAGAAAACATTTAGTTGTTGACCTTGACCCATGACTCAATAGAAAATGCTCCACCCTGTTGGATGGCTGAGGGAAAACTTTCACAGATCACTTCTAATCTGGTGAATAAATTTGTAAATACAAATCTGTTTTTGTGCAACTAAAACTTTTTTCGAAAAATAAACTAAACCCCAACTCAATTATTCTTAAACTCACCAGTCCAAGGGCAAAAAAGAGGATGAGCAGAGTTCCACAGGAGAGGATGGAGAGGCCCAGCAGGAGAACCAGCGGCTGATACTGGCTGATGCAGGAGAATTTGCGGTAGAGTGCCTCATTTTTGAGCTCCTGGTTGTTCAGCAGGTACTTTCCCTTGGTAGGCATGGCTAACACTTCTTACAGAGGCATTATGGGTTACAGACAGGGTAGAACTCGGTCTCTACAACTTTTTTTGTGATAGTGGACTAAACAGTGATGAAAAAAAGTCCAAAACTGGATTAAGGAACACATTGACAGTTCATGAGGACGAAGAGAAAGTTCATTTTTTTCTCCACAGTGGCATCTTGTTCGATTTTCCCCAGACTGCTTTGTTGTTGCTCTCCTCACTTGCTGTCCTTTCTTTCTGTCCTGCGCTCCTCTTCTCTCCTTGGCTGATTCTTTTGTGTCGTCTATCCCCTGTCTGGTGTTGGAAACCAGACCCGCTTCATCCTCCGCCAAATCCTGCCTTGCTCCTGTCAGTGGGTTAGAGTAATAAGCAAGGGGCTATGAGACACAGAGCAGGGGAGGGGATTATACGGAGGAGTAGGAGGGATATGGAGGAGGAGGTGGAAGGAAAAATGGAGCTGATGAGGGCCACAACAGAGGTCAAGTGTGATTCCAGCAGAAGGGGTCAGCTGCTGCAGTATCAGAAGCACCTGCAAAAAAAAGAACACATCAAAAAATAGAATTGGATGACTTTATACTCAAGCAAAACCATGTGTATTCAGGCTTTTGATGTGACTCAGCACTGTGAGAATGAAAAATATTTATCTGGGCTGCTCATGAGTGTAAGCTTATTCATAAATGGACCACACAATTACAGCAATCCATAAAGCATGGTCACCATTTGCTGGAGGATAAAAGCTCATAACCACAAAGCTACAATGCAACTTCACTGGCAATGGGAAAAGTCAATTTAATTCTATTAGATTGAAAATCTTTTTTTTTAATATTCTTTTAAAATATTCTTCTCAACAAGCATATTAAATTATAAAATAGATATATATGAATGTGGAGGTGCAGGTATGAGAAAACATAGACTGCAATCTTCAGCAAGAAAAGGGCCATTTAATCAAGTTTCTTACTGACCAAAAACCACTTAGAGCAGCCAAGTTCCCGAAAAAATACACTTCATTTATGTTGTTGTGGCCACTTATTTATAAAATGCACCTTTTAAATAGTTACAGCATTTGAATTATAAAACATATTTTTCTATTTAAAACAAATTTCCTTTTTTTTTACTTTTTGAAAGTTCCTTCCAAAATTAAACACTTCCTGTCTCAAATAAGATGCCACAGCATCTTATTTGAATTAAAAAATATAAAAAGTCAAACTTTCTGTCATTATGTCTTAATGCAAAAACAACATTGATGGGGAATGCTTTTTTTTATCTTTACATGTAACTGTAATTATATACTTTCACTTCGACTCTTAACGGCAAGTAGAAATTGTTGTGCAGCAGAAGATCTGAATGTGTTCCTTAAGTTTATTCTAAAAAAAAGAAAAAAGAAAACCCCTTCAACTTTATTTTGCTGTTATCTGACATGTCAAAAATCTAAAAATAAATGAACAAAACTCAATAAACTAAAACAAATGAACCAAAAACTACCAACCCATTATTTAGTCAAATTATTGGCATTTTTCTTAAAGACAAGGAGCCACAATTGATGGATAAAAGAGCTGCATGAGGCTCTGGAGCCTCCGGTTTAAATGATTGCATTTTTAGCACATGTGTATTCTTGACACATTAAATAAAAACCATAAAACCTGTCATTTACGCTTTATCCCATCGAGAACAAAGGATCCGCTTCAGGCTAAAACCTTTTTTTTTTTAAATTAATCTGGAACACGATGAAAGTTCTGCGCGCACATTATGGATGTCGAATGTTCTTCTCACTTTAAACAATTAAAGGCTTTCAGATGAACTGAAAGGGACTATAATTGATTTATTCATTACAGATGAAACAAGAGGAAACCAATAGAAAAAAGAGGAATGGATTCGATTATTGGAGACAAAATATACATTTAACTATGAAAAAGAAAAAAAATGTTTTTTAATTTTTCATACAATCATGTTTTCAGTTAATAGGACATTGATTCATACACTGCTGCCAGAAGTCTGCAGAAACGGTGAACTTTGCTCTACTGTCAATAAAAAACTCATTTCCTGAAATTGCTCTGTTCCTTTGTGTAACATGGCTTCATGTTTGTTCGACGCATCACAACAGTAAGGTGCTGTAAGAAGAGATCAAAGGAATAATGGAGCGGAGAACGATATAAGAGAGGGAAACGCTTACACACACACACACCTCGGTTTGTAATGCGGTGATAAAATACACTGTAATGACCGAACCAACGCTTCTTTACAACCACTTCTTTTTTTCCACTGATGATGCCGGACAGAATGCCTGCCATCCTATCGGGTCAGCCTCCAGATAACTCACCAATGACGGCCTAAAGGCAGTAAAAGCCCAACACTTGTATCAATAAAAACCACCTGGCCTGAAATGAGGAGGAGATGTTTAGTGGCTGGTTATGCGAGGGTATGGGTGCATTTATTCAACATACATCTTAAATCATGTTTCTGTTTCAGCCGCGACTTTGCCTGAATACAGCCGAGATAGCAACCCATGACCCCAATCAGGGCCAAACAGCTGGTGGTAGAATGGTTTGAATCGGGATGCTCATTTGAGTTATTGTAAAAATCTTTGTGAAGGGTGACCTAACCAGGAATACATGTCCTCTCTGGTAATTGTAAAATGTTTTGATATAAGATTTAAAAAGCAGTGGTAAAAATAGAAAGGCAAACACAAAGAAGAACACAGATTAGAACAGGGAAAAGTATTAATAAAGATTCAAATTATCATTAGAAGGGACAATATGTCACCTTATTTTGGATTTAACCAATTGAAATCATAACGGAAATTGTGCAATCTGAGAACAAAGTGTTCAATTTTTATTTTTCCCACCTGTAAATGTATGTTCCTCCTTAAAAAGCAGAGAAAATGTTCTTTGGGAAAGAATACCAAGCATCTTCCCACTATTCCACTGTGAAAATCATCCACTGCAAGCTGAAGCTCAGATGACTCAAGCACTTCCTTCTTAAGAGGTTTTTTGTCATCATTAGAGGACCATTTGACACTGCAGGAACTCTCATTTAGCAGATGTTGAATATCCAGGCCCAGACTGCACTTTCTACGCTTCCTCTCTAAAGTTACCATGGCAAAAAGGCAGAACCATCTGACCTGCGGTTACGTTTTGGCGCCGAGCTGGGAGAAGAGACAAATCTGTACGCATCAGTGGAGACTTTCAGAGGGCCTGACTGAAACTGTGCTGAACCGAGCGTTTCATAAAACAAGCTTGACAGTTAAAAGAATCGCATAACACCCATTCAGAGCTAAATCGTCTGAAAGCTGCCACTGATTAAAAGACAATGTCACTGTCTGCTTTTTTTTCTGCGTATTAGAATATCAAACAAATGAACAAGGGTTTAAGTGTTTGATAATTTATGTGACCTGGGGTTGGGGGTTATAAAGATAAACTATTTAGAAACACCACAGAATGAAACTAATGAACCAATGTAATTTTTTCTACTTTACAGTCTTTACTTTGAATTTTGAATTTTTTTTCAAAGAAATTATGAATTCAGGTAAGTATCCATTGTTTTCTGACTTTCAGCTAACAGTATCCGAGGATGTAGTTAGATAACCAGCGCTGCGCCCAGTTTAAGCCCTTTCACAGGGACAATGACAAAGCGGGCTTTTTCCAAAGCAAATGCCTTTGCTTCTATGGTTGGATTTGAGCGCTATTCAGAAGGGCTGAACCAAAAAAAGGGGCAAAAAGCGATCCATGTTAGAGTGCCGAACACAATTCGCAGCTGGCATTGCACAGGCTCAGGGTTAGAGGTGCTCGGATAGAGGAAAGACCACATTTCTGGTGCTTTAAACATGTTTTGTGGCATTTTTTTCTAATGATGGAGGACATTAAAATTGCATTTCTGAGTATTTTTATTCAATTCGTTGTGAATCAGGAGCAGACAAAAATTGCATTTTTAAAAAGAGTGTATTCATGACATCACAAGCTCCCTGCTCCGCTCCATCCTGATGCATACACTTGTAGACAACTCAATCCATGTAGGTCTTTGATTTCCTCGTCCGAGCTGGTATCTGGCTCAAAACTGTATGGCTGGTTGGCTCTAATGTTGCTTTGTTGCACTGGCAATGCTAGGTTGGATGTGGGAGGGGCTGCAAGCTAGCGGGAGAGTGTGTAAACAGAGAGCTCTCAGTTATGGGTGACGGCAAGAGGGGCAGGGTTGCTCCATGCCATCGGTCCTGCCCACTACTCAGAGGCAAACTTCCATTGAACTACTGCTGCTCTGCCGAAATAATTGACTTATTCATTCATCTTCTTAACCCGTTTTGTCCTTTTCGGGGTCACCGGGCTGCCGCAGCCTATCGCAGCGGACATCCTGGACAGGTCGCCAGTCTGCCAAAATTACGTCCTAATTTTTTGCTAAACGGCATAATCATAATTAAAAGAGCACTGGGAACACTTTTACTATACATCAGAAGATAATTGGACTGGGTCTTTAAACAGGTCATTGTGAGTGCTAATTAAAGTTAAAATGTTACTAAAGTCAATTTTAAAACTAAGTTTTAAGTCACTATGTTCAGCGGTGTTTAATTAGCATTTGGAACAGTCAAACCATGTTTGGATGAAAATAGTGAACACTTAAACAAGCCTTTCTATAAAGCAATGATAAAGCACGGATTAGATTCTGCTTCCCTTTATTTTTTCATTCCTTGTCCTTTCCTCCACATATGCTGTCTACTAGTATTAAATTAGCTCCTCTCACCAAGAGATATCTAACACTATTAACAGGATGCTATTTCTTCTGGGTTTGAGGCTTTAAATGCCACTGCTTATGATGAATACAGGAAGTGGAAGCAAGAGGACCATGGATGTTGGCTGTTTTTGCTCAAACGCTCTACATGTGCTTCCAAAGGCACACAGACAGAAGTGAGGCCATCAATTGTTATACTCGACACAAACAGCGCTTCCAACAAGAGTTTATTGATTTAAAGATCCACCGAATTTAAATCTAAACATATCATTCATGAGACAAATCCAATATTGAAATGGCCCTGATTGGATTAGCCCAACCCATTTCCTTCTCATGTGCCGTTTGGATATGAAAACACCTGCAGTCTCACAAAAGGAAAATGTTGCTTGCAGTGACCCTAGTCCTAATAACCTTAAAAGCTAGTTACACAAAAGGAGAAGTTTGGCTGAACTAGTCCAAATGCATCAAAGTTTCAACTATAATCTTTGTTTCAAATAGAAGAAATCAAGAGCTATTGAAAAAATCTTAAGGCATGATTCTGTGTTGAAGCCTAAAAAGAAATGGCACAAAATAAATAAGAAAGGATTTGGTTGCAAGCTGGCCTTGAAAGTAAACAGGCTTTCCACCAAACACAAGACAGATAAAATATAAAATACAAAAATAACAATTTGGCTATCTATCGATTTAAGAGAGACTTAACATTAACACTATAATACCGATCAAAGCGACAACATTAAAACCTGTCTGGAAACCCAGATAAAGACGAAAACACTTCACACAACTTTAACCTTCATACCTCCAAACGCCCCTTTTGCTGTTGTTAACATGATTTTGATTGTTGATGGTATAGACACACCTTTTGATGGAACATCTTTGACAACTGTTTGAAACAAGAATCGTTTCCATGCAGCAAGGTTGCTAGAGCCTATCCCAGCAACTGTTGGGCGAAGGCAGGGTGCACCCTGAAATTTCCTGGGCATTGAAGGGCCACACACTCACATGTCCACCTAGGAGTAATTTAGAGTTGCAAATTAAACTACAAAACATATTTTTGGTTTGTGGGAGGAAGCCGGAGTGCCCTGAGAAAACCCACCCATGGAAATGGTACACAGAAAGGACCCAGACGGGATTTGAACCAGAGCATTCAGGCTGTGACGCTAAAGCGGTAGCCACTGTTCCACCATGCAGCTTTCATTTTTTCATAGTTGGGTATAAAATCAAGCTACATTCTTTTCAAACTTTTTTTCTTCTTAAACTCTATCCATTGGCATATACAGATATCATCTTTTTGAACTTAATGCCTCATTAAAAAAGCGTCACAGTGCCTCCAATTTAACAGCAAACATGGTAGTTTCGTTTGGCTTGTGTTACTTAGTAAGCACTGCTTTGAACTGACCAAATAACACCATTTTCACCAAGAAAAGAAAAAAATGTGTGGCTCAGTGAGAAGGGTCATTGTTTCCAGTTATTATAGTGAGCCACATCCCTGTTTTGGGTTTCCTCACATTCCACACTCCACCCTGTAACACGGCAGCCAGACAGCCCTTTTGTGTGCACAGTGGTTCAGTCCACCAACACCACCAATGATAAAGCCATAAATAGTCCTTGGGACAACAAGCAGTACTCAAACGTAAATTATAAAATAATAATAATAAACAATAACCCCCAACATCTGCAGCTAAGGATGAGCCAACGCAAAACCTGAAGCAACCATGATCATGCAGCAGAAATACGTGACAATATAATCTGCTGTAACAAAGCTGTTCAAAGAGCCATCTTCAACATGTTTATGGAACAAACATTATTCATTCAGAATGAATAAAAACATCTTTATTTTTCAGGAAAAGAAATTCCCTTAAACACAAAGCTGCAAAAAACAGATTTTCAAGGTTGTGCATATACGAAAAGTATACAGACTTCCAATGTAAAAATATAAAGTATATGGAGCTGTTAGACCTGTGGTGCCCTCAACAGTTCTTCAAAGTGTTGAATCCTCATATGGCTTTTTACATTCAGTTATTTTATGAGCCAGTTCAGTCTGTTTTTTGTTCTCAGCAGTAAATTCATCCATAAAATCATGTGTACATGATATCATGAGGGTTTTTACATCACACAGAAAGAATTTTCATCCACTCTTGTTTCTTTGGTTCATTGAGCTTCGTGGTCATTCGTGTCTGCAAAGCCGTTTGGATTCACCTCTAAGGTGGACAGCTGATAAGGTGCCCCCCACCCATTTTAATTGGTGCAAGGAAGACATTTGTCATTTCTTCCGAATTTTATCCTCATCTTTCCTTAAAAAAACACTTTTGTTTTTCTCTAACGTGAGAAACTGCTGAAGACCAGATGATGATACCAAAAGCAAACAATCACGCTAATCTAACTGGTTTCTGGTTTCAAACTAAACTAAAATCTAAGACTTTGTCATTAAAAGAATTATGACCGTTAGGTATTTCAAATACAATATTTCAATATTCACCATTTATAACAAGGCAATGCAGCCAAAAATGTTACACTTGCTGATAGTCTTACGCACTGAAATCAAAAAAGGAAGACGAGAGGACAGAAAAAGAAAGCCTTTTTGCTTGTGCATACACAAAATGAGATGTGACTTGTCGCACTCTTATCTGCCCCACGCGTGATGTCTGAACCACATCCTCCTGCTTGGCTATTGCAGGATTTGTTCTCATATTTATAACACATGAAAAATGGTGCTGGTGATTTTTGAATTTACTTCAAGAGGGGATGTAGCAGAGTACACTAAGTAAATATAAATGTATTTGAAGTTCTTAAGCGTTATTGTTTTAATTATATAATATGAAAACATTTGGAAAATCCTGCATCTCAAAGTGATGAACTGGGTACTTTTAATTTAAATTGTGATTAAGTTAGCATTGTCTCTTTTATTCCTTGTACTTTTACCCCTGTAGGTTTCTGTTTATGACAGAAGATGTTCCCAGTTCCCACAAAGCTAAACCGGGAATTTAAAAAAACAATTTATCCTCAAAGCAGCTGATCCTCTGTTCAAATGCAAAAATGCATTAGTGTGAAATTAAAGTAAATCTTTTTGATTGAGGGGATTAACATTCCCGGGGTGAATCCATGTGCAGCATGTGATCTCAACTCCAGTAATATTTAATTTGGATGTTATATGTCTAATGATAAGTTTGTGGCTTTGTTCCAAGTTTTTTCCATTTAATATGCTTAACGCTGCAAATGCAGCCTATAAGGTCACTAGCAGGGGCATTGCAAACAAAAACATCAAACAGATGTTACATTACAGGAAAAGGGGCACAGCTACAGTAATCGTTTCTTTTAGAAACAACTAGATTTTTATTACGAATTTATAATGATAAAACTATCCCTTTGTATGTTTTTTTAATTTATTAGTCAGGCCGGGAGAGCAGTTCTTTAACAGTCAAACAACTCTGATAGCCTCTGGACAAAAACTAACATTTATTTACACCGGACCATCAAGACCGAACAATTTATTTTGTAATCTTTATGTAAGGTAACCAGTTTCTGACTTAGTCCATTGAGAATTCCAAAGCTGTGATCATGAAATGAAGCTTTGAGTTCAAAAACACTTAAATAAATCCAGTTTATTCCCATCCCTTGTACATCAGTATAACAATGATCAAAAATAGCAAGCTGTCGTATAAATGACTGGATATGTAAAACTGGATGATCTTGTGTGCAATTAAAGAGTACATGAAACATGCACATTTTCTAAAATAACTGTTTTGTACTGCAAGTTATTTTTTAATTTGCGTCCTTTTCGATGTATGGACTCTATTCGCTACAAAGATGACAAATAAGCACTACCACCTGTTCAGCCTGAAGATGTGGTCATTTATGTCTCTTGATTCAAGTACAAAACCAGACTTTCTCCAACTGCAACCAAAACACCCAATTCTCCAAAAACCAGAAAATAAATATGTGTACATACAGAGGATTGTAGACTGGTAACATGGCAACAATGTAAACGTTGATCAGCTGACCAGGAGTAACACGTTATCTCAACAAGTAGTATAAATTGTACTGTCGACTTCAGATTTGATGGCATTAATTCTTAGATCTGTTGCTGTTCCAACCATCAGTGCAAAAACTGCATGTGCATCCTTTCTCCCATGTTGCACATGGGAGAAAAAAACAGTGACTACAAGTGCTGTAAGTGCTGCATAGCACAGCGGTCTCTTCCAAGCCTTCAATTACAGTTGTGCAGCAATGCAGAGGTTAGACAGTGGGAGTGACGCATAAGAAGCACAGAAGGATCTCATTACCTCAAATGGCCTCTTATGGGCCATAGATGACTAGAGTAGATGGGTGCTGAGGATTTAACTAATGGCATCTTTGTATCTCCACCCTAAGTGTCTTCATTAGTCCTCTTAAAATGTGAATTCATGCCCCGCCATTCAGCTGTCACAATTTTCCCTTCCAGTGGCTGAACTCCACCTCTTTGAGGTGTTGCTTTTGCCACTTTCTTGCCCTCCTTGACAACAGCAGACACTTGAAATGAGCAAAGACTTACATATTTTGTTCAGACCATCTTACAGGATTCCAAGAATCGGCTCAGCCTCTACTCATCCCTTTAGCTTTTCCACTGAGGGCCAAGAATGTGCAGGTTTGCATCAATGCTACACAGTTTTATGCTGCGGCATTCCTTCTGTGGCTCAGTGGTAGGAAGGTTTTTGGCCGATGTGACTGAAGGCAAGGTTCCTCCTACGGAGCATCTGTCTGCTCTGCAGGATTTCTCAAAGGGAACAGCTTTGCAATTGAGTGTCTCTGCTGCCCCTCCCACTGATGAGTCAAAGTCTCATTCTGGTCTGCAAATATACAAACCCAACCAGGTGTGAGGAACCCATCCCATGCATGTAGTGGAGTGCAGCCAAAAAGAAAAAGGTCAGCCCCTTTTACTTCCAAATGGGTTGTAAATAATTAAACTGCACAATTTCATATTCTTGACCCCCCTTTGTTCAAGTTAATCTCACGTAATATTGAATACAAACTATTCAGATGAAAAATTATCATCTATAACTTTACACCATCAAAACAGATCAGCTTAGTCAGAGTGTGTCCAAAGTTCTGTGCATGAAGAAGATGGGGGCGCTCTAGAGGGGCTGCTTCTGGGAATATTAACAAAAGATCATTTTGGCTGTGATTTGTGGTGTGGTTTTTCTGTGGATTAAGTTCTTCCCACAGATCCCACTTAACCGGTCTGGAGTTTCATGCAAGAATCAACTTTATCTTGTGTCCACGGAATCGTTGTAATGCAGGTCAAGCAGAACCCTCTACGATCAGGATGGAGCCGGTGCATTAAGATTTGTTAGAATTTTTAGTTGGGAAGCATGTTACTCTGTGGATGACTTTTGTAGTTAAAAAAACAACAAAACAAAACAAAAAAAAAACAATTTGAATAAAAAAGAAAGTTCACAAACTCTGAAATGACTCCTGATTTAAAAAAATGGGTTTGAGTTCTAAGGCTAACTGGTTCATTACCAGATTATTTATCAGTGATAAATTAAGTGACCTGAGTTGCACATTGACAAGTGCGACTTCCTGCGTGTGCACACGTTGCATTCTGGGAACAGAATTCCCAAGAACAATCACATGTCCAGTGACATATGTATGTATGTATCAGAGGATGTTTGATTGGCCGTTCTGCATGTCAATCAAGTCACGTACTTCTCTGTGAGGATTTTAATTCGCTGACGGATTTTTTATAAACACATTTTTATTTTTTTGGTTATATATCTTTGCTGGCCTGCGATCTACCATATTGAGCACCCTTGGTCTAGCGTATCATGAAGTATTTGTGATAGTGATGAAAATGCTCACACTTTTGATGTATTTAGTCATTGGTAAGGTGAGAGTGCTGGCCCCTTACTGACTGCAAATACCACGCATGGGGTGTGAAGGTGATACCTAAGTTGCCTTTAGGGCACTTGTAATATCCCCACATAAACTAAACTCTGTCTAATTTCCCATTTTTCTAACAGTCAGACAAAGGAGCCCGAACTTATCACTTTAACAATACTAAAGGACAGTGCACAGGATTTGAGGGGTTAAAAAAAATGAAAAATCTGTATGACGTGCCGGCATCTCCCTTACTTTACCCTTGGTTTACCCTTGCGTGTTGTAAAAGTGTTAACAACAACCTGTCACCCGGAGCATGGCTGTAGAAAAACCTGAGAATGAACATTTGAACATTTCGTGTGGGCCACCTGCTTGCCCCATACAGGTTTGCCAATTCTCCACTCCACTGGCAACTACTGTCCCCAATCAGGAGTAAGCTTGTTTAAAGTCCACGCCCCTTCCACTGCAAGCCGTCTTCGGAGAATCTGTCAGTGAATGAAGTATTTGTGATGTTCAAAGTGGGGGCCAGCGGGCACCAGATGCTTTTTAACTGAGGCATCTGACTGACCAGTTTATGACTTGAATAACTTCAGATAAAGAAGAAATATCATTTAAAAAATTATCATTAGCAAGAACATGTTAAGAAAAAGGTATCAGAGAGTATCTATGGGATTTTGGCTTCTTGGAGCCAGCAGGTACTTCCTGTTTGGAACGCGAAGAGGGAGGGGTCGCTCATTCCAGTTTTTATATACAGTCAATGGTTCACACCAACCTTAGCAATGTAAATCTAAGGGGCAACTTCCAATAAAATATAAATCAATCCAATATTTAAATCTGCATAAATGCACATTTCAAATGCAAATTTGTACAACCATTTTCGGGCTCTACGTTCAAAACATGCAGCCATTGAAAGACCCTTCCTGCCTGTCCAGTGTAAACATCATGGGCAAAAACTGACTGCATTTAGCGCATTCTTGAACGCAAGTCACATACCCGGTGTGAACGTAACTTTAAGGCCCGTACACACCGGGACGAATTTCGCGCGCGATTTTCGCCGACGTTTAACGCCTCGTGACTAAACAAAGGGCACCAATGAGAGTGTGCACACCGACCCAAAAGAACGCCACGCGTCAAAGCGTCAAAAAAAAAAAAAAAACGCCTCGGGTTCATTTTTTCTTTTTGACGCATCGCGTCGAAATCTATTCAACCAATGAGAATGGAGCTTTTGCACACGTGTCTGGAGCCTCTGAAGTTACAATAAAACACAACTTGGGGGCACTCAAACACAAAACTGCCTTGCTGAGCACACATACCAGCGAAAAAGATAGACGCCAAGTAGCGTGCGTCTACACTGCCGCGAAGAAATAATGACGGACATTCTAAAATATCCCCGAACCAAACACCAGTTGGAGCAACTGGTGCTTGAAATATTCATGTTTTCTTTGTATGATTCAGACAAGCGCGTAAATACTTGCTCTCTTCTTCTGAGTGAAAAGCGACTTTAAGAAGCGTAAAGTTGCGCAGCGCCACCTTGTGTACAGGAGTATTTCTGTTTTACATTAAGCGCCATCTAATGTCAGGGAATGAAATTGCATGTTCACTCGGCTCAACGTCAGCGAAAATCGCCTGGGTGTGAACACAAAAAACGTGGCGAAAACCGCTGGCGAATAACGCCTGGCGAATATTCGTCCCGGTGTGAACAGGCCTTAACTTTAGGCTTAAGGCAGAAGCTAAAGACTAAGAGGGCACAGCGGCACCTACACTTCAAAAGTCCTAAGTCCTCTAGTTTGTCTAACTAGAGGAGTCCTGCTTTGAACAGAACTGCTCCACCATTAAAAAAATGTGCGTCAGCAAAAACAATGACCTTTTGGTCTGGTGGTTGGACTGAATTCACTTTAAAAGGGTTATGATGACAGTCAGCTGTTCGTGGACCTTACACAGGGTTTTTGTGTCCCACTCTGCTGCAAAAAGGGGAACTACAGATTAATATCATGTCTCAATACATTTTTACAAAAATAATCCTAATAATAAGAGGCACATATGACCGTCATCAAAAATTGGGTCGTGACAGGAAGTGGTGATGTGAACAGTGATCATTAAGTCTGTGACCTACTGACTCTCTGGCTGCCCAGTTTAAGTCTGAAATCTCCATTTATACTCAGCCTAGAGCTAAATGTTGAATGTTTGCCCTCTTTGTTGGAGGGCCTTTGCACATGAATCAATATAATGTGTGCATTTTCTGCATTAAATAAAAACAAAATAAGAGTAAAAGCCCCTCCACTTGTACATCTTCTCTATACCCTTGGTCCTGTGCAGGGTCTCAGGATGTTGCGGCCTTTTCCGGCAGTGTGAAAAGGCTCCAGGTCTCTAGTCCATTGTGGGACTTAAAACTAAGATACAACTCAGGGTAATTAATCAACCGATGGAAAATGTTTCTCAACTGTGAGAGAAAGCTGGAGTGCCTGGTGGGAAAACAGCCAAACTCTACACAGAAAGATCTGTCATAGTTGTTCCGTATCATGAGAGTAATCTGAACTTGTTAAAATCAGAGCTAGAAAATGACGAGGCTGAAAGCACCTATTATAAGCTGAAAAAAAGAGCTTTGGTTTCCACCTGCTAGTGGCAGACGGATAAAAAATAATGAATAAATGAAAATGAGTATCAATCATGGGAAAAAACACATGAATCTGCTCACCATCCACATTACTACATTCCATACAAAACGGTATTTTTTAAAACAATATAACTCAAAGTTACATTGAAAGGTTGACAGTAGCAGCTACTTTGTAGTGGATCTCTCAAAGTTGATAGACATTCCTATGATAGACATCCAGTATAGTGAAAATCCACAGCTATGGAATGATGTAGTAAGAATGTTCCTATAACACATACTGCTTTCACGGCCCACATGTTATGGCGTCGTTCTTTAGGCTGAAACCTATAATTAATAAAATAGTTACCCAGTACTTACCAAAGAACTATAATCAAGATTTTCTGTATGTTCCCTGTTATCCCTTGAGAATTTTTCACCTCTTAGTCCAACAATAATTGCATTGGTATACCCTAACTACAAAAGAGTACAACCATACTGTGATTACACACACGGAGTGTACTGTATTTTCAAAAGTTTTGTTGTTATGGGTCACACAGAGTTGTGTTCAGTGAGCCAACAAAGGGCAGCGGAGCAAAACCACATTAGTACTTAATACAAATCCTGGAGAAATATCAACTTTACCTTTTCCCTTTTTATTGCCTTTTTACTCAAATTATTTCTGAAATATGATTGTATTTAGTCTACTACTTTAGGAAACTTCAATTTCCTAATTTATGCATGTCATAGCGTTCTAAGTGTCAAAAACACAAATATGAAAAAACTATAAAAATAATTACTGGTGACTTTTTTGTAAAAAAAAATGTTTTTGTATAAAATGGTACAATCCTGAACTTTTGACTTAAGATTTTATAATTATCACCTTCCTTAAACAGCTACTGCTTTCTTTGAGACGTATTAACCACTACATTACTGTATATTCTTTATTCACAGTGCATTTTAAGGCATTTAACTTTAAGGATTCATTTCACTTTATTTAACTGAATAGCACCTGATGAGAAACTGGGGTTTTCTCGCAACACAGCTTCATCTGAAAGAGGAACAGAGATTTTTCAGCAGTGAGCATGAGTGAAGAAAACAAACCAAGTACATTTATTATGAAGATGAACAAATGTTTAAATTGTATTTAAACTTAATATATTCAAGATTTTAATTTCAAGTTCTGACATAGATCATCAATTAAAGTCATGCTTGAGGCGTTTTGTAAAATCATCTCATTGTTTTACTGCCTTGGTCATTTTCACTTACAATTTTAAAATCATAACAGCAAAGAAGCAAACAGGTTTTCAGCACTGAGAGCTCTTAAGTGAGGACAAACCATGTTCTGCAACATACACTTGATTGCACAGCATCTTACTTCCTTGACAACCATGACTCATTTCCCCAACTACTCTGCAAGGACGGCATCAAAAAAGGGAACCTGTAGACACTGCAGTTCCTCACACATGAACGCTTTTAGCAGGATACACCCTTCCTAGTTGCTTAGATCTTGAGCTTTGAAAAGCGAAAAAAGTGAAAATAAAAGATATAAAAGGCACTTACAATAGATATCACCAGATGAATCATAATGACCAAGCTGGAAAGTGTTTAGTAAATATGATCAATTAGTAAAGTATTTTAGGAGGATGACTCATCCAGGATGACCACTACACTCGTCTCAAAATGACAAATATGTCTGTGTGTGCGAACACAAAAAGCTATTCAATCATAACTACCAGGTTTGCTATCGAGAGGATTAGATGCGTCTGAAAAGACTCCAACTTCCTTCATAACACCAAGCTTGCCACTTTGTGTGGAGCTGTTCAAGTAAAAAAAAAAAAGAACCATTTTTCAAAGTGTTCTTCAGGTTTGTGAAGCCTTTACATCAAAAAACAAGATTAGAATATACTTTATCAGCTTCAGCATCCTTCCTTCTGCCCAAATTCTCCTTGAAATAGGTCAATAAGTCGTTGTAACTCAGACTATGAAGTAAAAAATTTCCTAAGTAAACTGCTTTTCCCTGCTTTGTAATTTAACAGCAAAGTCAGCAGTTGAATAGTGCAAGACAGCGCATGGTCAAACTTAGCCAATACTACCGGTACTTAATAAGTGCTTTGTCTAATGTTTAATGTGTTGGTTGGTAAATCATAATTTGCTTTCTTTGAACTCTGGAATTGGTAATTCCAAAAAATAACTTTCCAGTCATTTTAACACCACAACATTCTGCTCAAAACATAAAAACTGGTTAAATGATACTTTGTAACACGCTTTTTCTGGTTTGATTGTGGGAAAACCTTGACGACCTTCTGTTGACGTGAGGTCAACATGTAAACAATTATCAGACTTTGTGGAAGCCTGTTAGTTATTTTTGTGTTTATATCTGCACTCCTGTGTTTCTCAAGGACGTTTGCTTCAGCATTTGACTCAAAATTCACTGTGGCAAAAACAGAAATCAGTCTGGAGCCTCCATCGCTGAAAAAGTAGGAAGTTAGAAATGTCAGCGTCAAGAAAGTCTCTAAAGCTTTGTGGTAAGAAAGAGCTATTTGTGTTCGAGCCAAAGTTTAGATGGTAAACTAAAACTAATTTCAACGATGGGACAAGATTTGAAAAGGAAGTCTGAAAGGCTGGCAGTGGCTACAAGGTGGAGGCAAAGTAACACTACATGGTTTGGAAAAGGGTGAAAGAAAAGAGAAATGGAACAGATCCAGATAAAAATTCTAAAAGGTTTTGGCTTTTTGGAAATTGCTAGATTTTCAACAGGTGAAGTGTTTTATACAGCAGTGTTTCCCAACCCTGGTCTCTGTGGAACACTGTCCTGCATTTTTCTATCCAACCCCGATCAAACACACCTGCCTTTGATGTCATTGTCGGGCTTCTGCAAAACCTGGCGATGAGCTGAATAAGGGCAACATGGAAAACATGCAGGACGTTGTTTTCATGACAACCAGAGCTGGGAAACACCGTACGATATGTTAAGACAGACCAAAAGAAAAACTGTAACCAGCTAACAATATTAAATACCCACTCCTTGAAGTTTTCCTTTTTTATTGAAATGTTTTTAACATGTTCTTGTCCTGTGGTATTTTTCTGATGATGGAAGACATTTATTAAGAAATTTAAGCTTAAAATTGTATTTTTGTGTATTTCTATAAATAAAAATTAAGAATAAGGATAAGATGAAAAAGTTTGCAAAAGATTGCATTTGTGACATAGAATAGGCGCCGGGTCAAAAGCTCCCTTCTGATGCACCCACTTGCAGACAATTAGATCCTCTTTGTTTTCTTCGTCCAAGCTGGAATCTGGCCACAAACTGGATAGCTCCAATATTTGCTCGTCATTGTTGTTGCACCGGTGATGTTAAGTTGGGGGTGTGAGGGGCTTTAAGCTAGTGGGAGAGCATGTTAACTAAGAGCTCTCAGCAACAGGAAATGGAAGGGATGCGGGGTTGCTCCATATGGTCTCGCCCAAAGCTCAGAGGTAAATCTCTAATGAACTACTGCTGCTCTGCAGAAACTATGTCAGAGAAAATGACAGTTTTTTTCAGATTTTGCCTAAAAATAGCATAATCATATTAAAAGACCACTGGGTATGCTTTTGATTTAGATCAAAAGATTTGGACTATTTGTCACAGGATGCATTTAAAAAAAAAGGCAGTAAACATGTGAACATCAATAACGAAAAGTATGGACAGCATGCTTTACACATTTTTTATCTAAATCTTTTTATCTTTTAGACCCTGAAAAGACAAGATGCACATTAAAATTTCCAGCAAGAAAACCAAAATAACGTTCAAGTTTAAATACACTGCAAGCTCGCCTACTTTTGATTACAGGGATATCCAAATGAATGGGTGCATTTCATAAAGCTATTGACCTGCAGATTGCTGCAAATTCATCTTTCTATTCAGTGACTTCAGTTAGCACAGGTAAGCCTTTCATTCCTGCAGCCTGCTCTGAAACGCTGCGTTTCGATGGCCCCTCTCCAGATGGGGTGCTTTCATTGGCATTACATAATGTCCTTGAACAACAACACGCAAAACACACCGATAGCGAACTGGGGAGAGAGCAGGACACCCACACATTTGCACCATCCACACTCCAACACGCAATCACAGGAGGCAAGCCTCGGCTTTGGACTGGCTGCAGGACTTTTCAACCTGGCAGCTGATCAAGCAGTTGGACTCACAAGGTCCTTTCATATACATCGGTTTGACTTCAGGCATTTCATCAGCAACACGTTATGTAATGCCAGCAAATCATAAAGGACAAAAGCACGCTTCAGTGGTCTAAATATCTGATTAATATCATCTTCTCTTATAAACGAATGATACGCAAACAAATACCTTTGCTAATAGAATGATGAAGGCTGCTAAGTGCAGGGTGTGGGTGGGTACATTGTCCAGGAAATGCACCAATTTGACAAAAAGGATGAAGAGGTCCCTCGATGATAGCGCTCTTAGTCGACCCATCTCAGATGCATTGATCCTTTCCCAAACAGCATTTGTTTAGAAGCCAAAGGCTTTTCTTGTCCCTCAGGGGCTCTCTTGGCTTTAAATGTGAAAAACGGTAACTAAAAATGCAACAAAAATGAATAATGAAAGCAAACATTTCATTGAGAATCTTCACAAAGCTGCAGAACACAATGAGTCTGCTCAATTTCATGTGGTCTCTATGTCCTCGAGCTTTGATCAGACTTTAACCTTTTTTAAAACCATAAAAACATTCATTCAAAATAAAAAAAACACATTTGTTAGTTTATTTAATTTAAGAGCTGCTGTGCATCATCATCTCTTCTGGAGAAGTCACACGATGCATTGGTCACAGGATTAATCAGCATGTTTGTACTGGAAATATCATCATGCAAAAAAAAAAGCACACATACACACAAAAATACCAGCTGCAGGCAGCTTTGTTTTGTTTTGTTGCTCTTCTGTTTCTTTCAAATCTTCATATGTTCAGTTGAATGTAAAGAAATGTGACAAATAGCCCAAAGAGGCTGTACTGATAGTGACCCTTCTCTACGCTATAGCTCAGATAAACCATTGATTTCAATATAATGCTTGAAGGTAAAAACCCACATGAGCTGTGGGACTATTACTAGAAAAAATGATCCACCAGGAAGTCTCTGAGCAATAACAACACACAACCACGCAGTTTTTCCTCGTAGCAAAGATCCAACAAGAAACTTTGCTTTGTTTATAAGTAAATGGCGTTCAAGCTGGCAATTCTCATCAAAGTGCATCAAGGTGTTTGATTAAAATGGATATATAACCTAAAATATTTTCACTATTTAGATCTGCAAACTCTGCAATGATAATAATAAAGTTATTTGTTTAAGGTCTCATTCTACTCTAAATATTTTCAACCATGTGTCTGGGGCGTTTTGTTTATGACAAAGGATAAACTTATAGCAGCAAGAAAACATTCCCTATTTATCTTCATTTTAAACTTCAAAATTACATTTTTTTTTCAGACAAACTTACTACCTAACATGTCAAGTACAAGTTTTTGGAGATATTTCTACATTTCAAAGTTAAAAAAAAAAAAGAACAGTAAATAAATGTATAAGGTTAACCATCAGCTGTAGCATTTTGTAAACATCCGTGTTTTGTTTCAGGTCATTGACTGTATAAGAGATTTGGACTGAGTAAGAGTAAGTGTGATGTCATTGAAAATGGAATACATCCGGCTCCAATGAAATGAAGTCAATTCGGTCACAAATCTTTCGAGGTAAGAACGCTGCCATGTTGGATCCATTTTACTTTTAGTGTGCCAGTGCAGTCAGGTTTTTATATTTTAACAATCCAAAATATGACATTTACATTCGTAATCTTTGTTGTGCTTTTTGTAGCTCATAATGAAACTCATAGCATCAGATGCTCTCACTTTGCTGATACTTAATACCTATTATGTCAACTACAAGTTTTTGGAGATATTGCTACATTTCAAACTATACGGTTAACCATCAGCTGTAGCATTTTGTAAACATCCATGTTTGGTTTCAGGTCATTGACTGTATATGAGAGCTGGACCGAGGGACTGTGAACGTCTAGATAACGGCTTACTTCTTGCTCCAACAAAATGAAGTCAATTCGGTTGCAATGCTATTGCGATAAGGACACCGCCATGTTGGATTGGTCCGAGTTGTTCCAAGGAACCAATCTCGCTAATCAGGAGTGAACTTGGAAGTCCACAGTCCTACCACTTGAAAGAGGGCTCAGGAGTATCTGTCAGTCAAAGGTTCAACGTGGGATCATATTTTTACTGAGGCATCTGATTGGCCAGTTCATAACTTGACTAGCTTGCATCACAGAAAAAAAATATCATTAAAAAAAGGGATTATCAAGAATATGTTTAGAAAAATAATGTTTATTTCTCTAACAAAGGCTATGGGATTTTGGCTTAGTGAAGCCATTAGGTACTTCCTGTTTGAAATGCCAAGGAGGGGAGGGATCTACCAGTCCAGTTCTGATATACAGTCAATGTTTCAGGTGAGTTGGGGTTTTTTTTGTTTGATATGAGGTGTGACTGGAGCAACCACTGACAGATTTCTATTTATGTCCACAAACTCACGCTCACACGCTGCAAACTCTTGAGCCGAGGTTCCACCCAGACTGTTCTAGTAATGTACCAGTTGTTATCTGTGAGTATCAGCATAGTAGGAGGGCTCAGTGCTGTGCTATCTATTATTGTATTTACACAACGTACCACCAACACAGAGCAGTCATCACGACGGACAAAGACATAAAAAGACCACACGGCTCTGACATTTTGAATTGCCCTCCTGTCTTGCTGCATGAGAATAAACGACTTTTTATGTTCAGATATTACATGGAGATAGATTCATCATGACTGCATATGCCAGCAACGTCTGCAAGATCTATTTCAGTTTCAATCTGCAGACAGTTTTTCTAAAAATAGGAAATTTACATTTATAGCCATTTGTTTTTGCAGCTCACAATGAAACTCAGAGAATCATACTCTCCTCACTTCTGCACCCAGAGCAGATTTCAAACCTGACTAACTTGCAAAGCAGAGAGCATGGACAAAAATTGCTCAATTTTGACAGGATGAAGTTTTGTCAGTGTGTGTATCATTTAAATTCAGGATGAATGCCTTCTTCATTGGTGTATTAACTTATTTCTCATCTGACTGACATGTTATGTTTGTTCTCTGCTATTTCAGCACATCTTCAGCAGTATCGTCCCTCCTCCTCGTACCAGCCTTTTACTCCAGCTTTCTGATGGAAATGGTCAGACGTGTTTAAAGGAAAACAAAGACACCCGTGGATCTAATTGTCTACAAGTGGATGCATCAGAATGGAGCGGAGCAAGGACCTTGTGGCCCGCCGATTGTAAACGCTAAATGGCATATACTTATATGTCAGAAGGCTTAAAGCGCTTTACAGTCACAAGCGACCCAAAAAAATTAGAAGTTGATAAGTTCTGCATTGGTTCGCTGGCTGCATGGCAAGCCAGATGGACCAAAAACTGCTTGGAAATAAGTTAAATTCTGTGACATATCAACATTCTGGCTTGACTTATACTGGTTCTTTTAAAACCAACAATACAACTTTCCTTTAAAAATGTGTGCACATCAGTTAACTGGTAAAGAATTTTTACAACCAGTTCACAATCTTAAGAAAAACACTTTTTTTTTCCCTTTTGGGTACAAACCAAAGATTATATTGCATAAAAAAAACAATAAAATAAAACCTGTTCCATCAGAATTTAAGATAATTTAATACATTTTGAGATCCTAATTTAAATAAATAAAATGTAGTTTTTTTTAAAGAATCCAAGAATCCAATAGCACTCAGTAATTGATGTGACAAATAGAATTTGGAAATTATATGCTATATAAAAGTAAAAAAATTGCATTATTAAAGACAAATGCATTTTAATTAGATCATATATATCACTACTTAAATTATGAATTTGGAGTTTTTTTCGATTGTTTCAAAAGTTTACAAACCACTAAAAACTAGCAGACAGCAACTTAGTTAATCGTCCCCCTGCAGCAGTTGCTGGTTTAAAATATCATCTCGGTTTAGCAGCAGGAATTCACATGTTTGCAGCCTGGTATTTCACACCGTCAAAGGCCCACAGCGATAACAAAAACAAGTATTTAGCATAAAGCAAAATAAAAAAGCGCTTACACACAGATTCCAGTGATTAGTTTAAACACAGAGGCCTCATCTCCCACAGATTTAATGACGTCAGAGACAGAAACGTTGAACCTTATATAGGAGTTTAGAGCCGGGCCCAGCAGATCCTGTTCGTTTCTGTTATTTTGATGCAGCATGGGATCCTTTTGTGATTTCTCCACACAATGTGGGGGGAAATCCTGGGAATAAAAGATGAGCAGAAGCAGCACCCAAACAAACGGCTGTGTTCTCCACCACTAATTTCACAACCAGTCACACTTGGATGAGCCATGACTTTAGATGCACTTTCAATGGATCAAAGAGTCTTATGAAAAGAGGAAAAAAAAAAGTTTGGTGGCTTTATGACAAAACACAACTTGCATCCCTGGTTTAAAGACTAACAGGTAAGCACAGGTAAAATAGTCATTTTTACGCCAGTTGGAGCAAGTGGTGGGAAATACAAATAGTGTCAGAATGACAGTATAAGTGATCGCCAGAGGGAAATATATAGCGAAAGTATATATATGTATAGCGTATATGTGATCTTTTTATCTGGACGAGGTAAGTCCTTCTTTACCTCAGGCTTCAAGCCTGGTAAATTGTTCAGTAAAAGACAGAGCGAAGATGAGACAGAGACAGATAAGAGGCTGTGAGTGGATGAAAGCATTTGAGAAACATAATGAAGTCTACTAAGACTTGAGCAACCCCCACTATGCGTGTAGAGGAAGCTGGAAACACGTAGTCGGCTCTTTTCTACTACAAAGTAAAAGACCACACGCAACTCAGTAGAAAAAGTAGAAAAGTTAAATATTCCTGACACAACATATGTAAGAACTAGAACTGTCAAGTAAAAATTTGAATTGGGATTAACCCCTGCATGCCTGACTTTATTTCCAATTATATGGAAAAATATATTCACTTGTAAACTAAGTGGAGTATTGGATTTAACTGCACATTTTTAGCAACATACAATGTGTAGGCGTTAATCCCATGTCAACCATAGTTAACTTAATATTATTTTGCATATTTATTGTGTGTTTTTAGACGTTTATTAAGCCTATTATAAGTTTTTAACTTGCATACTACATTGGGAAAAAAATGAGGTTATGAACCAAAAGTTTTTATTTTTATATTACATATCAGAAATATGAATGACAAACATGCTTAAAAGCATAAAATATGGAAACGCTTGAAATTTTACACTGGCCATTATAAATTGAATAAAAGATTACATGGTAAATAAAAACAATCTAAAATGGCTCAAAACAACAAAGCCCTGACAAAATCAACTTGCACACTTAAATATTTGAGTGTTGGAACTCCCATTGGATGAAATTACAAAACATGTAATAATGAATTCATATGTCAAATATAAAAATAAGCCTTTAAAAAAACGTAAAGAAAGGAGAAGCTACCACATCATGTCTTTAAGACCCCATTAATAGTGCTCTTTTGGGAAAAAAAAAAAATCGCTTGATTCAAATCGACGCAGTCCATAGTGACCCAATTCAAAGTGAAGCACAAAAGTGCTGCTAATGTGTGCTCATCCATAGTGTGTTTTGCAGTTGTAGAGCCAAAAAAAAGAGGGGATGAATCTTCTGATGCCAAATGCAGGAAAAACAAGATAACAGTCTACTGTGCTACACATAACTTTGTGGTTCAGGTCTTTTCTACGTAGACAGACTAGTTAACCCGCTTTGAGATGACCGAACACTTTTAACTTTCAAGATCAATCTGGATCCGGTGACCCCGAAATGGATTCAGTATAGGTTCTGAAGATGGATGGATGGTTGGATGGATGGATGGGTGAACCAGAGCTGAGCATGGATGTAAACCTGAGCTTGTTTGCTGAAGAAACAGGAGACAAACTCTGAAACTTCTAGTTCTTTTTTTTTTTTTTTTTATTTCCAACATGCTTTGTCACACAGGCATGCACGGATGCATGGAAAGACAATGAATTCCACCATTTACTGTTCAAAATGTTAACTTAGTGAAAGTTTTTATGAGCCCTGTTAACTTTGAAAATTAATATAAATGCAGCAGAAAGATTTGCTGTTAAAGCGGTTTTCTTTTTAAAACAAAACAAAAAGCTCTCCTGCTGTTTTTCTATGTGCGACTTACACGGAATTTAAAAACAGGAAAACTCCTACCAACGAGGAACATTTAGGTTAATAAATCAAAAAAAGGTCTCGCAAAATAATTGGAAACATTTTTTTTTTTTTTCATCAGATTTACTTTCAATGTTCTTAAAAAACTTGCTTTGTGTAAAATTTGTGAAAGTGTTGTCCGGCTGCACAGGGAAACAGGTCAAAGCAGATATTGAAAGTGCTGCAGGAAGAGAACGTCTGTGCCTCGCAGCCTCACTCACAAAGGGTGTCAACTACTTCTGAAGAAAATGTGCAAGAAGCTACTTTTGCATTTCCTGTGGAGGTTCCCCCCACTTCCTGCCATAGCTGAGTGCAGACCTGCCGGTGTACTGTAAGCATGTGAGCAGAAGTAGAACAAAAAAACAAAAAAGCAACAACACTATCGACTATGAAGAGGTTTCTTTTAACTAAAACCAAATTCACTAAACAACACTTTACTCACCAGCATAGAAAAGAACAGATTAGTCACTGAGCAACAACAGAAGGATAAAAAGAATGACTAACTTTAATCCACACGTGAAATAATTCTGTTGTCTTCACTGCATCACCATTAATTAAGAGACAGAAGATAAAAGTGTTATAAAGCAGCAAGTTTGTCACTTTAATCCCAAACCCGCGTGACGAGGGTAACTATTTAATTTCCAAAAATATTTACAATCACCAGGATAGCTCTGCGTTTATCCAAACAGATCCAGGTTTCACATGGATAAGGTAAAAGATATGAAAGATCATCTTTTTCTTTTCCTTTCGGCTTTTCCCTATTGCCACAGAGTATCAGCTCCCTTCATTTAAGCCCGTCTTCTGCATCCTCTACTCTAACACCAGCGTCATGTCCTCTCCTCTCCTTCTTCCTCCAACAGAAGTCCAGTTTCCATCGGCACCCTGTCGGTGAACAGCACAGATGGCATTGTTAACCGTTGTTAACCCGGGCCTTGGCCGATACAGTATGGATATCATAGGCCGGATTTGCATAACTGGCAAAACTGGCAAAGAGTTTACGTCAGATGTCTTTCCTGATGCACCCCTCTATTTATCCAGGCTTGAGACTGGAAAAATCAGACCCTGGCTTGGGCCCCCCTCGCGGCAACATTCGAAATATTAAACATCATAAATTATGTTTTTCTTTGTGTTTGCTTGATTCTTATTCAAAACACTTCAATAAGCATGACCACAAAATTTTAATACAGACTAGAATTCTAAAACACTAGATGAAAGCTACCGATATAAAAATAAAAAATGAAGTTGAGAATGTGTTAGATTAGGGAATTACAGCAGGTTTCAAGGTGAGAATTATAATGTTCTGCCAAAATTATCAAGCGACTTTAGAGCCATACAACTAAACTGGTGCGATACCAACTGGACAGGTGCATAATTTTAACAAAGATTTGCCACTGAAACAGAAAGATACCACACAACATATTCCAATAAAACCCTCTCCTGACACTTCTCATCTTCATGGTTTTGATTCTAGGTTGTCTACGCTTTTAATATCTTGATTAAGCCCTCTTCTGACTCTACTATGCTGCAGAAGAAATGCAATCTGATCAGATCAGCCGACATTTTCCAGTTCCTCAGTGGAGCTCTTAATTCTAATTCCTTATCCTAAGTTGACAGAAAAAGGACAGTGATGTTATGCTGCTGCAACCACTTTCATTCTTCACCCTGATGTGTATTCAGAGTGAAAAGTGCTTAAATATTTTGGGGTGTTTTTTGTGTTAAATCGATCTTTTCCCCAATTTTATTGAGTCACAAGTCCAGTTTTGTCCAATAAAAATTTGTTTATTGTTTTTTTAAATATCCATTGCAAGTCCCGAATGTGTGGGAATGTAAGCGCATGATATGGAATAATCAATACAGCTCAGTTCAATATAAGAATTCAGGCCAAAATGCACCAAACTGCCGCAAACCGATTAACTGATTAGATATTTGCATTTAGATGCAGTTGATAGACATATATGCATATGTGTAAATAAATACAGTGTACTGTGTTCATGCTGACACAGAGACTGCAGCTCTACAGCTCCCTTGGGATTTGGACGAATCTGGAGAGCAAACAGGTGCAACAGCCTGTGGGAATGTCTTTCCTGTTCCTTTAATTAGGAAAAAAAAGACTCTAAACATGGTGCTAATTACTGGGAGAAAAAAATATTGGTTTCAAATTTTACTGTAAACACATCCTCATCAATAAATGGACAATGGTAATGCTTTTTAGAGATGGAACTCTTACTGGCCTTCAGTCTGGGAAAAATTAGAAAGCCAAATAACTAAGAGTTCATCATTCCATAGGGAGAATAGTTATTAACAAGTGGAAAACATTCAAGAAAGTTACCAATATTCCCAGAGGCAAACATCCAAAGCATGGTCACGCCAAGGTCAGAACGAGAAAAAGCAACATTTGGAGCTTTACAAACAAGTTTTAAAAGTTAAAGAAAAGAAGAGAAAGTCTCTGACATGAACAGCTCCTCCTAAAGGATTGCAATAAGTACCGGTAAGGATCTTTTATTTAAAAAAAAAAAAAAGGAAAAATATCCTTGATAGTTTTGAAAAACAAAAGCTGCAACTGAATAAAACTCAGGACAATTTTCCTTTAGACAAACAAAGCCAAGGAAGCTAAAAAAAACATGACATCATGAGTACAAAACACCTCAAACTAATTGCTCTGCAGCAGTCCTTCATGTTCTCTCTTGAATCTCTCGCCAACAAACTCCCCTGAAATAGCTTAAACCCTCTGAAGCTGCTTTTCTACACGGCCAGCTCACACGGTCTTACAAAGGGAAAATGAAAACACAAAACAACTCCACCACCAGTTATTAAAAGACTTCTCACGAAGCAAAAATGAAGCAAAGTAGACTCTGGCGTCACTCTGAACGCTCTTAGTTGGAGGCTTTTCTCTGCATGCGTGTTTAGACTGCGTTATCCTCAACAGATGGTCCCTGTTTGGATCCACCAAAGTGTAAAATTAATATCATAGTGTGCACAATTCCAACAAGGTTCCCTCGTGTCAAAATGAGGATCATTACTGCATCAGAAACAAACGATAGATGCCGATGTTCATGTGACGAGGTGCACTGTAGCTTTTCAGGAGAGGGTCTCAGTTTCAAAACACTATCCCGATCCAATAGGTGAAACAAAACTTCTGCGGTTTTCATTTTTTGCACAAAGACAGGGTGTTTGGATTTAGCTTTTGATGCTAGATGGGGAACAAAAAGTACTTTCTAAACTGCATAGCAAGAACTGACAAAGGGATTTGTCATTTAATCATCAATATCTCTCATGTTTATGAATTGTCTGTCTGTTGTGCTCATGCAGAATCTGACATTAAGACTCCACATGCGCTCAACTTAAACCCTTGATTTAACACTGTTCTTTAAACTTTGCAAAACATTAAAAAAAAACAATTGAAGCTGGTGGAGATTTTCTGACAGCAAGAATAAAACCCCAAAAAATAAATTGAAAAAACTCAAATGCATGTCATTCACAGAATTGCTGCTTTCGCCAGGGAAAGGTTAACGTCAAACTCTTAAATGCATACGAGCACCGAATGCATTCAAGCTGACAACAGATGCATGACCCAACACCCACTGTGGCATAATGACGTGCATAATGTGCAGGACCACATCCATGCATGGCCACGTCTTCAGGTCTCATCTCATCAGGGTCTTGCATGGGTTCAATACTTACTGCTTAAAGATGGGACGGCCTCAGTAAAGTCAAATTTGCTCAACTACGGTAGGTTTAAGCGGTGCGTGGTTTAGAACAAAGACTAACCATGTCAAAGTATAGTCCAACATATTTCCTGAAAGGGAAAATGTAAGAGCACCGTTGGAAAAGTAGTAAACCCATGAGGATGAGGAAAAGATTTGATTATGAGTTTAACTCTTTCAAAGCAGCTTTTATTTTTTATTTGGGGGGGGTTGGGGGGTAGGTCAAAATCAAGTCGCTGGTTTAAAACAGCATCGACACTCCAGTTTACTGCTTTTCAAAATAACTGCTTCAATTAACTTGCATTAATAGTGATCTACACAAACTTGTTTTTAAGAATAAAAATTGGGACAAACTGGCTAACATAAAAATAACCTGCAATTATGGATGCGCATTTTCTAGAACACCTTAAGGGAAACCAGTCAGTTGAAAAGCCAATTTGAATGGTTTCACCTGCGATGAGTGAGAGCCTCTCTGATATATTCTAACAGAAACAAACAAAAACAAAAAAAACACTTGAATTAGATGATTAGAATCTCAAACTCAGCGGAAGCTAAATTCTTCCAACCATCTCGTTGTCTGTCTCGGCATGTCATACAATTGGGTAACTTTACCCTCTGCGTAAATTGGTGCATCAAGCCGAAAATAGGATTGAAATAGCAAAAAATGTTGTCTAAATCCCTTCATTTTATGGTAAAACTGCACACCAGGTCGTCTTGGACTGGTTTGCTGCCGTTAAACCGTGCGTAAACGGAATGATAACACCCGGCTTCATTCCGGACGCAATACCCACCACTTGAATCAACCAGCTTCCGGATCTTACCTGGCAGGTTAAAGTTGTTCAACTCCAGGTGTAAATAAGCCAACACGAGCAGCCGGCGGGAGCTGGCATCGGCTCTACGGTCCCGCACCTCCTCTCCGAGAGTCTCTGCGCGCTCTAGAACTGAGCGTGAGCGCGCCTCCTCCATGTCTTCCTCGGGTCATTACAACACTTTGTCTTTGTAACGCACAACTTTTGTGTGCACGTGCGTCACAAGGCGACGTAAACTTCGCTTCCAACGAAGCGAAACAAGTCGGAGCACAAAGGCAGAGCAGAAGCAGACAGGTCCAGACGCGCAGAGAGATGGTAATGTTTTATTGCATGAATTTGAATAGCTGCAGAGGAATTCCAATCAGTACAGTCTGGGTTCAAAGCCTTATTTTGTGGTTAAAACAAGTGGCCAGGGTTCATTTTACCATTTTATCCGTCAAGCATAACAGTCACACTGGTGAATGTGGAGTGGGTATTTTAACCAACTTATATTTTCTCATTTAACAGCCTCTAAATGTGGGTTTTTTTTCCTGCTTTTGCTGGCTAGTTGAATAACTGCGGGTAACTTTTGAGTAATTTCAACTGTGCTTTGGTGTGCTGCTCCCTCTGATATTTATTAATCTTAACAGGTTTTCTGTGTGCAAAAAAGCCAACTAAGTGGAAAAATGAGCGTAATAACAGTCAATCACTGATCTTAACCAGCCACGTGCCGTATAAACATGGAACAAGGGCTCCATCTACAGGCCAGTTGTTGTACTGCAACACTTGAGATGTTTGTTGTGACCGTTTTTTTTACCCAAGATAGGTACAACAAAGCTACCAAGAAAAGAACAAAAATCCCTTTTTGAGTAAGTAGACCTGCCTAATAGTAAAGCAAAAAGGATTCCACGTGCTTATAAAATGGTCTCTTCAATTTTCAAAGGTAACTTGGTCACTCAACTAGTAGAACGAATAAAAAGATCATTTTTACCTGTTCCTGAATATATCTTTTTCTATCCAACCTCAGCTCCAAATGATCCCATCTTAAAATATAGGACTCAGATATGAGATACAATATTAATAATACATTTATCCGTACTATGTCCATGTAATTAATAAAAAAATAAATACATTTAACAAATACAAATGATTCTGCAGTTGGTAAATTCCTAAATAAACAGATTATCTCCCACAGACCAATTGCTAACACATTTCAAGTTTAGGATTTTTAATAAAATCATTACCACCACCAATAGGTTTCGACCTTCAAGCTTCTATACTGATGTGGTTGTGCTACTTAAAGAGTACAAAGCTCATTTCTGTTATCTATGGGTGGGTGGTGTGAGCTCTGCCTCACTCAAAGCTAGCTGTCAACACGCTCAGATGAACCTGAAGTAAAAATAAATGCTGATGATTTCTGTTGGCAATGGGGACCCGAACCAGCTGCTGATTGGTCCAAACAGCAGCCGTCATAAGACGCGTCGCGTGTGTTTAAGTGACTTTTATCCAGTGAGGTCGTAAAAAGGTCCTATGAAATCGTTTTTTTTTCTTGTCTCCTCATATGTGCAACAATTTTCTTTAAGCATTGTACAAATGTTTTTGTAGAACTCGACAAAACGGATTCACAGAGAAATTCAACAGAAGAAAAATATCATGCATAACTTAATTCCCACTCTCACTGATTGCATTTGTAAGTAGCATCATAAAAAAATTGTATAAGTGTTTGACATTTTTCCTTTTTTGTACATTAAAATATTTTTTTTTGTCTTTTTCCTCATTTTTTTTCTTTTTTTTTGTGAGGGCGGGAAAATCAAATTGGTGATCTGGTTTGCAGTTCCAGGTTTTTGCTCCGGAGCAGAGTCAGTTCCAGGTGCTTGGTCCTGGCCTCGTCCTGAACAGCAGGGGGTGCAGGAGCCTGGCTGCGGGAATTAAAAGGGCTCCATAAATGAAGCCGATGGGAAGCAATGGAGTATTCACTCTTAGTTACAGTTTAGGTCCAAAAATATGGTTCCCACTGCCAATAAGGTTTTTTTTTGTTTTTCCTCAGTAAGAAAGCAATATTTGTCACCCTGAAAAGGGTCACCGGAGTCCTCAGGTGTTCTGAAACCACCAATAACATCCAGAGGGAGAAGTAAAACCTTTATGAGAAGAAGGTATCGAGGGGTTGGAGGAGTTGCAGAACAAAGTAACCCCTATCTGTAGAGATCCTCTTGTGTGGAGTCCCGTACATTTTTCCTCTTCTTGCTATTGCCCTGGTGAACCAGCTTGTTTTTAGGATTATTTGTGGTTTTGGTTGAGTTCTGCTGCCCTTGGTGACCATTATTGTGGTGGGCACGAGACATCCGGGCCTGGAAATTTGAAACATAATATTTAATATATATGATCAAACCACCAGCACGTATGGTTATTAAACTGGGTTTACGCTGAGCACACCTTTCCTCCTTTGTTGCCTGTGGTTGGAGTGATGGTAGATTGATTCTGTGTGCGGTGATTAGTGGCCACAGCCGGCTTTTCTCTGAGAGTGCCAGGGCCTCGACCGGGCTGCTGCTTGGCCGTCTTACACGGTGTGCCGTCAGAGTCCTGGAGAAAACCGTTTTTCCTATTAACGAAATCCCCCTTTAACACACCTGGAGTTCCGTGTGCAGCTCAGGTAACTCACCGCATCGCTGGAGGTAGACGTTGGGGACGTGGATGGCGGGGACAGAGGGGAGGAGGAGTGAGACGAACGCAGGGAGGGGGGTGGAGACGACGTGTTGGAGAACGTTTTGCTGCGAGGAGCTAGTGGCAGAACAACAACCACCTCGTCGTCTGGAACGTTGTTGTTGCGCTCATCCAGCTGCTGGGGATCCAACAGCTTCACATCGTTTTCTACAAAGAGAAGCAGCTGATGTCTTTACTGTGACAAAAAGTAAATAAAGTTTCAAAAAAGTATAAACCTACTATTAAGAGGCAGATCAATCTGCGATGAGTTGCCCCAGTTATTTCGGATCCATTCCCTGTACTCGTCCACTTCCTTGGTCACCCGGATTATCCGGCCAAGTATGCTACAATGAAGGAATCGAGTTAAACACGTCTTAGTTTGAGTCAACTAACAGCTAGTCTCTACAAAGACCACAATAACATCGCTCTCCTTACCTCTCACTTTCGTTATTGGGATAGCACTTGGCAATCTGTGATACAGCATGGTGGAGCACCACAAAGGCGTATTCAAAGGCCTGCTTCACCTGCATGGCACCGTAGGAGCTCCTGCCGACATCATTGTCTATGTGGCACAAAGAAACAACAAACACGCTGCTTTAATACCCAGATTCCTATTTCAAACGTGTGTTTGTTGTTAACAGTATCACCTGGCTGCAGAGGGTCCTCAATGTAGAGCATAGACGGCCTGTATCCATCCATCATGTTCTTCTGGACCTCATCTTTGGCCACATAAGAACCGCCGTCTTTTATCCGGATGCCCGTTTTCAGGTAGTTGAAGTGGCGACCGTACAGTTCGAAGAATTCAATCAGCAGCACACCGATGTTGATGTTGGGGCTGCACACGTCCTCCCTGAAGTGAAGCTACAAACAAAGAAACGGATTTAGACTTAATGTCAGGACAGTAATCAGTGTTTCTGCAAGACCCTGGGTCATATTTTGCAGCCATATTCTGACATTTTCGGTGTTGCCGTTTTTTTTAGGTTGGAAAAAAAACCAAATCTTTAAAACACAGAAAATCTTGTTTTTAAGCAGCTTCAGGACACATTTTCATTCTGGTGATGAAACACTGATGCTGAGGAAACCGTCATCGCTTCCGAAGCGTTGCTTGCTGAACTAACCTGCAGGAAGCTGACAGCCATGAGAAAGAGACTGTAGGAGCCGATGCCCCCGGTAAAAACCTCATTAAGGTCTCTTTGTAGAAGAAACTGCTTCAGCACCAGAACCAGGTAAGGCAACACGGGGTACTTCTGCAATGAAGGGAGATTAAAGACTCTGGATCAGCTAAAGGTTTAAGGGACACACTTCAAAAATAAAAACATGGTAGTCTATATTCCTAATTTTAATTAAATGCCTTACATTTTTTTCAAAACTAATAAATCATTTTTGTCATGCATTAAGATTTCTTGCTCTCTTTCTGTAAACTTTAGGTCACCTCTTTGAATTCCTTGATGAGCCGAGCAGCTTTGACGCCACTTTCCACGTTGAAGCTGATGTCCACTTTGACTTCAGTGACAGAGTCAGTCAGTTTAATGATGGGAACCTAAAAAAAAAGCAGAATTAGTCCTGACACAGACTCTGACAAGTGCTCAATTAAAATAAACTTCATAAAATATAAACAAAATCTTGAACAGGCATTTCATTTACATTACAATTTTAAAGTCTAAATTACTGCTTCACATAAAAGAGCATTAATTTGATGAAATGAGTGGTAAAAATTATATTTAAAAGAAAATCCCAGCACTAAAATCAATTAAACTACCGGTTTTAAAATTCAAACTTTATTTACTTTCTGCCACTTAAAAACTTAATAAAAATATACTTAAAAATAAAAACATGCATTAAGAATCAATCAATACAAATATGAGTCTTTGGGTGAGTTCAGTTTTACCGTTGCTTTATCCAAGACCTTAATCGCGCTCTTATCCGCAACATTTCTCTTCCGAAGAGCCTCTTCCAACGTCCAAAGCGGGAGAGTCTCCCACTTACCGAAAACTACCAGGTCAATGTCACTGGTGAGTAAAGAAAAAGAAAAATTATGGTTTTTTTTTGTTTGAATAACAAACATTTCACACAGCGAACCTATGGTATGGTCATTTATCTTACATTTAAAAGAAATCTCAGGATAAAATCTAGAAAACATTTTGCATCTGAAATAACTGTGGAATACTTTCATAATGTAAGCTTAATAAATAATTGTTCACCAATCCAACTTTAGTGAATAATATTTGGGAAGAAGGATAAATTTTAAAAAGTGCTTCTTCCATGTAATACCTTTAACATAAATATATCTCTGTAACTTGGGACCTTTATTTATTACAAGCCTTCGGATAACTGCAGACTGTTCTGTTATGGGAAATGAGTAGCTTCTAATAAACAGGAAGGGCCGAAAGCATCAAATTAATCAACAATATCTCCAGTGTGTTCACTAAATGGAATTCTAAAAAGGCAGAACCGATGGTTAGATTGCACAGTAAAGATCTTGTGGACTTGGTAACCTTGAAGAGATTAATAAACACATTTCTATAGTAAGAACAGCACACCATGCAGTCAACTGCAAACAGGTCTAAATAGTGGGCCAGAATGATGTCAAGAGTCCTGAAGACTCCTCATCAACATCCTCCTCAATTGAAATCAGACTAACATCCACTCAGTGAGAGCACAGTAAAACAAAACATTCACGGTACTGCGAATGATAACAGGTTAGATTGCCCTTTCCCTTCCGTGCCGACACACTACCTTCTGAAAGGGCCTAAACTGCTTGTAGTACGGGTGGGATCAAGTTATATTAGTCTTCAGGTGTAAAGCCCATTTTTTATTGATGCATTTAACATTAAGGGCAAACTTCATGTTAACATTTAAACCTGGAAGCCTGGGAGTGAAGGTTTTTTTTTTTTTAGATGCAGCTAGGGTTGGGCGATGTCCCTTAAATTGGCCGTTGACGATGTTTGCTGTCAACCATCGGGATGGACGATGACATCGTCGGGGGGGGGGGGGGGGGGGGGTATTTTTACATTTTTCGTTCTTATATAACTGCTATTCGTTTTTTTAGTTTTATTTTCCAACTAATGACTAATCCGCGATGATCCCGTATAAACTGAGGGAAGTGACTTTAACAAAAAAAGTAACAAACAAAATAGAAAAGAAGTAGTCCGCTCCCGCACTTCGCTAGTGAAGTGGACCGGCGGAGCGCGGACTTACAGCTTTGTGTTTGAGGGGAAGGGGGGGGGGGGGGTGGTGCTTTGTTACATGAGCGCTATGTGTGGGAGATTTAAGACTGCGATCCGTCCCGCAGCTCTAGGGGTACAAGCAACCGAACTCAGAACCGGGTCTAAAAGTGTTTGTCTGAGCACAGCTCGGATCGTCAGCACACACAGCGGTTTGAGCATCAAAGCAGAAATGTCGCTCAGTCCTTAGAAAACATTCAAACAATCACGCGGATTTGTGTTTCCAGTCGTGTCCCGACTAAATAAAGGCTGATGTTATTCTTACATGTTTACGTGCAGCCAGCGAGCAGCACCACCCAAAGCTAATGTTGTTAGCCCGTGTTAGCATACGGCTAATCCTGGCTTCGTTCAGAAAAAGCACTGACCACACGGATTAAAATTCAAATGATGAGCGAACAGGTGTTTCATAATAACCGTAACATTATTAAAAGCACGTTTAGAAGATCATCTCGTATTTTACCGAGCTGACATGTCAATGTATATAGCCGCTCGGCGCTGTTAACATTGTTTTGTATTGAATTGTTACATTCAATAAAGTTTGAAAAAAAAAAGCCGCTCGGCGGAATTTATATCCTTCCGGTTTTCAAACCCTACTGCGCATGTGCGAATGATTTATTCCGACGGAAAGTGTGACCTTAGTGAACGTTTTTATATTCTGAAAACATTTTTCTGGGCCCATGTACACGGTTGGATTCTAATCTGACCATTGATCCCATCAAGATATTTTGTACATGTAACCGCGGCTTATGGTGTCGACGCGCAACGTGGCGGGGGCGTGGCATCACGATGGTGGTCTCTCCATCGGGATGTCAGTCACCCATCACGATGGACGATGATATCGTCCATCGGCACAACCCTAGATGCAGCTTTACTCAGTGTTTTTTTCTTCGGGGGGGTTGCAGTGTTGCAGTGAATGCACCACTGTGGCTGCAGTATCCTTGTGTTTACAATTCCGTCAAATGAGGCGGAGACGAACATGTTTCCCTGTTTAGGGGTACTGAACGCATTTGCAAGGTGTAGCAGAAGCCATTGAACACGGCAGTGTCTTTGCTGCCACATGCACACTTCTTGTGTACTACAGGGGTCTCAAACTCAATTTACCTGGGGGCCACAGAAGGCAGGGTCTAGCTATGGGAGGGCCGCAACTTCACACACACGCAACTTGTGAGTGTAAGAGACAAATTTTTATGGAACATATACTATACTATTAACTATACTCTATTATTAACTGTTTTCTGTACAAAATGTCCTTTTAAAACTCTCATTCAAATGAAATACGTGAATAAAAAATCAATAAGTAAATAAATCAATAAAACATTTCTGTTTATTTAGAATGTCCTTTTTAACACACTTCAGTTAACACTGTTGAATTATAACTATTAAACCCATAAGAAGACTTTTTACAGTTCTGTAACGTCCATCAATGGGTTCTTCTGTACACGGCTCCTCTGTCTACTTCTCACTGCCGGACACTTGGCAGCACTTCCTCCCAAACAGCTGAGACCCTCAGTGTGATCCAAGATGATCGTCAGTAAATCTGGACTGTACTTTGGCTTATTGAAATTTAAGGTGGAGAAGTCAGAGAGTATGTGCTCCCAATTTTGAGTCTATGTTGAATTTTTTTATTTTAAAGTTTACTCTTTAAACCACAAATCAGTAAAGGTAAAACAAAATTCAGTGACCATTTTTAGATTTTCTTTCTTATGACTTTTAGCGCATTTAAACCCTAGTCACAAGTTATTGTAGAGCAGCCGGTCAAACATTCCTATAGTTTTATACTGAATTCAAACCGTGGTTCCTAAAAGAACGGGTGCTGTTTACTGGAGATCAGAACAATCATTACCAATACCTGAGATCAGAGAAAAGCTCAAAAGCGGATGGAAATTTATGTTGGCGTCACCAAATATGTGCAGCCAAGATGCACAATCAGCGTGTTTGAGATCACCCAGGTGGACGAAACGCTGCACAGATCACCTGGTGTGCAACATGTTTTTGCCCCAACGTCACCTGTCAGTCATCACAAAAATATCACCAGAAAGGGGCGGGAGCAAGGCCCAACTTAAGCGAACGCAACTGGAAATTTTGTACCGTGCTGACCACAAGCCGCCAAATGACTACAAAATGGTGCATTATGGGAAACGTGTCCTGACGGTTTTTCTAGTTGAGTGATCAATTAAAATCATTTTAAATACCTATTGATTTAAAAAAAAAGGCTACATACATTACAAAACAGTGAGATTAATATAAAAGACATAATAATCAGATCATACTGAGGGGGAGAGGCATATTAAAACAAAATTGAACGTTAAGGACAACGCCAACTTCCTGTTCTCCTTCAGTCTCGCTGCAGATTCGACTTCATCTCCCGAGCGAATAAATACGTTCTAAAAAGGAAAGTAAGGAACTCCTTAATGTGGTCCGGGGAGGGGGCTGTCAGGTGTCCTGCCTTAAATGTTACCCTGCTTTCAAGCCCGGTCAATGTCACGCCCCCAAGAGTCATATACCCCACTGTGATTGGTTAGTTCGTCACAACACTGAAAAAGTGTCATTCATACAGACGGGCGGGACGCGTTAACATTAAACTTTCATATTAAGGCGGGGGCCACAAAATATCGTCTTGGGGGCTGCAAACAATCAGCGGGCCGCAAGTTTGAGACCCCTGGTGTAGAAGGAGTCCTATCCAGTGCTTTCTACATTTAACAAAACTGCTCCCAGTGTGCCATTGGTCAAGCTACAGTTTTACCTCAGCTTGACTTTTTAAGTGGATTTGGGCCCTAATCTCACTATAGCTGACCAAATTTACCAAGAATGTGACTCAACTACAATATTCATTGACTACAACATCCAGGAAAAGAAGCTAAAACGTGTTAAATTTCCTCTGTTTTACTGCATGACTAACAGTAAACTACAGATGCCATGAAAGAGAAAAAATATTTCTCTTCTGCATACGCATTTATTATTGTCTTCTACATTATGACAGGCTGAATAAAAACTAACTGAACTTTTTTTTCATTGATATCAAATTAAAAAAAGTTATTTTGTAATACACAAATCATATATCCAAAACAAAACGGTGACTCAAGCTCTGAGGTTTGAACCGAACCAGGAGGAAAGCATATAGTTGCATCCCTTCAGTAAAGAAAATAAAAGAAACTTTTTTTCCTTCAGTCTGCATTACTTTGCGTGTTTTAGACTCATAAAGAAGACGGCATGCAACCACTCTTGTTAATATTAAAAGGTAAGCAAAAATATAGTTAGTTTCAAATGTATGGATTCATTCAGAAACCAACAACGCTTACCTTGTTGGCAGATAAAGACCAGTGCTGAAACTCCCAAACACCTGAACCTAAAGAAAGAAAAAAATCACAGTTGATAAACCAACAGTATTTAATTTTCATTTAAGGGGGAAAAAAATTCTTTACTTTATTCATTTTGTAATTTTTTAATCTCCTTCAAACTTTAAATACACCTTAACCTAACCAAATTATAAAAATGAAGAAATGCTAAGCAACAAAAGTAAATTTAAAAAGCAAAGTAACATTTGCCTTTTATAGAAATGCTTCCCAGAAAAACATCAATACCAAATAAAGTAATAACATACTTAAAACTATTAACTGTGTTGATTTTAACTGTTGTATCACAATTAAATACAACAAAAACATTTAATTAAAAAAAATGAAAGAGTAAAAACAATTTAGTAACAAAGAAATAAAAGAAACAAAATCATAAATAAACTTTTTCATTGAACTAAATAAGCAATGACCTGCCACAGAGATGAAGGTAACCATGAAAAGATCAAGTGTCGAACGGTTCCCACTCAAAGACAAAACTACTACCAGCAAATTACTGAATGAATAATTGAATACTTATATATGAAAAAAACAAGACAATTCAATGTAAAACTTTGACCCTTTTATTGTTAGAAGAAAAGTTGTCACTACAACATTCATGCAACGATTGCTTATATTTGGAGGAAAAAGCTATTTCAAAGCTGGTTCTGTCATATAATATTTGCTTCATGGTACACTGATACAATAATTAAAACTGGCAGCTTGTTTACAACAAACCTCTTCTTTATCCATTGATCTCCTAACCTGCATGCAACAGACAAGGCTAAAATTATCCATTACCGTCCCTTTTTACCTCCTACACAACGGCACACAAATAGACTTAAGCCTAAACCCTTACTTTACCGTCTAAAACCTCTTCCCCACATCCGGCATCACAGTAGTATTAACTCTTGGTTGAAGCCAAGTCCAGAGCTAAGCTAATTGCAGAGCTTTGTGAATGAACTGAGTTCTGACGATGTTGCAACCGATGCGGGTGACTGAGGTGTTGGTCTCATCATGGGAAACTTCTGGAATTGTGTTGACGGACATATTGTTATTTATTAAATTATTGTTTGCAAATACATATGCATTCATAGGCTCATTTTAAATAAACGGTTGACTTGTCAAACTGCCATGAAGTTGTGTGATTGAGCTCATTTTTACAGTCCTGCTTCCACTGATGTGACAAAAAAAGCCCAAAGATGTCAAGAACTATATGCCTGTAGTTTTTTTCTAAAAAGAAGTTATTTTTGGCTTATAGAAAAACAAGTTTCTACATCAGACAGATCAAAGTAGTCTGAAGTGGTGCTGATAAAATGACCAGAGTGCAGTGGCAGCAGAGAGATAACGTTGGCTGCCATTGACCTTGTATGATTCAGACTGACTCCTCTATACACTATCACTGTATACAGCCTCCTCAATGTAATTGATGGTAATCATTTACAAAGAAATGCCACTGCTCTATAAATTCATTCGAGGCTAGCAGGTCACGCTTGGGACGATGACCAGAGGCATGCGTGTGGACCTGTGTACCTCGGCGCTGGGCCACAGATCGTGGATTACTCCTTTGATTCGGTCTACCACCTCCAATCTCATCTTCTCTTCCTCCGGCCGTGGAGAAATGTAGTCATAGAAATCCTTGATCTCCTCATGTAACCTGTGAAGCAAAGAAAGAAAGTGCAGTGACACAGAAAGCATGTGTACATACAAATATAACATCAAGCACGGGTTCTGACACAAAGCAAACACTATTTTTTTCAGTCGGTTTTGGCAGGAAAGAAGGGGAAATAGACTAAAGAGATCCACATAGTCTATGTAACGCATGAGTCATGAAATCATGACAGAGTGATCAGATATAATTTAACTGACAATGGAAATCTGTTGACTTTCAGAGGAGCTGGTATGGTATTCCTGGTGTTTGTATTTTTGAGTTATTTTCTTTTCTTTTGCCTAAAAGCTGTTTTAAAGCATCAAATGCAAATTTGGTATAGACCACCAAGTTAAGTTACAATGACTCAAAAATAGTATGATTGGATGACATTAGATCAGTGAAATACATTACTAATTTACCATTTTAGCTGCTGATTGTATGCATTTATTTTGTGTGTACAAATGCTCTTGATGAGACCTTTTCAGATTTTTACAAGCTGTTCATAAAAAGCGGTAAACAGGAGCTCAACTGACAGGCAGACAGGTTAGTTTAGTGTTAATGATTAAGGAATTTTCAGGAAATAAGCAGATTGTCCAGAAAAACACTCAGACATCATTAAAATTGACAGATTCTTGAAATATTTACTTAAAGGAAAAATTTAAAAAGTCACCAAAAAAACATAGGAACCTCTTCCATGATGCAGATAATCCTAATACAATACACTGACAGAGGGAGAGCTTTCTAAACATGAGTGCCACATCTGTCCTTGGTACAGGTCGCTTTGCCCACGCTAGCTGACATTTTAACCAACCCAACTACTGCGCAAGTTTGTGAGGGGAAAACTGCACAAGAAACAAAAATGACTCCTCTGAGATTAAAATAAAAATAAAGTGACATATTAATCTAACATAGGGCCTTGGCCCTGTGGTGGTTTGGGTGACTGATACTTCAAAGAGAAATGTGATTCATTTGTTTTGGACTACATTTCCTTAACTGATAGATAATTCTCAAAATTAGTGCAATTTCAATCGTGTGTTGTATAGACATTTTGACTACATTGTTGCCGCAACATAATCAAGAAGTTGTAGGTTTGCTAATTTTAGACCAAACTTTGACTACAAACAATGACAAGACATGTAAAACATAAAAAACGTCATGTCAGTAGTACATAACTACATGCATACATACAGAACATACAGAAGAAGCCAGCACTAGTCAAGTTAAACAGCATTTACATAGTGGAAAAGTTCAGATGCCAGCCAAAGGTTGCAGGACACACCCTTGCCAAAAGTTATAGGAAAAAGAACAGTGTGAAGAGAAACTCATCCAGTGACCTTTAATTCATGAATGACCCAACCTGTATATCATACCTTAAAAATACTACACAGACAAATACCCTGAAATAACAACTTGTTTCCAAAAATGCATTTGTTACAAAAATGTGGATTCTGATAAAGAAAATAATTGTTTGCCTAGTTTCCTGTACAACAGATCTGATTTTAAATAATGTGCCTTCTTTTTCCAAAGCCCTCAAACAGCACACAAGTTATGTTTCTGAAGAAAAGAAACTCTACAGTGACACCCTGGCCACACCTCCTGCTCTTCTCTCCCATACTGACCCAGCTGCCCAACACAGTCACCTATTATTCCAGAAGACTTCATGTGTTTCAGAAGACTTTCAGTAAAACCCAACTGCAGGTATGCAAGTCTCTAGGGAGATCTTCATTTATTGTAAAAAAACAAAAAACAAAAGGAGCAATTCTATCTATAAAAAAAGGCAATGTGTTTAAAAGGGGGTAGGAAATGTATTCGTATGCAATACATTTGTTGAACTCCATTGTAGGATATTATCCCTGTAGAGCTGGGCAACAATTTGCCGCAGTAAAAGACCCAAATTTACATCTAGTTGTTAAAATCACACGCCATGCGTACAGGCTTGTGAAATTAGAGTCCTGATATTATGGCCCGCTTACACAAATGGATTGTGTGAGAAAATGGTGTGAGGTTGAAGGCATGCATTTTACAAGCTGCCACAGTGAGGAATGTGATTTTCTGTTGGCTAGAGGAAGAGGGAGCTCCCAACACAGTAGGTTTCATTTCACAGCAAACAGGCTACGAACGCAAACTCATTCACCACCATTATGGATCACATTACATCTCGGATTTGCAGCGTGTCTTGAAAGTACACGGACCTTTGGCAATGTTTATCAGGCAACCCCACAACATCAAAGCTAAATGATGTAATAACTTGAAGATGTGTACTCCCAAAGGCAAGAGTCGTATGCCAGTCAGTTACCAAGAGGTACAACTCCTCACATTGATAGTTTATGTTAATTTCCCTCAGTAGATAATACAGTCTTGCCATCTGTCATAACACTATCTACCAAGTGATTCAATATATCTTAAGGAAAGCCTTTTTATTAAGCATTCTCTACTTTATGATTCAAATATGAAATAGCGACAAAACAGAACTAGGTCCTAAAACATACTTTTTATATCAAATTTGTGTATTAGATTACATGGTGGCAATGAATTTGACCTTTGTTATAGAAATAATCAAAAGATTCACAAAACAAAAGTAAAATCCAAACTGTTTAAACTAATGTGAAAACCTATAAATCTTGATAAATCAGTTAATGGTGCACACAGCAGGAAAAGCTTAACATTACTGGGGGAAAGGGTGTGGTGCTAAAATGACTTGTTGCAAATGTCAAGTTTGGCAGCAGGTAAAAGTCTCATCAAAGCTGACACCACTTTTATGAAAATGGACATGTTTAGAACTCACAACTAAATCATAGCAGCCCTTTGACAAAATGTATTAATTTCTTTCTTTGAGTAGTAACTTTTATGGATCGTGAAAATGGCTACATACTAAAATGAATTGCAATGTAGCATAAAGAACATGATCAACATGTCAAACCTCCCACCAAGAGCTTTGCCAGCTGACATGGTTACCAGGAGACAAACAAGCCACATCACGCCTAGCTTTTTGAAATTTAAGACAACAACAAAAAAAGTAGAGGTGTCAACATTTCACAGATGACAAGTTCATTAATGTTTCATTGGCAAAATGGGGCCCCAATTGTTGGCCAATATGACCAAACAGCTCTTGTTGCTCTGAAATGCACACAAAATAGTGATAAAATTGGTCACACATGAATTATGCAAGTGAATTGTCCAACTTAAAAATGGTCACTTGGCTTTGAAATGGGCTTTACACCACTAAGAAAAACACCTTTTGCTCCTAAAGTCTTAAGTGTTTCATTTCTGAAAATCATGTGCATGAAGGCTGCCAGCCTTCATCGTTGTCTTACAAAACAGGTCACTCTTTTTGACAATGTCTTTCCCAACAATTTGTGATCAATGTCTCAATTCCCAAATTAAGAAAACACGGAAAAATATGATTTGGATATAACATTGTTGAGGAAAAATATTTTCCGAATGGGTTTGAGTAGAAAATAACAGCTGCAAAGTGCAAACTGTGATGCACAGGAGCTACACAAATTACAAAACAATAAAATGGAATTAGTCCATTTATTCCATTATTGCATTTAAAGAATATAAAAAGGTATGTCAGAAATTCTGCATCAAAAATACAATCTCTTGTTTTTCAGAACAAACATATTTTTTAGGTGATTAAAGATACAATAATAAATGCACAGTAGGTTACACCTGAATGAATTAATTCTAGTAATACAACTTTAAGGATGGGTTCAAAATGTCTTTTTGCCATTTTTCTGTAAGAGTTGAAAATCATTGTATTTTTAAACAAATAAAAAATGCTCAATGTTTTATTCTGTTTAACTTTTTAACCCTACTAAGAATTTGACAAACTCTCAGTGGAAGCTTCCCCATCTACAAATGACAGTCTCTCTCTAGTTAATGCTTCTTCTTGCCTTGGCACAATTTTAGTGAGTATCAACTACACTACAAAGACGCACACAAACTGCCATGAAAGAAATGACATGTTCTTTAGTGCAAACATCAGTAGGTCTCAGGCTGATGAAAATGACAAAATGTAAAGATTACTTCAACAGTCTGAAGGCAGACTTATGAGGAACTATGTCATTTGGAAAGTTTTGACTGTGTGACTAGCAAGCCCTACTTTCATCATCTTTTCAGTACTTGCTGAAGTCAGTAAATGTAAAAAAAAAAAAAACCTAGAGTAACACAGACGTCAGTCACTGTAAGTGGAATTAACCTTAGCTCTAATAATGGAAGTTCTGCATGTCTGTTATTGGAGGGTGTTTTAGTTCTTCAAAATACAATATGCATTTCATAGACAGAATTTCCAAATAAGGTTATCTGTTCAAATCGGAAATGACTGACAAGGGGAACGAGTTAAGTGTGAGATTTATTGAGCTGTGTCCCAAAGGAATTAAAAGGACAGTTTTATTACCACCAGCAGCTGCCATTGCGACGCTTTTTTCACATTTATTTATTAGCCGAGTTAAGCCCAGATGAAACTGTAAACTAGCTTTAACAACAAATGTGATACTTTAAGATAAAACTTGAAATCAGTTTCAGTTCAGTCAGTCAGTTAGATGCTTTTCTTTTACACTTACAATATAAATGCAAGTCAAATTACAGATGTTGTGCAAAAGCCGTTAAAACACGGCTTCATTTAAACTAGTTGGAAACTGACAGAAATACAAACAGAATACTTTCTCCAGCCCTAAAGCACAGTTGAAGCTCAGAGAAGTGGAGATCTGTGATCCTGTGGTGTGTTAACCGAAGAATATCGGGACAGGACTTCAAGACCTCAGCAAATTGTCACCTTTGAGAGAAAGAGGCTTTTGGACAACTGAGGTCAAGTCTTGCTTTTAAAGATATTGACCAAAAATGTGTTTACAAATTAAAAGAGCTAGACATAGCTGTAGACCTAGCTGATCTTAGGCCATGACAACTCCTAAGAAAATGATAACTAGATTTTAATACCAATTTGATATTGTTGATGTTTTTTAATGATACCGTTTATTAAGGCTTTCATAATAAAAAATTTTTTGCTTAGTAAATAAAAAGGAGGAATGCTGAGCAAAATTATCATCCCAAAATTGATGGGTTGGTCATGCTTGTTTAGATAGTAAACACATTCATTCATTCATTTTCTTCCGTTTGTCCCTTTCGGGGTCACGGGGCTGCCAGAGCCTACCCCGGCCACTTATGGGCGAAGGCAGGGGACACCCTGGACAGGTCGTCAGTCTGTCGCAGGGTATGGTAAACACATGTTTTCATGTAAACATGCGTTTGATTTGTAAACAACTGATTTCTCTCCACTGAGCTAAAGCAAGTCATTAGCATGGACATATACCGGTGCATTTTATTTTATCATTGGTCTCTTAAATTGGAATTTCAGAAATGGCTTGTTATGCTGAGAGTTGGTGAAAAATGGTGATTCCAATTCGGACTCCCACTCCGACATCATCACTAGTCACTGGTAAGCTACATTAACGTGGAGCTGCTAGCGCTCAGAAAATACATAACATTGTTTTTTATAACTTTAGAAGTCATGCTAAAACAAAAAGTCAGTACTTGCAATTATTTAAATGTAAACTTCTGTGCATCCGAGCACACCAACGTGAAAAAAAGCACGTCTTCTCTACGCACGGCGCGGGGCTTGGCATACCTCCGTCACGAGCGTTAGCCCTTAAAAACATATTTCGTACAACCCTACCCTTCCAAATGCCCCTTCAATTGGAGGGGTAGGGGACGAATTCGTATTCTGCCTTAGTCTAGCTTTTTATAAGACCTATGTGGACAGCACAGAATTACAAATCATGGATTTACCGGGATGGGCTCCGGCAACCCTGTGACCCCGAAAGGGAATAAACGGTAAAAGAAGATGATGATGAATGAATGAGGATTTACATGGTTTCTGAAAGAGTTCTGTAAGGATTATTTGAAAGTTTACTCCATACTAGCCAATGTCCTTGTTATAAAATTAGTGGGACAGGAGATAATGAGGCATTCTAAACAAAACTGTTCACTCAGACAGAAAAAGGGTCACAGCATTCCCAGGCTACACAAACTGCTTGTGTCCATGTTAAGTGTAAGTAGGACCCAAAAAGATGTGAAAGAAAATTAGAAGAAAACGGTCCCTTTAAACTCGCAGTATCACTGGACAGGAAAAAGGCTCTAGTAGTTGTCTCTCAAGAGGGTTGGCTTTATTTAGTGGAAATGGGGCTGTGTGGAGCATGTAAACACTGATCCATTGCCATCATAAACTGCGCTGCTTTTCTCCACATCCCTAGCCAACCCACATTGCCAAATATAGAGTACAAACTGTCCCATGGAAAAATGGATTTAACTACATCTCACCGCCCTGCATGATTTTTGCAGATACCACAAGCAACAACCACTGTCATGTGTGCGCAGAGAAAACATATCCATGAGAATTTTAAAAATTACAAACATAGAATACAAATTGCAGCCAGCTATATTTGTTATTACTTTAGATATTAAAAATCTAAAAGGTTTAACCATAAGATTGCACTTTTTAACTCTCAAGCGCAAGGTTTATTTACGCTGTTGTGGCCACCTAAAATAGCTTACACAAAGATATCACAATCACTTGGTTTTGTGCTTTTGCAATGTATAAGTAGTAAAATTGAAATCTGAAACTATGGGTAAATACCGTAGTGAGAATGGTTTTGACTTGACAAACTTCCCACACACAGCCGGTTAATCCCCTAAATTTAGAACTACGTGTGTATATTGTAGAAAAGTAATGTAATGCCCACACATCTGTTGCTTTTTTTGACATTCTGGTAATTTACCACAATGCTTTTAGAAAAAAGGCGATGAGTCTGATCCCAGCTCTGGGCTTCATGTTCTGGTATTAGCAGAGCTTATCACAAAGGAATGTCCTTGTGCAAATACAGAGCTCCCATATTACTATAAATGAGAATCAGCCTAAGACTGAACTTCACATTCAAGTGTTCTGCGTGTCCACACACGTCAAAAAGAAAAGGAGGCAATGGGAAAGCAACACAGAGAAACATAGGGAACCCCACCCATAAAACCTCACTTCCAATTTATGACTTAAAAGTCCCCGTTGATTAAAAGTTAGTAAACATTACAAGTTTTGTCTCAGCAACCTAACCAAATGTTGCTTCTGAAAGCCGCATCTAATGTAGAAGTGACCATTTTCCCCAAAAAGCATAAATAGTCTGTTATAAGTCATGAATCCCAGTAAGTGATTTACAGAATTACAGACACAACCAAGTATCTCTGTGATTCAGGGCCACAAAAACATTATCTGTGTATCGTTTTATGACACTTACCAGATGACTTGGCATATTACTTAAAAATGAGACTAGACTTGCATTGAAAATATCCTGCTAAATGTGTACTTTTCTATATACTAATTTGTTGCTTTTCAAATTAATATTCAACATTATTAAGACTTGCACTGTTAACACATTTAAGGTCAGTGTCTAAGGCAATGTCTTTTGAGGTCATGAAGGTCAGTTTACATTGAAAAAAAGCTGGTAGTGTATTAAACATCCTTTTAAAGGCAAACAATCAGCACTTGTGGGCCTGAAATGTGGCTGCAAATGGTCAGTTTAAAGAGCAGCAGCTGTAACTGCTGATGTTTAAAATGTTTCAGCGATTTAGTCACATCCTGAAGGATTTTCAGCTTCTCGTTAGGTATTATCTCTTACAAGGAGAAAAGGAACGAGTTTAAATGTATCCAACTACACATTATTTACCTCTGCTTCCAAATAATTAGACTAACCATGCAACGGGAAGTTGGTTTGATGATGTCCTCAGTCCCAGTTTTCACTGTTCTCTGATGTAGTTAAATGTGTAAACAACATTTGATGAATATAATTGTGCCTTGATTTCAATTAAAACCATTTTAAATGCTAAACGGTATTTTTGAAATCAACGCATCGACCTGCTCACAAATGAGCAAAATAAAAAAAGAGAAATGGCCAACGTTAAAATTTGGAATAGTAGGAGAACAATTCGATTTACATTCCAACAAGTCTGTCATAGTCTATTTTGGAGCATCTTGTAATTCCAAATGGATTTTTCCTCCCCTCAAAAACATTGTATCCATTCTTTTCTATGGCTCTCTGTTGTTAACTCATTGGCAATAGTGGAGATAATGAATATATTGTAAAATATGGGAAATAAAAACTGCTTGCTAAATTTACAACTCAAGAAGTTTAAAAACAACAGTTTTCAGGGAGATAATAGAAGTAGCTGGTGACCTGCTAAAACTCAAAAATCAATAAAACTAGAGATACTGTGCTAGTTGTTGTCAATTTAAAAAACTAAGTTTTCGAGGGGAAGATTGTCAGTCTGAAAAGGCTGGAAAGATGTAAGAGCATAGCACGTAGTAAACGCCCACAGCATCACACTACGAGGCTGTGGGATCATATGATCATTACCAAAATAGGGCCAATGTGACCCAAACTCTTACCCTACAACTGTGTCCGCGTAGTTCCTGGTCTTCCATGGCGTGCCAGTGTAAGCTTCATGTCCTCCAGAGTTGAAGTTGTTCAATAAGCTGGAATTAAATCCATACGTGCTAGCTTTATTTTCCCTTTTTCTTTTGTTGGGATGTCCGTCCGCGTGGCCCCTATACAACACTGTGACCCCACAGCCCTGCTGCTGATGCCCTCCTTCACCGACGACACCGCCCCTGTTGTTGCGGTTGCTTTGGGAGTCCAGAGGTATAAAGTCCCGCTGTTCAGTTACGTCTCCATCCCCCGTAGAGACAGACATCACCTGAGTCTTGGCTTCCCCGGCAGCGGTGCTTGAGTCGAGCGTACTACCGTTTCTGCTAGTAGATAGTGCGGCTCCCAGCCACCCGTTCACGGCCGTTTTCAAACTCGAAGTGTTCTGAGGTCCAGCGGTGTAGCAGTTATTTACATAAAGGTACCCGAACCCTTGTGTCGTCTCCCAAATCTGCATCCACAGGTTGTTAGCGGGTCCAAGTTGTTCTGGCTGAAACCAGGCAATTCTCGGATCCATCAAACGATAATGTAAGGCAAACGGCCCCCCCACCCCACCGCCGAGCGAAGCTCAGTTCGAGTGCAGTTAGCCAGGTCGCTAGCTAACGTAAGCTAGCTCGCTATAGCCTCGTTATAGCTGCTGCTGGTTCGGATTCTCCACCCCCCCGTTATTTCTAGAAAATGGTTTTTTTTAAGTCCTCAGTCCTTCGCCGTCTAGGTAGACGCGTGTCAAGGAAGCACGCCCACGAAAAATAACAAAAGTAAACAAGTCAGGTAACAGAAATTCTAACTGTAGCCGAACTCGCGACTAAAAGCTGGAGATATTTGTTAGACAGCCTCCGACCCTTTGCTCCTGATCATGGGTCCCTCAATGGCGGCGCTGATAATGCGCCTGCGCGAAGCATTGGAAGGGGGTGGGGTGGAAGGCGGGGACACGGTTGTTACGCAACAGGCAACAGCTTCATGTTACATAACAATGTCTAGTATAGTATGCTTTCACAAAGGAAAACTATGTAGCGGTATTCTGTTTGTTGCATATTGGCAGTATTAAACTTTTTTGCTATTTCAAACAAAAACATTTTAGCACATTTTTTTAAAATACTTGCAAGTTTTACTAAAACGTTAAAAAAAGTTGGCAAGTTATTTTTAAACACTTATCTACCAGGTAAGTTAATTTAGTCACAAAACCTTTTCCAGCCTTGTGTAATATTAAACCAATTGCCGCAGTGAGGGAAAAAGAAAAAATATTCACACAGAAATAAAGACACACAAGTCAAGCAATTGGTTACTAACGATTAAGCTCCTCCCCTTCCAACATCATGTTTACTTTCAAAATCGGTTGACTAATTTCAGTGCATTAAAATGAATGATGAAAAGGCTTTTATTGAAATGAATTTGGCAGGAAATCTCATTTCATGAAACATGAGTGATGTTTATCTTTTTTTTACAGGGCATACTTGAAAGATTGGTTACTTATTTAAAAAAAGACACTTCAGTCTGGTCCAAACACCTGATTTGACTTTTATTAAGAGATGTTATAATATGAAGGTGTTCAACTTCATTAGGGAAAAAAAAATCATTGTCAGACTTAAAGTAAGAAGAACCATCCACTAAAACATTCACCAACTGTTCAATTCCACCTCAAACAATCTTTCACATGATAAAAAGAAAAACTATTTCAGATATAATAGACATAAATAACAGGTGGTTTCACATCTACACCACCTCATACTGTATGAAATGTTTTCTGGTATTTCATTTCAAGGTTGAATCTCATCTTTCCTCTCCTCTGCTGCTGGTAGACTTGTCCAAACTCGCTTACGACGATCACAGCATAAAATACACAAAGTTCTTATTTTTTCACCACCTTCTCCAGATAGCCGATAAATCTCCTCAGGTTGACTTTGATGTTATCTAGCACACACAGCTGCTGAGAGCTGTATTTACCACGACCTTCTTTGCGAATCTGGAAGATTGGAAAGAGAAAAACAAATCAGAACAAAAAACTCCACAAGGAAACTTAAGAAAAAGACTGAGAAGACGATGAAAAAATGTATTAGCTAGATCAATCATCAGTAAGCGAGTGAATTGAGCTGAAAATACCTTAGCCTTGAAGACAGGTTGAAGTGTTTTAAGTGCAGGCAATAATTTGATGTTTTTAGCAGCAATCTCTGCCTCTTCTCCATCCGCAAAAACGTCAAACAAGGCATCAAGGGCTTCTCCGTTGACAACCAAATCAGGATCTCTGGTGGCAACTTCAAGTAAAGCGTTTCCGATCATCTGCAGGAGCAGGAATTCTTCAGAGGATGAGCAAAAACTCGGGAGAAAAAAAAGGAAAAATAGAGAAAAAACAACCAGGTACCTGCAGGGTTTCTGCTTTGCCCTTGTCTTTGGCTAATGTGCTGCCAGTGATGCCCAGAATGGCGACGGCATTGACCCTTACACTGACAACATCACAGTGGGAAGCTGCTTCGCAAAGACTCATCAGTTGCTGGGGGGCCATGCACTAGCAAAAACACAAGCAAGCTTTGACTTGGGATAAATGAATATCCTAATGCTGTTGTGCTACCAAACAATAAGGGGAAGTTAGGTTTATTTCCTATCACAACTGATGCTGAGCATTGCAGAACCACTGTTTTAGGTTTTAGTGGTTACACTAAAAAGTGAAAAGTGTGATGACAGATATAAATACATTTTAAAGCTCAAGAGGAAGCTTAGTGCTGCAAAAATCTTTTTATCTCTGCTGCTGACACTAAAACAGCCTTTACCTGTGGGATGTTATTGGAGGCAATCATCTGCAAAAGAGACCTCATGGCACTGATGACAGCTTCTAAGAATTCCTTATCTTTAGGAATCTCTGAAATAGAAAGAATATTTCATACACCCTTTTAGTTTTGAGGCTTTAACAACCTTGGGTCAAGAACTCTGTTTGTCCAAAAAACCTGCAGCGCCAAAGACCAGCATGGACAGGTGCTGTGCTGCTCCCTGCAGGCCGGCTGCACCACCCAGAGACTCCACATCCATGGTGGAGAGGATGCTGTGGAGGCAGGTCAGTGCCCGGGACTGAACTCGCTGCATCCTGCAGGAGAGTCTGGTGTAAATGCCTGCACCAAAGAGGGAACATGCAGAGCATTGGGGATAGGAATACCTCTTTGCAATGCCTGTCCAGGAAGGACTCCGCTGGCACACGTCTACAGCCTCCTGCCTGGGGAACTCTGTCTTTTTTAGTACCTAGAACAAAAACAGACAAGAAAAAAAGTCTGCGGTTGCATAAAGAGATGCAAAACAGGTCCATGTTTGTAACTCAATCTGAGAAGCCTGGGAGTGAAATGGGTGGGGAAGCATTTTTTTTTTAGGATTGTAAGTGGGGCTAATAGACACTCATTAAAAAGAAATTTGCTAGTCTCAGTGCAATGATTTCCCCTGTCTACTGATAGAACGGAGGAAGCAGAATGCCATTTGCCTTTTCTGGTATGCTGTGGTTGATCAAGGCCCCTTGAACCTCAGCTGACAAGCACAGTGGAGACATCAGACTGGACACTCCATCACAAAGGCCATCGGGACCCATGTCGCTTTCGTCGCTGCTCGAATCCTCCTCCCACTCGTCATCAGAGGGATCTTTACGATATTTTAACAATACACATCGACAACAAACTGTTTCTGTGCACTCAAAGGAACTTTAGCCATGTGTTTCAGACCAGCTTTGCATTTTATTTTTTTGAAAGACAAACACATAGTTAGTGGCTATGACACAGGAAATAAATTTGATGAGAGGCGCCTGGGGGTCATCACTGCTATCCATGCCCTCCACACTCACCGTCAGAGCAGCACATGTTGACAATGATCTCCAAGGACGTTTGCTGGGCTGTCAGCAAGGCCGTTGCCTCCCGCAGCTCCTTCTTACCCTTCTGGGCATAAATAAAAGTGAGTCAACATCCTACTAAAACAATGACTGTTAGTGCTATATCACACAGTCTGGGGTCAGCTGATTGCCACAGAGAAAAGGTTTAGTCCCGCTGATGTGCCCAAACACATGGTTGACATTTTTGTGGTTTTATCTGAGCAACTTTCCTTGAAAAAAAATATTTGAGTTTAAGCACACTTTGACCCAAATATTCGAGGTAATGGTAACTTTTAGCGGCATCATTACACCCAGCTGGACCTGTGAAACGCATCCCCAGACAAGGAAAACACACGACGCGGCTTAGAGGGGAATTCTGGGACATCATGACGGATGTCGGATACGATTCCAGGGCTCTGGCTGTGACTGGGCTGAGAGGGACAGCTCTGTCTCGCCTGGGTCAAGTCTTGGAGCCGTCACTTTTGTGGAGCGGCCATCCCCATATGAACCGAGTGTGTTGCTGATCCAGCCCCGCCCCTTTTCAAACTGTGTGTCTGCGCTGTCAGTCTGGCTTTGCACTTCTGGATGACTCACACACTGCATTCTTACCTGTCATTAATTGGGGGAAATGTGGTGGATTTCTTAAGCTATCTCAGAATTTTAACTGCAGACACTTTAGTAAAACCATAAGAACAGAAATGATGTGTTTTAGTAAGTTTTAAAGTTGACTGGATCTAAGTTTAAAGCAAATAATTCCTGACTGGGTGGTTTAACAAAAAGGTGAATAACTACCGGTAAAAGTACATTTAGATAAAACACAAATACCTAAAGACCTACTTTGATTATCTTTTGAGCCACTTTAAAAGAGTTGTGGGCGGGACCAGAGGCACAGATTTAGCCAGTTCCCCCTTCCTCTCCACATTGTTGGGACCCCTCTGTTTACGCACTCTCCTGCTAGCTTACAGCCCCTCACAACCCCAAGCTACCATTGCAGGTGCAACAAAAAATGGTGAGCAATACTGGAGCTATCCAGTACAGAATTGAGCCAGATGCGGCTCAGACGGGGTTAAAAAAAAAAAGACGTGATTTAGTCTGCTCCTGATTCACAGTGATTTGAATAAAGAAATACCCAAAAATGCAATTTTGAGCTTCATTTTCTTTAAATATGTTCTCCATTCTTAGAAAAACACCACAAAAACTTGTTAAAAATACGATTTTCATTGTAGTGGGTCTTTAAAGTTAACTAGCTAAATAACAGCAGAACCTAAATAGAGCAAGTTAGAAATGAGTTCAGCTTGGTTCCCACACTGCGACATGTGTTACTCACAGGAAGAAGATCTGAGAAGTCGCTGTCAGCCTTCGTCGCCTTTCCAGCTTTGCTTTTTTCTTTGAGTGGCTCCTCTTCGTCAATCATCTCCTCTTCAGCCGGGTCTCTAGCTGCCAAAGGTTCTTCTGTCTCCGTTGCAGGAGAGGCACTTCTGTGAGAAGCCTCTTCTGATGCCCTGAGTTCAAGGATCAGTCCTCCTGCATCCAAATCCAGGCACTGAGACAAGGTGGCCACCACAGCGTTGACGGTTTGAGCTTGGCGAGCGGCAGGAAGATTGGCCTTCATGTTCCACAGAGTTCCTGGGAGATGAAGCACATCCACCGTTCAGTTTTGAGCGTATCACCACTAAAAAAATTGTCTCAAATATAGAAATCTTTACAAATATTCCAAAGAACATGCACAAATTTGCTATATTCATCAATAATAGCCAAAAAACAAGTCATTCTGCCAGTGAAATGTTACCTGTGAAAACACTGTGCCCACTATGAAGTGTAATAAGTTAATCTGGCAAAAAATTGAACAAGTTCATCTAGCAGATGAGTCAGTTTGAGCTGCTCCCAAAAAGGAAAGCAGACATTAAAAATGACAAAGCTTACCCGCAGCTAAAGTCCTGAGAAGAGTGGCTGCCATGCCTGGCTGAGACGACAGCAGCACACCCTCTAGGGCTCCAAAAACGCCTGCATTCATGCTGCACAGCAGTTCGGGGTTGTCCTCAGTCACAGTGTGCAAACAGTGGGCTGGGAGACAGAAGAAAAGCTTCAGATGACTAACAGAGACATCAAAGTCTGCCAAATGTTCAGAAATATCACAAATGAAGCAGGAAGAAACTATTTATACATTTACTATTCAACCTTTCTTGGTACAGTTTCTTTTTCTTCAGTTTGGTAAAGAGTTCAATATTCTCTATTTTTTAGGTGGCGGTGAATTGGATTGCCTAGTTGCTTTGGATGTTTCTATAAAAATGATCGGTATTGTTCTCAATTTTTGTTGTTTGGGAATACAGTAATAAAACCAAGCCGTCAGGGCCAAAAAGCTTTATTTTGACGGCTAAAAGCACAGAAGGATAAGTGACTCCTGCTCTTTCTGGTATTAAATACATATCAACTGCCAAACACTGCTTCAACATGTGTCCAAGTTTACTTACTACCACAAAAACAACTTAATAGGTTGTGAAAATGAAATAGCTTTCCTGTTTTTGTATTGTTTTTTTTCTGTTAGTTTTCAGGTCTTGACCGGTTCAAGACCTGGCTGAGCAGCTGTCTTTCTGTCTGTAATGCAAACTGCCTCCAGACAACCTGAACCCCAGCACCAGCAGAACAAATTAATAGTTATCTGCAAAAGTAGTTGGATCCAAATGTCGGTCCTCCCTGAATATGCATGTTCAGATCTGCATATTTCCCAGCAAACTTGAGAACAGGATGAGACAAACCCTGACCAAATGCCTCGTTGGGTTTAGCAAATTCATCCAAGTGGAAAAAGACATTTTATAAAATTCACTAAAGAAGTCCTTTAATCCAAAGGATTGAATCTGAATCTGAACATACTTTAGTTTACGGCTAGGCAGCCGTGGTAATTTGGTTACTTTTTGTTCCCAATAGTCAAAAATCTCCCAAAAAGTCAAAAATCGTGAAAGCAAGCTTCAAATTGCAAAACTCCTCACATGTTCTGTTGACAAAAATCCTGGAGTTCTGAGGTCACGGCGATCTAGCTTTTTTTAACACAAACCTTTATCGGTTCATTAAGTCTAAGGGGACATTTCTGCTAAATTTAAACCTTTCCCCTCAAGGTGTTCCAGAGTTCTTGAGAATGCAACAGATGGTCAATCTGAACTGGAGGTGCCTTCAGTCCCTGAATGGGAAATCTCAGAGTTAGAGCTGAATTTTAAGTTTGTTACCGATGGACAAACAGGTTCTTAACTGACAGGCACGGAGGAGGAAGTGTAGTAGTCTGATGATAATGGATTTTCAAGAACTTTTACTCTGAAATTAAAGCTGTCATCTCTGCATTTTTACATTACTCCATCAAGAAAATGACTCAAAAACTTTTAGGCTCTATGAATAAATATGAAAGACAGATTTGAGACTCTTTGGGCTAAAACCCAGCAGGTATTATAGCCAAAACACTGAATTAAATCTGCTTTTATTCAAGAAAACATAATTAAACATCAATTTACTTGTTAAATATTAATTTTAGACAATTTCTATTGATTGTCAAATACTTTTTCCACATAGGTAGCAACTAAACTGGAAAAAAAATTAGAACTTATAAAGAAAAACTAATGGGATGTGTTGGGAAAAAAACATGAAACATGTCACTTTAAAAAAGAAATCGTTGGATTTAATAGAATTAATATTGCATTTTCTAAATTAAAATCATATCTTACCAATAGATTTCTTTACACCCTGAGGCAGTAAGCTCGGCACTTTTTAAATGCATACCCATAATAGACTAAAATAACCTTACAAAGTCAAGTTATGCTAGAATGCTCACACTATCACAACAGCATTATGTCAAATATCAGTTTACAGAAAGAGAAGTCAGTATTTTTTTCCTGTGGAGCCCATATTTAGACAGAGGCACCAAAGGGCCCCACATTTGACAGGTTGAGTACAGCACTACAGTGTCAAAGGAAGGTCAGACGGGATGCATTTTTGTCAAGTACGGTAATTAAATATTTCAAATAAGCTTGACAGCATTAACTTAAATGAGCCCTTTTCTGTTTTGAATGTGGAGCAGTGCAGAGTAAACGGCTGTTTTGATTTTAAAACTGAACACCACAAAAAGATTTTACAACTTCATTCAGTAAGTCCTGACAAAATCCAGATCCAAAAGATCTGCCTCTGAATTCCCCAGAGGCAGTTTCAGTGACCTATCAAACTTTCATGACAATAATCCAAACTTCTCAACAGAGCTGTGAACACAAACAAGTTTAGATCATTTTAAACCTGTTTAAATACAAAAGATGGGGTAGAGCAGATTTTGTCTTGTCCAAATGTTCGCCGTTTGATTCTGGGGTGAGATATAAAGTTTTTATTCAAATGTGTTTAGGGTTAAAAGGACTCAGCCCACTGAGAAAGATGGCGAAAGAACAGCTGTGAAAACCGCAACTTTTCAGTTTTAGTCTGTGATAATTACAAGAAATGAGAACAATCATGAATAGAGAGATTAAATTTGATCATATGTTTCTGTTTCTTCGGTTTCAAGGTTAAATGTCACCAGATCTAAACTCACAAAAAAAATATTTTCATAAAAAAGAAGAAAAATTAGGAATAGTTTGTGGGTTTTAGGTACCTGCTGAAACAGCCAATTCCACATTACGTGGGTGCCTCTCCAGACACTGAGCAACAAGATCCAGGAGACCTGATTTGTTGAAAACAGACAGCGCCTGGCTGCTGTTTTCACTGGAAAAGAAAAGGACAACTTGAGGTAAAAATAGCAGAAGCTGCAAAGTTTTACAAACTTTGTTAAAGACCCACTCCATTGAAAATTGTGTTTTAACATGTTCTTGTGGCACTTTTCCTGAAAATGGAAGGACATATGTTGGATTTCTGAGTATTTCTTTACTCACATTGTTTGTCAAAAACATTTTTTGGAAAAATTGCTTATTTGTGGCGTCGCAAATATACTGGGCGGGCCACAAGCTTGCTCCAAGCTCTCGACAATGATTTTGGCGAAAAATGGCATAATTATAGTTAAAAGACCACTGGGAACACTTTTACAACAGATCAATAGATGACCGAGTGGGTCTTTATTGAAAAGCACTGGTAGGAAAGGGTGTCATCGAAAGCAGCACAACTTCCTGGTTTACCATAGGTTCCACAGCAGGTTCACCGCCTCGTTGGCAACATCCTCCACAGCATTTTTCTGTTCCTTCATCGTCACCACGGTGCTGTCAAAACCTGCGCAACACTGGACGCAAAACAAACCTGCTTAAAAAAACAAACAACACTTTGTTTTTAACACAAATCCAACACTGACCACAGCTTCTAATGCAGACTTCCCTACAACAAAAGCTAGACTTTAACGGCTCCAGTTCTTGACGAGCTCTTCTTTTTTACGAGACGGTTTTGCTTGCGCTGTTGAACGACACTCAACTGCGGCGGCCACTACAGCCTCCCGTGACAGCCCTTAATGAGGAGTGTGTGGAGGGAAGCCGACAGCTCTCACCTCTGTCAGCAGCGCTGTCACAGGAGTCATGATGTCTTCCTTCACCATGTCCTCGCACACTTCCTGATTTCCACATGCACTCAGATTCCTGTAAAACACAACCGAGACACATTTGAAAAGTGCTACTTTCACTGCATGACCTTTTATTAAAGCATGGCGGCCCCCGCTGAAGCGTCAGATAAGTTCAAATGCCATTAAATATTAGTCATACTAAGCAGCATTATGTGCTGCATTAGGACATGAAGAGTTCCATTTAACCACCAGTTAACTCCCAGTATATGCAAACTCTAACATCACTCCAGTTTGTGTTGTGGCTTATTAAGGGGTGAAGCCAATGAAATATGAGTGGACAGAAATATGAGGATCCTCTAACAGAAGAAGTCACAGGTCTGTGAGAGCCAGAAATCCTGTGTGTTTGTAGGTGACCAAATACTTATTTTCCACCGTAATTTACAAATAAATTCTTTAAAAATCAGACAATGTGATTTTCTGGATTTTTCTCTCTCATTTTGTCTCTCACAGTTGAGGTTTACCTGTGATGAAAGTTACAGCCCTCTATCATCTTTTTCGGTGGGAAAACTTGCACAATTGGTGGCTGACTGAATACCTTTTTGCCCCTCTGCATATATCAACAGTTAAATTCAAAGTCCCTTTAGTTGTCATGCACTGGCATTGGTCCCACTTTTAGATAGAGTCTGAGGTATGACTCGGCCGTGGATTTGAAGTCATAACCTTCCAGCCTCAGGATGGACACTACCTACCACAAGGCCCCTGGGCTGGTAACAGCTCTGGTATCTTTTGGAGCAAGTATTTTCAAATACAGCTCACGTCAGAGCATTTTGTGCCACATTTTAATATAAAAATAATAAAATAATAATAACTATAAACCTGGATTAATGGTGAATGTCTGTTAGAATAGAGTGTGAGCATTAGAATGAGGAATGTTCTCCAACAATTACACAAAGACAAATGGGATAGGCTCCAGCAACCGTTTGAGCCTCATCAGGACGTGATCATAAAGGACATTTGGGCGCCTTCTATTCTCAAAATATAAAGCATAATCATTGTTAAAAGTGATTTACAGTTGATACTAACTGTATTTTCTTATTAAAAAGATTTTAAACTGAATGACAGTGTTGTTTACAGGTTTATTTATGCCTCCACTCCAGGTAAAGATTTGATTGTTTTACCTGAGCGCCCCGGCGGCAGTCTCCCTGACAGCCAAGCTGTTGTCCAGCAGCAAGGGGCCCAGGCGCCGGACAGCATGTCTCTGGAGAAAACCGGGGATGGTCTGGCTCTGTTGGACCACCCGAGAAATGCTGGCGCACGCAAACTCACGCGTGTCTGCGTTCGGGCTTTGCAGCTGAGGAAACACACTCTGTGACTGTCGGAACGAAGTCTACAGTAACTCTCCACGACAACACGTGGATTTACCATTTACGTGACCATAAACATCTATTTTGAAAAGGACACTTCAAAATGGGAACAACTGGAACCCAAACGAAAAATGCATAACACCTTTTCCAGTAGCTCCGCGGCTGGAGAGCAATCTTCACCGTGGTCTTCCTCCTCTTCGTCAACTTCTTTCACGGCTTTCACCGGCAGCCCGACGGCGTTGAACTGCGGCCGTTTAAACTTCGTGGTTTTACTTTTACCCATGACGATCAATGACTACCTATACATAAAACACGATTTTAAGTTCGCCTTGGTTCACTCTTACTGACGATTTTAGCTCAAACTCCGATCATGCCGAGTTGGAAGCCATGTGGACGAGTCTGCCGTAAAGCGATCCTTGCCGATAGAAGACACTGTCGTAAACACCACAACTGTTGTGGCGACAAAAAAAACAAAACCAGTTTCGCACCAAACCAAAGTCCCAAATATTGCATAAACAAACACACAAAAATTCACACATTGTGCATTTATTAAGCAAATAAGTTTTAAAATACAAATACTCAGATAAAACACATAACAGAAATCTGAATAAACACATCTGCACTCACACTGAATGACTAAAATACAGTTGAAGATTTTGTGAGCATGTCAGCAGCTTCAATTCCACACTGAAACACAATTTTTAAAAACTCCAGTTCAGTCTTTGCTTTGTGTTGACAAATTCCACCTCAGCGCTGCCCGGAAAAGTTGAAAGATTCAGAGTTTGTGATCATACTTTAAGTCATTGTATGTAGTTACTGGATGCTGGGTCGTGGTTTGAGAATGAGTTTTCCAGTCTGTACATAAAGTAAACAAAAAAACACAATCAATAATGTACCAAACAATGGGTTTTAATAGGAATGCAGTTTAAATAAAAAAAGATGAACTCACATCATCACAGGACATGTTGTATTCTGCTAAAACCGTGCGACAGCGAGCAGCGATTCTTAAAAGGGCAAAGGTCAAAGATAACAATTGAAAATGGGTTTGTTAAAGAAATCTAAAGAACTTTGTATATTTTTATGGCTCCTACAGGTTTCTGTAAGTTAAATCTGAGACTTTTAAGGACATTTTTAAACATGTATTTAATATCCACTTCACAGCCTATTTTCAGGCCATATTGGCAAAAGGGAAAGAGCCCAAAAAAAGAGCCAGAAGGATGTTTTTTTTTTTCATGTCAAACCAGGTCATTATAAAGCTGAACTTTCCCATAATACTCATAAACCACCAATTCTGTTTGCAATCTCAAAGTTTGCAATAATTGGTTCCTACTTTGAACAGAAATTGTATAAAAGAACCGTTAAAGAAAAAGCCTGGAGCAAGATTCACGAGATTTCAGATCTCAGCTTTGACATTTCACACCAAGCCTCTTCTAACTGTGAGTACATGCAATAAGTACGGGGTAGCGACAGTCCAGTGTGAACACAGCATACTATAAGCGTGTTCAACGAACCTGCGTTCAACGGCCCACATGCCCAGTGTGTACATAGCATAAAGGTATTTTATCTAGTAAGACCCTGTTCTTCAGGGGTCGCAAACTGGTAGCCCCCTAAGATGATGTATAAGTTTATGATATATTAGTTTTGTCTGAATGACATTTCTACAGTGTTGTGTGCAAAGCTGACGAGCCAAACTATCACAGTGGGGTATATGGCTCTTGGGGGCGTGGCATTGACCGCGCCTGATGGTTGCACGCAGGGAAACATTTAAAGCAGGAAACCTGACACCCACCTCTATTTAACATGGGACCACATGGAAGTTACGTTGCTTGATGCATTGTGATTGTAGTCTACTCTAAGATAGATCTGATCTGATAGAGACTGCAGTCCACGTTAATGAATTTCTTCCTTTTCTTTTATTTCATGCGTAACGCTTGTTCCAATCTCCAATGAACAGCGTCCATCCTCTTACTACCCACAGTTTGAATTCAATTATAAAAATATAGTAGTGGGTGACTGGCTTCTCTAATAAAACTTGTGACCAGGGTTAAAATGTGCCCTCTAAAAAAATTGAAAAGACTGGATTTTGTTAAATTTCTGATTCAAATTGCTATCGGCTCCCAAAGCCTCAGGAGGACTCTGCTTTCAGTGGCCCCCAAGGTAACCTGAGTTTGAGGTCCCCTGCTGTACTTAATCTGTATGACAGAAAAAGCTTGACATCTACAGCACAAGTCAAAGGATACATTGATGGAGCCACGACTCGTTTGTGGATTCCAGCAAAAAACAGAGCTATTAAGGTGATGCAGCTGATGGTAAAGAATGGATGGTTCCAAAGTGACGATAGGAAAGAGACCTGCAAAACAAGAAAATATGAAATATTAATACAAAAAACACTAAGAAAAAAATGATGAATAATTTGCTATCAAATTTTATGTTGAACAAAAGACAAGTGGATATTTCAAAAAATGTGCTTCAATGATTACACCTCGTATTAACTGTGCGCTAAAATAGGTACAACCTTCAAATGTATCATCCCAACACTTCCTACTACAATACTGTTCCAGAAAAACTGTAAAGTAAAGGTGTTGTGGTCAACTCCAAAAATGTTTGCGTAAACTTAGACTAACCACATCATCTGTTTTGCTGTGAATACATGTATCACATGTGGCTTGTTGTTCACAGGCGCATACCTTCTGTGTGTCTGGATCTATTAACCAGTTCCAAGCCCCAGTTGCCGTACAGACTGATACCACTATCAGAATCACTGAAAATGAATGACAGCAGATTCACACCAGCTGAAACAATTGAAATTTTTGAAAAACATTGTGGGACAGTGTAAAAAAAAAAAAAAATGAATCGAAAAAAGACGACAAAGAAAACTCAGCCTTTGTGACTGAGAGCAGCAAGAAACATACCTGAGAGAACTACATAGGCCAGGACATAAATGCCCACATAACACAGTAAACCAGTCTGAATACTGACAGCACACAATCCAAAGTTTTAGCTCAATTCAAAATATCAAATTGAAAGCTTCCTTCCTGATTTTTTTATTGGCTTTCAAGAGAAATATCAACTTTAGAATTTAAATAAACAAAAACAATAAAATACTCCAGATTTTATCATTAATTATAACAGTTACTTACTTCTCCACCTGCCTGTAGCTGGTTGCAAACAGGAGACATATTCTGTCAGTCTTCTTTCAAAGGCCTTTAGGTCTATAAAAACACGTTATGGAGGGATAGTTATCGAGTATCAAGTAGTAGTTTCACCTCATAACAACTGTGATGAAACTAAGGTTATCTTTTAAAAACTTTTAACAAGAAACCTCAACAGTCACGTTAGCAACAAACACCGATAAATTACCATTCAAAGACAGAACATCATTGGTTCAAATATATATGCCTAAACCAAACAAGCTTACAGACACAGATCACCGCACATCTTATCTGTCAGTGTGAGGATAGCAAACAATGCTATATGTCGCAAATTTAACGACACGTTCAATTACAAATGGCGTCTTAACTCACACGGTTATCCTTTATAGATATTACGTCATCTTTAAATCGAACATGTAATTACGAATGAAGTTATTTTAAGGTTTACACTTTATTTTACCTTCGGCCTGCTCTAATGAGTTCATTTTCTTCTCTTTCCTCCTCCTTTATTCTTCTTCGTGTAGAATCCTCCTCTGGTTTACTTTACGTCGCTGTTGGCAAACTACTGAATGACTCATTACCGCCACCAGCCGACAAGGAGGGGAAACATTCATTTTGCACTTTTTGTAATTCAAAATCAAGGAAATGTGCTTGACAGTGTACTTTGTGCTGCATCTAGTAAAATCATGTATATAAGATTGAATTTAAAATGTAAATCTATAAACTATTCAAACTCTATGTATAAAGCACTTTTCATATATAAGCATGACACAAAGTGCTTGTGTATACAGTGCCATAATACTTCATCATTTAATTTCTCTCTCTCTGTCTCTCTCTCTCTCTATCTATCTATCTATCTATCTATCTCTCTCTCTCTCTCTCTCTCTCTCTCTCTCTCTCTCTCTCTCTCTCTCTCTCTCTCTCTCTCTCTCTCTCTCTCTCTCTCTCTCTCTCTCTCTCTCTCTCTCTCTCTCTCTCTCTCTCTCTCTATATATATATATATATATATATATATAATATATATAAAGTAATAATAATTATTATTATTAGCCAATCATGGGGAACTGATCAATGTGGTAAATACAGCGTTAAACAAAATAAAATCATGGATGGATTACAACAAATTATCTTTGAACCTTGATAAAACCAAAGTGATGTTTTTTGGTAATTACAAAGCCAATACCGAGCTCAAAATTGAAATATATAATATCCTAATTGAAAGTGTTACAGAAATCAAATTCTTAGGGGTTGTTATCAATGACAAACTAAATTGGAAGAAACACATCAGACACATACAAACTAAAGTCTCAAAAACTATTTCAATCATAAATAAATGTAAACATATATTTGAATACAACAGTAGATATTTATTGAACTGCTCCTTAATATTACCATATTTGACCTACTGTATAGAAATTTGGGGGAATAATTAAGAGTTCACTACATCCTCTCTTTTTACTTCAAAAATGAGCCATCAGAATTGTACATAAAGTCGGATATCTTGATCATACAAACAATTCATTTTATCAATCTAGACTTTTAAAACTGCATGACCTTGTTGATTTTTACACTGCGCAACTATTATTCAGAGTCAGTGGGAAATCGTTACCATTCAATATCCAAAAACCGTTCTTAGAAAATGAAGGAGACTACAAACTGAGGGACTGTAGGAACTTCAAGATCAAACGGATAAGAACCACAAAGAAAAGTTTCTGTATGTCGGTGTGTGGCACTAAACTTTGGAACGGTTTGTGCAGCGAGCTCAAAAAATGTTAAAATATCCAAACATTCAAGAAAATGTATAAAGATACTCTGATTTCAGGATATGAAGATAAGAGGAGTTAAGGATCAACAGGTGTTTGAATAATTCTAAATTATTTCCAAAAATGTGTGAACTTGATTGTGGTGAAATAATCAAAGCTCTTTTAATTACAGTCAATGAGTATTACATAGTAATGTGCAATAATGATTACTGAAATGTTTAAATTACAATCAATAAGCTATTGATTTTCTTTACTTGATCTGAAACGTGAAGCAATAATTACTGGTTTATTGTGATCATGTGTTCTAATAATAATCAATTATTACATATTGGTTACCGATACTGTTTACTGAAATCGTGAATTAATTTTTTCTGAAGTTAATCAATCATTTTGTTGCTTGAAAAGAATCTATCAGATCAGATCTGGATTTAAAAAACTGTAAAACTATAAAATTAATTAATTCAGTAGGGGTGGGATTATATAAATTCGCTTCTTCCCACTCCTTTTCAAGCAAAATATCAAGCTCTACTTGACTTTAGTTAATGATAACTGTATTTAATTAAGCAAAATGTGATTTAAGTGTCTTTTTTGTTTTGTTTTATTTTCTGTCTTTTTAAACTATGCATTTCAACATTTCTGTAATAAGTTTGATAAATATGTGTAAATTCTTTATTGCTTTGACTACAATGCTCTAAATCAATCAATCAAATCAAATTTGTGGGAAAATACCTATAGTGCTATGTTCCCATAAAACACATTTTTTATGATGAACCAAAAAAAAAATGCATCAACATACTTCAATATTTTCATTACATTCTTTTAATCACCTGTTTAGTGTAAAAAAAAATCTACAAAATTTAGTTTATACTAAGTCATCACACATGATATATAAAAGAGACATTTCCCAATTCACTCATAAAGAGAAATGAAACATAAAACCCTATATCTGAATAAATATAACATTGTAAAGCAAACATATTTTAGGACTAACTTTAAAAATAGCTTACAGCTGAAGTAGTAATATATGACGCACTTTGTGAAACAAACAAAAAATAAACAACATTTGTCATGTCCTAAAAATTTAGTTTTCGTGACTTCTTTGTATTTATTATAAATGAAATATCACAACGTCTATCAAAGAAAATAATTATAGAGTATTCAGCCAACTTATCATCATGCATATCAATACATTCAAATAAGTAATTAAAATAAATTCCAAGAATTTTTCGTGAAAAATATTTTGATCTTTCTTGAAACCTCACAATATTTTTCATACCTAATATTACTTTGAATCCTTGCATAATGTTATCTAAGATTTTTTTTAATTTTGTTTATTTTTTTTCCAACTTTATAAAAAACAGAATGATGTTGTTTGGCAGCCGTGTTTACATTTTCTAAACCTTTGTTGTCTTATAGTCTATAGGGGGTCTAGTTTATGTTCAATAAAATTATATTTCAAAAAGCATGAAATCTCTGGTGGGCTAAACAGACTTCAAAAAACACAGATGCAGATTTTTAAAACCAAAAACTTAAAAGACTTTAATAAAAATAATTCTTTGATTTATTTATTTTTGGTTAGAGTGCAATATTTCCACAACACAAAAATGTAAAGCTTTTTCATGCAATACAAAATCAAAACAAGATATTTACTGCATACGGTCAGTAATGCAATCAACATAAAACACATTCTTTGGTTTCATATTTTAAAAGGAGTTGTGACTCAGATGGTGTAGGAAGTTTTCTGGTTTCGAGACTTTAGTTTGTTGGTCAAAAGTACATTAAACTTTTCCCTCAGAACGTTTTCTATCTCGTCATCAGGTACGTCCCTCATGTCTATAAGGTCAACTCCTTCCTCAGGTTTGTAGGTGACCTCACTGAAGGTCCATCCCACCAGAGCCCTAAACCCTGTTGGGGTTTGCAAAGAGCAGATGGATTTATTGGTGAAAAGGGAGAATGGGTTGGTTTGAAGATTATCATTTTGAACTCGAAAATGTTCTGCCTCACGAGATGCCAAAGTGAATTTATAAATCGCGTATTTTTCTTTCCTGTTTATCAAGGTGGACTTGGCAAAATCTGGATTCATCACTTCTGGTTTTCTAGCAGACTTTTCCAGCACCCACGTGTCCCCATTGTTTGTGAGACAAAAGACACCCGGCGCTTGAGGCTGATCCTTTTCCGAGATGAGCTCCAGCGGCTCCAACACCTGGGATGACACTCCAAAGCTCACGTCTGCGATGTAAGCTTTCCCATCAATCATGACTTGGTTGATGAGATGATTCTCTACCGGAACATAGTCGTTGAGGGCACTGCTGAAAACGTTGGCACCCAAGGTTGTGGTGTTGAAGCCCATTTCCTTCAGCACCCATCCAAACAGGTAGTTGTTCTCAAGGCACCAGCCTCCACGTTTGCTCCTCACCAGCTTATTGAAAATGAGCTCCAGGTCCATGGAGATCCGCTCACCGCAGTGAATGCTGAGGTTTTCGAATGGGATCGACATGACGTGCAGCTTGTGGATCGCCTTCAGCGTTGCAAGATCTGCTTTGTCACGAAACCCACGAAAGCCAATCCTCTGGAAATACTCCTCCAACTTCATCTTGTCTGTGAAATGCAAAAGCACTGCAGAAATGGTTTTGAGTCAGCTTGCAACAAAGTTAAACATAATCATGAAAATAAATCATAGCTTTTGATCAAGTCTAACGAGAAAATGTACGTGCTGAGGAGCAGCCTGTTTAGTTTCAAAACAGGATTTACAATGTGACTCACAATATGCGGTAAAGAAGTGCACCTTACCTAGAAAGAGTAACAATAACAACGTCTTTGTATGGAGAGGTGGAAAACCAGAAGCTGCGTTTTGTTCCACCAATCGACTCACTAACCTTTACCTTCTGCTGGAGTAAAGATAATCATTTACTAAAGTTTGTGTAACTCACTGAGACAAAGTGCAAATACCGGCACAGCAGAACTCAACCACTAATATCAGTTAACATCCGGAAATCAAACAACTTGAACTATTTTTGACCATTAATTGGTCTGTATAAATCTGTAAGTTTATCTATATAATAGCACATCTTCATGTCCCATTACAAGAAACAAAAAGGTGAACTAAACAGTATTGAATGACTTTGTACTCCTGCCTCAGACTAATTATTGGAATATTTATGAGATCTCTTATGTTGTCAGTCAGAGAATGAAAATCGTACACTTCTTTTGTGAACACAAAAACGCTGTGAACAAAATGAGTCAGTATGAATATTAAAATTAAACAGATATATTCCATATTTACACACTTGTTTTTAGCTGTAGTGAAAGATGTCTTTGCTGGTTTATAAATACATTTTCCTCAAGGAGACTAAAGAGTTTTATGCATCCAGTGATTCAATGGATCCAAACTTGAAGTGAGCCCACTCTAGAGCTCTAAAAGATAATTGAAAATATGTTTATTTTATGTTTAAAACTGTGATTATGAATAATCTGCACATATTTAACACTTTTTTGTAGTCGTGGGCAACAGATTTCAATCTGAATAGTTATTTGGTTCCCTAAATGTCCCTCTTGTGGCATAAACAAAGATACACATCGAGGTCTTAACCCCTTCACGTCATACATCCATCGTCTTAACCCGCTGTAACTCTTTTGAGGCCACAAGGCAAGCCCCTCCTGGCTAGTCTTTGGGGAAGGCGGGGTGTACCCTGGACAGGTTGCAGGTCTGTCATGGGGCCACACAATCACACACAACTAGAGACAATTTAGAGCCATCAATTAATCTATGAAGCCTGTTTTTGGGAGAAAGCCAGAGTAAAAAAGCAAACATGCACGAGAAGGGCACATCCACAAAAGGACCCAGAACCAGGGACTTCTTGCTCTGAGGCAAGCCACTGCCCCACCGGGCCACTTTCCCTTTATGTTGCTGATTCACAATGTAGCACTTAAGCCAGAAAAGCATAGCCTTGAAAGTAAAAAAGACTGAAGAATACTTATTTTTATATATTTGGAAATAAATTCAGGCATGAATGAACAGGTTTACTTCCAGCTTTTCATTAGGAAATCGTGTTTATTTTAGAATTTACTCATCGGATAGTTTTGACTTTGCGCAGCAATTTAAAAATAAGGAAGTAAAATTCAAAATGATCTGGAAATTTTGAATAGAGAATAAAGAGCACACATAATTTTAACAAAATACCAAACGCACTGAAACGATTAGTAAAATAACTTTATTCTAAAACTGTTCAGTTGAACAAAAACCAGACATTCAGAAAAAATGGTGGACAATATATTTATTGTGTCATTAGCTTTTTAATATAGACAGAAAACAAAACAAAACCAGTTATTTGCTGTCAGTCCAAAGAATTTTTATTTGCTACAGAAAACTACACATGAAAGGAAAAGGATGATTTTACTCTAATATGTGCGTTAAATTGTGATTAATTTAAGATGAAAACAACATTTACAAAAAAACCTGTTTAACTCTTTAACATCTATTGATGCAAATATGCATCAAACCACTTCAGCTCCAAAATGACCTTAATGGAGCATCTACTTAAAAAACAACCAAAAGGTGTTTCTTTTCATAGCTAAAAGTAACTTCAGGCGTCAAGTGACTCAATACTGACAGTTTTGTTTTTAACAGACTAAAAAAAATCTTGAAAGGAAACGAACAAATTAAATAAAATTTAATAAATTACATTTAAACACTTTAATTTAGTAAAAACATGCAAACCTATTTAGGATTGTCCCTACACCAAAATACTGATTTAATTAGTTTTTGTGTTTTGCCTAGAGTACTACTAGGGAAATACTATAAAAACATGTGCTCTATGATTTTATGCTTTTTTGCTTTAAAACTCTCATATTATTGAGCTCAGAGTTCGTGTTTACAAAGGAAGGATTTTGTTTCAGAGTGTGTAAAATGATCTGTTGTTCACCGGCTTCAGTTTGTTGGAGAGCTCAACACGGAAGCGTTCCCTCAGAAGGGTTTCTATCTCATCATCAGGTACGTCCCTCATGTCTATGACGTCGACTCCCTCCTCAGGCCTGTAGGTGACTTCGCTGAAGGTCCATCCCATCAGAACTCGGAACCCTGATGGGGTCTGCAGGGAGCAGATGGATTTGTTGGTGAACAGGCAGGCGGGGTCTTTCTGGAGTCTGTCGTTTACATCCAGAAAATATTCCACGTCACGAGGCTCCAATGTGAAGCAGTAGACTGTCTTCCTCTCCTTCCTGTTGACCAAACTTGATCCGGCAAAGTCTGGATTAAGAATTTTGGGTTTGTGACACGTCTTCTCCAGCACCCACATGTTACCCTTGTCGATGAGGCGAAAAGCACCCGCCGCCTGAGGTTGGTCCTTCTCAGAGATGAGCTCCAACGGCTCCCACACCTGGCACGATACCCCAAAACTTACATCCCCTATATAAGCCTTCCCATCAATGATGACTTTGTTAATTAAATGAGAATCATAGGGGCCAAAGTCACCATGAATACTATTAAAAACTCTGGAGCTCAGCATAGTGGTGTTGAAGCCCATTTCCCTCAGCACCCATCCAAACAGGTAGTTGTTCTCAAGGCACCAGCCTCCACGTTTGCTCCTCACCAGCTTATTGAAAATGATCGGCAGGTCCATGATGTTCCGCTCGCCGCAGTGAATGCTGAGGTTTTCGAACGGGATCGACATGACGTGCAGCTTGTGGATCGCCTTCAGCGTTGCAAGATCTGCTTTGTCACGAGACCCACGAAAGTCAATCCTCTGGAAATACTCCTCCAACTTCATCTCACCTGAGAAAGACATGTTAGCACACAACTTTAGGTTTCACACAGTGGGCTACAAAACGTCTTCTATATGTGCTTTATTTCCATCTTTAAGAGACAAAATAGGTTAAAGCCTTACAACGAAGCAAAAGGGATTGAACAGTAACACATTCCAAAAGTTGTCCCACTTAAAAAGAAGAGGTCTGTAAAGTTCATCTGTGAGAGACAGAATGTTAACAAAAAGAAATGTCGGTGTATGATTTTTTTAAGAATTTCTTTGTATAATGGTGCGGTAATTTCTTTTGGTCAGTAAAAAAAGTACACCTGAACACTTTGTAATGTAGCCCTTGTTGTTTTTGACAGAGGTCAAAGGTTTTCTGCAGATCTTCACCAGGTTTGCACTGTTGGCCTATTCTTCCATGCAGATCTTCTTAAGATCTGTCATGTTTTGTGGCAACAGAGACTTTCAACACTTTACACAGTGATTGCAGATTGAGACCTTTGATACTGGCTAATCCCCTCCAGAAAGTAAAAGGCTTTTTACATAACCACTCCTCTGTTACCCGGGCGACGTGTTTGGATTGTTGTCATGTTTTGAGATCCAGCCACGTTTTCATCCTCAATGGTCTCACTGGTGGAAGAAGGTTTTTGCCCTAAAATGTCACCGTACAGGACACGGTCCATCTTTTCCTTCATACAGATCAGTCACCTTGTCCTATTTGCAGAAAAGCAGCATGATGTTCCCACCCCCGTGCTTCACAGAGGGTATGAGAATTTTCTTTTCTCCCACCAAACATGGCAAATGTTGTACCAAAGAGTTCCATTTTGGTCTCATCTGATCATATGACCTTCTCCCAATCCTCTTCTGGATCATCCACATAGTTTCTGGCAAATTTTAGACGAATCTGGACAAGTGCTGACTTAAGCAGGGGGGTCTTGGAGCTCTGCGAGATCTGAATCCATGATGGTGTTGTGTGTTACAAACAGTAACATTTGTCACTGTGGTCCCAGTTCTCTTCAGGTCATTGATCAGCTCACTTGTGTCGTTCTGTGCCGTTTAATCATCATTCTCAACATGATCTACACCCAGCCAGGTGAGATCTTGCATGGAGCTCCCGGTGGATGGAGATGGTCAGTGATCTTGTGTTTCTTCCATTTCCTAAACATTTCTCCAACAGTTGATCGTCTCTCATCAAGCTACTTGCCTATTTATAGACTTTTTGATTCCAGTTTTATTTGAGTCTACCATCTCGTCCCTGGTGTCCTTTGAAAGCTCTGTGGTCATGGTGGAGAGGTTGCAGTCTGACTGTTTAAATGTCTGGACAGGTGTCTTTACTACAGATAACCAGTTCAAACAGATGGCATTAATACAGATAACAAGTGGATAGTAGTAGAGCTTCTTAAAGAGGAGTGGCCAAACAATTTTAGTAATTGGGTTTTAACGAAGACTCACTGTTCCAATAGACTAAGCATCTTGTCTCTATGTCCTGTGTTCACAGCTTATATCTTACTAAGAGCTTCAAAGACCCACACTTATCCTCTTTCTAGTGATTTTAAATGGATTTATTTTGGTCTTTTAATTATGATTCTGCAGTTTTTTGCCCAAATAGAAAGAAATGTTGTTTGCTAGAACATAGTTTCTGAAGTTGCTCATTGGAATTTCACCTCTGACTTGTGGAGTGGAATATGGTAAATGGTAAATGGCGTATACTTAAATAGTGCTTTTCTACCCTCTTTCGAAGGCCCAAAGTGCTCCAAGTCACAGTCCCATTCACCCTTGCACACACACATTCACACACTGGTGGCAAGGTGAGGTTCAGTGTCTTTCCCAAGGGGATTTCGACACTTGGGCTTCCCATCATCCCTTGTTTTCACTCTGTCCTGCTTGCTTGCAGCAGCGAAAATGGCAAGCAATATTAGAGCCATGCAGTACAGTTTAGAGCAGGGGTGTTAAACTCACTTATTTATTTATTATAACTTTTTAAAGTGCCAATTACAGTTGCATAGAAAACATATGTTTGCTTGTTACTCTAGCATAAATCCTTTTGAATTTTGTCCGCTTATTAAAACCCACATAACTCAATTAAAGAAGGATCAAGCTGTCCAAGTGAATAAAGAAAAATAACATAAAACTGAGCTAGAAAGAACATGTAACACATGTGTAACATTTTACAAAGAAAAGGCTGCACACAGCCTTGCATCCAACTGATGGTTTGACGACAACAATTTGTCTGCATACACACATAAGACTTGCAAACATTGGACAATTACAACAGCAGCTACACATAAATAATAAAAAATTTAAAAAATGTATTTTAAGAAATGAAAACTTTTATGCTCTCGCGCCTTGTGTTTGTGGTTTAGAGCCAGATGAAAGCTCGGACGAGGAAAACAAAGATGTACTTGAATCTATTTGTCCACAAATGGATGGATGTATCAGAATGGAGTGGAGCAGGGAGCTTGTGCCCTGCCACTGTAGGTTCTACATTACACCTACAAACTTTTACCAACTGCCTTTTTTCGTCTACTCCTGATTCACAGTGATTTTCATAAAGAAATACTCAAAATTGCAAATTTAAGCTTTATTTCCTTTTTATATGTCCTCCATCATGAGAAAAATGTCATAAGAACGTATTTAAAAAAACACAATTTTACTTTTTCCAGGTAAAACGTTTTTTCCTAAACAAAAAGAGCTTTATACTTTTTGAAATGTTTTTTTTTTTCTTGTAGCATATTAGAGCCTCTGCACGAAACTTTCCCACATGCATTGAATAAAAAAGAAAAGGGTATTTGCACTCGCAATCGACCACCTAGTTCTAGTAATATAACACGTCCTAATGAGTTATCACGTCTTTATCTTGAAAAAAAGAACTGGAAAAATTAAAGAAATAGGAGTAGAAATGGCCGTTTTCGTCTTCCGTAGACCACAGATCCGCACATCTCATAATGTTTCGCAATTATCTTCATCGATCCATGATGACAAACTGGCACTGTGAGGTAATACTGTCTGCTCTTACCTTTAGACTGAAACATAACCTGCAGTTCAGAGTTCACGGGTGAAATATCTTCTCACGCCGCAGCCACTTATGCAACTTCAACTTTTTGTCAACTTCCAGTTTCACCGCTAGAGGCGCTATCAGTGGAACTGTCATTGCAATCGAGAAAAGTTGTCCTACATGTGCGATTGTGTTAAAACGAGAACAGCTTTGCAGTCATTATCAGAGCAAGATAATTATAATACGTTTTTTTACGCATCAAACTTTTTATTCAGTAAAACATACCACTTCTAACGGCTTTCATCATATGTTTACCTACTACATTACAGAATGTGCAATAAAGAGTTGTATGGAATGAACAATCTAGACTCGATTTGACAGATTTGTAAATTCAATTTAAATACGCAATATTTATATGGTTAGGATTGTTATTACTAAATGGAGTACATTTCTGTACATTTTACTTTGAATTTTTATTTTATGAAACGGAAATTGTAAATCATTATTTTAACTTCCGGTTTTGCCTTTCTAAACAAGAGCATTTCACAGGTGTTTGTAAATGAAGTATCAGTGCTGTTTGCTATATATATGAAGTAAATGTAACATTTCAAGTGTTAATTAGTTTTTAATCGCTAAAATTGATTTTTTTTCGAGTTTAAAAGAAACTGAGTCATTCAGTTTGCATTATTTTGAATTCTGACAAGACTTTGACATCATTTCCTGTCGAAACCGACGAGCACGTTACCCGGAAGTGGGATTTGTGCTCTTTCTGAGAAGATCACCTGGGAGTTCCTGAGTTAATAAGTGGATAATATTCTTCTCTTTTACAACTGGCTTATGAAAAGGTAGGAGCTTCTGATTAACTGAACTACCTATAAACTTAAAAAGCAGTGCATGTTCTAGCAGTTATGATGTGACACGCAGTGATGCACAGTAGAGTGTCTTTATTTTATGCATTACGCTGATGGACTGATAGTTCATGTAAGTGGTAGCTGCTTCTTCTTTTGCAGGAAAATTCATCACATCTCCAATAGGAAAACCTTTTTAATCATGGTTATCCTACATTAAAAATATTAGGTACAAAGTAAAATGTTCTTAAAATTTAATGTTGTCTCTCTAATTCCAACAATTTGCAACATTAAAACAATGGGAGATGAGCAGCAAAGTTGAGTTTGTGTGTTGCGCTCATATTGCTGGTAGCTTTTGTTTGGTGTTTGGAATAGTTGAAATTTAATAAAATAAGTTATTTGGGCTGGTAAAGCAGCCAGAAGCTGCATTAGTGCTGAAGAACCACAGCAGCCTGTTGCTTCTTGGTGGTCACCCACTTGGCCACAAACCAGATGGCATCTCATTCCTCAACTAGCAGTCGTTGCAGGTCATTCAATGTTGTTGTGTTGTGTCAGTCTGCTACGAGCAGAACCTCCAAGCTGATCCAAAACTAAAGAAGCGAGATGTGCAAACAGTGCAACAGTTTTAAAGATCGTGCAGTTAACATTTCATGTAAAAAATAGAAAATCAAAGCTGAAGCCTAATATTGTAGTTAATGTTGGAAAATAGTCCGTTATGTGCTATCTACCTTGAAGAAAACTTGTATTCTTGTGAAATTGAGAGATTATCTTTAATGTAATTTAAAAAAAAATCTTTTTATTTCCTGGCTGTTCTGGTATATTGCTGATGTTTGTTTTTCCTTAAACAGGTATCCTGAGTCATTATGGAAAACACTCACCAGAAAATGTATTTAGTAACTGGAGGATGTGGCTATTTTGGTTTTCGGTAAGAACATCTTCACTTTCTGATCATTTTTCCACCAGGGTTTGGTAGACACCTGCCTTGTGTTCTGTATGGCCACAAGGAGGCAGTGTAGCACCAGTTATGTGTGTATTCGTTTTTAGAGCTTCATAACTTTTGCTACTAAATAGTTAAAGGTTATAATTCACATATTTTAGGTCATGTTTTTATTTAACATTTTTGTGGGTTTCTCCTGCACTCTATTTTTTTTGCAGTCTCGCTCAGTCTTTGCATAAAAAGGGGGCCAAAGTCCATTTGTTTGATTCCGTCTGCCCGAGCCGAGAGTTGCCTGAAGGCTTCTCGTTCATGCAGGGCGACGTGCGTGAATATGCGCAGGTGGAGAAGGCCGTATCTGGAATGGACTGCGTGTTCCACCTCGCCTCTTATGGCATGTCCGGTCGAGAGCAACTGAACAAGCAGCTGATCGAGGCGGTCAATGTTCAAGGCACACAAAACATCCTGAGGGCTTGCGTTGAACATGGAGTGTCCAGGCTGGTTTACACCAGCACCTTCAACGTGGTGTTTGGAGGGCAAGTGATAGAGAACGGGGATGAGAGCCTCCCCTATTTACCTCTACATCTGCACCCCGACCACTACTCCAGAACCAAGTCTCTGGCTGAGATGGCGGTACTGAAGGCCAACGGGACAGTGCTGAAAGAGGGGTCCGGGCTGCTTAGGACCTGCGCTCTGCGGCCGGCAGGGATCTACGGGCCTGGAGAGCAGAGACACTTGCCCAGAATTGTTGGCTACATAGAAAGGGGGGTCTTCAGGTTTGTTTATGGAAGTCCTCACAGCCTGGTGGAGTTCGTCCATGTGGACAACCTGGTTTCAGCACACGTGTTAGCTGCGGAGGCTTTGACCCCGGAGAAGCAGCACCGCTCCGCAGGCCAGGCCTACTTCATCTCAGATGGGCGGCCCGTCAACAACTTTGAATTTTTCCGACCTCTAGTAGAGGGTTTGGGCTATCCGTTCCCTACGCTGCGCCTCCCCATCTCTTTGGTATACCTGTTTGCCTTCCTCACAGAAATGATTCACCACCTCATCGGACCCTTCTACAACTTCCAGCCCCTGCTGACGCGCACAGAGGTTTACAAAACGGGCGTGACACACTACTTCAGCATGGCAAAGGCCAAAGAGGAGCTCAGCTACGAGCCGCAGGAGTACACCTTGGACGGGGTGGTGGAGTGGTTCCGAAGCAGAGGCCATGGGAGGAAAAGTTCCAGGACCTTCATCAGCAGATTACGTGACATCGTCTTATTTTCTGCCATTGTTGTCGTGGCTCTCTCCTTTCTGCCAGTTGTTTGGTAGATGGTAGAAGTGGTGGATCATACATTCACTATCAACACAAACCCATTAAAGTCCCACTTAAGTCATTTTTAGATTTATTTTAAAAGTGTTGCCAGAAGTCTTTTAATTATGATGATGCCATTTTTAGCCAAAAAAAAAAAAAACAGTTTCTGCAGAGCGACAGGAGTTCTTTAGAAATCTGTGGGCGGAACTGTTGGTGCGGAGTAAACTTTCCCTAATTTCCCATCATCCATGTGTTTACACTTTACGCTAGCTTACAGCCCCAAGCTAACATTAGCCATGGAACAAAAAATGGCGAACAATATCGGAGCAATCCAATCATACAGTTTTGAGCCAGATGCCAGCTCAGACAAGGAAGACAAAGATGTTCATTGATCTGTGTGCAAGTGAATGCATCAGAATGGAGCAGAGCAGGGAGCTTGATCTCTGCCGATTGTAGTTTCTTTTACAAACACGATCTTTTTTTAATCTGATTCTTTCGTCTGCTCCTGATTCACAGCAATTTGAATAAAGAAATAATCAGAAACACAAATTTAATCTTATTTTTTCTTTATATATGTCCTCCATCATAAGAAAATGCCTTTAACAGACTTTTTTTCATCTGGAATGCAACATTTAAGTTTATTTTATTTGTTGTGTTGAAGTCCAATAATTGGTTTACAAATCTCGTCTTCCAGCATCCTGGGATCAAATTCAGGGGGGCAAAGATTTGACCAATAGGTGGGACCAAGTTTAACAGATAAAGGAAATAAACTGAAATGTGTGTTCATATTCACTTTGTAATTGTTAAATTGTTGAACATCTAATTCTATCAATTAAGGAGAAAAATGCCTGTTAGCACTGTTTTATCCATTTATTGAATCAGAACTTTTTTTCCTTTGCAATAAAGACTTTAAATGAGCGAACGTTTCTTCTTTTTGTATATATATATTTTTTTTTACAACCCAAAACCTCGCACGTTTAATAGTTTTTTTTTCTATGTTGCATAATTGAGTTGAACTCAAATGAGTTAAGGTGCAGCCAGTTTGCTGCTGCTGCGGAAGGAGTCGGACCAGGTGAGGGGCTGCTTTGAGGGGCATTTTTAGTCCGCCCGGGATGAATGCAGACATCCCCTTCTCTCCAAACTATTCTCTTCAGAGCCGGTAGCCCCTTGCTGAGTTGGTCGCAATCATTGTTTCTCTGCAGCATTAACCACATTCCAGAGAGGCGCAGCGCATCCCGTCTTCCTCCCCGCATTCCTTTCAGGCAAACGAGTCCCCTGCGTAAAACGGCGTTTTCCTCGGGTTTTCCTGCGTGCAGCGGTCTCACATTTCCACCAAAGTCTTATTTAGGGGTTCTGTAATTATCCAACCTGCAGTGGTTTAAAGCAAAGCGGTCGTGGGAGAAACCTCGACGGAAAACCAACGAGGGGAAATTCCTCCGCGCAGCGCGCCATTGACTGTAAAGACCTTTCAACTTAACAAAAACTGAAGTTGACAAACGTCTCCCTGTCGACTGAAAGTGTGAGAAAGAGTTTTATTTTCTTGGCGGAGCGGGGAAAGCGGAAGAAGGCGATGCGGCTGGCGGCGGAGGGTCGTGGACACGCTGGCGGTTTTGCGTAAACGAGCGGCGGCGTTTTTGTTTTGATTTCCATGTGAAATGCAATTAGTGCGCCGCGGAGCTCGCTAGTTTGGCTCTCGGAGCGCAGAGCACTCTGGAACTTGTTTCTCGCGCAACATGGAGCATTATCAGGAAGACCTGGGACTCCGGGCCGCGGCACTGATGGAGGATCTTTCCTTGTACGACTCATTTAATGATGGGATGTACAGTGCGCGGAGAAACTTGGTGATAAATCCCGATTTGGACTTTTCCGCTCCGGCGGAGCTTCAGACTAAGCCGATGAATGGCACCTCTGTGCTCCACCAGCAGCATCACACGCTGGAGAATTTCACGGCGGGGAATAAAGTGTACAACGCGGCTCCGGTGCGCCCGGTGAGCTGCGCTCGGACCGTGCCTGTGGACTTCTGCACCCCCCAGAGAGAAGCGGTGTACAGCGAGGAGAGCTGCTACAGCAAGTCCGAAGTGGCCCTGCCCTGTTACACCGGCACGTCCGACCGGCACCGGCGGTACTCTCTGGAGGTGCAGGGCCACCGGTACAGCACCGGCTCCACGTTCGACGGCGTGCCCCTCAACAAAGCGGTGCCTCTGCCCGGCAACAGGTGCAACAGCGTCTGCATTACCAGCAGCCACGACGGCAGGTACAACGCCGCCAGCCCCCGCTCCAGCCTGGCGTCCTCTCTGTCCTCCCAGGAGCAGAGCAAGCACGCCAGCCCGCGGTCGAGCATCAGCAGCCCGCGCGCCAGCCTGGTGGTGCTGGGTCAGGACCGGTACACCAGCCCCAGGTCCAGCTTGGTTCACAGCGAGGGCAACAGCGTCGTCAGCCCCCGATCCAGCTATGCAAGCACGGCCAGCGACACGAGCAAGCACTCCAGCCCCCGGGCCAGCCTCAACAGCTGCGACTGCTGCAGCAAGCCCAGCAGCAACCGCACCAGCGGCATCAGCATGGGCTACGACCAGCGGCACACCAGCCCCAGGTCCAGCACGGCCAGCCAGTACTCCTTCACCACCAGCCCGAGGTCCAGTTACTCCGACTCGCGGTACGGACCCGTGGGCAACCCGGACCTGGAGCCGCTGGCGAGTCCGCGCTCCAGCATCTGCAGCCAGGACGGGAGAGCGGGCACCGGCGCCAACTGCGCGCTCAGCCCGCGCTCCAGCATCTCCAGCCACAGCTCCAGGAGCTCCCGCAGCTCCCGGGGCTCGATGAGCGCCTACCCGGACCTGCAGCTGCCCTCCCCCAGATCATCCATGCTCGGGACCAGCTTGCACGAGGACACCCTGCTGCAGGAATTCGGGGATTCGAACGGAACCCAGAGCCGCATCCATCTGCAGCCGGTGCCTGAACCGCAGCTGCAGACGGCGCAGCCGGTGGGGATCCCGGAGATAACCACCAGTGGCTCCCCGTCCTCCTTTAACTTTGGCGTGTCCTCTAAAACGGCCTCACCCGCACAGAGGTTTAAGTTACCCTACCAGGTGACCCCCAACCGGGAGAGCGGACCGAGCCAGGCAGAGAGGCGGCTGGAGGCGCTCACCCTGGAGCTGGAGAAGGAGTTAGAGATGCACATGAAAAAGGAATATTTTGGTAGGTTCTCACATTTGAGGCAACTTGTCTTAATAGTTTAAATCTGTACTTTGGCATCACCATAACCAAATCTACTCTCATTTAAGTACTTTGCTTTGCAGAATGAAAGTTGCAGGAACACACTACTCAAACATTTTTCAGCTTTTTTTGTAAATAAACTGTTTTCAGATCCTAATTGATGTTCAAATTGATGTAGAAACTTCCCACCAGCTAAGCCACTCATCCCAAAAGGGTATCTTAGTGAAAATCATTCCTAATTCTTTAGTGAATTTAATTAAATCCACAATCTACTAACACTAACTATAAGTTAAGACAGGAGGACTGCTGCATTTTGATTTCTTTCCTTTTTTTTAGTAACTTTTTTTCCATTTCCAAGGCCTTTTCAGCTTCCTTGATGGAGCATCACAGTAACAGGTCCCTCTCTGGCTGATAACAGGGGCTCTGCAGTGTGCTGCTAATGTCCTGGCAGAGTTAACATTTGCAGAGAGCTCAGCATGGAGCTGAATGGAGGCCTCTGTTCTGGCAGAACACACACCCTTCGGTCAGTTGGAGCCGGGTGGTTGAAAATGGAGTTTGGGTTGTGGTGAGGTTCGCGGTTGGAGTTACTACAGGGGTGTGGGCGTCACACTGAGAGCGACCCAAACTGCAGAAAGCGAAGGATTGTTGGGAAGACTTTGACACTTGGCGTGCTTAGGAAAGCGTGCAGGGGGAAAAAAACAGTGGCTTCTTTTGCAGCTGCTTCTGCAGAGGAGCAGGTGAAAGGACGAGGATGGATAACAGGAGGGTGGGGGGCAGGAGAGATAATGGAGGTGGTAATAGATAGAAATGGAGAGAGAATGGAAGGGGGGGGGAGACAGAAGAATGCAGTCAGACGCTTCTCACTCGAATCCCAATAGAGACAGCTCTGTTTCCGTAGCGACAGTGCAGAAATTGATAGCCGGGGCTTCTTTTGGGGGGCCCAGGAAAGCCTGCCAGTGTCCCACACTGCCTGCCCCGCGCTGCCGGACGGCTCTTGTGTGGCCTCTGTTTGTTGTGGTGGCAAAAGAACTGTGAATCAACAGCTGGCCCGATACAGGCTTGCAATTGAAGCGGTGAAGTGAGGGTCCTCCCCACCCCTTTTGCTGTTCCTCCTCTCCGCCACCATCACCCCGCCCTCACTCCCCCGCAAAGCCCTTCATTAACCAGTCAGTGGGGAGTCGGGCAACACCAGACACTTGGCACACGATCCTGGCTGGCGGGCCAGACATGGTTGGTGGGGGTCAAATCTGATCACCTGCCCTGAATTATAATGGCAGTAGTCATGCACATGTCTGACACACATGCTGACAACATCCCACAGTCTGCCTGCTGCAGCTGAGGGACTCATTTCAAGCCTCCAGAACCCAGTGGCAGTTGCAGAGCTGCAGGACCATCGGCCTGTTTGTTCAAAGAAATCAGGGTTTTTCTATGACTGCAGGCGCTGATGTGTCAGCAGAGTTTTGGATTCTGAGCTGTAAGAAAATCAATCACGGCGGTGGTTAAAGTTTTATGCATGGGGCTGCACAGCTCCTTTTAACTCAGCAGGCTTAATGGTGCAGGCACAAAGACTGCTTCCAAGGAACTTATGATTATGTCTCACATATCTTACTTTATCAACTACTAGATCAGGGTCATTCTCAACTTCATCTTCTACATTACATATCCTTTCTAGAGTTGATAAAAGTTTATACGAATACATAAAAAGAAATCTAAATGTGATTTCCTGTTACCTGACTATTCAAGCTTGGAGTAGATGCATGAGCATCCAGGGATGTTGCTTAATTTTTTTTCTCGTGTCCTGCCCCCTCCATGGACATGTTTTGACACGAGCACATCAGAAATCCTGCATCCTGCTTTAATGACTAACGAAGACGGCTTCAGAGCTTTCCCCCCGATTTCCTCCTAAACCGTAACCACATCCCCTCTTCAGAGACACGGGAAGATTTACAGCATGTGTGGAAAGAAAGCACATTCATGCTCGTTGTTTACAAGTTGATGCATAAAATCTTGAAAGTCTTGCCAACACATGTCGTGTCGTTTCTTAAGTAACTGCAACCAGAAGGGAATAGAGATGTGAAGGGGAATCAGTGTAGCTGTATGAATAAATCATTTGTTTCAGTTTCGTTGTGAGAGCCAGCAAGTCACAGCAGGAGCTGCTTAGGTTTTGCTTAAGACATGAACGTAAAATCAAACCAAGCCAGGACGAGGTCATACAAATCCATTAAACACACAGGAGAAGGAAAAGAGCTGTAGGACTCCTATCTACTACTATATTTTTTTATTCCAATCTGCCAGCTGTTGTCATTCCACATTTTTTTTGTCCTTGCTGTGAATGATCTGTGCAAAAGCTGAAGGACATTGCAGAAACCGACACGCACATTTCCACAAAACTCTACAGAAATCTTGAGCAATGTCTGTTTTTTTAATATTTTGCCTTTAAGCAGTCAAGAAGCTCTTTTCTCATCTCTCATCATAGCTCCAGCTGTTCGGAAGGTGTCTTCAGAAATAACAGGTTGTCTTTTTTTCCCCCTCATTTTAAGTCCACTTTTTTGTACATTTGCCACATTCAGTTTCTTTAAAATGTCTAAAAGAGAAAAGAAAAACGACCATGCTGTTTTGGTCAGATAGCAGTTCTTCAACCTTCTGTCCATTTGCCCAAACCAGCTTTTATTTTTTTGCTCTTTGATCGAAACCTTCGATCAAACTCATTTTCACTGAGGGCCACATCAGCATAGCGGCTGTCCTCAAAGGGCCAGACATAACTTATATGTAACTACATGTAACTACATTTCATTAAACTACATTTAATGAAAAATAAATGAAACTATTCCGTAACGTTAAATAACTTATTCTTTATTTATTATAACTTGTGACAATTACAGTTTCATAAAAAAATATATATTTTTGCTTTTTACTGTAGCATAAATCCTTTTAAATTTTGTCTGCTTATTAAAACCCACATAACTCCAGTAATGAAGGATCAAACTGTCCAAGTGAATAAAGAAAAATCACATAAAACTGAGTTAGAAAGAACATGTAACACATGTGTAACATTTTACAAAAAAGGCTGCACACTGCCTTCCATCCAACTGATGGTTTGATGACAACCATTTGTCTGCATACACAAAAAGACCTGCAAATATTGAACAATTACAACAGCAGCTACACATAAATAATATGTAATCAACTAAAAACATTTTTATTTTTAGAAATTAAAAACTTTTATGCTCACAAAATGATATGCAGGGCCAGATTTGGCCCGTGGGCCTTGAGTTTGACACATGTGCTTTAGACTGTCTTAAGAAACATTTGTTTTGAAGTTTCTTTGGTCATAGGAGCCTTTTCTAGCTCAGTGGTCTTGTGGTTAGGGTGTCTGCCCTGCAACTGGAAGGTCGTGAGTTCAAACCCAGGCAAAGTCATACCAAAGACTTTAAAAATGGGACCCAATGCTGCCCCTTTAAAAATGGAACCCTTGACACTCAGGGTTGGAAGGGTTGGATTGGGGGGTTAAGCCTCCAAATGGTTCCAGAGCACGGCTGTGTCTGCAGCTCACCGCTCCCCCAGGGGATGGGTCAAATGCAGAGAACAAATTTTGCACACCCAGGTGTGTGGCAGCTACTAGGACTTTAACTTTTTTTCCACGCATTTAATTCTTGAGAATTTGTTCATCTTCAGAGCACTTTTCTGTCCACTCATTCGGCCGTTCCCTGGATTTTTTTTTTATCAACAAAACAAACCAGGTTAGAGTCTGACTGCTCTTCCTCTCAGTACTGTCCAAAAGCCTTAGGCAGCTCTCATTTTATGTTTTTGCTGTCAGAGGTTTTTCTTTTTGGACCGTTAGTAATGATATTGAGTAATGTTTTTTAAGCCTGAAAACCTGTTCATCTTAAGAAATTTTTAACCCATTTTCAGTTCAATTTAGAGCCTGACTGTTTAAGAAATATATTTTTGGGACTTTGCAAATTATTGAGTTATTTACCTAAAGGTAGGATGAAAATGGACTCCGTCCTTCAGAGAAATGTTCAGAAAGGACTCAAATAAAAAGAATTGATGGAAAGGAGCTACTCTTTCATCTGAAAGATAGTTGAAATCTTGGCTTCTAGGAAGGAAAATGTTTATATTTTATTTATTTACTGATAGACGTGAGCTTCAATGTGTCGGACATCATCCTAAAGAGGGAAAAAAAAGTGCTGAATGAAACACCCGTCATCAGTTTGACAAAAAACCATTAATCTGAGCAGCTCAGCTGAACACTTCTGTGTCAGCTTTGACTTTTCAGTCAGGTACTTTCTCAGGAATAAATTTGGGAGGATGTACATACCCCTTTCAACACAGCACAAGCCTGAACTGTGTGCAGTCACAAATTAGTGGGCTGCACGCTGACACTGCTTTGGCATGGATCTGCGTCTCAGAAGGAAGCTGACCGTCCCGGCCAAACTTTGCTGCACGGCCTTGTTTTTGTGCGACTGTAATTAGGTTTAGCTTTGAGCCAAATGAAGATGAAGAAACTATTCATCGTTGTCTTTCATCTGAGGTTCGCCGCCTCCTCCTTGCAGGAATGTGAGTAATGAGGTGGAGCTAAAGATAACAGTTTTTAGCAGCTAACAAGCCTCTGAAAGTGCAATGAAGATGTCACTGGAAGTCAGTTTACCTCTCGCTGTATTGTGTTATGGTTTGCATGTACTAGGTCAGGGGTCTGCAACTTTCAACACTCAGAGAGACATTTGGGAGGATTTCTCACTGTCAGCAACCCACAAAGTCTTCACCCTCTAGAAAAAAAAAGACACTTATTTGCATTTATGTCATGAAATAAAAACCTGCCTTACAATCCGCTGCGCCTTAATTCTGATTGTGCTTATGACCTCCGATTGATTCTCGTGGAACACGGCGCACAAAATTCTGTCCAAAACGTTTGAGTTTGACTTGTGATGCGTAGTCCCTCAACTGTTCATGAATGAGTTGAATAAAGTTTAAGGTTCTTTTTTTTTATTGACTAATTTTTACTAAACAGTTACTTTTTAAAAGTGGAAATATTTTTTATTTTTCTTTACCGTGAGAGCAACAGAGGTGGGTAAAAGAGCCATGAGGCTCTGGAACCGCAGGTTGCAGACCCCTCTACTAGGTGATACAGCTGACATTTAACTTCTAAATATTAACAAGTAATTGTAAAAAAAACCCAACTAGGAACCACAATCAAATATCATTTCCCTCCACAAATGGGTGTTGGATAAACAGCTTTGTCTGGTGTTGAGTTTGTCCTGAAATGTGTGTTCTTTGTGGTCACGTCTGGAGAAGCTTTAGGTGATCAAACAGACCTTTATTGTGTCTTGGAGCATCAGAATTCCTCATTAAATGTTGATTATTTTTTTTGTCTATCTTTTGTGCAATGTGCGTCACAAGGACTTCCTTTTTTTGATGTTTGAGTAAGAGCACAGCTTTCTGCCAGCACTTTGTGTGTTTTCACCTCAGATCACAGTCACTGCATCTACTGTAAGAACTGTTCTGAAGCTGCAGCCTGTGCAGTGCTTCAGTGGCCTCTGTGTATTCTTTGATACATGAAGCTCAAAGGCAGTCTCCACCGTGTCTGTGGTTTTTCACAATTAAAGCATCAGAAACTGTTTTGGGTTCCACAAAGCGATGCACATCGTTCTCTCTGCTACTTGTTTTGACTAATTTCAGAGCCCAATTAAATTAGACCTTTATCTTTTTTTTTTTAAATGCTGTTTTATGTACAACACCGATGAACACATTTAGGTTTACAGGTGAGCTGTGATCCCTGTTAAACAAACGTTGTGAGTTATCTGGGGTATGAGGCGTGCTGCTGTGCAGGTCGTGTCTGGATTTTGTGGGATTCTGCGTCCTGTGGGCACCGCGACCCGAGACTCACCCCATCCAGGCTTTGACCCTGCTCTCACTCAGGAATGTGACCTCAGTGGAGGTTGTCTTGTGTGAGAGAGAGTTCAGGTCTTCTGCTGATGCTGTGGATCAAATCTTTTTTCCCCCGCTGTTGTTGTTTTGCTTTTTTCCTTAACTGAAGTTGGCATCGGGTTGTCACGTACCGGCGGATAGATGGGCTTTCCTTCAGTGGGTTGATCCACACATAACTTTCAGTCAGTTTTATTTGAACACTGATCAAACTGAAAACATTTGACATGATCTAACATGAAAAATTAAAAATAAACTTAAAGGTTTGTAACATTTCCAGAAAAAAAGTCATGTGAGTTTGTTCACTCACAGCTTCTGACCTTCCTGACCTACACTGCAAATATATGTACTGGTACCATAAAATAGGACAAAAAAACACACAAATCTTAAGGAAAAACATGAATTGAAAGTAGTAAAATGTGTGTGCAGAAAGTCGTTTTTATTTAACAAGAAGATATTAAAACCTAGAAACAATCCTTCAAAAATGAAAAATATAAGTAAAGCTGTGAACAGTGAAGCTGTTAGATTTGCTTAAAACTGACTGTTATACAGCCCAATAAAAAGTGTTTTTGGTAGTTCTAAGCACATAGTTTGTATTTTTTTTAGTTTTTATGTACCTTATCATAGTTTATTATTGATTACTGTGACAAAAAAATAGTGTAATAAACACCAATAACTCAATTAAGAATAAAATGTAAATGAGAATAAAATCAGTGGCCCTTCTTAATATATCCTCCTAAAATCTAAAAGTGGGACTTATTCTTCAAAAAAATAAATACATTTTTGTTTCCATGATGACTAAGTAAATCAAGTTTTTCAATTGTCAAAGAGAGCAAAATGATTTTGACTTCTGAATACCAGCTCTTAATAAGACAAAGAATTCTTGACTTTGCTGATTTGGAGAAAAGCTTGGAAAGGTGCAGACCAAAGAGAAGCTAAAACATTTTAAAACCTGATCTAGTTTGCAGTGTACTACTTTGTTGCAACAGCAGCTATTATTAATCCTAAGCATATGTTTGTTGTGAGAAGACATTGACTCCTGCCCACTGAAGAGATTTAGGTTGATGAACAGCCTAAACGGAGTCTCGGAAGGTTTAAAAATCCTCACTTTGTGTTTAATCCAGTTTTTCTCTCCTGACAAACTCTTCACATCCACTGTGTTTCAATGGATCAACACTTCATCTTTCCAGAAGCAGCCTGCCTGCCTGCCTGCCTGCCTTTTAAAAAGTATGATGTAATGTGTAGAAATGACAAAATGTGGAGTGTGTCGTGGGAATGCAACAGCTTTGATAAATTATTGCTTTAACTTTGGTGTTTGAGCCGGCTTTCTTTCACCTTTTTTCAAGCAAATCTCTCAGCTTTTCATCTGTTTTAATTTGTTTTAACGAGGATCGGACGCCGAGTCAAAGGCTTATTAATGTCTCCTGTAATTGGAAAAAGTGTAAAAAAAAATAGAAATTGACTGCTTCCTTTGGTGGAACAAGAAATGTTCATCCTTGTTTCCACAATATTTCAGGTTTTTCCTTCTTTTGTGTTGTTTTAAACCTTCAGCTGAACCTGTTGCTTCGCACCGCAGTCCTCTACTGACCCCATTGTCTCCGACAGGTATCTGCATCAAATGTGGGAAGGGCGTGTACGGGGCCAGCCAGGCTTGTCAGGCCATGGGGAACCTCTATCACACAAACTGCTTCACCTGCTGCTCGTGTGGTGAGTACAACAGCTACCTGCAAAATCAGCCACAGCCTTCTGGTGTGTGAAAGTTCAATAGCATGCAGAAAAAATAAGAAATCAGAAATAAAGACGAGAAATTTCCCCTTTTTTCTTCTGCAAGATTTAAGTCTGAATCATACTTTATAAATTTAAACCTCTTTCTTACTGCATTGTTTCTCCTTGTGAGTTTCCTGGTGTGTATTTACTGGATTTATATGGCATGATGATTTCTCAAACTTATAGTGGGCATGCTGTCTAAATAAAGCAAATTTATTTTTCAAGGAATAAAAGCCCTTGACTTCCAGGCGGAAGCGCATCTGAAAACTAGTCATTAAAGTACAGACACAGGTGAACGCAAGTCAGTCCCCATTCCCAACAAGGAAAACCATTCAGTTTTATATGAGTAAACATATTTACAACTCAGATTAAATCTTATTTTTTTTAATCTATTTTTATTAATGATATTTTTACAGGGGGTGCATTCTTATCTTATTTTATTTTATTTTATGCACACAAATTAGTTGCATTTTCAGCTCTGGAACCTCTATCAAATTGGATTCAATAACCACTAAGTGCCATTTTCTGGCCCATTTTCTTTTTTTTTTCTTACCCATTTTCAAAAGGCTCGGGTCTATGACATCACATCCTGTCAAGATGGTAACAACCAGGAAGTATAATCGATATCAAATCAATCTTTGCTTAAAAAAACCCATTTTGATTCATCTGATCTATTAATCGAGTTTCCTTTTGTGGCTAAAAGTTATTTTTTGTTTGTTTTTAATTTAAGAATTCTCTATTTTACTTGTTAAGGTCCACCTTTGTTCAGGTTATGTAAATGACGAAAGTGAAAGAAGAATTACCAAAATAATTCGTTTTGAAAGGTAATTTGGAAAATGAAATCAATAGTGAATCATAAATTGCCAATCAAACAGGATTCAGTATTTCAGCAGTGAAATCTTACAAAGGAATCGTCTTTCCTATTTCTTTGTTTTAGTAAATTTGAGATTTAAAAATATAACTTCTGAGATAAACCAAGATAACAGGCAGATCACATTTAGTTCTAATAAGAACCATTGATATGAAACTGAATCACCTGATCAGAAGTTTGTTCAGGCTGCTGCCTTGAATCAAATAAGTGAAACTTGGAGAAACCTTTGTTTGGTTTCTGGGCTTAAAGGTTGTTTTTTTTTAAAGATCTTTCTTCAAATGAATCATCCCAAACATCTGCTGTGTTTAGGAATAGACGTCACTCCAAGATCAATATCAGACCAGGCAAAGCAGAATTGGGTGAAAAGAAATTTGAATCTCCATGTTAAAACTAAAAAATGATGGCTTAAAATTCCTTTCAAATGAATTTCAGAATAAAATTACACATATTCTTCAAAAAAGAAATAGCTGCTTAATTCTGCTGCTAATGAATAAACCTCAAACATTCAAAGACTGAAGGGGAGATGTCTGTTTGGCTGCGGTGCACATCATCACTTTTGGCAAAAATCAAACTCTGCATATCAGCACAAACAGGAGGGATTCAGGCCTGTTTTTATCAGAAAGACTTAGGCGCTGGGTCATCAAGTTGACCGTGAACTCCTCAGCATACCTTTAGGTGTTCAAGAGTCAAACGTTAGGCTTCCTATGCTTGCTTGAAAGTGGATAATGCTGCAGGAAAACTATGTCTAACGTGCCGACAAGCCTAAAACAAAAAATAATTTGTAGAAAAAGATGATTGCAAAGTCTCTGTCAGTATCTTGATGGGGTTTAGGTGCATACAAACTTGAATAAACTAAATTTAAATAACGCCATGAACTAAACCAACTTTATAAACAGGAAAAAATATACTTAAAGAAAACTTTTAATTATTTTGGCGTCAAGTTTCTTTAATTAGTAAGAAAACTGGTTATATGGCCTCACCAGGTGTGTCTTTGTGATGGATAACTGTGAACTATTGTTGATCCAGACAATTCCCTTCCTCAATGGGCCAACGGCTCTTATCACTGCTTTTAAAACCACAGAAACTGATATTTTTCATAAATGTGTTTTCAAAAACCAGACCACAAATACTACTTTTTCTTCTTTGTGAAAGTTGAGTAACGAATACCACATTAACTTCTGCTTTAAAGGCCCACTCCAATTATCTTTTGATTAAAAGCATTCCCAGTTTTCCATGACATGGTTTCTGCAGAGCAGCATTAGTTCATTAAAAATTCACCTCTGAGTTTTGAGCCGGACTGTTGCCATGGAGCAACCCTGCCTCCCTTCCTCTCCCTGTTGCCGAGAGCTCTCTGTTCACATGTTGTCACGCTAGCTTACAGATCCCGGGGAGCAGAATCCAGCCGTACAGTTTTGAGCCAGAGGCCAGATGTACATGGATCTAGGTGTGTCTACGTGAATTCATCACAATGAAATTAATCTTAATTTTCTTGTTATGTCCTCAATCATGACAAAAATGTCGCAAGAACATGTCAAAAACAAATTTTTCATCAAACTGCGTCTTTAAAGCTTTTTAGAAAACAACTTTCATTCAGTCTGTCGTGCGGACACGCTCCTCCATCATTGAGGCATCGTGAAGCTTTTGCTCTGCATTCTTTCAGGGGTCGAGTCACAAAGTGTTCAGAAAAGTCCACATTTAAGAGATGTCATGTCTTGCATATTTTAGATACAGAGAGAGGAGTCAGTCAGACCTCCTTAGTGTGATGTTTCAGGCTGGAATCACGCTCCCGGGCAGCAGCCGTCATCCTCAAAGCCTCCCTTTTGTTGAAAAATCACAGTAGAGCTTATGTTACAGTCCGGATCTACACCTCTGCTGCTCCCGAAAACCTTCTGGCCGAAATCATCCAGACAGCTCTCTGGCACAAAGACAATATTCGATCTATAGGACTGCGATTAAATCCGTGATTGAGGGACAAGTACAGTATGGATGGTCTGTACGTCCATCCATGTTTCCGGATTCCCCCATCCCCTAGTCACCTGACTCCAGACCCCCTCTCCCATTTCCTGGGGAAACGAGAAGATGATGTGGAGAGGGAGGCTTTTAGCCAGGTTCTATTCATTTGTGTTGTGTTCATGGACACCGATCCTCCACCACGACCCCTCCGGCTCTGGAAGAGGTGCCTATAATTTACATGTAACCAAAGCCACAGACTCCACTGTTTATTGTGATTTAGGAGAAAGAGGGGCCAGACGCTGAGTGTCCAATTGCTGTGCGTGGTGGGTTTTCTGAGGAGAAAAAGATCTCCAGTCCGGACGGAGGAACTTTTTTCTCCTAAATCGTCTGTAAGATACTTGCAGAAACCTGCTTGATTTGCTGAAGCAAAGGAAGTTTGGACTTTTGGTTTTAAAAAGAAAGGTGGATGCTTTTGGCTCTGTGGGAACCCGGCAGCCTCCTGAGAATTTTTGCTGGTTTTATCTGAAAAATTGTGGCCACATTTAGCCAGCAGGTCATGCTCTGAGCCATGCACTCCTATTTGTTGATGACTTCAGCAGCCAACGCGCCTCTCCAGATAGTTTATTGGAGACCTAAACTACATATTCTATCGTTTGACCTCTTGTGAATGGGAATGTTTTGCTTTAAGCAGCGTTTTGAAGGCTTGTGAGAAGTTTAGTTTCAAAGTGGCTGCACTTGTCATAACACAAACCCAGTGATTTATCAGGAGCGGGCTTCTCATGTCTCCTGTTTGTTTTTCGGTCTCCTTTTTTTCTTTCTTCTCCTCTTCCGTTCCCTTTTCTCGGTGGCCCAGTCGAGAGTCCTCCTGGAGTCTGGAGCTCCACATTGAGGCTGAGTTTGCTGAGACATTGCTCTCTGGTAGCCTTGGGCTTTGTTTAACCATGCATAATTGAGCCCTCCTCTTGGCTTACTCCCATGATTGCACTCTTTTTTTTTTTTTTTTTCATGAGATGGCCAAGAATGCAACCCTCCCCACCAGCACTTCAGCCAGCCTTCCCTGGAGGACCTCAATCACACGGTCACAAAGTGTTCCAGACCTTCTTATCAGAGGGGGCAGGCCTGCCACGGCACACTTTAAACGGCACACGCATGGCGAGAACAACCGCCTGCTTGTGCATCCACACGCATCCAAGAGAAGAAAGATTTGGGCCTTGTTTTGGAGCACATGGGGTTTGTGAGGCCCCACCCCTTATGACCCAAGAGTTTTACTCTTGAAGAATGGGGGGCTTGATGCAGAAGTCGTGGCACAAGAAGACACATTTGAACGGGAGCGACTTTGTCCAACAGGGAGGCAGTGTGCTGTTTAAAAATAACCAGAGGAAAAAACAGGCTGCATGCTTTCCCTGTCGTACGCAGGACAACCAGTAAGTCAGGTGCAGCTGAGGCCAAATACGAAAGCTCTAACACTTCTTTTTTAGTGTTTTCTTTGCTCACTGTTTTCCGGTATGTCAGCTATTAACATGTGATGCCTGCAGGTGGTTGTTGGGCAGATGACATGTTCACACCAATAATGTGGTTTTATTTGTGACAGCCTCCATGTGACATTTCTGCTTTGTTCAGGCTTTATTTGAATTTTGACTGAACGGCAAGCTGGATGACTGACTCATAACCGGGACTGAAATAAAAGTTTTGCTCCTCCCACCTTAGGATGAAGCTGCAACCTTTTTCCCAGTTGATTTACGTTTTTGTTGTATAGATTTGTGGATTTGGTTTAATATTTTTTTTAATTTTTACAATACTTAATTCTCAGATGTTTAAATGACCACACGGTGCTAAGTTGGATTTTTAATTTATTTTTTCCTTAGGCACAGCAGACTCCATTTGACTTTTAAGCTGAAATTTTTAACTTTGAGTCAAATTAAACATTGAGAAAAAAGAAAACATTTTCTCCACTAGGTTAATGTTCCATTAAGACTCAGTTTGTGGCATAAAAGTTTCTCTTTACATCCCAAATATTCTTGGTGGGATTTAGGTCTGTTGAATCAGTAAACAGCTAATGCTTCCTGAATCTCTTGTATACATTTTGAGGCCTCTTAAAGACTCATACCAATAAAAAAATATGTTTTTAACATGTTCTTGTGGCATTTTTCTCATATGTTAAGAAAATTAAGCTTAAAACTGCATTTCTGAGTGTATTACTTTATGCAAATCTAGGTGAATCAGGAGCAGATGAAAAAATACTGTTTGAAAAAGATCTTAATTATGGTATAGAAAATGTACTGAGTGGGGCACAAGCTCCCTTCTCTGAGCTCTCAGCAACAGGGAGGGGAAGGGGGGGCGGGCTTGCTCCATGGTATAGATCTCACCCACAAGTTTTTAGGCGATTCTCTAATGCACTACTGCCACTCTGCAGAAACTATGCCCTTGAAAACAACACATTAAAAAAAAACACAAAAAAGGAAAACAACACATAATCATTATTCAAAGACCACTGGGAACGCTTTACAACATCAAAAGAGGATCGGAGCACGACTTTAAAGTGCCATCAGGATAATCTTGGATAAACCGAGCAATCAGGATATTTAGCTTCTTGTGTTTTTAGATATGCAATGTTCCTAAACTCAGAAGTGAATAATTGTAACAATGTTTTATCATGATACTGCCCTTGCAGGTGACACAAGAGATTCCAGAGATGACGAGTTTGTTAATTTATCAGCTGTTTTGAAATTCAAATATCCATTAAATGCTCTTTGATTCATTTAATTTTCATTTTTTTAGATTTAAAAACAAGCAAACAGACGTTTGGCAAAGCTGATTTTTTTTTTTTTTCCATAGAGTCTTTCTTAAATTTATTGGTGTTCTCAGTTTCAGATTAATAGCTCCTGCAGTCTCTTCAGATTTGTCTCTGGTGAGTGTAGGGTATGTCCCCCACAGATGTTGAAGAGGTAAAGAGCTGAGTAAACGGTTAAATAACTTGCTACAGCTATATTATCTTAGTCCCTGTGGTCTGGTTGTTTGCTCAGTTAAACCCAGGTGGTGACTCTGTTTGAACGATGGCAGTTTGGCTCCAGATAACGTCAGCACATTCACAGTGAATGAGAGGCTGAATCACTGATGGCTGAACCACATCTGTAAAGGACTACTTTTTATTCAATTTTAATTTTTGTCTTGTTGAAGGGAAAAACATTGTTTACCACCTGCTGTGTTGGTGATACTGAAGTTACATCAGTTTGGGTGCTTTGCCATAATTGTGTGAATTTGGTTTGTCCCTATCCTCCCTAAATCAGAAAAAGAAAAAAATCTAAATTCAAATAGCTTTGTACCTTAAAAAAGTATTTTTCCCAGTAAACCGCGACCGTTATCTGAGCTCACAGCCTAGCCAGAGCTCTGATTTCTCTGCCAGGGACATGAAACAGAGACGGAGACGCATTAGAACAGAACGCTCAACGTCTGGTTGCAGCTTTTCAATTGATGTCGACGTTTTATAAAAATATGCTGAAATGCTTCTCCTCAGGCATTGTTTTTGTCTGCGCCGAAGCCGTTGTTATCCTGCAGGTATGAAAGCCGTTGCAGGGAGCTCCTCTGTGTGGCTGCAGAAAGGGCCAGACTCTAACTGAACGCTCAGAGGTAATGAACCTGATTGCAGGCGGGACTGCTCGGAGGTCCATGGATAATTTAAAACAACACCAACTGTAGTGTCTGGCCTTTCAGTCATCAACACTGCCGGTACAACTCTTGCAACAATAAACGTTTCCTCACAGAGAGGACGGTTATCACGTGTCGAAACACACCAGCAGGCATCTGACTAATATGAAGTTGACAAAGACTTCCTGTTGGAATGTGACCCGGTATGATTCAGGCCTGTTTCAGCATTTTGAGTTTGATCCTGTTGAGCAGCTCTGAAGATTGCCGCCTCAGCAGCTCAACAGGCTGCGAATGTTTGATCCGTCATTTGGCAGGTTAGACACTCCTGATGAAAGCTCTAAATCCATCCCTTGTTTGGGATCTACGCTGATGATAGAGTGTCTTTAATGGAGGAGAGGTGTGGCGACTGCATGATTGATTGTTTGGAGTGATCAGGGATAAGCTCAGAACTGGGAAGCAGGAAGAAACATGTTCGCCTGGGGAAAAATATATACACCCTGTTAATTATTGAAGATTAAAAGCAAAGTACAGAATTAAGTTTCAAAGTCACACAAGGATGAGCAGTGTTGTCTCAGACGTCTGGGTTTAAATGCAGAACCAATGTGTCTTTATGTACATATCGTCTTAAAACATCTTAAATGTCGGTGGAAGCTCAGGATACTTATACACTGCTTTAGTTTTGCATTCAAACCTGAAGGCAGAAAGCATTGGTTTATCTGGTTTTCTCCCACTTTTAAAACTCCTATCTGCCTCTTTGAACATCATGTATTTAACATTGTTATTTGATGTTTTTGACCCTAAACCTGTTTACCTCTAGTTTGTTTTTTTGCTAACACCATCTTACGTTTCCCATCAAAAACAGTTTGTTAGTTAACATACTAATATATTTGGTCCGTTTTTGGACGTATTCAGACTGGACACATTTGGTCCACTTAAAGTAAACCAGAGTTCGTTTCCCCCGATGATCCGGAACAAATTTTCAGTCTGAATAAACTCAAGCGGACCCTAGTCTGGGTCCAGGAACTGCTCTTAGACCCATCTTTCGAGGTAATCTCAGTTTGTTGGATCACTGAGATTTCTCAGTCTCAGTCAGTCCGTGCTCGAAGCGGAACAACTGGATCATCAAAACTACCGTGCTTTTAACATGATACACATTGCCTCTCACACTGTTTTCCCGACAATCTATATGTCATAAACACTTCATAGTCAGCTTACATACATGCCTCACCAATACCAAAGTAGCAAAAGTTGTACCTGACGTTGATACAGACGTTCAAAATTGGTCAGCGAAATATAACGTTTTAATCAGTGAACTACCCCGACGAGGATTGCAAAGCCCTAGACTTCCATCATTTTTGCTTTTGTTGCTTTGCCCCGCCCTCGTAATTCCTGGCCAATGACTGAAGAGATCTTTAGTCATGTGGCTTTGTTTACAAGCTTTAGTTCAAAACAGAAATGTCCGCTTGACGGCAAACTGAATACAGATCAAACGCAAGGTTCAGGACTCGATACGGACCTAATTGAGAGGACTCGGTCCGGAACAACAGACTTTTTCCGTCTGAATACCCCCTTATGTTAAATTTTTATCAGACCAAAATTTATAACAAAAAAAGTGCTAAGAAACATAAAAGCTCTTATACTTGTCTTGACTTAAATAAAGGATAATGCTTCATTTTTTTTCAATCATCTGTAGAATTTATCAGACTCACCAAACTGTTTTTTTACTCAAGAAATAAGCTTGAACCTTTTTCTGGACTTCAGTGGTTTCAAGTTTGTGTTGGGACGCTGTTTAATGGTAAAAAGTAAAGTTTGGAAGTCATTGTTTCCTGAAGGAAGGTGTTCAGGTTGAAATCGTTCGTGTCTCTACCTTCAATCACCCTTCAAACTCCTCTCCCACTACAGGCCCCACCTGGTCAGTCAAATGTCCCGACATGGGAGATTGACTTAAGTTATTGAATTAACCGCAACAAAAATTTCAATGAGAGGAAAAAAAGGGAATGATTTTTGACTTTCAGAGAACTGTTTTCATTGAGAGGTCAACCCTTCTGCAGCATCTCACAGAGAACATTTCAGAAGATATTTATCTAAAAGAACATAACTTGATTTTCTGTTGGCCTAAAGCTCTCTTTATGTGAATATTGAGAAGCTGGGAAGCTTTTCCACGACTGAGATGCTTGTCTGGCTTTTTTGGTTTTCTGCATGAAACTTCTGTAGCTTTTTCGTTCCTTCTAGTGTCAAAGTGTTCAGCTCCATCTGAGGTCCACTTTAGTTTTTTTCTTATTTTTATGTTATTTTAATAATAAGCTGTTTAATGCTCGTTTAATTTGAATGATAAAATGTTTAAATCTACAACAAAAATCCTTATTAACTTTCACAGATTTACGGTTTTTCTGGGCTGTCATTTGTTTTCTGCATTCAGATGTTTTATAAATTGGTTTACTTAAAATAAATAATTTAAAATCAGGACTTTTTTTGTGTATTGTATTTTTGGGTTAAAAAGCAGCTTTTGCAGTTTTTATGACAGCTTGAGAATCCTTTTCAAATTAATTGAGCTTTTTTCTTATTAACCTGTCAGCTTTTGCAGTGAATACCATCTTTATTATTAGACTTTTGAAAGAAAAAAAAAACCTTTAGAGTCTTAATAAGTGGATTAAGTGAAACCAAGAGGCCAGTAGTTTAAATATAGTGTCAAAAAAGAGTAAATAGTAGCATCATTAGTAATAAAATTTCACACATTTGGTTTAGCTAAATCCTCAGAATAACAGACCAAACTTCTGAGAGAAATTCTATGAGGATATTTTTTTAGAATCAGAACGTTTCTCTTTATATATTTGCCTTCTTTCTGTTTTTTTCTTCATATCTTTGTAGACAGAAAGTCAATTTATTACATCTTCAGAAGATACCTCAAAAAACTGAAAGTGTAATGTTTCAGATGATCTATCATGTCTCTGTGAGTTTGCTGGAGATGAGACTTACAGGGGAATATCTCAGAAATGAAAAGAAAAAGAAGTAAATCCTTCTCTTTAATATTTAGTCTTTTCATGAAAATTTGTGGGTTATCGTGATCTCGTACAAACCGCTCAAAACAGGAAATGTTATCCAAATAATACCTTCGCCACAAAGCCACATCAGTCCTCTTTTATAAAACGAAGGCTCATATCCATGGCAACACCCTGATTCAGAATGGGTGCATTAGCGGAATGGGTCCTGTTTCCTAAATGGCCAGATATTAAATGCAAGCAACATTAAGGAGAGAAGAGGTCAAGGCTGCAGAGAGCTGTGCAGAAACGTGAGCTGAGTGGGAGGAGATCGCTCCCTGTTATTCCACATTGTTGAGAATATTGACTCAGTTTGGGTTACTGATCAAGCTGCCATGTTTAGTTTTAGTTGCTCTTGGATGGATTATATTTAGTCTTCCTGCTTGTTTTGACTCAGATAATGCAGAAAACTGTAGATTGACGCTGAGACGGCTTCCCTTTACCTGTTGGACCCTAAATTGAAGCCTGCTCTCCACTATCAGGTGTGTTCGGCTCGTCCGTCGAATCTTAAAACTAGTTTTGGATCCAGTTCCATGCAGGCTCCCTGAAACTGTGAGGATGTTCGGCCTGTCTGCTGACAAAAGGCCAAAGGGGAGAGAAGAAGGCATGGAGCCCTCCCCCTCCTTTTCCCAGTGAGGGAAGCGGGTGCTGGAGAGGTGGTGGGGGTGTGGGTGTGTGTGGGGGGGGGGGGATGAATAGGACCAGCTAGTGACCTCAGGCAGAAAGAATGTCCCCGTTTGCTCAGTCGGCCTGCTCCCCTTGCAGCCATCAGCACTGGGGCCTTTGTATTCACCTTCCAGACCCTAAACTGCGGAGCAGAGGCCACAGAGCAGCTCACAGCAGCCCCCGCTGCTGCGCTTCACACTGTAGCCCCACCATTCCTGAGCGTCTGAGGGCTGCCTCACTCTCAAAGGCTGTTTGAGTCCGGCTTCACGCATTTTTTTTCTTTCCTCCAGAATGCAGATTCCTCCTTTTAAAAAGTCTCACCTATTGTGCGTTCCTCTGCAGTTCCAGACATTTGTGAGGCTGTTTCACATCTCTCACCATCTCCCAGAGTTCAGATTTTTCTGTGACGAAGCGGGACTCCCATAAAAACCAGTGCTGGACCGGGGACAACAATTAAATCTGACTAATCCGGCAGATTTATGAGATCTGTGGGTTTAGTCTGCAAGGCTTCGGCTGAAGTCACCGAGCTGCCAGATAGACACGGCTGCTTTTAAGTACGTTTGAATGGGCGAGCTGTGTGAGATGCATGGCAGGGGGGCTGCAGAAGCCAGCCCGCAGCAGAATTTCCTTTTCAGATTGGATTCATGACTTGGATTCTGCTGAATGAAGGCTCTGCCGCAGGAATTCAGTTCTTGTACTGGGCGTGCAGAACCTGTGCTCGCTCTGATTTAGAGATGTGTTTATGCTGATGACTTGCAGCTGGATTTGTCCCGTTATTTTGAAGTTTCCTCATCGATCTTAATTTGAGCCGAGGAAATTTTAGCTTTTCTTTTAATGAAGCTAAATTTTTCAACTTGATACTATAATAGTTTACCAAACAAACTGCAAGGTATTCTGCATGTGTCACAGTGAAGGACACCTTCACGCCTGTCCTCTGTTGCTTTTTCTGGAAGCTGTGCACAAAGCCTCAGAAGGGAGGAGCAGAGGATCATGGGAAACCTTGCTCACAGAGGTGCTGTATCGATTGTTTATGTGTTGTGAATGAAATTGTGATTGAAGCGATGGCTGCAGAAGCTGAATGGAGACAGAGAGCCACCAACCATCTGCTCTGCCCTGACCTGCTGCTGGAGACAGAATGTGTGGAGGTTTTGAGAAAAAGCAAACGTTTACTTGACATAAGTTAACAGATTTTTTTATCTCTATCTCTTTTAATGTCCTATGTCTGACTTTTGTTATGTTTTTGTAACTAAAAAATTAAAAAATTCAGAAAATGGAAATCCCTGGATTAATTTTAAATCCACTAGCTGAAAAAACATTTGTCTTAGGTGAATTTCTAAACATCATTTTGCACCTTAGGCTGAGAAATGACATTGACAGACAACCCTCACATTGGTGCTGCACATTGGTTTTCTTGTGACTCCCAGAACTGCATGTTAATGGTTAACTGGTCCGCTTGTTAGTTAATGCTGCTTCCTCTGCACATTCCTCTCAACTTCCTGTACCGGTCTGCTTTGAAAATATCTTCATATTGTGCAACATGGACACATTTGTGTGGTCAAAGATTATGCAGAAGGAACTCAAGATGTGCAAAAATATTCTCCAAAGTTGATTGCATTTATCTAATTAAAATTGAAGCAGTCATTAACAGAATAGTGGAGTAGAGTAAAATGTGTTTTTTTCTACATCGACATTATCCAATTTCTGTTCAAAATGTATTTTTATGTTAAATACTGGTTCCAGAACTTTAGAGCTCATGTTTGTTTGCAGGAAGAAGGCTGCGAGGAAAAGCTTTCTACAACGTCAATGGGAAGGTTTATTGTGAGGAGGATTTTCTGGTGAGTCACCTGCACTTCCATGGTTACTGACTTAATTCCCCATCTCCTAACCACTGTTTCATGATGGCCTGACACTCCAGTTGCCTGGAGTTCAGAGGAATCGTGGATGTGTGCTGCCATTCTACAACTCTCCCTACAAATAAAGGCTTCAAATAGGATTTTCTTTTACCTCATTTGCATCAAATCCATCACACAAACTCTTTTAGTTGGGACAAACAGACAGAAGTAATTGCATTTTTATTTTAGGTGCAAAATCAGTTCATATTTTTGATGTTTTATTTTATATGCATTGAGGATCTGGTGAAAATCCTTCATCTTACAGTTTTGCTTCATCAGGAAACTCTTTAATTCCTGCTTTGCGCCTCTCTGTCGCTGAAGATTTGATGATGCTGCCAATCTTCATCCACTTCCCCATGTCAACTGAGACCAAGCGAGCCTGCCCTGTCACCCCCGGGGTGTTTCTTTGGTAGGGTGGGGGTGGTGGTCACGGCAGATGGCAAATTCATGTCAGGGCTGGGGGAAGGCTGCCCATCACCACCTTCACCTTGTAGCTGTTCTCCTCCTCTTCCAGGCCCTGCATGTCATCAGGTCATGACCCAAAGAGGGCTTGTGCAGCGCAGATGGTCCCCTTAATTATCTGCTGGGCTCTGGCTGAGGAGAAAGGAGCTTGTTTACACGACACGGGTGTTTTATTTTAACGAGGAGAAGACGCGTAATGTTTCTCTTTATCAAACTTGAAGGTTTGATGGAGGAACAGTCAAGTCCTCGCGTCAGAGTGCAACAGCACCCTGTATAGATGGCACCCAGTCCTTCATTTTTACCTCCAAAGTGTTAATTGAACATTTTCACAGCTGAATATAATAATTCCTGTTGGTTTTTTTTGTGGCCCGCAGTACTCCGGTTTCCAACAGACGGCGGAGAAGTGCTTCGTGTGTGGTCACCTCATCATGGAGATGGTGAGAACTTCACTCTCCCTCTGCAGCTGTATTTGTTCGATGGTGTGATGTTAATCTAGGGGTAGTCGAGCATCCTTTCACAAGCTCCCAATTACATTGGATTTATGATTCAACATGAATCAAATATCAATCAAAGAAAAATTTGGAGAATTGTCTTTTTGGTGTGTGATTAACCGTTTTCATCAGTGGAGCCAAAACACACAATAAAAAATCTGTTTTTGGGGTTGAAAAAACACAAGAAATTGATGTGGATTTAATGAATTCATATTGTATTTTCTAAGTAAGAATCAATCAAATAAATTTTGGAAGTCAGCCTAAACTCTGAGGTGTTCCTTCATCTTGTCTGTGTTGGTGTTCAGATCCTCCAGGCGTTGGGCAAGTCCTACCATCCTGGCTGTTTCCGCTGTGTGGTTTGTAAAGAGGGTTTAGATGGAGTTCCTTTCACTGTTGACGTGGAAAACAACATCTACTGTGTCAAAGACTACCACACGTAAGAAAAAAAAAGGCCCTTTATCTGTTTTTATCTACTTTATTGTGTTTACATTTTCATTTTAATAATAAAGCTTCTTTGGTTTTGTGATTGTAAACAGTTTCATGAATACAGATGCATTGGATTAGAAACACTTCATGTTTAGAGCTACAAATTTACCTGATTCAAGTTATATTCAGACTCAACACGTTTGATATTTTTGACTTTTTTTATCTCTTTTATGACAGAGTTTTTGCTCCCAAATGCGCCTCATGCAACCAGCCCATCCTTCCTGCTCAGGTAAAGAACAATCAGACGGTTGGTTGGACTTCTTACAGTTCTTTTGCTTTTAGCTTACACTATTTAAAATGGAAATGTAGAAGGTTTGTATTGTATTTTTGTTTAAAAACAGCCTTATGCTGCTTTTGGAGAAGTCTCTGTGCTGTTAGTGTAAAGTTGAGAAAGACTTGGTGTGTCGGGTCATGGCAGACGTTTCTGAAAAATGTTCCTGCCTGTCAGAAACTGGACTTCCCCTTTCAGAAATGATTTTAATTCACGAAGTGGTTCGAGAAGTGGTTTAAAATTGTGTTTTTGGTGTTTATAACATGTAAAAAAAAATTCATGATGGCAGACATATAAAAAAGAATTGAAAGGGGCCTATACCATGCAAAATCAATTTTTAAAGTGTGTTATAATGTTCATTCCTCCCTATAAATAACCCCAAAGCAGTATTTTGATCTATTCATGCATTTCTGAGTATTCCACTAAAAATCTGCACTTTTGGCACTAACCCCTCCCAACCCACGAAAACGAGCTGGTTCTCACATTGTGATGTTGGTCAGTGAAGAACAGCCCCTTCAAGGAAGAGTCTGTGCTGCCAGCTCCGCCCCCAAGCTAACACACGAACACCGGTTTTCTGCTGACGTAGCAGTGATCGGCAAAACGCTTTCATTTTATATGTGCAGTATTCACATCCATCTTTGCAAAAGTTTGGATGATGTTTGTTTTTGTGGGCGAGACGCAGACACACTGCCGAGGGCGACTCTGGGTTGACGTCATGAAATGGGCGCCACCCACACAGAGCGAAAGCCGTTGAAATGCTGTTCAGGGTTAGAATGGAGCTCAGGAAAATAACTAATATTTAATAAAAAAATAAAAAAAATTGTGTGCCAAAAGTAATTCATTATCATAAAAATGGATATGGTTTCTATAAAACCTTAAAGAATAGCATGGTGTAGGCTCTTTGAGCTTAAAACTGCATTTCTTAGTGTTTCTCTTTTCAAACTCCACTGAATCAGAAGCAGATTAAAAAACACAACTTGAAAAAAAGCTCTCAGCTGTGATGCAGCAACTGAAATGGGTGGCCCAAAGTCTCCCTGCTCCCCTCTGTTCTGCTTCCACTTGTAGACATATAGATTCATTAGCGTTTATGTTTTCCTCATCTGAGCTGCATCTGGCTTAAAACTGGAATGCTCCCATGATGCTCGCCATTTTTGTTGCACTGCTAATGTTAGGTTGGAGTTGTGAAGGGCTGTAGTGAGCTTGTGGGAAAGAGTGTAAACAGATGGATAATGGAATATCAGTGGAGGCTGACTTCCACCCCAACTTTCCCGCCGACAACTCAGAGTTGAGTTTCTGATGAACTCCTGCCGCTCTGCAGAAACTATGTCCTAGAAAATGACACAGACCACTGAGAACGCTTTTACAATAAATCAAAAGATGATTGCAGTGGGGCTTTTGTTGACATAAAAATACAATCTTTTAGTGTTAGGGATCTATAGTGAATCTATACTTTGCTGTTATGACAGTAAGTAAAATGGAGCTTTGATAACAAAACCGATAAACTTCAGAGATTAAAAAAAAAAAAAAACATTATTAAAAAACATTTACAATTCTGTGTGTGCTTCTTACTATACTGAAGCCTGAAAGCAAGCAAGACTGGTTTTACTAAAACACTAGGATCAGAAAAGAGCACTTTCACATTTTTATTAGGGCTGTACAACCTCCATTCTATAATAACACATCTTCATTTGGCCTAAACCCTTCTGGAGCATTGTGTTCTGTTCACTAACTGATGAAAGGACCAGCAGTTTCTATTTTTGTCTCTGTGTGTCTAATCAATCATGACTTTTAGAGGTATGGTCAGATAGACTGAAGTCACCGTCTCATTTTTCCGGCTTCCACTCACACTTTTGGTTGGATTGCGGCAGCTTTTCCCCTTCTCTTGCATATCATATGTGCAGGTTTGATTGATTTAGTTGTTCTGAATTCAACAGCAGTAGTTAATTGCAGCATTCAACCGGAGAATCGCTTCTTCTGCAAACCTTGAACAGGAGTGAAGGTCTGACTCTGCTTGCACCTGCAGGGCTCAGAGGAAACCATCCGAGTGGTATCTATGGACAAGGATTACCATGTGGAGTGTTACCAGTGTGAAGTAAGTGCACCCCCCCCCTACACACATACACACACACATACTCACTCACTCAGGATACGAGTAGCAGCAGACGTCTCCTGACTACAGCTGGAGTCGATGTTTTTAAATTAACACATGAATCAGCTCCTCTGCCTTTTGGAATAAAATAGATGGGGCCGAAAACAAGCATGCTGAAATGTTTTCCCAGCATGCACATCTCACTGTGCGCGATCACTAACACATCGTCTGTCTGAAACGCTGGAAGCCAGAGTCGGAGCTGGAGCTTTGTCCCAGTGACAGTGACTCATCGCTCTGCTGGGATGAAGGAGACGCAGAAAAAGGGAAACACACACACACACAGAAACGGATACAAACTCAAGGTTACAGCTTAACATTGTGACTCATTGACAATGCACATTCCAGCGTTTGGCTCAGATCTCAGCTGGGGGGGTTGTCGTGAAATGCTGGAGTTTCAACACTCCACCTCAGTCACGAGTGACAGTAAAAAGGTAGCGAAACACATTTCCTGCAGCAATCATTCCTTTATGTGAATGGCTTCTGCCAGTGGGATCTGAATCATTCTGGAGCAGCCAAATTCATTAGACACTCTGTGGGGAGAAAAGGCTTTCTGTGATCTTGGAACCCATCAGATTTGTCCACCGTTTGCTCATTGGATGCCAAGCAGACAGAGCAGTGAGACACACTAACAGTGGAAGGGCACACACACTAATGAAACCAATATTTTTGCACATTTCTAGCTAGATGAAGATCCTTGGAGTGGTCAGGGAGTTTATGTAATCGCTGTGGTATGTTCAGGACCCACCCAGGAGGTCTCATCCTGTCAGTCCTGTGCTGAACTCCTCTGCAGGGTCAGAGTTGTCATTCATAAACCTGCAGTGGCTCTCTCATTTCCATCAGTTAAATAGATAATACATAACACAAAAACTACTATGACTAGTTATCACAATTATTTCTAGAAGCAGCAGAAATCCCTCTATATCAGGCGTTGGCAAACTACGGCCTGAGGGCCATAACTATTTAATCTGGCCCACCAAACTGGAATAAATTATATTGATAACCTTTATTAATGTTTTATTTTCCCTGCATTTTGGTGTCTCCCCATAGATGGTGCACTACAAATAAATTGACCTTTGTTTAGGTGCATTCATGTGGGGTTGGGAGATTTGTTGTTTTTCTGATCTCTTGCGCATGTTTTCTGAGTCGAACTTTTATTTTTCGATCATTCCAGCATCACACAACACCAGCTTGTGTTTTTCCATCAACCCATAGGTGCAACTGGCACTGCAATGAAAATAAAAATCTCAGTTTTAATATATATATTTCTTTTCAATCAAAATGAAAAGAATGTTTTCGTCCAGGTTCCATGTTATTTCTTCCTCTAGTGGTCAACGGTATAATGGTAAATGATGTCTATACTTGTAAAGTATCAATTCCACATTCACACACACATTCACACACTGATGGCCGGAGCAATGGGGGGGGGGGTTCCGTGTCTTGCCCAAAGTTACTGCGACACATGGGCAGGCAAGGCAGGAACCGAACATGGGATCTTCCAAAGAGAGTTTCATCGCTCTCCCTCTGCAGCACTGCTAATAGACATTTTTGGTTCTATACCTGTGAAAAATCAAATCAAACTTATTGATAAAGATGAAAGATTTGAATTTGTAACTTCAGGGGCTTCTTAAGGTTAAGCCACTTCCTTCTGTTTCATTTAGTCTGCAAGCTAAATGTTGATGTGTTTTTTAATCAAATATTCTCAAAGCGTAAAGATACTGAAGGTGAAGGATGGAGTTGTGTTTGTGGTGCATTCATGTTCTGCCTTTCTGCACCCCCCCCCCCCCCCCCCCCCCCCCCCCCCAGGACTGTGGACTTCAGCTAAACGATGAAGAGGGCCACCGCTGTTACCCCCTGGAAAGTCACCTTCTCTGTCACGGCTGCCACATCCACCGACTCCAGTCTAAGGTCCCGGCCCACCCGCCTCCAAGCTACCCCCTCCACGTTACTGAACTGTGAAGGACCAAACCAAGTACCCCTTCCAAGATCTGAGACACCAAATGCAGAAAAGCCACGAAGAGGCAAACTGAGGTGCTCTTAACCCCCCTACCCTCAGCAGGACAGCCCGGGTGGGGACCTGTACTCCGCAGCTCCTCTGCAACATCACACTGGGGAGAAAGGGTTCCCGCCCTCTTCCTCCATCTGCACCCCCCCCTTTCCCCTTCAAGCGCGTGACCCTGAAACCCGCTCGCCCAGAGGCCCCATGCTGACGTCACTCCTTCTGACCTCTTCCCATCCTGCCCCCCCCCTCTCCCTCTCCTGGCTCTTCGCTCCGACTGAAGCGGCTTAGGCAACGCCGTCTGGGCCAATGCTGCCGTCGATTGTGACGGAAGGTGCAGCGACATTCTGGTGCTGGCTGGACCGGGCAGGCAGTGTCTTTGGAGCAGCTCAAACAGAATCCTGCTACAGGCTATGCAAGCGACACCCAGCGTCACGACACAGAGCTGTGCAAACTAGAACCTGACAGAACTCGGCTCTGTGCCGACATCAGAGTAGCACCACAGTCCCAGAGGACCGCCTGACATTCCTCTTAGACAAGAGATTCACCATGTCTTAATTAATGATCATATCATGATGGAAAAAAAATTTAGATGCACATAGATTGTTTTTTATAAGTAAATATATATTTCGCAGAGGATTTCCACATAAATTTCTAGATGTAGATTTTTTTTGATCGTACTTTTGCTCTATTGAAGTGGTCAGAGGTGAAGCTCTTGCCAGGCTTTTGGCTCCGTTGTATCATTTTTCCTTCAGGAACCGGAGCGTCTCCACGTCTGTCAGAGGGTCAGGGATCCACACCCTCTGTGGGAACAGACTTTGATCAAACAGTATTTGCACATAAGTATGTTTTGTGCTTCCTTTGATTAACTGCTTCTTTTTTTCTCCCATACATTTCTTTATTTTTCCATTTTTTTGGGTTAAGTAACTAAAGTAATGGCTTTACTGCTAAGTAGTCAGTTTGAAGTTTGCACCCCTTCACCCTACAAATCAGTATTAATGTAAAAATGCACACATTTTCCAAAAACTGTTTAGTCTCAACTCCTTAAACTCTTACAAAATCATTATGTTGGACTCTTTTCAAATGTTTTTCAGAGCTGAAACAAAAAAATATGTTTATTTGCAAATCAGTTTGCTCAACGTCTGCTCAGAAAAGGTGTCTCCTGCTGATTCACACTGTTTTTTGTCACATGAGCACATAGGCTGATCATTTTATGAGGAACCTCCGTTCATCCACTTGCCTTAAAACAGAGTAGGTGTGTTTTTTGTGCGGTCCGCCATGAAGTCTGCTGTTGTGTTCTGGGGGTGGGGATGGGAGATTTGTCCCTGAAATCGTGAAGATGCTGGTCCCACTCATGTTTTTTTAAGGGATTTTAACCTGCGTGTTTGCCCATGCTGGCAGGCGCTCACGTGTTTAACCCAGTGAGAGTGTGTGTATATATATGCAAAAGAAGAGCCGCATGAGACAGAAACACTTGAAACATGGTGCTGGAAGGATGCTCTCACTTTTCCCCGCTGGATTCAAGCTAAATTGCCATCTGAAGACCTTTGGTTTAAATTCTCATTTAAAGCGAAACGATTTGTCAGTTTTCTGCAGATAAACCCCAACATTATATGTGCTTATTTCACATGTTGTCTTAAAGTATGACTGTGTGAGGGTGTGTGTGCAGTGGCGGGTACATGGCACATGCACCTCACTGTGTTTTGCAGGGCAGCAAGCTCTCCGCGCCGTCTTAATAGCACATATCTTACTCCAAGATGTTTGTGTCTAGTTCCTGGATACCAGATGTGGAATATGAAGGGTTTGCACAAATCTATCAGCTTATTTGCCTCCACCTGTTCAAAAAAAAATATCAGTCCCCAGCCATTGCTTGCAAATATCTGAACTGCGCTGTGATGCTGCAGCAAATTTTAAACTACTGAATGTGTCAGAAACAAGAGAGTGAAGCCAGGAAAACTCACGAGTAAAGTATGTTTGCGATGTAACTGCAATCTAACGAGATTCATGTGAATGTAAAAATGATTTGTGCTTTCAAAAGTGGAGGGGAAAAAGGACTGCAAAGTGTACAGGAGAAATACCCCCATTGTCCTATGGTTGACCCCATCTTTGGGTCAAGTGCTGTACTTGAAAAACGAGTCTGAATGAACCTGCACAAAAATCTCCAACTGCAGAAAAACCCAACCGGAGAGAATCCCCTTTGAAGCTGTCTTAATTCACGTGTTTAAAATTACTACTCCAGTTTCAGTTGGATAGCACACAACTAGTGATTCTGTACATAAAGAGAGGTTAGTATTTTTTTTAATCATATTTTCCTTTAAAAAAACAAATCACTTGGACAGAGCACACTTCTTCTCCTCCTCTTACCGGTAGTTCCAACAAGCACATCTCAACACCTGTCACGTCTTTTTATGTCGCTAAGTATTTTTGAGTACCTAGATGCATCATTTAAAAAGGAGACTAGATTTATTTATCTAAACATGACCTGAGAAAAGTCTAAAGTTATTTAATGTATTAAAATCTGGATGTATCATTTAACTGTAGGTGATATAATCTGCTTTTTCAATAAAGTGGTTTTGTAGCTATCTCAAAAAGACTGGATTTGTTATTTTGTTTTTTTTCCTATTTGCTACATTTTCAGGAGTATTGCATTTCTCTCTACCACCCAGGAGTGGTGGAAGACCACCATCCTCCACCCATGTCAGAGATCTGAGGTTGTGTATTTGAATTGCACATAAACTACTTGAGATGAAATTCTTAATTTGAGGTTTTTGAACTGCAATCTCAGATTTTACCGTTTACTGCGTCACACGGTCTTTAGTAACCTTGTCAACATCAATCGACCCACTTGATCATTTTTTGATCCAAGTGTTCTCAGTGGTCTTTTAGTTAGGATTCTGCCATTTTTTAGCCGAAATCAACCAAATCTGTGTTGTTTTCAAGGGCATAGTTTCTGCAGGATGGCAGTAGCTCATTAGAAAATGGTCTCAGTTGTGCGGAGCAACCCCGCCCCTCTTTCGGTTGCTTAGAGCTCTCTGTTTACATGCTCTTCTGCTAGCTTCTAGCCTCTGACAACCCCAATATAACATAAGCGGTGCACAGAAATGGTGAGCAAAATCTGTCTCAAAACTGGCCATACAGTTTTGAGACAGATTGAACAAGGAAAGACGTACATGGATCTAGACGTCTCCAAGTGGATGCATCGGAATGGAGCAGAGCAGGGAGTTTGTGGCCCGCCCAGCGCATTTCCTATCACAAATAAGCTCTTTTTCAGATGCCTTTTTTTCTGCTCCTGATTCACAACAATTTCAGGAAAGAAATACACAGAAATGCATTTTTTTAAGCTTAATTTTCTTATTGACATATGTCCATCATCAGAGAAATGCCACAAGAACATGTCAAAAACACTAAAAACACTTTTTTTCATTGGAGCGGATCTTTAAGAGAATTTCTTCAGCTGAAAGGACAGAGACTTATCAATTTTGTCCATTTGATTTGCAAAAGTGCTGCAAATAAATTGCACATTTGCAGAAAAGTTTCTTTAAAAGCTTCTCAGTGAATAAATCCGACACATCTGCATTTTCATGGCATAAAACGTTTTTGTGCCTCTTAATATCATCCTCAACTCTGTTTTTATTTTGTTTCCTTCAGGTAAAAGTCTCCTGACAGCTCACCTGGCTCTACATTAGCATATGCAAGCTTCTCTTGACAGATAACACAGATTGAGTGGGACTTTTTCCTCTAACATTTAATAAAATGACTCTTATTTTTCCTGGTTTACCCACTGAGCTGTCTGCTGTGCAGGTAGATTGTGTTTGGAGAGATTGTATAGAAGCTGCAGACTAAAACTCAAGTTCATTAGAACATTTTCAATTCATTTCATCTTCTGCCATTTTATCCCTTTTGGGGTCGCGGGGCTGCTGGAGCCTATCCCTGCTACTTGTGGCAAAGGCAGGGTACACCCTGGACAGTTCACCAATCTGTTGCAGGGCCACAATAACGCTCTCAGTCACACTCACACCTATGAAACATATTTTTTTGGACAGTGGGAGGAAGCCAGAGACCCTGGAGAGAACCCACGCATGCAACATGCAAACTCCACACAGAAAGGTCCCCCATTGATATTCTGTTTCAGGTCCCCCAGCTGGGACTTGAACCAGGGGCCTTCTTGCTGTGAGGCAAGAGGGCTAACTGCACCACCGTGCAACCCTGAACATTTTCTATGTAAAGGGAAAATGATTTTTGGGCCATATTCATATTGTGCACTTTATGAACCAAAAGAAGGGATTTGATGAAATGAAATGGCACCAAAATGATACAAAGTCAGGCACAAAGTAAAATAAAATCTAACGTTTAATACCAGAGAATTTGTGGCATATGCTTTTTGTTCCCATAATAAGCATCAAGTCACACCTCTTCTCACAAATAAAAAGTGTTTGATGGCTCAAATAGGTTGCATGTGGTTTCCCTGCAGCCTGGCTTGTTTATAAGCTTGAAATGTAAATTTGAGTCAGAAGGAAATTTCTACATGGTTCCATTTATCTGTCCTTTTTTTTTTACCCTATTCTAGTTAAAAGCATTTCTTTGAATACAATCATTTTGTGTTTTCTTCACACCAAATTACGCAGATTTGGATATTTATGGGATTTTCATGTTTAAACTCATGCTTCTTTGGCCGGTAATGTGTTTTAAATTACGTAGGCTGTTCAAGTAAACATCGTTACTGAAAGCTTTAAAAGTGAAACACTATAGAGAATGTTAATGTAGTTGTAACTACAGAGCCCTAATGGGAACATAAAACTCATCATCTTAGTTAAACAAATGCAACGCGACAATAAGAGGCCTGTTTATGTAATTTGATCCGTCGACACCGAGTGATGTGTGATTAGCTTTTCCCTCCAAAGTGCAGCACTTTCATGGTCAAAACGTCTAAGTTTTGGCTGAGACAAGACTTTTACAAAGCTGTGAGTGGAAAGACAGACAAATTTGAGATAACCAACCAAATTTAACCAAATGAATTTGAATACGCTTGAGTGGAATAAGTTCACTTCCACCCACTCTCTTTCAAGCAATCTTGAACTTATTGTGACAATTTAAATTGTTAATAGATTCATTGTGTCATGTTCCATATACAAAAGAGCAAATGTGTTTATTTATGTTTAGGAGTAATAATTGAATAAACGACTTAGTGAACATGAGTATTTTCCAACCAATTTTACAGCGAATTATCCTATGTTTGTATGGAAATGAACCTGTGTTGGTTGTCTTGTTTATGCATTTATTCTTGCTTTCATTGCTTTAAATAAACCATTTCTAAAACTTAATTTCCATTTTTACAATGTAGAGAAGAAGAGCTGTAGCAGACCGAGGAGGAAGCTCCTTCGAGTTAGAGCGCCAGCGCTCAAACAGTTCTGGAAACAATCAAACTCTCTTTAAGATTTTCAAGTCTTTTTTCACCTTTTGGCATGTCCCTTCAGGGTCGATATTTATTACTCCGCCGGATGCCCTCCTGACACAACCCTGTATTTTATCCGGGCTGGGGACCAGCACAGGGAGACCCAGACATTCAATTCAAGACCCTGTGTGCCTACATAGTTAGTAGCCTGAAGGGTCTTGCTCATTGACTGTGTATAGAGAACTGGACTGAGCGATCCCTCCCCCCGGTGTTCCAAATAGGAAGTAGCTGCTGGCTCCACGAAGCCAAAATCCCTTAGATTTCTGAGACAACTATCACTTAGCGAATCCACTTTTTTTTTCATTATGTGTTTCTTTATCGCATATTATTTAAGTTATAAGCTGACCAATTAAATGCCTAAGTAAAAGCATGTGGTGTCCGCTGGTCCCCACATGACAGATTCTCTAAGTCATGTGGGGACCACACCCCTTCCACTTTCAGTGGAAGAGGTGTGGACTTAGAAACATGCTCAGTCCTGGTTGGCAGCAGTAGTTCCCACAGAAACATTGATTCGGACCAACTCGGACCAATCACTGTCCTCTGGCTCCAAATGGCTATGTCCGTATCGCAGAAAAATGCTGACTGAATTGGCTTCTTTTTGTTGGATCCAGGAGCAAGGCATTTTCTATGGGCTTAACCAATCGAGCTATCTAGTCTAGGTTACAGAAGTGATCAATTAATTAATATTTTCATATTTCACCTGTATTTATATTTTAACTTTTTTATTTTATTACTTTTACATTTCAGACTGTTTACAAGTGTTTTCTCACCCTTGGCTGGGGTGTTAGTGTTCGGGCTCCAAAAGATTCTGGCCATAAAAATATTTATTAATATGTCTAATTATCCTAAGTTTGATTAGTTACTGTACGCATGTATAACTGATGTTTATATTGCTGTTGTGTATTATTTCTACTTAATTGCTTGAAATAAACCATTTCAAATCAAATCAAATCAAAAAAAAATTGCTTGTCCTCTGGCATCTCTTGTTCCGGCTCCTCCGGGCTGCCGGGCCTGGTGTGCCCATGTCGGGTGCACTGGGCCTGGGGGTTGGGGGTCTCTGGGGCGGGGGGTGCTGGGGATGAGTTGTGCTTGTGCTGCATAGATGCTGACACCCCGGCCAACAGGAGGACAGGGCGGACGGCGCTTTCTGGGTTCTCTTTTCTTTAGCTCTGTCATTTCTCTTTTACTTGTGCTTGTTTTTGTGTATTTTATTATGTGGGGCTTATTTAATGATTTTATTACATGTGTGGGGATTGGTTTTATTGTATTCTTGTTTGTTTTTTATGGAAAGCACCTTGAGCTGTCTGTTTGACATGAAAGGTGCTTTATAAATAAAATTAATTTGAATTAATTTGAATTTGAAATGAATAAAGCTTTTAGAACTTTTGTCAAAAGCATATTCCTCAGGTAAATTTAGCAAATGTAGGTCAAAAAGAACAGACTGAGAGTTGCCTCTATGTTGGATTTTGCTAAAGTTTTTCCAGATAAAACCTGTTTGACAGTTGAAATAACTGAAGGCCTGTGTGGTGAGAAACTTTTGAGCTCACTGAAGCATAAAATAAGTTAATAACAGGGAAGATCATCCCACTGTCAGGTGTAAAAAAAGGGAGTCGTCTCTGAACCCTTACATTAAAAGGATCACCCTCTTAAACCTCACACAGGTGAGTATTTGGACTGATTATATTTGCTATAGATCACCGCGGGGGATGAGCTTTCAGCCCCTTTCATTCTCTCTCCAGGAAAGTTCTGTTTCCAGTAGTTTCATGTTAATTTAAACGGTAACCTTCACACAAAGCCGCTAAAAGGTCTTTGATGAACATCAGAAAGGTTTGACCCTGAGGGCAGCAAGGAAAACACTTCACTCCTGTCAGCATTTACAAAAGAAATTTGAATGGCAGATGATTTTGCTTCTATCTTTGCGTGAGGAGCATAACTAAAATAACCGTGTCTTCAAACTTCAGTGGTTACAACCGTTTTTGAAGACTTTTATGCTCCATGATAATAAAAAGTCAAACCACAACTTAAAGCTGAAGTGATTTCAGAACTTTGAGTAACATTCATTCATAAGAAATAAGCAACTCAAAATTTAAAATGTATGAAGGTATCTGAAATGGTTTTGCAAAACTGTTAAAAATCCTCCCTGGAAAAATTATTAAACTATAGTTTTTATCATCAAAATCCATCACATGGTCTTGAGAAAACCATACTTTGACTTGTTTAGGCATATACCAGAGAAAGAAACCAAACTGCTTCCAAAATCTTACTATGATTTTAATCAAATTATTAATTATTTATATTATTATTATATTATAATCTTATTTATTATTTATAATAATAAATAATATAATATAATTTATTAATTGATATTAGAAGAAGCAGCGTAAATTTGCTTGTTGTTCTGTGGAGACATTTTGTCAAGAAAAGGTGATGTAAAAATGCAGGATTGTCACATAAACTTAAAACATTTAATAAATAAACTAAAACATGAAAAAACCCATAGAGAAACAAAGATGTGACAAAACAGAGCAGAGCAGATGACCTGACAATGACAAGCTGGACACCAGACAAAAAGACAGAAAATATTTTGTGCAGTTCTGAACTACTTTACATTATTTTGACCACTGGGACTATTCCCTTTGTTTCTTTTTTGTAAATATGCCACACATTTACTCTTTTTCTTATCTGTACATACTAATCCACCTATATTATTTCTATCTGTAATGCTACAACATTGGAAATTTCCTTATTATAACTTTAACCTTTGTTTTACTATTTTTAACACTTGTTAATTATGTATCCTGTTTTATTTTAATTTTTTTTAAATGAGAAATGGACTTTAATTTGGCAACAATCTGATTTTAATTTCCTGTTTTAGTGATAAAGTGATGCACTTTTTAATTTATTTTTATGTATTATTTATTATTTTGGTTGTTGATTTTAATGGATCACTGCTGCACGGACCGGGAAGCAATTTTTTGGATTTCCTTTTTCTAGTGACAAAGACTATTAACATGAAATCATCTGCGTCTCATATTTCAAAATAAAATTCAATACTTGAAATGCTTTTTCATTTTCACAATAAAGCTGCGTTCGTTGACTCAAAAGTAAAAGGAAAAATCAATCCGCCACACAGCTTTTTCTTTTTCATCTTCAACAATGGTTTTTGACATTTCATTTTTTTAAAAGTTCTCCAAAAAAATAAATATTTATCTATGTAACTGTTATCATACCTTTTCCCAGATGGTTAGTTGGTACATTTTAATTTCTTATCCAAGATTTTTCTGAAGCTTTGGTACAATTTCCACAAGAAAGATTTACCCGCAGGCACGCCGGATACTTTGCTTTACACGCCTTTAACTTGGAACCAATAGTTAAGTTGCAAATTTAATCCTTTCAGTCAATCTCAACCATATTTTTGCTTTTAAATTCATGAATGGTTGTCTCTCTGGAATCTAAATGGTTTGTCGACTCTCCTCCCCCCCGTTCTCCACCTGAATCCTGCTTTGCCATCGCCTGTCCTCCTGTTTTTTTTCATATGTTCTGAACTCATCCCAAACACGCCAGACATCGTTGGCCCAGAGCCCAACTACCAAAGACTTTCTCTGGCATTGGGCATTTGAATCTTGTCTGTCGCAATTCATATATGTCTCACATGTTTTCACCCAGAACTGGTGTGCTTTTCCTCAGTAACTTTAAATAAAAATGCCAAAAATGCACATTATTTCATGTTTGCTTCCTTCCCCACAGCTACAAGGATTTAAATGAAACTATAGTAAGTTTTGCAACTTAACTTAGGCTCTTTTACTCTTTCAGGTGTGTTCACTGTCATGGACTGTTTAAATATGCTAAGGTTAAAAGACAAAAAAAAAGTATTCTGAAGATGTAATAAAAGCAAAAATGGGAAATCAATCATTGGAGTTTTACTGACTGTTTTACAGCCCTGAACTCTAAAGTCACAACATGTTGAGCCCTTTTAACCCTTGATTTTCAAGTGCAGGAGTATAGCTGTATCTATAAACTGCTGATCTGCAGATTGTAAGTGATGGGGATACGTTTTACGTGGGTTTACATGAAAGCATAGGCTGCCCACTCACTGAGCTCTCCTGTGAGCAGAACAGTGGTGTTCAGTGTGGGGATACGTCTGGTGTTAGTTGACAGCTCTATGAGTTGGGGCACAAAGAAGCCTTTATGTGTGTGATGGTTCCACCCTGTTACTCAGGGAGCCGTGTGTGTGCGCGCATACATGTGTGGCTGTGCTCGTGCAGAGGTAGAGGAGCCCCGGGGGATCTGATGTGAGGTGAGCTCTGTTACACCACACAAAAGAGCTCAAGAACACCTTTCCTCCACAGCACACAGGTCGCTCCACTGCCAGGAAATGCCAAAAAATGTGCTCTGCTACCACATGACTTCACTCCAAATCTATGGTTATTCACACTTATCCATTCCTGGGGGGTTTTTCTCCCTCATGTTATGCTTCAGTGGGACACTTTTAGAAGTTTTTAAGTTTATTTTTAAATGTTATGAAGGGCTGGATTTTACAAGAAACAAAGAAAAATTGTGATCTTTCCTCTTTCTGCCTCTTGGGTTGTTTTATCTGGGAAAGTGAAAAATCATTAAACAAAACAAATGTTTACTTAGAGCAAGAAAGAAGAACTTCACTTGACTGAAACTGAAATAAAATAGCCTCAAAAACCTATAAAGCTGTCCCTAATCATAATCAAGGAGCTGCTTTTCTGGATAATGTCTGCTTTAAATAGATGCAGTCATGCTATACATATGAATGAGACACAAGACTTAGTTCTTCAGTAACACACAAGGAGCAGAATCAAAGTTCAGATATATTTACAGTAAAAAGCAGAGCTGCCTCGTCCCAGTCCTTCCAAACTACCCCCCTGCTTGTTTTCCTCCTTGTTCTTGAACTGGAAAGATGTGTTGACTGACTCAACACATCTTTCCTCTTAAATTAGACTGATTGAAAAATCAAATGTCTAGTTTTCTTTCTTTCAAACATACAGTGTTAAAAGACATTTTGTCAATTTGTGAATTTTTACCTATTTTTCCGACGGGGCGACAAAAAGTAAGAAAAAATAGGTTTTCATCAAACTCTCAAGGGGCGTCACTCCACATGTTAAAGGGCTTATACCATGCAAAAATCAACTTTTTGAGCTTTTAAGTTTATTAGAATGTTCATTCCTCATGAAAAAAAACAATAACCCCAAAGCTGTATTTTGATGCATTGACATATTTCTGAGTATTTCTTTCCAAACCTGCTCTTTAAGCACCAGCCCCTCCCGATTCACGAGAACGGATGGGTTCTCACATTGTGACGTAGAAAAGCGAGAACAGCCCCTTCCAGGAAGTATTAGCACCGCCCCCAGGCTAACACACTTTGTCCGCAGAGCTAGCGATGATCGTCAAAATGCTTTCCTTTTATATGCACAATATGGACAGCCATCTTTGCAAAAGTTTGGATGTTGTTTGTTTTCATGGGCGAGACGCAGACACACCGCCGAGGCTGACTCTTGGTTGACGTCGTGAAATGGGCGGCACCCACAAAGAGCAAAAACCGGTGCCTCAGTTATCGAATAGTCTTACTTTAAAGTAGGAAAATTGGCTGCAACAATAACTCATATTTAATTTAACATTTGTTCTTTAGTGGGTTCTTTTAATACCGGAGATGTCACTGGCGACAGCTAAATAACACGCTCTTTTTTACCTGACTCTTTCACAGTTTACTTGATCAAAGAATCGGTTGGTTTATGTGGATTACTTAAGCACGTCACTACTGTAAAGTGTTGCATGTCAGCCCAAGGCTGCTTTATTCTGCTTCAGAATCAGCTGGAATGACGTTAATTGCGTCAGCGGTTGAAGAGTTACGGTAGTCAGAGAATGTAAAAACCAGGGCTAAAGCTCAGGAGTTGAAAGGCTGTCATGCTTGGATACATCACTCTCTGAGCAACCCGTTTGTTTTGTTTTTTGTGTTGTTTTTTTTTACTTGTCCTATCCAGCAGATGAGCAAACACATCAGAGCTGAAGGCCTCTTGTGTTGGACAGATTTTACTGTCACAATATGCGGTTATAAAACTTCTGACACACGAGGTGTATATTTGTATACACCCCTTTTGTATTTGAGGCTAAGCTTTATTTATATCAATTATGTTTGTATACATTTCTTGTTGGACCGAACAACCAGCTTGTTGATGAATTACCTTTGGTGGTTTTCCCTCCTTGTGTTTGGTGTCATTGACTGTCTTCTGGACATCCGTCAGGTCAGCAGTCTTTTCCATGGTTACGTAACTACTGACCCTGACTGGGAGACCTTTAGAAGGCTCAGGAAACATCTGCTGCATGGTGTTTTGGGTTACCTTGCTGTCACCGCTTCTACAAGTCTTCAGTGGTCCAGAGTTTCCTGGTCCAGAAGAGCCTCTTTGTCTCATGGTTCAGGTGTGACTCTGGATCTGCCTGACCTCTACTTGTCAGAGGTGCCACTTTGTCTCTCCCTCTGTGTTTTTTTGGTTTTGTCCTTTTAAAACAACCCACGGCTTTCAGCTGTACAGCCCTGTTCTACTGAATCTCAGGAAGAAACACATTTAATTTCCAACATTTTTAATTTTCAGAGACACTGAAATTAGTGCTTTTTCTTACCTGTACAATCATCAAAAGTACACATAGCGAAAGCTTCAAATATAAAAAAAAAGTGTAATAATAACTCTACGTGATATACAAGAAATCACTTTTGGAATTGACTACCAAAATATGTAAAACCTTTAAAAAACGTTTCACATTGTCTCATAGTTACACCTGCACATTATGCGTGTCCCATTGTGTACCGATGTGTGGTATAGGGTAGACGGGTTTTTGTAAAGCACTCTGAGTTACAAAACCTTTACACACTTTGCCAATATTTTAAATTTTATCAGAGTACCGGTACAAAAATTACTTTTGAAGTAATTGGTTTGATTTACTAATATAAATGTTTGTCATTGTTTAAACATACGATAGGATGGCTAAGGGTTCCACCTGATATGTGCCAAAGCTGCATTTCAGTTGTAAAGCACGGTGGTGGAGGGATCATGACTAGGCTTTTTCCAGCAGTTAAATCAGGACTCTGAGTCAGCCATGGATCTCTCTGTCTAACAAAGTGTTGCCAATTGAACTGTAAAGTAATCTATGGTTAGCAAAACACTAAAATGGTTCATGAAGCCTTTGAAAAGGCTTGTGTTACTGGTTTGATCAGTAAAAAATGACAGAAATTTCACCACAACACAAAGAGTTCACCTTCAAAACACAAACGAAAGCTAATTCTTCTTGAGTTGGGTTTTTTAAGCCATTATAAAGCAACGCTTCCGTTACCATCTTCACAAAAACAGCAGTTTCTGTCCGTTCATATTGCTCCTAAAAATGATCTTGTTGACAACGTGGAGGTGAAGGGTTTGCAGGGCATTTATGATCTGCACAGCGAGGGATTGATTTTCATCTACAGTTAATTTGAAGATCTAGTATTTTACTCCTTAAAGGACAATAAAATGTTTGATTGCTGAACTTTTAACCAAAGACAATAGTACTCAGGTTAAGCTACCACACAGAACCCTTCTTCACAACAGTTTTTGTTGCTTTAACAATGGGGGACTTATTTTTTTTTGTCAAAGGAAATACCACAGAGGTGAATGATTCACTTCTGAAAAGAAAGATTTTCCAGTGCCAGTCGAATGAGTCACTTCCTTAAGACAGCATTGGAGTAAATGTGAAAGTTACAGTAACAATCTCACTTCCATCCTTGAAGTGCAAAGTAAAAAAAGAAAAACCCATTAGCACCAGCTCTGAATCAAATGACCCAAAACTATAGCCAGCAAACAAAAAGTTTCGGTGGGTCACTGTGAGCAGCCCTGTGATTATGATGTATTGTTTCCCCAGAAGAATACTAGAAGCAGAAACCACTATTATTATTACATTTTAAAGTCTCTCACATTTTGATGGTGATTAGAGCCAGATGGCGGTCGTTTGTGGGTTCAGAAAAGGCAGTCATCTTAAATAAGAGCTTACAGAACTTAATATGCAAAGAAGTAAATATAAACACAGCTAGGCAGATGTCTGCGGTTGTCCCAGGAGGTCAAACAATCCCATCATCTGAAAGGGCGGGGTTCCAGGCATTTATAGATGAAGCATGTAAATAATTTTAGCTAAAAGGCTTTGGGGACAGTTCTGCAAGGCTGCAAACCTGGATGCTGACAGTTTGGACAACTGCTTTGTTTTACATTCTGAAGAAAGATCTACTCACTTCAACCTTTTTATTTTTAATGTGCAGATGATTGATAATCTTCTTTTTCTTATGAAATGCCTGTTTTTCTTCATCGTGCAGAGATGGGCATGTCTGGATATATGAGACTGAGACTGGTCATCTGAAGCCCCCCTCCTCTTTTCCAATGCAGTGTCATGAGCTCTGCCCACACTCTTAACTTAATCTTTATATAACCCCTGTAGTCGTGGGAAAAATGAAGCAGGGCTTGACATGTGGCTCTTTTTTTTGACAAAAATTTTCCTTTTGGGTTCACTATAGAGTCCTGTGTTTACAAGCATAGCATTTAGCCCAGGAGGAAACATCTTCTCAAGGTTCCTATCAAGGCGAAGTTGGTTTTCAGCACACCGACAGCATTCAAATGAAAATCAAGTGAAAAATAAAACTGGCTGCAAACCTGGAAGCGATTTCCTTTCAATGAAGCCAGATTTCCGACCTGTTTTACATGCAAAGATGCTGACGATCAAACTGCTTCCAGGGCTGCAGCTCAGATGAATACAAATGTGTGGAAAACATGCTTGTGAAGAAAAAAAACATCTGAAAGGATCTCTGCAAACAACAATGCATAGTTTCCTCACTTTGATGTAACCTTAACCCTGCTGCAGCCCTGTAACTGTAATGAAGATGAGATTTCAAGGCTGCTAAGTGCCAAGGAGTGGCGTTGCCATGGCAATTGCTGCTCTGGGACAGGTTGGAACCCTGATCCTTTCTTGGATGCACGGTTTGGGAAGAGGGTGTTAGCTAGATCAGGAGTAAAATAAAATGAAACCCAGACTGTTCCAAACAATAATGTGGTGAGAAAAAGTATGCAGCGGCGTTTAACAGACATCTCAAGAATGCACGCAGAAACCTTTTTCACGCTTTCAGACAGCAGTTTGCTTACATTCATCAAAGCCCAGCCCTGCAAGGTATTTCCTCGTGTTGACTCTCTGGCTGTTTGTTTTATTTAACCTCATGCAGTCATCATCATGACTGCAAAAGGATACAGTCAACAACTGCAGCTGCAGAGTCACTCACGGCTCTGCCGATAGCGATCTGCAGCTCCTTTCCTGTTCAAAATCACGGCTGCATTGGCAAAAACGTGAGACCACATCTCACTAATAACTCAACGAGGAGGTATTATATCCTAGGACAAACTCACTTTCCTCTGAATCTTGCTTCAGAGCTGAAGATAAAAAGCAAGAGTTAGACTTAGTAATGTAGTGTTGCCTGGCAACAGCAACTGAAAACCCAGCAGTGTCTGGAGGTCTGTGATTCTTTTTTAACTTTCTGTTTGTCCTCATGCACACTCTGTAAACTCTGAATTAGCTGGTTTGAAGGGACCGAAACAATGTGAACTACATAGATTAGGTTGCACTTTATAAAAGGGGGAACAGCAAACAGTGAGAGGTTAGTTTGTGGAGTATGTTTTCTTTCATCCTGCTATCTGATCTAATCTTTTGTTTATGAGGAAAACCGTCAGGAGGTTTGGACCATGTTTGTGAAACGTTTAGCTTAATGATGTTTAGATTTGATGCCAGTAAAGGCTGGATCGCGGTGCAGATGCTGTTTGTTTTTCTCTCTAAATGGATGCTGTGGAGTCTGGGGATTTGAGTGGAGGAACAGTGCAGTGCAAGTGCACTGACCTCTGACCCTTTGTTCCAATGAACTGGAATTTTTGTGTGGCTGATTTGCTTCCCTTTAGCAACAATTGTGGGTCTCTGATGCCATCTAGTGACACTGATTGGATTCAGTGGTGAGCATAAATTGAGAGTGTAGCCATGACACTGAATGAAAGTGTTTATTTCATGTAACTGTGGAGACAGAGTGAGGATATTTCTAATACAAAAAGCTTTTTCACTCACAGGCATGAACAAACAAAAAAATGACAACACTCCAGACAGTCATGACATTGCTAATGAGAGCACAAACATCAGACAGCATCAGCTCGGCGTGGGAGTCACCAGCCACCTCCGCCGTACTCCTGAACCTGAGCTGCTAACGAAGTGACGTCAAGAGATTCGCTGTGCTGAAAATCAGGCAAAATTCTTTTTGAGGAAATTTATGAGTCCGTTGGTGGACGCGTCGTGAGAGTGGACCTCTGCAGTGTTGTTGAGTTCAGGTTCAATGTTCTTTGCGAGCTGTTTACCCAGTTCAACTCTGACGAAGATGAGGGGAAAGAGAGGAAACACAAATCACACCAAACAGACGTAGTTTTATGATATAAAAAAAAAAACCTTTTCTAAGACGTGTAATGCAAAAGGTACCTTTTCAACCAGAAAATGCACTTAAGAAATGGTCTTACCCCCACTGGTCAAAGCTATTGATCTCCCACATCACACCCTGGACAAAGATCTTGTGCTCATACATTGCTGAAAACCCAGATAAAATCATTAAAATCCGAGAGAGACATTTTTAGACATCAAATTATGCATTTAAGGCAGCAGAACTGAGCAGATGAACATGCAACATGACATGAGGACTTACATTGTCGCCCCAGGTACAAACAGACAGGTTGTTACCATGCAACAGAGTGCCATGTCCTTGCTGAACCTCTGATGCTGCTTCAGGAATTTCATTATTTGAGTTCTTTCTATTTATAAGCACGTTGTTACATTTTTTTGTAGCTCGATTTGAATCAAAAACTTTAACTAAGCAAGTGCAACCTTCAGTCTTGGTGCTTCGTGTGCACTCACTGTAATGACTGTAGAAGTCTTACCTATAAGGGCTCCCAGTGTGTAAGGTGTCAGTTTCTTGAAGATGATTGAGTTTGTTGGTCTGTTTCCTTGGAAAACCTACAGGTCAAAAAATTCCCTTATGAGTTAATTTTCATACAACATTTCTGTCTCTAACAGAGAATCATATGATGATCAGTCGTACCGGGTTTCCTAAGGAGCATCTGTTATATATAAGCCAACACCTTTCAGCTTTTTATTTGCCACATTCCTCAAATCGCAAGCAGAGGAGTGGCAGCAATCTATCCGAAACCTAACATTCGTTTGCCCTCAGTTTCTGTCTGACCAACCAGATTTCTATCTCCTCACTGACTCGTATCATACGTTGAAATGCTTGCCAGGCTTCTGCTAAGCAAAAAGAAATGTCAAAAAATGCAGCTCGATATCAGACCAAAGCCTTCAAATTAAGAGTTTGTTGTTCTTTTCTTTTGGGTAATATGTGAACACAATTGACTCCACTGGAGTTGCTTGGTTTCACCCAAAGTTACACAATTTAAAGAAACCTTTCACCCCTTCGTTCCTGAATATAATTTCAAATATATGGAAAAACGTTTTCTTCAATTTGATGCCAATCTAAGTGGAGTCCTGGATTTAATGGTATGCTGCAAATTAGCGACATGTGGCACGAAGGGGTTAAGAAATATAAAAATGACGTGACACTTCATTTAGCCTCCCATTTTGGCTGGAAGTAGAGCAATTTTAAGGCTGATACAATCCCAAAAGGAAATTACTTGACACAGCAGTGTTTTGGTGTTTTTTTCTACTGCATCGGGCTTATTTGCCCCATTAACCTTATGGATTTCAGTTCAGCGATCTGAACAAATGGTCTTTCTCACTTTCTATGAGTCAGTGTTGGATTTTCACAGGGTATAGAAGTTTAAATAAGAGACAGTTTTTTATCTTTTTTTTTTTAAATAAACGTTCATAAATAATGTCAGTTTTTTTTTTAAACAATTAAAGCTAAATTAAACCTACCAGTTAATTAAAACACAAGCATACTTTAACTAAAGATACAGATACCTGGATGACTTTTGTGTTCCAGCCCTTAAATCAGATAAGTCTTAATTATGTTTTTCACACTACTTTGAAGAAAATTGGTGCATTCTGAGGTTAGATGCTGAGGCAAAAATAAAAGCAGTTAATTTTTTAATGCACACACTAAAATTGGACATAACACTTATATTTACCCGGACTGAACGGAGTTAAAAAAAATCAAAGACCCCAACTGTCATTGCAATGCTGACTCATGGTCACTAGATGGCATCACCTGCTATTATCTCCAACGTGGATTTTTGACAGCACCAGCCCTTCCTCGTGCCAAGAATGAATAAGTATCTCTAGATTAGTTTCGGCAATGGAAAGCACAGCAGCTGAGTTCGATATAATACGTTTGTTTTTCTCAAATGTACCTTGTGTGGCAGGATTTTCTCCAGGGCCTCCCCACTCAGACCACTGGCTTCCAGCTCCTTCCTGGCCTCTTCGGTGGTCTTACCTTTCATCAAGGCTTCTGTCTGAGCCAGAAAATTGGCCGACAGAATCTAAAAAACGGGAAAAAGTTGATCAAATCTAAAGCATTAAAAGTATCAGATTGGAATATTTAGGGGATGAAACAATTTTACTTCAATTTTCATTTCAGCTGTTTCTCCAAAACAAATTTTTCCTATTTTTCTTATCAAACACTATGTTTTTTATCTTAATAGACACAATGAAACTTAAACATCTGATTTGAAAATCAAAATTTCAAAACAAGAGACCATCAAACAATAGAAAACCGAACTACAATGACTTCAAGAAGAATGTTGAGAAGTACAGGTGTCGTGGGAACGTGCCCTGTTCAAGACAGGTGTGTCTCAGATACCTTGTGGTGCAGATTGTCTCTGATTGGATGCTGAGACTGAGCTGGGATCAGGAAGTCAGACGGCACCATCCGTGTTCCTGCAAACAGAGATCAGGTTAGTTCAGACCCAGACTTGCTAAATTTAACCTTCAGAGTGACGACTTGTGGCCTGACGATAACCAGTTTCTGTGTCTACATCCTAAAATAGAGAAAATCTGAACAATGGCTGAGTCACAGTGTGTGTGTGCCTGCAATGCAGGGATTCCCCTTCTGGAGTCCGTCGGGTGGTGTTACCTTGGTGGATGAGCTGGTAGAAAGCATGCTGTCCATTTGTGCCAGGTTCTCCCCACACGATGGGCCCGGTGTGGTAGTTCACTCGTGCCCCGTGGTTGGTGATGTACTTTCCATTTGACTCCATGTCACCCTGGATGTGGAAAACTTCAATATTTCAGCTAAAATTACAAACTCCGTGAAAAACCCCTGCACGGGGATCCTCAGCAGTGGTGACAGACCTGCTGGAAATAGGCAGTGAAGCGGTGCATGTACTGGTCATAGGGCAGCACGGCGTGGGTCTCTGCGTGGAAGAAGTTGATGTACCAGATTCCCAGCAGAGCCAGCAGGACGGGAGCGTTTTTCTCCAAGGGAGCAGTTCGAAAGTGTTTGTCCTCAGGTGGGGGAAAATACAGCCAATTTACTTTTCTGTCCCTTTAGAGAGGGTATATTTTCTTCATTAGAGTTGGGTATCGAAGCATTATAGTATTATGCATACCATCCAGTGAGCTCCGGATAGAAGCTTCTCAAAGTTGTCAAAACCTGAAGAACAAAAAATGACAGATTAAATTGGCTTTGTTCTTCTATAGTACCACAAAAAACTTTGATCTATAAGTTTCCAATTATTCTTAGAAATGAAGAATTAATTACACAACCACTGCAGCTCAAAGGAAATATTGGGCATTGAAAACAGTTTACGCCACTTTTCTAAATATACTCTTAAACATACATTGATCAGAAAAAATAAAGCATTTGGGTAAAACAACATGAAGATACAACAAACGCTACCATAGATAAAATAAAAAGGGCATTATTTCAAAAACATGTGATAATTTCTTTAGGCATCAAGTCATAATTTCAATACATTTTTCCACTCACAAATTGTCTCTATTTTATTGCTATAATGGGTTTTCCATTAGATCCAGAATTTTGATTATTATTATTCATGGTTCTATAATTGATTTGTGATTTTTAGGACGCATCACTAAAGTAAAGATGTCCAATAAGGACATGTGTGTTTAAAGACCTACCATTTTTGGTGTTTTTAACATGTTCTGGTGGCATTTTTCTGCCAATGGAGGAGATTTATTAAGAAAATGTAGCACTAAATTATATTTCTGAGTTTTAAAAGTAATTTTTTGCGAATAACGAGCAGACTAAAACATGTTTGAACTACATTTTTATGATATGGAAAACACGCTGGGTGGCCACAAACTTCCTGTTCTGAGCTCTCAGGAACAGGGAGGCATATTTCTAATGAACCACTACTTCTCTGCAGAAATTATGTCCTAAAAAAAACAGCATTGTTTTTTTTATTTGGGCTAAAACACAGCTGGAAACGCTTTGAAAATAGCTCAAAAGATGATTGAAGTGGGACTTTAAACAATGAAATAAGGTAAATATTAGATCAGCCGTAAAGGTTATACTTCACATTAGGCATGTCCTGAGATTCCAATAAAAAAGTTTTGCATCTCTGACCTTTAATCAATGGTGCTTTTGTGACATTTCCCATCACAATGATTAAAAAAAGGACTTTTTCCACAGACTAAAAGGTAGTTTAAAGCAGTTCCTACCAACATGCAAGGCAATAGACATTCCAATAGCAGACCACAGGGAGAAACGGCCACCAACCCACTGAAAGAGAAAATCCACAGCGTTATAAAAACACGCCAACATTGCATGTGAACACTGTTCATTAGTTTTATGCAGAACAGGACAACATTTCTTGTAGATTCAGCAACCAAACCCAAATGAACTTGTTTTGCACATTTCCTTTATTTTAGTGTTGTTTGCAGAAGCTCTACTTTTCCCTTCACTGTCTCAACAGGCAGGATAATCCAGACAGTCTGTAACATAAAAGCCACTTCAGAGCTGCTACCTTTAAAAGACCAACAATGCAGCTAAAAGCAGCACCCTGACCTTTGATGTGCCTCGGCCTTCACAGTAACCTCTGCAGGAGGAAAGGTTGCTACCAATAATAACCCAATCTAAAGAGAGGGGCTTCTGATTACCCAGCAGCTGCTCTACTGAGTCTGTCCCCCCCTCCTACTTCACAGGTCAAAAGTCTAGAGTATTTATAGGCTCCCACTCGTGTCCCTCAACCCAGAGTGGGATGAAAAAGTAAAAGATCAGCTGCATGGAGTTAGGATTGTATGACTGAAAGGGCACTTACATCCCAGAACTCGAACATGTTCTCTGTGTCAATGCCAAAGTCCTTTACTTTGGGCTGAAAGGCAGGCAGAGAGAAACAGATTTTAAACACTGACATGCCAGGTGAAGCTTTCTTCTGATAATTAAAAAAAAATGGACATAGCTTACACCATTTGTGGACAGAGCCACAAAGTGCTTAGCAACTGCAGCTTTCTGTGGGAATAAAGGGAGTCAGAATTAAGTCAGATATCATGTGGTCCAAAATGTCATCTTGGGTGAAGGACCCAGCGTGCACTCACATCTTTGGCATGCTCCAGGAACCAGGCTTTGGCTGACTCAGCATTGGTAATAGTTTCTTGGGTGGTAAACGTCTGAAAAAAAAGAGGATTTGGCAGACAAGGTGGATTTGTATTTTGTGGTATCATCCACTGACAATTATTTAGCTGTCCCATCTCCTCACAAATCTATTTTTTTTTACAAACCTAAACAATTAAAGACTGTGTACTGTGTGTGATTTTTCTAAAAGATATGTATGTTTTTTAATTGAATGAATGCTATAAAGCAGGGGTGTCAAACTTATTTTCATCGAGGGCCACATCAGTATAGTGGTTGTCCTCAAAGGGCCAGATGTCACTAATACATGTAACTAAATGTAATGAAAAATAAATGTAACTACTCCTTAATGTTAAATAACTCATTATTCATGATACATTTTTAAAGTGACAATTATGGAGTCCTCTGTTGTTCATAATTAAATAAATAAATTTCAGTTGCATAGAAAACATATGTTTGCTTGTTACTCAATCATTTTAGATTTGATTCTGTCAGGTTTGGTTATATGGACAGTGTTTTAGTCCTAATTTATAGTTGGCAATTCCAAATTTTCAAGTCCGATTCCCCCTGGATATGAATAAATACACACCAATTTTTAATGTATTATTTTAAGAAATTAAAAATTTTTATGGTCTTGAGGGCCACATAAAATGACATGGAGGGCCACATTTGGCCCCTGGGCCTTGAGTTTGACACATGTGCTATAAAGCATTCAACCCATTGTTTTCCTGTTTCTCTATATTTATTTTTTTTCTTAATTATAGTATTTTCCGCCATTTTTTGCCGCTAAACTTCAACAATTTTTCAGCTATTTTAATCTTTCAACTATTAAAATGTTCAGCTCTTTCAGCCTTTTCCAGCTACGGCATTTGGTCCTTAAAATGAACTTTTCAATATATTCCAGGATTTGGCATTTTTCACCAAAATATCTTTTTGTGCTGTTTTCACTTTATTTATCGTCAACTTAGATAATTTCTTTCTTTCTTTCTTTTTTTCTTTATTTGCTAATTATTACCCTTTAAGGTTTTATTTTTATTCAGCAATATAGTATTCAACTCTGTATTTACTTCTAAATGCAGCTCCTACAAATAATGTAATAATAATTATCCCAAAAAAGCTACAAAACAGTTTGAAATATATGATTGATCTTTTTGTCCACATTCAAAGTTTAGACACACAACTCATTTCTCAGATCATAAATAATGCTTTCTTGAGATGAGCCTTTTTTTTTTTACATATTTCATAAAGAAAGGAACAAATAAGTAACACCTTCTTTTATTTAAAAGATCCCTCTGCTGCGGTCTAAGAGTGCACTCTGACGAAAATTGTGTTTGTAACATGTTCTGGTGGCATTTTTCTGATGATGGAGGTTACATTTAAAGAAAATTTAACCTCTAAATTCATTTTCTGAGTAGTACTTCTTTCAAATTGTTGTGAATTGGGGTCAGATGAGAAGACGTTAGAAAAAGATTGTATTTGTGATGTAGAAAACACGCTGTATGGCCACAAGCTCCCTGCTGTGAGCTCTCAGCAACCGGGAGAGGAAGGGGGGCTGGGGTTGCTCCGCGCCACGACTCCACCCACAAACCCACAATTTCTAGTGAAGTACTGGCGGTCTGCAGAACATCCTATGTTCTAGAGACCGTTTGGCTAAAAATGGCAAGTTCATAATTAAAAGACTATTGTGAAGGCTTTTAAAAGGATGATTGGAGTGGGACTTTAAAAGTGCTACCTTGGATGCGATGATGAAGAGGGTAGTTTCTGCATTTAGCTGAGCCAGGGTTTTGGTTATGTGAGTTCCATCGATGTTGGACACAAACCACACCCGAGGTCCACCCTTCGAGTATGGCTTCAGGGCCTCTGTCACCATCAGTGGACCCTGAGGTTAAAATCAAGGAGAAACAGATATTGGTGCATATGCTAACACGGCAATCGGTAGATGATTGCACTTACAAGGTCTGATCCTCCAATCCCAACATTAACAACATCTGTGATGGCCTTTCCTGTGAAACCTTTCCACTCGCCACTGCGAACCCTCTGCAAAGACAACCCAACGTTTTCAGGGTTGCTACCACAACACTGAAACCATCAACAGTGACAAAGCATGTTTGAGCTGCACGCACATGACAGAAGCTCTTCATCTTCTCCAGAACCTTGTTGACCTCTGGCATTACATCTTTCCCCTCAACCAAGATGGGAGTGTTGGAACGGTTCCTCAGAGCCACGTGGAGCACAGCACGGCCCTTCAGACAACAAAGATTTGTCAAGTTGATATAGCAAAAAGTGGTAAAATTATACAAATTTTTCAATGATGAACCTCAGTGAAGTTGATCTTGTCTCCGGTAAACATCTTCTCCCTGGCAGCTTCAATTCCTCTGGACTTACCCTGAAGAAAACAATACTGCTTGCTTACGCATTAAAAACCACACAGCTATGGGGAGTTAGTACACTGCAGTCATGAATAAAGTCCAGGATGATCCATTTTATGAAGCGTGTTGGTAGTAAATAAAGAAAAACAACATGGGTGCTGCATGTTACAAAAATTGCTTAGACGAATCCCCTCAAGAGGGCAAAAATCATTCTGCTTTGAGACAAGTTACCAGATCAGTCAGCATTTTCATGACTTCATCTGTGATGAGGTTCTTGGAGTAATCCAAAAGAATATCCCCATCTTCAGTGTTCAGCGTGAGGCTGTCCAGGACACAAGACGATGGAAAAAAAACGGCAAAGGCATTCTGTGAGCACATGCTCATTGTATGCATTTGAGGAGCCTGTGACAAAGATAAACCTGCTCTTTCATTTACAGACAACATTTCCTCTGAGCGTGCCATAACAGGTATGCATCATACCTGAACTTTCTGAACCTTTCCTTGTCGGCCTCAAACAAGTGCCTCACGTTGAGGTTCAGGGCATGGGCTGTGAACCAGTGCTGCAGCTTTTCAAAGTTGGGGTCCTGAGTGAGTCCCATGCTGATGTCCAGGGGTGGGGCTGGCTCTGCTCCTTTTACTCTCAACTATCCTGGCTGAATGGAGCTGAGCAGGTCAGGGGGACAGCTTTTTGCAGTCCAGATTCACACTAGCCCCTCCCACATGAGGGGTTCAGCTCTCTGGGATTGGGTTTGCCACTTGTTCACACTGGCATGCAGGCCAACAGAGCAGGCTTCAAAAAGCATACATGCAGTTTAAATTTATGTATTTTCTGTTGAAAACATGTGTTTAATAAACATTTGACTTGCTGAAAGCATTCAAGTGTAACGTAATGAAACTTTGATGAAAATTCTTAAAATCAAATCACTTTTTTTAATCTTTACAATTTCAACAGTTAAATGGCGAGACTCTATTTTGGTTTAAATAAACCCTGCTACAGACACACTATCTGTAAACGACATGATCAAAAAATGGTTTGCATTCTCCATTGATAGTTTGAAGAACAAGTTCATGAGAAACAGGAATAAAAAAGGAAGAGGCAAAATAAAGGATTGGAGATTTATAAGCATTACAAGCCAAACATGATGTAAAAGAGCACATGCTGACAAGGGGAAAGTACCTGATAGTGCAAGTTATATCTTTCTACTTACAGACACTATTAAGAGTCAGCTGTAATATCACTTACTGAACAGTAGAGGACGACAAGTTGTCAGTTTCATGGGTCCACTTGTGAAATGGTGTTTCCAGTGTAGAGACTAAAAGTTAAATGTATAAAAAATAACAGAAATAAAAAAAACAAATATATATAGTTTCAATTAGTATAGAAATATGTATTGGTGTTTTCCTTTTTTATTTAAAGATATCATATTAAACTTACTTATTTCCAGAATAATTAAAATGTTAAGATGCAAACGGGAATAATATTGATAAAAATAAAGATAAAAAATAATCCATCCGACCTGAAAAGATGTTTATGTGAGTTGAATTTGAGAATTAACACCAACAATCTAAACAACGTTTTATTTTCACAATGCATGTCAGTTGCTTTTATTGTGAAAGTTCTTCCGGAAGTGGCTGTTGTTGTTGACGCTGGCTGTTCAGCAGTCACACACAGCTAGGGAATTCGCTGTCAAGAGGGTGGATGCCTGGAGCTGGTGAGCAATGCTTTGATTAACTCAACGTCTCTCTGTGTTTTTGCGTTTTAATCGAAGCTGTTGGCGCCTCTCGTTGATAATGGTGGCACTCGCTGTTTCTGGTCTGTCAGGCGGTACCGCACGAGCGCACACGAGCTCGTGCCGCCTGCAGTCGTGTCGCAGAAGACTAGCTGGACAGCTAATGGTAGCTTAGCTTCGTAGCTAGCCTGCTTTAATACCAATGCTTCGCAGATGCATTGATTATCGGACGTTCAAGCGCCATTGTTTACGTCTGTCTTCGCAAAAAATATGAATCGAACAACGTGACCACACACGTTGCCATCTCGTTGACGTGGCCACTGCCGTTCTCATGAATGTCGACCCTCAGATTCACGTCTGTGTGTACACCGACCCAGCGTGATGTCTTGTCTGCTGATGAAGAAGTGCCTCCGCCGAGCGAAGGAGGAGCGACTGGCGCTGCCGTTTGTTTCTGTTGTCATTGCGATAGTTGTGAATGACCGCGGGCGCCGCTTCAGGTTCCATCCGGGCGTCTCGGTAACCTTAAGCCGCCACAGTGCAGGTAAGGCGGGAGTTAAGAGGCTTTAGCTTCAACCAGCAAAGCCCGGACCCAAACCAAAGCAGCGGTGAAGTTTTCTGGACCCTCCCCACTGAGCAGAGCCGGAATGTAGGTTTGGCCAGCAGACGACAACCACGGGGGTGTCGCCTCATTCTTATATTAGTATTATATATTATTCTATTCGAATTTAAATGTGCTTTGTCTTGCTAGTTTGAGTCGTGTCAGTCAGTCAGGGAGGGGAGCGCCAGCGGCTGCCTGGCTGTTCGGGCTCCCAAAGCGTTCTGTTCTGACTGTTCTGTAGTAGGGTTCTCCTGCTCCATGCTCATGCTGCTGGAAGGTTCGGAGTTCTTCATGCTCGGTTCCGCTGGATGGAGGTCGTTAAAGCCGTATTAATAGCTGCGGCAGAGCTTCCATAAACCAGAGAGTTTCGGTGAAACCAGCCAGCTGAAGCTATTTTATACACATTCATCAACTATTTAAAGCCATATTTGCCAAATGGCTGCATTTGTACTTCAATTTAATTTTGTGTATTCTTTAGAAAATGCCTTTTTTTTTGTCCATAAAGAAAAGGTTGACCTTGATATCACTGAAACTACAATATCTAAAATCTTTTTACTGATTGACACCCTTAACTGATTTTCTCCAATGGTGCTTTTGTTCTTGGAAGTCCTACTCTGATCTTATTTTGATCTATTGTAAAATAATTTACAGTGATCTTTTAATTATCTTTATGCTGGTTTTAGGCTAAATATATATGAAAAAACAAACAAAAACGTGTTGTTTTCCAGGACAGAGTTTCTGTAGAGCAGCAAGAGTTCATCAGAAATTCACCTCTGTTGGTTGGTGTAACCCCGCCAACACTTCCCATCATCCCTTTGTTACTCTCCTGCTAGCTTACAGCCCCTCGCAACACCAAGACATTAATGGAGCAATAAAAATGGGGAGCATTTTTGAACTAGATGCCAACTTGGACGAGGAAAACGAAGACGTTTGTGGATCCATCTGTCGGCAGGGAGCTTGTGGCCTACTGATTGTAGTTTGTGCGTAACAACTACAAGCTTTTCAAACAGTATTTTTTCTTCATCTGCTCGTGAGTCACCACGATTTGAATAATGCAGTTCTAATCTCAATTTTCTTTACATGTGTCCTCCATCATCAGAAAAAGGCTACAAGAACACGATTGAAAACCCAATTTTCATCTGAGTGGGTCTATAACTGATTTTCTCAAATGGTGCTTCTGCTTTTTAAGATTCTACAGAAAGGGAGTTTTATTCAGAAGTAAAAAAACGCTGACCCAGTTTCCCTTGTTGTAGATGGGCTTCTTGTTTTGATCCTTGGAATGTAGACATAGGCAAATTTTGCAATAAAAGTTACTGCTTTGCCACACACAGGGTTTGATCATGCCAATCTCAAGATCGCAGTAATTGATCGTATCAGAGTACCTTGCTCTCGAGTATGAGTCACTCAGAAACAAATATTGCCTTTGTATGTGCATTGTTTTGGTTTCTGGTGTAGATTATAGTTGCTTAAATAGTAGAATATTTTTCCTTTTTTCAAATTTTTTTTTTCCGACCAAACTTTACTTTTTAATTCTGCCTTGCTTGTTAGTGCTCTTTGCGTTTGTCGGCACATGATTTGACCTGCAGTGACACTTTTCCGGCGTCTTTCATTCAGTCCGGAAGCATGTGCGAGGAAGTCAACAAAAAGTCACAAGATTACTGTTTGCGATTGCCCCGGGTGGAGTTCCAGGGATGTTTCCTTAAACAAAGGAGCTTTCTAGTGTTGTTGCATGTTCGGTGTAAGATTATACAGGTGAGCGTGGCAGCAAAGGCCCCCCTTTCTGGGAAGTTTAAAACCTTTCAAATTGGAATTCCTTACAAGTCAAAACCCCATCCGTTTAGTTTGTTTTTTAAGGTTCTAACCTATAAACTGCATGATTTTTTTTTTTTGTATTCTGCCTAGATGTACATTTTGGCAAAAACTTTGTTTTAAGATGGTAGTAAAAGAGAACAGGTTTTACAGGTGAGAGTTTAAATGTTGTCTTTAGTTTGTGCAGGTATTTCATTCATACTTTGTAATAATCTATTTTTTTTTTACTAGCTGCCCGTGAATCATCTTTTTTGGAAATCCTGCATATTTTTAAAGAATATTGAAGGGGAGACAGATTTGTTTTGCACTTTATAGAAATGGTGTCAAATATTAATGGTACGGAAAGATCGGAAGGATTTTCTAAACCAGCAAACATGTAATGACGTGCCTGTTGCACAGCAAATGTTAGAAATGTTTTTACAGTTTTTCCAACATTTAAAAAAAAAGATCAGTTTATTGTTAACTGATATTAACCTATGCAAGAGATATCTGCAGGCTGGCTTATTTTAGTGACGATGGGGTTGTTAGTTTCCTTTGTCAACACAGAAATAACAACCGCTGTTGCTAAGGTTAACATTTGCTTCCTCTTTAACAAATGATCCTTCTTGCAATATTTCTGCAACACTTTGTTCAATCCTGTAGTTTTCCGTTTCATTTCAAACCTACTAAATCCAATTCTAATAATTGTCCTGCCATTCCTCACAACATAGCAGCTAACACAGATGAAGACTTGAAGCATGGGAAATTTCACTGGTGTCTCCTGGGAAACTGGTCTAGTCTTAGTTTGCGGTTTGCTATTTGCCCCTCAGTCAAATGTTTCCAGTGAGAAGCATGACTTCTCATGGCAACAGGAAGATCAAATACTGTAAGACAGAAAAATAAACTACAATCTAAACTTTCTCATAAAGTGCGATATTTATTTTTAATAAACGTTTCAAAAATGTGTTTGGATATTCTTCCAAGCTTACTTGTTTCTATCAGAAGTTGGTGGCAAATACACAAAAACACTATTATGAAAAATAATAAATAAATAATGTATTGGCTTTATCTGCGCTTTTTTAGATGATCAAAGCGCTTACTATGTGTCCATTACACATTAACTCCTCATTCATACTTGGTGATGGTAACTGCTGATGAAGCCACAGCTGCCCTGGGGCAGACTGACAGGGGCGTGGCTGCCAGTGTGCGCTTACGGCCCCTCTGACCATCACCGGGAGCCACACTGGAGGCAAGAAGGGTGAATGTCTTGCCCAACAACAGTTGGCTGGAGAGATTGGGAATCAAACCGCCAATATTTTGATCACTGACCAACCAGATCAACACCTGAGCCACTGCAGTGACTGTAACTTAGAATTTAACTGAGTATTATAGAGACTATTTGAGACTATGTTTATACCATATTTCCTCCCTTTGGTGTATTTGAATCAATTACATTTATTTCTAGGTTTACGTTTAGCTTTTTACACCTTCTCACTCGCTTGTCTCTGCTGTTTGACAAGCAGCAATAAATCTTCCAAGGCATCTTCCCTTTTTGACTCATTAAGTGTAAAATTAACATCTATCTTTTGTGGTTAATTTATTTATTTTTAAACTAAAGTGTCTAGATGACTGGAATGCAACACACCCTGCAAGTTCTCCATAAAGCCTGCTCACTCTAGGCCTAGGGAAGCATTTCCATCCTCACAGGTTGCTACTAGCCTTTCATGAAAGGAGCTGACGTTAGTCTTTCATGACAGCTCTCACTTGTTAAAACCCACCGTTTGGCCACACTAAACGTATTCTATTGTTTATGATTATTTGTAGAGCATATCTGAGCTTTTGCTGTTTGACCAACACTGAAAAGTTTTTGCTTCACGTCAATGAAAATTATAAAACGGAGGGAACTTGTAAATTAGGTGGCATCTACTTACTAGTTAGTTACTCTTTAATTTTGGATTTTAAGAAGTTAATTATTTGGTGGATCAAACCTAACATCGACAAAAACACTAAAATCTAGATGATGGGGGAACTAGTCTTCCATGTAATAATAAACGGTAGCCAATGCATTTTTCCTCTCTTAAAGCCATGCAGCTGCAAGTACATGTGTGTTTTTTTTTCACTGAGTCCTGGTATGAGGAGGACAGGCTGCCACAATACTCTCCTTGTGTTCTGAGGGCCAGAGGAGCCTGGCTCGGCTCCTGTCACACAGTTGCTTACGGCACTTGTCCTGTCGTTTGGACTGACCTCGTCGACCTATCTGCTGGTTTTAAGATTTCTCTTTGACTTGTTTAACCAAAGCTTCTCAGCAGAAATGTGCGCAGCCTTTGGCTGTGATTTTGTTTCCAATGCAATCAGTAATTTCTTTTTTCCTCCAATATATGTTGTGGAGATGTTTGCGCCATATTGTTTTAGTTCTGACTGTCGTGTGTGTGTGTGTGTGTGTGCGTGTGCGTGTGTCTGCGCACGCTCATTTGAACCCACATGAAGAGGCTTCTGGGGAAATGCATTCCAATGCTTCATTGGCAACAGATGTAGAAGAGAGCATTTTTTCTGCTCTGAGCTGAACATTTTGGAGTGTCTAAAAACAGTGTGGACTGTTGGGCAGCTGTTTTGCCCATGCAGGCTGAAATAGACTTCATAAGAGAGCTAATGTTGGGCTTGTGGCTACTAGAGCATTAGACTTGTTTGCCTCACAAAGGCAGAAGGACTAGAAGCTGTCAGCATTGGTAACAGCTGCCCCATCCCAATCTATTGACCTGCCTTTAGGAGTGGTTACAAACACTCTGCCTGTTTCTATGTTTCAATAAATTCTACAAATGTATTTGCAAACGTTTGGGATATTTGAACTGCACGGTTTCCACATTCTGAAATCTGAATGTATGTGTTTTTAGCAAGAATCCCTAAACATGTGTGTTGTAGTGACTGTTTGTGTGTTTTGAGCAGACAGGTAAATGATTGCATCTATTCAAACTTCCTCTGCCTATATCTAGTAGCGTACTTGGCATGACATATTTGTTGCTGGCGACAGATATCTTGCCACGGGAAACCTTAACCCCCTTTTCCTGTTAATCTAGGCAGCTGACATGTATGTTGAGTGGAGAAGTGGAGCTAACATTAGACCTGAGCAGCCCCTGCTGGAGGAGGGTCTTTGAACTGGGTTGGTATAGGGCCAGTGCACACAGATAGGCAATTCCATCACATGTGTTTGTTTGGATGTTCTCTTGACAGCCAACAAAGCTGATGACAATGTGTTTAAAATTCATACTCATTTTTTATTTCTTTTTTTTTAAATCGGTGTGTATCCCTACTAACATGTCTTACATGGAAACTGTTGTAACCAACCAACCAGAACTGGATCGAGTGTGTGTGTCATCACCCATAGCAAATGGCTTAGTTCCAGGTCCAAAGCAAATCAAGTCAATTCAGTTCCCAATTTTTTTTGTGATTTGAATGTCGCCATTTTGGAGCCTAACAATGTCAGTAAGCAGTGATTGGTCTTACTTTAGTTGGCGTTTCTATGGCAGCTACTCTCGGCAATCAGAACTTCAGAGCTTGTTGGAAGTCCACACCCCTACCAATTCAATTTCAATTTTATTTGTATAGCCCAAAATCACAACAACATTCGTCTCGATGGGCTTAGATGTAGGGTAAAACATGAAATCAAAATGGATCATGAACAAAAAAAATTCAATAGAAAGATTCTAAACTGAACTAACCAAACCAAACTGGTGCCCTTAGACCCTCCTACGCGGTAAGGAAAAACTCCTAAGGTTTGAAGGAGTTTGAACGCTTGAACGCTGGCTCTGGAAAATCTGTCAAATGTTTTTGGCGTTTGATGTGGAACCTTGACTTTTGTTGAAGCATCTCATTGGTCAGTCTATAACTTGAATAACTTGAAGCAACAGAGAAAATGATATAAAAATTGGATTATCAAGAACATGTTAAAAAAGGTAGCAGAGCAAGAATGGTTATTCTGACCAATAGAATGACTGAGTAATAGTTGTTTATTTCTTAATAGGAGTCCTCAGGATTCTGGCTTCTTCGAGCCGGCAGGTACTTCCTGTTTGGAACGCCAAGGGGGTAGGGGACACTCAGTCCAGGTCTTTTATAGAGTCAATGGTTGTAACTTCAAGCCCTACCCTACTCCAATCATCTTTTGATCTGTTGTAAAAGCATTATAGCCGTACATTTTTAAGACAGATTCCAGCTCAGATGAGGAAAACAATGACATTCATGGATCTGTTTGTCTGCAAACGGATGCATTGGAATAGAGTGGAGCAGGGAGCTTGTGGCCCGCCAATTTGTAGTTTGTATGCAACAACTACAGTGTTTCTCAAACTATATTTTTATCGTCTGAAATCTACACAAAACCAAAACAACTTTCTTTGTAGTTTTTGCAGGTCCCTATAAAGTTGTAGTGTCATTAAAGGGAAGTAATCTTTCCTCCCATCAGCTATTAGACTTATTAGATTTATTAGATCAGATCAGATGCCATTAAAGTGCAGACTTTCAGCTTTAATTCCATGGGTTGAACAAAAAAGATTGCATAAAAATGTGAAAAACTAAAGCATTTTTTAAACACAATCCCTTCATTTCATGGGCTCGTAAGTAACTGGACAAATGAAATAACTGAAAACAAAATGGTCATTACTAATATTTGGTTGATGTTGTTGGCAATGACAGCCTGAAGTCTTGAACTCATGGACATGACCAGATGCTGGGTTTTTTCCTTCTGAATGCTCTGCCAGGCCTTTACTGCAGCGGCTATCAGTTGCTGTTTGTTTGTGGGCCTTTCTGTCTGAAGTTTTGTCTTCAACAAGTGAAATGCAATGCTCAATTGGGTTAAGATCAGGTGACTGACTTGGCCTTTCAAGAATATTCTACTTCTTTGCTTTAATAAACTCCTGAGTTGCTTTGGCTGTATGTTTTGGGTCGTTGTCCATCTGTATTATGAAAGGCCCCTATCAGTTTGGCTGCATTCACCTGGATCTGTGCAGACAGTATGTCTCTGAACACTTCAGAATTCATCGGGCTGCTTCTGTCCTGTGTCACGTCATCAATAAACACTAGTGTCCCGGTGCCACTAGCAGCCATGCACGCCCAGGCCATCACACTGCCTCCACAGTGTTTTAGTGATGATGTAGTGTGCTTTGGATCATGTGCTTCTCCACGCCTTCTCCATACTTTTCTCTTGCCATCATTCTGGTAGAGGTTGATTTTGGTTTCATCTGTCCAAAGAATGTTTTTCCAGAACTTTGCTGGCTTTTTTAGATGCTTTTTAGCAAAGTCCAATCTAGTCTTCTTATTCTTGAGGCTTATGAGTGGCTTGCATCTTGCAGTGTACCCTCTGTATCTACTTTCATGCAGTCTTCTTTTTATGGTAGACTTTGATATTGATACGCCTACCTCCTGGAGAGTGTTGTTCACTTGGTTGGCTGTTGTGAACGGGTTCCTCTTCACCATGGAAATGATTCTGCCATCATCCACCACTGTTGTCTTCCGTGGACGTCCAGGTCTTTTTGCGTTGCTGAGTTCACCAGTGCTTTCTTTCTTTCTCAGGATGTACCACACTGTTGATTTTTCCACTCCTAATACTGTAGCAATTTCTCGCATTGTTTTTTTCTGTTTTCCCAGCTTAATGATGCTCCTTTCACCTGCATGGAGAGCTCCTTTGACCGCATGTTTTCTGTTCACAGCAAAATCTTCAAAATGCAAGCACGAGTCCTCTAATCAACTCCAGGCCTTTTATCTGTTTCACTCATAATGACATAACAAGGGAATAACTCACACTTGCCCATGCAATAGCATGGAAGTTAATTGTCCAATTACTTACGAGCCCATGAAATGAAGGGATTGTGTTTAAAAAATGCTTTCGTTTTTCACATTTTATGCAATCTTTTTGTTCAACCCATGGAATTAAAGCTGAAAGTCTGCACTTCAATGGCATCTGAGTTGTTTTATTTAAAATTCACTGTGGTAATGTACAGAAACAAAATTAGAAAGATTGTATCTCTGTCCAAAGATTTATGGTCCTGACTGTATGTTTCAAAGCACAGTAAATGTATTTTCTATCACAAAAATATATTAAAAAATATTGTAATACTTACACTGTAACAAATAAACAGTTGTGTTTTACGGTTTGTGTAATCATGGATAATAGGTTAACTTTGAGATTATCATTGTTCATTCAAGAAAAAAAATATTTTGCTAAACCGTGGAAAATCCCGGAGCACTTGACCTTTTATAGGCAGGTTTACTTTCTGGTATTAGCCTGCAGAGGCTAAAACCCTATAAGTGTGTCAGCCAGCAGGCATTGTGGGGCACCTTGCAGGTTCTTAGTGTACCTGTCACCTGTAATCCCTGGGATTTAGTGATCTAACTGGGTCGTGGTCTTTATGGCTTTTTCTTTTAGCTTTTATTGAGAACTATGAGTTTGCTTTTGCTTAAAAATATTAAATCAAACTTCTTATTTTGGTCAAAATTGTTAATTTATTTGATTGTTTTAGTCAATTTTTCAGGAAAATATAACTGAATCTGCTTTGATTTATATTTTTGTTGCTTTAAAGCAAATTTTGATTTGACATACGTACAACTTCATAAAAATATAGCTTTAAAAAATCTGCTTTTGGCATTAAAGTGATTTTTATACCATTTTGTTTTGTATTTTTAATTTAATATGACAGCTCAAATTACACAAGGTCAAACATTGAGAAGTGGGGATGAGGTATTTGATGTTTGTTGGGTAACAATTAGTAAAGAATCTGGAGGGTATGTTTTAAAATAATGTCAGAAATATTGACCGAACCCTTTTAGTTTAGAAGAGAAAAGGACAAAACTGTCCTGTTCCTCTTCACGAGGAAGTCAGCAGTTCCCTTCAGGCTTGACACTTGGTTCAGTTAGTGGTCCAGGACAGATAAAGGGGGCTTTTTTCCTCCCCTTTTTTATGTACTTTCTGGGCATACCTCTGTGTTTTTGAAGGGAAGTAGGGCTTGGAGGACAGGAAAATGCTGGTGGAGATGTGTAATGGAAGCAGCTACACAGCTGTTAAACCTAAAATTGTGGCAACCTGGATGGTCTTATCTGTTGGGAGGCAGTGTTTTCTTTTCACAGGGTTTAACACACTCCAAAAACAGTACAGTAAGGGAACAAAGTGTAAATATTTCGCTTACCGATGGCTGTATCCACAGCAAATAAGTACAGAAACTAGTTTGTTGAGTTGATAGTCTGTGCTTCAAATGGAAAAAATGTTTTGTTAGCGTTATTGACACCCCCCCACACCTTTTTTTTTGCCAAGCAATGTTCTGCATGCTTTTTACATGGACGCTCACTAGCAATAGTATAATTGTTTTCCCTGTAAACAGATAATTGACAAATGTTTAAACTGATATCTAAAGTTAGATCACCAACTTAAAGCCTAATATTCTCCATCCAAATGGGGTACAGTTCTCTACTTCTGAAGTTAGAAGGCCTTGGTGAGAAAGTGGAGTCAGAAAGAATGAAAGTATTGTGGCTTTTACAATGTGCAGCCCAACAGACCCCTCAGTGTTTTTCAACAATGGCTTCTTGCAGGAATTCTCTCTGCATCTGTGCTTTGCTAAAGCAGACGTTGCCAAAGATACGAGGGCTGCTGTTAGTAATCGTCTAGCAATGTACAGCTTTAAACCACAGCTCTGTACCAAAATGGTTTAGGATGTCACCACTTGGTTCAGAAAATTGTGGTTAAAGTTCTCCTGCAGGGAAACAGGGGTTTCTGTGTGGCTGCAGCAAATAATGGGCTGTGGATTTGACTTGATATCTGAGTGAAAGTTAACTGTTGCACGTTTTAGTTGCCTCAATATGTGCATTGGGTTGTACTAGATTTCTAAATGTGGTGCAAGATCCTACAGATTGAATTTACAAGGGAGACGCATCAGAGGAAATGACTGACGCAAACAAAATAATACACAGAAAGACAACTATAATGAATTTTTATAAACAGAGGAAGTAGGTTCTGTTTTCAGCCGCTTGCAATCGTATTTCCTGCTTTTTATTTTCTATTTTATATATTTAATAATAGAATAGTATTTAGGGGCACATCGTTTTTTTATTTATTTTTTTATTACAAATTTTAATTGACATTACATAGAATAGGCATGTCCAAAGTCCGGCCCATGGGTAACATTTAGCCCGCGTTCTAATTACTAACGGTCTCCAGGCCCTTAATAAAACCAATAATATGGAGCACTTTCTAAAATTTTGGTTAAAAAAATATATTAAGATACATTTGTTCAATGGGAAGAATTAAAAAGTTATATCATTACAATTAAATATGAATTAATTTGTCTATTTTAAATGTAATGTTATTAATAGTTAAAAGAATATCAGACTTAATTGTCGCCCTCACACATTTCAATCTCACCAATTCTGGAGCTGGTTGCAAAAACCTTGGACACCCCTAACATAGAATTTATTCCAACCTTTCTGTCTTCCTATAATTACCACAGCTGTTTGCAAAAATCTATCAAGTGAAACAAAACTTTTGAGGGTTAATTATTGGCTGAGCTTCACGGGGAACAGGCTGTGGCAGAAAAACAGCATAAAGTGGTTTTTTTTTTCATCAAAATATTAATAATGAATGTTATTTTCTGCAAGACAATGCTGTATAAAATGCTAAGTGATGTAATACTTTAATATTTCTCCTTTTGGATAGTAAGACAAATGGCAGTTTATCTCGATGCGACAGTAGAGGATTTGATTCAGAACATTTGTGGTTTATCTGAAACTAAAAAAAACCTTTAACCCGTCTTTAGGAAGGCAAAACACACATACAGGGAACTTAAAGCTGTTTAGATTCTCATTTTGCAGTCACTGTGTGTGAAATGAAAGAGCTATGAAATGGACTGGCCTCTTTGACTTATATATATATATATATATATATATATATATATATATATATATATATATATATATATATATATATATATATATATATATATATATATATATATATATATATATATATATATATATATATATATATATATATAAAAAAACACATGAATAGGAAGTTGGGTTAGATTTAACTTTTGTTCACACTTCCTTTGCTGTTGCAGTAACAGACTTTGGAAAATATTTTATGGAAACTTCTTAAAACTTCCCGTTTAGCTTCCTAGTTCTGCGTATAGTTAACTTTTTTTATTTAAATGTCTGTTTTCTTTTGCTAGAGAATATTTTTAGGGGTGGAAAGCATGCATCCTTGTTTTAATTTGATTAGTGCCTCTTTTCAGCCGTAGTAAACCGGAAAAAGAGGCTGCTTCTAATTGGTTTAAATTTTTTTTACAAAGGTGCGACTGCCTGCACTTTATTTATTTTATTGGGTATCAATACTGTGATGACAATATGTCTTGTGATACATGAATAAATGGCAAAACAAAAAACAACAAATGCATCATTTTCATTTCACTGCAACATTTTTATTTAAATTAGAGTCAGCATAACTTCACTTATACTCCAAATGATCCTCGTCTATATAGGAGTTGGGCATCTAACTTAAAAGTTCGATTGGTCAATAGTGTTAATGGGCTGTATTTGATTTAAGTACTTTAAGCTGCCATGAGATTGTGTGTAAACAATTAAGATAACCGTTTATCTCTATTTATGCGTATCTCACCAGCTGATGGCGACAAATTTGCACGTTTTTGTGCAGACCTACTGCACTTATTTTTCCCGTTAAAAACGAATTCTGGTAAAGAGAAGTGTTAATGTCAAGCTCTTATTTGCATGTTAATCAGAGGATTACTGTTGGATGCCTTATTTGATGCTTTCGTCAAGCTCTGACATGCAGCTGAAAAGTTTTAGGCTGTGTTTGTAAAGCAGTTGAAATGATGCTCATCCTTCCTTTTTGACATGACGTAAACTTTTTCCTCTTTGTCTCTGTCCTCTCCCCTTTTAGGAAATGACCTAGAGGCCTTACAGATACATTTGTGCTTTTGTTGCTCTAATCTGCATCCGCAGAGAACAGCGAGTTTTGGAAGCACATTTGTTTCCACAGTGAGTAATATCTACCTCAGCCAGCAGACGGGGGGACAAACCAGGAAGCTGCTGGAGACGTCGGACAGGCAGACGGAGCTATCAGCTGGCCGCACGCTCACTGCCTGCAGAGCACTGCTATTTTTTTTTTAAGGGGATTTAAGACGGACTGGATCTGTCTGCCCTCCACCTCCCACTATTCCTCTGCAGAAGACAACACAAACATCCACTCTTTCCAGCGTTTATTATTTTTGTTTTTTTAAATGGTCCTTTTTTCTTTTGTGCTGTTGACCAGTGTGTCATTTCCGTGGATGCATTTTTGCTTTACCCTTTTAAAAGGATTTTCTATTTTGTACTGCGGGCTGGTTTAAGAGTATATGTAAATACATGTATGAAGGATTTATTTTCTCTGGATCTGAAGGAAAGTTGATGCACTTTAGGCCTTTGCTGTGAAACCTTTACCCCTCTGTTATGATCATTCTGTTGGAAGCTGGAAGGAGAACATCTGGGGGCGTGTTCCTGTTGTTTTTTTAAAGTTTATATGTTGCATCTGCAGCCGTGCTGCATGTAAGCATTTCACTCAGCGTTGCTTCAGTGCCAGGCAAGATGAAATGAACCTCCGACAGGTGGAATCCTTAAGCTGTCTCTCTCCATAACTTGATCCGTTTCGTAGAATTGGAGATTTTTGGGAAGCAGGAGTCATTTGCTTGGAACAACTGCAACAAGAAGAGCTTCCGGTGCTTTGGCACCACCTATGTATTGTTGTAGTGCGCAGGAAAGTAAAATGGACTACAAGCGTCGCTTTTTGCTCGGCGGGTCCAAGCAGAAAGTGCAACAGCACCAGCAGTACCAAATGCCTGAGCTGAGCCGGACCCTGAGCGCCACTCTGGCTTCCTCTTGCGCTGCCTCGTCGCCCATGAGCACCGGGGTGGGCATTCCCGGCAGCTGCCACCCGCCCCCCTCCGGCACCACCACCGCTGTCGCCGACATCCAGCAAGGCATCTCCAAATACCTGGATGCGCTCAATGTGTTCTGCCGGGCCAGCGCCTTTCTCACAGACCTGTTCAGCAGCGTGTTCAGGAACTCTCACTATTCCAAAGCAGCTATGCAACTGAAGGACGTGCAGGAACACGTCATGGAGGCGGCTAGTAGGCTGACTGCAGCAATAAAGCCAGAGATCGCCAAGATGCTGATGGAACTGAGCGCCGGGGCAGCCAACTTCAAAGACCAGAACGACTTCAGCCTGCAGGACGTAGAGGTAAGAGACAACACACAAACACACTGACCAACTGAGAAAGTATTGGAGTCATTTATATCTCAAATCATTCAAACTATTAAGATTTCAACCTCCAAGACGTCAGCACCACAGTCATCTCTGTGTTTGTCTTGACAGCAGGATCAGATATAACTGAACATACTTGAGCGCATTAACTGATCCATAACTCCTTATAGAACTGGTGCTAATACGCTTGGCTGGTGACTGTCGTAAAATTGGCTTCATGAATCACCCTTTTGGCTCAGATGGTGTTCTCGCGCCCAGTGTTATGGGGGTGTCAATATGTGAGGGTGAGGTGCAAAATAACACTGCCATCTTCTGTCATGATGCATCAGCTGAAACGGACAAAGCTGAGATTTCTACACGGAGATTGAAAAAATCTGCACTCTAGCATGCAAAACTAATCCAGACTTTGGGACATAAAACACAACTTTCTGGGCATTTCTGTTTATAATTATCCTCAGTCCTATTTAGATTAAAACAGTTGTTGCAAACACTGACCGAGCTCTAATGGGGATCTGTCTTTTTACACAAGAACACCATCTACAGCAGGGCTGCCCGAACCCGATCCTGAAGATCTGCGACCCTGCCTGTTTTCCAGATCTCCATTGCAGTTCTTGCTGATTCCCTGGTTCAGGTGTGCTCAGTCAATCAAAATGAGGAGACACCGGAGTCTGTCTCTTTAGCAGAAACCAGTGCAGAGAGAGCTGGGAAACAGGCAGGCTGTTGGATCTCCAAGGCCAGGATTGGGCAGCTCTAATCTGAGTTAAATCCTGGATAAAATGTTTTATTTTTAATAGATTTTTTATAGATTTACAAAATACAGGGAAACACATTTTTAAGAAGAAATTGTTACTAAAATAAAAAGAATTTGGGGTTTTCTATTTTGTTCAAATTTGCATACACTAAATTCCAAAGATCAGACCAAACCGTCTCTAGATTTTCAGCCTTGAATTTCATCTTCTGCGAAAGATTAAGCATCTGTGATTGAAAAAAAAGCACAGTTATCCTTTGAATTGTTACAAATATGAAAAATTGAGGTTGTCAATTTTGCTGCAAAAATACTTTTCTGATGCTTCTTTTTGGTGTTAAACTTTCTCTAAAGTATTTTGCTTCTTGGATCTTTGGATCCTTTACATATACTTAAAAATCTTAGATTCAAAGGTAAAAATTGTCTTCAGCTAAGAGAATAATAAAACGGAAGAAACAAGTGGCTCAAACATTTACCGTACTTTTTATTTCTATCCACTATGTGGACCGAGTGCAGAAAGTGTAACTGAGTTCCAGTGGGTCGTAAAGGCTGAAAAACAACAGTCCACCTATAGTTGTGGCTGCTGCTTGTCCCTCACTGCTACCTCATAATCCTTTATTGTTCTCCCTAATTCTTTAACAGAGTACACATTCACCGCCTTCTTTTTTTTTTTTCTTTTCTCTGTGCAACGCCTGTGGATGTGGCAGAGACCAAAACAGGAAACACTTTTGCACCACAGCCGGTAAATCGGACTCTCAACGGTTGTGGATTTGTACAGATAAATATTAGAGGAAGCCCGGGTCTGTAAAGGTTTCGACCGCATGGGTTGGCACTTACGCTTGCTGTCTGGCCCTGGGTATAAGGGAACATTTGTTAAACCTCAGACTCTGCCTGCTGAAAAATGTATTCTTATTTGCTTTGTTAATACATGCACTGATCTTTATAAACACATTAAATACTTGTGAACAGAAATGCATTTTTATATTTCTTACAAGCAAAAAAGCTTTTGCTCAGAATTGTGCCTTTAGCTCTGTATTTTTAAAGACCCACTGCGATTAAAGTTGTGTTTTTAACATGTTGTTGTAGCATTTTTCTCACGATGGAGAACATACTTAATGACAAATAAGCTCAAAGTTGCATTTCTGAGTATTTCTTTAGTCAAATCGTTTTAAATTGGGAGAAGATGGAAAAAACGTTGTTTTGAAAAATGCGATGCGTGGGCCACTAGCTTTCTGCTCCGCTCCATTCTGATGCATCCACTCAAAGACTACTGGATTCACGTACGTCTTCGTTTTCCTCAGCAGAGCTGGAATCTGGCTTGATGGCTCCAAAATGGCTCGCCATTTTTATTGCTAAACGGCAGTTGTTCATTAGAAATTTGCCTCCGAGTGGAGGGGAAGACCGTTAATGTGGAGCAACCCCCCCCCCCCTCCCCCACACACACACACACACATACATACACCACCATTCCTGAGAGCTCTCTGTTTACATGCTTTCCCACTAGGTAGGGGGTTTGAGGGGCTTTAAGTTGCCACTCTGCAGAAATTATGTCCCACAAAGCGTCACTTTTTTTTTAAATATTGGCTAAAATCTAGATAATCATCACTCAGAACACCTTTAAAATAGATCAAAAGATCATCGGCATGGGGTTTTAACTTTGAGCCTTGTTAAACAGACTATTTTTATGAACTCCTCAAAGCGATAAATGCCTCAAATCAATCAGGATTTACCAGTACCTCTACTAAAGCATAAGGGTCACAAACAATTCACGTATAACTTTTTCACACTAGAAATGTTAACAAACCTGTGTCGTAGACAGACTGCACTCTAAAAACGGGACTTGCTCTTACAAGCATTGCTTGATTTTTTTCTTTTTCTTCTCAACATATAAAATATATACTACAGCTCATGTATGCACTGCAGAAGTCTCCTAGAGTAGGTGTAGCTCATACATCCTAGCTTTGGAGTTGGACATCTACAGCTTGTTCTCGTGTTTTATCTTTTGTTTGGAGGCTCTGGTTCTCCGGGTCTGCTTGACATGAAGCTGGCTCTGACTTTGTTTTTTTTGTTCAGATTAAGTGTACTTTGAAGAAAAATCGAGATGTGCGCTTTTTTGGCAAAGGGTTTGCTGTAATGACTGCTAATACAGGCCAGTTCTTCTGATGTGCTGTGTGCTTTTGCCTGGAGAGTGGATGTTCTTTTTCTTTCTATGGGCCTGAGATTAGGAATGCTGTTTGGCAGCTGCAGCACTGTGAACTCTTTAAAATGAACCAAATACATGCCTGAGTTAGGGGAGTTGTGGTATGTCAGGCTTTAGCCCCCGTTTCCCCCCAGCTGAAGCCTCCTTTTCCTCTTTCTCTTCCTCCTCAGCCGTTCTGTTCCTGAGAACCCCAAAACCTCAGTGCTGTCTTAAAAAAATAAAATAAACGTCTTTGTTTTTCCCCGAAAGTCAGTGTAGGTTTCTGGTTTCTCACAGTGACTCTGCTGCCAATTATGCATGACAATGTCCCATTTTGTCTTTTGGCTGTTTGCAGAGCTTGTAAGTTAGAACCGTAAAGCAAAGACCAGAGACTGACACAAGTCTCCGCTTCAAGGGAGTCTGTGATGGCTGCTCCAGTCATACAACTGGAAAAGCAGTCCCAGCATGCACTTTAAACATTTGAAATGCAACACCTTTGTCGGCAGCTGTTCTACATGTCTGCTCTCATTCTTTTATGTGACTATGTCTTAAAATGTGTTCAGGAGGAGGCAGAAAATACCTGTTGCTATGTCATTTAATGAAATTCCATAATAGACAGGATCTTCTGCTGGTTGATGTTGAAATGAAGCACAGTCTACTGGTGGGTGTTTCAACATTTTTGGGCATTATGTTTCTCTTTGCTCTGTTGCTCTGCAGGGAGTGGTCATCCTGCAACCAAAACCTTCTCTTTCAACTTCAACTCTTTTGTAGCTGCCCAAGGCATTGTGTTTCCCTTCAGTAGACTCTAAAGCTCGACTCAGTGTGTTGTTGTGAGTGGCACACTGATGTATAGCCATATTGGTAGCATGGATATTTCTAATAAGCAATTCTGACTGTAAATCTGGCATATTTGGACTCATAGATTATTGGAACTGTACAGATTTTTAGAGACCCACTCCAGTGAAAATTGTGTTTTCACCATGTTCTTGCTGACATTTTCCTCACGATGGAGGACATGTATAAAGAAAATTAAGATTTATACTGCGTTTTTGAATATTTCTTTACTTGGAGGCGAAAAAAGGCAGTTTGAAAAAGCTTGTAGTTTTTGTGTACAAACCACAACCGGCGGGCCACAATCTTCCTGCTCTGCTCCATTCTGATGCATTTCACTTGCAGACAAATAGATCCATGAACGTCTTTGTTTTCTTTTTCTTTTATGTTGCCCCCCCCATGCTTATGTAAGATTGAGGCTTGTGAGGGTCTGTAAGCTAGAGGGAGAGAGTGTAAACACAACTTTCTGCAGAAAGGATGTAACAGTTCTACAATTGCTTAAAAGATGATTGGAGTGGAACTTTAAAAACAGTTGTCTGGACAGAATATGACTTAAAATGTGTTAACTAAGGTCTTTTATTTGTATGCATATGTATGTTTGATTTATTTCTTCTTTTTTTTTTTGAATAAATGCTGCTTGTTTTAACGGAAGCTTCAGTTTTAGCCCTAAAATAGAACTTATCAGATGTGAAACCTTCCTGTTTCCTGGCAATGCAAAAAGAGCAAGAATAAAAAATAACTGTTAAAGACACTGATACTAACCAGCTAAAGTACTGAGATTGTTATTTTTCCAAAGATCTGTCAGCGGTACAGTTGCACCTCTACAGCCTCTAAGTGAACATCCCAATGTGCCCCCGTTAGATGTGGATCTCAGCTCTCCCCTCCGATGCATTGATATGCAGGTGGTCTCCAAAAGCAGAAGGATCAGTGTGATTGATTCAGGAGTTACCTTGTTTGGTTGTGAAAGGGGCCTAGTCCAGCTCGGCTGTGCTGCTCTTCATTCCTCATATTTTCCATGACTGTGTGGGATCCTGCACAGCCAATAACATGTGTTTTCCATTATCTTGTGTTGCAACCAAATCCTCCTCCTTCTGTTACTTGCTTCATTATCAAACAGGTTTTTAGATGTCTAAAAAGCTTGTGATCATGTTAGTCTGTTGTTTTGGAGAACGTGCATCACACGCGACAGTCCTCTGCCTTTAGTTTCACACCTTGCGTTTAGTGCTATCTGTTATTTGCACAGAAAACATATCTCTACCGGCACCGTTCGGAGCATTTCTCAGCGTCGGCTGCAGAGGCAGGAATGTCGGTGTCTGTGGATGGAAGTCTGTTGATCAGGGGTGGGCAAATCAAGGCGTCGAGGGTGGGGCATGCTTTGCAGACATTTTTGCCCGAGCTACTGCTGATTACATAGACCAGGTGTGTCTAACCAATCAGAAGATGCAAAAGCAGATTGTAAGAACAAAAGTGCTCACCCCTGGTTTATCAGGTATGCTGTGTGCAAACACAGGAATTTGGCCTGCTTTTTATTATTTTATACAGTTTTGCTTTTTTCAGCTGGTTCTTTTTGGTCTATTCATTTGATCCTAAGTTTCTAAAAATGGTATAATCATTATTAAAAGGCCACTGGGAACACTTTGAAAATAGATCAAAAGATGATTCGGTCTTTAATCTTCTGAAATAAATTATTTTATGTATATTTAATTGATTTTTTAAAAACTATTAAAGCTTTTTGGTTTGTGTCATTCCCAAAGACAAAGTAAAAAATTGCCTTCATATTTAACAATTTTTCTTGAAGCACAAACTTTTAGTTGATTACCCTGGAGAGATCTTGGCTTTGACTAAACCAGTTTTAGCTAAATTTCTGTGCAATTTACTGTTAAAAAAAATTGATTATTTTTGCTCATCGTTCAGGTGTTTCAATGTAAGTGAGACCTTTGCTAGCCCCCCCAAAATGTAATTTCTTATCATTAGCTTGATTTTCACTTTATTTATCTTAAGACTGGGATTTTGTAAAATGTTATCCATCATTGCACACAAAAGAACAAAACGGGCATAAAACGAAAAGTGTGTTTAATGTTTGTTTACATGTCTCCCATCCTTCATGTCCGTTTTCTGAACAGTAAAGATAAAGCTTGAAGTGGGAATATTAACTGGAGTTGACTCCGCCCACTGAACATTCTGAAAATGGGCCAAAATTTTTTTTTTTTTTTTTTTTTTTTTACAGATTTGAACTCTAAAACCACCACCTAAACCCTTTTTAACAGGGGGCTCAGAGGGGAATTGCTCCCTTTTGAAATCTGTCCCCAGTGGTGATTTGATTAACCTCTGGGTTTGCTTTAAAATGTGGAACGGAAGGTTGAGTTATGGTAGTATGATGTGGTGCACAGAGAATTTGTGATTTGATTTGTGTAAATAAAAAAGGAAGGTTGTTTATAACAGTCTTGTGTGATTCGCCACAGCCAACACCAGAACCTCAACAGACAAAACCAAAGATGTTGACCTCAAAAAACTAGCATAACCGGTGGCTGCCATGGAACGCCGTGACGTTAAGGACAGACGGCAACAGCGCCGTTGTTCCCGCCGTCTGTCTGAGAGCAAACGTATATTTCTATCCCAGCATCTTGGCCAATCCCCTGAGATATTTTCAGCAAGTACCTGAAAGAGAAAACCCTGTAACCATGGCGGACTTCACGGGGTCTCTTCTTAATTTGAAAACTAGGCTAATGTATTCTCTTGAACAACAAACTGTGTGTTAGACATTAAACACATCAGAATTCCAGGATTCCCTCTTGATCCTACATTTGTATGTAAGACAAATGAGTTCATAGTGCATTGTTATTTTTTTACTGTTCTGTAATGCAACATACGAGGTGTTCTGTATTAAAAGTCCAAATATAAATCCATGTTTTATACTTTTTCTATAGAAAAATGTTGTTTTAAATTCCTGTCTATAACAGATTTGCTCTCAGGTTCACTCCTAGATAGATATTCTGAAAGACGGTGTTAGAATAATGAAAATAACACTTTTAACTGATAAACTTTTCTTTCTTCAAAAGACAGGCACTATAGTCGGGTTGTTCTCCTGAAATGAATCATTCGTTGGGCAGCAGTGGAGTGACAAATGAGCGATCTGCATTCTAGCGGTCAATCTGTGTCAGGTGACGCAGCAGTCTCATGCAGTGACACCGTTTTTACAACATGCTACATTTTTGTTAAAGTATTTTGGTCTGTATCCTGTAACTCAAGCCAAGACAAATGTCGTGCCTGCCCAGCAACCTCAGCCAAATATACAGCGGCAAACTGGTCGGCGCTACATAGCTTTAGCCTCAGGTTCTTCACATGCACAAAAGGAGATGTTTTGTTTGAAGATCTCTTTGGTTGAACAGTTCTAGAAATGTCCAAAACATGAAAGAATAACTTTGAGGTTGTGTGGTGATTACTTGAGATTTTGTGTGATTGATAACAGATTGTTGGAAGGTGCTGGAAGGTATAAAGGTGCTTTCTGACATCTGTCTTTTGTAGAGACATGTTTGCCCTTTAGCCTCAGGGCATTTATACTCTAGGTCAGGGGTGGGCAAGCCCTAAAGGCTGGTTTGACTGCATGTTTTCCAGATATCTTTGCTCGACTCACAGCTGATTACCTGGGTCAGGTAATTGGAACATGCCAGAGCAGGGTATGTTGGAAAACGAGCAGGAATGCGGCCCTCTGTGTCCACCCCTGCTCTAAATTTTATCAGAAGTCCCTTCTGAGGCTTTCTGCTAGTTTTGGTGGTTAAACATTTCTAATGGCGTGCTATGTTGTAAGAATGATCTGCATTGTGTCTCTCCAGGTGCTTGGCCGGTGCTTCCTCACAGTGATGCAGGTCCATTTCCAGTTTCTATCGCAGGCTTTGCAGAAGGTCCAGCCCGTGGCTCAGTCCTGTCTGGCGGAGGCCCTCGCCCAGGCCCAGGAGCGCTGTGCCAACGCCCGCTCCCAAAGCTCTGACCTCGGGCCCCTGTCGGAGCTTGAGGAAGCCTCCCGCTCATGGAAAGGCGTAGCTGAGGTATGTAGCCACAGCCCCTGGACACTTCCAGGTCTGGAAAGATGAGGCTTGACTGCGAGGTGAAGCCCAGTTTGTTACACATTCCTGAGGAATTCCAGTCGCGTGTGATTTCCAGTCACAATTTCCTCTTACCTCTTTGCTGGGCTGTAGGCTGTCTGTGAACCTCTGTTTTTGTGAGTGCAGCAGAGCAGTGGGTTGATTTATCTCCTAAGCCCTGGCATGCAGAGCATTAGCCCTCTGGGCCAGCAAATAGAGCGACAGTATTAAGAGTTTTCAGAATCCACACATTGTCTTATTCTTGTTTTACACTGCGATGAACAAGGAATAAAGAAGACTGAGTTATTTTTCAGGTTGAATCTTCTGCTGTGTAAGCATTGTTGGCGTTGTCGTGTCTCCAGGCCACAGGGAGGCTGAGGGAGAGGGGCCGTGACGGCTGCCTGGCAGGTATCCAGGTTCAGCAGCTTTTTTGCTCCAACAACACCAACATCCCAGAGCACCAGCTGAAGGAGCTCAACGTGAAGATTGACGATGCATTACAGGTACCACTGAGGACTTCTTCCTGACGTTTATGGGTTAACCTTTAACACCGGAGATGTCCACCTCGACAGCTAAATAACTCTTTGACCCACCGTAACTTCAACCGTTTACGCGATCACCGTGAATCAGCTGAGTCTGACGTCGGGAAAAGTGGTTTTTCATATTCCACGCATTACTAATCCGCAAAGAACACGGAGTTATTTTTTAGGTTAAATCTTCTGCTGTGTAAGCATTGTTGGCGTTGTCGTGCCTCCAGGCCACAGGGAGGCTGAAGGAGAGGGGCCGTGACGTTTACTAATATATTCATCCATAATACTACCATATTTACAGTACAGTGTAGAAGTTTGGGGAAATACTTATGGAAAATATGGGAACTAGTGAAACTGAAAACGGCTCTCATCATGTATAAAGCCAGATACAACCTACTTCCAATAAACTTACAGCAAATGTTCAAAGACAGACGGGATTTACAATATAAGAAAACAACTGAAGAAAATGTGTCTATCAAATTGTGGTGTGGATTTATGGAATGGATTGGATGAAGGTTTAAAACAAACTAAAAGTTTACATGAATTCAAAAAATACTAATAGTACTGTATAAGGCCAGAAGCGATTAATTAAACAAAAAATGTCACTTTAGCACAGTTGCCATGCAGAATTGTACCGTGAATGTTTTGTACCTATCTGTGAATAACAATGCGCGTATTGAATACGCACATCATCAGGTTTTGTAAAAAGGGGTGAGAGCAGACAAGAATTCTCTTCAACCCACTCCTTTTCAAGCACACTGTGTTGTTTTAGGTCTTTTTAAACCACTGTATTGATTTTTAATTTGTTTTGTGCTTGAAATAAAAAAAACGAAACTAAAACGAAACTAAACAAAGCTGGTTTTCTTACAGACAGAATCAGCTGATTTATGTCAAGTGTGTAAATGCTTCACCACTGTAAAGAGTTTCACATCAGCTCAAGGCTGTTGCTTCTGCTTCCAAATCCACTGGAATTTCGTTAATTGAGTAAACTTCGTAGAGCAGCGGTAGTGGAAAAAATGTAAACACAGGAGCTAAAGTTAAAAGAAATTGTAAAAAGTAAAAAATTGAGCTTATTTTATTGCAAACCAGAATTGCTTCAATGCTTTCTCTCTCTTCCAGGCTTATAAAGCAGCACTGGAGAGCCTGGGCCACAGTGAGTATGCTCTAAAAGGGGGCTTTCATCTCAACCCCAAAGCTGTGGAGTCAGCTTTACAGGTGATTCTTCTCCATCAAATGCTCTTCAAAGTCATTTTTGGATTGGTTTGTTATCCAGAATACTTCCTCAGCAGGAAACGATAAGAATGCTTATCCAGGTGTTATCGGTGTGCGTAATATTACCATGTGCACACGTTTGTGTGTCTGTGCAGGGTTGCTGTAGTGAAGCGGAGGCTCAGCAGGCCGGCAGGATGCAGACCACCTCACAACCCATCCAGTGCGAGCTGCCGACCATCCCTGTGCAGATCGGCTCACACTTCCTCAAAGGAGTGTCCTTCAACGAGTCCGCCTCAGAGAACCTCAAATTGAAAACCGTATGTCCCGGCTTCCCCGCTCTCTGTTTCTTCGTTTTGAAAGAGCGCTCGTTTGTTTGAGTGATGATTTGAGATCATGTTATGGTGTGTGCAGCGTGACACCAACAGATGTTTGTGATCCACCGCGTTTTCTTTTCAGCACACAATGCTGCAGCTTATCAAGGAGGCGTTGGGACAGAATGGAATGACGCACAGAGATGATTCTCCAGTGACAGAAGTCCTGAACCAGGTTTGCCCTTCCAGTTGGAGAGGAGCCTGCAAGACGGCTGTCCAGCTGCTGTTTGCTCAGGCTGGTCTGGTGAGTACAGCTGCTGATGAGGGCCAAAAAGACCGAGTCTTATTCTCAATTGTGTTTGTTGTAAATAGACCTGTCATATTTAACTCTCTTAGTGAAGCATTGGTGTGTCCCTGGGCTGGGCAGCCTCAGTCCCGCTGTTTTGTTTCTTTTGATTTGTGAGAATGCGGAGCAGATCTGTCTGCCAGCTTCGAGGTGTAAACAAACGCCACGGAGGGACAAAGGGGAAGAAACATTCCTGCAGCATGAGGAGAGGATAATTCCGCCTGGAAGGGGGTTGAAAACGGCCCCGCCTTCCTAACACTTGCATGTCTCTGCAGTGTTTTTTCCTCCACTGTAGCCTTCCCCGATGATGAATAAGCTCTTTACACTAACCCCTTGTCACCACCCAGCCCAGAATAGATCGATCCCACGGCGCATGTGGACGCACTAATAGGTTCTCCTGTCACTCACAATCTCACACATTCATTCATGTATTCATGTTTTTTTCTGAGGAAAGAATTGAGCGTTTTAATGCTACTTACTCCATGTGAAGTTCATCAGTTAAAGTTTTTGTGCACCATTTACGGCTCTGTTGTTCCTGAAGATACATTTAAATCATAAAAACTTTGCTTCTCTGCTGTTTTCTGAGCTGTATCCATTATCAGCATCTATATTTTTAAATCTCATAGACTTCCTTTTTTGTGTTTAATTAATCAATCATTCATTTGATTCATCTTATGTCAAATGAAGGCTAAATATGTAAAGCATATTTTTCCTATACTTTGATGAAAATGGTAGGTGTGAGGCTCCTCCTCTAAATAACAATAATAATAACAACAACAACAAAAATAATAATAATAATAACAACAATGGATTGGATTTATCTGCACTTTTCCAGACGCTCAAAGTGCTGACAGTGTGTCAAATAGTTGAATGCTGTTATAGTGCATTATGCTGGATTTTCCGTCAATTTCTTTTGATTTAAAAAAATTGCAATTGATTAAAATCCACCCTGCTGCTAAAGAAACAACAGATTTTATTGGAATTTTTTTTAAATTCAAACTTCTGTCCTCAAGACGCACAACAACCTTGCAGATGAGAAGAAAATCCCAGCAGAGCCAGAATTTAAGCTGATCTCTAAAAGTAGAAAATCCTGTTTAACAGTTCAACAGACTTCCTACTCATTTTATCTTTTGGGGGACATACTGAGTACCTAACCCAATCTTGCATTGAGTTGCAAAAAGCCTGTAAGCAGCTACGCGTCAAGGCCAACTGGTCATTTTAAGGTGAGAAACCCAAAAGGATGAGTTATGCTGCTGTTTCTGTCTCCTTTTCACCCCTGCTGATCTAGTTCAGACATGGATTAATGACTGATCATGTCAGTGTGGTTTTTTTTTTTAACAAACCAGCAAGGATTTTTAGAAGGATACACCTGTTTTTATTTTTTTATAACAACAATAGAGTCCATTTCCTGCAATCCAGGAAATGAACTCCTCCCTTCTTCTCTCCTTTGTTGGGATGCAGTTTCATGGTTGCAGAGGAGCCGCGGCCACTTTCACAGAACTTCTGAATTTTTGCGACTCTCAGTGAGCAGGAAGGCTCGTCTGTTTGACTGCAAGTGATTGAAAGCAGTCGATTTCCTCACCTTGAACTGCCTCTCGTTGGAAATAACGGCTGGAAGTTGAGGCTTTGACTTTTGGCTTCTGCTGAATCTAGTTATTTAAAGCTTCAGAATAGTTTGTTTTTGTTTCGGAATGTTGTTTAAGTTCACACCAGCATCCTTGTCACAAAAAAAGAGTGTTTGGTCGGTGGACATTGATTGGTTTGTTTCTGTGTTCCGACAGGTGGTTGTTGATACGGCTCAGATTGAGAACAAGGAGGCCTACGCACCTCAGATCACCCTGGAGGGGTCCAAAGTTGTGGTCCAGGTTCCCTCTACATGGTGAGAGTTCTGATTTATTTTTGAAGAGAAGCTATTCATTCCTCTGGTTTTAAAACAATAGCAACATTTAAATACACCTGAACTGTGATAATGTGTGCACACATTTAAACAAAAGTCACTTAAGTTGAATATAAGGAGTTTAACTTTGTTTAAAATCAACCTAATGAAAAGCCTGATTACCTCCTGAGCTTTTTTCTACACTGTTCTGTCTCGTGGCTGTTCAGGTGTCTGAAAGAGGATCCAGCAACCATGTCGCTGCTTCAGCGAAGCCTTGACCCAGAGAAGACACTCGGACTCGTAGACGTTCTCTACACGGCTGTGTTTGACATCAACAGGTGGAAAGAAAGAAAGTGAGTCTATGAATCTGAACTTTTTGTTTCCTCCTTTGAATCAAATGATTCACCTTCCTTGGGATGGGTACCGGTGCCAAGACGGTACTTTTGAAACGGTCCCGGTGCTCAAACCGGTGCTTCAAACGTGGAAAGACACCAGACTTTTTCCAAAAAGGATTTCAGTGGCACGAAGCAGCGGCACAGGGCGAAGTCCTGTGCCGCTGCTTCGTGCCACTGAAATCCGTTATACAAGTTATACAAGCATTATACACATCCTACTTATCCATCAGGTTGCCGAATTGTTTCCCAAAGTTTGGCTCGCTTTGACTGAAGCTCTGCCCCCCCTCACGGCCTCACCCATTATTACATGAGCCCACAGTGATAAAATACAAGCATCATGTTTCAAAACAAAGCACCGAAATCCTCGTATTTATATGGTATGTCGGTACTGGTACCTATCCCTGCACCTTCCTGATAACTTCTTTATAAAATGTGTGTCTTTGTTTGAACTGAAGGGAGCAAGCCTTGCCTACAATTCAGATCCAGCTGCAGCGAGAGATCCCGGACTACGGCAGCCCGACGGATTCGCCTGTTGGCCCCAGCTCCAAAACTTCCAGCGGCTTGCCGAAAACGATATCTAAACTGACTTCCAAGTTCACCAAGAAAGTCTCATCCAGCTCCAACAGTGGCGGCAGCTATTCCATCCCGAGCACTCCGTCGCGCAGCGTGCTGACATCAAGTACCTCTGAGGACAAGGCCAAAGGCCTGGCTCACAGTGACGGGAGGCTGCAGAATATCCTCCAAATGGGCGGCCTGTCCTGCACCCCCGACTCCACCCAGCAAAACCATCTGGCTAACGGGGCGGGGTCGGAAGAGCAGGGGATGAACCTGCCCACTGACCAAGAGATGCAGGACGTCATTGACTTTCTCTCAGGATTTAACATGGGCAAATCCCAGCAAGCTTCACCGCTGGTGAAGAGGAGGAACTCTGTGGCTTCAGCTAACCCTACAGAGCTGAAGTCCCAGAGCGGTCCTCTTCTGGCTGCCCAGTCTATCTCTCACAGTGCCCTGCAAACCCCAGCGCAGCCACAGCCACCTGTACCTGCACCTGCAGTCCAAAAGCAGCCTCAACCGCAGCCGCCTCCTTCACAGCAACAGCCTCAGCAGCAGCAGCCTCAGCAGCAGCAACAGCCCCCTCCTCCTCAGCAATCCTCCCCACAGGCCCTGCAGTACTACCAGCATCTTCTGCAGCCCATCACTCAGCAGCAGGCACCTCCTCCTCAGCTCCCACCTCAGCAGACCCCCCCGCAGGTCCTCCCTCAACAGAGAGTGATGAGCAAATGGCTTGGCACCTCCAGCCAGCAGCATCCACAGCAGCGCCCCCCAGCAGGACTGTCACCACTGGGTCCCATCGGGCAGTGGGGATCCCCTGGACTTCCAGACCTGAGCTCAGACCTGTACAGCCTGGGCCTGGTCAGTACCTATATGGACAGCGTCATGTCAGAGATGCTAGGCCAGAAGCCGCAGGGACCCCGCAACAACACCTGGCCCAACAGGGAGCAGAGTGAGGGGGTGTTTGGAGTTCTGGGAGACTCTCTGCCGTTTGACCCAGCAGGTAAGATCGACCTCGGAGCCCGATCACCACGATTTTCTGTCCGTCACACTAACAGGAAACTTCCTCAGTTTTTCACTGAAGAATAGCTTCCTTTGACCAGAAAAGGCAACTTCCTGTTACATTCATATATATTATATAATAATCCCACTTTGACAAAACCTTCTTGTTCCGTTCAACAGCTGAGTGAAAGCCTGCTTTCAAAGGTTGTTAGTGAGGTTTTTAACATGTTCTTGTGGCCATTTTCTCACGATGGAGGGCATATATAAAGAAAATTAAGCTCAAAATTGCGAATTTCTCAGTATTTCTTTTTTTAAATAGTTAATTAGGAGCAGATGAATAAAAAGACTGTTAAGAGCTTATTTGCGACGGGGAAAAACTCTGGGCAGGCCAAAGGCTCCCTGCTCTGCTCAATTCTGATGCATCCACTTGTAGACAAACAGACCGAGCTGGCGTCTTGCTCAAAACTGAACGACTGGACAGCTCAGACACTGCTCGCCATATTTGTTGCACCAGTAATGTTAGATCAGGGGGTTGTGAGGGGCGGAGAGCTGGCGGTAGAGAGTGTAAACGGAGATCTCCCAGCAACGGTGAGGGGAAGGGAGGGTGGGGTTGCTCCCCACAAACTACCTCGCCCACAATTTGGAGGTGAATTTTCTAATGAACTCCTGCCGCTCTGCAGAATTGTCTATGTCCTCGAAAAACTGTTTTTTTTTTTTTTTTATGACTAAAATGCCATAATCGTAATAAAAAAGACCACTGATGGTCAGAGTGGGTCATGAAGCTAGGTCTGCAACAGGAAAAGGTGTTCCGTAAAGATCGGTGAGTCTAACTGCTCTAATGATTTATGTTGTGTTTTTTGCCGGCCTGTAAAAGAATGCCTTATCTCAGTTTGCTTTATAAAAAGAACATACTTTGTACAGAAATAAAGATTGCACACAGCTTAACATCTGTGTAAAAACCATGTTACGCCAGTGGCAGTGTGTGATGTTTGTGCTCGTGTCATATTTGAAGAGATAAAAAAAGTTGCAGCATTGAGCTGAATGATAAATAGAGGTCAAATGAGAAGCTTTGTTTTTTTAAGATCCTAGACGCTGAATTTAGCGTTTGTCAGTTTGGGTTTTTACAGGACAGCAGACCCTTTTGAACGCAGTCAGCTCCATTGTACCGAGTTGACTTACGGCTATTGTGATTTTTCTGCCACGATAGACAGTCTCACTAAATGGATTCAGCTTGGGTGGGGGTTGGGGGGGGGGGGGGCAAAAAGAGAAAAGCTGAGCGGGTCAGAAACTCCCAATTGTGTTCATACTTGCTCTCTATGTGTGCAGTTGGCTCTGATCCGGAATTTGCACGGTATGTCGCCGGCGTCAGTCAGGCCATGCAGCAGAAACGGCAGGTGCAGCACATCCGCCAACCCAGCAACCCTCGCAGCAACTGGCCAATGCCCGATGAGCACCACCGGACCTGGTCCCACCCCGAGTTCTACGGCGAGGGGTAGGTGTCCCTCCCTTCTAGAAGGCTCCAAGATTATCAGGGGTGGGTTGGTGACGACACGGCTCTTCAATGGAGCAAGCGGAAACAGAACAGGATAACAAATAGGGCTGTGGATTGCTACTCAGGCGGCGATCCAAAGCGATTCACGGATTCACAGATCAAACCACAATTCTTACGGTTTCATTTATCATGTTTGGTTTCTTTATGCATGTCTTTCTACTGTAAGTATGCAAATCAAACACCATATTTTATGCTATTCATTTTTTATTTCAATGTCGATGTAACTATATTTAAAACACTTTTGATCAGAACTGATTTTTCAATGCACGGTTAGCGCTCATGCCTCACAGCAAAAAGGCCCCTGGTTCAAGTCCCGGCTGGGGGACCTGAAACAGAACAACAATGGGGGGGGACCTTTCTGTGTGGAGTTTGCATGTTCTCCCCGTGCACGCGTGGGTTTTCTCCGGCTTCCTCCCACCGTTCAAAAACATGCTTCATAGATTAATTGGTCACTCCAAATTGTCCATAGGTGTCAATGTGAGTGGGTGTGGGTGTGGGATATGTGTGACCCTGTGACGGACTGGCGACCTGTCCAGGGCATCCCCTGCCTTGGCCCATATGTGGCCGGGATAGGCTCCAGCAGCCCGTGACCCCGAAAGGGATAAACGGAAGAAAATGAATGAAAAAAAAAAAGGAAGGAATGATTTTTCAATCTCATTTATTTCAACTGTGAAAAACCCCTCAGTAGCTTTACTTTGAAAATGAAAACCTTCAATGAAATTTTACTTTGAAGGTTTATTTACTTCTGGTCACACCACCAAAAGAATAGAGTAGTTAAATACTAAAAATCCAATGTTATTCTGCAATTTTAAAGCAATAATGACATTGCCTGAATTGTACTTTTACTACACTCTACTGTGTTTTACAAAGAGAGTGAATCTTTGATCTCAGACATCGCAAATATATATTCTTGACTTTTGAGAAACTGACTGCAATATGCAAATATTCTGATTACTCTTTACAGCCGTGGGTACAAACGTTCATAGAAAACGTCTTTCAGCTGATGTTAAACCAAACTTTGAGTTTTAATCTGATGCAGAAGCAACGTGTTCCTGGTATCAGCTCCATTTAAGGCTCTTCATGGCTCTGCTGCAGATGAAATCAGTGCATGTTTGTAGCCTGAGGCACTCTGATAACACTCTGATAACGTGCATTAGACTGTGTTGGTCTAATATCTTTGTTTGGATTTACGGTCCTGTTAATCCTGAATCATCTTAAACTTGTGGAGAACACTGTGGGTTTAAAATCTGTTTTTCAACGACTTCTATGTCATTTACCAGTTTAATTTCACCTATAAGTGGGAGACAAAATCATAGCTGCTGACTAATCCAATAGATGTAAAAAAGAAATAAATAAAAAAGCACTGAAATCAACTCATTCAGCTGCATCATCATTAATGCAAGTAGTTATTTCACGATGAATCCTGTATTTTTGGTTTGTAAAACTCTTTTCCCCCACCGTGGTAGAAATGTTTTATGAGTCAAAATGCTTCTTTTTTCCCCCCGGTTTGTCCTCAGTGAGCCCATCAACAGCAGCTGGTCAGCCAACCAGGGGGATTCGGCCAGCTCCAGTGACGAGGCGTCTTCAGCCAACGGCGACAGCCTCTTCTCCATGTTTAATGGTCCAGACCTGGTAGCTGCAGTTAAACAGAGGAGGTAATGGGATTGGAACTAATCAAATCAAATCAAAGCTATTCTAACATAATTGGTTAAAAAAAAAAGCTTCCAGAGAGCTGAACCTGAAAAAAGCACAGTTCTACAAACAGCAACAAGCATTAAAGCAAAAAAAAAAAAAGAAAAAAGGTTTTTGTGACATTTTTGGACTTAGCAATCAGTTGTTTTTGCAATAAAACTACAAAATGATCGCTGTAGTTCCTTAGGGGAAGCCCACATTCGATAACTTCTCAACATTATGTTGATCAAAAATGTAATCGGGAAGCTGATCTTCACATTTGATAGTTAAAATATTACTGAGGTTGTACCAGCATTCATTAGGAAACATTTGATGAGTCTTTGACGGCTTCCGGTTTCCTATTGGCCAAATATTTAGCATTTTTTTGTAAATTCTTGTAGCTGCAAACAAAATTTAGAGCAAGTCCCAGAGGCAAGAAATAAAATAGACTGCAACTTTAAATATAAAAAAAGAAAAATAGAAATGTTTTTGGAATTTATTATTATACATCAGCTAACTTTAACACACAAATATAGCCTACACAAAATGACTCGGTGTTTTTACAGTGCAGTGTGTTGGCTGTCGACCATGTCAATCAATGTCCTCAAGGTAAACCTGGAGGCATTCAGGACAGGAGACGCGCGTCTCCAAAGACTTTGGTTGCCATCAGATCTTTGAATTCACTTGAATTTTGAGAGTTTAACAAGTACTAAAAAAAGGTGTAAAAATATTCAGGTTTTTGTCTGGGAAAAGTGGATAAAGTCTGCAGTGAGGTCATCTAGAATTATTGTCAAAAAAATAAAAATAAAACGAACATGATTCCAGATTTTGTCTATGAAAAAAAAATGTAATTCCTGCTATAAACGAGGGAGCACAACTGGGTTGTTTTTTCATTACAAATATAAAGGTTTATCCTTAATTTAACTGACTTTTTGAATATTTGAAATCAACTGAATTCTGTTTGATTGTGTCTCATTGGGTCCAACTTTAAAACCTTTTACTTCTAATTCTCTGAGATGAGTTTTGAAGTCAACTATTTTGTGTTAAAGTTGAAAAACCTCATTAAAAAAAAAAAAAAATCCTTAAAGGCATTGAAAGTTTGACTTGTTTCCGTGGCAGCGTGACTGGAACAGTTGCGTTTCGACTGTAGATCAGTTACGCAAACACCAAGTGTGCGGCCACAATGATTATCCTTCAGTCGTGTTGCGTCACATAAGCTTTGATCAAATATTTTTCAGGTGCAAAAAGTAAAGCTTGAATATAATGGTGTCTGCCCTCAGGAAACACAGCTGCGGGGAGCCGGAGGTTTGCACACTGCCTTCCCCTCCGCTGCACCACATAGGAGACGATAACCAGGTAGAAACGAGCAACGTTTGGTTTGTCTGCTTTTCCCTTTTAGAAGTGTGCTGTGATTTAAAGGTTCTCTTCCGGTGCTGCACAGGAAAGCAAAACGAAAACCTGGCCCCCGAAAGCACCGTGGCAGCACTCCACTCACACCAACACCATGCCCAATCCCAGTTCTTCCTTGTACCAGATGAGCATCCCGCCCCCCTCCTCCCAGTGGAGCGAGTCCATGCAGATGCTGCAGTCTCCGGTGTGGTCCACTGCCAGCGACTGCTCCCCCTCCACCGGCATGTCCTCTGGATATCCCTTCACCCAACAGCAGCAGCAGCATAAACAACCCATGACCAAGGGCTTTAAATCCTTCCCCCTCAAACCCGAGCACAGGCCCTCGTACCTTCACCAGTACTGACCGCACCGATGAGCCGCCGAGCGGACCGGGCCGCAGCCTGCACCACTACAAACTGGAAGATCTCAAAGTACACACACTGGCTCAGCATTTTTTTTATGTATCCAGATCTTTTCCACGTCAGTCATCCCCATCGGAGAAAAGCTGTATGTCTGAACTGCCATGTGTGAACTCCGACAGGTGCATGTGCCACGCCAGCAGCGGTCAGGCTCGTGGTCGTTTCGCTGCCTGCTTTCCTCAGGCGAGAGTCGGAGGCGGTCGTCACCCACTCGCTTCTGCAGCTGAAAGTTTGTGTGTGTGTGTGTGTGTGGGGGGGTATGGTGAGGGCAGGGGGTGTGGAATGCCCTCATTTTTCCTCTAATAAATATACTGTGTCTACATAGCTGTAACTGCCAAATCTCATGCAAGATAACTCAGAGTACAGCTACCATCTACTGTTTCATAGCTTGTAAAATACTGAAGTTAAAAGAGAAATATTTAGTTCTTTTTATCAAGAGGCTTTGAGCAGGCTCAGCATAATGATAGTAAGTCACTGCAGAGGTGTAAATCAGAGAGAAATACACTACTTTTTCATCAGCTGACCAGAGTTCTAGCTGTAACTATGTGCCATGTTGGTATTGATAGCACTTGCAGACTTTTATTCCCAACCAAAGCGTTGTTCAGATGACCATTGGTGCTGATGAGGTGAGGGGCGGGGCGGCTTTTTTGACAAATGCCGACTCCCTCTCGTTGGACGAGAGAACATCTCCATTTCCTCCTCGAATCGGCGGTGGGTTTTTCTCCAGATTTGACACCGAACTTCTATAAACCTAACGTTTCCTCTGTTTTATTAATACAATATTTTTCTTGTGTACCATTATTGACAGTATTAACTTTATTTTTGTAATTCTTCTCACATGTTATACCATACCTGTATGTAGTCTTGTAAACATCTTATTTTCCACTTCCCAATATGTGAAAAAGCACATCTTTTCCTACAGAGTTTGAACTACACCACGGATCTACAAAGGTTACCAAAAATGCCATGCTTAAAACACTAAAACGTTGTGTGACGAGGGGATTTTTCAAGCCCCTCCTCCTTTGGTTTCTATGGCAATGGGCTGCATTTAAAAAGGCCCAGAATGTTATCCTTTTGTGATGTTTGCGGATGCCAATGTTGCCTGTATTTATGAGATGACACCATGTTTTCAGAAAACTAACATACTTAACATGTTTACAGAGAATTGTTTGCTGTATATACATATAAATGTATATCTTTTTATAGTTAATGTGCTTTGCACAATCAAAAGATAGGGTTTGTTGGATTTTTTGTCTGTTATCTCAACTGTTGCAGCCTTTTTTAAGACATCATCACAGACCTTGGACTGTAACTGTTAGCTTCTCAGCTGTGTCAAATGGTTTACTAGTGGCTTCTACAAAAGAAAAGAAAAAGAAAAAAAAGAAAATGTTGTTGCCCTGATAGAAGATATGAAGGGGGACTGCTTGGCTTCTGTTGCTTTTTGTTCTTCTGAGCTGGCAACCGACTCTCTCCAAGTGTACCAGCAATGCAAAAAGTGAATAAAAAACAATTTAGCAATTCTAAAGACTGTTTATTTGGTCCTTAGTCTCTCTCCCAACAGCTTTAAACATCTAGAAACACATTTTAGTCAAAAGCCACCAGAACCAGACAATTACACAAGAAAAAAACATTTATAGTTGCATGTTTTCCTCATAAATACTTAATTAAATCGATACATTTCCAATGGCAGATCACTGCGTCCCTGCACAGCCATTGACAGAAGGTGTGGAGGCGTCGCTGAAGGTAGCCTGCAAACGGCAACAGGATAAGAATAAATCAAAGCTGATCATTTGAACTGCAGATAAATCGCATTTCTTTTGAAAACATTTTAGGAACTGAGGCTAGAGCTTGAAGCTGCTGAGGTGTGTGATGCCAGATTGACCCGGCTGACACGTGTAACCTTTGTGCTATCCTAGGCACTGAACCCTTTTTCTTCAATGATTTGTGATTTTCACTGGTGTCCATGAAATCTTTCCACCTTTATCCACCTTTGTCATGGTAGGGAGAACACGTCAATGTAAGGGTGGGGTCATCTAAGATAGCACACGGGGTTAAGCGAACTAAACTGTCATTTTTCTGTACAACAGGCAAAATGAAAGTCTCTGCTCTCCGATCAAAGTTGCAGATCATTTTTGATTTTCTTGTTTACATAATTAAAAAACAGAATTCCCTTTCAGTTTTCCATTTCCAACAGGGTTCAAAAAAACTTTTGCCCTTTCGGCTGAAACCTGTCTAAAGTCAGCGAATCAACATTTCTAATTGACAGCAAAGATGATAAATGCCTCAACATGGCGCCTGCATGGATGCTTTGTGCTTACATTGGAGGCTGGGGTCATCCCATCAGGACTGGCATCTGCTATGGTTGCCAGGTAGACGAGGTTGCGGTGAAGGATTTGTTGGTACCTGGAAAGAAAAAGCTTTACTGAGAGTAAAGGAACAACTAGATGTTTTATTTGATCATCTAAAGTATTTTTTTAAAGGTCGTCTAACTTAACTGGACTTTTAGATTAGCTCAAAAACATCAAACGACTGCTCCTAAGGTGGAGCTTGTGGTGACACAGTCTCAGGAGTGAATTTAGATCTGGAAATCGGATTTTCAGAGGCAACAAACAAAGATGTTTCCAAGCTCCCAACTTTGGTGAAACAGTTTGATAACTTTTTTCTTCCTCTTCCTTTTTGAGAACTCAAATATATAATCTAGGAGACGAAGATGTTCTAGATGCGAAGGATGGACCAACAACCCATCATCAAACCCTGTATGTCAGACAGCAGCACCTCATTTCTTCTACGTGTAAATGCGGATTATCCTAAAACATTTCGTGAATATGGTGATCCCTCTTCAAACAACCATATGATATTTAATATGACTTATGTGCGGGTTAGAGGAGTAAAGGTAGGGTGAACTCACTGGACGCACTCCACCGCTCGTCCTTTCTGCATGTACTCTGTGATGCATCGCACGAGCTGGTCGTTTTCATCAAGCAACTGAAACAAAGCAAACATCATTGGACAAGGTGTATATCGGTTTCTTATAGCACTTTTATAGCCGTAAGAAGCTCATATTTTGTGAATGAATAACCAATTGTTTTGGCTGGCTAGTAGAGATGCTAAACAAGCGGCTAATGCTAATGCTCCTCCAGCTTTTCGGACTTCTCGTCATTTAACCACCTCTTACCCTCTGTATCGTTTCTTGATTGACTTTCGCTTTTCCTCTCAATTTCTTCGGAACGAAGACAATCGACATGTTTGCGTTGCTCAAGTTCTATCAAATCTGTTTATGTTTATTCCTCATTTCGGGGATTTCTTCTTCGTCGATAATGACGTCACATTCGTGTACCACATGTGACACTACTGCCTCCTTCTGGTGCATTTCAGTATTGTGGGACTAAAAGGTAAACAGACATGGCAAATTAATTATTTACAAAGCTATTTTTTTTCTGATATCTACTAGAAAAATGTTTCACTTTATAACATTTTACATCTATACAATAACATTTTAAGCAAATTTTGAATTAAAGTTTATCATTTTGTGCATGTTTATCACTGGCTTTCAACTACAGTAGTGCCATTCCACAAAAATAATTTAAGGTCAATATAGGTATCATAAATGAAAGAAAAAAAAATGTGTTAATAGTTTTAGGTATTTACTTTAAAAGCTAATGTAACCTATATTTACTCCCAAAAGCAAATTATTTACTAGAAGGAAGACATGAACTGCTAATTAAAAATGTTTTATATCTTAAAAAATATATATTTTGCATTCTCTAGCAAATATTAGGAGTCATTATGTCAAATTTTAGGCAAAATGTTTAATCCTTCATAGGATATTGTGAACGATGGATTTTCTGGATAAATGTCAACACGTCAAAATATGACGCAGACAAGGAATAAAATAAAACAGGAAAGACAAATTGTACAACTCTTTATTTTTTTTCCTGTAAAAACTCAATTTTGCTGCTATTCAACAAAACAGTTCCAGTGACTGGAAGTAGTAGCAATCATGACCAAACAAAAAGAGCGAGGTGTCAGTTTGGAATTGTTCTGTAATGTTTTCCTTTTCAAATCTCAAATTCCATCTGGCTGGTTATTGTAAAAGCAGCTGAAAGTGACAATTGCCTGGGCAATCATGCACTCAGCTGCCAATGGGAAAAACAAAACAAAACAAAACAAAAAAATGCTTAAAGCAACTTTTCTTCTGAACCAGTTACAGAAAAGCTTTTTTTTTTTTAAATCATTTTAGTGCTTGTATTACGTATGTATATAGGAAACAGTTGAGCCAAAAAAAAAAAGAAGAGCTGTGGAGAAGAAAAACAAAACTCAACACCCAAGGCACTCCCTAAAGTACCAAGAATTGGAGCCAAAATTAAGATGCACCCTCTCAAAAATACTGGCAACACATCCAGTTCTTGTCCCTTTGTTCACAAGTCAGTAAAAAAAAAAAAGTCCCTCCTGAGAACAATCACACGAGAGCAATGCAACAAGAGGAGCTACAAACACTTCAGAGGGATATCATTTTGTAGAAACGCAGTTTTTTGTGTATTTATGTACTTTAGACATCATTTCCTCCCTATTTTCAGCAACAACTCTTGAAAAGCTGCAAGTGTGTGGGGGAAAAAAAAAAGAATGAAGGGCGACATTAAGACAATTTAAGAGGATATTAGGAGAAAAAAAGAAAAACATGATCAGCGTGTGGGACGTCGCAGATGTGAAGGTAGATTTTTAGTACTGAAAACTTGCAAATATGAATAAAAACGATCTTTTCCGAACAGCGGAACATTTCTGAACTGTTTTGGGAGACTTCCCCGAAAAAAAGTAAAAAGAAAAGGACATCTTCCACAGACTGAGGAAATAAATCCTCTGCTCTTTTCATAGCCATGTAAACATACCTGGTCCCAAACAAAACAAGCAGTTAACAGAACTGTAAAGCTGATGCTGCAAAACCACGGATCTTAACCAAAAGCGGGTTCCTATTGCCAGCAAAGCTCAACTAAGAACTAAATCTGAAGCAGGAGGTTGAAGAAATGACCAATTCTAAACATCCACATCAAGTAGTCCACATGTCATAAAAGTAGAAGTCATAGCGACAAACAGCAATGTGGGCAGTGGTAATAAGGTGAACTAGATATACATTCTTTCATTACAACATTGAGTTTAGGTTTCAGATCCTTTCAGCTGGTTTTGATCTCGTTCAAATGACTGACAACGAACGGATGCAGAAAACAGAACTGATGCTAACAGAGTAAAAATACTCCAAAACACCGAACCAAAGTGGGCAGAGAAGGATTTCACGTAACAGGCTGTGGTGTCAATTTCTGTGTCAACCATCGTCACAGGGGAAAAGAATAAAGCTATTGATCACACTTGGCTGTGATCCGCTCAAAGAGCGCACACATACCAACCCAATTAGAGTGAAGTATGTGGACAGAAATGTTTCAAAGCTTTGTGTTAGTTAGCAATCTTGTTTATCAAAACTTTGGGAGCCCAAAACAACAACGATTGAAAGTGGAAAGAAGGAGCGGGACCGTCACTCTCTGATGTCAAACAGTCCACCGAGGTGCTGGTGACTAACAGCGTCTTCATTCTTGCTGTCAAAATCTGAGACCAAAGAACGTTCTACAATGGAAATTATTTCATGACGAGTGGCTACGATTGGTGGAGGATGATCTCTGTAGTACTATGCAGCCACCTTGTTGTCCTTCTGGAAACAAAATAGAAGAGAAAAGTTTGAGTTCACAACAGTCCTCCCCCGTTCTCCTTCAACCAGCTAGATAGATTTACCCTGTATTCAAAGTCGGAAAAATCCCGGCCTCCTCTGCCGCCCCTGTATCCACCCCTGAAACCTGGGGGGGCACCGCGGGGGGGCCCGAAGGAACCGCGGCTGGTGGGTCGTCCCCGGCCTCCGCGAGGCCCCATGTAGCCGCGGCCCCGGAAACCCCCTCTTCCCCGACCGTGTCTGAGAGGGAGGCCGAAGGTCTCCGCGTTCATCCGTCTCTCCTCGGCCCAGGTTGGTCTGCGGTCCCTGACAATCCGGGGCAGAAAAAACATTTTCTCACAAAACGAGAAGCGAGACCGTCGTCAACATTATTCTGTTCCCCCTGGGAGTCGACATAAAAACTGTCAACTCGTCTCAGCTGCAGCCCTGCGGCAGTACCTCGTATCTTCACAGGACAGATTATCAAAGAAGGACTTGGTTTTGTCGTAGTAGCACGTGTTGTTCACAGCCTCCTCCTCCTCGGCGGTCACCTCGCTGGCTGGATTTTCTGGGTCAGCAGCCTCCTCTCCATTGAGTGCCTTTTCAGGCTTATCATCTGATATTACAGGAGAAAAAGTCAGATGAAATATAGAGCTCAGGAAAATGGCAAGGAAAGAGTTACAACCATAGCATTTATTTTTTAAACTACATATAGTAAACTAATCATTTAAGTTTGTGAAGCTAAAGTTTTTTCTTCTCTTACTGCCTCCACACTAGCAAAAAGGTCTACCTTGAAGAACAACAGCACAGAAAGCATAATACCTGTTCTGAGAAGTCTTACCTTTGAGTTTTAGCTTAGTTTGAAGCTCCTTGTCGATCTCATCTTTGTGAAACTGAGCATTGGCAGTCTCAAAGTCAAAGTCTTCCTCAAACTTCATGGTTCCATCTCTGCGCATGTTAAGTTTGCCTCTGCTGCGATTTCCTCGCCCGCGCCCACGGCGATTAGGCTGTGCACCACCTGACCAATGAGAGAAATGTATGATTTTCTGACAACCAGCCCAAAATAGTCCACTTACAAAGTATAAAAAATAATTAAGTGTTATTTCTTACCCATTTGGCGCTTGTTGGAATCTCGATTATCACCACCAGCCTGATCGTGATCTAGCTGTGAAGTCTGAACCACAGAAGCTGAACAAAGACAAAGTAGAAGTATTGCGGTTTATATTTTTCATAGTAGTAGGTTTAAAGGTTGTCATCTGGACTTGGTTTTTAAAGTTGAAGACGGTGAAAACGATGGTATTTACCTGGATGAATGAGAGTCTTCATAGGTTTATATTTTTATTATTTCAGGTAACCTTAAAATTTAGTCCATATTTTCATAACATTTTTTAAAGATTTTTTCTTCCCTTTTCCTGTACTCCAGGTTCTGATCCAAAGATCAGTTTTTTTTTAAATCTAAATACAAATCTATTGAGAAGCCCAGCATTTCACATTCCAAAATGGCAGATGCTTCAGCGCTTTTGGGGCAGTTGAAACCCAACAGAACACAATGCTGCCAAAAGTGGTTTTATTGCATCAAAAAGATCCATTTTTAAACCTCTTAAATAGATTTGAGATATTTAAAAGAACCACGGAGGCTACTGTTACCTTTCTTCTGCTCCAGAAGGTCAGGGGGTTTCTGGCTGCCCGTGGAGGTGCTGGTGGGTTTTTGAGCAGTCACTCCTGACTGACTCCTCTGTCCCACAGGAGCTGGCGGAGCGGGGGCAGCTGCAGGTGGAGCTTGCACCGCCTGTTCCCCCGAGGAACTTTTTATCAAAGAGTCCAGTGGAGGGCTTGCACGTCCTGCAATAAAACATTTAAAATGATTTATTTAAAATTCACAATAAATAAAAAAAAAATAAAATATACAGGTTGTTTCTGAATACCATGAATAGAAAAATAAATGTAAGTTGAAATGTAAAGAAACCAATATAATAACAGGTCTTTAACACAGATTATAGATCCCTTCATTTTATACTTACGTATTTAATAAAAAAAAAGAAAACATGAAATTTTGTATTCATGCTTTTTTTCTTACCTCCAGCTCCAAGGGACCCAAACTGTTGGGGTCCAAGGGGAGTAACGCCAAACTGGCTGTATGATGGAACAGGGGCCCTGCTGAATGGTGCATAGGACCCATGAGACTGAAATGAGGATGCTGCTGAGGCATTTGAAGATCCAATTGATGACTAAAAAAAAGAAGAGAGATTCAGTTTTTAAAGACTGCCATGGCATTTTTGGTTGTTTTTGTTCATGATCACAACAAAAATACGAATGACTCGGTTGTTCAGGAAAAGGGGAACTGATGGAGTTCATTACAACAATAAGCTTTGGTCCACAGTAAGACAAAAATCTACCTTGATACAGTTATAGATATTCAGATGGAAATGGTTTTATTTTTTGCCTCAATGTTAAACCACGTAGTTCCTCAACATCTACTACCCTGCCTGTTTTCCACATCTCCCTGCACGTCTTGATGCTGATTACCTGGATCAGGTGTGTTTACTCAATCAGAATGAGGAGTCAGCAGAAAGCGGTACAGATACATCTGTAAAACACACAGGCTGGTAGCTCTGATGTAGGTTCTTTAGTAGAAAATTTGAATCCAACTACCGGTATATTTTAGGCAAATTCAAACAGTGGCTTAAAATGTGCTAAACCAATGAGGCCCCTTTTATCTTAAAAACAAATATCTATTGGGCATAAAAAAAAAAAAATTACACACAACTTGTGCTGTTAATCAGCTCAATATACATCCAAAAAAAATATAATCTACATGAGTTGCTAGTGTGATTCTGAGGGTGTTACTATTGTAACAGATTACACATGAGTCTGGGTAATTCCAAAACTAATCATTTAAAAAAAACATCTTTTCATTTGCTATTTTGGACAGTGTCTTAAGTTTTCAAAGCTGTAACCTGGAAAAAGGTTCAGAGATTTCAAAATTCTAATATTGCTAATATTGGATAGTACCAGAAAAATTATGTGGAATGAAAAGCAGGAAGAGGAACAATAAAGATCTTTTAAAAGTAGATTGCACGATCAGAAAAGAGCTGTGTGTGCTTGTCATTTGAACCTGTACTGCTGTAGATGAAACCCAGCTGTTACTAATTATCTCTAAGGCCCCTTACTACATTGGGCTGTGCGAAAAGAGTTGCAAAGGAGAAGTGTCAAACACAAAAGGCTCACCTGGACTATGGCGGGATCCTGAGGCAGAGAACTAGTGGCTTTGGGTGGTTCACAAACCGTTAGGTCTTTTATATCGCTGCCTCGGAAGATGATGTACTCAAACACTTCCTCCCGGGGTGGAATAGGCCTGTCGGTGGGGCGATCTTCAGTGCCAAAAGACCGAACTGTAAAGAAAATTAGAGACAATTTGAATATAAAACAAGCATCAAAAGATACAAATTTTTACTCCAATAATACGAAATGCATAGGGCATGTAATTATGTACTTTTTTTTGTAAACATGTAAAACAATTTTTTATTGGAGTCTAATTTGATACTCAACATGCTACTAGTAGACTTTTGGAGTTTAAATACAACAGTTAGAAAGTGCGAGTTTAATGTCACTGATAACTTTAATTTTATTAAAATTGTTAGTTTTATACAACCAAAAAATAAAACTATTTGAATTTAATTAAACTAATGGTTAAAACAAAACCACGTTAACTTTTCATACAAGTCATTTGTGCTCAAAAAAAAGAAAAACTACGTAAACAAAGGACGCTGAGTGTGCACCACAACACAGCTAAGCTAGCAGATGCTAGCTTTAAGCTAGCAAACTGCGGGAAAATTGTTTACATAATGGTTTCCTATACCATATACCACGTTTTTGGTCATTTTGGAAAGCTAAAATCTATTCGTGTGTGATTATGCTTACCTTTAGCGAGAGCTACTGTCGAGTTTTCAGTGTCGATGGTGTACAAAATTCCTTCATATCGGATCTCGGCCTTTGAGATTAGGCTAATTTTGCTGCCTATGTACGGCGTCCCTCCTCCGCTCATGTTTGCCTTGCTGATTTAAATACGCCACTAACCTTTGAAGAATGCCCTTTAAGTCAACCTAGAACAAATATATTCAACTTTCCGATGCGCAACTTCAAACCTACATACCACAAATACAAAAGGTAACCCTGAAGCACATTAACCCGCTCCGTGATCCCTCTCACGACATGGCCGTTTTCATTTTCCTTCCCCTGGCGCTAAGCATGCTGGGAGAAAGGCCGTAGTTCACAAAACTACATTTCTGCTCCGACACGCATCTTGAACAAGAACAACCAATAATTTTCGCTAAAATGCTCTTTTAAAAAATGAATTGTTTTGATTGTGAAGTTAAATATTAGTAATTAATAATATATATTTTTTGTAAAATGAATTTCTGGAACTATTTTAAATAGCAAAAACCACTTCCGTGAAGAATTTAGCAGCATCTTGTGGATGTATTATTTATTTATTATGTTGTAATAAACTCCATTAGTCATTTTTTATGTTGTTATTTAATATCAAATCTTTAGAGAACAAGGTTTTTGTCTGGTGTTTTAAAGTTCTGTACACCATTTTGCAACTACAGCAGCATAAAACACGGGTCAATATGTGTTTTTGAAACCTATTTTTAAAACATCGTAAAAAAAGTTTTAAATACATTGACAATGATAAGGGTAAAAAAGGGAAATAAACAAAAAATATGCAAGTATGTATGATAGTAGATATAAGGCGTGGATAAATACATAAGTACATAAATGAATACGTAATTAAAAATGAAAAAAATAAGTAACGAATAAAAAAAGAGAAGAATAAATGAATAAAAACGTCTTTAATTCACAGAACCAAAACAGGGAGCTCAATTAATGACGTCAGGTCCATTCCCACAATGCCTAGTAACACGCAAGCGCACTGTAAAAAAACAGAAGACGACTATCAATGATCAGAGATGGCGGGCGCCTCCGACCCCTTGGAAGATATGCTTTATTCAGAGGTGGATGAAAAAGCCGTTAGCGACCTGGTGGGTTCATTGGAGTCAGAGCTTACTGGACAAAGCACCCCGGTGGGCAAAACAGACGAAAACGGAGGCGCTGGCTCTGTGCCCCCTGCTAATCACCACTTAGGAAAAACGCTACAACCTCCAGTGAGCATCACAACACTAGAACAACAACAACAAGGACGCCGTTTAAAACCCGAAATGCGCCAGGAGATCAACTCTAAAGACGTTAGCCAGGATAAAACTGACACATCTCCTTCGCTGGGCTGTGCTCCGTCCTTCGGCGAGCCCTCCGCCACCTCGCCCGCCTGTGTGAGCGCCAGCAGCAACGGTTCGCAATCACATGGAGCATCCATCACAACACTGACCGCGTCCAGTGTGTCAACTCCTCAAGACAGCATCAGCACCGCATCCAACCGAAGCACTAAGGCGCCCGCGGGCACCGGTGAGACGGAGGCAGCAGAGCCGCCGAGGAGGCGCATCGCGGCGCCGAGGAGAACCGCCTCGGCGCGGATCAAGAGTTTGAACGGTGCAGCCGTGACGACGAGGAGGAGCAGCAGCAACAACACGGCGGCCGAGGAGAGCGTCAGCTCCGCGGACAGCAGCGCGACCACCCCCAACTCCACCCGACCGGCACCGTCCTCCATTAACGCCTCGACTTTCACTGTGTCGAACGCCAGCCTGCCCGTGGGTCAGTCTGCCATCGCTCTGGACCGGGGGACCCCCACCATCGCTCTGCAGAGACTCCCCAGCCACATAGTGGCCAGCATTGCCCAGAACGGCAACGGCACCAGTGTTTCGGCCCTGGTGCAGCAAAGTACTCGACCAGGAGGAGCTGTCAATCCTGCAACTTCCCAGGAAGATCCTGGTAAAACGGACCCCGGAGCTTCCACAGCAGACAAGCCCTGCGTTGACATGCCAGGCCACTCTGGAACAAACACTGTAGCCTCTGCTCCGTCTGCTGTCACACCAGCAACAAGCACAACAGCAGCTGCAACTACTACTACTACCACCCAGCCTCTGAGCACTACTACTACTACTACTACTACTACTACTCCAGCTGCAGCCTGTGCAGCAGCAATGACAGCTACCCCTGCATGTGGGACAGTCCAGACCACATCAGTGACGGCCACGATCAGTATGGTCAGGCCTACAGCCTCCTCTCCCAGTCCCGCCGTGGCCACATCTGCACAGACTCAACCCCGTCCTGGACTTGCAACGCCTCAAAGGATTGTGGCTCCACAGCTGATTGTCAGACCCCCCCAGCAGCAGACAACCATTCAGCTGCCCCCTGGATTTACCATCCCACCAGGTACGGTTTTCAAGACTGAGAAGCCGATGACACCTGTCTTATAATATGCCATCAAATACATAGTTAAAATGACACAGACAGTATTCTACCACATTGGTTGGTTTTTAATGATAAATGAGGCGTGAAAGCTCTTTAGTTAATTCATTCAGGCTAATATCTGTTGCAAAATTCCATATCCAAGCTTGTGTTAGATCAGGGGTCTGCAACCTGAGGCTCCGGGGCCACATGTGGCTCTTTCATCCCCTATTGTGGCTTTTTTAGCCTTAAAACGTACAAACCGTTTGAAAAATGAATGGATTATAGTTTAGGTTCATTTGTTTTTTGTTAATTTAGTTTTGTTATTTATTCTTAGATTCTTAACATGTCAGAAAACTAAGCAAAATGATGTTTAAAGGTTTCCAAATGAGCTTGAAGCACATTCTATTGCTTCATTTGCTGTTCAGAGGCAAAGCTCTTTGAGTACGGAATTACATTTACATATTTTAAAAATGTTTTCTTTTACAGTCATTGGTATAAAAAAGGATGAAGGCACACAAAGTCATAATGATAAAAATCGTTTGGTTTAACCCCCCAATCCAACCCCTTAATGCTGAGTGTCAAGCAGGGAGGTAGTGGGACCCATTTTTCTCTAGTCTTTGGTGGGACTCGACCATGGATTTGAACCCACGACCTTCAGGGTGGACGCTCCAACACAATGCCACTGAGTTGGTTGTCATATTTCATTTGGCTTTCTTGCATTTTTAGTTCAAGTCAATTTGCTGCAGCAGGAGGATCTGATTTGACACACGGTGTGTTTTATTTTGAAAGGAACTTGAATGTGCTGCCGTCAAAAAGAAGTTTAAGTTGCTACACAAGTATGTAGAAAGATAAAACACTGTTGTAATTAAATTATTGTAAATATTTAAAAGCTGAAATTTATAAATGACTGGCTAAACGTTGAAGTGGGACTTTTCATCTCTCGCTGGGTTTTGTTCAGTAAAAACACTGGATTAACGGTTGCAGATGACCCCTTTGTTCGAGCCTTAAGTAAGATAAATAAATAAATAAAAGTTGTCACATCTTTAAATCAAGCCCTTTCTACAACAGGGAAACTGGGCTGTACAAAGCATTCACTTGACAGAATGCATGGGAACTATAAGGTACCATTTACCAGAACTTTGACAAAACCTGTTTTTCATCAGTTCATCTAAAACTTAAATCAAACTGAACACATTTAGTGTGTCATTGTAGGTAGTACTTTGGTATTTTACCAACCAAAATCCCACACAGGGCACTTCTCACCAAAGCCAACCCCTGCAATTATAAAATTGTCCAGATCTTCCCAGAAATATTGGTTTATTTCTTTGCTGATGCCATGAAACATTGCTGATTACAAACCGTTGCCTCTCCTGGCTTGATGGAGCGCAGACAAATGTTTGGATGGTGTTCATTTCTAAATTAACTGCAAGGTCATTGACCTGCATGTTGCAGAATGGTGCAAATACTGACATAACACTATGATAATGAAACTGTAATACTGGAGCTCAAAGGCATTGGACAGTTTTAAGATTACTTGACTTCCTGATTATTCCTTTTGACCAAATCAAATAAAATGTATTACACATGCGACTCCCCTCAAAAATGGCATTTAATGAGTCTGTTTTAATGTAATTATTTAGTAACCAAGGTATCGGGATGATTGTAAGAATTCTGGTGAGAGCTTTTTAGTCCTTTAAGCAGATCCCAGCATCCTACAAATATATATATTTTTAATTTCCAACACTTAAATGTCCTGTTTTTAAACTTCCTTGTTGTTCAATTGAAGAATTCTGTATTCTAAGAAGCACACTCTACAATTAGGACCACAATGAACCAAAATGATCTTTTTCTCTGGGTGGAAAGTAATTTGTCAGCAAAAAGGTGAAACGTGGTCCTAATTCTGCTGGCATATTGACAAATCAAAGGTTCCATGGAAAGTTGTGGTTTGTTGTTTGGCGAAGGGAACAGGTTCAGTAGCCATAATTGTTTCTGTGATGCCCTTGAATGCTGCTGAGTCATTTGACCTTAAAAATAATGTCTCTCACTGATGCTGTGGTCACTAGAACAACTTTTTTTTCTAAAAGTTGAGAATATAATGTCCTGTTTTTTTTAATTTTAACTGATTTCAGTTATGAATGAGGCTTTACAAAGTTCTTTTTTCGCGCAGATTTAGTTAAAAATCCACTAAGTCATTGCATTTCACTTGTCTAATGTTTTAAAAATGCTTTCAGACTTTACCTTAAGTTTATAATGTGTCCTTTGGTTTTCTTACAGTAAAACAATAAAGCCAGAAACAAACTGTGGAGTTAATCAGCATTTATATTAGAGGCCAAACCGTGCCTACATTTAAAGAAGAAGCTGCATTTTCAAGCGTCTCCTAGAGAATTCCCTAACTAAATAGTAGGGGTGTGTATTGGCAAGAGTCTAGCGATACGAACGCGACACATATCTCAAGTCTCACTTGTTCTACAAAGCACCACAAAAGTTTTTTATTTGGTACTGGCTGCAACGTGGCACAGCATTTTGCTTCGATACCCATCTCACGCAAAAACTGAACATGTAGCTCTTAACACAAGCTGATTGTCACAACATGTTAAGAGAAAAACAAGAGTCAGACGCTGAAGGACACTCATAAATAATTGAATAAACATTGCGTAGACAGCATTTACATCGACACAAGTATCACCAAATGAATTATTGCAATAAATTGCCAGATCGATTTACACCCCTATTAAATAAGTTCCAGATGCAGGTCTGGTTCCCTTTAGTTTCTGTTTTCCAACTTTACTATAGGTGTCACCATTTTTTTTAGTTTACAAATTTCTTTTTTTATTGCATGTTTGGGAATTTCCTTCCATGAGCTGCTTACATATAAAATCCCTACTTTGACATTTTAGTGGGGACTGCAAATACATTAATCATAGTTTCCTGTCGTAGATCCATTCATTTTATTAAAAAAATAAACTAAAGGATTTCCATTACTAGCTTTGAATCAGCTTTTTAAATATATTGTTGGTTAAAAAAGTAAAAACATTGCATTATGCTTTATCATAACGAAAGCTCTGGAGCGGATAGACTCTGAACCTTCTGCCTTCATCTGCAGAGGTGAAAGAACAGCAAGAGAGAGAAGAAGAAGAAAAAAAAGAGAAAGATCTGAAGAACAAAGACTGTGTGGACCGGTCAGGATGGTAACTGCAGATTAAAGTCACATTACCCCAGAGCCTGATGTACCTGCAGAGAAGAGCAGAGTGAAAAGCAAAGACGTTTCTGAGAAACTGTTTGGAGAATAGATGAGAGGCAGACATCTGAGCTCTAACAAGTTCAACTTGAGGCAGCATGACTCGACCGTCGGACGTTGATTTTAAACAAATGCCACGTCTTTGAACCAAAGTGCCGGAAGATTGGATAACCCTAAAAAGCTTTGTCCTTCTTGCTCCTCAGGGATGGTGCTGGTCCGTACAGAGTTGGGACAGTTGGTGATGGTTCCCCAGCAGGCTTTGGCTCAAGCTCAAGCTCAAGCTCAGGCCCAAAACAGCATCTCTCCCCGACCTGCCACCCCTACTACAGCGACAACCTTTAGAGTTTCCACTCCACAGGTGAGCCTCTGCCATGGCGTGGCCGTGGAGCCTCTCTGCCATGACTGCAAGAGATCCGCCGCTTTTGTATTCTGTTTTGGTTTTTAAGAAATAAGGTTGATGTTTTAACTGAGAGTGTTATCCCCAACTTTTTAGGCATAAGGGGTTTCTTTAAGGGACCCTCTTGATCGGAGAAAGGTAGTTTACTATCTCTCGGTGCGTGGAGTGTCCCTGCCCCAGATGGAGGAGTTTAAATATCTTGTTCATGAGTGACGGAAGACCGAAGCGTGAGATTGACTGGCGGACCGGAGTGGCGTCCGTAGTTATGCGGTCGCTGTATCGGTCGGTGGTGGTGAAGACAGAGCTGAGCCAAAAAGCAAAGCTCTCAATTTACCGGTCGATCTTCATTACAATACTCACCTATGGTCATGAGCTCTGGGTCACGACCATAGGATTGGATACAAGCGGCTGAAATGAGCCTTCTCCGTGGGGGGGGCTGGACGCTCCCTTAGAGATAGGGGGAAAGCTCTGTCACCCGCGGATAGCTCGGAGTAGAACTGATTCTACTCCACGTGGTGAGCAGTTGAGGTGGCTCGGGCATCTAGTCCGGCTGCCTCCTGGGCGCCTCCCTGGGGAGGTGTTCCGGGCATGACCCACTGCCTGGGGAAGACCCAGGACACGCTGGAGAGACTACGTCTCTCGGCTGGCCTGGGAACGCCTTGGGGTTCCCCCAGAGGAGCTGGAGGAAGTGGCCGGGGCGAGGGAAGTCTGGGCATCTTTGCTTAGAGTGCTGCCCCAACGACCCGGTCCCGGATAAGCGGAGGAAGATGGATGGATGGATGGATGGATGGATGGATGGATGGGTGGGTTAAGGTTCTTTTTCAAATACTATTGGATGAATAATAATCTGATACCCACACAGTACATTAAAGTTTATTAAGTTGGTGCACAATTGATTGAAACCAACCCTATCAACCTCAGCTCTTCTCTTTTTAAATGTCTTGCAAACATACATGCTGTTCACTTTTTTCTATCATTAAAGTGAAACAAAGGACTGACAGCTCATTTCTTGCTATACAACTCTACTGCTCTAAGACGCCGTAAGAAATTACATGAGATAAAAGTAAATGCTATTCAAGGGTTTCTAGATATAATCTTAAAAGGGTCCGTTTTTAGCAGCACTGCAAGATAAGTACGGTAGTGGCTGTGATGTCCTAACCGCAGCATGGAGATAATTACCCTTCTGAAAGGAGTCCTTCGAGTAAAGGTGCAGCTATTAGCTCAGTAGAGACTTTTATTCTGAAGAGACGATGAGCGTTTCCTTTTTTCTCTCTGCAAAAACAAAAATAAATAAATAAAACTAAAAAAAATGTAGTAGTATGTATAGATTTCATGTCCAAGGGTATCAAGGTTGGTGCTGGATATGTATACCTTAGTCCAAAGAAGATGGGGGCTACTTTAAGTGGGTCATCAAAAGTGTCAACCTAATTTCTGTCCATTTAAGTTGCTATCACCTGAAATCTCTGTTTCAACTTTTAGGCAGCTGACATCTCCTCTGCCACTTTAGGGACAACAAAGATGTCAAAGTGTCTGACATGTTTTAGTTTAAGACTGAAATGAATGGCCTTCTGCATCAGAACAGGGTATTTCTGTCCTGTTCTGTAGTAGTTTGGAGCTCTGATTCTTTGCCGGTGAGTAGAGCCTGCATGCAAACAGAGACTCTGGCTGTCATCACGAGCTGCTTAATTTACTAAACCGATCATTCCTTTTTCATGACTGCTCAATCGTTCTCAAGGTCATCTGCTTTAACCTTTACTGGTCTACATAGGGCCAAAGTTAGGGTGGGTATCTGATGGAGGTGCATTAAAGATAGGGGCGTAACGATTAATCGGCTCATCCATGAATTGATTTCTATTCCCACCATCCAACAACACTGATCTGAGGCGAGTTAACTGAATCTATACCATTATAAAGTTGCTTCAAAATTAAATACTTTGATTATAATTGATATTGGAAAATACCATTTGGATTAAGACATTGTAGGTTTATTGTACTATAACATAGAAACGACCAAGTGCATCACAGCAGACAACACACAAGTGATGGCAGCAAAAAAAAGGATCAGTCCATCAATCCAGTCCAGTGTGTGGAAACACTTTGAATTTAGCAAAGACAAATGGGTTAATTTACACTTGATTATCTTGCAAAAAATACAAGGAATCTGGAAAACTTCACCTGCGCTGTTCAGTACCCAGGAATGTATCTCTAAGTGAAGCAGAGAAAGACACCTGGTCCAGGTCATGGTTGTGCAGCAGACAAAGGTCTCAGTTTCCCTCAGGGAGGCTCAATTAGGATGCTCTCCAGATCATTTTTAATTTAAATTATTAGGACTTGACACATCCTCTAACTAAAGCACCTGACAGTTGTTTAATTAGATCTTAGTGGAAAAGATTCAGCAGGATATTTATTCCTGCATTTACTTTCCAAGAATCCAGAAGACAAAGAGAAACGGAGTTGGGACAGTTCCGGGTGCTGAATTTCTGATTGTTTTTGCTTGAGAGACTCTAGTTTTCAGAGAATATTTGGCAGTTTTTATTAGATACTCAAGACAGACATCTTTTTGGAGCTTCTGTTTAAACATTGATCCATGACTTTATTTCAAGCACAACAGCCACAGATACAAATGAGAGATCAGCGGAGGATTGGTCGTGAGTTTAAGAGTTTAAGAACTAACTACACTTGATTATCGTGTTTAGAATGAACGGTAACAGGAGTGAGAATTGACAGATTATTCCCCGTGTTCCTTGAAAAGACATTGCTGTTTTATTTTCATGGTTCTAATGATTACATTTATCACCGTCATGGGTTTAAGCACAGTGACAGAAAAAGGTAACCATTAGGCCTGCACAAAATACCGCAAATTTATCGTTATCGCGACATCAAGCTGTGCAATATGCATACCGCAAAAGACAGCGAAAATTGCAATAAATGGTTACCTTGACCCTTGTGCTATCCTAGGCACTTTAACATTGGGAGTGGGGTCATCTAGACCCACTAGACAGTGTTCTGAGCCTTTTTTCTTCAATGATTTGTGATCTTCACTGGTGTCCATGGATTACACAAAATCTTTCCACCTTTATCCACATTTGTCATGGTAGGGAGAACACGTCAATGTAAGGGGGGGGGGGGGGGGGGGGGTCATCTAAGATAGCACAAGGGTTAAATGTGCTAAAACAAACTCATGGCAGCTTGAAATATTGAATAAATGAAATAAATCCCTTTATGCATTTAACCAATCGGAAGGACCCGTTTACGCTGTTGATCAATCAAATGAGCCCTTTTATGTTTGATATTTGCCTCCTATGTCGACAAGGGTCATTTGGAGTATAATTTTTATACTGTTGCATTGAAATGGAAATTATTTTTTTGGTTGGTTTGATATTTGTTTATATACCGCAAATGATATCGTTATCGCAATATTAATCACCAATATCGCATATCGCGAGTTTTCCTCATATCGTGCAGCCCAAGTAACCATATACATTTGTTTTACAGTTACATTCATCATTAAAGTTTCTTTTAGTAAAAGATATTTCGTCGCATTTTGATCGTATTTCAAACCAGCAATTTCCGTGCAGGTGCTCACTAAGTCTAAGGAATAATTTAAACTTAAAGAGTCAAATTCACATTTCAGTGCAGTTGTAAATTAAGGTTATCGATGACCGCATGCCAAGTTTTTTTGGCTCCATATCATTCCCATCTATGCAAATACAGTTGCAGCTGACTGTATTTTTAACTAGTTTTTATTAGGGCTGCACGATATGAGGAAAACTCGCGATATGCGATATTGGTGATTAATATTGCGATAACGATATAATTTGCGGTATATAAACAAATAGCAAAACAACCAAAAACATAATTTCCATTTCACTGCAACAGTTTAAAAATGATACAACAACTGACCCTTGTCGACGTAGGAGGCAAACATCCAACATAAAAGGGCTCATTTGATTGATCAACAATGTAAACGGGTCCTTCCGATTGGTTAAATGCATAAAGGGATTTATTTCATTTGTTCAATATTTCAAGCTGCCATGAGATTGTTTTAGCACATTTCGGTAACTGTTTATTGCGATGTTCGCCGTCTTTTGCGGTATGCATATTGCACAGCTTGATGTCGCGATAACGATAAATTTGCGGTATATTGTGCAGGCCTAGTTTTTATATTAAATCAGAAAACTTTGATCCCGTTGATCATGTCGGCTAACACCATTGATACTGGCTGGGCAGCACCTCATTAAAAGGCACAACTTTTCTTTAATTGCATATCTAATGTATAATCCCAAATTTTGAGATGAATCATTTATTAAACTATAATAAAATATATAGTTATTTACTATAACTAAATACTATAAATACTATAACTAAATTTATACTTATTTATTTAGTTATAGTTGATTATTTTTGCAATTGAATTTGCAGATTAAGATGTTCTGAAGGTTATTTCATTTAATTCTATGTTGATATCATTTGAGAACATCTGAAGAAAGGTTTTTGGAACCTTTAAAGGTATGAACGTGTGTGCTTGAATTTTATAACCTTAGATTTGAAACAGTTTAATTGACCTGCCACTGAAGTTCAGGTCAATGCCAAACATTACAACAGCTCTTTTACATTTTTACATTTACACAAGTGATAGCTAGTTTTGAAGTCCTAATAATTCTACCCTAGAAGTTAGTGATTCTCATGTTTGATTAAATATGTTGTAATCTGAGTCTATGTCTTTTATAAAACTCTAATATTATGAAATCTGCTTCAGATTCACCGCAAAAATATGTTTTTGTTTCTTTTTTGCTAACTGATTGGTAAAGTTTTATATTGACAGCCAACATAACTTTCCCCTTTCACCTCACCCATGTTTAACCAGCAAAAAAAGACTCCTTCCCAATATAACATCTATATTTTAATGAACTATAAATTTAGGACTGTTCTCTAAAACTTTAGAAACCAATCCGACCAAACTGTTGGCTTTAGACGTTTACATCACGTGCATTGCTGTGACCCGACAGTAGAGAGCAGCATTTCATTGTCATCCACTGATAAAACTGTCAGCTGCTTCTCAGACATCCAGCAGTGACATATGCAAAACATGCATTCATATTTTAGCGTTGGATCACAGCATTTTGTGCTCCTGTTGGTTTTATGTGGCTAACCCAAAGGTTAAATCCCAATTTATGAAAAGATAAAAGTTAGTTTAGAGGTCAAGGATGTGGTTTTGAACCCCTAACCAAGAAACAATTCTATAAAATATCATTTTTTGCAGTCTTATAGATAGGACTGTAAAGTTTCTAAATGAAAATACACCAATTTTAGGTTTACTAAAGTAATAATCATAAAAACTCTTAAAAATTGGTCCGAGTAAGACTCCTACGGATCTTTGCAGACTTTCTTATAAACAATAACTTAAGAAGTCTGCGCTCCCTCTTCACTGCTTGTAGCTAACTTGTCTGCATCCTGATGCACACCTCTCAAAAGAGACTCACAGATTGTCATCGCCTCTCGCAGTCGCTCTGCCGACAAATTAGTGGGCTGCGGCGTTGCCATCTCGACAGGAAAAGCGGTATCAGTGAAATGAAAGGGAATGGTGTTTATTCCCAGAGCTCAACCCCTCTGTCGGCCTGTCACTCTTCCCACAGCCCTGAGGGGAGAAGCGGAAGGCATCCCGAGCTTCCTTCCTTCCATACCTGTTAAATCATTCATCATCCAACTGCCTGATGATTTTAAAAAGCTAACAAGGCCTTGGCTCCTGTGTGTGCGTGAAGGAGAGAAGAGTGTGCACAAGTGGGGCATAGCTGGCGGTGTGATGCACCCCGTGGCGCTCATCACCCCTTCCTTGCACCCTTTGCCTCCCCCCCTCTACCCTGAGTTTCACCCACTTCTCCCGACTCTACAAAACTTTCATTGGGAACTTCTTCTCCTCCTGCTTCTCCTGCCCCTGTGAGGTTGTGTGTCTGTTTTTCATACATATTTGTGTGTAAGTGGAGTTTGGATGGGAATCTGTGTGCGACTGCTTTGGCCCTTCTAAGATGAGCTGTTGGGTATCTATTTCTAACATTTGTTTTGTAGCATTTTTAATTTTTAATTTCGCCAATGAATGAATCAGAATTGTAGGCACCTCTGGGAAAAAAAGCTTTTTTAAAAAACATTTTCAGCCTGCAGTGCTGCATTTTACTTTTATGGAACTACTTTTTGTGCAAATTTACAGTCCAAACTAAATTTATAGTGTTTGATTGATCACGTGGTAAACAGTTTTGTGTTTATATGCAATTTAAATGACGAAAACAATAGAATTCAAACCTGTTATTTAATTGTATTGAATTTACGATACTTATACTGAGGTGAATTGTTAGTTGTTATTGTCAGACATGAAAACGGTTTCATTAGAAATATTATTACAAATTCTTTTTAAAAAAAGACTTATCAATCCTGCTGTCATTTTTATTTGACAAATAAACGTAAACTTGTGTTTAATTGTTTATTTTTGCGCCACCACCTTTTGTAAATTTACGAGATTTTCTTTCGTATTTTTTTTCCCTTAAATTTACAAGACAAAAACTAGTAATTTTACTTCTTTTTTTTTTTTGGCGGCCCTAAAACTTCGTCGTAGGTATTCATTTGTTTCTTGCCTTTTTATTCTTTGTGACAATTGGAAGAAAATGAGAAATCCCAGGAATGCTCAGTCTTTAAAGATGAGATGTCTTCTAATTGGTTGGAGGTGAATTTATTTGTGTTCCCTCAAGACTCAGCTCTGGAGTTTCTATTACCTCTGAAGTCCTTAAGAAATACTTATATTTGTGTTTTTCCAGATGAGTGCTCCCCTTTTGTAATTTAGAAATGATCCAAATGAGAGTGAATGTCATTTCTAGTCAGCGAACATAAAACTGCGCACTGATCTTCTCAGCTGAACTGCATCCACGGAGCATTTATCCACTGGTGCCAGTAGCTCTATTCCAATCTGCCCAATTAAAATGAAATCATCATTACTCACTTAAGAGGGAAGAAACATCTATTATGTAGCATTACGAAGGCTGTTGGAGCATTTCTGATGGATTTGTGTTTGTCTATTCATAACCCAGTTTTAACCTGATCAAGCTCTCTCGTGGGCTGGAGCCTTTCCTGTTCATCACTGAGGGGATGCTGTGTTATTTCTTGGACCGGGTCACCAGACATTTTGATGGCACTTAAGTTGTGCTTTTGCTGCCAGATCAAGTTAAGATTCAAAAAACAAAATAATTATGCAAAAACATTCCCCGATATAGCTTAAGGGAAATCTGCTTTCACTGAATAGAACAGGTGGCTTGGCTGAGAGTTTTTTAGCCAGATGCCCTTCCTGACACGACCCTGTATTTTATCCGGGCTGGGGACTGGCACACATTGTGGCCCCCTAGGAATTGAACCTTGAGGTCCCTTGTATCAGTGCAGCGCTTAACCTAGTGAGCCATTCAGCCCAACAATATTACTAAATATATTTCAAAATAAAATGTCTCTCTGGAAAACAGAATTCCTGGAAGTAACATCTACACTCTACATGTAAACAAGTGTTTGTCTACACTTCATTGTTCTCAACAGTTTTTAACTGTTGCAACTTAAGTTCATTAATCAGAACGGTTATAATTTCTTGTACATGAAGCATTCCTGCTGCAGAAACTTCTCCTAAGATTCTTCTTGATTTGTTTGCACTTCCTTTCCCTCAATGTCAACCTGAAAAAAAGAGAACACATTTTAGGTTCCACCTGTCAGTCTACACACCTGTTTGGAGAATCCTTGACAACTTTTGCTTTCTTGTGTTCCAGTCTTCATCAACCTGCAGCTTCCTCCTCCTCCTCCTCGTTTCCTGTTGTTGTGACCTCTCTGTACTCTTTCTGTGTGCTGCTCTTTTCTCACCCTGCTGCTCTTTCTTTCCAGCCGTCTCCTGTGACCCCTCAGACTGCCAGGCAGTGCCCTCTGACCTCGGCCAGCATGGCACCCTCTCCCTCTCCCACTCCTTCCAGCCCTGCCCTGCAGACCTCCTCCTTGTCTTCTTCCTCTGCTTCCTCCTGCCCTGCAATACGCCCTGTGAGATTGCATTCCTCACACACATCCCTGACGTTTTCTGTCAGCCGCTGATGCCAATAAACAGCAGGTTGAAGGGGTTTCACTGTTCAAGTTAGCGATTAAAAGCGTTTATTGTTCCTTTTATTTAGTTTCCTCTTTGTCTCACTTTACTGAAACGCACCGAAGCAGCCAAAAGGTTTTGTTTTGTCCTAAAAGTTTATAAAGTTAGACTATATCATTAACAGTAACCTATAGAATCTTGTTTCAAGATTCAGGTAAAATGAAGAAAAGATGTGACAAATAATATGTTTAAGATATATGTGCTCAGATGTATGACTTAACGATACAAGTGAATGGAAAACTGCCACGCGAAAAAAAAGAGAAAAGTAAGGTCAGTTGGATGTTTAAATAAAACTTCACCTCTGACTTTGCGAGGTAACAACCCCAGACATTCTGAAATATTACATCCTCTTTACTTAACTTTTTAGCTGGTTTAGCATTTCTGGTCTGTAACACAAAAACAAATAAGATTTGTTAATGATGTCAGAAACGGACGAGTGTACTGATTGGTTTGGTCCGAAAAAACTAGTTTGCATCTATGCTCACGTGTCATTCGAAAAAAAGAAATTCTAGAAATCCTCCAAGTTTTTAGTCTCCGTAAATTGTTCCTACAGTGTTTATTACTTTTCTTTTCATTTGGCAAATGGGTGATGCCATATTTGGTGTTTTAAAAAAAACAACAAACAAAGTAGTGAGCATTGAAATCCAGGGCACTGGGAAGTCCAGCACCATATAGTCCTTTAAGGGTTAGGGAGTAGTGAGGGAATTCTGACACACTTTGAATTATTATCATCGATTAAGATGTGCAACAAAGCAGGAAAACATGTTTTGAGTCTACTAATTCCTCCAAACATCACCTATTGTTTTGTCATTAAATACATCAACATTTCTAGATTTTTTTATTTTTTTTACAAGGCCAGTTACAATTTAAAATAGAAAAGTATTGAATATCATTGCCAGTACAAAAAAAAAAAAAGAATAAGGGTCAGAATAAGGGATTTGTCCCTTAGTAGAGATTCCAAAGTTTAAAGACCACAGACATTAACAGGCCCTTTGGGAGACAGTAACATAAGGCTTTTATTCTTAAAGTTGAGGTCTCATTTATGTATTCATTACATTAGATGCCTGATGTTTTGGTATAGTTATCACTTAGCTCTTTGATTATGTTTTGATTGACAGCTCTTGGTGCATTCTCCTTTAGAAACCCTGTGGGGCAAATCAGGTTTGGACTCAGGAACAAAGTCTGGCTTCATTAGGAAGGACTTGTACTATAAAACAATAAAGACCCCCACCGATTATCTTTTGATCTACTGTAAAAGTGCTCCCAGTGGTCCTTTAATTATGATTATGTCATTTTAAGCCCAAATCATAAAGCCTGTATTGTTTTCTAAGACATCATCTCTGCAGAGCTGTAGTAGTTCATCGGAAGTTGTGTGTGGGACCATTGGCGTGGAGCGACCTTTGCCCCCCTTTGCTGAGAGCGCGGAGCGGGGAGCTTGTGGTCTGCCCGATGTATTTTCCATGTCACAAATACAACCTTTTTCAAACGCCATTTTTTTTGCCTGATTCCCAATGATTTGAAAGAGGCAATGCAACTTTGAGCTTAATTTTCTTTATACATGTCCTCTATCATCATCTGAAAAATGCCACAAGAACACGTTTAAAACACCAAAAATAGGATTTTCATCCGAGTGGACCTTGAAACTGAATCTCTGTAGCATCATCCCCCTTTTTGCGGGGACCTCAGCTTGAGTTCAGCTCATGCTGTTGCTCCAGTGTCATGTAAGATTTATTAAACTTTTGTGATCCTAAGTCTAAACCTTTATGTTTCATCTATTTCCATCCCAGTTTGTCTGAAATTTTCTACAATAAATAATGATTAAATTTGATTCATGGACAGACGATACCAACTAATAAACATTAGTCGTGTTCAAACCTTTGCTTTCTTCTTTGAATTCTTTCACTTCTGCATCAGTTAGAAAAGAGTAGCAGATCTTAAGGAACAGACATCTCTTAATATATTAGACAGAATTTCATAAAAATTCGTAAACCTAGATGTAAAAAAGGTGGCCACAAACACAGCATTGAGGGCCTCCTGTTCTCTATTCTTCCTCCTTGTCACCTCCTCCTCTTCCTCCTCCTCATCTTTGAAGAGATGTCCACTGAAGTTAGGACACTGGATGTGACAGGAGCGCTGTGGCGCCTGCCTCCTGTTCTCTGTGGCCTTGCTGCGAGCGAAGCGTCACGTCCTGTTTATCTCTCTGTCTCTTTCTTGGTCTTCCAGAAGGGCCCCGTGGCACCCACCATGGCAGTGACGGCTCCACAGCAGGCCCCTGTGGTCATGGCCCCCCAGGCCCCATCTCAGCCTGCCTCTCAGCCAGTGCAGCCTGCACAGGCGGGCATCGCTGCTGCTCCTGGAGGTCCTGTCGTGTCCCAGGTCTGTTTTGTTTGATTTTTTTTCCCCTTTTTTTTTTTTGTGGCCAAACTCTGTGGAGGCGGGCCCGGTGTTCCCAAAGCTTTCAGGAGGCTTGCCATGCTGCATGCTCAATCCCAGACCTCATCATGTCGGACCTTATCGCACAGCTGGGCATGGACAAAGAGACTCACACGTGCTCACACACATGCCACCTTCTATATTCACAATGGTGCAAACTAGAACAAAACATCATGGATGTGTCCGAATTCCCACCCTAAAGGCCCGTACACACCGGGACGAATATCCGCCAGGCGTTATTCGCCAGCGTTTTTCGCCACGTTTTTTGTGTTCACACCCAGGCGATTTTCGCTGATGATGAGCCGAGCGAACATGCAATTTCATTCCCTGACATTAGATGGCGCTTAATGTAAACAGAAATACGCCTGTACACAAGGTGGCGCTGCGCAACTTTACGCTTCTTAAAGTCGCTTTTCACTCAGAAGAAGAGAGCAAGTATTTACGCGCTTGTCAGAATCATACAAAGAAAACATGAATATTTCAAGCACCAGTAGCTCCAACTGGTGCTTTGTTCGGGGATATTTTAGAATGTCCGTCATTATTTCTTTGCGGCAGTGTAGACGCTACTTGGCGTCTATCTTCTTCGCTGGTATGTGTGCTCAGCAAGGCAGTTTTGTGTTTGAGCGCCCCCAAGTTGTGTTTTACTGTAACTTCAGAAGCTCCAGACACGTGTGCAATAGCGCCATTCTCATTGGTCGAATAGATTTCGACGCGACGCGTCGAAAAAAACAAAACAAACCCGAGGCGTTTTTCTTTTTTTTGACGCTTTGACACGTGGCGTTTTTTCGCGTCGGTGTGCACACTCACATTGGTGCCCTTTGTTTAGTCACGAGGCGTTAAAAATTCGTCCCGGTGTGAACGGGCCTTCACTGTTGAATCTTATAACCTGCCTTTTCTGTTCTGCGTGGCCTAAAGGCCCGTTCACACCGGGCACCAATGTGAGTGTGCACACCGACGCGAAAAAACGCCACGTGTCAAAGCGTCAAAAAAAAAAAAAAACGCCTCGGGTTCATTTTTTTTTTTTTCGATGAGAATGGCGCTATTGCACACGTGTATGGAGCTTCTGAAGTTACACTAAAACACAACTTGGGGGCGCTCAAACACAAAACTGCCTTGCAGAGCACACATACCAGTGAAGAAGATTCTAAAATATCCCCGAACCAAACACCAGTTGGAGCTACTGGTGCTTGAAATATTTATGTTTTCTTTGTATGATTCTGACAAGCGCGTAAATACTTGCTCTCTTCTTCTGAGTGAAAAGCGACTTTAAGAAGCGTAAAGTTGCGCAGCGCCACCTTGTGTACAGGAGTATTTCTGTTTACATTAAGCGCCATCTAATGTCAGGGAATGAAATTGCATGTTCGCTCGGCTCATCGTCAGCGAAAATCGCCTGGGTGTGAACACAAAAAACGTGGCGAAAAACGCTGGCGAATAACGCCTGGCGAATATTCGTCCCGGTGTGTACGGGCCATAATCCCTAACTACTTAAAGTAATGGTATATAATATGCTAATATACTATTATATATAGTGCGGGACTGTGTATTGCCCTAAATTTTAAAAGCAATTCGGACACCATGCTTACTACTTTTTTTTTTTAAACCTGCGAATATGTAGATATGCAATATTATCGATTTCACAGAGTGAAAATCGAATTGATAAGCTGGGAATCAACTATGAATCTTCTGTGTTCTGAAGATGAAAACGTTAATATTTTATTTAAAAAATACATTTAAAATACATTTACTTTGCCAAAATTGTTCAAGCGCAATGCATTGTGGTCTATATCTGCCAATCTAGTGAGCATTGATGCACACTAGTTTTTCGCAGAAGGAAATTATTAGGACACTCATTTGGATTTGTAGATTCGGACAGCACTACAAAATGGCAAATGCACTACATAGTGCAGTATGTAGTGTGTAGTGAATGAATTTGGACACAACCCATGACATATTTCTTTGCTGTTTTGTGCTATTGAAAGTGATCATTTTACATGAACAAAAACAAATGATTATTATTTCAATGCACTCCGTGCTGCTCATGAGGTAAATCCAGCATTGAGTTTGGACATTTATCCACCAAAGTGCAGTTTAAAGTGAAAGTTCAGTCTACTCAGGAATAGGTCACCAGTTGAATGTCCATCTTTCTTTTACATAGAGGCTAACTGATCCCTTGTTATGTTTCAGGAAATGCAAGAGAATGTGAAGAAATGTAAGAACTTCTTGGCTACTCTGATCAAACTTGCATCCCACAACTCTCCCTCCCCGGAGACTTCCAAGAACGTGAAGGCTCTGGTCCAAGACCTGTTGGTGAGTTCCAAAACTTCCTACATTACATTTCAAGACAATAAGCAATCGACCTAAGGCTGTGATCCTCATATTTGTCATATGCTATAGCACATTGGTGTTTTCTATATCCAAACGTTTACAAGTGAAACTTCCTTCAGAATTATTTCTGATATGATAAAGCGGGAAGGAAGTGTGATATTTTTGTGTGTTGGTGAATTTCAATAGTGGGGAAAGTTCATTTTAGATGCTTGGCCATTATTGTGTTGTTGTATTGAGCATTTCCGACCTCTAGATGGCAGCAAGAAACTTTTACTAAAAACCTCTAATCTGAGCTGTAAATGTTCAGCAAGAATCCAGTTCCAACATTAGGCATGAAACTCTAAAAGTTGAAGGTCTTCTTTTGTAATGAGACGTTCTCTGACAGTGAAAGCTTTTATTTTGTTAAACAGGATGCCAAAATTGAACCTGAAGAGTTCACCAGCCGCCTTCAGACTGAGCTGAAGTCCTCTCCACAGCCTTACCTGGTGCCTTTTCTCAAGGTGGGGATCTGTTTAGAGACTCTTTCTGTAACCTTTATAGAACAGTAACTTTAATCTTACTTTTTGACTGTTAAGGCAGTGTGAAAATCTGCTGTTCTGGTCCTTTTATTCATTCATTCATCTTCTAATCCGTTTTATTCCTTTCGGGGTCACGGGGCTGCCAGAGCCTATCCCGGTCACTTGCGGGCGAAGCCAGGGGACACCCTGGACAGGTCTCCAGTGTGTTGCAGGGCCTTTTATCTGCTATCTTATCACTCAAATCCACACCTTCATCTTAAAGTTACCTTCTCTATTTAAGGCATTACTAAAGGCCTGTTTTTTTCCCATGAATTAGAACCTGAACTCTGAAACTGGATTCCTGAAGCTGGTCCACTCAAATATTGTTCTAACTGGGCTCCCCTAAAGTAGCCCTTTCCCCGCCAGCAGGACCAGTGATGCTTGGTCTGACAGTAGAGCGACGCATGCGCCCCCCCCCTACCCGGTCTTACGTCTGACTGTCTGTGACAGTGGCCCCTGCAGCCAGTACCCAGTAGGTTCCTTCAGCCAGCTGCGATGAGCGTCACAAAGACGCTCAACCTCCCGACCCGGCCGCGAACAGACGTCATGCAGCGTTAGATCGTTTATGTCAGAAAATGCTCAAAATGGTTAAAATCTGCCTCATTAACGTCTCAGGTGTTTCACTTTGGTTAGCTTTTGATCAATTGTACAGTCAAAAAAATCCTCAAAGATTCATATGTTTTAAGGCAAAGCAGGTTTAATCACTGAGTACTGACAGGTACATCAACTTTTGACATATTTCTAATGGCTTCAACATGAGAAAGGAAGGAATTGTAGTTGTTTTTGTGTTTGGCTTTTGACCATAACTGTTTCATGGAGGCACTATAAATTCTGACCCCCCCCCGCTTCCTCATGAACAGAAGAGCCTCCCGGCCCTGAGGCTGTCTCTGCTGAATAGTCAGCAGTCCCTGACCCAGCCCCCGCAGCAGGGAGTCAAACCAGCACCCGGCAGCACCCCGCCTGCCATCGTGGCCGGGCCAGCTGTGCGCATAAGCCACCCCAACAGTGTCAGCACCACTCCAGGCGCCACCGCACTGCCTGCTGGGACGCTCGGACATGCAGCCGTGATGGTACGTACAAACTGTAGGGAACACCCTCCTGAGCAGACTAGGCTGTGGGTTTCTGCATGTGTGCTTATTGTAGCTTCTGCATTAAATGAAAAGTGGATAAATGGATGATTTGAATTTCTTTGCAGATAGATGAACTCCATATTTACAGTACATAACACTCACAATATGATGGAAGACTCACATTTCTGAAATTAAGATTTAAATAAGTTTATAAAAAAGACATCTATACTTAACAATGATAAAGATCTCCACAAACAATAATAATCTATTAAAGTTTTTCTTAATCTCACTAAGAATCAACAACAACTTATAGTTTATCAATGAGAACAGTTTTAAGTAACAAACCAAAGGAAGCTGTTCTGTCAGAACGCAGTATGGGTCCATTCATCACTATGTTTTTATGTATAAAATAACTTAGATCACTTTCACCTTAAAAAGTTACACCATCACTTTTGCCAGGTAATTTTTACCCGATCTAATGTACCCAACAAAAATTACTTGTCATAAAAAATAGTTACATGTAACAAAAAGTAAAAGAAAAACAGGAAGTTCCTAAAAACATGCTCAAAATGACTGATAAATTCAGAATTTGAAAACAAAAACTTCCTTTATAAAAACATAAAAAAATATCAAGTTAAAGTGTCATCTTGTATTTATTAGATCTCTTTTATTTATTTGGTTTTCATGCTTTTATGTCTGCAGCTTTTATTTTTGTAATAATGATTTTTCTTTTTCTTTTAAAAATAAACTTTGTAACTCTGTGATTTTATCTGTGAAAGTTGCTATAAAAATAAAAGTTTCTAATCAAATGAGGTAACCTGAAAATTAAGTTTGGTCAAGACTTTTTACTTCGTTTGTGGTTGGTTCAAATACTCAAGTTTTTAGAAATACTTCTTTACTAGGTAATAATACCCTTACCATACAACTACATACACTAACACTCTATCTAACAAATCTCATATTGGGATTTTGTATTGCAGTCCCACTCTAATCATCCTTTTTTCTATTTTAAAATCATACCCAGTGGTCAATTAATTATAATTATGACGTTTTTAGCCAAAATACAAAAACCTGTGTTGTTTTTAGGACATAGTTTCTGCAGAGCACCAGTAGTTCACAAGAAATTCGCCTCTGAGTTTTGGGCGGGACTGTTGGTGCAACTTTCCCTCTCTGTTGGAGAGCTTGTGGCCAGTCCACTGTATTTACTACGTAACAATCATTTTCAACCAGCAGTTTTTCATCTGCTCCTGATTCACAACAATTTGAATAAAGACACACACAAAAATGACTTTTAAGCTTAATTTTCGTTATATATGTCCTTCATCAACAGGAAAATGCCACAAGAACATGTTAAAGACACCAGGAACACTATTTTCATTGGGGTGGAGTCTTTAAGGATCAAAATAACGTTCAAACTAGCGGGTGGTTGTCATATCTTCAGCTTTTGAACAGCCACACTTGACATCATTCAAAAAAGTCCGGCTTTTTTGTCCCTCATATTCACCCAACTTCAGGTCAAATCTGGGAACAGTGTTGACGACTGCAGCTCTGAATTCTGGTTTCAAATCAAACCAAAACAAGACTTCCCACTCCAGCTCTCCATCTGTTAACAGTAATCTACCGACTGCTATTCCTGTCTGACTGGATTTAAACTCACAATTTGCACAACTGTTTGAGGACCCCTTTAGAAGATTTACTGAATTAAAATAAAATAAAAAACACAGTTGATAAACAGGTTTATTAGACATTACAAAACAGGATTTGGGAAAGATTATATTAGCCTACAGCTCAGCTTTTAATTTGGTAAATATATTTTAGTTTTAATGCTAATTTTGCTTTTGACCATCAGTGTGATTTTGCAGTGGGATAGCCTTTTTATTTATAAGGTCAACATAAATTCACAATCTATTAAATTAGAAAAACAAAAACGAAGAGTTTTACAGATACAACAGAGGAAAGTAAGTTCCCTCAGGAATAAAAAGGCACAGCTGCATATTTGAACACAGAAGGTACAGATTCAAGTGCTACGTAACATTAAAGACAATTTACAGATTATGCCTCGTGGCTTTAAATTCAAAACATCCGCTCTTGAAATTTGGAAACCCGTTAGGTTTTCAAAGCGGCTGATATCACTTTTAGGAAAATTGTGAAATGCAACATTAGGCTGAGTGTAGGATGGGACTCCCTGAGCACTCTTTATTGTATCTTTAATGGGAGCGGCACGCTTAATGAAAACCTACAAATGTAAGCATAGTCGTTGAGAAACAAGCTCTTAGAGCAGATGACCTCCTTCGGGTGATCTGGTAATACTTCCCAAAACATCTACCTTAATTGTTTGTACTTAAATGTCTTAATGCTTCTTGTTTTTAAAACCAGAAAGTGATTCAACTGCATCACAAAGGTCAGAATTAATAGAAAAGGCTGCATTCTTCATAGTTGGTTTGTGTCAAGTCACCCAGTAATACTAATTAAAAGAATCACAATGTTGCAAGAGTAAACTGACATCAGACTAACCATATAGGTCAAACTGAGGAATGGGTCAGATGACAACAAAGCCACATACACCTGTACGGGTGCTGCGGGCTTTTGGGGTTTTTGGCCCGTGGAGAGTCGTAAAGAGGGACGGGTGCATCTTAAGGGAGGTGCAGGTGTGTCTTGCAGTTCCCTTATGACTCGTGCAGCCACCTTAAGGTTCAAACCCTGCTCTGTATGCTTTTGAGGGAGGAAAAACAACATCTTTTTAGCCATTTCAGACACTGTGGATGTAGGATTTTATTGTTCCTTTCAGTGTTTCTTTTAAAGAAAACCTGTGTCTCAAAACCCTCTTTTTTTTGGTGCATTGGTGATGTTGCCCGGTTCTGTGAGGATCTGAAAACACACTTGTTGGTTTGGATGGCTCTCTTGGTTTTGGGTACTTGGTGAGCCCTGTGGTCAACACTGTAATGATGTAATGGCATGTTTCTGTGATGGCTGCTTTCATGGTGCCGGGGGGGGGGGGGGGGGGGGGGGGGGGGTGTTGAGAGCAGCTTTTGCATTGATAGTGCTGGGACAAGGGCAGGTGAGCTGCAGGGTCTGCTGCTGCAATGACCTCACCTTACATCTGTACCACATTAAAGAGGGAGGTTGTCCATGTCTGCGTCTCCTCATCACATCTGGGAACAAACATACGTGATACATACAAACTTTCATGTATGCATTGTCTTTCTTTCTTTACATTTTCTCTCTTAACCCCATTTATTTTTACTCTGGATTTCTCTCTTTCCCGGTCTGTTAAGCTTTTCCTCTTGCAACCATCTCCCTCCCTCTACATGTTAACCGTTGAAGGGTGAAACAAGGTAACTAGGTCAGCCCCAGGTCAATTACAAAGCAATGTGGTTGCCATGGTCCACATCCTAAACGCCCCTCTAGTCCCTTTCACTCCACCACTGTCTCAGGCAAAACACCAAAATAAACAATCATTTAGAATTTTACAAAATGATGGCAAATGGCAAATAAATTAGGCAAAAAAAATCCAGGCCTTTGTAGGATCTTACAGCAGTGAAAATGTTTTGTTTAAAGACTTCTATTACAATAGTGTTTTGGTGATTTTAAAGGTCTCGTGGCATTTTTCTGATGATGGAGGACATTTATAAGGAAAATTCAGTTTAAAATGGAAGATTTGAGTATTTCTTCATTCAAATCACTGTGAATCAGGAGCAGATGAAAAAATGTTGTCTGAAAAAAAGCTTATATGTGATGAAGAAAATACAAAAGCTTCCTGCTCAGCTCCATTCCGATGCATCCACTTGTAAAAGACTTGATCCGTGTCCATCTTTGTTTTGCTCATCCAAGCTGGCATCTGGCTCAAAAATGTACGGCTGGAGAGTTTCAATAGTGCTCGGTTAGGTTGAGAGTTTTGAGAGACTGTAAGGTAGTGGGAGAGCGTGTAAACAAAGGGATGATGGAAAATGAGGGCAGGCTTACTCAAGCCAATGGTCACGCCTACAGCTCAGAGGCAAATATCGGATGAAATCCTGCCGCTTTGCAGAAACTACATCCTAGAAAACAACGTTTTTTTTCTTTTTTGGCTAAAAAAGCAAAACCATAATTTAAAAAATTACTGGGAACACTTTGAAAATAGATCAAAAGATTATTGGAGTGGGACTTTAAGCCTTGCAATGTCACAGCTTTTAATGAAAGTTATTTGGGTTTTTTTGTTTTTGTTTGTCAACACAAGCTGTGAAGGTTCTGGATCAAACCTTAAACTTTCTCAGGAAAGTATATATGGTGCATACTGGGGTCAAAGGTCAATGAAAAGTCAATTAATGCTTTATAACTCTTCCATTATCTAAGTCATGACTTAAATAGACCATAGGATGTCGTAAATGCATTAAAAAAAGTTTTGTTCTTTCGTCCATCTTTTATATTATTATTTAGGCTTATTTACTTACACAAAAAATGTATTGATTAATAGAAATCATTGATTGATTTGACTTTTATAGCAGTTTTTTTTGTGGAATAACAGTTTGAGTAAGTCCGAACTTGATTTGGTTCATGCTTTGGTTGTAAAAGGCATTATGGGTAATTTTAAGCTTTTTGCATTACTTCCTGATTGTTTACTGATTTACTGCTGGTTATGTTGGAATGACAAACAGTTTTGGCTCAGTTTTACATTACACAGCGACCTTAAACAGGAATTAGTGTTGACAGGTTTACACGCTGCTTTAGGAAAGGTTTAACATTCGATTTATTATAAAGGACAATAAAATAACCATCAACCTTTGGACATTTTCAATCCACAATCTATTCTCTATCATGTCGACCCACCAACTTCCTTCACTCCACCAGTGGCTTTAAGCGTGGGCTTAGAAATATACAAGTAATTTGATTTAAAAAAAAAGTCTTAATCAGTCAAATGAGTTATTAAATGAAAGTTGAAAAACTTAAAATTGAATTTGATCAGATTGTTGTGTAAATCAAATTGTGACATTGAGAATGGCATTAAAATGGGGAGTTTAGCAGTGACTATAGGTCATCCATGAACGTATTTTTAAATATAAATAACAAAACTTAAATAAAACACAAGAACTAATGTTTAAACTTTCTGCCTAAAAGACAGTTTTCTGCATCAATTTGGCCTTTTTCTCTAAATATATTCGTTTTAAAGTAAACTTTGATTTCAATATGAACTTGAGATCTTTTTTTTGTCTCATCTGCCCATGATTCCTTGCTTTTCCTACCTGAGATACCTGAGGAACATTTTTTTTTGTTGAAATTGTTAACTGTGTCATCGTCTGGCCAGAGGTGGTTGCTATCTCTGCCTGTTATGAATGTATTTTTGCCTCCCCTTACCTCCCACTCATTCAGGCCCCTGCAGTGGATTTCTGGGAAAAATGGCCTCCGTCGTTTTCAGAAGCTTGAACAGTAATATAGCATGTGTCAGGAAATGGAAAACAAGGCTAAAAAATATGCAGCAAGAAGCAAACTGGTTAGAATGGATGGCTGAGCCTAAGGCTCGGCCTGTAGCTGTTAGCAAGGAAGGAAGTGACTCTAATAGCCCAGAATAGTGCCCCCCCTTCCTTTCTTTTCCTCCTACTGCTGTTCCCTCTAAACTACAATTTCACAGAGGTCTTGACTTCTTACTGCTTTTCTCCAATCTGCAAATGCAAGCAAATATAGGTCATTCACTGTAGCTTCGAAATCCACCTTGACCTCCACATTCTCCGAACTGTGCAGCAAGAGTTCATCCCTCCTACAAATATTCTGCTTCCATATCGCACAAAGACTGCCGATTCTTATTTATTTACTCACACTTTATAAAAGAGGCAATTATGCTAAAGCACCATGCTAAAGTGGCTTTTAGAGAGGTTACCTCCAGAGAGTTTTCTGCTCTCTAACAATGGCGAACTGTGGATTTTTTTCTTTTTTACTCCACTAAAAAAAGAAAAGCAAAAAAAAATCTGGTTTGGTCAAGAGTGCAATTTTATACTTTTTAATTTTCCCTCTCTGTGCTTTTTGCTCCTCAGGGTGTGAAAAGCGTTGGTGCCGTCAGTGGGCAGGTCCGCATGCCCGTGGTGCTCACACAGTCCATCAGACCACAAGGTGAGACGTCTGCAGGGCTTCTCAGTCCTGATAATCCAAGCGGTGGTACATTTGGCAAAAAAATAAACATCTACATAGGATGAAAGGTTTGAATATAGAAGAGAAAATACACCAAACCTTGCTGGAAGAGGCACTGAAACAGGCTAAACGTTAGATTGCTATCAGTCACACTGTGAATGTTCCCTCCGTGGTCTGGAAGATGCATAAACAGACAGGAGCCTTAGAGAGAACAGGTGCTTTTCCCCGTTTGGTTATTTAGTCTTCCCAAACATTTGCACTGCTGCTTACTCACACTGATTCACAACTGCGCTTCCCACAGAAGCCCACAAACATCGCCCCGACACCAGCCGGGTGGAACGCTCCCCTAAGAGAGCTGTGTTCTCTCCGGTGCTGTGTGTACGCAGCTGTACGCGTTTTTGCCCGAGTGTGTGTGTGATCGGAGGTGCATACAAATTTGATCTGCCCCCTTCCCGAAGATTGCCTGCGGTAAAAGATCTGTAGGTTGTTTTATGCCCATAAATTGGAATGCGGGGATAGTTCTAAAAATACTTTCCCGTGCCTCTCGGCGAGGAACATGCCTGTTAAAATCAAGTTTAAATTCACTCTGGCAGTCCTTGTGCCTCTCTGGAAAACGTGTCTCGGAGCGGGATGCGGTTTAGGAGTGCAAGGAGAGCCGGTGAAGCGCAGTGATATTGACAGAGCAACGCTCTGCACCCAACCTGGGGAGAGCGACACTGCCCCCCACCCATCTATCCCTGTGAGGATAAGAGAGACAGCTGAAGGTAGTAGTTCGACAGGAAGGCATTTGATGCAGATGGAAGGGGACATTTCAATGATAGCATCACTTCTTTCTTTAATTCTTGAGCGCTTTCCCCTTGTTTCATATGACTTCTCCTCAACAGGCGCAATGGGAAAAGGAGCCATCATCCAAACAGGCAGAAGTCCCATGGGCCTGCCTGCTCAGATCTGTGGAAATCAGAAAAACAAGCTCAACGACCCAGGGGGAGGCTCCTTCAGGTACAACTCCTCCTGTCAAGAGATTCGCTGTAAAACTCACGCACTTCTTAGCTGCAACCACTTGGGGGCAGCATTTTACCAAGAAGTCCATGCATGACTACAGGCTACACTCTTAGCTAAACCTGTGAGTGCTTTATACAGTTGCCCGCCTGGCCACCTGGCTGCCTGCCTTCTTGCCCGTCTGGTTGATCTGTGGCCCTTCTCACCGCAGCACTCTGCCAACCGATAGATCACCCCCACCCTCACCCTCCTTGTGTCAGTGTCACAACTCACTGGCAGGATTGCAAATGAGCAAAATCTTAATTTAGAAAAATGATAATTGTGTCCAGATGGTTGGAATTTCTGGATGCGTTTCTGAAAATACCTTTTGGTGGAGTCAAACATGCAGGGTTTCGCCTGCAGCTTTGCTCGCGCTCTCTCCAGTCTCCTCTCTGCTTCAGCGGGGCCTTTGTCTCAGAACATAAAAGGTTCATCGCCCACATGCTGGCCTTTGCGGTCTATGTTTTGTGTTCATCTTGTTACTTTGCGTTTGTGCACCGTTTACATTCTAGTGTGTTTGTGTGTGTCTTTGCATTGTAGCTTGTGTTTCTGTGTCCCTGCTTGAGTGCACATATGTTTATCTGAGAATGCTTTAATGGTGTTCATGTATGTAAATATCGACAGAGATGGGAGGGTTATGACGGCCTTGATGTGCCTGGGCTTTGGCAGTATGAGCCTGGGTCACATGGGCCAGTGGGTTCATTGTAATGGCCCCTGTCTCCTGAGGGAGGGCCCGGGGCTCTGATTGATAAACCGATAAATCTTTAGCAGCGTTGGTAATTAAGCTGTCAGACTGACGACCTTTTCCCCCCCTGCAGTGATCACAGGGACCTGCCACAAACGAACAAACTGAATTTAACATAAGCTGGATGACATGTTGCACCACCGTCCCAAAAGAAAACCTTTCAGCTTGTTGAATGCCATTCCAGCCTCTGAGTTTGTGTTGTGTCTACACAAAGTGAAATTCCAAACGTCTCTCTGAAAGCAATAATTATTTTTGATGAAATGTAGATGGTTAGCACGCACTTTCTAAACGTCCTTCTTTAACTAAAATCACACGATTTGATTGCTTTTTCTTTTCAAACAGAAAATAAAATAAGTAAATAATAGCATATACATGATACACAAAGTGATAAGGTGCTTATCAAAGGAGTGGGTAGTAGAAGAATTGAATTCCCACCCCCAGTCTGACAATATTTTATCTTGCATACATTTTGACATGTTGAACATATAATAATTATTTAAATAGACACAAATGAAAAAAACGAAAAAAAAAAAAACATCAAGTTACCAAAACAACATCATGAAGTCCTGATTTTCTGGACATTATCCTGTTAGGCCTCTTATGTTTCCAAAATGTCAGTTTCTTTGCTGTGACACAATCAGAGCCATATTACAAGCAGCATGACTGACTGTTCACTGCGTGTGTGTGTGGGCGCATTGTCAGGCTGCACTCTAATAACTTTTTAACAACAATTTTCTTTTCCAACAAGAATAGAAACAATATAATTGAGATAAAGGTAAAACAATTATAAAGCTCTATTATGTTTTACAGTGTCTATATTATGTTTATCAGTCAGAAATGAAAGAACAATTAAGAAAAACAAAGTAAACATTGAATTTTCTGTTTGTTTAGTTGCAGCTATGACACATTGAACTATGCTTGAAGGTTTTGGAACAATGGTATAAATGCTCAGTTTATTTAAAGTTATCACAGACGGCTATAGTCTTTACACCAATTCCTTATTTCTCCTCTTTGACTGCGTTGTTCCATTTTAGAGGAGGAAGGTGATGTACAGGATATATTAAAGAACAAGCGGTAGGGTCAACCGTATGATAGTCACTGTGTCACAGGGAATGGACAGCTCCACATCATTCATCCCAACAAGTAGAATCCAGTCAGAAGGATTTCTAGGGCAGCACTTTAGATTATCTGCAATACAAAGTGCTTTTCCAAAAATGACACATCACACACACATCATATACAATTTAGTGTTAAAAAACACAAAAATGACCATGAAATGCATAAAGAAATGCTGCTAAACTGGAAGAAACACAGCAGTTGAAATTATTTAATTCAATAAAATACATTTAAAAAGTTGGTTTAATCATGTAAAACGAGTGACGAGATGATCTCTTTTTCACAAAAGGATCAGTTTTAGGCTCCAGCAAAACTCATACTTGCGTTCTCAGCTCAGTGATTCCCTTTATTGTTGTCTCAAACTTGTTCAGACCAACTGTGACCCCATTATCCCCATTAACTGTACAAGAGAACTGGACCAAGTGAGTGTGACATCACCCATGGAAAACCTTTGGCTCCAATGAAATGAAGTCAATTCTGTTGCTATTCTTTTGCTACATGGACGCCACCATGTTGGAGCCAGATGACATCAGTAAGCAGTGATTGGTCGGATTCGGTCTGAGTCAACATTACTACGGTAATCAATTTCCCCAATCAGGAGTGAACCTGTTGGAAGTCCTTACCCCTTGAAAGTGGGTGTGGGAGAATTTGTCAATGAAAAACTTCAAATGTTCGACGTGAGACCGCCTACTTTTATTGAGGCCTCTGATTGGCCAGTTTATTACTTAGATAACATACAAAAGATAATGAAAAGAAAATTAGGATTAGCAAGAACAAAAAGGTAGCAAAGCAAGGATAGTTATTTTGACTAATAGAATGACTGAGTAATAGCTGTTTATTTCTCAATAGAAGTCTACGGGATATATAGTTATATTTAGTCAACGATTATATTTCTTTTCTGTCAAACACAGTGCTGATGTGCAGCAAAGGTGCAACAGTCCATCAATGAACGTAAGAGCACAAGTGATGTTCTCAGTTGTTGTAACTTCCCTGCCAAAAAATCCATGCCGACAATATCAGAATCCAGCTAAACTTTCTAAAGCTTCAAAACTCAAACATTTAAAATGTGTTTCTTAAGATTTGAGTTGAATGTTGGCGAGATTTTTTCAGTTCTGAAGTCTTACTCAATATTAATTTTAAAAGTTGTTAGTGTTGATCTTAAACTGGGATTTTACCTAATCCAAATTAAAGGAAAATAAATTAGAAATTAAAAAAAAAAAAAATTCTCTTCTTATAAGTGAAAAGATCTGCCATTGGAACTAGTAGAATTTGTCTTGATAATATGTCTTCAAATACATTGTGATGTCTTGCTCTTTTAAGACAAGATTTAATCTTAAAATTAGTTGTTGATACTGTTATTGAAGTCTGTAACTCTGATGATTGAAAATAGGATAGTAAAATAAGTGTGTATTGATAAAATAAAATTGTTTTATATCTTTAAAGTGGGCACATTTATATACCTGCATACATGCTTATACTTTTCCCCCAAAATATCCCGTTTTAAGCGCTACAACAATACGTCTATCCTTATCACGAGAGCAATCAAAATAAGACTAGAATTACACATTTGATTTAAATTAAATGTAAATTATGATTCAGATATTACTTAAAATAAGATGTCTTGAGGATCTAATGACTCAAGGTAGTCTAGATTTATCGTCTTAAAATAAGTCAGTACATCTTACTGAAAGGATTTCTAGGTAGTTTTGTCTTATATCAAGTGTGAAAATGTTTTTTAACTAGAAACTAGGCAAAAATACTTGATGAGATTTTGGGTTTACGCAGTGTAAAAGTAATTTTTATTTTAAAGTTTTTTTTTTCTTTTTGGATAGACAAATAATAATCTGTTGGACTCCGGCAGGACAGCACTTTATCGCCGGTTGTGTTCATAATTTTTAAGGACAGAATTTCTAGGTACAGCCAGGGGGCACAGAGGGTCTGGTTTGGGGACCACAGGACTTCCTCTTTGCTCTTTGGAGATGATGTTGTCCTGTTGGTTTGCGACCAAGAGTGAAGTGGCGGTGATGACGGTCAGCACAGCCAAGTGGCTCTTGAGAAAGGTAGTGTGCCTCCTGGCTCGTTTGGGTGCCTTCCTGGGAAGGTGTTACAGGCAAGTCCCACTGGGTAGTGGCTCTGGGGAAGACCCAGGACATGCTGACGAGACTACGTCTCTTGACTTGACTGGCCTTGAACGTCTCAGGGAGAGGGAAGTCTGAGCAGTTTTGCTTAGACTGCTTCCCCCGCGACCCAGTCCCGGATGAGTAGAAGAACATGGATAGATAGATATCAATAAATAAATAAAAAAAAAAGAAATAAAATACTTTTCCAAAAGTATTTTAAAATTCCGATAACATTTATGTCAGTAAAGGTTTATTTAATTAAAAAAAAGTTATGATTATATTAGTAAAACTTGTGGATGAAGCAACTTGTATGCAACAAGTCATCATCTGGCCGTTGCTCAGTCAGTCACCCAGCCGGCTGTGTTCAGCTGCAGTCTGGGACTGATGTGTGTGTGGCTGTCACTCTAAACCACTGGTCCCAGCGGGCCAGCTGTAGCACAGACGCACACATTCTCACTGCAGGGCTTGTGGGGTTTCCAATGCAGCGGCAGCCTTCTGTGTAAGTGCTTGTGTTGGTGTTTGCGTGTGGTTTACTGTACAGAGTGAAAGCAGCTGTCTCGATGCCCTCCTCCTCCCCTCTCCCCGATCTCTCTGTAAACACTCAACATCCGCTGTAATCACTGGCAAACCAACCGAGGCCCTCAGCCCTCTGCCAACCGCTGAGCTCAGCCTCAGTCCTGTTGATCCAACCCTGTGCTACATGGTGGACACACACCAACAAACAAACACTGGCATCGCTGCAAAGAAGAGTTCACACAGACACATGTGGAAAAAACAGAGCAAAGGGTTTGGTTTTCACAACAATTCAGCCAGTTGGATTTTTCTTTCATCTTGCATCTGCTGGTACATCCTTAGTTGCTCTGAAAATTGCTATGTCATGTGCAATTTTTGCTAACAAAGTCGCGGTGAGTAAAATGTAACTCACATTTTGCTTTAAAGACCCACTCCAATCATCATTTGAGCTATTTTACCCAATAAGAACCCATGGTGACATCAGTGAAAAAGAACAATATAAGGAATGGATTCCCTGCTCCACTTGGTTTGTGGTTAAATACACATCATTTTATTTTTGAGAAAAAATGGATCTGGGTTAAGCATTCCCAGTGCTCTTTTACTTGTTATTTTGCAGTTTTTAGCCAAAAACAAAAAACAAAAAACGGTGTCATTTTTTAGGACATAGTCTCTGCAGAGTGGCAGGACGTAGAAATTTGCTTCTGAGTTGTGGGCAGGATTGTTGGTGCAGAGCAGCTCGCCCCCTTTCCTCTGCCCGATGCAGAGCAGAGCAGAACAAGGAGCCTGTGGCCCACCGAGCGTATTTTCTACGTCACAACAGAGTGTAAGTTCTTTTTTAAGCGGTATTCTTTCATCTGCTCCCAATTCTCAACGATTTGAATAAATAAAAACTCAGTAACGCAATTTTAAGCTTAGTTTTCTTTAGATATGTCCTCCATTATCAGAAAATGGGACTTTTTTAAAGTTACTGAAAATAGTTGAAGCAGGGGTTTCAGAAACAAGGAAGGTATAGGATTAGATTGTTGTCTCTCAGAACTGTGTATCTCTGTGAATCCCTCTCAGAGCCTCCAGCTCATTTAACCAGTGAAGTATACACCCAACAGAGTGAGTTATTTGCAGTCACCCATCAAACATCTCAGCTTCTCTTCAGCCTCTCCAGCCACCAGTAGGATCATCAGCACACCCTGAATATCCAGTGTGCTCTTGGACCTCGGTGCACGTCTCTCATCACAGGAGCGGCAACATGCAAGGCTCGGGTGTTAGTCACAGGAATCAATCAGGGCCCCCTGCCAGGACACCGAGACCTCTACCCACAGGCCTGTGGACGGGGGTGGTGGTAGTTGGGGGATGTAGAAGGTAGCATTAGCGCCATACATTTATTTTCCTCCCAACACACAAACCATCTAAAGGGCAGGTGCAGTCCTCAAAGCACCCATGGCATGCCCTCGCTGAAACAGGACTTGATATGGAAACGACATGCATATGTATTCATGTGGCCCCCGGCTCCGTGTCCCCCAAGGCGGCCCAAACCAATAACTGAGAGGCCGCTCTTTAGCTCCTGTGCAAGCTAATTACATCTTTGCTTTATTAGTGCACAGGCACAGCCAGGAATGTTTTGCATTTCATATTTCATCCCCTCCTTTTAATGTCAGACCTGTCGATGGCGCTCTCATTTGATTTGAAGTGCAGTGATGCCAAAGAGCCCTGGAACCTGACTGCTGAAGACAAAGAGAGCAGCAGCGTTCTTGGATCTTGGACAGGGATTTTTCACTGCACTTTTTATCTACTAACACAAAATTAAAAGAATATAGATCCAAGTAAAGTAGCATAAATTAAAAAAAAAGAATGAATGTAAGGGAAACAAGGGCCTATATCATGCTTTTCTTAAGCCTTTTAGAGTAAACTATATCCACGTAGATGACAATACTTTGGGACACTAAAGAAACACATTTTTTAAAATCAAACACGAGTTATTTTTGTTGCTTATTTTCCTACCCGGAGTAAGACGGCTCGATCTCTGTGGCACCGACTTTCGCTTCTTTCTGGTGCCGCCCATCTCATGACGTCAACCTAGAGCCGGCCTCTGCAGCGTGTCTGCATCTCGCCCATGAAAACAAACCAACTATGAACTTTTGCAAAGATGGATGTGCATTTAATACATATAAAATAAAAGCGTCTTGCCGATGTGGAGAAAATGGGTGTTTGTGTTGAGCCTTGGGGCGGTGCTGGCAAGGCAGACTCCTCCTGGAAGGGGCTGTTCCTCACTTTGTTATGTCACAAAATGTGGACTCGCTTGTTTTTTTTTATGGGTTGGGAGTGGCTGAAGCTCAGCGCGAAGGGTTATAGAGGAACTCTGAGAAATGCGTGAATGAATCAAAATACTTCGTTGGGGTTGTTTTTCATGAGGCATTAATATTATAATACACTTAAAAGCTCTAAAAAGTTAGTTTGCACCAAACTGGCCCTTTGATTTGTGGATTTATTTACTTCACGTGTCCAAATATATATATATATATTTTTTTTTTTCTATATTTACTTTTTTTGTTGCTTTTAGGCGTTTTTCCATTTAGCTTTTACTTTTTTGTGTTGCTTTTGCTAACGCCGGTAGCCGACTATTTCATGCCTTCTAACTGTGTCAAATAAAAAGTATAGTGTTCAATTTGTCAAAACATTTTGGGAAAATACAGTTATTTTTTACAACCATTTTTCTGAATTGGCTTGGTCACAGATTAATTTTGAGTCTTTAAATTACATGTTTATAATTTAATTAAATATACTTTTGGCTCGATGTGAAAAAATAAGCTCAAACTCCTAATTATCACCAAGTGCTGAATTGCTAAACTGAGGGTAAAGAAACTTAATTGCTTGTATTCTTTGACACATATGATGATTTTTAGGGAGGTCGAGTTATTTTTGCAGACTTGGTGAGAGCCTGAGGTGAAGCACATGGCGTAGTCCTACACATGTATTACTGTTTCCTTTACCTGTATACTTTCTACATATGAAGGTTTAATTAGAGTTCTGGTGGAAAGAAACAGAGAAAAGAGAATATAGAGGTATACAAGGTTCAGGCAGCTTCTCTAATTGTCTTTGTCAACCTCCTGCTGTGGTGTCAAGTTTCATATCGGCTCTCTGTGGCCGCACCGAGGAGCAGTAGGGCCTCAACGGGGTAGATCTGGCTGACTGTGTGTGCCTCGGCTCCCAGAAGCCTGGATTAAAGTCACGGCCTCATTCTGCACTCATGTAAACACAAAATAACAACAACAAAGACACATAAGCTCTGCTCCTACAGCTGTTTTATGAACATAGAAAACTGTGTTCTTTGTAGTTGATGTTTTTCTTTTGGTTAAACCCACCTAGAACTTTTTAATTTTTTTTTAATTTTAGTCTGGTCCTATAGACACTTATCAACAAATTTGGTATTTAAATTCTAAATCTTTTCTTCCAATCCATGTTAGTTAGACAACTTATAATTGCTCCCTTAAATGGAAGTTCTTTGCGACAGTCAGGTCAGTTATGTGTAGTAAAAATAATAATCTGGGATAAAATAAAACGACTTCCGACTTTATGAAGCCAACTTTACACCTGTAAGAAATCCCAATGATTTTAAGGAAACGCAACCTCCATGTTCACCAGAACAGTGAGAATATTACCAAGCAAAGCTTCTTTAAAGGAGTTTTACTCTTCTTTTCAAATTCATACTTTAACTGACATTATTTTGCAGTTATGACTAGCCTTTAAAACTCTGTAAAAGAAAACCCAAACAAAAGATGATAAAATATGATGCATAACAAAAAAAAACCAAACACAAAAAAAACATGAGGCCAAAGACGCATCCAAAAAAAATGATTTGATCAAATACAAGTTGACACTGATTACATTCATAACAAACTCTGGGTCACCTAAACCATGCCTCAGAAATTGTTTTATCAAAAGTTAAGTTTGAAGTAGAAAGTGTTTCTCTGTTCCAAACTGAAGCAGGAAGCAGGTCTCACAGAAAAAAATGATGTCATTTCCTCAGATAATACTGAGGCATCTGAAGCACCCATTAGGAATATCTAATGTTTTCAAGAAATGTTTGTGACACTTATCTGCTTGGTTTCATTCCTGTTGTGTTTAATAGATCCCTTCTGTACTACTCTATGAATGGCATCTGTACTTGTAACTATGGAAAGATGAGGCCTAAAAATTGGATCCAGTACTGTGAGGGCAGCATTATTATTATATATCAGCAGCTGGATGGGCTCCACCATCCCTGAATGAGAAAACAGCTGGTTTAGTGGATGGATGGACGGATGGATGGACGGATGAATGGATGGATGGACGGATGGATGCATGGGTGAAACACACTTTTCACAACATCTTGACTTTGGCAGAAGAGAGAAGATCAATACAGTAATGGATAATTTTAAATACTCTCCTGTTTCATGATTTCCTTTCTTTGTGTCTTTGATGTCAAGAATCCCAATGAAGTATTGATAAAAGCAAGTGACAGAAGTTGTTTTTTTGCTATAAACTTATTTTTCTTGATTGTCCCTGGACAAGACACTGAACCCCAGATTTCTCCTGGTGGTTATAGGTCAGCATGAGTATTCTGAGCCGGCATCAGTGTGTGAATGTGTGTGTGTGCATGAGTGAATGGGACTGTAAAGCACTTTGAGCATAAAGCAAGGTAGAAATTAGTATATGCAAATTACCATTTGTAACTGAGTTTAAACCTTGTTCTTGTTTCAGAGATGATGATGACATCAACGACGTGGCTTCCATGGCCGGGGTAAATCTGAACGAAGAGAGTGCGCGAATACTGGCGACCAACTCGGAGCTGGTGGGAACTCAGATCCGCTCCTGTAAAGACGAGGCTTTCCTCCATCCAGGCCTGCTGCACCGACGAATCCTGGAAACTGGTGAGACATGGCTACCGCATGCTCTGTGGAATGCATCTCTGAGCTATTAACTCTCTAGTTTTAAAGCTGCACTCAAAGGCTCCGAAGCTGAAGTTGTGTTGTTGGAGTGTTTGTGTGTGAAGAATGTTTTTTCTGCATTGATTCTGTCATGATGGACTCCTTTCATTATTTTTTTTTCTGTGACTTAGACTGTAGCTTCTTTGTTTGGCCTTGGTTTAAATGTGAGCCTCTTAACAATTCCTTCACCTCCTTTAATAAATTCTTCAGTGGCTGTCTGAACTTACTGGACCTCAGGCACACGCATAAATACTTAATAGGTTTGTCTTTTGAAGGCTGGCTGTCAGATTGTCCTCTGGACTGAAGGAACCGAGTTTAAAGGGAATCTAAGTTAGCAGTGAAGTTTTGCTTTTGTCTTCTCGGTGGATCTTGACACTCTGATACACTGTGTTGCATGCGCCCATGGATGCAGGTGGAGATATCTTGTTTTTTTTGTCCTCAAAATCATGGGAGGGATTGTGTTTTTGTTGTTTCCGCTTGCGACCAACAGCCAGCCTTCATAAAAGTTTCTAGTTTACTGTGGAAACGTATTACAAATTTCTCAAAGTAAAAGTGTTTCCCAGCATCTCCTGTTCATTGGATCAAAAAGAACAAAAAAACAACAACAACAACACACACACACACAATGTAATTTCTTGAGATGGGGAACCGAGTGCCCCCATCTTGTTTCATCTCAATTAAAGTATCTTTAGTGTAGCATGGAGGCCTGCAGGTCATGTTGTGTTACATGGACTCTTAGCATGGTTGTTATCCTGTCACCTTGGGGTAAGGGGGTTGTTTAAAAATATAAATCTTTCCTTAAGGGAGCACACAGCTTGGTGCAGGGCAGGAGGCTAGGGTGCCCCCTGCTGGGGAAGTGGCATTTGTGCAGCTTTGTTGTGTCAGTGATTGGCCTCTCCACACTCGCAGCTGACAGCGGTCCGAGGGAGGCTCTCCTGGCCTGCCAGCTCCACTCAATCAGGGGAGCTTGGCCTTCTCTCTTCTCTATAGAAGCACTGTTTAGACGTCACACTGCTTCATGATTTAGCACTAAAACTTCTCTTTGACCTTTTTTGACCTGCCATTGTTTCCATAACATCATGGCTGCCATTACTTTTTCATTCTTTTCCTAATTTCCAACACCCTTTTCTGGCTTTGTCTGTTCTTCAAGTCTTTGGGCGTCCTTTGTCTTCCACTTTCACAAACAGCCCCTGAAAACAAACACTTGTGACCAGCTTAACTCCCAAGCCTCTCTCCTCCTTCCCTTCATTACTCTCCAGGCTTGTCCTTGAGCTTGAAGGGAACTGCAAAGTTGTGAAGCAGAAATCCACCCACCCATCTCAGGAACTAGAACACAGACTCAGCTGGAGTTCTCTAGAAAGGCACCTCAAAGTAATGATAGTTCTTTTTTGTACCTTGCAGGCCCACACACACATACATGCGCACATGTAAAAAAAGTGAAGTCACCAAAAATATGGCCTTAAACGTAGTCAAAGTTTCACCCAAGTTCTGCAATAAGGTAGTGTGAGGGACTAAACATATTCTAATATTTTTCTCCCAAAAACGGTTTACATAAATACATTTCTGTAATATTTTGGAAGGAAAAAAGTATCAGCAGGCTTAGGTCTTGGTGTTGCATTACGTTTCAAAGCACAGGTTATTTAGGAATTTCAGGCATAGATATATAACACTGGATGGATAATCTCTGATGTGGATTCTGAATGGAGAAAATTAAGCCTAAAGTGGGACGGGCACATTGATTTTAGTTTCCCAAACAAAAAATGGCATTTAGATGAGGAAAAATAAAGTTGTGAGCTTCTGTCAATCAACAAACTGTTCAACAAATGTAGATGTTTGAACAAAATAGTTGTTAAAAAACAGAAATATAGAATCTCCAGGGGTTCAAAATATCAATCATACTCTTAAAAATATCAAACCTCTTGTTTTGAATTTGTTTTTACCACATTTAAGGTTGACATACAAAATTAATGCACACAAATGAAATGAAAATCTATAAATAAAAATAAAGAAGTTTGAATTTACTTTACTGTTAGACCCACGCACTTACTAAATGATTATTTGCCCTGAGACCAGAAGATTATGGATTTAAATTAACAGTCGGGTCAAACAAGGTCTCTAAAAATGGGACCCAACGCCCCCCTGCTTGCCACGTAGCATCAAGGGTTAGATTGAAGGGGTTAAACCATCAACTGGTTCGAAACTATGACTGTGACTCATGGGATCACTTCAAGGGGAGAATTAGTTGGGAAGAATGGATGAAACACATTTTTAACACTCAGAATTTTATATCTGTGAGGACACGCTAATCCAGGATAATTCCATAGCAGAAATCTTTTTCAAAAACTGTCCTTTAGTCTTAGTTTTTAGGGTTAGCAACATTTTCGGTTTTCCTCTATCTGCTGGGGTCCTGGCTACCATTGCTGCCGTTTTACGTGTGTTAGTCTGAATGCATAAGTATGCATGTGTGAACGGTAGTTGTATTGTGTACATGTTGACATGTTTACGTGTGAAGTTTTTTGGAGCCAACAGGTATGTTTGTAGCATTTGTGTGTGTGTGTGGATGGGCCCCGCCCCTTTTTATTACACATCTACATCTAACAGTTATGATTATAAACTTCCAGCAACTTGTTGCTTGTTGCTAACATGAGGCTTTATGATTCCCCCCCCCTTTTATAATCACCCTCCTATCCCCCCTCTCTCTAACATCCCTCCATCTTCTTTCCTCTCCTTCTTTTCTGTTCGGTCCAACAAAAAAACGCTCACAAATATAATCAACACAAATAAAGTTTATTCTAAATGACAACAGGGGTTTATTCAAATAAACACCTTGTGTGCCAGAAGATCTAGAACCCCATGTTGTAACAGTGAAACATGTCCAACAGAAAAAGGCCTTCAGATCTCCTCTGTTTGCTCAGCTGTTGGACAGGACAAGCTAAAAAGGAATTCCGAGCACCAGTATAACTAGTTCATTAAAAACCTTTGAGAAAGACTTGCAACCCTCAGTTGCTCCCTGGGACTGTTACCTGGAGATGAACACTGCTCCTGTTGGATCAGAATAGCTCCAAAGCAGAAAATGAATTTCCCCTTAAGGGAAACATGAAATGTATATACGGTAAATAAATTGGTACCATCGTATCCACAATGAGGAATGGCATGACCATGCTGTTTCATAATTTTTCTCACCCACGTTTTGTTTGTTTATATGTCATGTAGTTCTTGATTACAGGAGGGATAAACACAAACAAAAGTCTTCCAGAAACTGCAACAAAGTCTCTTCTCCTGATGTAGCTGTTTTGCAAAAAGATTTTTTTTCCCCCCAAAAAATCTAAAAAGGGACCCGCAGTGGAGAAAAGTCTCTTAAAACTATACTGCAAAAACAAAAATTCTTAAAACTTGAAACATTGTCTTTAAATAAGCAAAGTAATCTGTCAACTGGGTAACAAAAATTGTCCTATCAAAAATGATTAAAATAAATTCCAGTCACCTCTTCTGTGACCACGATTATTTTGCTATTGGAAACTTTTCCTAATAAGATTATTATTCTTGAATGACAGCAAATAGGACCTTACTTTCTTAAGAACCAGTTTTTTCAGTGTAGTTGGATCAAAATACAATGATGAGAGTAATTTTATTGACAGAAATAGATGATAAGATGCGGAAACCTGCACAAATACACAGAAGTGGCAATAGCAAAAAAAAACAAAAAACATTAATATAGCATATTTTGTGAGAAACACATACATGCTTGGTTTTTAACCCTTAACTATTTATGGTACTGTCTGTAAATTGGCCTAATATACTTACTTTCTTGAGACACTCCTTCTGCCTAGTTTTTCAATGTTTTCCTCATAAACATGACCAAAATGCACAATTTCCTTGACCATACTGCTACAATTTTCAGTTACTAACAGTAGCATCATGTCTGCTTACTTGATCAGTTTATACTTTTTTAGTGATTGAGTGTTTGTGTGTGCATTTCGCTTACAGCTAAGAAGTTTGGAGTGACAGACGTTCCCGTGGAGGCGGTGACGTTCATCTCGCACGCCACGCAGTCACGACTACGGACTATGGTGGAAAAAATTTCCATCATTGCGCAGCACAGACTGGATTCCTGTAAGGTGAGCACACACACGGGTCAAATAAGAAGTATTGATTGCATCACCTCTAAATGCAAAAAGCGTGTTTTGCTTGTAACTGATTATACGGTCGTTCATCCCTTAGAGATTTTGAATTCCCACAAATGTTGTCTGGAGTCACAAGCTTCTGCTTAACATACTCTAACTAAACAGGTTTGAGGTACAGATCAATGTTTTTTTTATTTTATTCAGACAGAATAAAAAGCTTGATGTGTTATGGATAACAGCACAGTTTAATTTATAAATAATAAGATTCATCAGCTGTTTTTACAAGGAGTTTACTCAAAATTTCTCTCTTCTTTTTTGGAGGTACAGCCTTTGGGTCAGGATGTGTTAATATTCTGATAGAATAACTATAATGAAATAAATACACAAGAAAGAAGCACAGAAGCAAATAGGGCTTAGGTTGGTGGTGTGGTACAGGTATAAACCAAGATTTTACATAAGTTAGTTATTCAAAAACATCACCTGCCTTTGGCGGTTTGGCTTCAGCTCAGAGTACTTACTGTTGCAATGTGTTTATCAAAAAAGATACATATATGCTCCTGACTGCCCAGATGATGCAAAAAAATATATTTAATTCAACTTTGTCTTTTATTGACACCTTGGAATCTTGTTGGTGTTGAAGTGGATCAACATGTAGAGCTCAACTGGCCCACAATACATTTGTCAAATTCATCTCCGCTGCCTATTTTTGGTGCGCGTCAAATCTATTTTTAAATAAATGTGTTCATAAACTAGACGCTCCTATCGTGCAGAGAGAAGCTGCTGTCTGACTTTTTTAGCCTCATCACTACATGGAGGCTTTGACTTTATATTTTATAATGCACGGAAGATATTGAGGGATTACGTTTATTTATTTTGAAGGGAGCCGGTTTAGCTCGTGCTGGTTTGTGGTGCCTTCCATCCATGAAACCCAGGTTCAACTCCGGGCTGCTCCCTGTTCCCCTCTCTACTTCTATGCCGGTCCCAAGCCCGGTGGCTTTGAGAGGGTTGCGTCAGGAAGGGCATCCGGCGTAAAACATTGTCAAGTTTACCATGCGACTCGTTCGCTGTGGCGACCCCGGGTGGGAAAAGCCGAAAGAGAAACCAACGTTTATTTATTTTGAAGTGCCCCAAAAAAACATTGATAATCACGTCTCCATTTCTGGGTTCATGAGATTGTTCAGTCTTTTTTTTTTTTTCTTACGTGATCATTACCTTGTAAAATGCAGGAGTTGCATCTGAACTACGGTGTATTTAGCTGTTCTTCCGTCTCTCTGTGACCCAGTTTGATGACTTGCTGTCCCGCATTAGTCCAAGGAGAGAAAAAATAAAAACAATGATAATAATAATAATAACATCTCAATGCAAATACGAAAAACATCGTAACGTTCAGGAGAACAATCAGATTCCCCTCAATGTTTGGTTTGGACAGCGCTTCGTCTTCTGCGTTGGTGTCAGCAGCAAATACTGATACATGCACCTACAGTACCCTCTAGCTGTTGTTAGTGGGAAATTACCGCTAAAGGCCAACTGTGGTTGTTAGTGGGAAAATAATAAAAAATATTAGCCTATTTGTCGCTATAAGTCCTATAAGTCGCTTCTGAGTATTAGTCGGAGCACTGGCCAATCTATAAAAAAAACGGCGACGTATACTCCGGAAAATACGGTATATACATTTTTTTCTAAATAGTTTGTCTTGAAGGCTATTTTAGGAGCAAAATAAAGGTAGATGTGTGTTTTTTATACTCATTATCATTGAATAAATAACAATTAAATAGAATATTCAGTGATCTTGTACCTAGCAGTGAGGTACAAATTGTAATTGGGTTTGAAAGCAGTGAAATGAGGGAACAGAACATTGCCTTTGCAGCACTTTAAATGCAATGGCACAAACTATTTCACATAAGTCACTTGCACGCATTTACTACAAATATAAACATGTAAAAGTTAATATTGGAACTTTTTTAAGCCCCGAAGTTGCTACAGAAACACAAGCTTTAATTTGTGTTAGTCAGTCAAAATCCACACCTTTTTTTTATTGCTTGTGACTTTACCTTTTGTAGTCATTGAATTTAAATATGTAACCACATTTAATTGGTCTGCATCTTTGAGTTCCTATTAGAAGTCGGGGAAACTTTGAAAAGGTGTTTTTCTTGATGCCAGGAAGCGAAGAGGAGGAGGAAGCCATGCCATAGCTGTCCCCATCTTGTTTTGTTCCTTTTCTTTCCGTTCTCTCTGCTGGTTTTTGTGGTTTTCTAAATGAGGTGTGTTCCAGAGAGGCATGAAGCTCTGTGAAGCCACTCTGTTGACATCAGCGGGGAAAAAAAAAAAGGAAAAAGACGCAGAATGAGGGAAAAGATGGAAAGACAAAGCGGCCTTAAAGAGCAGCCGGGCTTCGGCAGGAGCGGCAGCAGGAGTGCCGGCTCAGCGCTGCAACAAAGAGGAGGGGGGCTGCATGACAGAGGCAGAGCGGGGTGGTGCAGGGGGGTTGCTGGTGAAAAGCCCCCTCTGATGTGTCTTTGTGCTCCGTGCAACTCAACTCCTCTCATCCACAAACGAAAGCGTTCGCACATATGGAAAAGTAGAAGAGGATGATAAAGAAATCAAATGAAAGACGATAACAGAGCGGCATCAGAGTCGCACACAAACATGAGAAATAAGTCATTATACTATTAACTTTTGATGACCTACAAAAGTTGTTTTTACACTTGGCTCTCCTTTTCCCACAAGGGAGTCAATTTGACACGTGCAAAGAAAAGGGAAGTCTGCAAACACATGAAATCTGCAAATAGAAAACTTTGTTGACGTGTGTTGATTTGTTCAAAACGAGCGCAGTTTGAAAGGTGCACTTTGGGGGCCAATATATTTAAATTAATCATAATTTGATGCTTGAACATGTTTTTTTTTCTTTCCATCAATCGTAACCATCTTTTAACAAACAAACCTATTGTTTGTGCTCGATTTTCCATTATTTTAAATTCAAAGTTATGATTTTGAAATGGAAAAATTGGATTGGAGTGCAGCGTTTGACTCACCTTGTGTAAAAGAGGTTTTTCTTTTAGGTTTCTACAAAAATATAGAAAATAATTACCGTGTTTTGACAAAAAAGATATGGAGCGTAAATCTTCCCCCACATTTCCAGAGCTAAACAGCAACATTTCAAATCCAGTAGATAATGCAGGTCGAAAATCAAGGGGTATGTTTCATTAATAAAAGTTAAAAAACAAACCTCAGAAATAACACTTAGGCCCGGTGTTTACTTTATAGCAATCGGCCATCGCATCAATCGTATTGCATCCCTATCGCAAGCTGCAGTCTAGTTCATATTAAGGTTTTGGTTGAGGCTGTTTGTGATAACTGCATCAACCTCTGAGTGCTGTTTATTCTTTTCCAGCCCGATGTGGTGATTTTCTCCTGCATTTCATTGGTTTGGTATTTTATTTATTGTGATATTTAGGGATCTTGAGGGATCTATAAGATTTATCAACCTTTCAAAACAAAACTAAAAACAAATCTCTTCCAAATGGCCTATTCACTTCAACAGGAACTTTTTCATGTTTTTAATAAATTTTAGTTAAATGTGTATGTATTTAAGTGTTTTAACTGTTTATTGTAATTTATATACTGTATCTATGTTGTACGGTGACCTTGAGCGCTCAGAAAGGCGCCTTATAAATAAAATGTATTATTATTAAATATTATTATTATTTTGTTCTTTCACACGTTTCTGAAGATGCTGATATTTATATAAATAAGTTTGTGGTTAATTAACGGTGCAAAGAAAGAAAGGTAGCTGGACTTTTTTTTTTTGTATTTCAAAAGCATTAATATACCGAATAACTATTAATTTAAAAAAAAAATCAAATTTTTAATCATTTGCCACCTATTTCATATCTTCATTGAGTAGCCGAAGTTATAGATGCATTAGAAAGTAAATATGCAGTGAATTTTTTTTTTTTTTTTTTTATCTTTTTGGACCTGAGTCAGTATGAAATGATTTAAAATGCAGTCATAGTGGCTTTGCCTTAAAAATCCTGGGAGGTGGAAATGCCATTTCTCTGGATCAAGTCTACTCTTTGCACCAGGTTGAACGGTGCAAAATGCATGCGGCTGTACTAGGGTTGTGTCACATTTCGCAGCGATTGGTTCGATTCCATTCTGATGGCCTTGCGACCAGTGTGACCCGAACAGTTACAAATCGCTAAGACGTATAACCTGGCCTAACAATGCTTTGTAACTGTCACTTTGAGGTATGCAGGTCAATGTCTCAAAGTCCAGCAGCAACTACTTTTTTAGCATAATTGTTTCCAAAACCTGTCGCACATCAATGTAAAAAATTCAAGTATTTTTATCTTGACTCAAAATTATGGAGAACAATTTTTTTTAATCAACCTACTGAGTCATTTTCCTAAGCCCAAACTTTTTCTGGTTTATTCTTTTTCTCAGTTTAAATAAAAGTCATGAGTTTCTTGTGCTAGAAAAGAGCCAAAACCTTCAAACATAAACCGTCAGAAGTGGTCGTCTTTCTGCTGCCATCACTGCAGTCAGTTTTTCCCTCTCTGTGTTGTCAGGACGACGAGTACTACGAGCAGTCTACAGACGTTCGCTCGCAGCTTCGCTTCTTCGAGCAGCTGGAGAGAATCGAGAAGCAGAGGAAGGACGAACAGGAGAGAGAGATCCTTTTGAAGGCTGCTAAAGTAAGTTTACTGCCACCTCACCATCCAGCCGTGTGTGGGTGGCTGGAAGGAAAAAAGTTGGGTTACTGTTGGTTAGGTCAATGCATTAGCTGACCTCTAAGGTGACCGACTGCCCCTTTTGGACTCTTTCTATGGATCTGTGAATTTAGAAACAGCAGCTGAAGTTCTGCTGAAAGGTAGACAAAATAGGAAATACCATAAAAAAACATATTTAACATGTTTTTTTTTTGTCACCAAAGTACTTAAACCAAAAAACTTGGAGACAAAAATACACTTATTCAAGTTTTTTTTGATTGTGTAGCTAAATAAGTTTTTATGGCTCAATGTAAACTTGTTACCTTAAGCTGGAGCTCTTTCTGGTCACAACTATTTTTGATTTATTCTTGTACAGTCGTAACCCTTGTGCTATCCTAGGCACTTTAACGTTGGGAGTTGGGTCATCTAGACCCACTAGACAGTGCTCTGAACCTTTTTTCTTCAATGATTTGTGAACCTCAGTGGTGTCCATGGATTACATGAAATCTTTCCACCTTTATCCACCTCTGTCATGGTAGGGAGAACACGTCAGTGTAAGGATCGGGTCATCTGGACCCCATAGGATAGCACAAGGGTTAAAAAGACCTTTATTATTGATTTACCAGATGCACCATTAGCATCCGTTTTATAAAATCATAAAATTCAGAACACAAATTCTTTTGTTCTGTTAAATTAAAGAAAGAACTCACTCAATACCTGGCACAGGACGTGGTATTTATCACACTAATAATAAACTTCAAACCATAATTAAGGGTTGATTTCACTTTAAAAAATGGATTTTACAGTTGGATTTATGCTGTCGCCACACTGCATCTCATTTAGATGCTGAAAGACGCATAATGTTAACACATCCATTAGCTATTGAATGCATTTTCAGAAAATGAAAAGGCAACTGTGAAAAAGTCTCTGTTTGTGTGACAGTGTGAATAAAATATTAATTCAGAATATTATTTAAACTGCTATTTTACTGTAAAATTTCACAGATATAGCCTAAAATTTTCTTTATATAACAAAAATAGTTGTTATATGGTATATAAAAAGATAATATATAGATTTCCTGGTAGAAAATATGAAGTTTCCGACGTTTTTGACGTATTCTTAACGTTTTAACATTTTTCTTTAAGCTTTCTGATCTTTGCTCTGTGCTTCTGAAGAAATGTATCTTTTAGTTTCAAAATTAGTCAAATTTTAAAAGATTAGCTAAAAGAAAAGAGAAAAAAGCGGAGAAACTTTTGCAAATGAAAATGCCCCGCAGTGTGACATTAGCAGAAAGCTAGGTTAATTCAATTAATTTTGATGGAGCCAATGTCCTACAGTAGATTCTCACTGTAACACACCTCGCTGGCTTAATTGCATTATTACACTTTAATAGTGCCAAGTAGGGTGTTAGAAAATGGAGAACACACAACCATTGTTTTATACAAGCAAGTAGATTTTCCTGCTGGTCAGTCATAACATAACAACAGCAAAAAGAGCATCACCTATTAGTCGGTGTTTATTTAACACTTTTTTTAAAAAATCTTTCCTATTTTTTCATAGAAGGATCAGTAAAGAACTTTTTCAAATATGAGCAAATTCTTCCAGGAGGAGCTGCACTCGAGGCTATTTGGACTGTTGAGCCTCGCTGAGGAAAGTTTGATTCCACTCCAGAACCACCGCTGTGGCTTTTTGGCTCCAGTGCTGCGGTGTTTCCGCTCAAAAAGAAGATTGGAAAACAGATCTTTGACTAATTATTGTACAATATGTTGCTCAAGCTGTGCCTGATGATGCACTCGTACCTTTCTTCTCACTTCAGCTTCTTTGTGTTGCAAATCAAGACCCTTGTTGTTCAGTTCAGTTAGATAAACTCCATCATCGTGTTGTTTAGATAATAGCAAAACACACATTAGCCAAGCAGAGAGATTTCATTTTTCACATGATATTCAAAATATCCAGTTGTTCTGGAAGACTATAGATGTATTCTTATTAAATGTTGCTTCTTGAAACATAAATCATATCCTCTACTTTTTGTGCCAGATGTACAGAATAACAGTGATTTTTTCCCTTAAAAAATAAGTTAATAAAAAACAAATGTATTTCAAGAACCCAGAATAAGGGGAAACTAACTTTTGCACTGTTTACTTTCTGCAAAGCATGCAGGGTAATGCAGACTGCAGCATGTGCAGCAGTCTGCAGTGCGATTATCCTCCCTTCTACTCTGCTGTTAGTGTGAGAACCAGGACAGCTGACAGTGGAGATGTAGAGCATGCCAGTGGCACCGCTGGCCTTTGTAAACAGTCTGCCCACTCCTCCTGGTCTTACGACCCGCCGCCACCCTCTCCCTGCTTGATTCTTTCCTGCTTGAGCGCTCACTAATTTGACCCCTTCATTTAGAAACGCATTGAAATAGTCTGAGCTTCTTTATCCTTTTTTCCCCCTCATTCATGCTTCACCAAAAATGTAACTCAAAGTTTGAGGAAAATGTCAGACACACAAGGAAATGAGCTGCTAGATAAGGATGCAACAATTCAGAGGTCAGGGGTTAAAAAAAAGAAAAAACCTCCATTTCTGGGTCGCGATTTTGTTTTGCGTCGGCATATAATTTGTTTATTACAAAACAACATCATCAAAGTAAAAATTCAGAAAAATCCTTTTTTTTATTTGCTAAAAAGCAAGCAATAATGAATAAATACCTTTCAGTTAGCCTAAACTAAGCCTGGTGTAACATAATAAAACAAAATTAAATAAATGAAGTTTAGCACAACACACATGGTTGACACTTTCAACGTTAATATGCAAACGAATGCAGTAGGGATGCAAAGACTCACTTACGCCACGATTTGTTTCAGTGATGTAACATTTGGTTTGGTTTAGACTAAGAATTGTGGCATCTAAACTAGCCAAATCAGCCAAAGTAATAGTCTGGTTGGGACTGGTTGGGATTCAAAATGCATAAAGATTAAGGGAAAGACAAAAATCAGAGTTTGATGACCTCAACGCTCCTAAATATTGGTTGATCAAAAACGCCAGATGGCTCTTTGAAAACATTTTAGTTTACAACGAAATGCTGAGGCTGACCAGAGACCTGTCCATGGTTAATGCGGCAAATCCAGCGGTGCAGCTCATGTGTATTTTCCAAAACAAGCCTCAGTTAGTGTGTCGCACCATAATCTGCCTGTATTGCCCGCAGTGGTCATCTGTACACGTGCATTTGGCTGAGAGAGGAAGGATTCCGAGGGACAAGTACATTCACCCAGATCATAGCGGCTGATTAAAATAGAGGTGCTGTGTTGTTACGCCGGGGACACGCGGAAAGCTGCTGCATGCCTTCCCCTGCGCGGCTGCCGTTGCGTGTGCGCTGGCTCGCGCAGACATTTTAATAACCCCTTTTGATTAGAACCCCCCTCCAGTGGCTTATTTAGGGCTGGATTTGGAGCAGGTTTAAAGGCCACTGCCCCCTGGGGGCGCTCCATTGCACTTCTCTGAATTCAGACACAATGTCCTTGACACCTCTGTATCCTGTTCCCTGTTTGCACTATTTTTGCTGCAGCAGCAACAGATGAGTTGTTAAGTTAAGGGGGGGGGGGGACAGGGCTCCTTAAACCAGCTGTTAACCTGTACCCCCCCCCCCTCCTCCCCTTCCCCTTTTACTCCACAGAGTCGATCCAGGCAAGAAGACCCAGAGCAAGCTCGGCTGAAACAGAAAGCTAAGGAGGTAAGCTGCTGCGGAGATCATTACCCTTGACATTTCCCCGACTCCAGCGCATTAAATTTTCATGCCTCACCACATATGTAATGCCATTTAAAGTCGGACTTAAAAAAGTTTGAGGAATTATTCGCACCGATTGCTGCCTATGTGTGGAAAAGGATCCTTTGTGCCAAATCACCCTCCTCTTCCTCTTCCTCTCTGCTGTTTTTCTTTCTTTTTGTCACTGATTTGAATATTAACTACTGTTCACCGAGCTCTGCCCTCCTCTGTAAAAGAAAGAAATATACCTGCAAAAATATTAGCTTACCTTCTTTAAGTTCTTAATCATTTTATATATGAAATGTTATTTTCCAGTGGGAAGAGTAAAATATCTCACCAGTTTAATATTTTTCCCTCAATTTATATTTATAAAAAATACAAACCTCACCAAAATAAAGTTTGCGTTCAATACCTATTAACTGTGGGGAAAATAAATTCCTCTTTCTTTTCTCAAAAGGCTTTCACATGTGTTGTAAAGTGGGAAGGCGTTCTGCTGATAAAGTTCTCTTCTTTTTTGGTAGATGTCTGCTTTTATATGGAGAGAATTCCCTCTGGAACCCCAGATAGCAGACCACACATCTTTTAGGTGATATGCTGTTTACGCAAATACAATTCTTTTGTCGTGGCAGAAGTTTGTTTTGTACTTTTTCTTTTTTGGAATGTGTTTACACCAGAGTAACTTCAGCAAGCCGCTCAGCCGTGGCTCGATAACGGATCAGGAGGGCGGCACGGCTCTTCTGTTGGTTAGTTTGTAGAGAGATGAATCGAGCAGAACCTCACCAGTTGTTGTTGTGTAAGTAGAACTTTAAGTGCTAATGTGGTTTCTCCTTTGTTGCTCTGGGTAGCTCTTTTAAAACGAGGGGTATATATGCTTGGAAAGTTTTCTTACTAATGGTTTATTTCCTAAGTTTTCTCTTCATTTTCTGGCTTTTTTAGTTGCCGCTCAGCACATTTTGGGAGCAATGGTTGGTGTTTCTCTCATTGGAGGCTTTGGTGTCTGTTTCCAGTTCTTTTTACCTCATTGTTAGGCCGGCGTTGAACTCCTGACCTTGGAATAACAAGTTGGTTTTGCTGTTCTGCACCTTCAAGCTGCTGGCAGCACATTTGTCTTTTTCTCTGCGTCTGCCTTGACCATTTCTGTCCATAAACAGGGAGCTCTGCTGCAGTGCCGAACATTTAGACCAGATCTCAGTCTACCCACAAGCCCCGCATATGCAAATGTATCGGCGTAATAGGCAGCGCAATAGGTTCGCCCCAGGGGCCATGTGATCAAAGTGGATCCCCTCCCTGTTAAGTGGCAGTCAGCTCGTCATCTGGATACGGGCAGATTAGTGCATCTTGAGGAGATGCTGTGTGCACACTTTCATTTTCACCCAGAATTTTAAGAAGGTGGTTTGAAAATGGTTACTTTATGTAATCCCCCCCCCCCACCCATTCCGCAAAGACATACCCCCCCACCTCCGCCCTCCCTCACCTCTTTCTGTTTTGCTTAATGGCCATCGTTTCTCAGCCCCCATGCCTCTCTGGTTTTCATCACCTGACTGGCTTAAGGGGACAGAGCTGGCTGTTTGTGTCACTGCAGAGTCTGTCGGCAGCTCACACATCTGCGCAAATTTCATCAGGATAATGAGCCAGAGCTACTCTTCCAGGCGACGGGCAGAGGAGCCAGCCTCCCCTTCGCCCGGTCACATGCACGCACTAAGCAACCGCTGCCACCGCCAAACAACCATCAATTTGGAGAAATGGAATTACAACGTGTTGTGCACTTAAACCAAGTGTGGGTGTGTAAATTGAGCAGACACTTGCTTTATTTTTATTTTTTTTAAATTGGTAGACTGTGTGGCAGTTACTGTTTTTTATTCTTGTCCAAAGGCAAAGCACCAGTAGTCTGGATGGTCAAACTCAAGCAATGAAAAACATCCAGTTTCAGCGCACAAAATTCATAAAGTCGAAACTTGGAAACATTAGGAACAATCACCATACCGCCTGTTCATCCCGTGAACATCAGACGCAGATCACCATTAGTAAAAATACATTGTAAAGTATTCTTGGGCAGCAGCCATTAGTCCACTTTATCCACTGACAGTGCATATTTTTTATATAAGATTTTAGCTTCAACAAGTTGTACTATGTCCAGCTTTTTGAACAGATATGTTTAAACTAATTCTTTAAGCTCTATTACTTCTACATTAAATTCTGTACATCTTTGAAAAGAGATGGTTCCACGGGAAAAAAATAGAAATGCAGTAAAACTTAAAAGTCAGAGAAACAGAACTGCAGTACAGGTTCTTTAAAAATGGCAATGATAAAGGGTAAAAGAAATAGCTTAGTCTTTTACTGCTAATTTTGTGCCAAAAGTACTTCAAAGCTGGTTAAGAGAATAACTTTTGGTGGCCAATTAAAAGGATTGCAACCTCTCAAAGGTGTGGCTAATTTTTTATGTGAAATTATTTTTTCAATCGGATATAAAATAAATTAAAGTACACACAAATACACTTAAAATCTGACTTAAGACTGACTTAAAGTGCAGACAGAATCTTTTCAGAATAGCTACAATAAATACATTATAAAATACAGAAAAATGTGTAAAAATGTAACTATTTATAACTATAAAACGTAGTAACTATAAAACTTAACTTGGCAAATGAAAAAGAGTTTTTCTAATGTGTCCTTACTACTGATTTATATTTGGATGAATTCACAAACTTTTTTTCATTTTAAAGCAATACAGATATTAAACCTAAAATAAATAGTAGCAGAATTGATGGGACTTTTCAATTGTTAAAAACCATTTTGATAGATTTGTTGACAGCAAAAACATTCTTTGGCATGGTTCTGTTGGCATCATACCATGTGTGGATTTAGTGTCAAAGTCCTGGTTTTACTTGGAGCAGCTGGAGCAAGTTTTATGTACCTGTTGCAATGACAATATGGCAGTGCATTCATTACTGAAGAAGGAGATGACACAAAGAGCCAAACTGGGATATGTAACTTGTCTGCATGGACTGGGTTTTTCACCCGACACCTCACATTCACCGTCAGCCTTCCAGCCTCAGAGAGTAGCGCTGCTTAGGGCCACCATTAGGCCACAGCTCAAGTCAAAATCTAAACAACAGATTAATGTGATTTATTTAAAAACATCACATTATACATAGCCTTTCTACTTTATACCCCAACTGTTGAAAGTGTTTTATTTTCAATGGCTTTGGTCTTAAAATGTAACTTTTTTTATGTAAACCTTCTGTTTTCTATAAGTACAGAGGGCTTTGGCTTCGTCTTCCTGGCTGCAGGAATTTTTTAAGCCTCACATAAATTGATATACGATTATGTATTTTTAGCGAACAACAATCTTGTCACCAGCTGTGCAGGCTGGCCGCAAAGATGCTGCAGAGGTTTTGCGTGTCAGAGAGGAAGAGCCGTCTGTTTCCTCCATTCACTACCATTTGGCCAAAAGGTCAGATGGGCTATTTCAGAAATGCCCCCAGTGAAAATCAATGGGCAAATCGTGGAGCTCAGTGGCTGTTTGTTGTTGTTGGTGTGTTCCTCTGTCTGCCTCGTTGCTGTGGCAGGGGTGGGGTGGGGGCGGAGGGCAGCGCCTCCGCTCTGAGAGGAAGAGAGAGGGACAGACAGAGACAAAAGAGATGGAGAGGAAAGGAGGCTGTGGGGTTGGGGGAGCGGCGGTGGTTGGGAGATAGAGAAGGAGTTAAGGCCGGTGGAGATACATCACGATGTCAGACACACAGACACACTGCAGCCACAGATTCATCATTGTGGCCGGGTCTGCAGGCACAACTGGACGCAGGAAGAGTGAACTGAAGAGGAAGAGTGTGGAGAGGACAGTAGAAGAAGAGGGCAGGAAGACAAATTGGATTTCACAGCTGGCCAAAATCTGTCCAGCAAGCTGCTGTTGGAGACCGATCAACAAGCTGATGCTGGGAACGGTGATGCAGCATGGTTTGTTAGCACAAACTGTTGCCAAGACTTAACCATGTAAATTGTATTTAGGAAAAAGTCACTGCGATTCCTTAGGTCTTAGTCACAACTGTCCTCATGGGTGGATACAGGCTGTCTGCAGGTGGAAAATGGGCAAATCTGTAGACCCCTGACGTCTTGTTTCCACTGAGCGATCCGGTCCAGACCAGTCTAGTAGTTTGAGCTTTCCATTATAAAATGGACCCACTCAGACGGACTGAACAGTAGCATTTCTGGGCCCCTGTTGACTGTAGGTCCACAACATTCACCCAAAGGCTGCACAGTGATCCTGCACTTTAAGAATCTGAAACAAATAAGGCTGTTAAAATAATTTTTAACAGACTGACGTTTTTAAAGCTGTAACCAAATGAAGAGTGACACAACAGAATGAGAGATGTTCTCATGAAAGGTAATGCCAGGTTTCATAGCTTAAAGTAAAGTTTTGAAGGCCAAGTTGAGCCAGATCATCTTTTTGAACAGGAACCAGGCCTTGTCTGTGAAAGAAGCATTTTAAACAGGATACAGGTGTTGTAAAATCAGAGAAATTTGGATTTCATTCTTCTGCTTTCAACATTTTGCTTTGTGTTTGATTTTAACTCAAAAATACACAACTTTACTTTTTCTAACTGAGCCACAAATCAGAAGCAAGCAGCCAAAAAGCAGCACAGACTTTTCTAGATCTAGTGCTGATATATGTGAAGACAAAAAAAAAGGTCCATTTCCCATAGTTTGGCTTTACGCTGGTGAACTTTTCCACGACGTGGGAGGGAGCATGGTCTTCTCCTCTCCATCTTCTTTTTGTTTCACATTAGCATGCCCCTGCAGCAGCACTCCTCTTCTAGCTTAAAGTCCCAACAGAAGACTTGTGTGGAAACTGCCAAAAAAAATATCCCAAAAAATATTTGTTGGAATAATTTCACTTAACATATTTTCTTCTGCAAGTTAAAGAATTTTTATTGGCCTTTTGACACAACAGCATCGCTGAAGAGATCTCAGTCTTTGACAGGTTAAATGTCGCCTAAAGTTGATTTTTTAACCTTGCATGGCTCAGGTTGAAGCTTGCTGTTAACCCCTTCATGCTTGACGTTGTTTCCACTTATATAAAAAATGTATTCTTCTTTTTTTTCCATTCAAGGAATTTAGAGATTTGATGCTTTGTTGTGTATTGGTCACATACGGCATGGAGGGGTTCAACTTTAAACCTGATGGATTCAGTCACACTAATGTTCTTGTGACTGGAGAAAGACACTTTTCAGATTGGACACTTAAAGAATCAGATCCAAGGGTTTATCTACATGAAGATGGCACTATTGTGTTGGACGACAAAGTGACGGTCTCTTAGTTTGGTTCTAACTGGGAGCTCAGAGGCTCTCCTGCTCTGGTCCTAAACAAAACGGTCTGCTCTAAGAGACGCTCTCCCCCATTAGGTAGGCCCGGGGCAAAAGCCCGCTACCCTCCTCCACACTTCTGCCTTTTTGTGCTGACTTTCAAAGAGAATTCCTGCTGTTCTGTGCGTCCCATTTCATTGCTGTTATGTTCTTGTCTTCTGGCCTCACAGACACACAATGCATAAATTTCTCTGAAGTTGCAGAAGCATGATATTTGAACACGCCGAACTGTAAGATGTGTTTTTCAGGTTAAGGTAAGTTTACCTGCTGTCCTAATTAATATTACTTGAATGTAGTTATGTTTATTGCAACATAAAGAAAAGGATAAATTAATTATCGTGTAATGTTTAGGTCCTTGAGATACACAGGCTACTACATGGTACGCTCTAGCCGTGTTTTATTTGTCGCTTTGTTGTCTGAAGTCTTAACTTCAGTTTTTTTCATTACCTTAAGACATATTACGAGAAAAAAAAGAGCTAGAATTGAGTTTTAAAAGTACCTTTGGTGTTTTTGTGTGTTTTCGAATATTACAAAGCGCTGTAATGAGAGGGAAAACAACAAAAAAGGAGATTTTTTTCCCCCTTTGCCTCTAAGGGAGATAGCGACTCCTCTACTTGCTGCACGAGCCTGTAGGTTCACTTTTTCTCTTTGTGCGCGGGAGCACTCCTTGGGACTCGAGCAACAAGGGAATTGGGCGTGCTGAGCTATGCTTTCGGCGAGGTGCCAGCCTGTGCCGGAGATATAAAGTGAGAAGAAGGCAGGACATGTTTCAATTAGGCACCAAACACCCGGCTGCCTCGGCTGGAAAAAGAAACAGAAACAAAAAAAATCATCATTGTTGTCAGCTAAAGTCTCAAAAACATACACCTGATCCAGCAGCCTCACCTCTTCTCCAGCTTTTCACTTCAATTCCAAGGTGTCATTTTGGTGGAATTCTTCTGGGAAGAGCAGTTGCGGGGGCCTTTGTGAGGTGATGCTTAGTGTGCCAGCTTGGCCTGCATGTTTCCATTAGATTGTCATGTTGGCTAATTAGAGAGCGGCAGCATGATTCACCTTGTTAATTAGGAGGACTTGCACACCATGTGCCCGAGGGCGGCATGGAGAAGAAGAGCCCAGCCTCAGAGCCCGCTAGTCGCCTGCTGCCTGTGAAGATTCCCCTTCTCATCTACCTTGCTTTCACTCCTTTTTTTGATTGTGAAATGAATAAATCATTGAGATAGTCCTCTTTCGGAGTGCGAATGTCTGAGTTCTCATCTTTTCCTGGATGCAAATTAGGCGTGATCAATAGAAGGTGACGAGCTGTGAATCTAAATGTTAAAAAAAGGATGAGACGGGGAGAGAAGACTACGAGATGAAGCATGGCAGCGCAGAATGAGACAAAGCGAGAACATTTAAAGTAGAAAATTTTCCCTTAGATAAGCAGTATTTTTAATGATCCCCATTTCCACCACTGCTGATCTGCTGTAACACCATCAGAATCTGCTTAATGGCGATTTCTGTCTTTTTCATTTCACACTTTTTCTTTTTTTTTTGGGAAAGATGTAATTCAAATGCTATTATTTATAGAAAAAATGCTTACTCCAAAGTACAGGTGCCTATCAACTCCACTAAGCACATTTACTTTATGCAAATCTTTCAAAATAGAGTTCGTTTTGGTGGTTTGATTTCTGAGAAAGTGCATGGCCATGACAGAGACAGTCACATAATGACCTTGGCTGCAGGGACGACTGAGGGATCCAAATAATTGGTCCAAGGGCCTGGAAGCACTTCTGCAAACTTCAGAGAAATCAGAAAAGGCTGCACGAATACGGATGTCTGTAGTTTGAATTCATCTTCATAGGTAAATCGTAAAACCATAAAAGGATTTATACTAGAAGGCTTCATGTGATTTATACAATATGTTTCACTAAAAACTGTTTTTACTACCAGCAATTTGAACTCAAAATATTTGATTTGTATTCCCGGATGACTGCAAGTACTTTGAAGTGCTTTGCTTCCTAAATATTATTTGTTGATCCAAGTTGATCTAGATGATGGTTTTTACACAGACAATGGCCAACTCTAGATTCCACCAGGGTCAGTTTGATTCCTAAAGCTCATCCAGGTTTTATAAATCAAAGCTTTTAGGGTCTGTATCATACTTTTCTTAAGCATTTCAGAGCAAACTATATCCATGTATATGATAGTACATGGTCTTTGGCACACTAAAGAAGTTATTTTTTTTTGTGAAATGTGTTATTGTCACAGTTAAATTTGCTACCCGGTAGTTGGACGACTCGATGAGGCACTGGCTTTCGCTGCATGTGGGTGCCGCCCATTTCATGATGTCAACCTTGACAGCATTTTTGCGTTTTGCCCACAAAAACGAACAACATCCAAACTCCTTTTGCAAAGAGGGATGTGCATATTGTGCATATAAAATAAACACATTTTAGACAATCAGCTCAGCAAAGAAAGTGGGTGCATTTGCTAGCCTGGGGGCGGTTCTGGCAGCGCAGACTCATCCTGGAAGGGGCTGTTCCTCAATTAGCATAGTCAAAACATTCTTTCTAACTTAAACAACAAAGTAAAGAAAATGGATTAAAAAAAAAAAAACTAAAGAAAACTATTAAAGAATAAAAGCTAACCCCATGACCTTAGTGAATGCACTGGTGATTACATTTAGAAAGAGTCTGGATATGTGGGGTCAGTTAATTGGATGCTTCAAAAACTAACAAGCAGTAACAGTTATTTAATCATAAAGCTGGTTCAGGGCAGTCAAAATTTAGTTTTTTGAGCACATTTTTCTGCCATCACAAGCTGCACACGCTTATGTCAGCTCGTGAGAACCCACTTGTTTTATGGACTGGGAGAGGCTGGAGCTCAGAGCACAGGTTTTTAGAGGAAAGCTCAGAAATGTGTGACTGGATCAAAATACTGCTTGTGGCTGTTTATAGTGAGGAATGAACATTACTATGGAGTCCTATACTGTTCATAATTAAATAAATAAATATGACCTCATGCAAATACACAATCAACCAATTAATCTCTCAATATAAATATATAAAAAGAAAGATTATGAAATTGTGAAAAACCTGCACACTGATTTTAAATTAGCCATTTTATTATTCAATGTATTTCATTTTGCTTTAAAAACCTGTCCATTATTTTAAATCAGCATTTTAATCATGTTGTATATTATTATAATTCTATGTCTTTTTTTAGAACCTCGGCTTTCAAAGTTAATATTTTCCAAAGAAGCTTTGTTTTTATTTCACATTGCTGTTTTTCAGAATGACTCATTTTTTCATGAAGAGCTTTTTCAGCAGAATGAGTCTGTCTGTCAATCAGTGAAAGTGGGTGGGATTTAAACGCACAGTGGCTGATCTTTGGAAATCGACTCATATTCCTAGATACCCGCTCTGCGGTGTACTAGTCAGAGATATTACACATTTTGGGGACATCTGCTTGGCTTTGCTGACATTAGAGGATCAAATAAAGACAAACAATCTGTCTGCTGCAGAAGATGCAAACATCGACCACTCCGTTTTTGTAGTTTGAGGGTTCGTGTGAACCAAACCACAGAGGAGCTCCGGTCGTCCACATCTTGAAGTCCCCCGTTAAAACACTCCTGACTCTCGTTCTCACGCCATCCGCTTAGAGCTCTTCTTTGCTCTGCAGCCATCACAGCTCTATCTGTGCTTACAGATCCAGTCTGATGTCACATCGTGCCTTACACTGTGCCGGCTCGCAGGAGGCAAGCTGGTGGCCAGACAGACAGACTGGCCGGTTGAGGAAACCTGCTCGGGCCTCCTGAACCTTGTGATATTTTTCTGTTTTCATTGAGACAATGATTATAAATCAGGTCCTCTGATTTTATTCTTCTCTCTCAGGGAAAATGTTGAACCTTTCCTGCGATGACGTTTCTGACCGTGGTCGGAAAACGCAGCGGAGGTCTGGGGTTTGATTTGAGGTTCACTTCCCCGTTCGGACCCTCTGAGCCTCCACAGCGGGTTAATAAACAAACCAGCCTCTGTTCTTTTGGAGGAAACCTTTTTTTATTATTACTTTTCCGGCAAACGGAGCAACACACCCTTAACTTGTGCTTACACACACACTGTTGCGCTGCGCGCTCTGATAGAGGTGGAAAAAATCACTGAGGCGGCCATCATCAAGAAGACATAGTTTCATTGCAGGAGCTGAAGCAGAGGCTTTCTCTGGGATGATCTCATGAATTTAAACATGGAAACATTGTTATCATGTAGAACAATTTAAAATAAATAAACCTGATCTCTGAACATTATCCGTGTGCATTGTGCATCCATGCATTGTAAGTGAGATAAACACAGACACTGCTCGATGTGGCTATCAGGCTATAAACATTAGCTGGTAGCTCCTCCCACACGCGGCCTGGTGCGTTCATGGAACTCCAGTTCATAGAAGCTTAGTGGAACTCCAACAGCCACCCAGCATAACTTAGACCACTTCTATATTTTCACGAGAAAATGAAAACCGCTGAACCGACCACAAAATCCCCCGAATTATGCATACTCGCCCAAAGCCATTTTTATCCGCACATTTAGAACCAAAACTGCCCAATTTCTGGCAACACTGTGGTTGTGTTGAGGTGCATACCCCCCCTAGTGTTGAGGGGTGTGCATTGCGCAGTCACATTCGCTGAAGCATCTTCGATCGATGTAGTTAGAGTGCTGCTGCTTATGTCTGAGTAAAGGAGTAGCCAATCACAAAAGTGTCTCCACCTTGTCTGGTTTGATTGACAGACAGACTCATTCTGCTGAAAAAGGTCATTTTGAAATAAGTCATTCTGAAAAACAGCAATGCGAAGTAAAAACAAAGCTACTTTGGAAAATATTGATTTTGAAATTCGAGGGTCTGAAAAAAGACAGAATTATAATAATATTCAACATGATTAAAAATGAATATTTTATAATGCTGTTTTAAATAATGAATAGGTTTTTAAAGCAAAATGAAATATATTGAATAATATAATGCCTAATTTAAATATTTATTAGAGATATATTGGTTTATTGTGTATTTGCACAAGGTCATATTTATTTATTTAATTATGAACAGTTTAGGACTCCATACATTAAAAGCTGATTTTTTATGATATAGGCATTTTAAAGAGGAGGAAACTGAGACCGTGGTTGTACTTTTTTTTGTCAATGGACAAAATGGACCCCCACCCAACTGCATGTGTAATCTAAATTCACCAAAGTCACTGATTTTAAAGTTGACAATCAAAAAAAAAAAACAACCTAATAATAAAGCATAATGACAGAGACCTTTTATCGAAATTTGACCTTATTTTTAATCTTTAAAATTTCAAACCTTTAATTTATCACATCTAGACTATAATAACAGCTTTTAGCCCGAATGCAGTCTAAGGTAAGGTTGTGTCTGAATTCCTTCACTACTCCCTACATAGTGCACTATATAGTACGTTTGTTATTTTGTAGTGCTGTCCAAATCTACAATTCCAAAATCCTAGAAATTTCCCAAAGGTCTCTGCATAAAAACAGTTTGCATCGATGCTCTCTAGATTGGGGAGTATAGACCACAATGAATTGTGTTTCAACGGTTTAAAAAAGTATATATTTAATACATTTTTTTAATAAGCCGTCAATGTTTTCATCATCAGGAGACAGAAGATCTATAGATAGTTTTCGTAAAATGCTCGTATTAATTAGGTTTTCACTTTGTGAAATTTGGTGACGTCACATCTGCCGTTTTAAAGAAGAAGAAAAAAGGTAGTGAATATGGTGTCTGAAATACTTTTGAAATCCAGGGCACTTGATAGTCCAGCACTATATAGATTTTTAGTTGTTGGAGAGTAGGGAGGGAATTTGGACATAACCTTCATGGATCTTAACCTCCAACTATTAAATGTGATATCCAAGCATATCACATTTAATAGTTTTTAGCGTGTGCAGCTTGTGATGGTAGCAAAATGTGTACAAAAAAAACAAAATTTTTACTGCCCTGAACTAGCTTTATGATTGAATAACTGTTACTGCTTGTTAATTTTTGAGGCATCCAATTAATTGACCACACAGTCTATATCTAAACTCTTTCTAAATGTAATCAGCAGTGCATTCACTAAGGTCATGGGGTCAGCTTGTATTTATTTAATAGTTTTCTTTAGTTTTATTGTTTAATCCATTTCCTTTACTTCTGTTGCTTTTATTAGAAAGAATGTTTTGACTATGCTAAAAGTGCATCTGACTTTTATATTGGTCAGCACCTTTTATTTCCTGGTAAGGTTATGCCTTTAAAGGTTCTGAAGTGTAACAGCAATTTTAAAGCAACTTAGTTTTTACAAAATAAAAGCAGATCTGCAGCTTCAACTTTTGGTCAGCTAGCTGATCACAGGTGAGGTAATAGAGTTTACATGACACAGATTTTTCAGCATCTTCATTTTCTTCAAATCTCCAAAGTAAAAAGAGTTTTTTGTTTTTGTTTTTTCTGGTTTGGCAGATGGTGTTGATCTAAGAACTGTTAGTGCTGCTAAAGCTAAAATTTTTTTTATTAAATAGTTGCATTAGCATCTGACTTTCCAGATATATTCATGAGTCAAACACATAATAAATAAATAATAATAAATAAATAAATAAATAAAGGTTGATATTTTAGATTGGTAGAAGTAATAAAACAACTGCTCATACTGTCTAACATGCAACAAACCACTTTCTTTTTTGATTCAGTTTTAGAAAATCCACATAGTTAACTTAATCTCTGGTAAAAGGGGGGGTTTTCTAAAATAAATTCAATAAGTATTGGGAACTGTTGTCTTTAAGGTATGTGCCTGATCACATTGGGCATGCCCACTACACATTGTGAAGAGCAGGAGCGTGTGCTAGGTTAGATTTTGAATGATGAAGCCAAGCGTATGTCTGTCCAGTTCTAGCACACAGGCTGCCTTGTATTAGCAGGTTGGAGCTCAGCTCATTTCTTTGCAGTGTTGGAGTGCAGATGGAGCAGTGAAACCTGATTGGTTACCCCAAATGGCCTCTCTCCCTGCAGCAACTTAACTGCCAGGCACTTAACATGAAGAAAGGCCTCAAGATGCAGCTCACAGATGTTCACGTAATGCTGACCATGTGGGTGTCAGGTGAATGAGATGCACGGATTACAAACAAACATAAAACACATCCATAAAACGTCAACACAAGCTCACGTTAGGTAGGGCGATGCTTGCAGAAAAGACGCCGCAGCCTTTACAAAATTCTGCTGTTTGAGGGTCCTGCTAAAATGTAATGATCCGAGATGAACATTTGATCACAACCAAATACGACTGATGTGCACAGACTCCAATTGTGCAGAATTTCATGGAACTGAATGTGGAAAGCTGTTTGGATGGTTTTCTGACAGACAAGAGAGTGACAGTCCTGCACAGCTTTTCAGTGGCACTATTGCGATTAGACATGCAATGTGATCTTGGTCCATCACGTACAATTTTGTAGAAGCCGACAAATAGGATGGCTTGCATGGAACTTCCAGGATGTCCTGTGAAATCAGAGCTGTGGGTATGCTTAGACCACCACAGACTATTTTTGTAGCTGCAGAATAAAGTACCGTAAATATTTTCTATAATTAATTAGTTGATCGAGAGCCAGTTTTTTTTGCAAGCCTTTTAGTTTTTACACCCTTGACACCGAATTCTATTTATATTAGTGTTAATTCAAACCTGTGTTGCTGTTTATCTGGCTTCCATCATTGAGGTTTGAAGCTGAGGGGTTGCAGTGTTTCAGACTAACAGTAGGTATAGTCATGCTCTAATGTGAGTCTTATGTTAGAAATGTCAAAAAGAGAAATAAAGAGCTATGTTAATCCTTTTTTTTCATATTTATTCTTTAGTGCTGGTTATTCAAGTCATAAACTGACCAATCAGATACCTCAATGAAAGTATCTGCTCTCACGTCTAACATTCGAAACGTTTGATTGTCGTAAGCAATTCGTGTAGCCCGCTTTCAAGCGGTATGGGTGTTTACTTTCAAAAAAGCTCACACCTGATTGGAGAGAGTGGTTACCATAGAAACTCAATGGAATCGATGCTTACTAACAATTTCTCGTTACAACTTGGTTTCGTATGGTAAAAAAACGGTGACTTCATTTCGTTGGAGCCGGAGGTGATTGACGTCACACTCACTCGGTCCAGTTCTCATATACAGTCAATGGATAACCTTCAGCTCAATTCTACAGAAATATACAGCAGGTATCAGGATTAAGGTGGTTTCATTTATTGTGTTTATGACATATTTTGTTTAAGAACACATATGTCTTTGGCACTTATTTGGATCAAGCCGCAATGTAGCTACTACCGTTTAAAAAATATTTAAATTGCTACTGATGCTCCTGATTTATGTCTGCACTAATAGACTCGCCTAAATAGAAGCCTTTATCATTTGTAGCATATATCACATGCCCAAAAGTGTTGACTGTTTCGTTTTTCGGGGGAAAGGAGGAGACCGATGGCTATGGGGTTCTTTGCAAGGCAGCTAGCTTCCTTCACAGACTCATAGCTGCTTCTGACGTCAAGCTGAGCATGTTCTGTTTTACCAAGGACATCTGTCTGTGAGTGTCTGGACAGCCGAAAGCTGCCCTGCAGGGCAGGAGCGGGGGGAGTGGGGAGGGGAGAAAAGCCTTTGTTAAAAACAGCAAAGATGGAGAATGGCAGGTTGACTATCACGGCTCCTGCAGCTCATCTCTCTTCTGGCTCCAAGCGTATCACAACACTCTGGTTCTTTCTGTACTTTGAACATTTTTGCATCATACTGGAATACAGCTCTCTTTATTTTATGAGGGGAACAAAAGAGACATTTCATGTTTTAGTTTTGAAAAACATTTATGTAGATTTACTTGGGATGCAGAGCTCAAGATTAGATTGGTAAATAAATCAAAAGTGTGAAAGAGATTTGTTTTTCTACAATTTCTTTCCTTGAAAACTCAAGTTTTAAACACAGCATCTTCAAAATTTAAAGCCCTGATTAAAAATTAAATTTTATTTGTAGTAAACAAAACCAATTAACATCTCTCAGAAACTTTGTGCAACAACAATGAGCATTGTTCAGTGTCTAGGTAAAGGTTTAAATCTTCCGGCTTTACAGGCTCTATTGGGCAAGTGAACTAACCCCACATTACCCAACAATGCTAAGGAATGTAATGTGTAATATTCAACAAAACCAAACGTTCTTTACAGTAAAGCTACTTTTCTTTCCTCTGTACATTTAAACCATATATTTTGTATTGTTCATATAAAATTCCAGGTTCCTTCTTTTATGTGTACTGGTTTATAAAGGGTTTTGGTACGGCGTATAATCATATTTAATTATAAATCATAATTAATCGTGTCCTTTTCCTTCTTTGTGTTTATAGTAGTTTATTGCTTTTATTAGCACTGGCATGGCAGTTTAAGCCTTAAAAAGGCTTAAATGTCTCAAATTTCTAAAAACCAAGGCTTTAGATTGTCACAAATAAGGCATTGTTTTCCCTCCAGTCAAACTGATGCAATCCTGAATCTGACACCAAAGGGAGAAGATCCTATATTTGTCTCAAAATCACGAACTCCTAACAAACCAATTTTCACCTGTTAGCCAAAGTCAGGAATTGTCATTTTAATGCGCTCCACTTTGAGACAAAATCACCTCCAAAGGCTTCCAAACTGACACCAGCAGAACATAGAAGTCAAAGAACTGTTTTGAAGAGTCATATTAACACCTAGCATGCTGGAAATGCTAAATATTACTCCATGGATTTACCACCTTCTGGAACAAACCAGAGTGGAGCTCCTCTTCTTTCGCTAGTTCATGTTTAAACCTGCTCTGGATGTAGAAGTAACCACAAAGTGAGAGCGCCTGAGTCTCATCATGTGCTAAAAACAATAGTAGACAAATGTGAATGTCAGAGTTTTGCATTTTTAAATAGAAATATATTTTTAAGCCAAATTAAACAAGTGACTGGATTGTTTAAACTGGAACTGGGAGACTAAATGTAAAGTAGATCTTTATGACTTTGCTGAAATTATAGCTACAATATGTTACTATATGCAGCTATGAATATAACTTCAAATAACACTCCAACATTCTGCCACTATGTTTGGTACATTTGTCAACCAATTGTTAGGGAATAAAATTAGAAAATATTTTCATGCTTTCGATGTGGAGTAGTAGAAATGACTAATTAAGCCACATGGATGAGCGCTGAATTTTTTCAGAAAAGCACATTTTAAGTTCAGATGCCATAAGACAACCTTATCTGGATAAACAAAAACCTCCATCAACAATAGAAATTACTAAAAATGAAATAGGAATTTCTTAATCTGCTCTGTAAAAACAAAACATGATTTTTATTATTATTTTTTTTATTTTCCTAAAGAATGGCAACAATGACATTTAGTTTTGTTCTGAAACATGTGGGTAGTGTCTCATTGAGTTATGTTCAGTGATTTTGTTGTTGTTGTTTTTTTTTTGCACTTTGCACATTGTTTTGGATTTTTAAGTCTTGCATTTGATTGAAGTCTTTAGAAGTATTAAATTTAAGATCCTGAAATCTGTAGACACCCTAACTGGTGATGAGCTTCTCCAGATGCTACGCTCACTATTGCATTTGCACATCACATATAAATCACTTTTATTGGCTTCATAAAGTTGGTAATTGACTTTAAAAAGAAATATTTATGTCATGTATGTTACTGCAACAGCTCTAATCTAAACACAAGAAATGCAATGACAACACGTGAGCACACTTCCCCTTAACCTCTGAATGACACAACAAGAACTAAACCTAGTTTGACTGAACTGAAACTGAATGCAAACGTTAATTAAAAACTCGGGCAGAAAGGGCAGCGGATGGGAAACAACAGCCTGCATCGTAGTAACGCGCTGAAACCCGATATCAGTCTTATGGTGCTGTGGCGGCCACTCCACAGACGAGAAAGGCAGACTGGAGGCTTGCAGATGGTAAAATGAAGTCTGCATTTATCATATGGTCATAAATCTGAAAACGGAGGCAGTTGCTGTGGGCGTCGAGAGCCCATGCCTGGTGCCAACTGCCAGCCAGAGATGCCGGCATCCTGGTGCCATCAGTGAGATAGCGGACCTCTCTCCACTGAGTTCTGTAATTTTGTGGGCGGTTCTTTAAGGTCAGGCCTGAGGAGATTGGTGTGTTTGCATGGCCTGATATGCTTGGCATTGATAGTATTAATGTGGACAATTGTTAAGTCAAGTCAGCCAGTCCCCGTATTTTATTAATTCTACTGCCTTTGTTTAGATTTTTTTTTCCAAATTGTTTATGTTTTAATGCATTCTTTAATTACATATAGATGTCCATTTCAGAGATTATAAAAGAATGTTTTGGGTATATTCAGCTGTTCTGATTTCCTATTCTTTGTCAGCGCGTTTGAGTCCTTCTACAGTTCTCCCGTGCTAAATGTGAAGTGGCAACACCCTAAAGGGCATGCCTTGCCTGAGGGGTTTCAGGAAAAGGAAAAAAATCAGAGTCAACTGCATGCACATTTTAGATCAGACTTGGTACACCAAAGCAACCTTTTACTGAGCGCCCTCTAAAGTAACATGAAATTTTCCCCTGATCAGACAACATACAGGCCTCCCACAAACACCAGCGCCAAGCGAACACACGCTGCGAGACTACATGAAAGAACATGAAAGACATCAAGGCGCACATTGATTGTCCCTGTTCGCTCCAGCCCAGGCCTTTCTCCCCCAGCAGGCAGGCACACAAGCAAGCTGGTGGAAAGGCATTCCCTCTGCTGCGGCCGGGATTGATAGGCGTGTGTGTGTGTGTACGTGTGCATCGGGCTTGCGTGTTGGGGGGATTGCTGGCACCCTCTGTGCCATGGCCCCAGGCCCTCACACCTCCGCCCAATAGAAAGGGCAGCTCCTAGCGACGCTGGGCTCCCCCTCAACCCTGCAGCTAGACATGACATTACCCTGGGCGGTGCCCCTCCCCCACTTTCACATCACGAACTGCTAAAATCACCACCGGACCATGTGACTGCACACACTATCTTTGAGAGAAGCTCTGCTAATGGCTCCTAACAGTCGTCCATTTTGTTCTGCTCAGGATTCGGAATATTTTAAATTAAAGATTTGATTCCTGCTCCTTTTTTTGTTTCTTTAGTCAAAAATGTTTTTACAAAGAAGTCTTTATATTCAAGGCTATTAAATGCTATAAACTGACTTTCATTTAGTTATAATTTAATAATTGAGACAAAGTACATCACTATGTATGGTAAAAACGCATCCAAGTTGATTTCTAAACTTTGCTCTCTACCCTTACAGATGCAACAGCAGGAACTGGCCCAGATGAGGCAGCGAGATGCCAACCTCACAGCGCTAGCCGCCATCGGACCTCGAAAGAAGCGCAAAGTGGACTCTCCGAGGGCACAACCATCAGGGACAGAGGTAATAACATACGCTACAGCACTATTTATCCCTCCAAGTCGGAAATAACCGAGCACCAAAGCAAATTATGGATTCCAATTGTGTTTAAAGCACATCTGATCAAATTTTTTAAAATAAATATTAATCACAACTTCCTTTTAAACTTCTGAAAACCTGCCTGCTCTGCTTTTAATGGTCATGTTTTCTTAATTCTGTCATGACAAACCGGAGGGCTGGTTCATGCTAAACAACTCATCCCCTGACTATGACTGTCAGACATCAGTAATAAGCACATTTTCACAAATTGATTTCAACTCAGATTTTTAAACACAGTTAAATTTGAAATAAATTTAGATTTTCGTCCTTGTTTATGCAGGAATCTTGTACCTATATATTCTCAGACTAGACAGCTATGGACAGCAATATAACCATATAACCTGAAGTATTTCTATGTAACATATTACCGATATTCGTTTTGAATTTGTATTATTTTTTATCAGTACACAGGGGTTAAAGCTGTTACATACTTGAGCTTGTTTACTTTAATCTTAGCTGGCACAGTAGTCTTTCATAGAGTCTTGGTAAAAAAAGTCTTTTAATAATACTTAAATCACCTTCCCGTGGTTATTATTATGATTTGAACTAGTTCTACACAACAGACTGAGGCAGCATGTAATCAAAATCCAATCAACAAATGCTGGCATTCACTTTTTCACTGCAGACATTTTAACTCTGCAGTTTCCGACATGTTTTAGATATATATATATATATTTTTACATAAAGGGTTACAAACAACTAACAAATTAGCTAAATGAACTGTGTACTGTAATGTCCCCGCCCACTAATATCCCCTTAATTTAGGATAAAGTTTTTGACTTTGAATTGTACCTTCTTTTTACCCGTCTTGTACACTGGGGGATGTGTGCGTTTGGGGGCGCTGTGATCTTAGTCCTTAGGTGTAACGCTGGGAAGTGACACCATTTGGCATCAGCAAAAACCACCATTAAAAAAGATTAAAAAACATTAAGCTCAAAGATCTTTTTTTCTTATTTGTTCACTGGACAAAGATCTAGAAGTCTCGACTGTGTCGATTCTTATTCACCCAGATAGATTCCATCAACAGGTAAAAGCAGTCAACTACTTTGATCCAGAAGTAATGTTTCTTCAGACGCAGTTTTACAAATCTGAGTTTCCTTTTTTTTTTTATATAGAAAAATAATTTTTCTCTTGAACGTTCCGAAACTGCCTTTGCTTAATTGTGCTGTCATAAACTTAAAAGTTTAACTCACTGTGCCCTGAAGGGTTTAAGATGAAGCCTTTGGGTTTTTTCAGAGCCCTGCAAAACCTGATCTTTCTTTGAATGTTACTTGGGCATTGATTACATCGACTTTAAAATCCAAGATGTTTCATAGCTCTTTCTAAATGAATATAGAAGAATAATTATTGAATTAAGACAAAAGCTTGTCTTTAAAAGCCTCTAAATGCTCTCAGACTGCGTGTTTTGTTGTGTTCTTTCTGTCCAGTTCAATCTATTGACAATTGTGGTGTACTTTGATCAAACACTTAAAATTACTTCTAGTTTAAACACCATTCTGCAGTTTGATTAGACTCTTTTGTGCTTATATTGTATTCATTAGTTTTTACAGTTTTCTATTGTCACTAGTAATGGACTATATCATCGGCTAACCTTGATATCAGCTGATAATTGCATAAAAGGCATCAGCCACATTAACCATTTCTACCAACAGGCTTCATTGATTTAGTTCTGCTTCGGCCAAAATGACTGAATGCATCAATGTGTCTGCAACAGATGCCAACATGTTGTGGCCACCAGTTGGTTTATTTGTCCTTTTTCTTCACAAAAAAGACACACCTTCTAAATCCCATCTGCTTTTAATATGTTTACGAACCACCGGTGCTTTATCTGTGTTATCTTTATCTGTGTTATGCTGAGTTCTGCCTGCATTCAAAGATAACATGCTTTGAGTTGGAAAGCAAACCTTTAAAGCAAAAGTCTTGAGCTTGCGATCTACATCTGAGTTAACATCGCCCTTTCTTAGTTATAACCAAACTCAAGGCTGGATTTAGCTGTCTGATGGACTAGATAGTAATGGGCTGAAGTAAAAAGAAAAAGTATTTTTTTAGTTGTTTACCCACAGTGGATTTTTTTTCTCTTCATTTAATGAACTGAGTTAAATTGAAGTGAATTCTAAAACTTGAGCGGAATTAAATTTAGTTTATCAGAAATGGAACAGCATCCTTGCTTTTGCTATTGAACATTTTTTATTGATGTCGACCAACATGTGTTTCAACATATTGGATTTCTGCAAAATTTCGAACTGATGCATCCTTAATTGTCATTGTAAAGTTGAATAAAGGAAAGTAGAATAGTAGAAAGTAGAATAAAACATTCTCTAGAATTTCACAGCAACATACCTCCCATAACTTGCCTTGTCTGTTTTTAATTAAACTTCTATCAGAAGGAAAGTTGTTTGAGGTTGTGGAGCAGTTGAAGTATCACATTTCTGTAGCACACAGTTATCCGTGAAGTCATGCACAATTGCTGTACCAAGGCAGTTTTTTCCCCTCAGGCTCCGGAGGAAACATTTAAATTCCACATATTTGTCTTAAAGTATGATGAGTCTAAAATAAGCTTGAATTTTGAATGTCAAGTGGTCATTTTAATAACCTGCTTATCGAGTTGCATCTCCACGTTTTTGGCATAGCAACAGTGTGTTGCAAAGGGGCATAGTAATGCAGCCGGTAAAAAAGCATAAATAACAAAATAAAAGCATTACTTCTGGTTCTTGAGTACAGTGCCAACCTCTTTCAGAGTGTTTTACCCTGATGGGCATTAGCCTGCGACCTTCTGCTGCATTAACAAAATAGACTACTCTCTCCAGCTACTTCCCTAAATGCAGTTACCAAACATAAACATGACTATAAATTATCATTTTGTTCCATTTCTCTCCCCTGTGTCTTTAATGTCCTGTATATGTTTAATTAGAGGGCATAATGAAGTAAAGTGTGTCCCTCCTCTGGAGTTATTGCAGAGGGGGCGGTGGAGGAATCTTAACTTATTTTCACTTCGTTTTCACCTCCTCACATTTCTTCATTTCACATGGGCTGGAAGCCCCCGCGGCGTTCTCTTTCCCTTCTCCAGAGCAAAGTGAATGTGACTTTTCTAAGGGGGTCACAGGATGCCTGGAGGCCTGTGGGTGTTACTGGACTGTTGCCTGCTCTCAGCTTCACTGAGGGGCTTGTCATAGATTTCATCTCCACAGAAATGAGCCAGGGGCCTTGGCCAGGAGCACAAGCAGCCAACGTTATGAAGGGCCCACGCTGATTATTTCCCTCTGACATTGCATCCTGAGCTTTACGCATTAATCCAAGACAAAGGCAGCCCTTCAGTGCTGTGCCAGAGCTCAAATTAGGAGCCAGATAATGGCCTTGTTGAGATTCTATTCGGCTCACCGAGAGCAGAAATCCTCTCCTGTAGTGTCTTTTTCCTCATGCTTGTTTTTTTTTCTCCTACTCACACCACCTCCACTTTGTTCGGGCTGTAAGGGAATTCAGGTGACACGATTTTGTTTCCCCTCTGTCTGAACCCATATTCACCCACCTTTAATTTGATGGTGGCTCTGTAAGACTTAGGCTTTTGCCCAGATGTAGAAGGCCAGAGGCTATGAATCTGATAGCTAGTCAAGACTGGAGAGCCCATATTCGGCCTGATCCAGTCTGCAGGAGGCAACAAAGGGGGGTCTTACAGGCCTCTGCAGGGCAGATTAGTTCCAAAGAGCTGGTGGTTGGGGCTGTTGGCTGACTTTCTAACCCGGACTAGCAATAACCCCAGTAGTGGGACACCCCAACTCAAGCTTCATCAGATGGGTTTTTAAAGTGGGATATATCCTCTTAATAATTCATTTTAGTCATCCTTAATAACTTAACGTAGATCCAAATTATTTGATATAAGGTGTTCATGAAATCTCAGTTAACCTTCAGTCAAACCAACAATATTTAAACCTTTACAGTCTTCCTCCTTTACAAACCCCTTTTTTTCTCCATTTGGTCCCCAAATAGAAGTCTTTGAAGTTAGTTTGCTTCACTTGGTTGTCCGTAGGAAGTTAAAAAGGAAACGTGATTCCAAGCAAAATTAGGATCTTCATTTCAAATTTCACCTTCTGTATTTTCCCCTGTCTTATTCATAATCAAGGAATATTCATGTAGTGTTTGCCAATAACTTTTTTCCACCACAAGTTTTTGCTATTTGAGTCTGTTTGTTGTTTTGGAGATTTTCAGCATAACCATTTTCAAGAAATAATTTGAACTGGCGAGTTTTCTGCGCTTGGAGAAAATCTGACAATCTGATTCCAACCTGTTGCCAAAGTAAACAAATGGCTTCAAACTTCGAAGTTTGATCTGCCAAGTCTGTTTGTTTGCTTCTTTAATTAAAATGTGGACTTGTTTAATTTGAAGGGGGGGGGGGGGATTACTGGAAAGGAGTGAATCTGTTCTGTTTGCATTTATGATCAGCACAGCCAGATGATTTTTCATTAATTATTTTTATGTACTTTGAAGTTCAGTTTGTAATTTAGTGTTTCTGCAGCTGAACAGCATGTGAAGCAGGAACAGCCCGGGCATACGGTGGGTTTGGAGCTCTCCAACTACAGCAACATTTTGAAATTGATTGTAGGAATGAAGAAAAGTTGGACTTTTTTCTATTTGAATTAGGGATTAGAGGCAGACTGTCATATTCATCCTTTTCCATGATGATTATTTTGCATCTGCTTAAATTCACACATTTAACATAATTTTACCACAGTTTTATATCCTCTTAATTTATTGTTTAGCATTTCATGAGCATTCTTCCTCCTGATGTGTAGATTTTTAGTTTGTTTCCTTGTTTTTAAACTAAGATCCATAGGAAACCCCGTTGTATCTCTTTGGTTAATTTTAAACGCACCCAGGTGTAAATTCTGTCTGCATGCAGATCCTTCAACATTTTAAATCTGTAATGCTTGAAAACATCCTGAGTTACCATTCAAGAATTTATTTTAAAAAACCCACTCCGATGAAAATTGTGTTTTGGGTGTTTTTAACATGTTATTGTGGCATTTTTCTCATGATTGAAGACATATATAATGGACATTAACCTAAAAACTGCACTTCTTTATTCAAGTTGTTGTGAATCAGGATCAGATACAGAATGCTGTTTGTAAGTGCGACAAACATGTTACTACGGCAAGCCACAAGCTGCCCCCCCACATTAATTCCGATGCACCCGCTTTTAGACAACTGTACAGCTGGGTAGCTCCAATATTCCTCGCCATTTTTGTTCCACTGGTAGTGTTCAGTTGGGGTTATGAGGGGCGAAGACAGTGTAAACACATGGATGATGGGAAGGGGCGGGCTTTCTACTGCTGCTCTGAAGAAACTATGTCCTTGAAAGCAATACAGTTTTTTTTTTGGCTTAAAACAACATAATCATAATTAAAAGACCACTGGGAACTCTTTTCAAATAAGTCAAAAGATGATTGGAGCTGGACTTTTGGAGTAAAAAGTTTTTTTTTGATGGTGTAAGAGTAACAGTAGCTTCCAAATCAAGGAGAGCGCTTTAATGGTGAGCATAGTCTATTTTTCCATTTGAATTCATTTCACCTTCTTTCTTTGAGGCTGTAGATCAGAAAGAAGGAGTGAGGCAATAGAGTGAGAGGCATGGGGAGAGAGGGGGAAAAGCACAAGGAAAACTGATGCCCTTTCCTCCAGCTAAATTAACAGGAATCACGTGGAAAACAATCTAAGTCTCCAATGAAAGGGGGGAGGAAGGAGGGGGGGGGACCATTAAAATTAGCCTCAAGCTATGGACTGCACCCAATATCACTAAAGCTGCACTCACTACAGATGTGGAGGCTGGCTTACAGGCAAACTATGCTCTGTTCTATAGCTACAATTAAAATCAACCTCGCTGCCAAAAAAATAGGAGGGGAAAAGAGGGGGTAGAAAGGCAGACATGGAACATCAAAGACAGATTGAAATGTGTAGTCAGTAATAAGAGTGGTCTCCAAGCCCCGAGGTTCTCCACGGTCCCCTTGTTAATGAGAAATTTTGACCTCTGGTTTGTAAGTTAAACTTGTAATCTTGGTTAATGAAGTAAATCAATCCCAACTCGGGAGTGTTCAGTGTCTCTTCCTTCGCCTTCTCCCCGCCAACCTCCCCTCTGTCCTTATGTCTTTCTCCTTCGCCTACCCCTCCTCGTGCGCCCCTCCCAATGTGCCGCCTGGGAGTGGAATGGTCAGGTCTTCAACCAGACAAACAGGAAACTCAGAGAGTAGGAGGGTTCCGGACCCGGAGGGGGTTTGATGGACGGACTCTGACCAGCCCGGCTGTTTGGTTAAGAAGGAGACGGGCCAGCTGAGATCTGTAGAGGGGACAGCATGAGGGAAAAGGCTGGCTCCTCCTACAAATCCCTTTTTTTACTGATTTTTCTTAAAGCATCTTGAATCTTCAGTCAATTGAGGGTAAAATTTGGTTAAAAGTCACGCCTGCTCTCTGGTTGGGAGAGACTCGTGCCACTGCTAAGCTAATCTGCTTTCTCATTGCTGCTTCCTCTTTTTACTCCTATGCCTACAAACACAGTGGATGGGTATTTGTGGAAAGTAGGAGCTGCCGATTGGCCATTGAATTTAGTGTGGCTACTGTTTTTCAACACAATGGACGTTGTAGAGTCCTGTGCGGGGAACCCGCACAGGACGTGTCGTGTTTGTTTGACTTTACATCTCAAGGCAGTTCAATATTTTCAGTGAGGACACAGAGGATGCAGAGTTGTTCAAAGGGCTTCCTGGGCTTGGTGCCCTTGCTGTCAGAGTTCACACACATGAACTGCAGGTGAACTGAAAAGCTGAGATCTGTGCCGGTTGGGGTTTCAGACAATCTGCACTTGATGTTACAATCATTTAAAATCCAACACTTGTGACAAACAATCACTCCATGTTTTACCTCACTATTCTGACACTTTGCTAATTATTTTAAACAACAAACTTTGTTTCAAAAACGAAGCAACCCATTCCAAACAAATCTAAATGGTTAAAATAGTGCATTTATTAGTATTGGTATTTTATGGAATCAATCAATGCAATGATGTCTGTCATGGGACAACCAACAGGACTATTAAAGAGGAGCCTTAACAAAATTAAGTTTATTTCCAACATGTTTTCATAATGGCGCATGGTAAATGGCGTATACTTGTATGGCGCTTTTCTACCCTCCTTGAAGGCCCAAAGCGCTTTACAGTCACAGTCCTATTCACCCATTCACACAAACATTCACACACTGATGGGGGCTCTGCTGCCAAACACTGGTGCCAGCCTTCCACCAGAGGCAAGGTGGGGTTCACTGTCTTGCCCAAGGACACTTCCAACGGCACATAATAGATATTATTAGATCAAAAGGCAACGGGAGGTGAATTGGGAAAAATGTTTTTTCAAACCAAAAGCAGGTCTAACTCAAAGCTTATTATGTCTCCTTTTTCTCCAGTTGTGGAACATTTGATGCAGACATTCTTGCCATGTCTGTTAAAAAGTTGGTTTAGAACAAACATTCCAGATTAAAATGATAAATAAAATAAATACATGAATAAGAATTGCATAAATGCACAAAATGAATCACTCTTGTTATTTTTAACTGCAAAAAAAAATGTAAATCAAGATTATTTTTCGGGTGTTCAGCACTCTGCGGGACACGCTTTTAAAGATATAAAAAAAACCACAGATGTGTAGCCCAAACCCAATCAACAGTTTTTAGTGGTTAAAGCAGTTCTAAATAGAAATCAGGTTATTGTAGCCACAGCGTGAATGTAGTTGTTGAAAAAGACAAATCGACTCTAGCTGTCACCGTTTGTATTTTTTTATGATGGCATCCGTTGATGGATATATCAGAGCAAAGGGCTGGTCACTAGGGTGATCAATAATGATCCAGAGGCTATTTAGTTGACATTTAAGTGGCTTATTGGAAATTTTGCAATTTTAATCTATGATTTTTACCAGTTTTTTTTTATTCTACCAACTATTTTCACTCTAAAATTGCTAACTTCTGCTTATTACAAAAATTAATTCTGGCTTATATTTTACAGAAGAACATTAAAGGCTCAGCTGTCATAGAAGTTAGTTAAGTTCTCAGGTAATTAAAAATTGTTTTGGCGCTGCAGGATTCAGCAGCAAGCTTGTAAAAAAGCAACAACAAAAATAATTTTTTTACGGCAGCAAGAAAATACTCTGCTCTAGCAGAAAAACCTGAAACTGCGCTTGAACAAGCCTAAACATGCAGCAACCCAAAAAAAAAGTCGTGAGAATTTGGCAGAAAACGGAGAAACTAATGGCGTACCGAGGGACGGGTGTGAGCAAACTCCAGACTGCAACGCTACACAAAGCAAGATGCAAAACATCCAACCATGAAAACTCTACAAACGAAATCCTGACGCTTAATATCTACATTTTATTTCTCTGTTGGTTCAGGAAAGCTCATCATAAGGACTGACAGATGATGCAATACAGATCCAATTGTTACTCTTCTTTTTCCAAACAATTCCTTAATAAAAATTCAAACCAATGTTTTAACATACAGGGATGTGTTAACATTGTAATTGTAATCTTCTTATTTAGATAAGACGTTTCCATATGTTCAGGCTGAAGAAGTGATCCCCCTCATCTTTGCCTGTAAAACTTTGCCCTGAAATAATATGGTTAAATATACAGTTTTGACAACAAAGTTGAGCCTTGGGCATTTAATAGATACTCATCTTAAAGAAATTAATTACCTCCCTTGTTAATCTTGATATAATTAAATTTCTAAAGAACGAAATGTGCTACACGCTCCCCCCCATCTCCGCCAAGCTGCTATGGAGGCGTACCAATAATGGCTGGTTCTATAGCTAGCCTACTGGCCAGGGACGTGGGTACCGCCTCACATCACGGGCCCCATGCTGTACTGCATCATGCAGTGCAAACCCACTCTCTCTTCCTACGCCTTCTCCTCCTCACAGGGATAGACAGAGGAGAAAAAAAACCCGCCTCGGTTTCCGATTTGCCCCTGTGTAATGGCTTGTGTTTCCTGTATCCTGAAGGAAATGGAAACTCTCCCTCCAGTTTCTGATTTTCAACATGTTATAATCTCATCCACTAACTTGAGAATTTAGAAAAGCGAGTTGCTAATGATGTTGTCAACACAAAGCCTCTGAACATGGTGGAGCCCCAGAGAGACCAGACACTTCTTTTTGTTGTGGCTCACTTGAGAAACTTCTGTGCCTTTGTCGTTATTTATAAGACCTCCTGCAATGCTGTTGGATTTAAACCCTGCTTGCCGTGTGCATCTCTGCACTGGAAGTTTAAGCATCTTATTGTAGCAACGTGCTTTAAGTTTGTTTTCCCTTGACTTACAGTTTCACGTCAGCTCCATCGTCAGCTGTCAAAGTTTGATCCAAGGAATGGGGAGAAGAGAAACATCATTCATTACCTGCTGGTAGGGGGGCAATACATAGGGAGTAGGCGAAACACTGCAGCTAGATGGCAGAAACGCCAACATAAACAGGAGTTTGAATTTTCTCTGATCTGATTCAGGAGTTTTTGTTATGCATCAGTCATCCTGTAAGCAGCTTCTTCAAACTGCCTTCTAAATTATTAAGCATCATCCTTACACTCACACTTTTATTACCGACCACTGATCTCGTGGTTTTTTTTTTTTTTTTGGCTAAGAATTGCTGCGCTTTTCCCTGTTATTGGAGCCCAAAATCTGGAATTCACTTTTAGAAATTCAACGAGACATCTTATTAAAAGGTAGCACAAAGCACAAAGTTGTGTACATGTGTGTTTTTGTCACTTAAACCTCACTACAAAATTTTATGGATATATGCTTAGTTTCTGAACTTCATAGTGTTTTGTTTGGATTTAATGTTCCAGAATGTCCTACAACAAAGTGTTTAGGTGTTTTTCTCACCAGTTCTTGAAGGCGCTAGAGGCGGATGTTAATTTTCAGATGATCACATGAAATGAGTCTCCATTTAGAAAAGTATTTAATCAATATATACATCAAATTTTCTTTCAACCCTTATAGTCTCTGACCTCACGGATCTGTTCACCAATCACAATGGCTGTTTACAATGACGTCGGAGTGACACTGACCCCACCCACATTCCTATTAGTATTGTTCTCATGAAAAAATTAGAGCAAAAAGTTTTTGGTTTAAAACAAACATAGCAAGCGTTATGCACATACTTGTGGTTATGCTTAGAATAGATCCTTGGAACATTAATTCTAGTTTGATCTCATCGTTAATTAGTTTTTTGGGTAATATTACACTTTTATTTAAACTGTACATGTTTGATCTTTGTTTTTATTACAACATAAAAACTATTTGATCTCAATTTTTGTGATTGTTTGCTATTCATACTTGAATTTTTTAACAGTTCAAGGTTTCTATTAATTTCTATTATAATTAGAAATCAAAAGAAGGATTAAATCGTATCGTCAAGTTTTAAAGATAAATAACAGAGCAAATTTTAATGTAGAAAAAATCTCAGAGGTCGTAGATTCCTAAGGATCGGAGCAATTTATATAATTTTATGAAGCATTTTTGTCAGTTTTTATGTGAGAACTTAACCTTTTTTTAATCAAAGTTCCCATTTTCATTTAGTTTAAATATTAGTTGTATGATTCCAGTTTTTCATCACAAAAAAAAAACTTTTAAATGGAAATTTGCAAAATCAAATTGTGCTGAATTGGAAATCAAATTGAATTTCACACTTTTAAATTCAGATTAAAATAATTTAATATTTGATAGGCACCCTTAGAGAGTGTTGTCATTTTTGATTTTCATTGTGCTTCTAGTGTTTCATATTTAGAAAAAATGGAATATGGACTTGGATAAAGGTGACGATCCTCTTTACCTTTATCCACCTTTGTCATGGTAGGAATAACACGTCAATGTAAGAGTGTGGTCATCTGGACCCCATAAGATAGCACAACCCTTATTATTCAACGCTGAGCTCCTCATCATGACCTCTCAAGTGTCCTTTTTTTCTCATAATTGGGAGATATTTACTTTTGGATACAGTTGTTCCCTCTACTCAATCTGGTCAGGAATGGTTTATGCAAATGTCATCTCTTCCCACTCTCCTCCTGTCTTTCATCCTGAGGACTATTTATTTCTTCAAAATCTTGTTTGATACAGTGTCCTCCGTTTCGTGTTTAACAGGAAAACAGAAAATCTAAAATTAGCTTCAGAAAATGGTGAAGGCGAACAAACAAGGCCATCCATTAGTGAGGATGGGTTATTGGCTGACTTGCCTCTTCTCATGGCGGCCCATTAAAAGTGATAATGTCTGCCTGCAGCAGCGCCTGGGGAAGAAGAAGGAGGCCATGGAAGGCATATTTCACATGCATCAGACACTGGAATTAAATAGACCAATGTTCCCTAAAAAGACTGAAGTACATCTCTTTCTGATGTGCGTCCCGGGCAAAAATTCATTGATCTTAGAATGTCCCTTGGCAATTATAAAATATTAAATCCAAGTCGCACTTTTCAGCTCAGCTTAATTTTTTTTTTCCTCGCTTTTTGCTGCTTTCCATTTGACCAATTTAGAAAAAAAAAGTTAGAAATGGAGGGCCATGGAAAAAAACGACACTCATGATAGCGGCTGTGCCCACTTTTAGATGTCTTTTGTTATGTTTCTGTATTGTTTTTGCAGAGCATCTCAGATCATTAAATGAAATGAGGACCCAGTACAGCTGGGGTTCCTGAAACGAGTCGCATCTTTCTGTGTTAACCGGGAGTTCGACACTGAAGCGCAAAAGGGAGTGATATTGGTGTGACATCTTTATTTCTGAGCACAAGGTCCTTCAGGCCGCTGGGGCCTTCCTCAGCACTCTGGGGATGACAAATATTCAGCTGCTTTTCATTAAGGTTCGTGGCCCTGGTGCTCGTCTCCCTCGCCCCTGCCTGTCCCTCAGAGATTACAGAGGGGCTCTGGAGTTAATTGCCCAAATCATTAAATTTAACATATATCCCAACAAATACAATCAGCCAGCTGTTTGACAAGGTACACAGTTCATTAATTCCGCTTGCTTGTTTGTTGTTTCCCTAATTAAGATTTAGAATCGATCATTGAGTGTGTAATGTACAGTGTAGCTGGCTTTGCACGGGGACTCTCTCTGCTCAGACAAAAAGGAATGGCATCCGCTTGCTAAAGTTTTACCATTTAGCACACTAACTGCAATGGGAATTAGACATCCTGTGCTAATTAGAGAGGCCAATTAACTGTGAAATTTGAACGTTTTTGACAAATAATCTCAACAGAATTCAGACATTACCATATACATGGATATTATCAGTGCTGAATGAGGAGAAGAAAAAGGCTTCTTGCTGGATGTGTTGCATGCTGTTGTGTTAGTCTGTAAGCAGTCCATCCTATAGTCTCAGTGAACAGGTTAGACAGAAAACCAGCATCTCCAAAGAAGCTCCATGTTGCTGTAGCTCTCATTTTCATTTTGATTCATGATCACATGTATTTTTCAGACGGCATAAATTATGTATTTCTTGGACTAATGAACGCCTCGCACTGATAGAACTTTGGCTGAGTTGTAAAAAGCAAAAAAATGGCCCAAATCACCCAAATCAACATTCATTTTGAGCATTATGGCAGTTTGGATGAAATTCGGTTATCTTGGGGGTTGAATATCTTTTTAAGTACCCCACTAAGGTTGGCATTTGTTATTCCATATTTCTGCCATATTGTATGTGTTTTTGGTGAGTCGTACGTTTGTACGTCTGTTTAATGCATCTAGGTCGCTGCATTCCTGCAGTACACACGCAAACACATTTACTCCTCTTAAAACCCATTCTGATCTATTATAAGTGTTTCCAGTGGCCTTTTTATTATCACTATTCCAAAAGCCAAAATTCTTGTGTCTAGGACATCGTTTCTGCAGAGTGGCTTAGAGATATATAGGTGGTGGGTAGGAATATTGGCGTGGAGTAACCCCACCTCTGCTTCCCATTATCTATCTGTTTATACGCTAGCTTACAGCCCCTCACAACCCGACTTAACAATATTAGTGCAACAAAAAATGGCGACCAATGTTGGAACTATCCAGGCGTTCAGTTTCGAGCCAGCTTTCCAGAGATTGCTGAGATTTCCTGAGATTCCAGCTCAGATGAGGAAAAATAAGATGTACTGGGATCTATTTGTCTCCAAGTAGATGCATCAGACTGGAGTGGAGCAGGGAGATGCCAATTTTAGCTTCCATGTCACAGCTACAAGCTTTTACCAACACCATTTTATCCTGATTCATATCAATTTGAATAAAAAATGCTCAGAAATGAAATTTTGAGATTATGTTTGTTAATAGCTGTGCTCCATCATGAGAAAAAAACCCACAAGAGCACGTTAAAAACACCAAAAAGACCATTTTCATTGGAGTGGTTGTTTAAGCTAATCTAATGGAACGGCACCATCACATCATGGTAGGCAATGGCTCTGGGTGTGTGTTGAAGCTGTTTGGATACCAGGCAGTGCCGGAGGTGTGTTTGCGGGGCGCCGATGGGCTTCTCCTGCAGCTGCCCGCCTCAGGTGCAGGAAGAATTCAGAACTTCCTTTTATGAGATATGTAATTATTTTGGCAGACAAGGGTGTGGATTTAAACCAAGTCAATATGTAGATAAGCTTTATGCAAACACAGACACACGCTGCTGATTAGAAAAAGGATGCCTTTGTATGTGAAATATTAAAGCAGGTTGCCAGAATGCTGTGCAGGTAGGAAGGAAGCCTCCTGGGCCAGTGGAACAAGAATCTGATGTGGGGGGCTGAAGAAACGCGCTAGCAAGCCTAACTGAACCGAGTCCAAATTTTCAGTCTCTCCTGACATTTTATCCCAACAATCTGTGACAATATAAGTATAAGTTGGATAAACAAACTTATTGGCGAAACTATCATAATTTTGAATAAATTGGATTTAAATTTTTCATTTTCATCATAAATGCCCTTGGTTAAAGTTAAATGTTGAATGTTTGGGAAAACTCTGTCTGCTTCTGTTCAGAGAAAGTCTCCATGTCTGAATTTAAGCAATTTTTTCCCCCGTCTTTCTGGGCCTTATTCATAAAACACGAAACTCTTGTCTACCCTTTCCCCCAAAGAACATGGATTTTAATCAGAACTGCTCTTCAGACAGCCGTATTTCTGTGCTTACTCTGAGCCGGCGCCCCGTTAGGTGCACTGGGACCAGTGTCAGCAGCGCTGAAGCGGAGCCTGTGATGGCTAAATGATGTCAAGAATGGCCCCATTAATGTCAATTTGAGATCAAAAGCCAGTTCAGAGTGTGAACCTCAGCCGCAAATGTGCTTTTTAATCTCCTCCGTCTGAATGTCTGCCGTGGCCCCTTGGTGCAATCCTTTTTCTTGTAAGCGAAATGTGTCACTGCTCATATGAGTGTTTATGTGAAGACTGACAGCTCAGAACGGAGCGCACGTCTGCAGAGCTGTGGGATCTATGGTGTCGCCTGTTGGTGCCTCGTTTCATTCTCAAGTCAGCTTCTTTGAAATTGTCGCACTACTTCACCAGCCTCCTTTTCCCGCTAATTAGGCCATTTTCAGGGTGCTATTTCTCCTTTTCGTGGTCATTTATGTTTGATACCATTCCGAACTGATTGGCTTTTGTTAACTGCGTTTTTCTGTTTAGAATATTTAGCACAGACATGAAAGACCGGACCAGAAGCCTCATTTGGTGTCTTCTCCCAGCAATCCATCGGCTGCAAAACACCCCAGTGCCTCGATTATTAACGCAGTCACCGCCCTCCCATTCAACTTAAATTAAAAATTAACAACGGGCAGAAATGACAGTGCCACACCATTGAAAGTAAAGTGTGCAAAACCAACAATGGCTCATTAGTGAGCAGTTCTGAAGACAAGCATTCTGACTCATTACACTTCTCCTATTTTAACTCTAATTGGGTTCATTTTATATATGAAATGCTTTGAATATTTAATGCTTGAAAAGTTCTACTTCTGATACTTTATGTAGTCAAAGATACTTTGCCCGTGTTAATTGCCCAGGTTAAAGAGGCTGTAAGCATCACATGCTCCTCCGGTTGAAAACAGATTTTTATTATGAGCTTCAAAGTGATTCATTGATCACTTTGACCACAAAACGGTTCAGATTGTTGGTGTATCAGCTGCATTTTAACCACTTTACCTCTCTGATGAATAAAATCAGGTTGTTTGATGAGATCGTTTGAGAATGTTAACACTTTTTACCTCACAATCGTAGATGCTGTTGTCGTCTGAATCTTCAAAAAGCCAACTAATAAAGCCTTTTTAGTATTTCAGAAGTCGTTCAGCTGGCCAGGCTCGGAGCATTTTAATTAAACAGATGAAAAACAATGTTTTGCTTTCTTCCTATGGTTGCCTTCACACAATCTTTTGTTTCTCTCAGGTTGAGGAGCGAGGGGGAAAACAACAGCGAGATTGTGTTTCCAGGCAGGAAAGTTTGAAGCCCTTTGTTTGGAAGCGAGGTTCCGGGTGCAGCACACGGTTTAGCTCGCTGACCCTGTGACTGTCTTCTGAGGAATTGTGTGAGCAGCCCCGCAGAATTCTGCTCCGGGGTCTGCTTTCATCTTCGCAGTAACCTGTGGACTTTCAAACTCAGGGCGATGGAATTGCAGCTTTGTCAGTACACTACTAATTAGAAAATTCCTAACCTCCAGCAAGATGTTTTAATTATGTGTTGTGTCAACGAGTTTGCAGATTTAATCCACCGTTGATACACATTCAAGTGTGCAAACTCTGTCGCACATTGTGGTAGATGAAGTGGAATGGAGCCGGGACTGTTTTCTGCGTCCTCCTCCTCCTCCTCCTCCCTGCGTAACCTTGCGCCTTTCCTGAGCCGGGTTTGTTAGGAGCCATCACATGCTTAAGTAGCCGAATTAGACGCGGAGTTAATGTGTTAACTCATGAAAAAGCTGCTCGCATTCGCCTTGGTTTGTCGTACGCTGAACAATGTGACAGTATTGTGCGGGGTGTGAGCTCTCTGTTGCAGTGAGTCAGTGTGAGGGAAGGAAGGAAGGGGTTAAATAGAAATTGAGCGGGGATGCTTGGGGCAGCAGTGCTGCAGAACATAGCAGTGTTCGTGCGAAGGCAAGTCATTTCCCGAAACACTGCAGACACATGGCCTGCGGCGCTCTAAAACCTTTGGAGACCAAAATGGCTTGCAGGAGTTAGAAGTAATAAGGTGTTTTTTTGCCTTCTTTCTCCTTGACTGAAATTCTGCACAGTTGCTATGCATTGCTATGGTGCTGGGTAGCTGTTTTTATGGTTTATGTGAGTATTAAGATACTCTAAAACTGACCATTTGGGAGATTTGTTGTTCCTTAGTTGTGAAGCAAAGGGAAGTTGTTTGTTTTGAAAGTAATTATCTCTCTTTTTCATTTTTTTTCTGGCTCAGATTAGAAGGCTAGACCTCAGTTGTGTCCTTTTCGCAGCCCCGGCTTTTGTTCTTGTCTTTAAAAAAACGATACATAAAGAGAAACGCATGTTTGATACAAGAAGAACAGACGTAGTTACTCAGAAAGTGTAACAGCAACATGTGATGGAAGCAAACTGCGTTCGAACAGAAAGCCGGAGTCCGTTCTGACATCTGTGGTTGTTGGTGGACTGAACCAAAACCCTTTTTATCCTTCTCCCTTTTGCTTTTGTTAATCTTGGCTTCTCTATCGGCTTCAAGGAGAGGCTCCGGCGTATAATCTGCGTATGTACATCTGTGAATTATTATTCTAATTCTTTATGCGTTTATTAGAGCTGAATAAACTCCACATCAAATACATCACTTGGGCAATGTCAGAAAGCCCGGGGCAAATCAGCCGACATCTGTTAACTCTTTCAAAATGGCCTCATCCAGCATGTCTGTGGGCGTTGATGAGCAAGAAGAAGGGAGAGGCGAGGGATGGAGAGAGAAAGTCTCTGTTGCTGATTAATGGCGACCGTAGGAGAGGCGTTTCAGGCCCGGAGTGGAGATGGAGCGGGGCTGCACTCCTACGGCTGGGCTACACACTGTAAACACTGAACGGACCAGGCGGCGTTCCTCGACTGAAATGCAGCATGGAAGAGAACATGTGGGAAAGCTTTGCTTCCTGGCACAGACTCACTCAGTCAGTAAATGAGTCAATCCGGCTCCGTGCCAGCCATTCAAGCAAACCTTTCTTTGGTGAAAATAGTCAGCTCATCTTTGTCTGACAGCTCTCATGCTAGGTTCGGAAAGTCAGGAGAGCCCGTCCCTTCAGAGTCAAAGGATCTACTCACCAGAATACAAACACTTCTTCTCTTGGTCGTGATGTTACAAAGGATGCATCCGTGTTTGGAAGTATTGGCTCTTAGCTAAAAAAGAAGAGGAAAAAACACCTGGTACATCTTTTGCTTCACTTCTTTGTTTAGCTCATCAACAGTCTGTCTCCCTCGTGCTATATATGTCCTTGCCTGAAGCATAGACATCAGAGTTTAAACGGATTTTTCCGCATCAAAGTAATAACAACAATAGAGTAATGTTGCATCATGAACAGCTTATCTTTTTCTCAAGCCGACATGAGGCCATCTTCCTGCTCAGACGCGAGTGCTGAGCAATGTTTTCCCTGGGTCTCCTGGTTTTGGTTCCAGCAGGATGGCGCTTGGTGTGCTGTCACATTTCAGCGCGTACGCTCCCCTCTCCCACCCTACAGCCTCTGTCTGCAGCCTCTCCCGCGAGGAGCGGAGTGCTGACACAGCAGGATGGGCCGATCGGGGCCGAGCAGCTCTGTGTGCCTGGCAAAGTGGGCCATTAACCCCACCGCCCTCAGGTGGGTGACCCGGGCCAAATCCAATATTGGCTCCGGCATCAAGGCGCAGATGCCACTCACCGTTCAAAGCCGCAGATCAGCAAGAAACCTCAGCTCTGCTGCCGCCCCCACCCCTTCCGCTTTTTTTTAAACAATAAAGAAGTGTATGTAAGTTCAGACCTCAGACACCTGCGAGGGGAGCTGCTGCCGCTGCACTTTTCCAGAGATAAGAAAATAAGGTGGACAGACGCAGAAAACTTTCACGGCATATTTGGTTAATTTGTTTTCACATAACTGGTCATTTAAACCGAGCAAAATTCCAACTGTCATTGATAAATATGGAGTTCTTACATTAAAAAACGACTTTTTTTGCTCTAATACAAAACAAATTGTACCAACAAAGAAAATTGATTCGTGAATTTGATACATCTAGATTTTGTTTTTTAGGTGAAAATAAATTTAATTTCAATTTGTTTTTGTTTTTTTAATTAACTAACTTTCCTTTTTGAAGATAATTTATAGGTTCTGCTAGACTTTTAACTCACTAAATGATGAATTCTTAAATCAAACTAAACATTTTTTTAAGGAAATGTCCAATGTTTCCAATTAATTCATTGATTGCCTTAAAAATTATGTTTATTAGGGTTTTATTTAAGATGAAGGCTCTCCAGTTTGGTCTAATTTCGAAGGTGAAATGGTGGAAAATAATCATCCTGACCTGTTTGCAGATTTAGTTTAGTTTATTCCTTCAATTTATGACCAAAACCACTTAAGAGGCCTTGAAATAAACAAGATTAACCATCTGCTCTGGGGTTTTTCTGCCCCCCTCCCCATTGCCAACAAGTCAAATGTCTGAAGACATGTATTGAAGTATCTCAGTGCATTCGGCACAATGGATATGTCTTATGACATTCTGCCTCCCAGCACCCATCACAGATAAAATGACAGATGCTGTTTTTTGCCTCCTGGATCTTCCTCGGCCGTGCTGATTTTAGGTCTTATTTTTGCTCCGCCTCTTTGTGACTCTGCACTCCTGCCTATTTTCCTCTCCCTCTGTTTCATTTCTGTTCACCGTGACCCAGCGTGCTCTTTGGCCTCTTAATGCATCTCAGACAGCATTGCTGCGTAATTGCGGGCGATAACGAGAGCGTGGTCTTTGATGCATCACTTCCCTTTTTGACTGTCACCCTGCCAACTACTTTGTTTAGCTGTCGCCTTTGACCCGCCCACCCCGCGTCTTGCTCCACATAATTTAATGCACACACTTGTGAGAGGAGTCGTTGTCGTGGTTACTGCCAACAACCCACCACTCTCTATGTGGAGGACATGTGAAGGCAGAGAGTAGCAGGTGAGCCAGCGACGAGATCTGACCTTTCCGTCTGTATTACGCTCTGCTTGTATCACTGAAGGCTGTCCTTTTCCCTGAAGGCAGTGAGGCCTTCTGGGAGCTGCAGCAAGCGATATTTGTCTGTGTCCCTCCTCCCTTCCATCACCCACCGCAGTCAGAGCACCACCCCAGCACCGACTGCCCCGCCTGTGGCTACCGCTGCCCATCTGTCCAGGTGGATGGATGGCTTTGATTGGTAAAATCTGCGGCCCAGTCGTCGGCCCGACTTCTGAGTGGCAGTAATTGGCATGGCAGCAGGCAGGGCCATCTTTCACTTGTGGTCAGCTAAGACTGACCTGATTAAGCCTGGGTAGATCCCCAGAGTGAGGGGTCTGGTGTGCCGTGGGGCTCGGATGAGCTGGCTTGACCTTCAACCAGCAGCCAGAAATGATGCATATTGTTTAGGTAAGCCGGCAAGAGCAGTGGCCCGACCGGCCTCGCTATCCGACTGACAAGGGATCAGAGAGTGTACCGAGGGAAATTTGAGACGGAGCATCGTCACCCTATGTACACAAACCCAAATACATGAAAGGGTGGGGGCAAGAGGGACTTTGATTTGCTTTGTGTAAATCCAAACCCGTCGTATGCTAGCAATTAAAGCTTCTCTGAACTGCGTGTTTACAGAGCGGTGCAATCAATGTAATTGTGTGAGGGTGTTTCCAACTCAAACGTCTGCCTTTCTTCTCTCAGGCATTGGCTGTCTCCCGGAGTTTCTCGTTTTAAAACATAAAAGAAACTTTTCATTTGTATGTTGTTAATAGGCACTCCCCTTTTTGAGTGTTTTGGTTTTTTTCTGGATATTAGTCTATTTTAGAGCAAAACGTCAGTTCAGATCTGTGTCAGCTGAGTTTACAAGTAAGATCTTTTCATGTTTCAGGCTGCATACAATAAGCATAAAACCCCATTAAATTTGGAAAATGGTTGAACACTGAGTGAGTCACCAATGGTCCTTAAAGCCTTTGTTTTTTTTAAATTTAAATAAAACAATCTTGACGTTCTGTCTCAACCTAAAGATCTGGACATTATTATTGTTTTAATCTAGTTTATTTTGTGCAGGAGGTATTATTATTGTTTTTTTTATGTGTGCACTTAAGTGCATTCCTTAGTATGTTGCCATGCACTTGAGATAAGCTCATGTAGTAAAAAATATAGTTTTCTTTGAAAACCTCTGCTTCACAAAAAAAGCTGCTCGAACAGAAAGGGCTTTTGCATTTTAGGCGATCAAACATTTTTGGAAAAATATATTTCAGAAGATAAGAAAGGTCTTTTTGTCTTTAACAGAAGCTTCACAAATGCTTTCTTTGAAAAGCTCGTTTATAAGCTGGAAAAATGTTCAAAAAACAACTTCTTTGTAAGAAGGTAAGTCATGCCCCTGAGGTCAATGAGATTTATGTTTGTATTAAACTCTGCAGTGGAACCAGCAGTATTGATAACCACCAATGATTTAATGAACCACATTTGCCCTCTGACGTTTCCGAGCTCCATTGGGTCAAACTAGTATTTGTTAGTCACTGGTTCTGTAAGTTGTCCCACTTAAAAATATGAAAGAGGTCTGAAATGTTCATCGTAGAAACACTAACTATGACAGACAAAATGTTAAAGCAAGGAAATCACATTTTTTGATTTTTAAAGAAAGTATTTGTATGGTGTTGCAGAAAAACAAGCATTTGTCTCCTAAAACTGTCCCTCACAAACCTGTTACTTCTTTAGAAAACTATTCCATCCTCCACTTGTATCTTCTATTGATGCCACCTCTTTGAACTAGTTATCTGTATTAAAGGAGTTCCTAGAGGATACTTAACCTTCTTTTGGGGACTTTTGTTTGTAAATGGAGGAAGGTCTGTATATGCTATGATTTGTTTATGTGGTCACCTCAAGTCTGCCTGATCTTGATGTGGCTTCGAATGGTGGAAACTTCTAAATGAAACCTTCTGAAAATATTGAAGTTGTTTGTAAAATGCTGAAATGGTGCTGAACCCTCATGCAGAGGTCCCTCCGTCCAACATTTGGACTTTTCTTTCTCCAGGTTTCCGGAGGCTCTGCAGGCTCTCCAGCCAGCTCCTCCACTCTGTCCTCGTCATCCCGCCAGTACACGAGGCAGCGCATCACTCGGGTCAACCTCAGGGACTTAGTATTCTACCTGGAACAAGAGAGAGAATCCACCCGCTCCCTCCTCCTCTACCGAGCCCTCCTCAAGTAGCTGCTGCTCCAGCTGCCACCTCAGTCTTCTCCTTCTTCTTCCCAGCCACGTGCCTTCAGATCAGGTCTAACGTTTCAGCTCCGAGTGGACCGTCAGGACGTTTGATGTAGCTCTTTGAAACAACAAAAGAGAAAAATGGGGGGAAAAAATAAAAAAAATCAAGCGGATGTTCCCTGTGTTCTCCATTTAGAATCAGGATGTTTAGTTAGGTCATTTCATGTAAAGACAACACATTTCTGTGTTGAAAGAGAACGGATGCACTTGATCCACATCTGGTTTTAAAGAGTCCGGCCAACAGGGGCTTAGACCGTTGACTGTACATGAGAACTGGACTGAGTTAGTTTGACGTCACCCATAGATAATGGTTTACTTCCTAAAGGAAATTAATTCATTCGACACATTTTGTGAGATTCAAACTGCCATGTTGGAACCAGAAATTGTCAGTAAGCTGTCCAAACGAGTTCCACATTTCTATGGCAACCACTCTCACCAATCAGAAGTGAGCTCATTGGAAGTCCACTCCCCTACCACTTGAAAGCAGGCCAGGGAGAATCTGTCAAATGTTTCAACATTGGATGTGAGGGCCGGAAGGCACCACATATTTTTGTTGAGCCATCTGATTGGCCAGTTTATAACTTGAATAACTCACAATACAGAAAAAAAAACATAATGAAAAAAAAAAATTAGGATTAGCCAGGACATGTTAAGAAAAAAAAGGCAGCAGAGCAAGAATGGCTATTTTGACAAATTATTTTCTCTACAGAAGTCTATGTAATTTTAGCTTCTTGAAGCCAGCAGGTACTACCTGTTTGGAATGCGAGGTGGGAGGGGTCACTCAGTCCAGTTTCCACATACAATCAATGGCTAAGACTGGTGTATTCACACCTTCAGTGTCTCCATGAGTTTTATGTTGAACTTCATTCAATGAATGTAGTCTAGCAGAACTGAATCTCATTTTCAATCAGTCCCACTTCAAGTGATGGCATCACCATAGGTTTCCTCACTGTATGTGTAAATATTTCTTTTGAAATGATTTTACAGCATGTATATTTTTTATCACGTGTAAGCTTTGTAAGAAAACGAGTAATCCATGTGTCAATGTTATGAAACCTGAAGTTTTGTGATTTCAAAGGGTCATATTTAGACAGCCTATGATGTAGAAGAGTATTGATAAAATGCACATTCCTTCAATTCCCCCACCCCCCAAAGCAAAGGTCAACGCCCCTCCTTTGACGGGTTATTATTGAGCGAGTCAGTATTTTATATTTATCACATATAATGTGAACATCAGTCATTTCTGTCCTGCAGTTTCCCGCTCAAATGCTGTTTAAGAAACTGTGTTTTAGTGATAGTTGATCAGAAAATGGTGAGTCTGGATCGTTCACTTTATTTGTCCTGTGTGTATCACTGATGTTTTAAAAAAGTAAAAAAAAACATTTTATCCCCACACTCACAGGAGTGAATAAAAAAAAGTCATCCATGAAGTATTTTGGTGCAGAGCACTTGTTTTTGTATTTTCAAACAACCATGAGACGACTCGGCTGAAAAGTTTCATAGGGCAAGAAAGCAGTGCTACGATTCCAGCCTCTTATTTTCTTGTATTACTGATTTAAAGAATAAGAAATATTGATTTTTTTTTTTATCACGTGTCTTTAGAGTCTGGTCTTTTTTTTAACTGTTTAGTGTTGATCTTGTTTTTTCCTTTTGCTTTTTTTTTGGGCTTATTTAACACAATTCCTTGGCCTCTATGCATCTTTTCTTGACTTAAGGAAATTTTTTTTAAAAATATGTGACATTTTAAAAACTGTTGCGCGTTGTAAATGTAGACGACACGGTTTTTTACATCCCTTTTACCTGACAACTGAACGCTGTCACTGTATTATAGCAAAACCTATTTTAACATTTAAACAGTACTGCGATTTATTGTCAAAAAACACCCGTTTCCTTTTTTTGTTGAGATTGGCTTTTTATGTGTAAAATTTGATTGCATTTAGATTTCACTTTAAAAATAGGTTTCAAAAGCAAGCACAACAATGTCTATTAGGGCAATTCCATTTATTTATGATTTCTATGGCTTCAGGTGGCTTCAACAGACATTTCTACTTCTACCACTACAGCTTTTTAGCCAAAATAATAGAACATTATGAGAAAAACAACATTTCAACGTGAAGACGATTTGTAAATATTGTTTATGAAGCTATGTGTTTATTAGAACCAGGTTATTTTTGGTAAACTCTTGTACATATCTTGAAAAATTTCTTGTTTGTGTGAAAAGAAAAACAATTAAACCTACGTATTTGTACCTATTTTGTAAATGAATAAATAAGCTGTTTACTAAACTTAGCAGATACCGTTTGTGTGCTTTTTTTATGTTTTACAGAAAGAAGAAACCAAGAATGAATATGAATGTAAGTGTATTTGCAAGACAGCTTTAAATATGTATTTTATCGTAAAAAACAAACAAACAAAAAAACACTATCAAGATATTAGGACCTAGACTCTTCTTTTATGGCTAAAATATCAGGTTATTTTGTCTTTATCTGACATCTTATCAGTTTATTGCATCATCTCTTCTTTTCCTAGAACATCACACATGTTTGTGAACTCAGTCTTGATGGTTTTAAAAATGGTTTTTCTCCTTCTTTTTGGATGAACTTTGCATTTCAAGCATTTTTAATGATCCAAATCGTTTTGACGCACACTGCAGAAATCAGTTTTTACCTGTATCATATCAGGACTTGGTTTTTCTAAATTCTTTCCTTTCCTCCTTGAATCATTAAGCTCAGACAAAGCAATTTGTTTTCCCCAAAGTGCACATAATTACTACAGGAAAGGGTGATGTACAACATCGCCGGATTCTTACATTATCATCACACTTTATGGAGCTAATATAAAAGACTTGACTATTGTTAACTTAAAAAGATGTATCTAGTACCTTTTTTTCTCAAGAAGAATTATGCTTAGGAATACATTTTACAGACCGTAAAAAAGACATAAGAACAGACAAGAAAAAACATGAATTATAGTGTAAACAAACTAAAGAACTAAGCTTTTTCAGTTAAAGTCCCAATGAAAATCATGTTTTTGGTATTTTTAACATGTTGTAGCATTTTGCTCATTAGGGATATAAAAGAATTAAAGGTTAAAACTCGATTTCTGGATATTTCTTTATTCAAGTTGTGATAGATAAAAACCAGCTGTTTAAAATAGCTCATATGTGTTTATTGTTGCACTCTCACCTGCATTTCTTTGTGATTCTTTACAGAAAACTCAATTTAGGTATCATTGTTTTTGTTTACTGCTCTGCACAGGAGATAGTTATTTATTTTTATTTTTTTCCAAAAACGTGAATCCAATTTGTTTTTTAAATGGTATTTAAATCTTTTCTTGAGTTGATTTTTATTTTCCTTTTGTATTGTTATATTCTCAGTGGAATATGTTTCTGAGGTCTGAAACCTTTTTTTCAGTGAGTTTAAACGTTTCTTTTTTCCTCTCAGCTGACAGGAAGCTGCTGGAGCCTATCCCCAGCTTCACAGGATGACAGGTAGGGCCTGAAAGGCAAACGAGCAGGCAGACTCACAAATATTTAAATCTTACATCTATATTATGATAAAGTCTCAGCAAGCTGTTCGCCTTGAAGGATCTTAAGGCAATGGACAGCTTCCAGACATTTAAGGCTGTAAACCTGCAGATATTTTCAGGCATAAAGGAAGATAAAGCAGCAATAAGACACACTTTAATCGTACAGTACATCTTTTTATTATCGCAAATATGCAGAAAAGTCAAATGGAGACACTGTAAATGAACACATGCCCTTTAATACCACAGTCTAATTGTTTTAAACACTTTAAATAATATACATTTGCACCTTATTATACCCTTAAAATGCTTTTATCCGTATGTACACAGTGTTATGTTGGAATTATTCTTTTTTTTTTCTTTTTCTTTTGGTGAAGCGGACTAGAAGTTTCCATTAAAAACACGAGGGTCCCGTAAACCCCACAGTCCTGATAATTCAATATACCGCAACTGTACAAAGGAGGCGCTTCAGCGTGGGGCTGAACGCCTGGCAGACTGGCTGAACACTGACCCGCGCTTCGTCTACTGAAGGGAGGGATGTGAGCGAACACGTCGGCAGGGTTTTCACTTCTGTCAAGTGTGTGTAGCTGCAATTAACCCGTCATTTCTGTGACGAGTTGTTAGGTTCGCACAAAAAAAGAGAATTTTCGTAACTGTTTACGTCAAAAAGTTATGAGTTATGAGTGATCTGTCACTTGACGAAAGCTCATGTAACCCTTGTGCTATCCTTGGCACTTTAACATTGGGAGTGGGGTCATCTAGACCCCACAAGAAAGTGCGCTGAACCTTTTTTCTTCAATGATTTGTGATCTTCACTGGTGTCCGTGGATTACATGAAATCTTTCCACCTTCATCCACCTTTGTCATGTTAGGGAGAACACATCAATGTAAGGGTGGGGTCATAGGACAGCACAAGGGTTAAAATCTTTTCAAAATAGCACACATGACCCCTCTTTAGTGGGATTTAAAAAAAAAAGTCTGTTTGGAGCAGCAGAGTGGAGTCACAGTGCGATCTGCTCATTCTCTGACTCATCAGTTTGATTGGCTTCCATCGAGCTGCGGCGAGGAGGGGGCATTCTGAAAATGGGGCATGAGGGATGGCACAGCAGCAGGGGGTGCAGCCCCATTTTCTACTGGCACTGCTGAGCTGGGGGCTTCTGGGAGTCAGTGGGGGGAGGTGGAGGGGAGGCTGTGAAGAGCCCGACATGCCACATGAAAAAGGCCTGGTTGACCATTCCCTTTGAGGCGACTGGATGGAAAAATGAAGGCCGCTGGCAGGTCAGAACAAAGATGGGCTGGACTGTGAGAAGGACCTCCAGGGAAGGCCCGCACTCTCAAAAGCCGATGTTTATCTTCTCATCGGAACTGTTTAATCAGTGATCAGAGAAAAGCTATGAGGACATACGGTCAGCTGCAGTCCACAGCTAATGAACTGCTTCAAGAGTTCAAATCAAGCAGCTGCCAGCACCCACGAAGATCAGAATAGGCTTTTTTCTTTCAAGCCTTTGGAGTGGAAGAAACAGCATGTGTAAGTTACATACAAACACAAAGCGTGAAAACAGGCCCCTTTCTTGTTTCTTTCTTTGTTCCGTGACTGTTGAGAATAAGACCCAATAGAAAACGAGCCGGACTGGGTAACCGCCGCTCACTCGCCTCTTTGTGGAGAAGATGCTGATGAGTGGAGAAAACAGTTTAGTTTTTGGCGCTGCCACAGCACATGTGTGTGAAAAAGCACTCAAAACCATCTTGGTTAGGAAGTGTCAATATTGAAGCCCAGCCTTTTGTGCGTCTCAAACTGGAACCCGAAAGGCTCAGCGATGCTCTCGGCAAATCTGTCCAACTGGAGGCTCGGAGGATCAAATGTTGCAATCCTTCATTCACTTTTGAATTATGCATTTTTCTGCAAACCACACAACATATTTTTATTTGAACAAAAAACAAAACTCGCATTGTGTCTTGTTGGGTTTTTCTTTTTCTCGATTGTTGTGTTTTCGGAGTCTGGAAGAGATGAAAATCAGCATTTATTGAGCATTGTCTGTGTTTTGAGGGCAGGCCAGTGCAGCTCAGAGGAAACGGCTAAGTGCAAAGATTCATTAAGCATTTAAAGTACATCTTTCACCTGATCTTAGACATACTAGTAAACGTTCACCCTCCCCGAAGGTCTTCACATCTTTAACATTTGACAAAATTGTAAAAAAAAAAAAAAACACTGACAGCTATTGTAACTCTGTCCTGAACTCCGCAAAGGAACAACCTGTTCAGCTTGTGTAATTCAATCAGATATCAGATATGTTGTCGGCAGAAATTCGAGAGCTTTTTTTCTTTTTTTTTCAAACCAAGTGTGCGACACATTTGATTCTAAACAATGTGGAAGTATCCAGGTTTTCTTCCATTCCCGTGGGAACAATAAGGAGTTTCTTTTTTGTTTTTTTCTGGCTCCAAACTCGCTGCCAGTCAGACGGCTTTGGCCACATCGCCTGCAGACATCTGAGTTTCTGCAGCTTATGCCAAGAAGCGCTCTGCCTCAAGCTTTCAAAGCCTAATGAACACAAAGTCACACATCCTTCATTTGGGAGAAAGGAAAAACAAAAACAAAAGAGGCATTCAAAATAATCTTGTTAATAATTTTTGTTTACACTGTTTCATGATAAAAAAAGAACATACTTTAGAAAACAACAATGAAAAAGTGTGATGAACAATCAGTTTGGCAACAGAGCGGAGCTAAGGGATTCCAAAAAGTTGTTCTTTTTTAGTCGTCCTTGAGAAAAACTGTTCTCAATCGGATGGAAGGAGGTCAATCTGGTCACCCGACAGATGTGATCGAGCCTCACACACAGAAATATGGATGGTGAAGGTGAAGGGCTGGGATGGAAGTTCAGAAAGGGAGCCATTGCATCCCCAGAAAAAAAAAAAATCAGGATTTATATATCACATCAATAGAATGGGTGAGCTGCTGTGGCGTCCATTTCTCCTGGTGTTTTTTTTTTTATTATTCTTAATCCCAGATTCTTTGAGCAGATTGGCCATAAAATTTCTGCTCCTGATGCTTTTTTAATCATTTGGTACTACATTCCCCTTAGAGTTCTGCTAAGTTAGTCTGCTAACATTTAGGTAAATGTGTATGTGGGGGGGGGTCCAGGTGGTATTTGGGGTCATGGAGGGAGTGGAGCTCAGAGGTGGGGATGTCAGCAGTCCTTCTCCTGAAATGCTTTAGTCCAGAGGTTCCTGTTTTATCCTGATGGGCGTGTTGATGGAGAGACTGCGCCGGTCCTCACGACACAACACATACTCGCTGAACTGAGACGAGTCCACGCCGCCGCCGCATGACGCCGCCACGCTGAATCCCTTCTGGAAAAGGCGCTCTAGAACCTGCAGATGACAGGAGACAACAAATGAGGCAGAGCTTCTGGTATTCCACCTCTATCTAAGGCTAAAGTGAAAGTTTTTTGGGTTTTTTTTGCTTTTCTGAAAGAAAAACACAATTTTCATCTAAAATGTTGTTTTACAAGAAGTTTAACAAATAGCCAGAGGCCCTTGGGAGTGATAACAGGAGACTTTTTGACACCTTTTTTAAAAAACACAGAACTGCTTTTGTTTTTTTCCTTAAATTAAATAAAAGTTTTCCTCTGAGAGATGGAGCTTTTCCCCCTAATTATTCATCAGAAGTGACAGAATTAAAAGTTGTAAACACTTAAAAATAAAACTCATTTGACAGCGTTTGAGGAGCAACTTTATTTAAGTTTACAAGTACTGAAAGTGACTTCTGGACGACATTTATGTTGGATGGTCAGCTGGTCCAGACCTCATGGCTCTGCAGGCTCACCGGATGGAAAATCAGCTTCACTGGTATTTGCTCAAAAAAGAAATGAATGTTATCGATCTAATAGACAAACAGATGAGCATTTATGCTGATAATCATCAGTCACAACATGCAACGTGTGCCATTAATCCCGCTCGCCTCTTTCCAATCACACAGGGATAAAAACCAGAGGGCATTCCAAACATCACACCACCTCTGCAATATTCATGCAGCTGGTGCTGGATTGTCTGCTTAACTGAGGGCCATGAGCTCAAAGGGAAGAGGGAAGCGGAGTGTGAGTGGGGTGCATTAAGGGGCTGAGTGGAGCTCAGCATGGTGATTACTGGAGCCCCTAATTTGAGTAATGAGACTGGGGTGAGAGGAGAAGTGAGGTCCGTACGCGAGGCGAGCGACGCGTGAGGAATGAGAATGAGGAGGAAGATATGGCTGATCTGAGGGAGGAAAAAGAGCCGGAGCTGCAGGGCCAGAACAGGAGATGGGGATGCATGTGAGCCCTCCAGTCTGGGGATTGACTCATACAAAGTTGAGCAAAGAGATGCTCAGACTCAAACCCGTGAACCCGACATCACTTTTCTCCCCATCATCTGCTGCAATCCACGTGGGATGTTGTTTTTCTGGATTGGGCATGTGTCTGAATCGCAGTCAGAGGACGGCTGCGTGTTTACTCCTTCCCCCTTCCTTTTAATGGAGTGTGCAGTGCATGGAAATGAAAGGTCTCGCCAAGGGCTAACCCTGTCTGCCAGAGAGGTTTACACAACATAGATGTTTTTCAGATCCCTGCTCACATCGACACACAGACCCAAACTGAGAGATGACTCTCTAATTACAATAAGCCCATCAGATGCTAAACTGAGGTGATGAGGCCAACGTTTGACCACCTCAAAAGACCTCACCTCCTGACTAAAACCACAACGTGACATGGCACGCTGCTCCTGTACACACAGGACTTCTGGGAAATCGTCCCCCCTGTCTCCCAGCCGTGAAAAGATGACAAAAAACTGCAGTTTGTGAGACAGACGGAGCGACAGACAACGGACGGTGAGGACGGCTAATTGAGAGACCTGCCCAAACATCAACCCCTCTCCCCCCGAATCCATGACAGCCGACAGAAAAGCCCAACAATTATGGAAATCACATTACATCGCCTTCTTTGATCATTGCATCATGTTGCATTTCCCCCCATCTTCTCTTAACACATGTGGGACTGTCATGATCGGCAACAAATTTGGTCACAGAGGAGAAAGGTCTGATCATTGAAGATAGACGAAAAACTATTTTTTATTTTTTTTCCTTCACTAACGCACTGCAACGCAAAAGACTTAAGGATATCATTATAGATGGTTGTAAGTGACTCCAGGACACTGTAATGACAATAAGCAGCTATAAAAAAAAGTCTTCACGTTTAGTTTTGTCACAGTGAATTAGCTCCATGGGGGGATAAACAATACATGGAATAATTAAGCTGTAACCAAGCAGAATCTTTTCATTTCCACAGGACAATGTCCTGAAATCCATCCCTGCTGATAGCAGAAAGAAATGCACAAGAACATTTCTGGTTGCAAAGTTCAGCATGATCTCTGCAGGCTTCCATACCTCAGCTGATATTGTACTTATAAAGATTTCTCTGCTTGCTTTCCTGCTTGAACCAATGCATAACAAAATACTCTGATTCTGAGCAGATGATTGGACAAAGTCTCCAGTCGAGCACCAAGATTTCCATGAAACAGGTTTATACCTAATTAGCTGGTTTGTCTTTCAACCTGCTCTGAAAACAGGAGCACTGGAATCAAACTGTGACAGCAGAAAGTTTTCTGGGTCTTTGTCAAACTTGATCTTTTTCTTTTTTGTCTGTGTTCTCCAGCTTGACAAGCATTGAAAGGCACTTCGTCAATCCCCATTACAGTAATAAAGCATTCTCCTTACTAGAGAAGGCCTTTCAAACAAACATATCAAACCGCATTTAACCAGCTTAAAGAGATGCCACTCAGCTTGGGCTCGCTGTGGGGATGAGCCTCCCTTCTCTAACCTCCCATCGTCACAGCAAAGATGGCAGCACAGGAATCAAAGTGGAGGAGTCTCAGGCCTGGAAATCGGAGAACAATGCAATATTGATGGCTGCCAGGGAGCGCAGGCACACTCGCAGCAGCTCACAGGAGGAGCTGGAAGACTCTTGCTCTTCTTGGCACAGGTCTAAGAACTGATCGACATGTGTGACACACACCGGAGCACGCGATGGGCGCAGAACTCAGGGGGTCGCTTTTGTTCAGCAATGCACAAACTTGACAAGAAGCGCTAACTGCAGCCCCTGCACCGCATCCCCTGATCTTTGCCTGCATGCAGAATGAGGAGGCTCCGACTCTTTGTAATCCTCCAAGCCATCTGACAGGCTTTTTCCGACAAAAGCGGAGCCTTTTCCCAGAGAGGTTGTGGAAAATCGGTGCAAGTGGACACTTTTAGGTCTTCAGCTATTCACAGAGGAGTTTAGATCAGAACACTTGTGCAGGAATGCAAAACCTGACTATGATGAAGTCTCACACACCGAACTACACAGATCTAGCTAACTCTCACTCCAGTATTTATGAATCAAATCTTAATTTTTTGTTTTTCTTGATGCAGTTAAACAGTTTTTTCCTTCCTTTTGGTCTTCCTAAAACTGGTACTTCATAACATCAACTGTGAGATAAACTCTCAGATTAAATGATCATAAATCACTTTTTTCTGAGAAATAATAAAAAACCTGTTTTCAAAGCAGTTCTTCAACCAAAACAAAAAGTAATTAACTGCAACTTCAGTGTGGCTGAATAATTAAATTTTTCATTTTTCATTTTGTGAAGAAAAAAAACTTTATTTGGCTTATTTAATGCCATTGTTTTTTTTAATGAAAAATGTATTTTTCAGCCTCCTAAACTTGTAAACAGACATTTTAGAATAACTATAAACAGATGAATGCAACAGAAAATATGTGTTAAGCACTTTCCTGGATCTCCTGCTTTGATTTTCCAGGTTTTATCCTCCCTGTAGGACATTCTAATCTGCTTTCCCCTTCACCCACGAAGGCGTATCAGTCCCCCGAACTCCCCCGTGTTAACATCTCACTGCGCCGCTCAGGCCACAGAGGAGCTGCGTGTGAGCTTGTGTGGCCTTGTCTGCTCTGATGGGCTCGGCTTGTTCAGCTCGCTCAGGATTGATGGAGCGCCGGCGTGACATGTAAGGGAGTGTTGCGACATGTTGCGTTCCCCGCCTTGGCAGCAGGGGGACGAGAGGCCCTTCTCTACGGCTGCATCGGCTGTCACATTGATGAAGGACAGATCGGCTGTGGTCTGATCTGAGTGCTTCATCATGGTGATGTATGGAGCGGCGAGTCTAACTCCAGCGCCGGGACAAGTGTGTGTACACCTCTGTGACTCGCTGGCTAAATGTTTTCTCTACCTTCTGCTTCTCGGCTATAGCCTTCATCACTGTGCAGGTGGTTGGAATTATTCCCAAAATGACTTTATGGAGGATCACTTGCCAAAAAACTGTTGATTGTTCCTGCTGTCTCACATTTGAATGCACTAGAAAAGCAATTGAGGGGGGGGGGGGGGGGGGGTTGTTTTCAGCACCCATTCTTGCATAGCTTCTTTCTGGAGAGCACAAAATAATGCTGTTGTTGCACACCTAACTAAAGAAAAGATCATAAGAATAAGACGAAAAAATGTGTTCATAAAAAGATAATTATTTGGAATGGTTGAAACAGATAAACACACAAAGCAAGTTTTTGTACACACACAAAAAAAGGTGACTTTGTGAGCAGGAGGGGGGTTCAGGCTTTAAATCAGCCCTGGAGCTTACAGACCTTCTCTTGGACCAGACATGTCCAAAGCCTGGTCTGTGGACCAAATGCGGCCCACGTTCAAATTTCTACCGGCCCTCAAGCTGCTGTTCTAATATCAATCATAAGCCACCCCCAGCACTTTCAAAGAACTACGATTTCTTGATTTTGATTGGCTAAATTCGTCATAAGTTGTTGTAAACCTGTGGAAACAACCTGAGGCTACTTGACCTTCAAGGGGGCCAAACAAGAAGAACAGATGTATTGGTTCCTGTGATTAAATCCCTTCTAAATAGGATCCATTTCTGTTATTTTCCTGTTCAAATGATTTAAATTTACATTGACTAATATTAAATAATAGATAATATTTCATATGAACCCAGATTTAATGTTGACTAAGGTTTTTTTTAGTCTTTTTTTTTTTTATTTGTTTCTGGTCTTTAAATATAAAATTCACAGTATTTTTGGTCAGTTATTAGAAAATGATTCTGTTCTATGTGTAAAACATGAAAAGTATCCCACCGCAATTAAAAAAAAAATTAATTTGCATTTATTGTTATTATAAGGGTTCAAAGAATACAGACCGAATGGTTGGCCCTCCCAGATTTTCACCTCACCAAATCCGACCCTGTCTGCAAAAAGTTTGGACACTCCTGTCTTAGACCTTCACGGCACAGCGAAAGACGACAAAACAAGCAAATTGTGTCGAAAAATCTCGCTTTACTGGAAACCATCTGCTGCTTTTGCCTCATCTACATGGATTCAATGAGGCGGACGCCTCCACTGCGCCCGCATGCATGTGTTTGCGATTTTGATTGTGTTTCTGATGGAACATTTTGCATCTGTGTGTCAAAAGGGAGAGAACGTGGACAACACAAACTCCAACCTAAACCAAAATCTAGCACGATATGCAGTGAGGAAGAGGTCTGTGTGCAGGATGTCATGAAGATCCAGCAGTTTGTCTGAAAAGAGGATTTCATTTCAGCAACTTAATAAAAAGCCAGAACAATAAAGCAGCCCTTCAGATCCTGTTAGTCAGATGAGCTCTCATCCTGTAAGCCTCACTGGTAAACAGAGCGGGAAAATGTTGTGTTAGTTGATGCGGCCAATTAATTATATTGTAAGTCATTTAAAAATCTATAAAAGAAGTATAAACTGGTTTAGGCTGTTTGAGAAATTGTAAGTACGGTATTAAAAAATGCAATACGTGTATTTCAATTGCCCTGAGCGGTGTTATATTGGAGTCTTTTTAAAAAAGGAGCTGTGTCTTAAAAAGGAGTAAAGTGTAAATTATGCATATCATTTTCCCCCTTCTTTCCATTCCTCTTCTTCTGCTTTTCGCAGGAAAACATGGCCGCAGTCCACACACGCTTTGTCCCGCACGGTCTGCTCACCTCCCTGGAGGTGGTCTATCACAGGAGGAGGGGGTGGAGGTGTCAGAGCACACTAGCCTGCCTGAGAGAGGGTCTCGTGGGTGCTGGAGGGGTGAAGGCTCCTCTATGTGTTAGTTTGCTGATGGCTTTAGGCTCGTGAGTGTGTTATATGGAGAATGTGGTGTGAGACTGTTATGTTTCCTTTCAATGCCCCTCCTTCAGACCTCGCTGGCTAACACAGCTGTAAAACTCATTTTTGGAGTTGTTTTTTTGACATCTCAACACCAAGGTCAGATCTGACGTCACAAAGGAGACGGCTGACCTCCAACACTGTTGTGCGCATACTTTACTTGAAAAAATATGAGTGGAATAACAAAAAAAATCACGCCGAGATTTTGCATCAAGGTTCAACCTTTTCAGTAGGAAAGTCTCTAACCATCTTTAAGCCGTCTGAAGCTACAGATGCTTTAAATTTAAGCTACTTAAAAAATAAACCTGCAGACAAGCAAAACAGAGAAAGGAAGAAACCTCCCGCCTCTGTATACAGTCCTGGTTTTCCATCAGGAAAATTTGTGGTAAACTATAAAGCAGGAAAAGAGCTGAAAAAATGTGTTTTATATTTACAAAAGTACAAAAAGGTGCCACTGAGAAAATCTGACTTAGCAGAACTTTGAGGGTCTTGCAGGAAACCATCCCAATCCAAAAACAGCGACTCTAAATTTGATCAGGAATAAAATAAAAAAATGTTTACGTCTATCCAAAACCAAAACAAATGTTCTGCAGCATCAAAGTCAGCAGCACAGAAAATAATGATGCTTCTTCTTTGACGTGAACTATAGAGAGCATAGAGAGGCTCCATTCAAACCAGCAAATGTTCAGAAACAGACACTCATCTGATGATCCTGTTGAAAGTAAAACAGTTGAAGGCTCAACTATTTATCACTCAGATATGGTGAATCATTTTGCATATTTGAATATTTAAAGGGTGATGGTGATGCAAAAGAGGATGCACAGTGATGAAGGCTATAGCTGAGCAAAAAGCTCAGTTTGGCCTAAATAAAATAATACTGTTTGCTTTAAAGACCCACTCCAATGAAAATCGTGTTTTCGGTGTTTTTAACATTTTCGTGTAGCATTTTTTTCTAACAATAAAGGACATTTGTTGAGAAAAATAAGTTCAAAATTGCATTTCTGAATATTTCTTTATTCAAATCGTTTGGAATAAGGAGCAGACCAAAAAATGCGGTTGGAAAAAGAGCATATTTGTGACGTAGGAAATTCGCTCCCTGCTCCGCTCCTCTCCGACACATCCACTTGTTGATGACTGATCCATCTACGCCTTCTGTCTCAAAATTGTACGACTGCATAGCTCCAATATCGCTTTCCATTTTTTTTGTTTTGTAACGTTAGGTTGGGGGTGTGAGGGGCTGGAAACTAGCAGGAGATCTTAAAAACAGATTAGTTATGGGTACCGGGCGGAGGGAGCGGGGTTTGTCCTAATGAATAACTGCCGCTCTGCTGAAACTATGTCCTAAAAGACAACACCGATTTAAAAAAAAAATTTGGATAAAAAATAATTAAAAGACCACTGGTAATGCTTTTAAAAATTGATCGTAGGATGATCGTAGTGGGAATTTAAACAGAACCAGCTTTTTTTCAGAATTCCAGTCCTGTACTGAGGACACAGACTCCCTCCTGAATGAAACCTTACTTTCTGAGGAGGTCAGAGAACCCCCTCCCATCCCCATCCCCTCCCCTGCCTACAGTCTGACATTGAAAAGTCTAATGGAGCATTAGAAACAAAAACTGAGCTTCTGAGTGCAGCACTTATCAACCATGACAACGTTGATTATCATAACCTCCACACGGGTCCTGGTTCCATGAGGACTCACAGTAATTGTTTTTCATAAATGTCAAGAGGGGATAAAAAAAAATCTGGTGAGCAGAGAGAATTTCATTCTGCTTTGTTACCTGAACAGAGTTGAGCCTGCAGTAGCCATTGAGCGGGAAGCGGATGACGTGCGTTGGGTCCTGGTTCCATCCAGCATTGACGGAGTTACACATAACATCTCCTGTCTCAGGGAAGATCTCCTCTATCAGGACCTTCTCGCCGCTCAGGGCGATCCTCTCGCCGAGGTCGGGCGTGACTCGCACCACCAGGCAGTCGCAGGGCTGTGCCATCCGTCGCTGCTCCCGCTCCTGCTTCCAGCGCTCCAGCTCCTTGATCATAGGCATCAGCTGGTAGTAGCGCGCCTCCTCGTACAGCAGGTGGAAGTCCTGTACAGGCAAATGAGCATGGAGACGAGAGCGGTGAGTTACAGTCCTCCTGGCTATATGTGTGACTAACACACAGTGTCTTTTACATCGCATCTCCTTGCCAAGGTCACAGAGAAAATCCAGCACATATAAAGTTCTGTGTAATATTGAGAAGTCAATAAAAAGTTATTATTCCTGTAAGTCACCCTAAAGCAAAAATACAGAAAATATCCTTGAGCAGACTCTCCAGACTTGACATGCAGCAACACCAGATATAAGTCACAGTTATGCATGAAAGATCAAAAACCTAATGCACAGAGATGTGCCAGTGAGCTGTCTATTTTAAACTTGTCAGTCTACCTTTTTCCAAAGTGTCCAGTCTTCTAAATTTTCAGAATGGCAACAGTTTAATGTTTTAGTTACCTGCTCCAGCAAAAGCTTCTGGTTGAAAATCAGACAAAAGTAACACAAAACAACTCTAAAACTGTAAACCTATTAAAGCTCAACCCCAATAATCTTCTATTCTATTGTAAAAGCATTCCTAGCGGTCTTTTCATTATGATTATGCTGTTTTTAGCCAAAATCAAAAAAGCTTGTGTCGTTTTTTAGGACATAGTTTCTGCAGAACGGCAAAATTTCATCAGAAATTGGCCTCTTAGTTCTGGGCGGGACTGTTAGTGAGGAGTACGCCTGCCCCTTTCCCATCTTCCACCTGTTTACGTGTTCTCCCGCTAGCTTTCAGCCTCTCACATCCTCAACCTAACATTACCCGTGCAACAAAAATGGCGAGCAGTATCAAATAATATATGAAGTCAGATGCCAGCTCAGTTGAGGAAAAAACAAAGACGTACACGGATCCATTCGTTTTCAAGTGGATGCGTCAAAAAGGTTGCTCCTACGTCATATCTATCCGTTTTTCGATGGCATTTTTTTTTTGTCTACACGATTTGAGAAAAAAATGATCATAAATTCTATTTTAAGGTTAATTCTTTTTATAAATGTCTTCCATCATGAGAAAAATGCCACAAGAATATGTTAAAAACACCTTAACATGAAGTTCATTGTCTTTAAGCTGAACTTGCAAACAAATGTTCTCATCCTCCTCTCCCAACAGGAGCAGCAAAGTGAGATCAGCAGGGCAACCCTTCATAATAAAAGCACAGCCAGGCCTTCCTTTGCGGCACTGTAACTCTGGCCTCCCGCATGCACTGACTCCAGAAAGGCCGTCAGAGGGGCTCCAGCGACGTGGGATGCTGCATTCCTGTGTGCAGACAATCGGCAGCAGATTGCCTGCCTCTCGCTCCTGGAAGGGGCTCGCTGGGGGCCATTCGCCCCTGCGCTTTTGCCTCTAATTTCCCACAAGACCAGATGGCACCATCTTTCACCGCTACCACAGAAATACAGAGACAGAGGTTCGCGGTTGGAGGCGGAGGGGAGGTGAGGCAAAGATTTGTGTGAGAGAGCATGAGGACAATCACCAGCTGAAGACGTTTTTTAATGTATTCCTCGTACAGAGGGAGTTTTATGTTAATAAGGCTCGTGGCCCGCTGTTAAGCTCCTATTAGAACAAGATCTAATTAGGTTACACCTAAATACCGCAAAGCTTTTTGCTAAACAATTAGTAATTAATATGTCTATGTTCCGGTTAGTGTATCACAATGAAAGAAGGATGACAGCTTAATTCCCGACAAAATGTTGACGCTGACATTCAGAAATAAATCTTTGGTGACACAATGAGAAGTTTCAGAGAAGAAAAAGTAAAGGCTGAAGCAGAGGTCTTATGGGTGAGGGCTGGAGCACATCCTCCTCCAAAGTGAGTCAGTGTGTTTTTGCTTCCAGAGCAGCATATGTTTCATGCAGGCTGCATCAGTGGCGACAGTGGATGTTTGGTGCTGGGGCTGCTGGGGAGCCCTGATCTAAAAAGAGCTTTTTCCCCTTCCGCTTTCCGGACCACTGCTGGGCACAGACACGAGCGTGGCTGCAAACAGCACATTCATTAACCTCACTGCTTCTGTCAGACTCTTTCGCCTTGAAAAGCCTCTCTCCTCTAAACAGTCATCTGAGGCGTGCAATTGTCACCCAAACACAGCTCCATCTGGACGCAGACTTGACGCAACATATTTTAAGTTAAAGGTCTAATAATTATGATTTCAATTTGCAGAATAAAGGAGCAGAGGTACTCTTCCGCCTCATGTTTCCCTTCCTTTTCTCTGTGTCTCTTTTTCTCCTGGCCTTCTTGCTGCAGCTGACAAAACCCGTTGTGAGACGCCTCCCTTCAGGCAACTTTTTGTATCAAAGTGTTGCCCCTCATCCTTCACAGGTCTGAAGCCATGGATGGATATGTTTTTAACAGGGGTCTGTCTGCAAGGCACTTTAGTCATCCAGAGCAGCAGAAAACAACAGAATACTCCAAAGCGCCGAGGTGAGGATGAGAAGCAGACAGGGGCCAAGAGCTTCGTCCCGATTGCCAAAGCTAAAAGCTCTGTGAGAGCATTCACCCCCTAATTCTGTGTCCAAAAAACATGTTTGAGCCTCAAAATAATGATCCAACTCGAACAGCCATCGGTGAGGCCGGATTTCAGGGCAGCAAGGGGAGAACAGAGAGATGTGAAGGAAGAGAAAACGATGGAAAATGTCCCTTTGGTCACATATTTGCTAAAGTGAAAGCAAAAACACAAAGTAAAGATCCTTTAGCTCTTAAAACAAAAGAAATCCATCTGAGCTTAATGTGAAAGCTTGAACAAACCAAACCAAAAACTAAAATTGAAATAATTTTTAATGGCCTTAACTTGACTGAGCATTGCTCGCAACCCCTGCTCATTTGCTTCCACTGATACAGGCTGAAATATTTCTTTTTCTATTCTGCTCAGACTTTCACATTGATTTAGCAAAACACACAGCACTGCGGCTGCCAGCAGCAGAACAGACCCAGCCCCCGGGCGACGGCAAGCCTGATTGTGTTCAGATAAGGACATGCTCAATTCCGCCTTTCACTATTTGCATTTTTTTCTACTTCAGCCAAATTGAAAGGTATGCAGATCAACACAGGCTCACATGAGTGGGTCATAATGAGCTGAAGCGAAGGAAGTCCAATGCAGTCTCCTCATCCGTGGCGCCTGATTGGACCGTCAAGATTTCGCAGAACGAGAAAGAGACAAATAAAACGCAGAAGGGAAACTAATCGCTTCTGAGTCATACAATCATTTGCCAAAATATGCAGGATTTTCATGTCATGTTTTGTTGTTTGAGGTTTGGTTCTTGCTCCGACCGTCCGTGGGGCCCAGAGAGTTTGCCCCGGGCTTTTGAGTAGCTTAGCCTCGCCTTGTTACCTTGTTCAGCATGATAAACAAGAGACCAGAGAAAGGTCATGCAAGCTGAGTCGCAGAAGAAAAATAGATCTAGAAAACCAAAGAAAAACCTGGACAGGAAAGGAGAAAAGAGTCGTTTCAAAGCCAAATAATCGACAGAGAGGGGGATTCATGTACACTGCCACCCTGCTGTTCTGCTTTTTGGGGCTTGTTTTAGTTGAAGTCACTCACTCACTCTTCTCTCTCCTATCAGGCTAATCTTCAGCAGCGGCATGCAGATGTGGTCTGTAAAAGCTTGTGATATGCAAACCAGAAGGTTCCTGCCAGGAGCAAACAGCAGGCCGACACCGGGAGCTCCGAGCCGGTGGGGCATTTAGCAATCAAAGAGAATGAGAGTATTAGAAACACTGGATGATCATCGGGCAAACAGCCAGAAAAACATCTGATGTTTTTGTATCAAACTCAAAAATGGGATCTGCACATTTGCAACATTTCTTTTCCGGCGCTCGGCACAAACATCTGCCGTGTGTAAAAACAGTCCAGTAAGGAAGAATCATTTGTGGTGCAAGTTGCCATGTGAGGACAGCTTTTTTAGGTAACAAGGAGCAGAGTGCAGCTTGCCTGTAGGTATCAAACCACAGCAACATTTCCACACCTTTTCCCCCCACATCTGAGGGGGGGTTTGGTGAAGACAACACCAGGCCATGCTCCAGTCACCCAGTTACAGCTCAGTCGTGCTTCTGTTTTCACTGTTGATAATCCAGTGAGATTTGAAGGCGGTATTGCTCAAGCACAGTTAGCAGCTCTGCAGTGGCTTTAGATCATTTTAAATGAGCTAACACAGGAGTAAAGCAGACTCTTTAACAGTATTAGTTTGAGAAAACGAAACACAACTTCACACAGTTACACACAAAACACTGTGCTGCAGCCTGGATTCGTACCTTAAAGTCATCTGGAAGCAGCAACTTGCTGGTCCTCAGGAAACTGAGAATATAGCGGAATATCTCCCCGTCCCGATCTATGAAGTAATGCTGCTTCAAGCTGTCCAACACGATGGGCTCGGTGCCGTTGAACAGACGACTGATTCTGAAAATTGAAACGCACAGATAGCCACACACACAAACACATAAAAAAATCAGTTAGCTTCCCTTTGAATGCATGAAACAATAACCCTCCATTTATTCTTCAATTTAACACACTAAGCTGGAATTGAATTAGCATCCCAATTTTGAAACGAGGGGCTTCGGGTGCAGCTCCAGACTTGTTTGAAGTGTCCCCTCTGCACAGAGACTTCAACGATATTTGCACGCTTGCTGCTCGTGCTAACAGAGGTGACTGCAGCATCGCGGCTCTACTTTTCCATCTGTCAGAGTAGAGGAACTATGGAAGAATTAGCAGCGCACAACTGTATGCCAACCCGTATCTGTTTTAAGGGGGATTTTAAATTTCATTTATCAATCATTTTATCAGGAAGATCTCATTTAGATCTGTTTTTTTAAAGGAATCCCAGCAAAGAGAAACATTCTTACACAACCCAAGACATTTTGTACAATCAAAACAGTGAAAAATGTAAATAAATAAATATATCAGTTTTTCATTACACCAACTGAAAAAAAAGCGCAAATCAGTTGTTAGTTGCTACGTGACTTTTGATCACATTGTTTTTAGGCAGGGTGAATGCAAAAGCAAATCAAAATGTGCAGAGTTTGAATATAATTTTAAATTTTCAAACAAAAGTAATAAAAAATTGTATGAAACACATACAATTTTATTTTAAATATACACAAACAAAGGATACATGTCAGGAACTTTATTGTAATTTATGCACACTTGTTGCTGACAAGTGCACGGCCAGATTAAGGGCTTATTTAAAGTTAGCTGCAGGGACTCGTCAGGACAAAGCGTGGACATTTCTATTATCTTAAAGCTTCCATCACACCGAGCTGGCGACAAGCCTCCAGATAACCTTTGACAGTTACTCATTTCCTCTGGTTTCCTGCCACCAATCTGCAGGTCCCTTCTGTTCTAACGCCATCACCTCATTCTTTTGAGTTTAAGCTCCTCCTTTAATCACTTATATTTCAAATATTGTGGTAGGGGAAAATGTAGGAAGTGCTTTCAAGATCTGAAACCGTACTCTTCCTGTGCTGCATAAAATGCCAAACTGCTGCATTAATCAAAGAAAATGAATTGTAATACAGAACAGCTTTCAGAAATTCTCTGCACATTTACAGTACATCGTCTCTTGGAGAGACAGCTCCTGGCACGCCGCTGTGTTGCTGCTGTCAGTTTGAAGTAAGCAGCATTTAAATAACACCAACAGATTCAAGGCTGGCTGACAAAGCTGCGTGACGAGGAAAAGCACAAAACCTATTTGCAAAAACACTCTGATCAGTAAACACACCCAGTGCTGCCTGAGCACGGGCATTGTCAAACTCTATTACAACACACAGAAGGGGAGCTACAGAGGGAATGTCAATGAGCAAACAGAGGAGCCGCCTTCACCCACAAACCCATTCTCACAAATGTGAACTAGCTTGCATTTATTCCTCGGATCTTCTGATCCTGATTGGTCGGCCCAACATGCTTTCCCCATCAAGTCGAATTGGCGCCATCTCTTTTCTTTGACTTGTAAAGAAGCAAAGATGGTCCTCTCTCCCCTCCTGCCATCCCTTCCCTCGCTTCTTCCTCTGCCTCCGTTCCTCTCCCTCGCTCGCTTTCTCTCTGGAAATCGATGCAAAAAGCTTTATAAAAAACCAATACTCATCTCCCTGTTTTGCCTGAGGTGTTCCTTTCTCATATGGTCTTGCAATTCTTCCAGCTAGAATTTCACCATACCCCTTCAGGCTACCTCTGTTTTTCATCTCCACTTTTTTAAAAAGCAATTAAAATGCTGCCTGTTTTCCTTTTTCTTTCCCTTTCCTCCACTCCTTTCTCACTCGCTCCCCTTCTCCTCTGTTGGCCTACTCATTTTTCCCCTTTCTGTTAAATCCCTATATTGGAAGGAATGTGTGTGTGTGTGTTGGGGGGGGGGGGTATGAACAGGTAGGATGAGAGAAAAAAGTGTGAGGGGTGGGGGTTTCCTGGAGGGGAAGCACAAAGAGAAATTAAGAGACAAGATACACAAACAGAGCAAGCCTGAAGGAAAAAGAAAGATTGGCGAGTGGAGGAGAGCAACAAGAAAAACAGAGATGGGATGAGGAAGGGGAAGTTAAGAGAAATGCGCAAACAGGGAGAGAAAAAGAAAAGCAAAAAAAAAAAATTACTTTAAGAAAGACCCATGGAGAAGGAGGGATGTGGCAGGAGGTTATGAAGGACAGCAGCTGCTCAGATCTACCACCCAGTGGTTACAAACGAGGGGAGCAAGTGGGCAAAATGTGCCGGCACAGGCAGGTTCAGAAGTGGCTGTGTGGTGAAGTCTCCAAGCAACTTCCTGAGAAGTGGGAGGTGGATCTGGGTGAGCCTGTCTGGTCTGACAGCGAAAGAAGGGGTTTTGCTGAAAAGCAGCAGCACAGAGAGCTGATGGTTCTAGAAACGGGTTCACAGAAATGCTTGGTGATAGGGGGATTTCTGATAACCCTTGTGCTATCCTAGGCACGTTAACATTGGGAGTTGGGTCATCTGGACCCCACATGACAGTGCGCTGACCCTTTTTCTTCAATGATTTGTGATCTTCACTGGTGTCTATGGATTACATTAAATCCACTCCACCTTTATTCACCTTTGTCCTGGTAGGGATAACACGTCAATGTAAGGATCGGGTCATCTGGACACCATAGGATAGCACAACGGATAAATCTTTTAACTTGTGGAAAAAGTGTAATCAGGTTCATGTAGGTACAAAACCAAAGAGGAGAATCCCCTTTCATATGACCAATGACGAAGAATGACAGAATTTATGTGCTTTTCATGTAAACACCCCATGAAGTTGGGATGAATTCCACCATTAAAAAAAATAAAATCGATTAAAAACTACAACTCCCAGAGCCCCACCCATTCACATTTGGTATCACTGAGAAAAGCCCCAGATGTTCTCTGTAGATACCAAAAGGAGTTACTTCAGTGGTTGGGGATATTCAAGTACAGAAATGTCCTCTAAAGAGGACAAATTTGCACTGCTGACAGTCAGGAGGTTAAGAAAAGCCTTAAAATTCAGACAATATAATAAAAATAAAATATCCACTTTTTCTTACAACAAACCCTTGATGCCAGACTAACTTCTTTTTCCAAAAGAAGAAACTTCTGAACTGCAGAACTGGAGCAAATCTATTAGATCTTGTTCACAACAGAATCCTCCAAAAGAGCAAAATGGTCCTTTCAAACAGTTTCTTTGTCTCAGAAACATTTGCCCTAATTTCCTCAGCTTCTCGTCGAGTGCCGAGACTGTCCTCTTTGAGAGCTACACAGAGTGCACATCAATGTTTTATGACCCCTGTCCCTTAATATGGCCCACACAGAAGAAGATGAATGAGCACACATTAGTTACTAGACTAACTTTCTCTTGGCATCCTGCATTATTTAAGGACCGATCTATTAAAAGTAATCAGCGGCTTCAAACTCTTTAACTTCTCCTTTTGGTTGTCACTTCTTCTTCTGCTTTTTTCCTGCGTGCCCTGCTCGACCGGATGTGTCTGAACGCGGCACACATGGTTATGCCAGTGTAATTGTTTTGCTTTCTGCTGTCAGCCATTATCCTAATTCACACAAAAGGGCCCCTCCTTCCACTGGCTTCAGTGGAAAGTGGAGCCCGGAGGGCGAGTGTACGCTGAGGCGGCTGGGAGTGTGGGAGAAGCAGTGTGTGTGCGTTGGTGTGTGTTTGTGTGTGTGATCAAGAGTGGGAAAGAAACAGCAAGAGACAGAAAGAGGGAGACAAGAAGAGAGAAAGAAAGAGCAAAGGAGCATGTGTGAAAAAGAGAGAAGAGGGAAAGAGCGCTCCAACCGACACCGATATCCGGCCTTTTTCTGTGAAAACACTGTTTGGATGCTCTGACGTTGCTCTATGCGGCATGTGCGCGGCGCCCTGTGAGCCCGCTCTTTCAATAACTTCTTTGTTAAAAATAAAGCCATGGAAAGAGAAAGAAAGATTGCAGAAAAAGCATACATAGTGATGGAAATGGCACTTAATCAAACAAACAAGCAAAAAAAAAAATCAGAGGTGACCTAAGATAACCTTTGGTGGCCAGAACGTCTGATCCAAATCAACTTAAATCCTTCCTATGAGTTAAACTCACTTTTCTCATGGTGTGTTGGTATCAAAGCCAGAGCTGTCAGGGATTTCCCGTCAGTGGACGATCAAGATTTTATTACTAGTGGAATACATGGACTGTTTCCTGTAGCCAGTTTGGCTGATTTTCTTATGTTCGTTTACTTTGGCCCACATGGGATTCACTGTAATATCATGAATGATACATTAGACATGAACGCTTCAGGGAGATAATGCAATTCAGCCGGGACAGAAGTTTGAGATTTCTTCTTCTTTTGAGAATATATGTGGACAAAAAAAGGATTTCTTTGAAAAAGGTATGATTTGGGATTTTTATCAATCAGGATCATAAAATCTCACAACTGGAGGTCGATCAGAATGATGGGGACTTTTCTGTCACATTGTAAAGAATCAAAAGTCTTTATAATTCTAACAGGACAGGAGGTCAGTTTTAAACTAATTTAAATACAAAATAAGGAATATGTCCCCAAAATAAAGAAGATGTTCAAGAGAAAAAAGTGCTTAAAGCTGGAGCTGAAAAGAAAGTCAATATGTAACCCGCCAATGAACTGGACTTCAATCACATTTGAAGCTGTCCTACAGCAGATGTGATGAAATGATTTCAAATCTTTACATCATTGTTTTTTTCTCCAAGGATTCCTCACAGCACTCAGATCCACTGACAACAAAAAAAGTTGAAAAACTTGCGAAAGGATTGGAGTTCATTGCAAAAAAAAAAAAAAAAGAATAAAAATTCCATATACTGTAAATTCCCACAAAGACTTTCAGAGCCTTCAGCAGAGAAACATGTGCAGCAGTTGAAATCTTAATTTACACCTCTGGAAGGATGCATAAAAGCCTGCAAGCTGTTTATCAACAAACTTTAGTCACTAATAAATCAAAAACTATCATAACTTTAGATCTTGGAAAGTGGAGATTAAGAGAACATTGTGGTCTGCAAGAAGGGATTTGGGATATAGGATAACTGTGGGATTGCCTTCATTTTTAATGCTTCATTTAAACATATTTATAATAATAATAAATACAATAGAGTGTGAAAGAAAGTCGTCCTACCTGGAGTCCGGGTACTTGGTGAGGGTCGCCAGGCTGCTGGTGTACATGTGTCCCCCGACGTCGATGTGCACGGGGGCGTTCGCTTTGGTCAGCTGAGCCGGCAGAGGGATCCCCTGGGCGGCCAGAGGAGAGACCGGGGACCGGGTCAGAGACAGTCGTGACATGCTTCTTCCCTCCTGAAAGCAGGTGTAGAGGAAAGCCATGGGAATGCAAGTCAAGGATGAGGAGGGGAAAAAAAAGTCTGAACTGTGATTCTAGACAGGGAAGTAGATGGTATCCTCTCTGAATGGCATCAGATCACTTCCATGTCTGTCTGGTCGCATATTTAGCCTGGAAATTATTGTCACCGCTCTAATTAAGTATGTTTGCATCTTTTCATGCAGGACCGCAGGCGAGGATAGGAGGATGCTTATTAGAGAACATGGGTGAGAGAGAGGGAGATGGGAAGGGAGAGGAGGTGAGGGCGGGGGTGGGCGATGCTAGGTGTCAGCCTCCAGGGAGATAAAATAAACTGCTACTGCAATATTCTAATTAAAGGTCGCCTTATGTGTTAGACGTGATGCGCCCAGACACGCCAAGCTCCAATCTGTGAGCGGGAAGAGAGGGCGCAACTTTCCTCCGCAACGCACACAAATACCCCCAAACACACTCAGACACTCAAGGATTAGGTGTTCTCCCGTCGTGTGACTACGCTGAGAACGATTGCATGGGCTCCAAACGTGCGCACATTTGGAGTTTGTGCAATCGTCCTTAGCGCGTGCACTCCAAACGTGGGTAAAAACGCACCGGAGCTCAGAGACAAAAACGAGCGCGTTGCCACAGGCCAAAACAATAAGTGCTCTTCTCCGTGAACCTCCTCTCCCATACTCCAATAACCCAACGTGCTGCTGCTCTGGGGTCACCGGGAACACTCAGAAATCCGCGATGAGCTTGTTTCGTCTAACTGGTTGTGTTTTTGCAAAACAATTTTTATAACTATTTGAGCTCATACGTCCATCCTGCAGGTGCGTAATTTTAGCCAACAGAGATTATACGTCCACTACTACCTGAATTTGGCCTCAGATTTCCAAATTAAACTCCACTTAATTTAAAACCATGATAACAGACACAGATCCACCTTAGAAACATTTTTTGGTCAAAACTAAGCAAAAAGCAAACATTTTCACAAGTAAGGCTGTTTTAGAAAATGTGGGCTTATTTACTTAAGTGATGGCATTTGTGAAAGTACAGATGACGCCCGCGGCGCTGAGAGAGGAGCCACAGGGCTCAAAGTGGGGCTTTTCCCCTCTACTTCCTCAGAGTGGTATCGTGTTCTTTTAAAGTGATTACAGGCAGGAGGGATTACATTTCAAATCCCATGAAAACTGTAATAAAAAAGGGAAATGAAAAAAACTTAGAGGAGCTCAAATAAAGTTTTGGTCACAAACACACCCGGGTCCGTCCCACCGTCGGTGCGCCTTTCTGCCCCCTCTAGCCCACACAACCAGTTCATCAAAAAACACACACACAAAGCACATTCGTGTATTTGAATGCATCACTGTCCTTAAAAAACTGCATCACTATTTCTGCCATTTCTCCATGAGCCCCCTCCCTCACAGACGCACCAGGAACACGGGCAATGAATCACACAATAAAACACATTCCGCCACAAAATCTGATATAAAGGCATCAACTTTATCTCCACAGCCTCTGACCCTGTCTGCCCCCTTCACTCCTGATCAATGAAATCCACACAGTTCCCCCCGTGAAAAGGCAGTACTAATCATTATGACAAAACAAACATAAAAGGTCCGTTCCGCTCGTCGAACGGCACCAGCCCGCTCTGTCTCTTGTCTAATCTAAAAAAAAGCTCAATATGGCGTCTTATTCCCGCTGTAAGGGAAAAAAAAACAGTCCCACATGTGTAACTTAAAGCTAAACGTGTGAAAATCGTTCAGCAGAGGATAAGGAGACCCCCGTAAGGTCCAGCGAAAGCCCGGACAGTCCTCTTCAACTGTTCTCCTAAAATCCCTGCGGAGCAGCCTGCGCTCTGCGTAAAAACCAGTGATTTCTGTGATAATAAGCAGCCACCCTACCGTTTCAAACATTGTAGGGAGTCCAGATGAAATCCGTGCCGGCGGTCAGTCGCAGCTGCTGTCCGCGTTTAACCCTCAATTTTTTCTCCAAACGAGTTTCTGTCAAAACTACGCCGCCATCCAGCTCCAACACGAGCCTATAGCCTCTGCTGCACGAAAAAATATTCCGTCCGAATCCCGCAGAAAGTAGCTTTCTATAAGACACTGGGATGTGGCCGGGATCGACTGCTTTCAAAGAGTCTCTGTAGCTTTAAAGGCTCTATCGCAAGGCTGGCTCGACCTGTCCTCACCAAGCGTCTTTGTACCAAAGCGCACAGGAAGCGTCCTTACCTTGAACATAGATGAGATGATCTCCTTCCCCTTCTCTGCTCTTATTTGGATACGCGTAAAATGTGCGCTCTTGCCGGAGTCCTGCTTCGTTTTTCTGCCTCTTGTCTGTCTTTTTTGCCTAAATGAAACTGCCCCTGTGGTTTGTTATGAGAGGAAGAAAGCCAATAATCCTTCTCTAAATAACAGAGCGGAGCTAAAAAAGAAAATTCTTGCTCCGGGCTGCCCAGGCGCCTCTGGGCCAGGGATTAGGCTACAATTAGCTCAACTCCACTCTCTCGCCCTGGCAATTTTCTCAAGGAAGAGAACGTGATACTCCCCTATTCCAGAAATTATGGCTACACAGATACAATAAGTTTTTTTTGGCTTTTTAGGGCAAAAGTAGACCGCTCATTCTGAAGGTTCAAAGTTAGGATTCTGAGGGGGGCGGGAGCCTGATAGGCATCTATTAGTTGCCAGATTTAGATGTAGATTTTAATGATTGACATTTCTTCTCATAATTCCAAAGCAGTCCGGTTAGAAGGAATGCATCTTCAGCCTGAATTTGAAGTTTAGGCAGCCATATCCTTCACTCAGGCGGCGGATCACAAAAGGCGCAATAACTTGTTGATAAAGTCGTAGTCAAAGAAAAAATATATGTTTAAAAAAAAAAGGAAAAATCCATGAGTATCTTAAACGTGGGGCTTTTTCTCCGTCGTGCCCTCGCTCTCTTCTCCTCTCCCTCTATCCTTTGCCTTAATGTCTGGAGTTGCACCGCCAAATTTCCTGCAGGCCATTAAAAATCAAATGACGTCTATGGACATGCATGCATGCTGCTGCAGAAAGCGCCCTCACAACCTGCCTGCAGCCAAATGCGCCATTTCAATTATAGCGCAGGGCTTAGATGGAGATATCTGTACAGAGCACCCCCCCCCCCCCCCAATCCACCTCCTCCTCCTCCTCTCCCTCCTCCTCCTCACTCCCCGGTGAAAGCAGGCAGCCTCCGGACTTTTGGAGAGGAAGATTGTGGCATGATTATTGTTATTTTCTAGCAGCAGGGCGACACAATGCAAGCGGCGCGGCGCACAAGTGTTGCGCCACTTTTGCAGAGGGGAGAAGCAGGTGCTCACACCGAGGAGACATTATTTATTTATTTGAGTGTTTGTTTATTTGCGGGTAAATAACTGTGAATAATTGATGCAACATTGAGCCCGGTAATTATCCTGTACCGGCTTCGTGAGAGAGGCCTGACGCTCGTTTCTTGGCATTTGGCGCCAACCAGTGTAGGAACTTGTTATTGGTCCATAGCTTTTACATGGCTCTTTTTGGTTATTTGGTAAAATTATTGACTGCATTTTTTATGCATATGCAAGTTTTTCTTTCTTATGTTGCACTTTTAACCTTTTTTTCTTTTTCTTTCAGGGCATTGATCAGGCCCGGATTTAGCCAGCCTCTCTATGGGGTGCAAGTAGAATATCAGGGGACGAGTCAAGTGCTGGAAGTTTGGGGTGTCATATCACTAAGTCCTTAAAATGCACAGAAAACCACACTGTCACATATCAGTCCATCTATCCACATATGTATCTTCTCCTTTGACATATTTACTTTTTCACAAGGTTTATATTGAATGCCCTTCCTGACACTATACCCTCTGCAATTTCCAGACTTGGGACAGGCACAAGCAGGACACTGGTCTTCGGTGCCCTTTTGAGGCTGCATTTATTTTCTTTTTATGTTAGTCTATCTTTATGTCGTCCACACATTTTTTTTTCTTTCATTTTATTTTTATTTTCTGTTTTTTTAGAGGTTTTTTTGTGTTTATTTTTGTGAGTTTTTTTGTGGTTAATTGAAGATTATTGTGGGCCATCACGTTTTGGGAGGTATATTGCATTGAGGGGCCACTCCCCCCTATGCCATGCCTAGATCCGGCTTTGATATTGGTCCTCATGTGTCCATTTTTCCATTGAAGTATCGATTTTCAACCATTGAAATTGCTTGAAGTCACCCAGTTAAAAAAATACTCCTGATATTTACCAGCAGAGATGGATGGGAGTGTGAGGACGTGTCTCTCCTTGAAGCAGGGCAAGTTTTCATAATTAGAGAGACCCCTGCGTGCCTCAGAGCGCTCCCATCTTCCCCCCTGGCAGAGATTTGTTGTTACCAGGGGTCCAAACTGGAGGGGAAACTAGATTTTTTTTCTCATTAAAGGAAACAAGCCTGGAGTTAGTTCAATTACATGAAGTATGCAGGGATGTTGTAAATTTAAAGATTTAAATAGCTTACAAAGTGGCCCCGGGCCCCATCAGTTAATTTCCTTAATTTATGGATTTTATCAGTGTCTGTGTGGAAGAAGTAGGTCATCACGCAAATTTGCATGGAGCTTCCAGTTTAGCTAAGAATCAGAGGTTTGCCCCCCTGACCTGCACCTCTGCAGGTATTGGACCGAACCCCACCTGCACATGGGTCCTGATTAAAATGACCCCCCCCCCCCCCTCTAAAGATCAAGAATGCTTATCTTGATTGCATTTTTTGACCCAGGTAATAAGATTATTGATGTCTGGTGTCTGTGATGCAGCGGAGTAAAAGATAACAGCTCTGTTCTAGTTTTTTTTTTTCCAAAGGATTATTCCGCTACATTTCTGCACAGTTTGAAATGTTTGCTGGCTTGACATGTAGAAACCCAGATATCTGCTTGATTTTAAATCCAAACCCACATGGAGGTCTCACATAGAGTCAGAATTTCCCTCTCCTGGTTGTAGTAACTGCTAATGAAATGTATGAATTAATGTATGACCTTATCCGGATGAAAACTGTGCCTCTAGGTTCAAATGCAGACGCTATTAGTGTGCTTAAAGTGACACATGGCAACGCTACGCCTGTCTCTGCTCACAGCTTTGCCTCTTCACCAAAGAATGACTTCTAATGCTTTTGTGCTGGATCTCACCTGAACAACAAAAAAGCCTGCAGAGGTTAACCAGTTTTTTTGTCAGAAAATTTTGAATGTAATCAAAATACAAACTATTCATTAGATTTATGTCTTTTATGAAGTGTCTGTCGCCTGTGTAGGGACTTTAATCACATTCTGCCACTTATAGTTTGCAGGAATGTGCAACACAGTACCATCTGCTGGTTAGGAACAATACTTTGCAGAGGGAGTTTGGGTAAAGGATCATTGTTCTGCAGATTGATCCTTTTTCTTGGAATCGGACTCATTTGGAAAATAAATGAACCTAGATGTCATAAACTCCTGGAAAACTCTAATTTTTCTTGAAATTCTCAAGCCTTTAATGTCCAGGGTGTACACTTTATTTATTTCATATGCTCTAATCAGACTGCAAGGTGAAATAGTGTTTAGTAGGGGTATGTATTGGCAAGGAGCTGTGATATGATACATATCGTGATATGCATCTCACAATATGATGTATAGATAGATAGATAGATAGATAGATAGATAGATAGATAGATAGATAGATAGATAGATAGATAGATAGATAGATAGATAGATAGATAGATAGATAGATAGATAGATAGATAGATAGATAGATAGATAGATAGATAGATAGATAGATAGATAGATAGATAGATAGATAGATAGATAGATAGATAGAGTACTTTATTAATGCTGAGGGAACCGTCCATTGGTCCAAATGTACACAATAAATTAAATATGAGGATCATAAAAGGATATTAAACATTTTATTGGTGATTGATAATCATAAAAACTTTACATTCACACAATGTCAATTGAACTAAGAACAAAATAAAAAATAATAAAAGTAGTTGATCGTTCAGGGACCCCTCCTCGTGTCCCCTCCCCTTCCAGCTGCTTTTATTGCACTTGGTGCGAAGGACTTCTTGAGCCTTTCAGTAGAGCATGAAAGAGAGCGAAAGGCGGTCACTGAAGGCGCTCCTATGGTCAGCGAAGACTCGTGTAGGGGGTTAATAGTGTTCTTAACTATGCTTGGACAGTTTGGACGGCATCCTCTGCTATGCCTCCACCGCCACCATCTCCAGGTTTGCCCTACCACACAGCCTGCCCTCTTGATCAGGTGATTCAGTTTCGTTTTTTCCTCCTAGTTTTTTTATGTTCTTTTTGTTCGCGCAGTCCCCCTAACGCACCACTGCATAAAACTTGGCTCTGAAAACAACAGACTAACAATACATAAAAATTAGTAGCAGAGCAGACATTAAAGGCAAGTCTTTTTAAGAAGTACAACCTGCAATGCCACTTCATGTATATGGACTCCATGTTTGCTGACCAGTTCAGATTTTTGCCCAGGAGGGTTCCTAGGTATTTGCGGTTGTTAACTACCTCCACCTCTGCTCCATTATTGATGATGGGTTGAGCCGAGGTGTATGTCGCGATACACCTCAAGTGTCACTTGTTCTCATCTGGAGCCCACTACAAAGCACCAAAATCTGCATTTTTAGACGGCACTGGCAGCAACATTGCACAGAAATTTGGTTCATTACCCATCCCAAGCAAAAACTAGGTATAGCTGTCTCAAAGCTGTGAGGCTGACAGAGCACTTAGCATTTAACACAAGCTGACTCACGATATCTTGTGCTTTTGGTGCGGTGTAGATCTGCTCAAAGAGGCTCAGTGTGCTGTGCTAACTTAATAAATATTGCCTTGACAGCATTTTAAATCGATACAAGTATCGCCAAATAATAAAATCGCTTTTCTTTACACCCCTATTGGTTAGCGCTCTCATTGAAAAGTTTTTGATTTGAATCCCGACTGGGATCTCTCTGTGTGGAGTTTGCATGTTCTTCCTGTACATGCATGGGCACTTTGGGTTCCTCCCACAGTCCAAAAACACGCTTTATGGGTTATTTGTTTACTCCAAATTGTCTTTAGGTACGTGTGTGTGTATGTGATTGTGTGGCCCTGCAATAGACTGGTGACCTGTTCGGGTGTACCCCGCCTTCGCCCAACGGAAGCTGGGTTGGCTCCAGCAGCCTGTGACCCCACAAGGGATTTACCGGGTCCTACAAATGATGGATGGATGCTCTAATCAATCGTCAGACTTTAAAAGTGTTAGATCAATGGATGTCCCTCTTGCCCATGGCTGTCACAAACTGCACACCAAGGTGAAAACAGAATCTTCTCCTCTAACTGTAAGCATTTGCAAGAGTGTTTCTCAAGCCTCCAACATCAGATCAGAAATCCTATTTAACCCCCCGGCATGTGGAGAAAGTTTAAAAGAAAGATTCAGAACTTGCTTTCAGTAATCTGCATGCCTCGTGGAGCCGGGTGGCTGTCAATCGCTCGGTTCATCCAGCCATTTGACATTCTGCTTGATGTTGGTGTGTGTCTGAGGTGCAGCAGCGACACTTATTGTTCATTATTTCATAGGGGGAGAGAGCTCGAAAGAGAGATGAGGGAGGGGGGGGGGATAATAGGGTGACAGTTTATTAATAGAACATATGGGTTGTGTTGCACACAAACACCTAACAAGCACAGTGCAGAATTCCCTCAAGTGCTTAAGGCCAGCAATTAAGTTTCCGAAAAAGCTGAGCGGAAAGGGAATGTTTGCTTGCTCTGTACTTCTGAGAGTTCCTGTAATGAGTCAGTTCCACATTTACAGGTAAAATGTGACCCTAATGTGCCCACATGATCTCTTTAGTATATTTAGCATGTTGGTGGGATTTGTTAAGATGTTTTGTCAATATTAACTCACTTGGAGTTTAAAGAGTACAAACTAAAATGCCAAACACCTTTTAAGATGTCAAGTTAGAAGATTTGAACCTGAATTCATGACGCTTTAAAGATTTCTTTTTTTTACGCCTGGAAATGCCTCTGGTTAAAGAAAGAAAAAGCATTTTCCTCAAATCATAAACTTTCATTCACAGCTGCATATGTGTTCCTCTTCAATTTAGCTTGAAAGTGCAGCTTTGCACAGCCCACTTCTACAATCAAGCAGCAGAAAAACGATTTTCCAGTGCGGAACCTGAGAAAATAACACAGATTTAGTCAACTATAACTGGGCAGGCAAATGTGAGTTTTTGGGTTGGTGATCACTTCAGAAACACTTTAAGACCCACTACGATCCTCTTTTGAGCTGTTTTCCTGCCGGACCTTTAATTATGATGACAGTTTTTAGAACAAATAAAAAAAACTGTCATCTTCTAGGACATAGTTTCTGTGGAGTGGCAGAAGTTCTTTAGAAATTCACCTGAGTTGTGAGTGGGACTGTTGGCGCAGAGTAAGCATGACCCCACTTCCCGTTCCCCATAGGTGAAAGCTCTCTATTTGCTCGCTGTTCCACTAGCTTACAGCACCTCACAACCCCAAGCTAACATTACTAGTGCAACAAAAATGCCGAGGAACATTGGAGCTATCCATCTGAACAGCTTTGAGCCAGATCTCAGTTCAGATGAGGAAAGCAAAGACGTACATGGATCTATTTGTCTGCACGTAGATGCATCAGAATGGAGCGGAGCAGGGAGCTTGTGGCCCACTCAACATATTTTCTACATCACAAATACAATACATTTTTAAAAGGCATTTTGCCATCTGCTCCTGATTCACTATGATTTGAATAAGGAAATACCCAGAAATGTAATTTTGAGCTTAATATTCCTATTTCTAAAAGGCCACAAGAACATGTTAATAACATCAAAAACAGTTTTCATTTCATCGTTCATTTCAGCGAGGTTTTAAAAAAAGCTGCTTTCTTTTTCAAAATATTTTTTTTTCTAAAAACCAGGTTGCCTATGGAGTCGTTCATCTGACTCATCCTCTGCTGAAATAAACTTGAATCTAGTTCACTTTGATGCTTTCATGGTACTCGTCACCTTGACCAAACCAGAGAGAAGGAAAAAAAATACAACCTCCAAACTTCATTGCAGTCATTTTCATTCCTTTCATAACACATTAACCCTAAAAAGGAATGACATACTTGCTGAAACTTTGCCTACTTTTTGCAGGTTTTTCCTTTCATTACAGAAAAAAATAGCAATTAAAATTCCACCTATGTAACCCTTGTGCTATCCTAGGCACTTTAGCATTGGGAGTTGGGTCATCTAGACCCACTAGACAGTGCGCTGAACCTTTTTTCTTCAGTGATCTTCACTGGTGTCCATGGATTACATGAAATCTTTCCACCTTTATCCACCTTTGTCATGGTAGGAATAGAACGTCAATGTAAGGGTGGGGTCATCTAAGATAGCACAAGGGTTAAATAAAACTAAAATAAAACTGGAATTTGATCTGTCAATCTATTCTCCTCATTCACCTTGATTTAACTCACTTCTCCTTCAGCACAAGAATCTCAAATCTGGGCTTGAAATCTGTTTTGCTGCCATCAAGTGGGTAAACTCTGTCATTGCAGAATATGTGATGATCTTATTGATACATTTGAAGTTCAATGTTTGCTACATAATTATCAGCATTCACTTTTACATTAGTGAGTTTGATGTGAAATATCAATGTGTGACTGAAACGTAAAAGCTTAGGGGAAAAAAACAAGAATTTAAATTTTAATTTTACTGGCTTCTCAGGCACATCGCATGAGGTAGAAGGAGGTGATGATTTCTTCTGCGTCATCTGTTATTTTCATCACCAAGCCCCCCCACCCCTGATATATTTTTTTTTAAGTGTAACTGCTCTGAAGTTTTTGAAAAAAAAAGTGCTATCTTGCTTCTGGCTCTCAGAAAAATCTGGCATCATGCCTTGAATGTGTGAACAAAAGAAAAACGATCTTTTGCGGCTGCAACTATTTGGTTAGCAGTAACAACATGAACAGTGTGATGTCTCCAATCACATCTGGTATGCATCACATGCCATTCCTCCCTACTCGCAGTACCCTGGGGGGGAGTCCCTGGCACTGCAGAGCACCCACAGTCCTCATTAGAGAGCATGTGTCATGATGGCATCAACTCGCAGCCTTGACTTATGCTTTATATTTACAACCATCCATCAAAACATCTGAGCGGTCAGAAAACATGGGTTTAGTCTTGAGCGGTTGGAGCTGATGTTTGTAAGTCGCGGTGCATTTGGCCCCCTCAAGGGTCTTTTTTTTCTCTGTCTGTTGCCATGTTGTTTGGCGCCGTAATGGCCTGAGACTGAAGCTGGAGTCCCCGTCCCTTTGTGAAGCGCAGAGCAGGGACCGGGTTTGATGTGTGCTCTGAAGGCCTGCTGCTTTGTCAACACTGAGGCCCCTGCACTGACACTATGGAAGCAGAGCGCCTCCGGCTGACAGGGGAGGGGAGTGGTGAAGTCGGGGTGGATGGGAAGGGTGGGTCACTGCAAAAAGAGACAGACAGAGGAGGAGAGAGGAGTAGAGAGGGGGGGGGGGGGGGGGGGGGCTGCTAGTGCGGCCAGAGCCTGGGGCGAGAGCAGAGTGCTCTGTGCAGCAGACTGCCTGATAGGGACGGAGGCTGCTGGCTGATGACATTTTCTGGTCACAACATGCAATCCCACCAAGTCTAGCTGGTAAAAATCCAGTTTTCAACGAGTGCTACTCTTTCTTTTTGTGTTTTGTTGCAGCTTCACAAAGAATGATGTAGTTTGGCGTGTCATCATGTCCTCTGAGTTTTACTTCTTTTACTGTAAACACAAGAGTGGGCGGTGAAATATCCTCCAAAACAATACCATATGGTGAAACAACAGAGTTGGTCCAAGTATTTATTATTATAGGCTATAGGCTTCTAATAAAAGTGCTGTGCAATAGCTGGGTAAGCTGTAAAAATATACATGGAATTCTTTTGATGCTTTTTAAAGATAATTTATTTGTAGGGTAATTGTTACTATTGTTTTCTGTAACTTCCTTAAACTTCTATTGTTTTATCCACTGAAAATTTTTTGCTGTATTTTTGGTCTGGTTTCTAGTTGAAATATCTCACTAAACTTGACATAGAACAGTAACTTTTCAGTAAGACTTGTTTAAATATAATAACATTTAGATATCTTTTTGAGTCATTTTATCTTTAAAATATCTTATTTTAAGTAACATCTCTCACTAGTTCTTTTGACCCATAATGTTACACATAATTTTGGCAACGTTATCTTAAAATGTGGAATTCTTGTATTATTTTAATTGGCCTTAAAATAAGGATAGCAGCACCAATGTACCGCTTAAATGTGGTAGATTTTTAGGAGAAAGTATTACCATGTGTGTAAAAGTACCTACTTTATATAACTTTTATCATGATGCACATTTGTATTAGGATATAATATTTCTAATAACCAGCTCAAAATTGCCTAACTAGGTGTGTTTACAGCTAATTTCAAGATTAGATTTTGTCTTAAAATACAAATACATCACAACCTGTTTTAAGAAATGTCACCATGACAAATTTTACTAATTCGATTATTTCACTTTCAAAATTAGAAAAACATCTTGTCTATTTTCAACCTGATTTGAAAAGGACATTTTTTTCCCAGTGTAAATATAAATAAAAAATTGACACTTTTTTGATCCTCTACACATTATATAATGAGTTGCAGATTTTTGACCAAAAAAAGCTAAAAATGTATATTAAAGTTGGCTGAAAGGCTGTAAACATTTCATTATTTATAGCAAGGCCCCTTAAAGTTTTTCTTGCGTTGCTCCGATACGAATTACAGACTCATTTTATGTCAGACAGACCAAAACATTTGGTATTTACAGACAGTTTCTTTAAAAAATGCTAATATTGTCACCAGCTTGCAGATAGCATAACAGGCAGCCCCAACACTGAAACCACTGTTTTCTTTACAAAAACACTTCTCTTTCTAGTTTAAAAAGATTTCAAATAGCTCCATGGCAGCTTCAACTTAATTCATGCATTAGTTTACTCTTTGCAGCTGGGCAGGGCATTTTTAAATGTTCTTATACATTCCAAGATCCCTACTATCTTCTAAATGTGTTGTTTGCAAGGGTAGTACTCCATATGCCCTTTTATGCAGATTATAACAGATTTTTGAATGTACTAAAAAACTATAAAACAAATCATAATTTGAGAAAAAAATCCCTAAGAAGTTGTCTTTTATCATATATTTTTTCCCTAATTAAAAGAATAAATTGCATTTTGCTTTTCAGCTGACTGTTTTGTTTTCACCATGGGAACTTAATTATCAGCATCAGAATTCATTTAATACTTTTCTTTGTTTACAGGGGAGTCAGTCATAATAAAATAAAATAAAATATTAGAGTTTACTTTGTCCCTGGACCTGCAGGGTACACCCCACCTTTGCCAGCAACCCAAAGACCCTTTTAAAGGGGTTCTGCAGGTTTTGAAGGTGGATGAGTCCATTAAGTTTGATCTTGAATGTTAAAAGTATTTCTGATCAAATAAAACTTGAATTGTCAGGCTACAGCATGCAGATTCTGCAGTAGGACTGAGAAGCTGCAAACACCTTGACCCAAATTTTTATTTTTCTGCAACACTCAAGCACTTTAATGTCTCAGCATTCTGATGCATCTGTACTTTTACTTTAAACTACATAACTTTAATGAAATTTTTTGAAAAACGTCTCATTAACTTGTAAAAATTTAACTGTCCTCTTCCAGTGACTTCATGCAGTCTTGTGCCAGAAATGTATGTCCCTATATTTCTAAGTCCTAGATAAACAACCTGAGCTTATATCTCAGTGTTTGTTGGGTGTATTACAGGCTTGTTAAGTCGTGATTTATCTGTTTTGTGCAGTGAATTACTGCTTGAATGTGTTTCCCATCCTCTAGAGAGCAATGCAGAGCTGAGATCTGGACTGGCTGGAGGCGCTCCCTGCTCCCAGGCTGGCCTAATGGAGGCTGAGAAGCTCCACAGACATCACTTTATTTTTTTTTCTTTTACAAAACATGATAAGTGGTTAGAAGTGCTCCTCTCACCGTTAACTCACTCAGTTAGTTTTTTTCTCTTGTACATGATTAAAGGTCCATCATGTGTGTCCTTTGTTTGAGCTTTTACTGTTCAATCTTTTGTTTTTTTGTCTCCTTTCAACCCTGAAATCCAAAAATAAAATATTTGTACTTGGTTAAGTAACTATTTGAGATTGCTCTTAAATTACACAGCCAAAAACCTAAATAAAATGCAAACAAAAGTTTTAAAAACATGCTTGCTATAAATTTCTACAATAAAAAACCTTGATGTACTTTGATGTATCTTCTGTTGCTCATAATTAAGAAAGAATTAAATCTTTTTGTTTGGTGTTAGAGGGACTTTTACCTCGTTTCATTCATCTCCGGCTTCACTTGGGATTCATCATTGTGACAGTCAGGGATAGCATCACTCTGTGCTCGGCTCACCAATAAACTGCTGTGCACTGGGGTGCTGCACCTGCCTTCTGCCAGACAGCAGCAGCGCTGAAGCCACAGCAGCCTGCCTTCAGGCCGTCCTAGATAACTCCTGTCTGATTAGCTCCTTAGGAGGACATTGTTCCAAAAGCAATTCACTAGACTCCCAATATTAATTTAGTCCTGAGAGAGAGGACCATCCATCCTGGGTCAGGTGGGACATGCCCATAGTCAGCCCTGCGGCTTGCTAATAGCACGGCACCTCCTGGCCTGTCACCATAAGTGATAGTCTCTGCAAGTTTGTTGCCTCGTTGTGTGTTTCTCCCATAAGGCAGTGGGCCTCCCTCCCTTCACTTGCTCCTCGTTTTCACTCCCACTCTATCAGCGGTGGTTCAGGGCAGGTGTCTCCACTGTCACTTCCATCACTCACGCAGCTTGACGAAGAGAAGACACTCCTCTGAACACGGCGAAGAGGGCGGTGATTCATTGAGGGCTCCCCTCTGTCGCTCTGCGAGAGAAAGTCTCTTTGGGAGTTTGTGGGGGCTGACACTCATGAAAAGAAAAAGACGTAAAGGTGAAAACATGTTTTGGAATTTCTTAGACTCCAAACATGCCTCAGAAAAGTGGAAGCTGTGATGTGTGGGACATGTTTATTGGTAAAGGAAGTGAAGCTGCGGGAGTTCTCAGCAGTTTTCAGAGAGAAAAGAAAATGAATTTCTCCCTCAGATTTGTTTTTTCTACATGAGAAAAACAATGCTGTTAAAAATAAATCTATAAATCTTCAACTTTACTGCTAAATCAGGATGACACAAATGTTATAAAGCTAGGAAACCAAGACCACAAGAAATAAACCATCTTGTTTGAGAAATTAAAAATCAGTGGGGTTCTTGTTGAAGCAGCAGCTGCTTGTTGATTTGCTTTTTGGTCAAATTATTTTCCAAGACTGTATTTAGTTTACGATATTGGGATTTCTAACTCTAGCATCCATCCATCTTCAGAACCTGCTGAATCCAACATTAAAGTGACTTTATTCTGTTAAAACGGAACATTTGAAGCTTAAAGATTCAGCCAGAAGACAGGGATACAGTGGGGCAAAAAAGTTTTTAGTATTTAAAGAATTTATGTGTAAATTATGGTCGAAAATAGGTATTTGGTCAATGACAAATATTCAGCTCAATACTTTGTTCTATACTCCTTGTTGGAAATGACAGCAGACAAATGCTTTCTTCGCAAGATTTTCAGAAAGTGTTGCTGGTGTTTTGGCCCATTCCTCCATGCAGATCTCCTCTAGAGTAGTGATGTTTTGGGGCTGTCGCTGGTTAACACAGACTTTCAACTCCTTCCAAAGATTTTCTATAGGGTTTAGATCTGGAGAATGGCTAAGCCACTCCAGGACCTTCAAAATGCTTCTTACGAAGCCACTCCTGCGTCACCCGGGCAGCATGTTTGGGATCGTTGTCATGCTGAAAGACCCACTCATATTTCATCTTCAATGCCCTTGCTGATGGAAGGACGTTTTCACCCAAAACTCTGATGATGCATGACCCCATTGATTCTTTCCTTTACCTGGTCCTGTTGCTGAAAATCAGCTGCAAAGCATGATGTTTCCACCACTGTGCTTTTCAATAGGTATGGTGTAATTTGGAGGCGACTCTTCTCGTTCTTTCTCCTCCAAGCACAATGAGTAGAGTTATTACCAAAAAGTTCTCTTTTGGTTTCATCTTACTAATTCTCTTCTATATCATCCAAGTTAGATCGCTCTTTGGTCTTGGTCACAGTGGAGTTTGGAGTGGGACTGTTTGAGATTGTGGACAGGTGTCTTCTATAAAGATAACAAGTTCAAACATGTCATATACTGTATGGATAAGGTCATCTATGACTACTTTAGATAAACAGTCACTGAATGGCATCGTTTATGTGTCTTCTTTTAGTTTTTGATTAATTATTTTCCAATTATTGATTAAGTATTCATATTAATCTTAATTTTTTTCTTTGGTATGTCTTCTTTGGCACTCTTTAGCAAAAAGAAAAAAGTTGAAAAATGTTAAAATGAATAGAGAGGCCTTCACATGTTATCAATCAGACCTAAGTTCTGTGGTAAGCAAATGATCACAACACAAGGACTAACTATCAAAGAGTGTGTTAAAATATTTAGCAATGTAAAAGTGTAAATAGTACAAAATGGATGTGTGCATTGGGTTGTTTTTCCCACGATGACTTCATTAACCCTTGTGCTATCCAATGACCCGACCCTTACATTGACGTCTTATCCCTACCATGACAAAGCTGGATAAAGCTGAAGAGGACACCAGTGAAGATCACTGAAGATCACTGAAGAAAAAAGGTTCAGCGCATTGTCTTGTGGGGTCTAAATGACCCAACTCCCAATGTTAAAGTGCCTAGGATAGCACAAGGGTTACAAGCGCAATCTGCTTAACAAACAGTATTGAAACAGATTGAATTAGTGGCATTAGACATGACAATTGAAAGCTTCTGTGTTCACTGCCTCTTTGTAGATTTGTTACAGAAAATGAATCATCATGATACATTTTAAAGAAATTACTGAGATTGTTGTTTCATCTTATATATCAAAGAAACTTTTTTTACAGTTTTTTTTTTATATTTAAAAACATATCAAGCTCTTATGCTTTTACCAACGGTGTTCCAGCTTCTGCCATCACCAACAGTGGTTCACCATGGCCAACGTGACATAAAACCTCCACATTAAATGTCGATCTGTACAGTTGCACTGAGTGCCATTGGGGATGCACGTGTGACTTACACCTCTATTGAGGCATCTGTAAACAACGTGTTGCTGCAACACTTTTGCAAAACGAGATTATTTTAACCTGTTCATTTAAATCCAATGTCTGTAAAAAAGGTGGTCCATATTTTGTTCTATGTTCTGGCTTTGTGGTTGTTGAAACTTTTATAAAATATAAGTCAAAAAAACATTCAAAAAACAGGTACAGGACTATTTTATTTTACTTCAGCAACAGCCACTATTAATAATAAATCCAACTATATGGAGGAAAAGGGTTTGTAAACTAAATGCATAACCAGAAGTATGTGCATTCTGTTGTTAGGGTGAAATCTTTTATTTTGAAGTATTTTATTTTCCCTGCATCATATTTAGAAGTCATGGGTTTATTACCCTTTGGCTAAATCTAAGCTGTTAGTTGTTCAATTTCTGCAGTGCACATTCACTTATTTGACATTTATACATAAATCTTCTTTATTCCTGTCATATGCCAAATTCTTTTTGCCCTCTTTGCCTCTCTGGAGCTTGTCATTGTTTGAAGGCTTCGCTGAAAAACGCTGCAACACAAATCATCTGCGCCTCAGATCTGTGTTTCCTCCCAATTAAAATGAACTGATATCCCTTTGTTCCTAACGACATCTTTAGGTCTGCATTTCTTTGCCATTCTCCATGTGATGCTCACATAAGTTGCAGCTTTAGTAGAAATGTGAAGCTACTTCCCCTCAGGTCAGATAAATGTGTGTTAAAAATACAGTCCTGATCCTGTGCTACTTTCAACAGTCTCAGCAATCTTCCTTCCTCATCCTGTCCATCAACAACGTCACCCAGATGTTTGCCTCAGCCCTCACCGGGGTTTTATATTAAAAATACATCTACAATATGCTGCCATCAGTGCTTGAGGGGGAATATGATGGTATAAACAACAGAAAAGGCCCCTGGCATTTGTGTCAGCTCGGTAAACAGGCAGCCTCAAGGTTAAAGATACTCCCAGCAGCCTCTGTGACCTCATTTAAAAAAAAATCAGTTTATTGATTGGAGTTTATCAAAGCTGCTGCATTATATATAATTAAGTTCATTTCAGCACACGGCCTGATTAGAAGGTTTGATAGATACTTCACTTTTAAAAGAGAAGCATGACATGCTTTAGTTTAGGCAGGAAAAAAATGCAAATGGTTCACACACTGGAAAAATTGTGATATCCAGAATTGACATGATTACTCTTCAGCACATCTCAGATGCAGCACTGCCATCGTGTGGTCGGACACTGGAAGACACTACTGGTGAAAAATAAATATAGGGGATGAAGAAATGTAGAAAATGTTACAATTTCTAATGTTAGTTTGGAAAATTGTTGCATTTCACCCTAACCCTAATCCAAGTAAAAAAGAAAAAAGAACTACATGCTCATCCTCTTAGTCATATATTCGTTTTCTAAATTGGAGGATTTTTTTAAACACATTTTTATTGTGTTTCCTGTTTTTTTAATGACTATTTAATTTGGCAACAAGTTATTTTAATTTCTTGTTTTTAGTGACCGCATGATGCACTTTTTTAAAATTAATAAAAGTGTTAATTTTTATTTTTAGTCAGTTTTACAATGTTAATGTGAGTGTTGCAAAGACCAAGGAGAACTTTTTGAATTTCATTGTATCTATCCATCTGAAACTTAATGTCTGAGAAAAGGTGGGAGTTTTAACCAGCTCAGTGGCCTAGTGAGAGAGTGTCCGCCCTTAGAATGGAAGGTAGGGAGTTCAAATCCATGGCTATACCAAAGACTCTAAAAGCAGGACCACAGTGCCTCCGTGCTTAGCAGTCAGCAGGAAGGGGTTGGATTGGGGGTTAAACCAAATACAGTGATATCTGCAGGTCACGGCTCCCCCAGAGGATCAGTGTACACTGGAGAACCTAACTGTTTGGGACTTTAAGTTAGAGTTTAAGCACAAATTTTTTTTTTGTGTGTGTGACAGAACTTGTATCTATGTGAGATAGTTTAAGGATTACTAATCAGTTCAATCAAATAAAGTGTATTTTTTGTGTAAAAGGAGATGCTGTTCCGTCATATGCATATCAGTTAATAAAGCTTTGAATGGGGCTTTTATGGACGCCATACAATCGACCCTTGGAATGACTTTTGTTGTGCCAACAAGCAGGAGGTTCCACAGACACGGATGCTGCTATTACCGCGATGTTTGTGCTTTCTCACATGGCTGTTTGTGTTTATGTGGTGGAGGATGTCGTCAGAGAATCAGCAGGAACCTGTCATCCTCCATGCTAATGCTGGCTTGGAGGCAAACATGAACTGAGAAACTTATAATAATAAGACTTGAAAAATGGAGCAAAGTCTCTTTTTGCAGTCCTTCCAAACCAAGGCTGTTTGGGTTGTTTATCACTTGGAGAAGATGTTTGGCTGCCAGTCTTGAATGTCTGCTTTGGGCCCTTAAGCTGATTTAGCTGCACAAGCACGTTCTCTTCAAAGCATGTCAAGATTTTCCACGCACACTAATGAGGTAAATGGATGGCTTTTGTTTTCTCCACAGTTTTAACTTCCCCCAAAGTGCTCTCATGACTTATACAAGAGCTGTTGTGGAAATCAGCCTTGAGCATTTAATCAAATTTCTAACTCTACAGAGTGATCAATTCGTGCTGCAATATTCATCTGCCACACAAGCATGCGCATGATTGTGCATTCACACCAGCACACATACATATATATATACTAGGTTTGCAGAACCCCCCCCTCCCACACACACACACATCAAGCTGCTGTTTATTGTGCCCCAACAATGCCATTTTGTAGAACAGCAGAGTGATAAAAATGCCGCTGTGACAGGTTTATCGTTTTGTAAATCTAATAAGTGTGTGTGTGAGAGCATGGTATAAAATGATTCAGACAGCATAAGGTACCTGCTATGATCTAATCACTGAATGGAAATGAAGCAAATCTTTCCCCGCGGTTATGACAATTCAAACATCAATTTAAAAGCAGTCAGATCTCCAAATGTAGTTTTACTCGTATACATTAAACATTTGTAAAGGGTATTTTGTAAAACTTTTTACAAGATTGCATTTAGAGATAATAATATGCAATCCCTTCAGGCTGAATAGTTGCTTATTAACCAGCAAACATGTATTTGTGTTGCAATTTCAGTTAAATGACAGACACTAGGATTTCACTGTGTGCTGGTGTGTATATGGCGGCGATTTAGCTTCATTAATAAACTAATAAAAAATACTTTTGTTGTAAAAACTCCTTCCAGAGTTAACCATTTGTGGTGCTTAGCTGATGTTTTATGCTTTATGTTTAAGAGATATTTACCTTTTCATTGATGCTGTCTTTTTATTTGATCACAGTTAGTAAAACAAAGCAAATCATTTAATGGCTGTTTGTACAGTTATAAACTGAACTCTAACTGGTGTCAGAGGTTTTGGTGGATGGAAACGGCGAATAAAATAGCCATTGAGAAGTGAATGTAAAAGCCTCTTCATCAGTATTTATATTTCCCAGTAAATTCTGCAATGTTTCTTTTTTTCCCCTCAAAACAAGCAGTTGAAAAACCCAAAGAAATGAGCTGTTCTTAAGTTTAACCCTTGTGCTATCCTAGGCACTTTACCGTTGGGAGTTGGGTCATCTAGACCCACTAGACAGTGCTCTGAACCTTTTTTCTTCAATGATTTGTGATCTTCACTGGTGTCCATGGATTACATGAAATTTTCCACCTTTATCCACCTTTGTCATGGTAGGGAGAACACGTCAATGTAAGGGTGGGGTCATCTAAGATAGCACAAGGGTTAATAAGGTAATTATTGTCAACTTTTGGTTATTTCAAAATTTGAAAAATCATCAACACATTTTCTTTTTACCATTTACTGGCACCAAATAACTAACTTTTTATTAAGACATTTATTATATAGGCTACTTAGTGTATCTCGGTCACTTAAAAATGGCCTAATATTAATAACATATTATTTTAAATTCATTTTACTTTTTTTTAAAACTGTGATGGCAGCATACCCTGCCACACCCACAAACAACATGGCGGTAACCTCCCTTCAGCATTGCACACTTTCTTTTTAATTTTATTATTTCAGATTCTTTATTCTTAAATAAATGCACACATTTCTTTGAGTTAAAATATACATTTATTTATTTTCAATAATTTCTAGCACATGGACACTTGTTTAGTTTACTTATTTTGGTTTGTTTAATTAATGTCACCTGTTTTTGAGTTGCCAGTGCTGAGGGGGCTACTGGTCGCTACGGGTGTGGCTGAGGTTCTGTTCCTGGAGCTGTGCTGTGAGGACTGGCAAAGGAGGAGCTCAAGTCTTCACAGCCTTTAAATACTCCAGCCAGGCAATTAGGAAGGCACCATCTACTGAAGCCTCCAGGGGAGAAACCAATGGACTTATTTAATGTTTATTTGCTTTGCTTCTGTTGTTCATTATTCATTTTGTTCCACTTTTGATGATTTTTCTCTTCCACTAAGAGGCCAAGTTTTGTGTTTAGTCTTGTCTTTATAGTCTTTGTTAAATGTCTTTTGTAGTCATGTTAGTTCCCCCCCATGTTTCTCAAGTGGTCTGATCAGCCACTATATATGTTCCCCTGTTGTGTCTTTGGTTAGGTCAGTTTGTTTCTGTTACTTGGTCTGTTCAGTTGGTTAAGTTAAAGTTATTGCCTGAGTTAATTATGTTTCTGTTGACCTCTTTTACGGGCCCAGTTTGTTCATCTTTTTACATTTTTTGAGAAAATTAAAATTTTCATTTTTGTGAAACTTCTGTTGTCCTCTTTGGCCGCTCGATCCCTCACAAAAACCCCTTCATGTTGCTAATCTGCAGCAAACCATTTAACCCTTGTGCTATCCTATGACCCCACCCTTACATTGACGTGTCATCCCTACCATGACAAAGGTGGATAAAGGTGGAAAGATTTCAAGTAATCCAGTAGGTTCACAAAAAGAAGAAAGGTTCAGCGCGCTTTCTGGTGGGTCTAGATGACCCAACTTCCAATTTTAAAGTGCCTAGGATAGCACAAGGGTTAATCCACTTAATTTAGCACCAACTTGCACTGAAAAAACACTGAAGAATATTTTTCAGTTAATTGGAAATAAATTCATGCATGAAGGGGTTAAAATAAAATAAAAACTACAATAATTTGAGCAAGGCAGCATTTTACACATTAGCATTGCGGTTTTGTAGTTTGTCTTAGAGATGTATTGGGTGGCCTGACCATGTAGAAGTCTAACGTAAGAACTAAACTCTTAAAATGGGTTCAAAACTAAATTGGGAGCCAGTGGACCTGTCATTTTACCTTCCTACACCTGTCCATCTGCACTTGCATTTGTGCTCAGTTTAACACATAAAAACGTATTTCCATTGTCATATGTATACACTGTTAATGTTTAACTTCCCTAGGCAAGACTCTTTACACAACAGCTTATGTAGCCTGGATAAAATACAGGGTTGTGTCAGGAAGGGCATCCGGCGTAAAACTCTCTGCCAAACCGTGTGTACGGATCGGTGTAAGCTGATTTGCTGTGGCGACCTCTGATGGGATGTGGCCGAAGGTAAACAACAACAATAACAAATATAATTATGGGGTGTCACATGGGGTGCATTACAATTTGTCTTTACATCAACAACAACAAAAAGGTCCACTTTTCTTTGACAGACAGTCTATAAAACTATTTTTATGACAAAATCCTATCAACTGTGGGACTTATGTGCCACACTTGTAAAAAAATAAAAAATAACAAAAAGGCAAGAGAAGTAAGATTTAAGATTTAGATATAGGTCTCACATATAATATGGTCATCCCAGCGTTGTGCATAAAGCTTCTGTTGGAAATAATTTTTTGTCTGTGTATTTTTCAGGTAAAAAGCCATACAGATGACTTTTTTTGTAAAATGAAGCAGCACTAATTTATGGGCCTGTAGAGCAGGGGTGTCAAACTCATTCACACTGCGGGCCACATCAGCATAGCGGCTGCCCTCAAAGGGCCAGATATAACTTATACATGTAACTAAATGTAATGAAAAATAAATGTAACTACTCCTTAACGTGAAATAACTTGTTATTTATTTATAATAACTTTTTAAGTGACAATTTCAGTTGCATGGAAAACATATGTTTGCTTGTTACTCTAGCATAAATCCCTTTACATTTGATTCTGACAGGTTAGGTTATATGGACAGTGTTTAAGTACTAATGTATAGTTGCCCATTCCCATATTTCAAGTCTGATTCCCCCTAGATTTGAATAAATACACACCAATTTTTATTTTTTATTCTAAGAATTTAAAAACTTTTATGCTCTCGTGGGTCACAGAAAATGACATGGCGGGCCGCATTTGGCCCGTGGGCATGAGTTTGACACGTGCTGTAGAGGGTAATATATGGCAAAACTTGCTGAAATCTGTATTTTCACCAATGGGCTGATATTATTTAGCAACAAAAAAATATATTATTTTAATTTTTTTTAACCGATCTATGTTTAAACCAATTCGTTTTATTTTTAAAAGAAATCTCATCAAACTTTTTTCCAACTAATACAGTCAAGAAAAGAAAAAAAAAAGTCAAATTTTATACCTAAGTTTGGATTTCTCACGACATGCTCACAGGCATAATTAATACTCCACACTTGTTTTACCCAAATACATAAATGTCTTAGATCCAGTGCGTGATACATATTTGATGCATTCCATTTCTGTTTAAGAAAATGCAACGTTTATATAAAAAAAAAGGCAAAACGTTTAGCCGGAGTACACACATCTATTATCTATACACGCTTTATCTTGATTAGACTCATTGGAGCCTAAGGCAGAAGCAGCAAAAACTTTTTATTTCTTTTTTTGATCCAACACAGACACATTTAAAAATTTTAAATTGGATGTAATTTTTGTTGTTTCCAATTACTATCACAACCTAGGCCCAAACAATAATGTGTGATTGAAAAAACCTCTTATGTTTAAAATAAACAGTTTGTTAATTATTCCATGGACGATTCTTATCCGAGTAATTATTCCTTCATTTTCAGAAACTGCTTTAGGTGCATAACAAATACATGTGCATTAAAAAAAAAGAGTCAAAAACATTACAAATGCTAAAAGACAATTTATTAGTTTACACTCATTACCTGAAAATTATCTTCCTGAAAGACACCATTTGATTGGCAGTGTAAAATAAGGCAAAGGGCATAAGATCATCTTTTCTAAATGTTCGCACCAACAATTAGTTATACATTCACTTGTTACTGGAATTATGCTATGGTTACATATGTTCCACACACCCACGTACCACATTAGCTGTAGGGCAAAAGAGATTAAGCCTCATCTAGATACGAAAACTGTATTTTTGACAGAACTTGGCTATACTGTCAGACCACAATCTGGACAAAATCCTAGAATGACAAAAAAAGCAGCTCATTTTAAAAGGAACATTTGAAAAGATAACACAAGGAAAGCCTGATTATAGTAAATTTTTTGAACATATATCCCTCTTTCCCCAGGAAATTGATTATATAACATTTTTTGTGATGATATTTCCAGTGTGCAGCATAGAATAGCAGAAAAGGGAAAATATTTTACAGGAGCTGAACCATAACAAACATCACGACAGAGCAAACCCCACTTTGCTGTTAGATTAAAGAGATTATGTATCCTAGTGGATCTCACATCTTTTCAGCAAGTTCCCCTCACATGAAAAATGTTTTTTATTACCAACCTGTAAAATCACAAATTATATTTTAACAACAATAAGTTGCTTAGATCTGCTTGTGTGCATAAAATTTAGCGTTACTATGTGCTGGAATGATAAAAAAACAATATTCCACACAGTAAACAGTAGCTTTGGCCAAAATCAGGAGCATCTGAGTGTTTTAAAATGCTGCAAAGAGGTTGGCAAACTCACAAAGAGGAGTTGAAGATAAAATGATAATTACTAGGAGGAGTGAAGCTCATATAAACAGTCTATAATTCAAACGAGGGATGGGTAATCACAGAGCTAATTTCCAAAATGATATATATCCATTTCCTGTTAATAAAATCTTCTTCTGCCTCTAGATCAACCAGCCTTATAATTTTATCATCCAGGGATTGTTGAGGAAATTAATACCATTTTTTTTTATTTAGCTTGATGTGGATTAGAAGTGTGGCTTTCCGCTGGTGGATATTTCGTTTTTGGAAAGAAACTCTTCATCAGTGCCACAACACATTACACAGGAGTTACTAAAAGAGGGACAGAGAGCATATAAACAAGTTAAACATCTCTTCACAAATACATAGAAAAATATAAAGTTATCTGAATGCCTGTTATACAATTCTACACAGTAGAGTCAGAGCAGAAGCCTGTACAGGGATGGTGGTGATGCATATAGAGGGCTGCTGAATAAAAGCTGTCTGTGTAAGGTGCAACGCTCTGGAAAACACAGCAAAAACTCAATCTAAGCGTATGTTTTCGGTGTTTGTATATTTCAAGAGAAGAATTATTGAGTGGGAAGTCTGAACAACAACAGGTGCTAGGAAATAGTGGCAACAACAGTTTGAACCCAGCAGGAGGGTAGATGTCCTTAGTTTAACTGCACATGGAGGAGCCTTGGTGGTGCAGAAAACCACAGCCCACAAAAGTGTTAGAACACAGCACAAACCAGCAAAGTTAGAAGTATAAAAAATGCTACAAAAAGTGCACAAAGCGTCTGAGTAGGCAGCATTCAACACAAGTTCGGAATAATTAGAGCTGAATTCTGTTATGGTTTATACTTGTTAAAGCCATTCACAAAATAGAGTTGCATTAGTTTGGAATGATGCAAAGAGGTATGTCGAACCTGCTCCAAATCAAATAGTAAATGAAAATATTTTAAAAATAAGTAAAGGAGTTGATCTGGACAATTAAGTCACAATTCCTTATGTTTTTCCTGTAAAAGGATTTGATTAAAAGAACAAAAACGTTTGGATCATTTTGAACGTAAGTTTCTTTAATTATAGCAGTCTTTGTTGACTCACAGTGAGGCATTGGTTAAAGCAGTTGAACAAGAATATATATATATATATATATATATATATATATATATATATATATATATATATATATATATATATATATATATATATATATATATATATTAGGTGTGTAACAAATAATCCATGAATTGATTTATTTCTACGATCCAACCAGATCAATCTGTCTTAGGAAGGTGTTAATCGAATTTGCCTATAGTATTAGAAATCCTTTGAAAACGAAATATATCGATTATAGTCGATATTGGAAAATACCATTGGAATTGAGACATGGTAGGTTTATTTTACTATAATGTAAAAACGACCGAGTGCATTACAGTGGATGACACAAGTGTGATGGAAGCAAAAACTGATCAAACTATCATTACAGTTTAACTAGGAATTTTGCAAAGACATGTGACCATACAGTGTGATAGATGGTTCTAATACTGTTCCATTTGTGTTATTTTGACATGGAAAAACAACAGTGGGCTAAACTTTGTATAACTAAAATGTAAATGGATTTTCCATTCATTCTTGTTTACTTGTTTGCTTCTACATTTTAACACTGATTGAAGTTTTTGCCCAAACATGTCCTGGATTCATTTTAGGTCAGGAAATCCAATCGCTTAAAATGAACCAATATTAACTTTGAATTGTATCGGTAACCAGAAATGATGATAGGAATCAATTGGTTGTTAAAATGAATCGTTACACCCCTAATATATTTAATATCTCTACTATCACATCAGTTGCTTGTAAAATATACATTTTTTTAAACATCCAAGGTAGTTTACTATGTCTGATTCAGAATCATATTAATTATTCTAGACAGGTTTTCTCCCCAAAAATAACTTATCTGCTAAACAAGAATCTGCTTTTAAAAAAATCAAATAAACCTGGGTCTCTCTGAACCCCCAGCATCCTTTCAAAGACTTGTGAGAATGTTAAATGAACGTCTTCATGGTTCGATTCCTGTCAGGGTTAAGATGCAGTGGAATGTAACTGATTGAAGAATTACAAGAGTACATCAATATAAATCTTTGAAAGGTTTAGAGTAGTTAAACATCAGATAGTCCATGTAGTAAAAGTCATATAGTCTCTGCCTCTCTAACATGCTGAGCTGTGAAAAATACTTCTTTGTGATTTCCAGGGAGGTTCGCTTGTCTCCAGGGTTTCTATCTTTAAAAGTGGGTAGAGTGAGGCTTAGCGGTGCACCAATGAGCCGTAAAAGAAAGTTGGACTCCTCTCCCATGTTCTCAAACTTGCCAATGAAATCATAGTGTATGAGACAGGGGTGGCAGAGCTGGTTGACCTGATCCCAGTGGATGTCCATCCCCACAGGCCGATGGACATCCAACAGGTATTGGATAAACTCCTTGAACATGACTCCACTACCTGTCCTGAGGGCTTCCTCGGATGGGTTGAGTCTATATTTGGATATAATGGGCTTTCCAAACAAGTTGTGGTAGTAGTCGTTGGGATTCTCTAACTTATCCCTGTAAGCCGACACAATCCTCTCAAAAGGCTCACGAACAAACACAAACTTTTTGTAGGTTTCCAAACGATGCATGATCTCCTTTTGGCTGAAGCTTTCAAGCTTCTTGAGATGTCCACCATAGTGCACTGTGTCATGTTGAATGTTCTGAACATTGGAGGCCTTGCCTGCTAGCACCATGAGAGTCCTCTTCCAGTTTGAGCACCCTGTTTTGGGAACTTGGCAGTACAAGAGCTTGTGCTTGTCCTCCACATAGAGGTGCTTCACATGACTCCTTGTAATGATCTTGGAGATGCTGCCTTTGTACTTTGCACAGATCTCTTTCATCAATTGCTTGCGGGCTTCAAGAATACTAAAGAACTTCCAGCTTCCTTGGAGTGCTGAGCCTGAAGAGCTGGAAGAGGAATCTAGAGGTGAAACGGAGAGGGATGAAGATGCTGCAAAGACGGAGGAGTTTGAGAAGCCACTGTTTTTATTTAGTATGACGAGTGGACTTGTTTTCAGCAGCTTCAGCTGTCGTTTAGTGACATGAAGGGAGTCCATATCATGCTCCTGAGACATCGCGAAGGCCTTCTGCTTCCTCCTCTCAGTGTGAGGGAACTGCATAGGGGGAATCAGGCTGGTCAGGACACCTTCTGGTGTTTGGGCCCTCTGGTAACCGTACGATTTGTGCCTCTCTTTGTCTTGTGTGGATAGAGTCTGTAAAACAATATAAACATGCAGATGTATTTGTTTTACAGTAAAATGTGAACGTAAAAACAAGAAATAAATATATTTGTATTTAATGATGAATGAGATCCAAACTCTCCTCCAATGAAAATTAAGAGCCTACATTCTCAGGTTGACCACTTGATGGTGCTGTTCAATAAGTACTCAAGTGTCTAACTTTGACAGGTTAATGTAGAGAGTCCAATGCCATCGGTGACCCGTCAGTGAAATGAGTTGTAATACCATATAAATACCTTATAACAACCCAGGTAGGAACCTAATTTAAAATTATCTACTGCCTGATGACCATCAGAGGATCCCCAAGGCGTCCACACTTTCCCACTTTTTTGTTTCAATTAAATAGTATAATGGCATCATAAAACCATTAGACTGAATGTCTAATTTAGGTTTTACAGCAGGCAAGGTGATGGGACCATGCAGGTCCTTCTCTTCTTCACTTAAAAAGCCACTTTTTTTCACCTGCAGGGACTTCTAGAGGAGAAACGATTGCTTGCTCCTTCCTCCTGCAGGAGTCTGTATATTCTAGGCAGTCTCCAGATTTGGGAATAAGGTTGAGACTTTTATAGTTGCAAATAAAGATAGGAAGAGAAGAGACAATAGGTTGAGAAGGGTCAGTTGAGCCAGAGAAAAAATTGTTTGTCCTCTCCATTTGAAGGAAGTTCACTTTCCTGATCCCTAAATTAAATGATCAAGTAATTCTCAGTTTTGTTTATGCCAGTATTTGCTATTTGCTACAATTTTGATTGAACTTATGAGAGAAAATCTGCTCAAAATTCCAATCGAACAGTTTTTGTAAACAAATCTGCACATGGTTAAAATTTTATTTTGAAGGGATAATGGCTGACGAGGAGGTGTCTGTCATGAGAAATTAACAGACAATGTGGAAGCCTGAACTGTCTGACGTGAAGTGGAGGACGGTTGCTTCCGCAGGGGTGTCTGATGGCCCCCGTGTCAAACGTTAGAAACGTTTGCTTGACAGATTCTGTTTAGCCCACTTTTAAGTGAAAGGTTTATTTTTACTATGATGTAAAAATGTCACGAGGGATTTCTAACAAGCTCACTCCTGATTGGTGAGAGTGGTTGCCATATGATGATGACTCAGACCATTGACTGTATTAGAGAACTGGACTGAGTGAGTGTGACGTCACCCATAGAAAATGCGTTACTTCCAGCTCCAGCAATTTGAAACCAATTCAGTTGCCATTTTTCCACGATACCGACATCGTCATGTTGATGCCAGATGACAGTGATTGCTCCAAGTCAGTCTGAATCAACGTTTCCGTGGCAACAACTGTCGTCAGTCAGGAGTGATCTTATTTGAAGTCCACACCCCTTCTACTGATAGCAGGCTTGGGAGAATCTGTCTACCAAACACTGAGGTAGGGACCATTGGATATCGCATGATTTTATTGAGACATCTGATAATTTAGGGGAAAAAAATAGGATTAGCTAGAAAATGTAAAAAAAAAAAAAAGAGGTAGCAGAGCAGGAATAGTTTTTCTGACTAATCAAATGACTGAGAAACAGCTGTCTATTTCTCTATTGAAGTCTAAGGGATGTTGGCTTCTTGGAACCAGCAGGTATTTCCTGTTTGGAACGTGAGGGGGGAGGAGTTGCTCAGTCCAGTTCTCTTAAACAGTCAATGACTCAGATCAGCTCAGACTAATTGCTGCTTCCTGAAGTCATCTGGTTCCAACATGTTGGCATCTGTATTGCGAAAAAGGTGGCGACTAAATTGACTTTGTTTCATTGGAACCGAAAATTGGCCATTAGCCATTGGGGTCACATTCGCTCAGTCCAGCTCTCATATACAGTCAACGGTAACAACAAAGAAAATGTTTATCATTGTTTCTCCATAGATGTTAGTGTGAAGCTAGCTGATGAAACAGAATCATGCACACATTTTTAAGTGAACTTTTACATCTTTTTTTCAAAAAAGAAACTTGTTTTCACATAGGGGAAAATCAGAACACACACTGAGTGCTTTGGGTTTGAACGTAATAAAAGTAAATCAAACAAAAGAAAAAAACTTTCAAGAAGACATGAAAGAAGAAAAGGTGGCGGTGTTCTTCACACCGTGAGGAGTCTGGCCTTGTTCAGCTGGGGTCGTTTACTCGCTGGAGTGACTGAGTGCACAGTGTGAGGTCAGCCTCTCGACACAGATGTTATCAGACTCGCTGAGAGGTACAAGGCTGACAGTTGCTTTTTTCGCTATAGATAACAGGTGGTGGGAGCAAACCGTGTGCCTGTGTGCTGGGAGAGACGGAGTAAACTCATACCTCTCTGGACTGCCGCAGAGTGGAGGCGAGCCTCATAGCTGGGGAAACAGAAGAAAATGAAAACAGTCAGTGCTCAGTTGAAGAAACTTCTTTTATTAATTTTTTTGGTCATTTTTGTCCCGATGCTCTTGATGAATCAGACATTTTCTCAAAATTACACAGTTAGGTGGATTAAAACGTGAGGAGGAGCTTAATGACTTTAGTCACTTGTTTAAAGTCTTGTGGCTGAAACACAGAAAGATAAAACTCTGAAACAGAAAATGAGTAAACATGAAATTTGACAGGACAAAAAGAAAGTTGCATCTGTCTGAATTTCTCCAAGACAGCAGGAGAGCGATGGAGACCCACAGATTGGTTTAGTGGCAGCCTGGGGGCGTTGGGGTAGGTGGGATATGTATTGGCAGATGTGCAGCAGCAGGACAGACGATGTGTTTAGCGGTCTGTCTCCAGTTGGACATCTCCTTTCCTGAGCTTCCCCAATCGGGCTGATATGTAATCAGGCTGACGGCTCTGAGTGGGGCTGCTGATGGGTGAGTGAAGACACCTCTGCCTGAGTAACCTGTCACTTCCAATTTGATAGCGGAAGTGATAGGAACCTGCACATGGGGGGATTTGGGGGAGGGGGTGAGGGAAAGGGCAGGCCACAAGCCTCGGTAAGTGATGGGATGTGCAGAGCCTAACTCCCACTTAGACACGCCTCAGTGGGGAGGGAATGAAACACGCTGCCCTGATGCAGTGTGTTTCAGATTAGTATGCACCGGAGAGCCCTGTGTTATGGCTTTGTGTGTTCAACCTCTGTCTTCATTCTTCTTAACAACAGTGAGGAAAAAGTGGGGGGAGGGAGGGAAAAAAGAGGGGTTGGTTGAAGTGAAATCCTGTTTGGATGCGGCTGTGTCACTTCATAGAGTGTTTTGTAATGCTCATACAGGTGGGATGCACATCTTCGAGTTCAATTTACGCCACCACGCATGAAAAACATGAATATTTATCACACCACTCCCACAAAAAGACATCTGAATGCAACAAAGGGAGCAGCCCGAAACTGCAGAGGCCGAGACCTCGCTATCCCCAAGCAACTTGTTGAGGCACACGCTTCTCTATCGATCCGAAAACCCCATCAGGGTGGTAATTGAAATCTCGGAGGGTTTGCTTGCTTCCTTCTAAGCGGTCTCGTGTCTCACTCTTGTTACAAGTTTGTCATGGCTGATGATGTCAATATCGTCTCTCCCACTTCTCCTTTGTGCTCTCACAGACGGCATGCCGTGTAAAATTTGAAATGTGATGTAATTCTGCTGAATGGACCGTCCTGTTCAACAAAGAGTGAGCTGATTTGATAAATCGAAGCCTTAAATTGGTTACAAACAGTGAGGATTCTGCCTCTGAAAAGCAATTTCCCCTCATGTGAGCTGCCAAAATTACATTTCATAAGAGGAACATTTTTTCATGACAGAGCGCGAATGAAACAAGTAATATTACTATGTAAACAAATGTTATGGGGCTTTGAAAACATAATTTATCTCTGTGGTATCCACTTGGTTGAGGCTAATAGTTTCTGTTTGATTGCAATTTCACACTCACTCAATTCGACTCAGTATAGCTATGCTATTGATTTCTACTGCTGCACACTGAAACAATGATTGATTGTTAAGAGGGAAGCATCAGAGGGCATGATACAAAAATAAAAAAATTAACACCAGTAATTCCACATTGAGAAGTGATTCAAACAGGCGGACCAAAAATGTGGTTGCTTTGAAAATTGTTTCATTGTTTCTGTTGTGGAACAAATTGAGTTGCTTAAAAAGGTCTCTAAGTTGAATGTCCTCTAATTTTTTTTGTATAACAAGTCGTAAAGGTTCTACACAAAGCAAGGAGCAGAGATAAAAATTGTATATTTGCTGTTTTTAACATGTTCTTGAGGCATTTTTCTGATAATGGAGGACAGATATTTGGAATATTAGGTCTAAAATTGCATTGATGATAGTATCTTCTTCCAAATCATTGTGAATCAGGAGCAGACAAAAAAATGCACCCTAACCCTGGTACTTCTGTCATTTGACCTGTGACAATGACAAATAAAGATCTATCTATCTATCTATCTATCTATCTATCTATCTATCTATCTATCTATCTATCTATCTATCTATCTATCTATCTATCTATCTATCTATCTATCTATCTATCTATCTATCTATCTATCTATCTATCTATCTATCTATCTATCTATCTATCTATCTATCTATCTATCTATCTATCTATCTATCTATCTATCTATCTATCTATCTATCTATCTATCTATCTATCTATCTATCTATCTATCTATCTATCTATCTATCTATCTATCTATCTATCTATCTATCTATCTATCTCACTACCAAATCCGAGTGGCACATTGTCGTGTGAAAGCAGCCAAAAATTTCAACTGGTTGAACTTCAGATCACTAAATGCCCATTCTGTACGTAGAACCCACGACCTGACTCTAAAACCTGCGTGGCGATGCGTTATTGTAGGCGTTCTGGATGTGGAGGCCTAAAATTCCTGTTGACCAGCGTTTTCACAGACTTTTCATTGAAGTGACCACTGAACGCAAGTCGACGCAGCTGTTGTAAACGCAGCTTGACAGGAAGGGAAAGAGTGGCGAAAGGGTGCTCTGATCTGTCCACTACTCAGAGACTAATTTCCAATAAACTATTGCTGCTCTGCAGAAACTATGTAAAAAAAAAGACGAAAACATATTTTTGTTTTTGGCTAAAAACTGCATTGTCATAATGAAAAGACCACTTCTTCCACTTCTTAAGCATTTCTTAAACAGATCAAAAGATGATCTGATATGGTCTTGAATGTAAGGAGGAGTCTAACTTAGAAATCGAATTGTGCTTCTAATCTCGACTCATAACATATCCTGTTCCTGTTTGGGGTTTGAGGCTGTGCTAAATTTGAAGTCAGTAAATCTCTTTATTTTGTGCTGATGGTCGGGTATTTTCTTTTCTAGTAATTTTGCAGATAATAAAAAAAAGCCAAACCAGCTTTAGAGACTTGTCCTTTGTTGCCCTCTATAATAACCTTGAGCTGCCACATTTTCTTCAGAGACATAGCCTCTGAATATTCATGATCTGCCTGGCATTAAGGCAAGAATCCACATGAGCAAGAGTCACATCATTAGCAGATCCATTATCCTTGTGCAGCGTTTTTAGCAGAGGCATACATCAAACATCATCTTTTGCCCTGCCACCGAGGAGGAGCACAGAGCAAAAACAATGTGAAATAATGAGCTTGTTAAGTGAGGGCTTGTGGCCCAGCATTGTGGCAGAATTCTTGCTTTCCACCAGAGACAGTGCAGGAGGGAGCTGAAAGCCAGACGAGGCGTGCCTCCTTGCAGCCCACCATTCAGACCAGGCAGCCATGCTGCGCCACCATAAACCTTTGATTAGTCATTCGCCATGCTGAGCCAGCGTGACCCCAACCACCTGCACTCCTCTTTTTTACCTACACCTGCACTCTGCTCAACCGATTCCTCCTCCGCTTGACTCTTTGGGGGAACACGAGGCACAGGCGTGCTAGTGTGGTTTATCAGCTGAAAAGTGCTTGAAAGTGAAGGCATTAGGCTCTGAGCTCTGGTTCATTGATGTTTTAACTTGTTGTGGTAAGAGATGAAACGGTGTTTCAGCTTGTGCTGAATTCCTGCAGGACTGGGCAAGAGAGAGCAGTTGGTTGCTGTGGGGCGGAGGAGGAGGTGATGGGTGAGCAACTAGAGATTTGAGATTAAACGTGCCAGAAGAGACTCTCTAAACACTAAACACCGAACATTTAGGGCTTGTGTGCATCTTTCTCATGGATGAAAATGAAGATGTGGAAAGTTTTAGACCTACTTTGTGGCGGAAGCACATCATATTTGGTTGTGTCCAAATTCCGATGGCACTCAATACTTAGTGTTAGGGGTGCAGCTATTCCCCTTAAAAATATTATCCTTTTTGGTTACCAATATGATTTATATTTGATATTGGTTTATTTAACAAGAATTGATGTGCTGAACTAAAATAGATCCAGAAAACCTTCAACAAAAACTTCAACCATTGTGACTCAGAGATAAATACCTGGGTTCTGAACAGAAAAGGTTTTCAAGAATTCATGTATTTCTTACAAGATAATCAAGTGTAAATTAAGTATGTGAACAAACAAACAAGAAAACAAAAATTAACGTCAAATCCATTCATATTTTAGTTTCCTAAAGTTCAGTTCTACATCAAAATAATACAATGGAACATTATTAGAACATTCTACCACACTGTGTGGTCATACGTCTCTGCAGAATTCAAAGTGTTTCCTCAAACATCTCATTTTGTTCAATCACTGTGCCTTCTGCACCATAAATAACCTTAAGTTTGGCTTGTAATTGTTTCTTCAGAACAAGAATCAAACTGAGCGCGTAAGAGTGATAAGAAGCTGCAGTGCTGCCACGGACCCTCTGCTCTATTTTAAGAGCACCTTTGCAGTTTCTCAGCCCCTTTATTATCATCTCCATCATTGCTCCACAGTTCCAGTTTATGTAAAAGGTTCAAAAGCAGAACCAAGAACTAAACGCTGGTGTTAAAATGCAGGTAAAGATGCTTCACTTTTCTGGCATCACCTAAAAACTAAATCATAGTTTTTATAAGGATTTTTACGCAGTGATCTAGGTTTGATCAAATAAACAGAAGTCAAAGCCACTTAGTTTTATCTTTTAACTCCTACTGAGGTTTCATTACAGGGTTTTCTTTTTCTGTGTAACATAAAATTACTTTCTCATGGGGGTAACCTGAGCACAAAAGCCTGGATGTCGGATGTGAAAAAGGTGTGAAAACCGTGGATCAAAAAAAGACAACAATTAGCAGTGCGGCGACACATCTCGGCAACAATCTATTCTCAGAGTCGATTCTACTTGGGGTACCTTCGAGGTTGGGACATGCACAGACTTCTCAGGGCAGATTTCCATGGAAACAGAGAGTCAGAGCGCTGTGCGGGGGTGTGGTGGGAGGCGGCTGGTTTTAATATCATGAAGAGGAAGAGGGCTTGGCAGCTTGCACGATGAGGGATGTGTAAACAAATGCTACCTGTCAGCTGAAAGCTCAGGGTTAAGTGAATTATCCCAGCTGAAACAAGGTGCAAATGGCTTTAATTGGCACATATCTTATTTAGATGCAGCGCAGTTGTGGATGTATTGGCAGAGTATGCAGGCTGCAGTGATCCTTTTGTGGGTTTACTTGTCCATGACAACAGGAGGCGTTTTGGATACAGAAAATGCAAAGTAATGAGGGATTTTGGAAAGCTCTTCTGTTGTGAGGTGGGAAAACTGTCATGTGGAGCTGAGCTGCGCTGTACTGAAACTTTAATGCAGACAATTAGCTCACTGAAAAGGGAGCCAGATGATGAAAGAGGAATCACATGTTCTCAAGCACCAATCCTCTCAAAAGAAAAGAACTGTAACCTAAAAAGATGGGGTTCTGTATGTGCAATAATCCGAAAAAAATTGCATTTACATGGAATTCACAAATGCATCTGTCAGAAAATTCTGCTGTACATTTTTTAATTCATTGTCTGACTCATTAAGACTTCCATTTTTTTAGCTTCTGAGCAAAATCTTGATGTGTCTATGCGATTTCTGGTTATCAAATAACTACCGTTGTTAGAAATAAATATTTTGTTTACATTGTCACTTAAAAATCTGTTACCAGGGACCAGCACAGACTGTGAAAAGGCTTCTTATTTGCACAATAAAATGTTGATGCAGGCTAATAAAACAAAAAACAAAACAAAAACGTTTGAATAAAACATTTTTATTGATCTCATAAACTGAACAACAAGATTCTCCCTCTAATATATTTATATCAATATTGAAATGAAGACAAATCTGGTTGAATGTCTTCTAAACAAGAAATCTTCAATCATCTGGCAAAATTCTGTGTGACCGGGCCTAAAAAAGGATTCCACCACAATTTCATGTGAAAAAAAATTCCTATGAGCTCAACAGGTATATTGCAAAGCTGCGGGTGCCTATACATGTTTGTGTTTGAATGATCCTTTTCTGCAACACCACCTTCCATCCTCTCCTTAACCCGCTGCTGCTTGAACAGAACAGTCACGTAGTGGAGGGCATTCACCAGCAAAGGCTTTATTTCCATCTCACATTGCATTCAAGCCAGTAAATCCAGGTTTGAAAACCTCTATATTGAGGTGGTTTGGGCATTGTGGTTAAACGCAGAGAGGATACTATAAAGCTGCAAGTCTATCTGAAAGAAAACATGTTAAAATCACCATCAACTTGTAGAATCGAGTCAGTTTTGCACAAATATAATGTGAGAAAATCATTTGTTTGATAAAAGTAATCATGTGGGTCTCTGTTTTCTATTACCCAGTGGATGTTTTGGTCTAAGGTTGAATGATTTTGATATAGCTTCAAATAAATAAAAGAGAAAAAGATTGCCGACCAGTTTTTCCACAAAATCATTTAAGCTTTGTGCATGGTCTGAGGAAGCGACTGAGTAAAAAACGTTTGATGGCCACTTTTATGTCTTTCTCCCTCGTTTTTATTGTCTAGATTAAAGTCAATGCCAATTCCTTTCATCATGACCTCATGGTACACCGGAGAAGGACTGAGGTGATGTGAACAGATGCTGCTATGTCTTCGTTAAGCCCCGGCGCTTCTCTGTTCACCTCTATTTGCAGTGAGATTGGGAACTGAAATTGGCCCTGTCACTGTTTACGCTAGCCTCTCATTTGAGTTAGCTTCACGTTCCCTTACACACCCCTTGTTTTCCTGTCAGACCACTCCTGATTACAGCTGGGACTGATGAGTCCAGACATGTGAGTAAAGAACAGGGACTACGGCTGAATACCAACTGAATAGTTAAGGGGACAGGCTTGTCAAGCTGGTGAATGTGGAGCTTCACCCTCAGACGGCAGCCTTGTCTATCAAATGTGAAATAGCAGGTCTAATGTGTTTGGTTTCAAAAGATAAAAAAATAAAAGCAATCTTCATTACGTTTATTCAATGTATCACCGAGTTGATTCTGTTTGCATGGACCTCAAATCACATCTGCAGTACTGCAACGTATACATTTTTTTTCCTGGTTGTCATTTTAATATTTAATGGAAACTTGTCCCATTCCCTAAAACTGCATGGTCTGCAAACATGGACTCTGACCTTGAACTCCCCTGAGACTCTCCATAGATTTGATGAAAACATTTTCCCAATGTCATACACACAAGTTTGCCTCTGCAGTGGGAAACCAGCCAGCAAGTACCAAATAATCAATGCATTTAGATTGATCAACCAGAAAAAATTATATTTTTAGAGAAACTAATGTTTAAACATAGGCTGGTAAAAAAAAAAAAAGATGAATTATTGGGAAAATATTGAACAACAAAAATTCCTGAAGTTCCTCAGCCCGTCTTAGTAAAAACTAATCAGTTTTTCTGTTCTTGGTCTAAAACTTTGGAATGAACTGCCATTGCAAATTAGACATGTCTTTTCTTTAACCCTCATAAAAGGTATTTTTTTTTGCTTTTAATCTAGCAGGAAAATGTACATATTTGATCACCTGCTGCCCTTTTTTCACTCCCGTTTCATTTTCCACCTAGTTTATTTTTTCGTCTTGTTTTTGAATAATTTGCTATCTTTTGGTCAGTATTCCCTGCTGTCTTTTCGAAGGGCTAAATAGATAAAAATGGAAATGAAAACAAAAAAAAACAAAGTTTAAAAAAAGTTTAAAATCAGGAAGAAAAAATGAAATAATTATTTGAGCTCTGATTGATTACTCTGCCTTTAATCTGTAAACTATTCATTTTATGAACAATATTGACTCTTTTAGAACATTAGAGTTAAGTTCTAATATAAAAACTAGCTGCTGACCTAGTAATTCATTAGTAGTCTGAAATTTCTGCACCTAAGTAAAGAGACATCTCATACTTAAATACTCCATAGAAGGGATGTAACAATTAATCAACTTAATCGATGAATCAAGTTTTAGCCCTACGATCCAATTAGATCAATCTGTGTGAGGCAAGTTGTTCAATTAATTGAGCTGTACAATTAAAAATTGTTTTAAAATGAAATTAAAAGATTATAATCAAAATTGGAAAGTACCATTTGGATTATCAATACAGTCCAGTGTGTGGAAAAACTCTGAATTTAGCTAAGACATGTTGACCATCCAGTTTGGTAGAATTTTCTTGCAAGAAATTAAAGGAATCTGGAAAACCTCACCTGCACTGTTCAGCACCAGGTATTTATTTCTGAGTCACACTGGTTGAAGTTTCTGCTAAAGATGTCCTGGATCCATTTTCGTTCAGCGAATTGGATTAAAGTGAACCAATATCGACTATGAATCCTATCAAAAATGATGATATGAATCAAATGGTTGTTAAAACGAATCGTTACACACCTTCTTCACAGACGTTAAACGCTCTTATTCTCCGTGTACCACATTATGTAGGTTAAATGTTTGACCAACATAGAAAAATCAACAACCATGCGGTCCTAAAAATCTTGTATGAGTTAAACCTGGCTGCTAATTATTGAATATTTTTAGGTAAACTTGAAATAGTTCAGGATGAGCTATACAAGCATTTTTAACCGTTTTCTTTCACTTTAAAATCTTTGCTTGGGTGTTTCTTCAAAGTTTTGACCCAAGTTAAACAAAGGTTATTGATCATTGTCTGCTGGAAAACCCTGCAGCAAACTAAAACTATATTTTAGCATTTCTCTTTAAACTACTCTAAAACTTTCTGTGCCTGAAGCAGAGAAACAGCCCTTACAGCATCTCCGTGGAAACTGTTGAAGACACAAAGGGCAACAAACGAGATCCCACATCTGGCCTCATTAGACGATAGGATCGACTTACAAAAACTCCTGTATTCTAAATGTTCTAAATGTATTTGTGCAAACATTCTAGTTTCTAGTTGTAGCTAGTTTTTACATGCTGCTGTGCTGGAAACAAAGGACATTTTTATTAAAAGGCTCCTCTCTAAACAGAAAAAACAAAAAAAAAGTCCAACATAAAATGACGCTGCAACAAACACAAACACATTAGGAGATTGCTTTGGCTGAAGTGGCTTTTTTTTCAAGTTTGTTAGAATTTTTTTGAAAATATTCCAAATGAGGCACGTATAACAAACAAAAAAACTCTGTGTCGTTTTCTATGACATAGTCTCTCCAAAGTATCAGGAGTTTATTAGAATTTGTGAAATTTAGAAGTTGTGGGCAGGACTGGTGGCGCAGAGTAAGCCTGCCCCCACTTCCCATCGTCCATTGTTTACAATCTCTCTCGCTAGCTTACAACCCCTCACAACCTAAACAATACATTGCTGTTGCATCAAAGATGGCGACATCGGAGCTATCCAACCGTCCAGTTGTGAGGCAGATTCCAGCTCGGACAAGGAAAACAAAGATGTACATGGATTTATATTTTGCTTTTAGTTGTACATGACAACTAAAAGCTTTTTCAAATAGTATTTTTTTTGTCTGGACCTGGTTCCCAACAATTTGAATAAAGAAAAACTCAAAAATGCAATTTTAACCTTCATTTTCTATATATATACTGTATTTGTCGTGAGAAAAAGGCTGCAAGAACACGGTAAAAACACCAAAAACATAATTTTCTTTGGAGTGGGTCCTTAATAAACATTTGATCGCAGCACAGACGTTGATGTAAACAGTCCTCAATGAAGCTTACATTGGGAATAATGGGAACAGAAATACCAGCATCAGCTGGGTTCAAACCTCCAAACGTCTTGGCTTTTCTATAGGCGGCCTTGAAGCCCTGGATTCTAAACAGGCCTCACCTCTATGGCTCAAGCCACCCCGCAGGACCACTCCAGGCTTTTACAGCAACTCCTGATTAGCCTCCAGCACTTTCTTAGCTCAAATTCACCTCTGTTTTTCTCCGCATCCCCTCCATTGTTATGCTTTTCCTCTCTAGATGCTGATTTGTGCTCCATCCCTCTCAGAGTCTCTTATCTGCTCTTCCCCCCGCCGCCCCACTCCTCTTCAGTACATCACTTCTGGCCTCCAAACTGCAACCTATAATTTCCTCATGCTCCTTGCTGTGCCTTCTATGTTTCTCCCCATCGACTATTCATGATAAGCAACCAAACAACAAAAGCAGCACCGTACAACAATGAGCTCTAAAACAGTCTCTGTGAGAGATTTCTCCCTTCTTCATTCTGGGATGGTAATAACAATCGAAATAACTGCTCCAACACTTTTGCTTCAAGATATTTTTTTTTCACAGGGACTTGTGGTCCCACAGTGCTTTGCGTGATTGAGCTCTGACAGGCAGAGAGGTGTATGTGAACTTCTGAGCGGAGCAGCACTTACTCAAGCCCTCTGTAGCTTGGTGCTAATGAGAAGACTGTGACTGTGTGTGTGTGTGTGTGTGTGTGTTTGAGGGTGAATGCTGCAAAAAGATGTCACTTTGACTGACACTCCTTTATGCCTGAAATAGCTCATGCGCACATCAGGTGGCTGTTGCTCCATGGTCTCCAGAGCTGAGGTGTCATTTAGCGAGCACAACTTGTTGCTGAGGATTTTGTGCAGCTGACTGCCAATAAATGAAAGATGAAGCAGCAACGTTGGGAACAAGCTAAAAAGTCAGAAATCATAAGTGGTATCTTGTTTGCATGATTGTTAATCAAAGGGCAGAAATTTGAGTGTCGACCTTGAGTAACCATTTTTTGCAACTATATGCTAGAAAACTAGAATGAAAAGAAAAAGAACCCGACTGAACCGAATAAAAAAAAAGCACATTTCTGAAAACGTTCTGGTAAAAATTCCAAAAATGGGGACTCAAAGTTTAAAACTTGAGGATAATTTGTTGACTCTTATTTTAAATTCCAGAAAATATTAGTTAATCCGGTTAAAAAAAACATTTAGTTTTTAAACATTTTGTTGTTTTTAATTGCTGGAAAGCAAAAAACAAAAAAAAAACAGACAAAAAAACAAAAAAAATGCAACCAATGTCTGTTCCTGTGACTCCAACTCAACTATAATTTGTGAAAAAAAAAAAAAAATCATCTTAAATTTACTAGAACTTCAAGCCAAAGACTTGAAGCCTCACTTGGACTTTCAAAAAGAGACGTTTGAGCATTTCTGTGAGATTCTTCATCCCTCCATGCCGTAAGAATTAAATCTTACACATTAATTAAAAATCATACACATTTTTGAATGTTTTTTACAATGAAACCCTTTAACTCCAGAGATGTCGCTGCAGACACCTGAATCACACAAGCTCTTTGAGGCACCTTAAGCCCTTGACCTTTAATGCGATCAATATCAGTCAGCTGATTTTGACAGAATTAGATTACGTAAACTGCAAAAGCACCTCACCACTGTAAAGTGTTACAAATCAGCACGAGGCAGATTTTCTCCGCTTCAGAATCTGGTGGAATGATGTTGATTATATAAACGGTTGAAGAGTTACGGTAGTCGAAAGTATGTCAACACTGCAGCTTAAGATAAAAACCCAATAAAATCAATTTTTTTAATTTTACCTGAATATTTTGCTAGAAGAAGATGGTTGTAATCCAAATGAATTTTCACCAAACGTATCTGTTTTGGTGTGAGTCATGGTCTGGTTTCTCTATATTGTTGTTGTGAAAATCAACTGAAAACCATCCACAGCCTGTGATGCCACAGTTCTCAGCCCCATTCTGTCTGACTACCTGGCTCCGGCATTTTCAATGCTCATTGTGCCGTGAGTCTTCCCTCGTCGTGCTATCTTCAAATCCTTTCTTCTCCCTGTCAAGGCAAAATGCCAGCGAGGTGCAGCGAAAGCCATGCTCTGCTCCCTGCTCTGGTAATTTGACAGCGAGCAGAGAGGCTGCAGAATAATTGGAGTAGCATTTATACGTCTATGTGACACTGACAAAGAGAGAGCAACATTTAACGTGTCCGACTGGAATTGGAGGGGAAACGTCAGGTCTAGGATTTCTGGAATTGAATTCACAAGTTGTCTTCCTAAAGCAAAAGCGGGTTAATCAGACAAACTACACATCCAGTCTTCTGTCAGAGCTGTTTGTGCCTAAGAGAACAGACTCACTAACATGTTGTCTTCTGAAAAACAAGCCAACGGTCAAAGCTGGGACTCTCTGATGTTTTTAATTGGACTCCACTCAGTGAGGGCGGATCATTCTGGCAGTTTTTACTGAAAGTTAGTCTTGTATTAACACAAGAAAGAAGTGAAATCCATAATCAAAATCAAAACATTGTCAAATAAAGTCTTTGTATCTCACATAAACTTGTTATAAAACAGGGAACAATTCCCCAGTTCCTTTTTTAAAGAATGTGACACATAAACAAAAATAGCATCTGTTATTGTTGAAGTTTGAATTTCTTAAGATTTCACCTACGTGTGGAAATGTTTTCAGTATAAATTTTGGAAGCTAAAAAACCCTCAAGAAGAAAGCAGGATGATCCATTTTTTTGAGAGCAGCCTATATGACTGCTGGCTTAGTGGCCAGGGTGACTTTCCATCCCTCCTGTCCGACTCTCTTGCTGGCAGCTGCTGCCGCTTTCACAAAAGTAGCGGGGCAACCTGATGTCATGAGCGGGATTACCAAGGGAGACTGGCAGGAATAGCACAGTATCAAAGGAAATCCAGTCAACGCGCGATATTCAGACAGCATTCGGTTCTTTTATTCATGGCCTGCTCGGCTGGAGTGACTCAGCTCACTCTCCTGCTGTCAAACCCTGTCATTATCCATTAGTGTGTTTCTGGCTCACCGTGGACCGCCCACTGACACAGCCGCTGCCATGTGTGAGAAGCATCATGTTGTGTTTGACTGTAACTGTGTGTGTTTAAACATCATGTGTACACTCTTGAAGTCTGGGTTTGGCTCACAGCGTCTGGTGAAGGGCAGTGCTTTGCCATGACTCTTGTTTCCATGGTGATTGCGTTGTCAAGCACTGTGAGTTTGATGAGTCTTCATTAAGACCATTCAGAGGGATAGATAAGATGAAAGAATTTGTCATCAGGACACTGGGGTTTTGTATAATGACATACTTATTTCTGTCTTTTAAAAAAAATGTTATTTCCTGTTTTTACTAACCCAGAGTGGCATCAAATTAATAACTAAACTATGAATTACATGTAGGGTAATGGCGTACAGAGGTTTGACTAATAAAAAAATAGAGAATTCAATTAATAAATATTTTCAAGTTTTTGCCATGATCACCCGTTCCATTTTAACAGCCATTAAATCAGTATAGAGATAAAAATCATGCACTAAAAAAGAATTTCTCACAGATTATTAAATCAATAAGCGTGTAAAGGCATACAAATTTGACAAAATTTGCAATGAAATCTTTCACTTTCTTTTAGATTTCCAGATGCAAAATGAATATTGTTTTTAAACCGCAAATAAATAGATCTGGATCTAAATCAAAACACTTTTAAATGTTGGATTGTACCTGAGTAACACACACTACTCACCAAAAAAAAAAAAATACTCTGGAATTATCTTATTCAAAGCAGTCCAATATAAATTAAATAAAATGAAATTAATTATTTTGTGTACATTTGAACGGAAAAACAAAAATGTTGCAACACAAACATAAATCAATAGGACAAGAAGATTCTGTTCTAAAAGGGGGTTATAGAAAAAAACTCATGTAAAGTGAGACACTGAACCTTTTCTGACACAGTCGTCTGTGTCAGAGTCTCGATGGAGCAGCGATGCCGCCGTCCTTTTACTCTGATTACTCAGTTATCAAACACTCAATTTCGGGGTGCTTCTAACTGCAGGGATTTTGAATTGATATAGCTGGTAAGAGCAGGTGGATTCAATAACATTGATGATGACTGCTAACTGCAACACTTGATTAGGCAAAGAGTAATTAAGGTCTCAGGTACACCTGCTCCACGCTTTGCACCTGCGAGGAAATTACGAGAAGACATGCATGGTGGAAATCTCCAGAAAGGCCGGATGTAAGTTTGTGAAAACACACATTTGTGTGTCAGTGTGAGGATTTTACAGTGTGAAGGAGCTTGATAAGATAAGGAAACCAAGAGGGTTGAAGCTGAAGCATTACTCCTCTTTCTTCTCTGCTCAGCTGTGCTCCCTGAGGAGGCCGAGGCAACAGGCCATAACTGCTGGATCCAGAAAAGACGAACCAATGGATGTGCATCATCCACATCAGTGCACACTTATAAATGAGGATGAGAGGTAAAAATGCATCTCTCCAGAGGGAATTAAAGAGAGTGATTAGAAGGTATGAAAGAAAATCTAAACCAAAAAACAACAGACTGAAAAAAGTTATTAGGGCTAAAATAAAAATAAATAAATAAACAAGAAAAAAAATCAACAATTGTTTTTTTTTTATTCATCTTCTAAACCCGTTTTGTCCGGACGCCGGAGCCCATCCCAGCCACTTTTGGGTAAAGGCAGGGGACATCCTGGACAGTCTGTCGCAGGGTCATAATCACACACGCACACACGCACACACACACACACACACACACACGCGCAGACACGCACAGCTGAGAAGCTACGACATTGCTACCACTATGTTTACTGACTGCTCCTGTTATTTGGTTCTTTGTGTTCTGAAATATGTTTGCTGAAAACAACTCTCCTGACCGACAGGACACCCAGGTGAAAAAAATCTATACTTGAATGGGATATATGTGGCAATACAGGCAGTGATGCAGCTAACTACTTTTTAAGTGGAGTAAAACCAAAGTGGTAAAAATGAGAAATTAAATGAGGAGGCGAACGTATATTTTAAACAACCACATGAAGATGTCCACAGGCAAATCTTTCCAATCCTCTTGAATAAAGATTGTCATATTTTGTGAGTCGGAATTTCACATTCTTTGTGCTTAAAGCTTAGCAACACACCTGCTTTCCTGCATAATGATAATAAAAACACAGAAAGGACATAGTCTGAGCTCCTCGAGTAGGAAAATCCTTTAAGCCTGCCATTCATTGTATTTCCCAAAAAAGTTCAAGTGCTGCAGACAAAAGAGGTTAGTTAAAAGAATGGCTTCTTGTTTAGTTGTTTGAAAATTAACAAATCAATGAAAAACTTTGTAACAGTAGGCACAGAATTCTCAAAAATATAAAAAAGAAGAAGTGTGACATCTCTTTTTTAGTTTTTGAGGAAGGGGAGTCATGCTGTTCTGGGTTTGCACAGTCTGTAACCTGAGAGTAGCACAGCTCACATTGTGATCTGATTCATTCATTCCATTCGCCTGCAGAGTTTTAGATTTGTAGGCGGGAGGTGTGGAACAAGAGGTTGGTGGAGAAAATTTACCAGATTTAAAAGTCTGTTAAGTGCAAGACTATAAAAAAAAAAAAAAAAGCAAGTTTTAGCGGATAGCAAGCTAAAAATTGGAGTGTTAAAACTCATGAGTGGACATCTGCTATCTTTGTTTACTGTAAATCCATTGAGCAAACTGCAAGTATTTACTATTAGCTCAGCAGTGGCGGAGCTAGACATTTTATCTGGGGTGGCGCAGAAGTCTTTGGAAGGGTGGCAAATAAGAACAGCACAGCGGAAGGCCATTACAAGTGAAAGGGTGAAAAACACGTTTTTCAAGCAGTTTAATTATTGATATTAATACGAAGAGTTGAGATATTACATTTGACAATGGCACATAAAATAGATATAATTTTAGCATTGTCCTTTCAATGCAGAAACTGTGCTCCAGTTCAACTGTGAAAAGCAGTTGCTGTTTTTGTGTAAGCACACATGAATAAAGAAAAAAAGCATTTTCTTTGTAGGGTGTTGTAGTCGCACCAAATCGTCAAATATCTTTAAAAATATTAATTGCAACGCTTGCTTAGCTTGCTTTGACCTACAGAAGACTTATTCGACTCATGGAGCCCAGAGTGTGTGAATAGAAAACGCAACACATGAATGTTGTTTTTCTTTCGGCTTTTCCCATCAGGGGTCGCCACAGCAAACGAGTCGCATGGTAAACTTGGCAATGTTTTACGCCGGATGCCCTTCCTGACGCAAGGGAACAGGGAGCAGCCCAGAGTTGAACCCTGGTTTTACGAACGGAAGGCGCCGCAAACCAGCACGAGCTAAACCGGCTCCCAAAATGCAACACATGAATAAAGTAATCAGTTGAATGTATTAAAACACAAAGAAAACAAATAACTAAACATAAGTTGAGACAGTGGAGAATGGAGTGTCCAGTATTTTTCAGTCTTTGGTTTTCAAAGTTCCTTTTTCCTTTGGGTATGGCGTCTTTGTCAAAGTTCCTTTTTCATAGGTTTGTTGATCAAGTTCTCATTGTCAGTTTGTGGGTAGCTCACAATGCACCATTGCTGTGTGGTGCAGATCAAAAGTGGTTCCAATCAGGGATAGAAATGGGGGTGGGGAAAAAAAAAACCTGACCGAAGAGTAGTTTGTTCAAAGGTCTGGTCCAGCGAGATGTTACACCAAAGTGTGGACTGTCATCTTGCTGCTTCAGTTGCTCATTTTGTAACAGGGGAGGGGCAAAACATAAAAGATTCTCTGCATGGGAGTCCTTCCAACATTACACTATGTCAGACAGACCTTTAGAAAATTAGCAGCAGAAGCAGAAAGACGACAGTTCAGGAGGCTGTGGAAGTCATCACTGATCGTGATCAGAAGAAGACTATCTTGAGCTAAATTCTGATTCTAATGATTCTGAATTTGAACCAGATGAGGGAATTACTATTCCTGTTCCTCCAAGCAAGACATTCATATCAAAGAATGGTGAAATACATTGGTCTTCATCTCCAAATATGCTTCAGGCAAAACTGTCCGAGACATAATAACCACAGTGCCAGGGCCCACTAGGATGGCAGTGACTCATGTGACCATGTCAAGACAAGCATGACCTGTGCAAAATGTGCAAAATTAATTTGCACAAAGCACAGTGTGATGACATGTCACTCTTGGGCTGTGTAGATGTACAGACACATAACACAGTTCATATTGCGTTTACTTGTCTATTGTATTGTGATTTTGGTTTTTTTCTGGTTCACAGTGCATGTATGTAAAACAAAATTTCAAGATTATGTTTCAATGTTATGTAAAACTATTGCATTTTATATGTTGGTCTTTCAAAAGTAATACAGTAGTGACAAATGAAAAAAAAGTTTGAACATGTATATTTTTAAGAAAAAAAACGAGTGAATTATCTAACAATTGAACTTGTTAGAGGTAAGTGACACCATTTCACTTAATATTGATAGAATAATCAGTAATGGAGTTAGTAATGAAATATTCACACTGCTTGTTAGGATTTTTGGGATTTCAGACATCTTTTGGATAATTAAACATGCACCGGGTCAAACGGAACCAGGAACATCATCTTTGTTCCTCACAAATGAACATAACAGGAGGGTTAAATGGCAGACAGCTTTAAGAAATGCAGCCACAGCAGATCAGCAACAGCCAGAGCTGGGATGACAGGAGGTTGCTATGTGACCCGGATGTCAATATAGGGAACTGGTCCCACCAAAATAAGAGCGCTCAGGTGTTCCAAATGCATGTAGCTCCGCCCCTGTAGCTGAATTTGGTAATTCAGAATTTGGACCAGATTAAGCCATTTTCATTCAACTTTTGAAGCAATTCATGTTCTTCCATTTGTTCCCTTTCGGGGTCCCGGGGTTGCTGGAGCCTATCCCTTGTGGGCAAAGACAGGGGGGACCCTGAACAGGTCACCAGTCTGTCGCAGGGTAGAGTGTCCACAATCACACACCAACGCTCTCTCACATTGATTAATAGGGACAATTTAGATTAACCAATTAACCCATGAAGCATGTTTTTGGACGGTGGGAGGAAGCCGGAGTCCCCGGGGAAAACCCACCCATGAACATGCAAATTCCACACAGAAAGGTCCTCCATTGATGTTCCGGTTCAGCCGGGACCTGCGCAACTTTGCAGCGCCACTTTTGATCCAAATCTCAAATTTTTGTTGATTTCGTCCTGCAGTTTTCTTTATGAATCCATTTTTGTGGCTCATTAGGCCTCAGAAAAGAAAAAAAAAAGAAAAAATTCTAAATAAACATCATCCAGACTGTGATATAAATACAGAGCATCGATTATTTGGGCTTGATTAATAAACTCTGAGTAAGACAAGCTATATGAGCCGTTTCTGTTTATTAAACCGGTCACAGAGTGATAAACCACAGCAGAGTATTTAGCTTTCAGCTTTCTTCTATGCATAGAATCTAAATACTTGAATAAAAACAAAGGCATAATGATGCCTTTGCTCAAGCTAAAGCATCCAGTTGGGCTGTAAATGCACAGAAGCTGTGAGAATAAGCTGTGTGGAATGAAGGCATCCAGCCAACTGGAGCTGGTGTCAGACTGAGAGTGGGAGGATGATTTATTGTACAGTTGTGGTGCAGACGATTACATATTTTGGTTCACATTGTCCTTTGCAGTGACTCAGTACAGCTTTGGGCATTTTTTTTTTAAGTTGAAGGTTTTTTTTCTTTTAGTGAAAAGTACAGTAAGTCCCTTCATAGTCAGTTCAAAATGTGCGCAAATGGGACATTTTGGGGTCTCAGTGACTGTCACTCAACTTTGGATGTAAAACATATTTTAGTTTGTTTTTTGTCATTTGTAGGCTCTTAAAGGGTAGGCTAAAACCACAAGCTCCTAATTATCACTCCTATATGAACAGCTGCTCTCTACAATTGCAGAAGTTTCATTTGTTTGCTGCTATTGACAACCTACTTAGAAATAATGGCATGTATTTGTTGCTGCACATCAATGCAGAAAAGGTTAAAAACAAGTTGGAGTTCATAATTACACTTTGAGAAAGGTGTCACTGTTGTAGCCTGTGATCCAAGGTTGAGGCCGGAAACAAATGACAAAAAAAAACACATACACCAAGGAAGATGCAATAACATAAAGCAAGCAGAGATATGACGTCAAATGTGATGAGAGCATTTTCAAAAATGAACTGAACTTTGTTCAAAGAAGAACTTCAGGCACAACTCAAACCAGGTGTGAACATGGCAAGAGGGCAGAGGAGAGATGTGGAGTCAAAAGTTAGATAACAAATGAGGATACACTGAGGATTTGAGGACAAAAACAAACACAATGACTGAAAAGAGAAACAGAACATCATTGATCCTCACAAGTGAAAAGCAACCCAGTCACCAAACTTCTCAGGTGTGGACATCAGCAAGCTCAGGGTCAGATCGAGGTTTGGTCAGAAAAATACTACAGTCCAAGAGTTTTACTTCTACAGACTTCATATTAAAAAGCAAACGTCTCTGACCCTAAAAGGTAAAAAGAAGCGTGACGTGTTTGAATGAGTTCCGTTTAAAGCAAAGTCAGAAGCACATTCACAAACCTGAATGTTAACAAACCACCAGGCTTCTGGTGGACATCATACCAAGACTTCTCTTTGCCTTTTGGACACTGAATGCATTTCAAGTGTCCTCCACATTTAAGAAAGGGTGATGTAGTGTCAGTCCATCTCCAGATTTTGGCAAAATGTTGCTGCGGAGCTCTGCTCAATTTTTCATAGGTCTATTTCCCTGGACCCTATTTTGTTTCTTTCAGGCCAGTCAGGGAGGTTGCCTGTGTTACCTGGACAGATGAGGTTGCTCCAAAAACTTTTACTCCTGGCTAGGAGATGTATACTTCTACAAATAAACACAAATAAAACCTCCATCCGTCAGACAGTGGTACTAAGAGACTTTTAAAGTTTTTCTAATGGAACGCCTCAGTGCACTGTTAAAGGGTAACTCCGACATTTTCATCAAGTTGTGGCAGCCTAATCTGGATCACCTTCCTCAAAATTTGTCTGATATACTTTGTAAAGGAGGCTCACATTTTGTATTTCTAAGTATCTAGTAACTGTTTTCAGAAAACAGCCCAACATGTTATTGTAACCTATATGGTGTGTGCAGCTTTTCCTATCAGATATCTTGCTGTGCTGTGCTGCTTTGTGTTGTGTCCTTTTCTTGAAAAGTTAATAAAGTTTAATTGCAAAAGAAAGGGTGATGTTTGGCCTTACTTTGCAGCTATACTTGTAAACTGCTTGTTAGATTTTATAAACACTGACTAGCACAGCCTGGGGCTGCAGACCCCTGTCTGGCGCAGGGGTCTGCAGCCTGATGCTCCAGAGTCACCACCTCTGTGGCACAAGATAAATAAAAGAATTGAAATTTCTGAAAGTAAATATTACTAAAGAAACATTGATTTAATTTGGGTTAGTTTATAAATTAAGATGCACTCAGAAGTGAGATAAACTATGTAAAGGTTTCTACATCCTTGCTGACATTCTTGTTCGCTCTTCGCTTTCTCCAGAATATACAAATTTCAAATACTAAGCAAAACTTGGGTAAGAAAATTGATGTTCTTTAATTGGTTACTTTATTTTATGAGTTTAAAGCAAATATAGGCTTATGCTGCACAGCAATGGTTAATCACTGTCCAGAGGGGAGTTGTTAAAATACATATAGTTATATATACTTTTTCTATCGGATCATAAAACCAATGCATTCATATTAATGTTCAGGTTGACAGCAACAGCAGGAAAAAGGATAACAGTTTACCATAATAAACTTAAGACATAACAAGAGAAAATGTCCTTTTAGTTTTTTTGTATCTTGCATAGCTTAAAACCTTCATTAGGAGTACAATGGCTACACCGGGATGATCCTATGTGGCACAGAGGAGCGTCTTTTATTTTAAAGGAAAGTCAGTTGAGATTCTGTCAAAAGTAAAAGAGAATTTCATACTTTGAGAAAATGCTATTTTGTATTTATATTTCCTTTTTATTCATGCCTAAAAAGAAATATAAAAGTAAAAATATAATGGCAAAGCAGCATCAAATTTTCCAAAAGGGTAAAATAAGATGTTGCGGTTTGAGTACTTTGATCAGAAAGAAATAGACCCGAATGGCTATTTTACTGTTATAGGTTCCTGGATCTAGCAGAAGCAATTATAAAATCACATTTGTAATTGTAAAGCAAAATGAAGTGATAACTTTTCTTTAACGTTTCCTTAAAGTACAGAAGTCAGTTGTCTCAACCAACTTGGTGTAAATTTCTTGATGAGATAAGTCACAAAGGAATCAAGTCACTGTTATCAAGGTTATAAACTTCTTCCTGTTCAGTTTTTTTTTATTAGACACTCAATAAAGAAAATCTACTCTATCTGAAGTTGTATTAACCTTAGTGCTTGACTATGGCAACAAATCAGTAAAAATCATTTTCCTGTTTCACATGAGACAGTCTATTTCCAGGTTGAGATATAGTTAATTTGACTGAAATCAGCGAAAACATATGCAGTTTGATGAACATATTGAATATCAGGTCGGGGCGACTGAAAACTTTAAATCAACAATCAACAGATACCGTCTGAACATTTCTGGCGTATCATGCATGAGAGTAACTTTCAAGATAAAGTCTGTGTTTACTGACAGCTTTGCTTTCAAAGTTCTGCCCCAGGCTGTGTAACCTTAGTTTGCATTTGCCCCACGACAATACCGCCCTCCCATAAAATGGATGTCTGCTTGTGTGTTATTTTATGCCAGTGTTGTGTAGAATGCTGCAGATCTTAAGCAGTTTCAATATCCTCTGCTGCTCCACTGACTGACAGCTCTGATGTTGCATGAAAAGCAGGTTTGGCTGACAAGAGCTCTGGCTGAGCGTCGAGTTTGGTTGGCGGTGCGTTGCCAGAGGAGTGGCTCTCTGGGAGATCTGTGCTACTAGAGCTCGCTTTGAACCCTGCAACTCGCTCCGTGGTTGACAATGGACTATTACCGTGGTAATACTTTTTAAGTTTGTGCAGCGCTGGCAGCTGGGATAGAAGCTGTGCATGGCTGTAAACATGATGCCTGTTGTAAATATAAAAAAGGCAAGAAAGAGAACAATTTGGGAGACAGAGAGATACAGGGAGCATAGTCAGAGAATGATCGGGAAAGAAAATGACACCATGGGAGACAGACAACAAGAAAGGAGACAATGAAAGACACAGAAAGCATTGAAGCACAGAGAGAGTTTTCCACCATGTGACCCAAATATGAGATGAAGGGACTAGAGATGAAATGCTTTTACAGGCCTTTCACACTGATCTGCAGTCAATCATTGCTGTCACAGAGCTGTGCAGATGTGCTTCATCATTAGAAACACATTTTTAACTATGTTTTAGAGCTTCAATTGGGTTTTAAGCAACAAGGCCATTTGGTAGTTACCAATTCAGTTCATTTTATTCATTTAGATAATTTTAAAAGCAAAATTTGCTGCAGAAAATAATATGTTCTCATTTTTATCCCTAGGCCTGACCAAGGTTGGTTGAGAAAGGCAGAAATCCTAACATCTTTGTTTGATTGAAGTTGCAACATCTGAATTTTTTTTAAATTGATGATTTCCTTTAGGTTCAGTTTGAACTCACACTTTAGTCAGTCACACAAGGGTTCACTTCCAAATGATGCTAAACACTTTTTAAGGTGGACCAAACCTAAAAATGTCAAGATGATGTTTCACAGCTTTAGATTAATTTAAATAAACTAAATGGCTTTTAGATTTTTAAAGTGTTGAGCTAAAGTTAAAGTTAAATTCCATGTTTGTTGCTCACACACAGAAGAAGCAGTTGCGCCATGGCGGGTTTGGCGTGTAATTACAGAGTTTGATCAGAAAGGCCAACAATGACCTGAGTTTCATTTATTTGGGCTCTGCAGGTAAGCAATGACAAATAGGTGAAAAACCAAACTCGAGTGATGATCTGTTTGCATCTGCTGTGGCTTAGTTCAGTTCTTTCTGTTTTCCCTTAAATCTTTTATTTCTGAGCTTATCTTTTTTAGGAGTTTTTGTACTTATTAACGCCAAGTATCTGCTATATAGTTATTTTTTTCTACCATTTTTTTTTAACTGAGACATCAAATTCGGCAGCATGTTTTGTACTCTTTTATTTTTATTTTTTTTTTAGCATGAAACATGAATAAAGGACTTGGTTCATCCCTTTCACCCTTTACAGGGTTCTACTCCGAGCTCTTCGCGGGTGACCAAGCTTCTCACCCTATCTCTAAGGGAGCACCTATAGCCCCCCCTATGGAGGAAGCTCATTTCAGCCGCTTGTATTCGGGACCTCGTTCTTTCAGGCATGACCCAGAGCTCATGCCCATAGGTGAGTATTGGAATGACGATCTACCGGTAAATTAAGAGCTTAGCTTTCTGGCTCAGCTCTGTCTTCACAACAACGGACCGGGACAGTGACCGCGTAACTACGGACGCTGCTCCAATCCGCCTTCAGTCTCACACTCCGATCTTCCTTCACTTGTGAACAAGACTTCAAGATATTTAAACTCCTGGGGTGTATATTCAAAAAAATATATAAAAGATTAGGATTTAAGATTTTTCAATATCCATTACATTTTATTGTTTACACTTAAATTCTGCAGAAGTGCTTTTTTCCCAGCAGGATTTGAAGATCGGATCAGGTTTTGCACATCATCATCCTAAGCCATTAAACTGTCCAGTGCTTCAGACTCACAAGGAGCTGTCAATGATGGGTATATACATAAACAACAGTGGTTATGCATCAGGAGGATGAGCCATCAGTCAGATGATAGACAAACTTGCTGCAAACAGAGAAGCAGCATCTGAAAGCTAACAGGAAACACTTGACTGCCCATTGGAAGGGGAGAGGAAGTAGTCAACCGTCCGGCCAGGCATGGCCTCTAATGACGGCAGCCCCACAAAAACCCACATACCCGGACAGATCAGCCTCGCATCATGTCAGCATAAAATTATTAATGACAGACACTTAAGGCCGTATTAGAGACCCAGCTCTTGGACACGCCCGGTGGCTTAGTGATTCAGCCAGGCAGACATTGGCCAGGTTAATGAATAAATTACACGCTTAACCAATCCACCAAAATAATATGGAGCTGTTTTATTACCAGCAGAAAAGTGGAGTTTATAAAAGTGGAATGGAGCTTTCTGTGTGAACAAAAGGTGCCTAGTCACAATAGGGTCTGTCAGAGCGCAGCAATGAGCAGGTGAGATTACCATCTCAAGTGATAATGTTATTCCCCATGGCCAATTCTCAAATTCAAAGGAAGTTAAATGGCTGAAGTATGACATGGCAATGGACTTAATGCCTGCCATTAATCTTAACAATGCTGCTGCTGAATATGGACGAGAAACGATCAGCTTTCAGTTTGAGTGTCACAGAGAGGGTCAGCTGAAGCTGCGCTACTCTTTACCCTTTAATAGAAGAGTGATTCACGGAAAATACTGCTTCAGCTCCTCTGATAAATATACTTTTCTTCACTGAAGCCGAAGTTCATTTGTAAAAATAAATAGTACAGCCAGACAAAACAACAAAGACGTGTTTGGTTTTGGCTTTCAGTTTCCTGGAGCTAACATAAAACATCATCCCCATAGTGCATTGTTGCAAAGTAACTACCAGCCAGCATGGAAGACGTGTTCAGTGTTTTCATCATTTCTGAAGTTATGTTACTTTGATCGAACACAAGCTGCTTTGAAACAATATATTAGGTCACGTTTTCTGCTAAAAGTGGCTCTCGGCAGTGAGTTCCAAATAAAAACACAAAAGCAAAAAGAGAAAAGAAACTATTACACTGATAAGATATGAGTATGTAATTTATACACAGCTGGCTGTAAGCGGATGCATGAAAAAGTTGGATTGGAGGGAAAAAAAATTACATCTTGCAGCCAAAACTTTCTATGTTGATGTTTGAGCGATAACAAAATAACTCAAAACACATGAAACCCCCCAAAATGTAAGCAAGAGATCAGCATTAAAAAAAATTGACCAAACATGTGAGTCTGAAGTTTCAGAAAAATAAAAACAGTTATGAGAAGAAGCAAATGAAAAAGTGACAAAAATCACTTTTTTCAAAGGGATTTCAGATGAATAGATGATTAACTGTATGATACATTTTTGTGTAGAATTTACATGTCATTTACAACTTCCAATAAAACAAATGTTAATTTAAATCTAAAAATAATTCGAGATTGACAATAAGCTGTTTGTCCCTCTTTAAAAGGAACTATCAAAATATAAAAGCTTGGGAACAGTTATGCTATAATAATATTGCCAAAATAACGATAGATAATGGGATTAAAAAGAGATTTCTGTTATCGGCAAATACGAACATTTTTCTATATTTAGTTTTGTTTTGACCATAGTGATGAAAGCTTCAGAGCACCAAACATTGAATTCCACATGAGTCATCTTATCTCTCTGTTTGCAACGTAACAAAACAGCCTCTAACCCCCGATTTGCACTGGTCTGTCTGCAGTGCATCTCCATTGCGTTGCATGGGCAGTCCTTCTCAAAATCTTGAGTTAGTTTACATTGTCTCAGTTGAGTCTCCGGTCCGTCCCCCCCTCCCTGCTGGCTCCCGGAGGAGTGGTTTGTCCTGCCACCCTGATGTCGAGTAGTTCATCCCGCTCTCTTCAATCTTCCATAACTTAAGCAGTCAGGCCTCATGCCCTCTCCTTCCCCTCCAAGTCCTTGTTATTTTTTTTGTCAAAAGCTTTTTTGTTATGATTTTTAGTTCTGAAATCAAACTTTTGTCATCTATGGTGAAAATGTGCATTATTGTGTGGGCACGTCACCTTGAATATAATAGAAATTTTATACAGTTTTATTTTGAAACCCGTTTCCAGTTTTTCCGGCTTTTTGGCGCGACATCGACGGGTCTACGAACTAGAGATAGAACTCCTGCATAAAGCTTGCGTTCTGGAAGGACGGATGTGAGACGCAGTAATGATGGAGGTGATGTAAACATTCTGATGGATTAATGAACGCTGTTTCTTTCTGTGTCAATGCACTGCAACACAATAGAGATGCACTGCAGGTGAAGTGCATACTTTGGAGTATAAACAGTTACAAGGCAATATAATTTAGTATAACAGGGTAATTGAGAACCAATTCTTATTAACATTGACAGCCTGAACCCAAACAAGTATGTCTTTGGATGGGAAGGAAGCCGAAATGCTCAGAGAAAACACACACATGGACAGGGAGAACGAGCAAACTCCACACAGAAAGGTAGGATTTGCACTAGGACCTTCTCACTATAAAGCAAAGAGGCTATTCTCTATACCTCTGTGCAGCCCAGTACTTACGTTATATTAAAAAAAAGTTTAAACATCATTATTGACTGACCTGTGCTTGAAAATCCCTGCAAATCAGACAGGCCATAAAAAATGTTTTCCAGGCAGAAAATCACAAAAGGCTTTTATCGTTCTGTTGGTTCTCAGCAGGTTCATTTTAGAATTGGACTTTTACCGCTGTTTAAGGTAAAACGGTCGTTCAGATATTTTATATTTTCTGAGTCTGGTTTTAGCAGTTCATCAAGTGCAGGAGAACACTAAAAACTCTTGTAGTTTTATGAGAAGCCAACACAACGAGGAGCACTTTTGACTTTTCATGCAAATGAAATATACAATTTATGGCTTTGAGAATTTATTGAAATGCGAGAGGGAGCTTTACTGCAGCAGAGGCCGTTCTAAAGGAAGAGTGCAGCTTCCCAGGATATGTGCCAGTGCCGCTGCACTTAAGACATATTGTACGTCCAAGGACAGCAAAAGCTGCAAAGGGAAAGGCACCTTTACAAGCCTCAGTGGGTCACATTAGCAGAGAAGTGCTCCTGAAGCGCAGTGACATGAAATATTTGGCCTCATCGAACAATCAGGAGACCGAAGGTAAACTAATTACAGTTAAGGCCATTAACTCACATTCAGTGTGTTCACTGCAAGTCCATAGGGAGCCTTTCTGTCTTACAGAGACTTATAATCCACATTCAGCAAAGATTAGGGGCAACTGTACATTTGCTAATTAACCTTAATTGCAAATGAAACCTAGAAGGAATCATACTTTACAGCAGGGTATACAGCGTGGCTTAATGCAAGATTTCAGCCAGTGGCAAAAAGAAAAGAAAAAAATCATTTCAGGAAGGATAATCTCCTTCTCCGACTCTTCTGTAGATAAACTTCAATTCTCTTTGCTTACGAAGTTAAAGCCTTAGCTGCATGCACCAGTAAAGAGGGGTTGACCCATGTGGGTGCCGTGAATTTTGGGGTTCTCTGGGCCCATTGAGGGTTGTATCAGCTGCATTTTAAGGTTTGTGGAGATGTGTATTGCAGTTTCCCTTGAGGCTCGTGCGACCACCTTGAGGTCGCACGTCATGAAAATGGGAACATACCATTGTTGAATATCATGAAGCATTTGTCAGAAATATCACACATTTATGACGTACAGGTGATGCTGTTGTACGGTGTTCTTACCCTACACTCTAGTTCAGGGGTGTCAAATTCCAGGCTTTGAGGGCCAATATCTTGCTGGCTTTTGTGAAAAAGCCAGTCCTACCTTTTGCCGATTACCTGGGTCAGGTGTGTAAGAAGCTTCAATGACAGGTTAGTAGGAAAACATGTACGGCACTGGCCCTTGAGGTCTGGAGTTTGACTCCCCGGCTTTAGTCATTTGTAATGCGTCAGTACTGACTCCTTACGGGCAAATGCTGCACGCAATGGGAATGCAGGTGATACGCAAGTGCCCATAGGTCGTACAGGTTTAAAATTCTCAGTAAAAAGAAAGGAAAACAAAGAGCACAACACATGGCTGGTGCATTTTAGAGCTGGAAACAACAGATCTGACGCCTGTCATTCTGAGAAAGTTAAAGTGACAGGACAGCCGCACTGTGTCGCCCTCCTGACTGGTGTTGCTGTGTGATTTCTGGCTCAGTGTGAGCAAATCTTGTGGCTGCTAAAGCTGCCCTGTCACAAGACAGAGACATTCTGGGATGTTCATAAAAGTATTGAGGCTCTTTCGTAACCTCTAAACCCAAACATCTGTGATACCTCCCTCACATTTCACCGTGCATCAATTAAAGACAAAATCTCACCTCAAAGGACAATGTGAAATGTTTCACGCTCAAAGGACAGGTCTGTTTCCTTAGTGCTTCTTGGTATAAACCTGCGTCAAACATAAAATCTCTGTCTTCTACTGTCTTCAAGGGCAGCTTATGATGCTGCTAATTCAAGTTGAAGCGGAATTTATCTTTTCAGAAGGCAGCAGTGTGGGCTGCAGAAACTCATTACTGTAATTCACTTGATGTGTTGGTCCAAAGCAACTCGATTCCAACACCATCAGTATCACAGCCTTCAGTGCCAAAACCAGAGTTTTCAGACGGAAGGGGGAAGAGGGTGGGATTGAAATGACATGGAAGACTTCGAGGAGGCTGATAATAGCGAAGGCTGCAGCTTTTTGGATGTTTCCAACTCTTCTGCGATAGCGAGCGACTCATAAACCTACAAAATCCAATAAAAGGACGGTCATGGACTTATAAGTTAGCATTTTTTTCACGAGTTGAAAACATACATGTGTGGATTAGGAGAAAGGGAATAAAAGGTTGTACATGGTATGCCAATTGAGTTGCTTCCACACAAGAGAAAGCAATACAAATCAAAAGAGTGATGCCAATACAAGGATCGTAACCCTTTCAGAGTTTATATCCAGCATCTTCAAGAGCTGGAAAAGGTCAGCTCTGTTTTCTCTGGAGGCGGCTGGAACTGGATTTCATCCAAAGCAACTGGCACGCTGAGAGGTCGAATCATCCACCTGGCAGCTACACCCTAACGTGTGGGAGCTCCTGAAAGGCTCTGGTCATCTTTCCAGTCTCTTCTGTGTTTACTTCCCTGACCACTGTTATAAGTGTGTGATTTAGTACGCTCACTTGAACAAAGAAAGCCACCTGTTGAAGTGAATCACTCAAGTTCTGCACTCGCTTCCTTTCATCATGGTTTGTTTTATGAAGATCTAAAAAAAAAAAGTCGCTGCAATTAAAAAGAAAACAAAGGATGACAGAAGGCAAACATAGAGGAGTGATGTGAACTAGATCATAGCTGTGGGTGTGGCTGATGGTCCTTTGGGTGATACTGACATTTCCCCACACAGGATTCACGTTGCTCCTCATTCACTTTCCCTTTGTTCGGGCCTTTTGAAGAGAGACGAGTGCATTGTGTTGGAAAAGGATAAATGCCACCCACAAATGCTGCCATTTCTCTGTTTTCTCCAACAGAGAGCTGAAAAGCGCCTTCAAGTATTCATAAACAGCGCCATCAATGAAGAGAAGTTGAGGTCATTACCTCACACAGAGGACATTATTGGCTGTGAGTTTGAAAGGCACAAAGCGTTGGCTGGTGGCCGGAGCTGTTTGTTCAGGATGATGGCGCCTCTTCCACCACATTCTGGAGAAAATGAGCTCGGTGGTAATACAGCCGTTGACTGTTCAGGCTTTCACCCGGCAAATGCAGCTCACTCACTCAAGAGAGGGTGTACTGGTTAAGCCGTGCTCACCATCCGTGATAGTCTCAATCCAGATGAAAAGGGACATTATATGAATGTGCAGGTGTTTATTAACAACAGCCATGAAGCAGAAGAGTGTTTAACTTCACAGAGTGGGGTCACACTAACTATTAGGTACCGTCACAAACACACTGGTTCCACTGTTTAAGAGCTCCAAAGTTGCCCCGGCATTAATAAAAGTATACAGGCTGTGTAGATGGAGCTTCATGGAATGAATACACAAGCTCCCGAATGCGGGCCTAACATGGACCACAGCACAGGGTGAAGTACTAAAACACACTAATTTAGTGCATTTTGTGTGGGAAAGAAGGGAAAACACTTGAACTTCCTGATTGAGGCAAGATTGAAAAGGAAAACAGAGAAACCAGGTAACCACGGGTGTTACTCCAGTTGTTCTGAAAACCTTTCTGTTTCTTTACAGAGTGTAAAATAAACTCATTTTTTTATTGTCCATATTCCCAATCACAAATCTAAGGCTAGGATATGAACTGTTATTGTTTCTGTACTTGAATTTTAGCATGCATCATTATCCCAAATTGCTGAAATAATAGCTATATTTGATTTTTTCTGACATATAATCAAATGTTGGTAAAAGCCTAAATGGTTTTTCTCTAGTTCCTAACTGTTAATTTAACCAATAATGACCTTGAACATCGTTACACAGGTACGGAGCCCTTGTCCTGACATTAAGATATTAAAATATATCTTGTTCCCACAGATTAATATCTTGTTCCCACAGATTAATATCTCGTTCGCACGAAATACTATTCCGTTCCCACAAGATAATATTGCGTTCCCACAAGATACTATTGCGTTCCCTCAAAATACTATTCCGTTCCCTCGAAATGATTAACGCGTGCGAACGCAATAATTATTTCTTTTGAACGCAATAATGAATCCATTCGAATGCAGTAATTATTCACGTCATAAGTCATTCACGCGGATATGCTCTCTGTACGCCGGCAATAGCTGCTTTCAGCGGTAACTTCCGTGTCTCTGTGACCCACATTTGTTTAAAAAAGGAACATGAAAAACAAAAATGATCACTTTATTACTGTCTCAATGAATATAAGAAAAATATCAAAAGATTTATGATAACTAGGCTGATTTGTCATACGATAGCTCCTGCTAGGCTACTACTAGCTCCGCCGCAGAGCTCTTTGATGTATGCCGGCATTTGGGCAACTGGCTGGTCTGTTGACAGACAGACAGCTGATATTGTAGATTAGGGTCGAATAGGAATAATAATATTCAGGACTTGTATTTTATTAACTTTAGCAGTCAGTCGCTTTACATTCGAAGGCTATTAGGCAACATGCTAACTAACTAGCTGATCATTTATCCTGTTATTAATTTACGTCATAGATTAACAGCAGATACCTTCACATTTCTATCTGTGTGTGTCTCATTACATTGCATTGAAGACACGGAGGATGTTTAGAGAACAGATTTATTTATTTAGGGAGTTTTTGGGAGTTTTTCCTTACCGCGAAGGGGGTCTAAGGGCAGGGATGCCAGTATAGCTTAGTCAGTTTGTTAGTTCATTTTAGTATTTTACTATTGAACTCTTTGTATTCGTGATCCTTTTGAGTTCATGTTTCACTTCGAAGCCCATCGAGACGACTGTTGTTGTGGTTTTGGGCTATATAAATAAAATTGAATTGAATTGAATTGAAAACCACATTTGTTTGGATCTGAAGTGGATATTTTTAATGCGACCTCTGAAGAGTTGCCTATTTGGCTTAATTTTTTTCCAAACAAAACATTGGTTATTTGGAATAAAGGAAAAGAGGGGGCTTGTCTTGAGTTGGTGTTTTGTTTTACATGAAAAAATTAGGAATGACATTTTCTGTGGGAAAATTCAGACATCATCTGTAGCTTTATCAGCAAAAAAAAAAAAAAAAATTATTTGTTTGAAAGAAATGTGATTTAAAGGTTAAATGAGAGCAATACCCCCACTATTATACATGCAACTCCCTCTTTACACAGAACATTCTCTAATCTTCTAAATTGTAGATGAAAAATCCACCAATCAGAAAGTTTTATACTTTAAAATATTTTTCCATGATTAGAAGTTGTCATTCTTTTCATATAAGCTGTGGCAAACAAAAGGCAAAATTAAAACTTCAGCAATATTTTGTATTCCTAAACCACCTCATTAGGCATGTTATTACAATATGCAGCTGTAAGCATGCACCAGTAATTATGCCTTGGATAATTAAAGTCTTAAAAGTTTTCACTCCAAAGCAAAAATTACATTTTCCAGTGAACATGGTCACAGTGCAGAAAATTGGATATCAATACTAGAATATCACAGCATAATTAAATTTCACAGAGATACAAATGGAGTTGCTTATGCTTATATATCTATATTTTTTAAGCAATTCAATTAAAATATATTAAATGGAAAACCTCTTTTTATTGAAACAAATGCTCCTGAGAGTCTTTTCACATGGGCTTTGTATCCAGGGGAGAAATAAAGTGCAGGGAAAACTGTGAAATCATGAGTACCTACTGTATCCTTCTGTAAAGTTTTATGTGGAAATTCCTCTCAAATGGGAGACATTCTGAGGGTTTTGTGTGGAGGCAACCCCTGCAAGGCTATGCCTCATTTACCCAATGCCATGCCCAAATCTGCAGCAGATCTGATACAGAGGATAGTGTTTTACAACTTGGAGCGCATACTCCAAAAGCATGCAATTTATTTGACACCACAGCTAATCTGAATGCTCCATCTTACTCTGGAGTCTTATCTGTTAAAGCACTGCCTCTGTTCTTAGCTGCGGCGCGTTAAATCCCAGCGCAGACGATAACTCGCCACCTCCTGTGAGCAGGAGATGGATTACGGAGCTGTTACGGTGGGAAAATCACCCTAGATTAGCAAAACGAAAGGCCACCATCATACAGGAGGAACCCGCCCAGCACGAAAAAGAGAGGCAGTCGAAGATGGAGTTTGGTGACAAACTTGAAAAACAAAGAGAATAATTATCCTCTTAAATCGTGAAAATAATCAGTGTCAAGTTTAGAATATAAGAAACTACACAGGAATGGTGTTTTAAAAGAGGAAAGTATAAACTTATTAATTTTTTTAAAAAATATTTTAGATTTCAAATATGTTACCATATAAAATATTGTATTATTTGTTACACAGAGACTGTTTGTTTTAAACCTAATATACATATTAGGTAAATGTACATATTTTCTATGAATATATCATTTACATATTTTTTAAAATCTAATGTACAGATTTTCACCTTTTTTTTTTTTTTTTTTTTAGAAATGCAACTATTAGAATATAAGAAATATTTATAGACAAGAAAGAGCAGCATGCAAACTTCACATTTTATGGACACTTTGAGAAACACGGTTTACTTTTATTCAAAAGATTTCAGAAATCATATCCTGTTGTGTATCTAAAAAAGAAACAAGGATATAACAATTTTCTCATGACTGCACCTGCGTGCGTTTGTTTTCATTTGCACTGTAACACAATAAATGTTTTAGCGTGTGACCTTGCCTTCCCTCCCGGCATGTGATGTGCTGTGGCTGTGCTGTCTGAGAGGTAAGTCCTGTGTTATTGGGCAGCAGCCCTCAAGCTCTCAGCTCACTCTGTGCCGTCTGAGCAGCAGGACAGACAGAGATTGCCACCACCTGCGGCTCAGCTGGAGGGTGATGCAGGAGGAGAGCCCACAAAAAAACAAAAAAAAATCTGCAGCATATCATTTTGGGGGGGTGAATGGAAGGAGGTGACTAAGGAGTGCATAATTACAAGGCAGAGGATAGCTCATCTGTATGTCCTCAAACATCCTCTTTCTTCCATTAAACACACACACAAACATAGTCACACAAACCTGCTCCTCCTCTTTTATGTCTTCATTTGGGCAAAACCAATCCATCAGACAAAGGTCAGTCTGCTGCACACACATGCGAGCACAAACACCAAAACCGGTATGCACAGGGACACACTGAAGAAGAGAAGAAGCAGGAACAAACTAAGGTCTGTTTCTTTGTTGTTAAAAATAGCTTTTCATCATCACCTATAATGACGTCAACAGAAACATCTGTTCTGTGAGTCTTGTGAATCCCTCACTTGCTGAAGGGTGTTAACTCAGAGCTGATAGCACAGATACAAAAAAGTCCCCAAAAAATGAAAAAGGATTGAGTGGAACTTTTAAATAGGGCAGCTTTAGCCCTGTTTGTTTCAAGTACAGAGGCAACACCTGACAGCCTGTGCAACGCCGCCGCGGTGCAGCTGAACCAGGCTTACCAATCGATGAACGCTATCCTGCCTGACAAATGAAATAAGGCTCTGCTGTTTTTCTGTCATAGAACGACAATTTACTCTGTTTGCTAGGGATTTCTCGAAGCCATTTAAGTGATATTTATTGAGGGTATCAGCTGGGATTTATAGGAGAACCGTCAAACGATGGAGACCTCAGATAGCTGCACAAGGTCCCAAGGTTTACAGGATGAACATAAAAACTGACAAACCAAAAAGCAAAATATTTAACTCAGGAAAGAAAAAAAAGCTGTCCAAACTGATATTTGTAAACTATTAAAAAAAAGTATTTTTTGCAGAGCAGTTCCTGACTTTTATCGTAGCTTTAATTGTGTTGCTGATTCAGATGAACCAACATTTAACTATTTCCTCAGCTTTGAGTGAAAGGATTATTTAGTATTGTTCAGCCTTCAGAGCACTGATGTTGATTTTGAACCAAAGTGACAGATGGGTAAATGTTTGCATTTGTGTTGTTTCTAAAAGGGAATACAGAACAACCAACAGTAGAAATGAACAAAAACCACGTTAGGACTTCAGTTTCTCATTAAAATGAACACTTTTCCAAAAACTACTCTTCTAAATTCATTCTGAGGGTTGATTGGTTAAATGTAGTCGTAGACAACAGAAATTATATTAATTTTGTAAAAAGGAACAATTTATAACAATATATAATATAATGCAGAAAAAGATGAAACATGAAGGTTGTTTAGTATCAATAACAATAATTTAAATTCATTCATCTTCTTCTATTTTTTCTCCTTTCGGGGTCACGGGGCTGCCAGAGCCTATCCCGGCCACTTGTAGGCAAAGGCAGGGACACCCTGAAAAGGGTTGCCAGTCTGTCACAGGGCCACATATCACACATCCATTCACTCTCACACCTATGGACAATTTAGAGTTGCCATTTGACCTATGAAGCATGTTTTTTGGATGGTGGGAGGAAGTTGGAGACCCCAGAGAGAACCCATGCATACACCATGCAAACTTCACACAGAAAGGTCCCCCATTGGTGTTCTGTTTCAAGTCCCCCAACCAGGACTTGAACCTGGGGCCTTCTTGCTGTGAGGCAAGAGCGCTAACCACTGTGCCACCGTGCAGCACAGTGGCGTTTCTAAAATCCTTGACTGCCTGATTTTTCTTTTTACTAATATAACTGGTTGCAGTAAAAGACTCATTGTAGTCAGAGCTTAAATGTAGCAACTTTAGGGCTTGACCAGTCACTGGAGACACTACACAAGGTCAATTGTTTGTAATGTGCAATAATAAAAACTCCTTCGCTTCCAAAGTCCTACTCTTGAACAAAAAGTATGTGACAACAAAAAAGAAGAAAAAAGAAACTCATTCAGTGGATTTCTAAAATCTTACCAGGTAGATGCTATAAATAAAGAGGTCAACAAAAACTACCAGGACTTCTCAACCATCTCCTTACACAAGCCATCACAGAAAACAACACAAAACCAGATTAACAGCTTCACTAAATCAAATTCTCCTCCTAATCATGTGAAATTTCTAAAACAATGGTGGCTACAATAAAATATGTTGATAGTTGTGGTACAAGTTTACAACCTGTTGTTGTGATGTCTTCAACACAACAGTGAACAATGACCTTTCTAGTGTGTGGATAAATGCTATGAGCATAGAAAAGATTTCATTTTGCCTGAAAATGCTTAAATTCCTCCACTTTAAGTCGACAACTGTACAGGTGGTAACATAAACTGCTTCCAATGGTGGCAAATTTCTCCCAGAGAGGTTGATTTACTCTGCGCAAGGATAAGTCAAACTCAATTCCTACAAATGTCATTTTTTAAGAGCCCCACTGCCGCAGAAAAACCAATAACTAACACCCAAAATGACACAGAGCCATCTAAAACAATCGCACAAAATCTAGATGAATATCCAAAGCTATATTTTTATTCTTATTAAAATGCTTTGGTTCATAAAAAAGCACTCCATATCCCTGTGAAGAGCCATTTTAATATTCTTATAATTTAATATCCACAGCAGGATTCGTTTTATCTCTCCATCTGAAATGGCTCCCTGCAACCTGCATCAGCGATAGCAGATGCAGATGTAGAGCATGAAGTGACACAGCGGAATAATAATTGGAGGGCAGAGACATGAGAGTCTCTCCCTCTTTTGATTCATTTGTAAGCATCACATGGGGTGCATTTCACACGTGGGTCTCAAATAACAAAGGCAGAGTGGTGATGATTATCAATTTACCACAGTTTAAGCAAATAGAGGGAAACTCAAGAAATTTATTTTACTGAAATGAAATTTTCCATCAATTTATGGCCAGAAATTTAACTGATTTTACATTTAATGGATAAAGCATCACATTATTCAATAACTGCTTGTAAGAAACATTTTTTTAAAGCCTCAGGAGCGTAAACATTTTGTCTATTCATGTTATGGCCTGAGATGAACAGAATGCTGAAAGGAATAGGGTAATGCTTTCTTTTCACAAATTGATACTTACATTGCATTTAAATTCCCAGTAAGTACCACATAAGTATTAACCAGATAGTACCACATAAATACACAGCAAGTACCATGTAGGTACTCAGTTAAGCGAGCTGAATGCCACTCAACTCATATCACAGATGCTGCCCAATACTGTCAGTCCATTAATGGCAGACAGCAGCATGTTCAGTGATTAGGCAGGGTAATGGGGAGTGACTGCCTCAGGAGGCTTCAGTTTGTTCAAACCGTTTCTGTGTGGGATGCTAACGAACCCTAATCCAGAGTTTTCTGCTTGGGAACAATCATCTGGAGACCTGTGCGTTTGTGCATTTCCTCCACATGAAGACAAGTGCTGCTCTGTCTAACAAATAAAGGTGACAGCAAGGATTACATCCTATCATTAGGATTCCTTCTCTGACTTTTTTGCACAGCCACTTCACACTCTCAGGGGAAGAAGCAAAGCTTCCCATGGAGGCCAGCTGTTAATGAAATAAAAGCCCATCTGACGCTCGCCCTTGATTTCTCTCCAGGTTATTTACAACAGAACTACAGAATGCATCTGGCTTATCTCGTCTAAGTTTGGGGCGTTTCCCTAAAAAGAGAAACACTTTATTCTATTTTCAAACTGTTTTATTGTTATACACATAACCCCCCTGGATCAAAATGTCTCAGAGGCTGGTACATGTAGGAGACAGACTCACAGACATTGAGGAAAACTGCACAAAGGGACATTCTAGCACAAACTGCAGAAAAGGTAACAGAGGTTTGAAGAGTGAAGCCTGTGTTTATACAGAAGACTTGGGGGCAGAAAATGATTAGTTGAACCTATTAGTCAACCTGCTGCTATAATTTGAAATAAATAGAAACAAATGTTTTCCTTCAAGTGTCAACAGGAAAGTTTTAATGAAGTTTTAATGGAATCCACCAATTCTGAAATATAAACAAATACAGGCTGAAATACTTATGGATGTGCAATGCAAGAAGGAGGTTTGTTGCATTTAAAGACCCACTCCAATCATCTTTTGATCTATTTTCAAAGTGTTCCCAGTGGATATTTTAATTATGATCATGCTGTCTGTAGCCCAAATCCAAAAACCTGTGTTGTTTTCTAGGACAGCTTCTAGAGCAGCAGGTGTTCATTAGAAATTCACCTCTGAGTTGTAGGTGGAACTGTTGGCATGGAGCAACCCCACCTCTTTTCTCCTCCCCGTTGCTGAGAGCTCTCTAGTTAAGTGGAGCAGGAAGCTTGTGAGTGTATTTTTAACATCACAAATAAGCTCATTTTAGAAGAGCATTTGTTTGTCTGCTCCTGGTTCACGACGATTTGATTGACAAAATACCAAGAAATACAATTTTAAGCGAAATTTTCATTAATATATGTCCTTCAGGGCTGCATGGTGGCACAGTGGTTAGCGCTCTTGCTTCACAGCGAGAAGGCCCTGGGTTCAAGTCCCGGCTGGGGGACCTGAAACAGAACATCAATGGGGGACCTTTCTGTGTGGAGTTTGCATGTTCTCCCCATGCATGTGTGAGTTTTCTCTGGGGTCTCCAGCTTCTTCCCACCATCCAAAAACAAGCTTCATAGGTCAATTGGCAATTCTAAATTGTCCCTAGGTGTGAGTGTGAGAGTGAATGGATGTGTGATATGTGGCCCTGCGACAGACTGGCGAACAGTCCAGGGTGTACCCTGCCTTTGCCCACAAGCGGCAGGGATAGGCTCCGGCAGCCCTGTGACCCCGAAAGGGATAAAACAGAAGAAAATGAATGAATATATGTCCTTCATCATTAAAAAAAAGGCCTAAAAACATAATCTTTATCAAAGTTGGTCTTTAAACAAAGTAAAAACTTTGAGAGCATTCTGGAAGGATTGCTTTATTAAAGGCCTGAACTTACAATGATAAGGACATAAGTAACCCACTACTGTGTAAGCAAATTTTGATTTAATTGAGGGGTCAAAAGGTTTTTACTCCTTTCTAACCACTTCTCCTTTCCATCCGAACTTGAGTTTCAGCTGTCATCAGAATGTGTTTGGACTTCTAAAGTTTGAGGGTATAATTGCTCCTCCAGCATCCTCATTACCTGGATGAGGGTCTACTTAGGCATCCATTCAGAAGGATGTGGCGTGGAAGACTCAGTCTCTAACTGAGGATCCCGTGTTTTGTCATCAGAACTAATGATCTGTTCAGAGGTCCTCTGCAGAACCAATTGCTCCCTCATTACAGAGGATTTTCTGGTTCACTGTTTCTTGTAAAAATGCTATTTAGTGGAGATTCATTATCAACAAATTGGTTTTTATCTGCAGAAATTTCAGCTGCAATAAAAGTGTCCTTTCATTTTAGTGTTTAGTTTTCTTCAAGCACAAAGATAATCAATTTGTTTTTTTTAGTGTTTTTGTTTACATTTTTTGGCCAAACTTTTGTCCTGTCATTTCAGAATCAATTACATAGTTATTTTTGGTCTGAAACCAGTTTATTCACTGATGCATTTCAGAAAACAAGACCAATCTTTCATCTGTGCACATCACATGAGCGTCACAGCAAAGATGAAAAGCCACAAAGAAGTGATGCAAATGCCATCATCAGAGGATGATGGGTTCTCTGTGAAGTGCGCAGTAGGGTTTGTTAAAAGGAAAAAGTACTTGTACAACTTTTAACTGTGCATTTGATGGGAGGATCTGAATGAAAAGAAAAATCTTTTGCTGCATTCCTAAACTTTGTCTGCTCATTAATTTTTTTTTTACTTTTCCCAGACAGCAGCAACAACTGTGACAGAACTTTGAGTTCCTTTAATTCAGTTTTCAAAACAACAGTAAAAACCAAACCAAAATGTTCATAACTACATTACCCACGTAGGCAGTTTGTTGATGACCGTGCTGAAAGCTGCATGCTGCATTCAAATACTTGGGGATGAAAACAAAGTACTCTCTGTTCCGTCTGTTCTCCAACACCATCTGGAAAACTCCATACAATGTTTCTGCTGTCATGCAAAGGAGCATGCTCTGCGTTATAAACACAGTTTGAATTCATTTCAGTGCCCTCATGTCTAATCTGTCTCTTTGGGATTTTGAGAAATAGACAGTTTTAAATGGGTCCTGATGACTGAAATGTTCAGTTTCCAAAGACACATTTTAATGTTTGGGCAGTTTTGAAGCATTCTTCATGCCAGGCAGAAAACTCTTTAGGCATCATCTACAGTCACTGTCGCCTATACCTACCTTTTATTCTCTTTTTTAACTCTCAGAAAACTGCAACTTTAATCCTGGAATTAAAGTTGAGACCTGATTTTTTTTCTCAGAAGTCTGAATTTTTTTATTCTAAGATTTAAGTTTGTATTCTGAGATCAGTCTCAAAATTATTTTCAGAAAAATAAAGGTCAAAATTTCTATTTTAAAAGAAATTGTTTATTAAATTTAAGCTTCCGATTTGATTTCTCTCTCCATATATATACTCTCTCTAGAGAGAGACAGAGAGAGATATTGGTTTCCCTTGAGTTCACTTTTGATAAATAGAATACATTTTTTGCCACATTAGCCCAGTTTTAAAGCTTCATCTTATAATAAAACAGAGTAAAAATTGCTGGATTCTGAGTTTCAGGCCTCTAGCTGCACCAGCACAGTTTTTGCTTTGATACTGTTCTGTCCAGCCCTGCGAGCTCTCCTCTCCTCTGAGGTCCTGCCTTCTGTTCACTGGTAGGGTTTGTTTCCCTCTCAAGGCTCAGCGATGAGCTGCCAACTGCTCCTCCCTCCTCTCCTGCGGAAGCTTCCTACTCTGGATAAAGCCCAGTGCTTCCAAGCTTAAATAATGTGTGTTTCTCTCCTGCATCCTTGCCTCTGAAAGAGGAGCAGACTCTTCACCTGGAGACCGAAGAGTCCTTTCAGTCTGTTCCATTCAGGCAAATGGCAGCCTCTTCTGCTGTTTTATTTACCGTCTCCCTGAATTATTTAGGACAATTTAGCCTTGCTTCAGTCAGCTGGAGAAAATGACACGCTATATTATAAGCCAGGATGCCCCTAAAAACCTGATGAATAAATCATTATAAGAGGAATTAATCTCTTTAAATAAACATTTGTATGATTCATTTGGAACATGCTCTGTGGGCTGGAAAAATCCTCCATGTTTTGTTTTTGTTGTCCTCATCATTGTATCTTTATGCATTTCCAATGGAGTTGCCTTGTTTGTTCGGCAAGAAAAGCTAACATCAAGTGAAGAACAAGCATAACTTTGTACTGTTTTAATCACCATTGAAGATTTAGTCTCTGTGAGAGGATCACTATGACACTCTCCTGGAGGAAGCTCATTGTCTTGGATTCATTTGCTTCATATGGCCATTTCTGGCTTAGTTAGAAATGCATGCAAAGGGATCGCATGCATAATTCAGCCTTCATTTTATTATTTCAGGTAAAAGATGAATTCTTTATTGCATGCCCCGTAGCTTTGAGCTTCCTCCCTAAAAAGGCTAAAAGGTACTGGATGGACCCATTTCCATCTTCAGGGGAGACTGTTAAAGAGAGAGAGCCCCTTAAATCTATCCTTCACTGCAGGCAGAGCTGCAGAATTCCTCAGTGGTGATTGCCTTTTGATAAATATGTCATGAGCTGTCCATCCTCTCCCGCCCTGCCATCCAATTTAGTTTGTTTGTAATTGATTACTTGCTCTTCCGCTCCGTGTGAGTTTAATGTAACGGTTTGGGATTTTGCAGGGCATGCTGTAAAACCCCATTTACTCTGCATAAAAGTCAGAGCTGTGACTGAAAAACTAATTCTCGGAGGTGGAAGTGCTGTTGACCACATTTTCCCACCGGTTTTACACCTCTGCTTCCTCCATCAACACTAATAACAAACCGAGCACCTTCATCTGATCAGCAAGTCGTTCACACCAGCACCCATTTCTCTAACAAGCCTGAACTTCCGCAGCAGCTGAACTTCAGCTTGTTTGTGAGAGGCATGCACGGTGCTATAAATAGCCCCGCACTCATCCAGGGAGGTTTCTGGGTCAGTGATTGCTTCTATCGATCTTTTGAAATTACAAGGAATAAAAACATTTTGCCAGACAAGTCAAGTTTCTGTGCATAACAGAGTTATATAGCATTTACTGGAGCAAAGGGGGCATCCCAGCCTTTTCTTTCCTTTTTACACATCCATTTCCAACTGAGAGCCAACTAACATTGAATAACAATTTATCAACTCTTATAGGGGAATTATACTGTTGCAGAATAAATCACTGAGGGAAAAAAATAATAACGTAAAAACGGAATAAAAACCTAATAAAACATTGGTGGAAATTGTCTTAAATTCACTTTTTTTTGTCTGTTACTTGGCAACAACTGAGAGGAGGGACTAGCACACCGCACTAGCAGGTTACTCTGCTGACCCCTCGCTGCTGTAATTAGGAAAAAAAAAACCTCACAGATGGATAAAGGCTGACAGTTGGAGTTTCAAATGGATACCATTCACGTTGCCATGTCTCACCAATGCAGAAAATAACAATGTTGATCACTGCAGGCGCATCCAATACTCCCATTTAAAATAGGGAAAGTCTGTATCACAAATAAGCCACAAAACAAGATTTAACTTGGAATGTACCAACATTCAAACTAGGGGTAAATATAAATCCCACTTGTCGAAGATAATTCTCAAGATCACATTGTGTTTCATCTATTCTCTATTTAGATTGCACTATATATATGTTTTTAACCTAAGAAAAATTTTCATCCATATCATAATAAAAGCTATAAAATGGTATGACCCAAAAAATAAATAGCATGGTTGTGTCCGAATTCCTACATAGTTCTCTACACTGCATTTGCCATTTTGTACAGCTGTCTGAATCCTAATCTGAGTGCCCTGGAAATCTCCCAGAACTCTCAGCAAAAACAAAAATTTCTGTGAAAAAAAGTCAACCATCGTTTTCATTACCAGAATATTCAAGATTCAAGTTTCAAAGGATTTATTGTCATATGCACAGTAAGCAATGGGTTTCCCTGCACAATAAAATTTTTACTTTGCTGTCTGCTCCGAATGCCAAGGTTAAGTTAACTAAAATAAAAATAAAATAAAGATAGGAATAGGATATAAACAGGAAACTGAAAATTCACACATAACATCAATAAAAATATAACTATGAAAAAAAAAAAAAAGGATTTTGTGCAAATTCTAAATGTGCAAGAACAGTAATAATAAACAATAATGAACAATGAGGATATGCAAGGGTGTGCGAGGTGCAGTTTGTTGTTCCAGACTCCTGTCAGCTGTTAATGAGTCTGATGGCAGAGAGAACGAAAGAGTTCCAGAGTCTGGTGGTCCTGCATTTCACACTCCTGTACCTCCGTCCCGAGGGGAGGAGAGTGAACAGACCTCGTTGCAGGTGGGTGGGGTCCTTGATGATGGAAGCAGCTCTCCTACGTTTGTAGATGCTCTGCAGCGAGGGCAAAGGAGTGATCTTGGACGCAGTCTTCACCACTCTCTGCAGGCATTTGTGGTCCATGACGGTACACTGTGATGCAGCTGATCAGGATGGACTCAACCATGCAGCTGTAGAAGTTGCTGAGGATCTTTGGGGACATGCCGAACTTCCTCAGCCTCCTCAGAAAGTACAGTCGCGGATGAGCTTTCTTCACCAGCTGTGTGGTGTTGAGTGTCCAGGTGAGGTCCTGGCTGAGGTGAACCCCCAGATTTTTAAAGCTGCTCACCCCCTACACTTCCAGAGCCCGGATAAGAAGCGGCTGATGAAGGTTCCTCCTCTTCTTCCTCATATCCACTATCATCTCCTTCGTCTTGTCTGTGTTGAGGTTGTTGTCCTCACACCATGTCACTAGACTGGCCACCTTTCTCCTGTAGGCTGCTTCGTCCCCGCCAGTGATGTGTCCAATCACAGCTGTGTCGTCAGCGAACTTCTTCAGGATGATGTTGTCCTAATGAGAGGCCACACAGTCGTGGGTGAACAGGGTGTAGAGGATGGGGCTGACAACACAGCCCTGTGGTGTGCCGATGTTAGAGATGATGCTGGCTGAAGTCCTGTTCCCTATTCTGACAGACTGAGGCCTGCCAGTCAAAAAGTCCAGGAGCCAGTCAAAGATGTTGGGGTGTATTCCAAGGGAAGACAATTTGTGGGTGAGCTTGTGGGGAACGACCGTGTTGAATGCAGAACTGTATTCGACAAAGAGCGTCCTGATGTAGGAGTCTTTATTCTCCAGGTGTGAGAGGGAAGTGTGTAGTGCTGCAGGAATGGCATCTGAGGAGGAGACCTGTTGGGCCGGGATGAATGTGGGTCAGCATCACTCTCTCAAAGCACTTCATATTGACTGGAGTGAGTGCTTCTGTTCTGTCGTCATTCAGGCAGGTGGGAGGGCTCTTCTTGGGGAGGGGAACAATGGTAGTGGTCTTAAAGCAGGAAGGGACGGTTCTCTGGCTGACGGAGAGGTTGAATATGGAGGTGAGAATGTCTGTCAGCTCGTTAGCACATCCTCTGAGGGCTTGTCCAGGAATGTTGTCCGGTCCCGCCGCCTTGGTTCGGTTAATGCTCCTCAGAACACAGTAGATTCATAAAAAGTCGTAAAATGCTCGAATTGATTAGATTTTCTATTCGTGAAATCAGTGATGACATGTTTGCCGTTTAAAAAAACAAAGGTGGTGAGCATGGTCTCAGAAGACACAGGACACTAGATAGTCCTGCTGCACCGTATAGTTTTTAAGAAGTTAGAGAGTAAGGAGGGTATTCAGACCTTTTTCAGACCTAACCTCTTTCCTATTCTGACGTTTCATGACTACATCAAGCAGCTGACAGTTTGGTAAACAAACATCATGCAGCATTTACATCTGACAACTTCTTTAATTTAAAATTGCTGTTGTTAAATACAGAAAAAATAAAAAAATGTGTGCTCCCAAGTGAAAATGAAATGTTAAATGGCCTATACTTGCATAACAATTTTCTACCTTCCTCGAAGGTCCAAGGCGCTTTACAGTCACAGTCCCATTCACACACACATTCACACACTGATGACCCTACTGCTACACCACGGCCGCTGTGTAACTTTCCTATCTTAATTTCTCACCATAAAATATTTTAAAAGCTGTAGATAAATCTACAGAATTCCTTCATAAGACATTCATGTAGAGAAGTATGAAAATAAGACAAGAGAATCTATAATCAATGACTTTCAGCACCGCGTGTTTTGATGTTATCATTACTGAAGTATTTTCCAAATTCTTTTCCATTGACGTTCATGGTAGTTTTAAAACTCACTTTTTGTTTTCCATTTTTAATGCTCTTTTACACCTAACAGCTTATTATCTAAAGTTATCACTCATTTAAATAATCTGAACTTTCATGGATTGCTCTTAATCTAAAACCCTCCAATGCCCTGTTGAACTCCCATCTCCTGGGATCTTGTTTGAAGATTCTCCTCAGTGTGGGACACATTTCTTTTAGTGATTCTGTAATCCTGAGAGGAAAAGAAGTTGAACGTTTTAAAAGTTTGGGGCATGTTTCTTGTATTTTAAACATTTTAGGAAGTGTCAGTTACGTAATTTCAGAGGACCTTTGTCCTAAAATCTAAACACAAAGAAAGTCTTTTATTGCTGAATCTATTTTTTCACCTGAGTTCTTGATCTATGGCTATGAACGGATAGTTTAGAGACCACCGGTAAAAATAGTTGTGCTCACACCGCCCTCGGAAACGTGCGTTCAAGTGATCGCTTTGAATTAAAAGTCTCAGTAAATGCATGTTTATCACGGATCGCTATAAAAGATTCTACAACCATTTTTGGGCTCCAAAACCTGCGGCCATTAAATCTGTGTTAAAAGTAAAACCAGGTCAAACTTTTACCAATTAAGGACTTGGATTTGGTGGTGACGTTTGAATGGTGACGTTTGAATGGCGTCCATTTTCATTCACTGTTGGAAAATTTATCATGGAAGAGAAATGAATACTTGCGGTTTGTACCTGGCTGGAATAAAAAGTCTTTTATTTATCAGAATAGAGCTGTGAAAGGAAAAGCCTGGAGGTAGGTTTGTAAGATTTGCATCACTTCGACATTTCGCCTCGAGCCTCTTCCAACTGTGTTTGGCAGACATGTGCTAGTTTTGGGTAGCAAATGTGCAGTGTGAACGCCATATGCTGAACGCCAGTTCAGGAACAAGCCCCATGAGGACGTAGAGCTTGAGATAAGGTGAGAAGCTTCACTCCTCCACATCCAAGTGGACCCAGTCAAGGTAGTTTGGACATCTGACATGAATGCCACCTGTACACCCTCTGAGGGAGGAGTTCCAGGCATATACAACTGGGAAGAGGCCCCAGGCATCCCCATCACATGCTGAAGAGATTTTATCTTTCAGATGGGAATAGCTCAAGGTCCTTCCGGTAGTGCTGGAGGAGGGAGCAGGGGAAGGGGAGGTCTGGGCTTCCTTGATGAGACTGCAGCCCTCACAACTGAACCCCCAGATTAAAAGAAAATAATAGATGGATGAATATACTCACTTTTTTAGACAGGAAGGATTAAGAAAAATGATGAAAAAGGCCTTCAAGGTGTCCCTTTTTCATCAAAGTCGCCCAAGCTGCGCCCTTACTAAAACTTAATTTTTGACAAATCTTTCTAAAGAAAATAGGTTTAACCCTCTTACGTTTCAATGTGGTCTTTATGTTTCTATTTGTAAGGATTTTCCCAGAAGTAGAGATAATGTTTGAAACGTATTTGTTTGTGAAAAAGTAAAATATCAGCATTGGACGTATAACAGTCATACGCCATTACTATTGTTTTTTTTTTTATTAGACACTTATAATACAAAAACCTAGAATTATTATTGGTTAGAAGTAGTACAAATAATAAGAGGAAAATGTATTAAATGTGCATTTAAAGCTAAATGACAAAAAAGCTCTTTAAAGGTTGATCATTATACCTGAAATCTGCAAAGCTCCAACCTCAGTTTATTACTGTCACTGTCTAGTGCAAAGAAGTGCATGCTTATAAAACGTTGTAGCCCTTAAATTTGGGCCAGGTTGTTTTTTTTTTTGCTGCCTGCTGCAGGCACATCCTGCACGTCTGCGCTCATAAAACAATATTGGCTGAAGCTCCTTGAGGAGCTGACAAGCTAAACAGGATTGTTTTTCCTTCAAATGAAAGCAGTGTGAGAGATCCCCGCTCTAGAAACATCTTTCCTGTGTTTCTTTTAACAAACCGCAAAGTCCACTTAAGGATTTTGGATGAGGCAAAGTGGTATTGTTAAGAGCTATCTCAACAATGTAATTTGAGACTCAGAGCTAAAAAAGAAATGATTTTTTTTCAGCTATCATAGTTCGCCACTTCCTGGGAAAAGGAAAGCTAAAGATAGAAATCTAAGAACATGATCCGATTGAATGAAAACCAAAAGAAAATGAGATTTTTCAACCTGATTTAGAAAAAAACAACACTTTAATGGTGGTTATTTTAGGGCCAAATCAAAGAGAAATCACATTACAATGAATTCATCTTAAATTTATACGTAGGGCTGAAGTGCAGTTCTGGTAATGGAAATAGTGGCACATTTGAAAGTCTTTTGATCTATTTTACAAGTGTTCCCAGTGGTCTTGTAACCCTTGTGCTATCCTTGGCACTTTAACATTGGGAGTTGGGTCATCTAGACCCACTCTGAACCTTTTTTCTTCAATGATTTGTGATCTTCACTGGTGTCCATGGATTACATGAAATCTTTCCACCTTTATCCACCTTTGTCATGGTCAAAGTAAGGGTGGGGTCATCTAAGATAGCACAATGGTTAATTCAAATTCTACGGCATAGTTCCTGCAGAGCGGCAGTAGTGCAACAAAAATTCAACTTAGTTGTGGGCTGGACCGATGGCATGGAGCAACCCTGCCCTCTTTTGCCCTCACCGTTACTCAGAGCTCTATGTTTACAAAATGTTCATCCAAGTGGGTCTTTAAAGAAAAATATATTGACAAATTTAACTTTTTTAATGCGTTACTTTTCTTTATAGGATTTTTACTTTAGCATCCTCCTCTTTGTTGTATTCATGTTTTAAATGTGATGGAGCTTTTTTTTCCCCTCGTGGATCAATTAAGTTACCCTTATTGTATTCACAATAATCCCTGTAATAATGAGCAGTTTATGGGTTTGTATTTGGAAAAGGGCACAGTCCCTGCTTTATTGTAATGTGACAACTCATGTTTGGTTCACTACTTTTCCTTCACCTCTGCTGCTCTCATATCAGAATCACTTTGCTCCACGCCCACTCTATGATTCCAGACAGGGACAAAGTGGCTTCAGCCGTACATCCACACGTGGAAAACATTTTAGTTGTAAATTGTTTGTTCCACTGCCTGTGTGACTCACGTTTAACAGCAACTAACACTGGTGGTGGTGAGAATCTCGGTTAGCGTGACTTTCTGAGGAGCAAGCTGATAGCAGAGAAGGGAGCTGGTCGTGACTGAATAAAAAAAAGTCCAATCAAAGGGCAAAGGATGAGGCACCAACAACCTGACCTTGACAATTCATAATTCTCTGCATAAATGGAAAGTGCTGAGCTGGTGAGAAGAACAAAACAGGATTCCGTGGCGCTTTTGTGTCGGCGAGTAATCGGATTGGCTGCACTGCATATATCAAAGTAATCTGAGAACAGAGAGAAATGGGATTGATGCAACAATCTTATAGGGTCTCTCCAGGTTGGAATAAAGCTGCTATTGGTATGAAGTGTTGCGATGAGCTTTCTGCCACGTTTCTTTGTTTTTTTTTTTTCCTCATCACAAATCTCTTTTTAACTAAAAAGTTGCTCCAGTTCTGTTCTCAGTGGAACGTGATCAAATTGTTTTATTCGTTGCGCACACTGCATTTGCAGCACGGTGGTGCTGTGCTTTTAAGAATATTTTAGATGTTTAGACGGAGCAAGTTCCAAGAAATGCATGGAAAAGTTCTGTATCAATCCACTAGATCAGTTTCAATAATAATCAGCACCAGTTATTCTTTTTTTTAACTTTCTTTTATCAGAGTTGAGAGACAAAAAACTATCTAATGAGATGTGTTTGAAGCTTTTCATGAGATAATCACCAGGTGCAATAAAAAGTGAGCTGAATAGCCATTAGGTGCCTGTGATAAGCATGTTTTTGTGTTTTTTCCTTCCCTCATCGTGACTGTTTTTTTTGTTTTCATTTTTCCACAAGCTGCAGATTCATGTGCACTGTCGTAGACCATCTGCTTCAAAATTGCCTCTTTTTTCCTCTCCCTCCTCCCTGTGCAGGTATCTTTTATCCCCCTTGTTCTGAATTAATCCAGGTCCCTGTGAACATCAGCGTCTGTTGGTGGGAGGATGCTTGGCCTCTGCATCCAAGAACGAGGAAATTTAGGCCACAGCCTCTTGCCAATAAATTGCAGGAAAGAGAAACTTCAATTCAAAGTTTGATACAGAAAACACATCAATCCTCCAGGTATTTTACTCTAGACTGCCAACAAACACCATATGTTACAGTCCTTTTCTAGTTTATGCGGGCCTTACTGTGGAAGAAAAAAACAAAACACATTTTCAAAACTGAAAGTTATGAATGATTGTGACACGCTATTAGAATCTAAGAATAAAGAGGTCTCCCTCTCTGCTTTTGGCAGGAAATACAAGTGTTGGGATTATCCTCTTGTGCCGCAGCTATAGCCAGTAGGAATGAACTGAGCCGCTTTTGTATTCTAATGAGATATTATTAGATCGGAAGTCATCTCAGCATCAGCATCATCCAAAGGTCACATCAGGGTGTTTGTGTTAAGAGGCATGGTGGAGACTGGGTTCTATTTTCTTTATCTGATCAAAGGAAATGAAGCACATCTTTGAACAATTGCTTACTTAGTAACAAAAAAAGCATCAAATCTGTATTGCTTCCACAGCAAAAAGACATGAGAAAGACAACGCTTCAGTTTTGTTCTTCTTTAATTTCATCCTGATTTTGAAGCATTTGTGGCCCAAGATGGTTCTTTACACTAACTAAATTCTCTTGTCTTTGCACCAAAGCCAGCAGAGGTGAAAGGGACAACCTGAATCTCATAGATTCACCAAAACGTTCCTGACAGTGAACACAGTGCGCCATGCAGAAAAGAGTTTATTCAGATGAAAACAGAGGATGCACCTGCTTCTGCTGAATACATTTATTTGGCTGAAACAACAAAAGAAATCCCTGAAGTGGTGCTGCAATCCAAATGGAAATGAACCCTAGGAGATGTGTGTGTGTGACTATGTGATGTGCACAGCAGTACCACACAGAAATCAGAGGAGATTATGAGGGTTGCCTGCCTTATCATCTTGTGTTTACAAGGAGAGGGGGACTTATCTTGTACACTGTTGATTGAAGGGCATGAAAACTGACAGAACAGATATACGACAGAGCACTCCACTCAGGGGTCTCAATTTTCCCTGAAACCACAAGACAAACAGCCACTACCAAAGAATATTAGCAAAGTAATGTCATTTCAGCCCCACTTCCAGCCGACTTTTGTACAAATATTTATTCATCCACTCAATTTAAAGTAGAATAAAACAGCCATACATCTAATACTACTTCATGATTTTTGCCTTTGCCAGATATTCTAACAGATCAGATAAGCTGAGGAAGCTCTGGCTCTTCTAATCGACAATAGCGATGCTTTACGTTTGAAGTTAACGTAATTACAGAGGCGTCAGCTGAAAAGGGCAGTCTGGCCCTTAAGGCGCATTGGCCTCATAACAGCCATATTAGCTGTGCGTTTAATGGCATAAAAATGTGGCAGCGAGCTCATGGGCAACATGCTTTGTACCGACAAGTCGCAGCCACATGCAAGCGTTCACTGTAAATCTGACCCATCAGACGCTAAAAGGATGATGGTAACTTTATTTCACAAAAACCTAGAAAGAATTTTTTTCTCTTCTTAGTTAAATAATTTCTTTTAATTGGTTTTCCTTCCAGTGCTGCTGCTTTTTACAGATAAAAAATGTAGCTGATGTGAAAATTTGCAATTGCATGTTTAGGAAAATATTATTTACGTACCGTTGTTTTTCGGAGTATAAGTCTCAGTTTTTTGCATGGCTTGGCCAGGGGTGCAACCTATACTGAGGAGAGACTTATTTAGCGATGAGGCTAATGACTTGACAGTAGCTCCTCCCATGCTTGACGAAACCGTCTAGTTTATGAACACATTTTCAGACATTAAGCGTTAAATTTGACGCGCTACAAAAGAGGCCGTGGATGCAAAATTGACGTGCCTCAAAAAAGAGGCAGCATACGTGAAATTAATGTGCATCAAATAAGAAGCTAACTCTGTAAACCCGAAGTCCAATGAGCTCAAAAGTTTTTATAATCGTAGAACTCAAAAGTAGCAACCAAGTCAAGTCAGCTTAAAACATATACGCCGATTCAACTTTGACTTATTATATCTTTAATGGACTAAAACATTTTGAGTAAATGAAACCTTGTTGTCAAAACTTATAAGTAAGCAAACGTGATTATGTCATACCACACAGCACCCCTTTCTGTGTGGAGTTTACATGCATTGGAACTTTGGCCTAGAGAGGTAAGAGGAAGAAGTAATAGTTTCAAATTAGTTAAAGTGTTAAATAACAATTCAAACATTCTAAGTTCTGATTAACTTATAATTTTTGAGTAAGATAACTTAAAAATATTATGTAATCAGTTTCCTCATAAATTTTGAGTTGACTGAACTTATTCGGGTTTACAGTGAGCAGTGAATGCGAATTTGGCCTGTGAATGGGTCTATGGTGGAGTCAGACTCCCAAAAGTGTGACTTGGAGTGACTTGCTGTATATATGTTTTTTCTTCTTCTTCATTATGCATTTCTTTGCTCCTGCGACTATCCTAGAATGATCTGTATATCACTAGTTCCTCACTATGGAACACCATGACTGACAAAGCCTGCTGCCTTCCTGATTCATAAATGGATGAATGTTTTCTGATGGTTTTATAATAAGTGTGAAGGGCAAACCTGCAGCTCTATTAGATCCTCATCCAAACTGGCCAAAAAGACAGACGATCCCTGCAGATCTGGCCATTCTAAGCCATTTTAGGCTGTGAGTTTGACGCAAACAGGCTGATTGATTTTTAAGAGCTGATTAAGGTTTTCAACATCCTTTAAATATAAATGTTTTTGACTGTATTTACTGAGTAAAAAAAGGAAAAAATCAATGACTGATTATTGACCTTAATTATCATAATGGGCTCATGCTGGGCTCACACTTACCAGCAGGAGCTTCATGCAAGTCAAATGAACTCTGACAAGAGCTCTTTAGTTCATTGGTCCAGAACAACTAAAAGCCAAGTTCCAATTCATTGAGACTTTGGTGGAACAGCAACATTCCACTCTTTTTCTGCCAGGAAGTTGACTTAAAGCCGACATGAACACCTGCTCTAAGCTCCCAGTGTAAGCAGAACGGCATTGCTGAAACAATGCAAGCTGTTCTGTGAATACGGGTATAAATCCATGCAGCGTTCAGCAGATTTACTATGATTTTATCATCGTCGACATCGTGCTGACTCCTCAGAGACCGAGCACATGGTTGCCCAGGCTTGCCCAGGAGACATCTGCAGAACAACACACGAAAAACATGTGTTTTATTCAACAGAGATGAATTATGAATTTCAAAACGGGTGAACCACCTGCTCTCGGAGTCCTGCTGTTCTCTTAAAGCTGAAAACTGGAGATGCAAAATAATGTAACAAATACTTGAATATGCTGCACTGTAAGCACACATACATGATCAACCCGGAACGGTAGGACTGAAAAAACAACTCTGAGGTGTGTTTGCGAGACACCACAGAATCGAATTGACCCCCAAAGTAAAGATTGTTTGACTGTGGCGTGGCTGCAAAAGTGCAACATGGCACCATTTCCTGTTTCGCTGTGAGCACAAAACAGGACGGAGAACAACCTTCTGTCAATTTACATTTCTAACGGCTCTAAAAAAAAGCAAACCAATGAATGTAAGGCAATTTGGATCATGACCCTCAAAACAAAATGACCCCGAAGGTCATAAACTCAAAGGTGTTTCCTGAAAGTTTGAACTGGTCTTCTTTTTCAGTTCTAGCAGCCAGTGTTATAATTAGGCCCACTATTTCTCCAAGGAGACATATATGTGAATTTAAAAATAAACATATATATATATATATATATATATATATATTGGCTCATATATTTATTATTTTCCCACAAACAACACAGTTGCCCTTTTAGCGGTTGTTTCCCACTAGCAACAGCTAGAGGGCTCTGTAGGTGTGTGTCTCAGTATTTACTACTGACAGCAACGCCGCAGAAGAAGCGCTGCTCAAAACAAACATGGGGACGAATCTGATCATTCTCCTCCTGAACATTTTGATATTTTTGATATGTGCATCCAGACATTAAAATTATTTTTCTTATTTTTTTTCTTTCTTTGACTAATGCGGGACAGCAAGTCAAGAGCCAGTGGAAAATCGTTTCCATTCAATATCTAAAACCAGTTCTTAGAAAATGAAGGAGGCTACAAACTGAGGGGATGCAGAAACTTCAAGATCAAATGGATAACAACCACAAAGAAAGGTTTCTGTGGGTCTGTGTGTGGCATTAAACTTTGGGATAGGTTACGTAATGAGACCAAACAATTTTTTAATTATCCAAGTATTCAAGAAAATGTATACAGAAACTGTCATTATACGACATAAAGAGAAGAGGAGTTTATGATCCACAGGTGTTTGAATAATTCCAAATACATGTGTGAACTTGATTGTGGTGAAATAATCAAAGCTCTCTTTTAATCACAACCAATGAGTATTACATTGTGTAATGTGCAATAATGATTACTGAAATGTTTAAATTACAATCAATAAGCTATTGATTTTCTTTACTTGATCTGCAATGTGTAGCAATAATCACTGGTTTATCTAATAATGTGTTCTAATGATAATTAATGATTATTACATAATTGTTATTGTTATTTCATTAAAATCATGAATGAATGTTTTCTGAAGATAATCAATCATCAAAAAAGCACTGAATTTTCTTACTTGAAAAGAATCTATCTGATCAGAACCGGACCAAGAAAACTATGTAAAACTATAAAATTAATTAACTCAGTAGGGGTGGGATTATATAAACTTGCTGCTTCTCACTCATTTTCAAGCAATAAATCAGGCTCAGCATGTCTTCAGTTAATGATCAATATATTTAGTTAAGCAAATGTGACTTAAGTGTTTCTTTGTTTTTGTTTTTTCTGTTGTTTTGTTTAATCTATGAATTTCATCATGTCTGTAATAAGTTTGATAAATCTGGATTCTTTATTGTTTTGACTACAATGCCTGAAATCAATCAATCAATCAATGAATTAATGAATAAATCAATCAATCCATCAATCAAACTGTGCCACAGAGACAGAAATACCATTCAGATGCAGCTCCAGCAGTAGGTGATACAGATCGGTGTGAAAAAAAAAACCGGAATGATCTCATGAACGCAGGCATGGAGACATGCTTAGCGATGCTTTTGTACAGCTCTTCCAAATAAAGGGCTCTTCCAAATGAAGAGCTGTACGGTGTGCAATTTAGATCATGACAGAAAAAAATAAATGAAGCCAAAGGTGTTTCCTGAAAGTTTGAACTGCCCTGCTTTTTCAGTTTTAGCAGCTAGTGTTATAATTGGGTGCACTGTTTCTCCAAGGAGACAAGCCAATCTCTTATTTATGAAACTCCGTCCAAGGAAATGAAAATCAAAAGAGGGGGAGCTTATGGGTTTTTACTTTCAAATGTGCGAGCCTGAAGAGCAGGTTCTGGCATGTGTTCATTGATGGTAAGCACAGACACAGCATCATTACTAAATTTATTCAAAAGGATATATAATTTAAAAAAATAAGCTTTTGCTATTAAAAGATATTTGAACTAGGGTTTAACAGCTTGTTTATGCTGTTTGCTCTACCTTTGTTAGCTTTAGATGGTATCTATAGAGGTACAGTTACCATCCCGTGCTGAAATTCTACTGCTTTATCCATTTTCTAAACGATTTAACAAACGAGTGTCAGTGCAAAACAACGAGCAAAGATTTTCCTCAATGGTCTTTTAAGAAAATGCTTTCTTTTTTTACTTGAACTAATTTGTTAACGTCTTCAGTCGAGAACCGGCATATTGCACGCCAGTTCTGCTCAGTGGCGCCTTGGCGACCCATGATTCACTGCTGAGTCATGCAGCAAGAGCTGTGAAGCTTGTTCAACTGTTGGTGGATGTGATGCTTTCTCCTCATTAAAAAACACTGTTAACACAAATGCAGGAAAAAAAATGAGGAGGTGAAGTCCAAAGATTTACTCTGAGTGGGCTAAAAAGAAGTTGCATTCTCGCTCTTAGTTAGGCTCTGGGAAAGAAATACCTCCATTTCTGCAGAGTTGCTGTAATGACCCAGGTGCAGAGCGTGTCTGTCCTTCTCCCAGTGGCTAAATATTGACTCTGCTCGGGAGCAGCAGATGGGCTGAACATTGAACGTGGGCTGTGCTTGAAGGATTGAGCGTGTGTATGGGTGACATCTGGTTCTTGGAGTGCCCAGTGGACCTGGTTGCTACATCAAGCTGCATCATTAAACTAGCTGAGGCTTGAGGAGCGTTCAAGCCACTGCTCTGGCGCTGCCTATCGAATGTTTTTCCAATGCCATGTGGCAACCCCGCACGCCCACATTGTGCACTGAACTGGCACACAATGCACATCTTCTGGTTTCTCTGAATTTCACTGAGGTCAAACTTTCTCATTCTTGATGATTCCATTTATCTAAGTATATTAAAGCAATGCTTTATATCATACTTCAACTTCGGGGCCAACTAATAGGATGTCTTCTCACTTTATGCAGAAAATCTTTTGGAAAAACTAAGGAGAGATACAGCTTTTCCTCAGTCTGACTCATAAAATCACATCAAAGTAGCAACAGCTTGAAACTATAATTAAGCCCCTTTTCTTTTTTTTAAATGAATTGTGATAATATACTATTAAGAGAAGTTAATTCCAAACTGCAGCAGATATTATCTCACATAAAGGCTAAACTCTTTAGACAATTTAGACAAAATACTGTATTTTCCGCACTATAGGGCAGACCGAATTATGAGGTGGACCGTCAATGAATGGTCCAATTACAAATTTTATGTTATAAGGCGCACAGAACTACAAGGTGCATTAAGTGAGATGGTCAGAGATAAACTACAGACACACAGAATCAGAGGTAACTCCCAAGTAGCTAATGTGGCTAATGTTCTAGAGTTACTGTGAACTCTAGAACTCGTTACAGGTATTCACACGTTGCAACACTGGACAAAAAGACAGATACACTTAAAACAAAGTCACTGTGACTACACTAACTTCCAACTTTATTAGTAAAGAAAATAAAAGTCTGACACCTCTACATGTTAGCTGTGTTTGTGTATTTACGATCCCACTCAACCAAATAATTTAAAAGAGCACCGTGTTCCTCTTAAAAATTGCCTCGACTTCAGTAAGCACGACCAGAATTAATCTAGATGTAAGGCGCTTTGGTTTAGAAGGTGCACTGAGCACTGAAGGTGCACTGAAAGAAAAAAGGATTTTAAGGGCACCTTATAATACGGACAATACGGTAGGGCAATAATTATTACCATTCGTCTCTGCGGCGTTAGGTGATACAGTTGCGAATTAGTCTGACACACAAAAATGGATGTATTAAACCTTAAAAATGGATTTCTCTGACTGGCTAAACTGCATCCATCTCTCTGCTTAGGGTCATTTGTTTCTCTGATGGCTGTGAGGCTGGTTCCTGTGCTGTCTGTGGCGCTCTTCTCTGCTGGTGGAGGCGGCGGGGACGGGCTCTGGTTCAGCGGTTCTTTCCCAGGGCTGCAATCATCTGCAGCAGCATCTACTTATCACAGAGGGCTGTTTGGATTACCGCACCATGCTTAATGGCATGCTGCCACTTGATGAAAATCATAATCTTCTACACAAACAACTCTATACGCATCCCGTGTCCCTCCAACAAGTGCTGTCTTGCAGATTTTTGGCAGTAAAACCCTCCCTCCTGAGTGTTTCTGAAAACCCGGCACGCAGTACAAATTGCCCTGGGAACCACAAGAAAAAGTAAGTATTTCCAGTGTAGCACAAACTGTGAAAAGGCACTGCTGACGTGCACTATCTCTGAAATCAGTCACTCATTATCAGTCTAGCTCCACAACAGTTTGCTTCAGTTTTGGCTTAAAATGAATAAAGGTAGCAGACTGCAACTGAACAACAAAGCAATTTGCAATAAGATTCAAAGCGGCTGGAGCAACAGAAAGGTGTGTTTAGGTCCAGAGTTTTTATAATCATACAAAACACTTTGCTCAATAAAAGAAAAACTTATTTTCCTTTTAGCTATAAAAAGGAAAGCAACAAACTGTGCCGTAGAAATCAATTTACCTCAGTACCACAGACACAAAGTTGTTCTTTCAGAAGGGTATACATTGTTAGAGTTTCATATAGTTGGTAATTCAGCAGAAATTGAGTTTGGGTTTTTTAATATTGCATTCAAGTGGTCAGAGAGAGATTGTGTTTATGCTCTGATTTAGTTTGGTCACATCACATCAATGTGCCTGCTCCAACACTTGATTTGTTTTCCTACTGCAGAGTCTTTTAAAGATGAATTTTCTTCCCTGTACAACATTAACACAACAACATTCATTCATCTTCTTCCGTTTGTTCCCTTTCGGGGACACAGGGCTAACTGAGCCTATCCTGGCCACTTGTGGGCAAAGGCAGGGGACACAAAAGATGAAACATGAAGGTCATTTAGTATCAATAACAGTAATTTAAATTCATTCATCTTCTTCCACTTTGTCCCTTTCAGGGTTTGCTAAACAGAACCTTGAATTTAGACATTCAAGATATTTTACCAGGTTTTAAATTTTATTAAATTTCTCTTTGTGCTCGTCTCAAAATCAACACTATTAAGAACTCTTTGTTTATTTTGATATTTTATAAGATTTCTTGTGACGTGACCTGCTGCACAGACAGTTTATATTACTACTTTCTTGTGATTTTTTTCCTCTAAAAGATAGGAGTTCTTTTGCTTGTTTTGGGCTACCTCTTTTTGCTGTGTGCACATTAAATAAATGCTTCTTACCTTTTTTATTTTATCTTAATTCCACATTTCTTTAAATATATGATATAAATACTCCGAAAATCTAAATCATGATGATGGAACAAGGGGTTTAAATTCTCAGCAGTAGAGGAGTAAAAACCTGCACGACTTACAACCTGAGTCAGTCTGGCAGTTAAATGAAATGTTATATTGAAAGTGTAGAACAGTCCTATATCATTACAGTTAATTAGGTTTTATATTTCCATGAGGTTGCAGAGCAAGTTTTATAAATCGGCGTGCACTAAATCAAGCTACTAAAAATGAAAGAGACGTTTGTGGTCATATCCAGACAAAAGGGTCTAGCGGCACACAGGCTTCTGTTACTCAAACATCAATTGAACTAGTTCAATGAAAATGACATGAAAATGTCACAGATCCTGTTGCTGCCATACAGCTACTGCTAAAACAGAAGTAAATGGTATCTTTAAAACCATAAACTGCCTATGTTAATCTTAATTTTATTATGAATTTGTTCACTTGCTTCTCTGAGAGGGGTATTTGTTCTTCGATTCTATCAGACTAAAAGTACTTGCAGCCCCCTTTCTCCTTTCTCCCGCCTATCTATTTTGACAAAAAATGCAAGGTATCAGTTATATCGCTACAGAGCCCGTGTCCTGACATTAAAAAATTAAAATATATCTCATTCCCACAGATTAATATCTTGTTCCTACAAACTAATATCTTGTTCGCACGAAATACTATTCCGTTCCCACAAGATAATATTGCGTTCCCTCGAGATAATATTTCGTTCCCTCGATTAACTCGTTCGAACGCAATAATTATTCACGTCATAAGTCATTCATAAACACGGATATGCTCTCCGTCCGGCCGCAAAAGCCGCTTTCAGCGGTAACTTCCGTGTTTTCTTGACCCACATTCGTTCCAGAAAGGAAATAGATAAACGAGAATTATCAATTTATGATTGTCTCAATGAATATAAGAAAAATATCATAATTTATGATACCTAGGCTTGGTACTTTGCCATACCATTCACCGGACATATCTCCTAGCTCCGCCGCAGAGCTCTTTTGCTTGTCATGCTGGCATTCGGGCAGCTGGCTAGACAGACAGCCAGCTGATATTGTAGTTTAGGCTCAAATAGGAATAATAATAATATTCAGGACATGGAGAGCATATCCGTGTTTAATAATGACTTATGACGTGAATAATTATTGAGTTGAACAATTAATTATTGCATTCGCACGAGTCAATCATTTTGAGGGAACGCAATAGTATCTTGTGGGAACGGAATAGTATTTCGTGCAAACAAGATATTAATTTGTGGGAACAAGATATTAATCTGTGGGAACGAGATATGATTTAATGTCAGGACACGGGCTCTGTAATATCCAACAAAAAATAAAAATAAAATATATATATATAAGATATATATGTCTGTCAGTAGCAGTAACTTATACTATTTTTCATGCACATATAATTCCAAAGGGTGGAGGTCCAAAAAAGACCTTCCACCTTGTGCTGCTTTTTTCTACTGGCAAAGACAGAATCTTGTTGGGTCAGCTCCCTAAAGGCAACCAAAAAGCAATGACTTTCATCAAGTTTATGTATTTATACTTTAGGTCAAAGTTCCACTTATTCTGGAAGCTAAGAGATTGTTATAATGGACTTTTTGTTCTAAATCTTTTTTTTAGACAATTGCAGTTTAAGCAACTTCTGGTTTAACAGTCAATTCACACAAAGGCAAGATGGCACACTGTTGTCAGAGGATGCACACAATATGAAAACCTGCATAGTTTAGAGTGAAAACATAAACTTACAATGCTGCAAAGCCACAAACAGACAGAGCTTAAAGGAGACATCAAGGGCTGACAGCAGATTTTTGAAGAGCCAGGAGGTCAAAACCCCTCAAGACACAGCAAATGAGCAACAGGAGGATCTAGTGTCAAAAGGCTCTCAGGTTTTAACTTGTAAAAATGATTTTACTAACTAATACAAGTTTCCAGAGCTGAAATGTGGATACAGCTGCACAACCAGATAGAAAATCTGCTCTACAAAACTCAAATCCATAAAAAGCCACAGAAAGTTTGGTATTCTCCGGTGGGAATTAATGAAGTCTAAAATTAGACTTTTTGGACCAATGGGTCAGCATTCTGCTGCCTGTTGCACCCTGAGCAGGTGTAAAGGTGAGAGATTGAAAAGCATCAGAAAATCTAATAAAAATACACACAGGACAGCAGCTCCAAAAAATCGGTTGGATTGTTTTTAAGATATGAGTTTCCATCAGAGCTGTTTTGTTGTTTCTACAACATCAAATAAAATAGAGTGCAAAAAATTGCATGTGCACAAAGGAGTGTGCTCAGGATCAAGATTCAGCATATGCTAAGGCACACCAAACCAGTGCAATAGAGAGTAGAGACTGTAAGAATAGAGTGGAGCTGGAAGACTTAAATTGTCTGCAGGCCTTTTTGAGACACGAATGATTTGGTATAATGCTCAGGCCATGGCAGCAAACAACTGGCAGATGGTCACTTTGTCACATTTAGTCCTGAATTATTCAATTTGCGTTTATTCCTCACAGTTATTTTCTGCTCATTTATCTAAAAAATTCATGTTCATCAATAGTAAAATAGAAATGTTATTTGGCTGCTGGGAAAAAATAGTATGAACAAAATTTAATTGTGAGGTCTTCAGATGTTTTCAAATTAGAATTGCATGTAAAAAAACACTTAACATAAGCAGGGTTTCTGCCGAGAGCTGCTTCAATTGTTTTAATTTGACTGATTTTGTAGAGGCACCTAGAAATTTTTAAATTATGAAACTAATAAAGAGAATATCAAAAAACTATAAGTGATTACAAGCAATTTATGTATTTTACTTAGCGGTAAAAAAATTGTTGTTTTTGTTTAAAAAAAAGCATAAAACAGGAGAAGTTTTGAGTTTCCCTTTTTAGATCTAGCTGTTTATATAAAAAGACAAAAAGTAAATTGATGGATGGTGGCGGAGGACCTGAGGGTGGTTGGTGTGAGTGAGGAGGATGAGGATGGGATCAGATGTCGACCCATGAAGGGAGCAAAGACAAAGAAGAAGCTCTGGGCAGTTAGACAAACACACCAAATAAACTCTTTTCAGATTAACCTATTAATGTAATTCAAAATAAACCCATTTCCTGACCAGACATTGACTTGTAGTCTGAAAGAAAATAGGAAAAACAAATGAAAATCCATTTATACTTTTGTTAAAGCTTTTTTTTACTGAACATGAATTTATAATATGTGTAATAAAAACATCAGACTTAACCAGCTGCTCTTTATCTGCTAAAATCCTGAGTGTTCAGTGCGCTGCGGGGCAGCTGCTGCCTAAAAAGCATGATCTACTGGGGTGCTGAAATGTGTCCAGATACTTTATTAACAGGGAAAGGGTTACTGGCTGATGGAATATTGATAAAATGTTTTTTGTTTGCTACTCATAGCTCAGAGAGTTGACGGCTCACTGCACTAAATCATAAAACCCACTTGGGCGAAGTGCAAAGTCAATAACCAGTTCTTATTTCTGTGAAGGGAACACTCACTTTCTGGGAGGTCTTTACTGAAACTGGACTGATGCTGAAAGACTGAGAGGTGTTATTTTCTGTCCTGCTTTTAGTTTTAAAGGTTTGCTTTTGCTTTGTTGCTTTGAGTTACACAATCTGAAAAGTAAAGGAAAACGGTATTTGGTTAAATAGGACCGCTTTGGTGTCCCCAAGGGTTCAAAAATATGTTTGTGTTGTTTAGCAAACTCTTTCAGTACAATGCACCACTGTTTCTTCATTGATTCATATTCAAAACAAGTTCATGTGCAGTGAAATTGCAGCTAGTAGGCAGAAATCCAACATGGTTGCAGTCAGTTTGGAGGGGGGGAGCTCCCACTGTGTTGAAAGATCAGCTAATATTTCTAAATGTCAGAAATCTTGCTTTACCAAGAGAGTTTGATGTTAAAAAAAAAAAAAAAGCATAAATTCTTCCAATTGGGTAAGAAAAATGGTCTAACCAAGAGTTCTTATTTGAAGAAGAAAAAAGTATCATCACAAAGACATGTTTTCTTAAATTGAGATTATTTTGCTATTGAAAAACTTTCTTAATAAAATAATTTTTCTTGCACAGACAGAAAATAAGACAATTTTTCTTAAAACAAAACTCCTCAGTTTTTGCAATCACGTTCCAATATGTCTGCACACCAGTGCACATTCCCGTGTGCAAAGCCTTTCAAACTTGAGGTGTTAAAGCTGCACAGGGTTATAGCTTATATGTTTAACTGAATCCGCTTTGCCTTGTTTTAGGGTGTGTGTTCAGACTGGACACATTTGGTTCGCTTCAAGTGAACCACAGTTTGTTTCCCCCGAAAATAAACCCAGGCAGATCCTGATCCGGGACCAGGAACGCTCTCGTACCCATCTTTTAAGGTTTTAAGGTGGTCTTGGTTCCTTTCCAATCAGACTGAGCTTCAGTTCCCTCTGAGTTCCCTGGGTCTGAATAGGCTCCGTGCTCGGTGCGGATCAACTAAACTAAATGTTCACTGTAGCAGAGTATTATGGGATGGAAACAGAGTAGAAAGGCAGCAACTGATAAGCTGTGAACAAATTTGGAGCAACTCGGATAATTGCAAGCTCATTAAAACAACTTTTAACGGGATACACATTGTATCTCACACTATATGTCATACCAGGGAAATGGACAGGGGGAGGGGCTCAAAGTTGGAAAAGGGCAGAAAACCCCTTTTTTTTGTCCTGTAAACAATACGGAAATTAAGTAAACTACTACAAGATAACTACTCCGTTATGAAACCTGTGTAGGTGAAAGATACAATTTTAATTTTTTTAATGTAAGCAATTTATTGTCAACATGAGTTTGTTTACTTTCTCATAGACTTGGAGGACATCAAAGCAATAAAACACTGGAGGCTATTTATATTGGCACTATGTGCTGCAGGGATAATCACAGGAATCAGGTTTAATGGTAATATTTTAAACACAGATATCCTACAACTTTTATCCCCAGAATGCTAAAATGAATAGTAATATTTAATGCCATAATTATCATAGTGTTGCTGTGAGGATTCTGCAGTTTAGCTTGGTGGTTTTGGTCATGTTCTGTCCTCTATCAATCACTCAAAGTTCATGTTAATCATCCACAGCTGTCTTTTATTCTGGTAGTTGTCCTCAGTGAGTAGATGTGTCTGGTTTTCAGTTTTAATGTATTGTCAGTGTCATCTGTTTTTTGTTTCTTCACCGTTTTTGTCCCGTTTAGGTTTATTTATTAAATTTTTATGTTTCTGCCACCAAGTCCAGTTTTCTGCACTTTGGCTCCCACACCACCAGTTCCTGACAGCTGTATCCAATGTGCCTCTTGTTGCATGTTGGGATTCACAGCTGAATTCTCCTTTGCATCTTGTCCTCTAAACACAGGCTTTTGCTGTGATTGGAAAGATTTTTAAGACAGAAGATTGTGAGAATAAAAGATACACAGTTTAAAGAAGGCATTTCTAATCAGAAAACATTAAGTTAAACAGATAAATCAGAGTCAGACCCGTAAATAATGTTCTTTTGTTCGTTTATTTTGGAAATTCCCTGTGTTTTATTTTGTATTTAGTACCCAGCTTCCTGTCCCTGCATGATCTGCTCTGTGTTGAATTGATGGACCCCTCAGACATCTGGCTAAAGTAAAAAGTGACTTTTTGACTAACATAGAGAATTTTTCTGAACCTGAAATATGAACCAACCGGCAGCTCTGAGTCCGAGTGGAGCTGAAAAGACAAAAACGGCAGCTAAGAGCCCCCGGATTACGATAGAATTCTGAGGGGTTTTGTTGCCACATTTTTTTGGTACCTTTAACATACATTTGTTGATGTTAATAAAAAAAAGAGGGCACTTTTTAATATGAGGCAAAAGGGGCGGGTGTTCAAGCTTCCCTAGGGTCCTATGTGTGCACGTGTCTGTGTGGTAAACACTTATCAGCTGTCGTCTCCTCAGTAACCGCCCTGCAGCATGCCTCTGCCGTACTAAAGTAGCAAGTAAAAAGTGCTGTACCATTGATACAGCCGTTGAAAATTGGTCAGCGAAATTTAAAGTTTGAATAAGTGAACTAACCCAACAAGCATTGCAAAGAAATTCCATTATTATTCCTTTCGCTTTACCCCACCCTCTTTATTCCTGGCCAATGGCGGAAGAGATCTTTAGTCTCATGGTTGTGTTTACAACACATCTGGTTGGAAACAGAAACGTCTGGTTGACTGCAGTCTGAATGCAGACCAATCTGAAGCCTCAGAACTCGATCCAGACCTAATTAAGCGGAGTTGGTCTGGTCCAACAGCGGCACTTGAAAATTTGAATCCTTCACTTTGAGTGGTTAAAAATGTTCAACTTAACGTGCTGCAACCATGTCTTTCAGTAACAGTATTGGAATCTGTACTTCCAAATCTGTATCATGACAATATTGTAAAATATTTAGACATGACTGCAACAGAATTGTAAGAGCCTGTAAAACACAGATGTGCTTTTCAGACTGTGACAGAAAGTCAGAAAAAATGTGAATAATGGAGACTTGAAATGAATTAATGAAAATGTCAGGTAACCTGAAAGCGTCTGGATTAAATGTAAGCCTGTGACATGCATCTTGGATGTGAATGAAATGTTTGCTTTACATGCTGACAGGTGGGTAGACAGCATGCTAGATCCGTAGCAAACTGCAGCAGCAGCACAGACTCTGAGATCAGGAGCCGGCCTGCCAAGAAAGGAAATGAAGCCCAGAGTTGTGCTATCATGACAAAATCCCCTTTCATCCTTAAATTATGAAGCAAGCCTTTGAAACCCAACTGTAGTTTCTCTGAATGCCTTCTGAACCGTAATATTCAGTCATTTGGACAAATGATCCTCCAGATGTTTGTTGATTGATTTAATTGTAAATGCTTTACTTTGTTGTGACAACAATAAAGAGTAACTCTCCCTAAAGCAGACACGCACTCCGCAACCGTGTGCTTATTTTAAATTCTTGGTATAATGAAGTTACAAATTTGATTTCCATACGATGATTTCATTTCTTCAAATGAAACAAATCAGGACCCCTGGGGAATTCTTTCAGATTTAATGACAACGTATTCTTGGATGATCTCTGAAGGGGTGGGTGTTCATTAGACGCACATTCAGTGAATAATTAAACCCAGGGAATATACTGCATACATGACATAAAAATGTGCATTTAAACAGCACATTGCAAATTGAAAACAGACAAACGCTAAGGGCAAGTGATGCTGTGGTTTATTTAATGACTATGAGGGTGGAGATGATTTCCGAGGCACTGGAAGTATCAGGAAAGAATCCTGTTAAATGTGTTTTCCAGGGCACCTTAGCTGTCAGGGTGGGTGTTGAGACCATATCTCGAGGGACAGAGCACAGGAGGGTGTGATATGTTTATTTATAGAGTACAACAAGCCTAATTGGTAAATTGGTCTAATGATTGATTTAGTATTGAGTTTGGTGTCATCTGTCTGGAATGTACTTTAAGGGATGTCTTGAAATAGCAGGGTTGACAGCGAGGAGAAAGAGGAGCCAATACTTTTCCCTGAGTGCAAGATCATCTGATTAACTGTCCAGAGCATCCCTGAGTGTTCGGCCCACTAAGAGCAATTAGACAAGTCAAGGTTAACGCCCAGTCTGGCTGTCAACAAGCTAAAATAAAGCCACATGACGAAGGCGCGTCTCTTTGAACCCAGCTAAATGGGATCTCCGTTTTTTTAATTATTTTTTTATTACACCTTGTCATTACCTCAGCCGTTCATCTGTTACCTGAGCCAGTAATTGATCCAACATCATTGTTATAATGTGCTGTGTAATGATTTGATGTTCCTGCTGATTGTGAATTGAGACAAATTTATTGAAGATGACCTTAAAACCATGTTTTTCCCTAATGTGGGTGTTCCTTCGCCCTGTTCAAGTGTCCTCCAGGGCAGAATAAGGGTTAAATCCATAAATGTAATAACCTTGCATGTCCGTTGGTCAGCCTAATCTAATATTTACACATTCTGTAAGTGTTGTTTCAACAGATTTCTCTCCATGACAGAAAGTACCCCATTATAGGATTTGAAGGCATAAATAAATCAAGTCTTTATGCATAACAGTGTTCCACCTCATGCAGAGGACTTAGCTCAGGGGCCTATCTTCTTCCTGGCTTCAGGTTTGAAATTCAATTACCTGCTGCCCTGGGTAGCTGCTTGCTGGAAGCAGATCATGGATCGGAGGTACGGCTTAATGGATTTGAAATATAATTTAGCTCAGGCTTGGCTCCTTAGAGACAGGTCACCATTACCTATAACCAAATTTGAGGTAATCAAAGATTCTCTTGAATCTGTTCCCTTGGCTTCCAGCTTGCACCTTTTTTTCTCCTCCATCTGTAAATAACTCAAAGGAGGATTTTGTTTAGGTTTATTGTTAAAAATACATTTTAACAGATTTTTTTTAATTGAACTCATTTGGCTCATTTATACAGCAGTCATTTTGAACAGCAGAGGTTAGATGAATCTCATACTTTTTGGATCGCATGGCCTGCTGATCTTCTAATTGCAGGCTATAGCTCCATGCTTGGCCTGCCTTCCAAGCAAACCTTTTTCACGCACCTCTCTCAGGTACCCGGTATTAATTCTCTCCAGTTTAATCAGAGTCCTGAGATGCAGCAGCCGCTCCTCTGGCTGCGAGGATGACAAATGAATCGCCAGGTTTGAAAAATAGACTCAGATTCCTCCTCGTCTGAGACTTGTGTTCACATCCATGCTTTGTTCCCTCGCACAGGTAATGGATGGCACGGGGGCATTTCCAGGGTGCCGCACAGAATTTCAATAAATAGTTAATGTGGCAAAAAGTCTACTTTGGGAATGCAGGAATTCCTCTCTGTGCCAGAAAAGTCAGAGAAATTTATTGACAAAATATGTTCCCTTATTTTAGACCATTTAAAGCCTTATTTTGCATTTAAATAGAAGTCTTCCTAATACGATTTCAAACCCCTCCCCTGTCTTTCCTCCATCAGCAAAGCCACCTGGAAATGTCAGAGCTGCCGTCTCCCATACAAATAAAGTCTCTCCTTCATGGAGCATGTGAGGATAAGACAGCAGAGGCTCATATTTCAGATGTACTGTGCTGCAACATGTCCATAAAGAGGCGTAAAAGGTTTCACATTTAATTAACTTTGGCTCAATTTTAACAAACCGGAAAATCCTTTTTTTTTTCTTTTTTATTGACCCGAAAAAGAAAAACACAATTAAGAGATCAGCTGTGAGGCTCCATGCTTGGTTGTAGCTGTCATCCTTGAGCTTCATTTACCGTTTACTGCCTTGCATCAGAGTTCATTAATCAGCTTACTAGTATCACTCAATGAAAGAACTCTGTTTCCCGATGCATTGAGTATGCATAAAAGCACAGCATGGCTTATTGGGTCAAATAAATGCAACATAGGATGAAAAAGTTGTCTGGGTAGAAAAACGTATTTACTCTGAATTGCATCATAAAACTTGCTGGAAGCCACTTCAAACTGGAATAGTATGCCTTTCTATTGTCAACCTCAATTTAGTAAGGGACAGAAAAGGAAAGCCTGTTTTTCCAAGGTGCTGTGATGGGCCAACTTGTCCTACTCAGCGGGACACCAGCCTCTTTTGAAGCCAAGTCTTTGTAAAGTTAGCTGCATGTGCTTTGGAAATATTTTCCCATTAAATATAGACATGTTTGGGTGCAGATACACTTACTTTTTTGGGGGCAACAAAGAAAAAAAACTGCATAAATCAGCTGATCTACATGAAAAAACTCATCTGCTGCTTTCCTTTTATAGTACAGAAGACAACTAATTTGAAGCCCCCACATGCCTTGTGATGTGCAAAACCAGTTGTATAATTCATTTATACAACACCTGTTTGGGGCTGTACACTTTTATCTGATGCCAACATTTTCAGAGTAAATAAATGATGAAAAAAAAAAATTCTGTGTACTTTATTGCTACATTTTAATAGTCAAATCCACATGCACACACATTTGATGTTGTTGTTTTTAGTAAGAGTCTAACTAAAACAATTTTACCAGCTGTCAAAAGATGATCCTTTTGTTTTCACAAAAACAAAAAGTTCAAACTATTCAGCCAATCAAAGTTTTATAAAAAAAAAAAACACGTCGACTGTTTTGACAACATGAATGCCACAGTAAAATTGAAAAAATTCATCTCTGTTCAATAAGCTCCAGTGGATTTTATGAGCAAATCTGTGCAGAAGTGACTTTTTTATGTGGTTCAAAAACAGATTTTTTTCATTCTTAAATAAATATCTAAAGCGATAATCCGCAAAACCAAAAGAGTATATATTTATATTCAACATACCTCTAGTATTGTAGTGAAATTTGGGGAAATATAACAAACAAATATTGGTTCAATAATTAAAATTTAAAAAAGAGAAATAAACAAAGCTGTTTTTTTTTTTTTTACATATCTACAAATGCACCATTCAAAAATAATCTAATATATTTAAGTTTGTGGATATTTGGGGAATTTTGTTTTGTGCCTTTAAAAGTTATTTGCTTTAGGAGTGCAGAATTTATTTTTAACGAAGAGAGGAACATTATAATTTAAAAATAAATGTTTATGTTTGAATCACACAGAGAAAGAACTAATGTCAAAAGGTGATGTCCTTCAGGTTTTAGAAGCAAAACTTTGAAACTGTTTAAATAGGTTACTGCTAAAATGTCAAATAATTGGTCCATATAAGTGTAATTTACTTATGTATTAGTAAATATGTACCTATGTATTTGTGTATACAAATTTATCTATATATAAATATGTACTTGGTTAAATATTTAGATTTTATGGTTGTGACATATTGGTAAACCTGATGGTACATTTTGTAAATTAAATAATTCTTTTGTGTTTTTTTTTTAGATGAGCCTCGATTAACATACAGTGGTATGAGAAAGTTTGGGCACCCCTGATAATTTTCTTTTTTTTTTTTTTTTTTTTAAACCTTGTCCTGTCCAACAGCTGGGCAAACAGATGAGAGCTGAGGGCCTCTTGTGTTGGACATATTTTACTTTAACAAGAGGGGTTATTAATCTTCAGACAAACCAAAGGTATGTCTGAATAAACCCCTTTTGTAATTGAGGCCAAACTTTATTAATTTCAAACATGTTTGAAAATCTTTGGTGTTGGACCGGACGGAAAAGGAAAGAGGGGAAGAAGAGAGAGGGACGTTAGAGAGAGGGGGGGAAGGAGGGTGATAGTAGGAGGGGAAGGGGGATAAGACCATGAAGCAGCATAAAGCAACAAGTTTACTGGTTGTTAATCACCATGGTAAGGCTCAAATGCAGTACAAAAAGGGCGGAGCCTGTCCACACACACACCCAAATGTCAAACACACCTGCTAGCTGCAAAAAATGTCCATCTGTCGACATGTACACAAAACAGATAGTGCTCACACGCATACTTATGCCTTAAAACCAACTAGTGTGAAACATTTCAGTCATTCAGTCACGCAAACCGCCAGTGCAAAGGTGAGCCAACACCCGTGCTCAGGTGAGTGCTCATGTTCTTCTAAAATGGATGGTGGAATGTGTAAAGAAGGAGGGAGAGTGCCCAGCCATCCCCACCCCAAGACCCCCACCGCAGCAGCAGCGGCAGCCGGAATCCCCCCAACGCCACACGGAAACCGGCAGGGAACAACCGCCGCCCGGGCGACCAAGCCCGCCACCCAGGCCAGGGCCAGCAGGACCGGCGCAAGGCCCCCAGAGCCAGAGGCCAGGGAGGCACGGAGGGAAAGAGAGGGCCGCCCCAGCCCAACCAGGAGAACAGCCCCCCCGCCGCGCCGGGAGAACCCAACGCAGGGCCCCACCGGAGAGGGACGCCCACAGCCCCAGACGAGCACCCCACCACCACCCAGGAGTTCTGGGCATCCCCCCGCCCCAACCCCAGGTACGAGCCAGGACCCCCCAAGGGAGACCCGATCCGCACTCCAGGCAGCCATCCGCCCGGCCCACGGTTAGTCCAGGGAGGAGCAAGGCAGGGGCCCGCCGCCCCCGCCCAGGAGGGGGGAACCCCGGGGAAAAAAAGAGGGCCCACAAGGGGTGTGGTAAATATGGCCCGACCAGGCTCGGCCACAGTTGGAAATTTGGCGGGGCCCAGCGCTCAGGAGCAAGGACCAGAACCCACCCCCCAGGGACACCAACACCCCCAGCTCAGATGTAATGTGAACCCCCCCACCGCGCGGAGAGAGCACCGCCGGGCTCAGGAAGCCGGCACCCCGGGGACACGGCCGCCGTTGCAAAGGGGCCCGTACCCCCCACCAGGGAAGAGGCAGGGGACAGATGGTCCTAGGTCCCACCTTCCTTGCAAAATGTGTGTGCGTGTATGTGTGTTTAAGAGGGTGTGTGTGTGCATGTGCGTGTGTTTATGTTGGGATGTATATATTGAGGGGGGAGGGGTGTGTGTACTAAGGGGGGTGCAGTTAAAATTGGCGGGTAGGGCACTAAGGGGACATCTCCTGATTACTCACAGTGATGTCCCCTCACCCCCCCCACCAAGGGGCCCTAAATGTCTAAGGTGCGGTTAAAATTGGCGGGTAGGGTGCTAGGAGGACATCTGCTGCTTGCTGGCAGTGATGTCCAAGCACCCCCCCTACCAAGGGCCCTACATGTCTAAGGTGCAAATAAAACCGAAAGAGGGGGGGCCCACTCCATACGGCAACCATAGGAGGGGGGGCCACTGCCTAGTAAACCCCCCCCCCCCAAGGCTCATCGCAGGCTAAGCCCCCACCCCCTCACCCTATTATGAGGTTATATGAGGAAGGGGGTAAGTTGGGGACAGCTGGTAGACTGTCCCCCGGTGGTCAAACAGCTGTCCCCGCCCCCCCCCCCCCCCCCCAGCCCAGGGGCCCCACCCCCGGAGGCGCCGACACCCCAGGCCCAGCACCACCCACCCCACACAGAGGGAGAGGAGCCAGAAAGCGCCGCCCCCCCCCCCCCCCCCCCCCCCGGAGCAAGCCCAGGCCCCCACCCCCAAACGCCGGCCCTAGAAGAGCTCTGGTCAGGCCTCGACGGGACCGAGGCAGCCAACCGGCCGGGGAAACCGCCGATGGCCTCAGCGGAGACCCCGACCCGTCAACCCCCCCTGCCCCGTACCAATAGTGGCCCCCCCCCTCCCCCAGAATGCCCCCCCACAGGACAGGGCCGACAAGACCCCCCACCCCACCCCACCCCAGACCCCGCAGCCGAAGCGGATGACACCCAGAGCGCCCGGGGGCCCCAAGAGGGTTGTCCCGTCCCGCCCCAGAGCCAGGGAAGGGCTGATCCCAGCCCCAGGCGTAGATGGGAAGCCCATCCAGCGCCGCTGGGCCCCCTCCCCCGAGCAGCGCCCCCCGCCAACCCCCCCCAGCACAGGCAAAGGGACCACCCCCCCAAGCCAAGCCAGAACACCACCCCACCCCCCCCACCACGCACCCCCACACCCAAGCCCAGAGGACCACGCAGCGCCCCAGCCCGCCCCACCCCGGCGCCGGACCCGACCCCCCGACCAACGGAGACCCCACCACCCCCCGCCAGGCACCGGAGGCCCCGGCCCCCACCCCGGCCCACGGCAGAAGGGCAAGGAGCAGCGACGACCAGGCCCCCCCATCCCCTAAGTCATGGAGTCAGCTACGGGAGACCAGAGAGACCGAATTCTTTCAAAGTTACTTTAACCTTGGGCTGACATTTTTTCCAAGCTGATCTGATCAAGCAGCAGATTTCTGTGTTGACTTATATTTATATTTTTCTTGCTTTTCCAATTTATTAAAATAGTTTTTTTAGCAATGCAAAGAGTTATGAAAATGATAGAGCCTAATCCTCCTTCTACATCGATGGCACTCATGTCACCAAGCACACAAAGTGACGGTGAAGCTGTGATTGAAACCTTAAGCCAGACTGATAAATCGGCACATACCTGCTGCCAGAGAGCCTGGACAGGCGTGCAGAACCACAGTGCATGCATGTAATTGTCGGGTAGATTACTGTCACAGTGCTGACAAATGTCTGAGTTGCTGAGACCCATCTTGAACATCCTCTGTCCAGTGTAGTAAATTCTGTGAAGGGTTTTAAAATGGATTAGCTGCAGATTTGGACTTTTTGTCAGTTTAAAGGTGTTTAGACAAAGTTCTGACCAAAAGCTTTCATCTGTGCTGATGCTCAAATCCGCATCCCATTTTGTTGTCGGAAGTGAAATGTTATTATCTAAATTACATAAAAGTTTGTATATTTTGGAGAGAGTTTTATTCATTGAGAAATTGATCAGAGTGGTAACTACATCTGGTAGCTTTAAATCGTTGTCTCTGTATTTAAATTTTTTAGTAATACTTGATTTAAGTTGCTGATATTCCAAGAAGTTATTTATTCCATGTTTGTCTTGAAGTTCCTGGGGAGTTATGAATCTTCTATCAATAATTATATGCTCTAGATGTTTTATGCCCCCTGCTTGCCAAGCTGGGAAGTGGATAATTTTTTTGTTTATGAGGATGTCTGGGTTGTTCCAGATGGGTGTCATTTTGCACGGTTGAATTGATGATTTTGATATTTTGAGAAATTCCCACCAGGCTGTTAAAGTGGCGTTTATATTAATACTTTTGAAACAATCCTGTTTTTTAACTGTTTGGCTAATAAATGGAAGATCTGACAGGTTGATCTTTCCACATAACGCCTGTTCCAAGTCTAACCATGAGTTGGTTTCTGGATTATTTTTTAACCATTTTAAGATGTATTGTAATCTATTTGCAAGAAAGTATTTGTGGAAATTAGGTAATTCTAATCCTCCACATCTTTTTGCAGATTTTAAAGTTTTTAGACTAATTCTTGCAGGTTTATTGTTCCATAAAAAGCTTGATATGGATGAGTCTAATGTTTTGAACCATTTTAGTGGCGGTTGTGTGGGAATCATTGAAAAGAGATAATTAACTTTGGGTAAGATTTTCATTTTTACCGTGGCTACCTTGCCCATAAGGGACAGAGGCAGGTTGGTCCAGCGTGTTAGATCGTCCTGTATGTTTTTCAGTAATGGGGTGTAGTTTAGCTGCACCAGTTCTGATAGTTTGGGGGAAAAATTGATACCTAGATATTTGATATTTCCTGATTTAACTGGTATTGTGAGTCTTTGCTCCGCATTATTGTTCAGTGGTAATAAAACAGACTTATTCCAATTAATGGAATAGTCTGATATAGAGGAGAATTAATTAATGATTGTTGCCGTTTCATTTACAGAATGTAAATTACTTAAAAACAGTAATATGTCATCTGCATAGAGACTAATTTTATGATGGCTGTGTTTGGTTTTAATTCCTTTAATGCTCTCATTCTGTCTTATTGCTGCAGCTAGAGGCTCAATAAATATAGCAAAAAGAGAAGGAGAGAGTGGGCAACCCTGTCTGGTTCCTCTTCCAAGAAAAAACCTGTTGGAAGTCTGTTTATTAGTTCTAACTGATGCATTGGGGTTGTGATATAATATTTTGATCCATTTGATGAATGCTTCTCCAAAACCAAACTTATGGAGGGTGGCAATAAGGAACTTCCAGTTTACTCTGTCAAAAGCTTTTTCAGCGTCCAGTGATAGTATGGTCATTTCCTGGTTGTTAATGGTGGCAAAGTCTATTATATTAACAAGTCTTCGGAGATTGTCATCCGAGTGTCTGCCTTTGATAAATCCAGTTTGGTCGAAGTCAATTATGTGAGGAGTGATTTTTTCTATTCTTTGTGCTAGTGCTTTGCAGATAATTTTTACGTCTGCATTGATTAGAGAAATAGGGCGATAGCTTGAAGGACTATTGGGATCTTTGTCTGGTTTTAGAAGAAGAATTATGTTGGCTGAGTTCATGTTAGGTGGCATTGATTGGCTTTCATTGATAGATGTGACCGTTTCATAAAACGTTGGTGCCAGCTGTTCCCAGAATTCTTTATAAAACTCAGCAGGAAAGCCGTCAGGCCCTGGTGCTTTACCATTAGGCATAAGTAACAGAGCTTCATGAAGTTCAGACAACGAGAACGGAGAGTCTAAGTTTGTTATTTGATCCTCATTTAACCTGGGTAGGTTTACATTATCAAGAAATGAGTCAATACTTTGCTCTGACGGATTTATCTGTGGTGTGTACAAGTTTTTATAAAAGTTTTCAAATGCGTTATTAATTTTGACCGGGTCATGAGTGATATTTCCTGTTTGGTCCGTAATAGAGGTGATTGATGATTTTTCTCTATTAATTTTAAGCTGATTAGCCAGAAATTTGCCAGATTTATTAGAGTTTTCAAATCTTTCAAGTCGTAGCCTTTGTATTTGAAATTGTGTTTGTTTATTAATGATGTCATTTAGCTGCAGCTTTAAATTTTTCAGATCTCCCAGAATGTGTTCCTGTGCAGAGGCAGCATAAGCAGTCTCCAGGGTTTTGATTTTATTTTCTAATTCTAATAAATCTGCTTTCTCTTTGCGTTTTTTGTGCGTTGAATAAGAAATGATTTTCCCTCTCATGACTGCCTTTGCTGTTTCCCACAGAATGCGCGGTGAGATGTCTGGTGTATTGTTGAATTCTAGGAAGGTTGCCCATTCTTTTTTAAAGAATTCAAGAAATTCCTGGTCTTTTAACAGAGACGTATTAAACCTCCAGGTTGTACCTGAGGGTGTCGATATTTCCCTAGAAATATTTACAGAGACTGGTGCATGATCACTGATAATAATCGGATGAATGTTGGAACTTTTAATTTCTTTTAAAAGAGAGTTACTGATTAATAAATAGTCTAAACGGGAGTGTGAGCGGTGAACTGGAGAAAAAAAGGTGAACCCTTTAGTGCTTGGATGACATGAGCGCCACGTGTCGCAAAGACCCAGATCATTCATCTACTGCTTTAGAATACTTGCAGACCTCCATGTGCCCCTGATAATTTTCAAGATTTTTCTTCATAAATCATTGGTTGTTTGGATCATCAATTTCAGTTAGATATATCATATAGCAGATGAACACAGTGATATTTAAGAAGTAAAATGAAGTTTATTAGATTTAAAGAAACTGTTCAATAATTACTTAAACAAAAATAGGCAGGTGCGTAAATTTGGGCACCCCAACAGAAACATGCCATCAGTATTTAGTAGATCCTCCTTTTGCAGAAATTACAGCCTCCAATTGCTTCCTATAGCTTCCAATAAGGGCCTGGATTCTGGTTGAAGGTATTTTGGACCATTCCTCTTTGCAAAACATCTCCAGTTCAGTCAGATTTAATGGCTTCCGAGTATGGACCGCCCGCTTTAAAATAATATTAAGGCCTGGGGACTGAGATGGCCATTCCAGAACATTGTACTTGTTCCTCTGCATGAATGCCTTTGTAGAATTAGAGCAGTGTTTAGGGTCATTGTCTTGTCAAAGTATCCAGCCCTGGCGAAACTTCAACTTTGTCACTGATTCTTGAACATTGTTTGTAAGAAGCTGCTGATACTGACTGGAATCCATGTGACCTTCAACTTTGACCAGATTTCCAGTACCTGCACTGGCCACACAGCCCCACAGCATGATGGAACCGCCACCAAATTTTATTGTTGGTAGTAAGTGTTTGTCTTGGAATGCTGTGTTCTTTGTTCGCCAAGCATACCGCCCCTTGTTACCATGTTGTAGGTCTTTGGAGCTGGTCTGTGGGTTGAGTTTGATTGTTCTCACCATCCTTCGCCTCTGCCAATCTGAGATTTTTCTGGGCCGGCCACTCCGGGTCTTTGCTTGAACTGTGCCTGTGGTCTTCCATTTTCTCACTATATTTCTCACAGTGTAAATTGACAGCTGAAATCTCTTAGCAAGCTTTTTGTACCCTTCACCTATGATGTTGAAGAATCTATGTTTTAGGGGTCATCTGACAGCTGTTTTGAGGTTCCCATGTTGACATTCTTCAGAGAAGATGCAAAGAGGAGAAAAACTTGCTCTTGGCCACCTTAAATACCTCTTCTCAAGATTTTCACATGTGTATGTAGGTCAAGGGTCAATGAGCTTGTAAAATAAATTTTGTGTTCCAATAATTATTGCTAAAGGTAGTCAAATCAATAAAACAACAGGGGTGCCCAAAGTTACGCAGCCGCCTATTTTTGTTTAAGTAATTATTGGACAGTTTCTTTAAATCTAATAAACTTCATTTTACTTCTTAAATATCACTGTGTTCATCTGCTATATGATATATCTAACTGAAATTGATGATCCAAACAACCAATGATTTATGAAGAAAAATCTTGAAAATTATCAGGGGTGCCCAAACTTTCTCTTACCACTGTAACGCTTCAGCCCAGTCATTTTTGGTTAATGCTGATTATTGTTCAAAACTAGTTAAAATGTTAGATTTAATGAAGCAAATAAACTCTTCATCCATCCATCCATCCATCCATCCATCCATCCATCCATCGTTGACCTGATGCATCTCTTTGGCGTCAGCCTAATCTGGCTGTTGTTGGGCAAAGGTGGGGTTCACCCTGGAAAGTTCACCAGTCTGTCGCAGACAAATTAACTCCAAACTCAATTATAGATAAAAGATCCACATCTGAGGATTGTTTTACTTCTCCTTGACAATGTGACGTAGCTGAGCACTGCATGCAGTCATAAATAAGACGATGACCATTTAAATACATACAAGATCTAGGCAGCCTGTTCTGAATCCTGCAGCTGTCATCAGGAGACACGCTTCACATGATATTATCTGGCAGCTTCCTTGCAGACAAAACGCTCGGCGAACGCGACACCACCCGATGCACTGAGCTCCTTTCAGTATGAATGCAGAAGTCCTTGCAAAGCCTTGCATTGATTGAAGTTTGAAGACCGCTGTCTAAGATTTATGCACTACATGCACAATTTATCACCAAGTGTGAAACGTGCAGAGGATAAGGTCATTTTGAAAAGTAACGGATACAGTATGCGGGGACATGTGAGCAACTTAACAAAGGAAGTGTTGTGTGTCTGAGGCTGTGGCCAGCAGAGGTCGGCTTGTGTTTCAGAGTCAAAAATGTCATGCAGCCGTCAGCTGTCCCCTTCTTCTCTGCCACAGAATTGGATTTCTCTCTTCAAAGCTCTCACTCTTTGATGTGACACGTCGGCTGTGAGAGTCAGTCATTAGGTGGTAGAACGAATAGAAACCATCGGATGATGCAGGTCTTAAAGGTCTTGGCGGCTTCTTTGTGGCTTTGCTAGACTTCACGCGTAGTTAAGGCCTAAATCAAAGGAAACAGCCTTCACTCTTAAACTATCGGCACTATCTGAATAACTACAGCTGGCTTAAGGAAGGGCTTAATTAATTGATCTGTTTCTCCTTTTTAATGAGCTGGAGTGTTGAGCCACTTTAAAGTATCTGGTTAAAACAAGATAATATTTTGCAAGAGAAAGAAGCTTGACTTTTCTTTTTAATGAGTCTAAAGGGTTGGGATCCCTGCTTCAGTGAATGTTGTTTATGGAAACAAATGTTTGATGGAAGGAGACTGCTGTAACGATAAAGAAGCTTTAGTAGGTTGATAGAGCGTGGGATCTTGAGTGACTTCAAAGACACCAGTTCTATCAGTGCCGTCCATATTGTGTGGAAGCAGCCCACGACGGGGTGGTAATCAGGCCGCTTTGTGCTGTATCTCTTTGGGTTTGTGGGTAATCATGGTGGGCCAGTGGGCTGGTGAGTAAGCCTTGTGTGGTTCTCTGTCCTTGGGCTATTAGATCAATGTGGGTGGAGAGTTCTGCAGAGCTGGAGAAATAATCAATGCAACAAGGCAAAAAGCAAATAATTACAGGAAACCTCTGAATATCTGAGAAAACAAAAATATCAGCAAATAAATCCATTCTGCTGCTGCTGCCCCACAAAGTTATCTCTCTAATATTACTGAGGGATTGAAAACCGTCACCTCGCAGCGACTTTTATGGGAAAAAGGAAAACCTATTGACTTGTTGGGACTGCAATAGCTAAAGCACATGATTCACAAAATTGTCCAGATTTCAAACCATGCAAGAATGATGTGCACCCTCTAAACGATGTCATTGTCAGCCTGAAAGAGACCAATCAGTTCAGGAGTGAAAGATTTTACTATAGAATAAAATTGAGCATTCAGAGCACTTGATGTGTTACGGCTCTAAGGCAACATGTGGAGTCAAATCCTGCCTGCAGGACATTTTCCAGGCAGAAGAGAGCCTCTCATGACCACACAAGCCCTAAATTCCATCCATCCATCCATCCATCCATCCATCCATCATCCATCATCCATCCATCCATCCATCCATCCATCCATCCATCCATCCATCCATCCATCCATCCATCCATCCATCCATCCATCCATCCATCCATCCATCCTCTATTCTCACTCTTTCTTGTGCAGGGTCACAAAGGTTGCTGGAACCTCCAAATTTTAAATTATGTCTTGTTATTCTTCACGTCTGTTTATTCTGCCATGGTATTTCAGTTGCTGATGTCTTTCTTAAAACCGAGGTATTATAGAAATCTTTTAGTTCTATATTGTGATACAAAACAAATATTTTTAACAAATTGGTAGGTAAAAGGGATCACTTTAGCAGAAACACTGAGCTTTGGGCTGAAAATGCATCTCCTCCTGTTGTTTGGAGCGTGAACGCCGTCATTTATTTTGATTGTAAAGAAAATCTCATACAAATAAGACAAGACGTAAAAGGACTGATCTGGATTTCACTGCAGCATCCAACTGTGTGGTTGTTCTGTGGCACCACACTCCCAGACATACAGTCAGAACATTTGCAATAAACTATAAACAGCCTTAGCCATACAAACTCACCCCCCCCCCCCTTTATGATGAACTGCATGTTGACTCACCTCTACAAACTTTGCATAAATGATTAGGTAGTGATGCTATCTTTGATACATGCAACATAACAGAGACCTCTGTTACATTTGAGCTAAAGCATTCCAGTGTGGAGAGGGTCTGGACTTTGGTGCTTGCACTCTTTCAGAGTTGTGCTTATAGACATCACTGTCCTGTTGCCTGATCTCATTTTCAGCAAAGCTTCAGCCGTGAGCCCGCCTCTTGTCTGACTCTTGAATAACAGCTTCTCTAAGACCGGGCTGGTGTCTTTTTCTTCTTGGGCTTTGTGCTATGAAATACAAAACGCCAAAGGTGTTATGTTCACCTTATAATGACGTCTTTATTTCTAACATTGCTAAGGTCCTCACTGGCGAAATTACACAGCACTTCCTTTGTAAGGATACAAAGACGTTAATTCAGGGTTTCAATCACAAACTTCACTGCTAGTCGGAAGAATTTTCTTTCTCATGACCCACATTGTCTTGACAAGACTGTAGCCATTATAATCTTTTCGAAAAAGCATTTTATAAATCAGCTTTTTTTTTGTTTTATTTAGCGATAAATCATAGATGCATAAATGCATACATTTCCATTTTGTTATGTGTATTTTTATTCAAAAATATAATTCTCAGGACAAAACAAAGCATCTCTATTGTTCTCAGATGAGCGGTGAACCTTAAACTAAAATCCTATACAGCACGAAATACACAATACATTCAATAGAAAGAAATGTAAAGGTAATTGAGTAATAAAAAGTCATAAATACCATAAAAATAATCAAACTCCATAAAAATAATCTAACTTACCATAAACAGAGTAAAAAGAATAGAAGTATAAGAGCAATAAAATAACTTAAGATATATTTTCTATTTCTGGCATTTTCTGTTTGTTGGAATAGTTTTTTTTTTTAACTGAATGTATGAAATAAATATAATGGCATATTACATTTATATAATGTGATACCACACTGACATGTCATACTGAAGCACAAATTACTCAGAGTCCCTGCATTACAATGTTCCGTTAACGTGTAAATGTTTCATTTTGCTCTGCAGTATTAACATGGATTTTATAGCTGAGATGAGATGCGATGCGATAAAACAGGCTAAATATTAAGTGGTTTATACATTTACATCTCCTCAGTGTTGACATTACTAGAGTCAGTGTCGTTGAGGTCAAAAGGAAAGCAAATAATCCGTTTTTGTGTTTGTAACATTAATGGATGCCATGAAAATCTTGCAACATGTTTGACTGAATCAAGTATTCTTCAAAAAGTGTTCGTTATCACCGTGAATCTTAAAAGAACTTGGGAATGAATGCTAGTGTGTGCAGATGTGAACTCTGGCTTGGTTCATCAATGAGGTCGGTGCGGATAAGAGCAGGATTACTCTCAGGTCCTCCTGCAAGGCTCCAAGCAGTGGGAGGCTGACCCTGATAAATCACAGGCTGTGAGGAACTGTGTGGCCGTATTTCGTAGAGACAAGCTCATGGCGAGGGGTTCAATTTATGTGGGAAGACTGCTCCAGTTCGGAGTGTGAGATGGAAGCCAAGCAGGCGGACCACGCTTGCGGCCGGTCTCAGCAGAGCGGCGGCGACAAACGAGCCAGACGCCTCTCATGTGACAGGGTTGATCTCGACAGTACTCTGGCAGCTGATGTGTCACGTTTTAGCCCGGTAAAAATCAAAGACAGGGCCACAAATGCAAAAAACAAGCTGTGGGTGGAGGCGCTCAGAATGGGTTGAGGGGGAATTTAAAATAATGCTGAACTACGGCCTGTCTAAGATGACTTTTCCATCATCGTAGGAGTGAAATCACTGCACGGATAACACAAAATAAGAGCCCGTCGGTATTGGAGAGTCCTGTCATTTTCTATCAACTGCATTCCAACCCACTCAGCTGTGAGTGCCTGAATTCATTTGATACAGTTTCTGCTGAACACGATTGTCCTAATTTTGTTGTTAGAAAAAAAAGGTGTTATTTCCCAAGACGAGATGCCTGTGCGAAACCCAGATTATCATATAAATCAGACCCTCATCCGCACTCCTTAACATTTTAATATAAATACAGTTGATGTTTCTCTGTGACAGAAATCATTTTCTTTTTTAATAATCATCCTTCTCTTGTTGACAATGCTGCTGAGCAGAAGTTATTGCAGCCTCCATGAATACTGTGGCGTTTTAATTCAGTAATATACGAGTTAAATGTTAGAAAACGACACACAATGGAAATGTTCTGCTAATTTCCAAACTTCATCCTCACCACCTTGTAGAAGTACATAATCATACGGCTTGTCAAGATGGGTTCACTGATGATTGGAATTCTAGGAAAATAATATGGTTGTTCTATATTGGATTTGATCAAAAAGTCAATACCAAGAAAACAATATTTTCACAGCTGAGTTGACACACGCTGAAGAAGAAGTCAGAAGCTTTCATTTCAAACTGGCCTCTGAGCTTGTGGTTAAGAGAGTCAATATTTCGCTCCCACATCACATGACTCTTCTGGAATGCAGTCAGTTTTTCTTTGCATGACATGATGGAGGTCTGAGAGGTGATTTCTGCTGATGAGTGCTGCAGATTGGCGGCTACAAAAAGTGGATCAAATTATCGGATCAAAGAAAGCTGATTTTCTCATCTTGCTTTTATGTAGCTGCAGCAAACATGCAGATGTTTTACATCTTTTTGCAGAAAATAGAAAAGTTGTCCTCCACCACAAAGCCAAATTCCTCCAGGGGAAAACAATAGCCTTCATATCTTCAAACATATGCAAGTGTGCAAGCTTTGCTGAAATGTTTTCTGCTGTGCTGCACTGTGCATAGGGATGCACTTTGCATATCTATTACTCGCTTTCTCTGTGAACAACCAACCTTGTGCAACTCGTTTAAAATCTGCTTTATTTTTCTTTTGAAATCAATATTCAGCTCGTTGCCATTGTTAGTCTGCCAACAACAGCTTGCCTTCAGGCACCTAAATCGTCAGGCTTTTGTATGAGGAAGACCTTCACTAATGCTTGCGTTACTTAGCTTACATAAGAAACAATAGGAAACTACTTGAATCCATGTTTATTTTCATGTCTTTTTGATGGTTAACCTTTTGACCTCTTGGCAAGTTTTTATGGGGCAGTTAGGATTGGTCTTGGGGTGACCAAACAAACCCCTTATCCTTCCGCAATTATCACTGGAATGATAAAAAAAAATACTGTTTTTCTTACCTGTCAGGCGTCAGCATAAACCAATAGTTGATGGCAGCAGCACATACAAAGAAATGAGAGGAGACAACAAAGGAACAAGTTAGCATTCTGGGACACTTGTTTTCACTTTTTAACTCATTCAGTGATCATTGGATTTTTTGCACACAAGGTGACCTCCATTGTTAATCTTCTACATGTGAGCTATAAAACAGTCAGAAGCAGCAGTGTGTCAGTGAGCGAAACAGATGTTGTGAGGTGATGTTACTGTGACGGATCTGGTTTCCACGGAAACTCATAAAAAAACGGGAGCTTATTGCAGAAAGGTGAGATGTGTCGTTTGTAATTGCAGGAGGTGCTGCCTCTTGTAAAATGAATGAAGCATTAAGTTTGAAGCTGAAAATGTGAACATTTAATTCTAAACAGATTTAGATTCCTGACGGATACATTTTGCTAACAGTGCAACATGAGAATCCAAGCAGGGCTGAGAAAGACGATGCGTCTTTTACAATTTTATGTGAACAATGCAGAGAAATGACAGTTGAGAACTGCAGCAAGGACCTGCCAAAAGTGTTGCAGAATTACATGCAGAGCTGCATATTGAGTTTTCTTTTCACTTGTGTAAAAGTCCATATGTTTGCCCATGCATGAGTGCTTTTTCTGTCTCCGGCTCTCTGTGTTTGCTAATGCGTGCAGCTGAGAAAGACAAGTCAGAGACGAACAGGAAAAATGCATTAAAATCACTGTAGACAGAAAATTGCGATCTGCACAGGGATCTTGGTGTAAGCCCGGACACGGCTGAGGGCGAGGGGCAACTCAACTCGCTCGACATGAAACAGAGAAATCTCAAGAGCCTATTCAAAAGGATTTCAAGATATTCCTTACAGACCCTTTTCTTCCCTGACACCAATTCCTAAACTTGCTACCAACTACCTTATTAATGCAGGAGCCATATCCTGCAGTCTTCTCTCAGCTTCTGTCTCCTTGCTTTTGGCCACAGCCATTAGCCCTGGGGCCGCACTGAGGACTGCCCTTGGCCGTTGGCTCTTGCAGCCTCCTGCAGTACACAGTTTGTTTTTATGGCCATGCCTAAGGCATTACAGATCACAATCAATGCGGAAAACGTGACTTTTTAAATCAAAGACAGAGAAAGAAAACGCATACTAAAATCCTCCAAAAGAGTGAATTAAAAAAAGGAGACTGTTTTCCACATCTTTTTGTATCATAAACCTATTTGATGTTCACACGTGTGTTCCTGCTTCATCATAAATTGCTGTTGATTCAATTAAATCTGTGCAGGTGCTGAATAAAACATGAGGGGAATTATATCTTATTGAATTAAGAGTCCGTCTCCACACATCATGCACACCTTTTTCTAAACACATATTCCAAAAGGGGTGGACAGTTCTGAGGTGAACCATGACTTAGAAGTGTAACAGGGAACATTTCAGGTTAGTGGTGAAGAAAAGGTGAAATTCTTTCAATCGAGTGGGTTGTTTCATGCTGTGACATGCTGTTTTGTGCGCTGGTTTGGTAATGTGGCTGAAAGCATTCATTTTGTGTTAAAAAGTTTTACTTAAATCACTGGTTCCCAACTCCCGGGCTATGGGGCAATTGGTACCAGGCCATAGAGGAAAAAAAAAAAATCAATTTTATTTATAATGTGATTCTGAACGAAATTTTATTTTGGATCATATCCGGTTCATTCTTGACAGATATCAAGTTGCTTGATCACATATCAAAAAAGCTACCCGGTATTTTAGGAAAATTGAAACCCCCAAGCTACTAAAGTTGACAAAAGAAAAAGGCATTTGGAAAGTTTCTGTTGGTGGAAAGGAGCCAATGAGAAAAAACAAGAAGAGTCTTCAACTTCAAAATAAAAGAAAGCTGCATTTAACAAACAAAAACAGGAGTCTTGATTTCAAATATGGATTTATTCAAACAGTTGTTCTCACAGACCATAATAAGGTAAAATATTTAGCAACCGGCTGTCTAATGTTATGTGGATGCTGCTGTTAAAGTTGCGCAAACGGTGGATTCACGTTTATTATATTCAGGAATACCAGTTTTAGAGACAGTATTTTTTCTGATTTTTTTGCTTTAACTTTGACAGTTATGGGTTATGGGCATTTTTCACATTTGATTGGTTCCCACACGAAATCTAGTTTACAAATAAAGTTTAAAGCAGCTGCAGACATTTTACAGAGGCTGATAATATCTAAACGTTAAGGGAAACAGGAAGCTAAAAAAAAAAAAAGGGATGCTCACTTCAGTTTTGTACAAGTCCGTCTGTGAAAATATTGTCTGTCATTAGGTCAGGCACAACTGACTCAATTATCTCAATTATTTCATTTTTAAAACGGACATTGACATAGATATGGATCTTATGTTTTCATTACAAGAACGTTGCCTGAAACCCCAGGAAGCAGTGCAGGCTCTAATGCAGGTGTTATCAGAAAAGGCTGATACAGTGCAGCAGTGCACTGATATGCAAACCTGCACTGCAGTATGGCGATCATGCTACAATGAGACGTTTGGAATGAAGATATCCATCATTCATACCTGCATGACAGCCAGCATTTTTGATTTAGACTAATGTGTTTAGGCTTTGCAAGAGATTTTTTTTCTGTTTATTTCACTGAAACCTCGAAAGGAAATTACAGTTGCTATCCATCTAACTGTCATGCAGGTTCTGACACGTCTGTGTGGCTCCCCGAGTAAATCTGTAGAGGAAATAAACTCTGCTTATTATTTCTCGCAGGAAGTGCAGGTAACTGCTGGCAATTATTAAGAGCCAATATTTGCAATTTAAGCTAAGAACAATTAGTCTGACTCTTTTAGTTTGGTGAGAAGAATATAAAATTGGCTGAGGGAGGGAATGAGTCCCTTTGATAAAACTCCAGACAGGACAAACCTGTGGCCGCAATTTACGTTAAAAAAAGGCCTACAACTCTGCAGACTTTTTGACTCTTTGCAACACTAAATCCTCAGGTGTACCTGATGACATCTGGAGAATTTCAACATTTGAATATAATTAGACCCAACTGTGAGCCAGGCTGCACGCTGTTCGTGGTCAGAAATTTAAATTCAATGCAAATCAATTTAGCTTCTTCATGAAATCCCACGTTACAATCGAGGTCATCTTCACTGAAACAAAAAAGGCAAAAAAACAGCGAAATAATATTATTATTACTATCATTTATATTAAAGTCATTCCATAAAATTATTATATTCCAGTTCAGTGCAGATCATCACATAACACTGATTTAAACTAAATCATAAAACTGTTCAAAAAATCAAATCAAAGGGTTTGTCTGTGTATTCCGCATACCAAGGAAGCAAAGGTGAACTCCCCCTAAAAGAGGCCAAATGTGTCCTACTTTTAAATTTCTACAACCCCCCAGCACTATTTAAAAACTGTACACGGTTTCTTGATTGTGATTGGCTAAATTATTTTACAAGCCAGTGTAAACCTATGGCAACACTGTTTCAGGACCCTCTTTCTAGCCCGTTTCTAAAATATTGAGTGTAAAAAAAATGAACAGATATGTTTCTCTGATCAGAACCTCAGAGGTTTGTATTTCTGAATAATTTTTTTTTGTTATTTTCTAGATCAGGGGTGTCAAACTCATTTTGGTTCGGGGGCCACATTCAACCCGTCTGATCTCAAGTGGGCTGGACCAGTAGCGTAAAGGCAAAATAAAGCTTTATTCTTGTTTCTTTACCCAATTGGAAAACATGCCTCAACTAACATGGTAGCCTAATCATTTCTAATTACACATTTATTCACAGAGGCCAATGGATCTTAAATAAAATTAATTTCACTTTAAAAAATATTGGTTTATTCAATTTTATACAGCCTGAATATTCAGAATATTCTGAATATCAGAAATTCTCCTCTGAGTTTAGGGCGAGACTGTTGACAGGGAGTAAGCCCACCCCTATTTCCCATCATCTCTTTGTATATACACTCTCCCGCAAGCTTACAGCCCCTCAAACCCTCAACCTAACGTTATTGGTGCAACAAATTTGGCGAGCAACATCTGAGCTATCCAGCCATATAGTTTCGAGTCTGATACCAACTCGGACGAGGAAAACAAAGACGTACATGGATCTATTTGTCTGCAAGTGGATGCATCAGAATGGAGATAAGCAGGGAGCTTGTGGCCTGCTGATCGTAGTTTGTACATAACAACTTCAAGCTTTTTTCTTCTTCTCCTGATACACCATGATTTGCACAGAATTACTTAGAAATGAAATTTTTGTCTAAATTTTCCTTATATATGCCCTCTGTCACAAGAAAAATTATGTTAAAAATACCAAAACCTGGAATTCCATTGGAGTGGGTTTTTAAATCCCGGATCTGACAGTTTACACAGGCATTTCCAACGTGTATCTTTTCACCAAGCAGTAATCTGTTTAAACTTTTCGGTTCACAAATAAGCATGAGTCATATTTCTTTGGAGTACGATAATGACTTTCAGTTGAGTGATTTTTTTCTTTTTTTTTTGTTGTCATCCAACTGTAACTATAGGAAAACCGTTAAACTACAAAGAGCAGAAGTGCAGCTCATTATGTGACTGTTGCTATGCTTCAGATCAGTCAGCAAAAATAATTAGGTGTAATATTGCCCAGAGTTGTATGTTGCGAGAGACTGGAGCTGTGCAGTTGGTATCGATTGCGCTCACATTGTGTGGGGAAATGTAATAAACATAATTATGCTTTTTGCTTCTTTTTGATTTGAAGGCACACAGTGCGACTGAACGTGTCGCCTGCGCACACTCAACCAGAACGCATTGCCAATTACCACAAATCATAGTCAGCTGGTTTTCTATCTTCTTTATTAGGATTCAAAAGTTTTCCTCGCTTTGCATCGTTCAGCACGACCCTTTCCAAACTTCCCTCTGATGTTAAGCTCATTAGAATATAAATTGATTTACGATTACTACCTGCTACTTTGAATCTGGACCAACATATGATTTGGCCAGAGCCACATTTTTAAAGTAGTTTAGTTTGTCATCCGCATGTATGTATCTGTAGTACATTAATGCCATATATTCATCTTTACCCCCAATAAAAGTCCTTAGCAGAAATGAATCATTTTTTAGTTGAATTTAGTTTATTTTAAAGGGCCACTCCACAACCAAGGTTGTCTCACAGTGCTACACAAAAAACAAAAAAACAACTATATTTGATTTGTCTGTGCTAAAAATGAAATTTTGAAATTCTATCCTCAATTAGGTTTCTGAATACAAGCTGCCTGCTGAACCACTGTGGCCTAAGGGGCACTCTGGCTGGCAGAGCATTATGTGGTGGAGAGTTACACAGCTCATGTGAAAGGGCTGCACATTTATCATTTAGAGCGGAGCAGAAATCGAGTTAGATAACAAAAGGTTGTGCAGATGATACGCTTTCCTCAGTGCAAAATATCTCTGACGTCTCACCTGTCAAACCAGACTTTGTGGTGGCAAATCAAAAGATGTTCAATCTCCTGCTTCTGATAAAAAAAGATTTGAGGTGAGACACTGATTGGATGGTTGGGTGTTCTAACACACACTCTGCTTTTAATGAGGAAATAAGGGTGAACATCTCTTTAGTGCTTACACCAACCACTTGTATTTAAGATACACAAAAAATGGGGACACATCCAGAATAAACCTTTCGGTTCTCATCAGCTTCAGTGGATTCCCAAAAAAGACCCAATTGTCATGAACTAGAAGCTTAATGATAAGATTTTCCAAAAAGGTTATACAGAATAATAAGAACTCTGGATGGATGAGTGTTTAGAGCAAGGCCACTTTAGTTCAGGCACCAGCTGAGAACTAGACACCTTCTATTTTTTTTTAACTTTTTAACACCAAAGCCTTAGCTCCAGTGTTTACATTATTTCCACTATCATAATTCTTTAACCATTTATGCAATTACCGCAATTCCACCAGAGAAAAGCAAAATGGAGAAAAGAATCCTGGCACTGATATTCAACATTTTACTGTAATGAAATGCTTATTAGCTGGTTCACGCTGATCGTATAAACGATCAAAGAGTTACGACAGGTCAAAGAATTGGTCTTATTTAGTTGTCGCCTGCGACTTCTCCGGTGTTAAAGGGATAAAGATACTATCAATTCAAAAACAATGATAAATTGTTAATATGATTAATATATATATATATATATATATATATATATATATATATATATATATATATATATATATATATATAAGGAACACTTCAGATCATATTTTACTAGCAAAAAACATCCCAGAGGCCATCTGGCAACAAAATATTTTTAGACTCCTTTAAACAAAGCTTATGTCCACCTCTCTACTTAACTCTGTAAAGAGAAAAACAAAGTGCGATTTGAAGGGTTAAACTCAGTTTAAAAAGTAGAAAAAAAGGTCAGGATGAAATTATTTTTTTTTTTGTTTTTGTCCAAACATGGGACCTTTCACTAAGAAATGCAACGATAAAGTCAGGTATCAAAAGAAAATACTCTCAATGCGGTGAAAGGAGGTCATTTGTATCAAAAAAGTATTTTGTATCCAGTCTCATTTTAGGTAAACAAAATGAAAACATTGTAAAAGATTTTATAAAACAAATATTTAGGATTATTTATTATTTTTGACAGGATATAAAGTAGAAAAAGGAAGAAATAGACTTTAAAATAAAATTGAAAATAAATCAAACAAGCTGAAACCTGAAGGTGTCTTTTTTTTCTTTTACTGGCGTTTCAGTTTCCCGGTAAGAAAACTTTTCATTTGGCAATGAAAGAGAAGTATAATGGAATGTGAGGGCGCTTTGTGTTTTTAAGGCCTTCATTCAGTCTTCCTGCCGATATTGAGGTTCACAGCTATACTGAGGTGATGTTTAGGTTAATTCTTAAAGCTTCTGTTTCTCCATGGAAACACATCTGAGTCAATCATGAATCTGTTGATCAGTGAAAATCCAGTCCAGAAGAAGTTAGAGAAAATGACCAAAGGTACAAAAAGTGCAAAAAGCCTGCAGGTTGAAGTAATTTTGCCTTACATGTGAGCTCAGACTATTAGAAATATCCAATTTATCTTGAAAATAATGGTGGAGCTCATTAAATATAGGCAAAAAATAAATAAATAGGCAAGACCATAATTTCAGTTATTTGAAGGACAAAGACAGGCATGTCCAAAGTCCGTCCCGTGGCCAAATGCAGCCTGCATTCAAATTTCTACTGGCGCACAGGTTCCTGTAATACAATTAATAATATGAGGGCCCCCAGCACTTTATAAGAAGTGTGTGTACAATTTCCTGACTGTGATTGGCTACATTTTGTTGTAAGATATATAAGCTACTTAGTCAGGAGAGGCAGAACATTTATTTTTGTAATATGAGCTAGTTAAGAGCCTTTACAAAAATAAATGATCTGCACATTTTGGTGGAGCTTCTGCTTTTGAGAAACCATGCAACAGTGTATGATGTGAACAATCTTGTTGGTAAATTATTTTACTTTTAAATTTGACGGTATCTAAGCTGTATCAGGTTAATATGAATAACTTCAGAACATATATAGATTATTATTGTATTTCTACAAAAATATTTCTGGTGTTTAAACCGTATACCGATAAATTCAAAATCGAAATGCATTGTATACAAAAAAAAAAAAAAATGCAATTGATCCAAGCTCTGGTGAATCAAATCAAATCGATTCTGGAAACCTTTGGTGATAACCAGCCATAGTGAATAATAGGTCAAATTTAATATGAACCCAAAATTATTGCTGGTAAATAGTTCATGTCCATTTAATGTTATTATAAGGGTACAAATGGTAAAGGGAGTATACTTGTATAGCGCTTTTCTATTTTCCTCGAAGGCCCAAAGTGCTTTTCACACACAAATCCCATCCACCCGATCACAAACACACACATTCACACACTTCACTGACAAAGGCTGCCAACCTATAATCACCAGAGGGAAGATGGGTTTCAGAGCTTTCCCCTAGGACACTTCGACACACGGGCGGGAAAGGTGGGAATCGAACCTTCAGTCTTTGATCAGAGGTTGACCGCCCGACCGCTGTACGGCCGTCCCGCTGATGCATGTGAACCAAATGCAGGCTGATTTGTTGGGCCCTCACACATTTTCACCTCACCAAATATCTCAAACGTTTGGACACCCCTGGACTAAGATATTTTGTGTTTTATAATGTTCAGAGTTTCCTGCTATCTTTTCTATCTAGTAAGAAAGCAACTTCACTACAACACCTAAAAATAACTGTTCCTATTTTGCTTCATGGAAAAAAGCTGGAGTATTTTATTAGTTTTCTTCTCTGAAAACCAAGTTTTCATAAAGGCACGGCTGAGCGGTTACATTCAGACAAAGAAACACACTCTTCTGAGGGAAATTAATTCTTTTGAAAAATGACAACAGAGAGTCGAGTAGCCACACCAAATCCACTTTTCCACTTATTCATCGTTCCTGAGAATTATCAGGAGCTGTTCTTCGGTGCTTTAGCTTTGGCCTAAAAAGATGAGAATGACGTCTTCTGAGCCTTCAGTTAAACTGAAAATTCCTCCTCCCCTTGCATTAGCAGCAAACATGTGACACAGGCAGCTCCATGCAAGGCCCACAAAGCAGATCACTTTATATTAAAACCTGATTGATTTCAATATCCTGCCACACAAAAAGCCTGACATTTATATGGAATTCAAAAGTAGGACTTTAATCAATTCACATACCCGCTCTGCTTAATATTACAGCCAGGATCTTTAACACACTGCATTTAATCAAGCATGACTCATTGGAAACGTGGAATAGATGTTTGGTTCAAATATACATTCTTACGGAGAACAATAAATCTGACTAATGGTCCTTAATACAACTGCCAGGCTTGGTATGTGGCCGTTAGAAAGTGATTTTAATATGGATGGAGCTTATGGCAGTAAACCAACATTTGATGGTGGCTCCGGTCCGATGCAATTACAGAGGAAAATAATGCTAACGTAAGTTCAAATGCATTCACTGCTCACATTTCTAAATGTACTGTGTATGCATATTAATCAATTTAATTTTTGGATAGTAGCTTTTCAAAAAATCTTTTGGGACTATTATGTGTTTTTTAGGTGAAAAGATAGATCTTACACACATTGAATGGAAAATGCAAAAAACAAATTTGGTTTATTGTTATGTTTTTGAAGTTTCCAGGAATTATTTAAAAACAGATAAGAAATGAATCCTGATTTTTTTTATGGAAAAAAGGCTTACGACATGCAGCAGCATTTATGCAAATTACAATTCATGTAATGAATTATTATTATTATTATTATTATGGTGGAAGTTGTCTATGCAGCCTTCTGCTAGCTTGGTTTGTCAGGGGTACAAACCCCAGTAAATAATTTTGTCTTTGGGCAATACTCTTAGCCCACATTTCCCTCAACTGTGGGAAATCTGTAAGTTGATTTGAATAGAATTGTCCAAATGACTCAATATAAACATCAACTCACTGAAATGTTCAGCAACTGGATGTAAATGTGTTTAACTAGACGTCCTATGAAGTTGCACTTTATTGTAGTTTCTGAGGTATGGAAAAACAATGTTGATCTGTGATTGGTTCACTTCACCTTCATTTGGAGTAATCTAGTAATGATAGTTAAAAAAATGTGACCAATATTTTGTAAGTTCCAATTCATCCACTTCTGCAGGATAATTAATGGAAAATACTTTTATTATAAAAGGAAAAAAAGAAAGTCTAAGAAAGATTGACATTTTTGTTTCACTAAAGGAAACTATTTTCACATTAACTTGGGAAAAAAAACTATTTTAACAACAACATTAAACTTTAAAGGATAATTTTAACTTAAAAGTTAGTTTTTAAAGTAAGTTATACTTTTTTTTAATTGGTTGCATGTTAAGCAGTTTACAAAACTGAAGAAAATCAATGTAATGATGCTATTATGCACTGAAAATATCAGGTGGATGTTTTACACTATTGCATGGAGTAAAAGTTCTTTATCTGTTCCTTCCTACCCGCCAGTATTTATGCCTTGCTGGCGCCAACAATGAAGAAAAGCTCAAGCTGTGGTCTGGAGTGCTTTGCAGCTGCAAAGAAGACCTTCACACATCCAAGGTTGGCACATATTTTAAATAGCAATCCCACAACTCTTTTAGTAAACAGAAGTGACACAGAAACCTTGAGATTCTACTGAGACACTGAATCTTTTTTATACTAACCTGCTGTCATCACTGCAGCTGTGTCGACTGGACTGGCCATACTGCTACATCACTGGTTTTAATTTCCAATAATTCAGAAAAGTCTGTTTCACAGAAGACTTATTAATTAAAAGCAAGTAAAAGACAAGTGAAAGATGTGATGAGGAATTGTTACGTTTGCAGAGGAGCAATGCTCATGGAGACTGCTTTTCAGCTGTCACTCATGAGACTGTCAGAATTTAGTCTTTAATAAATCATGCAGGAGACTTTGACGCATTTCGCAACAGGAGAAATAAGCATGAGAGACAGCAGTAACCACAGGAAGAAGTAGTCAGTCTTTTTTGAGTCTTCATTTTTTGGCTCTGCATGGAGCTGCTGCTGCCTATTTAGATTTTCAGAAAAAGGCCAAGGAAGTAGTCCTTGCTTGTTAAAATCATCAACAGGACTGTACCTGATGGAAGACAAAACTCTTATTATAAAGAATAAAAAGAAAGTCAGAGAAAGTTTGATCCTATTAAACCCCTAAATACGTTTTTTTTTTATTATTATTCTTTTTTTTTACGTGAAAATGCTGCATGGAACAAGAGTTTAAACTGTAAAACATTAAAAAAAATGCACCCAGCTGAGCTGCACTAAAGGCATAAGTGGGCAGAAGAGCAGGGTGGTTCAAGTGCAATAAACGAGCTGCATTAAGTAATCACTGCCAAACTGATCCAACAATACACACAAACGCATTCCATAAATGACCACAGAAAGTTCAGGACTGACTTTCACGACCAAATGGAGGGAATATTGAAAGTATCTGTGTATTCTATTTCTTCTCTTTTACTTTGAAAGCCCATCATAAAACAAACGCAGCCTCTGGCTGTGGCTCATAAACCTCTGCCTCAGTGACAGCAGCTCTTTTCACAGAAATGCCCAATCAAAGCAGCAATGGGTCAATGCGGCCTTGTTCCAGTGTGAGTTCAAAGTGTTATTTTAATGTGGCTGCAAATATCGGCTACAAAAGCTGTGGCGGCTTGTTGGCTTTACAGATACTCTGCACGCGAATAGTTTTGTTGATACAAACTTTATATGAATGACTTTGTATGCAGGACTCTTTTCAGTCCTTAAGCTGAGCAATGACTTCACGGCGTGCTGTTTTGCTGATGATAAAACAAATCTGCTGGCAGGCAATTTTCTGCAGCACTTGGAAATCCATCGCACTACTGACTAAATTCAAATCTCCTTTTTTGCACAACTTGCAGTTTAGAAAAGTATATGTTTTTGGTATATTTAAAGGTAAATATATATATATATATATATATATATATATATATATATATATATATATATATATATATATATATATATATATATATATATATATATATATACATATATATATACATATATATATATACATATATATATATATATATATATATATATATATATGTATATATATATATATGTATATATGTATAATTATATATAATTATTTTTCTAATTCTCAGTTTGCTTTAGACATGCCATACAGTATGCAAGTTCTCCCACTTAGAAATCGTGGAGGGCTCTGAAATTATTTATCGTGCGTCCACTGTGAGAGACATTTTCTAAAATAGATCTGGAAATCGCATTGCATGATTTTTTAAAATAATTTATTTGTATGCTACTGCTGCAAATAGGTATTAAAACACCTGAGAAAATCAATGTAAATAAATTGGTACAGTAGTGTTGTTTGAGATTACACGGGTAAAACATTTCCTGTAGTTTTTCAACAGGTTTGCCAACAGTGCAACAGGGATTTCGGCCCAATCCTCCACATAGATCTTCTCTAGATCAGACATGTTTCTGGGCTGTCACTCAGAAACAACTTAAAAAGTACAGATAATAATTATAATTCCTCTGTTAATTTACTGTTTTGCACATAAAATAATTAGAATTAATTAAATTACATCAAATTCTGGACTGTCTCGTATCACCGTAAAGTTAGTCAAATATTTTTTGCATTAATTTTTGGGCCATATATATATATATATATATATATATATATTAGGATTGGTATCATTGACTTGTGTCGGATGGAAAGATTCACACTCATGTAATACACATAACTAAACTATTTGCTAAATATTTGTTGGCACTTGTGGCAGCTGCAGTATAAAACTGAATTCATCTTGATGCCTCCAAACACTTCTTCAAATGACCTTTTATGAAAAAGTGGATATTTTTTTAAATCCTGGATGCAGAAATGAGAAACAATGCAGAAGCAGAGTTTGTGTAATTAGTTTTCTTTGACCCCAGAAACAGGAGGCTATTATCCTCCCAGCAGTTTGCCCCCACCCCCCACTGCCTCCTCTCAATTTACAAGGCAATCCCAAGCCAGTCCTCTAAACCTCGGCTCAGGAGAAAAAGCCTTCAGTCTCTAGTCACGCCAAAGTCTTCTGTATGGAATAATAAGCTTTTGATTAATTCTGCCCTTCAGTTTTTAAAGATACATTTATTAAGATCCAGAACTACTTTCTGTTTAAGTCTTAATTCCAGCACAGTAAAAAAAAAGGCTTTAGGTTCTTTTAGAACCCCTATGCATGTTTTTACTGACCTAATTAAATAACAATAAAATGGCAGCTCCAAGAACTCAGATAATAATACAGATACACACATCAAAGACGACAAATGAATATTTTCTCCTATTTCTCTGTATTTGTCCTGACAGCGTGCTCATCACATCCTCATAATGAAGTCATTCAGCTGTGTGCATCACCGTTTACAGAAGGCTTTCCAACAATACAGAAGCACTGTAATCACTGTATGTAAAGAACCTTTCATTAACACATTATAGATAGAGCACACAAAGGCAATGGGAGTGTAGATTCCTGTCAGTCTATTCAATGGCTGTTACAATAATGGATTACTAAATGAGAGGGGGTGGGCGGGGGTACCCCTGAGTCATTTGACATGCAAATTAAATAAAAACTAAAAGCCTTCGACTCTGAATTCGCAAGAGATCAAATCTGCAATTCCATGAAGTAATGGAACCAAAATGTGAACATACACTGCTATTAGTCTATAGATGATGTCATTATTGAATGTGATTTCCCATATGGTTCTCCCACTTGTAGCTCTCACTGAAGGAATAGAATCAGCCTCACTAATGAGGGTCAGACATGGGGAGACACGGCTGCTCGTGTGGCTGAATGTTTTCTAAGTCAAACTCAGTGAAAAGCTCCATTAAATAGACTTAGTTTTATGTCACAACTGCAAATACAGCAAACTGTTGTGCATGTTATTGTTGTGCAGGACATCACAACTTTAAGTATGGAGAAATTGCCTTATGAAACAGAATATAAGTGACTAATTTCCAAAGGATTTTAATTACAAAACATCTTTTGTTTGTTTTTTGTAAAGCAGTTTTATATTAATTTCAAGTACGAAATTTTAATTGAATATTAGATATGATATTTTAAACTCTTAAAGTCTTTTTTTTGTTTTTCTCTGTAGAATATCAAAAAAGAAACTTTTCAACTGAAGTAACTTGAACTAAATTAAGTACTTTTAATAATAATAATAATAATAATAATAATGTATTTTATTTAAAGCGCCTTTTCTTGCCACTTAAGGACACTGCAGATTACAGAAAATACAATAAATAAATAAAATCAACACAGTAAAAGCACAATAAAATCAGCCAACGGATGGATGGGAAAAAGAGAACATGAACAAAAAGAGACATCTACCACATTGTGCTATAAAAAAGATAATAAATAAAATATTTAAATGCTTCTCTGCTTCAGTAAAAACTAAAAAAATAAGTCATCCTTCTATTTAGAAATTATTTTATTATTATAGAGGAAATATTTGTCCATCCAAAGGAAAAAAACAAAACTCTGCTTAACAAGGCAGAAGATATAATAAAAAATCACCCAGACTTAACCTCTATCATTAGAATTATTCAAGATTTTGCTAAATGTTGGGTCGCAGTTAACAAAAAAACAAACATTTTGTATCTGTGAACCCGAACAAAGCAGAAGTGCAGCTCGTGTTAACACAAAAGTCCACGTAACCATAGAAACTCAGAGCGCTGGCAGAGGAGACATCCACAGACGAGAAGGTTATGAGCTTTTGTTTGCACAGCATATTAGGAATGAATGATTAATGGGTAAATATAGCACATATTTTTATTTATAATTTGGGGGTTTATTACAGTGAGGGACACCTATATTATGTTTTCTGTGTGTGTTGAATAATTGAGAAGCTCTGGTGCCGTCCCAAACTCATTTCATCTTCCATCTAAACAAGTTAGACAAACAGGAGGAGCATCAACGGAGCAGAGGAACAGAACGACTTGAGTAATCATTCAGTCCCGGTTGAACATGTTCATAATGTTTTTTGGGGCTTTTATGTGATTATATTTTGACCTTTATGTTTAAGCCTCTAATGGCTTCTTCTTGGTTTGCTTTTAAAAAATTCCAGAACATTTTTTTAATTTGAGATCTTTTTTGATACGAGTGTAGTGACATTTTCTCCTCCAATGTACGAAGACCTTTGTTTTAAATCCACATTGAATGTGGGTGTGGCTGTGTCTAGACCGGTTTCTGGGGGACAGCCACTTAAAACAGCTTTTTCCTCCTCTTCACTCAAGTCAAGACAGACATTTCACTGAATGTCATCACGCTGTTGCTGCCTTGTTGAACGCTTGTTTCAGTTTTCTGCATACGTGACATGCACTGAAGTGGGAGGGGACAGTACTTGACAGGAGTTTGAACATTTTAGATTTACAGGAAATATCATTCCCACAAAACCTTTGTTTTCAGTATCAACTTGGGGACGATAAATGTTAAATAAACATAAACGTGATTGTTGTAAATTATTCATTTTTGGGTGGCAATGGAGGTATCAAATTTTAATTCCAAAATAAATTTTGTTTGGGAGTAAAGTTTAATATGAGTAAATGCAAAATAAAAAAATGTATGCATTTGCACATAAAAAATTAGCTACAGCAGTTTTTTGACAAAAAAGGAAATAAATTTTCCATGTTTTTCTTTTCTTCTCATTTTAAACAGCGGGCTGTGTTCTGCATCTTGATTAGTTGTTGACCCTGTCAGTCAATCTCCTTCATGCCTTGCCTTCTATAGAAAATGTGTTGAGTTAGCAAAATTTATATAAAACTTAAATTGCAAGCATATCTTTTTTTTATGATCTAATACTGGACTTATTTTTCTACAAAGGTTTGAACTTTGAGCGTTTATGCAAAAGAGAGAAAAGTAAAGAAATGTTCGTGAATATCTGAGAAAAGTGTATATTGTGTGTTGTAAGGAGGTTTTCAGCCTTAAAACATCTGCCTGTCGCGGGTTATTTTTAGAATGTAACCCCGCAATAAATGAAGGACCACTATATTATTTTCTAAGTGATAAACCTGACTGTATTTCTTCAACTGTTGAAGAATAATGGAATTTGTTCAAGTCATTTAGGTCAAAAGTAATTGCTAGACAGTAAGTTTACCAAATTTTAAAGGTTTAAATTTAAAGAACGCAGAAATAGTTTTTGTTATTTCAGGTAAAAAGACTTATATGGTAAATTAGATTAAATAAAATGGTGAAAAATTAGAATTTAGCCACAAACTTTAACACTAAGATGCTGCAACTAATGAAAACTTTTTCAACACTTCTACCCAAACTCTGTGCCTTGGCTTCAGTTTTTATTATTATGATTTTAGGGTATTTTTTCATTTCTTGCTGCAACTTTGCTCACACTGACTTTGAGGTCTTACTGTGCAGCTTTCTCTCAGACATCACACACCTGCCAAGATAGCGTAAAGGACTCAAGGATAAAAGACAGCACCAGCTATCAGTAGTCACTGAAGCCTTGGTTCACCAGATAAAGTGACATCACCTGCAGCAACTTTTCCTGTATTCGTGTAAGGGCACCCTGGTGTATTTGGTTTATCTATTCAGCATGCAGCTGCTCAGGTCCATTTCATTTCCATAAAGGTAATTAAGGGAATGAAGCAGTATCACATTGCTGAAGTGTTCTGGCAGCTTGAATTTCTGTGTAGAAAAAAATCATAAACTATCAATCTACAGAGTCAAAGTTTTGAATTATGCCTGGGTGCCTTGTTAACTGATTGAGAAAATGATTTCCCCGCTAAATTAATTGAATGTTTTGCTTAATTAAATTGACACTGAAGTAGAAAGAACTTCTGCTATTTCGAGGCGCGTCTTTTCTAACACGGTGAAATTATCTGAAAGACAAAATCATTCTTGACAGTTAAACAAGTTACTGACAATTACCCTTAAATGCAATCAGTAAAGCATAATTGCAGCCAATAAATAAGACTCAAGCACTTTATAAGATCAGTTTAAAAAATTTGCATTTTGTCCTGCAGTTCATAGTTTTTTTAAGCAGATCTGCATGAAGTCTTTTAATGTTTTTTGCATATTTCCAGGCTCTGAGTCCTCCATCACGTACATGCAAATAAGAAGGGATATAATCTCAGGTTTCTTTTGTGAATTAATGGATTAATGGGCACCCTTGATGCATGTTCGCCTATAGGGGTCTTAATTTCATCTCCTTCCTGGCTGCTTTGACTTAAAGGTGCATGCGAGGGAAACTGATATTTGCTAACAAGCACTATTACTATGTGTTTCTTCAGACAATTATAAATAGTGAGACAGCACATGCGTTTTGCTGAATCCTCTTGATCAGGGTAATGAATTGTGTTCCACATATGGCGCATTGATAAATTTACTTCACGCCATTAATCAGCAGTGGAGGGAAATGAGCGAGTCTGTGGAATGTGCTGTGATTGACAAGCTAATTTACTGAGAGGAACAGCTCGTCTCTAGGTGAATATGCCGCTGCTTACATGAGTTTATCAAAGATGGCTACTTTCTTGCAGATTTGAATTGCAGGATTAGCTTTGGCAGGGTGAAATATTCGGCAGGATCATGTTAGAGTGTCACGGTGCAGGCTGCTTCATAGTCAGACTCTTTCCATTGACGCAAGTCAGTATCTGCTGCTGACCAGCTGCTCAGCTACAAACACGCCAACAAAGGAATTGTTTGGCTTGAAGGGGGATCAGTGCAGTTATGATTTCCTACATAAAAAACGATTGTTTTTTTTTGTGAGGATCTCACTCAGAGTCTTATCCGTCTTTAATACTGGAGATATGATGGCATTAGATATCAACCTTTCTCCCAGTCTCAAAATATCAAGCATGTATTGCATCCCCTTTGAGACATGTCTAAAGGCCAACTCGTCTTTTTTAATAGCATCTCATCTGGCTTTACACATTGAATTTTCTCACTTTGCATCTCAGTGCCAAGCAGCGCTTCTGCTTGAATAGTAGAATAATCCAATCATTGAAAAGCGCCTCAGACCAAAGACTTCTGACCTCTGCCGAGGATGGGATCTTGTCAGAGAGCATCTTATTTTAGAGAATGATGGGCTTTGTTTGGAGCTCCTCATTTCTTCCTCTGTACCACAATCTGTAAAACATTATTGAGATTTGAGAATTTGAGAATTTATTACTATTGAAGATCAATTTAAAAATAGAAACAATCAAAAGAAACCTGTTTTGAAACCCTGGAAGAATCAATTTGTTCTCTCAAAAAATCTTAATACAGCTGGATTCTGCTACAGAAAACAATGCGGCTTTGCAGGCTGCCAGCAAGCATATACTTAGAGTAGAACTGTTCCTTTTTTATATGTACAGTGATCCCTCGCTATAACACGGTTTACTTTTCACGGTTTCGCTACTTCACGGATTTGCATCGTGCATTGTGTTCTGCATTCTGATTGGCTAAAAAGTCACTCTGCTTCTTCTCTACCTGTGCGTCAATAACGTTGCAGTTTAATATGTACACGTACGTAGAACAGCTTGCCAAATTTATATTACGTACGTGCAAATTCTCTAGCACTATCGAGTTTCTCTAAAACCCATCGAAAAAAGAGCGACAACTAATGCCTATCACTATTCTTCTCCCGATCAAACACAGCTGCACCGCGGATTCAAAAGAAGAAAACACTGCAGAGCGGAGTCAGGATGCAGCGGCTCAGTCCGACGAGCAGTGAAATACACCTAAGTCACTATTTGTCTGACTGTACTTTGTATTTTTTTCATAATCATTTTACATTTTCTCCCGTTTAATCCAATAATTTGGGTCGCGGTGGGCGGGGCTAATCTCCGCGATTTGAAGCCTTCTGTTCACATTGATGAATAAAATTATTATTTGACAGTACAGTACAGAAGTTGTTTGTTGAAAAAAACGTTTCTAAAGTACTTTTATTTGTGAAACAAATGCTTGAGCCTGTAAAATGTTTTGTTCTTTCTTTTCAATGTATAATAGAGTATTTAATTGTATAATAATTGGAGGAAAAAAAAGGTTTCCACTTCACGGATTTTGCCTATCAAGGGCTCTTTTTGGAACGTAACCCCCGCGAAAAACAAGGGTTTACTGTACACAAAAACTGTATCATGTTGTATTCTTTGCATTTCAGGAGCACACAGCACAAACTAAAAAAATAAAAAATAAAAAATTGTAACAATAGAGGCAGCATATTTACGTCTGTGGAAATAATGTCAGGCCACTCAAAGAAAGGTCAAACATGCTTCATTTAAATAAACACAGGTGAGAATCTCACGATTCAACAAGTTATTTAGCACATTTCTCCCAGTACAGATACAATTCTACACTTCAATATTGATTAAAAAAAAAACAATTTATTAAGTGTGCAAAACTGGACAGACTGAGGTATTTTCCACTCAATCAGTTTTATGTTACACTACCAGTATGTTTTTCATGTTGTTTAAACAGCTGGGATGTAAAAGCTGGATGTGATAGCCAAATTTCAAAGGGCAAAATGAGGGATGGAATTAAGAAAACTATCACACAGCTAAAAAAATATTTATCTTCCTATAACAATCTACCCCTCTCCCAGACACCAACAGTGTCGTGTGTGGACAGTCAATATTCATAGTATTACCACTGTGGGAGACAGTCCTGTCTGCTCTAACTCATGATGACTTGAGGCTTTGAGTTGTAATCTTGAGAAACCCTAAGCCACGGGAAGAGGACTCTCTTGACAGACTAACCAACATCTGTCTTCTCCTTGCTCTTCTGCTGTCTTCCAAAGTATGCACTGAGGCCAATCAGACGTCCACATAAGAGGAATGAACCTCTTCTGTGCCAGCCACCAGACACAGAGCCCTCTCTTGAGGGCAAAGTCACAGTATTGCACTGAAAAAAAACATATCCACGTACATTCAAAGGCAAGAAAACTTTAATAGATTCCTTAGATGTTTTCCTTAAGTTACAAATGTTTTTTTCTCCAACGCACTTTAAAGTTTGACTCTATTTTTTAAGTCTTAAATCAATTAATGAACTAGCATATCCATTTTCTGATCAAACACACCAAAAATATCTTAGATAATTTAATAAACAGCAACATCACAAGAAACAACATTTTACTTTAGTGTTAAAAAGTACATGTTACTGTTTTTAGTGAGAAACAATCAGATGCACTCCAGAGCACCCTTAAAAAAAAGTAGTACTCTTTAGGTTTATCTTATTAAATAAACTTGAGTATAGCAAGTAAGTATAGCAAGTCTACTTTAGACCTTGTACGTGTAGTGTAGGAAGTATAATAACCAAATACTTCTTCAGAAAAAAATTGAATATTTTCTTAAGTTTTATATAAGTAGTATTTATAAAATAAACTTTAAGTGTACTACCTCACTTTTAGGATGGACTAAGTACTTGTAGTACACTTCAATATACTACTTTTTGCAAAGACTGTGTGATGTTCTTTTGTATATAGTAATGCATTTGGATGAACTTGTACCATTATAGTCAGACATCATGGTCAACAATCAGGTAAAGCTTTACACTTTTCTTGGGCTTGTTTTGGTTTCACACACTGCACTTTCAAGAGAAAACCAAAGACTAAATTGACAAAACTGTGAAAATAATCGTGCAGTTTTAGCAAATGTTCCTTTGGGGGTGACGACTATTAGGAGGAGGGGCGTCCAATGAGTTAAACTACCAGAGATGCTAACCATTGTCCAAGATACGTAAAGAGTGACGCCAGTTTTGTGCATATGTGGAGATGCAGCTATTGGCAGAGTTTAGACAAACTCACACTTGTTTACACAGAAAAAGTCAAATTCTGTGTTTATGGTTCTGTCACTTCTTATCTGATGGATTACTTGTTGAGAAATGTCGTCTTTTGAGTTTGAGTTCTAAATGGCTGTGGAGTTATTGATTTAAAATTGTTGTTTATGAGAGCCCAGCCGGAAAAAAATGAGAAAGAAAAGACATTCCAAATAATATTTTGAACTTTTTTTGTGTGGTGGAATGTTTTAAAGGTAATTTAAGAGAGTGGAGTGATCTTATCTCCATGATCTCTCATTTACCTCTAATGAATCACCTGTTGTTTTATCTTTTTTATTGTTAGTTTTGTACTCCATAGTCTCACTCAGTATTATTTTGTTTTTCTACGTTATTTTTCTTGTAATAGCACATATATAATACATTTTTAATCAATGTCTGTTTTTTTTTTTTTTTTTTTTAACTTGTCCTGTCCAACAGCTGGGCAGACAGATGAGAGCTGAGGGCCTCTTGTGTTGGACATATTTTACTTTAACAAGAGGGGTTATTAATCTTCAGACAAACCAAGGGTATGTCTGAATAAACCCCTTTTGTAATTGAGGCCAAACTTTATTAATTTCAATCATGTCTGAAAATCTTTGGTGTTGGACCGGACGGAAAAGGAAAGAGGGGAAGAAGAGAGAGGGACGTTAGAGAGAGGGGGGGTAGGGGGTGATAATAGGAGGGGAAGGGGGATAAGACCATGAAGCAGCATAAAGCAACAAGTTTACTGGTTGTTAATCATTATGGTAAGGTTCACATGTAGTAAAAAACAAAAAAACAAAAAACAAAAAAGGGGCGGAGCCTGTCCACACACACACTGAAATGTATTAAACACACCTGCTAGCTGCAAAAATGTCCACCTGTCGACATGTACACAAAGCAGATAGTGTTCACACGCATACTTATGCCTTAAAACCAACTAGTGTGAAATATTTCAGTCATTCAGTCATGCAAACTGTTAGTGCAAAGGTGAGCTAACACCAGTGCTCAGGTGAGTGTTTATGTTCTTCTAAAATGGGTGGTGGAACGTGAAATCAAAAGGAGGGAGAGTGCCCAGCCATCCCCACCCCAAGACCCCCACCGCAGCAGCAGCGGCAGCCGGAATCCCCCCAACGCCACACGGGAACCGGCAGGGAACAACCGCCGCCCGGGCGACCAAGCCCGCCACCCAGGCCAGGGCCAGCAGGGCCGCCGCAAGGCCCCCAGAGCCAGAGGCCAGGGAGGCACGGAGGGAAAGAGAGCGCCGCCCCAGCCCAACCAGGAGAGCAGCCCCCCCGCCGCGCCGGGAGAACCCAACGCAGGGCCCCACCGGAGAAGGACGCCCACAGCCCCAAACGAGCACCCCACCACCACCCAGGAGTTCCGGGCATCCCCCCGCCCCAACCCCAGATATGAGCCATGACCCCCCAAGGGAGACCCGCTCCGCACTCCAGGCAGCCATCCGCCCGGCCCACGGTTGGTCCAGGGAGGAGCGAGGCAGGGGCCCGCCGCCCCCGCCCAGGAGGGGGGAACCCCGGGGAAAAAAAGAGGGCCCACGAGGGGTGTTGTAAATATGGCCTGACCAGGCTCGGCCACAGTTGGAAATTTGGCGGGGCCCAGCACTCAGGAGCGAGGACCAGAACCCACCCCCCAGGGACCAGACACCCCCGGCTCAGATGTAATGTGAACCCCCCCACCGTGCAGAGAGAGCACCGCCGGGCCCAGGAAGCCGGCACCCCGGGGACACGGCCGCCGTTGCAAAGGGGCCCGTACCCCCCACCAGGGAAGAGGCAGGGGACAGATGGACCCAGGTCCCACCTTCCTTGCAAAATGTGTGTGCGTGTATGTGTGTTTGAGAGGGTGTGTGTGTGCATGTGTGTGTGTTTATGTTGGGATGTATATATTGAGAGGGGAGGGGTGTGTGTACTAAGGGGAGTGCAGTTAAAATTGGCGGGTAGGGCACTAAGGGGACATCTCCTGATTACTCACAGTGACGTCCCCTCACCCTCCCCACCAAGGGGCCCTAAATGTCTAAGGTGCGGTTAAAATTGGCGGGTAGGGTGCTAGGAGGACATCCGCTGCTTGCTGGCAGTGATGTCCAAGCACCCCCCCTACCAAGGGCCCTACATGTCTAAGGTGCAAATAAAACCGAAAGAGGGGGGGCCCACTCCATACGGCAACCATAGGAGGGGGGCCACTGCCTAGTAAACCCCCCCCCCCAAGGCTCATCGCAGGCTAAGCCCCCCACCCCCTCACCCTATTATGAGGTTATATGAGGAAAGGGGTAAGTTGGGGACAGCTGATAGACTGTCCCCCGGTGGTCTAACAGCTGTCGCCAGCCACCCCCCCCAGCAAGGGGGCCAGGCCCACCCAGCCCAGGGGCCCCACCCCCGGAGGCGCCGACACCCCAGGCCCAGCACCACCCACCCCACACAGAGAGAGAGGAGCCAGAAAGCACCGCCCCCCCCGGAGCAAGCCCAGGCCCCCACCCCCAAACGCCGGCCCTAAAAGAGCTCTGGTCAGGCCTCGACGGGACCGAGGAAGCCAACCGGGCGGGGAAACCGCTGATGGCCTCAGCGGAGACCCCGACCCGTCAACCCCCCCTGCCCCGTACCAATAGTGCCCCCCCCCCTCCCCCAGAATGCCCCCCCACAGGACAAGGCCGACAAGACCCCCCACCCCACCCCACCCCAGACCCCGCAGCCGAAGCGGATGACAACCAGAGTGACCAGGGGCCCCAAGAGGGTTGTCCCGTCCCGCCCCAGAGCCAGGGAAGGGCCGATCCCAGCCCCAGGTGCAGATGGGAAGCCCATCCAGCGCCGCTGGGCCCCCCCCCGAGCAGCGCCCCCCGCCAACCCCCCCAGCACAGGCAAAGGGACCACCCCCCCAAGCCAAGCCAGACCACCCCCCCACCACGCACCCCCACACCCAAGCCCAGAGGACCACGCAGCGCCCCAGCTCAATGTCTGTTGATGCGCATATGATCGTTTTTATGGGGTTTAAAATTTTTGGGATGAAGTCATTTGTATGAAAGATGCTTAACAAACAGCATTTATTTTAATTCAGATGCGACTCTTGATCCTGTGCCAAATCAATAAATAATTGTGAAAAAAGGAAACCAACTTTATTGGTATTAATGTCAACTATTAAACCCATTCATTAGTTTTTTTTTTTTTTTTTCTTTAACAGTCTTTGCTTAAGCATCTATGCAATAATCCAGCTGCGACTGATACATCACTTTTATTCTGTGAAACATTAATAAGGAAACTGTCTCTGAGTTCTAACAAGAAACTTTGTGAGCTGAGCTGCTGTGAATCGATGTCTTTTGTTGTTAAGTCACTTTATGTTTGTGAAAAATTATGCAAGTAGAACAAGTAACAGCAGAATATTAATGAAGTCTAATTTCTGACGAGGACGCTGGAATGCACCATGGAGAAGTCTAATTAGAAAAATATGATAAGTTATGGTTTGATGGGTTTTCAGCCTCCACAGTCCTGACAGTATAATATTTATTTACCAGTTATCTCTAGATGCATGCACTTTTTGGCTTTGACTGTATACATTCCATTCACTTAGTTTAAAATGCTGCTGCACAACATCTGTCAGTGTTTTTACTCCATAGAATGTCACCCCTTTATTGTAGGTCTTGTTTATGCTTCTTAAATTTCTCATTTTAATACATCAGAACAAGCTGAAAGAAGTGGAGCCAAAGATAAGTGGAAAAATAGACAGAGGGGAATAAGAGGAGAGTGAGTAATATTCATAATACATGAAATCACTCACCGGCATACAGGGAGCCTCTGCCATAGTAACATAATCCCAGCCAAGGCCTCTGGATTTAGTTAAAGGACATGAAGCCTGAATCTTTCATTAAACAGAGCTTTATTTCATTATTTAGGAGGTGTTATTTCCTGCCTTGGTTCGCAGGCTAAATGCCAACTGGAAAGTGCAAGGCCAGTTTAAATGAGTTAAATTTTGGTTCCATCTGCCCCGCTGGTTTCTATGCTCTTCCCATATGAGTGGGAGGGGAAAAGTGGATAATAAAGTCAGTCTGCAAGAGGCAGGCGAATTTCTGCTGAGTCATCTGTCTCCACCCACAGCAGGACACTCACCTGTAACAAAGCCCCGATTACTGCAATGTGCATCTCAGAAACTAGTGAAAGTATCTTAAAGTGGGCAACATGAGCTACGGTTGCATGGACAAAGGTATTCAGAATAAACGCTTGATCAGAATAAAAGTGCTTTATGTAAACACCGTTCTGAATACTCTGCCCCGATCAGACTCATTCGGATCAAAATATCCTTCCGATCGAGAAAGATGGGTTATGCAGATTGTTGATTCAATTGTAGTGCATGTAAACAATTTATTCTAATTGCGGGTCATTACTGTGCTGGCTTTTACGTCATACGTAGACAGAGTGGCGCTCTAAAGAAGGCTTAGAACCGCAAACAGGACCGGCCGGCTCCTCAGTGTAGAGGTAAGATCTTAAGCCCGAGCCCGAGTCAGAGCCGACCCGACTCGAAATTCGAGTCAGTCGGGCACTAAATGACAATCATTACGTTCGGGTCGGTTCGGGCCGGGCTTCTCTCTCACTGACTTTTTTAATAAATACATTGTAAGGCTGCTAAGAAGCTCCTTAGGCGGGCGGTTGTCAAACAGCTCTTTATTAATCCCGTATGTCAGAATGGTTACCGCACGAACCGAAAGGCACAGCCAGGTTCTTCTTACTCAGAGGGAGAATGTTCACCGAACGCACGCACACACACACACACACACACAAAGAGGTAGACCCCGCCCCCTCCCATCAGTCACCAGCCCACCGTTGATTGACATACACTGTGGTCCAGCAACTGGCAGAAATAGGGGGGCGCCGGCCACTCGCAGCTCTACACACGTGTCGTGAATGTAATCTTCCCTCCGCAAGTCCGCATCTATTTTGTTTAGGTATCCCGATATGGAGCACCAAGAAGTCAAGGATAAACTTAAGACAGGGGAACTGAAAAGGCAAACACGCACCGCCGCGGCTGCAGAATTTCTCCGCGTAATGAAGCGAGTGCGCATCAAGATCTCTCTTTCACTCTTTGTCTGGCCTCTTATTCTGTGTTCCAGAGTTGTTTCGTTGTGCAAATGCATTTATCATGTAGGGAGGAACCTATGCGCAGCGCTTCCGGCGGAACTCTATGCCACAACAGCGAGCTTGGCTACGCGCGCGGCTGCAGCGACCACTCTGTGTTCGAAAGAAAATAACTTTCATTATCATAAAAATATGTAGATTATTTTATCTTTAAGAAATCTGGCATTTTTTTTCTGCCAAAAATACTATGGGATAAATTGAACTTTCGGATTTGCTTCGGGCTCGGGCCTGCAAATCAAGTTAATTGGTCGGGTTCGGACCGGGTTCGGCTTTAATGCCCGCGGGCCTGTGTAGGGCTGGGCTGGATTTTTTTAGGCCCGATCTTACCTCTAGCGTGAGCGAACCATGTCTCTGAGCAGAGTGGCAGGACTCGCAGCTTCGTGTTTGCAGGTAAGGGAGGGTGCTTTTTTACGGTGTGCCCTCCGGACTTCCGGAGGCTTCGGACTGCAGTCTGTTCAGCTGCTTTGCGTGAGTGAGCTGCAGGACTCTGGAAAACCATGTCTCCGAGCAGAGGAGCGGCTTTGGACGGTGTGTGAGCTGGTGGAGGCAGCTTTTGAATGCAGAAAAGCCACTCCACACAGTCCTGAGAAACTGTGTAAACAATCACGTGAATTTTTCTTACCAGTCATGTCCAGACATAATAAAGGCTGATGTAATTCCCACATATTTATATGCAGCCAAGAAGCACATTGCAGCATTGACTGCATGGATTTTAAGTGCATCCTAAGCTAAATGTTGTTGGCACGTTTTAGCCTAAGCCTAACCTTTCTTCCTGGTCGGTTCGGTTAAGAATGGAGCACTGGCCGCACAGATTTAGAAAATTATGAGCGAACAGGCACTTGATAATAATCATATGAATAATAAAAGCACGTTTAGAAGATTATCTCGTTCTATGCCGCAGCTTTGTTTGATTACAACAGAACTCGCTAATTCTTCTTCTACGGCCTTTTCCAAAATTTTATATAGTTCTACGCATGTCAAAATTATTTATCTCGATCCTAAGTGTGGTGTATGTAAATGTGTGTTATAATTGGATGAAGTTTTTCTGGGCCCATGTACACAGTACAATTGTAATCCAATCTTTGATCCGATCAAAGACATATTGCATATATAACCGCAGCTACTGACTGACACTTTACTCTATGCATTTGGTGAAGTTCAATAAGATAACAAAACTGTGGGGCAACATATTTTTATTAAGTGCTTAAAACAAAGGTACCTGCAGGTTAGTTCTGCAGGAACCACTGATGAAGTCCATCAGCTCAGTCCCCATTCACTCCTATGTAAAAACCTTCCTAACAGAAAAATCTGATTAGATATGCATATTTAAGACAAATGTAGTTGGGTGAAGTTTTATGACCTTAATTCTGTTTAATATTTGAGAGTAAAATTGCTCCTAAATGGGGCCATGGCTTTTTGATTAACAGGCGGTTGCAGAATCAGATGCCTAAATGGCTGTACAAATGTGTTGTTAGTCGTGTTTGTCGAACTAATTTCACTGCCAATTTAAGAAAAGGCAGGTGTTCCAATTCTAGGCCAAGATAGTGCCACCTGTATAGCTAAGGCCTTAGACACAACTGCCCTTATGGGTGGATACGGGCTTTCTGCAGAGGAAAAATGGTCAAATCTGTACAGGGCACGCAGGTGTCTTGCACAAAAATCAAGAATACAGACCGCTCGGTCAGCTTGTAGAGCAAAAATGATCATGCATATTTGTTCCTATAGACATGCTGTAGGTGGCAGGTCCTAAAGAATACGTATGCAATATGTAAGGATGAATAAGGGTAAAGTAGGCGAAAAGCAGGCACATCATACAGGATTCAAACCCCCGTGCACTGCGCAACGAATCAGTTACTGCTGTTCAAGCGATAAATGCACATAAGGAGCGTGCTACTTGCGTACTCGCTACTACAATTGGTTGCTACTTGTGTGCAGCATTTGCACACCGTCAGTAAGGAGCCAGTACGTACACCTCACTTATGACTAGAATGTGGCAGGAGGGCACTGAACGACATCATTACTCATACGTCATAAGTGCGTACTGCTTACAATAGTCTTACGAATGCTTCACAATACACTTACTACATGCATGCGCAACAATCATATTTTCCATTTTTAGGATGTCGCTTAAAGTGGCAGTACGAGCCTCAAGGGAACAACAAGACACAGCTATGCTCCCCTTAAGATGCAGCTGTTCCTGTCTACAACTCCCCAGACAACCCAAAAACCCTTCAGCACTTATACTTGTCAACCCCCATAGAGGTGCGTGCGACTAAGGCTTAAAAAAAACTGTCTTCAACTGGGCTCTATAAAACCCCAAACATGACACAGGTTCTTCAATCTTTTTGTATGCAGTCTAAAAATAAACTACAGGTGTGGTCAGTTGAAAGGAGATTTTATTGTTGTTAACAATTACTGTATGGTTAAAACAGTAAGCCATGTTTAGCGTTCAATGTATTATGGAAAATATTAGAGGAAGTGCAAAGGGAAAAAAAAAAGGTGACACGTCCATTGGTTGGTTGTGGCGTTAATGAGTTCCAAATTTTACACCACATTGTGCTTTTGCCAATGTGACTGACCCACACCTGAGAGGCGATAGTCTGAATGAGTGGCGCTAAAGCAAACAGGAAATGATTGAATTAAGACTTTCAGAAGACGAACATTTCCATGCAGAGAGTCTGGCCTTGTCCTTTCCCAGGGACATTAGAGGCATGCATAATCACGTCATGTGCTTCTGGGTTTCATGTGCGTCTTGAATGAATGACTTCTGTTTCACAGACTGTCAAATAGAAGGCGTCATTACACACAGCTCTGACTGCTGAGGGATCATTTGAATAATGTACTTGGTTACATTATTATCGGTTTCATTCATTATTGACTGGTAGGGGGGCTCTGTTCCCATTACAGAGGGATAACACTTTGCTGTATGAAACCCTCTCATTTACCAGGCAGGGTTTGGCATAACGCTGTGTGTTGTCTCCGAGGAGGAAAACATTATCTGTGGAGCAGGAATCCTCCCTACATAGAAAGCCTTCAGCCTCGTAAACAAACAAAAACTGTTTCCCCCTTTACTTAATTTTTCAGATGACTTAGTAAATAAATCTCTGCTGAGGAACATCGCAGCCTCCACAGCTACTTATCGGGGGATTTGTGTGGCTCTGAGCACCAAATAGGAAACAAAGCCAGAGCCTAAAGCCCAAAACATATCATCTGTTGAAATCAGCCTCTTCAGTGAATTTTGACCACAATCACTGTTTTCAATAAAAAAAAAATCCACTTTAATTCTGTGTAGTCCAATCTGTTAATCTGCAGTACAGAGTGCTGTTGTGGTGATGGGATTTTTATTTAAATTAATTAGAGAATTTGGCACCCATCACAAATGTGAGCAGTGTATTCTCTTGTTACACTAATGCACAAAATAACTCCCCACTTTGCCAGATGCCTTTCTGTCTCAGGCTCCGAGTTTATTATCCCATCTGAACACAATGGGATATTCCCAAATGAAAATCCTCTGGCGTTCTCAGGCAATGACATCCGCAGTATTGGAGGAATGTCAAAACTCCAGTTTAGAAGTGAAAGATTTCTAAACTTATTATTGCTTGTGATTCCTTAATGATTGCTGCCACAGCAAACTATGCCCAAAGTAAGGAGTTCAATGAAAGGTCAGGGCATCTGACTTGGTATTGTCTTCACTTTATTTGGCACAGGGTCAACACTATGAAAATGTTTGAATTTTCTGCTGCAGTGCCTCAAGACTGGATCCCATGCTGTCATGAATTACCTCTAAATATAATGAGGGTGCATGCTTGCTGCAAGTTCTAAGAGGAAAAAAAGGATCATTATAATGCCGGGAGATTTAGGGTAATGCAAAATAAAATGAAAAAGTACAAAAAAAAAACACAGTACAAAAACATTTTTTTAAGGGGGGGGGGGTTATTTTGTTATACAGAGTTAAAATGATCGGATAATCCACGATCCATTTACTTTCTCTTAAAGATCCCAAACAACTGTTTACAATAGTAAGCATTACAAGAATTATCCATCCATCCATCCATCCATCCATCCATCCAACCGTCCTCCATGCCTGTTCAATCATCTCTACAACCTTCATCCATCCACCCATCCATCCATCTAATCTCTATACTTGGATTCATAATCCAACAATTTCCCAAATCATCCATAAACCATTATCTATCCATTCATCCACATTCAATACATTCAATATCCATCCATCAGGAATTTTCTCTTTCCATCCATCTCTCCATCCTCCACCTAGGCACCCATCCAACCTTCATATATACATTCATACATCATCTCTTCAATATGCACCCATCAAACATCTATCTATCCATCCATCCACTCACCTATCCATCCATCCATATTACATGCATTCACATTATATCCATACATTTTCCCCATCCATCCTTAAACCACTATGATAAACTGTATTGTATTTGTTTATTTTATTTACTATCCATTCATCCACAATCATTGCATTTGGAATCCATCCATTGATAATTTAACAATCATCTTTCCATCAATCCATCTATCCAACCTCTACTCACCTATCCATCCATTCCACATGCATTCACAATCCATCCATCCATTTCCTTTTCCATCCTTAAAGCATAATCTATCCATTCATTGATAATCAATACATTCATAATTCATCCTCCTATCCATCATACATCCATCATCTTTCTATCCATAATGTATTTCCATTCATCCATAAGAAAAATACTGTCTGAATACTGAGATTCACTTTTACAGAGACTTCTTGAATTACATCCCTCAAAAAACTGCACATTTTTCTCACAGCTACAGCTGTGAACTTTCACATGGCAGATGCAAAATTGCAAACAGTTTTAAATAATTAATCCCAGGCACTGAAAACTTCTACAGTATCAATTGGTCAAATGAAGGGACCATCCATGTTTTATCCCAATGTTTCTCAACAGCATCATCTATTTTATTGTTTAAAACACAATTTATGTGGTAAACCACACAATGAAAGTTAGGTCCAAACCCGACAGTAAATTAGAACTAGGTCATAGTGGGGGTGTTTCACAAATGTGTCTCTAAAGCTTTCCTTAAATCTTGTGCGCAGAATAGCTTGTTTGCTGTCGGCTTTTTCCCAGAAAGTAATCACAGGCGAAAAGGAATCAGTAGTATAATTAGATTAATTAAAAGAACCATGGGGAAGGTGGTATTTTGGAAGACATGATTCTCGCTGCACAGTCCCTGGGTGGTAATTACATGTATACACACACTACCAACCTGAGTTGTTTCCAAGGTTTTTTCAGACTAGCCTCGATTGTACAATAATAATTTGTGCATGCAAGAGGACGTAATTGGCTGCATAGAATAAAAGAACATGGCTTCACACTGAGTCAGTCTTGTAACATGGAAACCAAGAAAATTACCAGGTAATTCCAGAAAATTCATGTTTGTGAAACACCTTTGCAATTAGTGCATACCCAAACTGTAGTGACTAAAGTCTGCAATGTTTTAGTTTGTATGAACTGGTACAGAGGTAGAAAGAGGGATTTGTGCAGATTTCTAATCCCTGTTCCGATTTATTGGTAAATTAGGGATGGCTCATCCATTTTTGCCCACAGCAGTACACTGAACTGGTTTTAATTTCACAGTAAAATTTCACTTGTTTAAGGCTTTTACTTCTGAACAGGCCTGTTGTGATGAGTTATGCATGTGTTCCAGATTTCTTCCCCACATGTGCACCTTGGTCTAAGAAGAAGAAACACGCTAAGATCCTTTTACAAAAGTAATGTGTTGATCAACCCAACTAAATTCATGTCCCTGTGTGGTTTGCTTTCTGGGAGGAGCTGAATGTGTCAGCGAAAAAAGCATCTACTTACTGCAAATGAAAATGCCTTTACTTGCAATTCATCAAATGTTAAGGACAGCCTTCACTGAGTATCAAGATGGCAAGTATTACAAAAACTGCACAAGACACTTTAAAATACTGCAGGATAAAGTGTCTAAAAATAAAGCCTGGTTTGGAGTTTCTTTCCGCAAAACTGACTGTTAATTATGCAGCCAAAATAAACTGCATTTATGCTGAGTGGAAACTCCACTCCAGCAATTTCATGAAGTATGTGAAGTCTTTCTAATAAATTACCTTTACTGCTTTGCCAAGTGAGCCAAAGCGCACTTGTAGTTCCGCTGAGTCACTGACAGTAAATTTGTCAGTCACAAAACAGAAAATGTCAATTTTCCCTCCACAAAAATTAGTGCTAATAATTTTGGAACATTGTTCTGTTTTTTCATGGTTTTTTCTTTGAAAACGTATTAACATTTTAAAATTTTATTTTCTATTTTAAATCAGGTTAGCTTTTGCTAAATTGCTATTTTTTTCTTCGTTTTTAACAACTGAAAAACATAGAAAGAATTTCCACTTAGAATTAACTTTCACTGGATAGTATTCTTTAATGAAACCGAGAGAAATCTCATTAATTCTTAGTTAATTGTCAACAGATTCCATTTGGTGGGTTTCTGGCGGAAAAAACTGTGTTGCATTTAGATAGCATCAATACTGGAATTGCCCCCCTCATTCACTTAAAAGGTGAATGATCCCAATGCATTTTAGATACAGTAATTAATCATTTACATACTCCGAGTGCCACCTGATAGGTCATCCTGCTGTGCTTTCCTGGTGCTCCTCTCATTAAAATGCTAATCTAACTGTTGACCCACCCTGCAGCCGAGGAAGACTCCTCATAATGACTCTCCTTTTCGCTTCCTTGTGCCCTCTTCGAGACCTCCATAACAGAAGGTGCCATGGGAAGAAAACACAGAACTTTTCAACCAAACAGAAGCCCTCACAATCTGTAGATATTCATTTATTCCAATTGGCTGCAAAGTGCTGCGCTGCAGACACAGGGCTCATTACCCAAATGTGATTTTTAATACTGCTGTCTCTACTCATTTCACCTAGCTCAGACACTACACCAAAGGTAGATAACAGCAGTTTACAGAGTGGAACCAAGAGGATTATAAACTCATCTGTCTGTCAATAAATTAAGTTACAGGAAGTTTTAATGAAGAAAAACAACCAAATTGACTTTGATAAAGCAATAAGCAGAACATGTTAGTATACAACTTGTAGTCTATTATCCAAATTATTTTGGAGATAATACATAAGTGAAGATGTAAGGTTCCCGTTCAGTTTCAAACAGATGTAAACTGATTGAACAGGAAGTTCAAATACTTACACCACACGTATGAAACAGTTCCTAAAATGAACAAAAAAAACCTGTTATCAGATACAAGTTTCAAAACGTCTGTCAATTGGCTGACTCAATGGGTGCTTCTAGTATGGACATGGCTTTGTGGGTTGGACATTCATCAGAAGCTGACAGCATGCCAGCACAATAATATTTTATCAGAGGAAAAAAAAGTGTTCAGGTAAATAAGTTAAAATTCAGATTCAGTAGTCCCCTTGCTTATTACGGGATGTTATGTTCTAAAAATAACAAGTGATCGATAGAAACCAGTAGTCATCTTTATTATTTAAATCTGTAAAAAGGTCTCACTGCAAATTTTATACATTTTTCAGAAAAAAGCATTAACATTTTTACACTTTTTTTTCCTGTCCACAGACTCAAAGTCCAAGCCTTCAATGAAAAACAAGTCAAGTGGTTCAGAGTCCCACTGGTAACGATTAAAGATGTATGTAAATTTGGCTTGTTGTCATGACTTGCTAGACTAAACAGACCCAGACTCTGGAGCCCGGAAGGAAGACACAGGTCAGTTTTGAGGTAAGTAATGGAGTTTATATATCTCTGGTGTGGTTTGGAGTTGTGGCTTGATGTTGGATGATGGTTTGCGACAAGGCTGAAGGTTCCGCTATGGCTTGTGACGTGGATGGAGGTTCCGCTATGGCTCGTGGCGTGACTGGAGGTTCGGCAATGGCTTGTGACGTGTCTGAAGGTTCCGCTATGGCTCGTGACGTGGCTGGAGGTTCGGCAATGGCTCATGATGTGGCTGGAGGTTCGGCAATGGCTCGTGTCGTGGTTGGAGGTTTCGCTATGGCTCGTGATGTGGCTGGAGGTTCGGCAATGGCTCGTGACGTGGCTGGAGGTTCGGCAATGGCTCGTGTCGTGGCTGGAGGTTCCGCTATGGCTCGTGACGTGGCTGGAGGTTCCGCTATGGCTCGTGACATGGCTGGAGGTTCAGCGACGCTTCGTGGCATGGTAGGTTGACTCCGTGATGTAATAATGCTCGGGTAGTCTGGAGATTCAGGCGTCCACTTGTGGTTTGGTAATTCATCTGGGGCAACGAACTGGCGATGAATACTGGTTCTGGATATTTTTACGTAGGTTTGGAGGCATGATGAGTAAAGTGGACACAGCTGAGTCGAATCAGAAACCAAGCAGAGAGGGGAGGGGGAGGAGAGCTGCCAGAGGCACCATGACACTTGTACAGGATGCATGGTACAGAAAAGATTGACTGATGATGATCTACAGCCAATCAGGATGCAGAACACTCTGCAATATTGCTTTAAAAAGGTACACAGTATTACAACAAGGGAGCACTGTTTCTAAAAATCAATAACGATGGCATCTCTAAAATACTCACTTGTTTTCTTTTCATTCAAGGAAGATGAGACGATTAGAATCTTCCCAAATATGTAATCAGGGATCTTTAGTAAACCCAGAGCAAAATACTTATCCTAGTTCAGATTTGTTCATCGTATTGATTTGAAGTTTTGTTTATCATTTATACATTTCAGACACATTTGCAGCTTGGTTTATTGCATAAGGAATGAGCTTGTTAAAAATACATGAGCAGAGCTGATGCATGTTAGACAGAGATGCTATAAAATGATTTAGTGGCAACAATTTCAGATTATTACGTATTGAGTCTGGTACTCACAAGGTTGATCTTCCACTTAAAATCATTTATTTTTAAGACATTTCAAATCTATAATTTCAAAATCTATGAGGAACAAATTACTAATAGACAACAATGTTTATTAGGTTTTTGAGAAAATGTTTTTGCATCATTTAATGAAGCAACACTGCTGGGAAAAAGTCTCCAACATCACACACATTTGACAGTGTCTTAAGTGCATGCTTACTTTAGGTTTCAGCTTGATGAGATCATTTTTACCTCTTGAACATGAAGCTGCGCAGAACAGAACGAATACAAGTAATAATGACACATAAAACAATAATCCATAAAATTTATAGACATTGAAAAAGGCTTGAAGAGCTTGAGATGGTGAAGCAGCTATGAAGTTGGTTTATGTTGCAGTAAATTAAATTAGTGTTCAGATGCCTTTCTGCTAAAAAAATTTGATTGGATATTTATATAAAAATAGCATATTTTAAAAATTGATTTCACAAAGGAAGTGTTATCAGAAAAATACAAGATTCCTGATGGAGGGTCGAGTGACAGCAGCATTGTTGATAAGTGTTTTACCATTACAGCTCAAACACTGACACACCATTTACTGTTTTTGTATTAGCTCCTTAAAAGGTGTAATAGAGGCAAAGATAAATGTCTTGAATGTATAACCATTTCAGTCGGTAGAATACATTTAAAAGTACATTGGTCAAGAGACACCCATCAATTTGACAACACAACCTGCAACGGTTTGACGATACAAAGTGTTGCCATCACTGAAAACACAATTCTTAGGTTGATTTAAAATGTATGTTTTTGAGTCAACAGTTACAGGGAATAATAAGGCAAAAACAGTTATTCACATTAAAAAAGCAAGACAGCCTTAAACCAGTCTAAATGTTCTACTAAAGCTTCTATGAAACACAGTTAACTGATCTGTGGCAGATGAATCTGGTTTTTACATTTACTGGGCAAAACCTCAACTCATTAAAGCAAACTGTTTTTATTATTTTACAGAGAATTTTTAGTCATTAAAATACAAATCTTGATTTTTCAGAAACAGCTTTTACAATTTAGTGCTACCAATTTGTTGCCACTCATGTGTTGTCGAATAGTTGGAGATGATATTTTGGGCTCTCAAGGCCAAAAGAACAATCAGAAATAACAGACAGACAGAAGGCTTTAGATTTTTAGCCATTGGCCTAAAGGCTGATCTTTTGACTGTCCAATAAAAAAGCCAAGGAACTTCAAAGGCCCCATTTGACTAGAATATGAATGAAGCATTTGGTCACGTGACACAATAGTTGTCATTATGGTTGAGTTGTTCTGAGCCTAATATGACATCCCCAAACATTACAGCTCACACAGTAAGACCCAAATACAGACACAGTAATCCAGCTGTCTGATTTTGTCCCTGTGTTACTGTTTCCCTTCTAATTTGACCATGAGTATTGAGCAAACCAGCTTTGAAAATATAGTGTATTATTTTCTATCATCACTGTGTAGCAATGATTGCTGGATTCATTTAATGATGTACTATGTATAATGAGTAATAATGAGTACTGATTCATATTAACGTTAACTGAATGTTTTCTGAGGATAATCGATCATTTTGTGACTTAATAAATAATCCAGGACTGGATTATGGTAACTGTGTGAACGTTTAAATGAAAAGAAATACCACAACAGGGGTGGGATTATATAAATTTGTATCTTCCTTTTCAAGCATTAAATCAAACTCCACTTGATTATAACAGATAATCATTATACTTAATGAGACTAATGTGACATCTCTTTACTGTATGCATTATTACGAAAATGTCTATTTATGAATATGAGTTATGATTTTCCCCCTTGTGTCTTTGTTTCTGGGTTTTTCTTGTGTTTTGTTTTTGTGCAAGTTAGCTGTACCTTCTCCTGTAGGCCCCGCCCTCTTGAGTTCTCTTGGAGATGCTCTGACTGCAACTGTCATTTGTACTCATTACGTAAGGTGGTTCTTTCATGTGGTCTGTGTTGGAGCGTATTTTGCGTTCGGCCCATGTGTTTGCCTCTCTTGTTAAATCCTTCAAATATCTGTGGATTTGTTTAAGTCTTCCTGCTCCTGGGTTTATCTACACGGGCTACCTGTAACAATTACACTGTCAAGAACATGGCATCATCTTCAGACATCTTTGTTAATTTTTCTTTAAATTCTAAAACATGTATTTCTAAATCTCTGAAATGGGTTTGATATATCTGTATTTTGTAATTTTGTATTTTATCATTCCTAATTAATGCTTCAAATAATCAAACCGAATCAAATCTAATGGGTAGACTTTTTTTTTTTACTTAAAACTGCAGATGTTCCCTCCTGGTTCTCCTCCAAAGTACCACTTCTCACCCAAAACCATTTGGAGCAAGATGCAGTCCGAGTATTTTCATTAAAGCTCTTAAAGATAAACACGCATTTTATAGAAACAACTTCACGTTTTTAATTTTAACAGATGCATCTAATTAAACAGATGACAAGAAAGAAATATACTTTTTTTTTACTATACATTTTCTGCTAGATATAATCCAGACAGATTTGTTCCACTGACCTCTAAATCTCAGCATCACAGAGTCAGAAGAAACATCGTCAATGGAGAAAACAGCAGGGTTCCAAAAAAGAAAAAGAAAAAAAAAACAGCCATGCATGCCAAATATAAACCCAAAAAATAGAATTATGGCAAATAAAACAGCAGCACACAATAGCATAAGTAGAGCTTAGTCTGCCATTCATAAAATAAAATAAAAACGCTCAAACAAGCTTTCAAAAGCCATTCAAACTTCTTGTCTTATTCATTTTCCCAGCAGAACTGAAGCTCTTAATTTATGTTTCACACAAGCATGAGCTTAGCTTTTGCCTGGGTTTAAAAATGTACTTTTATTAATACAGTCCATGACAATATTAATCATGTCAAACCTCCAACAGAGTGGAGGAGAGGACTAAGCAGCATGTCTCATTCAGAAAACATATTTCACTGTAGCTGCTATTCGATGGAGCCAATCTCCAGCAAACAATCAGCTGCAATAACTCCAGGCTTCAAACACAATGATGCCCTTTCAGAGACAGGAATCAAATGAATGGAACGTACTGACAGGAGGCGATAAGTCAGTAGAATGGATGCGCCTGTGCCAATATTCGGTGCTAGTATATGGGGTAGCCCCAGAATCAGATTTGGACAGTACATGAGATTGTTGTTGCACCATATAAAAATATGGCACACACAAACACGAATCACAGAAAAAATACTTTTTGAGCTTTGCTATTTCACATAAAGCATGACTAAAATGCAACAGTTATCAGTGCAGCTGCATAGTTAGGGTCTCCAGGTAGCAGTTTGAGTGATGTTTTGGGGAGCTTCAAAAGTAAAAATAAAAAACAAAAAACAAAAAAGAAAGGGAGAGAAAGTCCCTTCAGGGTTTTCTGTGCTTAGATTTTAGGCTTCCTAAAAGCACAGTCTTTAAAAGCAGAACAAAATAATTTGAAATTAGCACTTTTACAACATAGAAGGAGAAAAAGAATTGTTTAGACAGACCAAACGGTGCAACAAAGAGGACAGATCCAATTAAAAACCAAAGCCAAAGCAGCACAGAAGAAAGCAAATCGATAGCACAAATGTCAAGGTAGACCAAAGTTACCCACCAAATCCCCTTCATCCCCCACATAAAAGATGGATATTTTTCATTGTCTGGCTGCTTCCTTACTTATCATCATTTTAACTTAAGCAGTGCTGATAATGCAGGTACAATTTATCACTGGTCAGCAGAGAAGCCACCGATCCCTGAAAGAGGTTTGCGTCAATGCATTATTCAAAACTTTTTGCAATCTACCACTTTAGGATTATAGGTGAAACTGCTTTATCTGTTTTTAAATGCCTTGCTACGAAAGGGTGTTTGGTTTTCCATTCATCCTTTCCTTTTTGCACTAACTGCCAAAAAGAAGAAGGCAGGATACCCTCAAGGCAACTTCACTCTTAATAAATGAATAATAGAACTTTTATTTTAAATGGTCTCTCTGAGAAAAGTTTTGTAAATATCATCATGCATGATCAACAGCACACATGATAGATTGCAGCGTAAAAAACCAAACAAAAAAAACCAAACGCATGGATTCCTGTCTGATGTGTGTGGGCGCCCATCACAAGCAACAAAAACCCGGGGATCAAGCTGTGTGTTGTCACAGGCGTGTTGCCATTGCTGATGATGAGTGACCATCGAGCTGCTAAAGTGTCAGAGCAGCTGAGTGATAATGAGGAGAGTAATTAAAGAGGGGATTATTGAGCCCACTGACCCTCTGCCCCGGATGATCACGAAGAGGTGGACCATGAGTCCACATTATGCTCAGAAGACTCATTAGATCAGCTGAGCTTTTCATGGAGGCTGCATTTATACTTCACGCTCACTTTGATCTGTAATAATTGAGATATTTCCATGTGTTTTGGGTTGCCAAGAAAACCAACACATTTTGATACAACACACCAAATTTAAATGGAAAAAAATCATTTGCAAAGTCCAGCATTGAGGAAAGTAGAAAAATCAACCTGACAGTTTCCAATTATAAATTATACAAGATGCATACATGTGAAAGAGAAGATAAATCACAGCAGATGTCACCAATTAAACCAACAAACGTAAAAAAATCCAGTTTTCAGTCTTTTAACCATGTGCTGAAGTTGATTTATTGATTTGATTTTTTTTTTTTAAGTTTAAAAATGCACAATAAATATGGAACTCAAAGAAATATTTTTTGAAAAATACAAGAAATGATTGTAGGATGCAGATCAACATAATGTTTTGGACAATATTGCTGTCACTAAAGTATATTTTGATTAACTTTGACTTCTAAATAGAAAACCAAAGTAATCACTAATCACCAGGGGTGTTCCACCAAATCCCTAACCCAGCTAAAATTAAATGATTAGGATAAAAGTAAAAACAGTGAAAGTGTTTTAACTGTTCCTAATTTCATATATTTATGAATATTTTAATCCACAAATACATTCCATGTACTTCACATTTTGTTCTATGCTTAACATTAAAATAATCCAGATTGTCACATCAGACTCTTGTTTCTAATTACACCTTCTATAATTTTAATCCAATAATACAGTTACATCCCAGGGTTTTGTATATTTTATTTTTGGTCAATTGGACTTTTTGGATCTAAAAAGCCTCTTGAGCTGTACCTACTTAGGAAGAATTCAGGTTATTTATGAGCCTGAATTCTACTTTAAAGTCCAGTTGTCTGGAAGAACAGAATCCTGTGATACCATGATCTGGATGACTGATCTTCAAAGATATTAGATACTATTTTACCTTTTTATTTACCTGTTGTTATTTTGCTCTTTAGTTTTAAACCATTCTTTGGTTTATTCAATGAAAACATGTTAAATTTTCAGCCTTCCTGCCTTTTGGTCTTCAACTACGTCAAACACGGAGGGGTAGATTAAGATGTAACTGTGGTTTTATTAAATAGTCTGGTAAAAACAAATGACAAGAGTGTAATAAAGAGGAAGATAAGGATTTCTCCCAGAGCATTTAGGTTGGAGCGTCATTGTGAGGCTGGCGTGTCACAGATACGCAGATGGATGAATCTTTGGGTGCAGACAACCTTGCCTCCCTGTGGACATTGACAAATAGGATGAGGTAATTCTCTATGTAACAAAGTGCTGTGCTGTTCACACGGCAACCAAGTGGTGTGATGAAATACATTTAAGAAGTTTTACCGTCATTAACTTTGAGCTATTGTTTTTAGCAACACATTCATCAAACAGCTTTGGAGTATGTGATTACGAAGCACCATAAAGCGTCTGTGATTTGAATTTTTTAAATTACGGCACAAAGACATTTTTCTCACTTTGCGGGAAAATGAGAAGCTTTTTCAGCCCAAAACAATTTTTTTCTGACAAAAATAAATCCATAAACTGATATTATGCCTGTGGATTTACTCTGAGAATAACTTCTGCAAATATTGTCTCAATTACTTCATCCACGGGGCTGTTAGTATTAAGGAGCAGGCATGACTGCACGTCATTCTCATGTATCACCGGCATAATGGAGCAGCACTGTCCTCCAAAAAATAAACATTCAATCCAACCTGATCCGATGCATAATTGTGGACTTTGTTAGCACCTCTGATGAGTTGATTGGCTTAGAGTCACTCCAAACAGGGACACACAGTAATGCTAAAAATGAGTAATCCCATTACCGTCTTCAGAAAAAAGCCTCCATACTGTTGCATTTTCTTTTCAAATGTTTGGAAATGCAAATTCAGGGAATCTTTTATGGCATCTGGCAGAAGCTTATTATCTGCAGTGAGCAATAATATCAGGATATAAACAACATGCGAGTTTTAGGCTACTGAACAGTCAAATATCCTTTCTAGATTATGTTAAGCTCCTGAGAATGAACTCAGTGTATGAATATGAAAGTCAGAATCCTCTTTCTCAGCTGCATGATTGCATCAGTCATTAGCTGAAAAAATAGCTTTAACACCGGCGTGACAAAAAAATAAAAATAAAACTGCAGTTTTTTAACCACCTCTTTCACATCTGGCCGAGTGTGGTAGTTGAAACTTAAGGGTTATTTAAAGTCATACCAAAACATCAAACAGAAGACTGTCGCATTTGGTGACAACATCAGAAATGTGTTTTTTATTATAATATGAATTAACAAATCAAAATCAAAACAAACATTTTACTGAAGATTACGGCTTTTAAGTCCCGATCTGATCATCTTTTGATCTATTTAAAAACTCTTCCAAGTGGTGGTGTTTTAAAAATGGTTAAATCATTGTAATGGTAAATCATTAGAAATTCACCTCTGAGTTGTGTCAGCGCAACCCCGACCCCTGACATCGCTCTGTCATTGAGCTCTCCTGCTATCTTAAAGCCCCTCACAGCCCACAACAACTCATTACCGCTGCAAGGAAAACGGTGAGCAATACTGGAGCTATCCAGCCGTTTTGAGCTAGATGCCAGCTCGAACGAGGAAAACTTAGACGTTCATGGATTTAAATGGATGTATTGGAATGGAGCAGAGCAACTCACCCAGCGTATTTCCGACATCACAAACACAATATTTCTCAAACAAAACGTTTTCATCTGCTCCTCATTCACAATAAAGAAATAAAGAAATACTCAAATACAATTTTAAGCTTCACTTTCTTAATATATGTCCTCCTTTATCAGAAAAATGCCACAAGAACATGCTAAAAAACACCAAAAACTGAATTTTCCTCAAAGGGGGTCTTTAAGTCAAGTATTAAAACATTTTTTATTTGTTGAAATCTTTTTAAAAAGTCTTTCTTATGTATAAAGTAGAACCATTCGGTGTTCTTTCTTGGATTTTAATGGCTATATAAATAAAGATTTACTTACTTAATAGGATCCCAAATAATAAAGCTTCATCTTAAACTGCTATGATCTAAAATGGAAAGTGACACTCAAGAAGTAGGGTTTCATTACTGTTCTATCCGCAAAGTAATTCATCACGAGTCATTCTCAATTTTCAGGATGGTGGAAACTCACAGCTCCCCTCACAGGGTGTGATGGTGGAGATGATGGCAGCGGAAGCTGGGCATCCAGATGGAGCAGCTGTCGAGTTTTCCCGAATTTAGCAGAGCTGATTATCTTGATGAATCTGGGTGAAAAAGCTGCTAAACTTCTCCTCTTTCTCCATCCATCAACTTATCCTACTTTTGTTTCGGTGTCCCAACCCTCATCTGTTTAGTTTTCCAAACCGACATACTTCAAACTGGGAGGCTCTCCACAGCGGGTTACTTCCCTCAAACATCCCCCATCCCATCAAAGAGCAGAGATGGTCCAAAACTGACACTGACATCAGGAGACCCATTAGTTTTTCCTACAGCTTCAGTCAGTTTCCCTCTCCTTGCAGACTGTCTGATGGGTGTCATTTAGTCCCAGGAGCCTCGTGCACAATCTTCAAGCTGCAGCACGTTGTTACTGTGAAACATTTCATGTACGATTGCAAGCTGATGAAAGGCAAACAGAGCGTGCATGTGAATACAATGTGTGTGAGGACATGTGCAGAATTACCGCTTAAGCAGCATTTCCCACACCTGTGCCCGTGACCCTGCATGCTGCAGCGAGGCTTACGCTCTTAATGCAGTGTTTGTGCTCCCAGCCTAATGTGAGAGCTCGAAAACAGCGTGTGCCCATTCTCATGACCGTCTGCCTCATGTGAATAGCTGGAATTTTCATGCGCACCTGGAAATATCCCGTTTTGCTGCTGACATTGTCATCGTTGCAGTGAAATCTGCATTGTTCCAAAGAAACATTTGAGCACACACACAAAGGGGCACTGAGAAGGTATAATCGAGGCGATGCCCCAGTTCTGTCAAAACGTAGCCTCGCTGAGTCCTTGCTGGCTCTTTTCTGCGGCGCTTTGTTGCCTGACTCGCCTGCAAGAATCAATCAGCACTTTTCACGTGGGGTATGATGACCATCACTGGCATCTGTGAGTTACAGGGGCATCATTAGCAGAGCAATTTCTCCAAAAGGTACAGACAACTCAGTGACATTTTCAATCAAAAGGAAAAGTTTATGACACATCATAATAAACCAAAAATATCGAATGTAATTACAAAAAACAAATTAAATCAGGCTATATAAAGAAAGGGAGAGTAAGGGAAGATATCAAGACGATTTCAAAAATCGTGGCAGATTTTTTAAAGAAGAAATTGGTTGCCTTTGTTGAAGGAATAATCCACCCATCTTAAGTATCGTTTTTTTTCCATCACTGGGTGAACTTTTCTTTACTTTTTGATGGAAACTTTTCACCCCATAGATGACATTACTGCACAAACTAGAAACAGTGGAAGAGTGGAAAGGGGGAAAAAAAAGCCAGACAAGTTTCCATAAACGTGAGAAGAATTCTCTTTTCCACTTACGGGTCGCGAGCGGTGACCTGGCTCCAATCTTAGTGACAGATCTAAATGTCTCCGGGATCAAAATGACAGAGATTAACTGTCCTTTGGAACTTGACGGCTCATAATTAATGCTGCCTCACTTCTCTGTGCGGCTCTACTGGGAGGAGAAGTGACAATGAATTGATAGACTTGCCATTTGGGGGTCAGTCATACAATGATGAGAGAGACATCGCTGGCCTCATCTTAAGCCGGCATTGATCTGTTAGCGGAATCTTTAATTGTAACCTTGTTGTTTTAAGGAAAATGTTCTTTATCCACAGAAATAAAGCAGGAAACCTGATTTACAAAGGTTCCGTTCCGTTATTGTTAGAAATTTAAAGTGACAGGTAAAGGGGTGGAGCTAGAACATTTAATATAGGGGGAGGGGGGCAGAAGATTTTGGAAGGGTGGCAAATGAGAACAGTAAGGTGGAAGGCCTTTACAAATAAAAGAATAAAAAATACGTATTTATGTCTCTCTCTCTGAAAACGCAGATGGACACCTTCTAAGGAAATTGGTCTAAGTGGACAGAGTATGCTTAGTCTACCGGTACAGATATTATGTAGAATGATAATAAATGTGATTTGATCTACATACTCTAAGTGAATAACAAGTATAACACCATCTGCAACAAAGTTCTGATGTTCTTGGAAAACAATACTAAAAACGTAAAAGCAACTCTTTGTTTTGAATTTGTGGAAAAGTTGTAAAATTTCAAAATGCTTTCCCAATAAAGCTTAAAAAAACAAAAGAAAAATGTATTTCAAGCAGTTTTGATATTAACACAGCAGTTCTTTTAGCTGGGGTGCTCTTACTAAAGACCAACTCCAACCATCGCTTGATCTCTTGTAAAAGCATTGCATGTGGTCTTTTAATCATTTTTAAACTGTTTTTAGGCAATCTGTGTTGTCTTCTACGACATAGTCTCTGCAGAGCGGCAAGAGTTATTCAGATATTTGCCTCCAAGTTGTGGGCAGGACCGTTGGTGTGAAGAAAGCCTTCCCTGACTTCCCATCATCCCTATAGTTACACTCTCTTCAGCTGGCTTACAGCCCTCACACACCCTCAACCTAACATTAAAAGCCAAGCAATGTCGGAGCGATCCAGTCGTACAGTTTTGAGCCAGATGCCAGCTTGGACAAAGAAAACAAAGACGTACATATTTGTCTGCAAATGGATGTATCGGAATGAAGCGGAGCTTGGAGCTTTTTGTGGAGTTTTTGTTTGGGCTTTATTTCCTCTTAAAGAATAATGAGTAATAGAGACTCAAAGCTGGTTTTGACAAGTCTTTGGAGGAGCTTCAGTTCTCCATTATGCCAGCTGAGGCTAGATCTTTTGGCAGGTGGCCGAAGGGTTACTAGTGACTAGTGTTACTAGACTGTGTGGCGTACAGTGCAGTAAACAGCCCTAGAAAAAAAAGAAAAAAAACGTGGCTTTGAAAGGCACCCTCCTACCTCTGAGTGGGCTCTGCAAATCCCTCCATTGAAGTGGGCTTATTTCTTAACAGCGCTCCTACAATTTTGTATGGATCCTCTGGAATCCTCTTTGCACATAAACACCCACAGTGAAGTTAGCAAAAACAAAATGAAGAAACCTTCTGTCATAAAAAAAAGAGTCTGATTCCTGATAATAGAGGTGGGTGTGAAAGGTGGAGTCTGGCTTTCTGTGCCAATAAGGCAAAGTACCAGTGAAACACAATACAGCAAACGCAGAGTAATGGCAGCAAATGAGTTTGAACAGAAGTGGACAAAATCCCTCACAGCGAAAAAGAATCAAGTGGAATGTAGTCATACAGTATTTGGAGTAATCTAGCCTCTGCTTAACCAAAGTCATCTCTCACAAAACAATCAGCCCTGTGTTTAATGGCAGAGAAAGACAAAACACTTCAAACCCTCTCGGAGATATTCAGGAAATAAATATAAGAGGATCTATGTCTAATTCTCCTTTGCTCCCACCTCTAAGAAAATTGGAATGGGTAGTGAACAGCTCAATTTGTCTTGATGTAGTTTAATGGCCTGTACCTGTTATGGGCTCAGTCTAATGCAGTAAAACAAAACGTGCAAAAATGGCCCCTTGTTCAGAGAAAAAGGCTGCATACTGCCGAGCCGGTGCCTGAAAGCTTTTCAATTTTCTGAGATGCAGTCTGGTACGTAAAGAAAAAATACGGGAAGAAATAGTGAATGGGTCAAAATACAAAAGATCAAGTATGACATGATGTTTTTTTTTTTAAATTGAGAGGTCAATTTAAGGGTCAGGCATGAAATCCCTGCTTCAGTTGAAGAATTGAGGCAGTCACAAGGGAAATAAGCCCATTTCACAAGTGGGCATCAAATGACAGTAGTAGTGAGAAATCAGGCAGAGATTGTCGTGCTGCATCTTCAGAATTGACATTAATGGCTCTTATTCAGTTGCTAAAGGCCATTAGCTAAAAACGAACATTGGGATGGAGCTGCCATAAGGTGGGTAGACTGAGTAATGGTTTGGAATTGAAATACACTACCCCACAGGATATTGCTGGCTGTGAAGCAACTCAAATGAAACAAAACGCCTCTCTGCAAAGTTGTCTTTATTTATTTATGGACAGAACCTTTACTAATTACATTTTTCTCTGACTTAGGTGACCAATTTCAACAACGAAAAACATAAATACATGGCAAACGCTTCCCCAAAGCACAGACTGAAGGATTTCCACTATTGGATCTCAATATTTTCCCTGTAGAAACACAATCTTCCTGTGCCATTTTTGGGGATACAGTAAATACAAAGACATGTGTAAGTTTCCACTGTTTTTATGGATTAACCTGGAGAAATGACCCTCAGGGTTTTGCCTGAAATGGAAACAGGAATCTGAGAGCAAAAGTATCTTTGCAGAGTCAATTTACATCCAGATATTTAGATGTTAACCGAAATGAAACAAAACAAATAACTGGATCTTCAGGCTGTCGTTTCCTTTTTTTGTCCCACTAGTTTTTCTTTTATGAGCTCAGACATATTTATTACTATCGCATGAGAAACCTGGCCACAGGGCAGGTATAGGGTTTTGTTTTTTTTTTCTTCTCAAGGCCACCATCATAAATTCAGGTATTTGAAAACAAATATGTCTAATTTAACTAAATGTAATTTTCAATTGCAACTGATTTCTCAGAACAAAGACTGAAATATTGGCACTTTTATTGTAGTGAGAATGACTTCATGGATGTGGAAATATCACTCAGTGTGAGTTTATTGACTTCTTAGATTGACTCCTTAGATTGTTCTCGCACCAAAACAAACAAAAGCTCTTCATACTCAAAAGTGATATCACTAATACTAAAATTGCCATGCACTGTAGAAAACTAAATAACTTAGTGATCCCTACTAAATAAGCATGTTTTAAATGTCTTATGGGAAATTTTAAGATGAAAAATTTTAAATAAAAATTGCTGTTTTGTTTAAACATCCAAGTAAACCACTGGAACTTTACCAAGTTAACATGTGACCTGGGCCTATAAAAGTACTGCTCTCTACCTCTGTTTTTGTTGCCGACCTTGACCCACGCTGAAGAAAAAAAAAAAAAAAAAGAGATTCAGAAAACATAGATTACAAACTAACAGCCAATGAGAAAGTGGAATCTATTTCAAGGACATTTGCAGAAAAGATGAGATCACCTCTGGGAATCTGTGCCCCCCTCTTCATGTTGTGCATCAGCGGCTTTTTATTTTTACTCAAGACAAAACAAATGCATCAAGAAACCCAGTTTTTTTCCTCAAAACCGAGGCTGCAACTCCCTGAAAATCAGAACTGAAGCAGATCACTGGCATCTTGGTATGGAGCGTTGATTCTGAGACGCTATTGAGCACATAGTGCAGAAACCAGAGGAACCACATTGACTGAAGGAAAAATGAAAACAGTAGATCTGGTTCTTAAAGAAAGTTTCACTTTCTGTCACACACCTAGGTGTGCGAAATTTGTTCTCTGCATTTGACCCATCCCCTGGGGGGAGCTGCAGCATTGTTAAGGGCCTTGCCCAAGGGCCCTCACTGGCTGATGTTGGTTGCTCGCCATTGATCTGGTTATTGCCCCATTACCATTATTCATTCCCCTCCGGGAATCAAACCCTGGAATCCTGCGTGGCAGCCTTCCACCTTACCAACCAAGCTACCCAGCCAGTAAATGCAAGACCCCTTTGGTCCACCAGTTTGGACATCACTGCAGCTTTCTATCTGCTAACTCTTTATGCCGTAGACTGGACACATGCAGCTGTATGGGGGTTGATCCATATGGGTGCTGCATGTTTTTGGGTTGTCCAGGTCCGTGGAGGGTTGTAGAGAGGTGTGGCTCCATTTTAAGGGGGGCACAGGTGTGTGTTTCAGTTTCCTTGAGGCATATGTTACCACCTTGAGGGATGTCATGAAAATGAAACGTACAAGTGTGTGAGTGGTAAGTCTATCGTGAAGCATTTGTTAGGATAATGTAAGCTACAGATGATGCTGTGTCTGGTGCCCCAGTGCCACGCTCTAGTCATTCGTAAGGTGCGAGTAATGGCTCCTTACTGACTGCCCGCAAATGCTGCACGCACAGGTTGTGTAGGTGATACATAAGTGCCCGTAGGACGCCCACACAAACTACACTCTAATTTCCTCATTTCCAACAGTCAGACTGCCCCAGACGCATCACTTGAACAGTACTAACGGACCTGTTGTGCAGTATGGACAGTTCAGGGGGTTGAAAAAAAATGGGAAATCCATATAATGATGTGCCTGCGTCTCAGCTACTTCCCCCTAACTTGCCCTTGTGTGTTGTGCATGAACATTTTCACTCTTTGGGCTCACCGTATGGTCAACAATCTTAAAAGTTTGTGCGGATCACCTCTGTGCCCCGTACAGGTTTGCCCATTCTTCATCTACAGAGAGCCCGTATCCACCTGTAAGGGCATTTGTGACCAAGCTTTCCCTTCCTTCTCCATCTCCAGGACTGAAGATGCAAATACTTTTGAATAAGACTCTTTTTATGATGGCTTTGGTTGCAGATAATTCAACATAGGACTTCAGGAATTATAGCAGGAATTATAGCACCTGTTGCTAAACATCTAACTGACTTGGTTTCGTCTTTTTCCCTACTTTTCCAGAAGGTTTTCAAGGAGAGGAATGCCAAAGGGGAGTCAGGCTATGTCTGGGTGGTTAGATGATGACTATCATATGGATGATTATGCCTAAAGCAGCTTACCATAGAAAAGGACAACATCAAACATTTCCTTTCCCCTAATAATATTTAAGGATATATAACAGTGAGATGGTGACATTCTACAATTACTGGGGACTGGATGTAAACAAAGCTCTGGATTACTGGCAAGCTGTCTTCAGGAAGACAACAACAGACGGCAGTTCACAAGCAGCTTAAAAACCCCAGAGTCTTTTTTTCCCCTTTTAAATAATATACACACAGCAGCCTCATAGTTTTGGTTATGTGACTAAAGGCTTACAAAAAGGTAGTAAAAAAAATCTGCCTTTTATGAATGATCCACATGACAGGTGATAGCAAAACCCTCTGCTATTTCATTTATGCAACTTCAATCAAGCTGTTTCGAGGCAACAAACCTGCACAGAAAGATCCAAGTCATTTCTTTCTTTCTTGCTCGGCTGTAGAAAAACAACTAAAGCCAGCCATTTCTTATCATATGAACTCATGTTTCAAGATCAATAGCCCAAAATCCACAAGGGAACCCCCTCTTCCCTCCTCACTCCGGTCTGAAATCAGACTGTAAACAGCCTGAAATAGCTCCTGTGTGACTAATTCCCTCTCTCTGCCATAACCACTGGAATCATAAGTGGCTTTTTGTATAGACCAGAAAATTAGATCCTTTACCCTATTAGAGAAACAACCCCACACAGATCTGACATAAAGGAAATCTGGCTTGTCAATATTAATAACCAATACGATCAAAGAAGGCCCTGCATGTTTTATTAGCCATCTGGCAGTTCCATTGGGTAATTTCAAAGCAATTTTGCAGTTGTAATATTTGGGAGGAACAAACAAAGACGGGCTACGAGGACATAAGGTTGATGAGAGACACAATGACGTACAAGGTGCAGGCAATTAGCTGCACGGCATTACCCTTGTTAAAAGGCTGGATAATACCCAGTTTGGATTGATTTACTGGCTGCAGCCTGGAGAGAGCTCCCATATCGTAGCTTCACTGCCCACTGAAGCGTGCCATAGGACTTTGTATTGGCAGCAATATGGCTTTTACATTTAACTATCTGTACACAGACTGAGTGGAAAGACTCAAGAGACAGGTTGACAGAGGGAAGCCTCCCATCACTTGTCAGCATTGTCATGGGTAATTCCTTATTATCTCCAGTCTATTGGCTGCTATTCATGCCATTTATCATCACCATCTTCTTTTCTTTGGGGCTCACATTAGATAGTGAGAGGACGTCTTGAGGGAATGCATGTACATAAATATGTTGAGAATTGGCCCAGTATGGATTCCTTTGCCCATGTGGGCCTCTTTGTTTGATGGCAGCCAGAGGTGGCATTTATGTGTCTGCCAGCAGGGTCTCAGCTCTCTTCTTCAATGGCATGCCATTCAGGAGATAAGCATCAGCTGGTGGCCTTCTTCACTGACACCATGACTTCCGCCCAGAGTCAGCAGATTACATTTTAGAAGTTGACAGCTTGTTATCACCTTAGACAGTAGGAGGGCTTAATCTTTTGTTCTTTTCTGACTGAGGGAGGGCTGAGGAATCACCAGCTCAGGGCACAGATTTGACCAACTTCACTCCTCGTGCCCTCTGCAGTGACACACATGGTGAATAGGCCACTCTCTTCTCCACTCTTTTCATCTCTCTCTAAGAGCACCAGCACTTTGCAGAGGGATTACAGTGATGGAAGCTTCAGCGGTGCACAATAATATCCATTTAACATTTCTCAATGGTAGACAGGGAATGGGTTCAAGTCTGATTTAATAACAAGCATGCTGGCTTCAGACTGAAAGGATAGTTCGCTGATCCTTGATCAGAGCTTGTCCTTTGGAAACCATCATGAAATAATATCTATGATGGGTGGTGGATGGTGACATGATACATGTGTAGTGTCAGATTCTAAAACACGCTGGTCTGAGTAAAGATTTAAGAAGTGAAACACACATGAAACATCGCTTAGCAGAATCTGTTTTTAGTAGCTAAAGATCCTTTTTATATCAAAAAATAAATCTTGTATTTGTCATTAAATTCCAAAAAAGAAAAAAAATTTCCGTATGGAATTGTTACAAATAGATTGAAAACTGTTTAACGATTGAAATATGAGCTGGCAACACAATTAAATTTCAAAGTTAAAATAATGATATGAACAGGTAGATCTAAAAAAACTAGATTATTATGAAAAAGTTGGAAATCTTTATCATTCAATTGAAAAAAGGAAATATTGCTTTGCATAGAATCTTTAAACTTAAATTGAAACACTTTATTTTAAATATTTTATCAAGTATGGTGTACACGCAACGAAAAGCTAAAATGTACTGTTTTTATGATCAAAATATCACATCAGAACAATAAAAAATATTTTTAGTCAGCTAAATGTCAGGCTTCTGACAGCTATGTTCATTTTATTTTAATGGCGGGGTCTCTCTGTGCAGGGATAACCTCAGTCTGTGACTCTGCGTAGGTTTAATAGTGTAACATTACAATCTTTATACTTGGATTGAAACACTTCAACCCTTTTATTTTTTGTGCATTTCTGGCAATTTTGATTTACAAGCAATAAAAAGCTAAAATTTAGTGTTTCCATAAACAACATATTATATCTGACATATTAAATAAAAGTTTTCAGCCAAAATGTTTCAGGCTTTTGACTCTTCATTTTTAACTTTAATACTGGTTGGGTCTGTTTTTGCAGGAATAACTCCATTAATGCTTAGAGGTGATCAGTCTGTGGCTCTGTGTAGGTGTAATGGAAGCCAGTGTTCCTTTGATAGCTGCCTCCAGGTCATCTGCATTGTTTGACTGATGCTTCTCATCTTCCTTTTGGCAACAGCTTATAGATTTTCTATCAAGTTCAAGTCAGTCAGTTTAGCACAGAAACATTATGGACATTGAACCAACTTTTGGTACCTTTTGCAATGTGGGCAGGTACCAGGTTCTGGTAAAGGTCAGCATTTACCGTGGGCTTCAGAAAACATAACGGGCCAACACCAGCAGCTAGGGGATTCTATGTCCTTGTGGTATTCTTTCAGACTGGGACTTTATTTTCAAATGAAAAGACAGGTGTGTGTGTCGGGGGGGGGGGGGGGGGGGGGGGGGCATACATCAGGCAAAAAAGTTTACTTTCCTGCAAAACACCTGCAAAAATTGAGCAATGATCACACTTCAGAAATATGAAGATTGTCTTGTGTTCCTGGATTTTTGAAAAGCACACTATTTTTTTAAACAACACTGCACAATCAGTTCCCTACAATTTGTGTGTGGCATGTTCACCTTTTGAAAGGCATCTATGACTATTTTGTGGACTTCTGTCAAGTCAGCAACCTTGTCTATTATGGTGTAGCCCACAGATCCAGACTGAGAGACCATTCAGGGGGTCAGGAAACCATTGGGTATTCTTTGGGGTAATGGGCTGATTAGGGTGTGGCAGGACAAGTTTTTAACATTAATTATAATTACTGTTATTTTTAATTTTTTCAGTCCTCTAATTATGTGAGATACTGCCTTTCAGATTTTTACTTACCTGTAGGCCAATGTTATCTAAACTACAATGAATAAATGTTTAAGATATTTCAGATTCTGTGTAATAATTCTATAACAAACATCAGTTAGAATTTTTGTATTTACTGACAACTTTGAACTTTTTTGGATCACACATACTGTACTTCCCTTTTTACATACGGTAGAAGATCACAAAGAAAAACATTTACCTTTATTTATTTTGTTTAAACAAAATAATAATTCACATTATAATGCATATTTTTCTGTAAACCCAAATGGGATAAAGCTGGTTTTAAAATTTGTATGCATTTTGACCTTGCTGGAAAAACGTTATTTCTTGTGCATATGATGGCTTGATCAACCTCAAACATTGGGGTCTTTTTGATTATTGTTGTGGAACATTTCCTCAATGGAAGCTGTGATTACATGACTTCTGTGTCTCTCCCACTCTTTCTTTGCGTGTCTCTAATATCTGTAGCAGTCAAACTGAGAGACAGTTGTATAGCTCTAATTTATCTGATTAGGCTTGACTGCAGTTTGGCACTGTGGTTATCAATGAGAACACACTTTCAAAGAGGAACATTTTGTTTGATTTTAGCAGAATCACATGACAGCAGCGACATAAGAAGAATCAAAAAGCTTATGTAAGACTTCATCATTGTATGATGAAATCAGGAGGTAAAGTTTTATTCTGTCAGTGGTAAATAGGAGCTCCATCAACTCTGAGGAAAATGCAATTATCCAGGAATCTTTTCACCAATTTCCTTGATAGTCCCTTATCAAGGAAATTGGTAAAAATGTCCCAGTAAAGCCCAAAGTGGTCACTTTCAACAGTGTGGAACAAGTCTCACTTTGGCTTATTGCTGGTGTTGTTCCAGAGTTGCTCAATTTTTAATACAGTTACAGGCTTAGCTTTATTTGAACCCTCTTCTAGTGTATTCCCAGCGTCTGTTTTACAAACCACAGTGCAATGCCAACAATGTTTGTCTCATTTCCCCTGCTACTGTTTTTTGAATATTTCTGGGATGTTTCTTTTTTCCCTCTTGCAAATACTAGGTGATGATAAGACAAGACGATTTTTAAGCAGCAAAAGCTGTGAGTTTGTTAGTCCAGCTCAATGTCGCACACAAAGAGGATTTGGACATCTTGACCACAAGACCTTCTTAAAGATTTAAGTTTTGCAAGGACCTGAATGTTAGAGTTCTTTTCTCCGCTCTGCATTTTTTTTTTTTACCAAAGATATGCTGTCCTCAGAAATGCCCTGCATGCATTTTGGTGCCTTGGTGATTATAGATTTAACTGGTTTCTGATTGGTTGAATGCTCCTATAGTCATGCTTGTGGTTAGAAGCAGCTCCAGCATTTTTTAAAGCTGCACCACTACCAAGATGAATGCCTCCCATTACTGCTGAGTTGCAGCGTTTCTGGTCTGTAGATCCTGTGGACATTGAGGAGGAGGAGAAAAAGGTTTTTTTTTTCATGCAGAGACAGAGCAAAAGTTCGGAAACAATGCAGAGGTTTCGGAAGAAATTCAGACGGACTGTGAGGTTTGTCGACAACAGTTGGTGAGATGCTCCAAAGACAAATCTTGGCATCTCAGGTATACGCATCTGCTATTTGGGTGCATATTGCCCATTAATAAAGGATAGAGGAATTTTGCTACTTGTACATAGTGTACCCCCTTTTAAAAAAAAATCTACCCCAATGTCTGTAGATTTATGAGCTTAGAGACAATACTTCTCCATGCAATAGAATCTCTACCTCAGTTCTCTTATTGGACCACTTTAAGCTTTCAATGATCTTTTTCTTTTCTAATTGCTAAAATGCTCAGGGGGTTTCTGCTTTTCCTCTTATTACAAATCTGTCACTTTAACTTTCTTCTGTTCAAATTAGAGGCAAAGATTGTACAATTTATGCATAAATGTACACATACTGTCGTATAATGAACATTGACAGGAGAAATTCTTAGAAACTTGCAGCTTTATGTGTTGTTTTTGTAGAAATCCTTCTCAATTCTTTTAAAGGGCTGACTTGTGTGAACGGAGAATGCAGGCCTTTTTTCTTGCATGTCCTCCAATGGCTTTTAAACAAGTCTCTCTAGTCTTTACACAGAGTGTCAAAAAAGGTTTTGCAAGACTTGCCGATCTTTAGTTTGACTCCACTATAGAAGCAACAGTGATAAACTCAGACATAGAGGCCATATTTACAGACACAGAAATACCTTGAAAGCACGTTTGAGGTCACCCTATAGCTAAAATAAGTTCATTTTCCACAGAAACCATATTCTATGTATGAGAATTTGCTACGGCGTGGCAATATTCTAGTTTCTTTGCAGTAGGTCGATGTAGTTTACTGAACAAAACTTGTGAAACCACAAGATGCAACAAATAAGTTGGAAAAAGTGTCTCGAATCGTGTTTTAATCATCCTCTGATCAAAAGGACCTTGTACACAAAAAAATGTGAACAGGAAAAACTCCTTTAGCAGCCTTTTATTGTTCAGAATATTAAAGATCACTCAGTGCGTATGTAGAAGTAGTTAATTTTACACCAAGCTTCTGAGACAGACTGTTTAGTAGTTTTAGCATTTTCAGTATTCTCACCAGATTTGCATAATGGTATCATCCATAATCTTTTTGGAAATGCATTGTTGCAGTGCTTCATCATAAGGATCAGATATAAATAAATGGATGGATAGCAAATGGATGACATTTATTAAGAACTTTGCTAATCTTGTTGACCACTCAAAGCAACTCAAGTTTTTCTCATTCAGACACCCAAATTCTTAGTCTGCTGCATATTCTTAGTTCTTTAGCATTCTCACACTCAAAATCAATGTATGATGGACACTTGGCGGCCCCTCATGTGTTCTTCGGTGTCAAAGGACACGCGGACTGTTGAGGATCTGATTTCTAACCTCCTTAGAGGTAGATGATCTAGTGTGAATATGAAGAGATATCTTTTTCTAAATTCTTGTTGCTGTTTTTTAAGATTTTTTAAAAGTTTTCTGTTATAATTTCCTGACCTCACTCAAAAAAGAGCAAATGTTTTGGTAGTTTGAAACCGTGCGCAGAACCATTTCCCCCACAGTTCAGGGCACACTTACCCTTAACAATGTACAGTAGCTTTATAGATGACTACATCTGTTGTATGTTGAGTGCTACAGCCTCAGGGTCAGTCAATTCTGTTTTAATATATTGTGTTTTTACAGTGACACAGTATGGAAAAGACCAACAGCATCAAGTGTCTGTGATGACTGCCTGCCTTCAAAGGGACTTTGAAAAATCCGCCACGCTGTTGGATCCACCTGCTGCTCTGGCCTCATTATGTTTTATATGCTTTGGAGTTTTGAATGTTACTCAGCGTGGCGCGATGGAAAAGGGCAACCTGTCCCAGCATCATCTGTGGGATGACCAAGGCACGTTAAGCCTCACGGGAGGGGGGTCATTACCCTGTCCATTTGATAATGCCCCGAAATAAACCCATGTCTGTGTTAATCAAAGAGAACAACACTGCATATGATTTTTAACATGTTTTTTTACTTCCTCTTACATTTAGTACTTCAAACTCTAATACTTTTAGATCTGCGTTCATTTATCTGTTTGTAAAAATTGATTTTTAAACCGTGGCAATTTGGATGGGCACGTTTTATTAATATTTTATCATTATGGTATTTTTCAACACACTCATTTCTGGTCTAATTTTCAAAATTACATGTTTTAAAATGTAAATGACAGATTATAATTTATCTGAATTATTTTGAAACATCTGATCAGTAAATCAGAGGCTTCTAAGCATTTAAATCAATTTGTCCATCACCAACTTAAACATTAATATATTTATTGCACTGACCTCCGGCAGAGCAGGAAATGTATAAAATAAAATCTGTTTGGAATATTGAAGCCATTGGAGAGTGGGATCAGATGGCAGGGTAAACAGATTATGTGAAAGCCTCCCATGGCATAACCCTGGGCATTAATGTTAATGGAAAACCCCACAACCTTCCTTTTTGCCTGAGAGCAGCTCCATTTCAAATCCAATTGGAACATCCCAGGTCTGGAAAAAGATACATGCTCCTGATAACACATGGAAACTGTTTTTTTTTTTTTTTTTAACATTTCTTTAAAGGTTTTCCAGTTGTCCTCAGGAACTTTTTCCTCTGCTTTAGGGGTAAATAGGAAAGGCAGAAGTGGCTGTGTAACAGTGGATGCGCTGATTGTTATTGTTTCCCACAGCAGATGGCATATGACTGAAAAATTGATGACAATGTCTGGCTTTAAGTGCTGACACATTTCAAGGTTTGCCACTGTACTTCTATTGAAAGGACAGAGCAGCCCATGTTTTCCACTGGAAAGCTGCACTTAGGGTTCTACAATAGTGATGTGATCAAGTAACTCACTGGATATTGCTTTTCCGAGCTTTAAGGTCTGGGAAGATTATATGTTTTAGTTTCAGGAGCAACAAAAATACTTTGTTGGAAGAGCTTTGCAAAGACTGAATGGGGAAAACATACTGAAGTAAGTCCACATTCAGTGGTGGATTAGTTTACACTTACAGTGGTGTTGTGCTGCTGTGGGGGGGTCATCAACACAATTTAATTACATTAAGAGGTTGCTAAATTGGACTACGCAAACAGACAAGGCTTAAGGGATTAATGGACCTCTGACAGAGAGATCAAATTTTTCTTTTGAGAGACAAACAATATGCCTGGCTCCGGGCAAATGGCATGTATAGACACAGAGGCCTGCTGGGGGGTCAGCAGGGAATATTTAGATTAACTTTATTTCCATTCTCAATGCATTCATGCTAAATGACAGAAACATGGTTTTACCACCTTCTCTTCACTTCCCTTTTACCTTTGTGTTAAGTTCTATTAATATGTTTTTTTTACTCTCTGAGACACATTGTTTCTTTGTTTTGTCAGCGTTTTACCTCTGCAGCTGCCATCTGGAGTACTTTTAGGACATGGAATTTGAAGCAGAACAGTGATCTCTGCTATCACTGTTCAGTAAATGCAATTGTTGTTTGTCCTGTTTGTCTTATAGCTGCAACGCGACAGACTGGTAATCAATCCAGGGTCTGTTCCTCTTGCTGGTGACAGTTGCAATAACCTCCTACTCCCAAGATGTTTCTGAAGAGTGTATAGCCTGTGTGGATGCAGGGACAGTTAGGTATAAGGGTGGATATAGGTTTATAGTTCAGACTTTTCTAAAAACTGAAGATTCAAGGTATCCACAACTGAGAGAAACACATTTTTATGTGAAAATGGTAATGCTGACAGCCTAGGTCATTGAAACTATTGGAAAAGCATCTGAATGGTGGTAAAAGTGCTATGCTTAGATAAATGATAAGAGTAAAATTAGCTGGCTGAACACATTTCTTTGTAATTATTTTAGGAAATTAAATTTGAATCTTAAAAAATGGTCAATTTAACGTTTCATAGTTCATGTCAGGTTAAAAGATTAAAAACATGACAAGAACTTTAAATGCTGGGTACAGGTAAATAAACCTATAACCTATTACTATAAAAAGTGCTTGTCTATATAACGATAATATGAAGAAAGTGCTTAGAATCTATGAATGAATCAGTTTTTGTGGATCAGAGAAAACATAACTCATCAACTGATGCTGTCATCTTCACTCAAGACTTTTTATCTCATTTCCTTCTTCATTGTCATCCCCATTCAAGACTCTTTTCAAAGCTGCACTTTAACTATGCAAATATTTCCTTTTTCTATTCTTCTGGGAGGAATCTCATCGTCAGACAAGGTGAAATGTATTAAGCATTCTTTTTCTTAATAACTATAATGAGTCTGGGTTTCCTCTAATCTAATTTGAAGTAGTTTTAATGGTAATTATTCAGTCATAATGGCAGACTTTTGAAAGTTTCTCTTTGAACTTTGGCTGTTTTTCTCACATTTATTTTTATATTCAGTCCTCATACCTGAGTGTGAGTACAGCACTTGTTCACACTCTTAATGAATTGCCCTTTTATGCTTGAATCGTTTATTTGTTCCAAGTGAGAGCCAAGCAAGCTAATAAAAATCCAACAACCCTGTGAAAAGGGTCAAATAAAAAGAAAAAAAAATAAATCTGATTAAAAGGAATACTTAATGAGTTCTAAAAAAAAAGACAGAGAGGACTTTACAAAAAAGTCTGACTTCCTGGAAGTGATGAGCACCTGCAATAATTTTCACAGCTCTGAATGCCAATATGCTGAGGAAAATGTGCCACTCTTACAATAAACTGAGAAATAGGTCTGATGTGTAAAACATTAAATTGATTCCAAGAACAAACAGCACAACACTTTGACTAAAACAATGCATTATTGCTTGTTGAAAGTTGTTTATAATATTGACAGTGACATTAAGTTGTTCTGACTTTAAATGCTTATAGCACACAGTTAAACACATTGTGATGAATTCCTTTTTTCTTATTTAACAAATTCTTTATTCACAAAATCTGCTTTCTGTCAAAGGTATAAATGACCCACGTCGGAGAAGAACTTTTGGACTGCTGGGATCGCAGTGATAGCTTTTGCCATGAATAGATGAATGGTCAATCGTGGACATAAACTCAAAATTGTTTTTCTGTTTTCTCTGAGCCAAAGATAAAAAAGAAAAATCATGACAGAGCTGTAGCTGAAGAGTTTGTTTGTTCATGAACAAAATAGAAAGAATCCCTGCAAAGCTGAAAGTGACACAAAATTTACATAAATCCAAACACAAAAGTTGGTTTTTAATAACTAGGAATTAAAGTATATGCTGATCTTGAGTTATCTTTGAGTTGTGGAAGCTAGAAAATTTAGACCTGCATCAATCTTCATTTAGTTTACATTAGCGACACAGTATGGGACAAATATAAATGCACACCCACTGGCAATGCTATGATTCGCTTTTTTCACGGTTCAGTTCAAACCCCTTTTTTGGTCACTGTTTTGTTTCGGTCCGATAATGATTTGTTCATTACATAACAACAAAAGACCAAAAACGATCAGAAAAATCCTTACATTAAGTTTGTTAATAAGTGCGTTACAATGAAAAAAAACCTTTTGTTTGTCTTTCATGAAACCTAGTGAAATGCTATAAAACAATATTAAATATAATAAATTTAACACAACATAGGTGTTTGTCACCTTCAATGTAAACATATGTTAATGTATTCAGTAGGGGTGCAACAATTCACTTTCCCTGCAATTCGGTTCAATTGTGTCACATATGGTTTGGTTTTAAACCAAGATTTATAGCATCCCTTATACACAGTGTGGCATATTTTTCCCAATAGAGTTTTAGTTTTACTCAAATATTCAAATATGACAAGTATATGCAAAAGAAAAAAAACAGTGTTTTGCTATTAAGAGAGAGAAAGCCTTTGTGTTCTGTTCCACCCACCACATCGTGACTGGAAGAATATCACTGCATTTCCAATACTTGTACACCAAAAACTGCATTCAACAAAACTTTGAGACTCACAAAGTTTGTTAAAAGGGGCCACAAACCTGAAACTTCCTCAACTTAAGGCTTCACAAAGCTTAGGAGGGTGACCTGCGTACAAGAATCCACTCTTTGATATGTTTTTATGCACACAAGACTCAGAAAGTTCATTTTCAAAGACCCACTATAGAAAGGTTTGTTGCATTTTGCTCCATCAGTCTGTCTGAACTTTAGAAATTTACTTTTAAATAGTTCCCCTTGTTTAGGTGTACATACTCCACAAGCAGCAGTTGCCTAGAGTGGAAGGATTGCATGTAAGCCGTTTCAAAATACCATCAAGATTCCTGCTTGTCCCCAAAAACATCCTTTTAGCAGCAACACGGTGGAGCACCTTTTTCTCCTTTCTTTGATTTGTGAATTGCTCTGGAAGGTGACCACCCAGGCAGACTTTCTGCTCCCAGAAGCACTCGCTCAACACTGCCACGGTCATCTGAAATATGTCCAAAGGTGTAAATTTGTGAGGAGGGTTTATCCGAATTGCTAGGTGTCCTCTCCATGATAAAGTGGTTGTTGTCCCTACAATTCTGTTAAAACAAATCCTTTGGAGGGATCAGGGGGGTGACTGTTGTCATTTAAAGTGCAGTTTTCACAGCTGTAATTGTGCAGACTATGTACACCACAGGACACAACGCTCCCAAGCACACTGCAAACCAAATAAAGAGGTGGAAAAGGAGGGGGAGGCAGATAAAAGCTGACACCCGATGTATTATAACTGGGCTCTATTAGATATGAGCTTCTGCCAGGCTGAAGGACCGCAGCTTGGGGCAAGGATGCTGCTTGCTCATTGTATTTTAACAGAGAGCTGACAAGAGTGTGGTGCCACTGTATTCTGTATACAGCACACAATCCCTCATGCATGATTTAGTAAAGTGAAATTCCTCCTCCAATATCAAAAAAAGCAATGAAACACAAGCCACAAAGGATTGTGCACGGACAAAAAAAAAAAAAAAGCTATAACAAGCTAGCACTGTAATTAAAAAAAGTAAAACAATTATTGTCCTATAAATCAAATGAAAACATGGAACAGCAAAGTTTGTCCCCATGTCAAAAGCAATACAGAGTCTAAATAAATGTAGGGGGAGAAAAAACAATCTGACAGAAACTATTTACTGGTTTCATGCTGAACAGTGTTGAGGTGACATATTTATTATTAGTCAACCTAAACATACGCTGCCATCACCATTATGCATTGATCATTACAGATTAATCATTTTTCTTTTTACATCATCTCACTTTGATGACAGCAGTGTAAAGACTAAATCCTGTCACTGTCTTCCTAAAATGTGCTAAAACCATCAACAAGGAAAAGAAAATCTATTCCTGGAGGAACCTGCTCATTATTCCACGCCTACCTCAGAACAACTGAAAGCTGCTTGCAGTGAAGACAATTGAATAACGTAACGCCATCCACTGCTCCCTGTTAAAAACCATTTAAAGGATGTTACAACTTTGCAATCACACTTTTTCAAACATCCACACCAATAAAAATTGTGTTTTTAAGCATTTTTCTCATGATGGAGGACATATATAAAAAAATTAAAAAAGCATTTCTGAATATTTATTATTCAAATTGTGTAGATCAGAGTGTGAACAAACCCTTGCGGTTTGAAAAAGCTCAGGTTTTGCGACGCAGAAACTACAATGAGTGGACAGCGTAGGGAGCTCTGCCAGCCCCTGGGGGGCGCCGCTCGTTTGCCCTGCCAGACGCCATCCACCGAGGGACGGAAACTGCAGACATTTGGCCTAGATGGCTAGGGAGTCATTTCTCTTTCACGGGTACTTTATAATTGTACAGTTATCGTAATAATAATAACAATCTCATTTTTTAAATCCAAATTAATTGTAGAACAAAGACTGTAAATTATACATTTAATGTGTTTTATTTTTGCTTTTAAATTAAACACATATATGTTTTTGCTTTTGTATTTTTATTTCAGGCCACAGTTTTTACGATCTCTGAAAGATTGGGTTTTTTGGCCTAATACAAGCTAAAGTATTTCAATTGTTTAAAAGTTTTATATTATTTGTATTACTTTAAGTTTTCATTGTTCGGGTCAGATGCAGGGAAGATAGCTTATTGCTTTGTTTACCATTGGTAATAGTAAATATTATTTTTATCTGTATGGCCTTGTTCTTTGTATCAATGCTTTAGTTAGGTTTAACTTTCTGAGAAGCTTTTATGTGTCAATACTAAAAATGTTTTTTCCTTCATGAATTTAATGAATATCGATGGCCTGAATTATTTTAAAATCCTTATTTTTTGTTGATAAATTGGACCCAAATCCCATCATTTTGGATTGAGCCCCTGCAGAGCATAAATGAGTCCTGCCCATGCCTACTGATATGCCAGAACATAGCCACATCATTTTAGCTTAAAAGTGACTGCTGAGAGACTTTATCCTATCCTAACAATGAAAAATATGGATTAAATCTTTATTTTTATTAGATTAGACATGTTGCTTAGTTACAATTCTAGTATGCGTTAAAATCCATACGTGCAGTTAAATTACTTTTTTTTTTATGCTAAAACAACACTGCTTTTTCCGGTTGATTTTAAATATCATTTGCAATGACTAAAATAAAGATCTCCTTGGACTCTGTGTTTGAAACAACCTTTTAAACAAAGGTCATTTTTGAATAAAAACAACAAAAGTGTGAGTCTCTTTGTGAGTTTTTCCATGAATCACAGAGGTTGGTCATGATGCCATGTGAGTCTTTGTATAACATGAAAAGTACATTTGTAGTGTGTTTGCTTTTGCTATTGTCGATTCTGAACTGCTAGTAGTACCCTCCTCCTCCCCATGTTTTTTTTTCATTCAACACCGAGCCTGAAAGCATCTGATAATCAGGGTAATATTAGAGGCTTGGAGAGTTCCCACTCTGCATAAGTGGCTCTTTTTGGAGCCGAGTGTGACACCACTCATATTCATAATGATTCACAACGCTCTTGACACATGATAGTACAGACACTCCGTGGATTGCTGGTTCTGTGCTGCTGCTGATTCTATCTCCAGATAGCCCTTTGGAAAGTACATAATGATTTTTCTCACTACACAAACAAACCTTAATGACAGAGTCATTGTCAACAAACAGCAAAACATGTATATTTTTGAAACTTAACTAAAGTGATTTGTGTGTGTGTGTGTGTGGGGGGGGGGGGGGGTCATGATATAAACTCAAGAAAGTTGAAATTTTTCAAGTAAACAGCAGAAAACAACAACCCGAGTCGAGTGATGGTTTAACAGAGGATGTAGGCAAATGATGCAGCCATAATTTGTTTGAAAGACTGGATCGTGTACACAGCTAATCTCTCCTTTCTGAGACACAAAGCAGCTTAGTTGTACACGTCCATCATGGCTGCTTAAACCCCAATATCCTTAAGACTGGGTCACTTTATCAGAACAAAGCCTCGAGTCTTAGGGTGTTAAAGCTGGAGGAACATGACAAGTTTCATCAACCTGAATCACGAAAACATCATCCAAGAAAACACTACTTCATACTGTCATAATGACTTATTAGTTATTTAGATCAGAAATCTCTGTTGCAGTTTATAGTTCAACAAATACACCTTCATGTAGATTATCATGGTCATGGTCCCTTCTAGAGTTTGTGGAGAACATTTCAACAGCAAGAACTCATTGCCCTTTATCAACTAATTTGAGATTAAAACAAAGAAAGAGGGACGTGAGTTCTGCTGATGACTTCACCTTCAACGCCATCAAAGTTTAGCAGATTTTTTTGTGAAATTTCCCTTTTTTTTACACTACGCATTGTGTTCTGACTGGCTGTCAATTATACTACTCTGTGCCATTTTTCCTGTACAGAATGCATTCAGTTGCCAAATTTAAATAAATCTCTGATTACTAGCATATCTGTGGTTTCATTTAATATCACTGGTCCTATTTGTCCAACACAGGTTTGAACTTTGATAGTGTTCAAACAAGAGTTGTGTTAAAATGTCTGAGAAAGGCACAAAAAGAGTGTAGTGAGGTGTGTAGTCCATAAGGTGTTTGTTGGTTTCAAAATAAATTTGATGTACCTTAAGCCTGTATTTTTCAACCTATTTTGAGCCACGGCACACTTTATCCTTGACCAAAATCCTGCGGCACACCAGCATCCCAAAATTTAAAAAAGGGGGAAACTCAGTCTGTATTGATGTACAGTCCCTCTGCAATCTCACGTGCATTTATGTGATAATTGTGGCAGAAAAAGCTGGAAGCTGCAGCTGTTTTTTCTTAAAGATGTAATCAAAGTTAAGCTAGTTTTCAGTAATAATTTTAACTAAATTATTTGACATTTTACCCTGGTAGTTGTTTTTTCATCCAGTTTCCTAACATGCAACACAAAAAACAAATATATTCTTTCTAATAGTGATTTATTTTTTAAATGTTGGTTCAAAGGCAGCTGTATTTTTTGAACAATATGATCACAATATATTTGATAAGTTTTTACACAAAAAGACTAATTATATTTATGTTGTCTGTAGCTATACACAAAAAGTGAACATGTTGAAGTTTTATTAGTTTTTCTTTTTTCTTAATCAAAAATGATATTTTTTAAAACTTAAACAAAAAAAGTTTTATTTCTTCTTTAGATGATTCAATTATTTCAATTTAGTTTAATTGTGTCTGTTGGCCACTTAACCTTAATCCTGTTTCTTAAATGTTGTTATTACTTCTTAAGTTTAACATATAAAATAATCTAGACGTTATTAGAAAAGTGTTTCAGTTAAAAAGATGACTTGGACCAAACTCTGGGATGTCTGACTGTTAATAAACACAAACCTTGAAGGAGAACTAAACTGTTGACCTCTGATTTCATCAAAAAGATTGAAAAACCATTTGATGTGTGTTCTTTGTGGTTTCAAGACGTTTAACAGGGAAGACTCATTGTACGCTGAGACGCTGTCACTTTAACCCGATGCATCATGGGAGATTTAGTGCGATCAGTCTGATTGGTCAGACTGATTACGTAGGATTAGGCCTCCAAGAATGATTGGTGGAGACAGTTAAAAGGGACGGAACTTTTCCAAAAAAATCTGAAGCTAAGGCTAAATCGTGGTGCCGTCATTCTCATCAAAGTGTCTTTAATCGAATCATATAGACACAAAGAAAAAGGTATTTCAAGATCTTTCATATTCCTAACTACTCAGTGTTTTATCAGGGCCTGTTTGGATGCACAAGCTGATATCCTGGAGATGGTATATGTTTTTAGATCAGTGAAAATGGGGAATTTCCCACAGCACACCTGACCATCTCCCATGGCACATTAGTGTGCTGCAGCACACTGGTTGAAAAACACTGCCTTAAACCTTTATGTGCTTTTACTCTATTGGTCTTTTTGTTCAGTTAGTCTTTCCAAATTGCAAAACTTTCAGAAAATTAACTGCAAACATAAAGAAAAGTTGAAAGGGGGCAATAATGTTCACTACATTCATGTCATACATTATTTAGTGTTATTCCAGGTAAAAATGGCTCCCAGTCAATGCATGCTTTGTCAGCCCAATGACGGACAGCCTCAGAAGAATGTGCCCCATTTGAACGTGTAATAAACTTATCACATGAGCAGTTTAAACACCTCTGTGGTTCAGCATTTGAAGGACAAACTCACCGTGGGCTTGTGCCTGCGCCAACTCTGACGTCTCCTGTTGGTGAATAAAGAGAACCAGACCTCCAGCACCGAACAGTAGGATGAACAGAAGGAAACAGGGCAGCCTGCGTCTCCGTCCACACAGGGCGTCCACCACCATCTTCATCTTCATCCACACTATGATGCAGCACAGTCACACTGCAGTGGAGCCCACTCTGAGGAAGACAATAGGAACTATAAGGTCTGTGCAATACAAAATTCAATATACAGTTTGAGCTGAGAGGTATTTCCTCTAAACAAAGAAATCTGCGCTCTGTTTATGAGGGTACAGCATGGCAAACAATTCCAGCTGCACCGACGTGACAGCAAACAAGCTCTGACTACTGTTCATACAACAGAATCGATGCAACTCAATTCAATATGCAAAAGAGCATATGTGTGGCCATCGGAAAAAGAGTTTCTATTTCTGTCAACAAGTCAACTCTTACATCGTCTCAAACAATTGGTAAATTAGCAAAATCTCACATCATCTGCTGGAAAGCATGTATGTACAATAAATAGAAATTCTCAAATCATAAAAATATGGCATTTAATATACTTGAGACAGACTATAGGTAAATAAACACTTCTTGTAGACTTCAAAACAGTCTACAAGAAGTATATTTGTCAAAAATTTACTATAATTAAACATTTCAAGAAAAAGTATTGGTATCAGTATGGATATCGACACTGGCCCTGTAATTAACTTGGTATCAGATCGATACCCAAATTCCCAGTATCGCCGACCCCTACTGCCCAATGATGCTCAAAGAGTTAAGAGATGTTTGAAATCCCTTGGAGGAGTTTAGATTTATTAGGGTCTAAAATTTGATTTCAAGATGGCAGGTTCCTCTGAAGATCACAGGTCAAGGACACTTCATTTGTGGTTGTACACTTAAGCTGGGGGCATGTGTGTGAAATTTTGTGAAGATTGTTTAAACAAAAGTTGTTGATCTTTTTCCCAAATTGTGCAAAAACTTGAAGGTCTCACACTTTGCAACAAAGTGGTCACCAAGGTGTGTGTCCTGTGGCCATCCCATAATTTCAAAACTTACTTTGGATATCTTCAACACATGTCTTTTGGTTAGTTGATTATAAAACACTTTCTCAGCCCCAGTCAATATTTGATGGTATGTGCAAATTTTGGTGATTTTCCAAGTGTGTGGCGGGGGTGAAATCTTCACTTAAAGGTGCAGCAAGAAAGAAGAATTGCGAAAACATTCTGGTCCTGGCATTCTTGGACTGCTGCGGGATGTAATAAAGGGAGTTCATCAAAGAACCAATTTGTCACACTGATCAAAGTCTTAACTGAAAATATCCCTGTGCTCCTCTTTGGTCAAAGGAATTAGTCGGCTTCTTCTGAACCAGTCTGCAGCATAAATAGACATGATTTATGTGCTGTCATTGAGGGCCCTGCACAGATATGCCACTGTTTGCGTGTGCTGACATGGCAGTAGATCTCATATCAGAGTCAACAACATCATAGCTTTCGCTGTACCTTCAAATGAAGCAGTTATTCAGATGTCGGATCATTAACCCTCCCCCATAAACCCATTCTATTCGCTTCTCTTATTGTCAGCTTTGCATTTTCACATATACAGTCCTGCAGTCAATCTGCAGGGAAACGATCCAAGCAAAGATGTACAGTGAAGAGCACCATTAGGAGAAAGAAATCCAAAAATTGGGTTTTTGGTGAATAAGCGTGAAGCACCAACCCTGCATGTAGAGCAGAACAGAAGATGGGGAAGGACTTTTTTTCAGTTGTCTCTCTTCACACTATGATGACTCCAATTCATTACAAGCACAGCAGAAAGAAAGTCAGGAAACATCTAAAAGCTATAATATACATGCAGTAACTCAAGAAAAAAAGTTTCCTAAAGGATGCAGGAAGTAATCTGGAGCAAACATTAAAGCAGAGTTTTAAAGTTTGACAGTGCTGTGCTTCAAATGAACCATTAGTAGCTGAAAATTTGAGCTTTTTCACTTTTTGCCTCTTTAGTGTGCTGGTATGATTGTGTGCTGTTTTATGTCGCTGCACAGAAGACAATGAAGAGTTCGACCTGCCAACCATAAATTATACGCAGATGTCTGCACAGATTCGCACAGGCAGCACTCTGATCTGTTAGGTAGTTTTCAATAACTTCACTTCATAAATCTGTAGTGTTAATACTGATTTGCCAACTCAATAACATTATTAAGACACAGAATAATACATTTTTTTCGGTTTTAGATCATCTCTCACCTGTTGATGCCTTGGCACATTAAGCTTAACACGCCTCATAAGTGTCAATCTTATTTTCTTCATTTCTATTATTTTGTGATTTATTATAACTGTTTATGATGGAATGCACATTATTTATTTCCTTAAAGTGAGACTAAATAATTCTAATTTTAATACGTATAAGTGATGCTTTATGCGAAACTGTAATTATAATGTAACTCATCATTCTGATTTCTAATAGTTCAGCTTCGCTAAGCAGAAGCAGGCAGCTTTGTAGAGCGCAATTCTCCAGCAGCTTGTTCCAAATACGTCTCCTATTCCTTATAGAGTGTCAGTGTGGTGAAGTAAAAATAGTCGAGTTTGTTCTTTTGCTGCCGGATCCATCAAAATCACTCTTCTTTTTCCATTTTTTAAAAGGTGACAGTCAGAAGGTGACACAGATGGAGCGTGTGAATGACAGATTTGGTTTTTCCTGCTTCTGAAAAAAAAATAATTACAGACTTAATGGGTGGGCTAAGGGAAACATGAGATTCAGTGAGGGGAAAGAAGAGATTAGAAAACTTCTTTAGAGTTTCTGATAAGTGAAAAGACAAAAAAAACACCTTAAGACGTACAGATATAAAAAATCTGAGAGGCATAAAGCATAAAGCAGTTTTTTGCACTTAAACAATACTTTGATGGGGAAACAATGAGCCAAGTCTCTGACAATTTATGCATCAAGAAACGGGAGTCAAATAAAGTGACAGGAGCCTAAAGCAAAGTAAGGATTAGTCATTTGCTTAATTAAGTTATGAACCCTGAAACCTGTTTAACATCTTGAAATGTTTTGATCTTGAGGTTTACTTAAAATATGGTAATTTGTCCCTTTACAAAATGATCAGTTTAGTTTTCGAAGGCATCAAAAACATCTAAAGATCAACAAAGACTTAAACTTACATTATAATACACTGCATGGAACCCGTTTTTAGTTTAGTTGAAGTTCAGTGAAAATTAAAGTTATTTAAAGTGACAAGTTCTCTCAAAAACATTCACAAGTGGCATATAAAGAACTTTAAGTAAATACACAGTGATCTGGCTAGTGTCTCACATGTCAGTGTGAGTAAACCAGATAAAGCGCTTTGGTGGTTGCAAATAGGCAGGAAGCGCTATATAAGTACACTTAGCTAAATATTGTCACTCAAAATGGTCATTTTTATGGTTTTTCTTTTACAACAACAAAAATATTGTTACTTTCCCCAGTACAGGTAACTATAACTTCTCCATTTCTACTGAAACCCTCTATGCAAAGTAAGCTACGTTTGTCGTCATTTTAGTCATCATCTACAACCTTTCACTTCCACATATCCAGCTATGAAGCTGAGCAGCTTCCACCTTTGGGGTCTTTGGTGGGTAGTCAGTATTCGCATATTCCACTTCTATTGAGACTTTTTATTACAAACAAGCGACAAACAGGTTAAAAAGGCAACAATAAAAAAAAATAAAATAAGAAAAATCAAAAATGCACTTTACACCAAGGCAAAATACCTTCAATTATTGAGTCATAAATATTTTGCAAATTAAAGTTCTGTAGATTATGTAGCAGTGTCACATTTATGTAGATCAGCAGAAGTTGTAATCAGTTTTATCGTACGGTTAGGTTGATTAAACCAGCAGCAGCAGGGCAGTTAGTCCCACAAAGGTAAAAACGGCGCTAACAAAAGTAAGATCATGAAACAAAATGTGGAAGTAAAGAAAAAGTGAGGAAATAAGCAGGCAAGGCAAAACTAGACATGTAGGTTTGTTTTCTGGCCCTTGGGTCAGGGCAGCGTATGGCAACCTGGGGCTCTTTCATCATGTGCTACAACTCTCTTTGGTTGTGTATAAGTAAGGGTTAATGGCCGACGAAGTATGTATTATCACTTTTTAACGCACACCGTGGAAGCCTGAACCGTCCGATGCGAATTGCTTCCGCGAAGTGTGTTAAAAGTGATAATGCATACTTCCGCGGGTTACGGCATGTGGCGCCTTGTCATGGTAACAGGACATGGCGCCGCACCACCGCTACAGTCGAGACTCAGCGATATAAAGCGATATATATATGCTGATCGTTCCGATGGGTTGAATAAAGCATCAGTTCAGAGAGAAGGTTCACCTCTTACTGCTTGTCTTTGTCCAGATGATGAAGCTAAAGATTGTTTTAAAGAAGTGATACAGAAGATTGAAGGTACTTTAGGTGACCGTACATTTTTTTTAGGGTGTGCGGTTATCAAGCACACCCAGCAGCCAATCAGAATCGAGTATTCATCCGGACCATGGTATAATAACTATTATGTAATAAGATTGTCATGGTGCCTTTAACACCGTTGGGATGAGCAAACGGGCAGAAGGAGAGGCAGCGTGAATGAGCAGAGGGGGCGCGGCTGCGGCTGTGAATGTGGACCAGAGTCTGTCATGGGGAGAAGCCCCAGGCTGCAGCCTGCAGACCGAGGCGTGCCTCAACGTGGGCAGAGTTAAACGCGTCTGCAGTCTTCAGACGCATTTAACTCCGCCCACGTTGAGGCATGCCCACTGTATGTGATTTTTTTGTCACAGTAAAAGTTGGCATTCAAAAATACCAAGTGTCTCAGCTATGAGAAGCTGATCTGGTTTTTTCCATCAGTAATAATCTGCTCTGTTTAGGAGAAGATTCTCTCAGTCCTCAGGTGCAGGTTGGTTGAGGAGCCGCTTCCATTCTTTTCTACTCTGTTCTTAATTGTTTTCTTGTAGACTCTAAATTCTCTTTTCGTATTACACTTAAAGTGAAGTGGTTCCGGATTTTGCTACTTTTTCCAGTATCACTCATGTCTGTACGTCACTAAAATTCAGGCAGCCAACCAGGAAAAGACTCTTGGACATTTCATTGTGTTTTGCACACTTGAATGACAGTTAAATGTGTTGCTGCGCAGAATTTGAATGCTGATATTGACGGTCAGGTGAAATTTCAAGAAAGAGAGGGAGGTTAACTCCAAATTCTTATGTTCACAAATGTTTGCAAGTTTAATTTAGGTTAATGTTTCATTGATTTGCACATTTACATTTCTGGCACAGTGTTTGATCTTTTTCCATAGCCCCTCTTGAGTTTATCATCAGGATTGCTTCAGTGTCAGATGTCAAATATTCAGTCTGTATAAAATTGAACAAACTTTTTTTTTTTTAATGAAATGCATTTTATTTCAAATCCATTGGCCTCTGTGAATGAATGTGTTATGCCAATTATTTTGCTGTTTGTATTTATGAATGTTTTTTTGCTGCTGAAGAAAAGAGAATTTCCCCATTGTGGATGAATAAAGTCGATCTAATCTAATCTAATCTAATCTAACGTGATTAGGCTACTATGATGGTTGAGGCATTTTTGAAACTGAGAAAGAAAAATAAAATAAAAAACAAAAGCAAAGCTACAGATATTAAGTTGACCATAGTGGATTTTACTTTTATGTTACTGGTGGGGTCCACTGGAGAATAGACGGGTTGAATGTGCCCCCTGAACCAAAATGAGTTTTCACCCCCAAACTAAGTGGACACATTTTTGATGTTTTTCTGTTAAACTGATGTCACCATGGGTTCCTATGAGTCAACATTGTGTCGGTTAACATGGTTAACAGTGGGTGGCTGATGGGTTAATATTAACATTAACATCGAAACTGGACGCCCGCTGACAAGTGAGTCGCATTCAGTGTGAACGTAACTTTAGGCCTGAAAGTGTCATGGTGCCTCTGGCAGTCTTCTCCTCTTCCAGAATAATAAATGCATTAATTCTCCATCTAACTCTCCTGTGCTCCTTCCGGGTTCCAGCGTCTTGGTCTATTCTGCTTAAGCCGATCATGACAGAAAGTAAACTTATTTATTAATTTTGTTTTACTGTCACAAGTAAAAATTGATAAAATATTTTGCAAGCTGTAGATTCCATTTATACCTGAAAAGGTGACCTTTTCTCAATTATAAATGATTTGTGTAATCTGTGTCTTGATCGGCTGTGCAATCTAGAACCAAAGTCACAAATGTAAAGAGGACCCAACCTGAACAGAGAGTATTGCATCACAAAAAAAAATGATTTCAAATGTTTAAACAAAAATCGCACAACACCTGGCATGTGGGTGAGAAAATGAACATTAAAAAGCAAAGTTCTAATCAACAAGGAAAAAAGAATGTAATCGGAGATAAAATGTTGCAACCTTACCTTAATTCAATCAATCCAACCAAGTTCCAAACAAAAGAATCAAAACAAGAAATGTAAAATATAAAAACTCATACTATGCCTTCTAAACACTTAATCAGAAATATTTTACACACCCAAAAATGGTGGATGTTTTTTTTCCCCTACTATTTTGTGTTTATGTTTAGTCCCAGCAGCAAATCAGTGAGAATGAGCTGCAATTGGCTGCAAGCAGAAAGGATTGAAGGCCGCTGCCAGGACTGCTTCATAAATGAATGATTATGAGCAGGGGAATTTGAGGAGCGCATAATGGGAGCTGGTCGGATTGTGTTCAAAGCACTGCTAATTGTCTTTATTCATGAAAGCTGGTGATCTCTAGGATGAGTTAATGCATTGGACACACTGTTGTGAGGAGGCCTTGCAATCAGACATCATGCTTCCAGCATTCTCCCACAGGCATTTACTTAGAGGAAAGGTCTATAATCCTCAATGTATAAATCCTACTTGCTTTGAAGTAGGTGAAAAAACGACACAATAGTTTGTATGCAAAGTTTTGTTGTCGTATTTTACACACCGAGATAAAAGAGACCGTGTTTTTTTTTTTTTTTTACTTATAACTTGGAAAAGGTGAGATGCTGCAAACAATTACAGCATGTTGGCTTTAAAGGCCCACTCAGATAATCTTTTCAGCCTTTTTCAAAGCGTTCCCAGTGGTCTTTAAATTATAATTAGGCTGTTTTTAGCAAAAAAAATAAATTAATAAATCTGTGTCGTTTTCTAGGACATAGTTTCTGCAGAGCGGCAGGAGTTTATTTGGAATTTGCCTCAGAGGTGTGGCGGGACCGTAGGAGCAGAGAAATCCCGCCACCCCTTATGTTACCGGTTCAACAAAAATGGCGAGCAATGTCGGAGCAATCCAACCGTACTGTTCTGAGCTAGATGCCAGCTCAGACGAGGAAAACAAAGACATACATAGTTCAATTTGTTTACAAGTAGATGCATCAGAATGGAGCTGAGCAGGAAGATTGTGGTCCGCCCAGCATATTTTTTTACATCACAAATTAGCTATTTTTCCAACTGCATTTTTTCATCTCCTCCTGATTCTCAATGATTAGAATAAAAAAATGCTCAGAAATTCCAATTTACACTTAATTTTCTTCATATATGTCCTCCATCGTGAGTAAAATGCTACAAAAACATTTTTTAAAAAAAGAGTTTTTAATCTGAGTGGGTCAAAGAGTGGGACAAAGACTTTTTCAACAGTCAAGCCATGTGTTCTAAATGAAATGTGTTGTATATTAAAGTATTTCAGTCTTTTCCTAACTCCGTACAACTCCCTTTTTTAGGATCCTTTCCCAACAAACACAGCTTCTTTAACAAGGTCTGCACACTGGATATCCAAAAAGGAAACTGTCATGTTTTATATGTATCCGTGTTATTAGTTTCTTCATTTGTGCCGCAGAATCATATCCTGAGTCCCTGACAAATGAGAGAGCTGCGTGACGGTGACCTGCTCCTATGGCCTCAGGACGGCTTCCAGCTCAGGCAGCTCGGCTGATGGGAGCTCCAGTACAATCAGACATGCTCAGATACAACACATCTTTGTCATATCATGTCAGCCCAATACCTGCCAAGGGGCACTGCTGTGCTCCAGTATCAACCTCTCAAATGAGGCTACAGATTAGTTTCTATTTATACACATGGTCCAACTGCAGCTCAATGACCAGCAGAGCACTCCAAGTAAATGACATGCTGGCCCAGGAGTTGCAATCCAGATTTTTTATTCTTTAAACTAGATGTTAAAAAAAGCTAAACAAATTCCTATTCTTTCTAAGTGCATGGGATTTAAGTCATTTCAAAGACCTCCTGGTAAAGTTTCCATTTTCTGATGAGTCCAGCATCTCAACTTGATTATTTAGTTGATGTTTCACAGAAATGAGAACAATTAAAATCCTACTATCCTGTCACTAATACCACTTTGTCTACAGTGCAATCAGAAAAAATACAGAATATGGTAATTGTAATATTTTAGGAAAAAGCATTTTATGCAGATCCATTTTTGAGTGGTATATTACTGGACTTTGCTTATTACAGTTAACCAGAAAGTGTTTTTTTGTGACTTCCTCTCTATTTCATAACTGAGATACACACTGCACTTAAAATATTGTCCGTCTTGGCGACTGCTTCTTCTGTTCACCTGCTGATTCTGTCACTTCTGGATCAGCGCCTCATAGAGTTACAGAGCATGGACAGAGCCTGGGTTTGACTGAATGCGTACAGAAAAGAAGTGACCTGACTCTCAATCACATCACCTGAACACAACCACAACAGATTCATTTGTATTGGTTGTTCATTTTTTTAAGTTAAATTTTAAGTTAAATTTAAAAAGCTGAAGTATTTGGAAATAATCACATTTTTTCTCCTAAAAACTAGTGTGTTATCAAATAAGTCAGAGTATAAGAAGAGGTAATCAAAAAACATTCATTTTCATTTCTTTGCAAATGTGATTTGATATCTAAAATTAAGGTTCCAAACATAATGAATGAGGGTCCAATTTTGTCCATTTCTTTTTTGGTTTTAGGAGCACCATCTTTGATGAGTATTACTGGCTATTTACCTAAAGCAGTATCATTATTATTAGAACACATTTAGAATTTTGGAATTAATTGTTTTTGGATTTGAACAAAGGGTTTTACACAGTTTTTTATTTTAATTTTGGCTTTAGATCCTCTTTATTGCTTTCTTAAATTTGTTCAGTATAGTGAATGTCACCAGGTTTGTAAGTGAAATGCAAGAAACAGTTTGTTTGTTTTTAGCTTGTCCTGGCCCTGACTAGATTTCAGGTATGCTGACACAAAGATTGTAGAACCATTTAAACAGGTCAGATTACCTTCATATCAAGAGAGGAATGTACAGGAAGGAACACGAGTAATTTTTAATCTGGATGGGAAACATTCTATTCAAAGTCAGCCGAGTCACGGAGCTAAAGAAATGACGAGTCTTTCACTTTTTCCTTGTTTGTGTTAGTTATTGCAGTTAACTGTAAATGTATCTAAAAAACACAATCCATCATCACACACAAAAGACTCAAACTCTTATTATTTAGTTGTTCCGTCTTTCAAAAATGTTCCTGTCTTCAGATTAAAAAAAAAAAAAAAAAAGGCTCTGTCATGTCCACAATCATGACTGAACATGATTGTAATGAGAACAAGTGTGGCGCCTGGAGTTGTGTGTGTGCACTTCTGCCATGCACAATTCAGCCCCTTGTGGCTCTTTGGCCTGTCCTACCAAGTAAGGGAACATAATTTCAAAATGAGTGTGCAGAACCGTGAGAGTGCAGGCAGAGCAGGTGATGACAGCACCTTCTCTTCATATAATGTCATCTTAATACCTGCCCAGGGGAACTAGCCAATTTTACAGATGGAATTCAAGACTCCTTTAAACCTCCAAATTCCTCATACTTTTATTTTTAAGCAGAATAAGAGTCTTTTGTGGTAAAATAAAGTGCAGCAACAGCTGCTGCAGAAAACCGATTTTAAAAACAGGGTCAATTTCTCCTGCAGTCATTAATGCAGCCTGTGAGGTTATAACCACACAAATGTCAGAATCCTGTGATGAAATAAGAAAACAGACTGTCTGTGATACACAAAAACAACAGTCTCATGTTGTTTTCTTGGCTATTCTGATCCTTAATTAATAGTATAATGAAGCGGTAAGTTCTTTAGAACTTCGATTACAATGGTGTTAAAAAACACTATTGTATTCTCATGATGGAAGACATACATAAAGAAAATTAAGATTAAAATAATTGGCCAAGAGTCCCACCCACAACTTAGAAGCCAAATTTCAAATGAACTTCTGACGCTCTGCAGAAACTGTGTTCAAGCACAATAACAATTAAAAGACCACTGGGAACAGTTTTAAAACAGATCAAAAGATGATCAGAGTGGGATTTCAATTCAGGAATGAATCATCAATGAAACAAGTTTAAATGCACAGCAAGGAACCTATGAATCCTCTCATCTTTTAAAAGCTTCATCCATCCTATTGTTTCCTTTTGATGTAACTTAAAATGCATCAATAACAGTTTAAAACATTAGGACCAAATTTAATTAATCTTTTTGTGGATTTGTTTTGATCAACTTTGTTACGATTGCCGATCTCTTCATAATGAGGACACTAAAAATAACCTAAGTTTATCATCAGGTTCAACTTGGTTTAAATAACGGATTTTGTTAGACAAAGAAAAAAAAAAAATGAGGCCAAGGTGGCTAGATAAAAGAAAAACAAAGAGGTGATATAATATTGAGGCAAAGAGAGCAGAGCATTTGTGTCTTTGTTTCATTCAGGCCATGTTTTGATTTTGATTTATTATTTTCTTGGCTAAATCGCACAACCGTCTAGCACAGATTTCTAGTGAATTTCATCAGAAATACAACTGACCATGAGGGAATATTATAAATTGTGAAACTCATCAAGACATGAAACCACAGTCTAAGTTTATTTCTTCTGTTCATTAATAAAAGCAAAGATCTTTGAATCACACAGAAAAAAAACTAAACAAAAAAAAAGGCTTTTTTTGGTTTAAAATATACATAATTTTGTTTTGTCTTGGTTTATCAGTCAAATTAAGATTGAGATGTTAACCCTTGTTTGACCACTGGTCTTCAAGTTTTTTTCTTGACTGTTCACGATAGAAGTTGTCCGCCATATTAGCGTTTTCTGAGGACGACTGCAGACCAGCGGTCAATCCTGTTGTGGCCACAATAGCGCATGTGGGAGGAGCCCCACCTGAGGCTACAGGTAAGTCTAGATTGCGAGAGAGGAGCCATGAAACTACAAGTCCGAATTTAGTCTCAACAATAAAAAAAATAATAAAATACAAATGATCTTTATTATGACATAAGGTTTAAATGTCGTAAATTGGATCTAATTGCAAACTATACGTGAGACTGAGATCCAAAAAAAGCATTTTAAGGTAAACTACATCTTTATCTATAAAATTATATAATAAGAAAGAAAAGAAACCTACAGAAAGAAATAAAAATGAAACCAGAACAAAATGTATTCAAAGCAATAAACTTTCTTTGCATTTACAGAACTATTTTTGTAAAACACAGTTGCTTGATTCAAATGTGCAACAACAGTCAAGAAACGCAGCATATTTAACGTACACATATATTGCATGCCTTTGTTTTGTGTCCTTAGGCCTAAATTTGAAGTAAGTTTACCAAAAAATAAATGGAGAGAAACAATTAAAATGAATTCAGCTAATTTTACATTTAAGACACTTCTTAGGAACTCTTTGGATGCAGTTTTTCTGCCTCAGTTTTTATGCTTTGCTTTTAGTTAAAAAGGCAAAGCCTTTCGAAAATAAAAATATGTCTTGCAGAAGTCAAGTTATCAATTTTCAGAAAGCTTTCACACTGAAAAGAAACAATGGCCACTGAACTGAAGACTTTAAAATTTTACTCTTCCAGGGGATGTTTTCAGCAGTTTTAAACATCAAACTTCTGCCCTGAGTGACATTTACAAACATTTAGGAAGGTTCTGGCTCCTGGTGGATGCAGCTGGACCAAGTGGTGTTTGTGGACACCCAAAGATAAGAACTTGTGACCATCACTAAAGTCTGAAAAACTAAAGAAACCTAAATATGAGAAACTGCTCTTTGAGCTTTACACATTGAAACATTAAGGATTTGTTTTACTGAATCCTGAAGTCTCACAAATGGTAAAAATCTTTATGTGTCACTAATTACTAGTAGTAAAAGCTTTAGCTGGTTTTATCTAAGTATAATTCAGGCTATGAAAGTTTTTTTTGGGGAGGAAGAGAAAAAAAAGTATAATAATAGATCATTTTATAAGTTTTAATAAAAATAAAAAATATATATGGCTGTATATCGTGATGATTACAACTTTTTGCACTTTGTAGTTTTAAATGGCGTAAATGAAGAGAAATATGAACTTTTGATTGTGATTTTAATCTTGACAAACTTTTATCTCGTCTAACTTGACATGCACGGAATTACTGGACTCAGTTGCCCAGCAAGTGGAGCCAGTAGCTGAATCTTGCCCGTCCACTCAAGAACTCAGACGTGTTTGTGAACCGGCTGAAAGGAGATGGAGAAAAGACGGCAGGCTCTGCAGGTCTGTCCAATTTCATGCCAATTTTAAAAAAACAACTTTTTCTTTCAAATTCACAGTGAAGGTTGAGGAGGGTCAACTACAGTGATGATAATGTTTATGTATGGAAATGACCATTCTGGTTTGAGAAAATGTCCCAGCACAGATGGTGTATTTTGGTAAGTTTAACTGGTATCTGGTAAAACTGATGTCTTACTGCTCTGTTTGATACAGTGGAGCACAACAATCTCTTTCCCAGCTTGAATCCAGCACTTCTTTAAAGTCTTCTGACCTGTGGACTGCCCCAGCGTTGGGTTCTGGCCTCCATCCTTTTTTTTCCCACTTTCCCCGTTTCCCCCTTGGAGCTATCTTAAAAAAAAATCAATTTAGTTGCAGATGATATTCATATATGCTTTTCACTCTGGCCTCTTAAAAAATCTTGGATTTTGTACCAGGTCATCATATTGCAGCAGTTCTTAATTTAAGCTTTTTTTTTCCAGAAAAAAATAAAACAATTCTTTACTCGAGAATTAAGACAGAGGAGAGACATCAGTTTCTCCTCTGCCACCTCCATTGTTGACAACGGCTGCAGCAAATTGCTGTCAAAAACAAAAAAGAAAGAAACTAGGAGCAAACAACTACTAAGCAGGCCTCCATTGAGTCCCCTTAGACTTTAGAATACATCCTAAAACTTTCCTTTAAGTTTTTAAGGTCTACACAGGTTGACCCCAGCCTATCCATCTCCAGCCTCACATCCCAGCTGAGGCTCTGAGGTCTGTTCTGTTCAAGGGTCAGCACCAACACTATGGAACAACCTTCTGCTGCACATCCATGCTGCACAAATACTTGCAAAACTAAAAACCACTTGTTCTCAGTAACATTAGCAAACTAAATAAGCACATATTTTTGCATTTCACTTGTGTGCTTTAGTCCTGTTTTAACAGGGGTATTGTTTCTTATTCTTTATATTATATTATTTATGATTGTGTATTGTTATCCAGCACTTTGGTCAGTAAGAGTTGTTTTAAATGGGTTTTAAAGAAAGAAATTAAAAAATTCAATGCTGACTAAAGTATTTCCAAATCTTGACTAAACTACTCACAAATTACTGTATATTAGTGAGCATCCACAAACGGCATTAATGAAATAGAGGATGGAGCAAAACCTGGATAAGAAACGCTGTTTTGAACACATTTTGGATCAATCACAACAAAATGATATGAAGCAGATTGAACCAGTTTTCTTACAGGCACGTTTCGCAACACTGCGTGACTTAAAATGCGTGCTGTTCTGTGTGACATGCAAACCCACACACACACGACTAGTCAGTTGATGGACAGCAGCATTTCTACGTGTTTAAGAATCAGAGAATTTATCTGACACTTCTGCACTTCTTGTTTTTCAGGTTTCACTCCTGACACGACAACATGCGATTTTGCTGCTGTTGGCGACTGACTCCTAAGTGTGAAATGCCCGCAGCTTGAAAGGCGCACAGAAATGTAAGGACAGACAAACTTTTTTTCCTTCCTTTCATTGCAGATTATTTGCTTTGTTTTGTTTCTATTTAACTTACTTTATTTTCTTTTTGGCTTTGTTAGTTTAAAGGAGGCAACTGAGTCATTTGTCAAAAATCTGATTTCACATTTACAAGAGTCGCTTTGTTTTTACATTTTACCTAAATAAAATGACTAAACTACAGATGCATGAGCAGTAATTTAAATATATATCTACCTTTGATTCTGTTTTCACAGCCTGAGTTTTGCCCCAAGTGGTGTTAACTGTAAAACTTTGAGGACGTGGTTTCAGGGATAACACATGGCTGTGTGGCTGCCATCACGCTTGGGGCCCGGCAGGCTCTGGCCCCCTCTGGATCCGAGCATGTGTTGAGTGATACCGATGTACGCTGCCAACATACACCTTTCACATTGTGCTACTGGCAACGCTTGTTTTCAGCCTGTGGATCACAATAGGGTGGCAGTAAAATGATTGGAAACCAAAACCTCCTACAGTTTCGGGCTAAAATTAGATTACAGAAGGCGAAGTGGGGACATGAAAGGCCTGTTTGAATATTAGTACAACAAGTAATCGAATGAATTTTTTAACATTTAGCAGCATAGAGATCCATGTATATGAAAAAAAACATTGTTTCCCTTCAGTCCCTATTCAACCACCATCAAAGGAAGAAAGGATCAGAACTACTTAGGTCACACTTAAGACGTCACCTGGATGAACACGAATCTTAACAGACATTTCTCTAGAGTTATAGTTTAGGAAACAAGCTGATTAATTTGGGAAGAAGAGGCTGGCAGGACTAAATAATTACAAATAGTCATGTTTTTCCAACAAAACAGAAACGTTTGTGCTTTTAAGATATAATGAATCTCTCCCACAATTTTCTGCTTGATACAGTTGGATTGTAATGCCAGATATATTTATCATGTATAAACAATGAAGGTCAAAGGATTGTTTCTGTTAAAAAGAAAAAAATAGTATTTCCTCCACATAAAAATAATCCAAATGGAAAATTATTAGAAAATTTTACCACACTGTGAGGTCACATGTCTTTGCTAAATTCAAAGTTCAAAGTTGTCCTGTTCACAATAGTTTTCCTCACATCACAGTTTAAGTGGAACTCCCCCCTGCTGTTATTCTGTGTCCAACTTTTGGAAATGTTCCTTCTTTTGCTTTTACAATAATTTTTATCTTTAACTCTCTATTGAATTATCCTATCCTTATAATAAAAGGCAGAGAACCGTCAGTACTTCTACATGCAGTAATTTTCTGTGGAGTTGAAACTTCTCTTCTACGTAGATGTAAGATCACTGAAATTCATCTCAAGAGATTTGAATAATTCTGCCAGTTTTGGTTATGGAAGAACACAAACTCAGGATTTCTTTTCTTTTTGCTTTTTTTGAAGGGGATTGAAAATCTTGTTTAGGTAAACCAGCAGTCTGGTATAAGCCCTCATCTAAAACACTCTTTTGAAGCTCCCGACCAGTGGGAACATCATGTGACTGAAAGCTGTCAATTATGGTTGAAATGCTAGGAGTTTTATGCTCACGAAGCTCCTAAAATCATAAATCAGTCTGCTTCATGCAGCACAATTTGAAGCCATAGCTTTAAATATGATTCTGAAAATAGATCAAGAACATCTCCGCCTTATTTTGGGCCAAAACACAACTTAAAATAAAATCTTAAAAAGATTACAAAGGGAAAAAAATACAACAATATTAAAAAAAGACTTTGTTCTTTCTTTTAAATAAATTTGAACCACCCTTCTCTTCTTTTTGATGGGTACCAACTGAAAATGCTTAATGTACTTTTTTTGATTTTGTACAATATATTATTTTAGAAATCAGACTAGTGTGAAAAGACAGAACATTTATTTTTTTATTCATATTTCATTGAAAATGTTTGATTCTTGAGTCAGGACAGAAAAAAGATTTTTTTAAACTGTACACTACGTTGATTTGGGTTATATATTTATGTGATCTTTGTACTATATAACCATACAATGGTACAGGTAGAACGTTGAAAACATTTAAAAATGTACATATTTACTTTAAAACACCGTCAGACACACTCAAAGTATCTAAACGTGTGATTATAATAATCCGACAAGAGTTTTAAGTTCTTATTTACGCTTTAATATGATTTAATTACTGATATGCAACATGGTTTAAAATATATTTATATATGCCTACATTTTAGTTTCACACTTTTAAAAACGCCAATATAAATAAGAGAATTTGTAAACTTTACAGCTAAACTTTAAAATTATAAATTCATGTTTGTATCTTTTTGCTCATGTTCCGAAAAGCAGCAAATATTTTTTTTATTTTAAATCAGTCTATTTAAAAATTGAACCTGAATACATTTTTTGTTTTTAACTAAAAAATTCGCACTAAACTTAATAAAACGGAAGACAGCTTACAAATGATTTCATAATGCTTCAAAACACCCATGTGGAACCCCCTTAAACCAATCAAAAGTATTTTATAAGCAGTATAATGAACCTTTTTCATCAAAATGTAGCATGAAGTTAGAAATTTTAGGAAAAACATTAAATGTAATAAATCTTCCCAAGCTCCCCAATTACACAGAAAACAAGATTGGGCACAAACGAAACGCAAGCAAAGTTTTCGTGAGTTGACTGAATCAGAAGGATGGTTGCTCTATGAAACAACCTCTTCTCAGGTACTCAACAGTAACGCACACATGCCATCCTAAAAACTGATTGGTGATTTCATTCCAGTAGTCTCACCAACCCAAGCAGCACCTGAAAAATGACAACCCTGCTCCATAAGCTCCATAAGCTTAACTTTCCAATTTACTTTTAAAGAGGGATCGTTAAATTTGAATGCCGTCCTACAAGCACACATAATAAACTTTTGGTACCGAAGTTTTTATGGTTGGAGATGAGATGGAATTTCAAGGTTGAGAGGAGACAAAACATGAGAACCAAGTGACGGTGATGAGAACTGCTGAAATACTGGGAAACGGGGGAGTGAATCTGGAAGACAGTACTTGTACCATGGCCTTGAGATGATTGTGCACTACATTCATAAAAACGTGTGAAACTCTGTGACTCTTTCAAGGACTGGCTGTAGGTGCACATCTAAAAACATTACCCATCTAAAATTAACAAAAGAAGATGTTTTTTTTAAGCAATACCTGCAACCTGAGCAACTTTTTCCCCACAGCAAACTTTATTTGCCTTAAGCAAAAGAGAAAAACACTGATTTCCAATAATTCCAATAATACTTTTTTGCCCCTTGTCTGTCAAACTACAAACTAAAAGGAACAAAGAAAAGCAACAGGATTTCAGGTTTGACCAAAAGAGTTTTTCTTGTTTTCTATTAAATGTGTTTTATGGGACAAATGGAAGATGTAAAAAACAGCTATGAGTCTTACAATATTACGTTACATCTTGTTCTGTCTACCCATAAAAAAATTTAAAAAATTCAAATAATCCCAGCACTTCAATGGTAGATGTTGTATACTTATATATAGCATTTTACTGACTTTCTTTAAGGCCTAACATGCTTTACAGTCACAGTCCCATTCACTGTTGCACACGCACATTTACTCACTGATGTCGCCTCTGCCACCGAACACTGACTGCAATCTATAACCACCAGGAGCAATGTGGACATCAGTGTCTCACCCAAAGACACTTTCAGACACGGGGGGGCAAAGTGGAAACCAAACGCTAAGATCCACCGATCACAACTCAACATCTGCACCACAGATACTTTCCCAATAATCTAGAGTTGTAACATTCAAAGTAAAAGCTGCCTTAGCCTTGGCAGGATGTGCTGAACTAATAAAACTAGTAAAGAAAAAAGGAAAGAGTAAAACTTCCAAAAAAACTAGTTTCATGTAGATATGAAGGTTAGCAATAGGCGTGACATCAGTAAAAAGGGAAAACAAAGGATATAAATAGAGATTCCAGGATGTACAAAGTCTGCATGTGTTCTCAAATGAAGCTCAGACTAAAGACAGCCTTGCCCTTTTTAGTCTCTGTGCTCTTTTCACAGGAAAATATCAACCCAGCATTTTTCCAAGAATGTGTCACTGACATTGATCACATAATGATATACAGGGCAATGCAGCAATAGAAATAAAGGACATTGATGCCATACTACTGCGCACATGAATGCCGGTACTTACCAACTACTGACAACAACAAGCTACCTATGGTGCAAAGCTATGACATCAGGGTCCCTCTTCAAGCCCATATTTACATGTTGAAATGTCAGTAGATGTTTGTTCTTAAAGGACAATGTCAAAAAATTAGACAGAAAAAATAATGCATGAAGTACAGCATGCATCTATAGAGGACTTTTTTTTTGTTACTTTATTCAAACCCCAAATTAATATTCATATGTAATATGCTGCCTGAAATGTGCTGCTGCCTGATACAGTTCTGTTAAGAGTCAAGTTTACTTAGCATTTGAGCATTCTTACAAAAACCTAAATAATGTATTTGTTCACCTCATGGAAAACAAAAATTTTACAATGGAAATACTTGCACCCATTTATGCTTCATATCATGTCATAAACTTGTCTGGTGTGTGACTTCTTTGTTGTCTATTGTTCTATTGTCTATCTTCAGTTTATGTTTATAGTCAACCAATTCTTAGGCTTCATTGAAAGCAAAATCTGTGTGTTTCAGACCATAACTTGGAGACATAACTTGGACTTTCAGATTTCAAAAGTTAACCACTAGTCTTGTAGTGGGATTCTGTTTTTAGAAACTCTCAGACATCTGAACAAACTAGTGAACAAGTGGAAACTGGCAATGCTAATAATGCACCACGAGCATGTGACTGTAGGAGGCTGTTGTTACCTAAACACTCCATTTCAGTGGGTACTTTAAAAAAGGTAGAACAAGACATATTTTTGAATATTTATGCTATAACTAATAATAGAAAATAGCTGTAATCACACTCCTCTTCACTTAAAAATAAAATACATAGCTAATTAGGTCTTCATCAAGTTATTTCTTTGTTTTTTTAAAGTGAATCTCAAAAACCTCTAAAAAGAATTCAGATTTTCAAGTTTGCACCTTGTAATAAAAAATGTGTGCATCTATAATCGTGTTACCTGTAAGCTCAGCTGTTTTCACTTGCATTAACTGTCTGTCACTGTTTATGTCAGATGATTTTTGGCTGGTAGAATATATGAGCAGAAAAACGAAATCCACACAGTATTTGGATAAATACTTAAACATTTAAAGCGATCGCTTTCTCTGTTAGCATTAACCTTTAAATTATTGAACATACACCTAAACATTTAATGCAAGGTAACAGACAAAAATAGTGTAATTCATCTTTTCCTTTGAGTTAAAACAACATTTTATTTTACAGCAAAAACCATTTCCATTTTTAGCAGAAATGCACACACAAAGAAAATAAAAATCAATCTAAATATGCACTTTTTTTAGATTATATGGTTATGAATTTTACATGAAGGATTAACATTCTGTTCCAGAGTCAAAAAAAAAAAAAAAAAAAAATCACATTTGATAATACTGGCTTTGTACAGACATGTGGAACTATAGGAAATGCTTCCCTTTGTAATTTTTTTTTCTAAAGGTTTAGTGTAACTGTAGCCAGGGTAATATCCAGAAACACATTCCCATTACTGAGCTCTCATCTTTTGGACACTTTTTCTGTCTTCCCCTTGTCGGGAAAGTCTTTTTTATGAGATCTGAACATTTGGCTGCATCACACAATTAAGGCAGAATCTAGGTTAAATCCATTCATTCTGCTAAGAAATCTTTGGGAGAAAACTAAGAAACATTTTGGTTTTGAAACAGTCTTCTTTCTTTGGACATAAATCTAATAGTCATGAATCTAAAGCAAAAACAGCCGGGTTTATTTTAGTCAGATGATGTGTTTTTCTTTCATGTACCATTGCAATGAGGAGTACTTATACTGCAAAGTTGGAGCATTAGCCAGACTAATGCACCTAAAATAACGATTAATAAAATGAAAGATAATATAAAAAATAAAAACAAAGTCCACTTTTATACAACCAAAATACTTATGGCACCACGTTTAAAGCCGATAACAAAAGTATCCTGTGGTAGTTCAGGTCAGCTCGTTGCTAATGTTTAAATTAAATGGAAGAAAAAAATAAAAATAAAGACGCTGCCTCTTTCTCAAACATACATACATGTGTCTTTTCAAAGGTCCAGATTCCCTCGCTGGCTGCTACTTTGTGTGTTTGTGAAGGTCTCAAATGTAGGAAATCAAAGGCTGACAGAAGAATAAACTGGAGAGCATTAAAGAAATAAAACGCAAATCAAAATCTGAACAAGAAACAGAGGAAACACAAAGCAACAATAAAATCCAGGAACAGATTATCTGTAGTGTTCTGACACGCTGAGGGACTAATCAGTAACAAGAAGCAGCTGTGATCATTACAAAGTGAATCCAGGTGTGCCTTAAAAAAAGCAACACTGAAGCAAATGTTGATGGATAAAAAGGTCATGTCAGGTAGAGCCACAGTTACAAACATCTAAATAGAAAGGAACCAACAAAATGCAAAAACAAGGAAATCAGATTTCTTTTGAAACACTAAAACAGAACACTCAGACTGCCTGGATATTAATGTGTTTGAAATTATGTCTTAAAAAAAGGTAAATAAGCAAATGGTAACAATACACATTCTAACTGAAGTAAATCTAAAAGAGAACATCTTAATATTTGTCGTCTTTTTACCAAATACATGACCAAACTAATCAAATAAACCATAATAAGACCAAAACAAAAACTGAAACAAATATTTGTATTTTTTCAGATGCTATACTAATACTCTCAAACAGATTAGGATTATTTTTTTTACAGACTTGAGGTCCAAATGTGAACACCATAAATAAAACATAAGGCATACAGAAGAATTAAAATTCAAGAAAAATTTAAATTCTAAACTTAAAACTTAAGGTAACCTTAAATGTGCTAAAAAAAAATCTCAACTTAAAAAGGTGTCCAAACCAGTACCTCCAAATTGGGCACTAAGAGTGCTGCTGTGCCTGATGGAGGTGAGGGTTACAATGATTCCATTCTCTGAAACATTAGGACAGTGAATAAAACCATAAATAGGATTTCTTGGAGGGAAAATCTATTTTTTCCTCCAGAAGCTTCAGTTTCCAGAGTCAAAGCAGTTCAATTGTCCAGTGGAGGCACAGCTGCCAAGGCGCGAGCTGCACCGCTAGGAGCAATGTGGGGTTCCTTAAGAACACACTGAACTTCAAGCCTTCTGATCAGAGGTTGATGGCTCCACCTCTGCACAGCAAGCTGCAAAAAACGATCCTGTTTTGTTTCAGAGCTCCACAAACAAAGTTGAAAACTGCTTTGAATTATTGATGTGGTTTGGAGCTTTTCAAATAAAGAGTGCTTTGGGACCTGCAGGGGTCTACATTCATGAGTTTGGGCTGGGAGCCATTCAGTTTTAAGTGTGCATTTTATTGTGTAAACTTTCTGCCACATCCAGGTGTACATTCTGGTCAGAGACTGCTATGTTCTGAAGTATTTAAACTTTTCTCCTTTGATTTTATTTCAACTCTACAAACCTGTACTCCTATCGCAGTTCTGATATGAAAGTAAACTAATGAAATAAACATATACTGTAAATAATTCTACAGAAATATTTTATATATTATAGAATATATTTATTGTACTGCAAAATTTGGATCTGCCAGATCTGTTGGGCAGCTGCCTGTTAAAGAGGAAGATTACAGGTCGCTTTAACCCTCCATTACTTCAACACCTCGGACCTTTTATCTCCATCTGCTCACTGTGTGTAGGTGTGAAGTCAGCTGCTGTTATCAGCTGAGGAGTGCCTAAAAAACGAAGGCTGTGATAACTTTTCCATTCAGAAGTTAGTTGGCAACCAATTTTCTTCTTCACTGCTTGTTATTTTTCATTTTGGGTTTGTGAGCCCTTCCCCACTGACACTACCTGTTTACTAGACATTTAACAAGGGAACAGCTGCAAAGTTGTCTGCTTTTTCATGGTGGTTTTTGTATAGGATCCATTATTAACCATGAGAAACAACGTAAGAAACTTGTTGAAATAGTAAAAGTGAACGTTTGATGGCTTTAAAACTTCCTGCGACTGCTGATGTTGCTTCAAATATGGCATTTTCAGTCTTAATTTCCTGTCTTCCCTTTAGTTTACAGTAAACCCTTGTTTTTTCATGGGGGTTACTTTCCAAAAAGAACCCGTGATAGGCAAAATCCGCGAAGTAGAAACCTTTTTTTTTTTTTTTTTTTACAATTATTATACAATTAAATACTCTATTCTCCATTGAAAATAAGAAAAAAACATTTTACAGGCTCAAGCATTTGTTTCACAAATAACTTCTGTACTGTACTTTTAAATAATAATTTTTATCATCGATGTGAACAGAAGACTTCAAATTGCGAAGATTAGCCCCGCCCACCGCGACCCGAGTAATTGGATTAAACAGGAGAAAATGTAAAATGATTATGAAAAAAATACAAAGTACAGTCAGACAAATAGCGACTCAGGTGTATTTCACTGCTCTTCAGACTGAGCCGCTGCATCCTGACTCCGCTCTGCAGTGTTTTCTTCTTTTGAAGCCCGCGGTGCAGGTTTATTTGTTTGGGAGAACATAGTGATAGGCAGTTGTTGTTGCTCTTTTTTCTAAGGGTTTTAGAGAAACTCGAAATTGCAAGAGAATTTGCACGTACGTAATGTAAATTTGGCAAGCTGTTTTACTTCCGTGTACATATTAAACTGCAACGTTATTGACGCACAGGTAGAGAAGAAGCAGAGTGAATTTTTAGCCAATCAGAATGCAGAACACAATGCACTATGCAAATCCATGAAGTAGCGAAAAGTAAACCGCGTTGTAGCAAGGGATCACTGTACGCTTTCTCCTTCTAGCTTACAGCCCCTCATAAACGCAGGATAACTTTGCTGGTTCAACAAAAATGGCGAGCAATATTGGAGCTATCCAGCTGTACAGTTTTAAACCAGATTCCAGCTTGGGTGATGCAAACAAAGACGCCAATGTATTCACTTCCAAATGGAGCAAGCAGAGAGCTTGTGGCCTGCGGATTGCAGATTTTCTGTATCAACTAATTGCTTTTTCAAAACTGTATTTTTCGTCAGCTGATTCACCATAATTTGAATAAATAGTCAGAAACACAGTCTTAAGCTTAATTTTCTTAATATATATCCTCCATCAACAGAGAAATGCCACAAGAATGTAAAAAGCACCAAAAACACAAATTACATTGGAAATTACATTTAAGGTTTTTTTAAAAATCAAGTCATTCAGTGCCTCATTTTACCTTTTCTGTTTTCCTTTTTGAATTGGCTTTGCTATTCTATTGAAGTCACCTTTTCTCAAGGTAACTAAAGTGACACTATCCACGGGTCACCTCACAGTCCCTAGAGCAGAAATTACTTTTTATATCATTTTATGATTATAATCAAAAAAGACACAATGTCAACCCAGATCATGTTGAATATGAAAGTATCAGACAATTTTTCCAACAAAAACAGAACAAACTCAGATAAAAAGTCATGTTAAAAAAAAATGCAAGAAAAACAGAAATTTGTTTGTATTGCGGGAGGGGCAACTCAATATGGTGGCCGAGAACCGGCATTGCATCAAAATAAAAAAAGCAACTGCAAAACAAAAAAAGTAACTGCAAATAAAAAAGAAACGCTGCAAATAATAACCACCATCACAGCAGAAGAAAAGTAACTGAAAACAAAAAGCAAACACATAAAAAAAAGTTGCAGCAAACAAAAAAAGCGATGCAGACAAAAAGAAAGCTACAACGGAAATGAATCTGGTCTGTCAGCCAACTGGCAGACCAAACTTGTGATACAAAAAAATAGCAAGACAACTACCGGTAAATACATCATTTCCATTTCACTGCAACAGTTTAATTTAAATAAGACTCAACATAACTTCAATTACACTCCAAATGATCCTTTTCTACATAGGAGGTGGGCAACATAAAAGGTTCTATCCGATTAGCCAAATAGATAAATGGATTTATTTGATTCGTTAAATACTTCAAGCTGCCACATGATTGTTTTTGCACATTTAATGCAACCATTTATTGCAATTTTCACCGGCTTTTGCAATATGCGTATTGCACAGCTTGATAACGTGATAACGATAAATTTGGGATTCATTGTGCTGGCCTATGTCAAGATAGTCTCACAAAAGCGGCTTTATGGGGATGGTTTTCTTGAGCTGCAGACTGTCATCAGCACCTCAAATAAACCTCACAGGCTTCAGAGAAGAGGCTAAAAATGTACCTGAGAAAACCATCAGCTTTCCATCTGCTTGAGGACTGAAGCACATGACTAAACACATCTGAAAAATTTGTAAGACATTTTTTGTTTTTAGTTTGCATATCTTATCTGACAATTTGCATTAAAAAAGATGGAATGAAACTGGTTGAATGAAGCCAGAAAAGGGCCTGACAAAGCCAACTGTTGTCACTTTATTGTGATGGATTACAGCAATGTTGTTTAAATAGATACATGCTTTCAAACATCCCATCAGTTATAATCTTTCACAGCTCTGAGGCTTATCATTTCTGCTCAAACTGCATGCTGGGCAGATGTAGATGCTGCCCACTCGCATGTTCTTATTTACAAGGCTAGCATGAGACCGCAGCCTCCAGATCTTATATTTTTTTTCTCTGGGAGATATAATTTTTGTTCTTATGATCTATTGCTGCTGTCTGTTTCCACAGCCTTACTTAACTAAAAAAAAGCCTCTAAATGAATTTCTCCCTCTGTAAGTTGCTTTAATGCTTATGTTATCTTATGTTGGAGTTAAATTTGAATTCCTGTCCCGCAGAAAACACTGCTTTGAAGCAACAAAGTTTCTAAAACAAACTTTTTAACCCTTGTGCTATCCTAGGCACTAGACCCCACTAGACAGTGCGCTGAACTTTTTTCTTCAATGATTTGTGATCTTCACTGGTTTCCTGGATTACATGAAATCCTCTCCACCTGAATCCCCCTCTATAATGGTAGGGATAACACGTCAATGGTCATCTTGACCCCATAGGATAGAACAAGGGTTAAGTGTTTTCACAGCAGTTTTTGCATTTTTCCTCATTTCTTTTTTTTTCAAGATGACCTTTGACTTAATAAACTGATGGACTCACGGTTTTAATTGTAAAAAGTTTGTTGTGGCAAAATGAAACTTTTCTTTTTACTTGTAGTCATTGACGCTTTTTCGCTGAAATATTCGGTGAACACATATCTATACTGTAGTAATCTATCAGTGTCAATAATAAGATGTATCTTGTATTTTATATTTACTGTATGCAATTTGTTGTTTCATTTAAATTATAATACAAACTCAGACAGAACTCAATATAGAATGACCTGAAGTGCTTAGAAGCAAAACTGCCTTTTAAAATAAAGATATTAAATAAAGAAATGAACCTGAAATATAAATCGTTTTTTATTCAAACCTTAATTTTTATAGATCAAATACTCAGAACTTTCTTCTTCAAATACAGAGGATAATTCTTGTAAATTTAGCCATTTATGAAGATTTTCTAGACTACAGAATAGTTTATTTTCCTCAAACTACTGTAAGTCGACTTGGGGAACCAGTGGTGCAGAGGTAGGTCAATCATTCCTTTCTTGGAAAATCACAGGTTCAGTTCCCACCCTGTCAGATCATGTGCTGATATTTCCTTGAGCAAGACACTGAACTCCCACGCTGCTCCTGGTGGTTAAAAGTTGGCGCCAGTGTTTGGCAGCAGAGCCGCCATCAGTGTGTGCGTGTGAGTGTGTACATGGGTGTGACTGTGAAGTGCTTTGGGCTTTCTAAGAAGGTAGTAAAGCACCAAATAATTATAAACCATTTAGCATTTTACTTTTTTGTGTTACATATATGAGTTCCCTCTTGAACAAAGTAAATAGAATACAAAAAGACTGTTCTAAAATAAGTATGCAATAAATAACCATGGAAACATAGTCCTAAACACACAAAAAAGCTGCACATAAGAGCAAATATATCTCAGCTTCTCTACCATATGCATGTGGTCTGATGACAGTATGACTAATTAAACTTTCTAACTAAGAGAAAAATAAAGACAAAGTTATCAACTCCCAATACCACCCCAATGAAAATACAAGCGGTGGCACCATCACTGTAAGGGGACATTTTGTTGCAAAAAGAACTGCTGTCTTTTTACAAAGTTAAAGATGTCATGAAAGAATAAAAATATGTTTAACTCTTAGGATATTGTGAAGCAAAAGTAGAAAAAGGGCAATGCTTGGCAAAAGATTCCACAAGGATCCACCATTTATATCAAATAGGGGTTTTGTTAACTTTGTCATTATGTTTTTCAATTACAAAAAGTCTAAATGGCAAATTTGTTTTCGAGATGTTGAGGTTCTATCTGGGAATGAGAGAGATGGATAAACTGGATTGCGTGAGAGGGATGTGTTATGTCATGTTAGTTGCTTTGAAAATAAAGATTGAGACGTTTTAGATGGTGGGGTTAAAGCTTCCAGGAGGAGGAAGACAAAATCTGCCAAAGAGAAGGTTCATGGATGTAATGAAGAAGAAGGTAACGGTGTTTGGTATGAAGATGGAGAGGGCAGGGATGGATGGATGATTCAAGATGGCAACCCCTAAAGGGAGCAGCCAAAAGAAAAAGATCACATGTGTTTAAAGCAAACTGAAAAGTTTATTTCAATGAGAGAAAAGCTCTGAGGAAAAAGGCTTTTAGGTTGTAAATGTCAGTGAACCTCAGGAGTTTTTCAATCAGTGTCATATTCATTCATTTAGATGGCGGGTAAAATAATTAGCAATTAACTTAAATAGAAAAATTAGTCTACTTTTTGTTTATGGTACTCCAAAAGACACCCCTTTTCTTTCAAACATAAGTAGTTGTTGTAGGAATCATTCCCAAATATTTGCAGTATTTTGTATTTATATGTTTGCAATTGTAATCGTGTTGTAGATATTAAAAAACAAACCAAATTTACTAGCTCTTAGCTTGTAGATACAATTCCATTTATTTTTATTCGAATGTTCTTTTATATTAAGGGTTTTTCAAAGGTTTCCTTTCTGCTACTTTTTCTTGTAAACTTCATTGACTATGATGTGCGTAACGTGTTCACCCTGAACCCATTATCCTTTTCATTTCTGTGATATAAAACATCATGTTCCCCAGATGAAGAAAGCTTAGAGTAGAAAAGATGGTTTGTATGAGCCTGTATATACAAATGCTGCATACGGAGCTACAGCCACACAACAAAACTGTATTCGCTTGTTCAAAATTGTATTATCGCTTTTTAAAAAATGTCTGTTTTATTATAATAAGGAGACAATTTACCCGGTTAAATCATGGCTCAGTCCAGATGTTGGCGGAATAAATGTGTGCAGTTCACTTTAGTAAATTTAATTGAACTGTCACAATAAAGTTTAAGTCTTCCAGAGAAACAATTGATGCAAAGCTCACAATAAAATCAAGCAGAGTAAAGCTTTGGTGTAATTTCAATGAGGACGTACTACCTCACTTCTAGGTAAACTGGCTTTTTGCGGCAATTACTCTACACGCCACTCATCAATTAAAGACCCCAATGACAATTTTTTTTTAAATAAAACCGTTCCCTGTGGTGTTTTAACAATGATTATGACGTTTTTAACCAAAATCCCACAAGCTAAATGTCTCAAAAAGCCATTTTCATGTCTATCTGAAGCCTCTGTTTCCCAAACCTCCTCTACTTGGGCTATTGGTGTTGAGCTGAGTAGCCCCGCCCTTAATCCCCTTTTTCTGCAAGCTGTGCCTTGCATAAGTGAAGAGCTTGACACGGGAGGGGGGGGGGGGGGGGGGTCAACGACACCGACTGACAGTCTTTATTCTTAAAAGTTTCTCTTTAGCCGTAAAGAAACTGTGAAAAATGACATTTTTTTTTGTTACAAGTCGAGACTTTTTGAACAATGTGGTGAATGACAAAATGTGTAAAGCAGACCCTGCTGTTTAATAAAATTACACACAAAAAAAGAACTTTGATGAGTCCATGAAAAATGCCTTACATCATGATTTAGGCTACATTGCACCAGCAAGCAGCACTGGCTGTGGCTCAGAACTGCTTTGATGCTTGCACATGTAGATTGCTGAATTCACTTGCACAGCAAATAAAATAAAATGCCATAAAAAATCCTTTAAACTCAAACTTTATTCATAAAAAAATGCTTCTCGTACTTGTGCAACTCGAAACGCTTTACAATTAAAAATAGAAGTAGACAATAATTAGATCAAATAAAGAGGGAAGAAAGTGACTATTGCCAGTGCTGAGGTTTTTTCTTGGTTGCACAGACCCAGAAGAAGGGTTCAGTTTGGGTTACGGGTAAGGGTCAAGCAGCGTTCACACCAAACATGATTCTCGTGGCAGAGGCGGCCAGATTTAATGTCAATCTGATGGAACAGATGTGATCGAAGGTCTAGCTGTGCGATCTGAGCGATGGGTGCGGCACAAAGTTCTGGCAGCATCTCAATTTCAGCGGCACAGTTTGGTACCCATGTGCACCGTCTCAACCAAATCGGCCAACAGTACTTGTCCCGGCTACTGTTGGGTAAAGGCAGGTATACCCTAGACCAGGGGTGGGCAATTCCAGGCCTCGAGGGCCGGTGTGTCTGCATGATTTCCAGATAGTCTTGCCCTACTCATGGCTGATTACCTGGTTCAGGTGTGTCCAGCCAATCAGAACATGCCAGAGCAGGGTATGCTGGAAAACATGCAGGAATGCGGCCCTCAGTGCCCACCTCTGCCCTAGACAAACTGTCACAGGCCTCATGGGGCAGTAGCGATCCTGATCAGTATGCCGGCTCCTGAGAGGCAAGCTGGCTCCAGACAGGGACCTGCTGCAGGATGAGAAGCCAGCCTGATCGGGCCTCCTGAATTTCATGATATTTTTTTTTATTTTCATCAAGGCAATATATAAAAAGTTACACTGATTTTTTTCTTGTTTTTATTATTACCGTCTCCAGTTAATGCGGCACAGCAAGTCTTCACACTCGGTAAGAGAGAACACATGACACATTTGGGGCTTTAACATTAAGCTTAATTTTAAATGCATGTGCGACAAACAAAAAATCCAGCCTTAGACGCACTTAAAGTAAGTGTGGTCTCTTCAGCAATGTGCCATCTTCTCTTCTCTCACACCTGAGCTTGTGTACGCTGGATGGGGCAGATCAGGGAGCTTCCGCAATGGGCACTCACTCCTGGTCCGTTGTGACATCATAACGGCAACACTAAGCATTTTTGTGACAGTTTGATTGACAGCACTTCAAAAGGAGAAATACTCAGAAATGCTCAAATGAAATGATTTCTTGTCTTTCATAAAAAAAATGCCACAAGTACATCTCAAACCTTTTTCATTAGAGCCTTTAGCCCTTCACTATAAACCAGTAAGTAAATTCCTTGCTTTTTTTTTTTCCAATAACAACCTCATGTCTGCTTTTAAATTCATGGATGTTTTTCTCTTCACATTCCAGACGGTTTTCCGACCCTCCGCCGTCCTATTCTCCACCAATGCAATGTTGTGAACTGGCCTCATGCACCACCAGCATCTAGGTTTTGGGGTTTAGCCATTTATGCTCCAAGTTTATCCCACCAGAATAAAGACATCATCTGCCCAGAGCCTAACTGCTAAAAGACTATGCACTATTTCCTACACATTTTTGTGTTACAAATAAATCTTTATTTTTCGCATTCGTAAGATCTGGCCTTATTGAAATCTCTGTCGGATGTCATTAAATGATTTCTCTTGCGGTAGCTTTGCAGACTGTTTAACATTTGCTTGCCCTGCGTAAACTGATGCTTAAGCATGGAGAAAATGTGGTCAAAAAAATGCAGAAAAGTAAATGAAATAAAAAAAAATAGATACTAAAAATTAGAGGATTGATAAACAGCAAATTCTGGAAAACTCACAAAACATTACATAAACATTAGTTTTAAAAAATTTAAGGAATGCAAATGTTTTAGTCTAGTGCCTTATAAGTTTTTTTTAAGTGTTATTTTTTTGCCAGGCAAGCACTTGATGTATTAAAATGAAGTTCAAGAGGTTACTTTTATTTCCCATGACATATGGTAAAAGCAACAAAAAAAACGGCATTTGCTTGTAGCAATATGTATAGAGTAATGCTTTTTATGGCTCAGCTGGTTATTTTTAGAATAACGGTAACATTTGCTTTTACCATTGGGAGTGTGCAGCAAAGGTAAGGTCAATTGCTAGGAATTAATTCTTGGCTGACATTTAAATAACAGAGATTTCCATGTTTCCTTTAATATAATGTTTGAGAGATTTGCACCATTTTACAAATATTAATTTTGAATTTAATAGTAAAATATTAGCTAACTAATTTATCAGCATAATATTACTTTTTTTAAATTGTATCTCTTTTGGAAATTATTTTTTATTCTGAACCTTACTACCTTATTTCCATGTAAAACAAAATATTTTTGTTTTCATGTCGCCCAATTCCAATGCATTTTCCACTAATAGTATATCCTGTTTTTAATTAATTAACTTGTAATCCTTCATGAATGTTCTTTCTTCTGCTTTACTGGATTTAACTTCAATGGCTGCTCAATTTTCTTTAAAAAATATCAGTGAGGAACAAAACCAACAAATTAAATCAATAAGATTTAAAAATGATGATAAAAATTAAAAAAAGGAAACGAATTTGTATTTTAGACTTCAGAGTTTTGTCACTGAGATCTAAGAGTAAAATGTGCATGATTTTAAAAAGAACTGAAACCTTTTTTATGACACAACACTCTGTAAAGAGAATTTCAGTTTTTTTTATCTAGTAATGTTAAAAACAAACAAACTGAAGATGAAGGAACTCATTAAAAATTCTTAGGGAGCTTTGTGGACAATACTGAAGCTCAGCAACTATAAAAAAGTTAGATCTAAGTATAATGAAGAAGATGCAAACTGAATTAATGTTTTTAAATTTTTTGCTGTCAAGCCCTTTAATTCTTGTTCCTTAATCATCATTAATTTCTCCAGACCTGCTGCATCATGGGTGAATTATCTTTCAAAAAAGGTAATCCATTTAATATCTGTTACGTTAACAGATGTATAACTAATAAAGGTTCCATAGGACAGTAAACATTACTGAGCCTGAGACATTCATAGATAGAGTCCTCTGTAATGAACAATTACTCATCATAAATAAACGTCTACATGAAAGGTGCTGCTGATATGCTTTAGGAACCTTTCAAGGAAACCCTGCAGAGCATTTTCCTCCCTGTGCTTTCCTAATCACAGCTCCAAGCTGTTTTCCTCTGTCTTCCTCCATCACATTCTCAGTGAAGCCCTGACTTTTACTCTGAAGGACAAATTTCTTTGTGTCAGTTTTCCGCTGTTAGCCCTGATGTTGCCAGGAGAAGAACCTGAGAGCGATCCCAGGAGACCTCGGGTTGCTCTGGTGAGGCTTTCCCCCTTAAGCAGTGATTTCTACAGAACACACTGATCACCTCTGCTCACATTTCCTCCTTTCAAGTTTTTGCTACATCCAAGAGCCGAGAGGGTACAAACGTTAAGTCTCTTAAATGTAAAGTTCCTCAAATAACTTTGCTTAGTTACAGTAGAAACTGTAAGTTTAAAACGTTTAAGCACCTAGGAGTGCTGAACTGGTTAGTTGCTTAAAAGAGAAAATATCCTCCCAACCACCTGTAAAAAAGTCAATTTCCCTTTATTCTGTGACACAGAAAAGGGAAACTAATATTTTTCCTTTGTTCCGTTAAGGCATAAGCTCCACATCTACTGTAAAGCTTTAGGCATAAGTGATCTATGAAGTGAAACATATGTGTTGTAATCTCTGCAGGTTTAGATTCAATGGTTTAAGTCAAAAGGTCAAAAGCAAAGGAGAAACCTTGATCAGTTGAACAAGCAGCAATGCTGATAAAGAGCAAAGCAGGACCAACTTTTTGGGCTAATCTTCAGCTTTGTGTCAGAACACTCACAGCAGACAGCAATTAACCGGGTGGACCCACAATTTAACTGCAATTCCAGCTATCTTGGAGAAAATCTTGTCTTTAGTTTTAACTTTCTGCTTCTCTGCTGCAAATGACTGGAACTCATTTCAAACCTGCAAACTCTCATCATTAATATTCTCTTTGTTCATACAGACACTTCACCAGGTTATTGTTGACATTTGCTACAGAAGCTAACGGTGCTGTGATGTTTTCTGTATACCTGCTCTGTAATTCTTGTGTCTGGACTCTGTTTTATGTAATATCTGCACGAGCACTGGGTCAGGCCATGATTTTAAATAAGAACTCGTCCCTAAACATCTCTTCCTGGATAAATAAAGGTATTACTACTACTACTACTAACAAATACTGAGAGGGAAACTAGCATTTACAGGTTTAAAAGTCAGTATATTTATATATATATATATATATTAATAAAAGCTCATTTTGCTTTGTTCAATATACCATCTCTGTGTGAGACAATTGTTTTGAGTTTGTCACATGAAATTAACATTAACCAAAATCTGTTTTTCAGCTAAATGTTTTTTTTTATATATATATATATTTAAAAGAAAATAATATTGTGTGAATGTGAATTCTAAGAATCCTCCAGAAAAAGATGTTTTGTGGCATTTCTACATTTTTTTGGGGGCATTTCCACGAAAGCTAGTTTATGCTTTTGGGAAGAATAATGTCAAAAGTTTATTGCATCTCTATCATATAGGTATTTTGGTGGCTACAATGGCCTGCTGCAGAACTAAACAGGGGATTTTGTTTTGGAAGAGAAAAATGATCAGTCTGTAATTTTTTAATTTTTTTACACATTCTCTACTTGCCTGTTATGTTTCACCCTTGTATTTTAGTGCATCTTTTTAACCAGAAAATGGCATGAACACAGATTTAAAAGAACTCATTACACCGTGAGTGACAGCATCACCACAGCTCAGAGTAAACATTAAGGTTGTCATGTTACGTCATTAGCAATGACAAATACTTTTTAATTATGAAACGTTAAAGCAGGAAGACTCAAGTCTAACCAGAAACACATTCACAGTAACGCTGAGGTAAAATCATTTTTAAATCACAGTGTAAATGGTCTATTACAGCAAAGAAATGACAATCACCTGAAAGAAATAAACAGTGAGCCAAGTCAGACACTGAAACATGGCTCCTTCACTTTAATTATTAACCACTCTTCATTAAAGTTAAATGCAAACCACTTAAGTTAAGGGAATAATATGCTGCTGCTTAATGCTCTATTAAGCAGGTGTATTTCATAAAAATGCAGGAGAAATTAATCTTGCTGTCCTTTAGGGAGCAAAGTGGCTAAAAGCTCAAGACTGAAAGTAAATTCAATACAAACATCGTAATGAGTCCATGTATACAGGAAAACATCCTAAACATCACTAAACAGTATCACAACCTGTGTGTTTAAGGTGTTCAATGACAAACTAATTATTCAGGTTTTGTTTTGAGGATGTTTGTATGAATAATGGCTCTAACGTGCCCTTCATCCAATGTCATCAGCCCAACATTTGCATGTTTTGTAAAGAAACACCTCACAGCAGATGCTTCTTTGCGTAGTTATACTGATGTTTTTAAATGTAAAGAAAAATAATTGAATGTTCTTCCTTTATTAGGATTGAAGGTTTATTTAAAACTACAGTCTCATAGGGGAAAATATCGGGGTATAACGATTCATTTTACCAATAATTCCATTCATATCAAAATTTTTGATCTATGATACGATTCATAGTTGATATTGGTTCATTTTGAACGATAGGATTCACTGACCTAAAAGCCAAAAATTCAACCAGTGTGACTCAGAGATAAATACCTGGGTAGTGAACAGTGCAGGTGACGTTTTCCAGATTCCTTGTTTTTCTTGCAAGAAAATCATAAAGCCTCAGTCCAATGGTATTTTTTCAGATGGATTATGATAGATTTATTTAAATTTCAAATGTTTTTTTAATGATATAGGGTAATTTGATTTGAATAACAACTTGCCTCAGACAAATCGATCTGGTAGGATAGATTGATTAATCGATTCATCTAGTAAATTACATATGTCTACGTGGTATGTCTTTCGATTTGTTATTTGAGTAACCTTTCTAAGCTATGCTGAGTCATTTTTAATAAGCTTAGTCACAACGTTAGAGTGAAGGTGCGATGAGCTTGCAGTGTGGGACTTTAGGCAAGACCTTTCGCGCTACTGCCTAAATATGTAGAAAAAAGCGCATCCCCAGGTCGGATAAAATACAGGGTTGTGCCAGGAAGGGCAACAAGCGCGGAAATCTCTGCCAATCTACCAGTGCACTCCTGAATCGCTGTGGCGACCCATGAAGGGATTTGCCAAAAGGTGAACAACAATCAGCTCAAGAATAACATGCACACACTCAGAAAACCTTGTTTTAAAGCCACTTGGGTAGATGGGTTTCTGCAGTTTTCTCATTTCCTTTACTTATTTGGTCTTTTCTTTTATTCTTGAATAATTTCATGAGAATGTTTTTGCAGACTGTTTCTTGTTTTAACTCACAGGTATCTAACTAAAGAGTGAACTTCCTCTTTGTGGCCGGAAAATTCTGCACATATAGGCAGAATCTACTTGAACAAACAAACCTGACACGAAATGACAGCTGTTGTGTTATTTTGGTCGACTAACGGTCCTGGCTTTAAACATTGCGTGTTGACCTCTATACTTTGGAGAGGTTAGATTGCCCAGGAATTAATGCACTTCTCCCCTTGCAAGTAAAGAAGGACTCAAAACTCATCTCATCTCTTGTTTTTCAATCCCAACAGGTACAAATAGACAGCGGGAGACATTTTCTTAATTTAAATTGAGGTCACTAATGCAAGTCTCTGTCCCTTTCAGTTCACCTGATGTTCAAACCAAAGCCTGCACTGACTGTGACAGCTTGGGTAAAGATCAAAGTGTCTGGCTGCCGTAAGAGCTTCACAGGGCCTTCATAGTGGTGGCTTTGCACTCCTGATTTGGTCAATAAATTCAGCCACCCTTATCCTTTATATCAATGAACAAAACTAAACCCTTTAATCTCCTGTCATCATCTTTACTGCTTTTCACTGAGCAGCAGATGTGAAAAAGACAAGTGTTTCCAAAGTTTCCAGGCGAAGAAATCAACTAAGTGCATCCATTAGTGATTGGAGGTTTCCAGCAGGGTCAAAGAGGGCACAGGCTGTGGGTAATTAAATGTGGTAAATTAAATACAAATTGAATGAATGACCCTCTGACTGTGGTTCTTGTTTAATCATGTGTAGGGACAGATAATATTAAATAAAGTTTTTTTTTTCTTCATTGGAAATTCTGAGTGCAACAAATTTGGGGTTTAATATAAGAGAAACAAAAATATCTAATAAAGTTTCAGTTCAGGGTTATTTGTGGCAAAAGAAACTATAACAAAAAAACATGAAATAAACAAAGATCAAAATATGTTATATTTGACATCAGTAGCTGTGTTTTCTTAATTAATTAAATCCATCAAAACCATATTATTTATGATTTCTTTTTTACAGATAAATCTGTCAGAAGGTAGTGTAATAAGGATTCAACCAGCTGCTGTCCAATACGTCTAATCATGAATGTTTCTGAATTTTGAACAAAACAATAAGTTAGGGTTAATGGCCAAGGAAGTGTGCATTATCAGAAATTAACGCACGCCGTGAAAGCAGTTGCTTCCGCAAAGTGGGTTAATGCTGATAATGCACAATTCAGAGGCCATTAACCCGCTTATACAATGGTCACTTACAAAAGAAATAAATATTCATCCATTTTTTAGTCCTCATGACTAAAAAAAGTGTATCACTTTTTAATGCACACCGAGCAGCCAATCAGAACCGAGAATTCACCCAGACCATGGTATAAATGCATTTAAACAGCACCTGTTTTAACAGTCTTAACACTTAATGGGCATGTTGCATGTAGTGAATCCTTATACAGAATGCAGTACTGATGTTAGAAGATTTTTTTAAAAGCTACAAGGAGCATTATACAATGAAAATAATGCATGCTAATTATTTCCTTTTTTGCGTGCTGATTACAACTCCTAAATGTGAGCAAAGGAGGGAAGTTGGAGCTGATTAGGAAGTTTCAACAGTATAGTGAAAGGGCTCTAGAAAGGTAAGAACACTGCAGTAATACACAATTGGTAAAATGATTCAATGCATTTAATCAAGACACCTTTGAAAATGTACAATGGCCTTTATATACATATGTGTATATGTATATATATATATATATATATATATATATATATATATATATATATATAGTCCTAAAAGATGAGAGAGGCCTGTAATTTTCATCATATAGGTATACCTTGAACAAGAGAGACCAAATAAGAAAAAGTAATCCAGAAAATCACATTGTCTGATTTTTATGGTGGACAATAAGTATTTGGTCACCTATGAACAAGTAATTTTTCAGGCTTTCACAGACCTGTAACGTCTTCTGTTAGAGGATTGTTACGTTCCTCTTCAGAGAGGAGGGAGAAATGTGCAACACAAAGAAAATTAAGATAACTAGGCGGGGTTAAGGTTGGCGACACAGCTGTTTATTCTGTGACACATAACAATCAAAGGCAACTAAAGGAAAATAACCAACAAGACATCAAAGGGGGACGAAATAATGGTATAACTTAAATTCTCATGCTTTATAGCAAAACACAAAAATATGCAAAATGCAACCAGAGAGAGAAAATTTAACAAACGGATAAAAGCAGAATCAAACTAAGGGGGAAACCAGGGGCTTTCACAAGCTAACGCCAGGCAGACAGGGGCAGGCTGAAGAACAAATTCCCACTCAGGAATGCAGCTGCCCCTGGAGCAGAGGATCCTGGGAGCTTTTTAAGCTTCCCTCCAAGCCAGGCGATTGGAAGCCGCCTCAATCGGCTCTGCAGAGGGGGCGGCATCAGCAGCTGTGCAGGTGCTGGACTTCTACAGGAGCTACAATCCAAGCATATATACATACACGCACACACACACACACACAAAACATGCAGACAACTACCAAGGGTCGTAACAAGGATCCTCTGTCCTCCACTGGTTACCTGTATTAATGGCACCTGTTTGAGCTAGTTATCTATGTAAAAGACACCTGTCCACAACCTCAAACAGTCATACTCCAAACTCCACTGCAGCCAAGACCAAAGAGCTGTCTTGAGCTTCACCAGGCCAGGAAGAGTGCATCGCGATAGGTAAGCAGCTTGCTATAAAGAAATCAACTGTGGGAGCACTTATTAGGAAATGGAAGACAAAGAAGAAGAAATGGAAGACTGACAATCTCCCTCCATCTGGGGCTCCCTGCAAGATATCATCCCATGGGGGCAAAATGATCACAAGAATGGTTAGCAAAATCCCAGAACCACATGGGGGACCTAGTGAATGACCTGCAAAGTAACAAAGGCTACCATCAGTAACACACTACGCCGCCAGGGACTCTTACCCTGTAGTGCCAGACGTATCACCCTGTTAAAGTCAGTACATGTGCAGACCCGTCTAAAGTTTGCTAAAGAGCATTTGGATGATCCAGAAGAGGATTGGGAGAATGTCCTATGGTCAGATGAAACCAAATGAGAACTTTTTGGTAAAAACTCTACTCATCGTGTTTGGAGGAGGAAGAATGCTGAGTTGCATCAAAAGAACACCATGCCTACTGCAAAGCACGGGGGTGGAAGCATCATACTTTGGAGTTTTTCAGGAAAAGAACCAAGAAGACTGATCCTCTTAAAATTTGCATATTAATTAAGATGAAACGTTGTCTTTCAGCGTGAAATCATGATTACAGCTGGCAGCTGCACCCCCCCCCCCCTCCTTCTGTGCGTTCACTTGGTTTCACAGCTGTTTTCATCACTGCTTTAGAGGAGATCTGCATGGAGGAATGGGCCAAAACAACAGCAATAGTTTGTGAAAACCTTGTAAAGACTTAAAGAAAACGTTTGAGTGCTGTCATTGCCAACAAAGAGTATAAAACAAAGTATTGAATAGAACTTTTGTTATTGATCAAATACTTATTTTCAACTACAATTAACAAATAAATACTTTAAAATTGCATGAAATGTGTTGTGTTTTTTTATCTATTAACATTCACTATATTTGATAAATTGAAACAATTTGCAGAATTTTTAAAAGAAAAGCTTGCATCATTAAACTATTGCAATTAACCTGAGCAGCAGTTTTCTGGTCTAACCAATCAACAAGGTACCTGTTTGACAGGTGTTGCTGTGGAAAAACATATATACGAATGTGTAGATAAGTGTTGTTTTGTTTGGCACAGTGCTTCAAGAGTAACTCCTTGAAGCGAAAACAAATTTAAACAGGATGAAGATATTTTTTCTTTTCTTGTAATTACATTATCTGATCATTACGATTTCTCCATTGTAGTTTGTATTTCTGCCTGAGGCGCTAACTAGTCATTACTGTCTTTTTGTAATGAATCAACTTTGATGAGTCTTATAGCAAATTTTGTCAAATCTACGTGCTCAATACTAGATTTTCTCAATGATTGATCAAGCACTTGAACCATAACAGAACTAATGCAGAGCTGATGATTTTCTCCATCCTACAATGAACGTTCCAACAGCAGATGTAGTGGTGGTCATGGGAGGATAGGATTATTTTGCTGATAGTATTAAGAATGGCAAACATGCTCATTATTTGATTTTCTCTGCCACGGGAGAGGATACTGAACAAAACTGGATGGATCAGCAGTCATGAGCATTTGCTTTTATCCTCACACTTTCTGTCCCTCACTTTACCCCCAGCTTCTCACATAACAAGATGAGCATTTTCACTTTCTCCCTTTACTCTCCTTTTCCTCTGTGCGCTGGCTGCCTCTAATCCGTCCATGGAAGTGACTCACATTACAACATTCTTCAGTTTAATGTACTTTAATAGCATTAATATCTGCTTTTGCCTCTTCAGCTGCAATAAACACCCTGTCTGACTTAAGAAAGCTGCTTAAGAGCAATTGACATTGCTGGTGTACCAAAACAGGATTGTACCTCAGGTGAAAAACTAAATAACGTATGGTAAAAGCCTAATCTGCTTTTTTTTCTTAATATATTTGGGCAAACACCCAGCTCAGTGTGGCACACAATGTACTGTAAACAGACACTCAGGGAAGTTAGACGAGCAGCAGCCAGCTTCCTGTTGTCCTTCCCACTCGCGCTCGCAGTGTGGAGGAGGGCTGCAGAGATGGAAAGAACACAAGTCCTTGCCACCTTCAGTGCCACCCGTGCTGCTGCTGCAGTGACAGCCAAGGTCAGCTCGGGAATGACAGAGGGCTCCTGCATGGAGATAAGACTCGCAAGCATCTGAGCCACCATGCTGCTTTCTGAAGGAAAGAGAATCCTGCACCTGAATTATTCATGTGGGTCTACCCCACCCTAAATAACAGCCGGCAAGCATTGTTTGACATCCTGAATGAATAATTAAGGACTGACCTTTTGCTCCTGTTAAATGTGATGGGTCGAAACCACCATACTTTGTGAGGTATGGCTGTTTAATGATGAGAGGGGATTCATCTACCAGATCTAGGAATTTCTGGAATTAAAATCAGCCAAACTCTCAGGCACAACCAGCATTGCTAGGAAAAGAAGCACGCTGCATCCCTGTGGGATGCATTGATATACAAAAGCTTGATGCCGTCTCTGATGATTGTTCCAAAAGCAGAGCCTGAAGCCAGTCGTTGTCAGCGGCTCCACACTCTCAGAAGAATTGTTGACTGGTTTGTTTCTGAAACATCATAAGCGTTTTGATCTTGCCAAGTTAGAGCCTGCGCCTGAAAAATGATGACTGACACCAAATCAATCCCAGCTCAGTGGGAGAGAATCCAGATTGGTCACATTTTAATTAGTGATGATCTCATTCCCAATTTGGATTTGAAAGAGAATTAAACTATGGATCTTTAAACATCAAATATACCAAATGTAAGCACGAACATCTAAGTTTCAGTTCCTAATTTCATTTTATCCTTACTTGTTGAGTCTTTAGTTAATTCTTTCTTAAAACTGTTTTTCTCAACTTAAAACTACAAGGATTGCCTGATATCATCACCAAATTGCTAGTATTGTGGTGTGAAGATCACATTGGACTATCATGAAGTGATCTTAATGTGCTCTCGAATTCAGATGTTAATAATGACAGGAAAAAAAACTCTATAAGCCTGGTTTCCAACTAGCTGTGCTGTTCTGACATTAGTTTAGTAGCAGGCAGGTGCCCCTTTTTTAAACACTCCTAATGAGCTGATCATTATCAGTTACAGTGGTATGTCTACCTCCATAAAAGTAGGGGTTTTGGCAGCGTTGAGTTAAATTAAGATGTGCTTGTGATGCATTAGCTGCCCTATTGAAATTAAATTAAGAGTGGTGATTATAACCTCATAAAACTAGAAAATGAAAAGCCAAACTGCTCGGATAGAACTCCACTTTATAAAGTGACTAGGGTGTTAACTTTTTTAGAGCTTTTATGAAGTAGTTAGCTTGTGCCAGTTTGGGAAAAGGACAGAAATGCTTTCGCATAATGTATAAGATCAGACTAAATGTAATTTTTTACTTTTCAGAATTGTACACTCGTCCAAAGTCACCACTAAAGCCAAAGAAGGATTACTGAAATTTTGGGAGACATACCCAGACGGTGCTGTGAGCTAAAACCCCATTGCTTGCTGAGATGAAATACATTAGCTACTGGCAGCTGAAGCTCTATCTAAGTATAGTATATCACAACATCACCTGTTTCCGAAGTGGAATGCTGCCGCTTCTTGTGGGTCAAATACAGAAGCCACAGAACTTTTACTCAGGATTTTGGCTGGGCTTTCATTGAGATAAATGGGTATAAACTGTTTGCTGTGGTGGAGGAATGATGATATGGGCTTGTTTCCCAGTCACCCCAGTAAACCTTCTTCCAGTACTGTTGGAAAAAATGTGACCCTTTTTGATACAAAACAGTAATCTGGATCCCAAAACAAAATAAATAAAAATATATACTATCACTGCTGTCTTATGAGAAATGATCTCAACTTTATGTCCCCTTAAAGAGGATGAGGACAAAAGAATGTCACAAACCTAAAGGATATAATACAAATTTGTACAATGAGGTGAGCCAGACTTTTCTAACATTTTAGCGAAAAAGTGTTGCAAATAGAAACTCTACTTTCTGGAGCAGGTTATCCCTGACCAATTGAATTATGAATTCTGTTAAGATTCAAAGGGTTCTGATTAGATTGTATTCAAGCTTTGGTCTATTTTGATTTAGGTCTGATAAAATTTTCCATTTGAAAAGCAATTGGGCCTGGTCATGAAACAGTTTTGACAAACTGGTGGTTTGATCTGAGAAAACGGCAGTTGCAGTTTTAAATAATATTAATATTTGGATTTAAAACAAAAAAAGAAAACAGTTGTACACTTCACAACAAAAGAAATGCCCCCAAAAAAATCAATCGACATACTTTTTAAAATTGATATCACATCTTCTAAGTGAAAATCAATCAAAAGTCATTATGAAAAAGATTAATTTCATTTTTTTTTATTTTAAAAACTTGGAGTTGAAGCACAAACGACTTTCTTTTCGTTGTTACCTTATGATCGTGTCAGATAGTAAAATCCGATGACATGTGCCACGGGGAAACAAAGTTGCAGATATTTTCAGAGTGGCATTCATACACATAAAGAATGTCTGAAAATTGTTAGACAGAGATATGTTTTCATAGTTTTGCCCTTTTTGAGCCGTTTCTTTTGTTCAAAAAAGTACATTCTAGTGAACTGACAGCCGCTCCAGAAAAGCTCCTTTGTAATTTGTTAAATTGAACTTTCTGCCAAAATTGCTCTATTACTCAATTGGATTTAGGATTTTCACTGAGGCGGGTGGGGTGGGGGTGCTGGTTCTCCCACACTGTGAGGAAGACGAAGCTGCAGCACACCCGCAGTGAAACAGTCGTGGAGAGAGCTACTCAGAGGCAAGCACAGATTCCTAGTTAAAGAGTGGGGGAGAGACTACAGCGGGCCATATTTATAGCTGGGGATAGGAATAATTCATTGTGATCAAAGTGCAGATCATATTCCATTCCATCACAGAGCAGATGTGGCAAAATGAAAAGAGCATGCTTTCCCTGTTGCTCTCAAGTGACTTCCCAAATGGAAACGGGGAGACAGACTTATCTCTGTGAAGCCTCTGTCGTCATGTGTTCCGAGGCGCTCTCAGGTGGCTTTGCTTAAAAAAAAAGCGACTGCCATGCCTCAAAGATGTAACAGGCTGGGTGAAAAAAGCCTCCCACATGCAACATGTCATCCAAATCAGAGCAAGGACTGAATATCAGATTAGGAACTCACAACAGGAGGTCACCTGCCTGAAGCATTGTGCTGCGACGGACTGACGTGACTCATATGGTCCCTGCACAGGCGTGTGACGACCAGCTTATCAATGTCAGACATCAGGACCTGCTGATTGTAAAGGAGGGACTACCACTCCAATCATCTTTTGATCGATTGTAAAAGCGTTCCCAGCGGTCTTTTGATTATGACTATGCAGTTTTTAGGCAAAATAAAAAAAATATCTGTGATCTTTTCTGCAGGGTGGTGGGAGGTCATTTGAAATTCGCCTCAGAGTTGTGGCGTGGAGTGCGCTCATTACCCCCAATCCCTTTGTTTACACCTATTCCCGCTAGCTTACAGCCTCTCACAATCCAAGCTAACATTTTTGGAGTAGCAAAAATGCCAAGCAACGTCAGAGCTGTTTGGCCGTACAGTTTTGAGCCAGATGCAGCTCAGACAATGATGACAAAGACATACCGGTAGTTGGATCTATTTATCTTCAAATGCATGCATCAGAATGGAGCAGAGCATGGAGCTTGTGACCCGCTGATTGTAGATTTGACCTAACCACTGAAACTTGTTCAAATGGCTTCTGAATAAAAATGATTTTGTTAGATTTTGATAAAGAATACACAGAAATGCAATTTTGAGTTTAATTTTCTTAATATCTGTCCTCCATCACGAGAAAAAATACTACAAAAACATGTTAAAACCACAATTTTAATTGTAATGGGTTTTTAAATCTAAACCTGCTCAACTTTACTAATAACTCTTTCTGCTTTATCTTTTACTCCACACAGGCTCAGTTTCCTGCGCCCTATCTTTTCAGCCTTTGTTTTCATTTTCTTGTCTTTTTCTCCCAGCATTGCCTTCTTTGCAATCACACACCAGCACTTAGACGCACACATGCCAGCTTCTTCCAGTTTCATTTTCTCTCCCTCCCACACACAGACACACACACACATGCGCCTCTTTCTTTCCCTCTTTTTATTTTCGGTGTCTCCAGCTCTTTTTACTTTGCCGTCACTCCTTCAGCATGAGCACAACACAGGAGGACACAACTGCTCACACACACACACTTGCAGGAAGAAGCACGCGGACATGCGGGCTCCTTCATCTCCTCTTTCATTTCTTCTCCCTCCCACACTTTTCCTATCACTACTTCCATGCGCGTGAGCACACACTGAGGCGCCTGTATCATTTGCTCTCATTTTCTCTCACTGGCCAATCAACACACAAATGCACACATTCTTCCACTATACATTTCCTTGCTTCCCTGGTACCTGCTGCCTCCCACAATCGCGTTTGCACAACAAGCACACACCACCGGCAGCCCAGCTTCCCTGCACTGCCAGCTGGGCTTGGACAGCACTCTTCCTTTGGCCTTTCTGGGCCATCTGGAGTGCAATGTCCCCGCTTTGCTGGTTCCCTGCCAGCCATACAATTCACACGCGTCAAAGCTCTACTGTGTCCAGTGACCCGGCTGACTGAATCACAGAGTCTTGCATTTCCCATGTCAAAGGAGCCTCATTCTGCTTTGATGACACCTGCATCTAACAGGGAGCAGAGAGGCAACGTAATTGACGCAAGCTGCTGAGCAAACTTATTAGCAGTTACGGCTCCGTTTATGACATGTTTGTCCTTGGATGAAGAGTCAATATCAAAACGCTGCGCACAGGTGAGAAGATCAGTGACTTTGTTGCATGAAAAAAAAGAGTCTTAGATTGTTCTTTTTTTTTAGAAAAAGAATATAACATCATTTAGGAACAATATAAATCTATACCATTTGGACATAAATATGGTGCTTACAGATAACTATTCCAACTTTATGCCTATTTAAATTTAAACATTGTTTAGACTAATTGTAAGACATCCATAATTTCATTGCTCAAATTTGCTTTTGTCCTGATTTCTTTCAACTGATTAATCGAGTCCTGCAACATATAAATAGACAACATTTACAACTACTACACTTTACTATTATTGCTGACCACTTATGGCACTTTCCCCCACTTTCACACATTCATTCATGCAGCCATTTGCCAGCCCATAAGGTTCAGCGCAGATACTCTCACACCATGGATGTTTGTGTTATAGATGCAAAAGTCATGTATTATTAAAGAAAAGTGACACCGTCCAAAAACACATGCCAAAGTGTTCTGTTTTTCTTCATTTTTTATGGTCCAGTGTGCCCACAAATCCTCTGTGACGCCAAAGCAAGAGCATTAAAAATAATAATGACAGCAGGAACCTCCAATTATGTACTTTATGTCGGTGTTTAGAAGCAAAAGGGGAAAAGTCTGAAAGAACTAAGAAGCATAAAGTTCCCATTCTTCAGTTACTTTTTTAAACACTTATTATTATTTAATCATTATTTACTCAATATAATATCTCCCATGGTGCAGTGAACAAAAATGAAGTCAACTCAAGGTTTACCATCAACTTCAATATAAATCAAAAAGGATGACAAATTAAACAACAGAAAGGAAAAGTTAGAAAAGCTGTAAAGTACAAGATTAAGAAATTAAAATAAACATTGGGCAGTTTAAAGTCTGTATGTCAGAGACTGATGCATCAGGACCAGTAAAAAAAACTTTATAGGTATCTTTGAGATCAAACTTTGAAGAAGACAGCAGGAGCCCTGCACATCTAATGCAAATTAAAAACATCCCATGATTTTACACATCCAGCTTTTTTCCCTTGCATTGCGCGTTGCAGTAGAGCAGTGGACGTACCTTAAACAGGCTCCCAAATCTACCATGAAGCTCAGAAGAGGTGGCGAAGTGAGAGCGTCCTCTTCCCCTCCTCTGCACTAGTTGATCAGCCCCGTCTGAACGTTTTCAGCGAACTGAAAGCTCGCCCGCCTCTTTGGGGAGATGCAAGTTTACTGGATGATGCTGCGAACGCATCGACTGCGCACACAGACAGCACGTCTCCGTCAAGTTTGATGTCAACTCGTTAATTCTCTCCCTGGAACAAACATGCCTCTCCGCGCCTAGTTCCTTCAGGATAAGTGCGGCCAATCAAAATCCCCCCTTCGCTCCGTACTCTCCCATCTTTGCGCATCCCTCCAAAGAGTCTCCAAGGACCGGTGCCTGCGTTTTTGCCTTCGGGTGGACACAACTGTAGTGGCAAAGACTTCAAGGGCGGTTTCTCCTCCTCATTTGCAGTGGCGTCTTTGTCTCCTCGGCGATCGCGTAGCTGATAAAGATGGGGCTGCGAATTTCCTCCCTGCGCATCGACTGCTGACAGGAGCGGAGCAGGGCGAGCGGCGCGCCGGCAGGAGGAGTGTCTTCAACCATCCGGTGGACTCCGAGCAGAAAAATTATCACTGTTTAATCAAACTATGGGCATTTTTCTTCTATCTTTCCAAAAGACGGGAAGATGGCGCGCTGCGAGTCTTCATTCCACTGCTGTAGCGCAGCTGACTCCCTTTAACAAAGATATAAAACAGATGGAGCCCAACGTCACTGATTAATTATGAATTATGATTTATGATTTAGAAGCAGAGCTGATGATAACAGACCTGCTCTGAATGTTTGAAGAGGACTTTCAGCTTTTTATGGATGACATGAAATCAAATTCAACATAAAAAATGGCAAAAAGCTTTCGGAATTAAAGGAAAAACACGTTGAAAAGTTGTTTAGATTTTTTTTCTGGGAAGAAAAAAGCCTCTAATGGTCATCTGGGCTTTTCTGACAGCATCCATCCTCTTGGCTGTGGAGGAGCTGTGGAGAGTAAAATTGATTTAGGCATTACAGTAGTCATTTGAGGTCCTGTCAATCTTCTCACAGTGATGAGATCAAAGTGCCACCTCAACATGTTGGCTTACAAAATTAAGCCGGAATGAAATATTGCCGCCCTGAGCCTGGGCTCATTCATCATCCTTCCATAATGCACATATAATAAGCTATTTAATCTTGTACTGATTTGAAGTAAAAGATTTTACCCAGTCATTTTCTCTAAAAATAAGGAACGAGTGGGAAAAAGTATGTATTGAGGGTTGGAGGTGGAGGGAATAAAGCTTTAATGAAAAGAGAAAAAGGCCCAAGGGATGGATATCAAAAGAGAGTGGATGTGCATAATTCATCTCAGATTATTTCATAAAGCCCCCAAGAAGGGCTTTCTTTAGCCTCCTCTTTTATTAATTTTTTTAAATATTGGAGCAGAGAAAAAAATCCACTTTGCTTCACCACAGCAGTATGTTTGTTAGCTTTGTTTGCTTAGTGACAGCTTTCTGAAAAGCCTATTTAAACCGCTTAATGGATAATGTTTTGACAGTTCTACGTGGAAAACTACTGTAGTTTTAATTCTTGAAATGCCAAGCGTGCTCATACCTGTTGATAATTTTGACTGACGTCTGTGGGGATTGCTTCGATTGACTAGAGGAACAGGATTTTATGTTAATACGGTTCTTTGCTGATTTTAATACACCTGGCTGCACTTGAATAAAACTGCAATGCAGACATGAAAACGTCACTGTGATTTCACAAGTTGTTTTTGTAGGGTGTGGCTGCTAAAGATGATCCACAACCTGAGCCTGCACAGATGACACAGTCACTTGCTTTTCATGACTTGAGTACACCCCCCTCTGCTGGTGTCAGCCAGCAAAAATATATTTTCTGTACTTGATCTGGCTGCAGGGACCCCGGGTCTTAGTCCAAGAACACTAATTCACGCCCACAGGAAGGCTTTGGTATCCACTGCAGCCCGAACAAGGTTTATTGTGAAAGTCTTTTCATTTCACAAAGCCGCTGCGTGTAAGTGGGGCAAAACATCGCCCAAGTCCCGAAGATCTAAGAAGCATCAGCACAGCAGCTGCAGTGAGTCTCTGCTGGGACCGTGAGCTGTGCACGCTGTGTGGTATATCTGCAGACTTAACCAGAAAAATACTAAATGTGATCAGTGATGCCTGTGAGGATGTAAAATCCATGGAAGGCTTTAGATTATTATTAAAAAAAAAGGCATTTCAAGTTGGGGTTAACTTAAAAGACTTGCGTGAAATTGATCATGTATCATTACCAGCTATTTTAAAAACCCACCAATGAAATTCCAGTTATTGTTTTTTTCAATTAATTTCCATTTTCAATTTAATTTTATTTATATAACCCAACATTACAGCAATAGTCACCTCAATGGGCGTCATACTGGTAATTGCATGGCAAACATAAAATCATAAGGAACATGAAGTCATAGATTTCAATAGGTAAATTCTAGACTAAACTAAACTGGGCATCCCTGCCCTAAGACCAGGGATGTCAAACTCATTTTCAGCGAGGGCCACATCAGCATAGTTGCTGTCCTCAAAGGGCCAGATATAACTTATACATGTAACTAAATGTAATGAAAATAAACGTAACTACTCCTTAATGTTAAATAACTCATTTATTTATTCTAACTTTTTAAAGTGACAATTACAGTTGCATAGAAAACACCTTTGCTTGTTACTCTAGCATAAATCATTTTAAATTTGCTTCTGTCAGGTTAGGTTATCTGGACAGTGTTTAAGTCCTAATGTATAGTTGCCCAATGCTCTCGCGGGCCACATAAAATGACATGGCGGGCCACATTTGGCCCGCGGGCCTTGAGTTTGATACATGTGCCTTAGACCGTCTTTCTGATAGGGAAAAACTCCTTAAAAAAACGGTGATGTACCAGAAGTAGATGAGAGTGGAGGATAGAACCCCGGTGCACCATACTTTTCCCAGCTTCAAACTTCAAGCAGCCCTCTAACAACTAATTGTTATTATTATTAAGTTTAATTCAAACATGTTAATAGTAAGTTAAATATCCTCTGATTGCTAGACAGTCTGGCAATAAGTCTGTCCAAAGAGGAATGTTTTAAGCCTAACTTTGAAAGTAGAAACTGTGTTGGCCTCTCTGACCTTCAGGAATAAGCTCCCAGCTCATGTAAGAAAATTAAGCTTAAAACTACATTTCTATATATTGTAGCGACCTGGGGGTTAGCCCCGCCTTCAGCCCCTAAGACTCATGGGAATTGGGGAATCATGGGGAAAACCATGAGTGAGAGGGCTGGAAGCAGAAGTGACCTCCATGCCTGTTTGTGGGTGTTCGAATAAATGGACATTGATGCTGAAAAGGAGATGTTGTGAAGCCCATCGAGACAACTGGTGTTGTGAATTTGGGCTATACAAATAAAATTGAATTGAATTGAATTGACTATATCTTTCTCTCTGAGAATGTCCGGAGTTGTGCAGTGTATGGGGCACGGACAGCTCTGCAATGAAGCTGCTTTCTTAGCTCGGCTATAGTGACAGACCAGCTGGGCCGTTACGATATTTTTTTTTATTCGAATTGTTGTGAATCAGGAGCAGACTAAAATTAACTTTAAAATAGCTTGAAGATGTGACGTAGGTGTTGCAATTGGTGGGCCAAAGGCTCCCTGGTTCTGCTTCATTCTGATGCATGTCTTTGTAGATGACCAGATTCATGGATTCATGTACGTCTTACTTTTCCTCTCATGAAGAGCTGGGATCAAAACTATATGGCTGAGTAGCTCGAATATTTGCTCACCATTTTTCTTGCACCGGCACTGTTAGATTTGGGATGTGAGGGGTTGTAAACTAGCAGGAGAGCGCATAAGCAGGGGTGGCCTTACTCCACGCCAATGGTCCCGCCCACACCTAGGAGGCAAATTTCAAATGAACTATGTCCTTTTTAAAAAAAAAAAAAAAGGCTTAAAACTGCATAATCATAAATAAAAGACCATTGGGAACGGATTAACCCTTGTGCTATCCTATGGCCCCACCCTTACATTGACGTGTCATCCCTACCATGACAAAGGTGGATAAAGGCGAAGATGATTTCATGTAATCCATGGACACCAGTGAAGATCACAAATCATTGAAGAAAAAAGGTTCAGTGCACTGTCTAGTGGGTCTAGATGACCCAACTCCAAATGTTAAAGTTCCCAGGATAGCACACGAGTTAACAGATCGAAAGATGATTGAAGTGAGTCGTTAAAGCTATTACAAATCGCACAAGTTCATCAGTGGCTCAACGTTGAATTTTAATGACACTAACCAGGTGATGACATATACGGGAAGGACGTGTCAGGTTGTGTAATGTGCGTAAATGAACCTGCATTGTGCTAGACAGCTTGACGCTGATTGATTTTGAAGCTTGTGAGTTTTGACGCAATCCCCTGGCCGAAAGACAAACAACCTCCTTGTGGCACTCTCATCAGTTCCATCCTCTCACTGCTCATTGCTCATCCAACTCTGGCATCTGCTGTTACTCATAATCAATAGTGCTGGGATCTCAATTCTGCCCAGAGCAAACAGAAGCCTATTATATAGCCCCCTCAGAATATTGTTACTATTTTTGCTACATCTCTTTAGTAACTTAATACAAGAAAACATTTCATATTTTCATCTTTACCTTCTCTTCATAGACATTCACTTAGACATTGGCTGTATTATTCTTGCAGTTTCCTTTGTTTTCAGATCAGCCAACACATTTTCTGACATTTGGCAAGCCCACGTGTTTAGCCTTAACTAATTTTTGATCCAACGCAGACTTGTAAGCTATAGATCTTCAGTAATGAATGATTCATTGAATTCTGACACAATCTGTAGCCCAAAGTTCAATATTGCCCCGTATGATTTCACACAAAACTTATTAGAGACTCAGCAGCAGCAGAACTCTGCGGTGCTCTCGGTTGCTCTTTCGGCCTCGCTGCCCTTTGATTGATTTTGATGAACGACCACGAGAAACGGAGTAATGAATTACACAGGACAGAATAAACCCAGGACTCTTCATCAGAGTGGGCTGTTTTATTCTGTGGTATTGATCTAAACACAGCATACTGTGATGTCACATGCAGCAGGTCAGTGCCTTAAAGGTGTTCACAGAGCTGTGATTTATCAAAGGAAAACAAGAAAGAAAGATTAGACTTTTTTGAAATGTTGAGGGCATTAAGTTTTTATGCAGTATTCTAAATGAAAACAATAAATAAAAAGAATTAGTGAGTGAAGATTCTTTTATTATTTACTGTGCAGAAGTCCATGTGGTTGGCTAACTTTGCAGAAGCAGCTTGTAATTAATGAGAAAAAGGGGCTGCTGTATCATTTTATAATGAAGACAACAAAGACTTTATGTGATGATTACAGAGCTTAACAAGATGCTGTTAAAGGAGGGAAAAACCCTCTGGGTTGAGTGTAACAATCTGTGGAGCAGAAATGGTGCTGTTAGATGAAGCAGCGTGCATGTATGCTGTGCCTCATTCCACGGTTCCAGTCAGGGTGAATTCAGATGGAGTCAGGTGCTGATCAATGGACGGGAGAAGCGCAGCGTGGGCAGCCCGTCCCCTGCTGAACACTTTGGCGTGGAAAGAGAGCAAACCACATGTCAGTCTCATTGTGTCAGGCCAAAGCAAACACTGTAAAAGACACTCTCCAAGGAAAATGGTGTTTTCAACATGTTCTTGTAGCTGTTTCTCATGATAGAGGACATTTATAAAGGAAATTATGATTAAAATAGCAATTCTGAGTATTTCTTTCTTCAAATTGTTGTGAATTGGGTTGAAGATGTTTTCACAACATCTTCAATTGTTGTGAAAAAGTGCTGTTGGAAAAAGCTCGTACCTGGGCTGTAGATGCTGCAGTCAGCGGGCCACAACCTCCCTTCTCTGCTCCACTCTGATGGGAGGCAAATAAATCCATTTTCATTTTCCTTGTCCGGGCTGATATCTGGCTCAAAAAACTGTTCTGCTGGATAGCTCAGATATTGCTCACCATTTTTGTTGTATCAATAATGTTAGGTTGGAGTTGTGAGGGGCTGTAAGCTAGTGGGAGAGTGTAAACAATGGCATGAAGAGAAAGCACAGGCTTACTCCTCTCCAACTTTTCAGCCTACAACTCAGAGGCAAATTTCTAATGGACTTCTGCCGCTCTGCAGAAACTATGTCCTACAAAACAACACCATTTTTTATTTGGGCTAAAAACGGCATATTCACAATTAAAAGACCGCCAGGAGTGCTTTTACAGGAATGGAGGTTGCGAATTAACCATGGCTATAAAGACTTTGATGCAGGAATTGGATTGTTTCAATGTAAGGATCTAGGTTTTTTGGTATTTGTCCCTATTAAATAAGTAAAAGAAATTATAAATTGATCAAAAGATGATTTGAGTGGGACCTAAAAAAAGCTGCAGGTAATATCTTAAAATGCCAAATGATCCAGAGTCTACCGATTTATTAGTGTGTTACTGTGTGTTTCCTTTTAACTTCATATGGATTTATTCCTTGGAAAAAACAGGTTGCATAAAGGTTTGTATCTGTTTTATAGCACCTGCCCCCGAACTAAGTAAAAAACCTAAATAATCCAGACATGTTGAGCTTTAAACCATCTTTTATATATGGGGTAAACTTAAAGATCCGCATCCACTTAGTTCTAACTACCAATCTTCAAAGTCCAAACCTTCTGCCTGAGCTATGTTCTACAGGACGGCTTTATTTTGCATCAGGAGGATTCATGTTAGTGTCAGGACCACGGGATGACCTGTCTCATCCCAAGAATTGCAAGCAGATGAGTTGTAGCCTTGTTCATCCAGCAGTTATATATTTGGCCCCAGCGTCTGACACCTTCTGGCAGCGTGCTGCAGTTCAAGAAAGGCAGGTTTAAAATCAACATTAAAGATTCATCTGATGTATGACAGGCTGAGGCATTCGCCCTGTGATTAAGATGCTCCTATGTTTATTGGGAAGCCTTCTTGTGAATCATTTTTGAAAGAATGAAAACAGAATTCCAATACTTGAATAGAATGAAGAAAATGATGCTATGTGTGAAAAATAGACAATTTCGCTATGTTTAATATAAATTTGCTTAAAATGCTGATTCCTTGTCAAAACTGTTGATTTGAGGAGTTTCATAGAAATCTGTTTGTCTAATTTCTTTCATTTGGAGGATGATTAACTGGTGAATCCACACCGATGACAACAATGTTCAAAACACCCCAAGTCTAAGCAGGTATTGTTCTGTAATTGTGGCTAATGTGTTCATTGCAGAGCAGGTTGTAAATGTCATATTTGCTTGGGTAACCACCAAGGTGTTTGTTTTCATAGTCTTATGAACAAAAGTGGTTAGCAGATTTGCCTCACAGCGAAAAGGCCCTGCATGGGTCAGACCCCGGCTAAGACCTCTCTGAATGGAGCTTGCGTGTTTTATTTGATTTGTTTTGATTTGATCATAAAAAAAATAACATTTTACAACAAGATTAATCAAAACTCAAAAAAGTAAAATGCTGTGGTGGTGTAGAGACAGAAACATGTCCGTTTTTTTTTTTTTACCTGGTCACAGACCATTACAATTTTACAAAATACTAAAAACAAATTAAACTAAAACTAAACAAAATAAGATCTAAAACACAAAAGTCAACAACTTAATTGTCAAGACCACCTACTTATCATGAAGTTTAGCTTAATGTATGAAATTGTTCTCCTTATGCATGTGTGTGTTTTTTTGTTTTCATTTCTTTGTGAATGTGTAGCCCTGCAATAGCTGGTGAAATCTTCAGGGGGCTTCCCGCCTTCGCCCCACGGCAGATGGGTTAGCTCCAGCAGGATCTAAAGATGGATGCGTAAATAGATTCACCAATATAAAGGCAGAAAGTTTTACCGAGGTAAGAGTGGCATTACTTCAAAAAGTAAGGTCCAAAAAGAAAGTATTAAAGTGACTTGTAAAGAAAACAAAAACTAAGTTAGTTAAAACATATTTGATTTAAGGCTTACAGTGTTTGGAATCAGCCAAAGAAAAATTTCTGTGCAAATTCTGGTATTTCCACAGACAGAAATTAAACTTCAAATGAACTCGGGGGGGGGGGGGGGGGGGGGGGGGGGGAGAGTGATTCCCCTACAGTCTTTGTAACAACAGAACATTTACATATGTTAAGAATAAAATAATAATGAATGCTAAATTCTTGTAATCTTGTGCCAATTTTTCTGAATGTGTATTTGGAAAACTGATAACCAACGATTATTTTTATTGACACCAAGTTTATCCTTTTTTGAAGAAATAATGAATATTTTGTCATGCTGTTTTGTCTCATACATCATATAGTTAAAGATGGACTTTCTTAGTAAGATTTATTGGCTGCAAAATGTATCCCAGTCTATACACTTAACAATCTTTTACTATCAATTGACACTGATGTTGTGGTGATAATTCTAATGGATTCCTAGAATAAGTGGAACAAAAGTTGCACATAAAAAAGAAACAAATGCAGTAGGAATCCTGTCGTTTTCTAAGTAAATTCCCCCTGAATCAAAGTAAAAGTCATGCTGCCATACCATTTTTACCAAAGGAGGTTGACGTAAAGTAACTCATCACTTCTTACTCCTACAATAAAATAGTCTAATTGAATTGTACCCTCTATTCTTACTTGTTAGATTTCTGAAGAAAAGGTTAAATTACTTAATTTCAAAAAGCTTCAATGTTGTCATTGCTTTCTTGTTTTACTCTCTTTTTGGTAGATCAGTGATCACTTTGTTCTAGCAAAACATGGCTAACAAAGGAACATAAATTCGTATTTGTTTTTTTGTTTTTTTAAGAATGGAAATGATTAATGCCTTAACTCTGCTGAAATTGACTGCAATGGGCTTGCAACCAGCAGATCACAGATTCCATGCCATCCTAAAATATCTGAGTAAAGAGCATCCGCAGAAATATGGAGTAAGAGAACAAGCAAAAGAAAAATATACATTAAAACAAAGGTGTGCACAAATTAATACTTTGTGCACAACTTTGTTTTAATGTATATGTTTCTTTTTGACAATTCTTTTACCGCATACAGAAAAAAGCCTGAAGCAAATTTCCTGTTCAACCCGATTCCTTTTGGAATCGTGAAAAAAAATGGAGAACAGTTAAAGTTTGTCACCACCTGTGTTAACATGTTGCATTTGTGAACCTTAAAGTTCTATTTAAACAGAATAAAGTCACATCGTTCATAGTTTAGTACAAATATCGGCTTATCTACTTCCAATAAATTGTCCAAAACAGTCAAAATCCCAAAATTTATTATTAAAGTATTGTCAACTTAATGTGGAGTTTTAATCAGGATTCATGTAAACAACTGAATTTCAGAGCATTCCAGTGTTATAAAAAAAAAAAAAGTTGCATACGTTTTAATGTCACCGTTGGTTTCTATCCTAAATGAAATGTAAGTCGTTTATGCCATTTAGAAAGAAGACAGACGTTTGTTGTCTACGTAAAACTTAATTTTCTTAATGTTTTTTTATTATTATTATCTACAAACACATATGAAACAAGAGCATTAAGTACTTTTCTTTTTAGATGAGAACCCTTTTGGTGATATTTTTAACACATTAAGATATGAAGTTCTAAATTACTTCGTTATCTCAGGCAGGTTTCAATCTTCCATTGAGTTTTTCTTTTTTTGCAATATTTCCCCTGGATATTAAACATGAATATCTAAAGCAGCCTGATCTCTGAACATGAGCTAGCAGACACTTTTGTCCAGTGACTCTAAAATTGTTTATGGAGTAACATGTGGACAGGGATAAAGAAAGCCCTTTCAGACTGCTCTGCAGCAGCCAGAGATGCGCACCTTAAATCACAGTGATCACTGGAGTCCCTACACTTTGGATATAAAATAGAAAGAAGAAAAAAACTATTGTTTTTAGATTTTATTAGCTATTGTAGAAGTGGTTGGTCTTTCAACTCTTTTTTTTATTAAAGAAATAAATAAAAAAACTGTTGTTTTCTAGGACATTGTTTCTGTAGAGCATCAGTTGTTCATAAGAAATTCGCATCAGACCTGTGCGCGGAACTGTTGGTGTGGTGTAGACCTCCCCTCATTTCCCATCATCCCTTTGTTTATTCTAGCGTCTGCCAGCTTAGTGCCCCTCACAACCCCAACCTAACATTGGGTGTGCAACAAAAATGGCAAGCAGTACTAGAGCTATCCAGGTAAACAGCTTTTCCATGAAAACAAGGATGTGCATTGATCTAGTTGTCTACAATTGGATTAATTGGAATGGGGCGGAAGAGGGAGCTTGTGACCTGCTGACTGTAGCCTCTACATCACTAATACAAGATTATAACAACTGCATTTTTTTTTCATCTGTTCCTGATTCACAATAAATTGAATTAAGAAAATACTCAAATTAATTTGAGCTGAATTTTTGGTTACATATGTCCTCCATCATCAGACAAATGCTACAAAAATATGTTAAAAACACCAAAAACACTATTTTCATTGTAGTGGGTCGTTTACAATTAAAATAATAGAAGTTGTTAGTTAATTTATAGTGGAGCCGGTAGAACGGACCATATTTGGCCGCGGTTTTGGATTTTTCTTGTGGCTAATGTGCCTCCCTGAAAAAGGGGGCACATCCATGCCAAATTTGATACTTGTACTGCAAAATGCATGATTTCTCTGAGCCGGCTCCACTATTTGGTGTGTGCAATCATGGATGCATGTTGCCTGTAAGAAATGGGTTTAGTTCTAGTTGATTTTCACAACAATTTTTAAACACTTCAAACGACATTGAAAGTGTTACAAATGTTTTTTCCAGAAAATCAAGAAATTAGATGGTGTGAAATTACTACCTAAATGCTACTAATCCATTTATTAACCTTTTTAGAGCTCTTTTACTGACAAAAATCCCAAACTGAGATAAAGCTGAAGGATTCATAGTGCGTTTAAAAAAACACTCTAACACTCTACTCAGCTCTTTGTTGTAGGAGCTTTTTCAGCTCATTCTAAAGCAATCCGAGGTTAAAACTATGACTGACCGCACCCAAGTGAAACTGCTCAGCCTTTTCAAGTCTCCCCATGGCACCACAATAATAAATCCATTCTGAGAAATGATGGTGCAAAGACTTCTCAGCCTCTTCACGATCATTGACACGGTAAGAGAACTGAATACTTCACAATGTGGAGTGTTCTTTTTTTAATGCTTGGTCAATGGTGGTTGGGACTTAAAAGCCTTCTAAATTCTCTCCTGTGTAGGAAGATGATCAGAGTTGTTGTTGCATCTCATGCAGCCACAAACAGGCAGTGCCTCCAAATCTGTGTCTACAGAGTACCAGTCATCAGTGAGTGCAGATATTTAACACTAGTTAGGCTTAAAGTGAGTGTATTTTACAACAACTAAAAATCAGCAATTGTATTTTTTTTATTATTTTGGGAGATGTGCATTAAAATTCATCAGTTCTTATTTTCATCTTTGACTTTGTCAAACTGAATGAATTCCAGAAACAACTTGAACTTCATGATGGTCTCACAATATTTCAAGTCTTATGCATGTTTGCACGTAACACAATTCCCACATCAAATTTGCTGGTGAAAACATGGGTTGATGAACTTTAGGCTCCCCCCCATGTGTGGGAGGAGCTACCATCACGTTTTTAGCTCCATCATTACATGGATGCATTGTCTGTGCATCTCATTTAAAATGGATGGAAGATATGGATGATGTTGAGAGATCAGGTTTATTTATCTTGAAGAGCTCTACGAGAGCATGGATAAGCACATGTGGGTTCATGCAATCATTCAGACTCTCCCAGTATGGTGAGGTTCTCAATCTACTGCAGGAGCTGTGTCTGACGGCTGTTTTCAGCAGTACTTCTATCTCTTTGTGACCCAATTTCATGACTTGCCGTCCCTCGATAGTCCAAAGAAGACTAAAGATGTGAATAAAAATAGATAACCTTTTTATTATTGTCTTCATACAGTGCCTTGAAAAAGTATTCGGCCCCCTTGAACTTTTCAACCTTTTGCCACATTTCAGGCTGCAAACATAAAGATGCAAAACTAACTTTTGCAAGAATCAACAACAAGTGGGACAAAATCATGAAGGGGGAATGAAATTTATGGGATATTTCAAAATTGTTTAACTAATAAAAAAACCTCATATATTGGGTGGGGAGGATGATGTAATTCAGGAGGAGAACGATCAGATTCTCCTACATGTTGATTGTGGACTCCAATTGGTGATCACATTTCACGGGTCAAAGCTGAGTCCCTGATCAATTGACGGGACACAAGGTCTTCGCCAAAGTTCAGATATTTGAACTCTGTACGTAGCTATAGAGAGAAACACAAGTATGTTGGACCATACCAAACCTGACGTTTTTATCACAACCATTTCCTGGATTTTCAGTAAGAGACACGTACAGGTCAAATGCAGAAAATCTATTTATTATCAGCACTGCAAGAAGAACCACAGCAAAGCTCGAAAATCTTTAAAAACTCTAATAAGAGGTCACACCCCCCCCCCCCCAACAACAACCAAACAATTGTCATTAATAGTGATTAAAGGATAAAAACGAAAAAAAGATTTTCAAATAGGACTCAATGTAGAGTTTTATCTCTGATGTCAAGTTGGACTTCTTTTATGAGAGACAGAGTCAAAGTGCTCCCTTTTGAAACCTGCCTCCAGTGGTTATTTGAGGAATTGCAGCATCAGGTGACTCCTAGTTTCTTCAACTCTAAGCCTCAAGTCAAACATGCACTTCAAAGCAAAATGTTGTTGGAAAAGTGACTTCTAAACAGTTCCATATGAAGCATTATATTCAATAGCATTTGCGCCTCTAAATTCAGGATGATTTGTCAGTGATGCAACATCAACTTCCACGTGATGATTTATTCAAGGCTGTATAATTATTCAAAACTATTTTACAAACACAAACAAACATTTTCCTCATTCAGGGATAAAAACTTATTTACTCTGGGTCACATTTGCTTTCTGCAAAACATAAATTATGGGTAGAGGGGTTGTGCACTGTGTTATGAGCCCAAGGGCAACCAAAACAGGATGATGTTTATCAAAAAACCTCCTAGCATAATAGTGCAATGGAATGTAAATGTCTCACCCATTCATTAAAATATCACCTCCAATGACAATTACGTTTTTAAGGTTGTTCTTTTATCTATATTATGTTTTATTAATATGTTGCCGTTCAAAAAAAAACCACAAGGCTGACAGCTTTTACCTTGAAAACACGTCACTAAAACAAAAAGATAGACTAACTCATGCTTCAGTCTAAGGTGTTGATCAGGTGTAGTTTAAATTTATTGAGCACAGGCACGGCGGTGGTCTGGGTGTGGGGGTGGCTGGGCGCTCCTCCTTCTTTTCACATTCCACCATCCATTTTAGAAGAACATAAACACTCACTTGAGCACCTTTGGTTTGTCTGAAGATGAATAACCCCTCTTGTTAAAATAAAATATGTCCAACACAAGAGGCCCTCAGCTCTCATCTGTTTGCCTAGCTGTTGGACAGGACAAGTTTAAAAAAAAAAAAAAAAAAAAAAATTTTATTGAGCAGCAAATTACCTCAATTGAAGTTAGGAGTCAGCCGCTGCAGCCAGCAAAAATATAAAGATTAATGTGAGGTCACATTTTGTTTTTAAGGGATTAAAAAAAACATTCAAGATGTAGAAAAAGTGAAAATAAAAAAAAGTAAAAATAATTAGCAGTGAACATTCCATATCATTTGAAAAAGTTTATTTTGGAATGATTTGAAAACCACTTGGTGCTGAATTGTACCCATCAATAATCATTTAAAGAGCAAAGGTACAATTATCATTTAATGAAACGTAGATTTGAGAGCTTTTTTTTAAAAACTGAAAATAGACGTGGTCATAATCTTCATAAATACAAACAATTAACGAGACATTTTGCAAACTAATAAAAGTAATAAAACCATTTTCGAAGCAGGTCTGAGTGCTGCACATTCGGCTGGACTCTTATATTGAAATTCTTGGAGATTTCTCTTTCTTTTTATTTCTTTTTCTAAAGCAAACTTCTATCTCTACTTTAACCAAACTCAGCCAACACAAGCAGCGACCTCTCCACCTGACCTTGTGAACCTTGACTCTTGACATGATTTGTTTCATTTTGAAAATCTGATGGATTTCTCCTTTTTCCTATGCCAACTTCTGCCTCCAAAAGAAACTTAATAATTGGAGTTTTCACTGCTGCTTGACCCTGTGAGTCCTGAACCTTGGTAATGTTTTGTTTTTCAAATCAGAATGAACAGCTCAGGCCTTTGCAAGTTAATTTTAATGACAGATTTTTAAAAGGAAGCAACAGTTTCCCACAAAAAAGGATGATATAAGACTGTTGTTAAGAGTTTAGAATTAGACTGCGATGTTTCACCACTAAGCCCTGTTTGCCAGATGAAGGCGTATAGGTGCCAAAAGGTGTTACATTTGTCTTTGCAAATTTGGCTGATGTGCATGAATCCTCTTTTTTTTTTTTTCTTTATTTAGAAAAGCCTTACAAAGCTTAAAATAAACCAAAGTTACTTTGAACCACATAAATATACTGTAGAAGAGCAACTTTGAAGCCCAGCTTCAGTGAACTAAATTTTTTTTTTCTTTTGTCCTCTGAAGGTCCTGTGGGCCAAACGTGTGTATCCTAGATTTTGAAGTATATACACTAGTAGAATAAACTTTTGATAGAAAATAAATTGGAATTGCACAAATGAACGGTAATAAAGCTTGATATTTTCCTTGGGTTCCAGATCAGAATAGGATTTTTTCTGATTTTGAAATTTTTTAATAAAACTTTCTTAAGGTAGTTTGTAAAACTTTTTACTTCACAGAGTTTTTATTGCAGGCAAACACTTCTAAAGCATGAAGGCCTCAGGGTCACTAATATCTGTTTTTTAAGTGTTTACTTCTCGGTCAGACTCTTCCATCAGCAAAAAACAGTAATTGAAGAAGAGTGGACCTTCGGATCTGCAAGGAAAAGGTTTATTATGATAAATGAAAATTCTCATGGATGCCAGTCTGAAAGAGATAAACTAAGATTCACCAATCCGCTGTTATATATTTTGCTGCAATCAAATATAGGTGTGTCAAATTCCTGAAATAGATAATGCAGACATTGTTGCCTGTAAAGCTTTGAAACTGAACCACAAACACGCAACTCTGAACTTGTAAATAAATCCCCCCTGCAAAGACAGCTGGATTATTGATCTATTTTTTAACTTTAGCTCGAAAGAAAAAACTTTTCAATCATTTCAGAATCCTAAAAATCAGCAGAACCCCTAGGAAAATGCTCACAGCATTTGGAAAGAAACTTTAGAGAGGAAAACTGAGAAATAAAAATACACTACTCACAATAAGGGATATTTAAAAAAAACTCAGTGGATGTCGTAAACAGTGCTCGTTTCACTTCACAAATTTCCAGGATGGGGAGGCAATTATATTGGGGTTACAGATACACCTCATTTTGTGTTTTCCACAAAATGGTCACACTGTGTGCAGTGTGTTTTACTTATTGGGGCCAAAACGAAAAATAATTCTAAAAGAAAAACTTCATCAATGGGGCATTAATGTCAATATTCTGTGGGAATAAAAGGGGATTTTGCCAGTCATTCTAAGTTATTTTAAACAGCCATGAACGCACAATGTTGTTTACCAGACGAGCAGCACCACCTGACCATAGCGCGCCTTTACGTCTGCAAGTGTTGCAGGTTCACATGGTGTGTATGGAAGTGTCATCAACACAAAGAACTACTGGCAGAGTTTCTGACAGATCCAGAAGTAAAGCAACATGAACGGTACCTAAGGACCTATGCACTCAGACATGGTTTAGCATATGCCTTACAGCTGCAGTTTACCAGATGTGACATGTACTGTACTTGGGTTTCCATACAAACCATTTACAACCAACACAACTGATTTGACTTGAATGCCAGACTACTGTTGCAGGTGACTCCACTGACACCAAGACACCACCATCAATGTTTGCAATGTCCACAAGACCATGTGACCTGGACAATTCAGAAATGATCTAACGTCCTTTTCACTGATGAGTGTTGGGTCACCTCGCACAGAAATGATGGTCATCAGCATTGCTGGAGAAGGCGAGGTGAGCGATACGCCAAGGTCAACATGGTTCCCAGGGTTGCTTATGGTGGAGGAGGTGCAACAGTCTGGGCAAGCATCACCAGTCAGAGCAAAACCTATTTGGTTGTTGTAGATGGCCCACTCCTCCAGTTCTTACCTCAGAAACATCATAGAACCATCATCCCCCAATTCCACCAGCACACCCCTTACTTTCTGTACATGTATGATAATGCTCCACCACATAATTTCAGAATTGTCACAGCTGGACTTCAGGAAGTGGGAGTGCATTTTATGGTGTGGCCAGCAATGACCCCTGACCTGAACCCCATAGGGCACATCTGAGACTTGCTGAAGCAGAGAGTGGATGATCAGACCACACCCCCAAGTGACCTGGTAGAACTGCATGCAGCACTCATGGAAAAATGAAACGCATTGCCTCAGAACAACATCAGACATTGCTATCAACAAGTCATTGCAGCAAAAGATGGAAATAGTTGCTATTGAGATGGTCAATTGTTGTAAGGCATTATCTTCATAACCGTCTTAATTTTTGTGTTAATAAATAGACTAATGAAAATTATGTCTCTTTTCATTCATTATGTCAAAGTGTTAAAAAGGAAACTTTTGAGCACGTAATTAAATATTAAATAAATCAATTAAAATTCAGACCAAATAGTAAATAACATCTTTAAGTGTGAGTAGTGTATGTGAACATTTCACTGTTAGAAAGTGTTAAAAAAAAACTTCTGAAGAAAGCTAAGTTATATTTAAAAAAAAAAAAAAAACAGTTCTTTATTGTCCCAGAGTCTGGTTCATCTGTTTTTTTCTTCTTCTTTCACTTTTGGCTTCTCCCATCAGGCCCTCAAGGAAGAGTGGCATGGTTAACTTGGCAATGTTTTATGCCGGATGCCCTTCCCATCACAACACTCCCCATCCAACCGGGCTTGGGACCGGCACAGCTGCAGAGAAAGGAATAGGGAGCAGCACGGAATTGAACCCAGGTTTTACAGACGGAAGGTGCCGCAAACCAGCACGAGCTAAACCAGCCCCCGTTCATCTGTTTTTTTAAGATACTATAAAAATTGAAGCTCTTCTAAAGCATTGACACCACTTAAAGGTAAACCAGAGGATATGACCTCACAGCTGAGTGCCAGCTGCATCTTTGCTGAGTGATGTTATACTTCAGAGGATCATTGAAGTATTTGAGAATCTGCATTTTCCATGGTTATGATCAAGGAGGTGAAGCGAGGAAAGTCTGGCCTGTTTGAGGATTACATAATATAAAAAAACATGGTAATAATCAAATACTTGAGCTTATACAAAACATACAAAAATGTGTGATGTCAAACTTTCATGGTAAACAACAAGATTGTGAATTTGGTTTCCATGACACCAAATGCAAGTTCTCAATTTTTATCACACAGTATTTTTCATTGACTACTTAGTCTCAAGTGAAAAGTTTTGAGTTAATCTCTCAAATTTTCAAGGACCCTCTCCTGGGAGAGTTGATATCGAGTGGGACTCTGGGTTTGAGTAAAACTACTTGTAACAACAGACTTTAATGACTATAGTCTGACAAGTTCCCATTAAATTCCTTGAAGATGTTTCATTAGCAAAGCAATGCACGATGCTTTTGTAAAACAATCTCTTTTCTGGAGTCAAATCAGAGATCCGAACAAAGCCCACAGATTTGCATCTAAAACCTTCTCCGTCTCATGAGGATAATGTGTTTTGGTGTAATACAGCCTTCAGACATGCCAAATTGACCCTCCTTTAATTGGACTGGGAATGTCCCAGATGGATCGGCTTCATTTCTGAGATTGCAAGGCTCTTAAACTAACAAGCTGAGTTCCAAGTAATAAGTGGTACAACGAATTACCATTTGAAACCATTATGATGCACCTGTTTTTAAAGCAGTCATTAGTACACAGAGACATCATTCTGGTCACTGCTTCCCACTATTTCTTTGCTTTTCCACCAGATCGGGTGTTTGTTGTGAACCTGTACAGAATACCTTAAATGTAGCTTTTTCACACTGAATTCAAAACGGAAATATTTAGAACACAAATAAAAATGTTAGTAATTTAATCAAATGAATAAAATGATAATGCAAGGGCCAACAATTATTTGATCTACCGTAAATAATTTCACATGAGAAGTCTACACCAATTTTAAAACTTGTCTTGCATTCTGACATTATTTTGGAAGCACTCTTGTATCAGCAACTTTAAATTTCATTGCAAAGTCTCTGAACATCAACATCTCCGGAAAAAAAAAAGTTGCAAAAATAGTTGCCGGTAGTTTTTTCTTAAAATTAAGATTTTTCTTATGGGTTTTGGTGAAAATGCTACGCACAAACAGAGCATGTGATGCGCGTTAAGGAACGGGCCGAACGCAGGTTCTTGAAGGTGCTTTTAGAATACGGTTTGCACACTGGACTACACAATACTATGTATTCACAGTTGGAAAAGGCTTGGTGCGAAAAGTTAAAGGGTTGCAAATCTCGGGAATCTTGGAAGAGTTAGACCAGAAGTCATTTCTCCTCCATGATCAATTTTGAAGCAGTTGGCTTTCCGTGATTTACAAAAGGGACGCCATTCATAGGTCACTATCAAATCCCAGTTCCTGACAAAGTTCCTCTGGTTAAACTTTCAATGCTCCTTCAATTGCCATGTTTTGTTGGTAGAGCCTGAAACTGGACTTAAAAACTTTAATTTGAACTCCGAACATAACATTTCACACATAAACTATATTTAAAAAAAAAAAAGTTTGAACATTATTAGCATTTGATTCCTGATGTAATCTGTTACATTTTTGATAAAATGCTCAGTTTATGTTGCTGATGCAAATGTGCCCAAATCTTCCATGTCATAATTATTACAGATTAAGCTTAAGTGAGACGTATTAATTCACTTATAAATCATTCAAAAAGCAACAATATACTAAGGTTATTAGGACTATTTGGCTCCATTATGTTTCATATTTGCTTGTGTCATGACAGTATAGAGTATAGGATATTTCAGGGCTCCCAACAGGGGTCTTCAGCAGTGACATAGATAAAGACGAAGCAACTACTTTCCCAGGATGCCTCCCAGCTTCTAGAAAGAGAAATAAATCACTTAAAGGCTGTCATACCACAAACCATCAACCTCATACTTAAACCAAAACATTTCCAGCATACATCTTGTTTGAAGCGTGTGCGCAGCATCCCTCCTGTAAAGAGTGTGGGGAAATGGTGGCATTTGAAAGCTGATTCCACTCCTATCTTTTCACAGAAGGTCAGCTGTCAGGAGCAAATCCTGGCATGACTTTAATCAGCAAATAAGTGCATCCAGCTTATAGGGCACACTAACAAACTGCAAAGCCCCAGTAGGGTATTGCTCTGCCTCGCAGTGAATCACAGGGAAATAATATCACCAAGTATTTCTCTGGTTTAAATGTGGATGAAGTTATTTTGCTCCTGGCTCTGAAGCAGATTTTAAAAGTTCTTCTGGTGGACTAATTGGAGCATAACCGTGATTGTGAAAGCTCGCCTACTGGGACACACTTGCTTAAAAAATAAGCACCTTACCATCCCTGGAAATGGTAGCCGACACAGCTTCAGCAGAGCATTTGGTGCAAAAAAACCTACTAACTTAATACGAAAAAAAGCCCCAAATTAGATTAAATCAGAATTTGAAAGCAGTACTTTCAAGATACCGCCGTTTAATTTCTGTTTTTAGCTGCGAGAAGCAGCTGAAGCACCCCGGCAAAGTCTTCGCCAACGACGGCACAAAGAAGTTAAATGAAGCCAGTGTCCTTTTTCCTGTGACAAGACAACAGGAACTGCTGAGCCAAAACACAACGGCACCACACGTTAAAGTACCGCGGCAGAACTGTAGCACGCTGTGACGGATGGAGGACAGTTGTGCCTCTTCTCCCTGCAGTGAGCTCACCTGACTCATTTGCTTGACCTTGACAGAGAAGTCACTGTGACTCTGATGGTGTAGATGTAAGCACCCTCGGGAGACAGCCCAACCACCACATTTACTAATCTACTCTGTGAGAAGCCTCTGTTACTGGCTCCCTAAAGCCTGCTCATTAAAGCTGGCTGTGTTTGCTTGTGTTGACAGGCTTTGCAGAATGTGAGCAAGGTAAAAAAAAAAAATTTAAAAAAAATCATTGACGTGTGTAAAGGGTGGAAGCTTTTGTTATTTTTTATGTGCATTTGTCACTAATGTCTTGTTTGCTGAGCTGTGTTTGATCAAAAGAATGTCCCATCTGCTTTTCAATGTAAGAAAAAGACAAAAAATGAATTTTAAACACCTTTATACTAAAATATTTTTTTTTTGTTATTAGAAATAGAAGCACCGGTTTAGTTGTGTTCTTACCAGTTTTTAAAACAGGTCAGGTAGGGTGCTAAAAATGTACCCTTTATGGCAGCCTTGATCATCCCCTGTTAAAGAACAAAGCCGTCAGGATGAATCTGTAAAAAACTGTCCACATTTCCAAAGACCTGCATGTTATGCATATTTTTCAAAATGATGTGGCACGCCAAAAGATAAAACATTGAAACACTGGTCAATGAGAGAGTGAGGGGTCTCTAAGGGGTTTGCCTGGTCTGCCAACACATCAGCACTGGTCAAAATGGTGCAGCTTCAACTCCTTCAGCTGCTACAGAGAAACCACCTGGAGGAGACACTGAAATCAATTGATCAATTAATGTTCCCACAGTCCAACCAGATAGATCTGTCTGAGGCAATTTGTTAATCTAATTGAGCAATAAGATTAAAAAAAAAATCATTCAAAATATAATAAATTGTATAAATTGATTAAATTGAGATTAGAAAATACCATTTGGATTGCGCTACAGTAGGTTTGTTTTACTATAACATGAAAACAACCAAGCGTCATTACAGCGGACAAGACACGTGATGACAGCAAAAAATCAGCAAAAAAGCTCACACTGCCTCCACAGAGCTAAGAAAATACTGACAGAACTCCTATCACTCTGCCCAACACTTGTTTAAACCATCAGATACAGATCCCACAAAGCCAGAACCAACAGACCTAAAAACATTTATTACCCATGCTCCATCTGGCTCCTGAATGAACCTTTTTAAGTGCCTTAACATTTGTATACATATTTGTCAGGCTATTATTTTGCTTTTATAATGGTCTTTTGCTCTTATTATTCGTAATGCACCTTGTCATCATAGTTACCTTAAACTTTTGTGATATATCTTGTATGATGGCAATAAAGATTGATTTTATTTTATTTTGCTTTTAATATTTCAACAGAAATTCTTTTTAAGTTTTCAACCTTTCTGCTCATGCCATGCAATCTGTTCATGTATTTTAAACAGCCTTGTACATTGAAGCAAAACTGCTGCCACTGCTGGCTGAGTGAGCGACTATTAAATAAATCAGACAGTCGGGGGGCAGAGTGGGTCAATGCTATGCAGGAATATTTTGTTTTATATGCACAGGGTAAAACTAAAGTAGAGCACAAAGTGGGTTATAGCACCAAGGTTAATTTCACAACGTAAAAAATTGGTTTAAAACTGACATGCAACATGATCCAAAAAAAAAAAAAAAAAAAACATTTGTTTTTTTTAGTCTTCACATTAAAGAAATATTAATTTCATCACACTAACAAGTTTTGGTTTTCTTTCTGTCCAGCTTTACAGAACAGTGTTGCTCAAAATAAAAAGGGCCTCTTTTGCATTATAAATGATCTATTGAAGACAGGAAGACAGATACTTCTGAATTTGGGACAATAGAGTCATGAATAAGATCAGGCTGAGCACCTAAAACCTAAACTGAGTTCCTTCTATGCAATTAATTTCTTTTCATTGTAAAAGAAGATTAAAAATGTTTGATTAGTGCAGCTCGTACAACCAATCCCCTGTGATAGTTCAGCTCACCTTTATTAAATTCAAACTGTTGTTGATCGTAAACCTGTTTACAGTAAACCTTAAAAAGAATCTAACCTTTATTTGAATGTTTTCCTCTTTTTGATGCAGAGTAGGTTTGGTGCACCTCGTTAAAATTATAATGTTCTCTTCATTTGTGTTGTGAAACACTACTCCCCAAAAAGAAGCATTTGTAAGTGCCTCACATTGATTAGATTTGCATTGCACCCCAATATTCTGGTGTTAGCATAAACAGGCTCATGTCCTGGACTGGATGTACACATGTTTATTTTCATCAATTTAACTGGAATGAGCTTATTTTTCTTATAAACCATATTCTGGATCAACTTTTTTCTACAAAAAAAACAAAACAAAAAACAAAACAAAAAAAATCACACCTTTGATAGTAACTACAAGAATCCAAAGAAACACTAGAAAAAAAGGTTGAAGTTTTTCATAAATATATCATTTATAACCAAGAGGGGAGGCCGTTCCCACGTTGGAGTTGAAGGTTCTTTGTTCCAAAATAAATTTTTCATGCACTGGGACAAAAGACATCAAAAGTCTTTTGCACGTTATTTTGTTGTTATAAGTACACAAACCAGAGCCTGAACTGTCTGATATTCAGTTTTACAGCTTCTTGGACACTTTTTGGGGAAATGAATCGTCTTTGGAGAGGTTATGCAGGACTGTTTATATTGCTAAATGTACCATTAAGAGTTAATGATCCACCAAAATAATTCCCATTTAATCTCAGAGTAGAATGGGAGAAAAATGCTTTAAAAATGTAAAATAAATTCAGATCTGCTAGCATTTTGAGTTTACACTCATTAACTAACATGCAATCCCAATTTCTGGATATTTTTTCTCATCTGGTTCAAGAAGTCCAACTGTTAGGCATTTCTGTAGTGTAATCTTCTCTCCTGGGTGATCTGCAGCTTTCTCCCCTTTTTTCTTATCTAATCTTGCAGACTTGATGGATCGATTAGAAATTTAAATTAACTCAAAGTTTTAAAAATCTGTAGATTTTCACTTAACAGATGGATTTAAGGTTTTCGCGTTTCTTCTCCAGAACCCTAACGTATCCCTATCATCTGCTCACATGACATGTTGCAATACCTGTTGACCAAAAGGCTCCATATTTTCACAAAAGACAAAAAGACCAAAGTCATCCGTTTCTTTTCACAAGACTACTCAAGCTCTAACAAATGTAAAACTGTTTATAAGCCCAACAAAAGAAGGTTTTTAGAATATCTCTGATTTCACACGGTCTAGTTTTAGTGGCTCAAATTTGCTCTCAAAACGTGAATTCTTCTTTCTTAAAGTGTGTAAAAGTGTGACAGGTTTCTCACCAATGAAAAATAAAGACATTCATACATAAAATGACCCAGCCAAAAATTTTGAAGAAAAAAAAAAAAAAAAACAATGTGATTTTATTCAGCCCAAACAGCACAAAGAACACAACGATTTCTGAGAGAGCTTCTTGCCACCACTGCAACCAACTCTCATCTCTTTAACTGGGAAAAGGTCCCGCCCTTTAAAGGCTTCAGCCATCCAACAGGCCAATTAATCAAACATTTCTTCAAAACAAATTTCTACCTTACATCTCAAAAAACCTTTAAAATATAAACCAAAGATTTAAAATATTCTTAACAGGAATTTAACTTCTGAAATACAGAAACAAGTTAGAAATAAATCATTTAGACACAAAGGAAAAAAATCCCAAACAATTCTTACATGTGAAGTCACTTCCTGTTTCCTGTTGCAAATGTATGATGATGATGAATACAGTACTCTGGTCTGAAAGTTTGTGGTGGGAAGCCTGGATGGTGAGTGCAATTTTATTGAAGACAGTAGCGGTTTTAGGCACGGGCCATACGGGCGATCGCCCGGGGCGGAAAAATTACGGAGGGGCGGCGCCAGCGGCTCAGCTCTTGTAAAATACTTTATGCACCACTATTGGTTTACTTATATCACAGAGTTTGTAACAGCCTGAAACCTGGCGGCGCCCCCGCCCCGCAGCTGCGCTCCCTCCTGTCTTTGAGAAGTAGACGCAAATGTGTGTGAGAAGGAGAAGGGAGGGGGCGCGGGGTGAAGAAGGAGAAGGGAGGGGGCGCGGGCTGAAGGGTGCAGGCTGAGAAGTGAGCACGGAGCGCAAAACGCATGCGCAAACCTGGCTGGATCTTCTTCCAGGGGGGCAACGGTCGCGGGCCGCGGCTCAGTGCTTGATGAAAAATAAAAATAAAAATTGCGCCGCCATGTAGCGAATTGGCGCCCCTGGGTGCAGCTGCACGCGCTCCTGCTGGAAATGTTTGACGAACGGGGGGGGGCTGCGGGTATAAAAAAGGTATAAAAAAAAAAAAATCAAGCTTTTTTGGTTATTTTTGTGTGAAATGCCCAAAAAAAAATGGGAAAACAAAAAAAAAATTCTTCACTTAGATGACAGTTGGTTTAGTCGACAGACTTGATACCTATGTCAGGACATTTATGCTAAATGCAAAAACATCTGAAATATGGAGAAAAAAGGTCAAAGCTGGTGCCCAATTTAGAAAGAAAAGAGAAGAAGAGGAGAAAAGAGACAAAGAAAAGGGTATTATCGCATAGCTAGATGCACGTTTTCTAAATTCGAATGCTACCTGCCCTCCAACAACAACAACGTTGCAGAGGAAAAATCTCTTGTTTGGTCTATCATGACCAAAACTGAAGTAGGCCCAAATATTGCAAATAACGTCCTTTTTAAGATATTTATTCTTAAATGTTTGCTCTGCCTTAACTTGTAACATTAGTTATGATTCGTGTGTCTGTCTGCTCTGCTGTAACACAACGTTTTTGTTGTGTTTTATTGTTGTATATTAGTTTATAATGTTAAATAAGCTGTGATGGTAGCATGCTGCTGCTGCTGCTGCTGCTGCTGCTGCTGCTGTTAGCTTTTCAAAACTCCAGTTGATCAAGTCATACCCGAGATCACCAATGTCTCAGAAGCAACTCACTAACCTGCTGTTGTTAGTATCAATCATTCAGGGGGGGAGCAGATTTCATATGATGACGTTATTGACAAGCTTGCATCAGGAAGGCCACAAAGGTTAGGTTTTAGTTAGTGTTTTCTGTTCTTAGTGCTGCAGTTACATTTATTCTAGTGTATTATTAGTGTGATTTGTAGTTTATAATATTTATTTCAGATTATTTGTGTTTATTAAATATTTCCCAACTGTATTTTCAGTTACAATAAATGGACAAAGTGACTCTATTGGGGGGGGGGGCAGAGGAGGGTTTCGCCCGGGGAGTAATTCAGGGTAGAACCGCCACTGATTGAAGACCAAGTGTACCCCCTCAGAATCAAACAAAATGGACTCATATAGTGTGGTGGAATGTGAGTGAATTATTTTTGTGTGTGCATGTGAGAGGTGGGTGCGTCCAGTGCAAACTATGAAGATGGACTCCAAGATGATAGAGGGTAAAAAAAAACAAAAACAAAAATTCAGGCTGGTGTTCAGGTGCCGTCCTGCAACCTGTGATGCTGCTTTGTTGAAGAAAGCTGAAGTAACTACTCAGACTAAAAGAATGTCTTACTATATTGTTCTTCTACATTTGTTTTGCCTTGAATACTTCAGTACTCTGTAAAAAAAAAAAAATCTCAATAACCTTATAAAGTTTTTACTATTGTGTTAAAAGTCACAAATGATTTTTCTGTGATGTAAAGATTTGCTAAACAGCTCTTGGACAAAGTTCCACTAAAATGATTACACTGCCCTTTAAATTGTAATACATTCTCCCATTAAAAAAACCTTTATTCCAAACACATTCAATGACTAGAAAGCTATTTCAAAAAAGTAGAGAGAAAAAAAACCAGTTTGGATGCATTTGAATGATTTGGGTCTAAGTTTTTTATCGGCTTTTGAATTCTCGAGGGCCTTGGAATGGAGTGCTTCTTGATTCTCCTCAAACATAATTCATATGCTGCATCTTTTCAGTGAACATTAAAGATTCACACTTAAAGGAATTGATATGGAATAATCATTGATTAGCATTAGATAACTTTATCACATTAAACCAGTATTTATTGGTACACATTGCAGATCCAGAAAAGAAAACAGCTTATTGATTGTAATCAATACAATTCAGTAAGCATGATAGAAAATTACACAGTGTGAAACTCTTTGGTTGTAATTACCAGAGCTTTGATTATTTCACCACAATAGAGTTTACACATCCACATATTTATAATGTAATCAAATACCTGTTGACCTTTGACTCCTTTTATGTTACGGGGAAATCAGGACAACCCAAATGCAGGAACGAAGATGTATAGGCTTTTGGCAAAAGCCAAGAACACGAAGCACCAAACAGAAAACCACACTGCGACACAGAGCACAGAAACAGGGGAGCTTAAATAGAACACAACAAATTAACTAAAGTGCAGGCAGCTGTGCCCACTTCAGGTACAAACAGGTAAGGGGCGGAGCCTTCCAGGAGCCACAGCCTACCTGCACACAAAAAAACAAAGGAGTGAGAACAAAAAACAAAAGGAAACTGACAGTCATTTTAGCTTCATATTGTGACCATAAGAGGAGATAACTTCTCAACAACAACAAGTAATCTATAATATACTACAGCTTCAAAGTAACTGGGAAAACACTGCTGAAAAACATTATCTCAGCTCCCTTTATCAGATCTTTAATTCAATTCATCATAATTGAGTCTAAACCTCTCAGTTTGATCATCTTTAAGAATTTTCGTTAACAACTAAACATTTTTTACACTGACACAAACTTTGTTGCATTCACACACAACCTATTACGATAGCTTCGATTCATAGTTCATTTGGCTATGGTGTAATCAAATTTTGATTATCTTTCATTTACCTCTATATTACAGTTATTATATTCTGTAATTATTTTACTTGTTTTGCTTTGTGTCAGGGAATACACGCGTAGGACAGTGGTAGAAACTCAAAGATTTAGCAAATAACCTTAAATATGAACAAACTATGAAACAATGAGGAACAGAATATTACAAGAACCATGTAGAGCACCTTTCATCAAGTGTAGAACACAAGGTGCTTGACATAAAAGATACAAACATAAGTTAAAACTATAAAAAAACTTTAAACTAAAAACAACAAACAATTAAAAAGACAAATATAAAATGGTAAGTAAGTAATAGTTTGAGAAGCCGCTGTATAGAACAAAAGATAGAAATGGTAAAAATGAACAAATTATAAACAATTAAAGCCAAAGTTGATTCCTTAATTTATATTTAAAAGATCTTCACAGATGCAGAAACTCTCAGATCCTCAGGTTATCTGATCCACAGATGAAGCTGGCTGGCCGGCTGGCTGGCTGGCCGGCCAGCTGGCCGGATGGATGGATGGATGGATGGATGGATGGACGGACGGACGGACGGACGGATGGATGGATGGATGGATTACCATTCAGTTCAAAGTACCTCTCCAGTGAAAAAAAAAGAAGAAAAAAGAGATGACAGTAGCAAGATAAAAGAAGACATGACAGTAACAGTGTGCAAAAGAAATCACTTAATTACAAAATTATTAAATTACATAATGTACGTTAAGTAATTAAATTAAATTAATTATAAGGCAGGTACCGCCCTACTGTTGGGTATAGCCACTGATTTAATAGCTTTATAGCACTAGGAATAAAAGAGGTTGTTTACCTTTCTGTTTTTCTTGCTGGGATAATAAAACAATGCTGTCAGGGTAACATTGAAAGCTGGAGGACTTAACATGATTGTGTGTTATTTTTTTATTTACTTTCTGAACCACCTGCCTCTCCTTTAAAGAGTTCAGACTCGTTCAATGCCAGTGATTTTTGAACAAACTTTAAAAATGTTGTGCCCCTTTAAGATGAATTATAAAGACATACACAAATTCCTACAGTTTAGTTAGAATTATGGATGACTGTGATCTCACACTATGGTTTTATTTATTATTTTTTTACTTAGCAAAGTTTAAAGGGCCTATACCATGCAAAATCTTTTGTTTGAGAATTTAAGTGTATTATAAAACGGTACTTTGATCCATCCTGCTCTCTCAGCACCAAAATGAGTTGGTTCTCACATTCAGACGTATGAAAGTGAGGAACAGCACTGCCAGCACCGCCCCCAGGTTAACACACACACCTACTTTCTCTGCAGAACTAGCTGTGTTTGGCAAAAACACTGTCATTTTACATGCACAATATGCACATCCATCTTTGCAAAAATTGTTTTGTTTTCGTGGCGAAACGCAGACACGCTGCCAAGGCTGGTTTCAAGTCAACGTCATGAAATGGGCGGCACCCACACGGAGCGAAAGCCAGTGTCTCAGAGATCAAGTGGTCTTACTTCTGCGTAGGAAAATCAGCTGCAAAAACAACTCACATGTATATATGCGAAAATAGTTTGCTCTGAAAGGCTTAAGGAAAGCACGATAGAAGCCCTTCAATAAAAGATTGAGCTGTAAGCATTTATTTTGCTTAAATATCCAAGAAAACATCTTCTGGTAAACTGTGCTCTTCAACATACAGATATTTGTGTTTTTACTGTCTTTAAGCCCTTTTTTTTACATTACACACAACTCATTAATAAAAAAAAAAAAATCTATTTCAGTTTGTTTCAGAAAACCAGTCAAAACCATAACTCTGCTCAAACTGTACCTTTTTGCCCAGATTGTTGAATTTCCAGCTCTTTTAGATCACCGTTGCTTGGCAACAAGTAAGCTTTGTATTCATTTTTGAGTGACACCTTGACCTTGTTAGCATTATTTTTGAGGTTTTTCATACATTTTAGTTTTAGACCAGGTGATGACAAACAGCCAGTGTTCACGTTGTTTGAAATACTGTGCCTTCCATCAAAAATGTGCAATTTCATACTTAAAATTTAAGAAAAGAAAGTAGCAGAAAATCCTTCAGCACCAGTGAAATGCAGTTTTGTGACTCTGCAGGGGTGACAGGAATGCCTTCAACCAAGCTGATCCTGAAGATTTCCCAGGAACAACTTTTGGGAAAATGCTTATTTTCCTTCTTAGGGACCCAATAGAGCCAATAAAGAAATCAGAAAAAAATGGGACAAATACTCTTGTGATGTCTTTAAAGAAAGCTTGCTTTCCCATAAAATTATTAGATGTTGCATAGCAAGGGATCACTGCACTGACAATGAAAGCTGCTCTGTCTCACCGACTCAAATCTAAGCACAGTTTCATTTTCTTCAGCATCATTCCACATCAATCCTTTAAGTGGCCCAAAAATGTGATAGAAAAACAAAAACACATCCAGTTTTATTAAAAAAAAAAAAAGCAAAATAATATCATAAATATATTTGGTTTTATTTAAATTATTTTAAAATAACATATGTCACATAATTTATCCATTTACCTTTTTTGAAGGGATATTTTTAAAGTGTTTCACAAATGGATTTTTCTATTTATAGAAGTGCGTTCATCCAAAACTTAATTATAATAAAAATCATATATATTATTAAATTATCAGTTTTAAATTTATTATGTACAAAAACGTTTGCCAAAATAAATCTATACAAATGTTGGCTGTAACACTTGGTTTTACCTTTACAAGGACAACTTCACACAAAAATTTCTAATTAATGCAATGCTTTTGAGTGACATGAAAATAAATTACTGCCACAGTCTTTTGTTACCACCACATACTGTGTTGTAGACGGGTGGACTAACATGACGCTTATTCATTTAAACCACCCTCTGAGCTGTGCCACAAAAACATTTTAAAATGTAAGGAGCTTCAATGAAATTCAAAGTCACAGTAGACTAATGATGAGCTTTTAACATTTTTGTATTTTTTTAAATTGGCAAAAAGAAGGTCATCTTTTTTTTCATTTGGGGTGTGTTTTAGAGCTTTGCAAGTTTATAAAAATTGTTATTTTTTATCTTGTTTTAAAATTATAATCACTTTTCTCCTTAGATTTGTAATATCTTAATAAAAAGTTAATTAAAGGTAATAAAAGTGTAAGCAGCTGCAGTCAACTAGTCTAGCATGTTAATGCTCCCTCCAGGCACACCTCTATGCTCAAAACATTTATAGTTTATTTTCATGACTTTTTAGAGGGTCTGGTTTAAGCTATTACTGGGATTGATTACTCTAATAAAAATATTTAAATACGACCAAAACAAATTTAAATGACCCACAAAATAAACTAGATTCAACTGAAATTGAATACATAGCTTTTACAGCTGAACATTTTTAACTGGTGTTTCCGACTTTATAACAGACATAAAAGGTTTTAAAAAAATTGCCACAGTGGATATATATATATATATATATATATATATATATATATATATATATATATATATATATATATATATTTTTTTTTTTTTTTTTTTTTTTTTTTCCACTGTGGCAAATTATATATAAAATAAATAAAATCCCCCCCAAGAAAGATTTTCTTCTGCTTACAGAAGAAAAAAAAAAACACTCTTGTGCACAAACAGGATTTTAAAAAGCAACACATTAACATATTTAATGGACCCTGATAGTTCCACCATTAAACCCTGTTTAAGTAATTTACTTCTGTTTTATTTAATCGTTTTATAAAAGCTCATGTACATATTTGTGCAATTAGAGCTCTTCAACTTTTTGGGAATAAGCAGAGAAGACCATCTACATTGCTTGAAATGCTTATTATTTTCCACTTAGCTGATAATCAGCTTTCTATCCAGAAAAAAAACTGCAGATTATACGTCTCCACAGATTTCTTCATGGTAATAAATAAAAACACAAAGTGTTAAGATGTGTTGTGATGGAAGTCTTATGTAAGTTTTGATTACTGCATGTGGGTTAAAGTACAAATAATTGCACAATTCCCATTAGGAAGTCTGCAAAAAGAAACCACAAAACCCATTTTTCCTTAAGTAAATGTATTTAGAAAGACTTTTAACCCCCCCACCCTCAGTGAGAATAATGAAAGTGTTCATGGTAACGTGACAGCTTATACGCTTAGATCCCTCAGGGTCATTTAACAGAATGAAATGGCTGTCTTTGTCCCCATACATCAACTTAAGAGAGGGATTTTCAGATGCATTAAACCCCACATGTTTTAAAATGATGACAAATGGCAGCCCCATATATTACTTATGGATGCGCTCTGAGCTCAAGCAGTGTCTTCTGTCACTGATCAGGATTTTGGCAATACTATAGGTCAAATATATATATATATATATATATATATATATATATATATATATATATATATATATATATATATATAGTAGTGGTGGATAAAGAACAGAGGGAAGCCGTTGTGGTGGATGTGGCAGTGCTAAGTGATGGGAACATCAGGAAAAGGGAACATGAGAAACTGTAGAAATACCAGGAGGAGATGCAGAAAGCATGGAAAGTGAAGGTGACAGTGGTGCCTGTGGGCAGTAACCCCCAAGCTGGAGGAGTGGCTACAACAGATACCTGGAAAGACCTCAGACCTCTCAGTCCAGAAAAGCGCAGTGCTAGGAACAGCTAAGATACTGCAGGATCCTCAAGCTCTTAGGCCTCTGGTAGAGGACCCGAGCTTGTGTGAGCAACCACCCGCGGAGGGTGAGAGGGGAGTGTTTATTTTATTTTATTTGCTCCATGTCCTCCGACCATCCGTCCATATATGTGTGATGTCACACTGTACTGTCCCAATTTTCATAAAGCAATTTAGACCATGCATGTTTGCAGGCTTATTCCATTCTCACAGTTTTGCTGAGAATGCATGTGATGGTAATTGAGTGTGTAATGGTTCAGTGCTCAGGCTATGGGAAGGGTTCTGGGAAGGAATCTTGAGGGTTTCAACTCCTCATTAAAGAACATGTTCAGAAGGAAAGATGACAGTAACTGAAATTACTCTGAAATGAATAGACTTTAATGCTCTGATGACAGAGAAAATTCACCATCAAGTTGCAGAGCTAAAACTCAGAAAGCTAAGTAGCAGTAAGTAAAAAAAAAAAGCTATTTTTGTTTGACCAACCACAACATCTCTCATCCAATGTCTCCTTACAACGAAATACAGAATACTATTTTACTCTGTGGTTTCAATAATGGGGTTTTCTTCTACTTCAGGGTGATTCTTATAACTAATTGCACTCATCTTCCAGTGAACTTGTGAATATTACCAACTGGAGGACGTGCTTCTTGATCCTTAAGCTGTTTGCAGATTGGTAATAAAGAGTGCTAAGCTGATTTGAGTGTGCCTTTTAAATGTTCCGCTGTGTGCCAGGGGAGCTATAAAACCACATCACTGCTCATGTGAGACATGTTTTTGTGCAGTGCCAGAAATCACAGCTTAGTCTTTCCTGCAGATTAGTTTGTCCCTGAATGCCTGTAAGATATATTAGAGAATGTACCATGGGTGGATGAATGGATGGGCAGATAGTACAGACAGAGAGATCAGCAGACTGTTAGACAGATTATGTTTTTGCACAAACTGATGAAACAGCTGCTACAGCTGTTCTCAATTAAAAGGTGATTGAAGTTCAAGGATCCAAAAAGCTACAAGTCCAATGTTTGAAAAACACATGTGAAACAAATCCTATGCCCTTTGGTCAACTGGGATCAGTGGATGCAAGAAAACAATCCCAGAATGGCATATGTAGAGAAAAGAAATCCCATTATTGCATGGCGAACATATTCATTGGTTCCACTGCAGAAAAAGTTGATAAAGTAAAGTTTTCCTTTTTATTGACCACTTAAATCCCCACCATACCACAAAAAAAGGTCTATTTTAAAAGCATCCATCTCCCACAATAGCAGAAGGAAGATGTTTCCCTCAGATCTATCTATTTAGTTCTTTTCATCCTTACCTCTTACAGTGAATGTTTCAGCCTTTGGGAGATTGAATATGTGACCTTATAAGCTGGGTCACAGACAATCGAAAAACCTCACAATGCATTATAATAAAGCTGCTTCCAGCCTCACTTGACTCATATAATCTTATGGTCTAAATAAGAGGTCTGTTAGAAGTGGAAGCCCGCCTGTAGTGCTCTCATCAAGTCGACACACACTTACCTGCATGGAAGTGTCCCCACCGGGAGCAAACAATGAATACTAATGAGTTTGTTAAATTTGTTGGCCCCAAACGTGAGGGTGAAACCATCGATAAGGCATACAGAATAATATATGGACTTTGGATAGAGGCCCTTAAATTACCTCATGTACAAGTGGTTGTCTTAGCTAAACGGGATTGATTCCGCTTATGTATGTGTACGTAAAAGCACAGATCCACAGTGAGATTCAGGTCTGTGATTTCACCGAGCCATTGCAGTATGTGTGGCTTCAGTGTTGAGCTTTTAGAATCTTTGTCTTCCTCAATGGTTCTTCATTTTATTCTAAATGTTTTAGACAAATTCTATATGGATTTATTTCGACATTCATCTTAATTTGAATTGGATTAATCCTTCTTTTCATAGTTAAAGACCCACTCTGATTAAATTTGTGTTTTGGTGTTTTTAACATGTTTTTGTGGCTTTCTGCTGATTATGGAGGATAAATATAACAAAAATTAAGCTCAAAACTGCATTTATGAGTGTCTCTGTAATGAAGTTGTTGTTTATCAGGAGCAGACCAAAAAAAATATTTGAAAAAGAACCTATTTGTTGCACTAAAAATATGCTGGGTGGGTCCCAGGCACTCCACTGTATCTCTTTGTTTTTCGTGTCTGAGCTGGTATCTGGTCCAAACTGTACAGCCGGACAGCTCCAATTTTGCTCGCCATTTTTGTTGCACCGGTAATGTTAGGTTGGGGGTGTGAGGGGCTGTAAGCTAGCAGGACGGCATGAAATCAGAGATCTCTTAAGAACGAGGGGGGGATGGGGGGCAGTGTTGTGCTGCACCAGCGCTGCAGAAACAGTTTTAAAAACAACACAGCTTTTTTATCAGCGCTCCACCAGGAACACTTTTACACTAGATCAAAAGATGATCAGAATGCGACTCTGAATTTATATCAGCGAAACAGCAAAACAAAAGTAACAAAACAAAAGTAACTAAATAAAAATGTCCACTAGCATATCATCTACAAACCTTAACCTCTCAGGTATAATCAGCCACAACTTTCCACCATAGCAGAGATCTTGGGATTATGATTCCTGACTGACTGTGAAAAAAATGGAATTCATTAACTGCACTGATTTGGGAACTGATTGAATTTTAACATTTTTTAGTGTTTTATTGTTTGAGTGTCAATGTTACAAGCCATAATTATTTTGTTTTGCTGCTGCCTTCATTGTAGCATTTGTTTAGTTTTGGTTCAACTGCTCTTAAATTGAAATTAATGACGATGGGAGTAACAGGATATATGGCCAACTGTTGGAAGTAAAACACATAATGTGCACAAATGGGTTGTCTGACCTAGCGCTGGTTTTCAACAATTGTTTATCTCTCTAACGTGTTTTTGAGTGCTTAATCTTCATAATGCTTCTTTAATGTGCCTCTCACCTCAGAAATAAACAACACCAGGTGGAAAAGGAAGTCACAAACACAAAGGAAAACAACACATTGTGATCATAACTATGAGGTATTAAATTTGGCTTGGAGGCTTTGGCTGTAAAGCTAACCTCCTCTGGGTCATGAAATGCTCTACAGTGGCAAAGTAAGCAGACCATAAGGGAGAGCTGTCACTGCACAATCAGAACCCTAAAGTCTCCACATTTTCTTTTTTTGTTGTTGTTGTTGCTTTTTTTTAAATTTGAAGTTAATTAATAGGTTTTTCAAATATTTCAAGATATTTTTATTCCTGCTACCTAACCTCTATAGTCCTGCCTACGGCTCCTCCACAAACCTCCCACTTTGACAGTATACAATATTCACTAAAGCTTTACAAAAGCCGTCAGCTACTTATAGAATTCAGGCTCAACCGACACGCATCAAAGATTTTCCTCTGATATTCACAATCTGCTGTTGCTCATATAAACGAAGAGCATATCAATGAGGAGCATTGATTGTTCTCTTCACATATTTCACCAGCCACTATCACAACAATAATCATGATGCTGCAGTTCAGAGAGAGAGAAGACGAACCACTTCAGTGAAGGTGCCTGAGAGGCTCAGACATTCTCAGGAAGTAAGAAAATCACAATAATGAGTTGTGATCCTCAGGGTTAGTGAGACTGATGTGCTGCAAAGCTTTTTATAACAAGTCAATACATGAAGTGATGTTAAGCCTTCATGACGGTGAAGTTGCTGCAATCAGGACAGGTTAGATTGAGGTTGTTCTCCTGCTGCACAGACAATGAAGAAAATGGCTGAAAGCTTTTTAATCACGTCTAAACTTTTGAGATTTTAAGTGTAAAGACTAGTTCTATGTTTTTTATATATCTGCTCTGATCATCATTTGATCTATTTCAAAAGCATCCACAGTTTTTTTTTTTTTTATCGTGATGCAGTTTTTAGGCACAATTAAAAGTCTGTGTTTTGTCTGGAACTGCCTCGACATGGGAATCCGCAAAAAGACAGCAAACATAAACCCTCCTGTGCTAAGCCCTGCATTTGTCCTATAGAAACATGCAGATATGCTACAGTACTATGCGGTTTAAATTTTGCCTCTGAGTTGTGGGCAGGACTTTTGGCATAGAAAAGCTGTGGTCTTTACTTGACGTTTTTACAGACATCTCTGTCATGGTGCCTCTGTCAGACTCCTCCCCCTCCCCTCTCTGCTTGGCCTCATTCACCTCAGCTGCATCCACTCAACTCATCAGCCTGCCAAACCTTCATGAGGAGCTCCACGACCAGGATTCAACGCCAGTTCGTTGCCTCTTATGGCGCTTAGTCTGGCCTCTCTTTGTCGCATGTTATGTACCTCTCGTCTTTGCCTCACAAACTCTTTGTCCCGTTCCAGGAAACCTATTCCCACGAGTGGACGTCTAAGCTGACACGCCGAGCAGAAACTCATCCGAACTCACCTTCCTCTCAGTGAAGCCTTGTCGAACGCCACGCCACCTCACGAGCCATAGCCGGACCTCCAAGCTACGTTTTGAGCCATGGACGTTCCTCTGGTTTCGCCTCAGACCCACGGACCCTCTCCAGCCACGTCGCCTCCCTGTCGCATCAAAACAACCTCACCAGCGGAACAAATAAATCTGTTACTTACCACTACTCACCTCCTGTCCTCCTTCCGGGTTCCAGCATCTGGGTCTGCCTAGCCTAGCTAGCTATGACAATGTCATGACTAAACCATTATAAAACCCCGGAAGAAGTACGAATAAACCACGCAAAAAACACCAAAATCTTCATAGAAAATGAGCCATGTGGGACTATTGTGCTGTTTATATGCAATATATTAGTGATCTGTGCATAAATTATATAATTTGAACATGATATGTGTGCCTTTTACATGTTCCAAAAAATGAACATCAGTGGTACATGTGTGAAAAGTTCATTAAGCATACATGGACATGTGTGGAACGGTCGTGGAAAGGCACAAATGTGCATATGCACCTTGCAGAAATCATGCACAATTACATTTGATTGTCATAATTCCACATAAACTACTTTAAATACGGATAAACTGCGTAATCCTCAACCGACCAAAATTTTTCACTAACTAAGAACTGAACAGCGGAAACCCTCTACAGACATCTGCGCACATCGACAAATGACGAACGATAAAAACACAGATGAATTATGTGTATCACAATGTAGTGAAGTTTCATACGTGGATAACGTGCAAACCAAGATGGTAACCATGATAAGCACTACAGTCACTCTTGTGAGCAACTTAGCCTGCCAACGGTTGAACGGCATGAACTTATTTATCTTAACCTAACAGATTTTCAGAACAGCCTTTCATCCAAGGCTGTTATGTCTTTTTTGCCCTCCTATCTAAAAACCTGACAGTTTCTCAGCCTGTCGAGCAGAACAGCAGCTGCCATAACAACTAAGCAAAGATGGATTCTGATTGAAATACCTGGGCTGAAAGAGCAGCGAGACCCATTTTAATAAGAGCTGCTTTGATCATCATTCTATGTGGACAAGCCTTACCCATGTCAGTTAATTTAGCTATAAAACAACACCGCCATGAACTATTTCTCCACAAGGGTCAGCATATTTAAGTGGTCTTACTGATCTCACATCAAATATTTATTCTGCTTAGGGAAGCAAGTTGCTGGAAATTTGAGAACTACTAGGAGTGAAACCCTGGAAAACAAACTCTGTGTTGTGTTGTGATGCATATCTTCGCTCGTTTTAAAACCTTCCATTCGATAAATAAATGCGGATGAAAATCAAAGTCTGGATTAAACCCAATTTTAACCTAGAAACATAAAACTGTGATTTTAATTTAAACGTTGGGGAAAGAGGCCCAGATTTTATACCACTAACAATTTTTTCTCTAAGTTTTAACTCAGTTTCAAAAACATGTGGGGTTTGGTTCTTGGTGCACACCCAGACATTTTCATTTTGGTATTCATGTCAGGAGACCGAACACACAGGCTGCAGGACCATGCACCATTCAGAAAACTTCCATTGCTTCTGCATTCTGACTTTATTTTACCCTTGAAGTAGATTTTTAGGGAACAGGTATGTCAAGAAGATGCGGGAATTTTGGTAATAGAAAAACCAACAACAGCATTTGACAACAAATAACTGAAATCCACAATTTTAAAGGGAAAATTAACTCGAGAAGAAATAAATGAATGCAATATATTAGTGGTGTCACACCAGGTGTCAAACTGACACCTGGTGTGATTCAAGAAGCAGAAACAGAGTCTAAAAGACTAAACTATAAACACAAAAAACTGAGGATGAGTAAAACAACAAAAACAATTAAAAAGCTAAACTAGAAACACGTCCTTACAGCATGACATGACACACCAGCAGGTTCTCCAAGAGTCTGAACAGTCCTAGACGGGCTCCACTACAGACGTCTGGAAGTCAGCATACGCCTGTAAAAGAAAATACTTTACGAATTTTTCACAGAGTTTGATCTGGCTGGCAGAACATACACCATGATCGTTTTGGTATCCAGTCGATGTACAAAAAAATCCAAGTGGAAGGATGTTCATTATTTATAACTCCTGAATATGAATACATCAAATAATTGCCAAATACTTTCAAATATTAGGAATTACGATTATTTTTCTCTTTAATGAATTCCCAATATCAGTAATATCAATATAATGTTTTCTTTGAGATGTGAATAGTATTAAGTATTATCCAGTGGGTGATTTGGTCAGTTTTTCCTCAGAACAATGTTAGTTTAAGTTAGAAAATATTGACATGACTGCTCATGTTTTTCAACATGGTGTAATTGTGTTATAAAGAATAATGATAAGTATGTTTGCATCCTTTAGAATACAAGAAGTCATTGAAAATTATAGCAACAGATGAGTTATTCTCACCATAAAGTTTTGAAAATTAGCAAAAAGTTTCACAGGAGCAGCCATTTTGAAATGCGCGGGAAAAGCCCTTCTACTGCCCCTAGTGGAATCAGAAAGAACTACAGAGCAGAAAACATGGACCAAGTTATATCCAATAGGTTTTTAAGGAAATAGATGGGCATCTGTCTAATCAAATATGATACTGATGGCTATATATGGTCAAAACTTCCTACCAATTAGATAAAAATAAAACATAAACTGGTCAATGGATGTAAAGGATCAAAATTGGGCTGGAAAAGCTGGTGAGAACTCAACAGATTCATACAGTTCTCCATGTTTAAAAAACAGACGTATGTATATACATATTTATCTCACAGCATGTTATCGTGTCGTTCATCTGTTTTGGTCTCATACTGGAATCTATTTGAACAGGAAATCCTAGTCAGGAGCAAAATTGAAGCAGAAGCATTGGAGTTATTTTTCATAAAGTATTTAGATATGAAAAATGAATTATTTTCACGTACAGTCCAGCAGGTTTTTTTTTTAACATATACATCCCACAAGTAAAAACGGATAGACTGTTTTTTTTGTTTGTTTTTTTTGACATCCCTTCAGAGCTTGAACTTAGAAGCACAGTCGGAGGTGAGGGATGTCAACCTGTGGGGAAATTAGGTTTTTGAGCACTCAAGTCCCAATCGGTATATTTTCTCTGCTGCTCAAGTTGCATCCTGTCAACTGGCAGCATACTGTAGCACTTTTCAGCAAAAGTTAAGTGTTATAAATATTTAAAATGTTTGAAAAAATTAGCCTAAAAATGATACGACACATCTTGTAGTGCAGTAAGCATAAGTACCTTCAAAGTCTAAAATAATTTGATTCAAAATGAAACTTCTTAAGAAATCACTCTCTGCAATTTTCCTCTTCAAGCCTCAGTGCCATTTCAAATTACTTTTGTGCATCTCATTTTGTGCAAATTATTTAGCTCTGTGTTGAAAGATTTCACCTCGACTCTTCGCTGCATCTCTTTTTCCTTTTAAAAGTTGAGGCATTTAGAAGTTTGGATGCTTTTTATGTTTTCTCTCTTGTCAAGTTAGAAAATAAATTACAGTTACAATTGGTTTCTAATAAGAGCGATGTGTTAAAATGTATTAAAAGCTGTCACCGAATCCTTTCAGTCTGAGAGTGCAGCAGCTCTTTTGGACTGGAGACAGCTGCAGTTTCCCTCTGTGGTTTGTCTACTTTTCTCTGCTTTACTCTTCTGAGTCTTTGTTCTACAGAAATGCTCAAGGGAGCGTCCTCGCTGCCTGTTTATAGAAAAGTATTCTAAAAAAGAAAAAGCCATTTCTTCCATGTTTTCACCTTCGACGCCACTGAGGAGACATTGGCTGCGGCTTCTAGGGAGGTTTGTGTCCGCTGACTGAAGCAGGTGGAATTTTTATTTTGTCTTTGAAAGGTTTTGGGGCTTTCAGACAGAGCTAAGCCAGCACACCCAGCTGTAATGGTCTTCGTGCTTGCATGGTTGCCCTTGGCATTAGATCCAGACCTTTATTACCCTGCAGGAAGCCAGTTCATTACAGCCACGCTCCTTTCTTCTACAAACTTTTTATTTCTTCTCTCCCTTTACTTATTACCAGGGATCATCAAAGAGAGTTGAAGGGCTGAACCGTTCTGGTCATGTTACATTTCTTAAATTAGCCAGGGCACAAATCAGGCACATCTTCCAGTTGAAAATAAAGTCAAATAAAATTGGTAGCATCTACTTTCGGGGTTGGTTTGACACAAATACGTTTGAATTGTTTTAAATTCTAATCCGAAATGATGAGAATAGATCCTGAAATAACAGACTGGTACCTCAGATTAATTAAAACTTGGGGGCGAAGAGGAAAAGAGATCAATGAAACCAAGTGACGTCGTCTGTGTAACCATGGGTAACTGCTGCTGCTGTTATTTCTGTGTAACTATTTTTGTAAAAACATTAATAATCTCTGGTGTCTGCTGCTCTGTGAGTCATCAGAGGCGGTGTTACTGCTGAAGAATCCGGGAGCAAGTTTCATAAGGGAGCAAGATAGATCATTAGATAGAGGAGCTTACTAAAAAGATAATAACAGATTTCCCTGACATTTTGAAGGTTTCAAAGGCTGCCTGGTGGATCAAAGTAAGGATGAAATACAATGCAGAGAGAACACACACATACCCTTCACCAAATGGAAGAAAGTACCTCCTCGCAGAGTCTTGATGGTATGAGTGCGACACTGTATTTTGGGACACGTAAGCTGATGTACATAACAGCTGCAGAAATCGCGCTTGTTAAACAAAACGAACAACCTGGTGGCTAAGATCAAGGCAATGCATGGAAAAACAAAGCATATAAAAATGAAGCAAAGAAAGCAGCTATAGACAAAGGCCTTGAAGAAAAAGGAACAATCTGTCCACACAGGAGGAGGCACAGGAGACTTTCAAAGACTCGCAGTTCCACATATTCTTCTGAAACAAAAGAAAGATATCAGGATGTTTTCCACTGAGCCCTTCAACATGTACTCTCAAGAGGTCAGCCTGAACAATAAAGCATATTGGAAAATCTAGAAATATTATATAAGACCAATTTATGACAGGTGAATCTGGGAGCTAAAGTTAAATTTTTAATGAAGTTCAGCTGCATCTTCGACTGTCCTTATGCATGCAAAAGCAAACATTTAATAAACATTCAGCTTGTGAGGTGACAGGCTGGTGCTATATGATCAAAGAGAGATCTCTCCTTTGCATGCTGTCTGCTCTCCCAGGGTGATGAAGAGAAATAAAGCAGATGGAGGTTTTCGGATTGTCAGTCAACCTTACAAAGCTGGTTGGAACTTTGGAAAGAGGATTCACAGATGTAAAGTTTTTAAGAAAAATCCATAATCGGAACATATCAGACTAAGAAAGCAAAGTGGCAATGAGGAATGATTTTATAGATTTTACATTTGGTTTGAACTGTTATTGTTCCTTTATGAGCATTTATTGATTGACTTTTTTGTCTGATAAAAATGAGAAAATTCATGGATATGATCAAAAAATGTTAAATTTGTGTTCTTGTGTAAACTCACAACATCAAACATCCTGAGCTTGAAGTTAACAGTTTCCATACGACATTACAATCAGGAGAGTACAATGGCTGTGAAGTACAAAACACACTAACAAATCACTAAACGCAAAAACATATTAAAGATCACGTCAATTAAAAAAGCAAAACAACGAATTAAAAAACATTAGAAATCCGAACCAAATTCCAGAAACCAAAATGTGAAGAAGAAAAAAAAATTTCAAACACAAAATTAATTTCCAGAAATCAAAGTGAAATGTTAAAAAAATACAATAAAAAACAAAAATAGGAAACTAAAAAGGCATATTATGAGACATCCCTGATTGGTTAATGGCACTTAAGTTTTGAAGAAGAGGGAAAGCAGACGGAAGCTTTGCCTGAACTGTGGTAAAGAGTTAATTGAGCAATCACCAAACTTCGTGGGAGTGGACGGAGGTTTAAAGGAATATTGTCTGTCGGAAAACTGCCATGCCAAATGATTTTCGGATAAAAAAGTGAGCAAATGTCATCATCCAACAGTAATGTCTCAGAGTACCTACCTTTGGTTTCTTATTTTGCTCCATGCTTTAATGTTCACTTTGACTTCTGGGAATTACTCTTGTTTTTGGAACAGTTTGTTATTTATTTTGTATAATTTTTTTGGAGCTTGGATTTTTTAATCATTGATTTGCTTTTTTACATAGTGTTAGATGTAATTTACACTTTAGTGTCACCGTATACTGCTTAACGTTTGCTGAGCTTCATTTGTCAGATGTAGTAGATTTAGACCATCGTGCATAAATTACGCTTTAATGTCAAACAAAACAACATTGAAATGCAAAGCACTGTCCTGGAATTAAAATTATTTTCTGAATCTCAGTCCTCACGTACAGTACATTCAGTTGGGGCAAAATCAATACTTGAATCACAGATTCACTTGAATCACAGATTCAAGTCTTACACGACTGTTTAAGGGTGTGGACAGGAGTCTTTTATACAGAAGACCAGTTCAAACAGGTTACCAGTACCACAGGTAACGAGTAAAGGATAAAAAAGCTTCTTAAGTAAGAAGTGACGGTCTGTAAAGGACAGAATTCTTGTTTGTTAGTTGGAGCTAAATACTTTTTCCTTGCACTATTATGCAAGTTCATGGAAAAACAATTTATACAAAGGGATTTCCCGGAACACCTTTGACATTTTGTTTTGTTTTTACATTTAAATCTACGATGAACATCAAAGACTTTCAAAGTGAAACAACTTGCAGAATCAAATCCTGACAAATAGCGGTTTTGCGTCTGTGTGAAAAGTTTTAAATTTAGCTAGTATGTGGATTTAGTTGAAAGTTCTTCAGCGAAAAATTTAAAGCTACACAGATTTACAAGATTAGAACCAGCACATTTTAACAGGGATTAATGCAATCTGTATGTGCATTTACAAAAAGCATGTGGATAATTATAGAACTGATTAAGTGTATCTCTCCTACTAGGATTTATAAATTTGCAAAAGTTTGAAAAGGTTTCTAGGCTTTTAAAAACACAAAATGGAGGCATTAAGAAAGAATAATTTATTTAATCTATTCTGACTATCACTGTCTGCCATGCTTATATCTCTAAACAGCAAATCAGCATTAATGACAATTACTGTAACATTTTTTAAAAGCTTAAACTCTCATCAAGGTGAAAAATAAAACACGTCTACAACAAAACTCAAATATTACTCTTTTTGGCTGAGTTTAATGGAGGTAATATTAAAGTAAGCCCATACCAATTTTGCTATTAAAAGTTTTAACCAAGCAGGTCAAGCAGAAAATTGAACAACCTGATTGATGGCAAACACTTTAATGATGATAAATAATTGCTTGTGGCTCTAAGGCATAACTAAATATATACATGGAGTGTTATTGCTGAGATAAAAAAAGGAGTTTCTTTGAAGAGTAAAAAACAAAAATCCCTTAAAGAAAGCTAATCTTGTAGTGCCTCTTTTTTTAAAACTCCAGGAAAATGAAGAGAAGGTCTTTTACCTGGCAGCTGACAAAGTGGCCTTGAAAGACAAGGCTGAATTCTCCCGTTGGCCTCACAGTTAGCCCAGCCTTGAGCTGCCTCAGGCTCTCGCTTGTGCTTTCTGTTCCCATTTCTTGCTGCTGATGTATATTAAATGACATAGGTCTTCATAAGTGTCATTGTCTCACTGGTCCGATGGAGACCAATATGTGCCCTCGTTCACCAGCTGCGGCTATCCATTTATCGCTGCAGGGATTCTCTGAGAAGAACTGGGCTTTCGGGGTGTCGAGGTAGTAAAAACCAAGATTTCATAAGGAATCCACTGTCCTGAAAGAGTTTGGGGTCAAGAAAAGTGCACAGTGTTTTTATCACGTTAGAACATTACTTTGAAAAGTTAAAACAATACAGATTATGTTGTCTGAAAGACACACAAAAGAAACTCTATCATGCCTGGTTGTCTGCCATTAGCCAGTGAAAAAGAGTGAAGTAAAATTGATTCTTTTTTTTTCTGGGGAGTCGAGTACTGTCAGAATTTGGTCGTGTAGGATCCAATAGAGATGGTCTGCTCGAGTGGGCGGCTCGATTCTTTATCGATCTTTCAAAACAGAAGTGTCATTGGTGGCGTATCGAGCACTTGCTTCAGATTGTTTATGATCACGTGACTTTCCGAATAAAGCTTTATTTCATCACTCACGTATTGCAGAGTGCCGACCATTCACGCCAGTTTGAATTCAGAGCAGGGTTATCAGTGCGTCCGATCTTCCAGAGAGACGTCGTCACTCATCCTTTGTTTGAGGCATTAAAACAATAGCGATGAGTCGGTCTCGGATAGTTTTTTCTCTATAAGTTGTACGCTTGTTACGAACCGAGCACGAGGAAGAGAGATAGACACAGACAGGTGCTACAAGAATAAACAGAAAGAAAAGTAAAAAAAACGAAGCAAAACCTGGAACCATTTCCCTTTTTGAGAATCTAACCGGCTCCACAAGCAACCTGCACCTGAGAACTGAGAGAATCTTGAAACCAGAGAAGATCATTTCTGACTGAAACTGAGACTCTTGGTTATTTTAAATGCCAACTTTTATTGGGATTGATTAAAAATTGTGTTGTGGTTGCAGTGTTTTGTTTTATTTCACTTTCAGTTTGTTTAAAAGGAAAACGTAATGAAAAATATATATATATAGTTAGTATTCTAGTTTTTTGTATTTTATAATTTATTTTTTCACATTTTATCTGCAGTGAATAAATAAAAGTGTATTTATATAAATCACATTAAGAAAAAAACAGTTTTTTTTACCTCAATAATTCACTTTGTGCACAACGTTATATTATTGTTGATAGTAAACTAATTACAGCAACAAAAAAATCTGAAGAACTGATTGGGAGCTGACATCTTTTTAGTGAAGAAGAGACCATTCTCTATAAGAAGAGCCAGAATTCCCATTACGATACGATGGAATGAGTCTTTTCCTGCATTGTTGCTGTGGTCACTTTCCTTTATAAACAAGGGGACATTTTTTAATTTGAGTTTGGTAGTACTTTTCATTTACTGACATTTGGAATCAGACATAGATTTACAATCCTAACATTATTTTAAATAATAATAAATGTATCCTTGTCTGACTTTAAAGGTTCGACAGATAAATAAATTAAATAAAACACCAGTAAAACTGATATTTTTTTAATATTACAATCAACGTGATTCCACAGTTTGAGCAACTTCATTAGCAGCATCCTCATAGGCAGGTGCTTGTTCAATGTTTAGAAGAGCGAACTTGGTGTGTGAGAACAACTGTAGCAATAAATCCATATTAGTAGTAAAGACTTCTGGCTTTTGTCTCTTAAAATCAAAGGCTCCTCTTCTTCCTCACTTCCTCTTTTCTGCACTCAAAACATGTTCCAAACACGTTTTGTTTTTTATTAACTTTGCTAGCTTGAGAGTTTTAATTTAGCGATCGGTGCAGCCACTTTGAGAAAGTAGTGGAGATATTGTCAACACGTGACCGAGCGATTTGACCAGCGTCAAGAATGAGTCGGATGTGGGGAGGAAAATCCAGTATTTTTCCCAAATAAAATTCCTCCATGATCAGATTATAAATAACGGGGGGAAAAAATGTGATCTTTTTTTTTTTCTCAGCCGCCCAGGAGTAAGGAACCACTGCACTAGAAAGTTGACCAGACTCATTTCCAAAGCCAGAGACACAGCTTCCAAGAAAGACAGTTACATTTATGTACTGCACTGACAAATAATGTAAGAATGTGTCTCAAGGCCTTTTGGATGTTGTAAATCTGACAAGGAGTAGACTGTGCAGCCATTTGACCCCTGGACCCATTTGATGAGAGGGTGCTGGACAGAGTTTGATCTGGGGAACAGAGACACAAACTGTGTCAAGTTGATGTAGTACATTATATGGGAGGTCCAATGTGAGGTCATCTCACTGCGCTCAGGCTAAGTCAATATAGATGGAAGCAGGGATCTTCCATGACATGTTGGCTGTGTGTCCTTCACCACTGTTTTTTAAGCTGACCGCACCATCTGTCACTGTGGAGGGGCCGGCACAGCTCAGTGACCCAAACACTGTTGCACATCACCAGCATGCACGCCGTCTCAGCTGAAAAGGATACTGTAAGATAACCCAGCTAATGCATCACCATTACACCCACATTAGACAAAAATCTTGGATGCGTTGCACTTCAGTGTGGCCCATCATTTTTTATTTCAATGAAATGTGAAAGCAAGACTAGAGACAAGGCTATTTACATGTCCAGTGCCCTGGCAAGGTAACTGCTTGGCTTTGACTTGACAGGGTCAGCCTGCTTTGACTTTGTCGTCTCTTGGGACGTCATTAAATTTCAGTTTCAAGCACCTGAGCCTCTTTTAGGGATCTGATCACGTCTCTCTCTCGTCTCTCTGAGCCACAATGTGATGGCTTCTTTTCATACTCAAAACAAACTCACAAAAGTGGAAGTCTTCCTTTTCTATAGGCTGCAGACATCTTTATAGAACTATGGCAGAAATCTGTTGAAGGCGTGTAGAGCAGATCTCTGAAGACATGATGTGCATCAGGTGTATCCCACTAAAACATTATTGCTGTTTTAGTGCCTCAGGATGTAGTTGAAGTATTACCTCAACATCACCAAGCCACATTTTAACTAAAAAAGCATGAAAATATCACACTGAAAGACCACATCAGGATTTCAACCAGCAGCTTTATGCCATCAGTCACTTGAGCTCATGTGCGCTGCATGCATTTTTTTTCTTTAAAGCATGCTTCTAATTTATAGGACAAGTAAATTACATTTATATGTTTTGTACCATAAAAGTGCATGAGCATGTGGCTTAGACCCACACTTTACACAGGTGACCGCACTGACTGACTTTATTTAAGCAGGACCTTGTAAAATATTAAACATTCCACCATTTTAATGTCATAATTGTCAATAATTTTAATTGAAAGCTCTTTTTCAAAAATTGCGTCAGCACTGTTAGAAAGCAGAGACGTTTGTACACAAAGCAAAAATGGAGAAGTCACAAGGCCAGCAAAAACAGATTTGAGAACTTAAAGCAGATTTTTATTTCTGCTTTAAAACCACGGATGAAACTGGAGCTTACGATGTTTCTGGTGAGACCGTTCTCTAAACTCTGGAATTAAAACAGAATGCTGACTGCTCAAATGCTGTCCAATGAAAAGTTACAGAGCAAGATCTAAGAGAAGACGTTCTAGTGTTCTTGTTTTTTTCGCCTTTTTTCTAAATACTTTTGACCAATAACTGTTTCTAAATTCACAAAGGGGAAATTAAATATTTAGCTAAATCCTAGCTCCAACTAGTGAGACTTTTATCTGCAAATTCCTTAACTCTGCTGATAACTGTGTCAAGTCAAAGCTGCTGCTGAAACAAACAAACAAAAAAATCATTTAAATTAAATGTAAAAATCAATCTATCTTTTGTCTAATAAAACACATCTATTTTCATGCACTATTGTCATGCACTATAAGTAATAAAAGTTTTTTTTTATCAAAATAAAAGCTTTTTTGGTGCTTTTTCATCATTTTCTATTTCTGTGTGTTTCAATATGTTGGAACCCAATAATGACCTTTTAAGAAACAGAATAAGGTTATCTTAATATTGCACTGCTACAGGGGTCAAATAAGGTGACTCAAAGCACTTTTGGAGGAGGATCCAAAACGAAGGAGACCAGGGTTAGTGGCAGAAACCACAACATTTAGGAAATGAACTGAAACAGGACAAAACCCATGGAAAAAACAAAAAGGGTGACAAAGCAGATGACCTGACACTGAGAAAACTGAAAACCAGACACTTACACCAAATCTACACTGATCTGTCTACAGTATATCTCTGTGGCGTTGGGGAGTCCATCTCACTAATGCCAGTTTGTTTACATTGTCTCCGTTGCATCTTTGGTCCAATTCCAATTCTGTGAAACTTCACTGAATTTGGCAATAAACACTTCTTGAATCTTGAATCTTGAGCTTGTAGATTTGATGTGAGAACTTGTGCAACAAATATCTGCATTTGTGTGTAAAAATCTTCTGCTGTAAAGTCTGACAAACAAAATAAGAACTGACAAATTCCCATTTGCATGTGTTCATTTAGAGTTATGTCAAATCTGTGATTACATCTGCTCAAATGTGCTTCTGCGTGAATCTGCTGGCGCAAATCATAAGTGTGCTACAACTGTGCTCTGATTTCTGAATCTTTTTTCTTTAGAAAGCATTTATAGTTCACTCTCTGTGTTAATACAAAAGGATTGAGATACTTTTTTATTTTTTTTTATTTTTTTATTTTTTTTTATTGAGATTGAGATACTTGCTGTCACATTTGAAAGTTTATCAGAAGAGTTATTGAGGCCGGAAGTACGAATCTGTGAAGCTCTTTCTACCTTTACCAAGTTCTCCGAGTCCTGCACTCTGATTGGTTGACTCCCCCCTTCTCTAACCTTCCCTCCCCACTAGTTCCAATATCGGACACAGATCAGTTTTGACACAAGTTTATCGCAAGGAATGAACCCGCACGGGTGCTGCTGGTCATTTGGGTTGCCCGTGAAGGGTCGTGTCAGAATTCAGAGCGCAGTTGTAGCGCACTTGTGATTTGTGCCAGCAGATTCACGCAGAAGCACATTTGAGCAGATGTAATCACAGATTTGACGTTGTAACTCTAAATGAACACATGCAAATGGGAATTTGTCAGTTCTGATTTTGTTTGTCAGACTTTACGGCAGAAGATTTTTACACAGATGCAGATTTATGGTGCACAAGTTTTCACCTCCTGTTTTACAAGTTCTCACATCAAATCCACAAGCTTGTCCATTTAGACACATTATTACCTTCATAATACTCACACAATTAAAATCTTCACGTGAGACCAAATGTGCAGAATTTGTAGCAAGAATTTATTCTGGAAGTTTAGGTTGTCTTGAACAGCCTCACCAAACTTTCATTTTAAAACTGCAGTGTTATAAATATTCTGAATAATGCATTTTTAATCATTTTATCAGTATTATAGCCATCAGTCAGCAAAGTCACAGCAAACAAGCGTTGACATTAGAGTTGCCTTTGGCTAGACCTTGGAGTCTAAACTTGCTTTGGACAGGCAAATAAATCACAGGTGTTGACAGTTCCCCAGACAACAAAGTATACTTGTCAGTCAAATGGTAAATTGATTTGGTGTGATGGTTCAGCACTTCCTGTGTTGTCGTTGGTGCCGCAGCTGTTCTATTGGGAAAACTGACCTTAAATCACATCTGAGGGCAAAACACGTGACTCGGGGAAATTTTTCAGAAATACTACAAAGGTTTTTGATAACTCAAATACTAATCTCAAACTTGGAGTTCTTCTGAATTCTTTTAGAAATATTTCATTATAGAGAGAAACCAAAGCACGATTTGGGAAAATGTTTTGTTTACTATAAAAGAAAGCAACCGAATTTTAACTGTATTAGTATTTTTACTTCCATATTTCTGCAAAAAAGAAGGTGTTTACTCTACCTGCTGTTACAGGCTTAAGATTTATTTTCAATCCTTCAAAAAGAATATGCTGTGTAAGAAACTGGTCTGCCAGCAAACACCTGAAACATGAAAAATGTGTTTATGTAATGTCACCCATCAAAGAATACATTTCTTCCAGCACGTCGGCATATTTCTGTCCTCTCATTTTGTTTGCACAATAACCTCAAGGCTGCAAAGACTTGGGTAAAAACCGCAGCAACTCTTGCTTCTTATTAATCTGCGTAACCCTTAATCCACCGAACAAAAATCTTTGCACTCTTCCTCCAATGACCTCAAAGTCTCTCTTTCAGCAACCCAGAATTTAATTTTCCCATCAGCAGTCATTTCAGGATTTTGCGCTAGATCATAACTCGTTGATGATATGCTTCAAAGTTAAAAATAAGCATGGGTCACTGATTTATCGAGTTGGTTGCTGATGTTTGCAGAGACATCTGCTGTGTTAGAAAGTTTGGCATTCTTGGCTGGCGTTCAAAAACACCTTTAATTTTCCTTTTAATGTTTGGGAGAAAGTATGTCTCTCATTAAGCTTGTGATCCTTGGGGATTCAGCGCTCATGATCACAAAGGAAAAAGGCATATTGCCAGAAAGGTTTCCTTAATCTCTCATCTGAGTCTCTCGATCACTGAGATATTACTGTGCTCCTCTAATGACTTTGTACTAATTAGAAAGGAAACAGGGCATGGAAGAGAAGGTGAAGGAGAAGGGCTGAGGACACAGAGGGACAGCAGAGCTGTGTCTAAAGGACACGAGGCGGCCATGTGTTCCCTCTGAGGGATAGCATATGACACGAGGACAAAACCAGTGACCCACACTTCTAATGCATTACACTCTGCCCAACCCTCACAAGACAATACTCCTGTCTGACCTGGTTTGAACATAGAGGATAGTCAGGAATATATTCATTTCAAAGCATTTGTCAGAGTTGTAAAAATATTAAAGCAGATGAAAGACTGCATTGTCATGCATTTAGGCGCCAATGAAGGTAACGTAGTGTCTCAGTCAGTTGGTTGGGTTTGCTGTTCTGCACAAAAACCCTAAGTTGTCAAATCTGTAAAATTTTGGGGGGGGAAAACCCCACTGAGACCAAAAGTAATTAATCATTTTATTGAGCCAAAAGCAAAAATCTATTTTAAAATCTGAGTTACTACTGCTCCACAACTGCTTTTGTTTTCAGCACTGGTGGGCTCAGACCAATAATCAAACTAATAAATCTGCAAGTGTACCCACTGAGCTGAACAAGATGTTGTTCGATTCTTTTGTGACATTAGGGAAAGGAAATGGCTAGGATATTTATTATCCATGTGGATTCGATATGTTGAGATTAGAGAGCGTGTGGTGATTTCATTAATGAGTTTTGTTGCACTGAGAGCTCACAGTGAGGGTCTCCATCGTCAACAATGCAGGAAAATGTAATTACTCTCAAAAGTAATTATTCATTGGTGTTGTTTGGAAGATGATTTGAGAAGATGGCGTTTGATGCCCTTGCCTGTAGCAATAAGGATTTAACACCAAAGTAAAGCATGCTTTTGTGCATTTTAAAACCAGCCCACGAACAGCCTGTTTGTGGAATATAACATTATTATGGCCCACAACAGTCGCTGATTGTGTTTTAGTTTTTGTTGTATGGACAACAGCCAATTGTTGTTTATGCTACAGTCAGATATACAACTGCCACTGCGGGATAGAGAGGCATCAGCAAGATCTTCAAGATTGGATGCCCCCGCCCGATTTTTTTGGAAATCATTGGCGTGGTCATGAATGTAGACAGCGGCCGTCAGTCAGGTAGTGATGCCGGAAGGAGTCGACATGTTTTTGAATCAAAACCGCGAAAAATAAAAGCACAACTCAAAAAGACGATTTCAGAAAAAAAATGCAACTCAAAAACACGATTTCAGAATGGCGAGAAAACAAATCAGCAACTAAGAAATATGATTGTGCTTTGGGTAATAGCTTTTGGTTGCAAATTATAGGTTTTTGTTCTCAATTTATGCATTTTGATTCACAGATTTGGGGTTTTGATGCGCGGTTTAACGGTTTTACACAATGCGGCCCCAACTGATGTCGGAAAATCGTCCAGTCGCTGTTTAATTTTTACCTTTTCTTAAAACTTCCACAGACACCGCATGGCATGTAATAATGCGACTGCTTTATTTATTATTTATATGATTACATATACAGCTACTTGCTATCAGATTTCAAATGTGGCTACCTGTAGAACTTGCCTAAAAGCTTATATTCAGGCCGCCGAGTGGTGGCCTTTTGGGATATGTGACTTAGGTTTCATTGGAAGAGGAAATGCATCATTTCTGTATGTGAACTGGATAAATTGTAAAATCTTTTTATTTAAATTATTAATTGTTTCCATTTCTACTATAAAATACTATTTTCACGTGGTACTGGGCAGCTGTTTAAAGCACATCCGAGCTTTTCCAACCACTTCTAACTTTGCAGAAGAACCAAGAGAGTCTCAAGCCACCGAAAAAAAATAATCGCTGACAGAGAGTCTGAAAACCTCAGGCAGTTTTTCCAGTTGATAAAGGAGGAGAACCGCAACTTTAAAGCAGAAGAGTAAGAAAATGTGTTATTGCATGTGATTACCGCAGTGATGGTGAAAGCACTCTTAGACATACCGCTCTGCTTTTAAATCACATTTGCTCTTAGATTTAGAGCACCAAGTCTTCTCCCAGAGTCCCGGAAATTTGGCTTCATTACATCCTTTCAAAAGCATGGGGATGTGTGTTTTGACCCCTCAAACTAATTGATCCATCACACTGATGTTTTCGTTTTCCCACCAAAGATTCCAACTTACATCATTATGAAACACATCCAACCTCTTCTGTTAAAATGATCCAAAACAAGTTTATTATGTACTGGAGTTCTCCCCTCCATCCTTATGCATTAGGCACAACTGCCCTCACGGCTGGATACAGCCCCAAAAAATGGGCAAAACTGTATGAGGCACAGGTGGTCTGCAAAAGATTTGGATTGTAGAGCACTAGGGCAGCCAGTTCAAGATTATTTTTTGCTGTGGGTGACAGGTCTTAGCAAACATTTAAACAACTCCTAAGTGTAGGTAAGGCTGAAGTAGGTAAGAGGTTTTTATTTTATATAAACCCCCTCCAAAGCCTGCGTACTGCATGAGGAGCCCTCTAGAGCTGTTCATGTGATAAGAGTGTGCTTCTTGCGTGCAGCCTGACTGTTTGAAATGAGGAAATTAGACAAACAGGTTGTAGTTTGTGTGGGCATCTAATATGGGTGTCTTCTGGGTACTTACCTAACACCTGCACATCCCTTGCGTGGCTATATGGAGCCAATGTGTGCACCTCACAACTGCCTAGAGAGCGGTGCAATACAACAGGATCAACCATACATCATAAGTGCGTGCAACTTGCATTGTCCTCACAAATATTTCAAAACACTCACATGCACGATAATCGTATTTTCCACTTTCATGACGTATCTTAAGGAGGCACAAGCCTCCAGGGAACTGTAAGACATACCTGCGCTCCCTTGAAGAGGCAGCCACACCTGTCTACGACCCTCCACGGGCAACCCAAATGACCAGCAGCACCCGTGCGGGTGCATGTGACTACAGCAAAACTAGCACCAAATTTTGACCACTGCATCAAATGAAGAACAGGGAACAGGAAATTTTACTGTTACACTTACCATAAAGCAAAGACTGGTCTTATCCGGATGTTGCACACATATTGTATTAACCTACATCATCAGCCTTGGATGGGTGTAAAAGGATGCTTACTCAAAATTTGTTCTTCAGCAGCTTTGCATTACTACAGCGCAGAAACTTTCGTATCTGTTGCAGCATCTTGTTGCCATTGGTGGGCTATATTATAAATTGTTTGTTACAAAATCCTGTAGAATATTCTTGGCTGTTTTTAGGGATCGGTTCTTTAGCACTGTTTTTACTTGACTTTTGGGGGCACCCCTGATATAAACAAATAGTCAGAGGATACACAAAAGAAATGTAACCCGCTAACATGTTGCATATTTTTGGGAGCTTTTTGGCTTTTAGGAGCAATGCATAGATTGACAGCTTATAATAAAATTTTCCGTTTAACACTACAGATTTAATTAAACATTTTCTTTAATTGCCTGTTTAAAACTGTATTGATGCAGGAGGCAGCATAAGTCTGACAACTACCACAGCAAGCACTTGGCCTGATGCTTATTATCCAGGACGGTAAGAGGACAAGTCCTTGTATGTCACCTCAGCTCTACATGTCTTTCCTCTCTGTGCATGCGTGTTGTGTTGGATTGGCTTCTGTGATATACATCACACAGAGTAACAAATGTGCTCGTCAACCCATCACCCCAGTCCCTCAGTGTCCTGTCTTTTCCCTGTATGTCTCTATCGCTGCATTCATAAAAGGTTGATGGGCTGGGCATGTGAGGTGGGTTGACCTAAGCCCCAGTCTATGCTCCATTATGTCCCTTTTTTCATCAAAGCATACATTTGTAATGGCTGAATATGTCAGTTCTCTGGCACTGAGCTTGTTTTTGTGTTTGAATAGGTTCAAAGATCTGCTCCTTTGTCTGCTTTTGAGTATCCTCATAAACTAGTCATGTGCGTTTTTTCACTTTCCATCTTTGGATGTATTTGTACATTTTTTCATAAATTGATTCTTTTATTAATTAGTTACGTTATCATAAGGCTTAGTTACTTTTAACACATTAACACTGGAGCTCTAGCTCTGGTCTTTTGACTACCATAATCCTTCAACTGTTTATGTAATTAATGTGATTCCGGCAGATCTGTAATGCAACGTTCACACCAGGCTCGGAAAGGTGCATTTGAATGATCACTTCCAATGAAAAGTCTACAGAAACGCATGTCACTGTGCGTTTTGGGCTTTCACGTTAAAAACTCTTGCGTTCACATGTCGCTACGCAAATTTTAAGTCCATTTTCAGGCTCTACGTACAGTAGTAATGTATTGGCAGCATCCTTTTCAAAACACAGAAGTGCCAACTGTTAGAAAACTGATCATGAAGGAGAAATTAATAATTGTGGTTTGTGCCTGGCCAGCCTTCTATGGCAACAAGCCTTTTATATATCCAAATAGAGCTTCAAAAGAAAAAGCCTGGAGCAAGAGTAGCAAGATTTTGCACCGTGTTGACATTTCGCACCAAGTCTCTTACTGCAAGGACATGTGCTAGTAATTGGTGGCGCTATTTCAATGTGAACACCATATGCTAAAAGTGCGTTCAAAAATCCACGTTCCGCGAATTCTTGTATGCGCACCACATGCCTGGCGTGAATGCAGCAATATGGCGAAAAGCCGACTTGCACTGGTATGCAACACTTTATGATCGTAATGCTCGTCAGAATCAGCCAATTCTCACGGATCACATGATCGGTTGAAGAGTTATGGTATTAAAGGGTTAAAGTAGCATAATGATTTGAAGCATCAACAACAGCCATAAGAATAAATGACAGTCTGATTGAAGTGTGCAATCCTTTGGGAAAGCCTTCAAATTATAGTCAACAATAATATTGGATGTTATACTGTATATGTGAATTAAAACTAAACACAAACATTTAGGCTATGCTCTGATTGACATCCTGAGATCTAAATTTGAATCATGACAGCCTCATCCCATCACTGCTGATATATAACTGTTCACTTACATACAAAGCATGACTTTAATTGAGATATTTAAGTTTATTTATTGTGGAGGAGTTTTGTTAAATTGTTGAATGTAATAATGTCATTTCAAATTTTGGGTGTCATGGAGAGGATTGTCTCAACATTTTTAATCCGCACAAAACTTTAACACTCACAATTATTCTATTTACCTCTCTACCATAAATAATAAAAACATTAGGATAATGTGGGTTTTTGCTGTTGAACCTATTGTGTGTGTGTTTTCCTGGAGACTAGCTTTTTGTGTTTTCTGGAGAATTTTACTAACAAAGGTACCATATATGTCGTGTTTTTTATGCTATTTTTCATTTTAGATGGCAGTGTTTCCATGGTCGTATCTCTCACTGTCTTAAAATTGTGAACAAAATTAAAATACAAGAATGGATTGTCAGGATGTTATTAAAAACACCCCCCCCACACACACACACACACACACACACATATACTCTCTAATTATGTTCACTGTTCATAACCCTTGGCGAGACATACTACACAATATAAAACTGTACAAGTCTGTGGACATTTACGTGATTTTTGTGGAATGTTCTGTTGCATTCAAGTGTCAAAACTGCAAGATTTATTTTTATAAAATTCAAATTGGGTGTCTTACATACGCACGCCATTAGCTGGGAGATTTAGCATAACTGTGCGAAGGGATATGTCAGCCTGACAATTGGCTTTTTCCAAAGCTTTATGCACAACATGCACAGCTCTCTGGGAAAACAAATCAGACTTTTTCCTGCCTCACAACAGAAACAGTAATGAATTGATTTTCAGGATGCCTACATGAAGTAATCCTGTTTGTGTAGCTTCGTGTGCTGATTCCTGCTGCAATTTTTAGACCCTTGAGACAAGTAAAATTAAATTTGAAGGAAAAGCCCGAATTAGAGGAAGCTGCTTAATTTTGAGCTAATACAATTTAAAGTGGGGATCTTTACCTGGAGCACACACCTGGAGCTCCACAATAAAAGAAGTGAGCTGATGTGCTCCTTCAGTGTACTTTTTTTTTAGTAATAGACTTTTTTTCTCACAGGTTTAGCTAAACCCAGAGTTGTTGTTTTTTTTCTTTCTCAGGTGTCATTTACATTAAAAGCGTATCTCTTTTTTTTGGCCTGGGTGGCGGGCTTGGTCGCCCGGGGGGTGGTTGTTCCCTGCCTGTTCCCGTGTGGCGTTGGGGGAATTCCGGCTGCCGCTGCTGCAGCGGCGGGGGTCTGGGTGTTTTCACATTCCACCATCCATTTTAGAAGAACATAAACACTCACCTGAGCACAGGTGTTAGCTCACCTTTGCACTAACAGTTTGCATGATTGAATGAATGAAAGATTTCACACTAGTTGTTTTAAAGGCATAAGTATGCGTTCGTGAACACTATCTGTTTTGTGTACATGTTGACATGTGAACATTTATTGCAGCTAGTAGGTGTGTTGATAATATTTGAGTGTGTGTGAACAGGCCCCGCCCTTTTTGTACTACATTTGAACTGTACCGTAACGATAAACAACCAGTAAACCTGTCTGCTCTATGCTGCTTCATGGTCTTACCCCCCCTCTCACTATCACCACCCCCCCCCCCCCCCCCCTGACATCCCTCCCTCTTCTTCCCTTCTTTCCTTTTCCGTCCGGTCCAACACCAAAGATTTTCAATCATGGTTGAAATGAATAAAGTTTGGCCTCAATTACAAAAGGGGTTTGTTCAGTCACACCTTTGGTTTGTCTGAAGATTAATAACCCCTCTTGTTAAAGTAAAATATGTCCAACACAAGAGGCCCTCAGCTCTCATCTGCCTGCCTAGCTGTTGGACAGGACAAGTTAAAAAAAGAGAAAAAAAAAAAAGCGTATCTTCTTTAACATCTGTTGTTTTTTTGCAGCCATAAAGAGCAAAGAGGTTTTATCACGTGTGTGCACCAAGACAAAAAAAAACAACTATTAAGTTGTATTTTCTTCTGTCTTCTTAAACAGCAGGGGAGTTTTAACATTGTTACCCTTTCAAGAGGTGTTGTTGTGATTGAGCTGGGTTAGTGTGGCAGTGCAATTTTTAAAGGTGTAATGTTGCAAAACCAATTAGAGGTACTGTTTTCAAATGTCAACAGTCTTAACACAATTATTGAATACTTTGTGCTCCCGCAGCGTTTGATTTAAAAGCTTTACAGATCTTCATTCTTTCACGACAATGTGATTTAAAAAATATCTTCTTTAAGCTTCAAATTAGTACTTTTCCTAAATTTACATCTATTTTGACAACAATATTTGGTGAAATTCATCACAATGTTGGTTCTGGTCCGCTTTAGTCTTTGGTTTTCTTCTTAAAACAGGGTGACAAAGCAAACCAAAGCAGACAAAGGTTTGAAAAAAGTTAAGTAATAGCAACCTTTGGCCCCTAAAAGTGACCTGGGTTAGTCTGGCCCTAGGAGTCAATGAACAGAAGAACTAATCAAAACATTGACAAAAAAAGATAACCTGGCTTCCCTTTTTTCGCTCACCCATCTGTACATAGTGTTCCTGATGTTTACTCTGACAAATTACAATTTTTATGCATTGTCACAAAATTGCATTGCTAATTCAGATATACACAAATATGGATGTTTAACTTGCTGCCATGATCAAAATGTTTTTTGAAAAAAAAAATGGGAGGATTGTACCCATTGGTGTGGTTTCTCTGTTTGCCTTCAGTTTATTTTATTTATTTTTTTGGTCTTTTGTTCTCTTTTCATGTTTTGTGTTTTTTCTGCAGTCATAGTCTCACCTAGTGTCATTCGATAATAACTCAAAGCTTTTCTCTTTTAGATAAATAGAACCAAGTTTATTTAAAGTAATAGTTTTCAGCCCACATGTGTGTCCAGGTTGGCAAACAGTTTCCTGCCTGAGCCCTGTTTGCATTGGGGGGGGATCTCCATGCCGTCTGTCCTAAGTAGGATTGTCAGAGCCACACCTCTTCAAGTCTTCTATCCCAGAGGAGATTACCTAGGTTGCTCCTTTTCACATCATCTCGATCAGTGGTACTGCTCCCCTTTCGCACGCCTAAGGCAATTGTAAAAATGCGCCTTGTATTTGTGTGGTTTATAGACAATTGTACTATTCTTATTTTATTTTCCATTCTATCCTTCACCACTCCTGGTTTTATGGTTTTTGGGACAACTCAAATTTGCTCTCTAAGAGGGGGATGGGTGTTCTGTAAGACAATAATAAAAATGATTGTTCAAACATATTCTTGTTTCTATTTTTTCCCTTCCTCAGACTGTTGTCTAACAGCAATTCATCACATTGGGTCACAGAAAGCCAAACGAGATATGTCAAATTCCATTTCCAAAGGTAAACACTGTCATACCTAAGATTGTGTTATCCACCTAAAATTACCCTCCATCTTCAAAAAGCTGGCTTGTCATGTTTTCTATCTACAGCATCATCTCAGATTCCCAAAAAAATGTCTGTCCTTTTGGGGCTAAAGTCATTTTGTCTGATAGTTTTCATTCCAAAAACTAATGATCAAACAGTCTCCTAATCAAAAACCTTAATCTGCCCTTTATTCCTAACCAATCCCATTAACTTGAGCTTCCAACCAATTTGTTTAGAGTCAAGGGGCCACACTTTCACTTCCTCAAGTCTAATTTAAAACCAGAGTAGGAAGAGCCAGCGTGTATCAATGAGTGGCTTGTTAAATAAAAATCAAGTCATCCCCCGTTCGCAAAAGAATGTAAACCATCCCATCAAACAAAGTCATAGTCCGTTAAGAACTTAACATAAAAATAAAGTGTATTTATGCCCAAACTATTCTTTTTAACCTTAAGGGTAGATTTGATATCCAAGATAATTGGAACAGATGCATATTTTTTTATCTGGTGTCTTTTTGTATGTTAAATTAAATATGTGCTGAAATGGCACTTGGGCATTTGATTGGCAGATGATTACTAAGTTGTGAGCTTTAATAACTGTTTGTGCTTGAATAAATTAATAATTAATGATAATAATAATAATGAATAAAAAACAAGGAGAGATGAAAATTGGCTTCAGATAAGCCCAACATAAACTAATTGGTAGTGTAACGACAAATATTTACTCATTTCTCATATTTACAATCTGCTTAGAATACATTTATTACTCCATCCATCCTTTTTCTAATCCCTTTTGGGGTCGCTGGACTTTATCCCAGCTGCTGTGGGGCGAAGGCAGATTACACCCTAGACAGGTCTGCCACAGGACCACACAACTACACACACTCACATTTACACCTGCCAGAACTCTTAATATTTATTTCAATCTTTTTTTTCCCTGTTTTCAGCTTTTGCCATTCATCAACACTGCAACGCTTTTATTACCACAAGATATGAAGGGAGACAAGAATAGCTGTTCAGAGCGCCGTTGGAGAAAGTCTGGAATGTAACAATCTACACACTGATATAAACTACACACATCAAAAAAGGAAAATAATAAAAAGATTAGTTGTCCTGAAAATATCTGTCTAAAAACTGATGTCAAGCAGCTCTCCCCATGCTGTTCTGATTATTCTACCTTCCACTTGGCTTCCTTTCTGTGTGGCTGCTTGTGTTCGTGAGTTTCCTTCTTGTGATTTTTTTTATTTTTTATTTCATACGTCTATAAATATACAATGCCATTCTTTGCATTATAGAGAATTTGTGGATTTAGCAGAGAATTTAATTTCTTTTGAGGGCAGTTATGCCATCTCACTGTTCCACCTTAACATGGCATTGAAACAGACTGAGTCACCATTTGTAGAGCGGCTTTGTTGTTCTCAACCTCCACTTCAATGTGTTCCTTAATATAAAAAGTAGAAAGTGACTCATCTCCTCATAATCTTCTAAAGCTTTCCAAATTACATTACAAACAAGGTCAGAGCACTTTCGGAAATAATAAGATTTCGATAATCATTTTTAATCCCCCCCACCCCACCCCCTGCACCACCAGACAAATTGCGTTGTTGATTTATTTCCCATCAGTGCTATTTGGAGTAAACAGTTTGGTTTCCTCTCCGACTGCAGGGATTAATCACCCGTCCCCTCCCTCTGCCATAAGTCCTTGTTGCAGAGCTGATCTGGGATCTGTGACAAGGATGCACCAAACATTAGACATTGAAAATAAACTCAGAAACATATCCCACAATGCACTTTGCTCCAATTCATTTAAGTGTGACTTCAGGATTGGTCCCTTTGGGATCAATTAGTTTTCACTAAAGGTTCTGGGTTGGTGGGAGCAGCACGATGTCAAACAATGGTTTCACCTCTTATCAGCTAAATGTCTGCAACCCTTGGTTCCTGAGAGGGTAAACTGCTAGTGCGAACAAACGGAGGTGTAGATACACAAAAAAAACCTGCAGAGTTTTCAAACTCTGACTAATAACTCCTATGCTGCCTCATTTGAAAAGGGTTTTGTAAATATTCTTGGTTTTTTTTTCTGTTTTTTTTCCTCCAGGGCTGTTTGTCGAAAATGTTTTTAAAATGCTAATTTTCTTTCCAAAGTGTGACAATAAATACATCCAAACTGACTCCAAAGTTGTGTTCATCCCACACTCCACATCCACACACCAGAGGCAATAATTGTATTGGGATGTTGTCTAATAAAGATTATCGCTGCTGCAGAAATTGCCTTTAGCGCTGTGTTACTAACGTCAGCTTTGACGGTTCATGTGAAAGTTTTAAAATACGAGATCTTTTTTTTTTCTTTCAAGACAACGTGACAGAAATTCTTCTTTTATGCCAAAGAGAAAAGACCTGTTGTTATGGTTACGGGTTATAAATAGAGCAGGTGTGTAGGTGACGAGGGAACTGAGAGGATGAAAGGCGCAGATGACATCTGCCCCACAATCCAGTGCTGCAGATTTGCAAACCTAAAGTCAGAAATGAACACAACAAGGCAGCCTTGAGCAGACGAAAATAAAACCAATTGAATCCTTTCTGTGAATTCAGTGTCATTGTGTCTGTCTTCTGTGTCAAAACCCAATTGGAAATGGAAAAAAATATATATGGAAAAAGTAATGATGGATTTCTTATTACTAATTTTTTTAAGCTTACCCTTAAATTATAGCAAGTAGTCAGATAGGTTAGGAATAATTTTGGTCTGCTGGGACCTGAATTTCATGACTCTGTGAATTTTTGGGGCATTTGTCTCATACTCATTGTTCTTTGCCCCATTGCCCAACACCAAGGACTTTGGGATTCCCATAATTAGCTCAGTGATTTAATGAAGAGGCGCTCACTTGATGGCAGCAGCACTCGAGACATTGCCAGTGGCTCCGACTTCAAAGCTAGAGATATGGCTTGCCAGAAAAGGCTCGAGAAAAGCTGCAACAAGATAACAAGTCATGGCTTTCTTTTGATTTGTGACACGCCAGGGCACTCACTACAGTGTGTTCGTTTGCAGCCAGCAAGGGCATGTTAACTGTTTGATCAGTGTGGCATTGCACTTCTGGGCAATGAGTGTCCTCAGCAATACAGTCTTGTAATGATGCGAGTGGGAGGCCAGATAAGTTAGGCTGCGTAAAATTTGCTATCCTTTTTTATCCTGAGCCCATAAGTACGAGGATCACTTCCCATCATCTACTTTACAGTACGCTGCCTTCCAGAAACAAACTCTGTGTGAGTTTTGTGATCAAACCAAAAGGGAGGCGGATGTGCTTCAAAGTAATTTCCAACTGTCTCTGACAGCTTTGAACTACCAAAAAACTGTAGGTCCCAAGATAACATATATTGCATTTGAAATGTATAAATAAATATTAATGATGGCTGCTCTCTGTTTGTAGCTGTATGGTGCACAAACACACAGGTTAGTAAAGATTAGGATGGCTAGGTAAGTATTCAGAGTCGGCTACCTATGAAAATGAAAATGCTGACAAGTTTGCACCTTTGCCATAATGTAATAATAAATTAACTGCATTGGCTAGAATGAATTCCTAATTCAAAAAGCTTTGTGTTCATCCTATATGCTCACAAATAGAAATAGGTGGGTTCTTCTTTGTAGATCTCTTAAACTACAAAATACTAATTTTAAAGTTGCTTTTTGCACTTGTATATATGAATTATGATGTATTTTAAAAAACAAATGTCTAGCTTTTTTCTCAGATTTTAAAAATATAATTATTGAGTTTGATAAAATATCAACATTTCTTTTATTCCTTTTGTTTTAGATTGAAAATCTTTTTTTGTTTCCTAATATTCTGCTTCTGTGGATCTCTCAGCATTGCTCGTGTCAGACAGAAAAGTTAATGAGTATTCTGAACTTTGAAGGTAAAAAGGACTAAAATGCGATAACAGAATGCGATTTATGTGTCAGAGGTGTCCAGTTAAGTCAATATACAGACCTGCAAAGGTCTTGCAGCGTGTTTTAAGTTTCAGGTGCAACAGTCAAGTGGCAGCGCCTTTTGGGTGGCGCAAAAAAATTCTGAATATTTTGCAGACTAAAGTTTTCAGAGTTCAAAGATCTGAACTGTGGCGAAGAATTTTCATTGCGTCAACCACACAGGAATTTAGCTTTGGCCCATGAGGCACTGATAATAATAAAAGATAACAATAAAAAGATCCTCTAGAGTTGTTCTTGTTTTTTCATTCTGTGACTAATGTGGAACAGCAAGTCGTCAAACCGAGTCACAGACAAACGGAAGTACAGTTCAAAGCGGCCGTCATTCAGATGCAGCTCCTGCAGCAGATTATGAACCTAACCGTACTGGGAGAGTCTCTGGAATGGTCTTGTTGAATATGAGTCAGCATTTTATCTGTAGAAAAGACTTGATTATATGATTTCCTAACCAGCTGTTAACATATGCACCTATAAATAACCCCTTATACTCCAGGATGTTGCTTGTTTCAGACAATGTAAAGGTAGTGCGGCAGTCTGTTTCTACCTTAGCTGTTACCATTTCCAGCTGCACCAGTCAACATCAAAATACATGACAACAACCAGCAAGACAGCCAAGCATCGCAAAGTTTTGTTAGCAGTCGGAGCATGTTGCATGTCCCAAAGGGGCAATTTCTGAACCGGAAAAGGATCTGACATCTTCTCTCCAGAGATTCGTCTCAGCAACCAGTGTATATCCCCCACATATTCCAAAATGCCACTGCACTAAGCCCTAAATGTAAGTTTTTCAGCAAAATCGTCAGGAGGCCACGCCACAGTTGCTTTATTACATCCTGTGCAGTGGCCGCTGAGCTTTTAAGAAAGTGTTCAACTAAAACAGCGCCTGAATGATTTTCTAATATCGACCAGTGGCCACCTGGGCACATCTGGAGGTCGCGTGGTGGCAGTCCAGTGGCGGGCATGTGGCGGCCAAGGTCTCCAAGGTCCTCCGGTTTCAGACTGCCACCCCCTTGCCCCTGTGCTGCCGTCCCACTGTCCGATGGTTAGAAATCATACGCTAGTAACCTATGACTTGAAATGGGCCGGAGGTCCGTTGATGACCGGACGTAAATCTGGCGATCCCGGCCACCGCAGGTCCAAATGGGGTGACGGCATTGATGCTGCACATAAGTCTTCATGGCGTTAATAGCACCACAGCGACTTACAGACCTGTGTATTGACAAATTGGGGTTGATGCTTATATATTTTTAACTCTTGTGTTTTTTATCATTTTGTGCTTGTATTTGAAATAAATAAATAAATTGACTATATTATAATGTGTGCTCAAAATCTGAGTTGCAAATGACTAGTGGTACAGGATTGCCTGCTTTTTATATAGTCCTTGGCTACCGGGCAGCTAGTGCACTTGATATGGACAGATGATGGACGGAGGAATTTACACATCGTCCAAACAGAGCTGCTGCCAGCCAGTGATCCAGCTGCAACCGCCCAGCTCTTGCCCGATTTTGTAATGACGTCATCCCTGCTTGAATGACTGCCAGTGTCTGCATGAATGACCAAACCAACAATTAAAAAATAAATAAATAAATAAAAATAAAAACAATCGTCGGGCAGTAAATAATCTTGAAAAGATTCAGCCGATGCCACCCCGTTGCGCGGTGGCAGATGTACATTTATGTGGCCTTAGGATAAAATAGACCTAATATGCTTGTCCGTATATAACTCTGAAATACGTACTGTATTAATCGTCTAAAACTTTAAAAATATAAACATTAGTGGTTTTACTTTTAGCCAATCAAACTGTACAACCTTACAAACAAAATAAACAGAAGTTGAAAACAGAAGCAGCAAAAATGCTTCACATTAACTATAAATGCAGATAATAGGTCATATCCGTTGTCCATTTAACAGTACAAAATATTTTCTATCAAAAAATACCTCAAATCTGTCACCAAATTAGAATGACTGAAGTGTATTTTCTGCATAAATTATTTGGGTAAATTGCATTAATATGCTAATCTCGCTCTATATCTGTCAGAACAGGCAATTATATAGTGGTAATGGAATGTTACTGCAAACTGCATTACCAGTTGTCACAGCACACAGTTGAGAACAAAAGGCATCTCTGTGTGAATATATCCACCATTACCTTCTACCTCTAATCCCCCCTCCGCACATAAATGAGATTTATCATGTTTTTTTTTTTTTATCAACTCAGTTGCTCAACAAGATTAGACGTAAAATCAACTGAATACAAAAGCCCGGGCGCACTTCTCCTTCATCATCATTAATTTAGCAATCTGCACTGATGCATAAAATGATCTCAGACATTATCATTTAATTGCAAAGATTTGAACAGCGATCTAAAAGCCCCATGCAAGACACTTTACGGAAAAATTCATGTACTGACCCTTTATAAATTGTCATACATCGCAATAAAAGCGTGCAAAAACTGGTCAGCAATTATAGGAAATGTTTGACTTCTGTACTAGATCATACAAAGTTTTCTATTGATTATTGAGAAGGGTATGAATAACTGTTGACTTAACAGTTGTTTTTTCTAAGGTAAATAAGTTATAATTAATATGTTAATATTTTTACACAGTGCTGTCTCTTCTACTTAGTCTTATGTGCATTTTGCCTATTCCAGTTGCTGGTTAAAAAAAAATAACTCTAGGTCAAAATCTGCCACTAGTTTAAATAATTTAAGGTTTGACAAAAATTGACAAAGACCTCCCAAAAATTTGTAATGAGATTTCATATGTAGTTTAAAAAAAAAACTTTTAAACTAATTTTGTTTGGTTGTAGATATTAGTTTTAAAGTCCCATTCTGATCATCTTTTGATCCATTTAAAAAGCATTTCCAGTCGTCTTTTACATCCAATATTGACATTTTTGACAATCAAAAATGATAGCTGATAATATTCAGCTTTCAAAGATATGGCTTGACTATTCTGAAATGCAAATGAACACGCGAACAAGCATCCAAACAAAGCTGTGAAACTGTATAATGTGATCGTCCCTGACAGATGGCGTGACGCAGGTAAGATCTGGAACGGCACCTCTGTGAAAGACGCTGCAGCTGTCTGATCACCAGTGAATCTCAGAAACTGTTCTGCAAAAGGATGATCAGAATTTGGATTTACACTTTCTGTTAACTCTGCGAATAGTTCAAGCAACATTTTCTTGAAACAAACCTCAATGGCTGATTTGCTTTACTAACTACAAGTTTTTCTATTATATTTAAGGTGGAAAATGTCTGTTTTTGTTTGAATTACATTCACAGCACAGGTACTTTTTTAATAGATAAGTTAATTAGAAGGATTTTTTTAATAAAAGCTTTTTTCCATCAATTTTTTATCTAAAAAAAGAAGAAGAAAAATTAAGAACTTGAATAAAAATACATTTTAATTTTTTTTAAAAACATTCTACCTCAAATCCCATTATGTTGTGTTCTGATTGACAGTTAGCCGGGGTAAAGCTTCCAGATGCCTCTGTTCCCTCGTTCCTCCACTGTCAAACCTAGAGGACATTTGAGAGAGAGAAAAATGGCAGAACTGAGCAGGAGTTGCATAATAACTGAAATTATTTACCAGCTAAACATAAAAAAAGCTTTGAAGCAATCCAGTTTGGACAAATCCTGATTCAGTACATGTGCTGTCCCTAATCGTCTTCAATCGTAAACAGCTGTGCTGGGTTATGCATGTGACTGTTGCTTAAAATGCAGAGAGACAGGCCTCTGATCCTGATTTGGCTCTGCGTCCCATAACCTGATCCTCTTTCCTCGCCATCTGTTACAGTTATGTACATAACTTTTAAATATTTATTTATAAAGCTAAATGGCATCAGAAACTTTAATACCTTTTGAGCCTTAATCACAGAATGCATCTTTTGAGCCAAAACAAAATTGGATCTAAACAGTTGTGTACCCATGTATGAATACAAAGAAAAACAAATCTGCTTTAATTAATGCATTTATGCTTAATTTGGGATCAGCACATGAACAATAACACAAACCTTCCTTTAATTTTATTTTAGACTCTGTCAAAAACAATCACAATAGATCAATTTTGATCTATTGTAAAAGAGTACCCAGGGGTCTTTAAGTAATGATTATGACAGTTTTAGCCATAATCATAAAATGTGTTGTTTTCTATGACATAGTTGCTGCAGAGTGGCAGTAGTTCATTAGAAATTCATTACTGGTGCAACAAAAATGGCTACAAGTGGCTGCATCAGAATGGAGCGACGCAGCTACAGGCTTTTCTCAACAACCACATTTCTTGTCTGCTCCTGGTTCAAAATGACCTGAGCAAAGAAATAGTTTTCCTTATCTACATCCTCCATCATGAGTAAAATGCTACAAGAACATGTTAAAAACCCCAAACATGATTTTCATTGGAGTGGGTCTTTAAAGTCCTTATTGTTCAGATATATAAGGAATGAGTTGTAATTTACATTGTTGCAACTCATTTGTACAATTAATAAACCCTTAGAACCCAAAGTGGCTTTTATGGGTGAAGGAAGTTTTTTTTTAAATATATTTTAACATAAAAAATTCAATTTATTTAAAATATCTTGTTAAATATTAAGGCAGTTTTTTATTATTGGGGGGGGGGGGTCCATAGATACATGCGAGAAATAAAAGGTTATACCCTTTTCAAAGAGCTGACCAGTAACATTGTAGTTTAAGAGACTTTACTAAGACTTCAAGAGCCATAACTGTGATGGGAGTTGGAGTTCTATGTGTGACAACTACAACTTACTAACACTACTATAGGTTAATAAAAAAAATTGTTGTGCAAGATTTGTTAATCATCAGGAGGTTTGTGTCTGGAAATTTTTCAGAGCAACATCAAACAGAGAGTAAATAACTTTAATAAAAAAGAAAATATCTGAATCTGGGACATTATTTGAAAACCTTTAGAAAGCAAAAAGGGTCATCATGCTGCATGTGAGTCTGAATCTTATAAAGTTCAATTTAGTCAGATTGTGGAAAGACTGAGTTTTTTTTCCTCTTCACAGAATCACACAGGCCAGCAGAAAGGAAAGACTGAGATGGGTGTCTGGCACATTTTCATGGATCCAGGTGATACACTTCTCTTCTGCTACTTTTCTTTGTTATGGTTGTTCTCCATTGTGTTTTCAGGCCTGGAGGAGATGCAGTGCTGCGTTCACTTTTTACTTTCTAACAGAGGCAAGATATTAGGTTTAAACAGTGAAGATGACGCTTGCAAGGTATAGTTAGTTGTTAGTTTAAATAACTGCTGAACTTTTTTTTTATGCCTTCTTTCTTCAGTGGGTTATAACTAATATTTCTTCTACTTTTTTCTCTTTTGATGCAAATAGACCATAACAATCATTATATAGATACCCATTTACAGGTAATCCATTTTATATATTGTGACTTGACCCACTGAGTTTTTTTTCATCTATGATTAAAAGCAATTTACAACAAACCAAGCAAGTTTCCCACTGGTCTTGGACAGATTTTAAGGAGCAAAACTTTGGTCAAAGTGATCATTCTAAGCTGCAAAAATACAAACATGACACTTGTTTTTTCTAGGCACTTTGACATTTTTCCTCCAAAGATTTCAGCTCGTTTCAAAAATTGCAAAACCTTCACAGTTGCTTCTTAAACTTTCGTTTTCATGGAAACTAATTACAAAAGTTCTGAACTTGCAGGAAAGCGAGGATGAGACATTGTAACCTGCATATAGGTCAATCAAGAAGCCCAACAAATACTACAAAAAATGTTTTGAAGATGGTTTATGCTTTATGTTTTGAGCTTGATTCAAGGTGTTGATGAAAATCAGATGTCAGTGTTTTTTCACTGTAAGCACTATAAACATTTTGGCTTTTGTGCCAAAATTCAGTTTGCCTTCTTGCAAAAATGCAAGACTTAAGAAGATGTACTGCATGACTAACTGCTCAAAATTAATGTAGAAGTCAAAAATAGAGAATCGAGGGATTTCAATTGATTTTTTCTTGACACAGATCCTATCAAAGAAATATAACTTTGTGAGTTTTAATCCCACTCATCTTTTGATCAATTATAAAAGCCTTCTCTGTCTGTTAATACGATCATGCTATTTTTAGCCAAATTAAAAAAAAAACGGTCCTTTTTTTAAGACCCAGTTTCTGCAGAGTGGCGGGAGATTATTAGAAATTCACTTCTTCACTGACCAAAAATATAAACGCAACACTTTCGTTATTGCTCCCATTTTTTATGGTATGAACTAAAAGATATGAAACATTTTCCACATACACAAAATAACCAGTTGTCTGAAATATTGTTCACAAATCTGTCTAAATCTGTGATAGTGAGCACTTTCCTTTGCCAAGACAATCCATCCCACCTCGCAGGTGTGCCATATCAAGATGCTGATTAGACAGCATGATTATTGCACAGGTGTGCCTTAGACTGGCCACAAGAAAAGGCCACTCTGAAATCTTCAGTTTTGTTTTATTGAGGGGGTCAGGAGACTCAAACAACCAGTCAGTATCTGGTGTGACCACCATTTGCCTCGTGAAGTGTGACACATCTCCTTCGCATAGAGTTGATCAGGTTGTCTATTGTGGCCTGTGGAATGTTGGTCCACTCTTCTTCAATGGCTGTGCGAAGTTGCTGGATATTGGCAGGAACTGGAGCACGCTGTCGTATACGCCGGTCCAGAGCATCCCAAAGATGCTCAATGGGTGACATGTCCGGTGAGTATGCTGGCCATGCAAGAACTGGGATGTTTACGGAAACGCCTTTGGAGACGGCTTATGGTGGAGAAATGCACATTCAATTCCCTAGCAACAGCTCTGGTGGACATTCCTGCTATCAGCATGCCAATTGCACGCTCCCTCAAAACTTGCGACATCTGTGGCATTGTGCTGTGTGATACAACTGAAGATTTCAGAGTGGCCTTTTCTTGTGGCCAGTCTAAGGCACACCTGTGCAATAATCATGCTGTCTCATCAGCATCTTGATATGGCACAACTGTGAGGTGGGATGGATTGTCTTGGCAAAGGAGAAGTGCTCACTATCTTTTTACACACTACTGCCCTCGTTTATTTAATTTATTTATTTATTTTTGTTGCAGATGTAGTTCTGGTTGCTCTTTTTCTCTTATAAAGGTCTGCAGGATTGATTTGTGACGCTCCTGCAACCCATCTTTTCTCAACCCCACTGCTTTTGAGATGCAACTTCCCATTTAAAACCTGGCAGTCCATCAGCGTCGACTGCTTCAAGCCCGACAGCTCTCCCCTTTTCCAGGACCAGAATGACAGACTTCCCCTGCCTTCAGCACAAATTCTCTCCTGTTGTGATCAGTACAACTATTTTAACTGTGGAAGCTTGGTAGCGGCTTTTTTCTGTGATCATAACATTATAATTTTTTTTTCCATACACCTGTCTGTCATATGCAATCAGCCCTCCTGAAATCTTCCCTGTAGTTACAGTAAAGCACTTGTGAGTTGCGTCACTTACGCCATCAAGGTACACACAGAGGTGAGGTTTTTGTGGGTAATGTTCTCTCAGATATTGCACCACTACAGCTCAAATGGGCTTCAAAAGGTAACATTTCCATTTAAGTTTTGTCGAAAATCAAACAACTTTGGACATCCTAAAAAATAAAAGGAAAATGTGTAGTTTTTTTGCTTTTAGAGAATTAGACAATTACATTACAGGTAATTACTTTAGCACTGCTTGTCTCACAGCAGAGGCAGTCATGCACACAATGAGAAGTCCAATTTGGCTCCAAGGCTTTGGTACTGGCCACCGACTGTGAGTGAAGCCACTGCAATTAATTTACCGGAAGAAGAATAAAGCTGCAGAGTCTGCTTTTTAATCAAATTGCATTTAAAATAGCAATGAGCATAATTTTCTATTGCTGCTGAACCAAATTCAGTCATAATTGTTCAGTCATTAAATATCGGACCAACTTTTGAACACTAAGCAATTAAGCAAACTCATGGTTTGCTGTTTTCTTCAGCTCGCTGCTTAGAGTTTATCTGTTTTTATCTCTGAAAACTCTAAACAATTATATAAGTTATTCTTTCAAACGTCTTACACCATATTTTGTCTTTTTAAATTCCTAATACAAATTTGTCCTATCAGAAATACTCAGGTAATTGGTGGGAAAGAAATAAAACTTAATACAAGAACTTTAAGCTGATATACTGTAGTAGGGATGTTGTTCACCTTTTAGCATATCCCTTCAGGGGTCACATCAACAAACCAGCTGTCACTGATTCACACCAGTGGTTTGGCAGAGATTTTTATGGCTTATGCTCTTCCTGACACAATTTTATCTGAGGACCGGAACAGGGGGAACCAGACTTAGGCCCTCTTGTAGCTACGTAGTCAGTATGTTGAAGGGCTCTGCCCAAAGACCCACACTGGATAGAGCTCATTGTTTCAAATGTCCTGGGAATTAAACCCTGGTTTTCTGCGTGTCAGTCCCACACTAAATCAACAGATAAAGTTGGAAAATTATGAAAAAGCTTTACAGGAATAAGGGATCTGTGTTGTGAGCACAACATACTGTATGATAAGCTTTTTTTCACAGCATTGCAAACAATACCTGAATACATTAAAATGAGACTCTTTTAACCATAAAGAACAAAGCAGTCTAAAAGACACCCCCCCAAAAAAAGACCCAAAACTATAGGTTTTTATATTTGAAGCTCTTATGATAAAAGGTGTTTACTTATGTAGGATTTTATGACCTTCTTAGGCCCAAGGCGCTTTTCAGTCAAAGTCCCATTCACCTACACATTCACATACTGATCCCGGCTCTGGTGCCTAACACTGGCGCCAACCTTTGCCTTGCCCAAGGACACTTCGACACATGGGCGGGCATGGAGGTTGACCGCTCTACAGCCCACCGCTCTACGACCACCCCCTATGTCAAATGCATTGTGTTTTGTAGCTTAAGATAAAATGTTTTCCAGTAAGGCAAAAAAAAAAACTAGTTTCTCTTTAAAAAACATTTTCATTTATAGTTTCAGATGCTAAATAAATAATGAACATATACCGTAGATTCTATCCATTCAGGTAAAGGAATTAGACCTTATTGTGTCAATACAAAGTTAGTTTAATCTTTTAGATATCAATTTGTGGTCCATGTATTGACATGCGTTTTGAATCATAGAAGTGGGAAGGATACACAAACCCGATTAACCCTTGTGCTATCCTAGGCACTTTAACATTGGGAGTTGGGTCATCTAGACCCACTAGACAGTGTTCTGAACCTTTTTTCTTTAATGATTTGTGATCTTCACTGGTGTCCATGGATTACATGAAATCTTTCCACCTTTATCCACCTTTGTCATGGTAGGAATAACACGTCAATGTAAGGGTGGGGTCATCTAAGATAGCACAAGGGTTAAACAGCAATGTGTGGATGACTACTGTGTTCAAACTGAACTCAGGTTCCAACCAAAAAATTGTGATAATCTTACTGTTTGTCCTTTTCACCACTGGCATGTACCTTTTTCAAAGATATGGATGTTGAAATGTGTGTTTTGTGAATTTCTTTTTAAAAAAAACGCATAATAATGTTTTTATTTTCTTTGCTTTTTACCCAGCTCTAAAAGTCTGTGTGCTTACTCTTGTGCAGTGAAGTCACACTAACAACCTTTTCTTGACACTTTGAGATTGATATCCACCTTGTGATCTCTGAGATAAATTTATTTTGGGTTTGTCTGAAAGTTAGATTTGATTCATCCCACAAGGGAAAAAAATCCAGAATATTCCTAATAAAGTGGGGGTTAAGACTGCTTTCACTAGTTCTATCTTTGCAAAAAGAAGAATACAAAAATAGCTTGTCCTTTGCCTAATATAAGGTTATTCATGTCTCTGTGAAGGTTGTCAGTGCCTTCTACAGCTGTGTTTATCTTGCTCAGCTCTCTGGAGATCAGCCTACAGTCACTTTCCTGACTACACTACGACTCTCAGAGGCATATTAACAAGATGGAAACGAGTAGACCTGAAACTTCTGGACCATTCATCTCTTGGTTTGTCATCTCAGCAGATGCAGCTTTAGCAGATGCATTATCCTCGGGCCTCCAGCATCGTACCCCTGGGTACACAGATGAAGCTACAGTCAAAGTCAGAACAGACACTTTTCTATTATTTTTTTTGCAAAGATTAAAGTTTTTACCAAATTTTGGCCTTTTTTAAGAGCTGCTGCGCACTTTGACAACCCGTAAATGCTGCAATAACTCCCGTTTAGCCTGTTTCCATGCAGTCCTGCCGCTGACCCACAAGACCAATTGAATGTACTTTATAATTTAAACTACACAATAGTAATAGGATTTTCTGTTTTGGTCCATTAAGATGAAAACACAATGACCTTGGGAGAGTGTTCACATGGCCACACTAGATCAATTCTATCTGACAAAACAAGATTGATTCAACCTGTCAAACAAGTTCCCACAAATATTGTTTTCCTTCATGGCGGCAGCTTCCATCAATGTGAAAGAAGAAGCTTTCAGGTCTATTATATTATTATATTATTATTATATTATATTATTAGTATATTATGCACACTCACTGTGATTTTAAGTGTATCAGTCAAATGGAAAATGGCTTGATATTTTTTCTTTTGTTAAAAATGTAGCAGCACATCATTTCAATCACATTTTCTGCATACTTAAATGATGTGCTGCAACATAAATAGGATTTAAACCATGACACAGACGGATTATTCTCTTAAATTCTAATTTGTATTTATCACTGTATAAAATATAGGAGGTTTTATGTAAGTTCAAACAAATACATTTCAACACCAAAAAATCTCAGTTATTTTTCTGTATCAATAAGCCCTACATGACACCTTTGCTGTCTGTATTCCAGATGCTATCCATCTCTGTCTACGTTTCCCAGGAAGTCACAGTCACTCATCAACGCTTCTTATAGGAGGTAAATTGTTCGGCTTTGTTTACAAGCATTGCATTATTCACCTGCCATGACATGGGTGGGAAGTACACAGTGAGCAGAGTGTTAATTTAAGGGCACACAGAGGAAGAGTGCTACTGAGTAGCAAAGGTTAGGGCTGCAGCAAAAAATAAAATAATCATAGCCGCATAATAATTTGTAGTAATATGCTTGGGATTATGCACGCATGCCGAGTCTGCTGCTTTTGTAAAACACAAGGATATGGCACCTTAAAACAACGAACAGGCAATAAATACTGGTTCTGGATCTCCTTATGTAGGTGGAGGCATGATGAGTTGAGTGGTCAAAGCTGGGTCGAGTCAGGAGCAGAGCAGAGAAGGAAGGGGGAGGAGAGCTGCCAGAGGCACCATGACAATTATAGTCCAGTTCAGGTATTGAGATGATGCTCTGCCCCTTCAGATCCCACCTGTTTTCTGTTACTAATCACCACAGCTGCTTACCATTATTTCATTAAACCTCAGTGTGTCTAAGTCTAAGTAAGAAGGATATTTTACCTGAAATGTGGGAGAGTTGATTAAGTAATCACCAAACTTTTGTAGTGGGTGTGGCCAGAAGCTTAAAGACATTTGTCTATCAGAAAAACTACCACACCTTCTGATTGAAAAGGTGAACAAATGTTATCATCTAATAAGGGATATCCCATAATTCTAGTTTCTCATTTTTTTATATTTTGTTTGGATTTCTGGAAATTCTGTCCTCCAAAACGTTTTCTTTTTAATAAGTTTCGTTTATTTGTAATTGTATTTTGCCTTCTGAAATGTTTGTAAATTATTGTGATTTTTAATAAAGATTTTGAGTGATCTTTAATATGCTTTTGCGCCAAGTTATTTTTTATTTGATTTGAACTTCGGTGCTACCGTAACACTGCTCCCACAACATTATTATATAAAAAGTATTTTATAATTTATTTTTTTTAAAAGCATGATGTATATTGATCCTGTTTAGACAGCTGATTCTTGTGGCTTTAATGCAACACAATGAATTGAAAACAACAGCAGGAAAATACATGGGGAAACAGAAAATCCAAATATGCATGATGCATTAGGAGCAGCTCATGTTCTTTAGAGACATATGGAGGAAAGTAGATACAAATGGTTTGGATTGGTTCAAAGAAGAGACAGTAAGGATGTTAGTAAATGGAGGATGAAGTTGAATATACCAGGAGGGATGTCTAGACGTGGACCAAAGAGGAAGGTCATGGATGTAGGCGGTTGGTGTGAGCGAGGAGGGTGGAGAGGATAGGAATAGATGAAGGCTGTGGCCCTTTTCAGCAACTCTTAAAAAGGCAGCAGCTGAAAGACAAAGAAAAATCGTATAAAATGTGAGACTGTACTTCTATTAAAAACATTTCTAAAGAAGTTAAAGAAAAACAATCTGCAATGTGTTTCTATTGTACATTTTGGAATTTCAAGAAGGATTAGAACAATATTCTGCATTTCTCCATAATGTGTGTATTTGTAGAAAACATATATGTACATTTTTAGGAGAAAAATATAAGAAAATATATGTCTATTATATGTCTATATGTTTCAGCTGTTAATGACCTATTTCAGAATTGACAAAGCCTCTTGGATAAGAGGTGAAACGTTTTCAACTTTAAAAACCAAGTCCAGATGACAACCTTTAAACCTACTACTATAAGAAAATATAGATTCAGCATTACCTAAGGAATTTTTTTTTTTAAGCAGCACATTCAGGTTCTCTTCTAACTATTTTACATCATGGGAAAAAAGTACTCACACATTCTTAAAGAAGTTGCTTAAAATTAGCTTTAAAGCTTCATCCGTCTGGATTGACAAATATCATCTGTTTCACTTCTGCTGTAGTAATTAGCCTGTAACACATGATGTTTCTAAGGAACTTCTAATCAGTTCCTTTAAGCAAACCCCCTGCTGAGAAAGCCTTAGCAACAGTTTAAACTCATGCTAGTTAACTCGGTTTATTTGTGTAGTTCCAAAACGATAATTAGTTGCTTTTCATGCAGGTAGAGTTCTATGTGTAAAAGTAAGAGAGCTCTTGTTCTTTCCGTGCTGTGCGCATTTTTACTGAAGCAGGTGCATAATCAAGTTAATCAGACTTGATATACACTTTCCCATGTCTTATGTTTGCAGTTTTTCTATATCTTAGTATTTTTTTTATTTTGTCTAAATTAGTTTTTATGAATCTTTTTGAGAAGAAACCTGCAGTGACGGGTTTTACAGCACAGAAGACTTTAGTCTTAAATTGGTGGAGATTGGGGTTACACCAACCCATAAACCCACCCATGGAATGCAAATGGAGCAGTGCAACACACATCCTTAAAAAAAAGACCTATGCTAATTTCCAGAGGTCATAAGAGTAGGTGTTTGATGTGATTTGAGTTACGTGATGATCAGAGAACACAACGTACTAAAGCTGCAGTAGGAAACGAGGGAAAGGAAGGTAGAAAGAGTGATGAATACATTGACGAGAGTCATTACCATTTTCTCAGTATTTTAAAGGTGAAATACAAAAGTATGTTCCTCACCTCACACCACAATTGCTTTGCCTGAGGTGTGTACCTCTTTTTGTTTGGATTTAATATCACATATTTTGATAATTTAAATAATTTTATAACGATAAATACTATTTTTTTTCTAAAGCACAGTAGTGTAGTTACCCTTATTGTAAATGTACACTTGGCTGTATTTGTTTTTTGTAACTCTACACTAATTATTTTTGCTTGCTTCCATATCAAAGCTCTCTGGCACAAAAAAAGTTTTCACTGTTATCTAACAGCATAGTAATAAAACCACCCTCTGCATTGGAATTCATATTTGCTACTCTCTGATAAACAAAACAAAACATTTGTTTTGTGTACTTTGTCAACCAAATTTGTTTGATTCACTAACTACAGTTTGTCTGCCATTAAATTAAACTCATCTACCTACAGTTTTGAAGGAAATCCTGTCCTCCGGACTGGAAAGCCTTGACTATTGTATGTTCTTCTAAAAATGCCATCACCTTCTCAATGACTTTTAAAATGAAAATTAGAACTTGGTCTCAAGTACAAAGGACTGTAAGACCTAATGAGAGGTTTTTAATGAGAGGAGAAACTCGAAGATGTTTTAAGGGGACACCATCTGAACTCAAACCGCTGTTGATCATTGTAAGAACAGCTGGATCTGTTGAGAGAAAGACTGTTTTTAAAAGCAAGCTATGACTGACATCACATTTTTAACTTAATGGCTTTAACTGGCAGTCATTCTGTGAAGAGTCCAGTGTGATTCGCTCAAACTTGTCAAAAAAGAGAACAATTCACTTGAACCATTGACTGTATGTGAGAACTACTGAACAATCCGTCCCCCCTGCGTTCCAAAATAAGAAGTATCCAAAAAGCTTAAAGCTCATAGACTTCAACTGAGAAAGGAACAGCTATTACTCAGTCATTCTATCCTTCAGAATTACCTCTGCTTTACTAACTGTATGGGCATGCAGTGTTTAGCACTCTTGCCTCACAGCAAGAAGGTCCTGGTTCAAATCCTGGCTAAGGAACCTGAAACAGAATCACCAATGGGGGACCTTTCTGTGTGGAGTTTGCATGTACCCATCCCCATGCATGCCGGGGATTCTCTGGGGACTCCAGCTTCTTCCCACCGTCCGAACATAGGTTAATTGGCTACTCTAAATTGTCCCACGGTGTGAATGTGAGTTTGTGATTGTGGCCCATGCTTATCCACTGTTTTCATATTTTCTTCTTCATTGCAAGTTATTCAAGTTCAATTCAATTGTATTTATAAAGCCCAATAATACAACAATAGTCATCTCAATAGGCTTCAAACGGGTAGTTTGTGTACTAAACATGAATCATAAAGAACATTGACTAATTAAATTCAATCGGGAAGGGCTAAACTAAACTAAACAGACTAAACTAAAATGGGCATCCCTGCCCTTAAACCCTCCTTCAAGTCAATCCGATGCCTCAGTAAAAGTATGTGGTGCCCACTGACAGATTTTCCCCAGAGAGAGGGATGTACTTTAAACAAGTTTGCTTCTGATTGATGACAGTAATTACCATAGAAACGTTGACTCAGACCAATTAGTGTCGCCTGGCTCCAACATGGCGACATCTGTATTAGGGAAAAATGGCTTCATTGCAAGTAAGGCATTGTCTATGGCTGACGTCACACTCCCTTAGTCCAGTTCTCTTATACAATCATTGACTGGACCTAAATCAAAACCCAGGGCTTTTGAAGATTTGCCACAGTAAATGAAAAAAAAAAAGTTTGCTTCTGACATTTTTCATGGCCTTTGGATACTGTCCATCAAAATTTGATTTTCTGATTTCTTCTACTGACTACTGATGTTCTATTCGAAGGCATTAACGCCCAGCTGCACAGGTGTAGTCGTTTAACCAGAGCCACAAAATCCAAAGCTGCTTGGCAGGTTAAGTAAAACCACGAACTGGATGGCAAAGGAGCAATGGAAGGGTTAATGATGCAACATATCTGGTAAGCAGAGGGTTTCAGAACTCAATACAAAACAATTTCAGTAAAACAAGCTAATGTTTAAAAAAATAACTGGGTTGCATGTTCTCAATGTTGAAAACAAGCAAGCTAAAATACCTTACTAGATCGCCGGGGGCCAAATCCAGGCCTCAAGGACGGATGTGTTTGCATGAATTCCTGATATCAAAGCCTTACTCATGACTAATCACCTGAATCAGTTGTCCAGCCAATTTAGACATGGCAGAGCAAGGTATGTTGGAGAACGAGCAGGAATGCAGCCCTCGATGGCCTCCCCTGATCTAGACAGTGTCCACAAGTTGGTACAAATACCACCTGAATTAAAATAATAAGTACGATTTAGAATGCCCTGTACCATAGTCGTTTAAGGACAGCATAAATTCATCATAGTTTGAAGTCCTGTACGATGAAAAAATAATGACTGGGCACAATTTCAGACTAAACATTAGAAAAGTTTGGTTAACTCTTTACTTTATTTGGAGAGCTGAGTGTGATTTTGGGCAGACAGTTCAAACAGAGTTCAAAGCCTGAGAACCTCAAGGGCAACAATAAGACAAAATGTTCGCGCTTACAGAGATTTGTATAAAAAAAAATTTTTTTTTCCAAAAAACAATACCAATGCTCCTGAAAGGTTTAAAAACTGGAGATTTTAAATATTGAAGGAGTTCTCAGACTCCGAATGTACTCCAGCAGTGCTCTCCTGTGGCATTGTTATGCAACATACACTATTGCTTATCAAACAGTTATAGGCCACAAAACAATAATTGAATGTTAATATAACTAGTTATATAGCTCTGCAAATACTGTGTCTAACTTTACTGTTGCTTAGCAACATGAACATCTCCCCTGCATTAGGTTACTTACAAGTGACTGCAAGCAGTGACCAATTATTTAGATAAATGTATTTTTAATTGTATGTTCGCATGTGTATATCATCCTGCTGGATTATATATAAACAAAATATAAACAAAGCAATCTATTTTTTGTTTCAATTTAAAAAACCTGGAGTTTGAAAAAAAACTGCGTATTTACACAACAAGCAGAATACATATTTACATGCAGTTGTTGCTCTTTTATAGTTGCATTTGAATTAATTTATATTTAGATGATTCACAGGAAGCTTTTTGAAATTTCTCTCTGGAAAAATATAATCTCCAGCTGTTTTTTAGCAGCCCATGATTGTTCAAAAGTTCAATATTTTGTTATGCCTTTTGAGATTTAATCCCACATAAAGGCAACTGTTGCTGCAAAAGTATCTATTAATCAGTCAGGTGTAAATTTTATGATTGACTAAAAAAAGGACTGTTGAACAAAGTTGACTTGCATGACTAAAAGAGACGTGTAATTGCAGTGTGAATGGGTTAATATGTCTTCGAGTGAAAAGTTTCACTTGAATTGCAATCCATTTGAAATGTCACCAGTTAAGTACAGGATTGGTAAACTGTGCAAAACCAACAGAAATCAAAATAAGCTTCAGACTTATTGAAACTGTTGAAGGATGCTGAGCGGAAGGAACCACTGGAGCCTGCTTGAACCAAGACCTTGCAGACTTCCAGAACAGTGTTTGTGCAGTTGAGCATTTATAAGGCTCAGAATTACTTCATAGGTTGGGATTGGTGGATATAGGCTAGTAGGGCCTGCCCTGTATTTTTATATATATATACACAGTATATTGTTTTGGGATTCAGCACTCATTTTTAGGCTTTTTCTTGTGTTTCAAGCAGAAATTCATTTGCTTTTCCAGGGTAAACTTTGGGGAATAATATGAGTGTGTGTCTACTAAAAACACTGTAAAAGCTCTGACTGGATTATGAAATCAATGGACATAACTGTGGATTCATTTCCAAAGAAAAACAAAATCTATAAAAAAAATGGATTAAGCTTTGACCTTTTAAAAAGTCCCAGCTGTTTGCACTTTGCAAAAATGTGCACTAGGGATTGATAAACCTGCTTGTAGTTCATGGGAGAACAATTTACTGAGAGATAACCATTTTTATTCAGTCACCACTCCACAGAAACGTAAATAAAAGGCAATTTGTTCCATTGCTAATATCAGTGTTCAGTATTCCTTTCTCACAGTTCAAATATCCTGTGCACATTTTAAAACGACTCAAAATATTTGAACATTTTGTAAAAGGCTTATTTTCTAGTCTAACTATAATCATGTTTGTATTCCTTGGTTAAAAATGTTTTTTATAGAGTGCAGCTCAACCAATTCTACTTAGGATCAATTAAAACATTTAATTCTTTAGAATATAGGATGACATGAGTGCCATACTTTATTTTTTTTAAAAACATCAGACATTAAGCTGTCTTCTTGGTAAATGCTGTCCATACTTCATAGAGGGAGTTTCATTTCTCTTGACACTGTCTGGATGTTGTCTTTCATGACATACTGATTGTGCTTTCAAGCATCATGTATCTGCAGTCCCCTAGAATTATTCATTATTTATCAGTTTCCCTCTGAACTGTTCTACACTAGGAGAGAAAAAATCTTCCCCTACTGCTTACTGTAAACGCACCATAGCACAGTGTGCTCAAAAAATCTGTCCAAAACATCTTCACTGTATCCCTCTGCAAAAAGTAGTCTATTTCAGTGTACTACAAGTCTATACTAAAAGCGAGGCTGTATATTTAAAGTTCACTTGTATACCATCTACACTGTTCCAATGTAGTCTTAAGAAGTATTCCGTAGGGATGCTTTCTACATTAGACATGGTCTATAGCACATTGGTATACTTAAACTCAAGTATACTTAATAAAATAAAGATTAAGTGCATTATTTTTTGCCATGGGATGTTTTATTCAAAACTAGAGATTACAGACTTAAGTTCAAAAGTGTAGAGACTGGTAGAAACTGTAGCTTTAAGATTAATTGTGAAACGAAATAGTTACATTTCTCTTGAATCTATGCATGTTTAATTTATTCAACTATACTCTCAGCAAAAAAACTAGTTTACTTTAAGTTGGTTTTATTACATAAACTTGAGTGTAAGTATTGCAAGTTAACCATGTAGGCCTACATGTAGTGTAGATAGACAGATAGACAGATAGATAGATAGATAGATAGATAGATAGATAGATAGATAGATAGATAGATAGATAGATAGATAGATAGATAGATAGATAGATAGATAGATAGATAGATAGATAGATAGATAGATAGATAGATAGATAGATAGATAGATAGATAGATAGATAGATAGATAGATAGATAGATAGATAGATAGATAGATAGATAGATAGATAGATAGATAGATAGATAGATAGATAGATAGATAGATAGATAGATAGATGACTTTATTAATCCCACAATGGGGAAATTTCATTTATCTGTGGCAGCAACACGACATTCAGAAATAATCTATATAATAGTAGTATATACTAATAGTAGTATACTAACTCAACTGAATATTTCATCAGACTAAATCACAACATTTTAAGCTTACTATATAATTAGTATATAAAAAAGTAAACTTCAAGAATAGTGCCTCACTTTTAGTTTAGACTAGGTATACTTGTCGTACACTAAATTTACTTTTTGCTAAGGATAAACTTTTAACAACCAGATAACATTCATCTATTCCAATTTACATTAATAACAGGCAGAATTAAACAGACAAAAGCTATGCATTGGTGGATTTATGATTGTTTTTTTTTTTTATTTGTCTGTTTGTGTTTGTTCCTTCTGGCTGCAAATCCTCACTGGGTTGTTGTTATTACTGTTATTATTATTAGTATTAGTATTATTATTATTAATAATAATAATAATACTAATAATAATAATATTGCTGTTGTTGTTGATTCGCAGCGAGTGAAGGCATGTTCTGTAACGTTCAATAATCTAGAAAAAAAGTTTGAACGTCGTGATTTGTCACTTCCTCGATTGAAGTTGCAATTTCCTGAAGACTTGAAAGCAGCACGGCGCTACATCAGCTGTTTCAGCGCCAGAGCTGACCACGTGATTCCTGTGAACACATGACAATCTGGCTCAAGATATCGTCATGGCTGCAGCACCACAGTGAGTTGACTGTACAAACAGCGTTATTTTCTGGGTTTAATCACTTATTTTAGCTGTAAATAGATACATCAATCTCGCAATATGTTGTCATTATTGCTAAATTTTCACATAGTATTACATTGCATTTTTAAGCAGAACATGATTTTTTTCTAAACCGTTATTTTGTTTAAAATGTATTTTACATAAAGAAACAGACATTTTTACAATATATGGAGTGGAACCTTATATCTTCAGACAAAAACGGATAATATTGTGAGGTTGTGAGCTTTGCAGCGTTCATAATATTCACGTTGAACTGAAAAGTTGCTTATTTCCTGTTTGAGAAAATTACGTGTCTTCTGTTGTGTCGCACAGCCCTGCATGATGGGAACGTGATGGAAATGCTGCAGGGTGGTTTAGGAATGTGCTGGATTTGCAGAAACTCCCTAAATAATATTATTATTTTTTTTTTTTACATTTAAACAACTTTAAGAAACGGGACAGTGGCAGCCTGTTCTTTATGTTAAAGAGAACAATTGTGTTTATTAAATACATAACAATTTGTTAGTGATTTTTTTTAGAGGAATTTTACTTTGAGGAATCTGAAATTTTGTTCCAGCCATGTTAAATTTTGCAACGTGGCCTAATCCATTTTTAATTCTGACCGTGCACGTATGCAATAATAGATCAATAGATCGATAGATATGCCTTTATTGTCACTGTCCACTTGAACAATGAATCTCACTGCAATAGCAGACAAAGCCTATAAAACGTCACACTGATACAAATCATTACCTATAAAAAGAAATTAAGTAACATGGAAATGATCTTGTTCCTAAAATTATTGTTCCAAAGTAAATTGGATTAAATCAGTAACTTTTTAGTTAAACATTCTAAATTTTTGTGCTTTTTTAAAAATTTAGTCTATCGTATTTTCTTGCATCTTTAATTTATTGGTAAAAATGTCGCTAGCCGGGGATCATCTTGATCGACCCCCACTCATCAACCCATCAACCCAGTCGACATAGAATGCTGCAGGAGGACTCCTTTGCTTTACAGGTCTCTGAGGTGGAGGATTAACCTTTGGTGCATTTAAGGTGGAAGTAGATCTGCTGAGTCTTTCTTTTTCTTATCAGCCTTGGCCTGAGACCAAGATTTATATCCAACACATATTGGTTACAAGTGTGCCTTTCTGCCTCAATCCACTGTGTTTCGCCTGAAATCATCTGACCCAATCCAGAGGATTAGCTTCAGAAACCATAACAAGTCTTCTCCCCACTGTAGCTCAACAGGTTGTCTTAAGGAGGTTCAGCAACAGGAAGCAATAAATAACTGCGTCCAATCATTTGATTCTGTCAAGTCTTTATCAATTTTTATTTCATTGAAACATTTATTAAATTATAACCGATTTGAAATTTATTTTTGATAAATGAAAATCATTTGATACACTATGTTATTTTGGTATTTATGATAAAAAAAAAAAAATTTTAAGCTTTAAAAATGTCCAAAAAAATGATCGTACTGTAAATTCATACTAATGTGGGAAAAGTAGTTTGTAACACTTTGGGTTCAATTCCCAATGGGCTTCATGAAGTATAGGTCTTTAGGCTAGCCAGACCCTTCACACCACAATCTCCCTGCATAGCCACAAGACCCAAATCTGGGTTTCGGTCCCCAGCCTAGATTTAATACAGGGTTGTGTTAGGAAGGGTATCCGGCGTAAAAAAAATAAATAAAATAAAATACTATTAATCACCTGTCAAAGCGTTGTGATGGCATGCACAGAAAGGTGAACAATAACTTCAAAGTACTACTTAAAATATAACTGTCAGTCCGCTAACAGACTGAAAGTATCTTTCTTTGTTACATAAATACCATTTACACAATACATTTAAGTTGAACTTTTTTAAACTTTTCCGCATCACTTGAGATGGTGGCTATGGATTCTCATCATTTGTTGGTTATTACAGAATTGTCGTATTCTCAGAGAGGATTTGTTATAATGACCCCATGGTTTTCTTGTTGAAGTATATATTTTTAAATTATATTTAAACTTTTCACTTTGTTTTCAAACTTGTTTTGGGCCTCAACATTGACTGAAAATGTGACTCAGGTTTTGCTTGCATTTTGGAGGATAATGATGATAATGATGTAAAGAGTCAGTGTGGTTCTGGTGCTGCATGTGCTGCACGTTCTGATTATGACATCTCAGTTTTTAATATAACCACTAATTATCCTTCCTGTCAGTCTCTCCATCTCCATGATCTGATCTCTCCGTCCCCTCAGACCTGTCTACTGGCTGGGTAATGACACCCTCAGGGTGTCGGCTGCCCTTTTTGCCGAGAACCGTCGAAGGTTATGCCAAGGCCTTCAAGGAAAAGAAGGCATGTTGCCGAAGTCGGTGGTGGTGCTGCAGGGAGGAGAGCAGCAGCAGAGGTACTGCACAGATACAGACGTCGTCTTCAGGCAGGTAAGTTGGCCGAACTTTTTCTTCTTTTTATCTATCAGCAGTGAGTTTGAAGCACTTTGACCCATCCTAACACATTCACCTGGTGTAGCCGATCACATTAAGAAAAAGTCTTTTGTTGGAACAAATTAGGCCTACACAATAAATCCCAAATGTTTATCGTGATATTATGCAGAGCAATACACATATCGCAAAAGTCAGCGAAAACTGCAACAAGTGAGCGCCCTCGGGCGCATTTCGGGCAGCCAACTCAGGCAGGCTTTTACTTAGGCCACTCCCCTAGGGCGGGTCGGTTAATCAACTCACCTGTGTAGCATCCTATTGAAGTCCAGGTGTGTAAGTTGTTCATCCTTCTTTACTGCAGCACTGCGTTCTTTGCCCCACCCTCCTCCCCGGCTTCCACCCGTGAGCTCCGTTAGGGGTAGTTATTACCCAAAAGTTTATGGAAATTTGTCTCTTGGAATTGCACGGAGTCTTATGCCAAACTAAAGGAATGTGAAATGCCAACTAAAGGAATGTGAAATGCAAAGTTAAAGGAATGTGAAATGCAAAGTTAAAGGAATGTGAAATGCAAAGTTAAAGGAATGTGAAATGCTCACTTGGAGGAATGTGAAATGCTAACTTAAAGTAAAGTGAATGCTAACTTAAAGGAAAGTGAATGTCAAAGAATGTAAAAGCAACAAAGTATGTGAAAGCAAACTAAAAGATGTGAAAATAAATATTATTACTACTGCATGAGTTGTCTGACTAAAATGGCAAGATAACAATTTTATGGCAACTTGAAGTATTTAAGGAATCAAATAAATCATTTTATGCGTTTGACCAATCGGATGGAGTCCATTTATGTTAGATGCTTGCCTGTTATGTAGACGAGGGTCATTTGGAGAATAATTTAAGTTATGTTGACTCTTATTTAAATTAAACTATTTCAGTAAAATGGAAATGATGTTTTTGGTTGTTTTGCGATTTGATCATGTATCGCAAGTTATATCGTCATCGCAATATTTATGACTAATATCGTAAATTGCGAGATTTCTTCATACCATGCAGCCCTAGAACAAATAAACCAGGACATAGAAGGCTTTCCTTTCCTTTCCTTTTGTGTTTTTAACATGTTCTTGTGTCATTTTTTCTAAAATTTAAAAAAGATTTTATATCTTTATTCAAATCGTTGTGAATCAGTAACAGACAAAAAAATGCTGTTTTTTTTTTTTGTTATTTTAAAAAGGCCATATTTGTGATGGTGAAATTATACTGGGCATGCTCCAACTCCCTGCTCTGAGCTCTCGGCAACAGGAAGGGGGGCGGGGTTGCTGCACACCTACTGTCCCGCCCACAACTCAGTGGCAAATTTCCATGTCCTACAAAATTGATTGATTAGGCTAAAAACAAAATAAGCATAATTAAAAGGCCGCTTTTCCAATAGATAAAAAAGATGATCAGAGTGCATCATCAGATGAAAGTCTTCACATTCTATTAAATAAAGCGGCTAAATTGAGGAAACACACTTATCTCTCCCCCCATTTTGTGTTTTACTCTGTATCTGATGTTGTTCCAGGAGTCTTTCTTTCACTGGTCGTTTGGAGTGACTGAAGCCGACTGCTATGGAGCCATTGATGTGGACTCTGGGAAATCAATCCTTTTTGTACCTAAACTGCCTGAAAGCTATGCAACTTGGATGGGAGAGTAAGCTCACTAATCCTCAGAGCTCTGTTCGCTGCATACTCTCCATTCTTAGCTATTCTTTTGCTTTTCAGAAGTTAATTTTAGTGGGAATCTTTCAGCCACGGATCCTGTTGGAGTTGAATCAATTGAAAATGCATCTGAGAGTTCCCTTAAATTGCATTTTTTTGTCATCACAAATGCACCTTGGCGGTTAGGAAAACCGTGTAATGCTGTTTGTTATGCAGGAGGGATTTCTGTTCAACTCTCAGCCTCTGTATTGTTGCCGTGTAGAAGAAACATGAAAGCAATGGATGCAATGTTTGGATAGAAACTTGCTGACTTGTCCATATTTTTTTACACTTCCCTTTATAACATCCTGTCATCTGACTTATAAAAAATGAAACAGGAATAATTATGCTTGGAGACCTTTTTTTCTCCCCACACTTCTTTTTTTTCCCATAAGCTACACATTGAAATTTTTTCTTTTTTTATGATTTCACTCTTGAGGTCTGAACTTTGGATGGAGATTACGCTGCTATCTCTTTGGTCCAAAGTCTGCATAGTGCCAGTTTGAACCTCTGTATGAAAGAAGCAGATCATTGTCAGGAGACTTCATTGAAAGTTTATGCGGTTGAGATGAATATTTTACCAAACTTGGCAACAGTTTAAGCAGTTGTACATAAGAATAACCACAGAATTCTTGGGAGTCTTTTGCATCTTAAAGGCCCACTCCAATGAAAACTGTGCTTTTTAACATGTTTTTGTGGCATTTTTCTGACATGTATAAAGAAAACTAAGCTCCAAAATTGCATTTTGGAGTGTTTCTGTATTCAAATCACTGTGAATCAGGAGCAGACGAAAAATGCTGTTTAAAAACAAAAACAAAAACTCATTTGAGACGTAGAAAATACGCTGGTCAGGCCACAAGCTCCCTGCTCCCTCCAGCTAGATCCATGTACGTCTTCATGGCTCAAACCTGTATAGCTGGATAGCTCCAGTGTCGCTCATCATTTTTGTTGCACCGCTAAAGGCTTCCACACAACTCCGAGGCAAATTTCTAATAAACTCCTGCCTCTCTGCAGAAACTATGCCCTAGAAAATGACCCATGTTTTCCATTTTGCCTAAAAACTGCAGAATTAAAAATAAAAGTCCACGGGGAACATTTAGATCAAAAGATGATCGGAGTGGGTTTTGATTTTTTTGTTTTCAGCTTATACAGTTTTTACAGTTACAATATTATTTTTGCATTGAATAAAAGGCCGTCTTTTTACTGTGCCTGTTGAGCTTTTCTTCTTGTGAAAATGGCAGATGTTTTCTTATTTATTGCATTTGTCTTTACGTTGCTTTTCTTTTGTTTACAGGATTTTTCCTAAAGAGCACTTCAAGGAGAAATATGCGGTGGATGAAGTGCATTACACGGCTGACGTAAGTGCTGCTTTGTGCAGATCTGACCTTTATTTAGTGCAGTGATTGAATCTTTGTGTTCGGTCGTAGAGCTCTGACTCACATTCAGGTACTTGAGTGCTTCCTCATGAGAGTTTAGCAATGAATTATGTCATTGTTCATCTAGTTTCATGTCAAACTTTCCTTTTTTTACATTTACCCAAGTAATTTTATCTCAAAATTGTTCGCCCAAAAGTTTTTTGATCTTTGCATTATGTTTACTCTGGGTTCAAATAGATATTAAATCCCTACTTTCACTCAGCTACAATGATCTGTGTTAATCTAGTTACATTTTTATTCTTTCTTTCAAAACTTTTTACTATTTATTTAACATTAACATAATTTTATGCAAGTCTTTTTTTTTAAATTCAACAAAAAATGAAAACAAATTTTAAAATATAGAGTTACGGTATTGGGTAACACAACTACCAAAATCCAATATTTGGCTTTTCTCATTAATTCTGCACATTAGTGAAAGTCTTGTTGCTTTAAAATCTCTAAAGCCTTTTTTTTATTTATTTGTTTCATTTAATTAAAGACATAGTTTTAAAATCTGAAAGAAATAGAAATTACACTTTAATTTTAATTTTATAAATCCGGACAAAATATTTAAACTTTTACTCTGTTATTGACTAGAATTTTTTTCCAATTATTTACTTATACCTACTTAAATAAGTACGTTTTCTTTTACCAGAGTATTTTTTTAGCCAATGTCACTTTTACTTACGGTATGTAAAATCCCTGTGTGCCTTATAATTTTTATTATATGCATTTAAATTCACTTTTTTTTGACACCATCTTTGTTGTTATCCTTTGTGGAGATTTGGATGTTTTTGCTGTTTATTTACTTTACTTTTATTTTTTTTAGTAATAAATACATTTTCTAAATATTGGCAGAATAAATCAAATGACACATAGGACTCTCAAAGGTTAGGGATATTTTTATTGGCTTTTATAGGTACTTCTCAAGAAATTAAGACCCTTACTTTAAAAAGTCTGAGACTTTTTGAAGACAAAACAAAATGATGCGATTAGACGAACTTAAACAAAAGCCTAAGATTATTTATATATCTTTGTTGTTTCAAAATCTCATCTGATGGGAGTTTTTTGTCACCTCTTCTAATGTTCTTTTTCATGAGGTTATTTTTAAGCTGCAGCAGCTTTTCTTAAAGCTAAGGTCATCATTTAAATGGTTGATCTAGATGTTTGTACATGAGGTGAGTTTTCAATGACTATCACATGAGCTCTGCACCATCGAGATGAACAGGGACCAGTCTACAATGTTCATTCCGATGTTAACGGGGTCGGTCTGTGCTCTGGTGTAGGTGGGTGCCACGCTGGAGATCATTTTACTTTCACATGTGCATTAACTGCTTTCCCATCCTTAAATACCAGCAGCACGGCCAGTTAGGTCTTTCTCACATCCTCATAGCTGCTTTCCTCCTCTTCTCCACCATATTATCTAATCAAGGCAGTTGCTTTAGGTATGTTTTCTAAACAGTTATCAAGTAATTCACACTAGTTGGAACATATAATGTGGTTTCCTGGTGGTAAATGTGACTTGGTGCAGAACTTTGACTGTGGATCCAAAGATCTGGCAGCTGTTAACAGCAGATGCTCTTACCTAGAAAGATAGCTGCTGCACGTTGGACAGTTATCCTCCTATCAGTGAAAGAGAGACAAGAGATCATCAGTTTCTGACCTCATTGCGTTGAGGTGATACTGCTGCCACACTTGAGGGAAAGAGACCTGTGTGAAGCCAGAGCTTCATCTGCAGGGCTGAGCGACAAAAATGCTGTAAATGTACAACTTACTATTAGACCTCTAAAGTTCTTTTTTGTCACTTTGTTTTATTCCTGAATCATGTTCGAGAACTATGATCACCTCCTTTATGGTCTCCTCCGTTGACCCTGCCACCCTGGTCAGTGCTGCTTGTGACAAAGTCATAAAAAAAACTTTTTCAGAATAGAGGCTTTCTGTTGGTTTTATCTTCAAAGCAAACATTTTATTTTTTTGATCGCCTAGGGGTGACAATCATGTCTGTCTAACTTTTAGAATAATCGGCAAAAGTAAACTTTTGAATTCCCATAGCAACAGAGGTTCCTAATATGGTCATATCGTTTCATTCAGCTTAAGCCAGGGATTCATGTATCACTTTTTTTTCTTTTACAATGTTTTGGTGAAAAATGTGCACGTAACAGTAACTCGCCACTTTGCAAGCTCACCACACTTACGCTGTTCTTTAAACTTTATTTCCAAAAGTTTTCCCCAAGTATCTTGCCAATGATGCTCAAGGGGTAAGGTGACAATAGATCGACATCCCTTAAAAGAGTTTAACTTTGTTGCTAGTATTAAAGGTGGCCAATGCCAGAAATTAATTTTCACCAGGTACTGGCTGGTTGCAAATTTTGGTGACTTTTTAGTATGTAGCAGGGTGAAATCTTTGCTCCAAGGCACAGTAAGAAAAAAGAATTGCAAAAACAATCTGGTACTTTCAGTCCAGGACTGCTGCGGGACATAATATAAGATTTTTCAGGTCTTATTTATTTTTGCTCAGGAGGTCAAATGTTTAATGAACATTAGGATGAGGAGTCAAACGACAGCTGTTTTAGCATAGTCCCAGGACCGAGTCTTTTTTTTCGTGGTGCTTCTGCTGTGGACTCGCAGCAGCTGGACGGAGCCGCCTGACTCACCTGCAATGTGCTGACTCAAAGCAGCAGGGAAGTGAAGCTTGTCGTTTCTGCAGCGACTCCTCTGATGATGCTCTGTCTGCCCGCATCCCTGCAGATCGCTGATGTCCTGTCCAGGATGACACCAGCTGTTCTCCTGACACTGGTAACAGTCCTCTATCAGCTCATTCTTTGGTTCTTATTAAATATTGGACTCTCAAAACGGAGCCGGTTTTTAACATTTGGTGTAAACCAGCGGCTCAAACTTCCTGTACTTGTGATTTTTAAAGGAAAACAAAACGTAATTTTCTGAGACGTATTAGTTATTGATTTGATACTAAAAATGTGACATCAAAATAAGTCTGAACTGCCTTTGTAATCTTTTGATGTGATAATCTGATTTAGATCCACTTTTTTTTTATTTCCTTCCTGCAGCGAGGCCTGAATACCGACAGCGGGAGCGTCTGCCGCGAAGCCTCCTTTGAAGGAATCAGTCGGTATGATTTTTCTGCTTTAAATCAGGATTATGAACAACTAAATAGAAAAAATAAATCCTTATTGTGCATAGTTTTTAAAAAAGGGGTCATTTTTATTTGAATTTACCATATTTTTAATGCACACTAACTGGAAACAACGAGGATTTAGCTTTGATTGGTTGTCTTAAGTACTTTTCTTTGAAAGCACTTGTTGTTTATTCATCAAACTCACATCGTCTGCTTTTGTCCCGTCTGTCTCCAGGTTCACGGTGAACAACAGTCTTTTACATCCGGTCATCGTGGAATGGTGAGAAGCTCCAATTGGTTTTTCTTAGATGAACGCAAATATTCATTTTTTTTTTTTTAGATTCTGAATTTGGTTTCCCGTGAACCCCCTTCCATTTGCATCTGTCAACTTTGGTGATTGAGTTTCCGTAATGAGAATCTCTCTCCTCTGTCCTTCATCCACCCCCACCCCTGAAATCCGCCTGCATGGATATGATGGACTTCGTGCTTGCCTGCCTCTCATTGGTATTAGAGCTCGCACCCTCCAGATGAACTGACATTTGCAGAAATGAGGAGGAATGCTGCGTAGGCACAACTCCTGGGGAGCAGAGCCTGATTGAACCCTCTGCCCTGTCTTCCTGTTTAGAGCCTCCCTTTGAAAAAGCTTGTTTCTGCTGGTTATCAACACTCTATTAATCATTTGATGATATGTTTTGGTGAAATAGTTGTTTGTATCAGGCAAGGTCATCACTACAAGGAAAACTGACGGCAAATATAGAAATGGCAAACTCTATCAGTTAAAAATTCCTGTAGGTTAAGTCTAGCCTGTGTCTGAATTCCCTCACTACTTCCTAATGGCTAAAAGACAATGATTAGGGGGTCATATTTTAAAAATAACCCACGATAAGTGAAATTCAATATGGGATTATAAATGTTTTAAGGCTGTAAAACTCCTCACTGCACACTTTTTACACTTCTCTCTATCAGACATGAATATTTTCCCACTTTTCTCTCTTGTTTAAACCCTCAAAGTTCAAACTTTCATGGAAAAATAAGTCCAGAGTTATAGAACGAAAACAAATATTCTATCCTGATGATAGATTTTTGTACATTTGGTAAGCTGAACGCATTTTGTACAGGAGACATGAAGATTGACAATGCTTTTTAGCCAATCAGGATGCAGAACAGTGGAGGAAAAAAAAAAAAAAAAGCTAAATTGATCTGGAAAAAAATCCACGAAACGGCGAGACTGTGAACGGTCAACTGTAATGTAGCGAGTCAACACTATAGTGTAGGACTGTCTAGTGTCACGTTTTTTAACAAACTTCGGACACATCTTTACAAAAAAACAACATTTTCCACAAAAAAAAAATTCTCAAAAGGTCACCGATTTGCTGAAGTAAAAACCTAAAAAATAGGAACATTTTACAGAGACTATTTAAGAATCCAGTTTAATAATTACAACTATTAAAAATAATTTTAAAATAATTCTTTCAAATGACAAATCATTCAAACCCCATGCATTGTGGTCTATATTCGCCAATCAAGTGAGCATCGATGCACGCTAGATCTTCGCATAGACTTCTGGGAAATTTCCATGCCACTGGATTTGGGGATTGCAGAATCAGAGACTCCGAAAAAAACGATAAACGTGCTATAAAGTGTACTAGGTTGTGAAAGAATTCTGACACAACCTTGGCCTTTTTTTTTCTATTCTGTTGCCTTCTCCCATCAGGCTGTTGAAGACAGAGTTTGTTGCTGTAACTGCACCTATAAATGTACAAACTTGCATTATTTTTGCCTAACCTTAGAGGAAAGTCTGTCCTTGTTTGCACATGAGCAGCTTCACTCTTTTTTTTTTTCCCCGTCTGCGTTCGCAGTCGTCTCCTGAAGACGGACATGGAGCTGGAAGTCCTTCGCTACACCAACAGGATTTCCAGTGAGGCTCATAAAATGGTAAGAACCTGCTCCTCCTATGCACGGATGATTAAATGGATTCACATTGAGAAAAAGCACAAGAGTCTGAACGGCTCAGAGCATGACAGTATCTTTAAGACTCACCTGAAACCATAAATGTTTAGAAATTCTCTCTTTTTCCAACTGTCTCTTATAGTTCAGGGACTTGGCAGTTGACCGGAATAACATTTGACCAGTAAGCTGGAACATGAAAACAGAGTTTGCAGAGTGCACATGATTTTATTTCATGTATAGGCTCTGCAGGGCTGCAGCAGTTGACCTCACAATCTTATCTGTCCTGTGAAGTGATTCACTGAAGCCTTTTCAGACGTGCCATCATTTTCTTTTATTGCGAAAAATGGTGCTGACAGCTCTACCTGCATGCTTTGCTGCATCGGTAAACATGGATTCATTTAGACTCAAACTCTCAAGAGACAATTGGAGAAAAACAGAATAGTTTAGGTTTATTGCATTAGGGTTAAGGATTTTCTCAAGCATTAAAGAAAAAATAAATGCATTTTTCACTCCTGAATGGCTTACAGTTCAGATATTTGCATCCGTGATGGGAATGTGCCAGTACTTTAAGGAAACAGCCTCACAGGACTGTTTTGGGTTTTTTTTGGGACAAGCAGCAGACAAAAACTGCAACGGATAAAGAGCAGAGTAGGAGTGAGAAAATTATTATTTTATCTGTTTTGGCTAACGGCTTCGATCTGTTGGGTCACTGATAAGTGAATGCTGGAAAACAGAAGCTTCTTCTTAATGCATGTAACCCCTGCAACATACCAGCAACCTTCTCCACTGCCAACACAAACGCCGGCCAGCCCCAATTCTGTAGTTGACTGATGGGGGGGGGGGGTTTAAACTGCATTTTCCTCTTTCACTAACCTTTCCAAGCAGATCATGTTTTTGGTATTGACCTGCTAAGTAGCTGATTTTCAGAAAAGTTAATGCAATCTAATCTGCAAACATTGAGGCGTCTTCAGTGCAGATTTTATTTGAAACATTCGAAAAATATTAAGTCTTTTTTTTTTCAATTCAAAGATAGATTGGTGCCAAAAAGAAGAAAATTATTTTCTAATAATATAGTTGAATGTTCAGGATAGATTAAAAAATATTTATCCATGCAATCTCTTAAATGTGTTGATAATATGAAACCTTTTTTTTTGTTTTAGATCATGAAAAACGTCAAACCGGGACAGAAAGAATATGAAATGGAGAGGTAATTTTTCCTGATTTTTTTTTTATCCGGCATTCTTCTTTTACCAATTTTAAAATCTATATACTTGACATTATTACAATACTGATATATAAAAACAAAAGATCTCGTTTTTGCCTCTTTTAAATCAATGCAATTCTTGATTTATACTTTTTTATTATTAAATGTTCCCCTTTCCGTTAGGGAGAGTTTGGATGCGTTTTTTATTTTTTTTTATAGATGGCATTTCTTTGTCTGCTTCTGATTCCCATCGATTTGAATAAAGAAATACTCAGAAATGCAATTTTGAGCTTAATTTTCTTTATATTTCTTCTCCATCCTCAGACAAATGCCTTAAGAACATGTCCTGGTCAAGAGGCTGTGTGTAATGTCAACTATTATATGTCAAAAAATGCAGAATTAAACGTATTCAGGCCTATAATCTGTGTAACTACTGAGTCATCATATAGTGAGTCATCAGCCTCAGTATTTTCTGATCGATCAAACAATCATTGATTTGATATTTACACTGAAGAATCTTTAATAATGCAAGCAAAATACTTTGCAATGTGGTTTAATTTGTTTTTACCTCTTCCCACGTTAGAATTTATTATTTATGGCCCCGCCCCCATAGTGTCGTGTTATCAAAACAGCCGTCTGTTATCCTTAATTACATTTTGCTCTGTTGGAGGAACCATGAAACGCAGGCAAAGCCAGTCTGCCGTCAGCGTCTGTGAAGTGTTTTGATGTGCCGGGCCTGAAAATGATTAAAAAAATGTTCTTCAATGAATTTAAAAAAAAGAATCGAATCAGGCAGAGAGCAGGGCCGTTTTTAAAGCGAAGAAATGTTCTCTCTGATCTCGGATATGCTGAAATTGCTGCACGTCATTTGTCCTGCTAAAGTTTTTTTTTTTTTTTTTTGTTCCTGCAGTCTTTTTCAGCACTATTGCTACACCAAAGGAGGGATGCGCCACACCTCCTACACCTGTATCTGTGGATCGTAAGGCTGGCCTTCATTGTTTTTCACCCACATTTGCACTTGATGATTAGTTACTAAATACAGAGGGCACGTCACTTTGGATGAAAATCATTTTTCTAAGCGCTGTCCGCCCTTTACCATAAAGGTCGGGAGTTTTGTCCTATAGATTATTAGTTAGAGGATGAGAGTCCTGTTTCTGTTGAAATTTTTAGTCTGGAACATGACACTGCTGTCACTGTTCATCTCTGCTACCCTTTTCACTTAATTTTTCAGCATGAATTCTTGTCTGTAATTCATTCATGCCTAAATTGTGTGTTTTGCATTCAAACCAGGGGCAATAACTCCTCTGTCCTCCACTATGGCCATGCTGGAGCTCCCAATGACAAGACTATTCAGGATGGAGACATGTGGTGCGTAGCTTTTTCCTGCACTCTAGGCTGTCGATGTGTAATATTTACATGTAGATATGCTACGTAGCGATAAAGTATAGGTTTTTCCTTTTCTGTTTGTTGTCATTTTGTTATGTAAAAATGTGACCTTTAGTTAAGTTTCATTTGTGTCTTCCACCCAAGAAACTTGAAAAAAAATGCTTTGAAAACAAGCCCAAAGCATTTTTGAATAAAATTTGACTTAATTCGCTCTGATGTTTCGGTTGCCTGCAGTCTGTTTGACATGGGTGGGGAGTACTACTGCTACTCTTCAGACATCACCTGCTCCTTTCCAGCCAACGGCAAGTTCACTCCAGACCAGAAGGCCATCTATGAGGCCGTTCTGAAGTCATCTCGCGCCGTCCTGGCTGCCATCAAACCAGGTTAAAAAAACAAAAAACCTTCTAAGCCAGCAGCTTTCGCCTTCACTTGTCTTCTTTTTTTGTAATTCTATGTTAAATTGTTACATAAATATGACTGCAAAGTCCACAAAAGGGTTTAGTTTTACCTGAAGCTACAGATCAATTCATAGTCCCAGTCTGTTTTCATTTTAAACTCAAACTTAAGCTTGTGTGAGGGAATACAAGGCGGGGAGCGTCAAAACCATGACATCTGGCATCTTTGAGGGCGTACAAATAAATAGTTCTTTAAAGCTAATAGAAAAATAATGATGGACCACTAAAAAAAATGATGGATTAAAGGTGTCATGGGGGCTTTAACAGACAGGAAGCAGACAGATTTTCTTCCTTCTGCATCTACAAGAGTAGCTGTTTGCCTCACAGGAGGAGGAAGCTGGACGGTCTTAAGCCCCCAAAAGCATCCTATAATTGAGAAAAATGTCCTAAAGTGTTCATTAAGTGCTGTTTAATGACAAGTTTAATTTTCATGTGCGCTTTGAAAAAAATCTACAGGTTCCTTTATTTTTGAAGATCTTTAAAAAAAAAAAGTACACAAATATTTTAAATGGAAGTTTACTATCCAATCATTAATTTTGAATTGTTTTGTAAAATACAGCATGTTTTGTTTTTTTTCTTAATCAGAAGTAGAAGATTGCAGCCCTTTCAGTCTAGTATTTCACAACGAGCTAGTAACTTCAGACCTTGTTGGTTTTCCTCTGGGATTTAATTTTTGTGGGGAGAGACGATGTGTTTTTTTACGTCATTTTTTTTCCAATGTTATTTATTTCCTATAGGCAGTAGTCGTCTAAACCCAAATTTATTTTAGTTTTCATTTGATTAAAAAAATGACTTTTAAACTTTTAAAAAAAACATTAAACAATAACATAAATGGGAAATGATTTAAAAACAAATTCAGTCAAACATAGTCTGTATTAGAAGGACATTTATGGAAATGTGCACACAGATGTGCTTTTATGAGGAAATTTAATTAATTTTTCACCAACAACTTTTTTATATACAGTCGTTGAGTTAAGAAATGTTTAAAAAAAGAACCAGTATTAAATAATAATGTTTGAACAAAGCAAAATGTGAATTTAAATTTTAGAATAAATGTGAAAACTGAAAAGTAAAACTCATTAATTTTACAGCAAGGAACAAATTAGTAGACTTTTTGTGTAGCTCTGCCTTTTTAGACCATTTTAAGTAGCTAAGGCAATTTAATGAATGTTTTTTTATGTTTTTGTTTCTAATTGAAAGGATGTTCTTTGTATAAAAATCATTATAAATGCCTTCAAAATATGAAAAACTAAATGGGACAAAATGTCAGCAGGATCTCTAAAGAGTGATGCATTTTTTTTATTAAAGTCGTTTTTTAATTTCAATTTCCAGTGACAGTATTCTTGTAAATCCTCCTTTTCTCAGTGCAACATGCGTTTGTTTTGCAGGTGTGAAATGGACTGACATGCACCGCCTGGCTGACAGGATTCACCTGGAAGAACTGGTGAAGCTTGGCTTGCTGCACGGCGGCGTTGACGACATGATGAAGGTGCACCTGGGCTCCGTCTTCATGCCCCACGGCCTGGGACACTTGCTGGGCATCGACGTGCACGACGTGGGAGGTTACCCGGAGGTCAGGCGGAGAAGAATTCAGTGATGGTTACGGTAACAAGCATCGGTCTGCAGATGAGGCTTTGGCAGGGACGCTCTTGACACAGAAGATGATGTTCCTAAAATATTGATGAGTCATCAATTATACAGAGAGTATTGATGCAGAAGTGAGAGGGGAACACGAGGAGGTCAAGCCACATGAATGGGTTCAGGGCGAGGGCAGAGAGAAGAAGGTGAAATGTTGGTTGCGCCTGAACACAGAAGCTTTCATGCTGCGATGCAGGAATTCACCAGGAAATGGAGGGAAAAGCTAACAAGCAGTGTTTCCACTTCAGCAGCTGAATGATTCCAGAAGGGACTCTTGGGAAAATTCAATTTAAAACACCTAAGTTCAAGCAAAGTCTTTGCTTAAAGTTTCTAAAGACACTTAAAATAAAGTTTTATTTACCAGAACCAAAGTTTTACTCAACTCTACTTTTTAGTGGAAAGGAAGAGTAAAAACTGTTTAAGACCCCCTCCGATGAAAATGGTGTTTCAGTGTGAACATGTTCTTGTGGCATTGTCATGATGAAAGAGGACTAATATAAAGAAAATAAAGATTAAAATGGCATTTCTGAATATTTCTTATTTAAATCAGGAGCAGAGGAAAACATGCTTGTAGATGTGACAAAAATTCAAAAAGGCTAGTCGATTCTTCGTCTGAGCTGGCATCTGGCTCATAACTGTACGACTGAATAGCTCCGATATTGCTCACCATTTTTGTTGCACCGGTAATGTTAGGTTGAGGTTGGGAGGGGCTGTATGCTAGCTGGAGAGCGACGGGAAATGGGAGTGGGCTTACTTTGCACTTACAGTCCCACCCAGAACTCTGAGGCGATTTTCTAATGAACTCCTGCTGTTCCAAGAAAACACCTTTTTTTTTTTCTTGTTTTTTTTTTTACATTTTTGGCTAAAACAACATGATTGGAGTGTGACTTTAAAACAAGCTTAAATTATTGCAGAAAGTTACAAACAATAAACTCACCTTTCAATAGGGACCATATACCCTCCAGGGTTTTGGCTGCAGTTTTCACGTATCAAGAAGTTTTTCTCCATGCCGTCTTGTGTTTAAGGGGGTGGACCGCATTGATGAACCCGGACTGAGAAGCCTCCGTATGGCTCGCTTGGTGCAGGAGAGGATGGTCCTCACCGTGGAGCCTGGAATATACTTCATCAACCACCTGCTGGATCAAGCCCTATCCAACCCCGCTCAGCGCTGCTTCATCAACGACCACATGCTGGCTCGCTTCAGAGGCTTTGGAGGGGTCAGTGTGTTTATGTGATCGTCTTTCCTTTTTTTTTTTTAAAGTGGAACACAAAGCAGAGAAAATTAGTTGCATTTTCCAAACAAAAGTAAAGGGAATTTGGTAGATTGTGAAATGTTTATGTCATGAATGATAGAAACTTGCTGTTTGCTTGCTAACGTGTGTCAGGTTTGACCTGGAACTAAACTCTGATATCTCTATGATCCGTATATACTTCACTAGAACTTGTTAACTTGTGTGTTCATCATGATAAACGCACATAGAACGACCAGGAAGCAGCAGTTCATTTAGACTTACAGGGCTGGTTCTGATGACAGGCTCAGTTTGTGAAACCAGACGTCGCATGAACAATGATTGTCGCTGCCACATGAGTTGGTCGGGTATTTCACAAACTTAATCACATTCAGAAACGACAGCATTTGCCTTGATGCTGCTTGAGATGTGCAAGAAAATGAAACAAAGTCCAGAAAAATCAAATAATTTTCCTTTTAATGGCTTCTTATTTTATAGACAGTGGAATTTTTATATATTTTTGTAGGTTGAAAAAGGACATGGAACGGATTTGACATTATATAGTTTTCAGGTTAGAGATGGGGCTGCACGGTATGAGGAACACCTGCGATATTTGTGATTAATATTGCAATGACGACATAACTGTAGATGCATGAACAAATAGCAAAACAACTAAATACATAATTTCCATTTTACTGCAACAGTTTAATTTAAATAAGAGTCAACATAACTTAAATTACACTTCAAATGACCCTCGTCTACATAGGAATCGAGCATCTAACATAAAAGGGCTCCATCTGATTTGTCAAATGCTAAATTGGATTTATTTGATTATAAAAGCACTTCAAGCTGCCATAAGATTGTTTTAGCACATGTAAGGTAGCCATTCATCGCAATTTTTGCCGTCATTTGCTGTATGCGTATGGCACAGCTTGATATTGTGTTATCAATAAACTGCGCTTTATTGTGCAGGCCTAGTTAGAAAAAACTTAAATTTCAAACCGGAATTTGATTATTGCAAGCTATCAATAACAAAATATCTTCCTAAATATATCTTAATTCATGAATGGATTTGAACATTTAAAAATGTAAAATAAGATAAAGAAATACACACTTTACATAGTTACTATAATCTGGTTTCTAACTTAAATTTGCGTATACATTTTTAATATTGCTTAACTGATCCACCTCACATTGAACTTTTGTCTTTTGTCCATGGTTTTCTGCTGCCTGCAGGTTCGCATTGAAGACGACATAGCAGTGACGGCGGATGGCGTAGAGCTGCTGACCTGCGTCCCTCGCACGGTGGAGGAGATCGAAGCGTTTATGGCCGACTCTGGCAAACCGTTCAGCCCGGTCCAAAACAAGTAGAAGTGTTCAAGAACCAGATGGAATTAATTTAGTGCAAACGGTTAAAAAAAATACAATTACAGAGATAACAGATAAAATCTATGTTTTGAAGGACAATAAATTTCACTCCACATCTGCTTGATATCGAGCCTCTTTATATGTAGCAAGCTTCTTATTATTCCAATAAAAAAAGATACGTTTTCATACTGAATAAGCCCTGGTCTGAGCTCTATGTGCCAATAATGAATCCAGAAATGAAAGTTGTGACTCTGAAATTTGTTTATGCAGACTTTAAAAGGGAAACCTTTCTTGAACAGTGTATTGCCTCCCAAATTGCACAGTTTTGTAATTTTTTAAACCTTTTTACATCCTCCCTCTCTGTAATCCTGTGTTTACAAGATGCAGTAACACTGGATAAAATAAACATTTTTGACTCGAACTTGTTCTTGTATTTTTTGTACATTTATTTCAATCTGTTTAAAGCACATGTATATGTAACCTGGTACACTCTGGAAGCTTTTTTTCTTGCCGCGGAAGGTCGCTCTCGGGAGTCTCAGCCTCCAGTCACATGCTGAAACTGATACCTATTAGGTCAGCGTACCTACCTTAAGTCCCATACCTCTTCTTTACCACCTTTTTCCCTTTTAAAAACAATTTACTGACTGGTTATGCCAACCTGGGGGTGTGGACAAACACCATGAAATCACCGCCAGGAGCTGAAACTACATTTAGACCAGCGCCGTCTTTTTTTCTAATAACCTGTTCAGAATTTATCCACTTTTTGCTTTTTTCCCCATGAAGGCCGTGGAGGTTTCTTTCAGCTCTGTAGGAGTCTTTTTTTTTTCTTCCTATTCCGTCTTTTAACCTTAAATATCAGCTATTATATGTGGCCTGCAGTCATGAGCATCTGTGAGCTGCAGCTTTAACCCTTGTGCTATCTTAGATGACCCCCCCCCCCCCCCCCTTACTTTGACGTGTTCTCCCTACCATGATAAAGGTGGATAAAGGTGGAAAGATTTCATGTAATCCATGGACACCAGTGAAGACCACAAATCATTGAAGAAAAAAGGTTCAGAGCACTGTCTAGTGGGTCTAGATGACCCAACTCCCAATGGTAAAGTGCCTAGGATAGGACAAGGGTTACAAAGCTCGCCGTCATAGTGACCACCTTTAACCTCACTATAGAAAGGGTTCGGATATTTTCAGCACAATCTTAAATATTTAAACTTTTAGTAAGTTATCCCATTTTATTAAGAAGTCTTATATGGAAAAATTTGACTTTAAAAATAAATATGATCTAACATAGGTTTTTGAGTATTTCGACTTGTTTCAAGATAAACACGAGTTATTTTCTTTTCTTAACCCTTGTGCTGTCCTAGGCACTTTAACGTTGGGAGTTGGGTCATCTAGACCCACTAGACAGTGCGCTGAACCTTTTTTCTTCAATGATTTGTGATCTTCACTTTTGTCCATGGATTACATGAAATCTTTCTACCTTTATCCACCTTTGTCATGGTAGGGAGAACATGTCAATGTAAGGGTGGGGTCATCTAAGATAGCACAAGGGTTAAGTGTCTTATAACACCAGATTTTAGGTGCTCTCGCAAAAAAAGAATTGATTTTAAAAAAATTCTAGCATTACTTAAAGTAATCAAGTCACAAGAAAAGAATACAATTCTCTCATTTTCTTTTTAATGGCAAAGCAAACTTGCCATATTGCTTTTAAAGTGCTTTAGATGCAGTATTGCAGATATAATTTTAATACAATATAAAACACAATTCTTGATTAAAATGTTAAATTTGCCTTTAAACATAAAAAGCGTATACATTATCAAAAATGTGTATTTTTTTGAATTTCCAAAAATAAAACGTAATTCTGTAAAGATTTTTTTTATTTATTTATTTTTTATAAAAGTTGATTATAACCCTTGTGCAATCCTATGGGGTCCAGGTGACCCCACTCCCAATATTAAATTGCCTAGGATAGCACCAGGGTTAAAAGAGATTTTTGCTATTTTTGTAAGAATAATTTGGGGTGATTAGCTCTTGGCGATTGGCTTTGACTCAAACTAAAATAGTTCTTCATAGTAAAACTCATAAAACAAAAAATCCACAGTATATTGTCTAAATAATATTGAATTACTTATCTCTAACAATACCTTTTTGTAATTACCTTTGACACTTTTGATGGTTCTATATCAAGCATAATTGCACATTTAGGTTTAAATTACCTTTCAGATTTCCCAGTCAAACGTGTTGGTTCTAAGTTTGATGAAGGACTTCAGATCATTTTTAAAGTTAATTCTTATAGAGTAATTTACTAAAGCACCTTGTTATTGTTTTATTGGACAATCTATAAGGCAAAGACTCTGCTAACTCCTTTAAGTGCCATTGATTTTAACCTTTGGGCTCAAAGATCAGCATTTAACAATAAAGACGTATAGTGACAGTCATAACTAAAGTAGTAATGAAGCATTTTACGGGGAGGGCTTCATTTTGAATTTCTTTTTGTAGTTGAGAGCATTTGAAGTACGTTTAGGAAAGCTGTCAATTTATTGTAGGTTTGCATAGAAATTCCATTAAAAAGTGTCAAGGAATTCACATAATTGTCTTTTGGTTCTTTATACCCAAATTAACCCCTGTGCTATCTTAGATGACCCCACCCTTACATTGACGTGTTCTCCCTACCATGACAAAGGTGGATAAAGGTGGAAAGATTTCATGTAATCCATGGACTCCAGTGAAGATCACAAATCATTGAAGAAAAAAGGTTCAGCGCACTGTCTAGTGGGTCTAGATGACCCAACTCCCAATGGTAAAGTGCCTAGGATAGCACAAGGGTAACAAAATGTAAAACATTCAACAAGGCTCTTTATTTGTGCATTTATTCTGAAAAAAGCAATAAAATCCTTGATGTCTCAATAGACTAGAGAAGCAACGCCAACCTATTATGATATCTTGCAGCATTGTTTCCTAGAGATGACTTTCCAGCTTGGAATGGTATGACTTTAGTGCCAGCACATGGTAATCCTGAGAATTGCACCAAATAAGCTGTTGCCAAAGCAGCACAATAGAGACATTTGTACTCAGATGTTATATTTGCTGAATAAAAATTCATACTTGATACAACAAATCACTGGGCAAAAAGACAAATGCAATCTAATCCATTTAAAACTGTGAGCTTCTTAACTTTAACTGCAAACTATTTTATTAATTATGGCATTAGTAAATAAACCCTTTTTTGTATATCAAGGATGTGAATTTTGGTTTTTAGGAGGTTGATCATACTGTAGTTTACAGAACAGTTTTAGAGTGCAATTAAAAGAAGAAAAAAAAGGAAAGTGCATAACATACTGGTAAACAACAATATAGGCAATCGAAAGGACATGTGTACAGTACGTATGTTTGCACAGACGGTGCTGTGCGTTACCGCAATCATGGTTGTTGAGGCAACAGACGAGCTGGGATTTTATTGGCATCTGAGAGGTGCTTTACCAAACGTCTCACTTTGCCCTCCTGCACCAGGGCTTCTTCAGCAACATCTATAACCCTTGTGCTATCTTAGATGACCCCACCCTTACTTTGACGTGTCATCCCTACCATGACAAAGGTGGATAAAGGTGAAAAGATTTCATGTAATCCATGGACATCAGTGAAGATCACAAATCATTGTGCAAATCAAGTGCCTAGGATAGCACAAGGGTTAAATATCGTCCAAATTGGGTAAAGAGAATTTAGGATTTAGATAAGAAAACAAAAGTGGAGTCTGACCAAAAGTATATTCTACAACTTATCAGAACCCGTGCTGGAGGGAAGAGAAAGGTCGGGACATAACAAAAGCTCAGCTTTAACTGACATATTTGTAAGCCTTATGGTGAGAAAGGATTCGCAATGTACACAAAATTTGCAAAGTGTTTGATGTAAGCACAGAAAAAACGTATATTACACAACATATTGCAGGGAATGTATCTTTAGTCATACACTTCAGCATTTTCATAATTCCTGCTGTCATTCTGACACGTTCTATCCATCATTAAGCCTTCACATATGCCGGCCTTAATTGCAGTTTATATCCTTGAAGGACTTTCAATGAAACAGCTGCTGTGTGTCAGAGAGTTATGTGACATATTACTGCTTTATGGTGGTTCATTCAAACTTTTCATTTAAGCTTTTAGGCAGATTTTCACAAGTGTTTGATGTGCAGTGGCTCAGTGTGAGGACAAAATAAGCAGGATAATTACTACAGCATCAATACAATAAACATTATGATTAAAAATGAAATTTCTTGGCAGCTCTTTCAGAATATTTTTCTTTTTTTTAAGATTACTGGTACAGATCTTTGCTTTTGTTCGACCACACCATCTAAATATGTCCATAAGCTTGTATTTTTTTGAATTTCAACAGCCCATGTATGGGAGCAACAGTTTATCTCATTTAACTAAGAATGGATTAGGAGTTCTATAGACATTTTTAAGACACGATAAAAAGTAAAAAAGAGAAAAAAAACATTCAAACTCAAGTTTGATAATAGTCCTTTTGGGAAAATAAGTTTTTCTAAGGATTTGTCTTTATTTCATTTTAAATAAATCCTTGATTTGTTTTTTGCTGCTTTGATAACTTTGTTTTTTAAAGAAAAATTTTATTAGTTATTCTGCTGCTGTTCAAACATTTTAGAATCTATGCAAAAAGGAGTCAAATGTCAAAATTACTTAAATTTCCTATTTAGAGCATTTCAACTTTTAAAAGATGAAACTAGAAAACATAATGGATAGTACTGCCTTCTATTAAAAACAGTTCCACAGTATTAAAGTTTCTATTAAGATTTTGATGTTGCTTAAATTATATATTGATTTTTTTTTATTAAAAGGCTTTAGATGTTTTACAGACTACAACTTGGCAGCTTTCACTTTAAAAGTTTTTAAAGTTAAAGCTTTTTTTCCTCCCTCTTTTTCTAAAACTGGAATAATTCCAACCCTTTAACGTCATTTTTATATTTTTACTGCACATCAGAAGTCTGTGCCCCGTGACAGCAAGGTTGGGAACTTGAACCCATCGTTCATATCAAAGGCTTTAATAATAGGAACACGTTTCTCCCTGCTCAACACTTAAGCATTAAGGGTTTAACAGAAGGGGGTTAAATCACCAAATGGTTCTTGAGTGGAGTTACGACTGCAGCTCACCCAGGAGAACAGATTTGACACCTTCATAAGGGATGGAGACTTTACTTTTTTTTCTTTGTCATTTCATAAAATCAAATCAGCATATCATCCAAACTTTAGAAGAAAAAAAACTACAAAACAATGCACTGCAGATGTCACAAGTGTAAGTTCTTAAATCTCTGGATAGACTGATTTCAGCAAATAAAAACAAAATATAGTTTTTGCACCAAAAACATTGGCCACAAAAATAAATGTAGTAAAGTCAGCAACACTTAGGATAATAAGCCTGAAATATTCATTATTGAGTATTAACATTTGGATTTGGAAATGGTTTATTTCAAGCAATCAAAGCAAGAATAATGCACAAAACAACACATTCAAAGTTTACATCCATACAAAGATGTATCAAAGATAAGATAATTAGCCATTAAATCATAGATTGCTTGGAAGGGAATGGAAGGAAAGGAACCTTTATAATCTGGCCCCTGTCAGACAGTACTTTACCATTTTCTTTACAGAAATAAAGATTATATTCATTATATAAATTAATAACCAATGATCAATAATCATTGGAAAAGCAAAACTTGCCAGGGATCAATTTGAAGCATAAAGTAATTCAACTATAAAACCATTTAAGATAAATACTGAAGTAACATCAACTTCAGCTGTCCTTGTTCATCCAGGCATTTACCATGATTGGACCTGGGCCACCTGATGTTTGTTATGCTCTTTAAAAACACCATTAAAATGATGAACAGCTGATGTAAGAGATCATTATCACTGTAATTACAGTTCGGCATGCATCTCAGCTCCCTTCTAACTACCAATTCTCCGTCAGTCTCTCCATCTCCATGAGCTGGTCTGTCCCTTTGTCCTTTGAGTTCCGTCTCCTGGCTGGGTAATCACACCCTCAGGGTGTCAGCTGCCCTTTTTGCAGAGAACCATTAAAGGTTATGCCAGAGCTTTAAAGAAAAAGAAGGTGTGTGACCGGGAGGCAAGCAGAAGAAGAGGTACTTCATAGATAGCTTATGACGTCTTCAGGCAGATACTGTTTACTTACTTATTTGTCCACAATTCCATATCAGGAAGCGACTTTATGGCATGACACAGACCTTAAAACCGTTTTCTATTTGGAAAAATTGCCTCGTTGCTCCTCATCTTTCAGGTAATGCATTATAATTCACCATTTTGTCCCCATACTGACCTTTGCATTCAAGTTCACTTCCTTTGTGTCAAAATCCAACATGCATGATTCTCACTGCCTGCCTAATTGAGTATCTGGTGCGTTTTCAGCAGTCTCTTTCATGGGGTTTTCAGAAAGACTCAACCTGACTGCTGTGGAGTCATTGATGTGGACTCTGGAAAATCAATTATTTTGTTCAGGTACTGCCTGAAAGCTATGCAACTCGCTCAGGAAAGTAAGCAACACTAATCCTCAGAATGCTTTGTCTGCTATCCGGTTTTCACCTTTTAATTCGTGCACCAAGTTTTTGAGAAAACAGCTACTCTGAAAGATGTTGTGTCGTTATTTGACAGTAAAGTAAATCAAAAAGATCACATTTTACTCTGTAAAAAGATAATTGTGACTGATTAAACAAAAATCTGACTTTTGTTTTTGATAGGTCTGCATAAAAAGTTCTACAACAACATAAAACTATATTAAGGACATCTTGAAGATCCGATCTTTTGTAAAAGTCTTCCCAGTGGCCTTTAATTGTGGTTTTGTTGTTTTTATCCAAAAAATACCAACTTCTGTTTGTTTTTTTATTTATAGTTTCTGCAGAGCAGCAGCAGTTTATAAAAAAATCCCCCTAAAAGTTATAGGCAAGACAATTGGCATGGAGCAACCCTGCCCCCGCCTTCCCATCACCTGTGACCGAGAGCTCTCTGTTTACACCATTGTCAGTATAAGAGAGAACTGGATGGATCGCGTGTGACGTGGCAAAGGTTTTACCAGTGGCTCCAAAAATGAAGCCAATTCAGTCGCCGTTTTTGTGCAATACAGACCTTGGAGCCAGACGACAGTGATTGGTCTGAGTTGCCTGAGTCAATGTTTCTATGGTAACTACTGTCACCAATCAGGAGTTTGTTTTTCGAAATCCTCACCCCTTCCACTGAAAGCAGGCTCTGGAGAATATGTCAATCAAACATTTAAGGTGGGGTCCAGCGGGCACCATATGCTTTAACTCACCCATGGGATTGGTCAGTTTATAACTTGAATAACAATTCAATTCAATTCAAAGGGTTTATTTTCATATGCACAGTAAGAAACGGGTTTCCCTGTACAATAAGATTCTTACATTGCTGTCTGTTCCGAATGCCAAGGTTAAATAAAATAAAGATAGGAGTAGGATATGTAGATGTAAAGAGAAAAATATCATGAAACAATAATTGTGATTAGCAAGAACATGTAAAAAAGAAATTCAACATGTGAAATTAAATTTTTGGGAAACAGGAAGCCCCTGTTTTCAAAGAAAACACTTTCCATTAAATGTCCCACAGTATCCACGTTTAAATTCAAACTGATGAATTCCCTCCTGTTTTGACTATTTGGTTTTCGCCCCAAAAAAAGAGAAAAGTCTATTAAATTGTCCGTTTATTCTGCTGCTAATTACTGTGGACTCAGCTGAACGGTGTCTCACCTGAAATGTGCTGACTCTGAACAGCGGCAAAGTGAAGCTTGTCATTTCTGCACAGACTCCTCTAATAGTGCTCTGCATGCATCCCTTAGGATAGCTGGTGTCCTTTCCAACACGAAACCATCTGTGCTCCTGACACTGGTGAGTTAACAATGTCAAGAGAACAGATGTTCTTAAATGTGAAATACAGCAGATTTTTGCTAACAAGCATTTATCGGTTACAGACCTGTTAAATATTCAAAATTAATCATTTTAGCAAGTTTATGATGGGCTTTTTCTCAAATTCGCATGATTAACTTTTTAGCTCACACCATTACTTAAAATAAAAGCGCCAAAAAAAGAACAGAATTCCGTACTTATTATTATGTTGTCATAAAAAAAAAAAAACATGCAAAAAATCCCAGATTTTTAAAAAAGCAAGGAGAAAGCGTCAAGAGAACAAATGGGGCCAAAAATCTTTAGTGGGGCTTAAAAAATAATTCAAAATCAGGTAACAAAACCATAACACATATGTCGGGATATCCAAAGGAAACTTTGGAATTATTATGGGATGGCCACAGGACTTATGGCTTGTTGTGTAAAAATGTAAAATCACACTTTGGCATCACAGGGGTAAAAAAAACTTTTTTTCAAGCAATCTTCACGAAAATTCAACACACAAGCATCCAGGTTAGGTCTACAACGAGAAGAAGAGGTAGCCATCTTGAATAAAAAAAAAAAAAAAACTTGGGTACCAGCTGCAAATTTAGACTCCTAGGGATTTCGATCCATCACATCCTAACTTCTAGAGCATCATTATGGAGGTACTTGGGGAAAAATGTTGGTCTGAACGGCATTGTAAAAGTGGCATTCCACTGTTACTTGCACATTTTTTACTATATTAATAATATAAATAGAAAACAGGAATTCCTGGCCCCATCCAAAAATAGCGACATGACATATGATATTGTAACGTCCGACTGGACGTAATAAAAAGTCGGAGACGCCCGTTTCCAAATGTGAAGCCTTTAATGTAGCTTAAATGGTTGCTGTCTACTGCAATCACGCCAAACACAGCACAAAACGGAAGCCTTACCCTGACGCTGTCCCCTCATTCAAATTCTGCGCACCCACGCTCCTTTATATTCACCCACACTCTTCCAATCCCATTCATCTAACTGACTAGAGCACAAATGTAAACACAGAACACAACAGAATCACTAACTGAGGATAGCAACATAGAACAGATTAACACAGTTTAATGCCGGTCGCTACCCTGTGAACCTATTAGTAATGTTAACAAAAACCTCAGTTGCCAAGGAAACCAAAACATTTATTTTGGAGATTCTTCTAAAAATTACCTAAACCTGTTTGTCACCCCCTGGACGACCAAAACTAAAATGGTTGCTAAGGAGATAAAAGTATGGAGATAAAAGCAACAGAAAAGTTTCCATTTTTTTGGTTTTTTTTTAAATTAGTTTAGTTACATGCAGCTCTAAGCAGGGTGGCAGAGGCATTGGGGGAAAGTGAGGGCCATGGGTAGGGGCTGGGTAGCATCGCTTGTGTATATAATTTATCTAATGTTCTTTTTTTTTTACTTGTACACTGAGAAATCTAATCGCTGGGAAATGATAAGCAGACTAGGTTTTAGTTTAAAGAAACGGTCACTGATGTGTGACAGTAAAGATAAGTTCAATGCTGAATTCATAAATTATTACGCCAATTATAGGTTTATTTGATTTTATGCAGCTGTAACTTTTGTGTTCCCAACGACTCAGCATTTACTTCCTGCCAAATGAATTGAGAGCCTCCTCCTGGACTGTTTGCTCACCCCCACCCCGTCTTTGAGTCAGAAACACGTCTGCACAGATTTAATGGACTTCGTGCTTCCCGGGCAGTCATTGGTATTAGAGTTTGCCCCGACCAGATGAACTGTGATTTCTAGTAATGGGGATTCATGCTTTTTTAGGCACACCTCCTGGTGGGAGCAGAGCCTGACTAAAGCCCCTGTTCTCTCTTTTTGCCATTGCAAGGTCCGCTTTATCAATGGAGCTTACTGAGGCTGAAGCCCCGGGACTGTGGGCCTTAGGAAGTCCATGAGCATTTGAGAAAAGAAAAAACAAAAAAAACAGTTTCTCATCATCTGATACTCAGGATTTACATGTATGGCTGCAGCAAGGGAAAGGAGGAAGAAGAGAAAGCACCAAGTGGTAAAAATTACTCTGATTGGCTAAATATTTTCAGAGGGAAATGACTGACAGGTGAGATGACCAATCAAAAGGCCTCCATCTGTCAATGTCTAATGATAATTGGTGTTCTCGAACGATCCAATGAATTCCACAAAGGAATATCTGCTTGAAATAATATTTTTTTAGATTTAGGCGACTGGAAAAAAAGGAAAAAATCTTAAACTGACAGTTTTTTTATGTGTGTTTTTTATGCATACAATTTAAAAACAATGAAAAACAAATGTATCACAAAACTTCAGTCGATAAAAATTTCCAGTACTTCTACCTTAATACAATTAGGCAATTATGCACTTACCTGACAGGCTTCAACTGCAAGTTTCTTTTCTTGCTGCTTAGCAGTGTTGTTGTTAAAGATTGCAAATCCCTTTGAACTTGGGGCTGGACCTCAGACTTGCAGGGCACCTTCTGCTCTACCTGGGCTCTCGCTCTCCACACCTCCTGGTCTCCAGTGGCAGTTCCTCCCCACCCCTTTTTGTGTGGCTGCTATCAGAGTGTTCCTGGGAAGAAAACTCCCCGTCTGCTGGGAGCTCTTGGATGGCCCCGTAGTAACAAATCCAGAAAGCAGATCTCCTAAAAAAATATGTTTCTCCTCCCTGCATGAGCACACACCGGAATCTCTTATTAATGACAAATGTGTGTAAGGAAGTCTGTATGTAGGCCACAAAACAAAATGGATTTATCACAATTTACACCTGCAGTGACCAAGAAGATTACACAACCTCCACAGAAACAGTGAAATAGGCTGCTAGCTTTTCCTTTTTGGTCAGCTGATAGACAGAAAAAAAAATTAAATAACAGAAAAAAATGAAGTTTTACCTGGGACTGATTACCCACAAGTGGTGACGCCTGCTGAAAACTAATGTGCACAATGTTGAGATTTAGAGATCAATTCCATTACAACTAAGTTGTTTTAAGCTATGTTCACACCAACCTCTGCAATGCGTGTTCAAGCCACCACTTTCAATGAAAAGTCTCTGTAAAAGTGCCTGTAGTGCTTCTGTGTTCAAAACTCGTACATTCATAGATGGATACGCACATTTTTAAGTCCATTTGAGACCAAAATGTTCGGCTGTTGAACGCACGTTGACAGTTAAACCAGGTCAGACTTTCAGCAATCAGGAACTCGGACTTGGTAGTGGTATACGGATGGCATTACTTTTCATTCATGGAAGGGCGATTCTTTTGAAAATTGATCATGGAGAAGAAATTAATACTTGTGATTTGTGTTTAGCTAAAATGGAATGGCACCTAATCTTACATATATCGGAATAGAGCTGTAACGGAAAACGGCTGGAGCAAGATTTACGAGATTTGCACCGCTACAACATTTTGAACCAAGCGTCCTCCAACTGTAGATGGCAGACATGTGCTAGTAAACAGTAGAAAAAGAAGAAGCCCCTCCCTGCCTTTTTTTTTTTTTACTTTTTGTTTTGTAAACAAACGTTAACAGCATCAAAATGATAAATGCTGGGTCAATAAAAAAATCTTTACAGTGCAAGTCTGTTAAGCAAAAGAAAACTGCAGTGTAACCGACAAACATTTTAACCAACAAAACCAACAAGTTTTTTTATTTGATATTTATTAGTTATTTATTTACTTATTTACATTTAGAATTAAGAAAAGCATTGTCTCTTCTTCATTTTAGTCTTGTCCAGTTTTTAATAAAAGGAAAATTCTAAGTAAAATTCTCAGACTCACATCAAGGTTAGATTTCATTTGATACAGAAGACCTGAAATAGAGTTATTGTTTTTTTTTTCCTGAAATGAGGAAAAAATGCACCTGAAAAATGTAAAGCTTAATGCTATACAGTTTGCGTAATGTAACAGAAACAAGCTGCACGTGTGCTGCGGGTGACCGTCTCAATTCTTAGCAGGTCTGCTTGGGACTGAGATGAAACAAAACTGCTTCTCACTATTGAAATAGATCAATTTTCCAATTTAAGGTAGAAATGCAACGTTTTAGAAGATTGTTAGGACTTGTCTTTGCTTGAGAATCTCTGGACTTCATCACACTTACAGTACTTTGTAGTTGGAGGTATCATTGTAGAGCTTAAAGGTGAATCATGTAGTAATGGAACAAAACATTTAGCAAATTTAACACTCACTGCAGAATATTTGGAATACAAATTCCATTTTTATAAGAAAAAAAGTGAACAAACGAGTGCCTTAAAATATTATAATAGTTTAAAATAAATATTTACAGGGAACTGTGGATGATCAGGGGCTGTACAATTGAGAAATTATATCCTTAGAGATAAAAAACATTTTCAGTTTGTTTCCTCCTCTACAAAAGAAAGGACTTCTGAACATCTGCTTCTACCATCCAGCAGTGGAATGCCTACATTCTGTTCAGACATCAGGATGAGCTGAAAGGAAGAACAGTCATAAGGAAGTCACCAGTGGATGGTCCACTCAGGGGAACCACGCACATAAATAATATAAAAGATTCCTTTTTTTCCTCTTCAGTTTCTGTGGAGCGGCTGAAAAAGTGAGGTTTGTGTGTTATTGGTTTTTTGGGTCAGATATCTTTGGTCAACAGTAAACATTCAGCAAATGTTTTTCTGGTGATAAAGAACATGGATCTGAGTGCCGTGACGAAATCCATCCATTAGCTCTCAATCAAAGTCCGATCTTGTAGAAAGGAAGAAAAAAAAAAGATTAGCAAAATTTCCACTAAAAAGGAAACCAAAGCAGTCAAGAAGTTTACTTCTAATCTGCTTCTCTTATCCAGGGAATTGCTTTTCTAGCAGGTTCCTCAAACTGCATTGGATCCCAGTGTTTGCTTCCGTATGAACCAACTACTTCTTCAGACTAGCTGAACAAGACTCCTTTAACGTTAACTTCCTGCCTCAGTCTTTTTCTCCGGGTTCACTCAGAGCCGGGGTGATGTCAGGAAGCCCAGCATGGAGCTGAGATGGCAGAGGGCGCTAGCTGCGTCCTCGATGGATCATCTGTTTGTGGGCAACTCGAATGCATGAAGCACAGCATGTTGTCTTGTAGTAATCATACACACAGAGGCGAGCCTGGACCACCATGTTGCAGTTGAAGTACTTGTCTCTGCAGTTCTCATCTGCAATGACAAAAAAAAAAAGATAGGAACAACATTCATCCGCGCGGAGCAGGCAGGATTTCCCTGGAACCTGTGAACGCTACAATCATCAGAAAATGGGAGGATTCCCGTCAACTTGATAAAGTCGACTGACCTATCTGAGGCATGCAGGGCTCGGGGTTGCAGCTCTCCCTCGCTGCAGGTTTCAGCCGCTCGTCACAGCCCTCACTGGACTGCACTTCATGATCAGAGAGGCAGCGAACCTCCCTCACACGGAAACCCCCCTCACATGTCTTTGAGCACTGGAGGGACATGAATCAGGAGCAGCAGTCAGCCTCACACCTACAAAAATCCGGTTTATCTCTGATTTCATTCTGGCATCTATCAAAATTAATTCTAGTTGATTTCACTGTAGTCTGTGAGAAGTATGACAAAATCAGTTTTCCAAATCATGCTTAAAAGAAGACATGCTTTTGTTCATGTCTTTAACATTGAGAAAAAATATGTTTACTATGTTATTAAATACTGTATTCCTCAACCCAAATAACATGATTTTTCTTCCAGATGATTCCAAATGAAAGAAAGACATCAATTCCTATAGGCGTAGAAAACCAGCTAAATCGATGATCGATTGCTTGATTGATTGATCATAAACTGAACCTAATTCAGCGCTTGCACAAGCTAATATTTGCAGCTAATATCTTAGTCACATGCACCTCTACTGGGGTTGACTTGTTTGGGTGGTGCAGGTTTTTGGTTGTCCAGGCCCTGGGTTGCCTCAAGAGATGTTATGAAAATGGACTGTACACTTGTCATGTGTGCCCCGTGCGGCTTTGCCTACGTTTTTGCCTGTATCCCCCTGTGGGTCAGTTATGACTAAGGCTTTAAGGAGCTGGTGGCCAGCTCTGGCTTTAATGTTTGTATCTCTGCTCATAGTGGCTCAGGCATAGGCTCAGCAGAGATTTCTGGGCAGGCTCCATCACACAAAAGATGCAGAATATCATCATGGTGTCTAGTTGTTGGCAATAGCAGAAAAATGTATTTAAAGTAAACAAAAGACATTTATGGTCCAAACATCTTCGTCCACTGAAGACATAATCACAGCAATGAGAGAATGTTTGATATCTTACTCACAGCGCTCCACTCAGTGTGGTACCACTTGGCGCCACAGGCCTTCAGGTTGCAGCTCTGCTGGCTGAGCGGCCGGTTCAGGGATGAACACTCATATGGCGGCATGACAGAGATTCCTTCTTCTGATTTCACCAAACACACCACTGCCCTCTGCTGGCTTCCTGGGCCGCACTCTGCTGAGCACTGGCTCATCACAAAACAACAAATGCTGTTAAAAAAGTTCAACAGAAACAAGAGCAAAAGCTTAACGCGGTTCTCCTACCTGACTCCAGGGACCCGTGAACCACTCGATGCGGTTCTCACAGGGACCATTATTGCAGACCCGAGAGTCTGCAGGACGCTCGCTGCCACACCCCTCCAGAGGCAAACTGCTAATGTGGTTTGTGAGGCAGAGGACCCCGCGAGTTTTTACACCCATCCCACATTCAGCAGAGCACTGGGAGGCAAAATGGTAAAAAAATGGTGAATGTGGTATACTTGTATAGCGCTTTTTACCTTCTTCAAAGGCCCAAAGCGGTTTACAGTCACAAACTCATTCATACATTCACACACTGGTGGCTGCTCCACTGTCGAACACTTCCACCAGAGGCAAGGTGGGGTTCAGTGTCTTGCCCAAGGACACTTCGACACATGGGCGGGCAAATCGGGAATCAAACCCGCAATTTTACGATTTACAAATGTAGCTTGAACTCATAGGCACCCTTCTCGTAAAGCATGTAAGTAATGTACTGTACTTAAAACTATAGATCGTCATATAGACTATAGATCTATAATCTATATAGATCTATAGTCTATATACTTAAGATTGTCAGAGAGATAGGTAGAGAGAGAGAGAGAGAGAGAAAAGTGTTTAACAAATCCTCTCAAAATGTTTTTTGTGAAGGTGTTTTGCTTTTGATTTGTAAGTTTTAAAAATATTTATTTTATGTTTAGCACTTCTATGTGTGAAAAGTGCTTTATAAGTCAAGTTTGATTTGATTTGAAATAAAGAGAATGATTTGAAGCAACATTAGAAGTAAAAAACATTTTTTACACATATTCACTTTTCTTTAACAACTTGCTGCAACAAAAATCCAAATTCTTATGAAGCTGTTTTATGATTCAGGCTAATTATTTCAAGCTCTATTTCTGTCATCAGTACTTGATGTACCTTGTCGCCCCACTCTGTGTAAAACCAGCTCTTGGCACAGGCTCCCATGTCGCAGTTTTCCATGTCGATGGGCCGCAGATTCATGTTGCACTCCTCATCAGAAACAAAGTCCCCCACATTGCTGACGCAGCGCACCTCCCTTGACCTTTGACCCAAGCCACACGGCACTGAGCACTGTGGAGACAGCCGAGCCAGGAAGTTGGGACAAACTGAAACAAGTGAATGTCTATAAGCTATAAATGACCGACTGCTGCCACTCACAGAGGTCCACTCGGAGCGGATCTGCCACTCGCTGCAGATCTTCAGCTGGCAGGAACTGGCTGTTTCAGGCCGCTCCAGGTGTCGGCAGTGACTCGTGTGGACGTTGAGGGTGCGGTTGGCGTAAACCTGCCGACACAGAACCTGCCGGTGCTGCATACCCAGCCCGCAGGTCTTGCTGCACTCCGACCACTCACCAATATCCCAGCTGTGTGGAAAAAAAAACACTAAGTGTGACATGGCACTTTTACTTGAGTTAGGTTTGTTGCTTTTTTGAAAAAAAGAAGTGAGGAAAACCTGGAAGGCTTTCATTGTGTTTTGATGCTGAAAGCTTTATTTCCTATTCTTGATTTGTTTCAGTGAAAACTTGTCTTCCACTCAAGGAAACAGTTACAAGAAGATATAATTAAAATGTAAAGTCAGAGAGCAGAACAATAAAGTTATTTCAAAAGTCATCATCATCCATGCTGTTTTTGAAAAAATAAATTTCTTGAACATTTTAGTTTTCTTCTTATTCTTACTGTGTAAATGCTTTTGTTTAGCTTGACCAGAATCTTCTTTGTTAGCTCCGAAGTTGTTTATATTTAGACACCAGTCAGTCGTTTTGAGCTGCGTTGTTGCCTGTTCTTTTCTCTAGATGTCCTAATTGCTCTGTCAATGTCACTCACCTGCTTCTCTCTACTTGATCCTTTTTTGCACACTAAAGTTTGTCACTGTGTTCTCTGTTTTTTATGGTTCCGATATTTTTTTCACATACTGTTCTGTCCTTTTTAAGAGTTCTTTTCATGCTTAGATTTGATTTGGGTCCAAATCTTCAATTTTCTGAGAAACAGAAATGTCCTTTTCCATTAAAAACCTTTTTTTTTTCTTTTAAGTCCAAATATATCTATATTTCTACGGTCAAAAAAAAAATAATAGTAATTCTTAAATACCACCTCCCAAAACAGTTTGGGAAAGGGTTTAAGCTATTGATTTCTGATCTTTAGAAAACCACAAAACTGTCCGTCATCAACAGATAATTTTTTTAAAATGTTTTGTCCCCCATTACAACAGACAACATAAATAAATAAAATCATTTTTAATCTAATAAAAAAAAAAAGCTTATACGAACTTAGAGGCAATTAGTATGATGGGAAAGTGTCAAAATAGATGTCCTATTGTTAAATATTCATAAAAAAGAAAAACCCCAGCCAACAAAAATCAGAAATATACTTTACAGCTAAGATGTGCATATCTGACTCTTGAAGATGAAAATGTTTCAGGTTTTTTATACGTGTATATAACTGAACATATTTTTCCTAATTTTTGTAACTAAAAGAAATCAGTTTGTATTCCAACAACATGGTTTTTCATAAACCTTTTACTAAATGTTCTATTTTTAGAATGTGTCAGCCTGAATAGAGAGAAGGAGAGAGCAATGGAGGCTCAGATCTACCACACCAGACAAGACCCAAGGTGTAGGCTGTGTAAAGAAGCGCCTGAAACAATCCAGCACATAACTGAAGGGTGTAAGATGCTGGCAGGGAAAGCATACATGGAGCGCCACAATCAAGTGGCTGGAATAATATACAGAAACATGTTTGCACAATATGGAAAGGAAACCCCAAGGTCAAAATGGGAAACACCTCCGAAGGTGGTAGAAAATGAGAGGGCAAAGATCCTGTGAGACTTCCAGATCCAGACTGATAGGATGGTAATGGCAAACCAACCAGACATTGTAGTGGTGGATAAAGAACAGAGGAAAGCCGTTGTGGTGGATGTGGCAGTGCCAAGCGATGGGAACATCAGGAAGAAGGAACATGAGAAACTGGAGAAATACCAGGGACTCAGAGAAGAACTGGAGAAAGCCTGGAAAGTGAAGGTGACAGTGGTGCCAGTGGTAATTGGAGCACTCGGGGCAGTAACCCCCAAGCTGGAGGAGTGGCTACAACAGATACCTGGAAAGACCTCAGACCTCTCAGTCCAGAAAAGCGCAGTTCTAGGAACAGCTAAGATACTGCAGGACCCTCAAACTCCCAGGCCTCTGGTAGAGGACCCGAGCTTGGAGGAGAAACCACCCGCGGAGGGTGAGAGGGGCGTTTTTACATATACAGTATATATACTATTAGTTGTCCAGTTTTTTATTGCAATGTTTTCCGTTTACGGTCCTGTTTCATTCAAATAAGAAATGAATTTAAAAATTGGCAACAAACTTTTTTATTAACATTTTTACTGTTTGTTCCTTTAGATTAAAAGAAAATCATAAAACATTTTGCATTGCATTTTGCTTATTATAAGCCAGCAAATAAAATACTAGATTTATAATGTTTTTAAAAACCTGTCATCAGTCAAACTATTAGGGTAGAAAGTCTCTCACAATCCTGGACACGGCTGCAGGTTGCACGCCTCCTCTTGTGAGGACGGTCTGCTGCTGCTGTCGCACAGAGAGTCCGAAACCTGGACGTGGTTTAGACGGTTGACGCAGTGAAAGATGGGATATCTGACACCTAAAGAGAACATACTTTATTTTTGGGAAAACTGTATTATTAACCCTAATATTAGAAACATTTTTGTTTAGTAACAAATACGCACAAAAAACTAAACATAGCAAAATAGAACAATTTTACAAAAAAATTAATTGTTTGTCCAAACATAAAAGTACATTTTGCTTGTAGCGTACTTGTAAAAACATATTTCCTTTTTGTTTCAAATATTCTAAAATGAACTGCTTTGGCTGACCTTTTCCACAGGAAACACTACATTCCGTAGCACTGGTCTGTTTCCAGTTGTACTCTCTCCCACGTCTGGGTGGTTGCACAGCCGGCACCTGGTTGTCGGGGCGATGAGGTGGAGACCTTCCCTGATCTGCAGAGTTGACGTTTTCCTTTTCCTGTTCATCCTGTCCGTTCCCAGCTTTAGCAAAAATACAGTTAGACGTTTAAAACCATTCTCTGTGGAGCTTTAACTTTATATAAAATTATTTTTATTAGTAGGAACTACTGCAAATATTTTTTTTAATTTTCTTATTACTGAGATTCCTGACGGACACTTTTTCTTAGTAGGAGACATAATTTACCTTCTGGTCTGTGGTTTGGTTTCTGAGGTCCAGTTATTTTCTGGGAGGGTAAAATGTATTCGTAGTGAACACCAGGATTTTGCTGCTGGAAGATTATCTGAGGGAATGCAATGGAGACTTGGTTTACAGTCCGGCAATAGTTAAATGTTTGATCACAGTTTTTCCAACTGATTAAACAAATATATATCAAACCCACAACGTATGATTAGTGGCTAATATCAAACTTAGCTTGAAAAAAACTCTTAATTATAAGGTTTCCAACGAAAATACGAAAATCATCTGTTTTTTAAGCATAGAAAGAAAAAAATAAACCCTCAGTGGGTGAGTAAAAAGTAACCACAAAGTACAGAAAAAAGTTCATAACAAAACAATTAGCATGTCTGACTGCATCAACAGAGACATTTTGCTGAAATGGAAAAAAATTGGAAATATTTGGAAAACTGTTAAGACAGCAACATTTTTAGGAAGGAAGGAAACAAACTCCCAAAACTCCGATCAAGTACCATGTTGACTATAAAAAAGCCAGCAAATCTACAACAAAAAGTAGACAAAAAATGGGTTCAGGTTATGGCAGAAAAGTTTACTTAAGAGAAAAGAATTAGCAATTAATCAATAAGTCCATTCATCTATCCATGCAAAAGTGTTCCTAAACCAGCCAAAAGATTTAGTATATTTGGCAAGTTCTTAGTCTATCACTGGACGTCCTCTTTATTGAACGAGCGTATTATGCCTCATCACAAGGACATTGGGTGGCCAACCTCTGATTGGAAGGTTTGGTTCCCACCTTGCCTGCCCGTGTGTTCAGGTGTCTTTGGACACTGAACTCCACATTGTTCCCGGTGATTGCAGGTTGGCGCCAGTGTTCGGCAGCAGAGTCTCCATTAGTGTGTGAATGGGTAAATGGGACTGAGACTGTAAAGCCCTTCGAGCTTTCAAGCAAGGTAGAAAAGTAAGTATACGCCATGCACCATCTTTAACTCATTACATCTTTTTCCAGCAGAGGCTCATGACCTCAGATTTGAAAGAATCTGCTCTAGTGAGAGCTGGAAGTCATAGTGTAAGAAAACCCAAAGTATCCCCCGTATCTGCAAACAGCAGAACCAGGATTCCAAGCATCTCAAGGCCAAAGATCCGATCAACTCACATAAATATCCAGGATTTCATTGGTAGGGCCATCAGCTAAGAGAGATTCCCCAGCGGTGCTGCTGATCTCATTGGGTCTGCGGTAGGTGAATATGGTCCCACCACCTTCGTACCTCCCTGGGCGATCAATGGCCCAGTTTCCATTGATAATGGATCGTCCTGATCTGCTTCGCAGTGCTAGAAAAAGAAGAAGATATAGCAGCAAAATCAGACAATGAAATCAATATCAATACTTGTCATTTTAATTTACTTATGTTTCCCTCCATCCAACGATCCATTTTGTAATTGATTACGCATACTTTTACAGCCATAAAACATTATGAACACAAAAAGTTACTTAGAGTAGTCCTGTCCATTCCAGCCCACATTGAAAACAAATAAGTATGTTGGAACTGAAAATCAGGCCTCATCCTGGTTAGCTTAAGAAAAAAAGATCCACAACAAAGATTGCAATATCCAGAAGTTGTGTAAGGAAAAAAATTTGGATATGTGAGGAGAGTTTGGAAAGATTGTGGAACTTTCCATGACTTTCTTCCTACCTCAGGAAGAAGAAATGCTTCTAAACTAACCATGTTCTCAGAGGGTCGCTGACTTCAGCTTAAGATTTTAAAGCATCTTCTTACTCTAGTTATTTTTTCTACAAAAATTTATCTTAAAGTTAAACATAAGAGCAGTAACTGAGCAAAAGGACTTGTGTGCTTTTTACGCAACCAAAAATCTGTGCTGGCAAATCTGTCATGTGAGTCATGTAACAAAACGCCCTAAAATGTTTTCCACTGAGTTTATGGATTAAATGCAAGAGGACATTAGAAAAGCATTAGGAGGGTAACATTAGGCAGACTTGTAAAACAGTGTTTGGACAGCTAAGAGCACTATTAGATGCACACAGAGAAGAACAGAAGCTTGTTGAGGGAAAAAGGTCCAGCGCATAGTGAGGATATTGTTACAGTCTCCTGCTGTCTCACTTTCTTATTTTGATTAGAGCTCCATTGATGCCTGAGATATTGTTACATTTTCATCTGGATCTTTGAAGAACTTTTCTTCATATTTAAGAAAACCTTCTTGGACCACCATAACCAGGTATTCCCAGTATTCTAGGCAAAACTTTTATGACTCACCAAGGTAGTTTCTACTCTTCACCATCTCTGTCACATTGATCTTGGTTGCTCCCTCTGGAATTTCTGCTATCTTATGGTAGCCGATCTTGGAAAAACTGTGTTTGAACAGTTCAGAGACCAGCCTGCAGGTTGAGTTGTCGCCTCCACAAACGTTACACTTGTCGATGACCTTTCCTGATCCGAGATATCCATCACAGCCAAGATTCTGCAGATCAGTGGACAGAACGAAGGGGTCATTCAGTTGAGTGTCATCGCTTGGTGTAAAATGCATCAACAGCATTTCAGGTTTGCTGGACAAAAGCTTTTTTTTTTAAAAGAAAACACTACATATTTTAAATATTGAATTTATACAAGTCTTACCAGCTAAAAACACGATTAAAGTATATAATTAACTACATTATTTGAAAATGTATTTCTGTCATGTTTCTGTATATTAAAAATGTTTTATATTTGTCTAAAGTTTGAGCATTCTGTATCACATTTATGGTCATAAAACTCAGGAAACCTAAACACAGATAAATTTAATGTCAGTAGTTTATAAAATATTTCAAAAAGCAGCAGTAGAAGGAGTTTGCTGTGCAAACTGGTGGCAAGGCGCCTCAGAGGCACAACAAAGTCCAGACTAAAACAGACTTTTAGCTTTCATATGCTCCACTCACTTCTGCTTATTTGCCTTTAGTTACTGTCTAATGCAGATATTTACCTAAATATGATTTTAACTTTTGCATAAAGTTAGAATCAAGGAGAATTGGTGGGGACATTAGCAACAAGTGCATTTATGATTCAAATAAACATTTTAATACTAAGAGAAAATCCAAAATGACAACAAATTACAGAGTTTTATTTTCATGCAGACCTAGGTCTGATGCTGACCCACAGCAGGAGAAACACACATATAATGGAAGAAAGGCAGAAGGGAGATGAGGGGAGGGGAAAAAGGAGTCGTCTCATTGTCAGTTCAAACCATTGGACTGTATATGAGACTCTGACTTGGTGACTCGTATCCCCTGGTGTTCCAAACAGGAACCAAAGGGCTCTAAGAATCCCATAGACTTCTTTGGAGAAATAAACAGATTTTACTAAGTTATTATATTTGCCAAAATAAGCATTCTTGTTCTGCTACCTTGTTTTAAACACGTTCTTGATAAGCCTATTTTTTTTCCCCTATGACATTTTTTCTACAGTGCAAGTTATTCAAGTTGTAAACTGAGCAATCAGATGCCTCAAAAAAAAGTTTGACAGAGTTTCCTGAGGCCGCTCACAAGTGATAGGGGTGTGGCCTTCCAACAAGCTCACTTCTGATTGGCGAGAGCAGTTGCCATAGAAATGCAGACTCAGGCTACGAACACACCGGGCATTCTTGAACTCACATTCAGCCCATGGGTTTCACACTGGAAAAGCAGGGAGGGGCTTCTTTTTCTGCTTTTCGTTTACTAGCACATGTCCACCACCTACAGTTGGAAGTGGCTTGGTGTGAAATGTCGTAGCGGTGCAAATCTCGCAAATTGAGCACGGAACGGAAACGGTTCAGTTCATTACTAGCGTCCTTGCAATGGTGTATATAGATTAACATCATGTCAGGATAGTGTCCTTGGTTTATCTTTGAGGAACAAATGCAGACATCGTCAGGCTCGTCACCGTGTCTGGGTTCACCAGATGAACCATCCATGCTCAGAGTTTAGTGCATTTCACCGCCTGCTCCAGGAGCTGCGCCTGGATGATGGCTGCATCCAGTTTCATCCACCACTGGACACTACTCTGTTGCCAGGTCAAAGTTCGACCAGGCAACACGCGTTCAGTGGCCACGCATTTCATACGTAGTGCATAAAGACAGTCGTAAAAACTTGCATAGCTGGAAATAAACCATTTTCTATGGGTGACGTCACACTCACTTGGCTCTGCTGCAATCAACAGAAGCTCTGACTGCATCTGACTGCAAAAACAACAACATTTGTGGCTTTTTCAACGCAGTAAACAGAAAAGATGGAAGAAATTAAAGGGGGATAAATGAAGGTTGAGTGTAGCAGAAGAACAAGTTGGAGCTGGATAAAACGGAGGTCACAGTTTAACAGTGCTGCTGGATAAAGTAACACCCATAAACGCACGACTGCTTTTCATTTTCTTCACAAAGTGGTGATTATGAACAAACCAAACTGTAAACGAATCCAAAAGGTTAAAACCCATCTAAGAGCATTTAAGCAGCACAGCAGCGTTTCAAACAAAGTGGGAGCAGCGTGCTGACAGGTTGAGCAGTGAATAAATATCTCCTCCACGTCTCAATTTTCACCATAAAACAGCACAACTAGAGATGCCGGACAGCATTTGCCTTAAAAAGGAAAATGTTTCACTGACACGGTGTGAGGTTTTCTGCAGCCATTGGAGTGGGAAAATCTCGGAATCAAAACATTGAAATGAAAACAAGTAGCTTTAACTGAAGGTCTTAAAGATTGATCGAATGTGATCTGTCTAAAAGACACAGAGGAATGAAGAACCACTGGATTTTACTCCCACAGTGCTGGGAACATGAGAAAGTTAATTCACAAGTTGATGTCCATCGATCCGGACAGCTGCATTATTGAAATTACCAAACTTGTGACAAGGTTGTCAGCCTTGCAGGAGCAGGTTAGGTTGTCATCAGTCCCTGAATTTTCTCTCAATTAGTCTCATCAGCCGTCCGGGCTGCCTTTGATGAAGCTGGCCTTCTCTGTGAACCTGTCAGAGTGCGGTGCTGCCTTTTTTGGAGAGCTGCTGCCTTTCCACAGAAGTTTATCCATTAAAGTCAGGGCAGCTCAGGAGTTTTGGTCGAACTTCTTCCCTGTGAAACCACATTGGTGTCACTGTGGGTGGCTCTTGCCATGTGGGGAGGGAGATTCTGCTGTTTCCAGGAGAAATGAGTCCAGATTTTTAAATGTCACCAAAACCCACTTTCATCTGGAAGTTGTTGGGAATCAAGTTTTGAGGCGAGAATCCTCTTAAAGTAAATCTGATGATGATGCAGTTTCTGCAGTAACCCAGAATGAGTCAAAGCCACTTGTCAGGAAAGGTTTCTTTTGTTCCTGCAAAACACAACAACACATTGAACCTCAGTTCTGTGATGGCGGCACTTCCACTCCCTGCAGCTTTGATGTTTGAAAAGATTAAGACCTCAGCACCTGGCGTTTTTGTCACAAATGAACTGTGCACTCTGGCCCATTGGGGAAAATGTTCATTGTAATCATTCAGCGGGATCCTCAAAGTCAAAGGTCAGAATACACCATTGTTTGACAGCATCTACAATTTTCCATGCCCAACTTGTTTTAATTTGTCTCCAAGTCACAGAGAAAGGAGGGCATGTTTCATCCAAACTTCTTTCTTATGGATGTCAACAGTATGTTGGGCAGAAATGAGCAGGTTTCATATTTGCACAAGTCTTTTGCTCTCATGAAACTCAGGAAAAGGAAAAGAGAAGAGCTTTGGCCAGGAAATGGATTAGTAAACGTAAGGAAACAGGGATTGTATGTTCTGCTGAGAGGATTGGATGAGAGCAAGAAATATTTTTCTTTTAGCCACAAAAATGTTGATGCGTTCTCATATGCTGGTGTGTGGAAGATTAAAAACAGACAGATGGAGATTCGTGTTTTGCTGAGGTGATTTTATGCTAACTAAATCCTTTAGTCACGCTCAGGTGGGATGTTTCAAATTAAATTTACATTTTAAACCAGATTTGCAGTTTTAGACCTATGTCAGATTAAAACTTGCATTATTTTTAATCTTTTAAACGTGGTAAACCACATCAGATCAGGACTTTTACTTTCTATGAAATAAAGATGAAAACAAAGCTGATAAGCCATTGAACTGTTAACGCTGAAGTCAGGCTTCTAACAAAAATGTAATTTATGCATTGACGAGGTAAAGGTAAACTTAATTATTTTTTAATTTTTTTTTTTGTTTTTACGAAGGATTTTAGGTTTGAGAGAAAAACAAAATTAAAACCTTCAAAAAATGAAGTTCTGATAATAAGAAGAGTAGAAAACATTGAAAAAACATGAAAAAATTGAGACCAAGTTTGAGAACAGTTTTTATAAATTCAAATTGTTTTTCAATTTATCCTTTAAGTTTTTTTTATCAACCTTTTATCTGTTATAATTTCTTTATATTTTTATTCTTGACATAATTAACAAAAAATCTAAAATGACTAGTTTGTTCTTAAAGTTGTAGAATTTTCTCCCCTTAAGGAGAATCCTTAACATGTCAAATTTCCATCCCGTACTGTGTATTTAATGCTTTTTTATTAAAAGCAACTATAATGAATAAATACCTGACAAATACATGATGTGGATATGTACTTTAAACAAAAAATTGATGATTAACCAGTGGTTCCTTGATTCAAACCCACAGGTCAAACAGATCTAAGGCACAGAAAAAAAATCTGACTTTTTACACAGATCTGCGATACCAAAATCTATCATGTCTTGTTAAATAACAAACCACACAAGCTGAGAGAGTTATGTTCTTTGAAAATCTGAGTTGAAATTTTCCTTATGCACCTTAATTTAAGCTTTGGAACGAAGAACATTTTCTTTCATGATACGACCCTTTGAAGGTTTCATTGTTATGCTTTGTGCCGTCTCCTGATAAACCTTTTGGAGTTTAACAGAACGAATCATTACCATGTGTGCAAACGGGTTACACGTGGAAGTGTAATAACAATTTAGAGGCACTGAATAATACTAAACTCTGAGGCAAAAAGGGAGAAATGTCATTTCTCAACATAAAAATGTTCAGAAACAGAATATGGTGTATTATGATCATTGGGGATATGAATGCTGCATATTCTTTGCACTCCAGTGACAACATATCAAACTAACAGCCACATTCTCCAGGAGAAACCTTCAGCAGCAGATGCTTGTGGCCGGATCACAGAGCCACAGCATCCACTTCATCAGCAGCCTGCAGATGTGGGCAGATGTTTAAGTCCATAAACACAAACTTTACCATCTGGAACAAACTAAATCCCACATTTGGCTCTAGAAATTCGTCTCTCTGACGCATCCTTCCCTACGTCTGCATAATATTTCTTTGCTTTTTTTTTTTTTTAAATCCCGCTACTTGGGGATCTGTGGTATGAAAAACAAATCATTGGTCTTTCCTCCAAAGCAGACACATGATGCCTTTTCCTTAAACGCAAGAGAAAAAAAAATCCAACTGTCCCGTACAGAACACATGGGAAACAGGAGTTTTGGTCGTTTTAGGAGTTTGGCCAGAAAGGCAAATAAAAAGTTTATGTGATTGCTGTCTCCTGAGATTGCCGCATTCTCTTAAGCACAGTGGACGTCAAGATCTACAATATGTAAGGACTCAGTGGAGCGAGGCAGCACCTGGATATCTATCTGGTTCCTGTCTGAACCCCAACAGTTTCTGACGGCAGTTTGAGTTACAAATGACAACTCTCAGGGCTGACGGTCCAACCTCAATAACTCCCATGGCTATGAGAGCCAAATGCCAAGGGGGGGCTGAATTGGAGGAAGTTATTCATAAAAGAATGTTTTCTTAGTCTGGAGATTGTAGAGCAGTCGAAACCCCCCCCCCCCCCAGATCGTAATCCACTTGAATCACAACTAGACTCCCACAAGAACTGCATCTTGAGCAATTCTCACCTTTTTTCATTCAAACCATGTTTTCATTGTTACCCCCCCCCCCCCCGCCCCTCATTTCATTTGGTCAAAATATGGGAACCACGGTGAAGATATGATTTGCAACAGGAATTAAAAAAATGCATCATGGGAAAGAAGATGTACCGTATTTCAGGATCTATTTATGAGCAAAATGTTAAAACTGGCATGTTTGGGATTTCTTCAGCTGTTTATACACACAGAGGTTGTAAAGTTGTTCGGCGAATGGCCAATCAAGTAATCAGGATTCTGTCGACTGTGACACTCCGCTTCACCTGGAAATGCAATACGGGCCTAACTCAGATTCCAGGATGAGAATGCAGAGACCCCATATGACCAATGACAAATAATTTACAGTGAAGGTGACCTCGAGATGTGATGTTTGATCTGGAAACAACATCACTGTTAGAAGAGATTTATGATAAAAAAAATTCCAATATTCCTTCAAATGTATGACTTCTATACAACAAAATTCCACAATAATAACATTAACTTTGAATTTAATGCAATAATTTGACTTAAAATTTATGCTTAGTTCTAAAATTAGTATAGAATCAACTTTAATGTGTTCACTGCAAAAACAAGCTTCATAGAAAACAAATCAAGATTTTTTACCACAATGATAGAATTCTTATTTTAAGAAAAAAATCCATTCACTGAGACCGATTTTCTCAAACTAACAAGCTTGAAAATCTTTCTTAGTAAGATTATTTCTCTTAAGATTCCGTTTTTGCAATGTTACATGTCAGGAAACACGCTTTAATGAGTTGAGGGTAACAATGACTTTTAAAAAAGGTTCTCAATGCTAATCTGTCCGTAAAAATAAAAGCAGGGGGCAATTTGGAATTAGGTGTCTTTCATGAAGAAAATGGAATGTCCAAAAAACGTTTTTGCTTGAAGTTACTCATAAATAAATGATAGAATAGAATAGAAAAATCCTAACAAGAACAGTTGAGGCCTGAACGTATTTCCAATTATATTTTCCATTCAAGGTGATGGTAAATTTAATTGAGTCGGGAATTTGATGGAACGTTGCAAATTAGCGACACACAGCATAAAGGGGTTCAAAAAATAAATACATCAGTTATTAAAATCCTCCATTATAAAAACTCCAATATTAGAAAAAGTGAGGCATAAAAATGTGAATATAAATGCATGTAAACGTACAGATCAAGTAGCAGTCAAACTGCTGAGTGGAAAATTATTGTTTTTACAAAAGATATAAAGCGTAACGTTGACTTGTATTTGCCGACACAAGAGTGCACATTTTTCATCATCTGACATAAGCAAAACCTCAAAAATCTAACTGTGGTTTGACCTAGAAAGCACAACGTGGATTTTGGGCAGCATCAGACAGCTACACAAAATGAATCAGTGTGACTGTCTCTGGCTGGAGCCACAACTAGCAGCCTATAGGTTCTGCTGTTTTAAACAGTGACCACCTCTCTCTTTACACTACCAGCAAATGTGAAACCCACACAGAAGGACAAGAAGCCAGAATTATGAAATGTAACATAAATATTCAGCTGTTAGTTTTAGCTAAATTCCCTTTTTTGGGCTTTTTGTGTGGCTTTTGTGTCCTAAAAGTATCTATAATACAATACAATTATAAAAGACCTTATTCCCTTCTCATAGTCTTAGCAACATTTTTTGAAAGCTCCCACACAAACCTATCACCGTAGCATTAAAAGTGATCAATCTTTTGCCATTAAACGTATGCTTTAATTGTTTTGGGAGCAGAAATAAGTGCTGGTCTCTGCTGAACTGTAACGTCAGAGTCGGCTTTCAGACATTTTTATCTTACAATTTTAGTATTTTCTTCTAACTTATATTTCCTCCAATACAAACAAAGCCACTCACGGTGCTCCACAGGGTTCTGGATTCTAACCACTTCAGCTCACTCTGTGTATTTGCTCTGGGAAAAAGTGTTTGGAAAAAGTGAAGTAGTGGTTGTAGTGGTTTAATTCTTATTCAAGTTCTAACCCAAATTAACTGTAGAAATTAAAAGTTTCTCTTTAACATATAAACACCTGTACGGTTTTAAATTATAAAAACATGGATTTTATAATCATGTAGTTCATATGAATGTTTACTGAAATTATGTAAAAATGACTTCTGAGGAAAATCAATAGGCAATCCACGTTGTTTCTTGATAAATGATCTGCACCTAACTGATCAAAACTGGATTGTGGCAATTAAATTAAAAAAATGTATATATATATATAAACTTTCAAGCAACAAGTCCAACTATAGTTGACTTTAATTGATAATCATTATACTTAATGAATCTAATGTGACATGTGTAAGTACTGTATGCATTACTCTAATTACACTGTCAAGAACAAGGCAACATCTTTCATATTCCTTTATTTTTCTTTGTTCTCTAATCGATGTATTACTTAATATCTGAATTGGTTTGATACGTCTGTTTTTAATTATTTATTTATTTATTTAGTCATTTTGATGCTTGAAATAAACCAATAAATCAAATCAAAGCAAACATAAAATAGATGTCAACATTCTGACTTAAAAATCTACATTTTTTTAAGTTGAGCTTTTCTCATTTTACTTAGTTTTTCACCATAATAGCAGCACCATTTGGAACCTTACTTCACCATCACTTGTTTTTCCAAAACATCTCTAGAGCACCCAATATAATCTCCAAATTACTGCAAAAAGCAGAGCCATTTTTCTCAATTGAATGTCTGAATCATTGACTTATGCATTCATAGTGTCTGATCTAGATAAATATATTGCAGTTTTTAACCCGGTGTCCAACTAAGTCCCTAACATTCTCTCAGTAGGGTCAACAGTCTGCAGCCAACAGTGCTCAGTGCTGCTGCCAAGAAAGGTCATATTTCTTCCATCTCAGCTTCTCCTCTCTGGCTACCCATCAAACTTTACATTTAAATTAAAATTCCTTCTTGTAAAGCTCTAAACACAGTCACTTTCATACCAGTCTACATGAGCCCTTTGCTCTTACTCTGCAGGATCCAGGATTTTCTAGAAAACCCACTTTATTCCAACTCTTTTTAGGATAAAAAAAAATGCCAGATTTCTTATAAAAAAGTTGAATTTTGACAAAATGTTGTGGACTTTATGAACTAGCCTGTGTGTAAAGACTTTTTATTAAAGCTGAGGTGAAACATGACTACAGCAAAAGATTGCAGAATCTGTTGACAGCAGTCTGTGTGCCGAAACGTCATCAGAAAACATTTTCACAACTTTGTGGAGGACAGTTCTTTGATCATCCTTGCTTATTCACCAACCTATAATTGAACAAATTGTCTACATAAGCCTCTTTGACATGTAGTCAAATGTGTACACGCCAGCAGACATCTTCATCAAGATCTTCAACTTCTGAGATTTACATTATGAACCTCAGGCACCAAATCATTCATCTTCAGCCAACACATCTGAAGCTCAGCTGAGCCACAAGTAGAGGCAGGCTGATGCAGGATCGCAGTGGATCCCCGCATCCTCAGAGTCCTGCGACAGGCTGGAGACTACAGTAGGAAAACAAACAGAATCCCACAGGCAGCCAGTAAATGTGCTGTGGAAATATAAACAGGCCTGAATGCAAACGGAGCTGTGGTGAGAACAGCAAAACTTTGAATACTTCCACTCAGAAGTGTAACCACAGGAACACAAAGCGGCGCACACAGTTCAAGTTGTTGAGTGACATTGTCCACTGCGGCCCAGAAGCAAGAAGAACTGCGTGCAAATCAGTCATTTACATCCACCGCTTCAGATGTTTTCCTTTGAAACACCACCAGCTTAAAAAAAATCTCTGAAAAATTGTACAAAAAAAAAAAGGAAACAAACTGAGAAGCTCATTGTGCAAAGCTTCTCCTCAGGCATCAGTGGGAATCCCCACTCTCCCCCAGGTTCCTCCTGGACCCAGCGGAGGTGATCTTACCTGCGAGCGAGGTTTCCCCTGCGCACGCACATGCAGGCAGGCGAGCAGCAGGAGAGCCAGTCCTGACAGCATTCTCTCATGTGGGGGCAGAAAAGCTCGACCTGGGCTTCCACGCGAGTCCTCCTGCAGCTCCAACAAGAGCCAAAGAACCGTTTCACTCCAGAGGAGATCTCTATGAGCTCTCCCTAGTAAACCGAGCTGGGGGAGGTGCAGCTGGGGGAGTGAGGTAGAAGATGAATTGGAGGGAGGAAAAAGGAGGCAGAACAGAGAGAGGGACCCTCTGCTGACAATGACCTGGAAGTCAGAAAGGAAGTTTTGGGGAATGCTTTCAATGTGGCATGAAAGGAAAAAAAAAGGAAATTTGAGTGGCTGAATAAGGGAAACAAAACCACTATAGTCAAAACTACATGGAGCTAACTAGCTGGTAACTCATACCATCCACAGGAACCAACACAAATAAACTCTGAGGCTGCAAGTCAGTTGTAATCGTAATTCTTGATCTTTATTTTTATCTTACCACTAAACATGCTTATACTAGAGTGAAAATATGCTATTTTTGTTCACAAAAAACTTTGAAAGCAAGACATTTCAAATATACAAATAATATTTTTGCTTCCTGGAGCCCAAACCACACGGAGGTACTCATAGAGTACTCCTATGGCTGCAGCCAAAAGAGCCTGACTCATCAAAAGGCTTTCCACCATTGTTTCCACAAGATTAAATCCCAATTCATGTTGAGTTATGAAGTACTGTCCACTCTGCATCCTCATATCCCACAGTTGGTTTTCTCATGATAAAATAAAAGCAGGCCGAGGACATTGGGGACATTGTTTCTGCACAAAGAGAGCTTGAATGTGCAGGCCTGGAATACGCACACAGGGAAATAATTGAAAACGTTCCCACTTTAAAATGGCACAGGGAGACCACTGCACGGTCCTGCACACTTTATGCGCAGCAGGGCTGCATCCCTAAAAAGAAAAACATATTCCTACAAGAAGGATATAATAAAAAAAAGTGGTTTAGGAAAAATAATAAAACATCCTGTGTTGTTGCATAATTCTTTGAAATTGTGATGGATTTGGGAACACATAAACTTGCAGCTTTGAGATATATATACACACAGATGTATATATATATGTTTATATATATAATTTTTAGTTTGTTTTAGTTGCTTTAATTAGGATTCTATAATTATATTCTTTCTGAGTCATATATTAGGATCAACCCTCATAAAAAATGAGTCACAAAAGATTTAAAAACTATTTTTTCACAGCTAAAAATGTCCTTAAAGACATTCTCCAATCGTCTTTTGAGCCATTATAAAGCATTCCCAGTGATGATGCCATTTTTGTCAAAAAATAAAATACAGCAAAATTAAAATGTTTTCAAAAGAAAAAACATTGTGGTCCATTTTCGTCAATTTAGTGAGCATAGATTGCACTATAGTTTTTCGCAGAGACTTCTGGAAAATTTCTAGAAAGTAGAAAATCTACATCTATATATATCTAGAAAATTTGAAATTTGTAGGTTTGGACACCCGGAAAAAATGGATAACGCCATAAACAGTGCACTAAGTAGGGAGTAGTGGAGGAATTTGAACAAAACGATATTTTCTGTGGAGCTGCAGTAGTTTATCCGAAACGTGCCTCTGATTTGTGGGCGGAATAGCTGGTGTGGAACAACCCACCCCCCCTTCCCATCATCCATAACTGAGAGCTCTCTGTTTACATGCTCTCCCGCTAGCTTACAGACCCTCACAAACCCAATCTAACATTACCAGTGCAACAAAAATGGTGAGCAATATTGGAACTATCCAGCCAGTCGTGCAGTTTTGGGCCAGATACCAGCTCACACAAGGAAAATAAATGGATCTATTCATCTACAAGTACATGCACCAGAATGGAGCAGAGCGCGGATAAATGCTTTTTCAAATGGCGTTTTTTTCATCTGCTCCTGATTCACAACAATTAATGTCCTCCATCATGAGAAAAATGCCACAAAAACATTTTAAAAACACCAAAAACACAATTCTTTTGGAGTGGGTCCTTCAAAAAAGAGTGAGGCAGCAGACAAATTCCAGTTAGGTCCAAATTTGCACAGCTGCTCCCAGTAAAATTATGTGCTACTGTTATATTTGGTTTTAGAAATTTATACACACGCTCACAGGCGCTGAGTGAACTAAAGATATCTTCGGATCTTTCTTCTGTAGAGATATGTGTGTTTGCACATTTCTTCATAAATCACCCCAATCCCCTCCTTTTTTCTATATATATTCTGCAAAGCTGATTCGCAGAGCAAGCAGAGGCAGCCAGTGTGAAGAATATTCACACCTGCAACTGGCTTAGCCTATGTTAGGACAGTCAGCTGACCCACAAACACACACACCTCTGAGGGACACACACTATCTGCAGGCTGTACAGGAGGCAACAGAATGACACACTTAATCCGGATTTTGCAGAGTATTTTTTACGTCTATCTTTCCACCTGTGCAGATAAGGACAGAGGAAATCGTAAGCTACACTCAAAAGCTGTAAAGCCTCTTAGATCCATTCATTGCTGTCCAGATCTTTAAAACATTCTTTAGTCCTGCTTACGTGATTAGTAGAAGTTAAGAAATGGCAACAAATAGGAGGAGGAGAATGGACATTTCTGTGCATCTGGGATACATATTAGTCAGCAAGGCTACGTGTGTAGGTCCTGTGATTGTTCCCTTCTAGCAGCTGATTTAACTAAGGAAGGCATGAATGTGGGAGAATGACAATGACCAAAGCCATTTAAGGAAGGCGCTGGGACAAGAGGGGCAGAAAGGAAGTCTTTTAGGCTTAATCTTAGGAACTAGAAGAATTTACAGAAAATAAATTACACAAACGCAGTGAATTTACCCACTACTCCACGGTTAGTGCACTGTACACAGTGTTCCGCATTTTGTTTGGATGTTCGTATCAACAAATCCAAACAACAGTACCCTGGAAACTTCCTAAAAGTCTCTGCAAAAAAATCACTGTGCACTGATGCTCTCTCGATTAGCGAATATATAGACCACAATGCATTGCGTTTGAACGATTTGTCATTTGAATTAATATAAATAGTAAACAGTCTTCGTAAAACGTTCATATTTACTAGGATTTTACTCCGGCTAATGGCTCCACCATTTGGGGTTTATAATAAAATGTGAGCATGTGTCCAAATTACATTAATATCCAGAGCACTAAATAGTCCCACACTAGACAGTCTTTCAGGGAGTAATGAGGGAATTGATAAGCCGAAACATAAATATAGGGCTCAAACAACACACAACTGTGATGTAGCAATGTTATTTTGTCATCAACATTAAAGTCAAACAGGGTTAAGGCTTGAAAAAAGAAATTGTATTTTAGGCATAAACTGGAGCTAAAAATAAAGCTGCAGTAGGAACATTCAGTCATCCTGCATAAGGCAGGGGTGTTTAACCCCAATCTTCAAGGATCAGTGTACCTCTGACCCTGTTTCATCTCATTAGTAAAAAACATGTGATTCAGGTCCTTCGCAGTAGGTGGGTTATGGGAAGTGACACCCTTGGTTTAAAAGCTTAAAGTAAAACACCTCAAAGTAGTTGATTGTGAGCTTAGCTGATATTAAAGTACGGTATAACAAAAATATGGACATTAAACTACTTTTTATGGAAGCCTACCCCACTTGTTTTTTTTAATCATTTATAAAGACAAAACCAATTTTGTTTTCTTATGATAAGAAGATAGTAGATGTCGTAATCATGGCCTACCCTATTTTTTTTTTTTTTTTTAGGTTCCGCCGATTTCCGGAGCTCAGTGAACGCACCAGGCATTGTTGTGCCTCTAGTTTCTGTCAGTTAACCTGTTGTCGGGCGTTTGGACTTATAGGTTTCAGTTATTGGCTGAATAGGAGAAATAAAGGTAGGGGGGCTGGTACATGAGACAGAATTGAGGGGGTTTGAGAAGCGCAGCTCAGCCAAGAAATCAAAATTTGACGTAAAAAATAACGTTCGAGGAGGGTTTCTTTTGCTGTTGTTGAGAGTCATTGGTGTAATTTACGCTTTATGGTGTTGGTTATACGGCCAACAGCAACCACAAAATAAAGAGACTTAAAACAGACTACGTCTTAGTTTCTCAGTGCATGGTAGGGAGAGAGGGACGCTACAGTATATTTTTCCTTATCTCATGACGACAAATTGAAATTTGTTTTCTCATGATATTGAGGATGTCAATTATCACAAGAAACGATAAAAAAAAGAAGTAGGGTAGGCCGTATTTAGCTTCCATAACTTATCTTTAAAATCCCCTTTTTTTTTCTTCAGCTTCCTGATTTTAGTCTGACCTTGCCACAAATTAAACATGTTCCACTTTGTAAACACTGAAAGCACATTATTAAACAGTCTTTTTTATATGAGTGTAATGAGGCGATGGCCTTCCCAACAGAAGACCTTTCTTGTTAAGACCCATTTATCTTCATGTTCAGTGACTTGCTCATCTCCTGGGGTTTGTTTTTCTAACAAAGCTGTTAAAGATCCTTAGACTTTAATTAGAGGCTTGACCTTGAACATTTTGTCACACTAGACCAGAAGTTTAAAAAAAAAAGGGGCATAAATGCAGATTGGCCAATGCAAGCATTTGCAAACATTTCTAATCAAAAGCAGATTGGTAGAAAAAAAGTACTACCAACACCTTTTCAAACACTACACACACAGCTCTTGTCTTTTTCTCCAGTAAAATCATAAATTCCAGACATCCAGCAAGCAGCCTGCAGACCACTGACAGTTTAAAGAAACCGATGAGGCATAAAATATATCTTAACTGTCTATTCACAATTCATCGCCACCCAGACAAAAGCCAATCACTGTCAGCAGCTGTCTGTTGGAGGTCGACTTGTGGGACCACATGCTGCTGGAAATACAACCTCATGTCCCTGCAGAGCATCATGAAGAGGAAAAACCAGGATGGAGAAACTACTCTCCGCTGCAAAAACACATCGGAGCACCAAAAGAGCTTAACACATCAAGGTGATGAGAGCATCTTTCAAACAGTCTATCTAAAAGCTTTGTTTTTTTGTGAAAGTTTCTGCAGTTATTTACCATTTTAGTTTTCTGCAAACATCAGGCACAGCTGGGCGGACTTTATGTAACTCATGTCACAAACAAGTCTAATTTGAAAAAGGAAGAGAAAAACTCTTATTTTGAATACTTTCAAGCAGATTTCCTACATCACAGTAAGAGGAAGAGTTGTTTGCTGACACCTCAGTAAAACGGTGTCCCAGCTGTCAGGAAATGCTCAGGAAATGGAAATGCATCTACTTCAGCTCATCCTGTGGTCATTTTTTACTTTAACCTGATTAACCTAGAAAGTGTAACAGCACCGATTCAACTTCCACATGAGGGAATAACAGCATGCTTTAACAAGCATTGAATTTAAATGTCACACTGTATTTACTCCTGTTCTCAACAATTCCACTGAAACAGACATCTGTGATGGTTAGTGGTGTTCTTTTTGGCAGTCGGCGAGGATTTTTCAAAACAACAAGGCGAAGTTTGAAAATTATCATTTAGCTAATGTAATGTATGGTAATATCTATCCAAAAATATCTTGACAAAAACAATATAAAATAGGTTCCAAGCAGCACAAGTGTATGAAGCAGTAAAAACAATCAAGAATTTCTATATTATTTCAACAATTCTGGTTACTAGTTAACTCTAAACTGTCCTTCCTATTTCAAATAAAAAGGATTAAAGGAAAGAAAATAAGATTTTTTTCAACATGAGGATAGTGCAGGAAACAAGAAATGAGGATCTCATCCAAACTGCTCCCTCGCAGCTTGAATGAGGCCCTGAGCACGAGGTTAATCCCTCGCCTGTCCGCCACAGAAAGACTTTATGAGTTGTAACAGAGCCCAGGAGAGCGGAGGTGCAGGTGCAGGTCTACAGCTAAACCCACAGCTGGACTGAGGAGCTCCAAACATGTTTCATTGACCATTTAGGTTTTCATTTCAATGAATTAAACTTCAAGAAAATATTTGTCCTATTTCACTGAGGAGTTTTAAAAATCAGTCAAAATGTTTTGAAGGGGAAAAGCCAAAGGGGAAGTCGCTCAAAATTTTGTTTTTGGCATTTGAAGAGCTTTCTCCCTGTTTACTGCTCAATGAGGTAATTGCAATTTTAAAAAATATACATTTATTTTAATTGCAATGGGAATATAATTAATTATAATTATAATTAATTGCAATAAAATATGTACCTTTTTTTCAAACATATTTTTATCTAACTTTTAAACTCTTTCAAAATCTAACTTTTTAAAATTTTTATCAATCCAAAGATAGAAATTACATTTTAAATTGTTATGATCGATAGATCGATAGATAAAAACTTAATCTCCCAAGGGAGAAATTCAGGTGTCCGGCAGCAAAGCACACACAACAACACACAATAAATAACAATAAGATGACAGTTCATAAAATAAAATGTCAATGTCTAGTTTCTGTCAATTAACCTGTTGTCAGGCGTTTGGATTAAAGGTTTCAGTTATTGGCTGATTGTAATGACAGATTGTAATGTCTGTCAATTCATTATGGTACTTAGCAGAAACATGTATCTTGGGTTGTATTATATGTGCACAGAACTAAATTCCATTTAACTTTGTTTTTAGGAATGTTTCAGTTCCCCTTTATTTCCATTTTAATAAAAAAAATTATTTTACTTTTGTCTTCCAAAATATAGTAATTTCTGTGTGTTTTGTCATTTTTGTGGTTTTTATTTATCATTTGTTGCTAATGAAGCTGACAATGGAAAATGCCAAATACGGGTAAATAAAATAAATACCTAAAATATATATGATCTCTCTGCACCCAAAAATTTCCCTTAAAAAAGGAGATGAGAGGGCAGAAGACACTATTTTATCATTTCAGCAGTACTGAGCACAGAACATTCCTGCTAGCTCCCACAATAAGAGTGCTATAGTCTTTTCTGCAAATACTAGTCTACCCAGTCCCCAAAGATGTATCCAACTTCTGCAGAAGTGACACCAACAGAGCTGAAAAAAGGCAGATGTTTCTCCACTTTGGGCAGAAGCTTAACTTCGCTCCGAGGTCCTGGCACAAGCCGAGCGGGAGAAACTGACAGAACGTACTTCCTCTGGCAGAACACAACCTGAACTGGCTGCACAGCTACGCCTCAAACATGCAGAGCTGAAGAAGTGTGTGTGTGTGGGGGGGGGATCTTCTGCTGGGTAATCATCATGATCACCAACCTCAACTTGGTTATGACGCCACCTCATCTCAGTAGGAGTGAAACCTAACAGCACTGCTTAAAGGTCAAAAATATATTTAAGACCAGGCAAAAAAAATATTGAATTACTTACTTATGCAAGTATCTTTCAGTGGCTACTTGTAAAACTGCACCTGGCTCCAGTTTCTTCTGATCTTCGGGTATCTACATGTGTAGCTAAATGTGTGTTTATAGGTATCTGAAACTGAATATGTACATTCGAGAGGATCGGGACTATGATAGATACTGGGGAGTGAGAATTTATAAGGCTTTTTCTTCTCAATCTCTTTCAGATATTTCTTGTATTTTTTTAATCTTTTCCTATCTTTCCCTTAAAAGAATATGTTGTAAATAAAATGTTATCGTCATCATCTTTGAACAAGCTTCAACCCAGAAGTCTGACTTAAAATCGAGAACAATGAAAATTGGTTTTTTTGGTCCTTTTAACATGTTCTTGTGGAGTTTTTTTTTTGTTTGTTTTTTTAATTAATTGACATATATATAAATAAAGAAAATTAAACTTAAAATTTAGTTTTTAAGTATGTGTTTAAATTGTTGTGAATCAGAAACAGATGTAAAAATAGTGTATTAAAAAGATCTTATTTGTAACATAGAAAATACGTTGGGAGGGTCAGAAGCTCCCTGCTCTAAGGTCTCAGTAATGCGGAGGGGAAGGGGGACGGGGGATGGGGTTGCTCCACAGCAACTCAGAGGTGAATTTCTTATAACCTGCTGCGGCTCTGCAGAAACTATGTCCCAGAAAACAACACTTTATTTTGGTCTAAAACAGCATAATCACAATTGAAACGCTTTGAAATTGGTCAGAAGACGATCAGAGTGGGTCTTTAAGTTACAGAACAACACTAATGTCTTGTGTTTCTGGGTTCTGAATGACAACGAACACACTTTGGGTGGCTTTTTGTCAGCGAGCCCTGTTGGCGTGCAGTATAAATAATTCAGACTCACACCTGGAGGGAAATTGCCTCCCAGATTATTATTGCATGTGCAGTTTAAAAGAAGACCCGCATTATATCAGTTTCTGTCCGTCCACTGAGGGAGGACAGGTTTTGCAGGAACACGAAGACAGAACCATCTGCAAAAAATAATGATGAACACCGTGTGAGCCTGCGGCTGGTGCTTGCGGCAGAGGCAGCCTCTGAGCTCCACGTCTGTGCCAGGCAGGCTGTATATCAGAGCACTCAACCCCCTTTTAACAAGTCTGTCTGTCCACCACAGCAGGGAATGCACAAAACAGATGCAGCTGTCAGGCCCAGAGGAGTGCAGCAAACCCACAGCTGGCTCTCTAATAGTACAAGAAAGATGAACGTCTGAGGCCCGCCATCACCGGCATTGAAGTGTGTGGTCAGTGATCGCTTTTGAAAACACACAAACCCCCTCTCAAATGCGTTTCCTTGGCATAGAAGGAGACAAAACACAGCAGAGGGAAAGTGGCCCAACAAAGGGATCTTTCTGTTTTTGTGCGGCACAAGAAGCTCCATTCAGGGCTGTTGTAGAAACGGAGAGCTGGCTTTTGAGTGCACACAATAATAAGAATCCAATACTCGGAAACACAACTTTAAAATCGTAGAAAGAAGGCTGTGACACAGCTGATACACTTTCCATATTTTAGTGCCACTCTAGATGAAGTTTGTCAGTCAGCAAGTGAGAACCAGAGATCTACATCTTTTGAAAATGCTTGACAGACAGAGCACAAGCAACAACATTTAGAGCCAGGAATCATTAGAGGAGGATGTCATTTGTAATTTCAATTTGAAAAAAAGCAGGTTTACATTTAGTTGTTTTAGAGAAAAGGTCAGAAAAACAAGTGTGAGCAATAATTTAAAAAAAAAGTAAGACTAATCCCAACCATAACTCCTTGAAAATATCATTCAGTATCAAAAACCTTACATGAAAATGCAAACTATGTAAAAATTCTAAACTGGATCTTGCATGTGTGGCTGATTAAAGAACACATTATTTTGGAAGATCCATAGAAATGTTTACACTGGACTGATATTTTCTCTGAATTGACCTGTTGGATTCTGAATAACATAAGCCTGAAGTGGGAAAGGTATTCCGACCAAAGATAACTCCGCCCACTTTACATATTTTATTTTTTTTTTCATATTTTCAATTAGAAATATATTTCTATTTCTGATACAGATTTTTTAAATATTGTTTTAAACAGCTTGGGAGGATCATAATCTCATTGTGAATACAATGACAACAAAGGAAATTCTGATTGTTATAATGCTCAAGTCTGAGGTCTAATAAAAACAAAAACCAAACAATCACTATCGGCATAAAAAACAAAGAAAAAAACAATAAGTGTTAAAAATGTTTTTGACACTAAAACTTATTTATTTGAAGCTCCGTTGGTAAATTGTTAAAGTAAATAGTTTATTATTATTACTTCAGTAAAGCATCTATAAACCTCTCTGCCATCAGACACTTCATCACTATAATCCAAATCAGTTTTATGTCCAACAAATTATTTTTCCTCTGCAGATTTTCTCTCACAGAGTAGGTTTAGCGCTTTCGGAGGAAATGTCACTCATGTGTGTTGGACTTCTGGCAGCCCGAGACACGCTCTGACCTGCAAGACTTGAATAGTTGGAAGAACTGGCCGGGGATCTTTCTATGCTTCGGCAGGAATCCAGAGCAGATTAATCAAAGTTTCTGGTAAAAATCCAGGCTGGAGTCAGTGAAAAGCCCTTCACACACGCAGAAGATGTGTCTCATCGACTTGTTTTAGATCGAAGAGATTTAACAGTAAACTATCTGAATTTCATACGGTCTGGTCTTGATGGTATAAAAGCAAAAGACCGTCTAAAACAGTGAGAGCTTCAAGTGTTTTTGAATATTTAAGAGGAAATTAGGAAGAATTTAAAGGAGGAAATAAATAAATCGGAATTGATCATATTTATACTCCATTTCCATGTGTTAGTCCATAAAGCCTGAATGTCCTAAGGAGACCTTTAAAAACAAAATTAAGACATGCCCTTATAAATATCTATTTGTCTCTTTGAACTGCACAGTTTAAGCTGATCCTCACAGCAATCTGAGCAGCAGCTCCTCATTCCTTCTCCCTGGTTCCTCGTGTAAAAACTGCAAAGTGTTGTGATTACAGTGACAACTCCAGCTTTAAGCTCGATGCAGACTCCACATGTTTAAATAATTCAGGTTTGAATCTCAGCAGAGCCTGACGAAATGTTATGTGAGGGGAAAAAAAGCCTTTATGACTTTTAACTTTTTTCAAATTTGTAAAAACATTTTTGAAACTTTAAGAAAAGGTAATGAAACAATCTGCAGAAATTAGAGTCCAGTAAAAACATTTTGTCTTCTTGATTGATTGTTAATGATGCAAGATGGCGCTAAAGTGGCAACTACATCAACAAATCATTCAACACAAAAACATATTAAAGATTACAACCATAAATAGAAAAGCAAAACAAAAATAAATAAAAAGCATTACATTTAAGCAATCAAAACAAAATTCAATATACCAAGATATAAAAAAAAGACATTTTCAAACCAAAAGTTATTCCTAGAAATCAAGATGATTTTTTCTTCAAATAAAATAGAAAAGGAAACCAGAGCCGGGTATTATGGGATTTCACTGATTGGATGATGGCGTTTGAGTTTTGAAGGAGAGGTAAAGCAGAACCTGAACTGTGATAAAGACTTGACGGATTCATCACTGAACTTCTTCCGTGGTCAGAAACTTAAGGAAATGTCGTCTGTCTGAAGATATCACTATGCTCAATAAATCCTGTATGAAAAGGTAAACAAACATCATCATCCAATCAGTGACGTCGCATAAAACCTAGTTTCTTATTTTGTTTTACTTTAACATTTAATTTTGAAATTAATGTTTTCAGAAATGTTTCCTTTTTATTTTGTTCCGTTCTGTCCTTTGGGATTTTGTTTTGATTTCCAAAAATGTAATTTTGATTTTTTTTTAATGATTTCTTTCTTTCGATTTCTTTTTAATAGTCATTATGATCTCTATTTATTGTTGGTATGAGTTGCACTTCAGGGCCTCACAAAAAAAATCTCACAAAAAAAAGCTGTTTCAAAATTTATTTAGCCCCCAATTGAAGAGCTGAAGAATTTACCGTATGTAAAAAAAAGAAAATTACAATTCTTCTTTCCAATAAAAACTTCTGAATAATAACCTTCTCAAATTTGTCAACAAAAAAGGATTTTTTTAAACTCCTAAATTAAGTTAATAAAATAGAATCTGCATTAATTCGTGTCAATTTTATCTTCCTGATTATTAAAAATGACACAAATTTAAAGTCACAAACTTTTTCTAGCTGTTTTCAATGTTTTTGTTTTTCAGGAGAAATCAAACATGCTGAACAGTTCACCTGAGGCCACACACACACTGAGGAGTTTACATGTGTGCTGTGCTGCCCTCTGCTGCTCACTCACCACAATGCAACTCTTTTTACCTAAGCCTGCATCATCCTGAAGGCTGTTTGTGAACAGGATCTTCCAAAAAACTGTTTGTTTTTCAGTCTTACCGTGCACCTTCCATCCACACAGAGAGAAGCGTCGCTTTGTCCACATGGCGTTCCGTCTATCACCTTTTCCGAGTGCCGAACGTAGAACCTGAAGCCCACGGCGCGGCAGTGCAGTTCACAGAGCTGCTCCTCCTGAACTGAAAGCACATGCATGACATTAACATGACTTTCATAGCACACAGTGCTAGAAGGCTTTTAAGGATAAATCTGGACTTGGATGAGTGGTGAAGCTTCTCAAGAAAGAAGATTTTAAGTCCAGGTGCCCTGATTGGACTTTAAAACAATGCCATGAGGATAAATAAGAACCTTCCCCATCTTTAAAGCATAAAGAGTTTAATTTTGTACTTTCCAATATCAATTACAACAATAGAATGGCCTAATGTCAGCTATGAATGGACTGTGCTTTGATGTAAATGGAAAAAAAAAAGACTTTTATGCCATATTTTCAACATCCTTAAAAGAAATGTTTGAGTCCATCTGAAGACAGGAAAACACATTTTGGATTTCCTAATAAATCATTGAAGGTAAATAAGCACCAAAGCTGTTGACAAGGACAGCATCATGTGACCACCGGACGTTTTGGCTGCTGTCTGGATGACCCAGGTAAGTAAACCGAAAAGTTTACATAGATTCACTTCCATTTGGAAAGAATGTACTGTTAGACAAAATATCTATCATTTAAAATCAAACTTTATTGATAAAAAAGCATGTCTCATGCTTTGTGCAGCTCAAAGTGCTTCAGAATTAAAACAGTTCACATTACTGTCATGTATTTAATTTTCTTAAATTTCGATGGTTTTACTGTAGTAGATTTTAATTTCTGTATATTTTATGGATTTATCATACATTTTTTTTCATTTTACTATTTAACTAATAGATTTTAATATTGATGGTTTTTATTGCTTTATTCCTTTTATGGTATTTTTTATTGTGTCTGTTGAAGGCAAGCAGCTGGCCGCTTTTTAATTTCCTTCAGGATTAATAAAGCTTCTTCTTCATCTCCCATTTGTTCTGCTCATCTCTGATCTTTTTCTCTCTGATGGTTTTGTAGCAGCTTCACAATATTTCCATTCCCCGCCTGTTCGGAGCCCAACAGGTGGAGACAGGTGGTTGCTTTTTTTGGGTCACATTTTACAGGAGGTCATTTCACATTAAATGATGGGGGGGATTCTTCTCCTCCTCTCCGTCACCTACTATGGTCACGCTCAGAACAAGCTGGTGTTATTTACATGGATGTGATCATAGCAAACTGTTTTGAATTGGAATTAATTTAGATAAAGTTTATTAAATTAGTTTAATTGGAATATAAATATACTGCATTCAACTTTTGCTTAAAATGTGTTTTTAGGAAAATGCAATCCATATTTACGGGTAAGCAATTAAAAGATCAACTGAAATGTAACATAATACTATACAGGTAAAAAAACACAAAATCAATTAAAATCAAGTATGAGACAAATAAAATACAATAAATACCAAACCCAATTTAAATAGCTACAGAGCTTCAAATAAATAAACAATGAAAAAAATGGCCATAAAATATAATATTAGGTAACAATAAAAAGATAAGATTCTCATTAGGTAATATAAAAGCCAATATATTAGCAAATATGAGATAAATATTAGAAACACTGGCTGTATATTTAAATTTTATAAATTAAGTCTTTATGCTTAGATAGAGGTGCGAATTAGCTAAGTTTCAGCTTTTGGAAAACTCCTTTAATATAAAGTATTTTAGAACAAAAAACCCTAAACTTCTCCAGAAACCTTGGATGTTCATCCTCTTGGGTAATATGCTTTTTATTGAGTGTGGGCCCTACCCTCATTGAAAGGCTCCCACTCGTACAGTCGGCCCATGAACGGCTGCTTGTTGAAGGAAGAGCACTGCAGCACACGGATGTGTCCGCTGGACGGAGGGCAAGCCTGCAGAGGGAGCAGACAAACGGTTATTCTTCACCACAATGCAAACCTTAATCTGTTAAAAGACTACAATCACACCCCGACACAGACTCCACGCTCAATGAGAAGCCAGTCTTTATTGACAAAAAGCTCCAGATGGCGAGGAAACCTGAGCTCCATGAAGTTCATGAACGCCTCGTCTAAACAAGCTTCAGATCTGCTTTGCTTGAACTTCTGTGCCGACGCTCATCAGAAATTAACCTAATTGCAAGGATTTCATCAAACTGATTCAGATAAGTATTTTAAATGATGTTGATGATCTTAAATATAACTTTTTTTGGGACTCAAATTTAAAAGAGGATAAACTGAAAAACCAATCACTTCATTAACTTGACAAAAATTCCGGCTTTGAAGAATAAAACTTGTTTGTGACCCTGTGGAAAAGGTTTCACTTTAATTTACATCAATAAAACTTTGAAAATCGATGGAAAGCTTTTGACCACACACGTGCAGGTTTGCGTACATTGCTGTGGCAGATCCTATAGTGAGCGTGCTCCCCTGAGCAGTAAGAAGTTGGCAGTGGGTTGTAGAGTCGTTCCTGATGCTGCTGCCGGCTCCCTGGATGCACCTCCGGTTGCACCCTCCCCATGTTGGATGAGGTAGGCTGGTAGAGGGGCGCCCACACTTGGTTATGCCTCAGGTGTTGTGCATTGGAGTGTGTGGGTCTGCTAAAGCCATGGAGGTTGTTCGGGCTGTTTGACCGGAAGCTGCTGCGCCCTCTCGCTATCGGGTGGTGGGAAGTAGCAGCAGCTGAGCGTCTCTGTTTGTGCAGGTGGGGGGCCTCAGATCGCCGGCCTGCATCTGTTTGAAGTGGAGCGGCGTAGGGGCCTCTGCCGTAGCCGTATTTCCCTGGAAGAATGGATGTGACCCGACTGGAAACAGAAATATCTGCTGTCAAAACTTCCAGCTTGTTAAAGATGTCATCATGGCTCTGCATGAAATACAATCGTAAACAGGCAACAGAGAAAATGTGATTTAAATTTCTTTAAATGCTGCAATATTACATAAGAAAATGGTAAGTGGTGTATACTTATATTGCGCTTTTCTACCTACAAGGCCCAAAGCGCTTTACAGTCACACACACATACACACACTGGTGGCAGCTCCGCTGCCGAACACAGGCGCCCGCCTCCCACCAAAGGCAAGGTGGAGTTCAGTGTCTTGCCCAAGTACACTTTGAAACATGGGTGTGCAAGGCAGGAATCGAACCTGCAATATTAAGATCACGGGTCGACCACCCTACCACTGCACCACGGCCGCCCAAGAAGCCAAAATTGCAATCACAGAATCAGTGGACATTTACAACCAAATGGGACCAATGAAAAGGATTAAAGTCCAACTCCAATTATTTTTTTATCTATTTTCAAAGCGTTCCCAGTGGTACTTTAATTATGATTATGCCGTTTTTAGGCTAAATCAAATAAAAATTGTTGTTTTTTTAGGTTATTCACCTCTGATTTCACCTCAGCTGATATCTCATCATTCCTTTGTTTACTCTCTCTCCCGCTAGCTTGCAGCCCCTCACACTCCCAACCTAACATTAGCAATGCAAGAAAAATTACGAGCAATATTGGAGCTCTCCAGCCGTACAGTTGTAAGTCAGATGCCAGCTCAGACGAGGAAAAAAAAGACGTTCATGGATCTATTTGTCTGCAAGTTGATGCATCAGAATGGAGAGGAGCAGGAAGCCTTTCGCCCAATTCAGTTTCTGCGTTAATGCAATTTTTTAATCTGCTCCTTATTCATCAAATACTTAGAAAATACGGTTTTAATCCTAAATTATTTTAGGTTCCCCATCATGAGAAGAAAAATATGTTAAAAAATTCCAAAAGCATCATTTTCATTGGAGTGGGTATTTAAGGAAAGCTGCAAGAACATAAATTACAAAAGCACTCTGTGGAAATAAAGATTTATTATATTTTTGATCAACAAGTTGAATGTTTGTTTATGTAAAAAACCCTAAAACAACTGTTTAATTGGGATTGTAATAAAGTTATAAAGCATGACAAGTGAGGTAATGTGTTGCAAAATCCTTCACACAGCAAGTTTAATGTGCCGCCGCAAAGAGCTGCTGTGCAGAACTAGCTGAAGGACTGCTGGCTGAGTGTCAGAAACTTTAGCTTTTTGAGATTCGCCAGTATGCCGGATTTTGTGAGCTCTGCTGGTATTTGGCTCCTCCAAACCTAACTCAAACATCCTCCTATACTGGGCTGTCAGTGCTGTTTGTTTAGTGGCAAACACAACAGGAAGAAAATCACAACACTGCAAAGAACAAGCCGAGCCTTTGACTGAAACTTGCATAACCCTCTTTCAACCGTGAAAGGCTGGCTTTGCATTGAACGGCTTCAAAGAGTCACTTTAACCGCAGGCTCCTTGGCATGCAGCAAACATCCACAAAAACACTAAGGAGTGCTCCTCTGCAGAACCTCACAACAACCAGACCTCAAAAATCTAAGATCACCTATAGTTAAAATTAAAATGCAAACAGGGAAGTCATAATTGAGCAAATATTTACTATTATGTAACTTTTTGTTCTCTGCTGTTGGTACAATAAACTGTCAAGAAATTTAAAGCCCCACTCCGATCATCTTTTGATCTATTTCCAAAGTGATCCCAGTTGTCTTTTAATCATAACTATGTTGTCTTAGCCCAAATCTGTAGATGACGGTGCACAATGGAGCAAGCCCGCCCCCATTCCCCACTGTGTTGCTTGTTGCCCGCCCTACACATTTTTTATGTCATGAATAAGCTTCGTTTTTTTTACAAACTGCATTTTTTTCATCTACTTCTGAGTCTCAACCATTTGAATAGAGAAATACTAAGTTATGCAATTTCATTTGTTTTTTTTATTTTATGTTGTGCAATTTTAAGCTGAATTTATTTATACATAATCAGGAAAAATGCCAGAAGAACATGTTAAAAAACAGTAAAAACACCATCAACATTAACACATGAACCTTTTTATCTCCTTATTACAAATGAATTATATATGGTTCTCTGCTGTTAGCATTAATATTTCTAAGAGAATGGAAACTGATTCCATCAGAAAGAAATTTCCAGTTTTGTTGAAGCACATCTCCCTCTCAAGAGCACTAAACAAACCCCCGAGTCTCTGTTCTTCACTTGATATTTACCCTCTTCTGTGCTGTTGTATGCTTTCAGCTACCTCTATTTTTATAAATAAAGTCTACTTTATTCAGGTCTGTTGCTAAAGACAGCACAGCTCTTAAACCCAATGAAGCACCGTTTTATTTTCAGGCTCCTTTTTCCTGGAAGCAGTTTCTAGTTTGGACACAAAATGCTGACAAATTCATTTTTTAAGAGGCTCTGGGAAAACGTTACTTTATTTGTGTATTTGTATTTGTTTTATGATGCTCATTTGGCTTTTTTATGTTTGGCTTTATTATGTTTTTTCAAGACAACTGTTGATGTAAACAGATTTTACTGTGCTGTATATTATTTTTTATTTCAAGTCAAGTCAATATGAAGTTGGCTTTTATAATGTAGGTCATGTAATTTGCACTGTGGCACAGTGGCTAGCACTCTCGCCTTACAGCGGGAAGGCTCTGATTCGAATCCCGATTGGACCTTTCTGTGTGAAGTTTGCACTTTTTCTTTGGTTACTCTAAAGGGTCTCTGGTGTGCATGTGTGGGTGGGAGCGACTGTGTGCCCTGTGGCAGACTGGCAACCGGTCCAGGGTCTACTCCACCTTCCCCAAACAGTGGATGACACAGACTCCGAAAAGCCAGTGATCCCAATAGGGATATAGTGGGTTCAAATGGATGTAATTTCAAAGACAATGTGTTTGAAGGTACCTGCGTTCAGCAGGCCTGGTCTGCTTCCCCCTCGTCAGGTCCCCCCTGCTGCTGCTGTTGAATGCTCTACCTCCATGCCTGTGGGGAGAAGCTCCAGGACTCAGAGCTGAAATGATGCGGCCTGCATGCTGCAGCTGAACACCGGCTCCTCTGGAGGGTTGCATGTACACAGGCAGACAGGCTCTGGTCTGCCCTTGGACTCCATTTCCACAGGTCCTGGAGCAAGATGACCAAGGACCCCATGAACCCCAGGAGCTTTGAGCATCTCCATTTTCTGCCCTCTGAGGAACCTTTAAGAAACAAAGCGTCCTGATCTGAGACTCAGCAAAGAGCATAGATGTGGGACAGGGCCAGACGATGGGAGAGCCAAAAACTGATAGAAAGCCGTCATCGAGACTTTGATCTGGGCAGATTAGATGAGACAAAAGCCCAAGTCAGTGACCTCATCTCATCATCATGACTGTCCTGCTCCACCACCCTCCAGCAACTGAGCAAGAAAAAGACTTCTGTTCAGTTAAAAAGCCCACATTTGGCGGATTAGTGAGTCTGTTGCTGGCTCAAATCCCATGGGGTGCCTGCATTTCTGGTGGCCTTAGCCCTCCATGCCTCAGTGCCAGGGAAGTATTAGCTGTGATCGCTTTGTTTGAGACACCTGCCAGCAGGAGTCCAGTGCCAGGCCAACTTTATCCTAGAATTTGCATGGAAATCCTTATTTTTAAGAAGCACTTTGTCTCCAGTCCAAGCAACTTCTCTGGCAAACACATGGCAGTGGTAAAAACTCATTTGTGGTTGACTTTTAGCAGATGGAAGGAGAATACAGAAACAGTAGAGAGCGCTGGCAGGGAGCTCCTCCACTGTCAATCAGCCTGGGCTGCCATTCAGCAAGACCTCAAAACCCCCACCTCCACTGCAGCGTTGGCTTTTGTAATTCAACGCCACTGTCAACTACAGGTCAGCAACGGGTCACACAGCCGGACTCAGAGTGGAAATGGTGGTGCTGACTCACACCAAACCCTTTCTAAGTTACAGGGTTGCCAGTGCGCTGCTCAGATTATTAAACACACTTCACCTGGATGAGCCCTTTGGCTGCAGCCTGGTTCAACACACACACACACTTCCTTCTGTCCACGCTGTCTAAAGCTCACCTTCCTGTGGTCTGTTGTGTGCTGGCTGTCCAGCTGGTCGGGGCAATGCAGCAGAAGCAGCAGAACACAAACTCTGCAGAGAAAAGCCGAAACTATACTCACATTTGCATATCTCTAAATGCAATCCTGAACATTGTAAAAATGCACCAGTTTTTTCCATTTACCTGCCAGTCCAGGAGCAGACTCCTTGCATGATCTCTTGAACTTCAAAGTTGAACACTTTAATATTGAGGAGAGAGTTTCACATGAGCATGTATCAGAGTGCTGGAAACATTTTCAGCACTTCTGTCTGTGCATTATCTTTACCTATTCAGGCCAAATGGAAGAAAAAAGTGTTTTTCTTTGCTTTTGTAATATTTTTAATGGGTGGAGGTGAAGATTACGATCATTTTCCTTTATAAGTAAATAAGTCATCAACACTCCTAACTATTTGATACTCACAAAGATTTAAGTTTGTTTTTATACATTCAAGATATTTCACCCGGTTTTAAGTTGTTTGAACTTCCCTTTGCTCTACACCTTCCCAAGCTTTTCTCAAGATCAGCGAAGTTAAGAGTTTTTTGTCTCATTGCACTGCAAAAAAATAATCTTAAGAAAGTAAAAAGCTATGAGTTTCATGAAAATTGTCTTGTTTTCTGTCTTCCAAGAAAAATTATTTTGTCAACTGTGAAATAATTGAGAAAACATGTCCCAGGGAATTGAAACATTTCTTTAAAGTAAGAATTCTTGGTGAGACCAAATTTCTTACCCCATTTGTAGATTTTATTTGCTTATTTCAAGAAAATCTGCAAATCTCAACTAAGTATCCCCAAATATCTCAAACAAGTAACTATTGTTAAAATGAGTCAAAATCCTTTCATACTCATGACAATAGAAAACTTGAGTAAAGACTCAAACTTAACATGCTTGATTCAAGAAATCCACTTTTAACTTCATAACATGGAGAAGCCACTTTAAATCTATCAGACAGCTTTAACATTTTTTCAGATTTTCAAATTGAGATTTATGTTCTAAGAATAAGTGTTATAGTTTTAGAGATTATGAGGATAATCTGAGATAAACCAATTAGTAGTATGCTAATATCATTATGTTCTCATTTTGTACTAAAATAAGTCATTTCTAATTTTTAACCTAGTTTTTTGTCACTGTAATCAAAATGAATTACAATTAGGTACATAAAAACTAAACAATTTGCTTAGAATGAGCAAAGTGTCAGTCTTTTGTTATACATAGGAACCCTTATGTTCTACATAAGGCTGTATAACATTCAATTTTAAGAAAGGCTATCTAACAGTTACCTTTTTTGTTTATTTTCCCTTGTTTTGATATCTTAAATGATTTCTTGTTAAATAAAATTAATTACTGCATGGACAAATCATTTTACTACTTTCAAGTGATTTTCCTTTGAAGATTAGTGTTTTGTCTTTTTTGGCTTTTTTATTAAATAAAAAAGGCAGATTTATACATTGAAAAATTAATGCACAATGGGTGTCCTGGAACTAAAGCTTTGCCTTCTTCCCACTTCTTTTTTGGACAATTTTCTTTTGTGTGAGCTTGAAAAATATTTATTCACATATTTATTTATTCTTAATTTTATACATATACATGTTATTTCCTTATAGCCTCACAAGTTAAAATCATGTAAATCCTAAAAATATAAACCTGTTTCTCCAGACTAAATACAAAATCTTTCTTTGTTACTGAGCCTCTGGGCCTCAAAATTCCACAAACACTTAACTTAATGACTTCAGCCCACTTGACCATGTGAGTTGACCCCTGACCTCATGGGCTCCCCCCTAGACCTCTCCAGAGGTGGTTCAGCTCTTTCTCTGTCCCACACAACTCTACCCACTTTGCTCTGTGTTTCATGATCTCAAAGGTCTCTAAATGTTTCTGCAAACAGTGAAGCAGTGACTACAAACGCTTTGAACGTATTATACGGAACAAAAATTCCTGTCAAAGGTGAAATAATGAAAACTAATATAGAAAAGTCCCCTGAGCTCCAGGTTTCGTACCTGCAGGCTGCAGATGGTGGAGTTCTTGCTCCTTGACTGGTCTCTCACGCGGGAATCCCTCTCATGCTGAAAGTAATGAATCCTGGTGGAAAAACCTCGCGAAGGTTAGATCTCCCCACAGGTGAATCCGACTCGGGTCCCAGCTCCTCTGCAGGGCTGCGTTACGCGCCGACACTGATTGACGGGCGGCTATACTCGCGCGCTCTGCTGCGCCCCCTGGTGTAGCACCCACTTCACCTTTGAACGTGGACTTCCACGCAAACGCGGAGGTGGGAGTCTCCTCCTTTTTTCATAACCTAGTGGACGTGGATTTGCCCGAGCTTGCAGGGAAAAGATGGAATTTAAAGTTTAAGTACTTAGTTTAGTTTCTCTGGCATAACTGTCCCACACAGGGAAATGTACCATGCACAAATGTAAACCAATAATTGATCAAGCAAAAGATACTCTGGTACTGTACTATTCATTAGTATTGTCATATCTAATTTATTGTTCAGACTTATGAGGGACTAATTGCACTCAAGTCCATCTTTAATCTTAAAAAACGTGCAATGAGTTGCTGTGAACACACTATTCCATTATTTCATGAATGTAATGAGGTTTTTTGATCTAATAGATTTTTACAAAGTTCAACTTATACACAAAGCAAAACAGTATTGCCATGCAAGCAATATCCAAATACTCTTTTTAGAAAGAGAGGAGGGTTTCTATCTGACAGATTCTAGTAACTTTAAACAGCAAATAGAACAACAAAGAGAAAGATGTTCATGCTAGTATGTGGGGTTAGACCCTTGGGACTCAGCTGAAACAATGCAAAGACATCCACTGCTTTACATCTGGCATGTCCAAATGAGGCCCGTGTTCACATTTCTAAACGCCTCACAGGTTTCTTTCATAAAATCAATAGTATATGTGGCCCTCAGCAATTTTTAAAAACTGTGTACAGTTTCTTCAGTGTATAGTTGGCTAAGTTACGATTTAAGTTGTTGTAAATCTGTGGCAACTCTGTCGCGGGATCTCTTTGTGACACTTTCAAGATCATTTCTTAAATGTCAACTGTAAATTAAAAAAAAGAAAAGTTCACAGCTTCCAGTACAAGCGGAAATTGGCATATTTTGATTTCAAGGAAATATGAAACAACTGTGTCTGCCCGATATGCCAAGAGACTGTGGCTGTTTTCAAATAGTTCAATAATCAAGATAGACTTCCAGACCGGAATGAAAGGTGTGAAAAAATTTATATTAATATTGGCAAAAACAAATCTGTTGTTGTCAATATAAGAAATATGCCATTGCAAGAAACTGTTCAGGTCCTGTGACGGGCTGGTGACCTATCCAGTCTCTGTCAGTCCCATGACCCCAAAGGGGATAAAAAAGGTTAAGAAAATGGATGGTACAATGTTCATTAAAAATTTCATTTGTATGTAATATTATTAAAATAATTCAAAGAATGTCAGGCCGATTGGTTGGCCCTAAAAAGATTTTCACCTAACCAAATCTGGCGTTTAGAAACCCCTGCTTTAAATGTAAGGGTCTTCGAGAGATATGGGGATAAAATTAATCAAGTATAATGACTATTTGACTATTTCCAAAAAACATGCTTCTCAGGTTTATTGGTCATTCCAAATTGTCCATAGGTGTCAATGTGAGTATGCATGGGTGTGTGATATATGTGACCCTGCGACGGACTGGCGACCTGTCCAGGGTGTCCCCTGCCTTCGCCCATAAGTGGCCGGGATAGGCTCCGGCAGCCCCGTGACCCCGAAAGGGACAAACAAACGAATGAATGAATGAATGAATGAATGAATGAATGAATGAATGAATGAATGAATGAATGAATGAATGAATGAATGAATGAATGAATGAAGACTATTTGCTTAAAAGTTGGGATGTTGTTTGGTTTTGATATAAATTTTTGGGCTGTTTGAATTTTTATGGTTATAATTGTTGATGAGTAATAGACATTGGAGGATGGTAGTGATGTCCAATTGATTGGTTTCATATATGTAGAAGCCACCAACCATGCAGAATATTAATAATTCCTCCCACTCAGTTTTCCAGCCATTTTTTTGTTTTGTTTTGTTTTTTGCGTTCGTGTATATGGGTCTATCAAGATGCGTGTGTGTACACACTTATACCACAGTATAATTGTATTTTTTACTTTATGATTTATAAATGCTGTAAATGAAGTTTTGTTATTTAAAAAGTTAATAAATAGTGAAAAAACGTGTACTAATAATTATTTTAGTCAGTTTTCAGTATGTACTAAACAGACCTCCATCCATCCATATCTTTCCATTCTTTTAATCCACTGTATCCCTTTTGGGGTCACGGGGCTGCAAGAGCCTAACCTGGCTGTGGGGCGAAGGCGGGGTTCACCTGGACAGGTCGCCAGTCCATCACAGGGCCACTAAAACAGACTTTATTAGCTCAGATGTTTTCATGATACCAAACAGAGGAGCTCCTCAGTAATTCAATCTGGAAATTCAACATTAAAAGTTATTTTTAAGTTATAAAATTAGCAACAAATGTTCATGTCAGACACAAATACGTTTGTTTTATTTCTGGCTAAAATGAAGAATAGTAATTTCCTCCATCATTTTTTCATTGATAAAATATTAGCTGAACTTTTTACATGAGAGCAAATCATAGAGTTTACTTCAATCTTCAGATGCAGGCAGACGGAAAAATAATTTAACCTTTACTATCATAGTAGTAGGTTTACGTGCTGTAATCTGGATTTAGTTGTTTAAGTTAGAAGACGCTTCACCTCTTATCCAAGAGGCTTTGTCAATTCTGAATTATCTGGTAAAAGAGCTGGTATATATGCGCTCATGGGGGAGGAGTCAAACGTGAAACTGAATGGTATCGTCAACTTAGTCTACGTGTTTTCGGGTCGTTAAGAGTCCTTTGTCCTCAGCTGGGGGTTGGGGAGCCAGTGACTCCCTTCCCAAACTGGTCATCTCTTTCAGCTGTCAACGACCCAGGTGGAACTGGTTCGGTTTGTTTGGGTTTCAGAACACTGCCGTAGATGGATGGAAGAATAAACCTGAGACCACCAGTTTCTCGTTTACCATCTTATTCAGAATTGACAAAGCCTCTTGGATAAAAGGTGAAACATCTTATAACTTTAAAAACTAAGTCCAGATGACAACCCCTAAACCTTCTACTATGATGTAATCAAACTGGATGAATGAGAGTCTTCATAGACATTAATCTTTACTAATTTTTGTATCTGTTTTACATTTATGTATATGTAAGCAGTCACAGCAGGTATAGAAGTATTTACTTTGCTGTTCTTCTACCATATAAGTTGTTGGCAACTTCACTTCATTTTTGTTTCAGCTGTCACCTCAAATACTCACTTTTCCACGGTTCTTTGAACTCTTTCCGGTTTGCTCGACTGCAGTGAGCCGAGGAAACTCTTAGCTGCCAAACTGAGACGTCAATGGCAGAGTTTGTGTCTGTGTGCCGTCTCCAGTGCTGGGCTCGTTTAAGCTCTTTAGGAATAAACTTGACAACGGCAGTTCAATAAAGTGTCGGCACAAAAGCAAAAGGGGTTGGAAATAAACAGGCCCAATCTTCATGGCAGGAAGTGGCTTTCTCTGAAAGAAACACTTCCAGAGCAGCATATCAAGAGTATGATCAATGCATCATATTTAAAGCTGATCATCATTGGAAAGGCAGAGCAACAGTGTAATTGGGATTTAAATTTCTGCAGTCAGTCCATAAGCAGGGTTATTGAGATAAAGCACATAAAAAAAGAAAAGAAAAATTCAAAAAGATTTTCAGATAAAAAGACAGGTTCTGTACCTAATAAAACTTCTCTGTGTCGGTTTCAAGCCAGGCATCTTTGAGCAGAGTGTCTGTCTCCAATGGGGCAGATAAAATGGGACACCTGTCAAAGCCTTGTATGTGTGGAGGTGTTTGACAACCCCATCCCCTTAGTCATTTCTGCTGACTTGGCATGTCAAATAAGGATTAAACCTCTTTTTTGAGCTTAATTTAGAGGAAGGAGCAACGACGGAAAGCCTTTTCAACTCTTGGGCATTTCTTTCTTTGGGGTTCACACCAACCAGAGGATGCTTATGATTTTTTTGCCTTTAGAGGTGTGGGTCAACACGAGACGTTGCGAAAGGGATGAAAGGAAATTTCCATAATTCTAACTTAAATTTCACTCAGAAGCTCTAGTTAGAGCAAAGGCCGGGATGTCTTCATTCCTGCAGCAAGATCTTAAGGAAAAGGGCGCGTTTGGAGTACGCACACCAAGTCAGCATCAATCGTTTAATCCTAAGTACAATACAGAAAAATCGGTGGTAAACAAAAAATACCTTTTTATGACAGGCAGGAGAAAAAAGAAAAAGAGAACATGTATGAGGCTATATGACAGAAAAATCATTCTAGTCTCCAGACAAGAGACACCGGTCATTTTAAGCTGATGATCATGACAGTACAGGGAGTCGTTGGGAGGCTTTTAAAGTGCAGAAGATGCTCCAACCGGGTCAACGATGAACCACACGCAAATAGGTCCCTGTAAGTTTCTTCAAGTACAATACAGCTTCGAACTCTGAAGAGTTAAACTCTGAGTTTTCAGTGGAAATCTACATTCAGCCAAGATGCAGATGTCCTGACAATTCTTTAAAAGAGTCTACATCCACCTCAAGAAGAGCCTCAGACTGATTATTGATAATCACTAAGTGATAATGCATCAAGGACAAAGTAAAAAGCAGAGAGAAGCAATGTCCACAAGGTGCATGTGACAGCTACAACTGAAGCTTTGGTCCTTTTCACTTGGTTTCGGAGAGCTTTGCTAGGCTGGTTTGGCGGAAGGCTGCTCGGTCCCTCATCTCCAACACACAGTCACGAACCATCTCTGCAAACATGGAAGGCCAGAGTTTATGTAAAGCCTCGCCCTTCAGGTTAGTGTCTGATGCGCTTTGGACCAACTCCTGGAGGTACTGATCGATCATGGCTGCCCGCTCGGACGACTCCACAGAGCCCTCCTGCAGAGAGGAGACACAATAAGGAAGGCCAAACCTGAGACAATCTCACAGTTACAGGCCACACATATTTTCAAAATACCTTCAAAACACTCAAAATTTGAAAACTGCTTAAGATTTAGAGAAAATCAGTGAGGATTTCTGGACTGTAATCTGTTGTCGAGTGCTGCTATCAGGATGTGTTGTGCTCCTTCACTATGCAGCTTTCAGCCTTTTGTCTGTTTGGTTTCTTCCTCTCTGCCTCCAGTGTAATGAAGCAAATTATTTTCATTTAGTTACCCCTGTATTTATTGTCCTTCATGTCTCTTCTTCATCATCCATTCATATTAGTTCACCTGCTCAGTCCAGCCTTTTTCTATGTCCTAGTAAAGTCCAAGTCCCAACCAAATTTCTAACATTTAAACCACCATTTCTGGTCCTGAATCCTCTCAGACAAGTCTTTAGGGTCAATCTCTGGCACAGAGCAAAATGGACAACATGAACTCAAAAACAACTCAAGACCGAACAGCTTGTGATGATTGAGTGATAACTACTCATAAGGCTTGTTTTATAGAAATTTCTATTTGCACGAGCAACATGGTTTAAAAAAATGGTCAGGTTCCTCAGGTCTCTCTTTCAAGTAGGCAACTACATCTCACCACAACAAAACTCTTTTTAATAGTTCTGTCAATCCCATTTATGGGTCTGGACTCTGTCTACATCCTCAAAGCCTAATGGAGTCAATCTGAAGCTAACAAAGTCAGAATGTTGTCTGTCCTAAATGAATGAAACCAATGTGCCCTGTTTGGTGTCTTTTAGCAAAGCCTAAATTAAAAGGATCAAAGATGCATTGACCACCAAATATCTCCTTTCATCTGTCAATGGGCTCATGGATCTGGTGGTTCAGGCGAATTTCAGAAAACGAGAGTGAAGTTTGGAGAGAGGTATGAGGGCTTATTCTCACTCAGTATTTTCTGCTGCTTGCAACGAGGGTTCAAGCCGTAGAAAATCATATCATCCATGGTTGACATGACTGAACCCGTACAGAGAAGGTCCCAAAAGTGAGACCTTAAAAATTTACAAAGTAATCCCTGACTGCAGGTCCGAAGTAAAATCTAGTTCTCATTCTTATTTCCTCATCTCAAGCCATTATCAAAAGGGGATTTTGGTGGGCCAGTCATGTTGGTGGTATTAACAATTGGGGTGCAGCTTGTGCAGATATGCCAGACCCAAACCCTCTCTTATGCCATGGTCCGGGTGAATACTCAACTCTGATTGGCTGTTGGGTGTTGATTAAAAGGTGATAATCACCAGTGATAATGCATGCCTAAAAAAGAAGTTCCGGTCACATAACATAAATGTTCTATATCACTGCGCTGGCTTGTTTAAAATAAATTGTAGCTTCATCATCTGGTCAAAAACAGTGGTAAAATGTGAACTTTCTCTCTAAACTGAGGCTTTATTTAACCCATCGTGACAATTAGTATATGTATTGCTTTCCTTTGCCGCTGCAGTCGAGGTCTAAGCGGTACGTTGTCATGTTACCGTGACAACGTGCCGCACCACGTAAGAATAGTCCTAAAAACTGATTGAATATATATTTCTTTTGAAAATGACCATGGTAAGATAAGGTAAACATTTCAGATGTTCTCCATGCTGCGAGAAGAAGAACAAGGGAACTATAGAAGGAAACATGTTCGTATACTACAGCACAAAGGAAAATATGTCTCAGCTTCACGTCGGACGGTTCAGACTTCCACGGCGTGCGTTAATTTCTGATAATGTACACTTTGTCTGCCATTAACCCTTACATAAAGATAAAGTCCAAATAACCACTTGTGTTTTATTTTTCTGTCCAAAATATGACCAAAGCACTTACGGTAACTTTGTTCATGACCAGCTGTGAGTCCTGTAATCCTTTTCATAAAAATAAAAAAAAATTCGGTAAGTTAACCCAAGAGCCGGTCCGTGTCAACCTTATGTGTAATGATCTGTAAGCAGCTTTGGTAGACCTTCAATTTAAAATCATACATTTTTCCAAACAAAAACTTAAGTTTTCTACAGAAAACCATTGTGGGCAAATGTACTTTGGAAACATTATTGGTAGGAGCTCCCAGTTTTATGTCTGCAGACTCAATGAAAAGCACCAACTAATCAATGATAACTTTAGTTATCGATAAACATCAAAGAGAAGAATTAGAGGCCAATGTTTCAGAAAACACTGCTGGTAAAACAATGTTATTCTACAGTAATGTAGGCTGTGTCAAGTAATGGCAGATAAAAAACATGGTCATATGTGTGAGGTTTAATTTCCCTCATCTGAGATTGTCCTTGGAAGTGCAAATAAACCACAGTAAATTCTGTTTGATGACCTTCAAGTTTATTGCAGTAAACATGGCTGAATGTAATTTACAGTTATTTTAAATCCCAGCTTGTGTTTCCTTCAGCTGTCTGTTAATATGAGCTGAATACAGTAAGACTTAACAACTCGCTAGACGTCTTGATCCAAAAAATAAATTTGAAGCTGCCCAAGAAAAAGAAACGTGGAAATATTTGAAAAAGCAACTAATCCTAAAACCAAAAATTAAGATAAATAAACCGATTGATATGTATAAATCTGAAAGAGTTAAAAAGACATTTCTACATGAGGCAATGGTGGAGAGGTAGAGCGGTTGACCTCTGCCTGGAAGATCGCAAGTCCGGTTTCGACCCATGGTCAAGACACTGAACCACCCTGATGGTTATGGGTTGGTTCGTGTGTGTTTGTGTCTGTATGGGAGAATGGGACTGTGACTGTAAAGTGCTTTAAAAGTATATATGCCATGTACCATTTAAGTCTTTGGGATTCTAGAAAAACACATTGAGAGTGACCATCTTGGAATGATGAAGACTTTAAAACACTGGGGAACCAGTAAAAATATGTTTAATTAACAAAAAAGTCCCACTAATATAAAAAGAACTCCAAAAATAAGGAAGGAGTACATAAGTTTTGATGTAGGCCGTCTGTTGTGTCTTCTGTATGACGACTAAAGGAAGCTGAGCTCACCTCAGGGCTCTCAGCGTTGCAGTCCCTGCTTGGGTAGTTGAAGAGTGCTCTGCTTAGGCTTTCACCCAGGAGTTTTCCATTTTCTCGTAGGTCATCTGGACTCAGCCCCGCCCGCCGGCCACGCCCCTCCAGCAAGAACTGCAGCTGCCGCTTCCTGAAGGGGAAAGACACAAAAAGACAACTGTGATGACACAAACCAGAAAAATTCAATAATATATATATATATATATATATATATATATATATATATATATATATATATATATATATATATATATATATATATATATATATATATATACACACACACACACACCGGTATATTAAAAATAAATAAAAAACAGGGAAAAAAATCTAAACTTTTCAGTTTCCACGCTAAGCAGAATATTAAATAAAAAGTTTTCAAAACATGACTTAAAGTACAGCAGGTGTTGCAGTTTTACACTGCTGAAGTCTAATGTTTCGCCCCAACATGTTCAGTGGGTCAGTGCCAACATGTAGACATAATTAAAGCAAGCTGTAGGCAAATAGTCTATGTGAGATGGTAAAGCTTTTAAAACGTCTAAGACCATGGATGCTGAAGCACATCAGTGTTTAAAGAACACAAAACTGACCGATTGCCTGTGCGCATGACTGTCAAAATCACTTACCAAAAATAATTGTATTTTGATTAGAGCAAATATTCATACATTCCTGTGCTTAATTCACATTTCAATATGTTAAATGTTATGTGTCCACACCGAAATTATTTTTGTACATTTATTGTTTATGTTTTCATGCTGTTTACAAAGTCCTTTAATCCTATATTTTTTTAGATGTGGATATGGTAAGTTAAATCATTAAAAAAATTGTACTCTAGCAGAATAACAGAATACATCTGTGCATATAGTAATTTCAACATTTCTTATATCAAAACGATCAAGGCCAATAATCTTGACATTTCTATGACTAGAATGTTTATAAGAAAAATTTACTAGCAGTCATAAAGCTGTGTAAAATAGTCACTGCAACTGTGTCTCAATAAATGCTCCAGCAATACTTCCACAGAAAACCTGGATCTTCAGCTCACTGAACTGTGCTGTGGAAACTTGAGAAAGTTTTGTCATATTCTTTAAAAGGAAAAATTGTTCATATGCAATACAACTTTGGCCTAATTTCTCGCACCTCTTTAAAGAAACTGTAACCAGAAAATTGATTTTAATAAGGGTGACATGCAGCTTAATCTCAGACTGTTGCAGAAAATGGAAGAAAATGCTTCAATGCTGAAAATATTCTGAACGTTAACAATTATTAGAACGTTTAAATAAAATTGTTTTTTATTTTGTGTCATCTGTTATTCATCCAAAACAAGATGAGTGCAAGTGTGTCTGACATTTTAAGCTTTAAGGTTACAAACAAAGGCAGTTTTTTTCCGACAGTGTGCAGTTCAGACGGTCTTTGATGTATTCATATTGACACTCAAATCATACTGACATGTTGACAAAAATACACTCAGACATAAGACCATGTACAAAAGAAACTTGCTGAGAGATATTCAGAAGGCATCTGTGTCAATTAAACCATTTTTATTTTCTAATATTTTTTTTTCTATAATTTCTATATGTGTTCTCTTTTATAAAATAAAATAAGACACACAAACAATGCAAAGCATTTCACTTCCACAATCAATCCTTCCAGATTAATTTAGCTGGGGATTGATGCACTTCCAGAATTATATATCCACACATGTTGGTTTTTCTTTTAATGTTCTGGTAAATTCTTTGTGTATGACAAAGTACGGTATTTTTTTTCCAATTGTGTATTTTAATCAACTTAGAGTGACAGAGGTTGTTAGTTCAGATGGAGAAGAATGTTTGTGTGCATGTTCCAAGTACCCACCCTGAACTTGAGACATTGTCTAATTCCACTGGCTTCTCTGTGCCAGGTTGTGTCTGACTGCTACACACACACACAGCTACACAAAGGCATGCACACACATGTGGAGAAGCCAACGTCATCCCAAGCCAGAAGGTATTGAAAAGTCCACTCATTCTTGATGCAATTAAATACCATAAATAGTCCAAAGACGAGCCAACTCCAGTCGAGGAGGTGCTGGTAAAGGGATGCTGTGTTTCCAGCTCTGTCATCGGGTTCTCACCTTGACTCCTCCAACAGGAGAAGGAGACGGCAACGCGGAGTTTCCGTTGCGGCCACATGACCAAGTGTTCCAAACACGCGCTCTGCGCTGATCACATCATTCATGGTCACCTGAGGTTGACAAACACACAAGACAACATCTATTCACTCGTCTGTGTACCATACTGAGCAGCGATAAACAACAGTTTAAGCTGTGACAGCAGGTATACTTAAGTTTGTTTTTCAAGTATAATTTAAGAATTTTGCCAGAAGACAAACTATTTTGTAAAGAGGTCATTCTTGGCTTAATAAATATAGTTAGTACCGGTACCGAAATAGTTCCACATACTGATAAAAATAGTTTCTTCCAAGCTAGATAGAATTCATCTCATGCGTCAAGTGACTTAATTATAATTCTCAAGAACAGCCTCTATACAGTTATGTGCTCTTTGCATTTTAGAATTCTAAAAGTTGGAGAACACCAACAAACTAATGTTTAATTATTCTAATAGAAGAATTTTGTCATGCTTCTTTTTCTCTAATCTGCCTCAGTCAGATGAGGAAAGTTTACCTAAAAGAACTGTTTTATTTGCCTTTTATTTATCTAGGTAGCCTAATAAAAGTGTACACCTTACCTCCTGGCCATTGATCCTTTGGAGGTTGAAGTGGTACAGGCGGTAGATGACAAATGAGCGCCACAGTGTCAGACTGACCACCGGATTGCCCTCCGGGTGGATGGTCAGCTGATCGAGACGCCTCACCTGAGCCAAGGCCGCCAGCTGAGGCAGGCGGCTGATGTTTGTCTCCAGAAAGATCAGATGCTGAGGAAAAGGTTATAAGATGCAGTTAAGTGGAATGAATGGGAATGGGAGTGTAGAAAAACTAATAAAAGCAAAAGTTTAAATCAGAGACCAAATGTCTGAATGACACCAAACGATGCCATTCAGGTATTAGCTCAAATGTAAAAACACTTTCATTCTTTCTTTTCAATTGAAATAAACATAATGTGAACTCACTGATAGGTTTGGGAACTTGACCCTTATTCTCGGCAGTGAAGGTATGATGCCGTCAAAGTTTATGTAGCGGAAGGTTATGACAGTGACGGCACCTGCAGTCTGAACACCCCAGCCCCTCTCCAGCGCCTCCAGTGCTCCCAGTCCGAATAAACGCAGGGTGTCTCCATCCAGCTCTGCCAGGTGACTTTCAGACAAGGACAGGCTCTGGACGCTACTGCTCCCAGTCTCCACAAACCTGGAAAAACACACCTTAGAAGTCAGTCCCGGTGTGTCAAACGCAGTTTGTTGAGTGGTGCTGTCTTTTCCAGCAGTTTGTTTGTATTCTCCAATGCAATGGTCAAAGGATCTTGTTGTGATAATAAGGTCATCAGAATCTGAGCAAAAGTTAAAAAGCCATTACAAAGTTTAACTCAATACTACAAAAAAATTAAGAAGGCAAGGCAAGTTTATTTGTATAGCACAATTCGTACACAAAGTAATTCAAGGTGCTTCACAAAACAGAAAAATGCATTAAAATCACAATACATCATAGAAATAATCAACGTAAAATTTACTTTAAAAGAAAAGAAAAAAAAATATTGAAAATTGATTTAAAATAAAGGAAGGAAAGGAAAGAAAAGTGCAGATAGGACCTTTCAGTCATATACACGGCTAAACAGAAATGTTTTAAGTCTAGATTTGAACATGAACACAGAAGAGGCCTGTCTTACGACTTCAGGGAGGCTGTTCCAGATTTTAGCTGCAGAATATTGAAACGCTGATTCCCCTTGTTTAGTTCTGACTCTGGGCATCAACAGGAGGCCGGCTCCTGAGGTCCTCAGAGTACGAGATGGTTCATATGGCACTAACATGTCAGAGATGTACTTTGGTGCTCGGCCATGGAGAGACTTGTACACAAGCAGAGCTGCTTTGAAGTCTGTTCTTTGAGGTACAGGGAGCCAGTGCAGAGACCTGAGCACAGGACTAATGTGATCATACTTCCTGGTTCTGGTCAAGACTCGAGCAGCAGCATTCTGGATGTACTGAAGCTGTTTTACAGCTCGTTTGGAGAGGCCGGTGAGCAGGCCGTTACAGTAGTCTAACCTACTGGAGACAAATGCATGAATAAGTATCTCCAGGTCTGGCTTTGACACTATGTTTTTGATTTTGGCAATGTTTTTCAGATGATAAAATGCAGCTGATGTTACTGACTTGATATGGCTGTTAAAGTTCAGGTCAGAGTCCATGATTACCCCTAGATTTCTGACTTGATTTGAGGGTTTAAGAGACAGAGAATGAAGGTAGCTGCTGACACTTTCTCTTTGTTTCTGTGGGCCAAAAATAATAACTTCGGTCTTGTTTGAGTTTAGCTGGAGAAAGTTGTTCTGCATCCACGCACTGATCTGTTGGAGGCAGTGGCTGAGTGAATCCACCGGCCCATATAGAAAATGTTCAAGTTGGTTGAGTCAGACGCAGAAGGGCTGGCAATCAGAACATGCTGTGCTGAAAAAAAGTTACTGCTGTCTAGGTCCTGCTCAGAGATGAGGCTTCCTGTGATGGAGAAGAGTTTATTTTCATATCAAAAATCAAGTTAAAAGTTTGTAGAAGAAACAACTTACCAAATATCAAATCTCTTTGTGCATAAAAATGATAAGATATTTATTTTACATTCTCTCCCCCATGAAAATGGAGGGCCAAAATATTTCACTCTGGAAAAGGTTTATGAAACAGAATTATGAATTTATAGATCACAAAATACATTTTATTTGTAGAATATACATATATATATATATATACATATATATAATTTTATTGTATTTTATTCTTTTTACTAAGCAGGAATCACTGCATAATACTAAAGTTATACCATTTCAAACATGTGAGCAGGAGGAATGAATGATTGGTGAAACATGTTCATTCTTGTCAAAGAGATATGTGAATGGTCAAGATGCCTTAGTGCAGGACAAAGTAAGAAGATAAACAGTCAGTCCCTTGAGGATCTTTCCGTTTGTGTTTGACATCTTTCAAAGAGAGAGGTAAACGAACCACAGAAATGGTTAAAGTAGTTTACAGCCAGAGATAACAGTTCCTGGTAAATATAAGTATGTGTTGCTCTTGAAACACTTGAAACTAACTGGTCATTTGTGTGCAGAACACCTGGCAGTGTGTCTCTATGAGAAAAGGGATTTTTCAAAGCAATGGACATTCGTCAACTTTGACTACTTGTAAATCACTAATGTTCATTTCTGCGGTTAGGTTAGAGGTCGGGTTAGGGTGCGACATTTATGGATGGCTAGAAGGAATGAGAAAATTCTGATCTAGAACTAGAAAGAAGAAGAAAAAAACAGCAACAACAGATTTAATTGTTGGCATTCTTCAGGAAAACAATGTATGTTTTTTCCCCATGGCATTTGTGGACAAATAAAAAACTGCAAAAAAAAGCTTGTGTTGAGTATTTTTGCTTATTGTGTCTTTGTTTAAATGACCTACATAACTGTCGAGAGGCAACGCTTGATAACAAGGAGGCCATTAGAGACAGCCGCTCTTCCTCAGTTTACAACAGTAGGACTAAAGATGAATGTGTCCTTGTGTCACATGTTCACCCTCAGGTCAGCAGAGCTGACATGTTCTCCACAAAAGCTATTCATGAGGCTTTGTTCTTTTTACACCAGTTCGCTGTTTATGGAAATGAAGGTCAGACTGTTTGCATCTATGAAACTTTTGTTTTGGTTGTTAGAATTACAATTCCTTGGTGATCACATTGAAACCTTTAACACTGGAGCTAACGTCCTTTGTTGACGTTCTTCGAATTACTATAAGGGTTGGTTTATACTTCAAAAAAAAAAAATCTAACAAGACTCATTGAAAAACAAACATTTTTAACGTTGATCTGACAGCAAGTGAATTATACAGTTGCATAATCCAAGTCTTTCAAAATTCAATCCAACTTGGACCTAAATATGAAACAAAGCGGGAGCTGCAACTCAACAAAAGACCTTATATATCTCTGTGATGAATGGATTGTGAAAGGAAGTGTACATCTCCAAGGTGGCGCAGATATTTACTGTAATTTCCGAATTGTAAGCCGCTACTTTTGTCACACGCTTCTTTTGTCACACGCTTTGTCACACGCTACTTTTGTGCGGCTAATTTATACAATTTTTCTTTTTTTTTTAATGCATTTTTTCTTACGGCCGCTAGGGGCGCTCGAGCAGAAAAGGAAAGAGTGAGACAAGGGGGAATACGGTATATGTGTAAAGGAAGATGCAAGTTTAATGTAAATTCCCGCTTTACGAACAGACACTCATCATGGAAAATGCAAGAAAAAAATGCATATGACACAGCTTTCAAGTTAAAAGCAATCGTTAAAAGCAGTGTGAAAATATCCACCATCACCAACGTGTTTGGAAAAGCCACTCTGCTGCGTGACCGAGAGGACAGCGCATGCTCAGGCGTGAATTTGCCTCTGGATGAGAGTGACACTGACAGCGACAACGAAGGAGAGACAGAGAGTGTGGCGAAGAATATCTGATGCTATTCCAATCCGACACTGAGGAGGAAGCCTTCCATGGTTTTAGTGGACAGGAGGCTGCACGCACGCACCTATGAGTTATTGCTGCTCTCAGACCTATACCAATATGTTTTTTAACGAGCCCCGTTAGTGCTGCCGTGTAACTGCCGCGTCACAGGCAATGTTTGGAATAGAGCTGTGACGGTGTGGGATTTTTGATCACCGCGGTGATGAAGTAGCTGGATTTGCAGTGTCATGGTGTATGTAATGTAATGGGTGCGGCTCATGATAAGGTGTGTTCTATAGTCCGGAAATTACGGTACATACAAAGGTCATATAAGGCATGAGAGCAACTCCTGCATGTCTGGGAGTGTGCCAGCAACACAGTCAGCACCGTGCCGTATGTTGTTCCTAGAGCATGGGAGCTAAATGGTTGACGTGTTGGGCGTGAATCACACTGTGGCAGAAACCCACCAACACGTGCTGAAGTAATAGGAGAAAAAAAACCACAAAGGTGAACTCTGGAATCAGTGAGTTCTGGGGATTTGAGAACTGATTCTGTCTTGACTATCCAACTTAATCCTACAGGGCTATTAAAACGTTCATCTGTCTCTCAAAAACCTTAATCCTCCCCAAACACATAGCTGGTGCACATGTCTACAACTGCCTAAATAATGAAAGGCAGTCACACTGTCTGAGCTGTCATTACAACAGCATTCCAGCTTTTCACTTGAAACTGAAAACAAGTGCAAAGCCCTGCAGTTCAAAGTCATGTTATGTCTGAACATCCTGGTTTTTCTTAGCATTTTTCACAGTTTAGGTGTCTGAAAATAACCAATTAAGTGATCTCAACACAGGTTTTTGTTGAAGTGTAAAAACAACAAGAGGTTGCATCATTGATTTCAGAATTTCTAGACAGGCACTCTGAGGGAGTGAGGCTCTTACATCTCTAAGGGAAATGAGATGGTGAGTTTGGTGATTCCTGCGGGAAATTGTAATGCACAGGATCATGATCAACTCAATGAGAACAACATTCCTCTGTTTTCAAATGGCCATTTAGTCTATTGTAGCAAAACTGATTAACCCTTTTTAATGCAAGTCATGGAGTTTCCAAATGCATTTTACAAGGAAAGACAAATATTTACCATTTAGATTTACTTTATTAATTATGATTGCCAAGCAAAACTAACCAGACAATTTTGTGTTATTTGCAAATGCCACATCTGCTTCTACAAGGCTTCTTTTTTTCAGCTTATCAGGTGCCCCTGGTACCCATTTATTAGAAGTTTTTAATGATTTTTGCCAAAACCCAAAAAAGCAGATGCAAACCAGCCCGAGTGTGTTACAGCAACCACTGTGACCTAAATAACTGTGTGGTGAAGCTGAATTTGGACAATCACACTGACCTGTTAGTTCGATCCATTTGCATGAGCGGTATGTGTGGGAGATTTAAGACTGCATTCCGTCCCGCAGCTCTAGGGGTACAAGCAACCGAACTCAGAACCGGGTCTAAAAGTGTGCGTCTGAGCACAGCTCGGATCGTCAGCACACACAGCAGTTTGAGCTTCAAAGCAGAAATGTCGCTCAGTCCTTAGAAAACATTCAAACAATCACGCGGATTTGTGTTTCCAGTCGTGTCCCGACTAAATAAAGGCTGATGTTATTCTTACATGTTTACGTGCAGCCAGCAAGCAGCACCACCCAAAGCTAATGTTGTTAGCCCGTGTTAGCATACTGCTAATCCTGGCTTCGTTCAGAAAAAGCACTGACCACACGGATTAAAATTCAAATGATGAGCGAACAGGTGTTTCATAATAACCGTAACATTATTAAAAGCACGTTTAGAAGATCATCTCGTATTTTACCGAGCTGACATGTCAATGTATATAGCCGCTCGGCGCTGTTTAACATTGTTTTGTATTGAATTGTTACATTCAATAAAGTTTGAAAAAAAAGCCGCTCGGCGGAATTTATGTCCTTCCGGTTTTCAAACCCTACTGCGCATGTGCGAATGATTTATTCCGACGGAAAGTGTGACATTTTTCTGGGCCCATGTACACGGTTGGATTCTAATCTGACCATTGATCCCATCAAGATATTTTGTACATGTAACCGCGGCTTATGGTGTCGACGCGCAACGTGGCGGGGGCGTGGCATCACGATGGTGGTCTCTCCATCGGGATGTCAGTCACCCATCACGATGGACGATGATATCGTCCATCGGCACAACCCTAGTGCTTATCTTTACATATTCTGTATCAAAGCAGCTTTAATTGCCTAAAAGACATGCTAGGGTTGTAATTGTTGATTTTAATGCTTATTTAATCAGTTCCATCAAACAGTCTGTGCTCCTAAATAGAAAAACTGAGACAAACATGAATGGAAAACCTGATTCTTTCTGCTCTGGCACATTCAGAGATTTTTATATCCAGTGATGTCCTACATTCTATGTTTGAACACAAAAATGCTGCTCTATTTTCACAAACAAACTGGTAATTAACAGACTATTTAAAATGAATGTTAAAAGGCAGATGACACAAACAGTGGTTTGTATGTTTCAAACTACACCAAGAAGAACAAAGTAGCACATTTGGGCCACATAAACGCCACCCGTTAAATTGTATCATGTCAATAAAAAATGTTTTTTAAGGGATTCTATGATAAAAAAGCTTTTAAAACATGTTTGTCCTCAACATCTGTAGGCATCCTTAAACACACTGAGTCTTGTTTGTTTTTTTCTTCTACTCGGTCTAATATTTTGTTTTGTAAAAATATTATTTTATTTAAATATTTTTTGTTATTTGATTTGATTTTAATATTTATTAGAATTTATTTTGTTTGTTAAGTTTAGTGGGGGGTTTTAGAGAACACATTGAAAATTGTGTTTTTAACATGTTCTTGAGGCATTTTTCTTAAGATGGAGGACATTTATAAATAAAATTAAGATTAAAATTGCATTTCTGAGTATTTCTTCATATGAATCGTGAATCAGGAGCAAACAAAAGAATGTCTCAAGCTTCCCGCTGCGCTCTATTCCAATGCACTTGCAGACAAATAGATCCATGTACGTCTTTGTTTTCCTTGTCTTAGCTGGGCTCAAAACTATACAGCTGCATTGCTCCAATATTGCTTGCCATTTTTGTTGCACCAGTGAAGTTAGGTTGGGGGTGTGAGGGGCTGTAGGCTAGCGGGAGAACATGTAAACAAGGGATGATGGGAAACTCTGTGCAAACTTTCCCACAATCCAGAGGTGAATTTTTAATGGACAACTGCTGCTTTGAAGAAACCCTGTCCCAGAAAATGACAGGTTTTTTTTTTTTTGTTTAGCCTAAAAATGGCATAATTGTAATTAAAAGACCGCTGGCGATGCTTTTAAAATACACTAAAAGATTATTCGAGAAGGACTTTACAGGGCACATCGATCTGCCTTAATATTTTATGTCTATGAGCCAGTAAAAATTTCATCTATTCTAATATTATCACAAGTGGGAAAAACATACACATTAACTGTTGGTCATCATGAAGCTGAGCCAGATGTGGTTGAGCCATTTTAAAACTTCAATAGGGACAATTGAACTTGGATGTCTTTACTTTAATTTCAGATTTACACCAAAAATGAAATGTTGATGTGGTTGACTCAGTAGAATAAATACAGACTGTTCTCCTTTTGGCTATCAAAAACAAAAACATGCTGTTATGCTATAAATGTTGTAAAACAAACCAATAATTTTCTGGTGGTGTAATTTCCTGCAGTCCCAAAGAATGTACATGTTATGTCCAAAAACAGTCAGTCTTTATGATGATTCACACACCTCAAAAAGGAGAGGAAGTGTACGTATCATCTGCCTCTGTGTGTACTGCATGGGGGTGGACAATGCAGTTTTTCTCAGTGACGCCTCACCAGTGAGCTGAAGGGCCCTGCATAATGTCGACATTACAACTCCAATAATCCACAGCTGAGCAGAACATATAGATTTTCCTCCCACACCTCATTTAGGAATTACAATCTTTTCCGACACAGATCTAGTGTTAGTTTTCAGTCACTTTTGCGTATATTACTATGAAGTCACAAATCCTTAATGTGAATTATCTTTTACACCCAGTTCTGTTGTTGAAATTGCAATGAACTCTATGAAGAAAAACCTCTGATACTAAAGGATTATGGCTTCAGGCCCACTTTTACATCCTGGTGCAGGAAGGAGAGGCCGACTTTGAAACTTTTAATAATAGTTCTCAACACAGCGATCACTCTGATCTCAGCCCTCACTCTCATAACTCTTCTATAACTGGATTACAAACAGTGTTGGAGTAAATATCTGTCCTGAGTGGTCCCATTAGAGTGTTTTCAACATCATGGTATAAACTCCTAAAGGCACTTAAAAAACGCAGACATGCATGCTCTGTTCAGACATTGCCAAAGCCCATAGGTCCCTAAGAGAGTGTTAGGGTTACTAAATCACAAAGGGTTGTTGATTAGGACAGTTGTTGTTTTTTTAATACAAGGGTTTGATTTCTTTTTGCTAATAATGCTCATGTCTATGCAAACACCAGTCTTCTTTTTTCTTTACTTTGGGATGACTGAAAAACAAAACAAAAAACTAGAAGGAGCTTTTCCAGAAGAAAATGCAGAGTTAAATGCTATATTGGTGAATGAAAATGAAACTTAAAGGGTAATAATTGGCAACAATAAAAATAAAATACCAGTGCCGGGTATGGAACCATTGTGAGCTTCTGCACCAAGGGTTCCCTATGTATTTCAATGGAGGCAAACATCCTGGAAATCCTGGAATATCTTGAAAAGTTCAAGGATTTGAAGGACCAAAAGTCATAGTTGGAAAAGGCTAAAAGAGCCGAACATTTTAATAGTTGAATGGTAAAAATAGCTGAAAAATTGTAGAAGGATTTCAGAACCAAAAAAATGGCGTAAGATAATATAATAAAGAAGGAGAAACAGGAAAACAATGGGTTAAATGCTTTATGGCATTCAACCAATAATACAAGTTAGAGTCAACATAAATCGATGTCAACCTTGAATATTCACAACCTGGATGAATACAAACACTTAGTGAGGTAACACCTGTGTTCAGGTGGTTTTATCTTTACAGGAGTGTGCACTAAAGTTACTGAATGTGAAACCTTTGTGCCATTAAAAATTGTATTTATTCATCTTACTTTGGATCCCGAGGGCTGTTTGGGCGGCTGTTGGTGCGGAGTCTGATTTCTGTGCCACCTGGTGGTCGCTCTGGTCCTGAACCTGGGCTCACCCGTCTGTCATTAACATAATATTACCATCAGAACCTCTGTAAGAGGAGGAGACACCAACACCAGCAAAGGAAAGAGCACAGTTTCACATTAACACTTTTATCCCTTTTCAGGATAAAATACGTAGAACTGCAAATATTACACACACCCATACCATTTTTATGTTGGCCAATTTTCCTTAGTATTTTATTTTTACTGCTCTTATAAGTTATATCGTAGCTTTTTTTTTTTTTAAATGGTACCTTATTTCATTACTTTTGTTTCATAATTAGGTCTACCAGCACTTTGTTGTAAATGCACTTCAAATAAAAAAATGTGACCTTGACACACAAAGATAGGATGAGAGAATTGTAGAAGTGTATCTGATCATATTTTATCCTTAAAGCAGGAGCACACTCATTTTCTAACCAGATCTCATCTTAATTACATTCTGCTGATCTGGAGTTTGTCATTTCACCTCATTGATTGTTATCGTTTGAATCATAAAGCCATTTTTTGATTGTTGCTCACAAGTTGGAAGTCATAGAAGAAAAGACATGGGGGTAAAAAAGGCAATTAAAAAATATTTGTAACTAATCCTTGTGGAGTATGTGCACCTGACTGTCAGAAATATTCACGTAAGCTATAGGTTTTATATTTATTGACTGTCTAACAGTGAAAAGGGAAGTTAAGTTCACTCAACATGCATCACATCAGGTGCACCTTGGTTCTTCTGGGGAAGGATCCTGTGCAACTCCATTGGTTTGTGCCGGGCTGTGGTTAGGGCTGTTCTCTGGACTGATTTCCTCCTTTGTGCCAGTGGTGGGTGCCAGCTCCATGCAGGCCCTGACACCCTCCCACTGCTGTGCTGCATTTCGAATAGCAAGGCGCCGTTTCTCCTTCATGAAAACAACGTCAAGACACAGACAAGGTTTCAAACAACAATGATCTTGTGAGGAATTCAGTGACAATAAACCCAAGGAGATAAAAGGAAAAAAAATTGCCATCATTTGTTTAAAACATTTTTCTTCACACATTCAATAGAACACAACAAAAATGAAGTCTTCAGTGGTTAAAAAAAATAAAAAATAAAAATCACCATTTCTGAGTTGTCTGTCTAAAATAGATTTAACTTTAATAGTAGCAGTGTTTTGAGCCATATGAAGTAATTAATTGCAGGCCTAAGAGTTTTCTTCCTATGGCTTTGACGTAAAGGGCATCATTTCTAAGGGCTGGGAGGATTAGCTGGCATTAGATTACTGATGAACAGTAGGCTCAGCACAAAGTCCAAGCCCCTTAAAGACTGAAAACATGACTACAAATGTTCAAATGTGCAGGGGACCAAAAAGTGTTTGTCATTCAACAATTCTGTAAGTTGTTCTACCTAAGAAGATGAGATAGATGTGTAATGTTCATCATACTTAACTGTGAGAGACAGGATGTTCAAAACAATCCAGGAAATCACACCGTTTGATTTTAAGGGATTTATTTATATAATGGTGCGGAAAATAAGTATTTTTAACCAACAAATAAGCAATAGTTCCTTCTGTCACAGATATGTTACTTCTTGAAGAAGCTCCTCTACCTTCTACATGTTACCTGTCTAAATGCCACATGTTTGAGGTGGTTATCTATATGGAAAGAAAACACCCGTCTACTACACCCTTAAACAGTCAGACTGCAACCTCTTCACTATGGCCGAAACCAAAGGGCTGTCTAAGGACACCAGGGACAACATTGTAGACCTAAACAAGACAGGGATGAATCAATCTACAATCAACAGATTGGTGTAAATATATAAATTCTTGGAGAAATTATTGGATCACTGACAATCTCCCTCCACCTGGGGCTCCATGCAAGATCTCACCTGATGGGTGACAAGTGATCTTGAGAACAGTGAAGAAACAAAAGAGATCTACACAGGGCAACTGGTCAATAACCTGAAGAGAGCTGGGACCACGTAACATAAACATAAACGGTTAGTAACAAACAACGTCACAGATTCTACAACTCAAAGGCCGCCCTGTTTCAACCAGCACATGTCCAGGCCTGTCTGATGTTTGCCAGACACCATCTGGATGATCCAGAGGAGGACTGAGAGAATGTTGTTGCTTTTGAGGAGATCTGCATGGAAGTCTGGACCAAAAAAACAACTACAATGTGTGCAAACCTGCTGACCATTTACAGAAAACCAGGGTTACATTACAAAGTATTGAGGTGAACTTTTGTTATTGACCAAGTATTTGTTTTTTGCACCATTATACAAACAAAGACATTACAGACCTTTCACATCTTTTAAATGACAAATTGCAGAATCAATGACTAACACTGTATAAAAGATAAAACAAAATAATCTCCTCCAACTTAACTTATACATAAAAAGTGGCCCTCCAAAGTTAAATTAGTCATATTTGTTATTTGTGATGAGAATATAAAGCTAAATACATATTAAGTGTGTGGTTTTAATGAGGTATGGAAAATTTAAGGACATTTACAGTTGGAAATACAAAGATTTGTGCAAAAAGTGCAGAATATTGCTGAACATGACATGACACTAAAAGCAGAGCATGTACACCATTTTTGTAATTGGCTAATTAGGGCCCGAGCACGGAGTGCAAGGACCCTATTGTAATTCGAATGTTTATTATTATTAGGGCCCGAGCACGGAGTGCAAGGACCCTATTGTAATTCGAATGTTTATTATTATTATTAGGGCCCGAGCACGGAGTGCAAGGACCCTATTGTATCTGTTAGGTTTATTATTAGGGCCCGAGCACGGAGTGCAAGGACCCTATTGTATCTGTAAGAGTTATTAGGGCCCGAGCACGGAGTGCAAGGACCCTATTGTATCTGTTAGGTTTATTATTATTATTATTATTTTTCTTCTGCCGGAAGAATCGCATTTTTGAGGCCTTTAACATACCCCAAAACTCACCAAATTTGGCACACACATCAGGGGTCGCGAAAAATTTCGTATTTTATGAGAAATTGGCATGGGTGCGCAAAAATGGCTCGACAGCGCCACCTACAGTGACTTTTGTCCCGACGCCCCGCATACGCTTTAACGTACAAGCTTGATTTTTTCAGGGCATGTTCATCAGATGGAAACCTACAAAAAAGTCTGTAGGTACCAAGCTGTCAGTCGCACAGGAAGTCTGCTATATTGATGTCAATATGTCATTTTTGCTCTATTTTGGACATTTGCAGGCCTCCTTCTAGAACGAACTCCTCCTAGAGATTTGTGAATAATGACTCCAAACTTTGGTTTTGTAAACTAGACACATGTCCGATGTTAAATTGCAAAGCTTTTAAGTTTTTACAGAAGTTTGTGACCGTGGCGGCGCGTAGAAATTCGACGTTGTTTCGAAAACACGCCATGAAAAGAAAAATGGCCATAACTCAGCCATGCATAATCCAATCTGATCAAAAATTGATATGCATGATTGTAGTCTGACTCTGAACACATCTGCAGTGAAAGAATCTGGAAAAAGTGTAGCGCCACCTGCTGGCAAGAGGAAATGACATGTTTGACTTGGAGCATCACTGCTCCGAGTAGGATGAGCCGACACACCTGAAAATGACGTCCACCTGTTGAAAAGCCATTGAAGTTTACTCTGACAAAAAACCATAACTTTCAATGCGGGGGTGTGGTCGTGACAGAGCGGCAAAGTTGGACATCTCGCTATGCACACAAAAGTTGCTCTCACGTGCACATTCCTTGTCCAATCTCACTGAAATTCAATGGATATGATGAAGCTTCTATTCTGAACCCATGGATATGACAATCTTGGACGAGCTCTATAGCGCCACCTAGTTATTGCATTGGGCACATTCTGCCCTGTATTTTCTCTTTGCTTTGTCCGATGTGCATGAAATTAAAACTGGAGATACTCAGAAGGGTCCTCTCTCATCATGTAAAGTTTCATGGGTGTACACCTGACGGTGCCTGCGTAACAGGAAGTGGTCGATTATGTGCACCCAAATAATAGAAATTTATTATAAATCAGCCGTTTGTCTCAGGAAGCTGAGATTTCAGAATTAGATGCCTTTAATAACCTCCAGCTTTGATATGTAACACTATAGGGTCTACGAGAAACTTCATCACTTGATTTTTTTAATGAAATTTTGGACTGAACAAAGATTTTTAGCATAAATTCTGTTTAGGTTATCAGCACCAGGAATTCAACTTTCATAGGCATTTATGTGCTACTGCTTCCTAAAAAAATTCAGAATGATTGAAGTTACAGGTGAAATCTTAGAGAGCATTACATCCAAAAAGGTCCGAAAACGTCTTTTTAGGCAAAACTACAAACACCTATTTTTTTTCATAACTTAATCATCATATATCAACACCATTTATTTTTTCAAATGTAGGGATCTGTGTTTGCTGCCTTCCATATTTTTTTCAGAAGTCCAGGTGAAACAGATGATTTTAAAAAAATCCTGATTCATCCCAAAACCTGTGCTTTTTCCGTCTGGACTCCAAACAAGTGTGTTTTAAAATTACTTATGCTTCAAATATCCACACCAAGTTTCACACGCATATAGCGGAACATGTCTAAATGCTTCTTGAATATTCTTTACAGATATAAAATGAACTGGTCAACTGTAGGATGTCATTTCCTCTTACATGCTTAAGTCTTTTCCTCATGCTGCAGCCTGCTCCTCAATCATCCCTGTTGCTGGAGTCAAATTTCACCCCCCCCCCCCCCACACACACACACCAGCTGCCAGTTCATATGCTAACTAACCCAGAAGTGAGGTGACAAGAGTTTAGACACAAGAGGGAGGGCAGACTGCTTTTTCATTTGTTTTGTATGTCTTTCATAGATTTTTATGAATAATCATTGCTTTTCTAGTCATGTAAAATGCAATTAACCTAATATTTTATCTTTTTTTTTTACAAACAAAACATATGAATGTGCTCCAAAACAAAACCCAACTCTCAGTACAGTTCTACAGATGTAACATAAGACTTAGACAGTAAATGTCTCTTTTATCCTTTTTTAATCAATGCTGCAACTTCTTTTCCTTAATATAAATCCAATGAAATTAAACTACAAAACCAAAAAACACAACGTATAGCAAATTTCTCTAAATAAATTATGTGTATATACAATATGTAGCACTTTTAAACAAAATAATAACAAATCCTTCCAATACAAGCACAGAAAAATGGAACACAAAATTTAAAACCCAAATTTGAAATGGCAATTTTAAAAAGATAATTTTTTCAGCCTGCTAAAAGTGCACAATTGTAAAAGCTCTTTTATATAGACAACTGTTTGGTTGCTTAGAGCTCTAAATATAAAAACAATGCCTTTATGGACGTGGCACGGATGGCACGGATGTTCAGCAGGGTAAACCCCAGGAAAGCGGCGGGACCTGATGGAGTTCCCGGAAAGGTTCTGCGGGCCTGCGCCGATCAACTCTCCCAGGTCTTCACAAAAATCTTCAACCTGTCGCTAGCTCAGGCTTTCATCCCTGCTTGCCTGAAGTCATCCACTATCATCCCGATACCCAAAAAGTCCTCATCCACAGCCTTCCTCACGGACTTCCGCCCAGTTGCACTCACTGCTGTCATCACAAAGTGTCTGGAGCGGCTGCTCCTGGGACACATCAAAGACTCCCTCCCTCCAATCTTCGTCCCCCACCAGTTTGCTTACAAAGCAAACAGATCAACGGATGATGCCATTTCCATCACCCTCCACACTGCGCTGAGCCACCTGGAACACAGAGACACCTACGCCAGGATGCTCTTTGTGGACTATAGCTCAGCCTTTAACACAATCATTCCTGACATTCTGGTCAACAAACTGTCTGAACTAGGACTCCACCCACTCACCTGCTCGTGGATCAAGGACTTCCTGACAAACAGACCACAGACAGTCAAACTTGACCCCCACCTCTCCTCCACCCGGACGCTGAGCACAGGCTCCACACAGGGATGTGTGCTGAGTCCTCTGCTGTATACACTGTACACAGCAGACTGCAGACCAGCCCACACCAGCAACACCGTGGTGAAGTTTGCAGACGACACTACTGTGGTGGGGCTGATCTCTGGGGACGACGAGACGGCCTACAGAGACGAAGTCCTGAAACTCTCAAGGTGGTGTCAGGCTAATAACCTCATCCTGAACACCACCAAGACCAAGGAGATCATCCTGGACTTCAGAAAAAACAGAACAGATCCACCCCCACTCTACATCGATGGAAACTGTGTGGAGAGGGTCCACAGCTTCACCCTCCTGGGCACCACCATCTCTGCTGACCTCACATGGTCTAACAACACCATGACTGTCATCAGGAAGGCCCAGCAACGCCTGCACTTCCTGAGAAAACTTAGGAGGAACGACGTCAGCCAGGAGCTGCTGGTAACGTTCTACCGCTCAACCATTGAGAGCATTCTGTCCTATGGCATCAAAGTGTGGTTTTCCCACTGCACTGAAGCAGAACGGCAGAGTCTCCAGAGAGTGGTAAAGACAGCGCAGAGGATCATCGGCTGCCCCCTCCCCTCACTGAAGGACATTTACCAGTCTCGCTGCCTCAGCAGAGTGACTAGCATCACCACTAACTCCACCCATTCTGCTTTCCCTCTGTTTGAACTGCTGCCCTCTGGAAGGAGGTACAGGTCCATCAGAACCAGGACAAACAGACTAAGAAACAGCTTTTTTCCACAGGCAATTATCATACGGAATGCACATACGTCCACCAACCACACCTCACTCTAATTTTACTACAATGCGTGCAATATCCTGACTGTCTAACCGGGTCACTGTGCAATAACTTGATATTTATTAAGCTGTGCTCACAGCAACTCATGTAATTCCATTCTATTTTATTCACAAATATTTAATATTTAACAGTTTCTGTCCATATTGTTCATTTTTTGTTAAGAGTTGTAAATACAGTATTTCTTTTTCTATTCTATTTTTATTTTTATTTTATGTAACTCCTTCACTCCAAGGCTGCTGCAATTTCATTGTATCCCCATGTACAATGACAATAAACGATTCTGATTCTGATTATATCACTTAGACACAGATGGAGAACCATATCAACTGGATTGGTAACAGCAACAACCACCGACCAAGCCGGCAAGCCCTGGCAGAAAAGATCCCCACAAGAAACACTGCAGGCTGTTCCATAAAAAATATAGTTTTACCATTGCCTTGCAGATCACAGTTGAAGTGGTTTAGTTTTCCTAAAAAAATTCAGAATGATTGAAGTTACAGGTGAACTTTTAGACAACATTTGATCCAAAAAGGTCCGAAAACGTCTTTTTAGGCAAAACTGCAAACACCTATTTTTTTGCATAACTTATCTTTCAAATATCAGCACAAAAAAATTAAAAACGGTAGGGATCTGTGTTTGCTGCCTTCCATATTTTTTTCAGACTTAAAAGTGTAACAGATGATTTATAAAAAATCCTTTTTCATCCAAAAACCTGTGTTAAATCTGTCTAGACTTAGTATTAAAAACTCTCCAAGATGAATGTGCCTGACTCCACCTGCAGGTGGATCACAGACTTCCTGACGGACAGACAGCAGTATGTGAGGCTGGGGAAGCTCGTCTCAGATACTCGGACCACAAGCACCGGATCCCCCCAGGGCTGTGTCCTTTCACCCCTGTTACTCTCCCTGTACACAAACAGCTGCACAGCTGGTCACCTGTCTGTCAAACTCCTGAAGTTTGCTGACGACACCACACTCATCGGCCTCATCTCTGACGGAGATGAGTCGGCCTACAGGAGTGAAATAGCCAGGCTGGTGTCATAGTGCAGCGCTAACAACCTGGAGCTTAATGCTCTGAAGACAGTGGAGATGACAGTGGACTTCAGGAAGGCCCCAGCCCCCCTCCCCCCTGTCATCCTCTGTGACTCCCCGGTGACCTCTGTGGAGTCCTTCTGCTTCCTGGGAACCATCATCAGCCAGGACCTCAAGTGGGAGCAGAACATCAGCTCCATCACTAAGAAGGTCCAGCAGAGGATGTACTTCCTGAGGCAGCTGAAGAAGTTTCACCTCCCTGAAAAGATGCTGGTAGACTTTTACACCGCCATCATCGAATCCACCCTCACGTCCTCCATCACAGTCTGGTTCGCTGCGGCCACGGCCAGAGACAAGGCCAAGCTGCAACGCGTCATCCACTCAGGAGAGAAGGTGATCGGCTGCCACCTCCCGTCTCTCCAGGAGCTGCACATCTCCAGGACCTGGAGGCGGGCAGCCAGGATTGTAGCCGACCCATCTCATCCAGGACATAATCTCTTTCGGCCCCTCCCTTCTGGCAAGAGGCTCCGGTCCATCAGGACCAGGACCTCGCGCCACAAGAACAGCTTCTTCCCCACTGCAGCCAGCCTGCTGAACAGAACCCCAACTCCCCCAGGTGACCCCCCCGCCCACCAAAGGACTGTCGGTGCCACTTAATGGCCCCACCATCCCAGCCCATCTGTGCTCCCACTTTACTTCACCTTACTCTACTGTATATAGTGTGTTGTTGTTGTTAACTTAATTTTTAACTTATTCTTAATTGCACTATACACCAAGTCAAATTCCTCGTTTTGTAAAGTGCGCTCTACTGAACCTGGCAATAAAACTTTTTCTGATTTCTGATTCTGATTCTATTAATCATTGTTTTTTATTCATTCAAAATGCAATTAAATCAATATTTTATCTTTTTTCTTTTCCTTTTTCTTTTTTTTTTATCTCTTATATCCTTTTTTATAATCAATGTTTGAACTTCTTTTCCTTTCTATTGTCATGGTTTCAGTTTGTTGTCTTGTTTTTCGCTTTAGTTCTTGTTCTGTCTTGTTTGGTTCTGTTTCCTGTTTTATTTTGAAAGGTTTCCTGTCTTGTCATGTTTCTTGAGTTTTACTTCCTTTGGTCCCCATCTGCCCTAATCGTGTTCACCTGTGTCTTGTCTGCCCTGTCTGTATATAAGTCTTGTCTCTGCCTTCCTCCTGTGCTGGTCCATTAACTTCTGCTCATGTTGATCACGTCTTCTTGTCTGGCGTCCATGTCCCTTGCCATGCCACAGTAAGTTTTTGTTTTTAGTTTTGTCATCCTGCTCTGCAGCGCTTTTTGTTAGTTAAATAAACCCACTTGCCCTGAACCCGTTTGCCTCCCGTCTCTGCGCCTGGGTCCTACCTGCTCTCGAGCCTCCCCCCCACACGACATCTATACATCCAATGAAATTAAACTACAAATCAACAAACACAACTGATAACAAATGTCTCTAAAAAATGATGTGTATATTTGCAGAATCTTAAAAACACCAAACAAATAACAAATGCTTCCCAATTAAAGCACAAAAAATGGAACACAAAATGTAAAACCCAAGTTAGAAATTGCAATTTGAAAAAGATACTTTTTTCAGCAGCTTTTCAAAATCAATCACCAATTCTACTCTTCTGTGGATGAAACAAAGAACTCCAGAACAATGAAGCCATTTCTCTAAGTCTCTCTCACCTTCAGTTTTAAACAAGGTCTGTGAAAATCCACCATACATTGGTCACATGAACTCAGAGACCTGCTAAAAGTGCACAATTGTAAAAGCTCTTTTATATAGACAACTGTTTGTTTGCTTAGAGCTCTAAATATAAAAAAAATGCTTTTCTATCACCTAGACACAGATGGAGAACCATATCAACTGGATTAATAACAGGGTGGCATGTTTAGAGAACATGAAGCTGTCCATCACATTTTTGACCTAAACATGTAAACACATCCTTGGCTCTGCGGTTAGGAAATGGTATTTGGGAATCTCTTTATACCAGGAGCCAGCCTGGCCATTGGAACATCGCCACAGTGCCCATCCAGACTGGGACAGCAACGGGGTCCACTTCAGAGCCGTGAGCTGCTGTGTTTAACTCCAGCTGTCCCAGCAAGGTAGACAACTGCAGCAACATCCACTGACCAAGCTGACAAGCCCTGGCAGAAAAGATCCCCACAAGAAAAACACTGGCTAAGGCAGGCTGGTCAAAAAAAAAATAGTTTTGCCATTGTCTTGCAGCTCGCAGATCAAGTGGTTTAGTTTTCCAGTAATGTCAGTCAAGAATGCAAGTTCAGATTCACAATGTTCATATTCACCATATTCAACAGACATCTCCTCCAATAGCACCTTAAAAATCCTGTGCTGTTTTGCTTTGCAGCTGAGGTTGTTTACGATTTTCAGAATAAGAGTCATTATATGTCCAGAGCCAATCACTTCTGCACATAAGGCCTGCTGGTGAATGACGCAGCAGTAATGCAGACATTTTGGAAAGTCTGGGTCAGCTTTACAGTGAGTGATGAAACCTGTTTGTCTATTGATCATAGCAGGAGTCCCATCTGCAGTCACTGCTACCAGCTTTTCTAATTGTACCTTTTTCTGCACAAAAACTCCTTCACCGTGTTATACATTTCAACTCCTCTTGTAGTTGTCTGTTAGGGCAGATGTGTCAGGAGTTCTTCTCTTGTGGAAACCAAAAGCTATGCTGTACTGTTGCCGTCCACAGACTCATCACACTGGACGTTAACCACCTGCACTTTGCAAGATCCCGGTCCAGCTAATTGGCCAAGTTATCAGACATAGCTGACACTCATCTAGACATTGTAGTGGAAATTGAATGAGTTCTATTGTTCTCATCCTTAGGGACAGTGATAGCAATTATCATCATTGCTTGAATTTTTTTCATGCTATATGCAAAAGTCTTTGTCCCTTAAGGCAACAGATTACAGCCCCCCCCCCCCCCCCCCAGGCTGCTGTCGTATTAACAATAGCTTGGAGCTCCAGAATGGACAAGAAAAAACGACGAGAATGGCTCGAGCAGGGCGTTGCTCACGGGGCGGTCGCTCGTGCCGTGCGGTCGCACGTGCTCGGGCCCGCTAAATGCTACTTGTAGCTTTAATTATTATTATTATTCTTTTTCTTCCGACGGAAGAATCGTCTTTTTGAGGCCTTTAACATACCCCAAAACTCACCAAATTTGGCACACACCTCAGGAGTCGCGAAAAATTTCGTATTTTACAGGAGATTGGCATGGGCGCACAAAAATGGCTCGACAGCGCCACCTACAGTGACATTTGTCCCGAGCCCCCGCATATGCTTTAACATACAAGCTTGATTTTTTCAGGACATGTTCATCAGATGGAAACCTACAAAAAAGTCTCTTGGTACCAAGCTGTCAGTCGCACAGGAAGTCGGCTATATTGGTGTCAATATGTCATTTTTGCTCTATTTTGGACATTTGTAGGCCTTCTTCTAGAACGAACTCCTCCTAGAGATTTGTGAATAATTACTCCAAACTTTGGTTTTGTAAACTAAACACATGTCCGATCTTAAATTGCAAAGCTTTTAAGTTTTTATGGATGTTTGTGACCATGGCAGCGCGTCAAAATTGGAGGTCGTTTCGAAAACACGCCATGAAAAGAAAAATGTCCATTACTCAGCCATGAATAATCCAATCTGATCCAAAATTGATATGCATGATTGTAGTCTGACTCTGAACACATCTGCAGTGAAAAAATCTGGAAAAAGTGTAGCGCCACCTGCTGGCAAGATGAAATGACATGTTTTACTTGGAGCATCACTGCTCTGAGTAGGATGAGCCGACACACCTGAAAATGACGTCCACCTGTTGAAAAGCCATTGAAGTTTACTCTGACAAAAAACCATAACTTTCAATGCGGGGGTGTGGTCGTGACAGAGCGGCAAAGTTGGGCATCTCGCTATGCACACAAAAGTTGCTCTCACGTGCACATTCCTTGTCCAATCTCACTGAAATTCAATGGATATGATGAAGCTTCTATTCTGAACCCATGGATATGACAATCTTGGACGAGCTCTATAGCGCCACCTAGTTATTGCATTGGGCACATTCTGCCCTGTATTTTCTCTTTGCTTTGTCCGATGTGCATGAAATTAAAACTGGAGATACTCAGAAGGGTCCTCTCTCATCATGTAAAGTTTCATGGGTGTACACCTGACGGTGCCTGCGTAACAGGAAGTGGTCGATTATGTGCACCCAAATAATAGAAATTTATTATAAATCAGCCGTTTGTCTCAGGAAGCTGAGATTTCAGAATTAGATGCCTTTAATAACCTCCAGCTTTGATATGTAACACTATAGGGTCTACGAGAAACTTCATCACTTGATTTTTTTAATGAAATTTTGGACTGAACAAAGATTTTTAGCATAAATTCTGTTTAGGTTATCAGCACCAAGAATTCAACTTTCATAGGCATTTATGTGCTACTGCTTCCTAAAAAAATTCAGAATGATTGAAGTTACAGGTGAACTTTTATTCAACATTTCATCCAAAAAGGTCCGAAAACGTCTTTTTAGGCAAAACTACAAACACCTATTTTTTTTCATAACTTAATCATCATATATCAACACCATTTATTTTTTTAAATGTAGGGATCTGTGTTTGCTGCCTTCCATATTTTTTTCAGAAGTCCAGGTGAAACAGATGATTTTAAAAAAATCCTGATTCATCCCAAAACCTGTGCTTTTTCCGTCTGGACTCCAAACAAGTGTGTTTTAAAATTACTTATGCTTCAAATATCCACACCAAGTTTCACACGCATATAGCTGAACATGTCTAAATGCTTCTTGAATATTCTTTACAGATATAAAATGAACTGGTCAACTGTAGGATGTCATTTCCTCTTACATGCTTAAGTCTTTTCCTCATGCTGCAGCCTGCTCCTCAATCCGCCCTGTTGCTGGAGTCAAATTTCACCCCCCCCCCCCCCCCCCCCCACACACACACACCAGCTGCCTGTTTATATGCTAACTAACCCAGAAGTGAGGTGACAATAGTTTAGACACAAGAGGGAGGGCAGACTGCTTTTTCATTTGTTTTGTATGTCTTTCATAGATTTTTATGAATAATCATTGCTTTTCTAGTCATGTAAAATGCAATTAACTTAATATTTTATCTTTTTTTTTTTACAAACAAAACATATGAATGTGCTCCAAAACAAAACCCAACTCTCAGTACAGTTCTACAGATGTAACATAAGACTTAGACAGTAAATGTCTCTTTTATCCTTTTTTAATCAATGCTGCAACTTCTTTTCCTTAATATAAATCCAATGAAATTAAACTACAAAACCAAAAAACACAACCTATAGCAAATTTCTCTAAATAAATTATGTGTATATACAATATGTAGCACTTTTAAACAAAATAATAACAAATCCTTCCAATACAAGCACAGAAAAATGGAACACAAAATTTAAAACCCAAATTTGAAATGGCAATTTTAAAAAGATAATTTTTTCAGCCTGCTAAAAGTGCACAATTGTAAAAGCTCTTTTATATAGACAACTGTTTGGTTGCTTAGAGCTCTAAATATAAAAACAATGCCTTTATGGACGTGGCACGGATGGCACGGATGTTCAGCAGGGTAAACCCCAGGAAAGCGGCGGGACCTGATGGAGTTCCCGGAAAGGTTCTGCGGGCCTGCGCCGATCAACTCTCCCAGGTCTTCACAAAAATTTTCAACCTGTCGCTAGCTCAGGCTTTCATCCCTGCTTGCCTGAAGTCATCCACTATCATCCCGATACCCAAAAAGTCCTCATCCGCAGCCTTCCTCACGGACTTCCGCCCAGTTGCACTCACTGCTGTCATCACAAAGTGTCTGGAGCGGCTGCTCCTGGGACACATCAAAGACTCCCTCCCTCCAATCTTCGTCCCCCACCAGTTTGCTTACAAAGCAAACAGATCAACGGATGATGCCATTTCCATCACCCTCCACACTGCGCTGACCCACCTGGAACACAGAGACACCTACGCCAGGATGCTCTTTGTGGACTATAGCTCAGCCTTTAACACAATCATTCCTGACATTCTGGTCAACAAACTGTCTGAACTAGGACTCCACCCACTCACCTGCACGTGGATCAAGGACTTCCTGACAAACAGACCACAGACAGTCAAACTTGACCCCCACCTCTCCTCCACCCGGACGCTGAGCACAGGCTCCACACAGGGATGTGTGCTGAGTCCTCTGCTGTACACACTGTACACAGCAGACTGCAGACCAGCCCACACCAGCAACACCGTGGTGAAGTTTGCAGACGACACTACTGTGGTGGGGCTGATCTCTGGGGACGACGAGACGGCCTACAGAGACGAAGTCCTGAAACTCTCAAGGTGGTGTCAGGCTAATAACCTCATCCTGAACACCACCAAGACCAAGGAGATCATCCTGGACTTCAGAAAAAACAGAACAGATCCACCCCCACTCTACATCGATGGAAACTGTGTGGAGAGGGTCCACAGCTTCACCCTCCTGGGCACCACCATCTCTGCTGACCTCACATGGTCTAACAACACCATGACTGTCATCAGGAAGGCCCAGCATCGCCTGCACTTCCTGAGAAAACTTAGGAGGAACGACGTCAGCCAGGAGCTGCTGGTAACGTTCTACCGCTCAACCATTGAGAGCATTCTGTCCTATGGCATCACAGTGTGGTTTTCCCACTGCACTGAAGCAGAACGGCAGAGTCTCCAGAGAGTGGTAAAGACAGCGCAGAGGATCATCGGCTGCCCCCTCCCCTCACTGAAGGACATTTACCAGTCTCGCTGCCTCAGCAGAGTGACTAGCATCACCACTAACTCCACCCATTCTGCTTTCCCTCTGTTTGAACTGCTGCCCTCTGGAAGGAGGTACAGGTCCATCAGAACCAGGACAAACAGACTAAGAAACAGCTTTTTTCCACAGGCAATTATCATACGGAATGCACATACGTCCACCAACCACACCTCACTCTAATTTTACTACAATGCGTGCAATATCCTGACTGTCTAACCGGGTCACTGTGCAATAACTTGATATTTATTAAGCTGTGCTCACAGCAACTCATGTAATTCCTTTCTATTTTATTCACAAATATTTAATATTTAACAGTTTCTGTCCATATTGTTCATTTTTTGTTAAGAGTTGTAAATACAGTATTTCTTTTTCTATTCTATTTTTATTTTTATTTTATGTAACTCCTTCACTCCAAGGCTGCTGCAATTTCATTGTATCCCCATGTACAATGACAATAAACGATTCTGATTCTGATTATATCACTTAGACACAGATGGAGAACCATATCAACTGGATTGGTAACAGCAACAACCACCGACCAAGCCGGCAAGCCCTGGCAGAAAAGATCCCCACAAGAAACCCTGCAGGCTGTTCCATAAAAAATATAGTTTTACCATTGCCTTGCAGATCACAGTTGAAGTGGTTTAGTTTTCCTAAAAAAATTCAGAATGATTGAAGTTACAGGTGAACTTTTAGACAACATTTGATCCAAAAAGGTCCGAAAACGTCTTTTTAGGCAAAACTGCAAACACCTATTTTTTTGCATAACTTATCTTTCAAATATCAGCACAAAAAAATTAAAAACGGTAGGGATCTGTGTTTGCTGCCTTCCATATTTTTTTCAGACTTAAAAGTGTAACAGATGATTTATAAAAAATCCTTTTTCATCCAAAAACCTGTGTTAAATCTGTCTAGACTCCAAACAAACATTTTTTTATGGTAACTTATGTTTCAACAATCGACACCAATTTTCACACACCTATAGCTGAACATGTCCCATAGCTCCCTGAATATTTTCATAGATATAAAATGAACTGGTCATTCTAACATCTAGCATTCTAACATCTAACATCTTACATGTCAAAGCCTCTCTCAGCCTGGCTCTGCTGAAGGAGTCGTGTTACAACCCCGCCCCCTCCTGCTGGGACCCCTGCTTCTATGTAAATTAGCAAGCAGTGAACAGAGAGATGAGGAGTAAGAATGGCCATTACTCAGGCATGCATAATCCAAAGACAGCCAGTTAAACACTGAAAGACATATTTTTTCGGTATGTCTTTCATACATCTTTAGTATTAAAAACTCTCCAAGATGAATGTGCCTGACTCCACCTGCAGGTGGATCACAGACTTCCTGACGGACAGACAGCAGTATGTGAGGCTGGGGAAGCTCGTCTCAGATACTCGGACCACCAGCACCGGATCCCCCCAGGGCTGTGTCCTTTCACCCCTGTTACTCTCCCTGTACACAAACAGCTGCACAGCTGGTCACCTGTCTGTCAAACTCCTGAAGTTTGCTGACGACACCACACTCATCGGCCTCATCTCTGACGGAGATGAGTCGGCCTACAGGAGTGAAATAGCCAGGCTGGTGTCATAGTGCAGCGCTAACAACCTGGAGCTTAATGCTCTGAAGACAGTGGAGATGACAGTGGACTTCAGGAAGGCCCCAGCCCCCCTCCCCCCTGTCATCCTCTGTGACTCCCCGGTGACCTCTGTGGAGTCCTTCTGCTTCCTGGGAACCATCATCAGCCAGGACCTCAAGTGGGAGCAGAACATCAGCTCCATCACTAAGAAGGTCCAGCAGAGGATGTACTTCCTGAGGCAGCTGAAGAAGTTTCACCTCCCTGAAAAGATGCTGGTAGACTTTTACACCGCCATCATCGAATCCACCCTCACGTCCTCCATCACAGTCTGGTTCGCTGCGGCCACGGCCAGAGACAAGGCCAAGCTGCAACGCGTCATCCACTCAGCAGAGAAGGTGATCGGCTGCCACCTCCCGTCTCTCCAGGAGCTGCACATCTCCAGGACCTGGAGGCGGGCAGCCAGGATTGTAGCCAACCCCTCTCATCCAGGACATAATCTCTTTCGGCCCCTCCCTTCTGGCAAGAGGCTCCGGTCCATCAGGACCAGGACCTCGCGCCACAAGAACAGCTTCTTCCCCACTGCAGCCAGCCTGCTGAACAGAACCCCAACTCCCCCAGGTGACTCCCCTCCCCCCCCGCCCACCAAAGGACTGTCGGTGCCACTTACAGGCCCCACCATCCCAGCCCATCTGTGCTCCCACTTTAATTCACCTTACTCTACTGTATATAGTGTGTTGTTGTTGTTGTTAACTTAATTTTTAACTTATTCTTAATTGCACTATACACCAAGTCAAATTCCTCGTTTTGTAAAGTGCGCTCTACTGAACCTGGCAATAAAACTTTTTCTGATTCCTGATTCTGATTCTGATTCTATTAATCATTGTTTTTTATTCATTCAAAATGCAATTAAATCAATATTTTATTTTTTTTCTTTTCCTTTTTCTTTTTTTTTATCTCTTATATCCTTTTTTATAATCAATGTTTGAACTTCTTTTCCTTTCTATTGTCATGGTTTCAGTTTGTTGTCTTTTTTTTCGCTTTAGTTCTTGTTCTGTCTTGTTTGGTTCTGTTTCCTGTTTTATTTTGAAAGGTTTCCTGTCTTGTCATGTTTCTTGAGTTTTACTTCCTTTGGTCCCCATCTGCCCTAATCGTGTTCACCTGTGTCTTGTCTGCCCTGTCTGTATATAAGTCTTGTCTCTGCCTTCCTCCTGTGCTGGTCCATTAACTTCTGCTCATGTTGATCACGTCTTCTTGTCTGGCGTCCATGTCCCTTGCTATGCCACAGTAAGTTTTTGTTTTTAGTTTTGTCATCCTGCTCTGCAGCGCTTTTTGTTAGTTAAATAAACCCACTTGCCCTGAACCCGTTTGCCTCCCGTCTCTGCGCCTGGGTCCTACCTGCTCTCGAGCCTCCCCCCCACACGACATCTATACATCCAATGAAATTAAACTACAAATCAACAAACACAACTGATAACAAATGTCTCTAAAAATGATGTGTATATTTGCAGAACCTTAAAAACACCAAACAAATAACAAATGCTTCCCAATTAAAGCACAAAAAATGGAACACAAAATGTAAAACCCAAGTTAGAAATTGCAATTTGAAAAAGATACTTTTTTCAGCAGCTTTTGAAAATCAATCACCAATTCTACTCTTCTGTGGATGAAACAAAGAACTCCAGAACAATGAAGCCATTTCTCTAAGTCTCTCTCACCTTCAGTTTTAAACAAGGTCTGTGAAAAGCCACCATACATTGGTCACATGAACTCAGAGACCTGCTAAAAGTGCACAATTGTAAAAGCTCTTTTATATAGACAACTGTTTGTTTGCTTAGAGCTCTAAATATAAAAAAAAATGCTTTTCTATCACCTAGACACAGATGGAGAACCATATCAACTGGATTAATAACAGGGTGGCATGTTTAGACAACATGAAGCTGTCCATCACATTTTTGACCTAAACATGTAAACACATCCTTGGCTCTGCGGTTAGGAAATGGTATTTGGGAATCTCTTTATACCAGGAGCCAGCCTGGCCATTGGAACATCGCCACAGTGCCCATCCAGACTGGGACAGCAACGGGGTCCACTTCAGAGCCGTGAGCTGCTGTGTTTAACTCCAGCTGTCCCAGCAAGGGAGACAACTGCAGCAACATCCACTGACCAAGCTGACAAGCCCTGGCAGAAAAGATCCCCACAAGAAAAACACTGGCTCAGGCAGGCTGGTCAAAAAAAAAAAATAGTTTTGCCATTGTCTTGCAGCTCGCAGATCAAGTGGTTTAGTTTTCCAGTAATGTCAGTCAAGAATGCAAGTTCAGATTCACAATGTTCATATTCACCATATTCAACAGACATCTCCTCCAATAGCACCTTAAAAATCCTGTGCTGTTTTGCTTTGCAGCTGAGGTTGTTTACGATTTTCAGAATAAGAGTCATTATATGTCAAGAGCCAATCACTTCTGCACATAAGGCCTGCTGGTGAATGACGCAGCAGTAATGCAGACATTTTGGAAAGTCTGGGTCAGCTTTACAGTGAGTGATGAAACCTGTTTGTCTATTGATCATAGCAGGAGTCCCATCTGCAGTCACTGCTACCAGCTTTTCTAATTGTACCTTTTTCTGCACAAAAACTCCTTCACTGTGTTATACATTTCAACTCCTCTTGTAGTTGTCTGTTAGGGCAGATGTGTCAGGAGTTCTTCTCTTGTGGAAACCAAAAGCTATGCTGTACTGTTGCCGTCCACAGACTCATCACACTGGACGTTAACCCTCTGCACTTTGCAAGATCCCGGTCCAGCTAATTGGCCAAGTTATCAGACATAGCTGACACTCATCTAGACATTGTAGTGGAAATTGAATGAGTTCTATTGTTCTCATCCTTAGGGACAGTGATAGCAATTATCATCATTGCTTGAATTTTTTTCATGCTATATGCAAAAGTCTTTGTCCCTTAAGGCAACAGATTACAGCCACCCCCCCCCCCCCCCCCCCCCCAGGCTGCTGTCATATTAACAATAGCTTGGAGCTCCAGAATGGACAAGAAAAAACGACGAGAATGGCTCGAGCAGGGCGTTGCTCACGGGGCGGTCGCTCGTGCCATGCGGTCGCACGTGCTCGGGCCCGCTAAATGCTACTTGTAGCTTTAATTATTATTATTATTTTTCTTCTGCCGGAAGAATCGCATTTTTGAGGCCTTTAACATACCCCAAAACTCACCAAATTTGGCACACACATCAGGGGTCGCGAAAAATTTCGTATTTTATGAGAAATTGGCATGGGTGCGCAAAAATGGCTCGACAGCGCCACCTACACTGACTTTTGTCCCGACGCCCCGCATACGCTTTAACGTACAAGCTTGATTTTTTCAGGGCATGTTCATCAGATGGAAACCTACAAAAAAGTCTGTAGGTACCAAGCTGTCAGTCGCACAGGAAGTCTGCTATATTGATGTCAATATGTCATTTTTGCTCTATTTTGGACATTTGCAGGCCTCCTTCTAGAACGAACTCCTCCTAGAGATTTGTGAATAATGACTCCAAACTTTGGTTTTGTAAACTAGACACATGTCCGATGTTAAATTGCAAAGCTTTTAAGTTTTTACAGAAGTTTGTGACCGTGGCGGCGCGTAGAAATTCGACGTTGTTTCGAAAACACGCCATGAAAAGAAAAATGGCCATAACTCAGCCATGCATAATCCAATCTGATCAAAAATTGATATGCATGATTGTAGTCTGACTCTGAACACATCTGCAGTGAAAGAATCTGGAAAAAGTGTAGCGCCACCTGCTGGCAAGAGGAAATGACATGTTTTACTTGGAGCATCACTGCTCCGAGTAGGATGAGCCGACACACCTGAAAATGACGTCCACCTGTTGAAAAGCCATTGAAGTTTACTCTGACAAAAAACCATAACTTTCAATGCGGGGGTGTGGTCGTGACAGAGCGGCAAAGTTGGGCATCTCGCTATGCACACAAAAGTTGCTCTCACGTGCACATTCCTTGTCCAATCTCACTGAAATTCAATGGATATGATGAAGCTTCTATTCTGAACCCATGGATATGACAATCTTGGACGAGCTCTATAGCGCCACCTAGTTATTGCATTGGGCACATTCTGCCCTGTATTTTCTCTTTGCTTTGTCCGATGTGCATGAAATTAAAACTGGAGATACTCAGAAGGGTCCTCTCTCATCATGTAAAGTTTCATGGGTGTACACCTGACGGTGCCTGCGTAACAGGAAGTGGTCGATTATGTGCACCCAAATAATAGAAATTTATTATAAATCAGCCGTTTGTCTCAGGAAGCTGAGATTTCAGAATTAGATGCCTTTAATAACCTCCAGCTTTGATATGTAACACTATAGGGTCTACGAGAAACTTCATCACTTGATTTTTTTAATGAAATTTTGGACTGAACAAAGATTTTTAGCATAAATTCTGTTTAGGTTATCAGCACCAAGAATTCAACTTTCATAGGCATTTATGTGCTACTGCTTCCTAAAAAAATTCAGAATGATTGAAGTTACAGGTGACATCTTAGAGAGCATTACATCCAAAAAGGTCCGAAAACGTCTTTTTAGGCAAAACTACAAACACCTATTTTTTTTCATAACTTAATCATCATATATCAACACCATTTATTTTTTCAAATGTAGGGATCTGTGTTTGCTGCCTTCCATATTTTTTTCAGAAGTCCAGGTGAAACAGATGATTTTAAAAAAATCCTGATTCATCCCAAAACCTGTGCTTTTTCCGTCTGGACTCCAAACAAGTGTGTTTTAAAATTACTTATGCTTCAAATATCCACACCAAGTTTCACACGCATATAGCTGAACATGTCTAAATGCTTCTTGAATATTCTTTACAGATATAAAATGAACTGGTCAACTGTAGGATGTCATTTCCTCTTACATGCTTAAGTCTTTTCCTCATGCTGCAGCCTGCTCCTCAATCATCCCTGTTGCTGGAGTCAAATTTCACCCCCCCCCCCCCCCCCCCACACACACACCAGCTGCCAGTTCATATGCTAACTAACCCAGAAGTGAGGTGACAAGAGTTTAGACACAAGAGGGAGGGCAGACTGCTTTTTCATTTGTTTTGTATGTCTTTCATAGATTTTTATGAATAATCATTGCTTTTCTAGTCATGTAAAATGCAATTAACCTAATATTTTATCTTTTTTTTTTACAAACAAAACATATGAATGTGCTCCAAAACAAAACCCAACTCTCAGTACAGTTCTACAGATGTAACATAAGACTTAGACAGTAAATGTCTCTTTTATCCTTTTTTAATCAATGCTGCAACTTCTTTTCCTTAATATAAATCCAATGAAATTAAACTACAAAACCAAAAAACACAACGTATAGCAAATTTCTCTAAATAAATTATGTGTATATACAATATGTAGCACTTTTAAACAAAATAATAACAAATCCTTCCAATACAAGCACAGAAAAATGGAACACAAAATTTAAAACCCAAATTTGAAATGGCAATTTTAAAAAGATAATTTTTTCAGCCTGCTAAAAGTGCACAATTGTAAAAGCTCTTTTATATAGACAACTGTTTGGTTGCTTAGAGCTCTAAATATAAAAACAATGCCTTTATGGACGTGGCACGGATGGCACGGATGTTCAGCAGGGTAAACCCCAGGAAAGCGGCGGGACCTGATGGAGTTCCCGGAAAGGTTCTGCGGGCCTGCGCCGATCAACTCTCCCAGGTCTTCACAAAAATCTTCAACCTGTCGCTAGCTCAGGCTTTCATCCCTGCTTGCCTGAAGTCATCCACTATCATCCCGATACCCAAAAAGTCCTCATCCACAGCCTTCCTCACGGACTTCCGCCCAGTTGCACTCACTGCTGTCATCACAAAGTGTCTGGAGCGGCTGCTCCTGGGACACATCAAAGACTCCCTCCCTCCAATCTTCGTCCCCCACCAGTTTGCTTACAAAGCAAACAGATCAACGGATGATGCCATTTCCATCACCCTCCACACTGCGCTGAGCCACCTGGAACACAGAGACACCTACGCCAGGATGCTCTTTGTGGACTATAGCTCAGCCTTTAACACAATCATTCCTGACATTCTGGTCAACAAACTGTCTGAACTAGGACTCCACCCACTCACCTGCTCGTGGATCAAGGACTTCCTGACAAACAGACCACAGACAGTCAAACTTGACCCCCACCTCTCCTCCACCCGGACGCTGAGCACAGGCTCCACACAGGGATGTGTGCTGAGTCCTCTGCTGTATACACTGTACACAGCAGACTGCAGACCAGCCCACACCAGCAACACCGTGGTGAAGTTTGCAGACGACACTACTGTGGTGGGGCTGATCTCTGGGGACGACGAGACGGCCTACAGAGACGAAGTCCTGAAACTCTCAAGGTGGTGTCAGGCTAATAACCTCATCCTGAACACCACCAAGACCAAGGAGATCATCCTGGACTTCAGAAAAAACAGAACAGATCCACCCCCACTCTACATCGATGGAAACTGTGTGGAGAGGGTCCACAGCTTCACCCTCCTGGGCACCACCATCTCTGCTGACCTCACATGGTCTAACAACACCATGACTGTCATCAGGAAGGCCCAGCAACGCCTGCACTTCCTGAGAAAACTTAGGAGGAACGACGTCAGCCAGGAGCTGCTGGTAACGTTCTACCGCTCAACCATTGAGAGCATTCTGTCCTATGGCATCACAGTGTGGTTTTCCCACTGCACTGAAGCAGAACGGCAGAGCCTCCAGAGAGTGGTAAAGACAGCGCAGAGGATCATCGGCTGCCCCCTCCCCTCACTGAAGGACATTTACCAGTCTCGCTGCCTCAGCAGAGTGACTAGCATCACCACTAACTCCACCCATTCTGCTTTCCCTCTGTTTGAACTGCTGCCCTCTGGAAGGAGGTACAGGTCCATCAGAACCAGGACAAACAGACTAAGAAACAGCTTTTTTCCACAGGCAATTATCATACGGAATGCACATACGTCCACCAACCACACCTCACTCTAATTTTACTACAATGCGTGCAATATCCTGACTGTCTAACCGGGTCACTGTGCAATAACTTGATATTTATTAAGCTGTGCTCACAGCAACTCATGTAATTCCATTCTATTTTATTCACAAATATTTAATATTTAACAGTTTCTGTCCATATTGTTCATTTTTTGTTAAGAGTTGTAAATACAGTATTTCTTTTTCTATTCTATTTTTATTTTTATTTTATGTAACTCCTTCACTCCAAGGCTGCTGCAATTTCATTGTATCCCCATGTACAATGACAATAAACGATTCTGATTCTGATTATATCACTTAGACACAGATGGAGAACCATATCAACTGGATTGGTAACAGCAACAACCACCGACCAAGCCGGCAAGCCCTGGCAGAAAAGATCCCCACAAGAAACACTGCAGGCTGTTCCATAAAAAATATAGTTTTACCATTGCCTTGCAGATCACAGTTGAAGTGGTTTAGTTTTCCTAAAAAAATTCAGAATGATTGAAGTTACAGGTGAACTTTTAGACAACATTTGATCCAAAAAGGTCCGAAAACGTCTTTTTAGGCAAAACTGCAAACACCTATTTTTTTGCATAACTTATCTTTCAAATATCAGCACAAAAAAATTAAAAACGGTAGGGATCTGTGTTTGCTGCCTTCCATATTTTTTTCAGACTTAAAAGTGTAACAGATGATTTATAAAAAATCCTTTTTCATCCAAAAACCTGTGTTAAATCTGTCTAGACTTAGTATTAAAAACTCTCCCAGATGAATGTGCCTGACTCCACCTGCAGGTGGATCACAGACTTCCTGACGGACAGACAGCAGTATGTGAGGCTGGGGAAGCTCGTCTCAGATACTCGGACCACAAGCACCGGATCCCCCCAGGGCTGTGTCCTTTCACCCCTGTTACTCTCCCTGTACACAAACAGCTGCACAGCTGGTCACCTGTCTGTCAAACTCCTGAAGTTTGCTGACGACACCACACTCATCGGCCTCATCTCTGACGGAGATGAGTCGGCCTACAGGAGTGAAATAGCCAGGCTGGTGTCATAGTGCAGCGCTAACAACCTAGAGCTTAATGCTCTGAAGACAGTGGAGATGACAGTGGACTTCAGGAAGGCCCCAGCCCCCCTCCCCCCTGTCATCCTCTGTGACTCCCCGGTGACCTCTGTGGAGTCCTTCTGCTTCCTGGGAACCATCATCAGCCAGGACCTCAAGTGGGAGCAGAACATCAGCTCCATCACTAAGAAGGTCCAGCAGAGGATGTACTTCCTGAGGCAGCTGAAGAAGTTTCACCTCCCTGAAAAGATGCTGGTAGACTTTTACACCGCCATCATCGAATCCACCCTCACGTCCTCCATCACAGTCTGGTTCGCTGCGGCCACGGCCAGAGACAAGGCCAAGCTGCAACGCGTCATCCACTCAGCAGAGAAGGTGATCGGCTGCCACCTCCCGTCTCTCCAGGAGCTGCACATCTCCAGGACCTGGAGGCGGGCAGCCAGGATTGTAGCCAACCCCTCTCATCCAGGACATAATCTCTTTCGGCCCCTCCCTTCTGGCAAGAGGCTCCGGTCCATCAGGACCAGGACCTCGCGCCACAAGAACAGCTTCTTCCCCACTGCAGTCAGCCTGCTGAACAGTACCCCAACTCCCCCAGCTGACCCTCCCCCCGCCCACCAAAGGACTGTCGGTGCCACTTACAGGCCCCACCATCCCATCTTTTTTCTTTTCCTTTTTCTTTTTTTTTTTATCTCTTATATCCTTTTTTATAATCAATGTTCGAACTTCTTTTCCTTTCTATTGTCATGGTTTCAGTTTGTTGTCTTGTTTTTCGCTTTAGTTCTTGTTCTGTCTTGTTTGGTTCTGTTTCCTGTTTTATTTTGAAAGGTTTCCTGTCTTGTCATGTTTCTTGAGTTTTACTTCCTTTGGTCCCCATCTGCCCTAATCGTGTTCACCTGTGTCTTGTCTGCCCTGTCTGTATATAAGTCTTGTCTCTCCCTTCCTCCTGTGCTGGTCCATTAACTTCTGCTCATGTTGATCACGTCTTCTTGTCTGGCGTCCATGTCCCTTGCCATGCCACAGTAAGTTTTTGTTTTTAGTTTTGTCATCCTGCTCTGCAGCGCTTTTTGTTAGTTAAATAAACCCACTTGCCCTGAACCCGTTTGCCTCCCGTCTCTGCGCCTGGGTCCTACCTGCTCTCGAGCCTCCCCCCCACACGACATCTATACATCCAATGAAATTAAACTACAAATCAACAAACACAACTGATAACAAATGTCTCTAAAAAATGATGTGTATATTTGCAGAACCTTAAAAACACCAAACAAATAACAAATGCTTCCCAATTAAAGCACAAAAAATGGAACACAAAATGTAAAACCCAAGTTAGAAATTGCAATTTTAAAAAGATACTTTTTTCAGCAGCTTTTCAAAATCAATCACCAATTCTACTCTTCTGTGGATGAAACAAAGAACTCCAGAACAATGAAGCCATTTCTCTAAGTCTCTCTCACCTTCAGTTTTAAACAAGGTCTGTGAAAATCCACCATACATTGGTCACATGAACTCAGAGACCTGCTAAAAGTGCACAATTGTAAAAGCTCTTTTATATAGACAACTGTTTGTTTGCTTGGAGCTCTAAATATAAAAAAAAAAATGCTTTTCTATCACCTAGACACAGATGGAGAACCATATCAACTGGATTAATAACAGGGTGGCATGTTTAGGTTTAAACTTACATCAAAAGACAACATGAAGCTGTCCATCACATTTTTGACCTAAACATGTAAACACATCCTTGGCTCTGCGGTTAGGAAATGGTATTTGGGAATCTCTTTATACCAGGAGCCAGCCTGGCCATTGGAACATCGCCACAGTGCCCATCCAGACTGGGACAGCAACGGGGTCCACTTCAGAGCCGTGAGCTGCTGTGTTTAACTCCAGCTGTCCCAGCAAGGGAAACAACTGCAGCAACATCCACTGACCAAGCTGACAAGCCCTGGCAGAAAAGATCCCCACAAGAAAAACACTGGCTCAGGCAGGCTGGTCAAAAAAAAATAGTTTTGCCATTGTCTTGCAGCTCGCAGATCAAGTGGTTTAGTTTTCCAGTAATGTCAGTCAAGAATGCAAGTTCAGATTCACAATGTTCATATTCACCATATTCAACAGACATCTCCTCCAATAGCACCTTAAAAATCCTGTGCTGTTTTGCTTTGCAGCTGAGGTTGTTTACGATTTTCAGAATAAGAGTCATTATATGTCCAGAGCCAATCACTTCTGCACATAAGGCCTGCTGGTGAATGACGCAGCAGTAATGCAGACATTTTGGAAAGTCTGGGTCAGCTTTACAGTGAGTGATGAAACCTGTTTGTCTATTGATCATAGCAGGAGTCCCATCTGCAGTCACTGCTACCAGCTTTTCTAATTGTACCTTTTTCTGCACAAAAACTCCTTCACCGTGTTATACATTTCAACTCCTCTTGTAGTTGTCTGTTAGGGCAGATGTGTCAGGAGTTCTTCTCTTGTGGAAACCAAAAGCTATGCTGTACTGTTGCCGTCCACAGACTCATCACACTGGACGTTAACCACCTGCACTTTGCAAGATCCCGGTCCAGCTAATTGGCCAAGTTATCAGACATAGCTGACACTCATCTAGACATTGTAGTGGAAATTGAATGAGTTCTATTGTTCTCATCCTTAGGGACAGTGATAGCAATTATCATCATTGCTTGTTTCTTAATCTGATAAAAACCTTCTTCTACTTGATGAAAAAATGAGCAGGTCTAAACGAGGCTTAGATTTAAGAATTTTTTTCATGCTATATGCAAAAGTCTTTGTCCTTTAAGGCAACAGATTATAGTCCCCCCCCCCCCCCCCCCCACAGGCTGCTGTCATATTAACATTAGCTTGGAGCTCCAGAATGGACAAGAAAAAACGACGAGAATGGCTCGAGCAGGGCGTTGCTCACGGGGCGGTCGCTCGTGCCAGGCGGTGGCACGTGCTCGGGCCCGCTAAATGCTACTTGTAGCTTTAATTATTATTATTATTATTCTTCCGACTTTTCCGTCGCCTTTTTGAGGCCTTTAACATACCCCAAAACTCACCAAATTTTGTATACACATCAGGAGTCGCGAAAAATTTCATATTTTATAGGAGAACGGCATAGGTAAACAAAAATGGCTCGATAGCGCCACCTGCAAAATTTGTTTTCGCGAGCACCTCCATATGCTTTATAGTACAAACCTGATTTTAACAGGGCATGTTCATCGGATAGAAACCTACAAAAAAGTCTCTTGGGACCAAGCTGTCAGTCGCACAGGAAGTCTGATATTTTGATGACAATATGTCATTTTTGCTGTATTTTGGTCATTTGCAGGCCTCGCTCTAGAACGAACTCCTCCTAGAGATTTGAGAGTAATGACTCCAAACTTTGGTTTTGTAAACTAGACACATGTCCGATGTTAAATTGCAAAGCTTTTAAGTTTTTATGGATGTTTGTGACCATGGCGGCGCGTCAAAATTGGAGGTCGTTTCGAAAACACGCCATGAAAAGAAAAATGGCCATTACTCAGCCATGCATAATCCAATCTGATCCAAAATTGATGTGCATGATTGTAGTCTGACTCTGAACACATCTGCAGTGAAAAAATCTGGAAAAAGTGTAGCGCCACCTGCTGGCAAGAGGAAATGACATGTTTTACTTGGAGCATCACTACTCCGAGTAGGATGAGCCGACACACCTGAAAATGACGTCCACCTGTTGAAAAGCCATTGAAGTTTACTCTGACAAAAAACCATAACTTTCAATGCGGGGGTGTGGTCGTGACAGAGCGGCAAAGTTGGGCATCTCGCTATGCACACAAAAGTTGCTCTCACGTGCACATTCCTTGTCCAATCTCACTGAAATTCAATGGATATGATGAAGCTTCTATTCTGAACCCATGGATATGACAATCTTGGACGAGCTCTATAGCGCCACCTAGTTATTGCATTGGGCACATTCTGCCCTGTATTTTCTCTTTGCTTTGTCCGATGTGCATGAAATTAAAACTGGAGATACTCAGAAGGGTCCTCTCTCATCATGTAAAGTTTCATGGGTGTACACCTGACGGTGCCTGCGTAACAGGAAGTGGTCGATTATGTGCACCCAAATAATAGAAATTTATTATAAATCAGCCGTTTGTCTCAGGAAGCTGAGATTTCAGAATTAGATGCCTTTAATAACCTCCAGCTTTGATATGTAACACTATAGGGTCTACGAGAAACTTCATCACTTGATTTTTTTAATGAAATTTTGGACTGAACAAAGATTTTTAGCATAAATTCTGTTTAGGTTATCAGCACCAAGAATTCAACTTTCATAGGCATTTATGTGCTACTGCTTCCTAAAAAAATTCAGAATGATTGAAGTTACAGGTGACATCTTAGAGAGCATTACATCCAAAAAGGTCCGAAAACGTCTTTTTAGGCAAAACTACAAACACCTATTTTTTTTCATAACTTAATCATCATATATCAACACCATTTATTTTTTTAAATGTAGGGATCTGTGTTTGCTGCCTTCCATATTTTTTTCAGAAGTCCAGGTGAAACAGATGATTTTAAAAAAATCCTGATTCATCCCAAAACCTGTGCTTTTTCCGTCTGGACTCCAAACAAGTGTGTTTTAAAATTACTTATGCTTCAAATATCCACACCAAGTTTCACACGCATATAGCTGAACATGTCTAAATGCTTCTTGAATATTCTTTACAGATATAAAATGAACTGGTCAACTGTAGGATGTCATTTCCTCTTACATGCTTAAGTCTTTTCCTCATGCTGCAGCCTGCTCCTCAATCATCCCTGTTGCTGGAGTCAAATTTCACCCCCCCCCCCCCCCCCACACACACACACACCAGCTGCCAGTTCATATGCTAACTAACCCAGAAGTGAGGTGACAAGAGTTTAGACACAAGAGGGAGGGCAGACTGCTTTTTCATTTGTTTTGTATGTCTTTCATAGATTTTTATGAATAATCATTGCTTTTCTAGTCATGTAAAATGCAATTAACCTAATATTTTATCTTTTTTTTTTACAAACAAAACATATGAATGTGCTCCAAAACAAAACCCAACTCTCAGTACAGTTCTACAGATGTAACATAAGACTTAGACAGTAAATGTATCTTTTATCCTTTTTTAATCAATGCTGCAACTTCTTTTCCTTAATATAAATCCAATGAAATTAAACTACAAAACCAAAAAACACAACGTATAGCAAATTTCTCTAAATAAATTATGTGTATATACAATATGTAGCACTTTTAAACAAAATAATAACAAATCCTTCCAATACAAGCACAGAAAAATGGAACACAACATGTAAAACCCAAATTTGAAATGGCAATTTTATAAAGATAATTTTTTCAGCCTGCTAAAAGTGCACAATTGTAAAAGCTCTTTTATATAGACAACTGTTTGGTTGCTTAGAGCTCTAAATATAAAAACAATGCCTTTATGGACGTGGCACGGATGGCACGGATGTTCAGCAGGGTAAACCCCAGGAAAGCGGCGGGACCTGATGGAGTTCCCGGAAAGGTTCTGCGGGCCTGCGCCGATCAACTCTCCCAGGTCTTCACAAAAATCTTCAACCTGTCGCTAGCTCAGGCTTTCATCCCTGCTTGCCTGAAGTCATCCACTATCATCCCGATACCCTGAAAGTCCTCATCCACAGCCTTCCTCACGGACTTCCGCCCAGTTGCACTCACTGCTGTCATCACAAAGTGTCTGGAGCGGCTGCTCCTGGGACACATCAAAGACTCCCTCCCTCCAATCTTCGTCCCCCACCAGTTTGCTTACAAAGCAAACAGATCAACGGATGATGCCATTTCCATCACCCTCCACACTGCGCTGAGCCACCTGGAACACAGAGACACCTACGCCAGGAGGCTCTTTGTGGACTATAGCTCAGCCTTTAACACAATCATTCCTGACATTCTGGTCAACAAACTGTCTGAACTAGGACTCCACCCACTCACCTGCTCGTGGATCAAGGACTTCCTGACAAACAGACCACAGACAGTCAAACTTGACCCCCACCTCTCCTCCACCCGGACGCTGAGCACAGGCTCCACACAGGGATGTGTGCTGAGTCCTCTGCTGTATACACTGTACACAGCAGACTGCAGACCAGCCCACACCAGCAACACCGTGGTGAAGTTTGCAGACGACACTACTGTGGTGGGGCTGATCTCTGGGGACGACGAGACGGCCTACAGAGACGAAGTCCTGAAACTCTCAAGGTGGTGTCAGGCTAATAACCTCATCCTGAACACCACCAGGACCAAGGAGATCATCCTGGACTTCAGAAAAAACAGAACAGATCCACCCCCATTCTACATCGATGGAAACTGTGTGGAGAGGGTCCACAGCTTCACCCTCCTGGGCACCACCATCTCTGCTGACCTCACATGGTCTAACAACACCATGACTGTCATCAGGAAGGCCCAGCAACGCCTGCACTTCCTGAGAAAACTTAGGAGGAACGACGTCAGCCAGGAGCTGCTGGTAACGTTCTACCGCTCAACCATTGAGAGCATTCTGTCCTATGGCATCAAAGTGTGGTTTTCCCACTGCACTGAAGCAGAACGGCAGAGCCTCCAGAGAGTGGTAAAGACAGCGCAGAGGATCATCGGCTGCCCCCTCCCCTCACTGAAGGACATTTACCAGTCTCGCTGCCTCAGCAGAGTGACTAGCATCACCACTAACTCCACCCATTCTGCTTTCCCTCTGTTTGAACTGCTGCCCTCTGGAAGGAGGTACAGGTCCATCAGAACCAGGACAAACAGACTAAGAAACAGCTTTTTTCCACAGGCAATTATCATACGGAATGCACATACGTCCACCAACCACACCTCACTCTAATTTTACTACAATGCGTGCAATATCCTGACTGTCTAACCGGGTCACTGTGCAATAACTTGATATTTATTAAGCTGTGCTCACAGCAACTCATGTAATTCCATTCTATTTTATTCACAAATATTTAATATTTAACAGTTTCTGTCCATATTGTTCATTTTTTGTTAAGAGTTGTAAATACAGTATTTCTTTTTCTATTCTATTTTTATTTTTATTTTATGTAACTCCTTCACTCCAAGGCTGCTGCAATTTCATTGTATCCCCATGTACAATGACAATAAACGATTCTGATTCTGATTATATCACTTAGACACAGATGGAGAACCATATCAACTGGATTGGTAACAGCAACAACCACCGACCAAGCCGGCAAGCCCTGGCAGAAAAGATCCCCACAAGAAACACTGCAGGCTGTTCCATAAAAAATATAGTTTTACCATTGCCTTGCAGATCACAGTTGAAGTGGTTTAGTTTTCCTAAAAAAATTCAGAATGATTGAAGTTACAGGTGAACTTTTAGACAACATTTGATCCAAAAAGGTCCGAAAACGTCTTTTTAGGCAAAACTGCAAACACCTATTTTTTTGCATAACTTATCTTTCAAATATCAGCACAAAAAAATTAAAAACGGTAGGGATCTGTGTTTGCTGCCTTCCATATTTTTTTCAGACTTAAAAGTGTAACAGATGATTTATAAAAAATCCTTTTTCATCCAAAAACCTGTGTTAAATCTGTCTAGACTTAGTATTAAAAACTCTCCAAGATGAATGTGCCTGACTCCACCTGCAGGTGGATCACAGACTTCCTGACGGACAGACAGCAGTATGTGAGGCTGGGGAAGCTCGTCTCAGATACTCGGACCACAAGCACCGGATCCCCCCAGGGCTGTGTCCTTTCACCCCTGTTACTCTCCCTGTACACAAACAGCTGCACAGCTGGTCACCTGTCTGTCAAACTCCTGAAGTTTGCTGACGACACCACACTCATCGGCCTCATCTCTGACGGAGATGAGTCGGCCTACAGGAGTGAAATAGCCAGGCTGGTGTCATAGTGCAGCGCTAACAACCTGGAGCTTAATGCTCTGAAGACAGTGGAGATGACAGTGGACTTCAGGAAGGCCCCAGCCCCCCTCCCCCCTGTCATCCTCTGTGACTCCCCGGTGACCTCTGTGGAGTCCTTCTGCTTCCTGGGAACCATCATCAGCCAGGACCTCAAGTGGGAGCAGAACATCAGTTCCATCACTAAGAAGGTCCAGCAGAGGATGTACTTCCTGAGGCAGCTGAAGAAGTTTCACCTCCCTGAAAAGATGCTGGTAGACTTTTACACCGCCATCATCGAATCCACCCTCACGTCCTCCATCACAGTCTGGTTCGCTGCGGCCACGGCCAGAGACAAGGCCAAGCTGCAACGCGTCATCCACTCAGCAGAGAAGGTGATCGGCTGCCACCTCCCGTCTCTCCAGGAGCTGCACATCTCCAGGACCTGGAGGCGGGCAGCCAGGATTGTAGCCAACCCCTCTCATCCAGGACATAATCTCTTTCGGCCCCTCCCTTCTGGCAAGAGGCTCCGGTCCATCAGGACCAGGACCTCGCGCCACAAGAACAGCTTCTTCCCCACTGCAGTCAGCCTGCTGAACAGTACCCCAACTCCCCCAGGTGACCCCCCCTCCCCCCCCCCCGCCCACCAAAGGACTGTCGGTGCCACTTACAGGCCCCACCATCCCAGCCCATCTGTGCTCCCACTTTAATTCACCTTACTCTACTGTATATAGTGTGTTGTTGTTGTTAACTTAATTTTTAACTTATTCTTAATTGCACTATACACCAAGTCAAATTCCTCGTTTTGTAAAGTGCGCTCTACTGAACCTGGCAATAAAACTTTTTCTGATTTCTGATTCTATTAATCATTGTTTTTTATTCATTCAAAATGCAATTAAATCAATATTTTATCTTTTTTCTTTTCCTTTTTCTTTTTTTTTATCTCTTATATCCTTTTTTATAATCAATGTTTGAACTTCTTTTCCTTTCTATTGTCATGGTTTCAGTTTGTTGTCTTTTTTTTCGCTTTAGTTCTTGTTCTGTCTTGTTTGGTTCTGTTTCCTGTTTTATTTTGAAAGGTTTCCTGTCTTGTCATGTTTTTGAGTTTTACTTCCTTTGGTCCCCATCTGCCCTAATCGTGTTCACCTGTGTCTTGTCTGCCCTGTCTGTATATAAGTCTTGTCTCTCCCTTCCTCCTGTGCTGGTCCATTAACTTCTGCTCATGTTGATCACGTCTTCTTGTCTGGCGTCCATGTCCCTTGCCATGCCACAGTAAGTTTTTGTTTTTAGTTTTGTCATCCTGCTCTGCAGCGCTTTTTGTTAGTTAAATAAACCCACTTGCCCTGAACCCGTTTGCCTCCCGTCTCTGCGCCTGGGTCCTACCTGCTCTCGAGCCTCCCCCCCACACGACATCTATACATCCAATGAAATTAAACTACAAATCAACAAACACAACTGATAACAAATGTCTCTAAAAAATGATGTGTATATTTGCAGAACCTTAAAAACACCAAACAAATAACAAATGCTTCCCAAATAAAGCACAAAAAATGGAACACAAAATGTAAAACCCAAGTTAGAAATTGCAATTTGAAAAAGATACTTTTTTCAGCAGCTTTTCAAAATCAATCACCAATTCTACTCTTCTGTGGATGAAACAAAGTACTCCAGAACAATGAAGCCATTTCTCTAAGTCTCTCTCACCTTCAGTTTTAAACAAGGTCTGTGAAAATCCACCATACATTGGTCACATGAACTCAGAGACCTGCTAAAAGTGCACAATTGTAAAAGCTCTTTTATATAGACAACTGTTTGTTTGCTTAGAGCTCTAAATATAAAAAAAAATGCTTTTCTATCACCTAGACACAGATGGAGAACCATATCAACTGGATTAATAACAGGGTGGCATGTTTAGACAACATGAAGCTGTCCATCACATTTTTGACCTAAACATGTAAACACATCCTTGGCTCTGCGGTTAGGAAATGGTATTTGGGAATCTCTTTATACCAGGAGCCAGCCTGGCCATTGGAACATCGCCACAGTGCCCATCCAGACTGGGACAGCAACGGGGTCCACTTCAGAGCCGTGAGCTGCTGTGTTTAACTCCAGCTGTCCCAGCAAGGGAGACAACTGCAGCAACATCCACTGACCAAGCTGACAAGCCCTGGCAGAAAAGATCCCCACAAGAAAAACACTGGCTCAGGCAGGCTGGTCAAAAAAAAATAGTTTTGCCATTGTCTTGCAGCTCGCAGATCAAGTGGTTTAGTTTTCCAGTAATGTCAGTCAAGAATGCAAGTTCAGATTCACAATGTTCATATTCACCATATTCAACAGACATCTCCTCCAATAGCACCTTAAAAATCCTGTGCTGTTTTGCTTTGCAGCTGAGGTTGTTTACGATTTTCAGAATAAGAGTCATTATATGTCCAGAGCCAATCACTTCTGCACATAAGGCCTGCTGGTGAATGACACAGCAGTAATGCAGACATTTTGGAAAGTCTGGGTCAGCTTTACAGTGAGTGATGAAACCTGTTTGTCTATTGATCATAGCAGGAGCCCCGTCTGCAGGTATGGCTACCAGCTTTTCTAATTGTACCTTTTTCTGCACAAAAACTCCTTCACCGTGTTATACATTTCAACTCCTCTTGTAGTTGTCTGTTAGGGCAGATGTGTCAGGAGTTCTTCTCTTGTGGAAACCAAAAGCTATGCTGTACTGTTGCCGTCCACAGACTCATCACACTGGACGTTAACCACCTGCACTTTGCAAGATCCCGGTCCACCTAATTGGCCAAGTTATCAGACATAGCTGACACTCATCTAGACATTGTAGTGGAAATTGAATGAGTTCTATTGTTCTCATCCTTAGGGACAGTGATAGCAATTATCATCAATGCTTGAATTTTTTTCATGCTATATGCAAAAGTCTTTGTCCCTTAAGGCAACAGATTACAGCCCCCCCCCCCCCCCCCCCAGGCTGCTGTCGTATTAACAATAGCTTGGAGCTCCAGAATGGACAAGAAAAAACGACGAGAATGGCTCGAGCAGGGCGTTGCTCACGGGGCGGTCGCTCGTGCCATGCGGTCGCACGTGCTCGGGCCCGCTAAATGCTACTTGTAGCTTTAATTATTATTATTATTATTATTCTACCGGAAGAGTCGCCTTTTTGAGGCCTTTAACATACCCCAAAACTCACCAAATTTGGCACACACATCAGGAGTCGCGAAAAATTTCGTATTTTATAGGAGATTGGCATGGGCGCAGAAAAACGGCTCGATAGCGCCACCTACAGTGACTTTTGTCCCGACGCCCCGCATACGCTTTAACGTACAAGCTTGATTTTTGCAGGGCATGTTCTTCAGATGGAGACCTACAAAAAAGTCTGAAAGGACCCACCTGTCACTCGCACAGGAAGTCTGATATATTGAGGTCAATATGTCATTTTTGCTTCATTTTGGACATTTGCAGGCCTCACTCTAGAGCGAACTCCTCCTAGAGATTTGTGAATAATGACTCCAAACTTTGGTTTTGTAAACTAAACACATGTCCGATGTTAAATTGCGAAGCTTTTAAGTTTTTACGGATGTTTGTGACCGTGGCGGCGCGTCGAAAATGGAGGTCATTTTGAAAACACGCCATGAAAAGAAAAATGGCCATTACTCAGCCATGCAAAATCCAATATGATCCAAAGTTGATATGCATGATTGTAATCTGACTTTGAACACATCTGCAGTGGAAGAATCTGGAATAGGTGTAGCGCCACCTGCTGGTAAAAGGAAATGACATGTTTTACTTGGAGCATCACTGCTCCAAGTAGGATGAGCCGACACACCTCAAAATGATGTCCACCTGTTGAAAAGCCATTGATGTTTACTCTGATAAAAAGCCATAACTTTCAATGCGGGGGTGTGGTCGTGACAGAGCGGCGAAGTTGGGCGTCTCGCCATGCACACAAAAGTTGCTCTCACGTGCACATTCCTTGTCCAATCTCACTGAAATTCAATAGAGGTGATGAGGCTTCCATTCTGAACCAATGGATATGACAATCTTGGACGAGCTTCATAGCGCCACCTAGATATTGACAAATCATTTTATGTCACATTCTGACCTATCTTTTCTCTGTGCTTTGTCCGACATTCATAAAATTACAACAGGAGATACTCATAAGGGTCTTCTCTCATCGTCTAAAGTTTCATGGGTGTAAACCTGACGGTGCCTGCGCAAGCCACCACCAAACAGGAAGTGGTTGATTGCGTTGCAGTCAGATAATTAAAAATTCATAAAAAATCAGCCGTTTGTATCACGAGGCTGAGATTTCAGAATGAGAGGCCTCTTACATATCTCCAACTTAGATACACAGCACTTGCATGGGTGAACAAAAAACGGCTCAATAGCGCCACCTACCATGTTTGTTTTTGAGAGCCCCGCCATGTTCTTTAACATACAAGCTTGATATTTACAGGACATGTTCATCAGATGGAAACCTACAAAAAAGTCTCTTGGGACCAAGCTGTCAGTCGCACAGGAAGTCTGCTATATTGATGTCAATATGTCAGTTTTGCTCTATTTTGGTCCTTTGCAGGCCTCGTTCTAGAACGAACTCCTCCTAGAGATTTTTGAACAATGACTCCAAACTTTGGTTTTGTAAACTAAACACATGTCCGATCTTAAATTGCGAAGCTTTTAAGTTTTTACGGTTGTTTGTGACCGTGGCGGCGCGTCAAAATTGGAGGTCGTTTCGAAATCACGCCATGAAAAGGAAAATGGCCATTACTCAGCCATAAATAATCTAATCTGATCCAAATTTGTTGTGCATGATTGTAGTCTGACTTTGAACACATCTGCAGTGGAAAAATCCGAAACAGGTGTAGCGCCACCTGTTGGCAACAGGAAATGACATGTTTTACTTGGAGCATCACTGCTCCAAGTAGGATGAGCCGACACACCTCAAAATGACGTCCACCTGTTGAAAAACCATTGAAGTTTACTCTGATGAAAAACAAATCTTTCAACGCGGGGGTGTGGTCGTGACAGAGCGGCGAAGTTGGGTATCTCGCCATGCACAAATGTTGCTCTCACGTTCACATTCCTTGTCTGATCTCACTGAAATTAAATAGATTTGATGAAACTTCCATTCTGAACCCATGGATATGACAATTTTGGACGAGCTATATATGTTCATAAATGATCATGAAGCATGATCATATAATCAAGCTTCATAGGAAATCAGCCGTTTGTCTCAGGAAGCTGAGATTTCAGAATTAGATGCGTCTTACAAAGCTCCACGTTTGAAAAGCAGCACTATACGTACGAGAAACATTTAACCACCTTAATCACCCTATTGTGCTGAAAGCAAATTTTTGGACATTTTGACTCAAGCAAATATTTTTATCATAACTTCTGTTTAGTTTATCAGCACCAAAATAAAAAATATTTACATTTATAAAATGAACTGGTCAACTCTAGGATTTTATTTATTCAATCTTACATCCTCAAGCTTTTCATCAGTCTCCCCTGCTGCAGGAGTGGAGTTAGCCCCCCCCCCCCCCCCCCCCCCCCCCCGGCTGTGTGCTCACATGTAAATTAGCCAGGAGTGGCAGACAGAAAGTAGAACAGTTAGAAAGCCTAGTTCAACACTAAAATACAGCAATTTCCTTTGTTTTGTTTGTCTTTTATACATCCTTAGCACTAATCATTGCTTTTTTATTCATCCAAAATACAATTAACTTTATATTTTATCTTTTTTTTTTTTTACAAACAAAACATATGAATGTGCTCCAAAACAAAACCCAGCCTCAGTACACTCCTACAGATGTAACATCAGACAGTAAATGTCTCTTTTATGCTTTTTTAATCAATGCTGCAACTACATTTCCTTTCTATACATCCAAAGAAATTAAACTACAACGACAACAAACACAACATATAGCAAATGTCTCTAAGAAGATTGTGTATATACATTATGTACCACCTTTAAACACCAAATAAATAACAAATCTTTCTAATACAATCACAAAAAATGGAACACAAAATGTAAAACCCAAATTAGAAATTGCAATTTTAAAAAGATACATTTTTCAGCAGCTTTTCAAAATCAATCACATATTTTACTCTTCTGTGGATGAAACAAAGAAGTCCAGAGCAATGTAGCCACTTCTCCAAAGTCTCTGTCACCTTCAGTTTTACACAAAGTCTGTGAAAATCCACCATACATTGGTCACATGTATTCAGAGACCTGCTAAAAGTCCACAATTGTAAAAGCTCTTTTATAGACAACTGTTTGTTTGCTTGGAGCTCTAAATATAAAAAAATGCTTTTCTATCACCTAGACACAGATGGAGAACCATATCAACTGGATTAGTAACAGGGAAACATGTTTAGGTTTAAACTTACATCAATAGACAACATGAAGCTGTTCATCACATTTTTGACCTAAACATGTAAACACATCCTTGGCTCTGCGGTTAGGAAATGGTATTTGGGAATCTCTTCATACCAGGAGCCAGCCTGAACATTGGAACATCGCCACAGTGCCCATCCAGACTGGGACAGCAACGGGGTCCACTTCACAGCCGTGAGGCTGCTATGTTTAACTCCAGCTGTCCCAGCAAGGGAGACAACTGCAGCAACATCCACTGACCAAGCCGGAAAGCCCTGGCAGAAAAGATCCCCACAAGAAAAACACTGGCTCAGGCAGGCTGGTCAATAAAAAAATATAGTTTTACCAATGTCTTGCAGCTCGCAGATCAAGTGGTTTAGTTTTCCAGTAATGTCAGTCAAGAATACAAGTTCAGATTCACCATATTCAGCAGATATCTCCACCAATAGCACCTTAAAAATCCTGTTCTGTTTTGCTTTGCAGCTGAGGTTTTTTATGATTTTCACAATAGGAGTCATTATATGTCCAGAGCCAATCACTTCCGCACATAAGGCCTACTGGTGAAAGAAGCAGCAGTAATGCAGACATTTTGGAAAGTCTTGGTCAGCTTTACAGTGAGTGATGAAACCTGTTTGTCGGTCAATCATAGCAGGAGCCCCGTCTGCAGGTATGGCTACCAGCTTTTCTAATGGTACCTTTTTCTGCACAAAAACTCCTTCACCGTGTTATACATTTCAACTCCTCTTGTAGTTGTCTGTTAGGGCAGATGTGTCAGGAATTCTTCTCTTGTGGAAACCAAAAGCTATGCTGAACTGTTGCCGTCCACAGACTCATCACACTGGACGTTAAACCACATGCACTTTGTAAGATCCCGGTCCAGCTAATTGGCCAAGTTATCAGACATAGCTGACACTCATCTAGACATTGTAGTGAAAATTGAATGAGTTCTATTGTTCTCATCCTTAGGAACAGTGATTGCAATTATCATCATTGCTTGTTTCTTAATCTGATAAAAACCTTCTTCTACTTGATGAGAAAATGAGCAGGTCTAAACGAGGCTTAGATTTAAGAATTTTTCTCATGCTATATGCAAAAGTCTTTGTCCTTTAAGGCAACAGATTATAGTCCCCCCCCCCCCCCCCCCCCCCACAGGCTGCTGTCATATTAACATTAGCTTGGAGCTCCAGAATGGACAAGAAAAAACGACGAGAATGGCTCGAGCAGGGCGTTGCTCACGGGGCGGTCACTCGTGCCAGGCGGTGGCACGTGCTCGGGCCCGCTAAATGCTACTTGTAGCTTTAATTATTATTATTATTATTATTATTATTATTCTACCGGAAGAGCCGCCTTTTTGAGGCCTTTAACATACCCCAAAACTCACCAAATTTAGCACACACATCAGGAGTCGCGAAAAATTTCGTATTTTATAGGAGATTGGCATGGGCGCAGAAAAACGGCTTGATAGCGCCACCTACAGTGACTTTTGTCCCGACGCCCCGCATACGCTTTAACGTACAAGCTTGATTTTTACAGGGCATGTTCTTCAGATGGAGACCTACAAAAAAGTCTGAAAGGACCCACCTGTCACTCGCACAGGAAGTCTGATATATTGAGGTCAATATGTCATTTTTGCTTCATTTTGGACATTTGCAGGCCTCGCTCTAGAGCGAACTCCTCCTAGAGATTTGTGAATAATGACTCCAAACTTTGGTTTTGTAAACTAAACACATGTCCGATGTTAAATTGCGAAGCTTTTACGTTTTTACGGTTGTTTGTGACCGTGGCGGCGCGTCGAAAATGGAGGTCATTTTGAAAACATGCCATGAAAAGAAAAATGGCCATTACTCAGCCATGCAAAATCCAATCTGATCCAAAGTTGATATGCATGATTGTAGTCTGACTTTGAACACATCTGCAGTGGAAGAATCTGGAATAGGTGTAGCGCCACCTGCTGGTAAAAGGAAATGACATGTTTTACTTGGAGCATCACTGCTCCAAGTAGGATGAGCCGACACACCTCAAAATGATGTCCACCTGTTGAAAAGCCATTGATGTTTACTCTGATAAAAAGCCATAACTTTCAATGCGGGGGTGTGGTCGTGACAGAGCGGCGAAGTTGGGCGTCTCGCCATGCACACAAAAGTTGCTCTCACGTGCACATTCCTTGTCCAATCTCACTGAAATTCAATAGAGGTGATGAGGCTTCCATTCTGAACCCATGGATATGACAATCTTGGACGAGCTCCATAGCGCCACCTAGATATTGACAAATACATTTTATGTCACATTCTGACCTATCTTTTCTCTGTGCTTTGTCCGACATTCATAAAATTACAACAGGAGATACTCATAAGGGTCTTCTCTCATCGTCTAAAGTTTCATGGGTGTACACCTGACGGTGCCTGCGCAAGCCACCACCAAACAGGAAGTGGTTGATTGCGTTGCAGTCAGATAATTAAAAATTCATAAAAAATCAGCCGTTTGTATCACGAGGCTGAGATTTCAGAATGAGAGGCCTCTTACATATATCCAACTTAGATACACAGCACTTGCATGGGTGAACAAGAAACGGCTCAATAGCGCCACCTACCATGTTTGTTTTTGAGAGCCCCGCCATGTTCTTTAACATACAAGCTTGATATTTACAGGACATGTTCATCAGATGGAAACCTACAAAAAAGTCTCTTGGGACCAAGCTGTCAGTCGCACAGGAAGTCTGCTATATTGATGTCAATATGTCAGTTTTGCTCTATTTTGGTCCTTTGCAGGCCTCGTTCTGGAACGAACTCCTCCTAGAGATTTTTGAACAATGACTCCAAACTTTGGTTTTGTAAACTAAACACATGTCCGATCTTAAATTGTGAAGCTTTTAAGTTTTTACGGTTGTTTGTGACCGTGGCGGCGCGTCAAAATTTGAGGTCGTTTCGAAATCACGCCATGAAAAGAAAAATGGCCATTACTCAGCCATAAATAATCTAATCTGATCCAAATTTGTTGTGCATTATTGTAGTCTGACTTTGAACACATCTGCAGTGGAAAAATCCGAAACAGGTGTAGCGCCACCTGTTGGCAACAGGAAATTACATGTTTTACTTGGAGCATCACTGCTCCAAGTAGGATGAGCAAACACACCTCAAAATGACGTCCACCTGTTGAAAAACCATTGAAGTTTACTCTGATGAAAAACAAATCTTTCAACGCGGGGGTGTGGTCGTGACAGAGCGGCGAAGTTGGGTATCTCGCCATGCACAAATGTTGCTCTCACGTTCACATTCCTTGTCTGATCTCACTGAAATTTAACCACCTTAATCACCCTATTGTGCTGAAAGCAAATTTTTGGACATTTTGACTCAAGCAAATATTTTTATCATAACATCTGTTTAGTTTATCAGCACCAAAATAAAAAATATTTACATTTATAAAATGAACTGGTCAACTCTAGGATTTTATTTATTCAATCTTACATCCTCAAGCTTTTCATCAGTCTCCCCTGCTGCAGGAGTGGAGTTAGCCCCCCCCCCCCCCCCCCCCCCCCCCCGGCTGTGTGCTCACATGTAAATTAGCCAGGAGTGGCAGACAGAAAGTAGAACAGTTAGAAAGCCTAGTTCAACACTAAAATACAGCAATTTCCTTTGTTTTGTTTGTCTTTTATACATCCTTAGCACTAATCATTGCTTTTTTATTCATCCAAAATACAATTAACTTTATATTTTATCTTTTTTTTTTTCACAAAAAAAATATATGAATGTGCTCCAAAACAAAACCCAGTCTCAGTACACTCCTACAGATGTAACATCAGACAGTAAATGTCTCTTTTATGCTTTTTTAATCAATGCTGCAACTTCTTTTCATTTCCTTTCAATACATCCAAAGAAATTAAACTACAACGACAACAAACACAACATATAGCAAATGTCTCTAAGAAGATTGTGTATATACATTATGTACCACCTTTAAACACCAAATAAATAACAAATCTTTCTAATACAATCACAAAAAATGGAACAAAAAATGTAAAACCCAAATTAGAAATTGCAATTTTAAAAAGATACATTTTTCAGCAGCTTTTCAAAATCAATCACATATTTTACTCTTCTGTGGATGAAACAAAGAAGTCCAGAGCAATGTAGCCACTTCTCCAAAGTCTCTCTCACCTTCAGTTTTACACAAAGTCTGTGAAAATCCACCATACATTGGTCACATGTATTCAGAGACCTGCTAAAAGTCCACAATTGTAAAAGCTCTTATATAGACAACTGTTTGTTTGCTTGGAGCTCTAAATATAAAAAAATGCTTTTCTATCACCTAGACACAGATGGAGAACCATATCAACTGGATTAGTAACAGGGAAACATGTTTAGGTTTAAACTTACATCAATAGACAACATGAAGCTGTTCATCACATTTTTGACCTAAACATGTAAACACATCCTTGGCTCTGCGGTTAGGAAATGGTACTTGGGAATCTCTTCATACCAGGAGCCAGCCTGAACATTGGAACATCACCACAGTGCCCATCCAGACTGGGACAGCAACGGGGTCCACTTCACAGCCGTGAGGCTGCTGTGTTTAACTCCAGCTGTCCCAGCAAGGGAGACAACTGCAGCAACATCCACTGACCAAGCTGGAAAGCCCTGGCAGAAAAGATCCCCACAAGAAAAACACTGGCTCAGGCAGGCTGGTCAATAAAAAAATATAGTTTTACCAATGTTTTGCAGCTCGCAGATCAAGTGGTTTAGTTTTCCAGTAATGTCAGTCAAGAATACAAGTTCAGATTCACCATATTCAGCAGATATCTCCACCAATAGCTCCTTAAAAATCCTGTTCTGTTTTGCTTTGCAGCTGAGGTTTTTTATGATTTTCACAATAGGAGTCATTATATGTCCAGAGCCAATCACTTCTGCACATAAGGCCTACTGGTGAAAGAAGCAGCAGTAATGCAGACATTTTGGAAAGTCTTGGTCAGCTTTACAGTGAGTGATGAAACCTGTTTGTCGGTCAATCATAGCAGGAGCCCCGTCTGCAGGTATGGCTACCAGCTTTTCTAATGGTACCTTTTTCTGCACAAAAACTCCTTCACCGTGTTATACATTTCAACTCCTCTTGTAGTTGTCTGTTAGGGCAGATGTGTCAGGAATTCTTCTCTTGTGGAAACCAAAAGCTATGCTGAACTGTTGCCGTCCACAGACTCATCACACTGGACGTTAAACCACCTGCACTTTGTAAGATCCCGGTCCAGCTAATTGGCCAAGTTATCAGACATAGCTGACACTCATCTAGACATTGTAGTGGAAATTGAATGAGTTCTATTGTTCTCATCCTTAGGGACAGTGATAGCAATTATCATCATTGCTTGTTTCTTAATCTGATAAAAACCTTCTTCTACTTGATGAGAAAATGAGCAGGTCTAAACGAGGCTTAGATTTAAAAAATTTTTTCATGCTATATGCAAAAGTCTTTGTCCTTTAAGGCAACAGATTATAGTCCCCCCCCCCCCCCCCCCCCACAGGCTGCTGTCATATTAACATTAGCTTGGAGCTCCAGAATGGACAAGAAAAAACGACGAGAATGGCTCGAGCAGGGCATTGCTCACGGGGCGGTCGCTCGTGCCAGGCGGTGGCACGTGCTCGGGCCCGCTAAATGCTACTTGTAGCTTTAATATTGCATTATTCTTTGTCACGTTTTATTTTTATAAGAACAGGTCCAAGTTTCAGCACGAAAAAGTCAAACCATTCCCTTCACTGAATGCTTGTTCCTTTTGTGTCCAAAACGTGAGCTGAGCTTGGAGTCTGTGAAGCTGCTTTGTACTGATCTATTGCAATCAGAGCAGGCGGATAAAGACAATGGGGGAAAAAGCAGATCACCAAGTACCTTATGAATAGTCTGTTTGTGGCTCTTCTCCTTTTTTTCCTCCTCTTTCCGAGCTTGTACACCTGCCATGCGCCGATCCTCGTCCTGAAAAGGATAGATGGTGCAATCAGAGTGTTGCTCCATTGAGGAGTTCTGAATTATTCAGAAGAGAGCGAGGGGGGCACAAAGGGTGGTGTCTGGAAGAGAAGAGTCTTTTCTGCATCAGGCGGCAACCGCTGCGGAGGCTGAGACCGTCTCCCATCAACCAACTGCATCACTGGATAATCTGTCTGATTTTAGTATCAGATAAACTGAGCCCAGCTGTTGTGGAAAGCCAAAACTCCCAGAATGCAGTGCTGCCAACACAATCTGAGAGTGCAGCCTAACGACAGAGGGATATTCAAATGTCTGTGACGAGCTAGCATTGCTTCAGATTTACCAAAAGAAGCACAACTGAGTCACTGCCATGATGGAGATCGTCCCAGCTTGCTCAGACACAAAGTCGAAAAGCGACTTATTTCTAAAAGTGCTTTTCTTCTGTACTTATAAAGAGGGAGTGTGGTACACACCAGCAAAATACGTTAATATTTTACAAGTTTATATTTAAAGTTGAGAGAATCAAATGGGTCTTTAACTGAAGGCTGATTTAAAACAGATTCTTTTCAAAACAGTAGCTGCCTGTTTTAAGAATTTACCGCATTTTCACTTTAATTCTCTGTCTTTATGTGAGGCGATGCAATATAGGAAGCCTTAAAACAGGATTTATTTCAGTGTGTAAAGTATTTGGAATGTCATTCTCAGCACTGAGACTAAAAGTCAATACGTCATCTGAGATTTTAATACCGTAGAAAAATGTGAGTTATTTCTAACAAGTAAGAGAAAAGGTCATTTAGATCATGGCTAACGGGCAAAATGAACACCCTAAAGCAACAGCGTTATTTCTGCAAAGCCAGACTAAATTTGACTGAAAAAGGATTTAAAGACCCAAGTAATCCTGAATCCTGAACACAGTCCCCCTAAATGTCAAGTAAAAACATAAAAATAGTTGATATAGTGGTAGAATGAGTTTTTTGCGTGTGTTTCAGGGTTCAGTGTTTCTTTTTTTTTTTCAGTTATGTTTTGAGGGCAAGGTGTGTGGTGCTCGTGGATTCCTCCTGAGTACAAGCTCAGACCTGGGCGCTTCTTGCTTGCCGGCTTCTGAAAGCATACCGATATTTTACTGTGGTGCATTGCTGGCACACAGCAGACTTGCAGGGACGTTGTGTATGAGAGTAAATACTGTTTGAGAGTTGTCCATGGTAAGAGGATACGCACGTTTTGTTGTTGCTGATGGGAAGTGCAGAATGTGCTAGTCTAATCTACAAAAAAAGACTGCTTGTTTTAGATTAGACTTCAATCATGATTATCCCTGCTGGATGAATTAGTCCGCTATCTCTTGTAGTCACATTTAGATTTGTCTTACTGTGACGCGCTTCATGTCCAGCTGTCTCAGATGAAGCACACAGCGCAGGACAGCCTGCTTGTACCATGTCTCCAGGGCTACAGGATTCCCATCCAGGGTGAGCTCAGAAAGGGAGTGAGACCTTCCAAGGCAGGCTAGCTGATCAAATCTGGAACAAAAGCAGAGTTTTGGGCATTTTAGGAAAAGTTTGACTCAGTTAAAAGTACCGTGTTGACATTAATGTATGGGCAAAAAGCTAATTTTTGAAAGTAACATTAATGAAGAATTTTCCTTTAAGAATTTGTCTTGACTGTGAGTTAATGTCCGACATTTGTTTTGATGCTGCAGTGAGTTAAATGATAAACTAGAGCAGGTACAGCCAGCAGTAAAGATGGAGAAAAAAACTGTCCTCCATGATCCTCTTCTGCCCTTCATCTCTACATTCTCTTTGTACATCTCAGCTCTATAGATGCCAGAGCTCTGTTACTCTGCTCCCAAACTGTGGAACGCTCAGTTATTCCCCCTGATATTCGCTACACCGCTTCTCTCCCTCTCTGGTCTTTGTTCCTTTTCTTCTGGGATAAGTGAGATTTTTTTTGTTTGTTTGTCTTCTTGCAGTAAATACAGAACTTGAGTTCAACTGAAGCTGGTTGCATTCCTAATGTTTTCTCAAAAAAACAAATCCCATGATGAAAGGAGCTGCACTAGAACAAGAACATTGCTTACCAGACGGTAAAGGTCAAATAAGAGGCAACTCACTCACAGTTCTGCTTTGTTCCTGTATAAAAAGGTGTCCACCTTTATTTAAGGACGTTTTTATTAGAAATGTTTTATAAATGACATGGAAAACTAATATCGAATATGACATTTAGGATAGAAGATTGCTGGTCACACCAAACAGATGAAGGTGCTTTTCTGCAAATCTACCTAGCAACAAGATCACTGCTGAAATAATCAGAATGACATTTGAAATATTTCTAAGAACTTAAAAACTTAAAACAAATACAAGTAAAATAGATTCATTGTGTTGATGTTGTTTTATATATATTATATATATATATATATATATATATATATATATATATATATATATATATATATATATATATATATTATATAAAACAACATCAACACAATGAATCTATTTGAATCTATATATATATATACATTGTGTTTCATTGAGGAAATAACAAATTAATGATAGTTTTAACTCTATAAAGTTTAGAAGAAGTGAAGTCAGACAGATTATGTTGCCCTAAAGGGTTTTGAACCTGTGTTGTTGCCTCAGATCCTGAATTAAATAGACATTTCAGTGGCAAAGCTGGCACAAAATGTCAGATCAAATCTGTCACAAACGAGGTGATCATAGAAAAGAAGATTGTCCCACATTGGCTCCCTTACAAAAGGTTTATTCCATGGTAATAAATATGTTTAGTCAAAACAGAGATACAAAAACTAAACCAATTCAGTAAAAAGTATTAACATAAGGGGGATATTTAAACTAAAGCATGTGTGCGATGCTAATAAGTATATTTTTTTCAAAGGCTTATGTTGTTTTTTTTAATTCCTCTTCTCAAAATGCTGCTATTAATTATTTTAGATAGATCCATGTCAACGTCTTAAAAATTGTCTTTTTTTGCTGCCCAAGTTGCCCAATGTGTGTAGACATGAGAGTTTGCCGTCTTTGCCTGTTATGCCAGAAGCTGCAGAGGTAGAGCTGGGAGTGTGGCACTGTCCGGCCACCATTACCGTCCCTGCCCTGTGGGAAGGAGGGAGTTAAGCAATCTTACCTGATGATGTTGTTGCAGCTGAGAAAGAGACGCTGCAAGCAGGGCAGGCAGTCCAGCTCAGTCTACAAAGAGAAAAGGGCAGAGGCAAAACAGACAGATGGATGGACGCAGAGACGGGGAGATGCTCTGGCAAGGGGCACTGCATCGTCACAGCTCTGTATCCTTCTCCATTCCCTCAGTCACCTTGCAGCTCTCTGCTCCTGCATTCAGCATCTCCATCCTCTCTGCGCATGCACACACTCGCATAAAGCATGCTGCCCCGTCTGCACATGGGGAGGAGGGGCAGTGCAGAGAGAGAATATGAGAGGGCTTGAAGAGAGGAAAGTGTGCTGCGCTAATGCAGTGATCTTCTGCTGCAGGATGCTAACTTGATATGCTAACGAAAACAGACTATGAGCATCACAAGCAGCGGGCTGCCACACTACTGCACTTCCTCATACCAGAACAGCAGCTGGGGGGGGGGGGGGGGGTCCTCTTAAAACTGACTGGATGGGTGCTAATTTGACCAACAGGCTGGCCATTTTTTTCTTTCAAAAATCAATGTGGACTTTAGTAAAGGGTGGGGTGAAGAGCAGCAGCTGGTCAGCTGAACGAGCAGGGACAAAGGCAATGTCATCGCCACGACGACTAATCACATTTCAGCGTGGGGGTATCTTATGTTCAGTTGCATCAAAATCTGGCTTGTGTGCACAGCAAGTGCTGCACACGCTGGAAGCAGAGAGGACATTCCCAGTAGCATTCTGAATGAGCTGTGTCAGCACCCACACCCCAGAAAGCAGCAGCCAACGCCTCACATCCTCCTTCATCTTTGTTACCACTGACTGTTTAAACCAGCCTGACTTTTTAGCTCCTCTGCAGAGCATGCAACAATGAAGCTGAGTCACTGAACTTTGAAAATCTACTGGGATTTCATGAATTAAAAAATATACGGTACCATAAAAGTTTTGTGCCACCAATTTGGCCGCAGCAGTTGGATACAAGAATTAAAATCCAAAACACACAAAGAAAAGGGAATTATGCCATTTAAATTCAATTGGGAGAGCTATTTACACATGAATTTTCTACCCCTTAAACTAAAGTCCCTGCATGATGCTACAGTATGTGTTTGATCAGTTCTAATCACAAAACGTCTAAGCTTCAGGTATGTTTGCTCAGGTGTAACACACAAACAGGAGCAGTCTATAGCTTATACACCAATAACGGGTAAGGTCCACATGCCATTTAGAGAAGTTATTAAGATCCTGGAGGCAGGGATGATATAGATCCGTATTATTAACTGTACAAGAGAACTGGACCAAGTGAGTGTGACATCACCCATGGAAAGCTTTTGGCTCCAATGAAATGAAGTCAACTCAGTTGCTATAATTTTGATACACGGACGCCACCATGTTGGAGCCAGATAACATCACTAAGCAGTGCTTGATCCAAGTCCAAGTATGCGTTTTTAATGCTAACCACTCTCGCCAACCAGGAGTGACCTCATTGGAAGTCCACACACCTACCACTTTAATAGTGGGCTTTGGAGAATGTGGCAATCGTTTTGATCGTTGGACGGTCTCCACACACCTTTGAGGCATCAGGTTGGTCAGTTTATAACGAATAACTTGCACTACAGAAAAAAAAAGAAGAAATAAAGGGGGATTATTGAGAACATGTTAAAAAAAAAAGGTATGACAATATTAGCTGTTTATTTCTCAGTGCAAGTCTATGGGATTTGGGCCTTTTTGGGAACAGCGGGTACTTCCTGTTTGGAACACCAGGGCGGAGGGGTCACTCAGTCCAGTTTTCTTTTGCAGTCAATAGTCCATATACATAATCTGCATAATAACAGTACGTTGATGAAAGCTGCAGATCAGAGGGTTCAGTTGGTCTGTTCCTGGGTTATAATCCCTATAGTCAGTGAGCCATTTGACAAAACTTTCAATTTTACATTGCATGCAAGTGGAGCATAAAATTTTGATTTAATCGTCTGGAAAACATGAGCATAAATAAAATCCACTTTGAGCATTTTTTTTTTATTAAACCAAGGATGAATTTTCCGTTACTTTAACTAAAATAATGCATATTAAGCAGAATTCAGTATAAAATTTAAATAAGAGATTAGCAATAATACTTAAATGTTCAATTATAAAAAAAATTGAAATTGTTCTAAGTGGCTTTCTACTTGAAAACACTACAAAAGCAATGTTGCTTTAACCTGCAAGTCATACTTTTACTGTAAGCCAGCACTGACTGCCTTCCACTTCCAGCCCTGAATGGATACTAGTGAAGCACCAACCACTGCACACTTCCACAGACTAAATATAGCATCCCCGTCTCAGACAGAATGATGTCACCACTGAACCGATGAGCTGCATAACAATTGCCCACCAATGTGGCTCCTCTGTCAGGCAACCTGATCAATCAGAACCAATCAGCTGAGAGGATATATGAGGCTGCACACATCTGTGCTGCAGTGTGCGCGTGTATGTGTGTACATTCCTGTGGTTCAGCATTCACTCGTGTGTCCGCGCCTTCACCTCCTCATCCAGGCTCCACTCCTCTCTCTCCCTGACAGCTTGCGTGTCTCGATTTTTCACACTTAATCTAAGCGATGGCAGAGGCATTACTCCACGAGTGCAGAGAAACGATCTGTGTTGCATGTAACAACGCACAAGACAAAAGCGCATGGAAGCTGTTCCAGCACGCACGGAAACACGTGGACGATGATGAGTTTTCTGTGCGTCTGGGGTGTTGTTTTTTTTTTTTTGGTAGTTCTCTTCAAGTGTGAGAACAGAAAGAAAACAACTGGCTCTGCTGTTGTGTGCTGAAACTGCAGATCAGTTTTTCTGGTCTTACATCTCATACGTTACATCCAGACTGGAAATTGACTATTGTTGTAATATTGGGTTATATAAATAAAATTGAAATTATTCCTGTTATGTTGGATCACTTTTTTAAGTCTTTGACATGCCTTGAATTTCTTAATCTCTATAAATACTACTGATTACAACTTCTGACTAATATGGATGTAATGTATAATATGTGTATCCCTTTCGAGGATGAGTCGCATGGTTAACTTGGCAATATTTCTTGCCGGATGCCCTTCCTGACGCAACCCTCTCAATTTATCCGGGCTTGGGACCGGCACAGAGGCAGAGAAGGGAATAGGGAGCAGCCCGGATGCGAACCCTGGTTTCACGGACGGAAGGCGCCACAAACCAGCACGAGCTAAACTGGCTCCGCACTTTTAGAAAATTACACTGTTAATTTTACCAAAAAGGAATTCACAGTGCAGAAGAGCTTTTTTTCCAAATGAATACAGCTCATTTGTTTCAAAGCACCATGCACACAGTTGTTAGCGCTCTTGCCTCACAGCAAGAAGGTCCCCGGTTCAAGTCCCAGTTGGGGGACCGGAAACAGAACACCAATGGGGGACCTTTCTGTGGGGAGTTTGCATATGTGGGTTTTCTCCTCTTGTCCAAAATCATGATAGCAATAGCTAAACAGCAAACTCGTGCTTTATAGGTTAATTGGTTCTTCTAAATTAACCCTCTGTGAATTGGTGTGTGATTGTAGCCCTGTCTGCCTTCACCCACCTGTGGCCGGGATAGGCTCCGACAGCCCCCCTGACCCCGAAAGGGAAAAATTGGGTTTAGAAGATGAATGAATCTCAGAATTCTGAGATTAAAGTCAGAATTTTTCATGCCTTTTTTTCCCTTCTCCATGGCCCTAATCCTTTTCCGTACATCTCTTATGAATTTGTTTTCTAAATATGTGTTTTTATGCTTAAAAAAAAAAAAAAGCAAAAACACTGGCTTTCAGGTTTGTTTGTTTTTTACAAAGCTGTAAATCTCTTCTTATGCAATTTTAAGTATAACTAACAAAACCAGCTTTTTTGTTGCATTGACTGCATGAATGATCCCAAATTCAAATCATTACGACTCCAGTTTGATCTGGACGGCAGACTTTCTGCTGCTTCCAAACATCCTGTTTTATCTGCCTTCCGCGTTACAAAAAGCAAAGGCTGGAACACCTGGATGTGGTTATTTACTCTGCGTCTCAGAAAACACTTGGCAGCAAAGACTGTTAATGACAGAGACAAGACAGACTGCTGGTGGGTTGCGTTTTCCCCTCTGCTGATTATCAAATAGAACTTTATATCTAATAATTAGGAGCTCAAAGCTTGCAGGCAGGAGACAGACAGAGATGGCTACAGCTTTCAGTAGGTCTGCATTTTTATTTTCAGCCCAAAGACCCAGATGAATGATTGGAGGGATTAGCATACAAACGAAATGTTGTTTTAGCACACCACGCTCATTTGAATAAATCAAGACTTTAGAGAATGGAATGTGCTTGTTAAGGAATACGTCCCCCCCCCCCCCCCCCCTGTGATGGCTGAGACGGAGCCGGAGGTTAGGAGGAAAATGTCGTGTCTCCAAGCGCAACACAGACAAGATACATTTCACCACAAGCTTTCGGAAAAACAATTCCTTCTGTGTTTTTGAATTCCTTCCTTTGTGACAATATAATTGCATCATTTGATCTGATCACAGAAAAAAAAAACAAAAAAAACAACAGAACCCAGGTCCAGAAGGAGTGTCACAAAAAAAGAAAACTCTTAAAACTGAACATTATTTTTGGCAGCAGGAGAGCTGTAAATACCTTGTGGAGTGTAGTTTGAACTTGAAATCTAAAGTGGTAATAAATATTGGAGCCTGTTTTTTGCATTTAAAGTTCCCCTCCATTCATCTTTGATCTATTGTAAAAGCACATTTTGATTATGGCAGTTTAAGCCTAAATCTTGTGTCATTATAGGACATAGTTTTTTGCAGAGCAGCAAAAGTTCATTAGAAATGTGCCTCAGAGTTGTGGGCGGGTCTGTTAGCGTCAAGCAACCCCACCCCCCTTCCCATTGCTGAAGGCTCTGTTTACTTGTTCTCCAACTAGTTTACAGCCCCTCATACCCCTATCCTAACAAATTTACTATGATTTAAAAAAAACTCAGTAATGTCATGTCTAGCATAAATTTCTTATTCAATTAACTTTAGGCAAAGGGCTTTTATATTGAAAAATGCATGAAAGTTGAAGAGAATCCAATTTAACCAATCTTCAAAACAACCAAGATTTCTCTCCTATTAATTAGATATTTTATCCAATTATGCAAAAAAAACATGGATTGGATCAATAGTGCCTTCTTTATACAGCAAGAAGCACGAAAAAAAAGCTTGGTAGCCTTCTTGAAAAGTGGATTTTGTGAAGAGGTTACAGACTTGTAGTTCTCTCTAAAGAATAAAGGTTTCTCACCACAGCAGAGATGCAGTTGCGCCTGAGGTTAAGTTCAGTCAGAGAGTTGAGGCCCTGGAGATTTTCCAACCTTGAGATGCAGTTTCCTGAGAGGTTCAGTACCTGTAGCTCATTCAGGTGAGAGATCTTTTCTATTCTGCAGATCTGATTGAAAGCATGTAGAAAAAAAGTCACATACCGTAAATAAAAGATGATGATGATGCTCTGTACCTCTGCAATCATCTCAAATAACATTTTTCAGTCATTTGCTGTCCATCAAGCCATGACTCCCATTTGAGTGTGAACATAACAAAAATGTAGCCAGGGGAACGGCAGCGGTGAAATCTTATCCTGTTTATTCCACCTGTGTGTCTGGGAGGTATTATTTGGGAGTGGCGGTGACATTTTACATATTTCAGAAGAATCGCTGGTAGCTGCAACAGAGAGAGGAACACTTCGCATGGGAGGCATAAGGGGGCAACAAGAGTTTAAGGGTTATGTCATAGAATAAAAGTCTTAGTGATTCTACAATGACACTTAAAACAGCCTTTTTAGCTCTATAGAGCAAACGTGTTCTAAGGCTGGTGCAGAATATCACTGAAACGATCAATGTATGTTTTGGAGCATGATAGTTCATGCACTTTGGACCAAAATCTTATTTTGTTGAAGTTTTTCTGGTCCTATTCTACCCCTGGACACAACAATTGAGGACTATAACTAGATTACTAGCATGACCGGAATTTTAATAAAACTAACATCGTCAAAGCATCGTTCATAAGTTAAAAGCTTACGTTTTTGATAATCTTATAACCTGCAAATATTGAAGCTTGTCAAGACTACCATCTGTAATTTTCAACAGTCAAATGAGTGATAGGAAAAAAACAGTTCTGTTGAAAATAAGAAATGTATAAACCCACTATTTCTTATATAGGGCAGAAGTCCTAAGGGCCAGATTGTTTTTGCTATTCTTACTGCACCATTGGGCAATAATTTCCTCCCTGCTGCCTGAAAACTTTAACATTTCAAACATAGGACCCGGTGAAAATTAATTTTGGGGAATCGTGAAAGTCACTTCCAAAATAATAATGATACAGTTTGGTGATTTTCACTGTTTCCCACAATATTGGGGGGGGGGGGATAAGTAAGCTTTTGTTCGAGTGATCTTTAGGAAAATTCACACACATGCTCCCAGCTTAAGTTTACAACCACAGCCAGAGTTTTGACCTTTGACCTCAGGAAGAGGCAATCATCTTGAATTTTATTTGGGAAAACAAAAATATACATTTATCCTTTAGCACTAGCTACAAATTTAAACTCCTCACATCATAACTCCTCAGGCATCACTGGGAATCTAGTTGTTGGTTATAAAGTTTTTGGTCTTTAAATGGCATTAGAGCAACAAGTGAGCGAAATTAACTTATCTTTTGCTCGCACTTTTCTTTTTTTATCTATGCACTTCATTTCTGTAATGAGTTTGATAAATCTGTGTGATTTTTTTTGTACTGACTACAATTAATGCTTGAAATACATCAAATTACATAAATTATTATTCAGTTGCTTTGCAACCACACAAAACGAGGTTTGAAGGTCAAGCTGCTGTGTGAAGGGACACCTGGTTTGCTGAGAACAATGGATTTTATCATCTGCTCCACAATTTATGTCTGAAGTTAAGCAAGACTGACGACGAAGGGATCATTTCAAACAGATCCAGAACAGTAGGAGTCTTTTCAATGATAAAATCCAAAGTTATACCAACAACAGCACCATTTTACAAGCTCTAGAAATACACAATGAAGGCACCGTTTATGATGGGGGGGGAAATGACTTTCATCACAATTAGAAAGTGGTCGCATAAAGAGCAGCCAACACCAGAAAGAGAGGAAGTCTGAGCAGAGCTATGGAGGAGCTCTCCAAGGACCAGAGTGGGCGGCATGCTGGCAAAACACCAATTTGACCGAGGGGAGCCTGTTCTCTCGCCTGCTTCCAGGAGCCTGAAGAAATTCTCATCAGGCATCATTTGAGCTTTAAAAAGTTTTACTATAAAAAGAGTCAAGCTTCAGCGGGGAGGCTGAGCGGGCTCCAACAGTAGATTTAAACATAAATGACTAAAAAGAACAATAATCGGAGACTGCTTGAAGCCAGAGCTGAAAGTGCAGCAACAGTTGAGCCCATTTGATAAATTAAGCTTGGGTCACTGGAGAAATGATCGTGGGAGTAAAGCCAAGACAAGAGCCTGTGAAAAATAAAGAAGTGCTGCAGTTTAAGAGAATCCCCACGTAATTTTGACTCCTTTTTGATATATCCACAGTAAAATACATCTTAGATTTCTATTCCTTTGTAGACCAGTGAGCTAAGAAAATGGGTTCAGTTTAAGCATGATCTGTGATGCCTCGTGTCCTGCAGTCATGTCCGTGTCTATAAAGCTACATTTCAAATGACGCTTGGGCAGGAAGGGAGAGCACAAACTACTGGTGCCAGTGGGAGTAGGACTCCGAAATACCCCAGTCCTGCATACTTTTTCCCCCTCTTCTGATTCAAATAACTGAGTCAATGTCGGGTCTTTACAGCACTGATGGGCTGCGTACTCGAGGACCAGGGTAGGAAAACACTGCTTTTACGTGTTGATTGGCACAGCTTAATGCATGCTGCGGGTCTAGAAACACTTAGATACCTGATTGTCGTGCAAATCCAGGACGTTTAGTCTGGACAGGTTTTCCAGGCAGCAAATTTTCTTGATTCTGAAAATAAAAAATATCATGAAATGTAGTGCATTTATAAACCACAACCAAGTATGTTGTCAATTTGGATTGTGTTTTTGCAAAAAAAAAAAAAAAAGGTTAAGACTAATAAGACTAATGTATTGAGAGTTATTATAAAGCTCTTGATCAGTTCCTGCACCATATATGACAGACTTGAACTTAATATTACATGTAAAGACTAATGCTTTTTTCATTTGGGACTTTTAACAAACCTGTTCCTCCCCAGCAAGAGGACTCTAAGAGATTGAAGAACTTCAATGCCAGACATATCAGAGATGTAATTGTCATAGAGGTTCAAAAAAACGAGATGCTGTAGATGTGACAGAGGCTGGATCCTTGAGATCAGGTTACACTGGAGGTTGAGAAACTGGACTTCGTTCATGTCATCCAGTTGAGGGAATATCTTCAGAAAGCGCCTATAGAGAGAAGGTGAGCAAAATAAAACTTTACATTTCTTTCCCATCTTCTGATTTCTTTTAATTATAAGTTAATGATAGAATATAGATTTGCGCTGAGTATGCTTCAAACTGCTGTTTCATGGTCATAACAACTGTTTACAAAAGAGAAGACTAGGCATTTACGTTGACTTTGCTGCCATCTGGTGGCCAACTTAAACATTTTCCAAATTCTTGATGCTTCAATTTTGCAGATATGTTGCACTTAGCTAAAACAAGTGATCAGTAAATTAACAAATACAATCCTTACCAGTTGAGGAATTACTAATAAAGCATAAAATACCTTTCTAAGTCAAGTTGGTGACAGCTTGTAACAGCAGGCAACTGGGTGAAAGAGAAACCAGCTACAGTGTTGTAATTACTTCCTGAAATAAATAATAATAAAATAAATGAGGGACAGAGGGACAGAAGGACAGAGGGACAGACAGACAGACATACACACAAGCATGTACTCAAGATTATTTTGTGTAATATTGGAATACAAATATTTAGACATTTACCAGATTGCTTGTGATTTTCTACAACAAGCTGGCAGCAAGTGGCCCCTTCACTGCAGGTCGGTCTCCTTGATTTCCTTCTAGCTGTATTTACTGCGTGTGGAACCAGGCCAGCACCTGCCAACAGTGCTGCACTCTGCTCAGACAAATCTGCTCTGTCCTCATTGGCAGCTCTGCTCCGGCTCCATGTCTGCAACCGGCTTCCTGCAGACAAAGCTGTACAGCAGGAAAGTCATCCATAAACCGTGAAACTCATATTTGAAGTGTGATGAAAAGCTGTGAGGAAAAATTGACCTACTTGGTGTAGAATTGTTCTTTTGCTTGATGTTCATGTTTGTTTTGTGAAAGATCTCGGTCTGTAAAAACAGGAAAACAAACTCAGAAATCAACAAGCTTGTAAACTGTGAATCAAGCGTCTGCAGAATTCTTGAGATTTCTGTATTTGTAAAAAGTATCAAATTATGTAGAAACTATGAGCATTTTTGGAAATTTCCACCAATTTCTGGTGTATTCAAGTTCATTCTACAAACTTGGATTTTAAGGAGAAGATTTTGGTTATATCATATTTTCAATCTAAAACCAACCATGGTATTTTGGACATTTCTTTTAGAGCATTAAGTATTCAGATTTATGTCTTTATCTGTGTTTACAGATGTCTTTGATTGACAGCTGGTGCTTTACATTAAACTAATAAAATAAATAAGAGTTTATCAAAGAAGGCTTGAGTCTGTCATTGTTTTATTACTAATAGGTGCCTTTAGTGCACCAAAACACCCAGACAACATTATGCGTTTATTATTGTGTTTTGTTTTGTTTTATTTATTCTCTGATAGTAACATAATGGTGGTCCCCTGAAAAAAAGAATTTCAGGAATGACAAAGCTCTTTTTCCTTTTTTAACATCTTTTGTTTGTGTTTTTAAGTTTTGTACGTGCACTCTTTGTTTGCTTTATCATCACTCACCACCGTCTTTGCTGGTTCTGGTGCGCGTGACTTGACAGTTGTGACGTGCAACCTGCACCTGTTGACCTAATAAAAATGAAAGAAGAAAATGACAGCAGGCAGATTTGCTTTTAAAGACCATTGTAGTTATAGACTTTAGATTTTATTTTTTAATTACCGCGAGAGTGAGAAAGCCCGATGCATCACACAAACTGTCGGCGACTTTATCAGAAACACACGCGGTCTTATCTGACTCCATTAGCCAAAGTTTGTCAAAGTAAAAAAAAATCTGTTTTCCTTTAAGTTATTTCCTTATTTAAAAAAAAAAACTAAATTTAAGGCGACAGAATCACATTTCTCAACACCAAAAACCAATATTTATCATGTTCCAAACGTTACAAACATTTGTCGAAGAGCTGCGTAAACTGTGTTACCATAGCAACCACTATGTTGGTTACGGCGACTTCCCCGTGTTACACAGACATCCCTCCGTAGAGAAACAAGACATTGTGTGTGTACTACTTTACACTTTTGTTGCTTTTGTTGTACTGTGTCGTAGTACAAGTAGTTTTACTTTTCCCAGCAAAATCCAGCAAAGTAGTGAGTAACAAAGCATTCAAGTGTCACAATACATCTTCACCTGAAGGACAAAACATATTTGAAGACTATGAAAAACAAAATTTTTCAAAGAAAATGTTTGTAAAGAATGTTTAAAATAGGCTATTTTTTTTATATTCTTAAATAGGCTATTTTATTTTTTTGTTTTTTTTTTATAAAATAAAATGAAAAAGATAAAATAAAAAACTTCCCTTAGATCTTCTATCCCTCTCCAACAGTCTCTTGAAACCCAAACTGGTTTTACTCTGAGGAGCAAATAATACCAACAATGGACACCCCTTTCCCCAGCAAAGGAGAAAAGAATTTACAATCACCCAAATCCACTTTGTTAGCCCATTAAACTTCCAACCAATAGGGGTCATCTTGAACACTTTCTCACTATGAGTTGGCCCACCTACAGCCCAAACCAACTCTCTTGCCTCTGAAACTACTTCAAGAGATGAACTCTTTAATAACTAGATAAACTATTTAACTGATTTGGTTTTTACTCATAACTTCAGTTTCTTTTTATTTATTTTTTAAACCTATAAACCTATTTCAGACAAGTTTTGAAATTCAGTGACGCAAGCAGAAACGGGGTCAGCAGGGACCCACAGGTTAATATTTAGGCCAACCATGTTTGCTAAGCACCATCAGTCTTGTTTGCATTGGGCATTTTACTGAGAAATAGTCCGAGGGTCAAGAGTACAGTTTGACAATCACGTTTCCCAAAAGACGACACCCATTTACATCGCGCTCTCACTTTTGTGGTACTAAAAAAGTACATGACATCTGCTGTCCAATGGCTTCCAGTCAATGGTTGGTATATTGACAATTTCCCAAGTATTTGATGTTAAGATAAACAAGATAGGCATAAATGAGGAAACCATCACTCAACGTTAAACCATAAAGTCAGAGAAAATTAGTAGACCTTGTCATCCAAAAGGCCTATTCATTTACAAAATTTGCCAGTTTCTTGTTATGGAAAAGAAAAAAATGGTAAAAACGCTTTTAATATGTACAACAAATCTCTCCAGAGAGTTGCTAGTGTCAAGCCATCACCTCACCAGCTGTCATCATGTAGCTGGTGTGCTAAGAGTTCATTTCCCACACAAACCACCACTGCCTTTTGTAGCAGTGGAACCTGCCTGATTGCATATTGACCTCACCTGCTCCCACACCTGGTTCCAATTAAGGGAGTGGTGAGAGTGACATCTAAAATTTAGCACTATGTGAGTTTAAACACACATTTAACTGTTGTGCTATCTTAGATGACCCCACCCTTACATTGACGTGTTCTCCCTACCATGACAAAGGTGGATAAAGGTGGAAAGATTTCATGTAATCCATGGACAAAAGTGAAGATTGCAAATCATTGAAGAAAAAAAGGTTCAGCGCACTGTCTAGTGGGTCTAGATGACCCATCTCCCAATGTTAACGTGCCTAGGATAGCACAAGGGATACATATAGGGCTGTTGGAAAAGTTATTCTGCAAATGGACATTTTAGCAGACTCACACTCCAACACAGTAGGTGGTGATATTGCACCCTGTCATTGTTATCTCAAGAAGAAGAAGAAGAAAAAGTAAAAAGACATTTTCGCACAATAAGAAAGCAAAGCTCCATCTAAAAGCTTTGTTCCATTAGTGGCTTTTGCCAGTGATTCATGTGTTTTAAATTAATTTAATTAAAAAAGATGCTCTATTAATTAGCCTGATTATTTTAAACACATTTAGCAACATTTTCAATTGTGAACTCAATTTATGTATTCATTTTTTATTATAAATGCCCATATTAATAAGTGAAGCCATTTATGTAATGTTTGCAACTTGAAATGAAATACATCTAGAAAAAAAAAAGTCATTTTGATGTGTTAAAATTGGTGGACATCACTTGTTAAAAATCCTTTATGGATTCATTTAAAGCATTACAGGTCGTTTCTACCACCTAAACGGTAATCTCTAATGCTTCTGAGTTTTTTGTCTTGGCATTAATATTTAAGAGGTGATCCTTATCTGCACTTTCAGAGCTCTTTGCTCTAAAGCTGCTGCAGCACCTATGAGCACCAAATGAATTCCACTGTGCATTTCCAGTCTATTTAATCTGGCAGTAATAAGCGGTTGTTGGGAAAAGACAAGTGCGCTCCATCAAAGGGACAGCCCACACACTGCCTGTCACCGTCTATTCATGAAGCACGAGCTGACACACATGATGGGAGGTGATCTTCAGCTGTTTGACTGACAGGATATGCTTGTAAGTCAAATTTAATCTCTGCAAGGTACAGATTTTTGACTTTTTTTTTCTTCTTTTATGTTTTTTTTTATTCCCCACTCTCTTCCAGTCCTTGAACAAGATCATTATCAAACAAACATTTTGTCATTACATAGTTTCAGTCACTTAACACTAAACTATAATTTGCTCAGACATTGAAAGAGCACCAAGAAGAATGAAACATTTTTTCTGCTCACAAACATGTGTTTTACCTCCTGCCACTTCTTCTTCTGTCTGTCACTTATTCAGTTTCATTTGTAAATGAATGGCAGACTGAAGAGAAAGTTTTTAACAAAAAGCACACAGAAAAGCAATAAAGGCAGTGCGGAAAAACTATTTAATCTCACTTGCACACAAAAATGAAAGGAAATGAAAATATTTGATTTGTTGTAAGAAATTGATGCTTTTTCTATTAGGTTATTTGGAAGTTTTTGGTTATTTAAAGACACTATTAGTTTTGTTATCTAACTTTAGAGACTGTTAGAATGTCTGAATGACTCATAGGTCAGAATAAAGTGGTTTATTAAACAGACAAACACATTTTTTTCTCAAAGGAGTCAAGTTAGTAGACTAAGTGAAAAATCAGCCAATTTAACAAGAAAGTTACAGGGAAAGCTCAGTTCGTCTATAAGGTCCATTTAAAGGATGACAGAAGCATTTTTCTCACCTGGAAGAGAATGAAAGGAGAACAGAGGCGCCTCTGGGGGTTTCTCTTATTATCTTCAGAACCACTGTTGTTTTATCACAATTTATTCGGGTCTCGTTTAGCCTTCCCTCTGCCACTTTGTTTATTAACTTTTTATTAACTTATTAACTATCACAAGTTCTGCTCCAATATGGTTTAAAAGGAACTTTTGTTGGACAAAATTTGGGAAACTTTTGTCCAACAAAATCTTCACCATGTGGAGTGAATTCTCCTGGTCTCTGGAATTGTGTTTGCTATTGTTGGTGTGAAAACATCAGTCCAAACGATCATGTTGTAGGGATTTTTGTCTAAAAAATTTAAAAACACCAAATTATGTTTACATATTATGTTTGGAGTCAGTGTCCAACTAAATGAATGTTTCCAATTCACACTAAAAACTCCATTCGTCAAAATAACCCAGGTTGGGTTGTTTTTAATCCAAATCCAAGGTTAAAAAGGGTCTTACTAATTACTACTAAAGGGTCTTACTAATTTTAACTAAATAAAAATTTGGTTAAAATTAAACCACGATAACCAAAAAAATTTGTATTGCTCTAAAAAGTAACTACAGTATATCCCAAAAATTGGGTAAAAGAAATAACCCAAGTATTTTAAGAGTGAAGTAAAAAGTAAAAAACATAGAGACTGACTCTACACTCTGTGTCATTTTTTATTTTATTTTTTTATTTACCCATAAGACTTTAAAAGTTTGGAAAGTAATTAATTTGTCTTTTGGGTTGAATAGTGCTATCTATTTTTATATAGTACTAACAAAAGTTTGCAGAAGATTCAAAAAAGGAAACAAAAGCAGTAACCTGAAGCTAATATGTTTCAGATTTATTGTGGTTATAATTTGGTGCAAAGCATTGAGTCCTCGCCAAGCTAAATGAGACAATTGGTCAGAAACTGTGGATTAAAAGTGATACTTGGTGAAAAAAAGGCAAAGAGAGGGCTTTCAAAATCTCTCCTTTTATGTCTTCAAATATTTCTATAAACATAAATAAACTTTAATTGTACAAATTCAAATGGACATTTTTGATTTCCAATGCCCCAAAGAGGATTCGCTCTTCAACAGCTGTTAAAGTCACATGGCTGAGGGATCACTGTGGGAAATCCTAATCAAATAAAGCAAAACAAAGTTGATTTATTGTATGTTTGCACTGTTCCCATTGCCCAAAGTGTACAGTTAATATTTATTCAAAAGGAAGGTCCTTAGAAATGTAATCAATCAGCCAAGTAACTGCATGTGATATGCAGCAAATATGTTTACTTTATCAAAGTACATGCAAATTGAAAAAGTCAAGTTTATTTGTCTGAATGGATTCAATTGATTTATTTATACTAGACTTATTTCAGTCTCCCACATTTTCTGTACTCTTTAAACAGAGGAAAAGGTCCAGATTTCTCCATAGCAAAGATGCTTATAATTCTCTCACATGATTTACATAACAGAAAAGTAAAAAAATAAAACAGTTTTTAATTAATTTTTTATAATTTGGTGTTTGATGTGTTTAATGCAAGCATTTTATTTTATTTTAAATTGAATAAAAAGGATGCAAGTACAGCCACAAGGCGTTTGACAAGGACTCATAGCGTACATTACAGTAGATTATCTAACAGTTCGTTAATTTAAGAAATCAAATAAATTGGTTTTGGAAAATGTGCTTTTAGAAAACACTTCGAGTCTAAAAAGTGTTCAAATGTTGTTGATTTACATAATTTTATAATTCAGAGGAAAACATAACATTTCTGTTTAAAAACACCCTTTTCATCTTATTAAAGAGGGGCAAAACTGTATTTCCTGTTGGAAAATGCCAAACACTGTCAGAGCAGAGTTTTTAATTCCAGCCACAGCCAGGAAAAAAGCCCAGTAAAGCCCCACAGACCGTCCATTAAATAGGCTATCTCAGAGGGAGCACAAGAAATGAAAAAGATGAGAATGAGGAACAAATAAGAGGTCTGATTTAGAGTTCCCTTCTCTAGAGATTTGGAAAGTGAAAACTGGAGGAGATTGTAATTATAGTAAAATTGAAAAAGATAGGTGAAAATTAAAAAGAAAAGAAAAAACCCACATGCATGAGCAAAAACCAGACTAAAACAGAAGTGTAACAGATGTTCTAGTCTCCCATAGAGGCCATGAAAATCGAATCTGTTGCAGATATGGCATGGAGAACAGCCTGTCCTCTACATGTTCCCACTTTTTGGCTTTTAGGCTGTCCTGAACTTCACACTCAGGAGATGACACTTAAAGGTATGGCTGTGGACAGATGAAGAGCCAACACTACAGCAACCAAGGAAAGAGGAAGCGCTCAAGATTATTAGAAAAGGAGTACGAATGGTGCCATGGTGACAAAACCACCTCAGTTCCTCTTTGTACATTGCAAACTATTTCGTAGTTATATAGTATAACGTTTTAAACCGTCTTTTTAGATATTTCAATATATTTGACCTGCTTTTAAGTTGTTTTAGCTTATCTTTCCCGTTTCCTACAAAAGGTTTTTTTTCCAAAACTGACAATTGTGAATTTTTGTTTCAATAAGGGCTTTAGAAATAAATAATAATAATAATTATTAAAATGAGTCTAAATCTTTTCGCGCCATAGTCTTGACAATATGAAAACATGATTTAAAACTCCAAAAACCTGGTTCAATTTTAAAGATGTTATGTTAAAGTTCAATAAATGCTGACATGTTAGATGGCATTCATTGTCATTATTTTGGAAACCAAAACTTAGATTTATGTTCTCTGAGAATAAAGTTTTAGATTTTCTAAGGATTTATTGAGATGGACAAAGTTTTACTGAGATTGTTGTCTAATTTTGTTCTAAAATGAGTCATTTCCGTGTATTACAACGGTTATTGTGCAATTTAGAACATAAAAACTCAAAAAATATCAACCATTTGCCAAGAACTAGTAAAAAAATATAATAATTGGGCTGCATAACATTCAATTTGAAGTAATTCTATAGCTTTTCACTCCTATTTAAAACTTTGAACTCCTTTTCTCTAGATTTCTTATATGTTTTTTGTTGAGTTACTTACTGAGTGAACCGATAGCCTAATTTTAATACTTTTTAGTTTGTTTTTTTTATTCTTATGAATAATGTTCTTCTAATACATTTTAGGCTACCTCTTTTTGCAGTTTCCCAGTTGTTTGTATGGTAATTTTGTTGGTTTGGAAAACCTCTTAAAATTTGCATATTAATTAATCAAAGTAGGATGATTCAGTTTTGTGCTAGAAAGCTTTTTGAATGAATTTGTAGACTTTCTCTCAGAGGCTAAGTGAGCAAAAAAGAAAATATAATAATCATCAGAGAATCTGCTGCGGGCAGTAACTCCTTTACTCCCCTGTCTTCTGTCCCCATGTTGCATGGCATGTGGTGCAGAAAATGAGTCAGACTGCTCACCAGCTGCGAGTTCTCTTGCCAGCGGGGAGGAGTCAAGATATTCTGTGGACCGTCACTTGGCAAGAATAATTTGACACTCAAAAAACAGATACATTAAAGTAAAAACAAACGTGCGCTGCTGAATCTGAATCACTCCTGGCGAGGTTAAGGTTTGAGAGGTTCACTGTCCCTCGGAAATTTTAGAATCTTGGCCATCGCCGAGTTGAAAAAGTATTTTTTAAAACATACAATAATTGGGTTGAAACTAACTTTATTGGCATCAAATCAAACTTTTAGACTAAAATGGAGTCTTGTCAACTTTTTAAATGTCTAAAATCAATTATATAAAAGTAAAAAAATTATTTTTTTAGCGTGCCATCAGAAACTGGAAACCCTTTATCCAATTAACGGCGCGTGTGAAGGGATCACCCACAGGAAAGCAATTTCCCAATTAGGGAAAACACGTGCGTTTGCTTCCCTACTTAGACACGAGCAAATGTTGCGTTCGGGTCTTTACGGAAACGCATCGGGAGTGAAAGTCGAAAACCTGAAGAAGACAAAGAAAAAAAATGCAGGCTTTGGTGAACGCCTTCATGCGCTGCCTCTTCTTCCTCTTGCCCCCTTCTTGGCTTTGTGTTAGCTTCTGCTGGTGGGTTGGGAATGATTGCGAGGAGACGCTGCCGCGGTCCAATCCCAGAGCTCGTTTCAAAAGCAGAAAGCCTCTTACATATGAGGAAGTAGCAGCGGCGGTGCACGCACACGGAGGCTGTAGCCCCTCGGTGACTCCGGCTGCAGGCTGCGTCTCGCTGGCTGCTACAAGCCCCGCTGCTCCTCAGGGCCCTCCGCCGGGTCGGAATTGGATCGGGGGTCTCTGGCGAGCCGTGGAGCGCATCCTGGGAGCCCCCTGGATTTTTCTACGCCATCGCTGGTGCCCGAAGACGCGTCGAGCGGCTGTGAGCACCCCGTATCCTGCCCGTGACTTCAGCTCCAGACCGATTAGGAGCTTCCAGGGAGGCGCTGCTGCTGACGCCGAGGACTGGAAGGGGCCAGGTGGAACCACCTTGACTCGCGCCAGGACCATGATGAGTGGGTCCGTGGAGATGCCCGGGCTGAGCCCAGCGGAGTGCGCCTCGGATTCGGAGCAGGGCGTCGATGAGGTCATCACCGTGGACCAACACTCGCAGGAGATGGGGACGGTGACGATCACGGTGGCCATCCAGGCGGCGGAAGACGAGGAGCCGGAGGAGGTGTCCTCCAACAACCTGGACTTCCTCGGAGCCAGCTGCAGCGAGGACGAATACGGAAGACACGACAAGTCCAGGTAGGGGAGTTCGCTGCCTCCTCATCCGTTTGCTCGAGTCAGAGGCGCGACTGGATGAAGGAATGCGCGTAAACACGCAGGAACAACCTTCTTCTGCGTGGAAATCTGAACACATTTGTTTGTAAAAGTTGTCGGTGGTATACATGCGTTTATTGTGAATCTATTCCCTGCTGCTAAACATGATCAGATTAGGTTTAGAGTTGATATTTGTGAGGTGATCGTCAGTTAATGAAAGAGAGACTAAACACTCCGGCAGGTGTAGTATAATGATTTAAAAAAAACACCACCATGCTTTGCTTTAGGATGACAGCAGCTTCTTGGCTGCCAAGGGTTGCGTGGAAGGATGTTTTGGCTGTTAAAAGCACCTGTGAGAGCCGTACAACCAGACACCTGAGCTGCTCTAAGGACGCCACCTTCTCTCTAATCTAATTCCCCTGCGTCATGGCCTGCTATTTTTATCCTCCAGCCTCTGGCAGGTCTCTGCACGGACTGAGTGCGCAAACGGTGAGTCAGGGCCACAGGGGCCAAATAAATCCCTCCTCGTACTATAGTTTCTTTGGTCACACCTCCGTGCCACGAAATGCGTTGGTGGCACGTTTTTTTTCCACACCCTCTTAAAAGTTTGTGAACTGTCACCTGAACATTCCTGTAACATTCCTTTGGAGTCACAGCTCTTCATGTTGACTGGCCCTTTAACCCCTGTTCGGTTTGCGCCACAATTACACGCGCGCGTCCGCTAACATCTGTGGGGTTTCGGGTGGAGCGCGCGTAAATGTGCGGTCAGCGGCGTGGAGAGCTGCTGTTGTCCGAGGATAGGGGAGGGTGGAGGTGATGAGTCATCCTGAAAATTTCAATCAGGCCTTGGCTCCTGTGTTCAGCGATGCTTCTTAGCCTGATGTCTTCCAGCTCCGGCCCTCATGCGTGCAGGATTATGTTTTGGTCAGCTGAGTCAGGTTGTTCTGGCTTTGAACCCCGGGGATTCACGGGTAAATCTAATGTGAGAGTGCCCCAGAGTGAATTAAGCTCCAGACCAGACTCTGAAGCAAGCAGATATGATGCAACATAGAAAACCTCTCCTTTTATGTACTGAATTTGCAACATTTTTCACTTCTAAACACAGCTTTTTTTTTTCTCCGTGAAAAAGTCTCAGCTAACCATGTTGTCTTCCCACACACAGTGGAGCGGGAACCAGCGGAGGGGAGTTGGAGGAGGAGAGCTGGCAGCCCCCGGATCCAGAGCTCATCCAGAAGCTGGTGGCTCAGATCGAGTACTATCTGTCGGATGAGAACCTGGAGCATGATGCCTTCCTGCTTAAACACGTCCGACGCAACAAACTCGGGTTTGTCAGCGTCAAGCTCCTCACATCGTTCAAAAAGGTAACCATGGCCGCAAATGATAACATGGTAGAAAGCACAAAGACTCTGCAGGAAATCACTGAAATAGCTGACTTGCCTGGACTAATTGCACACAGAGCCTTGGAGATAATGAGATAAAATATAGTGTGTACATACCACATGCTGAACACTGAAGCTCCATTTAAAACTTTTGAATCCCTGTCATATTTCTTGGCTGATAATTGGGAGTCCAGTTGAAATGTTCAAATATACAAATAAAGGCCGTTTGGGAAATTCATTTTTTTAAAGACCCACTTCAATAAAAAAGGTTTTTGGTGTTTTTAAACATGTTCGTGGGCGTTTTTCTCATTATGTAGGACATGTATAAAGAAATTAAGCTCAAAATGGCTTTTCTGAGCATTTCTATAAAAATCGTGAATCTGGAGCAAATCAAAAAATGCAGTTTGAAAAGGCTTGTAGTTGAGTACAAACTACAATTGACAGGCCATGAGCTCCCTGCTCCGTTACACTCTGACGTATCCACTTACAGACGAATAGATCCATTTAAATCTTCAATTTCCTCATTCGAGCTGGCATCTGAATCAAAACTGTACAGCTGGATTGCTCTGACTTTTGTTGCATCAGTAATGTTATGTGGGGATTTTGAGAGGCTGTAAGGTAGTGGGATGGGGAGCAAACAAAGGGGATGGTGGGAAACCGTAGAAACCGTCCTTAGTGGTGGAGTGGAGGACCTGTGTAGAACCTAATTCTGCAGGAGGTTGGAGTGAAGCTCGTGAGATGAGAGTAGCATTTTTTTGGAAGTCTGGTGTCAGGATGACTGTGCTCAATAATGTTCTCACTTTATTTCACAACAGCAGGTGACACTTTAGGCTCATGCATGCAGAGCTCTTGGCTCATTTAGTCGAATTTATTTATGCCACAATAACAAATCTGTCCAAACAGGCTGATAAGCAAATACAACAGGGTTTTTGGCTCTATTGAACCGCACGCAACAAAGTTTAAGCTTCATAAATGCACTTTAAAAGGCAAGCAATAGTCTTGAATGGTTGTATTCATGTTTGAGGTGGGATCCGTTTTAGCCTAATGGCTGTGCAATACCCCTATCAAAAGGTTTTGTGTTGCCATAGTGACAGAAGTGTTGTCTTGTTGCAGGTGAAACACCTGACTCGTGACTGGAGAACAACCGCTTATGCTCTGAAGCACTCAAAGATGCTTGAGCTGAACGAAGAGGGTCGCAAAGTGCGGCGCAAGTCCGCGGTGCCAGTCTTCGCCAGCGAGTCGCTGCCCAGCCGCATGCTGCTGCTGAGCGATCTGCAGAAGTGGCCTGATTTGGCCGTTCTAACTAAAGAGAATGGGAGCGGAGAAGGAGGAGCCACTCAGCAGGAGCAGCTGATGAAGCTGCTGCTCAAAGAATTTGGAACTTTTGGCGCCATCTCTTCTGTGAGAGTCCTGAAGCCTGGGAAAGACCTGCCGGCTGACCTGAAGAGGCTGAGCGGGCGCTACCCTCAGTTAGGCGCTGACGAGTGCGCCATTGTGGAGTTTGAGGAGGTGGAAGCCGCCGTAAAAGCCAACGATGCAGTAGGAAGTGAAGATGGAGGAAACAGCTCCCTGGGGTTAAAAGTGGTTCTGATTGGAACCAAGCCGCCTAAAAAGAAGGTGCCCAAAGAACGGCCCCGCGAGGAGGGAGGGATGCGCAAGAGTCGCTCTCTGAACAGCAGAGTCAGAGAGCTCCAGTATCACGGAGACGACTCCGCCTGCAGCTCTTCAGAAACGGAGAGCACCCCCACATCGCCCAGGCTGGCTAGAAAATCCCTTTCCTGCAACAAGCTCAGCCCCACCACAGCTGGCATCAACTTCCAGAACAATCACCTAAGTCCTGGTATGTCTCCACGCAACAGCCCCTGGTCGAGTCCTCGTGCCAGCCCGTGTCCTCAGCGCAAATCCCCCCACTCGCACAAGTCTCCCCTCGCCAGTGAGGGGAGGCTGAGCCCCGAGGCGGGGCGCCGCTGGGCAGACTACTCCTCAGACAGCAGCCTCACCCCTTCAGGGAGTCCGTGGGTTCAACGGCGCAAGCAGGTGGCGTCTCAGGAGAGCAGTCCAGTCGGCAGCCCGATGCTGGGGAGAAAGATCCAAAACGCAGACGGCCTGCCACCCGGAGTAATGAGGCTGCCGAGGGGTCCCGACGGCACCCGCGGCTTTCACAGCATCACTGTTGCTGAGAGAGGAAAGTCTGCCGCCACTCAGACTTGATACTTGATACGAGGCACATCCTTATGCATTTCCTGCCCCTTCCAGATCCATCAGAAACTTGGCCATGTTTGCCCCGCCCCCTCCCTCGAACATTTGAGACTGTGTAGATATATTTTTGTCAAGTGCGTTAGTTTTCAGTATTTGTTATATTTTTATACGGCATTTTGCGTTGCCATGGTAACATGAGGGATTTACCAATGGAAATCAGAGTGAATGTAAACGGACGTTTGAGAGAGGGCGCCACGGAAACGGACCGTGCTGCCTCCATTTCCTCGGGCTGTGTGCTGGTTCGGGTGAGCCTGACAGAATTCCACCTCGTCCACTTTGGTTTGAGCGTCCCATTTGATGTGCAAACCCCCTCCCCCTGCAACATTGTCTGGATTTTAAATGTGCAAGTGGCACAGGCACATGGGTTTGATAGAGATATCACCATATGCCTTCTCGTGTGTTAGTCTAATGTGAATTTCACTCTAGGATATTTTGAATTGAAGCCATTTTTGCCATAAAGGTTGAATTTTTGTTGCGTTTTTTTATTCTAAGTTCATTTTCTGTATGCTTTGGCACTTGCTACAGGCAGGTAGCTGCTTTATTTATATTTTTTAAGCTGTGTTTTCTTTTCGTTTTTGCTTTGACATGCTCACATTGAGGTTTGAGGAAAGTTGAGGTCTGGCAGAATCGATGCACATGTGTTTATTGCCTTTACATCTGAGCTGGGGCATTTGTACATTGAAACTCCTATTGTACAAATAAATCACTGAAATTGCCGTCAGTTTGATTTCTGTCTTTACTACGTGTTTTTGTCTCAAATGTCTTAAGCAGCAGGATTAAGCTGGATATCGTTATTGTGCCAAGATGGTTAAAGAGATCCCGGATTTTCAAGACTGACTTGGCACACGATATTTGAAAATCAGTTTATAGGTGTTGGAAAAACCTAGAGGGTATACTTTGTCAAAATTGTTCTGTAGTTCATTTTGTTCAGAGGGAAATATTTTCCCACTTCTTGCTTTTAAAGCATCCAGGAGTCAATCTTTTTCCAGCTTTCTGTGTGAAATACAGGGACGATGTTTGCCCATCCTGATTCGTAGCCACTCTGAATTGCTTTCTCAATGCCTTTCAGTGATGTTGCACTTCAGATAGCTGTATTTTACTGTTATTATTTTCAAGAGCTGCCCGGGGATTGAACTGCCATCTTGCTGTAAAGAACCATTTTTTTTTTTTCTGTCTGCGCAGGACTTTGTTTTTCCCACAGTCTGGGTCTGCTGCAGGCCTTCCCATAGCATGATCTGATTAGTAGGGGCTCAAAGGCTCTGGTATGTTTTCATTCACATGTGTGGAGATGTCATCAAGGTTCAAACTCTCCTGAAGCGCTGATTTTTCTTTTATTTAATATAAACGCAATGTTCCAAAGTTTTGTTTGTCCTCCATTTAAAGCTTTGTTTTCACTTTAGCATTGATTGGCCTTTTAATTGGTGAGAATTATTGCTTCATTGTGAAACAGTATTTTGCTCCAAAGGTTCAAGGATGGTAAGCACTGTTTATAGGCACTACAATTTGCACAGTGTCCTCAGGTGGAACCAAGTTCTCCTTAGCAACCACGCAAATGTGAGTGTGTGTACACAGTGGGGGCTATGAGACTTTGAAATTCATGCGGTGGCAGCTTTGTGTTCATCCACAGCTTGTTGGACAAATCCGTTCCTGTAGGAGTGAACACAATGGGAGGACTCGATCTGTGCGGCTCGGCTGGATGCTGAGGGTCAGAGCCTGTGCTCCAAAATCCAAAGACGTGACAGGACTAAGTGGGAGTGCGCAAGAGGGAGATGAATAAACTTTTGTTCTCTTTTGCATGATTAGCAATTCAGAATGAGGAAATCGTGAGAGCATCAGTCTAAGAATAATGGCAGGAATAAGGACTGGTTTGGAACAGGATCACAAAATAAGGCCATTATTTTTGTGAAATTCTATATAATTACTATTTAAAGGTAGTTTCATGGTTACAGATAATAGTTCTATCATAAAGAGATGATTGCAGATCCAAATATTATAGCCATTACTTGTAATTGCACAGAGTACATAAATCTGAATAAAATAATTTAGGTTAGCCGTTTCCTTTTGGTTATTTTCTAGGATAATTTTCGAGATGTAGCAATTAGAGTACGTCTATTAAAGAAAGCGTAAGCGATTCTGTGGAGGGTGCTCAGCCACCACAGTGTGAACAAAGCACTGTTTACTGTAATGACTGCAGCCTATTATTTTACATGGCTTTAAAAGCATCACAACATACATTACTGTGCTCATCTGACATGGACACAGGCTGTTATTGTTCATCAGTGTTATGCCAATTTGCAGTCTGAAAAATCTCCCGTAAGTGTGCACAATAACGGACTAAAGTCATTCAGTCGCTGTGACCATCCATCAGGGAGGAGTCTTTTTGTGCACGATTTAACCCTTGTTCTATCTTAGATGACCCCACCCTTACATTGACGTGTTCTCCCTACCATGACAAAGGTGGATAAAGGTGGAAAGATTTAATGTAATCCATGGACACCAGTGAAGATCACAAATCATTGAAGAAAAAAGGTTCAGAGCACTGTCTAGTGGGTCTAGATGACCCATCTCCCAATGTTAACGTGCCTAGGATAGCAGAAGGGTTACACACAAAAAACATTTTGCAACATATGAAATTAGAGTATTCTCCTGACTATCAGAGGGGGGGAATCAAAATTCTTAATAAATCCACCATAAATTACAATTCCCAGCACCCCACCCCTTCACATTTGGTATCATTGAAAAGCCCAAATGTCCTCTGTATCTACCAAAGGAGTTAATTCAGTAGTATGCAGTGATTTAGAGATAAAGTTTAGAAATGTCCTCTACAGATGACATATTTACATTGCTGGAAGTCAGGAGGATATGTTAGAATGTTGCAGTAAAGCAAAAAAAATGTCTTCTTTTTTACTCAAAAACCTTAAACAGATCTAGCTGAAGCGACAGACTAGGAAAACTGAGGAACTAAATTGGGGTGGAGAGCATTCACAACAACACCCTCTGCTAGGACGTCAAATGGAAACGTAAATACAAACATCTAAGAATTTACTAGGAAGAAGATTTAAAAATTAAAAGAAAGTCCATAGACATGTGCATGATAGAACAGGACTGATAAAATAAATAAAAAACAGGCCTCACACTGGTTAGTAGGTTCACTAATATCTGGTCTAATGTGCTCAAGTCCTCAAACAATAACAGATTAGGAAGGAAATGTTTCTTGGCTGCAACGTTGCCCTCCTGACCCCTTCCTTCTGTCACACACTTGTGCGTAACAAAAGCTTCTGGCACCACAAACTGCAAAGAAAATGTGGGAAAAAGCTCAGATGTCCATGAAAATGACCTTCACTAACAACACCACTGAATTCCTGTTTCAGGCTGCTGGTGGGCCGGACAGAATGCTCAGACTCCTGATGGAGACCTCTGACCTTCCTGCAGTGCGGAGAACAGGAGCATCCATTTGGGGCATGAATTGTCATTGTGAGTAAGATAACGGCTAATAATGACTGGAACTGGAAATAACAAAAAAGCAAAAATAATCTTTTTTAGAACGGTGATGCTTTGGTTACTTTCACCTAAACGAGCCTTTTCCTATCTTTTATAGTATGACTCAGACACTCAACTAGATAATTTAGGTAATAAAAACTGAAAAACTAGGCTCTGAAATACTCCGATGGGGTTTTTCTGAGAATTAGCACCACAGAAATACAATCTTATTAAAAAAATGTGCACTTTTCTTCCATTTTCCTGAATTACAGCAGTTTTTTGTCCATTTTTCTTTTATTTATATAACTTAGACAATATTTACAGTTCCAACAGGAAGTCCCTGAAAAGAAATAAACATATTTACATAGAATGAGTGGTCTTAAATAAATAATTCAATACACTCACTCACAAAATGATAGTACATTCAGAGGAAAGGAAAAAACAGAAAGAAAATTGGAAAAATGTAGCTTTTTGTATGTGAGAAAGCACAAGTTACTGCAGTTTGTTAGTGCAAAAGATTGTGTTTCATTTTCTCAAGATTATTTCCACAAATAAAGCTGCATGCTGAAGCGAGCAATGACACCGATTCTTATTCTCCTTTGCTACCCAGCACATCCCTCTTTTGTTTGTAAAACATCCATCAACTCTTTACTTTCATAGTTGAATTGGAGGTTTTGAAAAGTCATTTAAGTAATAGGTACTGGAAAAAAAACAACAATGAATTTGTGGGCTGATCCTTCAAAGGAAATCAAGGAGCTTCAAAAATAACTGTTGACTGAATTTTCTTTTAAAGGAATAAAAAAAAACAAATCCTGAAGACAATAAAAACCTTCCTCGCCGCATTTTTATGTTTTATAAATGTGACCGTTCAAATTCTCTTTTGTGTGATGAAAAAAAAAAAAAAAAAGTCAGTAGCTATGGTTACGATCTGACCCTCACCGATGCGCCTACCTTGCGATGAAAGAGGAGCAGTGTGTGCTCTGAGGTGACAGGATGTCTGCGAGAGCGCCGCTCCACAGGAAACCAAAGCTGTCTATCAGCAAAACGGAGCTTAACCAGCACTTAAATCTAACCAACTGGATGCACATAATCACCGGCTTCTCCTCCTCCTGCACAGCTCCATCTGCACAGCCCCAACAGGAGATGGACGCAGAATGACTGGGATTGATCTGCTGGCCGTGTGGGAAGAGACATTGCTGGTGTGAGGCGGAAAACACTTCCTGCTTGTTAGCAGATGGGATGAGGACGCGTGGAGCAGAGAGCTCGGGCGGGCGAATGTGCTGAGAACACAGTATCTCAAATCTGCCATCTTTTGAGACTGGGGCAGCGTGGAGCAGAGGAGGCCACAAACCAGTCTGCTCTCCAGAGGTTTGGCCTCAGATGTAGAGAGAACCGTCGGCGGGGCCCACGTAGCCCACTCCAATCAGGAGAACATCTATCAAAGTCCAAATGCCCAGGCCTCCGAAGCTGAACAGCTTGCCCAGACCTTCTCTCCACTGGCCCAGATAAAAGCGGTCTGCTCCAAAACCACCGAGAGTGATGCTGCAGAGAAGAGCAGAGAGCGCAGATGTTATCGGGGAATTTATGAGCAAACATCCTCAATGTGAGAGATGAAACTCTTCAGCATTCTCAAGAGATAAAACGTACCTGAGGGCCAGAGCTGTCGACCATTTATATCCACCAGTCCAATTACAGAAGAGACGTTTCTGAAAACGCCTTCGTCCTGCTCAGGACGAGAAACATTTCATCAAAGATCACCAAATAAAAAAAAATAAAAAACAATATCCATACTCACTCAATATTCACAGCAATATAAGAATTTATAAGGTCATAAAAACATTTGCAGTGTTTATTCAAATTTAAGCCTCTAAGTAATATTTACAAGTACGGTTGGGCGAGATATCGGTGACAGTATTGTTAAAAAAATCTACAGACATGACTGTTTTCAGAAACACTTCATTTATTAAATGTATTCCGGTTCCTAATAGATTGGTAAGCTAATGTTTACAGTTATGATTAGTAATTGACTGTTTTCAGGTAAATGTTATTTTTGATTGGGATACGTGTTCTTCCACTGGCAACGGGGATCTTATAGTTTACAGTTATGTCCAATATCAATAAATGCTTTCAGATATATTTATATGAAAGGGTTAAAGTGATTCTTGTTCCTATGAGATCCTTGGCTGTTTGTTAAAAAGGGCAAGTACAGTGTGACTGTCCAGTAAAAAGAAAATTGTGCATTTCTAATAAAGAAACATAAAGGAAATCTAAACTTAGTGTTACTGTACGCTTAAATATCGGCAAATATCAGCCATCAGCCACAGTTTCAGGGGAAATCTCTGTATTATCTTTTTAAGTCCCACTCCGATCATCTTTAAAGCTATTTTCAAAGCGATCCCACTGTTTTTTTTTTATTATAATTTGTAGCCCAGTCAATAAACCTGAGTGGTTTTCTAGCACGTAGTTTCTGCAGAGCGGCAGGAGTTCATTAGAGAAACCCCTCTAAGTTGTGGGTGGGACTGTTTGCACCCCTTCCCGTTTAAGCGGAGCAGGGAGCTTGTGGCGCATTTCCTACATTACAAATGAGCTCTTTTACAAACTGGATTTTTGGTGTGCTCCTGACTAAAAACAACTTGAACAAATAAATGCCCAGAAATGCAATTTTCAGCCTAATTGTCTTAATCTATGTCCTCCGTCATCAGACAAATGCCCCAAGAACATGTTAAAAACACCAAAGACATGATTTCTACTGGAGTGGGTTTTTAAATACAGCAATTTATGTTTTCATTTTTAAAAAAGAAAGCTCACTGTATTTGTAAGGCTGTGACAAACAACTCTCTTAGTTGTCACACTGCAAATACAAAAGTGTAATAAAACACAAATTTGTTTCAAAAGATGATCCTCAAGTAGGAAAAAAACATCGACACCCCAAATCTCAGTTTGTGGGCCTGCAGATCAGGAGCTATTGAACACAGAACAGACAGGTGAAACCAGTTTTCCTAAACCTTAAAGTGCCTAAAGGCGGCCGTACACTGTGTGACAGGATTCTTAAGAGCCTGTTCAGCCTCAAATAAATGGACTACGTGAGAGGGGTCATGCACTGAATCACAATGAAGCCACAAGATGAGCACCGATTGGGCCCAACAGTCCGGCTTTCGTCTTTACCTGCATTGTCCAATAAAAAAGCAGAATTTTTTTCTTCTTCAGAGTTTAACAATCACAAGGCAGCTTCTGATGAAAGTGAAAAGGAAGACAGGATTTAACTTGAAGGGCCGATGGCTATGTGTAGTGAAGTTTGAGGTTTCTGGTTGTGGTTTACGGACCACAGCTGCTACTTGCATGACACTAACAGTGCAGGAGAAGTGGGTCAGCAGGCTGAAGAGCCAAGCTAGATACAGTAATTACTAGAATGTAACGATACAATAATTACTAGAATGTAACGATACAGTAAAATCTCAATTCGGTTCGATTCAGAATTTCATAGGGCTCGGTTCGGTACAGCTGTTTAACAAATCTACCTAATATGAACTGCTATTTTATGAACTATTATTTTATTGTTATTTATTGGGTGTATTTTGCTGCCGAACACCTGAATATCTAGCTGGGAGATTAATAAAGTTTTTATCTATCCATCTATCCATCTATCCATCCATCCATCCATCCATCCGTTTTTTCAGTACAAAAAACTAAGGCAGAAAAAAATTACTTACAAAATGTATTTATTGGTTTTACATAAATAAAATTGGCCGCTCCATTCTGATGCATCCACTTGTAGAGATGATGATGATGATGACACCATACTTTTAGGTTGGGGGTATATGGGGCTGTGGAAACTAGTAAGAGTGTGTAAACGGATGGGTGACAGAAAAAGGGGTGGGCTTATTCTGCGCCTACAGTCCCGCCCACAATTCTGAGGCAAAACTACTGCCACTCTGCAGAAACTACGTCTTTCAAAACAACAGGTTTTTTTCATTTATTTTAGCTAAAAACAGCATAATCATAATTAAAAGACCACTGGGACTGATCAAAAGTTGATTTTCTTTTTGATAGAAATAAAAGCCAAATGAATATTCTAAATCGCAAAAATATAAATCCAGGTTCAATATATGCTTGTATTATAACAAATAGGGTGCAGTATTTAAATTGGGCATTATTGGGGCAGTTGTCCCCCGCATCTGGATGTCGGAGCAAATTAAGGGCAACACAATTTTGCAGCAACTCCAACCAGAAACATGTGACATGCGTGGAAAAACCTAATATATGTGCGATACAATTACTGCACAAAAACAACTGTTTACCAAAGAAAATGCAATCACGGATCAAACCTAATTGAAACATCATGTTTCTCAAACACAAAAGACGTTTTGACTGAAGGTTAAGGTCACCTGTGGTCTGGAAGCACAGGCTCAAAAACAAAGTTTGCTGGATCAAATACATGGGAGAGCCACACAGTTTTTCCTTTCGCACATCTGGTAACGAGTGGGAGGCAATTATGAGCTGCAGAGCATCGTACTTAAAACAGCACAGGCTCGATTAACTCTTTAACAGTGTCAAAGACTAAACCTACAGTTTTTGTTTTTAGAGTGCGGTGGCACAAAGTAAACTGTCTCCTACAACAATCTCCTCTAAACAAGATCTTGACCTGAATAAAAGCACTTTATGGGACAATTTTCATCTCTTTGGAGCTCATCCTTTACACACGTGGCAAAGTGGCTTTTTTATTTCTACAATAGAGCAGGAGAGTGGTATGTCTGCAGGACTCCCAGCTCTGACAAAAGGCCAATTTCAGAAATGAAATGAACTTGGATTATCTTTTATACATTGTAAATTGCTAAAGTACAAAAGACGAAACAAAAGTCTGGAAATGTTTGCATTGAATGCATGATGAAAAGCCCACTTGGTTATACGACTGTTCTACCCGACAGTCGCCTGTCAGCAAATCAACAGCCTTACCTAAACAATGCACGTGCTCTAAGACGTCACAGGTGGCGTTGTAGCGCTGCCGTGGGCAGGAGACGGTCATGCAGTTGGTGGAGTTGGAGCAGCGGTACTGAGCCGGGTCCAGCTGCCAGCAGAACTGACAGGTGATGGAGAGAAGAAAGTGGGATTCTTGTTGTCCTGACTCTCCCTGCGAATCACATAAACCAAAAAATAAAAAGGATTTTCATTGCCTTACACTTTTCAAGATGTGAAAGAGGAAAATAAGTCTTTGTAAAATGCATCCACAATATGAAGTGCTACTCACTATACAGTGAACTCCTTTTCTGGGTTTACAGGTAAAAGCTGCAGGTTTGCCGTAGGTGCAGTTATGGTAATAATTACACTCAATGCACTCAGCTGGAAGACGGCTACACAAACCACCACTCGGACATTTAGAAGTGTAGTTTTCTTTGTCTGTCGGGGCCACTACAACAGACAAAAACACAAAAGAAATAACCAAAGGAGAAGAAAAAAAAACAGCAATAGTCAAAAGATGATGGAATCAGATCTACTCTAATTAATTATTGTAATTTAGCAGATGGTCATATTTATTGAAAAACAGCTATCCATCTTTTGAATCTCTAGACACCACGAAAAAACAAACTTTATTTTGATTGGGCCTTTTAGAGACAAATATATAAATCAGAATACAGTTGGAGTTCTTCAGTGGTAATAAAAACTGCAGAATCTACTAAACACAACATTCAATTTTGTAACTTATTTAGAAAAAGGTGTATTTCTTTATTTTTCTGAACATTTTATTTTGGAGTGCCATTTCAGAACCACTTTAAAAACAACATTATGAAATGACAAGAAATGAATGTGCCAAGATTTGCTTCTTTTGTGAGAATAAACCATGGTCTGGACAAAATAAAAGCACAACTCCTGTAGTGTTTTAGGGTACTACAGGTTGATTATAAGGGTCAATCTGCCAAGTAAATTAAAGGGTAAATAGTGTGTGTGTAACGATGTATCAAATTAAGTGAGGATCCAATGATCTAACCAGATCAATCTGTCTGAGGCAAGTTGCTAATCTAATAGATCAATACCATTAAAAAATTGCTTCCAAATGAAATAAATCTATTAGAATCAATATTAGAAAATACCATTTGGATTGAGGCACAGTGGGTATGGGAATGTAGGTAGTTAAGAATGGATTTGCCCGGGGTTCTTGTTTACTTATACACATATTTAATTTACACTTGATTATCTTGCAAGAAGAATCTGGAAAACTTCTCCTGCCCTGTTCAGTACCGGGCACAGTGCTCAGCATAAATGAGTACACCCCCTTTAAAAAGTACCAATTTAATCAGAAGCCTAATGAACAAAAGAAACATTTCCAAACTTTCCACAAGGTTTGAGTTTTATTGAACACTTCTTAAACTCCATAACATGAAATTAAGGTTAATGATCCAACTTAGATCACATAATCTTCAGTTTTTACTTAAACTGGTTGAAGCAAAAATGAATAAACCCTGAAACAAAAACTACTACATCTGGTGTATTGTATGAGCACTGTGATATAGCACAAAGTCTTCTATGCATGGAATGAATAAGTTGGTGACATATTGCAACATCTATCTATTTCCATTCTTCAAAAAGAACCTCTTTTAGAGCCTGGATGCTGGATAGAGAGTGATGCTCAACCTGCGGCTTCAGAATCCCCCACAGGTGTTCGGTTGGGTTCAGATCAGGAGACATACTTGGCCATTCAATCACCTTCAGCCTGTTCTTCCTCAGAAATACAACAGTAGCTTTAGAAGTGTGTTTGGGACCATTGTGTTGGAAAAGTGCTCGGCGACCAAGTGCATGAAGTGATGGCAGCTTCTTCTCTTTTAGTATAGAGCAGTACATTGTTGTGTTCATGATACCATCAGTGAAATGCAGTTCCCCCACACCAGCAGCACTCATGCAGCCCCACATAAGGACACTGCCAGTGCGACCACCATGTTTCACTGTAAGCACCATGAATTTTCTTTAAAATCCTCACCATTGAGAGTTTTAAAAACCATTCGTTCCAAAAACCGTGATACCTGTCTCATCACTCCACAGTATCGAGTCCCAGTAGTCTGTGTCTTTTTCAGCATGGGCCCTAACAAATTCTAAACATGCTTTTTTGTGCATGGGCTTTAGGAGAGGCATGCCATATGCATGCCGTATGGTGCAATGGGAAACAGTCACTCCAGTTTGGCTTTCTACCGTTTAAGCTAACTGCACCGAACTTGCATGGCGATTTTCCTTCAACCCTTCTCATCAGTTGACGCCCCTGTCAAGATGTTAGCTTCCGTACGTCTCTCAGATGGCTGCACTTCCAGTTCCAGCTTCTTACATTCTTGGATCACTTTTGCTATAGTATTTTGACTGATATGTAAAGCTTTGCTGATCTTTTTGTAGCCCTCGCCTTTTTTGTGCAGATAAATTATTTCCTTTCTCAGATTTTGTGACATTTCTTGTCCACGGGGAACCATTGCTGACAAAATGAAATGGGAAGTGCTTTTCTTTGTTAAGAAATGCCTTTTTGTGTGCTGGACACCTCTTAAATGAATCATCAGTCTCACCTGTGGTTGAATGCCTGATAATTAGAATTTTGTAGTCTTAAGTTTGGCTTTTCTCCTAAGACTTTGTGGTGTTTTTTTTTTTTTGCATCCTGGGCTTGAATTAATTTGTTAGGAAAATCACTTTGTTTGCGATCAATGGCCCACCTCTGTAGGATATTATTTCACAGAAAATGTTGATTCTGAAAGGACACTAAAGGCTTTAGTGAGGTGTACTCGTTGATGCTGAGACCTGTAACCAATGCTTGGATAACAAAGCTCAGCTTTTACAGCGGTTATCTACAGAAGAGGTGTACCGGATGCGGCGGAGGGGACCACCGGGCTGGTGATGACCGGTCCATGCTGGGCATCTCTGCTGTGGGGAGCCTCCTGACCAACATGGGGGGAACTCAAATATCCTGCCACCAAAAGCGGGAGAAAAAAAACAACGCACGAGCTCATCTCAAAGTTTAAAAACCGTGGTTTAAAATCAATCAATTCAATTAAAACCAGTTGGAAGTTTTGAAATAAACAGTTTCTACATTTGACAATAAACAAATGGCTGCATATGTTTACTCGAGGTGAATAACAACAACATGCTAACAATTTATGTTCAAAAGAGAAAAATTATACAGATTTTTAGTTAAAGTGTTGACAAGTGTTCACAAATCTCATCTGCTCGCTGAGTCTGTTTTCACTGTTTGGGTAAAGCTAGCTTACTGGTTAACGTTAGCTTAAGAGCCGTTGGGCAAAATATAGATATTAAGTATATTTACAGAATAATATATAGATTATCTCTGTAAACCTACCGTTGACTGACTGTAGAACCAAGTCCATGATCAACATGACCAATATTCCTTCGTGTTTGAAGGACCGTCCTCGGTCAGGTCTCCATATTAGCCAGCTAGCAGCCATTGTTGCTGCGGAACCGAACGCAGTGCACCAGCTGCCTTCAAATCATGTAGGAAAAATGAGCGATGGCAGCCCTTTATTTGTAGCACTCAATCACGAACGAATAATGTGCTTGTTTAACAGTCAGCACGCCTAAAAATGAACAGTACTTTCTATTAATCTTTTTACTTTGCAACATATTTTTAAAAAGAAAAACTAAAAGTCCAAATTTACATTTTTTAGCAGTCTCCACAAAGAACACATCCAACTTCCTCTCCAGAGAGAGGAATTGTTTTGTTACCAAAATAAAAGACCTTTTATCACTATCTCATGTTTATAACTTTATTGAAAATCATTTTTCATTTTAATTTAGCTTCCATGTAAGAAACCAAATTCACCAGCTGGCTATGAGGCATTTAAACGATGACAGGTTTTTTATGCTCGCATCTCATTCCTAGCAGACAATATATTAATCAGTTGGCAGTGATTAATATTGCCAATCTTTCTACACACCTGTGACATTTGCTCGGAAATTACACAACTCAGAGATTCTAGAAAGCTGTGAATCACTCCAAAAGCAACCGGTTGGTAATTATGTCAAATGATTTTATTTAAGCAAGTTAAGAGAGAGACACATTCAGCAAAGGCTTTTTATTACTAGGCTGTCTCATTAAGGAACAATAACTTGGTGTCACCTCACTTTCAGACAGGCTGTCACAGCTTGGACATGTACTGGAAAAATAGATCCCTTATTCCAACAAATCACATTGGTATTTGGACATGTCTTCCACCTCTACCATTCACTTACAGAACATCAGCTTGTACTCCGACGCACACTTTCCTGAAACCATTTCTACATGTACCATTTACGGTTCCTCTTCCCACACCAAGACCCAAACACAGATATACGCTTCACTCTCGTCTTCATCAAAACTCCTCTTCTGCGTTCCTGCAGCGGGATTGTTTGAGCAGAGACAGGCGAGCCATCACCTCGGACACAGACAGCTCCCCGTGAACCTTGTTGTCTCTGGTGCGCACATTGACACGGTTAGTCATCTTCTCCTTCTCTCCAACCACTGCCAAAATACAAGGCAACAGCTTGACATAACACCCCACACACAGCTACCCTAACACTGTCCCCACTCCCAATGCTGACATCAAAAGCTGTGGGTGGTTGGCCAGCTTGGACGACCATTTGCCTTCCAGCAGACCATTTAGAAATGTTTATTTTGACTTAAGTAAGAATCTTGCAGACAGCTGTGCTGCTAAATTACACCCAGGCTGACTGCTACAAATCAAATATTCATTTATGTCTTGATTACAACTTGAATGTAGAAATAAAATTTATTCTTAAAAAATACAGAAACCAAAGTAACATTTTCTTTTTTATGACATTTTAATTTATGCCTGTGCAGCTAAAAACAGGGGGAAAAAATGAATGTTTCCAAGTTTCTGGATAATAACATTATAGTAATATCCATGTGTTGTTTTTTTTACACAACATCATGTCTGTTATTTAAATAAATTACAGTAAAGAAATAAAAAGAAATACATTTAGTTAACAACGAGGGTAAAACAACAGACCTTAAATATACATAGCTTCAGCTTTTTCTTTTTTTTTTAATTGACTCATCGAGAGATTTAGATTTATCAATTCTGCTGCATGAGAAGAGTCCAGCAAAAAATTAAATCCCTCACAGACAAAAATGAAGCAGGTAAAAACATCAAAAACACGAAATATTGGTTTAGTGTGATGATCTTGCATTATGTGGGTTAGTGAAACTATAAAGTGTTTCTGGGAACACTCACCAAGGATGAAGTTGTACTGTGCCAACTGAGCGTTTCGAATTTTCTTGTTTAGAAGACAACTAGAGTCCAGGTCAGCCTCTGCCATAAAACCAGCTTCTGTAAACTGCTTACACACCTGAGCATTAACAAAAAAAAAGAAACACAACTTATTATAACCAACAACATAGTCCACAAACATCCCACTCTTCTAAATGAGAAGAAAACATCCATATAACTCTTCATCTTTATGTATGACTGTTTTGTAATAATTCAAACTGATAACAGATTTAAAAAATAGATTTTTCATAGAGAAATCAAGTTCTTCCATGTAGTGACTTTTTTGAAATCATATAAATATAATGATAAAGATGTTGTAGGAGCCCTATTGAGAAAAATGTCCTGTGGGTGTCGCTGTTTTCATGTTTTTCTGTCAATTATAAATTTGTTGATTATCTGACCACAGACAGGTGTGCATGAGCCAGATGGAGAAATGGTTTTTGATCGCTTGTGCGGGAAATGAAGCAAAAGAGTAGTCCAATCCGTTCAGTAGTGTAAATAAATAAAAGAAACAAAGTAATGCAAAGTGGATCGGAGTAAAAGACTCATTTTTCTTCGTCGTATAAGGAAACGACAGCCCGCTTGGCGCGTCAATCAACTCTGGCGTCGCACATCACAAGTGTATCAAAGGAGCTAGAACTTAGTTAAATAGTTTCTAGGCCTTTAGCTCCTACACTTATTAGTCAAAAACCCCTCCTTTCTTTGGATGGATTGATGGAAATCTCGGGATTCGGAAGCCAGTTCGGAGCATCGCTGGATTGTTTTGAGTGATCGAATCAGCTGGACCCAGTGCTGACAGCGAGAAGATCAGCAAGACCCAGGGCAGCCTACGATTCTGTTGGAATCCGATCGGGATATTGGAGTGGACATTTGGAATAATTCGTGGATTTGGACAAGGAAGAGAGCCGACAACTGAAGCCGTCCGTGAAGTTCAGCTCTGCCTTCGGCGCCCAACACTTCTAAAACCCAGAGGTATGAGTAGCGCTACACCTTCAATGGCCATTTAAAAAGTGTGCACACATAACTGAACATAAAATCCAATGCATTGGTTGACTGATTGACGAGACTGCTCAATAAGCGCTTTAAAACTTGTTGAATAAAAGAGGGCGTTGGCATGGAGACGCGTGACGCAACGTCAGACGTAACAGTGGGAGCTGCAGCGTGCACCGCGAACAGAACTAATAGTTTGACTGGCAGTGAAATACATGCTGAAAAGCGAGTGGTTAGACTGACAGCAAAAGCTCTCGCTGATAAACTGGACAGGCTACAAAATAACAGAAAACTGAAATTAAATAAAGCAAGCAACATTAGGAAATCACTGCAAAGTTTAATGGTTAAAGGTGATAAAACAAAGGTTCAAATAGCTCTTGATAAACTTGTTGAGGTTTGTAATGATGCCACATGTATGCATGAATCTTTGTTGGGTTTATTGCCATCAGATGAATGTGAAAAACATGAAACATGGTTTAAAGCCAAAATGTTGTTCAATAATGAATGTATTTCTGAGGGTACAACATGGATTTCTGTGAATGAGGAAAATGTGTTTAAAAATGAGAATGCTGAAGATGACATTGGTCCAAATGACAGTATTTCTAATGTTGAAAGTAAGCCTAGTCTGAGAAGTAAATCAAGCAGAACATCATCTTCAAGAATTAAAGCTCAAGCAGACAAAGCTGCATTGATTGCTCGTATGGCTGCAATAAAACAAAGACATGCTCTGGAGGAACAAGAACTGCAAATCAAGAGGAAAAAGGAAGAACTGGACTTGGAGGCTGAACTAGCAGCTTACACAGCTAAGCTTGCTGTACTGCGAGCTGCAGATGAAGAGTATGAAAATGAAGCCGATGGAATGAATTCTTACTTTGAGAAGCAAAGGCATCATATGGAGACTAAAACACCATTAAATCCTTCAGCGGAGGAATACAAACCAGAAACATGGAAATTAGCCTATCAAAATACTTCAAAGGGACAACAACCGACTCTGCCTATGGATGCAGTACCAAAGGAAACCAAACAAATGGAGTCAGCTGTCAAGTATCAACACAGCATAAGTCTACAACCGGAGCACAACAAGCAAAAAACGGTTCAACAAACTCAATCTCATTCATCAGTTCTAGTTTTAAATGATCACACAAGGCAATTAACTAACTACCATCATTCCAGCAATAACCAACAAGAACAGACTGGGAACTCACCAAATGAACGCATAATTAACATAATGGAGAAGCAAAATGAAATAACATCAGCACTTGTGCAACAGCAGCTTTCAACATCACTACCACCACGAACCATTCCCATATTCGAAGGGGATCCTCTTGAATATAGACGTTTTATTAAGGCTTTTGAGCAAGGAGTGGAAGCAAAAACAGGAAAAGCCGATTGCTTATACTATTTGGAACAGTTTACAAGGGGACAACCACAAGAACTTGTGCGTAGCTGTCAACACATGAGTCCTGAACATGGCTATGCAGTGGCCAAGGATCTTCTTCAGTACCACTTTGGAAATCCTTATAAAATAGCAACAGCTTACAATGAAAAGGCGTTGGCTTGGCAAACAATAAAAGCTGAGGATGTTAAAGCTCTAAAAGCATTTTCTTTATTCCTTCGTTCCTGTTGTAATGTTATGACGGAGCTTCAGCACATGCAAGAACTTGACATGCCTGCAAACATGAGAGCTATAATCTCAAAGTTGCCATACAAAATGAGAGAACATTGGAGAGTCACAGCACATGAAGTTATGGAAAGAACCAACAACAGAGCTCATTTCATTGATCTTGTCGCTTTCATTGAACGACATGTAAAAATTCTTTCAGATCCTCTATTTGGCAACATACAAGATCCTTTATCAAACAATTCTCATGCAAAATCCTTTATAAGACCCAAGGCATTTCCTAAGTTTGGATTCAAAGGAAACACTGTGGCCACTACAGTAACATCAGGTGTATTTAAAAAACCCAGCAACAACAAAGAGTTTCCTAACTGTGTTTTTTGTGCAAAAGGCCATCTATTGGAAAACTGTAAAGCCTTTACAATAATGAAACATAAAGACAAGATTCAGTGGCTTAAAGATAGACAATTATGTTTTGCATGTTTAAGCACTGGTCACGTGAGTCGCATTTGCGAGCAGCGGCTAAAATGTGAGGCCTGTAGTCAAATGCACCCTACTGTGCTCCACATTAAAAGACAGCCCCTAGCTGCAGAGCAGTCAAAGGAGTCCATAGAGAATACACCAACCTTACAGACAACATGTGGACATACAGGGGCCGGAGTGGATTATTGTGCCCTATCTATACTTCCTGTGAAGATCAAGGCAAAAAAGGGAAATTGTGTCATCAAAACACATGCATTTTTGGACCCTGGGAGTTCAGCTACTTTTTGCTCAGAACATCTTATGCAAAAGCTGAATGTTACTGGTAGAAGAACTTCATTTCTCTTGCGTACAATGGGACAGGAGACTGTTGTTCCAGCCTACTCTTTGATTGGTCTAGAAGTGTCTGGTGTAGAAGACCATAATTTTTATCCTCTGCCAGAAGTATTGACACAAAGGAAAATGCCAGTTTCAACTGAGAGCATGGCAACATCTGAACATCTGAAGAAACATCCTCACTTGTCTAAAATTCACATGCCAAAAATAAATGCAGAAGTCGACCTATTAATAGGTACCAACGCCCCCCAGCTACTGGAGCCTTGGGAAGTTATTAACAGCAATGGAAATGGACCATATGCCGTTAAGACAGTGTTGGGATGGGTAGTCAATGGTCCACTGAATGGAAACAGTGGTGTTTTGGAGGAGTGCCCCCACTCTGCTACAGTGAACAGGATCTCTGTGAATAAACTTGAGGAATTGCTGTCCAGTCAGTACAGCTATGAGTTTAATGAAAAGGTTTCAAAAGACAAAGAGATGTCAAGAGAAGATGTAAAGTTTCTAAATACATTGGAAAATTCAGTAACGTTGATTGGCGGACAGTACTGCATGAACTTACCCTTTAGAAATCCTGAGGTTCATTTTCCAAACAACTACAGTGTGGCTAAGCAAAGACTTCAAAGTTTAAAGAAGAGATTTATTCATGATAAAGCTTGGCAAGAGGAGTATTCAAGATACATGAATGAACTTTTCAAGAAATCTTATGCTGAAAGGGTCCCTAAACAGCAGATAAAGGGGAGGGAAGGAAAGGTCTGGTACATCCCTCATCATGGTGTTCAACATCCAAGGAAAAAATCCCTGCGAGTTGTTTTCGATTGTGGAGCCACCTTCAAAGGAGTGTCATTAAATGGAGAGCTCATGCAAGGCCCCAATCTAACAAGTTCATTGCTGGGAGTTCTTACAAGATTCAGACAGGAACCTGTGGCTTTCATGGGTGATATCCAGGCAATGTTCCACCAAGTGAAGGTAATGGAAGAACATAGAGACTTTCTGCGATTTTTATGGTGGCCAGGTGGAGATTTTGCTAAAGAGCCTGAAGAGTATAGGATGACTGTGCATCTGTTTGGTGCCGTTTCATCACCAAGCTGTGCAAGCTTCGCTCTCCAGAAAACAGCAGATGACAACAAATCTGAATTCAAATCAGAGGTTTGTCAAACAGTCAAGAAAAACTTCTATGTTGATGACTGCTTGAAGAGCTCGCCCACGGAGGAGACAGCAGTAAAAATGATGAAAGATCTCATTTTTATGTGCGCCAAAGGAGGGTTCATTTTGGAGAAGTGGATCAGTAACAGTCGAGCCGTTTTGGAAGCTATCACTTCTAGTCAAAGAGCCAAGGACCTGAAGAAGCTGGATTTAGATCGTGATAAACTTCCAGTAGAAAGGGCTTTGGGACTGCAATGGTGTGCAGAGACTGATGTGTTCATGTTTAAAATGGAGATAAAAGAAAAGCCCCTCACCAGACGTGGTGTTTTGTCAGTCACCTGCTCGATCTACGACCCTTTAGGTTTTCTTGCACCAGTCACATTGTGTGCCAAGATGATTCAACAGGAGTTATGCAGAAGAAAATGTGGATGGGATGACACTTTACCACAAGACCTTCGGTCCCAGTGGAAAAAATGGCTTGAAGAATTAGCTCTACTGTCCACATTTGAAGTGAGAAGGTGCATCAAGCCAGTGGGATTTGGAAAAATCAAATGTGCACAATTGCACCATTTTGCAGATGCCAGTGAATGTGGATATGGGACAGTAACCTACATCAGACTGGTAAACCAGAATGATCACATTCACGTAGCCATTTTGCTTGGCAAAGCCAGAGTAACACCTTTAAAACCTATAACAATTCCCAGATTAGAACTAACAGCAGCTGTTCTTGCTGTTAGACTTGATGCAATGCTAAAAACAGAACTAGAGATCTCACTGGAAAGTTCTGTATTTTGGACTGACAGTACTTCCGTGTTGAAGTACATTCGCAATGAAAACAAGCGCTTTCACACGTTCGTAGCAAACAGAATCTCTACTATAAGAGAAGCATCTGAACCCTCACAATGGAGACATGTTTGCTCCAAAGATAATCCAGCTGACAAAGCCTCAAGAGGAATGAAGGCTTCAAGGTTCCTAAAGGACAGCGTATGGCTTAAAGGACCTGAATTTCTTTGGACACATGAATGTGAAGAGCCCACATCATTCACGGAGTTTTCAGTTGATCCTAATGACAAAGAGGTCAGAAAAGAAGAAACTGTAAATGCAATCAGTGGCTGTGATGCTTCTAACCCTACAGAGAAGTTGATTGCCTATTTCTCAGACTGGAGCAAGTTAACGACTGCGGTTGCCTGGATCCTTAGACTTAAATCCATACTCTTGGAAAAGGGTCGACAGAGAAAGCAGTTGAAAACTGTACAGGATGAAACCACAAGGACAAAGCAGAAAAATGTCACACCTGCAACAGACGCAACATTTGGCAAGGTTGACTTCTTAACACTGAGTGATGTGAAGGAAGCTGAATTGGCCATCATACGCTATTGTCAGCAGCAGCGATTTATGAAAGAAATTCATGCACTGATGTCAAACTCAAGTGTGAGTAAACAAAGTTCGATCTACAAATTAGATCCCATCATGGATGATGGACTTCTGAGAGTAGGTGGAAGACTGTGCAAAGGAGCAATGCCCGAAGAAAGCAAGCATCCTCTTATCCTTTCTAAGGACCAGCATATCTCTATGCTCATTCTGAAACACATACATCAACGTCTTGGTCATGGCGGTCGGGCTTATACACTCTCCAAAGTAAGACAAAGATTTTGGATTACAAATGCCAACTCTGCGGTGAGGCGAGTAATTTCCGAGTGTCTATTTTGTCGACGGTTTCATGGGAGATCAGTAACGCAAAAAATGGCTGATCTTCCAAAAGAACTAATCCTTCCGGATCTGCCTCCATTCACCAACACAGGTGTTGATTACTTTGGTCCAGCGGAAGTGAAAAGAGGAAGAGGAACCTGTAAACGCTATGGGGTCATCTTCACTTGCATGGCTAGCCGAGCTGTTCATTTGGAGGTTGCAACATCTCTGGATACAGATGCATGCATTAATGCTTTACGTCGCTTCATTAGCAGAAGAGGACAAGTGAAGCAGCTAAGATCGGATAATGGCACAAATTTCATCGGTGCCAATAAAGAACTGAAAAGAGCATTGTCTGCAATAAACCAAGATAAAATTGCAAGAGTTATGACACAAGCCGGAATACAGTGGAGTTTTAACCCACCAGGAGCTTCACATTTTGGAGGCGTATGGGAGCGTTTAATCCGCCTAATTCGTAAGGTTCTTTGTTCAGTTCTACAGCAGCAGCAACTGGATGATGATGGACTGTCCACAGTACTCTGTGAAATAGAAGCAATTCTAAATGATCTTCCACTCACGAAGATGTCTGATGATCCAAATGACTTGGAACCTCTTACACCAAACCATCTTCTTCTTCTCATGAGGAAACCTGCTCTACCCCCTGGAATATTTGACCCGCAGGACCAGTATGTTAGAAAACGCTGGAAGCAAGTACAATATCTTGCTGATCTTTTCTGGAAAAGGTGGATACGGGAATATTTGCCTTTACTCCAAGAGAGACAGAAATGGAATCAAAGGAAGAGGAATTTGTTAGTCGGGGATATAGTTGTAATCATGGACTCATCAGCTCCCCGTGGTTCCTGGTTACTTGGCAAAGTCTTAGAAGTTTATTCAGACAAAAGGGGACTTGTACGATCTGTGAAACTACAAACTAAATCTAATGTAATCAACAGGCCCATATCAAAACTTTGTTTGTTACAAGAAGTGTGAACTATGTTTGGCTCCTTTTTGTGAGGTATTTGTAAATTGTTATTCAATTGTATAACAATTTAGGGGCCGGTGTGTAGGAGCCCTATTGAGAAAAATGTCCTGTGGGTGTCGCTGTTTTCATGTTTTTCTGTCAATTATAAATTTGTTGATTATCTGACCACAGACAGGTGTGCATGAGCCAGATGGAGAAATGGTTTTTGATCGCTTGTGCGGGAAATGAAGCAAAAGAGTAGTCCAATCCGTTCAGTAGTGTAAATAAATAAAAGAAACAAAGTAATGCAAAGTGGATCGGAGTAAAAGACTCATTTTTCTTCGTCGTATAAGGAAACGACAGCCCGCTTGGCGCGTCAATCAACTCTGGCGTCGCACATCACAAGTGTATCAAAGGAGCTAGAACTTAGTTAAATAGTTTCTAGGCCTTTAGCTCCTACAGATGTAGTTTACCTTGTTAACTTCTTAAAAAAGACTAAAGGCCTTAGGCCTAAAACTGTTGAATTAAGCAACATTGTTATGCCTACATTCATCTGATGAGAAAAAATAATAATTTTACCTAGATTTTACCTGTATTAAATGTCTTAATGTGACAGCAATTCTAAAAACTATTGGTAGGAGAGGAGAGGTAGGAGTAGGAGGCATATGAAAAATTTAATGGATCATATCATTAAAGTAAAGACCTCAGAAATTATGGAAAATATGCTTTTGAATATTTTATCAAATTTGCTTGAAAATTAATTTAAAAAGTGAGATACATAAATAGCTTTGATTTTTTTTAAATGCAGTTTGCATTCTATCTTTTTCCAATTCCTTCCTCTTGATGCATCTTCCTTGTAAATATTTTTTTAAAAAGTCAAACATCTGTACCCAATTCAAATATTAGAATCCAAATGGTTCTTCAAGTGAACACAGATTTTAAAAAATATGCTATGAGATCCTTAAGACTGACCTTCTTTGCATATTCCTCACAGGAAGGGTTGACGGGCACTAGCATCACCTGGCACGGAGAGAGCCACAGAGGCCTGTTGGGTAGGAAAACAGCCGATATCATTCTCATTATTGGAAATGTTTTATTTTCGTTTTTGAAGCAAAAAAAAGTAAAAGAAAATATGTGTTAACTCCTCCTGAGACCCAGCCTGATCATTTGTGTCTTCTGTAGGGGACATGTTTTTGGATTGTGTTCTTTGACTCATTTGGAGTTGTAAGACCTAATGTGATTAAATAAGGACATCCCAGCCTTTTTAATGATATCTTGAGCGTTTGGGTGGGATAAAGGGAAGTTTGGTTCCTATAGGAAATAAAATGGAATCTGTAGAATGATATCAAGAACTGTTTTGGACTTAAACAGGATAGCAGTTGTTCTCGGCCCTATTGAAAGTAGAATGTAGACCCAAAAACCCACACTATTCTGACCAGGCAGATTAGAAAATTGGACCACATCTGCAGATCTTTTGTCATTTTAGATTAAGTTCCACACTCAAAACATCTGGAATCAGTGACGCAGAGAAAAACTAAATTTGGAAAATTAAAAAAAAAAATAGTCTCCATCTTATTCAAAATTCTGCAAAGGCCCTGAGAGTACTTGAAATTTTTGCAGATGGATACCAATTATCTCACAAGCTGAGATATGTCTACACTTGTTCTGTAAATTCTCAGAGCTGAACTTAACACAACCAGTCCCAACACTCAGGTACAGGGGAAGGAGCTTTATTCTGGTACTGATCTGATAATTTTTTCCTTTGTTTTTAAATAAAAAAAACGCAAGGAAAAAAAGATCCTTAAATCCATTCATCAAGGCCACCTGAATCCAGTTTGGAACATAATTTTCAGTTGAATAATTTCCCACATGGCCTCTAATTCTCTGCCACTGTATTTCCTCAAGACCGAGTTTGTTCCCTTGAGCCCAAGTGTCAATGAAATTCACTATTGTGCAATGTCTGTACTGTAGATGACATGTAAAAACTGGTTTATACTGTGCGAAAAGCAAGACGTGCCTCACACGAGCAGCTGTGATATAGATAGAGATAGAGATATAAAAATACATATACACACAAACACAAATTTTTATTTTATTGTAAGCTTGTGACTTTTATCGCAAACCTCTAGCTTTCTTACAAGTGAAGACAATGTGGGGTTCAGCATCTTGCCCAAAGTGACCATCAATCCCTCGATTAAAAGGCAAACCAATTGACTAGCAACAGCTCACCAAAAGCTGCTAAGCTCACCGAGCTACAGTCACTTGTAAGCACTCCTCTGAAATCCTCTGACTAGCAACGCCACTAATGATTTACAGCAAAGGGTGTGGCAGAAATGGCTGTTTTTTGCGTCAGCCTAATGACGCACCCCCATGATAATCATGGTGTGTTTAACATACTCTTGTGGAATTCTTCTTATTATAGAGGCCATATATTAAGAAGATTACGCTTCAAATTGCATTTTGGAGTATTTCTTTATTCAAGTTGTTGTAAATTAGAAAACGGACAAAAATTTCAGTTTGAAAAATATCATAGTGGCAACATAGAAAATACTGGGCAGACCTCCCTGCTCTGTTCCATTAAGATGTAGATGTCTAGATTCATGTATGTCTCAGTTTTCCTCGTCTGAGCGCGCATCTGGGTCAAAACTGTACAGCTGGATAGCTTCAATATTGCTTGCCTTTTTGATTTTATTTTTTTTTAGGTTGGGGTTGTGAGGGGCTCTAAGCTAGCAGGAGAACACGTAAACAGAGAGCTCTCAGCATTGGGAAGGGGGACAGGGGTCGCTCCACGCCAACAGTCCTGCCATAATCATCATCATCATGTCAAACAATCTTTGTTTGACATGATGATTGGGGACACTTTAAAAATAGCACAAAAGATGATCTGAGTGTGTTTTTAGAAGGAGGAAAATCTTTGTGAAGAAGAGGAATAAGATGATTTCGGAGAACCGAATGCAGACAGACGTCACATCCAGGTCAGATAAAGCTGTTTAGGTCTCCTGGAGTGTTCAGCGTGTACACGCACACACAACTCTGCCTTCGATGTTAATCACGCCCGCCTCAATCGTTTGACTGGCCTCACCACAAAGCTGTTGCGCAGCAGAAATGAAAACTGCTTTGGTGATGAGACAAAAAAAACAAGAATACCTTCACCAGTTCGGAAACGTCTCAATTTGAAGTGAAACGCTTTGCTTGATTCAGAAACAGCCTTAAAACGACAATTAAAAATAACAAATAAAAGACTAGATGGAGAGCTGTTACTTCCAAATGGATGTTCCAAGACGTCTCAAACGTTTAGACCGCTGCCCACACTTCACATGACTCCACTCTTTCTGTGTCTATGCCATCATTTCAGTCATCAACGTTATGGTAATCTCTTTGATGTATTTAGTATTATGGGGTTTGATGGTATCTGCTCTGCCTGTTTTACCTCAAGGCATTTGGCTGTTCTATAGGTTCTGGTTCTACTGAAATTCTAGGCCCCATTTGATCCAACACTGACAACTAGACTTAAGGGGTTTTTTATAGTAAGACACATCAGAGTTTTATAGTTTTCAAGAATTTATTTTAAACTAAGCGTAAATTAATGAAAAATAAATTAGATTAATAAAAAGATTTCTAAAAAATGTAACTGTTGTTGATAGATAAGAGGTTCAAACCCAATGTTACCCTCCCCAAAACGTATACTTGCATATTTCCACATTTAACAGCTGATCTACTTTTTATAAAATGTTCATTATTTAACATATTTGTAATACATTTTGTATAATTTGCTTTATACTAGGCTTTTAATAGCATACAATAAACCTTGTTAAGTAATAACTTTAACAGATAAAAAGGATATCACAGAGTTGTATTAAGTCTATTTGCTTATTAAACGAAGAGCCCCAGGCTTGTTTTTAAACTAATATAAGGATTTGAAGTCGATTCAGAATGTCTTTACCATTTCCCGGCATAATTCTCCGTCAGTATGGCAATCATCCTCTCCACTGAGCCCAAGATGGCCCGATGGATGATGACTGGGCGAGCTTTGTCATCACCATCTTTTCTGTTACAGACAACAAGAGATCAGAAAAACAAAGACTCATATCAACAGCTCTGTCCTCATACACACTGTCAATGAAAACAAAAAGCCCAATTTATTACAGCAACTCAGTTTTGTTTAAAAAAAGAAATGTTTAAATTTCACCCTATCAACATGCAAACCATCATAATCCCCTGAAGTGGAAAGAACAAGGCTGACTAAATCAACTTGGTCCGTTTTCGGACCGTTTACCTGCTGCTCAGGGAGTCACATTTGCATACAATTCATCATCTTTGAAACAATACAACTGCAGATCATCTTATCCTGCCTGCTGGAGGTTAAGCTATAATCCTTGGTGCAGCAAAGCCCACAGACTCAGCAGTGTGGCTGTGTTTTGATTAGGTGACTCACCCCACAAAGGTCAGGTTGAAGCGAATGGGCAGCTGGAAGTCTAGCTGAATTGTTGCGCACTGGTGGTAACGTCCAATAGCGTCTTTGATCTTAATGTCGATCTGCAGCGGCACAGAAATTATCCCGTTTGAAGAACCCGGACAATCAAGCTGATGGGATGTTTGGCAGGAAACGTCAAAATTGCTTTCTGACCTTGGGTCCATAAAAAGCGCCATCTCCAGGGTTGAGTTTCCATGGTTCCCCAAACTCATTCAGGCTGTTTTCCAGTTGCTGTCAAACAAGAGGCGTAGCGTCAGAGTTATTTAAGCCCTAACTGCAAAAAGCTCAACTCAAAAGCACAATCAAATGCAGAAGTTTGTTCCTTTGATTTCAATTGAGGCTCAATAATATTGTACTAAACAGCTTTAATCAGAAAAAAACAAATCGACTCAAACAGATGAGTAATGGTTTACTAACAGCACACTGCCCACAACAAGTGAAGGACCTCCGCATGAGTCACAGATGTGATACTACTGGATGACCACATGCATGGCAGGCGACCAGCCTCTTCATAACCAGTGTTGCATCAAAGCAGCTGCTTGTTTCTATTGTGCCACACATTTTGATTACAAAATGAGATTCACAAACACTTGCCTTCTCGGCCTGGTTCCACACTTCTATGTCACCCAGATACTTTTCTGGACGAGTGGAGAGGTGAAGCTGGAAGGAGAATCCGAACACGTTGTAGACGCCGCGCAGGAAATCCAGACAGCCTTTCATCTCCGACTCAATCTGTCATTTTTAACAGGAAAGGGAGTCTGGATTTAGGACATTGGACTAACTTAGTTTTTCCCGAAAGGAACCAATGCTAGTCCACCTGATCCATGGTGCAGAAAATGTGAGCGTCGTCCTGCTGAAAGCGCCGCACTCGCGTCAGCCCGGTCAAAGTTCCCGACAACTCGTTCCTGTGCAGGACCCCGAAATCTGCCAACCTCAAAGGCAGCTCCCGCCAAGAGCGAGGCCTGTGACTGAACATCAGGCTGCAGGACAAAAGCAGAGCAGCCTGTCAAACGGCTGAGATGACTTCTTCAATTATTCACCGTGGGTTTGAGTTGCCCCACATTTACCAGTGACCAGGGCAGTTCATTGGCTTCAGAGCGAAGACATCCTCCTCCACCGGGAACGAGAACATGTTTTCACTGTAGTGCTGCCAGTGGCCAGATGTCTCCCACAACTTGCTGTTGTAAACGTTGGGGGAAGCTACTTCCTGAAAGCCTCTTCTCCAGTACTCGTCCTAGAACAAACAGCAGAACCACATGATCCAAACACTCCAAGTGAACCGCACAGGTACTCCACAGAGCACAGCCACAATATGACTGCTGGCAAAAGTCCCTGCGATGAAAACAGCATTTTATTTAAATACATGAACGACCCGCAGATTCGTTTAGCAGTTATCAGTTGGAGGCTAGTGGAATCTGGAGGAATTATGTGATTCTGTGAATAACAGAAAGGAGTGACAGTACCATAAAAATGCATTTAGGAGAACATTTGGTAAACAGGGTTCCCCGAAATGCAGGTCTTGGTTTTAAATATTTGGAGACGTGTTGGGTAAAAGATGCAAAATCTGTCTATCCATTTTCCCTCACGGTGATAAACACGGGTGACACCATATTGATCTTGGCACCTTTTCCCTACAATCTATGCAAGCTCCTCCAGGCTTGGTCTGCTTTGTGGGAGTGAGTTGTCAAAAGCCTTCGACATGTCAGCTCCTCTCTGCACATACGTCAAAGGTTCCTGCAGAGTTGCTGAACTCGGACGAGAAGTGGAACGTTGAAGTTTTACCCTTTGGAGGGGAGGTCTTCTGCTAAGTTTATAGACCCACTCTGAAGAAAATCGTGTTTTTGGTGTTTTTAACATGTTCTTGTGGCATTTTTCTGATGATGGAGGACATATGTAAAGAAAAATTAAACTTAAAACTGTATTTCTGAGTATTTTTTTAAAATTGTTGTGAATTAGGCAAAAAAAAGCAGTTTGAAAAACAGCTCATTTGGGACAACAAAAAAAAAGCTGAAAAAAAGCTGTTCTGAGCTCTCAGCACTGGGGAGGGGAAAGGAGGCGGGGTTTCCCTTTGCCAACAGTCCCGCCCACAACTCAGAGGCAAATTTGTAATGAACTTCTGCTGCTCTGTAGAGACTAGAAAACAACACAGGTTTTGGCATATTCATAATTAAAAGACCACTGGGATCGCTTTTCAAAATGGCTCAAAAGAGGATTAGAGTGGGTCTTTAAATGGAAAAAACAAAACTTTGACTCTTCACTTTAGGCCAGACACCATCTTGCATTTAGAGTGGTTCGAGCATTACCATGCACAGCAGGCAGGACAGAGCCAGAACCTGGAGGTTGAACCAGTTTTAAAGGTTATTCTTGGTAGGTAGTTTGCGTTTCATTGAAGAGGCAATCACCAGCAGCACGCAGGAAGTGTTAGCATTGCCTGAAGAGCTCTAAACGTGCGACTGTGTTTCAACATCCCGCTGCGTTTTTGCTTGGAAGCTATAAATATATTTCAATAAAAGAGGTGCATTTACAAACTTTAAATGTAAAACAAATCAGAAATCCAGCACCAATTACTTCCTGCAAGATCTCACAGTGAGTAATAACGTGATTTTGATTGAGTGTGTTAATCAGTGTTGAGCCCTTACTCGGATGAACTCCGTGAGCGTGTTGTAGATGTAAGCTCCACGCGGCAGGAAGAAGCAGCTGCCGGGACTGAGATCGTGGAAGAAGAAGAGCTCCTGATCCTGCCAGGAAGAAGACAAAAGCCACTTTTTAAGGACACAGCCAGTGAGAAACTACAGTACACAGCAGGGAGGCACCCAATCATCACACACTGACAGCCATCTTGCACCTTTACAACTGCAGATCAGAGTGAACTTCTTGACTCTTTTTTTTTTTAAGAAAGTTGAATTTGTCAAAATTAGGTTTTGAGGCTGAAATCCTCACTACCAGCAGACTTGCACACCTTTAATAAAAGCTGGTACACTTTAACAGTTATTTTTATTTAAGGGAACATTAAGACGAAAAGTACAAAGACACATTGACTAAATTATCAGTTAAGATGGAAAAACCCAAAATGATCCCTAAAATAATTAAAAACGTACGAACAAATTAGAAGAATGCTGAAAAGAATTGACCCAAAAAAAAGACAAATCTTTTGTTTTCTGTTTAAAATAGAACTTATAAAGCAGCTGACGTAGTCACTGCAATCAAACAGTTTGTGGTTGTCAGTGAGTCCTCCACACCCGTAAACAAGTAATTTAGTCCACTATTTGAGAGGAAGCTGCTCCAAACGTCTCGGGTTTAAGGGATGCTCTGAGCGAGTTTCAGCTCCTACCACACACATCCAAGTGTGGGCTCATAGAAAGCCACATCAGATGTTTTTTTTCTTTGCCATTCATGGAAGTTTTTTTAGCCGTTTTGTGTTTTGGGTCATTATCCTCTTGGAAGTCGCTTGCTTCACCATTAAGACCGTTCCTCAGTATTATATTTGCAATGCGTAAAGACTGAGCTGGTGTTGCAGTTTTAGTTTTGTCTCATCTGCAAAATGAACATTCTTCCAGATTTGTTGCTGATATGCATTGTGGAAATGCCAGTCTAACTTCATTGTTTTCAGTGGTGGTATGACTATGGTTGTATTTAGTTTTGTGTCTTCTTTTCCCCCCTGTGTTTTGTGTATTTTTATTTCTAACAGAGTAGAACCTGTATTTTTATTTCATTTTTTTTAGATCTTTGTGTGTCTTTCTGTCACTTCCAGGTGTGGCTCCCATTGGACCAGAGCTGATGGAGGCGAGAGGGGAGCTTTGCTGCAGCCCGTCTTCTGTGCAGCTTGGCGCTCTTCTCCGCCTGTTATGTCGCCTGTGTTGCACTTTGTAGTTTGTAGTGTTTTGTGTTCAGGCCCACTCTGTGTAGTCTTTTGTTTGGTGCAGTTATGCTTTAAGTGAAGCTGTAGGGATAAACATACATTTTATTTCTCATTTTCTCCCGTTTGTGTTAGTCTAGGGGACAGTAGTGTTTGTCATGGTTTTCCCTTTTCTTGCATTCACAGGTGAGCTTTCTGACTTTTAGATAGAATGAGGTTTTGTTTGTTATTTTGGCCGCCTTGGTTCACCTTTAAGTTATTGTTTGTTATTTATCAAAAAATATGTTATTTTGTATGGTTACAATCTTTTGGTGGTTTTTATTGAAGTCAGGGCAGAGAACATAACTTTTATATTATGCATCGGTTTTCCTCTTGCAGTCGTGTCGCGGTATTCCACAGCCAACTTCTAAGAAGCTCGCAGTCTCATAATTTCACTCGACATTAAAATGAATCAGATGAACAAAAAACAAAAATTTAGGAGCAACATCTGATTTTAAAGATTTTCTGTAAATTATCGATTAATTTAGTCAGTTTCAAATTAGTGATGTTGATTTTTCTTTCAGTTATAGCTTTAATCTACTTTTTATAACCTTTTTTTTAAGCTTATACTCTTTTATTTATACTTTTCACTCAACTTTCCACTTCCTTTTTATACTACCTAATACTACCAGCTTTACAGTGTGTAGTGTTTCTAATTCCCCCTCTGGGGTTTATTAAAGTACTATTGGATTGAGTTGACTATTCCTGAGAAGTTTGGTTCTTTATTTTAAAATGGCCTATTTTATTTTAATTTTTTTTTAAGAGGCCGACTACACCACTAGTTTTCGCGATCGGGGATAAAAATGCATGGTTTAAAAAGAAGAAGGAAAAAAAAGGGGACATTTGTTCCATGTCTCTGTGACATTTTGACAAAAGCATGCCATTTATAGCTAAAGAAATCAGCCCGCTTTTGCGAGGAAAAAGCGGTCACAGCTGGACATGCGCGGGCACACCTGAAGAAAAACAAACTGTTTTCATAGCGTTTCCAAGATGCCAGGTCCAAATGGAAAGGCTTGACCTGGGGATGTGTCATGGAGCACCATCTTTACCACAACATGCCGCTTTTGCCACCAGCCTCCAACAGGAATCAGCACCATTATCCTGGCACTCTTGTTTAATATGGAGCTGTGTTATGATAAGTGCTGAACGACACCGCTATCGTCTGGGTCTACCCTGCTGGGAAACCAGCTGGAGTGCTCTGATGACTCATGGGTGGTCTGAATGTGCCAGCAGGAGGAGTCACAGCGCCCCCAGCTGGTACGTGCAGGCAGCAGCAGCAGGAGACTACAACGACTTACTTTCCCAATCTTGCGATGGTCTCTGGTCTTTGCCTCCTCCTGGAAGCGCTCCCACTCCTTAAGCATTTTTGAGTCTGGGAAGGAAATCCCATAGATCCTTTGGAGAGTTTCCATGTCGGAGCGCCCCTCCCAGTAGGTGGAGGAGTTCTGTGGACAGAAATAGAAGTGGTAAAACAAAACCCCTATAATGGTAGCTCCAAAAAAATAAAGCCTATGGTTCTTGGATTGCAATGATAAAGTGAATTTTCCACCTTGTAAATCTTCATAGCCTTGATTTTGCCTGTATGTCTGACATGTGGACCTCTGCATAAATCAATTAGGGGCCCACATCTATAAAACATGAATGCATGTGCAATTTATTGAATCTACAAGGAGATGTTAACGTTTTAAAACGACATAAAAATAAGCAGCTTACCTGTAGACTGTAGTAGTGGGAGTGGAGACTTTCTCATTCAGAATGCGGCACTTGAATTTGTTGTACTGGTGGAAGAGAGAAAGTTCAAAAGAGACCATTTTTACCTCCCAAAAAAACATACATACCTGAAAGTCAACAGATATCCACATGTACTCACTTTAAACATTTTAAGGAGAGTCTCTTTGCTGAGCTCAAGCCTTTCGAATGGCTGCTTTTCCTTCATCACAGACTTACACAACACCTCCAAGTCGCCAAACTCACTGCTGGAAATGGCTCTGATAAAAACAAAGTGCATCCTAAAAGCTCATACCAACATTTCATTCAAACTTTACATAACAAAATTGCCTTTTTATTAATTGGATTTTTGAGAAAAACATTTTTTTTTTGTCAAAAAAACCCTTTTATGTCCAAAAATAAAAGGAGCATCCTCAGATCTGTTTTATTTTCCCCAAATGAAAAATAAAACCGATCTTGAAAGTGATTATACCAACAATTATGGGTATTGGACTCGGCTCTGAAAAGACTTGCTCACTTCTGGTCACCCAGGAACATGTCATAGTAGAAGCCGTTCTCTATGGGGGGTCCATAACACAAACAGCCCCCATAAAAGCGCTCCATCGCTTCACCCAAGACGTGAGCACTGGAGTGCCAGTACACCTGGGAACAAGATTGAGACAAGTGTGACATTTTATTCATATTTTTAAAAAAGTTTAAAGAGAATGCAATATTTTCTAACGCTGTTGTTTGAAATAAGTCACAATGACATATACAGATAAAGTGTGTATTATGCTGAAGTATCTGGTAGTAACTCCTCAAAACACTGACTTTCTCTTGAAATATCCGTTTAGATTAAATGGCCTTACATGTTCTTTAGTCTGCAATGTTAGAACTCTGACTGAATCTTTGCACCTTGAATGGAACAAATGAAGGCCAGCCCAAACCATTATTCCGTCACCACACAGGGCTCCAGACTAACTTTTTTCACCAGGAGCACAGTGGCCCCTAACTGAAAATTTTAGGGGCACAACCAGAAGATTTAGGGGCGCATACCGTCAACATGCAAACCAGATCTACTAATTTCCACTGTATTACGAATAAATACTTTAATAATAGATGCAGAAATTACAATGTGCTGTTTCTAATTCAGTGTCACATTTTATTCTTCACTTTTGAAAATGCAACAAGATAAACTGACAGCAGCATCGCTGTCATGACAGTACAAATAGTAAAGAAAACGGATGGAAATTTATCTTTGTGACACCAAATAGGTACAGCCAAGATGCACAATAAGCGTGTTTGAGATCACCCAGGTGGACTCAACGCTGCGCAGATCACCTGGTGTGTGACATATATTTTTGTTTTTGCTCCAACATCAACTGTCAATCATCGTTGGTCTCCCCAACGATCCAGGCGAGCCGCCGGTTCATCTCAAACACGTCTATCGTTGCATTTTCCCCACGTATTTTCAGTGTGTCTAAAACTAATGTTGTTGTTGCCCGCACGTGTTTAATGTTCAAGCCCCGTTAGCTGTCACGCATGTACGTGGGGGACATTTATTCTCCTCAGCTGACCCGACTCCCGCGGGAGCGGTGTGCTGCCGTAACAGCCGTGCATAACCGTTTGATGCGCCGCCTTAACCCTAACAAAAACCCTAAACCTTCCTCCGGTTCTGTGAGACCCAGAGAAAAGTTCAGCACGGACTGCATGTATTTAGAAAATTACGAGCGAATAGATACGTTCTAGAAAGGAAAGTAAGGAACTCCTTAATGTGGTCCGGGGAGGGAGGGGGCTGTCAGGTGTCCTGCTTTCAAGCCCTGTCACTGTCCCGCCCCCAACAGTCATTTACCCCACTGTGATTGGTTGGTCATCTCCGTGGACGACAATGAAAAAGTGTCATTCATTAAAACTGGCGGGCTGCAGTAACATTAAAATTTCATTTTGAGCGGGGGCCACAAAATATCATCTTGGGGGCCGCAAATAGCCTGCGGGCCGCGAGTTTGAGACCCCTGCTGTACACTCTGTCACTGGTACACTAGCCGCAGGCCGGAAGAACGAATCAATAGTTCGCTTGCTCATAGCTCAGACGCACATATCAGGTTGTGATGATATTTATTTGTTATTCCTTCCCACAGATGTTTACGCCGCTCGATTATCTCTAGGCCCCGCCCCCTCCACGCATTTTTGCCACTTACAGTGACTTATTCTTCTCACACGCAGTGGCCGCTTCACAGACGAGCATCACGCGAGAATGTGTGCTCGCGTTTCATGAGTATGTGCGCGAGTGTGTGTCTGCCTGCGTGTGCGCTCGCGTCTCAAATTATTTCATTGATTATCGATGTGCCCCCTCCACATTTAATGTATAAAAAAATACGGAGGGTGGGGGAGGCAAATTTACTGGTCGCACATGTGCGACTGGATGTAAAATTCAGTCGCACAGTCTCAAATTTTGGTCGCAAAATGCGAGCAATTGGTCGCAGTCTGGAGCCCTGCCACATGATTAGAAAAATGGGGAAGAAGATTTTTGTTTTCATGAGAATTTTTTCAAGTACTCATAAAAATACAAAAAAAAAAAAACTTTTATTTAACCTTTATTTACCCAGGAAATGTCTCCTTGAGATTAAGAATTGTTTTTCAAGGGAGTCCTGGCTAGGAGGAAACAATAAGTTACATTTAGAATTAAATTTAAACATTTAAAAAATAAAATAAATAAAAATGACAGCTTATGTAAAACAGGTACAGTTAAGTGTGACTGTCTCCCATTAATAATAAACAAAAGTGAGAGTAATACTCTTTTGGGAAAGGAGGAGTCCTCATCTTGCAGTCATTACTCAAGTAAACCGGGGAAAAAAAAATAATTCTGTGTTTCAAACGTTTAGTTTATGTACAAAATATGAAACACTTGGATGTATAATGCTGGGGTTAGCATTTTCCACAAATAATGAACAACAACAAGTTTTTCTATTTATTGTTTCTATCTAATAGAATGCCTAATGCAAACGAAAGTCTGTACTGGAATCCAGATTAAAGTTTAATCATGATTTTTTATAGAAAAGAATACAAGTACAATAAACATACATAGTTTTAGTGCTATAAAATGCAATATTGAAACGGAAAAACAATCAACTCCAGTTAGTTTCAGGTTGTTTGGGTCAAAAAAAACATTTATTTTTATTCTACATCTGCATTATCTAGCTCCACTGAAGAGGATTCTAAAAAAGCTATGAAGACATTTTAGCAAATCGCTCTATTAAGATTTTTATCCCTGAGATTTTGCAAAAATCACACCAAATTTAATTAAAATCCCAGAAATGTATAGTTACATTAGAAAAACTGGAATCATAAAACTTCTTAGGAGCACAAAAAGTTACTTCAGAGTAAAGGAATTTGTGTTTTTATATGAGGTCTTTGGTAATAATAAAATATTTGTTATTTTTTGAGAATGGGCTTCTATCCTTCACATTTGTGTTCTAAGGTAAAATTGTACAATACAAAAGAAAATGAGAAGAAAATGTACCATTTACATTTTCTTGGATCTAATAGCAAGACATTTTTAAACACACAGCGTACTCACAGCTTGAGCGTCTTCATTGTCAAAGCGTAAAAGCTCAAGAGAGCAGTCCTGCTGGAGGGGTCTGTCCAGATCCCAAAGCTCACCATTCACTCGAGAAATCACTGCATTGTCAGCCAGGCCCTGGCTGAAAGATGAAGTGCATCACAGTTGCCTCACAAATGTTGCCTTCAGCAACATGCTGCAGATTTCTATGATCATCACCTGATCTCGCAGGCCACCTGATAAGGTGTGGTGACCCAGGATTTGGCCGCCACCTTTTGCCCGTCTGGCAGCTCCACCGTGATGTCCTTGCTGTTCTGGGATCTTTTGGCCAGCAGGGCATCACTCTCTTTCTTTAGACTCTCATAGAGGGCGAGGCGCTCAGAGATGTAACCAGGCCAGGGATTCAGCTTCAGCAGGAAAAAATAGAAAGGAAAATCAAGAAAATAATGTCAGATTCATTTATTTATTTATTAGGCTGATGGATCTTACACGTTTACCTCCTTTGCACCTCCTCCAGATTGTTCCTTGTTTTGGTTTTTCTCCTTCTTGTTCTTGTCATTTGTTTTGGGGAGTGAGGGTTTCACCTGGTAAAGAATATAGTTTTTTTTTTAAAATATAATTTAAAGAGGATTTTTAGCCACAATTTTAATGTCAAATCATTAGCTGTCTTAATATCAAAGTAGTAACAGAGAACAGGGCTGCTATTTTTGGACTTGGTTGTTTTGGTTGACCATAACGGAGGGCCTGACTCCTGTCCTCTGGCATAAATGATCAAAAACGCCTATTATGCTTGCCAGTCTCGACTCCTACCCCGTTTGTCTGCTGGTGTTTGTTCCTTTCGTGGGCTGTGGCCTCCTTAGCCCCTTGCCGTTTATTTCGCGGCGCCTCCTCCTTCTCCTTCTCCTTCTCCAGCTCCAGCTCCGCCTGCAGACCTCGCCGGAGGTGCAGTAGCCGGTACTTGAGCTTCTCATTCTCCGCCTGCAGGCTCTCCAACTCGGGTGTAACAGCCGTGATACAGGCGGCGTCGAGGCCGTTGCTCAGTCCGTCATGGAGACTAGAGACCTCCTTCATGAGGAGTCGAATTTGCTCCTCTTGTGCGGCCAAACGTGCTGCTAACCACTCAGCCATTTTTAAAAGACCGTTAGCAGCTAACTTCCGGTCAAGCTGTGAAAGGTTATGGCGCAGTACTACAAACTGTCGCTAGGGGGCAGTAGCAAACTTTAATGCTGTCAATGCTGACGTCATCCTCTCACAACTGTCTGTCAATGGCGATGTAAACATTGGTTTCATGTGCTCTTTAATTGGCTAAAAGGGTAAGTGTTTGTTTTTTATTTTTAACTGTGCTGCTATAGGTACACGAAGAATGCACATTTATTTCGGAGTTAGGCTTTGGGTGATAGAAAAAAGCGGAATTTTCTTGCAGACTCATAGAACAGAAAATACTGTTTAGCTAGCTAAAACTTGGTTAGCTAGCACCGTTTGATTGAGTCATATTTATGTAAAAACGGTTATGTCTTGTCAGTGAATATTAGAAAGTTATTCGTGAGCTCGTTTTAATTGTGCTTGTGTTTTCGGGATTCAGTAATCTGGTTGGATAGTAGCTATTCTTGCTTAGATTATGATTATGTGTGAGAAGATTAACTCTGTAGCCTCTGTAAGTTATTAATTACTGAGTAGTTAATAATTTTAAAAAAATAGCTACTTTTTTTTCTTTTAATGATTTTTTTTGTTGGGGAATATACTAGCGTGAAATTTTACGTGTGACTACTAGGGAACCTCCCCACCTCTGACCCATGAAAGGTCGCAGCTCTGAGCCCCTCACCGTTCAAAGCAGCACATCTGTCTGGTTTGGTCGTTCAAATGCTGCTGTGTCAGCATGGCTTCAACATCAAGTTTTGCCCCCCCAAAGCTGGCGGACTTCATCCTGACAGAGAGGCTGGGCAGTGGCACATATGCTACGGTCTACAAAGCTTATAGGAAAGTAAGTAAATGAGATGCAAGAGAAAATTCAGAAAAAAAATCAAATTTGCTACTGTTTGTTCTTAGGAAACAGTCCTGAAACTCATGTACTGACTTTACTCTGTTGTGTATATATAATAGTGAAAATGAAATTTTTACTGCCCATTGTGCTGGGTAACAATGTATGTGAAAAGCTTAAAAGCAGTAGATGTAATTAACTTACTAGGTTTTCTTAAAGTAATTTATTAAAGCACAAAAGTGTTGTGTAGTCTGCCTCAGTCTGGTTCTCTTATAACATCTTCTTCTGCTTAACCTAATTGATAAACTTTGTATTCATTTAAATATTATTTGAACAGAGACTGTGAACATTAATGAACATTTCTGTAAATGTGCCAGTGCTGGCTCCAAAGCTGATTTTCAGCTGTAGTCCCTGGGAAAGTTGTAGGTTTGCCAACAACAAACACCAAAAATACATAAAACCGACTATAAAAATGACTAATAATTCAAAATCCAGTGAGAGTTGAAGCTAAAATAGTGGTCTCTACAGAGTTCATCAAAAATGACATGTCAGTTGATAAATTAACAATTTAAACAGTCAAATTGTGACATACATCCAACACTGATGCAAAACAGTATTAGCCAAATTTTACATTGCTTTTTAAATGTATTAAACGTTGGACACTCTCTTAGGATCCAGGGGTAAACTGTTCCATATGTTACAGCGCTTAACAGAGAGAAAAGATGGTCCAAATTTGGTACATCTGTAGGGCACCACACATTTACCCCTGGCTACAGACAGGATTTCAACTTGAGATAGATAGATAGATAGATAGATAGATAGATAGATAGATAGATAGATAGATAGATAGATAGATAGATAGATAGATAGATAGATAGATAGATAGATAGATAGATAGATAGATAGATAGATAGATAGATAGATAGATAGAGAGATGGATGTGCAAAATCCGCATGGAGGTGGGAAAGTGTTGACAAGTTTACACAGGATAAATACTCAAATAAGCAGATATACAAATACATGTATACATAAACATATACATACATGTGCTGTGGCATATATTCCTTTAATGGAGCAGGTGCAAGTCCATGAAGGATTTTATATATTGTACATTCAAATTTAAAGTGTTTATGATGATCAAAATAAAAAAAAAGTAAGTTTCCAGGATAAAACTGTGGTAAAATGAAATATCCAACGATGACATTGAACAAGCACCATAATTAGAATAATTAACACACATTTATAAAAAAACAGCCTTTGCTTAATCACTAAAATATTTAACCTTTTTTTCTTAATTCAAAATATAACATTATAATTTACATATTTTGGGAGTGTAAAGCTCATATACGTCACTATTTATATCTGTTATGCCTGTAATTATTTACAATGTACTTTGCATAAATTATATTAAATTAGACGATAATATGTACAACAAGAATACAATTAAACCTTACTAATAGTAACATGTCATTAACAGTGTTAAACATAACCAATATTCAAAAAAGGCTCTCAGACAGAAGATTGTAATGAGTATTTTCTTGAGAAAACAAAGTGTGCTTTTCTAAATTTAACATCTAAATAAGTTTAGAAAATGTGATTAAAATGTTGAACTTTGTCTGAAACTCTGTCTAACATCCAGCGCTTCACCATATCACAAACTATTCTTTTTGTGTTCAATCATTTACTCTAATACTAAATGTTTAATTTAACAAGAAAACAGCTTTATTAGATTTAGGCAGCAAAACGTAAAACAAACCAAATTACATGAAGTTACTGTTAAAAAACAAAAAGAGTGTGACGTCTAAAGACAGGTGTCAGAATCCAGCATCACTTACAGTGTCAGAATGGAGGTCAGCTCTAACTTCCTGCCACAGGCTTAATGTCCTCCATGATGGCGTTGTTGCAGGGGAACAGTCGGGAGGTGGTGGCAGTGAAGGTGGTCGCGAAGAAGACTCTAAATAAGGCCTCCACAGAAAACCTGTTGACAGAAATCGAAATCCTGAAAACTGTGCGTCATCCTCATATTGTCCAGCTGAAGGACTTCCAGGTAACTTTGCACCTTTATTTCTACTTGTATTATTTCACTTTGCACATGTAAATAAAGAATATTCTGTAAATACATGTTCTCTTAAATCAGATCAATTAAATGACCCCAGTTTGAACTGTTAAACTAGATAAAAGCATTGCTAACCTCAAATAAAAAAACAACAACAGCTAAACAGATTTTTTTCCTTTTTACAAAGTAATACATCCTGCATATGTAAATAGATATCATTCTAAGAGGATTTTTTTCACATTTGACTCTGTATGTTTATGTCAGGTGAGGAAATAGTCTAAATCTTTAACTTTTGAATCCTTTAATGCCTTTTTTGAACCTAAAAGGGTCCAAATGTTTAATCATTCATGGAAGGTCAGACTATGCCTCTCAGAGACTTGTCAGCATCTTGAAAAAAATTCAGGTTATACTCAAGTACCGTACTATAATTAATGTACTGAATGCAACTTCTAATGGAGCACTTGATCCTTTAGCCATCATCACAAAAAAAATCGTCTCATTTGTCTCAAACGGTATGAGTATTGGGATAAGTATCGGTATGAGTATCTTCAAACAAGCTGTTGAAAACCAGAAAAGCTCTGGTCTTGTTACTGAAGCACTGAGCGTGTTTTTTCAGTGGGACGCTGACAACATTTACCTGATCCTGGAATGGTGCTCTGGAGGGGATCTCTCCCGCTTTATTCGCAGCCGCAGGATTTTACCTGAGATTGTGGCCAGGCGGTTTCTGCAGCAGATTGGTGAGTCATTCATCCTGGTGTGACGGACCCATGAAACATTTGTGGTTTTACTACTGCTTGAAAAAAAACAACATTGAAGCATTCCTGCATTGCATGTCCATTTTTTTCTTCCAACATTGATATGTTTCTATTCACTAAAGTAAAAAACATTTTTCTGACATCACCACCACAGTTCCTACTAGGGAGTTAACCACATTTTCACAGATGAAAACAATCTCTTGAATTCTTTGTTAAAAAAGCTGTTTTATATAAAATTACCTCACACGTTTGTGCTTTTTCATGGGATTTAATGGGATATATGCATGGGATATATATAGCATGTTTTTCATTTTTATTTGAGCGATCCAGTCAAATGGCTTTTATAAAATATTTTGCTAAAAGCACCAAAAGGGTGATGTTTGACTAATCCTTGTTGGTACTTCCAAGTGTTTGATACGGTATGTTTGATTGCATGCAGTTAATACAAATCGGTACATAGCTGAAGATGCGGCAATATTGAAGGTTTTTTAATGAAAATATGAGCAAATCTTAGCTGTTTTTGTTGTCTTTGTTAAGTCTTTGTGTGTGTGTTCACAGCCTGTGCCCTCCAGTTTCTTCATGAGAGAAACATCTCGCATTTGGATTTGAAGCCTCAAAATATTCTATTGAGCGGCTGTGTCCTTAAACTAGCAGGTAAACTCACCCCAATTCTCTCAAGAGCCCCCAAAAAACAAAACAAACAAATAACACAAAGAGAAACCATATATCGGAAGCTTTTATCTCTTTATTCTTTGTTTCTTTGCTGTTTCACTGACTGCAGTGTTTGCACAGGTTTTTTGAAAGCCATTGTTTTATGTACCCAATTTTATTTTTGCATTTCCTTTTTTATTGTTATTTGTCTACGTGTTTGCACCAGAGTCTGAGAGGACAGTAATTTCATCTGTGTTGTATGTTCAAATACATTGTACATTTGACAACAAATAGATCTCAAAAATCAATGTTCAGCTTGTGCTAACATCTAATCTGAAGGTGTTCAAGTCTATCTGACTGTGCAGCTTCAATCTGCACATCGTCTTCTAAACATGTCAGTTACTTGGGCTTTGTTATCCAGGAGCTTTCCTAGGATTTAACCGCCATCTCTGGGAGTGAGGGAAGGTGTTGTTTTTACATTTTGCTTTGCCCTCAGATTTTGGTTTTGCCCAGTACATGTCACCGTGGGATGAGAAGAGCGTCCTCAGAGGCTCTCCTCTGTACATGGCTCCCGAGATGGTGTGTCGCCGGCAGTACGACTCCCGAGTGGATCTCTGGTCCGTGGGAGTCATTCTTTACGGTGAGGAGTGGCATTCTGGTCTTTTTGTCTTGGGCTCGGGGGATTATTTCAGCGTGATTTTACGCTCCGCTTCAAATTCTGGCCATTTGTAAATACTCGGCATGTGATGGAATGAAGTGGGTTTCTGTGTTCAGCCTGCTGGAAATTGTCTTGCGCCGTGAAGTGTGACTCCCCTTTAATGGGGAGTAACAACTCTGTGACATTTCTGCTTTTTTAACATTGAAACTAATCAGTCAGGTGGACCTGCAGGCTGAGGAGGGTCTAACACATGTGTAGCATTAATCAAATAGAAGGTAAAAGGCCGGTTTTTGAGTTAACAACACAGTAATGTTGAAGTAGCTCACTGTGCTGTGAGGAGGGCAATCATCTAACAATAAACTGGAGTTCTTAGTCAGAATGAGCTAAGTTAAAATGCCAAAGAATTACACTCCACAGTAATAATGGTTCTATTTTCTCTAAAACTCCACCCAGGATCAAAACATTAGAACATTGGAACTTTTTTCAAAGAATTTTTTTTAGAATTAAAAAAATATAATAATATTGGTTAAAATAGAGGAACTCATTCAAATGAAAGCTTGTTAAAATAAAGAAGTAGACAGAGAACAGTAATTATTGTCGTTATTAACCTTTTAAGTGTATTTTAGAGTTATTTATTATCTATCAACTATGGTAATAAGGGGATTTCCCCTTTGTGGAATCAAAAAAGTTCTATTCTATTCTAATAAACATAAATATTAGATTAATTTTAGAAATATTAGACATGCTCTTTTTGAGCTCTTGATTGGAATAAACGCCATTTATTATTCTGTTCAGTTAATCCAACAGCACCAACATTTAACATAAAAAAGATCCAAATATGTATTTCGGTATTCTCTGCAACGACTGGAAACTGAATCAGGTAAAAATATGCAGGCTATTTTAAAAATCAATACAATAACAAGATATGAATGAATTTGACCTGAAGGCAGAATAGTACTTGTCTGAAGCTGTGACTGGATTGTTTGTTTTTTTTTCCCTTAAAATAATAAAATTATTTAGCTTTGTGATTTAAAAAAGCTTAGTTTATGAAGGCATGTGCCATTCAGTAAAAAGGTAATTTTTTTTAGAAAACTATCTTAAAATGTTTCTTAAAATGAATGCAAATATTTTTTTGCTCTTGTATAAAGTATTTTCCTATGGCGTAGTTTATTGGATTGTTTATACGCCTTAATTTTTTAAACTTCTGTTAAATTAAATCTGACGGGCAGCAAACAATCGATTCCATTCACGTCACTGAAACTCTGTTAATTGTGTTTAGAACATGTTTCTGTCTGCTGTTTAGATTAATAAAGTAAACTTCTGATGCCTTTTGAAAGTGAGGAGACAAAGTTTAATAAAAAAAAAGATAGGAACAGCCACCTATGGTTTTTGCTAAAGTAAATTGTTTATTTAATTGATTTTGGCTGATAATAAATTGATCCAAATGAAGAAGTTATCCTTTTGAACAGCTGTTTTGTGTGCTAACAGAGGCTCTGTTTGGACGCGCTCCGTTTGCATCAAAGTCCTTCGCCGAGTTGGAAGAGAAGATCAGGAGTGACCAGCCTGTTGAGGTGACGCATGTTTCAAAAATGTGTTTCAGAAAAGTTTTTTAATTTGATATCAAACATGAATGGTAAGCAAATAGAAAAGGCTAAAGCATGTTTATTACAGCTGCAGTTTGCTGACATTAAATACGTTCCTTAAAACCTTTTTATTCTCATTATATCATCAGAACCTTTTCCACCACTAAAACACATTTCCTTTTTTTCTTTTCTGGTGTTTTCTATTAAACCACTAGGTGGCCTTTTGTTCCACCCCAGCAGAGCTAACAGTGACTGATGTTTTTTTTTACATAATTTATCCAACAACAAAGATGTAAACAAATCTAGCTGTTTGTTATTTAGGATTTTCAAAATCGATTTGAAGTGTTTTAAACTAGTTGTAGTTCTGTAACAAATCAAAGCTGATTAATGGAATTTCTATCCCAAAGTTTTCAATATTTTTTGTAAAAAGTGACATTTCATGACAAATGATGTTTTATTTCTTGCTGCTTACCAAAGCCACAGTTACTAGTCGGTCTAGTTGTTCTCTAGATAATAGCCCTCTTTAAAACAGTTGAACTCCTGTCTCAGGCTTTAAGACTCAGACGTCATTAGCGCACATTTAAAGGTCATCTTCTCACAGAAAGCAGTAATGCAAGACTGGAGGGTTCTGCAGCAACAATGTGCCGTCCTCTTTCCTGCTGAAGTGCCCTGCAGATCGGTTTCAGCGTAATGAGGTTGTGTTTTTTGTATCAGCTACCTCCCGGGGCCAAGGTATCCAAGGACTGCAGGGATCTGCTGTTGCGGCTTTTGGAGAGAAATCCAGATGCCCGGATCACATTTGCAGAGTTCTTCACCCACCCTTTTGTGGATATGGAGCACATGCCAAGTGCAGACAGTATCGAGAAAGCAGTAAGGAGATAAGCGTTTAAAAGAAAGAAGTTGAAGACAGTTTGGAGGGACTGACGGCACACGTGTTAGCGTTTCAGTGCACATGTGTGCCGATGTGAATAATCAGTGAATATTTGTGCTTTTTCAGAAGGAGCTGGTGCTGCAGGCGGTTCAGAAAGACCAGGAGGGAGAGAGGTCTTCTGCTCTGTCTCTTTACTGTAGTGCCCTTGAGCACTTTGTCCCCGCTATCCACTGTAAGAGCAGAAATCCTTTCTTGTATTCTGTCTGTGCTTTGTTTGTTCCAGCATAATAAACTGCCAAAGAAAAAGGACTTAATATAAAACTGAAATGTCTCGTTGCTTCCAGATGAAACAGACCGACAGCGTAAAGAAGCCCTGAGGCAGAAGGTCTGCTTTTATTCACAGTTAGATTACTTTTTTTATCAGTTGATTTTTTGTTTTTTTTACTTCACCGGCACTCAGCTGGGCCAGAACTTTTTCATGGACAGCATACACTCTGCATGGAGAGCATTTGAAGTGTACTGCTGCTGTAATAACTTATTGTAACGGCTTTCCACAGGTCAAACAGTACGTTTCCAGAGCCGAGGAGCTCAAAGCTCTGCTAGCTTCAGACAACAAACGAAGCTTCGAAGAGGCCCGAAGTGCCAGAGATGTTCTCCGAGGTAAAGAGAGAGACGGACTGCTGACACTAATCTACTTCAATGTTTGCTTCTTTATGCCAGTTTATTGTGTTTTTCTTTTAGTAAGACTTCTCTTTTATTGCTTTCTTGTCATTAGTTTCTTCTTTGGTGCTTTCAATCATTTAAAAACCAAAACCCTCGTTTTTTTCTATCTCTCAAAAACTGCTCAGAACTCAAGTCAGAGCTCAAGGTGTTGATTTAACCTCTAAAATCTTACAATAAAATTCCATCAGATGCATCAGCAGGGCTGGAAAGCATCAGCAAGTCTCTAGAGATCTTCAGTCCAAAACCGTTTTCTCTGCTTTGTAGTATCACAACTATTGTTGTCTGCGTTGAAGAAGAACTGCTAAAATGTGCTTCTGATTAACTTTTAACGATATAAGGACTAAACATTAAATAAGTTCTAACACTGTAAAGTCTTAGATGTTTAAAAAACAGTGTGGTCTTGAGATTTGAAGTATAAATTCTTGATTTCTTGATTGATGGATGCACCTTTTAGTAGTTTTAAATTTGTTTTTAATTACTATATAATTCACTTTTTATTAGTTGCAAATTAACTCCCGATCGTTTATTTGGTTTGTTTTTATAATGAACGATTATCTGAGCTAAGAGCACTTAACATTTTGTTTGTCTACATATCTAAACGCCTGTTTTTTTTTTGTTTTACCTCTGCAGAAATGTCTCAAGACCATCCACGACTGGTCGCTGCCTTGAATATGGCCTCTACAGCTATCGCTAAGGTTAGACATGTTTACAGCTAGAAGAATGAACATTATTATTGTTCATTTAGTAAAAACATCAACTTGAAATGGAAACTTTTGTGCACCCATCGTTATACCATCACCAATTTCCACAAGGTATTTGTTTGTCAGCTAAAACTTTTGGGTATCAACAAAAAAATGCATATCGGTAACTTGCTGGACTGGATTTAACCAAAGATCTCATGATCCAAGAGAAAAGTCTATTTGGCAAAATGAACGCATTCTGTTCAGGAAACACAACACAGGGGAGATTGATGGACAATGCACTACAACCAATCAGGACACAGCACAAAATACGCTGCAAAAAAAAATGAACAAATAAAATTGCAGTAAAAACACGAAAAATGATGAGGAACGACTATATTGATGTATCTTTTAGGTTCAGTTGATGGCCCTGCTAACAGGCTTTTGACATTCTCTTGTAGGAGGAGAGTCGATCAGATGATTGTGAGGCACTGGACATGTACCAGCAATGCTTAGGAGAGCTTTTGTTGGCGCTTGCAGGTATGATATGCAAAATCTGTAGAAAGAAATATTTTTTAGTAACCAAGAAGGCCTCTGAGCTTCAGTACGTCTGAGCATTTTTTCATATTTTCTTTCAAAGTCGTCTTTAATGTTCCATTAAAACTCTCATCTTTCTCGGGTGCAACAGCAACTGCTTTTATTTAATACACCGAAACACAATATTTATGCCGTTTTAATCAGCTACTTTTCAGAATAAAGAAAAGAGAAGATACGAAAGAAAAGAGCTTAGACTAGAACAAAAAAGCCTTGAAATGGGAGCAACTGCATGCAATAACTTGGTGTTTATTTCTATCCCCACAAGTTATGAATAAAAGAACCACATCCCATGAAAAGGTGTAATAAATAACAGATCTTCTGGGTTTTTTTTTCATCATGTTCACACTTTCTGTATCATGAGTCTGCAGGATGCTTGTGTAGATTTCTAGACAACTGGAAGACTGAGAGGATTACACAGGATCTTAAAAACTATGTTTAGTGCACTATGAACAGAGTAGAGCAGATCCTCTGATAGTTAAAAGTAGATTGCAGTCAAAACAAAGAGACTCTGAAATCTGAGATCATTTTAGCAAGTGAAACGGAGGAGATGAGATATAGAGCGAGATGGATATAAACAAAAAAGGTACTTAAGGAGTGAAGAAGAGGAGCTGGCGAAGCAGGGGTGGGTGAGGAGATGGATAGATGAATAACAGAGAACACTCTGAGGCCTGGCGTCCATTAGACCGGGTCCATGAGCTCATGTGGAAGATCAGTCTAATGGAAGAGGTGGGCTTCCAGGATCCAGATGTGGCTTTGAGCTGGGATGAGACCCGGTGCCAGCAACCCTGTGTGTGGTATGGAAGTCCTGCCATCTGCTTCCAATCCACACACCAAACTTTGTGTTTGTTTTTAAACACAGGAGAGAAATAAAAACAATTACCTCTCTAATGGACATGAGGGTTGGTTGTCTTGCTCCTTGCCCTAGCTGAGGGGATCGGTGAACAGTATGTAAGAGGTTTTTTTTTGTGTGTGTCGCATTAAGAACAGATCGAGGGTCCCGTGGAGTTTCTGCCGTCAGGGAGTCTTGTTGTGTGGCGTGGCAGATACGACCACAGGGATTGTTGGGAGAAAACATTGGTTCTTTGTTTAGCCTGAAGCTTTTGTTGCAAAGTTTCCCAGTGAGCCTCCCCACCACAGAGCCCTCCTCCTCCTCCTCTTTTTCCTCCCTCTGTCACTCTGCCCTCCAGAAAGACTGACTGTGAAAACAATGCTTACATTACAACCATTTCCACTTTTCAGCCCCCCCCGCCCCAGCGAACACGCAAGCAAAAAGCCAATCTTGGCCTCATTTGAAACGGTGATGAAGAGCTCTCCCTTGCTCCAGTTCATTATTCTTGTGTTTTCTTTCTCTGTTGCGGTGCATCAGCGGAGCCGCAGGGCCGGAGAAAAGAGCTGCTGCACAGTGAGGTGAGTGGCTGACCAGAGGACAGTCTGAACATTACATCCAATGAGATGCATAGGCTAGAGGCGCCACGCTAGCTTGTTGCATACGCAAAGTTGGACGCCATATTGAATATGTCTAGATGCCTGTTTACTGCTGTGCTACAATTGCACAAACGGGGCTGGAAAAACAAGAATGTGACTTTTCACAGGTAAGTTATTACTGTCAGCTAAGAAAGGAGAACTTTTAGAAAACATTTATGGAAGATCTGAGTGAGTTTACTCAGAATTGTGAACGTTAAGGCGGATCTTCAGTCAATGATAGCTTTAGACTTTACACTATTTCCACGTTTTCTGCCAGGTCCACCTATCTTTTTTTGTTTATGAAGGATGACCTTGGTATTTCTATGTGTGTTCGACCTCAGATCAGACCAGACAACCTGCTGGTAAGCAGATTACTAAGCCGAGGAAAATAAACTAACCAGGATATTGTCAGTAGCGAAGAACCCAGCACAGAATCCCCGTTCGGCGGGCGGACAGGGACATGTGGCGTACAGAAAACCTGCCTGTCTGCCCGGTGTCGCATGGGTGCCTGAGGCCTTCTGTTAGAGACTCGATAAGCCCCACCAAGCCGCGTGCTTTAAGCCCCCAGAACTTGCCGCACCGGGGCAGTGGACTGCAGTGCTCACTATGTCCTCTCTAGCATCCGCGGGGCCACCCAGCCCGGTGCAACCTGGTCGCCCCAAGCGGGGACCGGCCCATATACAACGGGCGCTAGCAGTCTGCAGCGATGCCAAATTCACACCCAACCCATTTATAAACACAAACTGGTTTGTGTACATTTTAGTTTGTATGCATTGTGTTACTTTATAATAACATACTGGTATTTATTTATAGGAAGGTTTGAAATGTCATTCATCATTGCACTTTGTATATAAACATTAATACCATGACGTGGGTCTTATTTTTGTGATGAAAATTTTAAATCAGATTAAAATTAAGCCTTTTATGGTCATTTTACTGTGTCTGCTAAGCCGCGCCTCATTGTTTACTGACATGTCCTAATGGTGTCACTCTTTACGCATCTTGGACAATGGTAACAGGCTACCATGGCGTCTCTAGCAATATAACTCATCGATTTCATCACTCATGTCCAGTTTCTCTTTTGTGGTAAATGTCAACTTACATGTACAAATATATGTTTGCTTCCAGTATTCATTATTTTACTACAGACACTCAGAATATTCAAAATTTTCTAGTCAAATTATCTTGTTTCAGCTGATCTCCTAGTAATATTTAACTAAAACACAGTAGCTTGTTTTTAGAGCATTTTTTATACATATTGAATGTTTCCACATGTTTATTGTGTTAATTTGAATAGAAATGTAGCAAACCGTTTGAGTTTTTGCATTGTTTTTTTCAAAAACACAGTAAATAGAGTTGTGATTTATTCACATGCTTCCATACAGAGGTTGACCTGCACGGGTGCTGCTACTTTTTGGGTTGTCTCCTGCATCTTAAGCTACATTCACACCGCCCCTCGGCAATGCTCATTTAATTGTCCACTTTAAATGAAAAGTCTAAAAAAAACTCATGTATATTCAAGATTTGGGCTTTTGTGTTCAAAACTCGCATTCACACGTCGCTATGCAGGTTTCTGCGACTGTTTTCAGGCTCAACGTAAAAAAACATGCTGCCATTTTAAACCAAGTTAAAATGATAAAATTATAGTTTATAGGTTGACAAATAAATCGATATTTAATCAAGTTTCCTGAAATCACAAGTTGAAACTGCAGGATGGGAAAAACATGTGATTCCTTATTTTGTGGGGGATATCCCTCTCTTATTTTTATCAATTATGCTGAATAACATGCTCCATAATTCTTAAATACAAGAGGAAGCTACTGTTTACCTGTAGCTGCTTACTAAAACTGAGTATGCAGGGAGGAAGGGATCAGAAATCGAACAAGTAGCCAGCAAACAAATACCCTTTGTTGTGTCCTGTTGTACTGATGTAACAAAAAAGATTTCTGTCCTGTTTGGCTGCTGTAAATTGATTGTCATATGGTTGTCATTAATGTCTCAGTGTCTTTTCCTCATGTGCCATGTTTATTTAGACAATAAATCAATAACATACAACGGTGTTTCACTGACAAACCTCCAAGAAGGCTGCAAGGCAAGTACTAAGTAGTGGGCCTCCTAGACCTCCCTGTTTGAAGTTTTATGGGTGCTTGTCTTAAGTAAATTCAGACGTGGCTGTAATAATCTAAAGCAGCATAAGAATAGGGAGCTAAATTGAAAGCATGTGTGGATGTGAGAGCCCAAAACAGCCAACACATGCAGCCATGGCTGACCTCAACGTGTGTTCACATCTCTCAGGAGCCGCACTTTCTCCATTTGAAGTCATAATTCATCGTTCACAGACTGAACACGAGACGGAACTAAACCATTTGAATTCCCTGCCATGTGAATTTATAAATATTTCCCATGTGCTTAGCACGCTCATTAAGAAATCTATCGTACTGGAAAAGAGCTTATGATTTATGTCCGGTAGGTATGAAAAACAAGGGTTTGGATATTAAAGAACGTGTGGTCAATACGGTCACTAACTTCTAAACGAACATTATTAAGAGTTGTTGGTTCATTGTGAACTTCCTCTGTAGTGATACCATTGACTGCACAAGAGAACTGGGGCGAGTGGGTGTGATGTCACCCATAGAAAATGGCTTACTTCTGGTTCCAACCAAATAAAGTTAATTCAGTCGCCTTTTTTTTTTTTTCCAAAACAGTCGCCGCCATCCATCATCAGTAAGCGGCGATAGGTCTGAGTCGGTTTGAGTCAACATTTCTATGGGAGCCAAGCCTGTTAGGTGGGCACACCCGTTCCAGTTGAAAGCGGACTCAGGAGAATTTGTCAGTCAAAAGTTTCAAACCTTCGACGTGAGACCTCCTACTTTTATTGAGGCATCTGATTGGTCAGTTTATAGCTTGAAGGACTCAAACTACAGAAAAAAATATAATCAAAAACTAGAATTAACAAGAACATATTAATAAAAGGTAGCAGAGCAAGAATGGTTATTCTGACAAATATAGAGACTGAATAACAGCGGTTCAGGTCTGTGGGATTTTGGCTTCTTGGTTGGTACTTCCTGTTTGGAACACAATTGGGTCACTCAGTCCAGTTTTCATATACAGCCAATGAGGGTTGAGGTTGCAATTAGTGACCATACAGTATTTCGGTGTGCTTAGAGACTTGGTGGTCAGCATTGAAGGTGTTTACCGCGTGTCGGATACATGAGCTGTTATCACACGGACAGATTTTGACAAATGGATGTGGACGCCTGTCAAAGCATTCGTCTTGGTTTTTAAAACACTTGAACAGAAAACACACCAACTGTCGAGCCAAACTGTTATTTTCATCCAACAATATTAATTTAAATTGCCTGTTTGTCAACAGATAAAAACCCTCATGGCGAGAGCAGAGTACCTTAAAAAGCATATTAAGGTAAACCAAGATGCCACACCCTATTTCTGGGATGAAAAAAAAAGTAAAAAAGTGGTGGAAAACATTCAATTTAAGATGTTTTTATGCTTGCATTTCAGATGCAGGAGACTCAGCAGGATGTTTCTCTGGATCGGGAATCTTTCGCAGATTCTATCAGAAGCTGTGAGTTTTGCACAATTTCTTTGGCTTCAAGAGTGTTAATGTCTTATATTATTCCAAAAAGCAACAACACAAAGGTTTGGTTGAGGAAGGTGGTTGGGGGGTTGAGCTGATGCCGAGAGTTGCAATGAAATGTCCTTTCACTAAATGTTTTCCTCTAGTAAAACGCCAAGCATCCTCTGGGTCTGCCGGCCACCCTGCAGGGCGCGATACAGTTTCCGAGCGGTTCCGCGCTGCTCTGGGTCCTCTTAATAAAAATACTCTGTGAAAATGCAAACGCACTGCATACACACAAAACTGAATTTCTTGTGTGTTTTGGTGGGGGCTCAGCCGTTGTAAGATAACCAAAGCTCAGACAATATCCTGTTCCCAGCTGGAAATTTCTGGGGAATTATGAATTCAGAAAGAGGGATGGAGTTAGAGCACGAAAAGCTCCAGAGGCTGCTCAGCTTTCACGAAGAATGTAGCTTCTTATCCTGCTGCTGCTGTTTTAATAAGAAACACAAGCTAAAGTCAGCCATAGCAGCTGGCGCTGATCCATCAGCAGCTGTGCTAGATTAGATGGCAGCAGCACCTAAGCCTGTCTGGTGACCCTGGAAAATGCTGAGAGCCATCTCACTGAAGCTCCCATAAAACGCTTGTTTTTGGGCTTCTGTGTGTGGCATCCCAGACACAAGGCCTCTAAAAGAACTTTTTCCACATGAAGGAAGAACTTCATGCCAAGAAACAAACATGTCATAGATTATTCTATGAATAAAGAGGGGGAAAAAAGTAGCAACAAATACATACAAAAAGAGGGTCAATTTAATCATTCCAGGTCTGAATTTATTAAACAAAAACAATAACTACATCTTATTTTAACTTCTACTGTGAGATTTTATTGTTGTTTCACGTTTGTCCCTGAATAAGCAATGAGCAAGCAAAACCAGTGTAGCTTCTTAATCTTTAATACTGTCTTTTGGAGATTTAAACCACTCTTAAGGATGCACTTTAGTTTTATACAAATGATTTAAATCCGCTTTACAGACACATTCTGTTGCATGTGCATATTTTAGATGTGGCATCACCATATGTACCAATATTTTACATGGTAGCATCATAGAACAGGCAAAATCTTTAAGTCTATGATGTAAAGCATGAAGTATGTGAAAGATTTACTTCATTTTTGTTGGCATTCGCTGGGTTGAATTTCCCTTAACTTGTAAAAAGAAACATAAAAACTATTTTAGAACACTGGGGCATAACTTTTAAAAGTGTAATGATTAATCTTAACAACGATTTAATTCATATCATAATTCAAGATTCAAAGATATTCCTTTATTAGTCCCACGATGGGGAAATTTCCTTGTTGCGGCAGCAGTACAGGAACAGAGAGCGATATATAAAGAAAAAAGAAAAAACTGTGGAGTCAATATACACACATATATACACAATATACGCACATACATTTCCAAATAATTTCTGGTTCTTAGTGGCTATTGGTTCATTTTAAATTTACCTGACCTAAAATGTTTTTTTATCGATTTGAATAAAGAAATACTCAGATATGCAATTTTAAGCCTAATTGTCCTAATATTTATCTTCCATAATTAGAAAAATGCCACCAGAACATGTTAAAAATACTATCATCAGAGTGAGTCTTCAATGCTCTGATAATTAAATAAAATGTATTTTATAAAATTGTGTACATGTGGAAGGTGTATTAGTATTTAGACAAGTTTTGCAAAAGTCATTCTCCTAAAATAAATGTGACTTTTGTTACAGTCTTAGGATACATTGGGATTATCAAATGCACGTGTAATGTGATATGTATGGTATCGCCAGACTCTTTCAATACACACCGGAGTGACAATCGCTCGATCTCAAGGGATTGAGTAATGAAGGGAATGCAGAGGAACTAACATGGGTCGTCTCTGTTTTGTCAGCGTGCTGTGTACAGTGAGTTGGGAAGCCTCCAGGAAAAGTCTGGAAAGCCTGCAGCCTGTCGGTCAGCGTTCGGGCCGGACACAGAGTCTTCACCTCATCAGGCCGCTGCGGGTCCAAACCACACCGAGCTCTAACCAACTGAGTACACCGTCTGGGTGGGATTTTGCACTTGCCAGCCAAATGTGGCTACTGATTTGGCTGTTGCTGGACATTTTTTCTAGTAGATAAAACTGGCAGGTGAGGAACCTTGGTTTGTTTTTTTTCCATTAAAGAAGAAGAAAAAGAAAAAAAAGTTTCAAAGAAGGCGCTAAAAGTTGCTGTTGATTTTTGGATTATCTCTCCAGTTAATCTGAAAGTTCCCCGCTCTTTACTTTGAGTTGGTGGGACTACTTCCCCTCTATCCCCGCCTCCTGACATCCCATTGAAATGTAAATGCAGGGCAGCTTGGATGACAATAGCCCACTGTCATGGTAAACGCGACGACTGCTTTTCTTTTTAGAGAAACTCCCAGGCCAACTTTCAAATGTGAACAGCGGCAAACAAACCTGTACTGTAATGTGAAGGAAAGTCACAGCTGTTAAGAATATTTAAGCGTCTCAAATATTTTAGCCTGAGCCAAGATGTGAAGCCCCCCCCCCAACACTGCCTTTGCTGTGGGTCAGCCGCAGGCCCGCCCGCCATGCTCTCTCTCTCTGATGGAGTCCTCGCCGCCTCAGTGAGGGTAAGCTGGAGAGGTGCAGCCTTCGCCTTATTGACATTGGTCTGAAATGTTCTTAGGTTTGGCAGCAGTTCTTCGTTTGAGGGATACTCTAAGTTGTCGTCCAAAGCCTTCAGAAGCCGGCCTTTGTGAAACTGGAAAGCTCTCAGCATGCTGACTGCCGTACTGTACTGCTGCACGATGACACTGTCTGATTATCAAAGATGTAAATATCACACCTGGGAGCTTCGCTGTGTGGAATCTTAAAACAACTAAGGAAATACTTGAAAGTGACGCAGCGCCTGTTATAGAAACGTTCTCCTGAGCTTACACACACAGAGATGAATTTAAGGATAATTGCAATATTCAAATCGTGCACCATTGTCTGTCTTGTGTTCCAGCTTCTATAGATAATTAGGATGAACTTTGTTTTCCCCCTTTAGGTGCAACTGATTATCAAATAAAAGGGACAACAGTGCAAAAGATTTGAAAATGTATGATTTGTTGGTGTAAATAAAAAAATGTTCACAACATTTTAAAATACTTACGTTTGTGCTCTCTTTGTGTGTGTGATTATTTACGTCAACATAAATTGAGGATGACAAACGCTTTGGGGTTATCTGTTGTAAAACTATTTAAAATAGACTGAAATGCTTCGTTTACTGTATCTTACCTGTCCATTGGTCAAAACACTTGCTGCTGCGATGAAGACAATTTCATTAATTTTAGGTTCTATATTTCTTACATATAGAATGTTTGAAAACACTTACGTTTTTAGGATTTTTCAATAATATCTTACTTTGAAAGGGTGGGATGTTGTTTAAAATTAGGGAAAAATATTAATAAACTTTCAAATAACTGACTATATGTAGAAATGTGAAGGTTCATTAGTATTTTTCCCTATTTTTAGAATGTAGAAATCTATTTAGAAACAATTTAGAGTCTTTGTGAACACTTTGTGAAGAAGGATGTGTCAGTCTGTTTAGGAAGTTGCAAAGTGTGTCAGCTCCTCATCAGTTTTTTTTACACTTTTTTTGTTGTTGTAAAAACTGTTTTATGTAGTTTTGAAATCCTCTTATGTGTTTTTTGTTTGCATTTAACGTATTCTTGAGTCTACTAGTATACTTGGTCTACACTTAAAGTGAGGCAATACACTTGAAGTTAACTTTTTATATACTATCTATATATTGTAAGCTTAAAATTTTCAATTTTACCCTGAAGAAATATTTAAGTAGTGCCCCCTAAACGACAGGTACATGTTTTCTAGTATACTTGCAATACTTTTACCCAAATATACTTAAAGTCCCACTCTGATCATCTTTTGATCTATTGTTAAAGCGTTCCCAGTGGTCTTTTAATTATGATCATGCAGTTGTTAGGACAGAGCAGCAGACATTAATCGGAATTTCAGCTCTGAGTTGCTGGCGGGCCTGTTGTATGAAGATTCAAGATTCAAGAAGAACTTTATTAATCCCCGAAGGGAAATTTAGTTGCAGTAGCAGCACTAAGGAAAAGGGGGGGAGGGGGGGGGGGGGGAAAGACAAACACAGACACAAAAAATACAGAGAGTAGAACAGGACAAAAATTGAGTAAAATACAATTTGAAAAGTGTAGTCTGTGACTAGAAACTAGAATTTTCATGTACATCCGAGTCTGCCAGATGAGTTGTGGAGTCTAATGGCTGATGGCAGGAATGACTTCCTGTATCGTTCTCTGGCACAGCGAGGGTGTATGATCCTGCCACTGAAACTGCTTCTCAGGTTGTCCACCTCCCTGAAGAGGGGATGGGAAGGATTGTCCATGATGGTCCCCAGTTTAGCCAGTAGTCTGTCCCCAACCACCTCTTCCAGCTTGGCAGGCTTGAGGCCAATGACAGACCCTGCCTCCCTAATGAGTTTATTCAGTCTGTTGGCGTCCTTTGCTTTGATGCCAGCACCCCAGCACACTGCAGCAAAGAAGATGGTGCTTGCCATGACAGACTGGTAGAACATGTAGAGCATCCTGCTGCAAACATTGAAGGACCTGAGTCTCCTCAGGAAGTAAAGTCTGCTCGTGCCCTTCTTGTAGACGGCCTCGGTGTTTGTGGACCAGTCCAGTTTATCGTCTAGATGTACTCCCAGGAACTTGTAGGACGAGACAACTTCCACATCCGTCCCACCGATACAGACTGGGGGAGGCGAAGACTTTCTCCTGCTAAAATCTATCACCATCTCTTTAGTCTTGGCCACATTTAGCTGCAGGTAATTTTCCCCAGACCACCTGACGAAGCGCTCCACGAGGCTCCTGTACTCCTCCTCCCATCCATCTTTCACACACCCGACTACAGCTGTGTCATCAGAGTACTTCTGGAGGTGACAGAGCTCAGAGTGGTACTGGAAGTCAGCTGTGTATGTGGTGAATAGGAAGGGGGACAGCACGGTTCCCTGAGGGGCTCCAGTGTTGCTTGTCAGGGTGTCAGACACACAGCTCTGCAGTCTCACAAACTGAGGTCGGCCTGTCAGGTAGTCCTCAATCCATGAGACCAGGGGGGCATCCACCTGCATCTTCTCTAACTTCTCCCTCATCAGTCTCGGCTGGATGGTATTGAAGGCTGAAGAAAAGTCAAAGAACATGATCCTCACTGTGGTGTTAGGCTTTTCCAGGGAGGAGTATGCTCTCTGCAGCAGGTATAGCAGTGCATCCTCCACTCCCGCCTTGGGTTGGTATGCAAACTGCAGTGGGTCTTGGAAAGGGCTCACCAGGGGTCTGAGATGTGACAGCACCAGCCGCTCCATAACCTTCATAACATGGGAGGTCAGTGCTATAGGCCTGTAGTCACTAGGCGACTGTGAAGGTAAAAATGCTCTAAAAAGAACGCACTTGCAGATTTGATTTGAGAACTTGTAATATCGAATGTGAATACTTGTGCATCAAAGATCTGCATCTGTGTGTAAAAATCTTCTGCTGTGAACTGACAAATTTCCATTTGCATGTGTTCATTTAGAGATACAACTTAAAATCTGTGATTACAACTGCTCAAATGTGCTTCTGCGTGTGCTCGATTCTGCTGGCGCAAATCACAAGTTCGCTACAACTGAAAATTAAGGAATAGAATGTCATGGCTACTTTATTCATCCCATGAGGGATAGTGGATAAATAAATAGTCAGAAATGCAGTTTTAATCTTTATTTTCTTAGATGTCCCCCATCATAAGAAAATGTTTAAAAACACCAAAAACATATAATAAAAATAAACTTCACTGTGTAACACTTTTTGCTAAGGCTGAACCTTCTGTTTATTTATGGCTCTGAAGATGAGAAAGTTCTTGAAGGTTTGAAAAAATAAGTATATATATTTTTTTACTTTATTATATATTGGCCCCACAGTATGATTTATTCACATCCACCTGGCACACAGGTGTAGAATACTCACAGTTGAACTGAGCAGAACAAAGAACAGCACAGTTCTGAGTGCCGAGCCGGCGAGCTGGTGAACCGTCAGGTGGCTCGTCCCTGATTGGATCTGCGTCTAATTGGTTCGCAGAACCCGAATCCTGGCTCAGCTTCTGTGAGTTAACCATGACATGAGTGTGCTGCTGCCAGCCAAACTTTGCAGCCTTTTGCAATTTCTCTTGTTTCTGGGAGTCTTGCCAGGATATATTGCTTTAAAAAAACCGTTGTAAATATTCTTAGTGTAATGTGGCCAAAAAAAAGGAGCATTCTGAGATGGAAAAACTCAACCCACTGCACAAAACATCCCTCAGTTTTTCTCTCGAACCACAATCTAAGGCATTATGGGTTAGATTAGTCTCCATTTTTGGTTCAACCACAGAAACCCCCCTTTCCTTTTTATGGTGGAGAGACTATAAAGAGGGGTCTTTTCTTTGGGCACACAAGGGAGTGAGATGCATGAACCCCCCCCACACACAAACACATAAAAAGCAGGTCAGACATCAACATGAATGGAAGATTGTACGCGTTGAAGACAAGAGCCTCCTTAACCACTGAGTGTCCTCGGCATTGGAACTGTGAGGAAAAGAGTGCGGTGCTGTGGCGTTGGGGGGTGGCGAGGTTGAGGGTTTTCTTTTTTTCAAAGACACGTTGAATAAAGATAATTTCGAAAATGGGCTCTAGCACACTGCTGCCTCTGTACGTACCCACCCCACTGAAAAACACTCAACTCCCCAGGGCTGCTCGGCTCATGTTTGTTTTGATTTGGCTCCCAAAATTGGAGAGAGGGAGGGAGGGAGGAGAGGAGAGGGAGTTTATACTAGGTACATGGCTTTGGAGACCTTATGGATGCATGGATACAGACAACTTCAGTAAGACTTTATCCTACCATCTTTTGCTTTATGACATCTATAGCTGCAGAATCCTAAAAAAAAAAATTGAAAAACTGCACAAGCTATAAAAAGATGCAAACATTCCAATTGTTGACACAATCTTGAATTTGTCTAGCCAATGTGGGTCAACCTGATCACACAGTTTCTTCCCAGGCTGTTCATTTTCTCCTTACTACCTTTTTTTCTACTATTGGAACAGGTATGTGGTCACAGACTGTATATGAGAACTGGACTGAGCGACCCCTCCCCTCCTCGTATTCCAAACAGGAAGTACCCGCTGGCTCCAAGAAGCCGAAATCCCATAGACTTCTATGGAGAAATAATTTGTCATGCTCTCTCTGGAACGCTTCCTCACATCACAGCATGTATGTGCTGGAGATGCATCCATTTTCTGAACTCGATAAATCCTTTTCGTGGTCACAGGGCTGCTGAAGCCTGTCCCAGCTACAGTTTGGTGAAGTTGGGGTACACCCTGTACAGGTCACCAACGTGTCGTAGGGTCACACTTTCTCACACGGACCCAAAGACTAGGTAGAATCTCCAGTTGACCAATGAAAACTGTTTTTGGAATGTGGAAGGAAGCTGGAGTGCCTGGAGAAAACACACGCATGAACAAGGAGAACAGGCAAACTCCACACAGAAGAGCCCACAGCTGGATTCACACCAGGTACTTGTTGCTGTGAGACAAGAGCACTGACCACTACGCCACTCTGGAGATGATGTAAATGTTTTTTAAATTGCCTTTGTCCTCTTACCCTGTTTTCATTTCAATTTAAACCCCAGAGTAGCAGTACCATAGTGAATCCAACTTACTATTAACATGTTTGAATTAAATTTCAATAACAATTAGTTGTTAGTAGGCTGCTACAAGTTAGAAGCTGGAGAAAGTATGATGCCCTGGGGTTCTGACCTCTATTCTCATCTACTTCTCCTCTATTCTTGATTATTTGTTTATCATTTAGTTCTCCATGCCTCTTTTTGCAATGCGATTCACATGTTGTCCCTCTTTTCTACTCCCCTCCGGGGGAAGCGGGAGGGATTCCAGATTCCAGTTGGCTCGTCTGTGCTCCTGTACCTGACCGTGTACCTCCCCTCTGGCTCATGTCTGCTCCTGCTCCTACACTTGGCTGTGGACCCTTCCTCTGACTCGTCTGTGTTCCTGTACCTGACCGTGGACCTCATCTCCGGCTTGTCTCTGCTCTTACACTTGGCTGTGGATCCTGCCTCTGGCTCGTCTGGCGCCCCCAGCCGTCCCCCAACTCATCTGGATGAAGCCCATCTGCTGGACCATTTAAACATGTAGTTGTAGATTTGATAAATTAGTTCTTTTCTAAGAGTTCTGGTACATCTCCTGTCCGTCCTGGGGGAGGATCCCTCCTTCATGTGGACACCTCTGAGTTTGTTTCTATTTTTTCCGTAATCCGTTATTTTTTAGGAGTTTTTCCTTTCCGAGAAGGAGGGTCTAAGGGCAGAGATGCCCAGTTTAGTTTAGTGTTTAGTTCAGCCATTACCTATTGAATTGTATTACTTCATGTTCCTTATGATTTCACGTTTTTATACATTTACTGGTATGAAGCCCCATTGACATGACAATTGTTGGAATATTGGGCTACATGAATAAAATTGAATTGTTAAAATAGCAGCGCATTGAGTTCACTACAGTGACGTGCAGTCAGGAGAGGCAGGTGAGGCACAGCCTCACCTGTCATTATGGGAAGAAAAGAGAACAAATAAATTCAATTATTATATTTAATCAGTAAGTTGTGCTTTGCGGTCATTTTCCATTTAAATGTACCATTTTTGGGTGTTTTTTCTTTTCAAAATCGCTGAATTTCCGCATTTGCCGTTCAGATACTAAGTGACGTGCGATGAGGCACCAGCCCGCTGAGCCTCACCTTGGATTGCGCAATACCTATGCAGTCAGACGGTACTGCTGTCTCTCTGTATGTCGGTTCAATCACTTGTACTATATGAGCTGAGTTTAAATAATTTAGCAGATGTATATGATGCACAGTGCTTGTTTTTATAAATAACTGTATGTGAGGGACGTGTTTCTTGTGCTGAGCGCTAAACGACGGCGAAAAAGCCGCTGGGTGAGGCCAGCAGTTCTCGTGCCTCATGTTGCAGTTCTCGTGCCTCATGTTAGGGGGCGCCGGTGAGCCCTGAGATTATGACGCTAAAAAATACTAGAAGAAGTGATAGGAAGCGGCAACTCATTTTCTTCAGAAGGAGCGGCGTATGGACTTTATTTACAACTAAAGGTAAGACGATAATAACGTTTGTGCTTTTTTCTATGCTGCAGTTTGTATATGAAAAAAAACATGTTGAAATTATATTTTAAACAAAACTTTAACTGTTGTCAATCAAATGGTGAATAAGCTACTCAGTTATTTATACTCATGGTTCATATGTTTGTAAATCTGACTGATGACGTCAGTGCCTCACCAGCCATTAACCTCACCGCACGTCACTGGTTCACTATGAGGAAAACCCCTCAAGTTTTCTCCTTTAGGTTTGTCGTTTAGCTTTCGTAAACTTAAAGGACAGAAAATGCTATGATTATAAAAAAAGTCTGTTTATCTTTGAAGAAATGCAGCCAGACAGAACATCTCTTTGAGTTATAGAGACTTTATTTCAAAAATCAACCCATCTGGCATTGTGGAAATCTGAACTAATGTTGATTTACCTTAACATTGATCTCACATTTATTTTATTGCATATGATTGTGAAATATGTTTACATTTTTTCATCTCACACCTTCATAATTTAACATTTGACAACATTGTATAAGGCTTCATTTCGAGCTGCAAACTGGCACAAACACACAAAAACATTCTTTAGTGTTTCTATTTGCTTACAGTTGAACAGTTGCTCTTTCAGAACAGTCGTGGTTCTATTCTGGAGACCCAGATGAGGCTTACAACAGTTTAGGTGGAACAGAAGTGTGAGTATTTTCTCTATTTTTGGTCCCAGGTTGAAACCAAACTTCAACCCGTTTCTCCAATGGGACGTCATATGCAGCACTACTGTTTCTAAATTGCAGTTTAGACACAAGGCACAGCTGGAACAAAATTATTGTAGGTTCTGTAGGAAACTCAATAAAAAGACAAAATGCTCGCATGACCCTTTTTCTGTGGTTGCACTGAAAGACCCACTTTGATGGATATTGTGTTTTTAACATGTTCTTGTTACTTTTTTCCTGATGATAGAGGACAGACGTAAAGAGAGTTAAGCTTTCAATGGCATTTCTGAGGATTTCTTTATTCAAATTGTTAATAAAAGCAGACGAAAAATGGAGTTTGAAAAATATCCTACTTGTCTCGTAGACAATACGATGGGCGGACCACAAGCTCCCTGCTCTGCTCCATTCGGATGAATCCACTTGCAGACAAATAGATCCATGTACGTCTTTGTTTTCCTCGTCTTAGCTGGCATCTGGCACTAAACTGTACAGCTAGAAAGCTCCAATGTTGCTCACCATTTTTGTCGGACCACTAATGTTAGGTTGGGGATCTGAGTGGCAGCAAGCTACTGCCGCTCTGCAGAAACTATGTCCTAGAAAAAAACAGTTACTATTGAGCAGACCAACAAACAGAGGTAAATCCAATAGAGGATGTGGCATAAGCATTGTCCATTATTAGAAGGGAAAGACTGCCATGATGCAAAGTAAATAGAAGACAAATGGTGACCCATTTGAAACCTCTCAGCTGTAAATGTCGTTCAGTCAGCAGGTGAAGTTGCTCACTAGTTTCTGATGGACTTTAGGAACTGGACAGGTGTTTTTTCTATTCCGGTCAGTGTTTGTTTTGAACGCACACCCCCGAACCAACAGCTGTTGTGACTGTGTGACACGTCCAGGCAATTTGGTCCGTTCAAATGAAGTTGTAAAAACACTGACAAACCGTAGAACTAGTGTGTAATTGCCATGAAATTTCCTTGTGAACATTTTTTGTTTACCAATATATATATACATTTTTTTGTGGGTTTCCTTCATTGTACATTCAACCCCTCGGTGTCCTCGTGTAGTTCCTTAACCAACCAGTGCACATTTATTTAATTTCAACCAAATAACATGCATTTGTGTGACAGATGAATCCTACAACAGCAGGAAAGCTCCTCAAAGGACATAATAGCTGCAGTTTAAAGCAACACGATGCAGGTCCTGCAGAGCAGACAAGAACTATGCCTTCCAGAGCTTTAACAAGCTGTCATATGCATCCTAACACATCAATGATGCTTTGTTTTCATTGCAAATGTTTTAAAGCATGCATAAACTTGACTGAATTTGTGCAAGACGCCCGAGATGAGAAACGGCAGTCAAACTGCAGACGGGACATTCACACTTGCATGTTGGCAGAGCGTAAAAAGAAGGCTGCCGGGAGAGGAAGAGTGGGGGGCCCTCTCAGGAAAAGTTCAGTAAAACAATTTGAACTGGGGGATGGGAAGACGACAAAAGTGCTGGAGTGGTGCTTCACTTAATTTAAGTACTTGATCCCACACCCTGGCCTATCCTCTAAATGTTTCCCACAAATATTTGAAGAGCGGTTGCTGCAACAACTGAAGGCCTCTGCCATGGAGAGCAGAGCAAACAGTCCGATGTTTGTCTTTAGTCTTATTAAAGCCACACTTCAAGTACAATTAAAGGGAAGCCAAGTAAACAGAAGCTTTCTGAAGGCACACGGGATGTTGCAGCAACACTTTCCTCTCACCTGAAAGCATCTTTGATTTTTCTCTCAGAAGATTCTTCCTGAAATGTGAGACACAGTCATTACAGTGATCACCTATGAAAAGGGACAGAAACCCAAGAGGGACACAATCATTGACGGTCTCTAATTGTGGTTCTTTGTGAGGAACTGCATCTTGATTTAATCCAGGAAAAAAATGACTTCATCATGATAGATAATAATCGTAGTTTTCTTTCACTTCAATCATTAATCCAACATTTCCAGAACAACAGCCAAAGAAGGAGGAGGAAATGGGAGCTCCAGCTGTTGGAGGTGCAGGAGTTTTCGGGATAAACCTCCTCCTCTCTCACACCGTCGTTCTCGTCATCATAGCTGTAATCTGGCGTGTGCGTGACATCACTGGGGTCTCCAATGGAGCACAGTTTACTCATGTTCTCCTTGACCACCTCGCAGAAGGGCCTCTCCACCCCGTCGCAGATGCACTGGTTGAGCAGCTCGCCATTTGGGATGCTCAGCATCTGCTGAATGGTGGCTTTACACTTGGAGGAGCACCTCCTGCCGTTGAAAAGCTGCCCGCAGTGTGCCAAGTAAGCCGCGAGGGAGGTGTGGCAGACGGGGTTCTCCTCGCAGCGCTGTCGGGCCTCCATGCAGCCGATCCCGCCGGATTCGCTGGGGTGTCTGCGGGGCAGGCACGGCTCGATGGCGCGCTGGACGCTCAGGCACTCCTGGTCCTGCTTGCAGTCGCAGCTCTCCAGCTCGGGCCCGTTGCGGGTGTCATTGAGCCGGATGAGCGCGTTGATGCAGTGGCTCGGGCACTGCTTTGTGGCGCCCGCGATGACGTCCTCACAGGCTGAAACGTACTGGCGGAAAGCCAGGTCGCACTCGGGCTCCACGTTGCACCGAAAAACCGCCTGCCAGCATATGAGCTGGGCATCTAAAGCCACCAGCACCCATGGTAGAAGTGCCAGGGCGCTAAAGCAGCACCTCATGCTCGGATGAAGCTCTAGTTCGACAATTGGTACTGTCTCCTCCAACACATCCGGATCAGAACCATCCAAAGTGTAAGTTCAGTAGTCCACGAAAGTTTCCACAAACCGTCCGCTCCGAAGAAGTTCACTCTCTTAACCGAAAAAATCAGGATAGGGATCAACCCAAGTGGTTACAAAGAAAATAATATCCAGCCCAGAAACGGTCATCTCTGGAAGCGCGTCCAGGCAAAAACTGTAGTCCGTCAACCAACGCGCCACCGGAGATATCCAAATGCAACAACGCGCGCTTTAAGGACACTAATCCCAGACGGAATCTTCAACAAAAACTCACATTTTTTTCTGACAAAACGATTATTCTCAGAGCGTCCAGACTCCAACAACCATCCACGCGGTCCAAAGTTTTCCCCTCTGTTGCTCTCTGTCCCGCTATGTGCGTCTTTGTCCCTCTTCTCGCTGTTCCGCTTCACGGTCCACCGATCATTTCCCCGCAGCACCCCTCCCTCTGTCGGGGGGGGGGGGGGGGGGGGGGGGGGAAGAAAAAGAAAGCCCCGACCCCCACCCCTCCTCACCCCCACCATCTCTTCCCTCCTCCGTTTACGATCTTGATCACCGATTGGTCGCCGTTTGACGAGACGTGAGATCAATTTGCGGGCCCGCAGTAGCACAAATCCTCTGGATGAAACTGTTTAGAATGAAACCCTGAGTCTGTGTGGTCCCCCCCCCCCCCCCCCCACACACACACACACAAGTCTGAAAATAAGGGGGTGCAAAACCCACCCCACCCCTTCCTTCTGCACCCCTTTCCATTTCCATCCAGTCTTTAAGCCTCGATTGACAGAGGAGAAAGACAGAGAGCAGTATTTTCTGGCCCGTTTTACCCCGATTGTGTCAAAGTGGTAACAGTGAATGGGCTGGAGATTGTTCACGCACTGCGGCCTGTCAATAGGAAAGCTTCAGCACCAATATATTTTACAGCCATTCCCCTTTCACGGCGCACTTGAAACCCAGCAAAGGCGCAGGTTTTTCCTGCCATTGTGATGGTAACCAGCTCTCTGTTTAAAGGCTGCTTTGCGTCCAGAGAGGTGCCAGTTTACTAAAAATACAAAAACAGATGGATGTCACGCAGTTAAAAACACCCCTAACCCCGCACAGATTGTGCGTAAAGGAAGTGTGAATTTTATGACGCACGTTGGATGAGTACAAATAGAAACATTGTAATCCAGACATTCTACTGTTAGTCTAGAAAGTTTTGCACTTTTCTTGTTCTCATCGGTCGTAGTGGATAGAAATGTGCTCCATCACGTCTGTCTTCTTTTCTGAGCATCAGTTGGTCAATCATCACTCGTGCTCATCATTGACAATCACTCCCACTTCTTGAGTGACGCATTTCTGTCTCCATCTGGTGTTCGGGCTCCTACCAGTGCAGCTGCAGGCAGAGGCATCCCATAATAAACAGAAAAAACAGCCTCTTTAGAGAAACCACACTCAACCTAATTTAAAGTGTGAATTAAAATGGAACGAATGTAAAACAATTAATCCAGGATCAAACAATTACATTCAATAATTCCGAAAGAGGATCTGCAATTCAAGCTGCCAACTGCAGAGGCGCTAATGTGCCCAAACTGCTCAGACTCATCAAAATATAAAAATAGAAAGTGGAGCTTAACTAAAGAAATATTTCTGAATACTGCTGCCATTTACAACATTATTTGTCTTTAACCCTTGTGCTATCTTAGATGACCCCACCCTTGCATTGACGTGTTATTCCTACCATGACAAAGGTGGATAAAGGTAGAAAGATTTCATGTAATCCATGGACACCAGTGAAGATCACAAATCATTGAAGAAAAAAGGTTCAGAGCACTGTCTAGTGGGTCTAGATGACCCAACTCCCAACGTTAAAGTGCCTAGGATAGCACAAGGGTTAAAAATCCTTAAATCAATTTAGTTATATTTTTTTAAATATAGTCTTATTGAAATAATTAAGCATTTGGTTTATCTGCTGAGCTGAAAGTTTGTGGACTCCAGATCTTCTTTAGAGTAGTTCTGAATCTTAGATTTCAAACAAACAGTCATTGAAATCTTGATGCATTTGGTTGATCACAGAGGTGACCAGTGGATAGTGGTAAGCACCCTGAACCTCACAATGAGAAGACCATGGGTCAAATCCCCGCTGGGATCTTTCAGAGTGGAGTTTGGATGTTTTCGTAGATTTTCTCCAGGCACTCCTCACAGTTCAAAAACATGCTTCATAGGTTAATTGGTGTCTCTAAACTGCCAAACAGTTCCAGCTAGGATATGCTCCAGTAGCCCTAAAGAGATACTATTGGTTCTAAAGATGAATGGATGGATAGATTTTATAATTTTTCTTTAAAAAAATGTGTAGTGGTTCCACTTTGCTGCTTAAATGAACTGGAAAAAGTCCATATTTTCATAAAAATTTGTTTATTGCAGTTGAAACGCAGTGTAATGCTCTGACAGAAAGACAGAGAAAGAAAAGAAAAAAAATCACAGGAAACTGCATGTTAGAGCAGCCATTTCCTCAGGAGTCTCCTCCACAGAAAAACAGCACAAAGGTTACACTTGATTATTAGTTCTATGTAGAAGTATTTTAAGTCACACTTTCTCACAAAGCAATAAAGTTTTAGTTTATGGCTTGTTTTCCACCTGTGAGTATCACCTCATGATCATAAATGACATATTCTGGCGTGGCTTTGATAGAAAAGGACTTTTTGCAGCTCGTCCCGTCACTGAGGATCGATTTCTTCGGCGTAACAACTGTGTTGTCGCAGATTTAGTGGAGCAGCAGAGTGGCACAAAAAATTGAGAAAATTGAATCAACTTCCAACAAAGTTAAAAAAAAAAAATCTGACGACAACAAAAACAAACACAACAACGGATATAATGATAGAAAACAGCCGAAGCAAAATCCCCCTCAAGTTCCTTCCTTTTGTGGTCAGAGAGGATATGTAACACTGCTGCAACCGACTGTGAGTGACTGCAAGCTTCTGCTGCGGGATGACTTTTTTGTTATATTTGTTTTCTACACAGACACCACTTGACGTATCACACCAGCTAAACGACACAAAAACCCACCAGCACGAACAGCACCACTGAGACGCCGGGGCAGATGGGACAGGGGATGGAGGAAGTGAAGATGAGGACACCACAAGACCCAGCGAGCTCATGGAAATCGACGAAGCCTGCTGTGGACAGCACGGGCGAACATTAGATACCTTCACATCTACAAGGACATTAATACTCGAATGTGTTGGATTTATACTCATACCGCAGTTACACAAGGAATATAAGTGCCGTTTCTTCTAAGTTTGTTGTCAGCACAGGCTTTGGCGTCACACAACTTTCCTACAGTGTTTGCTTTCTCTCTAATCTGGATGCAGCATATTCACAGATCTACTTGCTTTATGAGAATGCTACGTTAAATTTGGGAGTACATGCGTCTTCTCATAAATTAGCCTCTACTTTGCAAATATTGTTACATTTCATCAAGTAAATCATCTTTTGTGGCTTTTAGAAGAAATTTCCTGCAGAATTTATCAATTCAGAAAGCCTTTCTATAGGAATGTAGGTCTTTTTTAGCCTAAAATAAGACAACCTTGACATCCAAGGCACACCAAAGTTCAGAAAAAGTTAACAGATACAAATGATATGTCTAAGAAAATATTACTGCAGCATATGGGAGTTACTTTTAACCACTTTTAGTTCTTAATTTGTCTTAAATTGCCTCTTTGTGCAATTGTGTGCTTTTGTTCGGGTAGGTTCAAACAAAACCAGACAAAAAAATGTTTTAAAGTTTTGCTGGGAATAAATAAAGGGTTTCCCAAATTTAACATAACACACAATCCCAGATAAGCTTCTTCTATTTTTTTTTCTAGAGCAGCTGATCTCAATGATCCCGCTCTCATTGAAAGTGCATGTGTTCATCAGTGAAACCAGTAGCTGTGTGTCAAAGAAAAGACAACACTAGGCGGCACACATTCCCGGCACCTCTGCTGCAGGATCGCACTGATCATCTTGTGTTATTACTGGTCACATGAGGTACAGGGAGCGGAGGACACTGGCCAACAGAGGGAACAAAGGACTGGACTCACCAGACAAACTTCTATCAGAGGAGGAGTTGCTCAAACGGCAGAAATGATCCCAAAATGTGAAAAATGACATTCAGGATTTCCAGAATTTAGACTGAATTTTGTCTGGTTAAGCCCAAGATTTCCAAAGATTTCATTTTTAATACCAGTAATGAAATTTTGTGTTTCTGCCAGCTGACATTCTGCTAAAGCAATGAGAGCAGCTCTGCCTCTAATGAAGGCCTGCAAATCTGTTCTCCTGAGGCGGCAAGCTGGCCGCATCACATGAGGCTGCAGTTTTCTGTCTGCTTTTTGAGGTCTTCTAGCGTGGCCTGGGCTTTGTCCTTCAGCTGGTCGATGTCCACATTCTGGATGTTGGACAGCTGGCCCAGCACCGACTGCTTGTGCGTCTCCTCCTGGTTGTCCTCGGCGATCATCTTGGCCAGCTCTGTGGGCAGATTCACGTCGTCTCCGGCCTGCTGGATCTGGGTCTCATCCAACTCATTCTGCGGTACAGAAAAGAGTCAGACACACACTTTAACATGAAGGAAAAGAAGAATTTTAGATACCAAAATCCAAGAATAAACCCGTAATTTGGCATTGATTTACCTTTGGTAGTTTGTACTTTTCTCGAAAATGGGTTCTAACGGTGGCTCTTTCAGCTTTCTTTTGTGCAAAACAAGCTTCTCGTTCCTGTCTGTAAGGGAAAAAAAGGATAAATGCATGTTCAAAAGGACCGCTTTTGCTTTACAACACATGGATTTCAGGTTCTAAAGTGACTACAAAATGAAAACAAACATTTCATTCACTTTCAATGGGGCACACTTTAACCCTTGTGCTCCTAGGCACTTTAGCATTGGGAGTTGGGTCATCTGGACCCCACAAGACAGTGCGCTGAACCTTTGTTCCTTACTGATTTGTGATCTTCACTGGTTTCCATGGATTACATGAAATCCTCTCCACCTTTATCCTGGTAGGGATAACAAGTCAATGTAAGGGTGGGGTCATCTGGACCCATTAAGATAGCAAAAGGGACATGAATAGTATTTGGTTGGCTCTCTGTGACTCCACTAGCACAAACCACAGTGAAGGACCTATTGTAAATTAAATTAATAGCAATAAATTCTACATGAATACATCAGTAGTTGCAGAGCAAATCTTAGTCCATTTGTCCATTAAAATCCTTGGAAATGATTTGGTTGAGAGATCTGCAAGATTTAAATGAAAACACTGTAAAATCCAAGCTCAGTGGATTTTAGGAGGAATAAATGGACTTTAAAGACTTGATTTCATGACTGTTTTTGTGAAATGACACAACACATTTAAATACACTTAATTGAATTAAATTTGATGCAGAAAAAACAATGTTCTTTATTCTTATCTCGTTGCATCTTTGCAATAAACGTGTCACAAGACTTTAATCAGATCTGGATGGAGAAGGCCTTGGAGGCAGGTTTTACAGTGTCCTTTTTTAACAACAGAGCCAACAGTCGGTGGAGTAGCACAACAAATGTTTGTGTGTACCTATGTGTGTGTGTGTTGGGGGATGTGCAGAGCAGAGATGTTCCGCTCATGTTCAGGTGCTCCTAATTCAGTTTCCTGCCTATTTCAGCTCTCTTCTGGAAGATTTTTTCTTTCCCCCCTTAGGAGAAACCAACTCCTCAACTAAAAGATTGTGTTGATCTTTTAGAGCTGTTGTTTACTTTGCTCAAGCTGTGCAGAAATGTGTGTGTTCTAGCTGAAGCGAGGAGGACAACCTCTGAACAAAATGTTCCTTTAGCCACACATTAATTAAAAAAACAACAACCAAGATCGGTGCTGCAAAATGAGCAAGTATGTAGGGGTGCAATATTGTGGACATTTTTTTTTTCCTTTTTAAAATGCTAAGTATAAACCCTTGAGAAAGTATTACATCTCCTTTTCACCCTGCATTGCAAAATCTGAATCTTTAGAAAGTAAAAGAGCAAGAAAAAAATGACTTTTTCTCTCTCTTGCAAGAAAAATCATCCTAATGTTTCTTGCAAGAAAAATAACCCTACTTTAAGAAAATAGGTAGAATTTTCTTTAAATAAGAATTCGTTTTTCTTATCCCATTATTTTAAAGAAACATTTTTCAAATTTTTCAATTTATTTTTAGGGGCCCTGTTTTTGGTGTGTGTTTGTTAAACATCTTGGTTGGTTGAGTTCTTTAGGAATCAGCTGAGAAGGCTTCAGTTTTCAATGACAAAACTCTTCAAATTCTTACAAATGAAAAGTCTGAGAGTTTTGTAAAAAGTCTCCAGAATTAAAAAAAAAAACCTTCAGCTTAAAGTTGTCAAGACCTTCCTGATATTTAGAAAATGATTTGAAAAGAAAGTGGAAAAAAAAAAAAGTGGAAAAAAAGATCAGCTGAATCTTACATTTGTAATTCTGCTACAGAATGGTTACAGATCTAGGGCCCAGATTGTTGTTTTGCCTCGTATTTTAATTTATGCTGAAAGGTTATTATATTTTGTGTTATATGTTATATTATGTTATATTTTATAATATATAGTTATATTTGTGTTATATATATGTACACATTTTTGTTTTCTTTTGTAATTTGTTTTTGTGAAGAGCTGTGCCTTGCATCATTGTGTGGTTGTATCTGTTAAAAATAAATAAATAAATGAAAGAAAAGAAAAATGTCTGAAAACACTTGGATCTGACTTCAGTGGGTTAACAAATTAAATAAAACATTGTGCCTTTTAATGTAAAAAAAAAAAGTTGTCAAGAGAATCCATTGTAAACAGGCCTGGACCCCCCCCCCCCCCCCATTGTAGGGTGTAATAATACATCATTCTTGGGGGGCAAGTCAGAGTATATGCTGTGAGTTTGGCGTGTCAAATCCCTCAGAGCTCCAGATGTGCATAAAAAACCATGACATCGTCATATCAGTTCATCTCTTCTTTCCTCCTTTGATCTAGTTGATATGTCTATAAGGTTTTTGTCAAATCCTTTTCCTGACACTACACCTTTTGCTTTACCGGACTTGGGACAGGCACAAGCAGCACTATCTTGTGTCCAGTTAAAGTTGCATTTGTCTGTCTATTTGTCCATTTGTCTGTCCAACCTTATGTTTTTTTTTATTTTATTTTATTTTTGTTGGGGCTTTTTGTGTGTGTTTTTTTGTACCGTAGTTTTTGTCTCTTTAGTTAGTTTGTGGGCCCCCGTGTTTTGGGGGGCAGTTATGACCCCATGCCTTGATTACAGAGTTTAAGAAGCATAAATTCACTATTTTCTTATTTTAAATCCTCTCTTCTGTAAATGCTGCAGAGTTTCGAAGCATAATTTGGTAATCCTGCAACGGCAATCAATCTTCCACCACTTTTAAACTGGTTTTAGACGGTTAGCAAAGCTATTTTTGCACATGTTCAAATCCAAGCTATTGATATAGAAAAGCTTTTGCTGGATTTCAGTCACAGCTGCTGCTATGTTAAGGTTTTTCTTCTCCAGGTTTATCTGATACCTCCTGCCAGTGTTTAACACTGATTTTGACCCATCACAGTGTGCTGCCTCCAGCAGAGGGCATCCAGTAGCTTCCAGCCCCTTTCTTCTAAACCTTTCAAAGTTTGAAGGCCTTCCTCATCAATGACCACAAGTCTGACAAAATGCCTCAGAAAATGACAAGTAGCCTTTGACAAGTTTGAGCCACGAGTGCAGCAACAAAAAGAAGAACACAGGGAAAGAAGCTGAATGTTGCACCTTTGATTGAATCAGCAGCATCATCTAAATACAGAGTGACATTGCAGGACCAGTGCTCTTCATGGGAAAACATTTCCATCCTCTGTGTCAGGAGAAGGTTGTTCTGTGTGGAGGCGCTGCACCCGTGGCCCTGCCCCTGCGATCTGGAGTTCACTTTGGATTAACGTGAGTGGGCTGAGCACCGAGGGGCCACACAGCGCTCACTTGCAGCTTTGTGTCTTCTCTCTCAAGGGCAACGGATCACCAGGGCTGTCACTGTGGCCCCGCTGCTGAGGGTGATAAAATGTCTACATGTGACATGCCTGTATGAGCAGTCTACCCCACCCCCCTACAGCCCTGTTCTGCTTCCCTTCAGTGATCTATGCTCATGTTCAGCACCTCTGACTAATGGCTCTTTGCCACTGAAGGTCACGATATGACGGAAACGCGTCTCGCCATGCTTCCTGCAGATTTCAGTAGGCTGGGCTGAGTGTTAATCCTGCCAGCATCAGGACATCACTCACACTTTAAATTTTTGGAATCAAGAGACACTTTGGACAGAAGTGTCCGTCAGAGCTGTCGAATGATGCTATGACTGAGATCCAGCCCTGAGAAAAATGAAAGCAAAGGCTAGGATCGGTTTTTGTCTGAACCAAACAGTAAGCACAGCAAACACGTCTCAAAGCAGTAGTGATGGTCCAAAATGGGGATTTGGAGTCCTGCTCTGAGGGGAGCATCACACTAATCAGCTGTGAGCGGTGTGCCCTGGAACTCTGCTTGCCAAATAACCTTGTTTTTGAATTGTGTCTTGTCTTAAGAAGAGGTAATATCAACTCACTAGGTTTAAAATCTGAAAAGTAACTTGGTAAGAATGTGATTCCAAAACATAAATTGATAGATTTTTGACTCTAGATGCAGATTTACATTATTCAAGCTTTTTCAAATATGACTGACACTTAAAAAGGAATGTTGGAATTTACCAAAAACACATCTGAAATGCTGAATGGCTGTTTGCCCTAGGAGACCGCATTCACAGCGATGGGAACATTTTTCACCCTCAGGCACGAATCCTCACAAACATTTAAAAAAAAAAAAGAATAGTTTAGGGAGTCACATCATTAAAAATGCTTCAGGATTAGCCAAAGATAAGAAACGGAGGGCTCTCTGGGCGAGAGGAGCAGCTGTTTGTGGAGCGCTCCTATTATTGCACTGATGCGTAAAGTGCGCGCGGCGCACTGAGGGCGCTCCTCCAAGTGTACATAAAAACACGTTGCGATTCGACGGCGTTGTCTGACAAATGCCGTCGATTATCATTTTATGGCTCAGTAATAAAGTTATAGGACTGTCTTACTTTTCTTCCTCTAACTGTTGCTGATATTGCTCAAATTCCTCTTGGGTCATCCCCGGAGCGCCACCTTCGGATTTTTTCTCCCCTTCAGCTTTTTCCTCCGTCAGTCCGCCTGTCAGGTTCTTCAGCTGTCCTCCTACCACATGTTTGATCATGAAAGCCATGGCTGAGATCTGAAGAGTCCCCGCTTGGATCGGCTGAAGACGTTAAAAGCTTTTGCTGGGCTCCTGGAGAGAGCGGAGGATGGAATGAGTTTAGGCAAGGGCGGCTTAACTCAGGCGTCTTGTACTAGCTGCGCGCATAAACAAATGCTGGGCTTGAAAAAAAGAAAAGCCTAAAAATACGTGTCGGAGGCTTACAGTTTCAGCACCGACGGCCCTGGTCAGCTTCGCGCACAAGGATGAAAAGGAGCGGCTCAGTGACGAGCCAACAAGTTTGGCGCTGAACTCTACCAATCCCGTCCGTCCGCAGCCTCCACTCCGCCCAATCCCACGCAACACTGAGCTGTCAGTGCGCTTGCACTGGGCGCTCTGCATCGCCGGCTGCGCGGGGATCCCGTGACTCTTGCGTCTGATTTCAACTGGACACCAAACCTGTTTCTCCCGGCTGTTTTGGTGACTTTCTGCAGGGTCACGTAAGCGCTGGTGTGTTTGTCAAAAGCTTCCCAACTGCAACCTAGTCAAATGGTTATCTGTCGGTTAAGGGCATGACTTATTATTAGCCTAATGAGTTCTGAAAAAGTGCACTCCAGAAGTGTTTGTCTGATGCGCACGAGTGTGTGTGTGTGTGTGTGTGTGGGGGGGGGGTGGGGGGGGGGGGGGGGGGTTGAAACGGTGGGCGCAGAGCAAGAGCAGATGGAAACATCAAACATTTACCCTACAAATCTCCATGATGCTCCCATTTTCACTCTGATCTGCAAGACACTCAAGAGGCTTCAGAAAATCAGACTCTTATGCTCATTATTGGATTTTCTCTGCTATTTACACTCAGGGTTTTGTTTGTGTGTGCATGCATGTGTGTGTGTGTGTGTGTGACATAAGGAAACTAAAGTGCACAGTTCAAAAGCTATTACAAGACGCTGCTATTTATTGACAGAGCTTCTGGAGGATGTTGTGTTCCCTTGGAAAACATCTTTCCAAATGAAAAGAAAAAAAAACAGAGAGAGAGAGAGAGACCTATATTTGTGTTTGCAAGGAGTATTTTAAAATATGTACCTCTGTGAAAATCTTGACAACCAAAGTATGGGGAAAAAAAAACAGTAACAACTTTGATCACAAGTCAACAACTTGAGCATCCCGATCCTCCCTGCAGTCTGACACCGAGCCTGGCCTACTTTCCCAGTCCCTGCGGATCAGAAGAGACAGAGAACGCCTCAGTGTCATTTTTGTCACCGGCTTAGCGAGGCCCTGGTCGCCATACCTGCTTCGCTATAAAATCTCCTTTCCAACTTCAAAGCTGCCTCTGGTGAATAGATTGCAATATATAACACAGTGAATATGATCAAACCAGCCATCTCTGTGAAATTGAATAAAGGAGATAATTTTTGCCAGACCAGCATGTTTGAACATTAACTTTTACCCTTTTGCTTTTCATGTTCACACCCATGGGATCTGTTCCAAGCAAGTAGGCCCCAATCACTTTTTTATGGATTATCACTAAGCCCTGACTACAGGTACTTTAGCAGGTCCACAGCAGAAGGGTTTTTATCCAAGTGGATGTATATTAAATACACATGAGCTTAAGGGTGAAATTCCTCCACAGTAAAGCAGGCTGCAGTCTATATGAAGAATTGTTGCTGCAGAGTTTGGAAGCTCAAAATTCAGAGCAACAGCTGTTTTTAGGATGCACCATCGTCACTGCAGTTTAGAAGAAAACGCATGCAGAGGACAGGATGAACGCCCCAAAATCTTGCCTCTTTGTTGTTTTTAAATGTAGGGCAGGTGATGGTGACATGATTACAATGGATTTGAGACATCTCTAGGAGTGTGTCAAACGTTTTGAAAGGTATTGATGAACATAGAATCATTTGACCAGGAGGACTTAATGGCCAGAAAATTGTGTTTTTGCCATTTTTGACATGTGGCATTCTTGTGACATTTTTACTTATAGGATGGAGGACATATATTAAGAGAATCAAGATCAAAATTGCCTTTCCGAGTATTTGCGTAGTCGTGATGAATTAGTGGCAAACCAAAATGGCAGTTCAAAAAAAGAGCTTATTTGTGCCATAGAAAATACGCTGAGCAGGTCATTAGCTCCCTGCTCCGCTCCATTCCGATGCATCCACTTCCAGACAAAAAGATGCATGTGCGTCTTCGTTTTCCTCATCAGAGCTGGAATCTGGCTCAGAACTGTACGGCTCGCCATTTTTGTTGCAACGGTAATGTTCGGTTGGGGGTGTGAGGGGCTGTAAGCTGGCGGGAGAGCGTGTTAACAGAGAGCTCTCAGATGGGGATCATGGTAAGGTGGGGTTGTGCAGTCCCACAACTCGGAGGTGAATTTCTGAAAAAATACTGCATTATCGGAGAAACCAAGTCTTAGACAACAACAAGATTTTAATTTAGGCTAAAAATAGTATTACCATAATTAAAAGACGCTTTCAAAATAGATCAAAAGATGATCACAGTGGGACTTTAAGCTGCTTGCAGCTCAGAGGTGATGCTACTATAGCTACAGTAAGAAAAGATATCAAATGCTTTTAAAAAAAAAACATTTTCAAATAAAATGTCTTGTATTTACAACCAAAAACAAGTGTTAACATATTTTTTATGGCTGTTTTTTAGGGCATTTTCATACTTGTTAGCTACAACAGTATGCTTTTTAATTTATTTTATGTACATGTAATTTTTAAAATCCCCTTAAGTTTAGAAGAAATTTAGTTTATAAATGAAGAGAAATGTAATCTGAAGGCAGATATATCAAAGTCTTCGAGAAAGGTTGTTATGATTAATTTAAGTCCAGTTCAGATGAATTACAGTTATATTCTATCATAAAATGCTCTCTGAATGGGGATTTGAGAAACAGAGGAGAGAAATTATTTTCTTTGAAAAGGAGAAACCTCCAGCTGCTTCTACCACAATGATCAAAGAGCACAGCAAACAACATTATACAAAATCTGTTCCTAGAAAGAAAAGACAAAGTGTCTTGTTGTCACATTTGACTCCACAATGGAGGAGCTGGAAAGCTAAAGACTTCCATTTTAATTTTGGAAAATTTAGAAAAAAACAAATAATCCTGCCGACTGAAAACCCTGAATCTATCAGATAAATATGATTTAAAGCAGCTTAATGCAAATCTTCTAATAAGTACACACCACATCCCTCTATACTGCACAATACAGCAGCAAAAAATAAACAAGCTAGCGATAAAAACACGCGCACACATGAATTCTGTCCAATTTAATCCAAGTGAAATCCAATTATAATCCAGTTCAGCTATGTTAGATTGAACAGATTGTTGTATTTAAATTTAAGAAACTGTGCATGATTCCCCCCTGAGTATGCACATGGTGACAGTGAAGAGCAATGATTTTTGAAAGACTCACTCTGATGAAAATCCTGTTTTTAACATGCTCTGCTAGCAGTAATCTGATGCTGGTGGACACATATTTTGAACATTCAGCTCAAAAAAGCAATTTTCTTAGCATTTCTTAAAATTCAAATTATTGTTAAACAGGAGCAGAGGAAAAAATTCAGTTTGAAAAAGATCGTATTTGTGACGTACAAAACACTTTGGGTTGGTCCCAAGCTCCCTGCTCCGAGCTCTCAGCAACAGGAAGGGCAATTCCTCTCTCTGGTTTCTTCTTTTTTTAACATTTCTGTTTGATTTCTAGAAATTACTTTTTTTTCTTCTAAATTTCTCCTTCTTATTTGACACGACGCAATACTGGATATGCTTTGTATTAAGTAATTAGATTTGGAAATGGTTTATTTCAAGCAATCAAAACTAAAATAAAGCTAAATTAAACAAACAGCAGAAATATTCATCTCTACACAGATCAAGACTTATTATAATCAGTCGTGACCGTGATTGGAAAATACATATGATTACATCCACATACTTGTAAATAATTCAGTTGTTACTCTAAATCCCAAAAAGACACATTCACTCTTGTGTATATATACAGAATATGACAAATGAGACAAATATTAAGTTTGTCAAGAGGAGCTTAAAATTGTTTTTTAATAAAAGTTATTAGTATATGGACATTGAAAAGACATTTGAAAAAAAAAACCTCAACAGTCAAAGCTAAATCAGCGATTCCCGTAGTGCCTAGCTTTTTTTGTTTTCTTACTGTGTTCAGTTTTTTTTTAACATTTCATGATGATTTCGGGAAATTACTTTAATTTTCTGAAATTTTGTGTCATTTTCTAAAATTGTGTTTTACTTTCTGTAATGTTATTTCCATTTCTAAAATGCAATGCCTTTTTCTTTTTATTTATCTTAAATGTCATTGTTATTTGGAATGTTTTTGCATTGAAGGATTTGTTTGTTGGCACTTCAGGGCCATCGTAGGTTATAGATAAAGTCAAGTTATAGGTAAAAGCCTAGAAAACAACAAATAAAATAATTAACGTTTAAGGATATGCCTATCCAGCCCTGTGACAGTCTGGCAAGCCCTTCAGGGTGCATACCACCTTTCCACTACAGTGGCTGGGATAGGCTCCAGCAACTCTGTGGCAACCAAAAGGGGTGAAGCAGGTGTCAAAAATGGAGGGATGAATCGAAACATGCCCATCTAATTTGTAAAATAAAAAAGAAACAATTCATGCCTGCGTTTGTTTCCAATTCCAAAAAAAAACATTCTTCCGTATTTTCTTTTTTCATATAAGGGGATTCTAAATTAAGTCGAGTCCTACATTTAATGGTGTGAACTGGTAAAATACAGCATGTAGGGGTAAACTGAGAGCAACGCTTTGAAAGAATCTCAAAAAAATGCTGAAATAAGTGATGCAGCTTTAATCATTTGGCACCTTTCATGTCTTTCTTGACACATCATACTTTGCCAAACAGCAACCAAAAATACAGCCCTGCAAAAAATGGAAGCGAGAGAAGGATGCAATAAGCTGCTGTGATTTAATACAGGGCACATGACATTGACAGGAAACCTTCACCATCAAATGCAGAGGAAAAAACAAACACACACACACTCACATTGCATGATTTAAAAATAGGCTCCTTGTTGCAGCCTGTGCTCAGTTCATGTTACCCTCTGCTCAGCTTTGACCGTTGCACGGTCACAGTGTGCAGTCCATCTTACCGTTAAGCATACATGAAGCACATTTGCATTCAGCATGACGCATTCATGCATGTAGCTGCACAAAGAAAATGTGTTAACCCCATTTCTAAATTTCCTTTTTGATACGACAACAAAGGGTTAAAAAGGCTGAATGGTAATTCTGTGCATCGTTCATGGCAAATATAATCTGCTCAATACAAACATGGATTAAATCCAAGGGAGCAGAAACAAAAGGCTGGACAGGCGTGACATGCTGTGGTAGTCGTGAGCCAGGAGCGATGGCAGCGTGAGTCAACATAACCGAAAGCATCCTGCTGGCTTCTGCCCAGTCTCACTTCCAACCCGGTTACACTTGATCTTCCAGGATTAGGAGGCTGTGTGGGAATGGAGGGGGAGAGGGGCTTATGTACAGCATCCCTTATGCCTGCTGATCCTTAGAAGCAGAGTTTTACACCTTTGTTTCGGCAGACGTGGCTTAGAATCAAACAAACGTTCCCCGCGGCAAACAATTTTCACATTTGGGGAGTGCTAATGCAGAAGGGGCCTGATGCCATTTTCAAAGCACAGTCTGGGAGGCCTGTCAGGTGTGTGGCGTCCCCTTGAGAGATGGAAAATGTCACACGGATCACATGGGGAGCGAAAAGAGCTTTCATTGACAAAACGTTCCCTTTGTTTCAAGAAATGAGCGGCCTTTTCTCTGGCTGCATCATAGCCTGACCTGGGATGAGACTGACAGGTGGGGCCACAGCAGCTCGGCACCATACGGTGGCAAGCAAGCGTCCCCAGTGGAAGCGCTTGATGCCCTGCAGGCTGTCTGGAAGGTGTTGACCCAAACCACATGGCAGCACCGCAACTGTCCTCCCAGCTAACATCAGGTGGGATAAATACAACAGCATTGATTTATTCCTTCTATTTTAAGGTGCAGCAAACAGAGGACAATCTGGATCTTATTCACACAGGTTATGAGGGAGAGAAACATGCCCCCCCCCCTCCCCTCTGAGTTTCTCTGCTTGTACCCGAGTACAGGAGAAGCAGATGGAATTTCGTCTGTGCTGCTTATACATAAAATATTGCATTAAAAAAACGTAATGAAACATCTCATTCCAGAAGCCGCACCTCGGCTTCACTGGATAATCCACAGAACTCGCTGCCAGCCACTTTCAGAGGGGCTGTTTCCTCGGTAGAAAGTAGTTCAAATGGAAACTTGACAGCAAAATCTGTGGATTATCTCGGGTAACTGGGACACCTTTTTTTTTTTGGAAAGAGATGTTACTGTGAAACACAATTTTCTCTCAGTGTTTTAAGCTTCTATAAAGAGGTGGAGGTTTCCTTTGTTCTGCTTCGGAAGCTCCTGCAGACCTGCAACAACACACAGTCTGCATTTATTCATTTCACCCATGGAAGCCATGAACGTTGAGTGAGATGTTGTTACCTCTTCTCCGCTTCAGTAAACAGTGATTCAAAAAAAGTTTTTTTTTTAATTGCAATTTTGAAAATTATTTCAATGTTCAGATCTGAAAAATTCATTTTTTTGCAAAAAATATAGTACGTTTAAAGACCCACTTTGATAATAAAAACAAGTTTTAAAAAGTTTTTTTTATGGAGGACTAATATAAAGAAAATTAAGTTGAGTACTTCTTTTTTTTCCCCAAATGTCTGTGAATCAGGAGCAGACAAAAAAAAGGTGTTGGAAAAAGCTTGTAGGAGTGGCGTAGAAACTATAACACCAAGCCTCTAGCTCGCTGCTCTGCTCCATTCTGATGCATTCACTGGCATCTGGCTCAAAACTGTACAACCGGATAGCCCCAGCACTGCTCGCCATCTGTGTTGTAGCGATTATGTGAGGTTGGGGGTGTGAGGGTCTGTAAGCTAGTGGGAGAGAGTGTAAACAGAGGGATGATGGGAATTGGGGGCAGGCGGTCCCACCCACAACTCAGAGGCAAAATTCTAATGAACTCCTGCTGGTCTGTAAAAACTGTGTCCTAGAAAAGGATTCAGGTTCTTAGTTTTGCCTAATAATGGTAATCGTAGTTAAAAGACGACTTGGAATACTTTAAAAATAGATCATAATGATTGGAGTGGGACTTTAAAGTGTGTTACTTTGAGTAAATGCAGCTTAAAATTTAAGTCACAATTACTATTATATCACAAAAGTAAATATTTACATCTGTATTTAGTTGCATTTGATTGGTTTTAGAGTCAATGCTTTTACACAGCCTTTTCAGCATCTGAGCAAGTCTTTTAACTGAGAGAAAATACATGTATAAGGGAAAAGAGTGGTAACTGGGAGGAGGAGACCAGTCTGGGATTACTCTAAAGCTTGGCACTGGCGCCACAGAAAGTGTGAAAAGAACTCGCCAAGAGACACATTCAGTGACAGAATTCACAGCAGAAAAACATGCAGATCAAACGTGAGAAAGATGAAACGCAAATGTTCAGAGGACTGAAGCTGAAATAGGTTGTGAAACAGAGTGTGAAAAGGTAAAAAAAAAAAAAAAAACGTTCAAAACGATTTGCAGCCTCCTCTGAAATGCAATAAGATCCGGACAAAAAGAAAATAAAGCGCCACAGAATGTGATAATGTGGTTCTGAATGCTGTTATGAATCATCTCTCAAGAGGAAAGTGTGAGATATTTAAAGCTAAAATACTCAGAGCTGAAGTTGTCAGTGACGCTGGTAACAAGACCAAACATATATCTCTTAGAAAAGGAAAGCCAAGGATAAAAGCTGTCACTCTGAGACAGCACAGCCCAGCAGGCCTGAAAAGGCTTTCCACTTTGTTACAACTTCTCCAAAACATTGAATTCCTGTTAGATTATTTTCAGTCCTTTCTCGTAGATTTATGTTGTTGTTTTTTTTGTGTACAGTTTTGTGAGCTCCAGAGTGATGATTTCCATTTTTCCCTTGTGTTGCTGGAAGAATCACCACCTATAAATACATCTTTGCAATCAGCTGATCTCATGAGGAGTGTTGCAATACATTCAAAACTATGTTACCATTTTCCATGATCAACTCATTGTTAGTGTTAGATTTGTGTTTATTACAAAGTTCTTTGCAATTTGTACATTAATGATAGAAGACTAATCTCACAGGGCACACTCAAATAAATTAATTTATGCACACAGACAGGTACACAGGAGCTTTACATAACCAATATTATTGCAGAGGGGTGTAAAAACAGTCTTTTTGTGCAAAAGTAAGTAAGCAGGTGGGAACGAATGTGTGCTTCTTATAGTGTACCTTGATCACAATGAATGCTCCAGCAAAGGCAAGAGGCCCGGCCCCCCACACCCCAGAGGCCAGTGGCAGACAGCGCACCTGCCCGGTTGATCCAGGGACCCAAGAGCCCCTCCCCCCTGTCAGACGAAGACCTGGGAACAACCACCCTTACCCGCACCGGACCCCCACCACGGAGATGGATCTGGAGGACCCGACCCGGCAGCCCCTCGGCCGAGGAGTATGAGGATAATGGTTGCAAAACAGGACTGCTTGTGGTTCCTAGAATTAATAAAAGTACAGTTGGAGGTAGAGCGTTTAGCCACCAAGCCCCTGTTTTATGAAATAAACACCCAGCTCATGTAAGAGAGGCCGACACAGTTTCTACTTTCAAAGTAAGACTGAAAACATTCCTCTTTGGACAGGCTTATTGTCAGACTAGCTAGTGTTCAGAGAATATTTACCTTACTGTTGATTTGTTTAAATGAAACTTCACAACAATAAAAGTTGTTGGTAGGCTGCTAGAAGTTTGAAGCTGGGGAAACTATGGTGCACTGGGGTTCTGCCCTTTATCCTCGCCCACTTCTACTCTCCTTCTCTCCTCTATTCTTGATCATTACTTATTTAGTTTTTCATGCCTCTGTTTGGTGCAGTGCGATTCATGTACTGTCCCTCTTTTCCCTCTCCCCTCCTGGGGAGTGGGAGTGCTTCCAGATTCCAGGTGGCTCATCCGTGCTCCTGTTCCTGACCGTGTACCTTGTCTCTGGCTTGCCTCTACTACTGCTCCTACACCTGGCTGTTGATCCTGTCTCCGGCTCGTCTCACGCCCCGGCCATCCCCCAACTTCCTTTGGATGAAGATTATTTGCTGGACTTTAAATATGTTGTAGAGTTAGATAAGAACATTCTTCTCTATGAGTTCTGGTACACCGCCTGTCCATCCTGGGGGAGGATTCCTCCTTCATGTGGACACCCCTGAGGCTTCTTCGTTTTTTTTGGAATCAGCCTATTTTTTATTTTATTTCATTTTTTAGGAGTATTTCCATACCGCGAGGGGGGATCTAAGGGCATGGATGCCAGTTTAGTTTAGTCTGTTTATTTAAAGTTTAGTATTCTCCTATTGAATTCTATGCATTTATGATCCTTTTTGATAGTATGTTTACCTTACAATGACCGGTATGAAACCCATGGAGACGACTGTTGTTGTGAATTTGGGCTAGATAAATAAAATTGAACTGAATTGAATTGGCAGATTTTCCCCATCACCATCCTGTCTGTCTGGATCTGGAAGTCCCACAGACTTTGCTCTCTCGTTCTTTACCACTTTTGGAGGCGTTTCCCATTTTTCCAGGCCATATTCCACACACACATACGTGTCCATACCATTCCAGCCACTAAACCTGTATGCTTCCCCTGCCAGCGTCTTCCACCCTGCAGTTATGTGCTGGATTGTCTCAGGTGCCTCTTTACACAGCACACAGTTTGGGTCTTGTCTGGTGTGGTAGAAACCTTGTTTGTAAATAAAATAAAAAAAAAGACAAGAAAAGACTTTTAACAGCCTTAAATATGCATTTTTAGTTTGCATTATTCCACTGTCTCTGCAACACAGCACATGTGAGGAAAGGCGGTTTCCTGTCCTGTCATGACAGTTCTTTAATTAAATGTCTACACACAGCCCTGACCTCCACTTCACCAAAAAACCCTCACCTCATCCATCACCGGTGCTCCTGAATGCCAGCATATCTTTGCAGCCAGTTTGCAGAGAGGGGAGGTTGTCATAGAATGAAATCTTTATCTAAACAGCACTTTACCAGAAAATAAGATGCATGTGCATGTAACACTGTATTAATTGAAGCACTGCAATTCTAACAAGTTGAGAAAACCAACAATAAGGTGCAGATTAATTTATCATATTTTTCTGCAAACCCCAATGAACTAATTAATCAGGCAAATCAGTGTTTTAAGTCCCACTCTGATCCTCTTTTAATCCATTTTAAACGGGTTTCCTGTGGTCTTCTAATTATGGTTATATCGTTTTTTTAGACAAAAATCAAAAACGTGTCATTTTCTAGGACATTTTCTGCAGAGCAGCAGGAATTTATTAAAAATTCACCTCCGAGTTGTGGGCAGGACTGCTGGCATAGAGTAAGCCTGCCTCCCTTCCCATTATCCATCTGTTTACGTGCTCTCCCACTAGCTTACAGCATCTCACAACGCCAACCTAACATTACAGGTGCAACAAAAATGGCGAGCAACATTGGAGCTACCCAGCCGTACAGGTATGAGTCAGAAGTCACCTCGGACAAGGAAAAAGACATTTATGGATCTATTTGTCTACAAGGGGATGCATCAGAATGGAGCAGAGAAAGTAGCTTGTGGCCCGCAGTTGTAGGTCCTACATCCCCAGTTACAAGCTTTTTCAAACAGCATTTTTCTGTCTGCTCTGGATTCACAATGATTTGAATAAAGAAATAATCAGAAATGCAGTTTTAAATTTTGTATACGCTCTCAATCATGAGAAAAATTCCACAAAAACATATTAAAAAACCCCAAAACACAATTTTCATTGGAGAGGGTCTTTTAAAAAAAAAGGGGCAATAGCAACTTTAATTCTTCATGTGAGAATTTACTCTTTATATAGTTTTATGAACCTTAAAAATGAACCTGCTTTTCAACAAAAAGAGTGAAAGTGAATTATCGTTATATTGGAGATATAAAAGTGCATGTAACACAAGAAAAACATTGATTTATTCAGTGCTGTTTTGGAAAAGAAGAGATCACATGACCAATAGCAGTTCACATTATGTGTACATGGCTGGCTGCTTTAGCCCCCAGGTGCTTTTCATTACCCTCCTGCATCTTCCCACCTCCCCCCCCCCCCCCATTCTAACCACCCTCCCTCAAATCCCTGCACCCCCCCCCTTCCCTGATTTAGACCTCTTGCCTGAGAGCAACATCGGCACACAATAGGCTAGTTCTGGGTGAGCTTAAGTGGAAGGAGAAAACCAGAAAATTCTCTTTCATGAATAGATGCAAACAAACAGAGGAGTTAGGGAGACCAGGCAAGTGAAGGATGAGAAAATGCGGGGGGAAGAAGAGGAGGCGCTGAGGAGACTGATGATGGTTTTAAGAACAAAATCATCTTTGGACAACAAACTTTTTTTTTACTGACATTAATGACTCAATACTATGCTGCACTTAATCTCATGTGATTTTATCCAGGAATTTTTTTTTTTTTTTTCAGAGGAGAGGCCCTCAGTTTCCAAATACTCATTAACACTCGGCCCGGAGCTTTATTTAAAGCTTTGAAGGATTTTCATTTTGTTAATGTCCCCTACACCCTGTCACCATTTTAATAATGTATGCAGGGATAAAAATATCCACACAAAGTCCACTAATCAAGCAACAGGGAAATTTTCTCAAGGTGGAAAATTACATTTTACTCCTTTAAATAAATACATGTAATTGCTGAAACTTGTTTTTCAAAAAAAATGTTGGTAAGTACATTTGCGTGGATCCTTTGCTTGTTATATTTTATATTGCAATCCAAGAAAATCCATTAGAATATATGTGGAAATATTTTGTGATTCCACAGAAAATGCTTCAAAACTGTTTTTAAGACTGACTATTTCATAACTTTTAAGCTTTTTTATGCCATGGTCAGGGTGAATTCTCAATTCTGATTGCCTGCTTGGTGTGGATTTAAAAATGATAATGGACAGTGATAATGTACACCTAAAAAAGAAGTTCCGGTCACGTAGCTTAAATGTTCTATATCACTGCGCTGGCATCTTTGACACAAACCCTTGCTACATCATCTGGACAAAAACAAGCGGTAAGAGGTGAACTTTCTCTCTAAACTGATGCTTTATTTAGCACATCGTGACTATCAGCATATAAATCACTCTCCTTTGCAGTTGAGGTTGGTGGTGGCTCAGCTATTACATGACAACGAGCCGCACCACGTATCAAATAGTCCCTTTTTTGTGAAATAACAATAATAAAGTACTAATATTTTTGTAAACACTTTTGTAAGTGACCATGGTATTAGCGGAAAGATACCCCTCGAGGTGTCCATTATCAGAAATTATATCATGGGTAAATACTCGATTTTGATTGGCTGCTGGATGTGCATTAAAAAGTGATAATGCACCGTGATAACCGCACGCACCAAAAAGTAGTTCGGGTCACACATCTTAAATCTTCTGTCTCACTGCGCCAGCTTCTTTAAAACAACCTTTAGCTTCATCATCTGGACAAAAACAAGCGGTAAGAGGTGAACTTTCTCTCTGAACTGACGCCATGACAGGGCGAAGCACCATGTAACAAATAGTCTGCTTTTTGTGAAAGAAGCGATGCAAATCGGGAAAAAAAAAAACAAGAATTAAGGACTGAAAATTGGTGAATATTTATTTCTTTTGTAAGTGACCATGGTATAAGCGGGTTGATAGCCTATGAAGTGTGCATTTTCACTTTTTAACCCACTTCGCGTCAGATGGTTCAGGCTTCCACGGCGTGGGTTAAAAAGTAATAATGCATGCTTCGTCGGCCATTAACCCTTACATAATGGACACCTCGTCAGGCATCGCCACTTACAGATTTGAAGACAGTATCATTAACCCTATGTAACCACTCATGTCATAGTTGATATGCATTTCTGAGGGATAAAACTTGGTCCAAGTATTCAGAAAATCCCAGATGTTGATAAGTGTTTCAGTCTTTCAGTCAGCTTGGACCAGCGAATATGAATAATGATGCTGCTAAACGGGACAGATAACGATACAACTCAACTAGAAGCCTGTTTATTTATGGTAAACCAAGATTTTACTGTCACCACTCTCTTGAAACAAGATTATCCAACAACACAGGATCCAATCAACATCACACACACATATAAAGAACCACATAGCAGACTCTTTCCATAAACTCCACACAGGGAATTTAGAATAAATGAAAACTCCGAAGCAACAAAATCAAGGACCTCAGAGGAGAGGATATTTTCAACTCTTTGTGTTTGTGCTTCTGTTTTGCTGAGATGTGGCGGGCAGCTGCAGCTCTGCACAACCAGCAGCTGGAAACTGTCAGAAGTTGGCCTGTGGAGCAATGCATGCACCATAGAAAGTTTGGCATCATAACTCTTCTCTGTGTCTGCCTGAACACATGATTTTCATATTTCAAGCTGCATGTAACTATATTCAAAAGAAACAATAAAGGTTTCATTTTGAACACTCAGGTGCCCAAACATGTTTGCATAAATTGTGGCTTCAGGTCAAAGATGTCCTGGTATATACTATTTTGCTGAGATCCATTTTGATGCAATTTCATCTTAGAATTTATAGGCCACAGTGTGATGCTTCTCTGTGCATCTTATCTTCTTTTGACCCCGAGTTCTCCCTGCAGCCTGGCACCCCATCTGCTTTGACAGCTACAGCTTTATATCTCCTCTGACCCACATGCACTGACACACTGACTGCAAAGACGCACACTGGCGACTCTTAACTACATCTCTCATGCTTGCAGCACCAACTGTTTTGGCTCAGAGCATCTATATGTCTTTCTTAAAGCCAAACAGGAACACTGTTTTTATACTCCTCTCCCTCGAGTACCATCATGCCAGGGACATGCATCCTTTTGTCCTTGTTATGTAAGCCACAAGCCCCCCTCCTCCCCCAACAGAATAAAAAGTTATGACAGAAGTTATGACCCTGAGTCTATGCCGTCGTCCTATGTCCTGCTTCCCCATCTACGCAGACAGAGGCCGTGCCGTCACTGAAAACGTGACGTCTCCCAGCGTAGTCACGTGTGGTTGAGTCACAACAGATCTGTGCTTGTTTTTTTGCGTTCAAAATAAACCCAGTCTGTTTACACCGAGAACACCCACTCCCTCGGTTTGACCTCGGAGAGCCCACTCTGCAGAGCTGTGAGGTGAAAAGCAGAAAACACGGGCAGGAGAAAAAAGAAAAAAGAAAAAAGGCTGCCTCAGGAGCAAACCCAGTTTTTGGAATTTATTAAATTTCCTTTCAGAATATGATGAAGATCATGAGCCTGCTGCCCATCCAGACCACTCCGTCTGCCATACTGACCCATCTACCACCAAAATACTCATTGAGTTGGCCTGTGTGCTCATCTGCATCAGCGTACAGCTTCATCATGTATCCACTCGGGCAGTGATGTTTAATCGCCTCAGTGGACCCAGGGATGACTGAACCTTTTTGGGTTTGGCCAGATTGGGTGCAGGAGATACCACTGTGTGCAGAGATGTGTTCTAGATTGGATGTGCTATGAATAGATGTCTGACATTTGTAGTGACTCACACAAATTTACATTTCCCAGTCTCTGTGCTGAATTTTGACCCCTGAACCGTTTTCTGTCAGCAGTCTGCCAAATGTCAGCATCTGGACATGTGTTGCAGCTAACCGCACCTCCCCACATACACACTCTTGTTGTACCTCTCATAAACAGATGAGTTTTCACAAAACCGCTGCACCTTCCCAGATGACCTTGGGCCTCACACATGGCGGCTTCCGAGTTCCAGCTCTCCTCAGAGGCTTCACATTTGTTAACAGAAAATGTGAGCGAGCTTCGAGAGGCTGCGCTGAGCCTGAAGAGACATGGGAGCATGAGTCAGTGTGTCCGTGTGCATGTGGAGGTGGGGCTAATCGTCCTCATCCTGTCACTTCCTGTGTTCTTCTGTCTGCTCAGGACCTGGAATGAGTGTTCACAAAAACACGGTTCAGATCTACTGACAAATCCATCAGCTGTCTTTGTTTTTTCAAATAAATTATTTTACAAATGTGTCAAAACTGTAAAGCAGCTGAGAAGGACCAATCCCTCTGAGTGGTACCGCTTGAGGGGAAAAAAAAAACAAAAAAAAAACATACTGGTCAAATCTGTTTTTCTTTTTATTAAATGCAACTACCACTAGGCTCTGCAGAAACCATTTTGAAGAGGTTGAATCTGACAATTTTTTTTGCGTCATAACCTGAAGGTGAAATGGATTTTGAGAGCAAATTGGAGAATTTTGAGGTTAAGAATGCAACCTCACAATTCCCTATTTTTGGAAATTTCAATGGATAAACTTAATGGAAGTAATGAAGAATTCTCTAATGCAATCTCAACCCACTGATGTCTATTGATGAAAATATGCAAAAAAAGACGAAAAAACCCTTTGGCTCCAGAATGACTTGTTTAGTAATTTTACGAAATCCAAAACATAAGTGTTTTTCTATTTTCCTAGCTTGAAATAAATTAAAAAGTCAAGGGATTAACAATTTACAAGCTGATGGTTCCAAATATTTAGGGCCAAATGATTTAAAGAAAAAAAAAAGAGAAACATTGAAAAGTGGTTTGAATAGCACCCAAACTAAGATCTCAACCTGCAACTTTGCAGATTTTTGTTCAAACTTGTATTTTTTTCCCAAGTTATTATGTCAAAAACACTCCTATTCAAATGTTAGAAATTGGAGGAAATCATTACACATTTGAGAAGTTTTTTTTCTTGCATTCTGCTTAAATCATCCATAAATAATGTATTAATCAGCGCCCACTCTGTCTGCTCTCCACACCTTGAGAAATGTAAATTTCATATGTAAATCATCAAAGGTGCTGCTGAAGGAGCTCATGAGGCAAAAGATGCTCCAGTCCCACAGTACATGCAGGTACTTTTGTTTTACCCACTGGGTACCTACTGTGTATTTATGTGGTCCTACATTTGCTTCATATTTGCGTGGAACCTACTTGGTATTTACATTGTACCTACTGGGTATGTGTTGTGTTAATGTGTTTTTGTATAAATACCACAAGAGCCACATTAGCTCACACTGTTGAGTTATTTCTTTAACCTTGTATGTTTGGGGTTATAGGGATTTCCTTTTAACCCAATTTTTTTTTTTTTAATAAAAGTAACCTTAAAAAAAAGGTTTGTCCCTTTTTAACCTAAACGGTTGAGTTAAAAGCAGCCCAACCTGAGTTATTTTTAACTAAATTAGACTGTGGAGATAGTGCCACATAAATACACAGCAAGTACCATGAAAGTACCCAGTTGGAACAACAAAAGCACCAAATAAGTACAGTTTAAATACCCTGCAAGTACTAAAACTGTAAAAGGGAGCATTACCGGTTTGATAATAACATCAATAAGACCCAAATTCTGTCCTTCTTGGACGCAAGAATTAAGAATTAAGCGTTGATCTGATTTCCAGACATATGAAATGTTAGTTCTGAGTAGAAGTTTTTTTCTGTTCATAACTTATAAAAATGAGACATTCTTTTCACAAAAAACTGTTTTGAAAAGGTACAAGACATACTGTATGGTCAAACATGAATGTGATCTGCTCAGTTCTCAGGTGTAAGTCATCAAACTGCTGAGCTTAAGCATCTTCACCTTAGAGCAAGAAGATGCCGGTTCAGAGAATGTACTGGAATAAGCAGGAGATAAAGGGATGGATGGTAATATACTCAACATTTTACAAGATTACGCACAGTTTAAATCTTAATATAAAGTTTAACGTCTAAAAATCTTAAAACTTGCACATTGTTTTTCATTTAAGGCCGTTTGTTTGATGTGTTGTTTTCACTGCCAACAACAAAATATACAACTGCTGCACATATTTGCATGACTACACAAATCAGTTTTTAAGTAGGTCATATCTTCCCCGAGTCTGATTGTAACAGCATCTGTGAGTGCAAACTGATCAGGAAACTGTAGACGTGAACATGATTCTGTTTGCACTACAATTTAGGTCAACTTCTGCATGCATGCTCATTTAATCAGCCTGCAGTTTGTGCACCTTTTTTTTTTTTAAAGAGATTCTTCTGAAAACGACCATCCACCCATTTTCAGAACCCAATGTCTCCCTTTTGTGGTTACGGGGTTGCTGAAGCCAATCCGGCTACTGTTAGGCGAAGGCGGAATACACCCTGAACAGGTCGCCAGGTAGCCACACACTCAGCAATTTAAAGGCACAAAATAATCTGTTAAGCATGTTTTTAGATTGTGGGAGGAAGCTGAAGTTTCCAGAAAACAAAAAACAAAACTCATGCATTTGGAGAACACAAACTCCATAGAGAAAGGTCCCAGCTGGGAATTGAACCAGGGCCTTCTGTGAGGCGAGAGCCATGCAGCCCCTCCTCAAAACTGTTTTGGTCAATTCCAGCTCCAATTCAGCCACCATTTATTCATGATAAAGAGCGCCATGTTGGAGCCAGATGGCGTCAGTAAGCAGTGATTTGTCTAAGTTCATTTCTATTGCAGCCACTCTTGCTAATCAGGAGTGACCTTATTGGAAGGCCAAACCTCTACTACTTGAAAGCAGGCTCAGGAGAAACGTTTCAAACGTTGGATGTGACATCATATTTTTGAGGCATCTGACTAGTCAGTTTATAACTTGAGCTACAGAAAAAAAAAATCTAAATAAATTAGGATTATTAAAAGGTAGCAGAGCTACAACGGTCATTCTGACAACTACAATGACTAAGTAACAGCTGTTCATTTCTCAGTAGGAGTCTAAGGGGTTTTGGCTTCTTGGAACCAGCAGGAACTTCCTGTTTGCAACACCAGGGGGAGGGGGACACTCAGTCCAGTTCTCATATACAGTCAATGCCCTATCATGCATAACATGAGAACATTTAAACACTCAATTCAACATAAAATGACAATCTTTTAAAGTCGAGTCAGGTGAACTATTTTGAAACATGTAACTGACTGCAACATGTTCAAAGTTGAAGCAAATTAAAATCTATTTTCTGAGCCAAGCTCCTTCCAGAATTCCTGACTCAAAACACCAAAAAAGGTGATTGCATAAGATCATGTGCACTGTTAAATGTTTCTGCTCCCCCCAAAGAGCATGAGGCCAGCTTTGATGAAACCCATTGGAAATGGCTCATATGCTCTACTGAATCAAGCCCTCACCCCCCAAAGGCAAACTCATCATCTTCATCAGCGTTGGAGCGAGAATCTTTCCCTCTCCTCCCCTTTTTCTCCAGAAACAGACCTTTGCTCACCAAATTCAATTATCTCTGGCTCAATCAGAGCATCTCTGCACGTGTTGCAGCTTGAAAGTGAGGCTAAGGTTGGCTCCCTAAAGTAGACTGTTGACGTCTGAGGAGTCCGAGCCAAACATTGGAGCCATCAGTTCCTGCAGAGGCGGGACATGGGGATGTAGGATTCATTCGACAGGCTGCCTGAAGATGTTAGCATTGCTGACTGTCATGGAATTTGCCAAAGCGATCATGGCCTCCGTGCCATGCAACTTAGACAGCTGTGCAGACTTCTTTTCTCAGCCAGGAGGGGGTGTCTGTCACAGTCTGTCCCCGAAAACCACACAGCCTGTCACCAGCAAACACCTGGCTGCTGCATCAGTGGTTGACCAAGTCCCATTTGTAATGCAGTAAAGACATTTGCCGAAGTTAATAATCACATGATGATGTTGAACTCTCAAGGATGGGATTTTAACATGGATTCTTGGAACAGGAAATGGGTTGTTTTTCTTTAAAATTAATGAGAAACAAAGTGAATTTAGGCTCTTTAAAATCTGAATGGGACTAAAATTGACTTAAACTCTGAGTAGTCAGTAAAGACAAGAAACAAAAGGAGTTTATTTGTGGAGTCATGGACAACTTGTAGCTTTTGCTCACGTTAGGTCAGTGGAGTTGATCAATAAATTGCTCATTCACAATCAAAAATGTCTCAAGGCTCCACAAAAAGAAAGAAACAAATCAAGCAAGTTTAATAATCCAAATCCATCAAGATTTTCCCAGCAAGGTTAATTTGTTTGAATTGTTTTATAGAATAATAACCGACTACTACAAGAATTGTACCCCTGTAATAAGTCATTCCATTGCAGGAATGTGTGTCTCAGCTGGAGGATACAAATGTGAACTGAATCCTGCACCACTCAGACTGAGGTCACTTGGATAAGTGGCAAAACATTTCAGAGGAAGACATTAAGTCCAGGTACTACGACTCAACCTCAAGACTACGCCAACTGGATGAATGAGAACCTTCAACGACACATAGCAAATATATCGTTTTTGGTACAAAAACTTAAAGTTTAGAATTCAGAGAAAGAACTCACCAGCAGAAGCAGATTTAGGAAGAATGACCGTCTGCTGTGACTAACAGGGGTTTTGAGGAACAGGAAAGACAAACACAGAAATACTGGATTAACTGTGTTTTAGCCTCAATTTTACAGGCATGGTATTGAAAAAGAAACAAAAAGGCAGCATACCTTCATCATACCTTGTCAGGAACTGGTGTTGTAGGAGCTAAAATGCAGGATACTGGGTTTGATGGCAGAAACACAAACTTTTATTAAATAATGCGAAAACACTGCGTTACCACCTGATAATGACAGACCTAAAACCAGACACCTATGTATTTGGAGGACAACATAAACACATAAACATAAACAGAAACATACCCTAAGAACAAAAAAAGGCAACATAAAAGAAATCCATATTTAACAGAACCATTGACCCTCATAAAGTAATTTGGTAAATAGTTTTGAAATTTGAATCCCATTAAAGCGATAATTAACCACAAAATCAAGATAACTCTTGTATTTCTTTTTGTAATTCACTAGGTTTTGTCACAAAACATAGTTACTTCTTTCCTGTGTTTGTGAAATGTCAATACAAAAAGGTCCAAACCTAAAAGGCCCCCATGAAGACTTTGCTTTGCGTTAAATTGATAAAATATTAGCAAAATATGTATTGTTTAGGAGAAAACACACTTTGTGGTGTCTAAAACCAATTCAGAACCCAAACTTAACTGCTACTTTTCATATGCACCAAAAATTAAACATCCAGTATTTTTACTTCACATTGATGAATGAAAGAAGTAGTATCAAGAACCCTGTAGAGAAAAAGAAAACACAATTAATCACAGTCAAAAAAAATAATCAGAGCTCCAGCAGCAGCTTCTCACACAAATCAAGGAAATCAAAACAATCAGTCGGGAGCTGTTCTCCGACTCTCATTGATGATGTCTGTAGCTCATTTTTTCATAAATGTTCGTAGAATCCGTCTGCAGCCCCATAATTGGAGCATTTCCTCCAGCTGTGGAAGCGAGCGGACCGCTGGAACTCAATTGTCTGGATGGGTGTCAGCTTACAGAAGAAACTTGACATGCTTCTCGATGGCTCTGATGGACCCGTGAAATATGGAGCGGACAACTTTAAGGCCCACGTGCTCAGAATGAAATATGATTGACCGCGTTGCTTTCACAGCCCGGCTTGTCAAATGTCATCTCAGCCGATAACATTTTCATCCCTCGACTCATCCTCAGGCCTGAAGAAATACGTTTACCAAGTTTCTCTGTTTCAAGACTCTTTGCACTGCCACAGAAAAAAAAACATTCAGTGTTAAATTAGCTTCACATTGACTGACTTTTTGACAGTAAATAAGCTGGTGACAGAATTTACCTGAATTTGGCTTCTCTTGGAAACGGCTCTGGAAGTCGACAGGGGTTTGTTCCTGTCTCGTAGTGCAACACAATTTGAAGACCCACTCTAATAAGAATTAAAAATTCTTCTTATGGAGGAAAATTGAAATTAAAACTGCATTTTACAGTATTTTGTTTTTCAAACAGAGCAGATGATAAAAATGCTGTTAGAAAAAAAAAATGGTTATTGTGGCACATAAAATATGCTGCCCAAGCTCCCTCCTCTGCTACCTTCTGAAGCATCCACTTGTGTAAGTCTTGATTCATGTACGTCTTTGTTTGCCTCTTTCTATATGGCCTCTGGCTCAAAACTGTACGGCTGGATGACACTGATATTGCTCGCCATTTTTGTTGCACCAATAATGTTAGGTCTGGGTTGTGAGAGGGTGAAAGTTAGCGGGATAGACTGTAAACAGAGAGCTCTCAACAATGGGGAGGGGAAGAGGGGCGGGGCTGCTCTGTGCCAACAGGCCTGCCCACAGCTCAGAGGTGAACTTCTGATGAACTCCTACCACTCTGCAGAATCTCTCCTAGACAATGACAGTTTTTTGGTTTTTTTTACATTTTTATTTGGGCTAAAAACGGCATAATCATACTGAAAAGACCACTGGGAACGCTTTTACACCACAACAAAAGATGATCGAAGTGGGACTGAAATTTCCACGTACAAATGGTGTTCAGATGTGGATTCGTCTTCAGTTTCCAGCAAAACTGGAGTGTAAAGGCCACCCGGGACCTCTTTCTGATCCAAATGTCAAAATCCTGCACTTACAATTTTCAAACCTTTAAGAAAAATGGCTGTGTGAACAGGCACTGAAGAGTCACTGACTTTAGCCTGGAACGACTGGGAAGCAAGCCTTTCAAGACAAATGCACAGCAAACTGAAAATCAGCAGCACGGCTGCAGTCATTCAGGGAACAATGTGGTTGTAGGTAATAAGATAAAAACTCCAACAACATGTCAGTCCAGCAGCTGGATTTGGCTGCAAAAAGCTCCTAAATAAAAGTGGCCTCATTCCTGCTTCCTTTTGCTGCAAAAAACATTTATTTAAGCCACTTTAGCCCCATGTTTGATTGTTACAACTTTTGCACACTACAGGGTTACATTTTTTCCATCTTCCATTACATTTTTACTTAAAAGTTGAAGTGAAATTGTAGATGGAAAACAAAAATACGGGGAAGTATGTTTTAAACAGATTCAATACATTGTTTTTACTACATTTTTTATGTATTTTCTTTAAATTTGAACCCAACAAATGTCTTACATCTTTACGTTGGAAAAAATATATACAGAAATGTGTTGAAGCTACAAACTGAGCCTGGTGGATGTGATCTCCACTATCCGCTGCCTGGTCCCAAAGATCGACATTTACTCCAACTTTTGACACAAACGCTGTTTTCATCCCAGATTTGGTTGGCTGCGACCAAACCAATATAGTAAAAACTATACAAACTATAAATCGCTTTGCTTAAAAAAAGTTGGGATGCAATATGGACTTTCTCAAAATGCTGGAAAAAATAATTGCAGCTGCTAATCACAATCAGTGCAGTTCACAAAAACTGTGAGGCCAGATAATCATGTGATTATGCAACATCCTGTCTGACGAACCACGCACATAGCTGCAGAAAAACACATGCTTGCAGATGAAAAAGGCAGAGGTGATGGGGGCTTGCTGCGATTACCATCAACACAATTATAAATAGATGCTTTTAAATGATGACATCCTCTGTTTCTGCACAAAGCCTCCCAGGATGCAGACTCAGAGGCCCAGCAGCCACCATGGGAGCACATCAAAGGTCCTGTAAGCCACTGAGCCAATGATCCATTAAAGCAACTGCAAAAGGGACAAATGAAACAGGTCAAGCGTCTCCCTAAAGTCACTCATATTGGACCTAAAGTGACAGAGCCGGACCGGAATCGTGTAACGGAAATCTACTAATCAGCTTTTCTGCCTCACAAGTTAAAAAGACTGTGTGAGCGGAGTTACCAGGAGGTAACTGAATTAGGTGTTGCTGCAGATGTCAACTGCCAGCAGCTGCCGGATGCATGAAGCCAACACTTATTCACTACAGGAGGGTCTAAAGGCAGGGATACCCTGTTTAGCCGAGTCTGTTTGGTTTAGTTTAGCTATTACTTATTCAATTTCACGACTGATTTCATGTTCTTGGTGTGAAGCCCATTGAGACGACAAATGCTGTAATATTGGGCTATTTAAATAAAATTCAATTGAACTGCAAATCATTTGATAGCTGCAAAGATTTGAAACCTTTTACCAGATTTTCAGTTCTTTTATCTTTGCTCTAAACCTTTCCAGGCTTTTCTCAGAATCAGTCGATAATTTTTTGTTGTCATGAAGCGCTAGGATCTAGAAATAAAGAAATTATTTTTAAAGTGGGTCCAAATCCTTTGACTCCAAACTCTTGACAAAGGAAAGACTTCTTAAAAATGAAAAAAAAAAACCTCTGTACTGTAATTTAAATTGATTTTTTTTCTTTTTTATTCAATAATGTTGTCAAGTTAGACAGGCATTCGTTGTCATTACTTTGGAAACAAAAATTTAGATCTATGTTCCAAGAATAAGTACAAGTTTTAGATTTTATGAGGATTTATTAAGCTCGGTTAACTTTTACTAAGATCTCATATTTTTCACAATTTGTTCTAAAATGAGTCATTTCCATTTATCACGCAATCAGAACAGGTCCATGAAAACTCAAAAACCACAAACCAGCAAAAAAACAAACAAAAAAAAACTACGTATTATTGGGCTGTAGAAGTAACTATCCAACAGTTAGCTGTTTAGCTTATTTTTTTCCTTTTTGAATGCTTGTGCGGAACTCCTCGTTTCCAGATTAAATATCTTAGTAAAAGATTTCTTGTCAAGTAAAAAATAATTGTTGCATGGACAGATCTAGTCATTTTTTGTGCGTTATTTTCCTATAAGCTACCTCCTTCTGCAGTGATGCCTTTGTGCAACGTTTTTCAGGAACGGCTTCTCAGGTCATGACCCCACAAGTCAGTTGTTTTCCACTCAGACAGAGAACAATCGTCTTCAACCAACATGTCAAGAAATGCTCCTCTGTGCCTCCATATTGGCAGTCATGGAGAACACTGGTGCTGGCCAACAGCTTGGTGTGCAGCGGCTATGTGATTATACATGTCTGTTCACATGTGAGTTGCCACGGTGCGTCAACTTAATTAATGTGAATGTGCTCGAAGCGGCCCGGAGTCATTCCTGCCCACGGTACAGAGGCTGTTACATCACTCACATACAGAGCAGGAGAACACAGGAGCACGCCTCCACTCCCAGTCTGAGCTGCCGCCACATGTGGAATAAAGCTCTCCTTGCAAAATGGTTTGTTGTTCCCAGAGAGTTTCAAATGTCTGCTTCTCTCCTTCACACTTGTATCTGTGCGGCGGCGTTGGGCTGTGTGGCTGCGGCTGCGGCTGCATGGCCACGCTCCACTTCTGGCTGCGTTCATGACGTCTCTGCTGGCAAACGGCATTAAACAGGCTTTCAGCCCTCTTGTCCGTCTGCCCCCTCCCTGGCTGCTTTGACGGTCTGCAGGAGTGAAGCTCACAGCGCGTTGGGGTCACTTTGTTGGGGGCCCGTGAAGACCATGGAGACGACACTAAAGAGACATAAAGGTGCAAGAAATGCAGAACACAAGATCATCTGTCATTTTGCACATGTTTTAATGTCATTTTCTGAGACAGGACTTCATTATAATTTTCCTGACATAAAAATGTAACTCCTAATATTCTTTTTCTTTAACTTTTGTTTAACCAGGGGGATCCCTTTGAGATTTAAAACCTCTTTTTCAAGGGCGCCCTGGACAAGAATTTAACCCAAATTGTTTTCACGCAAGTTTAGATTCAGGAAAGAATAAATCTTCATGTGGCTCTCTGTATTTTTATTGTATTATAAGCTGTACTAACAGATATCAATCTTATGTTGCAGCTCAAACCTCAACAGACGTCTAATGTGATGATCTTTTTTTTTTTAAATGAATCATCAGTTCTCATGCTTGGTCAAAGCTCTGTTTTACTGAGGTCACTGCAAAAGCTTTTCTTAAAATCACAATAACATCTATGGCCAGACCTACTGCTGAGAAAAAAAACCAATAATTTTTCTAAGACACAAGCCTCTATTCATGTGTGAGAAAACACCACAGTAATCCCATAATGCTTTTCAACTTTTGAACCTGGTTGTACCCCCTCTTCCTGTCTCTTTCTCATGATTTGTAAGAAAATAAATACTTATCCCCAAGTGTTGACAGGTTGGTTGCTGCACTACTTTGCTGCATGATGCCTGGACTCCTGTGGCAAACAAACTTCACCGCAATAAATCTCTCACAAATCAAAATAATCACAAACAATTCATTTTACTCTGTCTTAACTCTCAACCGCTCACCAGCTGTGAGTGATTGCCCGTTTATTTAGACACAGCCATATCCAAGAACCTATCGCACCTGGACCAAAACAGGAAATCACACAAACCCATCTTAAAATAAAATAACCACTTGAAAACAAATGCTAAATAAAACAGAAATTGAGATCACATTTCACCACTGAGTGCTACAGTAAAGGCTGAAGTTGGCTTTCTTTTAGATGCTAAAATGTATCAAATTTCCTTTTAGGCCAAAAAAAGTTAAAGCATGTTTTGCTTACCTTTCATAATAATGCAGCTGGATAGGGAGAAATTACCAAATGTGTAATAAATGTTCATTAGTTTCTCTATAATGTCAAAATCCTGGTCATCATAGGTATGTGGTTAGAAAAGAAAAGTGATAAATGATATTTAGAGTAATATCTGATGTTTTTTTGCAGACTGATTCTTTTTTAGGTCATATCTTCTATTACTTGTTACATTTATTTTGCATTGAAATTGTTTTCTCAATACAGGACACCAAAAATGATGAACAAAGATGACTGGAGTCTTCAGACCATGCAGCTCATTCCTGATATGACACAAAAAGCAACATCAAAATATTATAAAATAAAATCATTTTGCAGTTTGTTTGTTTTTTGGGGGGGTATTCATAGTTTTGATTGTGTTACTGAGCTCATTGCTTTCACATTTGCCTTTTTTTTAAATCAGTGGAATACACGTCACTCCTCCCACAGCCCTTAATTTGATTGATTTCACTACAATTTTATTTATCTAGCCCAAATTCACAACAACAGTTGCTCAATGGGTTTCGTGCCGGTAATTGTAAGGTAAACATACAATCAAAAAAGGATCATCAATGCATAGAATCCAATAGGATAATACTAAAACTTTATCTAAACAGACTAAACTAAGACCCCCCGTCGCGGGAAGGGAAAAACTCCTAAAAAAAACTGATTCCGGAAAAAACAAAGAAACCTCAGGGGTGCCCACATGGAGGAGGGATCCTCCCCCAATTATTTTTTTTTATATCACAAACTGATAAATCTGCTGTTATGGCCAAAGCTTCATTTGAACTACTTAAGAGGTTCCTTGCTTTGGCTATCAAATACCACACACGGATCCATGTTTTCTGAAACAAATCTGGTTCTTCTAGAATTTTTAATCTTCTTTGTAAATCCTTCTTTGTAAAATTTTCTTTTGAAAAACCTGAATAGTTTTTAAGTTGCTTTTAACTTTAAAAAGTAACCACTGAGAACCGCAGAATGAATCTACTGAATTGGTTGCATTGCACAAAACACAAACGGTGCAAAACATTTCACTTCCACAATCAATCCTTCCAGACTCATTCAGCTGGGGATTGGTGCACTTGCAGAATTATGTCCAAACATTAAAAAAAACAAAGGAATGGCTTTTGTGAAACAAAACCTTATTCCCAAAAGAGGTCCAAAACTTAGAATAGTTGCAGCTTTTCTTGCTGTTGTGTTTTGCATTTGTATTTCTTTAGCAGAGACAAACACTTTTTTTTCCCGGCGCTTTTGTTGTTTTTTTAACACCAAAATTGAAACTGAAAGCAACACCTGCCCTATTTTTTTTAGATTGTAAAACATATAACCTTTTAGTAGTTTCTTTAATAATATTTTTCTAAAAATTAGTGTGTTCATAATGACAACAAATCTCTGCAATGTCTTCATTGGCTTTCTTAGCTTTTCAAAGGTAACCTTTTCCTTTTTGTAAGAATGAACCTTTAAGCGTGTCATGTGACCTGCTCCGACCCCCGCGAGGTGCGTTGCCATTCAATTGTTGCATGCATTTGGCTGTACGACATTTCTTTGTCTTGGAGGCGTTGTGAACTTTAGCATTAGTTGCGGTTGGCTGCAGCTTCTCATGTGTCACATCAGTTTAAACTCTGTCCTGTGTGGACGCTCAGCAAGTCGACGGACTGAAGCGTGGGCTGTCTGTGAAGAACTCAAAGTCGGAATATTCATTTCTGTCTGGGTCGGGGATGCTCACGCATCTTTCTTTCAGTCCTTAGCTCATGTGTCACCATGCAAACCTTTATGGCAACGTAGATTCTTGAAGGATTTCAAAATCGCCACCGATCTGTTGTTTTCAAGTAGCTCTGATAAAAAGATTTCTCTAAAGAAGTTTGTCTCCCACTGTTATCTCTAAACACAAAGCTGTCACATGGTCAGGCAGCCTGCCACCCAGCCCACTGCTCCTCTGCAAAAGTGAGAGCAAACTCCCACTTCTGAAAGACAACGAATGTCAGACTGGAACTCTGACTCACGCTGCAGGGATTCATCAAGCCTCTCATCATCTGCCAGGCGCCAGGCTGTCAGCAGGGAAGAGTCCTTCAAGCTGAACCAACAAACTTTGCGTACAACCGTCTCCAAACGGCAGACAGCCTCCTGTGAAATCCGTCCCAACTTTCCAACCTGCAGATCCTCTGATTGAGCTTAGTCATATTTACCTGCCCAGCATGTCTGCTGGGATGTAAGAGGGTCCAGTTTTGGCGACTTTGCTTTTCACTTCCTGTTGCTCCAGTAGATCTCATGTTCTGTGAGAGATAAACTGACAAAAGTGGGTTTTGGGGTTGTAGGAAAGATTCACAAAAGCTCCTCAAGACAGGAAAAAAACGGGAATGGTCAGACAAACTGTGTCAGGTTGGTTTTCTCAGAATAATTTTATCAATGTTTTTGAAATTATTGTTATTGTTGGGTTTTATTTTGAGACTTTTAGTTTTAGCAGCGTTTGTCCAAAGCAAAACTTGAAAGCCACGGCAGAAGCTGAAAACTAACTCCCTTCTAAAATTAGACGGTAAAATCTGGTGGTAAAAAGTTACATTTATATGAGTAACTGTAAAAGAATTTACCCATAAAAGCTCTTTTACTGCACTATTCAAAATTTACGTTACAAATCGAGCACTCTTACTCAGTTACATTACTTGCATGACCTGTACCAGAAATTCCAAACACGTGAAAAACATTTAATGTTACCAAAAAGACTGTAAGCAGGTGATGCTCTCTGTTTGATTTGAATATACATTTTTTTATACATTTTTAATAAAATGTTCAATCTAGCAAATTTGGCAGAATATTTGTTCTTTTTTAATCTGCCTGATTCCTCCTGTAATTGGTCTAAACCGAGCTGGACTATAGGAATAAGAACTGGACTCTAGCACTCTCACCTCACAGCAAGAAGGCCCTGGTTCAAATCCCAGCTGATATATTTTTGGGTGGAGTTTGCATGTTCTCCCCATGTGTGGAATTTCTCCAGTTTCCTCCCACAGTCCAAGAACATGCATCATTTGCCCCTATAGGTGTGCATGTGAGTGTTTGGTGGTGTTGCCCTGCAACAGATCGATGACCCATTCAGGGAGTTCCTCACCTTTGACCACCAGGATAGGCTCCAGCATCCTGGAAAAACATGCTTCATAGATCTCTAAATTGGTGTGCATGCAAAAAACTATTTTTTTGTTTTTCAGCAGCAGATTTAGAGAAAATGACTGATGTATGTCATACTTTGCAAACTAAAGGACAAAGCTGCCACCGCCTTAAATTCAGTTACATAACACTGGCAGCTCCAGTCAGGGGCCCCTTCATGTCCCCCTTATCGAGATGCGCTTTGGCACAGCTCCACCTCCAGCAGGCCAAGAGCCTGAGGAGGGGCCAGGTAAATAATGAGAGCAAAATGCAGATTCCTGCTGACAGCTCTTGGTCTGTGCAGCTCTGGGAAGGCTGAGATTTCACAAAGTCACATGAACGAGTGAGCCAACTCTACAGGGCAACTATTGGGTTATTTAGGGAGAAGGTGCAGCGAGCAGGCGGCTGTTACATCACAGGGAGCGGAAAGTGTTTACGTGCAGCTCAGCAGACACGGCTGCGCCTCTGCTGTGGCGCTTATCCTCCTCCTCTGGTCTGTGAGACATCACCGCCCCTCACAGCGAGACACAATGTGGCGTGTGAGGCCGCACACACACGGATTCCCACGTCACTGCAGGTCTCACCTCACCAGGTCCACTGCTGGATCTGGCTCCTGCGTCTTATCAGCTCCCAGCACCGAACTCGGCGCTGCAGGACCGACCTGAGAACCTCAAACCTCATTAATCCAGTCAGAGGGCTGAAAACAGATCACACTATAACAAAGAAGCTTACTTTTACTGTTTTTATTTGGAAAAAATATGACTAAGCCACGATTAAAGGGAAGACATGAGTGACAACTATTTACTGATGAGAAGCCAATGTTCTAGATGACCAATAACCGTCACTGTGTGATATTTATCCAATTTTCATGTCAGTTTTTAAAAGAAATGTTTGTAACTGTAGGATTTTGCGGGTTTTTCAACTTCAATCTTCACTAAACCAAGAGGCCAGTTTTAAATAGGGCTTTCCTTATAAAATTCATAATCTGAATGGATTTATAATTCAACATATTTCAATAAATCATCTATTTTTAGTGTCCATTCTAAAACCCTTCTTTTTTGGTTGAGAAAAACAGTTTACACATAAATAGGGATTTAAACTAAACAAAGAGGAACTTTTATTGCTTAGTTTCTGTATTCTTCCAATCAAAACAAACAGAAAGATGGTTATATGATCAAAAACTCTCAGAAATTATTACTTAAATCAGTTCAAGGATTTCTTCATTTGCATTTTCTAAGAATAGATTGATTAAATTGGATTTAAATAACTTATTATTCTAGTCTTAATTTCAAACCTCCAGAGTGTTAGCTTTAGCTGTTAAGGGCTTTCAGTTTTCCGTGATTACAGACTTTTAAAAATGCAGAAAAAGTTGGAAAAATAAAAAAAATGAGGGGAAGATATTTTGAATGATCACGAATCCTCCATTAACTTTACAATAATCCCCAGTTATGCAAGTTTTAATAAAGGAAATGTACAATCGATGCCATAATTGCAAAGACTGTGTGGTTTACACCAGCAGCAGCTTTATCTTACTTGAAGCCTGTAAAACGACTGTAAAAAACGAAAAGATTATTTTTCTAATATTTCAACTAAATCCAAGAACTAAATACATTTTTTGCCTCTAAATAAATTGAGAATAGAGAGAAAGACTTTGAAGAGGCTTAAAAGTCTCTTAAGCAGAGATCAAAGAAAGAAATATATAATATTGTCTGACAAATATTTCACAGATATTGTCTGACAAGGTAATGACAAAGACAAACTTTTCAACTGAACTAAGTTAAAATGTAAGTCTACCATTAATTCATAATTATGATGCCATCAATAATAAAAACTACAATATACATATTTGGCTTGGGGAAAAATGCTGCAGTGCAGGCTTGAGTAAACATCTTAAAGCTTTTTAAAGTTGAGTCCTTTTTTCCACATCTAGATCAGAAACATTCAAAATAAAGAGTTAGTATGGTGAAAAATATAAGCAGGGGGAAAAAAGATGACTGCGATTGGCTGTTGCATTGGACCAATAGCTAACATTGGTCTCTTTGAATTATCTTTAAAATGTAAAAACCACATTTAAACACTTTTTAAACCTATTTTTAAAACTCCTGGAAGTACGTTTGAAGTAATTTAGAGAAAGTTTTTACACAATCACATTGCATATAATGATGCCTCAGTCTTAAGGTCGTGTCACACAGTCACTATGTACATTTTCCACATATGAAATGTAATTGTTTTGTGGTTTAAGCGTCATTTAAGTAATTCATGTGTTTCTTGGGTCGTTCGTCCATGTCAGCAGAAATCTGTCAAGGGTTTCGGCCGGTTGAGTATTATGCAGCGTATTTTACGTGGTTTATACGCAATTATTGCGTAACCCTTACGCATTTGTGCGTGATTTTTGGGAGATGCTTCTGCACGTGTGGCTTTCCATGACCGTTTCACGTATGTCTAACAGACTATTCACACATGTCCCATGATGTATAGCTTTTATATTGGGTTTACGGCGCACATATCACATTAAACTAAAGTATTTGACGCAAAAATCCAAAATGATTTGCATATAAACAGTGCAATAATCCCACGGTTCAGGTTCTGCGTTGATTTACGTGTTTTTTGGCTGGTCTATTTATACTTCTATGGTTTTAAGGTGGTTCGTTTCTGATACATTTAGGAAGACCACACTTTTTTTCACCTTTTTGATGTATATTCATGAAGGACTAATTTTAATCTGTGCAATATGCACAAAATGTACCTAGCGGCTGTGTGAAATGGCCTTTAGGATCGTGTTCAGCATCACTTGCTCACTGAAATGAAAGCTTGTTGTTTTTTAACAAAAATATGCTGTAAAAGTTTGCCAAATAGGTTTTTTGTTAAAATTCATAAATCAAAGAAGCGCCCTTTGAGTAGCTCTCCTCTGCTGCAAAAAATGTAAAAGTATTTCCAATCAGAACAAGCCCCAACTTGTGGTTTCAATCTGCAGCTCTTCTCCCATCAGACCATCTCCTGATGAGGCTCTCCGACATCTGGGATGATGCTTCTTTGTGTCTCGCCACCTTCAAACTGTCCCCGGCCAACACTCACCATCAGCTCTGGTTAAGAGGTCAAGCCTCTTGCAGTCAAACGTGACAAATTCACCCAGATGAGCTTCAGAGCAGCACTGGGCTGAAATTCAAGACTGAAAGGGGCCGGCGTTAACGTGGCAGGCTCGTCTGATGAAGATGCAGTAAATGGAGCGTGCATTAGTGTAAAGATCATGTGTTGCACATGGCCAACAGGAGGCTGATTCAAGCTGCAAAAAGCATCAACACTGAGGTTTCACTGACAGAGAACGGCATACGAGAGGGGAAAAAGAAGGTCAGAGCTGCTGAGCTCTGACAGCAGCAGGAAGCCCATTTTAACTCTGATCAGCTAAATCTGTGGACTCCAGACAGGAAAAAGGTGCATGACGAAATCTGGGGGATATGTTTCTGTGAAAATCCTTCTGTCACCAATGGCACAAGGACATTAAAGCAGCTAGGTGACCTGATACAGTGTCATGTCAGCATCCCCTCCCTGAAATAAGCTGAAAACAAAGAACATTCACCTCTCAATGACACGCGTCGGGCTATGTAAACATCCCACCACGCCTGTAACTCCACACTGTCTCTCCTCCAATCTGCTGCATCACGGAGGCATCGACCTTGATCTCAGAAACAAAAAACAAATGTGCTCATCTTGTCAGAAACATTTAAATCATTTTTGTTTCCGAGTCTTCTTAATCTGAAAGTTTGCCAATTTGAAAAGATTAACAACAAATTTACAAAACATCTGTAATATACTATTAAAGTCTTCAAGTTCTGTTCAAGGCAGCTGGTTTAAGGGTGAAGTTATCTCCTGATCGGGATCTCAGGTCCCAGAAATGAAGCTTGATGAGAAGTTTTACTGCAGATCTGCAGAGATCGCTGAGGAACACGTTTCCCAGACTTCAGTGGGTTGTTTTATGTTGTTTATCGCAGAAAAATAAATACATTTACATTGGTTCAGATTAAAACATGCTTAAAGTCCCACTCCAGTCATGGTTTGATGCATTTGAAAAGCATTCAGGGTGGTCTTTTAATTGGGATCTTTGTTTTTAGCCAAAAAAAATGTCACTTTTTGGAGCATAGTTTCTGCAGAGCGGCAGAAGTTCATTAGAAATTTGCCTCAACCGCTGATGCGGAGCAAACCTACTCCTCCTTACCCATTGTTGAGAGCTCTCTTGTCTGATGTCCTGCTAGCTTACAGCCCCTCACATCCCAAGTCTAATATTACCAGTGCAGCAAAAATTGTGAGCAATATCAGAGCTATCCAGCTGTACAGTTTTGAGCCAGATGCTGGTGCAATTGAGGAAAACAGACATCCATGGATCTAGTCGTGTGCAAGTGGATGCCACAGAATAGAGCGGAGCAGGCTGCTTGTTACATGGAATTACTCCGGATTCACAATTTGAATGAAAAAATGTTTATAAATACAATTATAAGCTTTTTTTTTTATTTTAATTCTTTTTATACAAGGCCTCCATTCCAAGACAGATGCCACAAGAACATGTTAAAAACAAGGCTTTCCTCTGAGTGGGTCTCTAAAGCCCAGTGATTCATCCAAAAACGACAGGCTGATGGCTTTAGGACCTGAAGCCTCACCTTCTCTGCAGCTCATCCTCATTCTGTCACACGTGTAAATCTGTCAGTCATCTGTCGGAGGCGGGGGAGGGCACAACAACATGCTTGTCCCCCCCCCCCGGGCATCCTCCTCGAACCGGGAGTTGGTGTAATACGATTAATTCTGGTGCTAATTAGTTTCTCTTAGTCGAGCCCGGCTGCTGCCGGTCGCACAGATCCATAACTTATCAAAAGCAGATTAAACGCTCGAGTCCTTCTGCTTGGGCTTCTTAAGAACGTGGAGCTGTGCAGTTGTCAGGATTACTAACGTGTGAAGGAAAGACGGAGGCATCCAGATGTGGGAGCCGTGCATCAACTCTCACTTGCTGCTGTCAGATTGGTATAAAGAGCTTTGGATATCAGAATTGATCACATTTCCTGACATTTTGAAACCACAGTGTGGCAGAGGTGGACGGTGAAGACAAGTAGGTGGTGATAAAAGCAGCAAGAGGAAACTGAAATCCCTGCTTGTAACCTCTGACCTTGCTCTGAAAACGTCAGATTAAGAAGCCCTGCTGTTGATTGGAGGTGGATTAAAACCCATCACGTTTTTGAATCCAAAATTACCTGGAGCTTTTGCTAATGATCAAAGGAGGAGTGTGTGACGGCACATGTGTGGCGCTCTGCAACAGGGGGGTCCCGTGCTGCGGATCCGAGCGATGGGTCCTGACAGCGACCCAGCTTTAGCCGTGAGCGTAAACTGCGTCGCTTATGTAACCGGCCTATTGTTACCCGCCATTAAAATTCGTAAGATTCACATTAAGTTAGGTTCCGAGCAGCCGAGGATGCTGGGAGAACAGAGGAAATGCGAATGAGCTTATACGTGGAAGCACGAGACGGATGCAATGAGACTGGAAGATTCTTGGACTTTTCCTGGGGGGCTGGAGGAGCTTCGTCCTGCATTCTCATTAGAAAACCCTTTGGACACGAAAACACGCGTGGGGGGGTTGGGGAGGGGGGCGTCCATGGAAACACACACACCCCAACAAACGCTGGTTCCAATGATGCTGGTGTTTTCACACTGCTCAGATGGAATGATTTATTCATAATCATGATAGCATAATAAAACAATGAACATTGAAAGCACTGACAGTTGAACCGAAGGCCTCTTTAACAGCATGCACACACCCCCCTCCCACTGACCCCGGCGTCCTCAGTCCTTCGTCTGGTTTTTGTTTTAATCCTTTAAATATATGTATTTTTTAATATAAAACAAGCCCACGTATGATGAGGCGACCGTATTTGTGACCTGCCTCTCCTCGCCGTCTCCTCCTATCCACACCGCCCCATCCTCCGTCATGGACTTTTGGGGAGGGAACATCAGTCTTAAGTGGAGATGGTCGGGGAACGAGCCATAACAAAACAAAAAAAATTGGTTTATTATAACATCCCTGAAAAATAAATCAATGTAAAAAAAAAAAGAAGTTTTTTCTGTAATGATAAAAAAAAGTAAAATAAAAGAAGTGCTGGAGGGAAGTCTGGAGCTCTGTAGGCACGAGGCACTTTGGCACAGAGCGAAGGCCTCGCGTCCGACCATGTGAGGGGGGGGGGGGGGGGGGGGGGGGGGGGGGTGTGACAGCCGGGCTGAAGGCATGCAGGTGACGCCGGGATCCAGCGATTATGAAGAGGTATAGAAGAAGGAGCACCTGACAAACGTGGAGGAAAAGGCCAGCCTCCCCCTCCAGGTAATGCCACGTCTCAGGAGGAGGAGGACGAAGGGGATGAAGAGGAGGACAGGTGGTGTTTTTAGGTGTGTGTGTCAGGGGGGGGATTGGGGGCAAAAGAGCAGTGGAGAGAAGGAGGAGTTTTCTGGCAAAAGCTATACAACACAAACAGTTAAACAGTCCTAGTGTGAAAGCAGAGGACGGCTGGGGGGGGGGTGTTTAGAGGCAGGGGGATGGGGGGGGGGCACAGTGTAGCAGTCCCATAGGTTGGTAAGGGGGGGGGGCAAGCAGGAGAAAAGTTGCTGTGGTCCTTTTTTCTCTCCTCCCCCCACCTCCCACAATCCTTGTGCTGCATGTCGCCGCCCCCCCCCCGCCCGTGACCCCCTTCTGCACCTCCTCTTCACAGGTACAGCTCCTTGGCTCTGATATGCTGCAGCTTCTCCCTCAGCATGCGGAAGGAGGGCCGCATCGCGGCGTCCAGGGTCCAGCACTGCTTCATCAGGTCGTACACCACTGGGGGGCAGCCGTCCGGGGCGTCCATCTTGTACCCCTTTTCCACTCGGGGGACCACGTCTTTCAGCGGCTGCCAGACAGACGCACACGGGTAAAGGTTACCCCCCGCCCATCCACAACCACCCTAACGTAGGGTGCCTACGTGCCCGTAACTATTCGCTAGTTACGGTTCATTTCTGTGGCTCGTTCCAACAGTTAGTGATACACATCAAATTATTCTCACATCAACTCTGAGGCAGATTTTATTCTAATACCACACAACGGTATAGAGGGGCTCCAGCAGTGGGACACACTGCCATCTGCTGGTGAGTGTCGGTGCAGCTACTCACAATTCTGGGGTAAGGCACACGCCCAAAGGAGTAAATCTCCCAAAGTAGGATTCCATAACTCCAGACGTCTGACTTGGTGGAAAACCTCTGTGAAATAAATTGGATTTACTTGAAACAAACGCTGCTGTGTCAAAGATCATCTCAGCTACAAACTCATTCAGCAGCTGCAGCTGAGGAAGCTGCTGGGCACACAGAGCTCCCTTCCCTCTCACCTTCTCTCTTAGTGCTTCTGGTGAGGTCCACTTGACGGGCAGCTTGGCAGTGTCCTGAATGGAGGAGGCCTCCTTGGTGAGGCCGAAGTCGCTGACTTTGGCGATGTTGTCGTCAGACACCAGCACGTTTCGAGCTGCCAGGTCTCTGTGGACAAAGTTGTTGGCTTCCAAGTACTCCATGGCTTCACACACGTCACTGAGGGGAGGGGGGCACAATGAGAAGAGACCATTCAGACCAAGATGACCCACAGATGTCACCTGAGGTTGTCTCGTTTTCATGACATGACAAAAGTCAACAGAAGAATTGAAATGCAATGTTTTTAGGGCCAAAAGAAGGAATCAAAACGTTTCACAAAAGTTCACAAATAATACTTTTCTCTACTCTAAAAGCAGAAGCTAAAGAATAATCGCTTCACTAATAAGTTCAGAGGAGATCTTCATGTTGAAACAGAAAATCCCTCACTCAGGACTGATATGCTAAAGCCTGCTGATCTCTGTTGGGCTCATGTGGTAAATGTGCTGGATTACAGTCTGAGCTTTAGAATTCAAATGAATATTTTAGGATGTTTGACTTACAACCTAGCTATTCATATTTCCAAAGAACTCAAACTGAATTATATTTGTAAGAAAATAAGCGTCTCTTAAAAGCCCACTCCGATGCAAATTGTGTTTTTGGAGTTTGTAACATGTTCTGATTTTTTCTTCTTGATGGAGGACACGTATGAAGAAAATAAAGTCTAACAATGCATTTCTGCGTATTTCTTTAATCAAATCATTGTGAATCAGCAGCAGATGAAAAAACGCTGCTAGAAAAAGATCGTATTTTAGATGTAGACAAAACACTGGCTGGGCCACAGGCTCCTTGCTCAGCTCCATTCTGATGCATCCACCTGTAGACGACTAGATTCATGTACGTCTACATTTTCCTCGCCCGTGCAGTAAAGAGTTTGTAAACAGAGAGCTCTCAGTAACGGGGAGGGGTTGCTCCGCGTCAACGGACATGCTCACGACCCTGAGGTGAATTTCTAATGAACTCCTGCCGCTCTGCAGAGACTACGTTCTAGAAAACACAGGGTTGTGATTTTGGCATAATAAAACATAACAAAAACACTTTTAAAATAGATTAAACAATGATTGGAGTGGTTCTTGAAGTAATTCTAGATGAAATGTCTTACGTTTGTTCTACACTGAAAGTGAAGAGGACTCACAGTGAGAACTTGAGTAAACAGTCTCCCCCAAGAACAGACCTTCCTCTGGAGCGAAGGTAGTCCACCAGGCTGCCCTGTGGGACAGTTCACCGCATCATGTAAAACATACACGTTTACAAGAAAATGGACTATAAAGGTATTTCTATGTTTACTTAGTTAGATTTTAACAATTATAGAAACTTAAAGAGATAAAAATGAAGTGAAACTATTGAATTTTGTAAATTGAGATGAATAATTACTATTGTATGTATCTAACCTAAAATACAGCCACAAAACAAAAAGACACCAAAAAAGTAGTACAATTTACACATTTGATAACCAATCAACAAATCTGGAGCTGTAAATGTCAATTTCACACATGAGACAGGGAGCTCTGGTTTTGTGAAAGCTGTCATGTTTATGTGACAGACACATTTTAACAAACAGTCAAACTATTTAAACAACTTCCTCATATCAGCTTAACAGTTTTTTTAACAATAACCTCAAAAAAGTAGAAAAGAAAAAAAAAAGCATGAATACAGCTGCTTTTCCCAGAAAGCATTGGGCAGCTGTCTGACCTTGGCCATGTATTCTGTGACGATGTAAAGGCTGCCCCTCTCCTCCACGATCACACCCAGCAACTGCACCAGGTTGTTGTGCCTCAGCTGCCTGCAGACATGAGGAAAAGAGGAAACGACTCGGATGAGAACGCTTGGGATGGATTTGGGCGCTGGAGCTGATCTTACGTCATGACTGAAGCCTCGGCGATGAAAGCCTGCGCTGTCGCATCATTTTTGATACATTTGACTGCCACTCTGGTCCCCCTGTAGTCTCCCAATATCACATCTATGAGGGATTGAAATGTTTTACTTGTTTTACTTTTCTAGTGCAGTGCAAATTAAAAGGAAAACAAAAAAAACAGCCATGCTGCAATATCTGTTTCTCACCTCCAAACTCCCCTTTGCCGATGGTCTGGAGGAGTTTCAGCTCCTTCCTGTTCAAGGCCCAGCCGCCTGGCACGAGAGGAGGAACACACGTCAATGTTTTCAAACGTGACCCTCCTGCTTTTCATGTGGTTGTGTCGACATGTTCCTAAGCTATAAAATATTTCAATCTAAAAAGTCAGAAATAAAATCATATTTTAGTTTCTTTTAAAAAAAAATTTCACAGTCCTTAAAAGTCCCACTCCAAGAATCTATTGATCTGTTGTAAATTCAAATTAATTTTATTTATATAGCACCTTTCATGTAAAAAACATTTCAAGGTGCTGTGCATAAAAAACAAACAAGAATACAGAAAAAAACAATCCCTATTCATGCAATAAAATAATTAAATATGCCCCGCACAATAAAATACACAAAAAACAAATATGTATGTGATAAAACATCATAAAATATAAGAGTAAAAATTCCAGATTAAACAAATAAAATGATAAAATGATGTGATAAAACACCATAAAACATAAAAAGTTGTAAAAGCATTCCCAGTGGTCTTTTAGTTGTGGTTAAACTTTTTTAGCCAAAATAAATACATTTTAAAAACGGTCATTTTTTGTGGGACAGTTTCTGCAGAGCGGCAGCAGTTCATCACAAAATTTGGTCTCCACGTTGTGGGGAAAGAGCAACCCCGCCCCCCTTCCCCTTTTCGTTGCTGCAATCTCGAAGCAGGGAGCTAGTGGCTCACCTAGTGTATTTTCTACGTCACAAATACTGCCTGTTTTTTCATCTGCTCCTGATTCATATCAATTTGAATAAAAAATAATAAAAAAATAACTAGACTATCTATATAATCTTCTTTATCTATGTTTACTCCATCATTGGGCAGCAGTTTAGCTCAGGCGGTAGAGCAGGTCGGCGACCAACTGAAGGGTTGGCGGATCGATCCTCTTTCTCCCCAGCACGCTGTCGCCCCGCGAGTGCGGCTAGTCTGCAGCTCACTGCTCCCCCCCAGGGGGTGGGTCAAATGCGGAGAGAGAATTTCCCCATTGTGGGATAAATAAAGTAAATTAAAAAGAGAAAAATGCCACAAGAACATGTTAAAACAGCAAAAACACAATTTCCATTCGAGTGTCTCTTTAAAATATTTGATTCCATAAGATGTTTGTAAGTCAGGTCAGATGGGAACACGAGGAGAGGAAGAGGAGGAGTCTGATCTGGACCGACCTTGAGACCAATCCGTCGTTTTCAAACACCAAATTAATCTCCTTTACTGATTAATGGCATTAGACCAGGGATGACGGGGTGACCTCAAAGGGGTTGTGGTCTTTGTGTTCTTGTGAGGTTATTGTGGCAGGAGATAAACAAAGGCATGTGCGTGTTATGGTGTCAGAGTCCCTGTAGAGTGGTGTTATGGGCTCAGTGTGATCTTACTCCTGGAGAACTCGTCCTGCGCTGCCACTGTCCCCTCCATCAACTTGGGTTTAATCAGCCTGGTGCAAAGGCCATCAGCGTCTTTGGTGTAGTGCTGCAAGAAAATCCACAACCGCTTAAAACCAGCCACATTCAAAACCTTTTATGGTCGACTAAATATTCTCTATCCTCTCGTTGTAAGGTCGGTGAAGTGATCAGGATTGGATGCATGTTATTTTTTTTTAGGACAGGAGAATCTGTTTACACGCTTTGATGTGCAAAACAAACACAAGATTGTTGTTTTTTCCAAGCAACACCACACAGGAACATGAAGGGAGCAATGAGAAGAAGGCTGCTCTAAGATCTGATACCAGGAGACTACGCACATCAAGAAATGCAGCATGACGGCTTTAACTCTTATCAGCGTGCATCTGTGCTGGGGGAGGAAGAAGACCGTCTGGCGGAGCAGCAGAATCCCTGCTTCATTTCAATATAAAAGGGGAAAAAAGAAGGCGGGGCCACGCTGGAAGGAAACACTGCGTTTTCCTCAAAGGGGGGGGGGCAGGATTAGCTGTTCTTTAATCTGAATAACATCATTAATGTTTGAATTCATGAAGCAAAGACAGAACTAACGACACAAAACTGTTTTACTTGACTAAATAAACTATTTACAGCAGTTGGATAACAAAGATGTACTGTAACCTTTAAAGGGCCTGTACCATGCAATTCTTAACACTCTAATAGTAAAGTCTATCCATGTATATGAGAATATATTACCTTTGGCACACAAAAGAACACATCTTTTAAATAAATATCATATTTTCCTGAGCTTTTTTCCAACCCGGAAGTAAGGCGCCTCGATCTCTGAGGCTCCGCCTTTCTCTCCTTCTGGGTGCCGCCCATTTCATTACGTTAACCTAGAGTCTGCCTTCTTTTCAGGAGAAATGAACACTATAACACACTAAAAACCTGAAAAAAAATTGATGTTGCGTGGTATAGGCCCTTAAAGATGTATAACTTTATATAACCATAAGTATTATATTTGATAAATGCATTTCTGGGACTCCCATCTCATTGCCACCATAGAAACTTTTCTTAAAGATTTCAAAAACCCTTTTAGGAAAAGTTTTGCTAATTTTCTCGACTATATAGTTAGACTAACACATATATTGGTATTAATTTTTTGTAACTAACTACTTGCTATATAGAAAGAATGCAACATTTGTTGATGATTTGTATATAATAGTTACACCATGTTAAACATGTGTGGATCGAATTTCAGATGGTGGATCAGGGGTTGACATAGCCCAGAAATTTGCACTGGCCCACAGGGCCAGTAGTTTTTGAAAGTTACTGGCCCGACACCGCGCACAGCGAGACCCGCCGCTCCGCAGGTGCTTGCAACTTTAGGGGGGTCCGGGGGCATGCCCCCCCGGAAAGTTTTAATATGGTACAATTTGGTGCATTCTGGTGACATCACTTATTTCTACACTTTTCAATGACTAAAAATAGAGCATATCAAACTTAAATCTGCTCTAGTCTGTTTCAGATGTTTTGAAGAGCACTGCAGTGTAGTAGGTAACACTAGTTCAGAAGTTTTCATGCTGCTTCTAATCACTGCTATTTCACATTTGTTCCTAATCAATAGTTAAGAAGTTTTATTGACTTTTTTGCCCTGACTGCCTTAAGGTTCTGCTTTTTGTTACTGTTGCAAAGTTACATTTACTTTTTAGTTACTTTAGTTACCTAATTAAATTAAATAATTGAAAAATTAAATACAATTAAATTACTGAGATCATTCAGCTAACTAGAAATACTTACTGCTTACAGTGTTGTAAAGAAAAACAAAATTAAGTAGTTTGACCTTATACTGCATTTGAGTCTGAGATTCAGGTATTTTGAGTTGCCTTTGATTCTTTGACATTCAGCTTAAAGCTTAGTGCATACAGTTTCATCTTCAATGCATTCATTAAATATCTTGCTGTCCATACTACTAATTAATAACTACTAACATATTCCTATCTATTCCTGCCATGTCTTCCACATCTCTGACATGCTTCAGTCTCTCTGCAGTGACGGTGTTGGATTTATGATCATCGCGGTGAAAAACCACCAGGGGGCGCGCTGATATGTGTGTCAGTTTAAATATATCTGCCTAAAATGTAATAATAACCCACTGGCTTGTTCCTTCGTTGTTGCTGTTAAACATTGTTTAGTATTGAATTGTTACATTCAATAAAGTTTGAAAAAAAAAATGAGTGAGCGCGTGCCGCGTGGTGCTCGGCAGTGACAGCCGCGCGCGCAGGCGGGAGAGGAGGAGAAGAGTGATCAAAGGTTTCCCATAGAAACCCTTGAAGTCTGAACACAGCACTAGCAGAAAAAGTGAATTATAAAGACGAGGTAAATCTACACGTTTTCGCAAAATATACTTTATTGTAAAAGGTGAAAAATGTATTAATTGTTAGATATTTTAGTGGCCCGAGCGGACAAGTGAAAAGTAAAGTCTTGTGGTCCGTACTCCTCGAAAAACAGGACCGGGCCAGCGGACAAATGGCTATGTCGAGCCCTGTGGATAAATAAGGTGCTTTTTTTCCCCCTCTGAACACTCATGACAATATTTTTGCATCTTAAACTAATGTTAAAAAAAATGACCTAATCGTCTAACGGCTCATAATTACTACCATCTATATCTCCTGCCTTACTTCCAAAAAATGTGTATCGTCTCTAAACTCTTTGACGTATCTGGCTTTTACAGGGTAAATGATATATATATATATATATATATATATATATATATATATATATATATATATATATATATATTTTTTACTTTTACATATACTTTATTTTCAAAAAAAACCGAGCAAACAGAAAAATCAAGAAAAAAAATCTGACATGAATCCATTTCCATTAGGACTGGTAGGAAGCTGCAAGAGTGAGATTCACTACAGATCAAACAAACCAGTCTGTATTCATCATGAAATCTGGCTACCCATAAACCCTCTGAAAACAGAAAAACAGACTTTTTTAAAGCATAAACAGCCAAAGAATTAACTGAATATTCACAGGTTTGGTTACACAACAGGCTGACTGAACCACCAGGGGGCAGCATCGTACAGAAAGAGGTTTGTCGTTTTAAGAATACCTCATAGCACTGAGGACAAACATTTTTCAAAGCTTTTAAGACACTTCTGAGGTAACTGTTCATCATCCTTGGCATAAAAATGTCAGAAAGGCCTAAAACAAGCTCGTTCAACGTTTCCTCAAGAATTCTTTGCTCCTAAACACACAAAAATGTTTTTTTTTGTTCACAGCTGTTAAATCAGGATCTCTAACTACATAGTTAAGATGGCAGGCTGTAATCACATCGAAAAATACACACTTTAGACTATACTCTTCATTATATTATGGCTCCCTTGTGAAGAGCACTTGCAGCCCTCTTTGCTTTTCTGACAGGATGTCTTCCCTGTGAACGTAGCGGTTAGGAAGCATCACGCGTGCATCAGTCTAAGCAGCCCAGAGAGGCAGAGCTGAGGAGTCGGTGAGAATGTGAGGAATCCTACGACCGGCCGTTCATAGGGGAATCTGACGGAGCAGAGGAGAAAACTGAGATGGACGACAACAGGGAGGAGAAAATGCAATAAGCTCTGAAACCACCAGGGACCGCCGAGACAGGGAGGGCGGTGGATAAAGGAAGTGGAGGAAGAACCGAGCCTGGAGGGTGTGAATTAGAGAAAGCTGGAAAGGCAGAGATAGTGGGTGGCTGATAACAAGAAGGCACTCAGTATGCAGATGGTCCCTATGCCAGCTGGCACCATCCCTTTGTCCACTTCCAACACATGGCGGGATAAAACGATGAGCCCCAATTAAGAGCGCGATAGGTGCCAATCGAGCTCCTCTCTTTATCTAAAAGGATGAAAGGTCTCTGTCTCTGTGCCACCGTGCCTCCTGTCTGTCCCTGTCCTTCCTCTGAACCGGCCAGCAGATAACAGTGAGGGCTGGGAGGATCGCACAGCCTTCTCAACACGTACTTGAAGGAATTTTTAGGGATGCGTCCAGTGAATACTTAATTTCTTTGAAATCTTGGAGTTATATAATGTTACATTTCATCCGTTTTACTTAGGATGGCGTAGATAACGGGGGTAAACTCCTCCCCAAACCTACATTTTTCCAGAGATGACTTCTACCTTAAAAAAAAACAAGAAAAAGACAAAACAAAACCAAAACCCAGAATGGTTCAGTCATTAAAGAAAATAGGGTGCGCCCTCTCTTTAATTCAGTGTTTCACAAACCAAGTTAACAAGACCATATATTTATATATTTCCAAGTATTCAAAAATACAACTTCACACCAAGTATCTTTTATCACTTATTTCCAAATAAAACTAGACTTTTCAACACATTTTACCCGTGATAACATTAAATTCAGGGTTCAGTCATCAGTTTTTGCAATTGTTGTGAAGGAATTGTAATCATATTTTTTTCTCAAAGCAGTCTTAGTTCAAGTTTAAGTAACTGTTAATTTTTCCACCAGAACTTTTAGTCTTTTCTGTCTAAAGAACATTTATTTATTAACTCTCTATTGTCATAAATTTGTAATTCTATTGTTCAAGTTTTTAACAATACAATAGATAGAATAGCCTGACTGGCATTGGCACAAACCTACAATTGATATATTAAAAAAAACCTTGTTATTCTTTATATGTAAGCAATATCTTTAAAGAGAAAAGGCTTTCACAAGACTTCCCATGCAGACATGCATGCAAATGTTTTTAGGTGCATTGAAGTAAGTATTTATTCTGTGCAATCAGAGGTCTGTGGAATCTGGGATTTCATAAAATTAGGTTTTATTTGCATTTTTTCACCATTTACAATCTAAAAAATGTTAAACAAAAATAAAGATGTTTGTGTTTTCTAAAACTACTGCGACTGCAATTTTACACAGTTTGTGTTGTTTCACTGTGATTATTTTTTTTCTTTTTTGATGGCCTGATAAATTTAATCCATTTTTTTTTAATTTATATGGGGGGGGGGGGGGGGGGGGGGGGGGGGCTTTTTACAGTTGAAAACCTTTGGTGGATAAAGTAGCTTATAAAAAGAAAATTCTTTAAAATAACTGAAGCATTTATTTTAAACTCAGAATTGATTTAACATTTGACCATAACTTCTAATTGCAACTTAAACACATCTGTGTAGATTGTCATTTATCCGTGTTGATTCAACAGAAGCAGTAGAAAAATAAAAATTAAACTCAACTGGACTTGATTCATCTTTTATCGTTGAAGACATCTCCCCCTTTTCTTCAGGAGTCTTTCTCAAGTCGAAAAAACGTAGAACTTTATTCTTTGCAAGCAGATTTTGAAGGTTAAAAAAATCTGGGCTAAAAACCTAGTTTGCCACAAAAAAAATTAAAATGGCCCTTCTGTTAAAAGCATCTCTTCCTCTCACTGACATTTAGTAACATAAGAACAAACAAAAAAACAGAAAAAAGGGACATCTGGAGTAAGGGAGAAGGTGGAGCTCAAAAACGAACATCTAGAGCAGAGATGCCCAAATCCAGGCCTCGAGGGCGGGTCTCCTACATGCTTTCCAACCAGTCTGCCATTGAAGCTTCTGATTGGCTAAACACACCTGATCCAGAGTTTCTGGAAAACTAGCAGGAAGCCGGCCCTCAAGGCCTGGATTTGGGCACTCCTGATCTAGAACATGAGGATGTGTTGAATGATGCACCAAACGTGTAACGTGAAAGCTAAACTGGAGCGTGGTCCCTCACCTCCACCAGCTGCATGAGATTCTCAAAGTATTCCTCCTCATCGATGGTGAGTTTGCCGTTGTGGTAGATGATGCGGTAGTGCTCCACCTTCCCGTCGCAGCTGACACACAGGGTGTAGTCCCCCGGATAGTTGGTGCTCTCCCTCACCAGGAACAGCCCGGTTTCTGGGGGGTAGAGAAGCCGCTCCGCCTGCTCACGAGTTATCTTCCCATGAAACCAACTGGAAGGAAACAGGAGAGCAGAAATGAGACGGAGCCAGAATTTAACGTTAAACACTCCCTTTGATCATCTTTAGATCCATTGGAAAAGAGTTCCCAGTGGTCTTTTAATTATGATTATGATGACGTTTTTAGCCAAAAATCAGAGAACCTGTCGTTTTCCAGGTCAGAGTTTCTGCAGAGCGGCAGCCCCCCACACCCCCAACCTAACAATACTGGGGGAACAAAAATGGCGAGCAACATTGGAGCAATCCAGCCGTACAGTTTGGAGCCAGATGTAAGCCCAGACGAGGGAAACACAGACGTACATGGATCCATTTGTCTGCAAGTTTACACATCTGAATAGAGCAGAGCAGAGAGTTTGTGGCCCGCTTAACATTTTTTTCACCAATATCCTAAAGATGCTTCCTGGTTCACAATGATTTGAATAAAGAAATACTCAGAAATGCCATTTTGAGCTTAATACTTTATATCAATCGAACTTTGTTTATAAACCACTTTTCATATAAAAGCAACAAAACAAGCATAATATATAATTTATTTATTTATTTATTTATGTATGGGCCTCCCCTCTCCATACCTACACACAGCCCCCCCCCCCCCCCCCCCCCCCCCCCCACTCCTTTCACACATCCCACCCCCTAACTGATGGGGAGAGACAATGAGACATGACAAATAGGCTGAGCACGAAAACAAGATGTTGGAAATTGGAATCATTGGAACCTCCCTCTCTGTGAACAGCTGCATATACAGCCAAATGCAGCATCACAGGCGGGGACCGCTCCACCACAGCTAAGAGGGGGTGCAGGTTCCCATCCAGAGCCGCAGTGGCTGAACAGCAGCCGACCCAGAGGGAGTGGTCCCAACTGAGGAAGCACCGGAAACAAAAATGAAAAAGTAAACATATGATAAAGGTAATAAACAATAAAACCCTGAAATTAGGTAAATTAAAATAACGCGTAAAATATCTAGTTTAAGTTGATAAAAAAAGATAAAATGGATAAATAAATAAAAATAATGTCTCTCTCCCTCTCAAAATGCCACAAGAACATGTTAAAATCAACAAAAACATTTTCATCAGAGTTGGTCTTTCACTAAAAGAAATACAGCATCTGACATTGAACCTCCTCATGAGAAAAACACCTTAAAGGAGAGTAAAGATAAATCCAACATACAAAATCCATAATCAGATCATCACAAAGGCTTTCGTTTTCTTACTTATGTCACCTGGATTTTTATTTCCATGTTACAAAAGGGTGGACAGTGGAGAGCTGGTGGGCTCAGCAAGAATGTACCTGGAGCCAAACAACAGGAAACACTGAGCTCACAAGTGGCGCACATAAAGAAGTCAGGGGAAGGGTCGGAAACTGACACGCCGGCACTGCAATAACAGGAAAACCCAAAACTGTTCAGAGTTGGACCGGAGAAGGACGACCCGGCCAACCTATTCTTGAGGTCACGAGGGGCAGAGGTGGACTGCCCTTATGCCTCCAGTGAGAAATATTTAGTTTTTGCACTATGAATCGATCCTGAAGAAACTTTGAAACTTTAACCCACAATTCCTGCTCTGAGCCAATGGACACTTTTGTTTTAGCAGAGCTACAAATTAACAGCAATACCTGCTATCCGTAAATATGACTCAAAATCAGCCAATAAAACCCTGGAAGCAGCATAGAAGACATTGTTTTCTCTGTCTTAAATCCCATAAAACCTCCTCCTTGTAACCTCACTAGTGGAAAGTGTGTGGCATCTATTGACTGATGCCCCTCCTCATGCAAAGAGTCAAATTAGCCCCAAACAGCATTCATGCATGCTTCTTCCAATAGGCACTGGCTGGTCAATGGACAATAATTAACTGCTGTAATTGATTTACGCAATTTTTTCCTGTGGCTACCCCTGTCACATCCTCCTCCTCCTCCTCCTCGCCTCCTGAGACAGCACAGACCCTTGTGGCTAAGCGGCTTAATATGGGTCGAGTTGATTAGATCAGCACAGGCAGCTTCTCCGATGGACAGCAGCTCTTTAACTCCCACTAATCTGAGAGCAGGCGCCAAGTAGTGTGGCCACATAGACGCTCAGTGAACGCATACTCGCTGCTTTGTCCTCAGCAATGAAGTGCAGTCTTCTGAAGTGACATCATTCTAACAGAAGACTGATAAAAATGTGGAAAACAACATTTTCGGCACAGCATGGAAGAAGGAAGTGGGACAGCAGGGAGGAATGCCCTATCTTTTTTTGTAGGGTGAGGTTTTCTGCAGGCTGCAAATCTGCCACATGGGGGCAGCAGACGGGACTGACTAAAGAGTGTCGCCCAGTCAATGTAAACATGAGGACACAAGACCACAGCTGAACCCCTTATGCAAACCTGGAGAGGAGGGAGAGGCTCTCTCTGAGGCATCAGGAGACGCATCATGCAGTCAAAATGTCCCTGTGGGCTCCAGTCCGCATTTCAGACGGGCGGCTTGTCAAAATGCAGTCATTTCAAAAGGAGCAGACTGAAAGAAAGCCATGAAACTCTGCAGAACGTCACCAAATGTCAAAGTCATGAGAAACCCATCAATAAGAAAAACTACATTTAGAGGAACAACACCTGAACTCGATCGTTTCATGCTTCTTGAACCCAACTGTGCTTTATCGGGCTAATGCAAATATTGAACATTTTAAAAACGCGGCAGAGTAGAGTAGACATGAAAAGAATAACCATATTTACAAAAACATCCTTCAGCAGGGTTCGAGTTTCAACTTAGTTAGTAGTAAAAGCAAGGCAAACGAAAACTACCAATCAAAAGGCCACCACAGAAAAAAGGAGACACACTAGTGACCATTACCCCAAAAATACAATGTTAATGAGTTCAATTAAAGCTTTTTTTTGGCAGAGTGTGTCTGAGTCCAACCCCAGGGCCCAGACCGGACAGTTGGTCCCAGCTACATGTTTTCCCTTTTCTTAAAATCTGATGGTGAAGGAAGTTTTATTATGGAGAAACTGCAAGAAGAGAAAATAAGGAGTGAAAGTATTCAGTAGCTTCTAAAATCTGTTTTAATTCTTCCTGACAACAATATGCTGTAAAAATTGTAAAACATAGAATTGCAAATGACTGTCAGAGACAAATCTAACAGAGATGCCATGCATACCTGTATAGACATGTTGTTCAACTTAGACTGATGCACATCATCCACTCCAAGCAGCTTAAAAGCTGCATTTATAGTTTTTACACACACACAGTGTGCAAAAATGCGTGACCACAGTTGCGATGGTTATTTTGCTGTATTTTGTTTGCTGCTTGAGATTGTTCCTTTTGTACTGAATTCCCCCGTAACATAATTATGCAAACATTTAGCGCCCAGTTTCTGCTTTGCTTGCACTCTGGTACTCACGGCATCAAACTGAGTTTTCCTCCCGACTTGACTCCTTCCCTTTTCTGGACATAGTTGGCTGGAATGGTGCCCTCTCTGCCCGTTGTGTTCCTCGCTCGGTACCAGTTTGGATCCTGGAAGAAATGAAACGGGACAAAAGTTATGGTGCCGTGAAACCGAACCTTAAAGTAAGAAACCCAACAAAAACTTGAAAAACACAAACACACCAACATACTTTAGGGTAGCCGGAAAAAGCAGCACGGTCAGGACTTTCGAATGACGCACACATGGTGGAGAAAACTAAAAGTTTGCGTTGTTTTAAGGGCTGTCGAATGTGTGAAGAGTCAGGAAAAGACCGTAGGACAGCTCAGCTCTTTTTCTGGGATTGATAACAGAGATTCTGAAAAGGCACTTTTTCATATTTTCACATCTAGCTGTTGGTAGTAAACTTCACCAACTTTCACTGAAAAATTCAACAGCATCGCATTCAGTCGAATAAAAAGCCATTTAAAGAAGCATTGTTATGCGTCTGCATGCATTTATTTATTACAGAGAGAAGTCAAAATGACCTGTTTTCAGTAAACAACATGATCCATTAATAGTGTAAACTAATTTAATTTACTTAGGCATAAAATACATAATATTTAATAGGGCTTTAACAATACGCTAAAATCTCAATTCGGTTCTATTCATAATTTCATAGTTCGGTACATTTCGGTTCGGTACTGCTGTTTAACAAATCTGCCTGATATGAACTGCTATTTTATGAACTATTATTTTATTGTGTGTGTTTTGAATATGAATCTCTCTCTCTGATCTGCTTCATAAAATAAGAAAACTATTAGCTGCCAGGAACCAAAAACTCTGGATACTTAATGCTGGCCTGAAAAAAAACATTTTAACTTGCAAATTTTTTTTCTTGTAGACCCGATTGTTACAGTCGGGCGATGCCGTTTTAAGTTCGTTAACAGATTACGGTAGATGTGTTACTGTGGCATAAGTTGAGATGTTGTTTGTTTTTGTGTGCGAAACGCAGACACACTGCGGAGGTCGGCTTTAGGTTAACGTCATGAAATGGTCGGCCACCACAAAGAGAGATGGGCGGTGCCTCAGAGATCGAGTCATCTTACTTTGAGGTTGGAAAAGAACTAATGTTAAATATAAAAATATTTTCTTTTGTGTGCCAAAGGTAATATATAATTATATACATGGATATTGTTTACTATAAAAGGCTTAAGAATAGCACGGTATCGGCCCTCTAACTGTAAATTAATCGCAGATTTTTAGCTGTTTATTAGGGTAATTGTAAAACTCTTAAGTTTAGTTTTTATTTCTTTTTTATTTTAAGACAGAAAGGTAGGGACCGTTTTATTTGGGTAAAATTGTTTAAGACATAAAAGGCATAAAATGTTAATAATAAAATGAATGCAACATTAATGCAGTGAAAAACTTGCAAACTAAAAACTAAAATGGCTCAAAGAAGACTCCTAATCAGAACTTTAAATATGAGTTTGCATTTATTTATAGAAAAATCTATCAGGTTGCTATGGCTTCAATTGGCCACTAGATGTCCCACTTTGTGCTGGACTGAAACTTCAACATTGAATGTTTTGCAGCAAAAATCAATGACTGTCTACTCATTACTAACTTTGCTTTCTGTGAAATTTTGTCTTTTTTTTTATTATTTTTTTTAACTTGTTCTGTCCAACAACTGATTAAAAGATTAGAGCTGAAGGCCTTTTGTGTTGGACAGGTTTTACCATCACAAAAAGAGGTTATACATCTTCAGAAAACTAGAGTCTAAATTTGTATAAACCCCTTTTTGTTTTTTTAAATTATTTTTCATTTATTTGTTACATTTAGTGTGTGTGGGGAGGGAAATGGGAAGAATGTGTGTGTGTGTGTGGGGGGGGGGGGGGGGAATAAAAGGAAGAGAGGTGGAGAAAGTGGGGGATACAAGCGCTGATTTGAATAAGTTATCATTTTAAGATGTAACAATTATACCAGATCTGCTGAGACGACAAATATTCCATCAAAGGTGAAATTCTGACACGAAAATGAGCGGAAGATCTCTGTCCATCGATACACTGTGTTAGGAGGAGTGTCTAAAGTGGAAGTTAAAATTGTGGGGCGGACCAGTGAAAGATGAGCATGGATGTTTCACCGTTACCCCCCCTCCACCAGACCATCCCCACAAGGCCTTAGATGAATCAGGGCGTCTAATATGCGAGTAAAAGTGGGATTGGAGAGCGGGCGCCCATGCGACCCCAGAGAGAAATGCCCCCAGTGTGTCCCACCCATCCAGTTCCCGGAGCCCTATGTGCAACATTTGTTAGGGTGGGAGTGGGGAAGAGCAGGCGGATGGGCACAACCGGGGGAAGACCAGTTTTTTAAAGAAAACCGTTCATCTCAAATTTTGTGTGTCTGCATTATTTCCTGTTACTTGATCTTCTATTATGCAACAATCTTCTGTACTGCTGTCTGGACCTTCCAGTAGCAAACCTTTGGTGGTGAATCTACTTAATATGGAAAAAAATATTTACAAATTACTTATTAGAGTAGATTATATATTCATAATCAATGATACTTTTTGTCAGTCTAACATCGACTGTTTGTTGCAGTTCTAACTATGTGAAATTACTATCAACAACTAGGAAAAGTATTTCCGAGAAAGAAAACATTCTTCCTCACCCTGGTGACTCCAATGATGGTCAGAACATCCCCTTTACAGAAAGGCAGGTCCTGTTCGTTGGCAGTCTGGAAGTTGTACTTGGCTACACACTCTGTGCCGGATGTCCATGGGGCCTGAAACATGTTGACAAATTATACAAAAAATACAAATGGAAAATTGAATAAAAAGCCAAAATGTATAAATATAATCTAAAGAAATATCTAAATTATAAAGAGAAGAAAAAAGGGGGGTTTCTTTGACCAACATAATTATAAATTATGAATACAATTTGTCAAGAAAATTTTAATTTGAGAAGAAACTAACATGCAGACCTCATTGCATCTTTCCTGGCATTTGTAATGTGACAGTCAGCAGAGTGTACACACCTAACGTGTCTAAATCAGCTTCGTATTGTGATCAAAATCCAGATTTTGCTTAAATAACACCAATCAAGTGAAACGGCAGGGTCAGAGTACAAAGCAGCAGGTGTGTGAGTCAGCTGGTGTATTCACAGCAGTGGAGTGGATCTGACGTAGCCTCTGTTACAGTGATTAGGGGTTTGGGAACAGGGCTGATTGCTGCTTGAAAGAACCTCAGGAAATAAAACATTTCTTCCGTTTTTTTTTTATTTCTACACGGTCAGAATTGCTTTAAATGTAGAGTTTGGAGAACAAACCACAGCAACTTGTATTTTTATCTTTCAGTGAAAAGTATTGCGAAATCGTTGACGTCACAGACAGATTCTTACAGTTTTCCGACAATTTCAATTCAAGGAATCCATCCTTTTCTGTACTGTCTTTCAACATATGCCTATTTAATTATTATTCTACTTATTATCAGTGACAAATCTGAAATAATGTCACAAAAATTTAATCTTTGAGATTTTTAGAACATAAAATAATAGTAATAAGTTGCTTTTTCAACATGTTTATTTGTCAGCAAACACTGCATTTTGCTGCCAAAGAGACATGATGCATTATAACATCCATGTTTGCTGGAGTAGGGAAGAAAAATGGGAACACTTCCGCAAATCAGAGTAGTATCTACTTCATCTTAAGATTTACCAAAATACTTTTTTTTTAATTCTGTCTTGTCCTCTGAAATCACAGCCTAAAACAGCTACGTATCTAAATTCTGCTTTGCTAGTCCTGCAAGCCAATTTTATTTTCTGAATGTATGGGCACATTTTTCCTATTATAATGAAAAGGTTTCCTTTAATCTTGATTTGTTTAAATATTATGTTTTAGTTTAATTAAAGATGGGTTTATTGACTCCAATAACAGCACATTTGTGGATGGTTCCATTAAAAGAAACACCTACATGGATCCCAGACATGATGGAGGGAATTTGGCAGCAGAAGTCCTTGGGCAGGCAGTGGTCACTGTTCAGCTAGTACCATCAGAGCTGAAACACACAAAAAAAGGATAATCGACATGAGGAATGCAAACAACAGCAAGGCTCCATTTGAGGTACGCAGACGAAACATGATCCGTCTTTACCTACATGAATAAACGAACATCGTTTGAGGAACCCGATTTATGAGCCTACAGCCACTGCTTTTTAGTAGGGTTACAGACTTTGAAAACATGTTTTATTATGGCAATATGTCTAGGGCTGTAAATGACAAAGCTGATTTATTTGATGTCATCTGGCTCTTTTCAACCTTTAAAGACTTATTTAACGGCTCTTTAAAAGGAAACCTGGATAGGAGAAAAAAAAGGCAGAAAAAGAAAAAACAAGTTAACAGTCTTACAACGGCAATGAGCTCCTTCCCGTCTGACTAACATGTTGACATTTTTCAATAGAATTACAGACATTTATTTCGCTTAAAAACTTTAATGTTTGAATCTGTCTGATTGGAAAAAGTAACGTTTTCTAACGTTCTGCCCATGTTTCACCACTAAAGAATTTTCTTTGAAAGAATAAAAAGAGACCAAGGCATTGCGACAGTAAATGAGCAAGATCCCCGACAGTAAACCCCATTCACAGCGTCTCCCTCAGAGCCCAAACACAGAACAGGAAGTTCAAACAAGAAGGGTGGAGAGGGAGGCAGAGGAGGAAGTGGCCAACACATATTTTCCAGAGCTTTATAAGGAGGAGGGGGTTGCACTCAGAAAGCGACGTGAGCACGGGTTCTCTGGTCACTTCCATCTGATTATTACTTTATGAAACCAATTCAAACAGTAAAAAAGTCAACAGATTTTCTAACATATTGTTGGAAGGATTTAATAAAACCTAGTTTGGTGTCGTTTTCTGAAGATCAATATAATATTGTTGGAGTGAATTACCTTCACCGGTTGTTACTCAGACAATGTAATCTGGCATTCATGCAAATAAAGCATCTCCTTCCAAAGGATCCAACAATAACTGCTGCCCTCCCTGCCAGAATCCATGGCTGGGCTTCACAGCTCTACCACAGCCTGAGCTGTAACAGGAAACTGCCTAATTGCAGGCCATTGCAGATGTATATGCAAACTGACAGCCAAATATATCCGAGGCCCGGCTGCTCTGGTGAACCCAGGGGGCACATGGTTCTTTTTTTGTCACCAATCTTAATTTCTCAAGAGGGTATGGAGAAAACGAGAGTAATGGTTTCAGTCAGTTAGTCAAAGGAAGCGCCATAACTGACACGCAGGTTCAAAACTCAATCAGCACCAAGGACTGAAGTTTTAAAGTGACTCTCGTGGAAGATTTACAATTTCCATATTTTTATAGCTGCCTTAGGAAGAATGCAGCATTTCCCCAACCCTGGTCCTCAAAAGTTGAGAGCGAGCTGAATCAGCCATGTTTGAGCAAAGTGACGTTAAAAACATGCAGACAGCGAGCACTGAGGAATACGGTTGGGAAACACTAGAGCAGGGGTCCCCAAATCCAGGCCTCAAGGGCCGGTGTCCTGCTAGTTTTCCAGAAACCCTGCCTTATTTGCTGCTGATTAACTGGATCAGGTGTGTTTAGCCAATAAGGAGCTTCAATGGCAGGTTGGTTAGAAAACATGTAGGACACTGGCCCTCGAGGCCTGGATTTGGGGACCCCTGCACTAGAGTATAACTATTGACTGTATATGAGAACTGGACTGAGTACGCCCTGGTTCCAAGAAGCCAAAATCCTATAGCTATAAACTGTCCAATCAGATGCCTCAATAAAAACTTATGGGGCCTTCTGGCCCCCCCGTCCAACGTTCGATAGAGTTCATGAAGCCCGCTTAGAAGTGGTAGGCGAGAGTGGTTGCCATAGAAACATTGACTCAGACCGACTCGGACCAATTACTGCTCATTGACGACGTCTTGCTCCAACATGGCGGTGTCCATACAGAGAAAAAAAAAGACTTTATTTCAATTAAATTAAAGAGCATGCCCATTTATCTGGTCCGAGCCATGAAGAAATTTACCAATAATCTAATGTCCATCATTCTGTTCACAAGTAAAAGCATTCAAGGCAGTTGAATTAGCATTGGTTGTTATCTTGTGTAAAACAGGATAACAACATATAAAAGGATATTCTAATCTCTATGAGAGTTTCTCTAAAAACTAAAAGTATACTGGTTCTTAAATCAAATAAATAAAGGGTTAAAAAAAGCCTTAATCCCCACTGTTTATATGTATGAAAAAACAAAGGACTTTGAATTCACTTGTTTTAGATATTAAAAAAGCCACAGCAGAAAATTAGAGGTTTTGTTCAATTCTTAGTTTTTGGTTCACACAAAATCTAAGAGTTAAAGCCGTTTACACTAAACACAAGCAACTGTGAGAAAGTTTAGCTTAGCACAGTCTACTTTTCCTGGATAAATCTAAGCTTAAATAGAATCACCAGAGACAGCTGGAATTGAACAGGAACTGTTGTTAGCGGTTTCTGAAAACTACTGTGAGAAAGACTCCAATTATGTGATTCTGCTAAATCCAAAGGCAATCCACAGATTACAGCGTAACAGCAGAGTATCAGTCTGAGGATGGAAGACGACTTTTATTTGGTCAGACAATTAAGCTTGTCCCAGATTTGGGTCGGTTGAAATGGGGTGTTTGTGTCATGAATTGTCTGCTGGATATTCATTTTATTGATTCATTTTACCTTCAGCTGGCACCACGGTCAACAAAGAAACACATTATGTAAATTCAGCTGTAAACAACATTCCTCCTGAATTCCCAGATGAGTTGGTAAAGGAACGCCATGCTTTTTAAAAAAGTGATTTGTTCAGCAGTTAGCTGTTATGCAGTCTGTCATCTATGGTTGTTCATAGAAACTTCAGTTTAAAATGCTAAATCTCAATAATATATATGAAATGCATTAATTAAAAGCTACAATAGTAAGATTCAGACGATGCTCTATAGTTAAAAGATTTAAAAAATAAAAATAAATAATCAATGCAAAAGCACATGGTGGTAATATAGGCTGCCGACTCGTCTTCCTCTTGCTTTTTATTTGAGTAGTATCATACTTAATTACATCTGATACATTACACTTTCATGTAAATAAGATTTAAAGGAGATCTAAAGATTTGAAATCATTCCTGCCTGCAGGATCTTTAACCCTTTCATGCTTGATTTCATTTCCAGATAAAAAAAAAAAAAAATCATTTGTTACTATTTTTTCTGTTCACAGTGATGCTAAACTAAGTGGAGTCCTAATGGCATGTTGAAAATGAGCGGCATGGCGTGAAGGGGTTCAAATTAAATACTCTGGCTCTCTTTTCTTATAAGGGAGCACAGCTCAAACCTGAAAGATGCAAACAAATATTTTAATAGGAATACTGTTGTGTGATCACCAAATGTGAAAAAGGCCAAAGCAAAATTGTTTTTTCAGTCTGCAGAACACCGGCTGCTTTACAGTGAAAAAGCTGCTTTCACATTAAGGAATCTAAATGTTTCTTTATAGTCACATGTGATTAACAAAACTGCACGTATAGACACTTTTTCCAAAAGATTGCTCAATTCTTTACGTATGTGCATCAGGCACAATTAGAATTGTTGAATAAATCAATGTACCGGTAATCAATTTACTTTTTTTTTTAACCAAGAGTTCCTAAAAATTAAAGGAAAAACACCATCAGTCCAGCAGAAAAGTCAAAAAAAAAGGGGGGAAATGGAAATATGACTATGAGTTTTCAATTGGGTCTGAAAAATAATGTATGTAGGAGTCATATTTGGAGCTCCATGTGGAGAGAGATAGTCATTTTCTAATAATTGGTCCAGATATTTATGGGCAATAACTTTATGAGAAGTAGTGTGTGTGGTGGTGGTGGTGGGTGGGGGTTTAAAAATAACGTTTTGTGTACCATTTTTTTTATCAAAAAAAACTTCCTCTTAGAGGCATTCTCAATTATTTTAAACCTTCCTTCTTTGGAACTCATTGGATTAATGAGAGTTTTCACTGACATGATTATGACAAAGATTCAACCAACAGGGCAGTTGGTTGACTCTTGTGAAAAAAAAAAAAAAAACACAATCAAAATAGCTGATTTCCTGACTGAATTAATCCATATGAAGAAAAAAAAAAGAATTTAATTCAAATGTACCATCGCAGGTAATGGGAAAGTTTCATTGATCAGCAAATAAAATTCAACAGTCTCTATATGTAAGGTTAACTCAAAATAGACTAAGGGTATTTTTCAAGCCTCTGAGTTTCCTGTTTTGATCTGAGCAACTACTAACTAATTATACCATGGTCAGGATGAATACTCGATTCTGATTGACTGCTGGGTGTACATTAAAAAGTGATAAACCACAGTGATAACCGCAAAGTGAAAATAGAAGTTCCGGTCAACTAGCTTAAATGTTTGTATCACTGCGCCAGCTTCTTTAAAACAACCTTTTGCTTCATCATGTGGACAAAAACAAGCGGTAAGAGGTGAACTTTCTCTCCGAACTGATGCTTTATTCAACCCATCGGAAAGATACATATACATATACACATATACTTGTTACGTGGCGCAGCGCGACGTAACAAATAGTCCAATTTTTGTAAAAAAAAAAATAAAATCCCCCAATTCCCCCAAATCGGGGAAAAAAAAACAAGAATGAGGGACTAAAAACGGGTTAATATTTATTGCTTTTGTAAGTGACCATGGTATAAGAGGGTTCATGGCCTTCGAAGTGTGCATTATTACTTTTTAAAACACTTCGCGGAAGCAACCGTCCGACGCGCCACGGCGTGCGTTAAAAAGTAATAATGCACACTTCGTGGGCCATTAACCCTTATTTAAAGTACATTCAAAAATATAATTTTAATGTATAACAGACAAAAAGATAAACTAATTGTCTCCTTTTCCTTAAAACAGATAATTATAGTGGTGCATTAGTAATCCAAAGCTGGACTTGATCCAGCCGAACATAAAATACAAGAGTGTAAGAGAGAAATCTCCCCCACTGCAGGCAGACGAACAGAGATGTGGGCAGAGAGGAGACAACCCTCCTGACGTAACAAGTGACAGGCCATGGCTCGCCACTGATGACGAACTACTAAAGCAGTGAGTAAAAGAATAACCACCCACCCTGCCCCCCCTCCACCCCCTTTGAGCTCTGCTGGTTTGGAGAAAGCAGGGGGGAGGAAGGATAATGATGACTGCGTATTGTTTGAGCTCTGTGTGCTGTGGTCCATTCTGGCCTGGCTATTTATGTCTCTTCGTTATGCAGGCGGAGGGAGGCTGGAGTCTTTTCATCATTGTATTTCCAATTGTATGTATCTGGAGAACATTTGTGGGGGTTTTTTTGAATGATTTTTCCATTTAAAGTCAGAAAAACTTGGTGTCATATCCACAACTGCATTACTTTTTGAAGCTCAAATAAAGAAAAATAAATATGACTCACATTTATTAGCCGCTTTAGACAGTTGCCAAATAGCTAAAAAGAATTTTATTACACTGAACTCCTGAAAAGCCTCAAAAGCAAAAATTGCTCTTAAATCAAAATGCATGGAGCTGGCCCCAAATGTTGAACACATTTTTGCAGGTTGGCTTCCAAGTTTGAAAAATAAATAGAACTTCTGAAGCATTATAGTCCTTTATTCTTAATGAAAGAAGCAACGCTAAAAAATTGGCTTTTTTTAATTTTTATCGAAATGATTCTGTAAAAGTAAATTGGCATAAAAGTCAATGAGCTCAGCTTCACAAATCACAAAAGTATTGCTTTGGAGGTGCAGAGGTTTTTGATGATGGGTAAAGCAATGTAAGTATTTGTATTAAGGGATTCTAATATGCTACGGAATAAAACAAAGAGATCCATGGTAACAAGTATGACTGCTTTTGGTTGCATTTAGAACTGGTTGCACCTTTGTACACTTTGTGCACCGTTTGGATTGAATTGCAAATAAATCAAACACTATCACTAACATAAGTGTCACTCAAGACTGGACAACAATAACTGATAAGTTGTGGGGGTTTATGCTGAAAGTCTCTGCTAATCTCTGCTATAGCTTTTTAAACAACAAAAAAGTCATTTAGAAATATCTTTGACATTATTCCAGGACACATTGAGAGTGTGTGTGCATATTTTACACGTCTTCTGAATGTCCTGCATAAACAAGGATGGAGGCAACAGTGTAGCTGTCAGTCAACAGTCATTCATGCCTTTATGATACGCAAAATACTCTTCATAGTTGAGAGAACCAACGAGGTGGCATATGGAACAGTTTGTGGCCGGAGCTTCCTCTTCATTTCCATTTTTTCAAGACTGCAGCAAAGAAAAAAGGTTTATTTTAAAGAGCTGTTAAGTAGAGTAGTTTTCCAAAACAGTGGTAACAGTTTTGAGGCCTTATTAATGAATGTTAGTAGATATGCATAAAAAGCTGCATATGCCACATTTCACACCATGAAATCAAGCACTTACTTTACCATCTGACAGACTGCCAAGTACTGATATTCACATGTATACAATATTGTACAGTTTAACACCACAACTGTGAAACAAACACATGTTAAATTCTTTTTTAAACATACTATGGACTAAAATAAATTCCCCAGTCTGAGTTTAAAGTGGATCAATAGCTGCGTTTTCATTACAAATGGAGAAAATTTTATTGAAATTATAGAAATGTCCCAAAAAAAACACATTTTAAAATTACACTGTTTCCATTAAATGATAAATGCAAATAAACACAGACCAACTCACAAAATAAATCATTGGAAAAAATGGCGACAGATGTAAACAATACATTGATTTACAGCAGACACTGTAAAATTTTTGCCATGGCACTAGCGCTCATCATCATCTATCAAAGGAGACATCTGCGTCTTATTCAGACCGTGAAGCGGCCGAGCTCCTTACGCGTGGGAACGGCAACGGATGAAGCAATTTTGGAAAATCAAGGTAAGTGATTTTACAGAAGAGCTGTGGATCCGACAATTTGGCATGACACTCAACTTTTGAAGAGCTGTGTGATGCTTTGTAGTGGCCGCAGCAGCAATGCCCAAGGCAGCCAGTTCCTACCAAGAAGCGCATTGCCATCTCCATCTACAAACTGGATATCTGCGGTCACGTGACTCGTTTATTTAAAAAAAAAAAAAAAGGGTTTCCATTGCAGTTATGCAAAATATGTCACTTTGGATACGCCTCAAAAACCACCTCCTCCAAGCGCAAAAAACTTTTTTTTCCATAAATGCGAGTTAGTTGCGTTTTCATTGGGCGAACTTATCACAAATCCAATTTGTGCAATTTCATCGTCAATGGGGTTCAATGTGCACACCTTTACAGTTTTTCCTTTGAACTATAGTTCCAGTTTTAATTTCTCTGAGTGAAAACTATTATTTTTAAAAGGCTAAATGTTTAAATGCAGACCAAAGAGACTAAATGTTTAGTGTCTAGAAAAATTCTAGATTTGTTTTCAATTTAGTCAAAAGTGCATTTGTTTCCTCTGAACTTGAGCCTGCAGATTACAACTTCCATGCCTTTCGTACCAACACACACATACAGGTCATTTATTATTATTGTTTCAGATTTATCATAGTATATGCAACTACCTGGTATTCATTTTTTAAGCTTTGAATGAGTTAGCCAACTGTAAATGCTGATCAACAACATAAACACGAATTTAAACCACTTATTAGAATGAGCGAATAAAAAAATAGAGAAATAATTGATTATTAAATTAGAGGAAAACATAAACACAACAAAAGTGGCAGCAAGTTGTTGATCTGGAGTGGATCAGTGGTTTAGTCTCTGAAGTGTCCTGGTCTAAACTTAAAATGATTCAAATGATATTTGGTCTCTTATCAATGCACTGTGTTTTTATATACAGATACATTTTTTTCCACGTCTTCTCTGTTTTTTTTCTCCATGTTGGGTGTTTATGTCTCAGTTGGCTTCAACATGGCGGCCACATTCCATAATGCAAAGTCTACCAAGCGTGTCTACAGCCTTTAAAGGAAAACAAAGAATTTCCTGCATTCCTACAAACAAACCCAGATCACTGCAGAGCTTTAAGAAAACGCTAACTAAGGTTTGTTTATGTTTACTCTTATAATACATAATTACTATCAGCAATAGCCAATTATGTTTAAAAAGATTGAAGAAAAATACAATAAAGTTTAAAAGGAAAACATACATTTCTTTACATACTAATATTTTTTCTCGTCCGTTTTAGGAGCTAAATGTAATCTAAGACTGCAGCAGAATTATTTTTGGCAGATGTGAGGGTGAGGGGAGGCTAAAACGAACAAAACTGAAATCCTCGTTCTTGAAAAGGACCTCCCAAATCGATTGGGAGGGTGATGTAGGAGATGTGGCTACACCCTTTTTTCATAATTACTGAGTAATAAAATAAATATAATTAAGGCTGTGGCCAAATACAAAGTGTAACAAGATTTGAAAAATATGGCCGAGGATCTAAAAACTGAAACAAGTCTATTGAACTGATTATCCAATCACCATCTTTCCCTGTCAGCCAATCAGGTTGCAACATTGCAGTAAATTTTCCAGACGGCTCTTCCTTTTGTTTCTTATTATTCATTTTTTGATAGTAAAATCTTGGAACCTTTTTGACTTTCAATCTCTTACATCATTATGCAAAAATGTCGTCATGTTTACGGTGAACTGAACCACAGAAAAATGTTACTTTTAAAAGAAAAAGTACAAACTATGTTAAAATATACTGCTGCTTGCTTGCAGTTGCATTTTTCAACAACAGACAAATGAATGCAAAATCTTAACACCCAAACACTCATGGCTTAACCATCCCAGGAGGCGAGAGAAACCCTGAGGAAAAAGCCAGGACACCGCCTGCTGTTGCTACTTTTTCCCCTCCCTTTGATGGCGGTTAACAACAACTCCACCATTCAGGACCGAGAAGACGACAAGGTGGCGAAGCTGAAAGGCGGTAACACAAAAAATCTCATTAGAGACACTCCCAGCAGGGAGCTGGGTACAATACGACAACATGAACAGCAACTGGAGCTCCAAACCGCTTCAATAACAGCTACATTCAGTAGCAGCAGCACTGACAGCTTGCAGAAAAATCTGAATCTGTGAGCAAAAAAAGGAAGGGACTGAAAGAGGAGAAACTCAGAAAGAGAAGCTACAGGCAAGGAACAAATTGTAAATGTTGTTAAGACCATTATGCCTCAAAGCACAAATTATAAAGTTGGTTGGTGAGAAATCCAGATGAAAAAAAAAAAAAAACTTTTAGAACTTTTGGTTACCAAGATAAAGGCAAACCTTGTAGACAGGAAAGAAACAGCGGATACACATATGTTATGGTAAATCATGTTTAAAGACCCACTCTGATCATCTTTTGATCCATTTTAAAAGCGTTCCCAGTAATCTTTTAATTATGGTTATGCTGTTTTTAGCTAAAATGTTATTTTTAAAGTGTCGTTTGCTGGGACAGTTATTGTAGAGCGACAAAAGTTCATTAAAAAAATTCATCTCTGAGTTGTGAGCGAGACCGCTGGCAAAGAGCAACCCCGCCCCCTCTTCCCACCCTGTCATTGAGGGCTCTGTGTTTATCGGCCGAATCCAAATTCTTCCCCTACGGCTACTCCCAACCCCTCCAACTGTAGGGGCATTTGGAGCAGTTGGTTTGTCCAAAATAGCTTTTTTGAGGGCGTGTTCCACGCTTTACTTTACGTGGGTGTGCTCTGAAGCACAGAAGTTTACATTTAAATGCAGGTACTGACTTTTTGTTATAGCAAAACATTTTTAAAGTTATAAAACCGATGTTATGTATTTTCTGAGCGCTAGCAGCTCCACGCTAACAGTGGAGTGGGAGTAACGTCCGAATTCGTTGACACTATTTTTCCCATAACTCTTCGTTTGGAGAGCTAGATTTAGGGGTAGGAAGAAGCCGTAGGGGAAGAATTCAGATTCGGCCATACTCTCTCCCGCAATAGCTTCCAGCCCCTCACACCTCCAACTAACATGAACGGTGGTAAAAAGTTGGCTTTCCAGCCATAACGTACAGCTCGGGTGAGGGAAACGAAGCTGTACATGGATGTTGTCGTCTACAAGTGGACGCAGGGAGCTTGTGGCCGCCCAGTGTATTTTCTACGTCACAAGTAAGCTGTTTTTCAAACTGCATTTTTGTGTCTTCATTCACGATTTGAATAAATAAATACTTAGAAATGCAATAGAATCAATATGAGAACAGTGTCACAAGAATGCGTTAAAAATACAATTTTCAATGGAAAGAAAAAATCCTTTGAGCAGATTAAAATAAACATATGGTAAATGGCGCATACTTATATAGCGCCTTTCTTCCTACAAGGACAAAGCGCTTTACAGTCACAGACCCATTCACCCAGTCACTCACACATTCACACACTGGTGGCGGCTCTGCTGCCAAACACAGGCGCCCGCCTACCACCAGAGGCAAGGTGGGGTTCAGTGTCTTGCCCAAGGACACTTCGACTCATGGGCGTGCAAGGCGGGAATCGAACCTGCAATCTTATGATCATGGGTCGACCGCCCTACCGCTGCACCACGGCCGACCACTCATCAGAAATTCTAACCATTTTCCCAAAACTCAACTTATTGAGTGATCTGTTCTTCTAGGGTGGAAAAATAGCATTTTAGTTAAAAAGCAAAAAGGGGGTAACAAGCTGAAATTGCAATGAGAAAAAGAGAATGAAACGGATAAAAGGAAATTTCCTTTGCTGTCTGACACATATTTGGAGATGTGAGAGAAAGAAAATATCCTCAAAAGTGGAAAAGACAAAGATCGGGTGAGGAGGTTAACGGCGGAGAGGATTCAGATGCTGATGGGTGTGAAACAGAAAAAGGAATCAGGGCCATAAAGGCACTGAAGATAGTCTGGTTCTGCTAGTCATCTGTCAGTTCCAAAATCAACCATGAATAATAGAAGCTCTTCCCATCTATGGCAGCATTCTGAATTATTAATCCTCAACCACAGACTTGCATTAGATAAGCCCCCATTGAAAAGTGGTGGTGGTGGGGGGGTTACCTCCTTAGACGTGTGACATACGTCTTCACATGCAGACGTGTTTGTCTGCACACGCTCACAAAGACAAAGATTTTTAATCCCAGCGGGACTGCAGCTGAATTTTACAATGGAAACAACAAACCGTTTATTTGGGAAGTGGCCTTTTCCATGCGTTACTGCTCTGTCATGCTTTCAGGCTCACGTCGATCACAGAATCACTCAAGCCACACACTCCAGCAAACATGTGGATGGTAGAATCGCATCAATCCAGTGAAGGGGATTAACAACTCTCTAAAAACTTCCGTCAGAATTATAATCCCAGTCAGACACAATAGAACAACCCGGGAGACAGTACTAACTAGGTCATTAGTTTCTTTTCATAGGCGAGAAGAAAAAAACGTGACCTAATTAGTTCAAAGGAGAATTTGTCAGACGTAAATCAGCAGAATGCTGCTTTGAGGCAGTTACTTACATTCAGAAAAAGGACCAAGTGCACTCGTCTAACTCCAGATAAAACCAGACTTTCAACCACCATACCACAAATGCAACTGCTATTCATGCACAAGTGGTCCTAATTACAGGCAACAGCTGTGCTGATAGTCTGAGTGTGTGTGTTCTCCTGTGTGAATAGCACATGTATGATACAGACAACTAATCGATTTTCCTCTATTCAATGGGAAAATACTGAAAGTTGTGGTGCAAACAAAAGGCAACACAGAAGACTTTATTGAATAATGGAGAACTAATGTTTGCTGAAAAAAAAAAGTAAAAAAAAAAAGCATCAGGTCCAAATTCTGTCTGCAGGAAACAATGACAGTTCTTCATGTCCAAAAGCCTCACAGTTTACATGTGACATTTATTAACAGAGCAACCAAATACTAAACAAACAAATGACCTTTTTGGGGCTGATTTCTTTAAAAAAAGAAAAAAAAACACTAATTGGAGTCGATTTCATTTAGAAATATGTTGCAATAAAAAGCAAATATATAATAAAATGCACTGTAAAGTGTGCATTCAAAGAGAGGTTCCAACAGCAACAAACGCCTGAGCAAACAACGCGTCATGTTTATTCAAAACGGTGATACTCTGTCCCCTCCACACAGTCGTGATGCAAATATACAGACAAAAATGAAAGATGCTGCTTTTATACAGGCAACAATTGCAAGACAATTAGTTGTACATAATGGTTTGCAGCTGAAGGCCACATAATGAAAACAGGGACATTTCTTGCATCCTTAAAGTCTTTTGAATGACTCAACTGCCAGCACTACATTGAAGACACTGAAAAATGACAAATCCAGACTAAAAAAAACCTGTCCGTTTAAACTTGCCAATTCAAAATCATAGTTTTCTTAATCTGTTATCTGATTTTATTAGGATGTCCATTTATTTATTGTTTTCAACATTTTTCTCAACTGATTTTATTGTGTTTTCCTTTTGAATATGGACAGTGTCCTTGGGTGTTTTGAAAGGATATTTTAAATAAAATGCATAACAAATGAGGCTGTGTTTCAGACTCCAGCATGAAACGTTGTCATCGTTAAAATGTGGGACTTGCTTCTAAACATCAAAGTTCTAATAAATGAAGGGAAATGGCTTAACTTCATGCTGACAGCATGCCTTCTTTGACTCTTCCCCGCCGTGAGCGTGTGACACGCGCGATTCCAGGTGAACCGACAATCGTGAAGCACAAGTTAATCACAGCGCGTTTCCTGCTTTCCGGAGTAACATGTGTTCTAGACCCACAAGCAGCTTCAACAGTTTCAGAAAGAGGAGAAGCTGGAAAATAATACTCCACTGAAGGGTGGAAACAAACCCCTCACTGATCCGTGGCCTTATTGACAAATTCAGAACTTCAGTTGACCCCATTATTTTAGTTCCTTAAGGCACTCGGCTTACCAAACATCTGTTGGCTCCGGACCTGGGGCAGCATCTTTTTGGTGGATTTTAGATTACAAGTCATTGCAAACGGTCTAAAAATGTCAATTTACGCGTGTTTACGATGACAAACAGGAAGTAGGGACAGTTCTTACCATTGAGATAGTGGTAAATTTAGAAAGATTTACCACAAAAAAAACCTTCACGCAATACTTTTTTATTTCCAAAAAGCCCAGAACAAACATGTGTTTGTTTGTTTGTTTGTTTTTTTTCAGTGCATGATTCTGTGAAACTGTGGCATTTTATATGCACAGATTTGGTGGGGCGAAGGTCCTGATTCGGGACAAAATCCTAGCAAAAGTAAAGGCATTATGAAAAATGTATTTAAACGCCTAACAATGTCACAAATGAAGTACCCAGGAATTCTTTTGTCAAGTTTTTGTTAGAATTCAAGACCAAAAAAAAAAGGACCAAAGAAAACTTTTTCTTAGTTTCCTCTTTGGAGGAGTAAATGTTTGGTCTATAATAAATGTTATTTGTTGGCCTGTTATTTCTATTAATAGTAGCAACAACAAAAAAAAAACTGAAAACTGTAATCATTTATAATTTAGTGTAAGAAACGTCTTCAGCAAACACAAATTCTATTTGGTCAGTCAGAATAACATGAAAATAAATGTTTGAATGTAAAAAGATGCCACATTGGAAGTCAATATTTTCCCTAGGCAAAATCAGAAATACATTTTTCTCATCACCTACCAGCTAAAAGAAAAGTTAAACCATTAATCTGATTAGATTACAATATGTATTTAGAAATGTAAAGAAAATCTGAGATTTCATGTATGGACATTTAAGAGCAGCACATCCATTAGATCATATAGCCCACTATGAAAATACAGTTTTACATATAGTTTGTGTCAAACTAAGAACAAAAGTTTTTTTTAAAAGCACATATTTGAGCAATAATTACAAAGGTATGGCAGAAAAAACCCCTCCCAACCTTAAAATAGGATGCTTTCCACCCCATATTTGAAAGCAGTTCTCATCCATAAAACAGTTCTTTTTCCCCAACAAGCTGATCAGATGCATGCTTTGACTTTTCAAAGAAGTTTTAAATATGATAATTCGTAGAAGAACAGTGCTGACAAGACTCGTAATGGGTTTATTGAGTAGGAAAAAAATTAAAATCAATAACCACATAATCTGAAAAATTTAGAAATTTCCCTAAAATCAACAAAAATGACGCTCACAAGTCACAAACGTAGATTTGTGCCCACAAGAACAGCTGCTGCTGCACGAATGCCCCAGAGAGGAAGTGTCCGACTGTTTCCCTTCCCAAACACTTCTTTGCCTCAATCATTCAAAAAGACAGACTGATGTCATGGAGCTGACACATTTAAGCAGGCAGCTACTGATTTGAGTAGGTTTGCTGTGGAGATTAAAATATGAGCTAAACTGAGCTAGAAGAAAAAGTCCGCTATGGTTCTGGTTCTAGGCTTGTGGGGATAAAAATTGTCTGTGTTAAAAATTGTATTAAATATTTTCCTGGATAACAAGAGTCTTATTGCATATATAGTCTGCCATTTTAGAGACCTATTTCAAAAAGAGCTGTAGAATTGATTCAAATGTATATTTTCACGAATGCGACATCCATCCATTAAATCCAGAAACCAATTTTGCTTCCATCCATTTTTAATGTTTCGGCAGCAGAAAACTGTTTTGCTGTTGGTTTATAATAGTCAACAGTACATTTATTAATGCAAAGTTAAAATAGTTGCATTTATTTTAATTTGACTGTTGAGCCATATTGAAAGATGAATTTCTATTCATTGAATTGATAGTAAAGTTTATCCATCGACATTTGTTTATAACCAAACAAAACGTGAAAAATGAAGCGACGTTGAATCAATTCATGGAACATTGCAATGGAATCAAGTAAGAGTGATATGGCCTTGACAAAAATGCTAAAATGGAACAAAAACGATGTCATTATGCCAAGTTAAATCTTTAATAGACGAGTAAAAAAAACAGCATTAATATCATTCTGGTGAGAATCACAAATACATTTTAGACCTGCATCTTTCATGGCCGCCGTCAGCCGTGAATAGCCTCCTCAGCCCAGAGAAAGTATCCAACCACTGCTCAGCTGGAGCTGAATTCACTTTTAAGGTTTATGCCACAACCCCCCCCCATTCTGCTGAGCAGAAAAGGATCAATCCGTTTCAAATCTTAGCAGATGGCAAAGAGAAGAAAGGATATAGATGTAGGAGAGTAGGATAAAAATAATAAAAATAATAATAATAATAATAAGCCAATCCGTCTCTGCATTACATGCAGCTGAGTAGCTTTCAGAACTTTAAACTGTCTTTCAGCAGGACTTTTAGAAAATTCACCAACTCCATTTAAAAAAAATATGCAGACTGGAAAACACCACTGTGGTGTTTTTATGACGTGATGTGGACCACAGTTTGACACTTAAGCTGGAAGATGTTGCTGAAAAGAGGACCACAGTTTTGATAGATCTAATATTTTGTGTGCAATATTTTTTTTTCCAAAACAAAAAGCAAACTTCCATGAGACTAGATATGTTGTAGAAACTTGCATATTTGAAAAAGGCTGTACTTGGCCTAAAACAACTATTACGATCAGATAAGAGGACAGTCGAGCACAAAATATACCGACACCCTTAAAAGTAAACGTGTGATGCCTACAATAGAAGTCACATGACTTCTTCACAGCTGAAACAAAAAACTATGACACTAGGAAAACAAGCATCTACCGCTGCGGCTCGGCGGGGGTCTTGGTGTGGGGAGGGCCGGGCACTCTCCCTCTTTTTGCATTCCATCCTCCACCACCTCAGCAGAACATAAACACCCACCTGAGCACAGGTGTCAGCTCACCTTTGCACAGATTGAAATAAGTCACGTGTGTTGGTTTGTATGCATATGTGCGTGTGAACTGTAGTTGCTTTTAAGTACATGCTGACATGACTATGTGAAGATTTTTGGAGCCAACAGGTATGTTTGTAACACTCGAGTATGTGTGTGTGGACAGGCCCCGCCCCTTTTGACTGCCATTTACACCAACATTGATGATAATCCTTAAGCATCTTGTCGCCCTTACCCCCCGTCTCCAACACACCTCCCTTCTTTCCTCTTCTTCTTTTCCATCCGGTCCAAGGAAAAAAAGGATATGAATGCAATTAATATTAAAATAAATTAAATGTAGCTTAAGTTTCAAAAGAAGACTTGTTCAAATACACATCTAGTGTGTTAGAAGATCTAGAACCCCCTGTTGTAACAGTAAAATAGGTCCAACACAAGAGGGTTTCAGCTCCTGTCTGCTCAGCAGTTGGACAGTACAAACAGTAGCACAGTAGTCGTTACGAAACAGCCTTGTACTAAAAAAAAGTGGGGTGCAGGTGCAGCTTAGTTTCATTTTCCAATTCTCTTCAGATGCTGCTGGACCGTGGCAGTTTTCTGAATTTGCATCATGCTATGCCTACAATAACAATGCTGTTCTCAGCGTGCGCCTGCAGCTGTTGCAGATTTCCTGCATTGTGCATGCTCGGGGTAAAAGTCTCCCAGCTCTGATGAGATATTTATTCTACAGCTAGTGACACCGTGTCAGGCCGCCGAGGAGCAGACATCCTCAAATATAAATAAAGCTGAAGACGCCGATGCTGTGCTTTACGGCCTACCTTGCAGGATGCATCTCACGGCAGCTGTGAGGTCCTGATGCTCATGGGTGTTAGTACGCTTTTAAGCTGTGCAACAGATACACAAATCCTTCCACTGTTATTGCACTCGCTGATTAAAAAAAGACAGACAGGCGAGATGTGAAGGGCGGCGGGCTTGGGGGGCGGGGGGTGGGGGGGGTGAGCTAAACATGGCCATTGTGTCGAGGTCAGCAGGGCTCTGGACAGGCTTCAAATGTGCAATGAGATGGTCAGTGTACAGACAGAGAAGCCATCACTTCCTGCTGAGCGCATAAAGGCCCGTACACACCGGGACGAATATTCGCCAGGCGTTATTCGCCAGCGTTTTTCGTCACGTTTTTTGTGTTCACACCCAGGCGATTTTCGCTGACGATGAGTGGAGTGAACATGCAATTTCATTCCCTGACATTAGATGGCGCTTAATGTAAAACAGAAATACTCCTGTACACAAGGTGGCGCTGCGCAACTTTACGCTTCTTAAAGTCGCTTTTCACTCAGAAGAAGAGAGCAAGTATTTACGCGCTTGTCAGAATCAAACAAAGAAAACATGAATATTTCAAGCACCAGTTGCTCCAACTGGTGCTTGGTTCGGGGATATTTTAGAATGTCCGTCATTATTGCTTCGCGGCAGTGTAGACGCTACTTGGCGTCTATCTTCTTCGCTGGTATGTGTGCTCAGCAAGGCAGTTTTGTGTTTGAGCGCCCCCAAGTTGTGTTTTACTGTAACTTCAGAAGCTCCAGACACGTGAGCAAAAGCGCCGTTTTCATTGGTCGAGTAGATTTCGACGCGACGCGTCGAAAAAAAAAAAACGAACCCGAGGCGTTTTTTTTTTTTGACGCTTTAACGCCTGGCGTTTTTTCGCGTCGGTGTGCACACTCTCATTGGTGCCCTTTGTTTAGTCACGAGGCGTTAAACGTCGGCGAAAATCGCCGGCGAAATTCGTCCCGGTGTGAACAGGCCTTAAGCCTGGCTCTAAGCTCAACACGAGACGGTAACACAGCTCAATCTTCACGCAGCTTTAAGGCCCGTACACACCGGGACGAATATTCGCCAGGCGTTATTCGCCAGGCGTTATTCGCCACGTTTTTTGTGTTCACACCCAGGCGATTTTCGCTGACGATGAGTGGAGTGAACATGCAATTTCATTCCCTGACATTAGATGGCGCTTAATGTAAAACAGAAATACTCCTGTACACAAGGTGGCGCTGCGCAACTTTACGCTTCTTAAAGTCGCTTTTCACTCAGAAGAAGAGAGCAAGTATTTACACGCTTGTCAGAATCAAACAAAGAAAACATGAATATTTCAAGCACCAGTAGCTCCAACTGGTGCTTGGTTCGGGGATGTTTTAGAATGTCCGTCATTATTGCTTCGCGGCTGTGTAGACGCTACTTGGCGTCTATCTTCTTCGCTGGTATGTGTGCTCAGCAAGGCAGTTTTGTGTTTGAGCGCCCCCAAGTTGTGTTTTACTGTAACTTCAGAAGCTCCAGACACGTGAGCAAAAGCGCCGTTCTTATTGGTCGAGTAGATTTCGACGCGACGCGTCAAAAAAAAAAAACGAACCCGAGGCGTTTTTTTTTTTTTGACGCTTTAACGCCTGGCGTTTTTTCGCGTCGGTGTGCACACTCTCATTGGGGCCCTTTGTTTAGTCACGAGGCGTTAAACGTCGGCGAAAATCGCCGGCGAAATTCGTCCCGGTGTGAACAGGCCTTTACGGATCAACCAGACCGCTGTTCTCCCAACTCTACCAATAAACTTGACGCTAATTAGAGGACAGCTAAGAGGCAGCTATTCTTGTAAGATGGGCTCAAGTTGTCTTCAAAGCTGCACCTCCAGAAGGAATACTGCCACCCAATGCAGAGGAACGGCAAAAAACGTGCCCAGAAATTAAAGACCCACTCCAATGAAAACGAGGTTGTAAACATGTTCTTGTGGCATTTTTCTCATGAAGAAAATTAAGCTTAAAATGACATTTTTTCAGTATTTCTTTATTCAAACCGTGAATCAGGAGCAGACACAAAAACGCAGTTTGAAAAAAGATTTTAAGTGGGACGCAGAAGCTACGACGACAAGCCACAAGCTCCAGTCTGTCGCATCTACCTGCAGACAAATAGATCTGTGCACAGCTTTGAGCTGGCATCTGCCTCAAAACGGTACGGCTGGAGAGCTTCATTACTGCTCGCCATTTTTGTTGCACCGATAATTTTAGGGTGGGATTATGAGGGACCGTAAGCTAGCAGGAGGGCACGTAAACAGATGGATGATGGGAGGCTAACTCTGCGCAAACAGCTCAGAGGTGAGTTTATAAGGAACAACGGCTGCTCTGCAGAAACTATGGCCTAGAAAACAATACAAGATTTTTTTTATTTTGGCTAAAAACGGCATAATCAGTCTAAAATACAACTGGGAACGCTTTTACAAGAGCTTAAAAGATGATCGGAGTGGGACTTTAAGCCTGCTCAGACAATCAAGAGTTTAAAAAAAAAGTAACAAAATACTCTTGGTGTCGGAGCCAACAAGTCCATGAACGTACACAGGTTCAGACATTATTCACTAATAGTTTTCCACTGAAAAAAAAAGCCCCAGGATAAGATTGCAGATGATAAAGCAGGTTTAGAAGCTGAGCTTTTTGGACCCCTGTCCCCTCAACTGCATGGCAATAATGTGGAAACTGACATGGCGCCGTGTCTGTCCTGTCATGGCTTGCAAAGTATGTACGTTTCAGCACTTCAGATTGTTGCCTGGAAGCATTGAACACAAAAGCTGCAAATGCCTTTTTGGTGTTTTCATGAGGAACTGTGTGCAACTTTTGAATCACCTACTGACAATGAATTCCAAATGCAAAGCAAAGGTATCCACCTTTCATACACAGAGCCAATTCAAGGCACATTTATGTAAAACAATGTTTGAGTCAAACTGCTTTCCTGGTGATCTCTGCAGTCTGTATGTAGCAGTCGTGATAGCAAATATCAGATATATTATTCATTTTTATGAATAAACCTGCATAAATGACATAAAGTGACCATCTGTCATCATCAACATTCTGCACGTGTATGCCCCCAAAAACCAAACATATAAGAGCTCACATTTGTAATTATAATAGATTCAATTCAAGACACAATTAGTCTAAAGAGACGCAGAACAATGCAAATGTAGGGGTTGATCCCCGTTCCTCTGCAGAGCCTAAAGTGACAGATCCATTATCGGACAGGATCCTTCTTCCCGCTTTCCGGAACCGTTAACCGTTAACGCGCAGCTCATGCAAACCCACATGACGTGCGCCTCCGTTTACCGTTCCAATGTCACATTCGCCAAAAACCTCCACCGTCCGACCCAACCCCCTTCCTCCAGAACCGTCCGTCTGCTCCCAACACAATGCAGCACAGCTCTGACTCGAACGGGGATAGTTCCTGTGATGTGGGTCCGCGCGGACAGAACACGCGGGGAGGGGGGTGGGGGGTGGAAGGAAACGGTCGAGACAATGCAACACAGCATTGATGTGTCCGACGATGGAATCAGGGCTTTTTTTTAAAGGGGTGACTTGGTGATTTGGTGCACAGCCGGGAATTCGCTGCTGGCGTTGCGCCATGTAAAACAGGCACAAACTCATTGGTATTGTTTGCAGATGTCAAAGTCAGATATATTTCACTGATAAGCCCAAACTCTGTAGTGAAAGAGGCGGGGAAGGGGTTTCGACCCGGCAAACCTAAGCTAAATGCAAGACATTGTCCGATAATGGACACAGTGGTGTTAACTACTAGCAGCTAACGGTAAAGCTCAATAAGATTTAACGTTCGCTCTGTCCCGAAGCAATCGAATAGAACAAGACCTGTCATGGTTTCAGTGAAAAGGCAAACTGACGTGAACGTAAAGCCCCGAACCGTTATTCCAGAGTGCGCTCTGTCGGACATCTGGCCGCTAAAATGTTAACAGCAACAGCCGGAGACGCTCCGGCCACAACAACTCACCAAAGAAAGAGATACCGCCGCGGGTGTCGACCAGGTTTCGCTGCAAATTAGCGGTAAAAACCCATATTGAGGCGTTCTGAAGCGGGGGGGCGTCCGGGGTTTGCAGCGTCGATACCGAACGATCCCAAACGTGGCTCTGCGTTGACGGTTGTCTCCACTCTGACTGCATATGTGTGGATGTTTGCGTGTGTGGCGCTCGTCTGCGAGGCCTTCTGTTGGAAGGAAATGGTCTCCGATTTGTCAGCCCAATGCGCATGCGCGGAGGACTCGCGCGAGCCCTCGGGTTGAGCGGAGTACGAGCACAGCCGCGTGGCCAACAGGTGAGACTGTCCACAGGTGTTCTGCGGCCTGAGAGGTTTCAGCTTTAAATTTTCTTATTTTTTGATTTATTACATTTTAAACGCTGAATCTAATAAAAAAAAAAAAATCGAATTTTCTCAAATTATCTGTTTGATGTGGGATATCATATATTATATGCGGAAACCTAATTTTCTTGTCCCAAAAAATAAGCTGTAATAAAAAGTTTATAAAACGAACAGCTATAATTAATTATATCCCAATTAATTGTCATTACTAATATAGTACAGTGTGGCATTATGCAGATAAGATTTTTTTGTTCCAGTAAAACAATAATATCTAATATAATAATAATAAGGCCTAACTTTTACTGACAATTAAAAACATAAGTAAATCTAAGTAAAAATACAAAATTATACTACTTCAAAGATGGATAAAGTATCATTAGATTTTATAAAAGAAGCACTACCTCAAATCAATCTCTATTCAAGTAAACAATAAGAGGCATTCATACAAGAAATACTTGAGTTAAAAAGTAACTACATCTGCTATAATTAATAATTTATTTTGCAATAAACTTGTTCTGACAAGTTAATCATGGATGTAGAGTAAAAACTGAACTAATATACCAAAAATCTATCCAAATCTTATTTTATCATCTTTTTTTTCATTTCAGGTCAATGTGTAAACATTGTTCTAAATTGGTAAATTTAAGAACATTTTTACTAAACCACAATTTTTTCCCCAAAACATTTTTCCTCAGAAGTCAAAAGTAAAACCAAAAAAATCATCACAATCATTTAAAACGGGCATGTCCAAAGTCCGGCCTGCGGGCCACATGCGGCCCGCATTTAAATTTCCAGCAGCCCTCAGGCTCCTGTCATAAAATCAATATCTGGAAGCCCAGCACTCTCTAAAAAAATGTGTGTACGATTTCTTGATTGTGATTGTCTGAATTCTGCTGTAAGCCACTGTAAACCTGTGACAGTTTTGTTGCTGGACCCTTCTGTAACACTATAACTCATTTCTAAAATGTTGACTGTAAACCCAAAGGAGAAAAAAAAGTAAAGTTGACAGAAAGAGCCATCAGGACAAGCGGAAATTGGAGTATGTTTTAAGTGAGATACAAAAGTGGTTTGTACATAGATAAAAACGTATGTTTTTTCACATTATTTAAATTTGGATGTTTACAATGAGCATTTAATAGTAAATAATATGCAACATTTCACGTGAACCCAGATTTAATGTTGGCAAACTTTTTTCCCCCCACATTTTATTTTTTAATTTTCATTTTATTCCTATTCAACAAATGCGAAATTCACAGCAATGTTGATGTATTTCTTTTCTATGAATAAATGAAAAGTATCCGAATGCCCAAAAAGTTGTTAATTTCAAAGTTGTAGTTCATTTGCATTTGATATTATTTTAAAATTTCAGAGAATTCTGGCCCTTTGGTTGGCCCTCACATTTTCACCGCATCAAGTGTGGACCTCTGCAAACCGTTTGGACACCCCTGATTTGAAATAACAGTATTAATGGTGAGCCTTTTACAAACTTCACCTCAAAATACCTTCTTGAAAACACAACTAATGCTGCTTCTGCTAAAATGTTGAATTTTGGCATTACATATAACGTTTTTTGTTTTTTTTTACTTTAAAAAATATTTGTTTTAAGGTTTATAGGTTTTTGCCCCATTTTAGTTTACCATTCCAAGCTAAGCACATCCAAGGAACGGCAAAGATTTTAAATTGAAATCTTACATGTGTAACCCTTGTGCTATCCTAGGCACTTTAACATTGGGAGTTGGGTCATCTAGACCCACTAGACAGTGCTCTGAACCTTTTTTCTTCAATGATTTGTGATCTTCACTGGTGTCCATGGATTACATGAAATCTTTCCACCTTGGTATGGAGAACACGACAATGTAATGGTGGGGTCATCTAAGATAACACAAAGGTTAAATAAGCATAACAGGTAAAACAGAAGTTAGTGTTTAATCTCCAGCAGTTGTGAATCAGCCTTCTGAAATACTATCTGTATGGCCTGCAGATTAGTTCTGGTCACAAATACATCCATTTGTGTGTATTTCAAGAATAATGAGTGACTAGTACATTCATATTTTACTGGATCAAAGACCAAACATAAAAAAAAGCACAGAAATCGTGTGGTTTTTAAACAAGGAGCCGCCTTATGAAGTGTCTAAAATAAAAATAAAAACTTGTAAACATCAATAATCCTTTAAACTTTATGATGCTACAAAGTGATGCTTTGTCTCTTGAACAACAGTAACATCAAAGCTTTCTGGTTCTAAATTTGGTTTCATTTTAAACTCAAAACACATGTAAATAAAACTTTTTTTTTTCACGTTGCATTCCTGAGAGATATTCCAAAAATAAATACAAATATAAATACTGTATGATTTTTACAAACACTACAACCGCTATGGACAGATAGCACCTTTCTGAGGTGAATCAAAAGAGTTGTTTTTGCAACAGTCAGCATTGGAAGAGGAAGGAGAGTGGAGTCTCGAAGCCATCTTCAGGCTGGGTCAGGACCTGGCTCCAGCCGGAATCTAAAACAGGAACTGTTCTGCTGTTGCTTGGTCCAACGATACGAGTCAGAAGTAAAACAGGCTAAGTGGTCGGCTTTTTGTAAACATATTCACATCAGCAATGAGCCCCTGTCAAAACACATGGAGAAATGTTTTCTTCTCAAAAGACAAGAGTAACAAGTGGCGACTGCTGAGGATTACTGTGGAACTTGTGCACCCTTCAGTTCTATACATTTTGTCAAAAATCTTCACAAAAAAAAAAAAAACAGTTACAAATGTAGAGTCTCCTGCACACGTATGTTGCTTCACTATGCTGGGTGAAGAGGGATGACAAATTTACATCCAAACGGCGAGTGGTAACTGATTCCAACTTCTTGGAAGACCAGTTTGGGAATGCCGACATCGCACAGGTAGAGCCGGCTTTCCCTCTCTGCCAAAGGCAGAGGAAGTCCGAGGGACAGGGCCCACTTTGCCTCCACAGCCTGGGGCCCTTCGTTGGTGGTGGGATCAATGCTGAGGACTGGAGCCCGGTTCCTGTTGGCCCAGTCAGCGGCTGACTGGTACCAGGACTGTTCCCTCATCAGTGGGTTCTCGTGGCTGTCCAGACAGTGGATGACCAAATCGACCGGACTCGCGGGGAGTTCTGGGACACAAAAGACACAAAACGGGCTTTAAAGCTTGCACATTTTTACAGGTAACACTTTCCAAAGAAGAAGTTGTAAAATTTTGAAATTATAAGTCAACGTCTTCGAACATTCAAGGTAGAATTTCATTCAGGGGAGATTCCACTAGAGGGCAACCTTTATCTGTGTTTACCAACAGAGATCGATGACGTAATGTCCATCAGGAGACAGTCATGCAGAATTGTTGACAGTTAGAACCTCTGATTCTGAATAAGTGAAGCTGAAGCAGAAAGGAACTGAAACACAGATGATGTCACCTTTGATGCTGGACACCTGCAGACCGCTTGTTCTGCTGTAGAGGCTGACCTCGCTGGAGATCGACTCCTGCATTTTCACAAAGTTTGGCAGGAACAAAATAACCTCCACTTCATGGTTGGCTAGATGTCTACCGCAACTGACTCCCTGGGCTCCTTGAATGTGGGGGCCACACAGAAGGACAACCGTTGGCCTCTGATGGACGTTTTTCGGAGTCAGTCTGGGGGTTGAATGAAAAATGGGTGAATGAGTTTTCTTACAAGCCCTAAATAAGAAACAGATATTTGTTTGCAGAAAATGACCTGTTGGCATTATGTTTCTCTAAAATGCTATTTAAATGCCTCTTTTAACATATTTAGTTAGATAAGTTAAGCTAATGTTTTTGTTTAGGCATTTTTCAATGAAATTACTTTTAACATTTTAATAAATAGGGGAAGTAACCTACTTTATAAATGACTGTTGTGGTTATTTTGATTGCAAGCAGCACCGTCTCATTGAATTTACCAGTGTGCCAAGATACTAACCTCAAACTTTGTAAAACGTAGGAAAAATGTAAATGTTCACATCAAGTTAGAATTAGTTAAATGATTAAACATAGTGAACCATTATAGATACTCCCCAATAGAAAGGAGGCTTTGAAAAAACGAAAATACACATCAGTGTTTGAGTACCGTAACTGTTAAAAAAAAACATGTGAATAAATAAGATTAAATAAAGAAAAACGAGGAAGGGTTCATTAAAGACAGCATGGTTACAAAAAGCGAGAGTTAGCGTGGCTTCTTTCACCTTTTCACAGATGTAGAAACCTTTCTTTTTCAAAAAAACTAAGTGATTAGGTCTTTTCTTTCTCCTTTTTGCCATCAGTGGACAAGTAACGCAAAATGAAGATCTATAAAACCTCGATTGGTAATCAAGTTTTTTGCCATATTTTAATAATATCCGGCCGTTTTTTTTTAAAATACGTTCGTCTGCTACAGGTGGTGATGTTAAACTGTATAACTGTGGAGTGGCATACACAACAAAAACATTCAGTTAAAGTTAATCCCATAAAACAAGCAGAAAAACAGAAAAACTGTGGTTTGACTCCCTCAAAATGTAATATTTTTTATTAAAGTCAAGATGTGTAGCAGCTCATCAGCATTAGCAAAAAAAAAAAATCTCCTGTGGAAGAGAAAAAGGTGGCTAAAAAGAAATCCAACAATTATGTGAGAAAATAAATGACGTATATAAACCATGTTCCTCGAGAGGAGATTAGGAGGGATTAGCATATTTCCACGTCTGCAGAGCTACCCAGTCTAAGACTATTGAAGGAATCTGGAGCAATTTCTGGAATTGTGTGTCTGTGTTGGTAACAATTCCAAACCTTTAGATACCAACGTGTCATCATTTCTACAATATCCTAAAAAAACAAGTGGTTATAGACTTCTAGGGCAAACTTTTCTTGAGCAACGTGTCAAAGATAAATAACATTAAACGGTTTTTATATTTCAGAGATGTCAGCTTTAGAACAGAAACAGCACTTTCCATTGACAATTTAAGGACAATATCAAATGGAAAGCTCAAAAAAGATCAACTTATCAACAATGAAACCAATTGAGATCTCATGCTTTCCGGCTAGATACCAATACTCCCCAGATCGAATTAATGTGTTGTGAGGAATCCTTCCACTGAGATAGAAACTATCATTTTTAGATGTTTTAAATAAGTAAACAAGATAATCAAAATTTTTACCATTATTTATTTAATACAACTCTAATACCATACTCTATCAAGTATGGTATTTCTCACCTGTTTGGTCCTCCAAGCAACGACAAAGCCATCTGACTGGAACAGACGCCAATGGTCTCCAGTCTGCGCTCAACAGTCAGGCCCCAACGCTCCGCGGCCCCAAGCAGACGCTTGTGGAGCTCATAGGGAATGCTGGGAACGACTAGGCCCGAGTCTGAAAAGGCAAAACATAATGCACAATATCAACGTGAAGGAAAATCCTGATTAGGAAAGTTTCAAAATCCTGATTAGGAAATGAATACATGTGTAATGAAACTTTGTCATCTGAACCCACACAATATAATAAGGTAACTCTGATTTGCTTATTACTATTACTTGATGCTTTTCAGTAAATCTGTAGAAAATCCAAAAAGACAAGGCATAAAACATATGTGGCAAAAGACAACAAAATAGTCCAAACAATTAATAATCTGAGAATTATGAATAATATTCAAAAAATGTAAATGTATTAGGTGAAAAAAGTCTATTTTGATTTGAAAAGCAATTTTTGTTCATTTAGAGTATTTTGCTATTCATCGATGCACCTTGAAAAACTATACCTCAGGAAAAAGAAATATCAAATGTCACACTGAACCTTGAGTTAACATAATACCCAGAAATTATTTTCAAAATCTCAACCTAAAAGTGATTAAAAAGTCAAAGGTATGTAAATTAATTGTTAAAATCCTTAACAAAAACAGAAAAATATGTTTCTTTTTTTTAAACCCAACATTCTTAAAAAACAAATAATCTAAATTTAGCAGCAAAATTAGGATTATTTCTTAAAACTGTTAGATTTCAAATTTTGGGGGGTGGGGGGTGGGGGGGGGGGGACTTAAAATAATTTGTCAGATCAGGTGGCACGAATCCTTACTTTCTGAGACACAAAGGTGAGATCAGCAGCTTTTAGAAAACCCTAAAAATACAAGGCACTGACTACAGGGGAAACGCCGGCTCCCCGCGGACCTGAGCTCACACGCACATGCCCTCCCATCGATTCCCAACTGTTTGCTGTGTATCAGCCACCCCTGACTGCGGTCTGAGTCAAAACACACCGCAGGATAAACATCATCCACGTATAAACACCTGTGCGTGTCTACTAAGAGCTTGTGGTGAGAGGTTGAGAAGAGGTTGACGAAGGAAACATGCAAAGGATGTGAGAACTGAAATATACTAATGTGCAAACACAAAACTTTATGGGTACAAATTGCAGTTTGTTGAAAAACATTTTTAGTCAGTTTGTCTCACTGATACTAGTAGTTGAATTTTATTTTCATATAATTAATTTCACTTAAAATACATTTTAAAAGCTTCTGTCCATCCTACAAATCTTTGGACTTCTCTTATATACCGGTAGATATTCTGTCAGGAATTGTTTATTACCAAAGAGTAGAAGTCACCTTGTAACAAAAGACAATGTTTATGTTAAATAACACACAAACTACCTTTGTGAACCTGTGTGCAGTAATCCCAAAACAGTTCCAAAGTTGGGAGCGTGGAATCTGGAGCATATTCATTCCGTTAATGGAACTACAGGGAAAACCCAGCCCAAAAATAACAAACCCACACCATAATATCCCCTCCACCACACTTCATACTTGGCACAATACAATTAGGCAGGTCTTGTTCTCCTTGCCGCTGATCAACCCAAACTCATCCACCAGATTTCCAGATGCGAAAACCTAATTCCCTACTCTAGAAGAAGGCTTCTCCACCGCTCTGGAGTCTGGTTTGCATTGCACTTTGGGACGGAGGGGTTGGATGCAGCTGTCCAGTCAAAGAAACCCATTTAATGATACACACACTACACTGTTCCTAAGCTATTCTAAAGGTCTTATAAAGTTTGGAGAGCTGCAGTCATCACCTCTGCACCTCAGCATCCATTGATCCACTCTGTCAGTTACAAACATTTCAAACTCTGAACACTACAGACAGATAACTATGTAATATTTTATGGGGACACTATAAGACTGAGCTTGTTGCACAGGTGATCTATCATGAATACACACTGGTATTCACTGACATTCTGAGAGAACCCTATTTAGTCTGGTGATTTTTTAAACCATGGAAGTGATTGAATGACTCTCAAATAAAAAAAATGGATTTGTGAATGAATGCATCTGACGTCATGCTACATTTGTCTCTATATATTAGAATGTATACTACCATTACAATATTAACTATATTAAATAGTGTTTTTCTTGCGTTTTGCTTTCCTGAAAGTATTGCAATACTTCTTAAGCAGCAACCAAGTTTTCCCAATACTGGGAAGTATATAAACATCAATTTTTATTCATTACGAAGTTCTGATACCCAAAGGGATCATTTTGTCTATGTCAGTGGGCGAATAAACACCATGTTTAATTTAAACCAAGGGCTGTTCAACAGCAACAAGCTATCATATACTTATACATTTAGCATAACTTTAACTTTATTAAAACTGTGAGCACTGTTGTGCTGATAACATTTAACTAATTCTTTGTATGTTCATTTAAAGAGGCGTCTTCATCCCTGTTGATCGTGAGCTGCTGCCCCGCTTGTTTTACAGCTAACCCTGCTGCAGTGATTACTGATTAGCAGGATTGATTGAGTAAGTCCAGTTTCTGCTTCATACACCTGATCAAGGGGACCAATAATTACTGAAGCAGGGCACTAGATCACGAGGAATAGGGCTGGAGAACCCTGGTTTGAGAGTCAAGTCTGTAAAAAGAATGAACACTTTAAAAAACAAAAAGAAAAATTTGTGAGACAATGTGTTATGTAACCTTGTTAAAGGTATTTAATAAAAGCAGGATGGAAAAAGAAATCTTTCAGAAACCAATAAAGATATTGGGGTATTGATGTCAAAATGGATTAATGGTTGCAAGATATGTTAATCATTTAGAAGTTGGTCACAAATATGAAGTAATCTTAAACAAATTGGATATTCTGTTGTTTTGTTTAGTACAGATCAGCTAGGAGAAGAATGCATTTCCATGGATCTTCCCACTTTAAAAGGAAAACATTAAATATTTCCTTTATTTAGCAAGACTGACAGTCAAGAGTATTTTGGGTTTTTATGATTCATTTTATAACATTTTGTGACTGTTCAAACTTACAAGGCAAGTTTTCAAGAGTGTAATAACTTTTGCCAGTCCATCACTTACAGCCAAGCCGGGACCGAGTTTAATCCCTAATGGCCTCATACAGATATCCGACCTGCTAAATGAGAACTTGGCAGCCTCAACGGGTGTCCTCAAATTCACACCTCTCTCGACAAGAAAGCCAGCTGCACTGATGCATGCATGATGCGTTGTGTACACCCTTAATCCAAACACACGCAACGCGGTCACAGGCACACACTCAGCCTTGCAAAAGAGCACACACTATGCTAACGAGATAATGACACGTTAGCAGAAACTAAAGCAAAACCCAGCTAGATTTCTAGCTTATTGTTGCACCTCTACCACAATTCTCACTGATGTCACGCAAAGACTGCTAATGAATGAAAAATAGTAAAGTGGAACACATATCCATCTTAAACTGATTACTGTCACGCAAGAGACCGCCTGAAGTGCCAAGATCAGAGGAAATGAGAGTTGCACCTGCATGCACCGGCTGCTTTACAGCACTCCGCCTAGCGTGCTACTGATAGTGTCGAAAACAAAACTGGTCCCACAGCTCACATCTAGGCCGTGGCTTCTTTCATCGCCCGGGCGACAGGGAGCAGAAGCTGCATTGTAGTGAGCCAAAGTTGTTCAAGCTGAACATTGTATATGCTAAAGCTTTCCTAAATATCTTCAGCTTTAGTAGCTTATTTTATTTTTGTTTACGTAAAAAACAAAATGTGAGTTGAAAAAAAGACTTGCATGTTTGAAAACCAATGAATAATTTACTGATAATTTTGTCTTTAGCAGTAAACTGGATGAAAATCCATTTCTTTCTTAAAGTTGATATAGCTGTATTTAGTTTTGAATAGTTTATCTAAATATTCAAAATGGGGGAAAGTCTCATAACGCTCCTGTTTAAGAACATGCCTTAAACTAATGAGGAACTCCATAAGTAAAGGCTCTGTCACAAAGCCACTACATCCATTTTGCGCATTTTTCACTTATGAAATTTCGGTTGTTTGTGATACATGCATGATACACGTAATTCATAAGTGTTTCTTGCATTCATTATTTACCGATGTGCCTAAATGTCTTTCTAGGGTTTGGGCTGACGGGTCTTTACGTGAATTTAGTTTTGAGACGTTTAGAATCTTTGCTCGGTGGAGAATTGCGCAGTTTATGCAAATTTTACGTAGTTTTATATGCAATTGTTACATAAATATTACAGAATTGTGATCGATTTTTTGGAGGATGCATATGCAAATTTGTGGCTTTATACGACCGTTCTACGTATGTCTATCGGACTTTTCACCATTTATCACCAATGTATAACTTTTACATCACCTATACGGCACACATACCTCATTAAAATGACATAATTGACGCACACATTTGGGACCAGATTTTTACATGTTCTTTGCATGGTTTATTCATACGTCTGTGGTTTTAAGGTGGTTCATTTGTGATAAATCTGTGAAACTTTTCTCATTTCTTCAAGTATATTATTCACATACAACCAATTTTCCTTTTGCAATATGCGTAAAACTTAGTGGATGCATGCCTTAAGAAGCTACAAGATTTTTATTCCGCACAAACCACTTCTTCTTTACTTGCCTGAAAATGTGTTGAAGTCTGGATTAGTTGCGGAGCAGTTTCGCCCCCCCAAAAAATAGATAATAGCAAAACTAAACTTGCTCAGACTTTACAATAAACAATGGCCTATAGAAAAAAAAAAGGTAAATCCCCATGACAGTGAACTATGTCAACCATACCTCCAGCTGGGCAATGTTTTTCTTTCTGTTTTCTCAAGCTGTTGATTTATCAGTTTACTGGCAGAGATTCTAGGTTAAGAGCAGTGCGGTTTGTTCCTGTTTCAGAGGTGCTGTTTATGTAAGGTTGTACGGCGGCATGCTAATTACAGGATGCAGCGGATGGGGATTACGATGACAGCCCTGGGAAGCAGTTCTGACTGCATGGTAAGAAAAGAGGCTGTGCGCGGCAAATGTCGGTTTCTTTAAATTCCTGTCTGCAAATGTACTATTCTCTCTGTTTGATTGCGGTGACAACATAATGTGTGTCACAAAAAGTCAGGAAACATCAAATTCTCAAAGTCTCGACGACTCTGATTTGCTGAGAGAATGACGTAATTGTAAAACGTTAAAAAGTTTGGGCAAGGCCAATCAACAAAAGAGGAACTGAGAAAAAATTTAAGAAGAAAGTGTGAAAGCTGAAGCGCAATAAAATGAAAAAAGAGAAAATTCTTTTGAAAAGTTTTTTTTAAAAAGACAATGTATGTGATCTTTAAGATGTCCTATAAGAAATTTTAGCCTATTTTTTTCTGCACTAGACCTAAATAATGCCAGGCTTTGGGGAAGTATTTTTATCACTCCACTAGCCGTTTATTGTTTAATGACAATCAAGGCGGTAACATTTTAAACTTGCAGGTAACTTCTAGGCTTAAGACAATCAAATCTACTTTACAATCCAACTGAAAATATTCCATTGACTAAAACAATAAAAGCTGTTTTTGACTTCATTGCTTTTTAAATACTCTCAGATGAAAACTGTGTTTGTGGTGTTTTTAACATGATATTGGGGCATCTTTCTCATGATGGAGGACAAATATTGAGCTCAAAATTGCATTTCTACGTGTGTCTTTATTCAAACCGTTGTGAATCAGAGCAGATGCAAAAAAGCCGGTGGGAAAGAAGCTTATTTGTGACACAGAGCTCCCTGAGTCGCTCCATTCTGATGCATCCACTTGTAGACAATTAGATTCATGTACGTCATCATTTTCCTCATCTGAGCTGAAATCTGGCTCAAAACTGCACGGCTGCATAGCTTCGATATTGCTTACCACTTTTATTGCACTGTTAATTGTTTCGGGGTAAAGGGGGAAAAGGGAAGCAGTGTTGGTCCACGCCAACGGTCTCAGAGGCGAATTTCTGATGACCTACTGCCGCTCCTACTGCCGCTCTGTGTCCAAGAAACCAACACAGGTTTTTTTTAAATTTTGGCTAAAAACAGCATAGTCATAATTAAAAGTGAGTGCTTTTAACCCTTGTGCTACCTTAGATGACCCCACCCTTACTTTGAGGTGTTCTCCCTACCATGACAAAGGTGGATAAAGGTGGAAAGATTTCATGTAATCCATGGACACCAGTGAAGATCACAAATCATTGAAGAAAAAAGGTTCAGCGCGCTGACTAGTGGGTCTAGATGACCCAACTCCCAACGTTAAAGTGCCTAGGATAGCACAAGGGTTACAATGGATCAAAAGATGATCAGAGTGAGTCTTTAATGTCCACTGAAATTGGCTGATTTTTCTGTAAACTAATCACAAAAGCCATAATTTTACCCAGATGTGTTGAAACTTTCATATACTACCTTTCATATAACTTTCATATCCTAATGGTCATCTTTCTAGATGAACGTCGACGCGCTCAACCATCATTAGAAACCGTCCTACCAACTTTCATGGTGATATGTAACAGCCACAGATCAGTGAGCTGGTACAAACACCATGCCACCTTACTCACACCTTAACCTTTATGACCATTGATTCAACCTGCTTGAGTAATCCTGTGTCTGCATTACTAGTTACATAACACTTCCAAAGTTTGTTAATTTAAGAAAGGGATTGGGGCACCATATCTATTAGCATAACCGAGGGGGTGTTGGAAGTCAAAAGGCACACTTTTGATAAACAGTAACCAATAAAAGATAATAGCAGTGAGTGATCCAAAGGTCATTCCTAGACTTAAAAAAACGCAAGGGGGAGTAGCATTTTCTATCTTTTAGTAAGATAATATGTACTTTTTAAAACAAAATAAACACTGCAGCACATTCCTTGCAGCAGAGAGGGAATAAGCTGCAAAGAATTTTTATATATTTTGCTATTAGACAAGAGCTGGAACTGTACTTGCCATTTGAGCTTGTGAAAACAGTGATATTCCATAACCCGTTTTGTCAGCTCCGGCCAGAAGTACACAGTGAAAGAACCCTCTCTGTCTAAAGCAAACTTTGCGATTACAAAGTCAGCGTGTTCATTGATAATGTTATGGACAGATGGACTTAAACTTTTTTTAACATAAAGGTACTTTACAATACTGGAAGGAATGCAAGGTATTAGAAAGCAGATTTGTTGGTTTAAAAGACAGAGGGAAATAAAAAAAATCTAAATTTTACTGGTGTTTTGGCTACGTAACATAATGCTTCAATGGGGGTGGTTGGAAAATAATCTAATTCAAACCCATTTCACAGTGTTTCTACTCTTAAAACTAGCCTTATCTTACCTGTACAGTACTCCTTTCCCCCGTGCTGAGGCACTGTGATCTGTCTGTATATTACAGGCTTCCTCTCCAGAATATTCTCATCATGCCGGTAGGACTGGGGCTTCTGTTCAGTCTGCGTGCTGTGATGCTGTGCCTTGTGGCCTCTGATCCCGTCGATCTTGGAGAAAACGGCTGCTTTGTCAAACAAAGCCAGGTTTGCCTCAAAGTCAAAGTCGGTGTCCAGCCCTTCATCGGTCCCTTCACCAAAGCATTCGTCATCCTTTGACCTCACGGAGCCTCCAGCAAATCCATTACGAACCCCGCTTCTCCTTTGCGTGCTATGAGTTGCCCCTCTGCTGTTGGATGAACCTGTCTGTGCTGGAGAAAGACAGTTTGATAAGAGCTAACACAAGTATTTAGACTTAAAGTGGATATTTTCAGACTCCTATTTACCAGAAATTTACATTAAAAAACAAACAATATTTTCATTTTAATGCTCACATTACCCACTCTAAGATCCAATGTCACCAAAACTTCTTTAAATTACAATTATTAACAATTTGGTGATAAAATATCGATTAAAGTCTCAAACCATCAGTGTATGTTTCTGCGGTAAGTAAACATAATCAACAGCCGTCTTTGCCATGCAGCGCTTGATATCCGTCCTTTTCATTTGCATTTCTTTACTTTTCTCAAAATGGGCCATAAAAAGGGGCTCAGAGTTCAGAGCGTTTACTTGCTCCTCATTAAGTCAATATACAGTACATGTTCGAAAAAGTCCAAACTCAAACTTTATTTATTTATATAGCGCCTTTCATTTCAGTTAAAAACACAAAGCGCTCAACGTAAAAGCAGATAAAATAGTCATAAAAAATGAAAATTATTAAAAACAGAAAACACAGGACAATCGCACAAAGATGGGACCCCTCCCTCACCAGGTTCCTCCCCCCACCCACCCAGTTACCCCAGTAGAACTCTGAACAGAAACAAAGAACTGCAGCTTAAAGAAGGTCTGGCTTGGTTCTGCTGTGAGGAAACAATATCATGCGGATCCATTTATTCCAAGGCCCAGCCGGACCACAGGGGTCACTACTACCGTGCCCGCCCAACACAGACCAGCCTAGGGTCCACTCCATGGCTATTAGACCACAGAGCGGGACCCCAGCCCGCCCAACGAGAACGGGCACCGCAGCACAGCACCCCCTACAGGTCAAGCTGGTGGTGCCCCAGAACAATGGATCCCCAAGAGGAAACACTGAAGTAAAAAACATCTGATTAGAAATTATCATAAAATAACAACAATAAAAATAGAAAAAGATAAAAAATAAAATAGGATATAACAATGTTAGTAATTAAAAAATAAAATAGGTAAGCTGATTAAAACATAACCAAAGTATCATTAGTAAAATAACAACAAAAAGAATAGCATATTAAAAACACAGAGATAATAATAGTCCTTAAAGAAAAAAGAAAAAAAGGAAAACAGATCAATTAATAAATAAATAAATAATAAAAGACATAAGCAATAATCAAAGTCATGTAAAAGCCAGACTAAAAAGGTGGGTCTTAAGCCTCTTCTTAAAAACCTCTACAGTCTCTGCGGCCCTGAGGTTCTCCGGCAGACTGTTCCACAGGCGAGGACCGTAATGGCAGATCGAAGCCTCACCGTGGGTCTTGGTCCTCACCTTAGGGACAACTAAGAGGCCAGTGCCAGAGGACCTCAGGAAGGCCCAAAACCATAAAAACATTTATAAACCATTAAAAGAATTTTAAATGGAAACAGCCTTGCAAATGAAATCTAACAAATTTAATCATAAACCTATGAAAAAGAAACTAGTCAGAGTTAACAATCGAACTGGGGCTGAATTTAATTATTATTTAAATTAGTTAAATTAAATTAGATCTATGGATTGATTTTGTTTTACATTTTTTGACGTTTTACAGGCAAAAAAAAAATCATTTTAAATTACTAAATTTTATTAAATAGTGATCCAATTTGTTCACTTTAAATCACAGTTATTTGAAAACTACTTTGCATAACCAAACAAAGCCATTTGAGGAATTAAAATAATGAAAATGTATGTAAGAAATGTGTGTTATTGCTGTTCACATGTTCTGGATAGCTATGATCAGTCTGCGTCATTTTTATCTGAGACTGATCGGACATTTACAGAGAAAGCAAAGATGTGTTTTGCGTGAGCCACCATGCATGTGTAGCTGCATTCTTAATAAGCAAGTTAGCTGTGTGCTGTGGAACTAATGTTCACCTCCGGCGCTCCTCAAACTGAGGTTAATGCAAAACATTAATGAGGATCACAGTTCATATCTGCACAAAATAATTTAAGACATTTTTAAGATGGTTTTGCAGTTTTTTAACAGTGGAGGAAACACAATAAAACTAGCAATGGCCAAATGGGCAGCAGTCGATAAAGTTTACATACATGGGGAAAACACAAAAACAAAATGAACCAAGAACAAAAAGAGAAAAACTGGAAAAACCTGGCCTTCAACTCCAATCATCCACAGCTCTCACGCTAAACAGAAGTTTCGAGGCCCAGTCGCACGCTACTGTCACTGTGACAGCTAATGTACTTAGGCCTCTGTCACGCAAGATACTGAGACTCACCTGTCCCAGTTCGAAACGTAAACAAAACAAACACCTATTTACAACCAGCAGCCTCCCGCTGAGGATTTCTACAAATGCCCTCCAGTGAACTCATCCCTTTTGCTTTAAATCATGGAAAAACAGACTCTTACGGGTATGATCCTAAACGCATTCAGTTACGTGCAGCAAGCATGGCCTCGGTGAGACTGGTCCAACATGTCGGAGAAAAAGTGACAGGATGGCATATTCAACTGTGTGAACAAGGATATAGGTTTGTCAAAGCTGTCTTTATTTACAAGGAAGTTGTGTCATGCTATGAATCAAAAATCTGAATGAACTGGGCAGAGCTCCAAGTCAAACAGGCTAATGAATAAAAGGCACTGTAGACACACTGTGAGCTTCACTGATTTAACTTCAAACAGACCTTGTCACCACAAATCACAAATGTCTGTGATGGTAAGGACTGGAGAATAAAGACAAATAGTGAAATTAGCTTTATATAAAACCACAACAGCTGAAGAGTTAGAAGCAGAAGCTGTGAAAAGCATCGGATGGTGGAGGTGGCAATTGCTGTAAGCTGGCTGAAACAACGCTAACAACAGAGAAAAATATTGAATGTTTTTTGTTTTGTGAACACATGAATTGATTTAGAACCAAAGCTGATGTAAATGTACAACATAGCAAAAAAAGTGGCGAGAGCTGAGAAGCTGAGAAGTTTGTGGAGTCGTCTTAAAAGTAAGCTCAACATATTTGCAGCTAAAGGGCTCATATTTTCTGACATAAGGATTTAAAAAAAAAAAAGTATTTAAAGGTCTAGTCTGGATATAATACAACTTGATCATGCAGCAAAGTTACAGGCTGGTTGTGGGAACGCTTTATATGAGTGCACCGTCTGCAGCTACTCATCCAAAATGCCAGTTTATGCCCGTCAGATGGAATTTGCCTGTGCTTCGGTGGACCCATGCATGATCCACTAAAGCGGTTGGTAGCTAAACTCCCATTCTGCTCTCCCATAAAGATCAATGGCTGATATTCTGAAACCATTCCTGGAATCCGTGATCTTGTATAAGCAACAGCTCACCCCACTTTCCCTTCTTTGTGGCCGGGGGCTTCTTGGGAGCATGGCGTTGCGTGTGAAAGGACCGGCCCAGCCCAAGTCGCTCAGCACTATGGTCCCGTGCAATTTGGGCATTAGATCCCTGGCCACTGGCCTGAGAGCTAAAGATTAAAATACTAACTCAAAAGGTAAACATTGCCTCCACAATTGATATCACTTTGGCCTTCTGAGCACGCTGGGACAACATGGCTTCCTGTCGGGGGGGGGTCAGTTTCCTGTGCCGGCCAGGAACGAGTGAAGGCAAGACGGCGGAGGGAGAGGACAGGGGGGCATGAAGGCATGAAAAGCAGGCTTGGCTAGCCTTCTCTTTAGGAGCAGATCCAGAGAGGGAGGGGAATGTTTATTGATCTTAGTCACACACATTTTGTAAAGAGGAACTTTGGTACAGGCGCTTAGCACGCTATGGGAATTTTGCATAGTGGAAAAGACTGTTTGGTCAGTTTTTTTTTTTTTTTGTGTCTCACCATAAAGGAAATTGATGACCTAAAAGAGCACAATACCAAAGTTCATAAAATTAGTTAAAAAGAAAAACCAAACTGAACATAAAAAGTTAAAACATATTCATCATACCAAAACACCATAAACAGAGGGTACATTTGATAACAACCCTGTGGAACATTAGCAATTTTGTGACCTCTGCCATTTCTATTGTTCTGCTAGCCTGAATGTGAAACTGAAATGACTTTACCTTATTCCCTCAGAGACCACAAAGCTGTCCATGCGAGTTTCCTGCTGACTGGATACAGACGACAGGAAATGCTTTTTTTAAACTCATCTCATCAGGAAGCCTGAACCACAAAATTGGAATATTTGCAGCCACGTGCACAAGTCGGAATAGAAACATGAACTTTAGCATATTTAGAATCATTAGAATTATGTTTAAAATGCATCATTTCAGAATCAGGTATACCGTATTTTCCGGACTATAAGTCGCACTTTTTTTCATAGTTTGGCAAGGGGTGCGACTTATACTCCGCAGCGACTTATATTAGAACTAAATTGAAATAAATACATTGTTAACCCTCCTGTTATGTTCATTTGTGAGGAACAGAGATGATGTTCCTGGGTCAATTTGATGTATGAGGTATGTCAAGTGTTAAGAGTATGTTAAGTGACTCAGAGAATCAGCAAACTTTTTTTACAGTAAGATCTTGAAGGCTAACAACATAATATTCTATTTTCCAATGATTTCATAGATTCAGAAATGCAATAAAAATGAAAACTGTTTCTACAAATACAGGATGAAAACAGAGTATTAGTTGGCCAATGATGCTTCATGAAAAGAATAAATAAATAAGTTTGAGAAAAAATTACTGTGAAATTATTAGATAAACAGTCTGCTATGATTGTGTCATATAAGGTTGTGAAAGTTAAAATACGACTTATAGTCCAGTGCGACTTATCTGTGTTTTTTTCTACTATATAATGCATTTTTGGGCTGGTGCGACTTATACTCCGGTGCGACTTATAGTCCGGAAAATACGGTAATATGATTATAAAGTGGTAATTTATAATTTGTTAAATAGTTATTGACACAAAAAAAAAAAACTTTTTCCCAGGTTTGCTCCAAAAACACCAAAACTCAAAATTACTAACTGCAAATGAAAAACTGGCCACAAACTATGACTTCATTACTGCACAATTCTAGACAAGATGCGTGAATGCCAATATGTGAACAATTAAATTGCTCGTTCTTGATGAGCAGTAGCACAAAGTTCCTCAAACTGTACTGTCTAAGCAGCAGCAATATAAACAATAACACAAGAAGTTTCACAATGGATGTATGTTTTGACTAGGCCACTCTGTTGGACTGCATTCCGGTTATTTGTCATTCATTTATTTGGACTAGTGGAGGAACTGTGAGAATATATAGAAACACATTAGGCAAATTCTTTCATTGTCCTAACTAGAAGAAATAAAAAAGAAACGACCCCGGTACAAGTCAAAACCTTTGGCAAGAACAAAGTTTGTCGCTCAAAAACTGGTTATTTTTTGTTCATATGAGAATATTTCTCCTCAGACAAGGTATGATATCTAGATTTTCTATTAATTATTACCGTTTTCCAAAGAAGTTAAAGTTTTATCATTTTAACTTACTGATAAGAGAGCGTATAAACTTCCCACTTTCATTTGATTTTTTTCTTTACGAGTTTGTATAGATTAGAACGGAGCTAAAAGTTGGTAGTGGTCACAAACATCATTTCCAGTGTCAGTCTGGGAGCAATTTTATGTCCTTTTGTAAAATTAAAATATTCCCCAAAAAAATGTTGAAACAACCCAATACTATTAAACGAAAATATGCTAAACACAAAAAAAAAAATTAAGGGAACATTTTTTGGTGCAGCAGTGTGTTAAGACTTGGTCATCCAGGTCACATGACTGCAGGAATAAGTTCCTTAGAACAACTGGACTTTAGAAGGATGATTGAGAAGACGCTTTGCTGAATACCCTCTACGTCGAAAAGTCTTCTAGATCAATATTTGTAGACCCACTCTGATGATCTTTGGAGGCATTTTAAAAGCATTCCCAGAGGTCTTTTAGTTAGGATTATTTCATTATTATATCTATTTATAATACGTTTCAGATAGGGCGAGAAACTCAGTCACCCAGAGAGCTCAGAGTAGAGCCGCTGCTGGTGCGGATGCCTTCTGCATGTCCCACTGGGCGGTGGCCCCGGGGAAGTCCCGGGACACGCTGGAGAGACTATGTCTCTCGACTGGCCTGGAAACGCCTTGGGTCTATACATGTATTATCCAGAGGAGCTGGAAGAAGTGGCAGGGGAGAGGGAAGTCTGGGCATATATGCTTAGACTGCAGCCCCCACGACCCGGAGGAGCAGAAGAAGGTAGATGGGTAATTGTGATTTTAGCCAAAATAAAAAAACTTGTTTCTAGGAAATCATTTCAGCAGAGCAGCAGTAGTTCGTCAGAAATTCCCCCTATGAGTTGTGGGGGGGGTCGTTGCCGTGGAGCAACCCCTTCTCTATTTACAGAACTTCCCACTAGCTTAAGGTCCCTCACAACCCCAACCAAACATTATTAGTGCAACAAATAAGGCTAGCAAAATAGGAACTACCCAGTCGTTCAGTTTTGAGCTCAGGAAAACAAAGACATGCATGGATCAAATCATTTGCAAAAGGATGCGTCGAAATGAAGCAGACCATGGAGCTTGTGGCCTGCCTGACCTATTTTTCACATTTCAAATAAGCCCTTTTTTAAAATTGCATTTTTTTTTTGCTCCTGATTCACAATTTAAAATAAAAAATATTGAGAAGTGCAATTTTGAGCCTAATTTCCGAATGTATGTCCTCCATCATCAGAAAAATGCCACACAAACATGTTAAAAACACCAAAAACCCGATTAAAAAAAGAAAATCAGAGTGGGTCTTTAAGAACTGAAAAAGTTACTTGAATGAGCAGCAAAACATCCTCTAGTTCCACCTTTTAAAGCCCTGTTCCCCTGAAGAACAGAAACCTGCCTTACGTACCTAATAATCTCCCCCAAAAAATGATGGTCACAGAATAATTTCCCACCTTTATTGCATCTTGAGCTTTATTGCTACAAATACTAATAAAACAGATTTTTATGACCACAATTTTCTGCATTTTCTTGTATGCCTTTTATCCCTTTTTATTGCTTGTAAAGATTTAAAGCAAAAACTAAGGCTCTCTCCGCAAACACCAAACACACAGGAAATTAAAACCACTAAAGAGGATTTTCCAAGTTTATGAAGTGATCAAACTAATTTATAAACGTTCTTATCAAAGGCATTTGCATTTGTTTTATGCTTGACAGACGTGCATCAAGCTTTTATCTGGCGGTTCCAATAAAGAGACAAAGTTTCTAGTTTAACCCTTGTGCTATCTTAGATGACCCCACCTTTACATTGACGTGTTATTCCTACCATGACAAAGGTGGACAAAGGTGGAAAAATTTCATGTAATCCATGGACACCAGTGAAGATCACAAATCATTGAAGAAAAAAGGTTTAGCGCACTGTCTAGTGGGTCTAGATCAGTGTTTTTCAACCTTTTTTGAGCCACGGCACACTTTAACCTTGACAAAAATCCCGCGGCACACCAGCATCCAAAAAAAAAAAAAAAAAACAGAAATTCATGGTCTGTATTGATCAACAGCCCCCCCCCCCCCCCCCCCCCGCCCGCCCGCCCGCAATCTCACGTGTATTTTTGTGATAATTGTGGCCGGAAAAGCAGGAAGTTGCGGCTGTTTTTTCTAAGAGATGAAATGAAAGTTAAATTAGAAAAATTTAGAAACTGTTTGTTTGTTGGGGTTTCAAGGCGTTTCGCAAGGACAACTCATTGTGCGCTGGGACACTGGCTCTTTAAGCCAATGCATCATGGGAGATGTAGTGTGAAAAGTGCCGAAAACTTGCAGAAAGACTGGCGTCTCTGAGATTTATTGTATTGTCCACTTGTTTCACGGTCTGACACTGGACTCTGTGGAAAGCTACACCGCTAAAGAAGAGCTTTAGCCGGTATTTTTGTTAGAACTGAGCGACTTTATCAGCAGAATTAAGAACAAGGAAGTGAAGACTTTAAGCACTTCTGATTGGTCAGACTGATGACATGTGATTAAGCCTTCAAGAATGATTGGTGGAGACAGTTAAAGGGACGGGACTTTTCCGCAAACTGTCATAGCTGCAGGTAAATCGCGGTAACGTAATCCTTATCAAAATGTCTTTAATAGAATTAAATAAACACAAAAAAAAAGTAATTTTAAGATCTTTCATATTCCTAACTACTCAGTGTTTTATCAGGGCCTGTTTGGATGAACAAAGAGCTGATATCCTGGAGATGGGAAATGTTTTTAGATCAGTGAATGATTAATGAGGGCAATTTCTCCACGGCACACTTGACCATCTCCCACGGCACACTAGTGTGCCGCGGCACACTGGTTGAAAAACACTGGTCTAGATGACCCAACTCCCAATGCTAAAGTGCCTCACAAGGGTTAACCTAAACACACCAATTTGAGTCCATATTTCTGCTAACCACAAATGCTAAACTTATGACATCAATGCTTACTTTGGTTTTAATCACAAAAATCATTTGTGTGAGACGTAAACACCAGATCCCGTTTAACTCACCTCTGCGTAGGATAGTGATTTGAGTTGTGCTGGATCGAGAACTCTCATTGGTTGCATTAGTTGCTTTGTTACTTGGCATGGGGTGGCCGGATGAAATGACGCTGGTTTCTGGAGTGCATCCCTGCTCGGTGCTGGTCTTGTTGACCGTGTTCTGGATGTCTAAGAACTTCAATTCCTTTATATCCATGGCACTACAAAAAGAACCGAAAACTACATTTACCAAGAATAGTCATTAATTGAGTTACACCACTTCACAAAGGTCTCTCACGTTAGTTTAAAGGCTTCATGAGTATATATTCAAGTTAGATGATGATCACTAGATTTGTTTAGCAAAACCAAGTAAACTCAATTGAAACCAAGAGTTTACATATGTGAATATTTAATAGGATAATTTCAAGAACCAAATAGTTACAGATAAAAATGTTTTGCATTTTCAAAAACCTTGTTTTTTTATGGAAAAGATTGATTTGAATTTATATTTTATGCAATCAATGAGTTGACCTCGTACCTAAACAGTTGCCATTTCCAACTTGGATTATTACTTTCAAGTAGCCACTTGACATACCTCAAAATCTCCAATCTAAGATTACTTTCTGAATTTTATTTTGTTTTTGCAGCAGAGCACTTCTAAGAAGTGAAATACTCAAAACCATTTTTAAAAGTCTAACAATAAATACTAACATTTTACTCTAAATGTTTTACAGTAAAACATAAGGCATTACTCCTACTAACTTTTCCTTTGATACAATACTAAATCTGTCCAGCATGTTGCTCTGCAGAATCTGGACATGCAGCACATCTACTCAAGGCATTTAGGTTCTATTTTTTTATCAGGTTTTTGTGGAGGCTGAAAGATGAGACTTAGGCAGAAAATAAAGAAGAGGTTGCGTTTGTTCAGCTAGGCCACAATTTTTACAAAAATAAACCAGAATTTCCTAACGTCTTGTATTCTATGCGTAAGATTCTTCTCCAGCCAAAGCTCAAGACATTATGAACTGATTTGGATATTTATTTTTACGTCAATTTATGACTAAATAGCTTAATCAGATTAAATATGTATATATGTTTTTAGCTCCTTTTTTTATTGCTTGAAATAAACCAATTCTAATAAACCACTTCCAATTATTATTTAATGAAGGTGAAGAAGTGATCTTAGTGTGTGACAGATCCTTCATTTCTTAAAATTAATTTAAAATTAATACAAATGAATAGTTTATATTTCATTACAAAAAGTACATCATTTATTAGTAAGTGTTGTTCTAGATTAATGTTCGTTTATTCAATAAAACGTGGATTTACTTTGATCCTCACATCTAAAATAATCAAATGTGATTTTACCCTGTTGTAACATCTCAGACATTTCCAAAATAAAAACAGTGAAAACCATTCACAAGCAGACATTAATGAAGGTGTAGCAGCATCCCTGTTGTTTCTTGCCTGAATGTGACCTCAGGAACAGGACACCTCACTCCATTACGGTAGGGCTGTTTCAGTGAAATGGTCTGACTGGCATGGTCAACAGATGACACTTCTCCTTGATATATTCCCAGCATCACCCCACAGTTTATCGACACAACGCTGCCCAACCAGTCCGTGGCCATTCTGCTTGTGATAAGCCTGTGGTTCATCAAGACAAAGAAGAGAACCTTTTATAGTGGCTTTTATAATGTGAAACGTGCTAATTAGAATGAATGAAAGAATGAATGAATGAATGAATGGATGAATGAATGAATGAATGGATGGATGAATGAATGAATGAATGAATGAATGGATGGATGGATGGATGGATGGATGGATGGATGGATGGATGGATGGATGGATGGATGGATGGAGCAAAATGAAAATGAACGTTGACAGGCTGACCAACTTTTTTCAGCATATTATATGTTTTGAATAGACAATACGTCTTGCCCAAAGATCTAAGATAATAATATGACTAATAAAAAAGAAGAAAAATTTCTTCTGGACAAGTATTCTTAAAAATGGGGGGGGGGGCGTTTAGGTATAGATAACTGACATAGCAACGTCTATTCAACATTTGTTTTCAAGATAAATCACTGGGCTAAAATGTTAGCTTCAGGGCTAGCAGTTAGCAACCTTAAAGCTAGATAGGCTTTTACATGGCGCAGAAACGTGTCTTTATTTGAAATGATAATCAAAAACATCTTATATTAGCATCTGTAATAGCTAAAATTAAGTCAGATTGCATCCAACCAATATTAAAACGATTTACCTTCGACAGAATTGTCCACCAAGAGTCAAAAGAAGCTAGGCCTGAAGCTGTTGTTTGTGCTTGGTTCCATGCGCTACGTCACTTCCTCTATTTCCCTCGTGTTCTGTTTTGTTTGGTTCTCAACGGGGCGGCGTTTCATTGCTGTTGTGCTCTTATTGCATACCTGAATGTGATTTTTTTGCAAAATGGCATAATGTGCAATAAAGTTTGTTGGAGAGAAAAAAGTTTTGTGTTTTGCTCAACTTTTTTTTTTTTTTGCTCAACTCACTCACACAATTTAATTTTCATTACAGCATTTTCTTTTATTTCAGTTGTTAAAAAAACATAATAAAAGCTCTATAAGTGACACGTTAGACAAGTTTATTTTATAGCCCTTTAAAACATACAACTGCCATTTAAAATGCCCTGGTAAATCATGTTTTGGTATAGAAAAGTATTCAAAAGCAAAATACAGCAAGTACATCATACACAAACCAGTCATTTAAAATAGTGATCTTGACAGACAAAAAACAAAAATCACATTTTGGGATAAAAATGTAGCTTCAGTGTTGATATCTACAACATAATAAAAGATAAAAACTAGCTTACTCGTAATATCTGTTTACTTCAGAGTCTTTACAGACAAATAGCCAATAGGCTGCAGTGCTGTTAATAGCAATTTGTATGTTTTGTCCCCAAACTGAACAAGCTTTGCTTTGAGTTGTTCTGTTTCTTTTTTCTCCTTTTGGGTGCCTTCAAAGCATCAGTTGATTGACCCAAGACTGTTGATTGACCCAAACCACACGAATTGACACATTTCTAGACACTTCTTACCAGTTTCATTGAGCAATGTTTTACAACTTTTTTTGCATCAATGCCTGTAATGCCATCGAATCTGACACAGATTATGGTGGCTTTTTCCTAAAGTGTCACAGTCAACATGTGCTGACTTCAAAGTCATAAATGCTGGATTATGAGCAGCTTCAGTGTCCATCCTTTAGCCTCAGTGATGCTCTTACGTTGCAGCGCTTGTGCTTCATTGTGAGCCCGTACTCTGGGGTCAAGTCCAAAGGCTCTCCTGGCATCTCCTCAAAGCACAATTTCTGAATCATGATCGCCAAAAAGAGGAAAACTTCATTTCGTGCTATGACCTCCCCAATGCAACGCCGCTTTCCCAGACCAAAAACCATCACTTTCTCTCCGTCTAGCCGATTAACCTCACTTCCATCTTCACTCAGGAAACGATCTGGGTTAAAGGATGATGGATCCTGCCACAGTTTCCTGAGAAATGTAGATAAAAGAATTTAAATAAATAAAACAATAAAGTGTATTTTTAATCGATTCCTTTTCCCCAGTTCAAGTCAATCATTCAACCAATAAATCAATCACTGTAAAAAAAAAAAAATCTTCAAAATATCACTTACGGGTCATGGTTTATTTGCCACTGGTTGATAAAGACACACGTGTCTTTGGGAATATAGTAACCATTCAGAGATGTGTCCCTTGTTGTGCTAAAGTTTACAAAAGAGTCAAGAGACAATAATTTAAATAATTAAAAAAATAGATATGTATTTTACACTTTGCTGCATGTCAAATAGATCAAACTCACCAGTGTGGAATTGTGAAAGGGAGAAATGAAGAATGGCGAAAGATCTCCAAGATAAAGGCCTCCGTTAAAGGCAAGTTGCTTCTGTCAGATATGGTAGGATTTCGATTCAGGCCGATGTTTTCCTCTACAAATGAGACGAGAAATTAACCATTGAATCCGGATGATTGCCTAGTAATTTGGGATTTAGCATTCCCACATTTAATAACCAAAAATAACCTATCTTTGCACAAACTTGATCAATTTTATACTGCTGTTTTGTATGTTTTTGCTTTAAGTTTTATATGATAAAAAGGAGCACTTACTTATTTCTTCAAAAAGTCTCTTTTCTATGTCTGGGTAGGCCACCAAATACCCCACTGCCCAGGACAGAGCAGTAGAGATTGTGTCAAAACCTATAAGACAATAAAAAACTGTGAGCGGACCGTTCCCAAAAAATATCTTCACTTATGAACCATGACTCAATAGAAATTCAACATACCTGCTCCAAAGAGATCATTGACGATGCCGACTACTTTTTCATCCGACATCTGGATGTTGGAATTTTCATCTAGCTTCCTGTCTTCACAGTGATCAATAAGGGAGTCTGTAATGTCACGGATGTTGTCCTGGAAGCAAATCATTAGGAAATCTTAATATTTGTGAGCGTGCACAGATCTGACGATGCCAAGAGGAATTGAATCATTTTTCATAAATAGCAGAATTTATTCTTACCTTATCATACGTGGCATAATGCTCATTGACGATCTTTTGAACAAAACACTGGAAGCGGTTGTTGATTTCAACAAACTTTTTCATTGCTTTGCTGGGTAGATACCGCAGGGCAGGGATGAAGTCTGCAGGGTTGCCGCTGCCCGTCACTTGGACAAAATCTTCACTGAGGTTTACCAGGCCTACCAGCTCCTGGTCATGGTGGTCATAGCGTCGTCCAAAGCACATGCCACAGATAACATTGGCCACAGACACAACAATGTATCGATAGGGGTCAAATTTGCCTTCTGTCTTCATTACTTTTTCTATCTCTTTGACCAGGTGCTCTGTCTCTTTGCAGATGTGTTCCTCCAGCATGCATGAGTATTCTGCATTGCTGCCCTCTAGGCTTGAGAAAGAGCGCAATGCACTGTAGGCCAACTTTCTGCGAGCCCGCCAAACCCCTGCTTGGTCTGTGCTGAAAGCCAAACTCTTGCCGTCATTGATAAACTGGAAGCTATACAAGTCGGGCCTGCCAGAAAAGTCATCTCCTTGTTTGATGAGAGCCTGTCTCACCGTTTCATTACCACTCAAAACGACGACAGGACGCATGCCGATCTGGATTTGAAACACATCTCCAAATCGCTTGCTCATTTCGGTGAGGCTCAGGTAGGGTTTGCTACCCAGCTCCAGTAGATTCCCAATGATGGGGAGTGGTGTGGGGCCCGGCAGCTGACGAAGGCCTCCAGGGATCTCTTTGTTAAAATGCTTGAGGAGTAGATAGACCACACACACTGTAGTCAGAGCAATCAAACCCTCAAGTACTGACAGAGGACCGATGAATGGCAGTACCATTAATGCCATGATGACAGCCTTTTTTGCTCGACTAATTGACCTAAAAAATAAAAAAAACACGGGTAAATTAGATCACTGAAAACACTTTGAACAGAAAGTGATAACAGTGTATTGGGGCTCTAGCGTAGTTCTGACTTAGCAACATCTGCATTGTCCACATCCCTCTACAAATTCAACCTTGCAGAAATAATTATTTGATCTAAACTCAGAGAAATTGTTAGCTTTTGCTTCTGTAAAGCTTACCTTAGTTGAGAAAGGAAAGAAGAAAACCTCAGAGGAGCTTGCCAAAATTAAACAAAAAGGGTAAGCCTGCTGACTTGAGTGATAGTTAGAATTACCACTCTTGATGTCTTTAAAACTGAGCGTGGACTCTTACTTTATAGTGCGCTCTGCAGCTTGATAGGCTGCGGCTGGTGATATCACCGCCCCTCCCTTTCCCTCCCCCCTCCGTGTGGTTGTGAATGAAGTGTGGAGCGGAGAAGTGCGTGCACCGGTGTACACTATCTAATAGAACATTACGCAATCACAGTCTCGGATCTTCTGTTCTTCAACGCCGTCCTTTATGTTGCTTAAAGTAAAATGTATGACCAAAATGATCGATTATGTGAAAGTTATATCCACTTGTGTGCAGTTTGCATGTTAGTGGAATCAATATCACGTCTATTCCATATCCATCTTTTTTTTTGCACGCATGCGCGCACGAGAGAGTATTTGCTGACTCAATCAACCCAGTCTGATCTGTTCATTGATAACGGCGCAAAGTTTTGTCACATAAAAATCCAAGGTTAAATGAGATTCAAATGAAGCATTATTTCAGTGTCAGACACGGAGATATAACATACATATTCATTAGCATTTAAAAATGTTCTGGGGTCAGGCTGAAATTTGCCAACAGCTGCACGTGCGCCCCAGTTGTGGGCTACTGAAAAAAAAATTAGATCACACTGCGTGACTTTATTTTAACCTGTGCGTGCTCCAGTGGAGTTAAAGATTGACAAGTTGCGTGAGAGCGCGGTGATCAAAGTTTCACCTCCCCTTTGAGGAGGAGGATGCTGCGTGGGGAGGAGGAGAGGGACGTGAGGCGCAGCGGCGCAGCGGCGCAGATCCTGCTGTCATTGTCCTCCTTTCATCCACCCTCTAAACAGAGCTAATCTCAGTATACACCTAACAGATTGAGATTATTGACAACCTACGGGGATTAGAACAACAAAACGTTTACTTTTACTGTTTATTTCTTAACCAAAATGCACATTTGGACACAGAGACGGACACAACATAAGTTACTTTACAAAAACATTTAACAAGTAGTAATAAAAAAATAACAATTACTCTAAAAGTAAATAAAGTAACGTGTGGAATAGGCTAAATACTTTAGTATTAATAAACTGAACGTTGAGTTTTTAACCTGGCTTTAAATCATTTTGTTTCAATACAAATTTAAGCTGCAACTGAGTCTGTTTTTAGAGTTTCTGGGCTTTCAAAACAAATTTATTTAAAAATAAAGTTAAAAGTATGAAATTTAGTGAATAATCTGAAGAGAGCATTTTGCCTCAAAGAGTTACTCAAATCAAATCTTACTACGTTACTCTTGTTCTGAACGTCTTCAGTAGCTCGCGCTCAGGCAAGTTTCACAGGAAAGCAGCCACTGTGGTTCCATGGCTATAAAACATCAGTCTGTGGTTTGATTCCTTGAGGTGAAGCTTGCGTTCGAGCTGCGGGTCTGACAATTATAGATATATGTGTTTGGAAACTTTTTTTTAAATCAGATTTTGATTATTTGGATTTTTCATTTAAGATTCAAAATATAATAAACTGTTTTGATTGAGAATAAATTAACACTTGTGTCACTTGTGAGGAATTGTGATTTGATTCAGATAAAGGCCGGAAACTGAGTGAATCTGGATAAAATCTGACTTTTATAATCCGATTATTCAGAAGGACTCAAAAAGAAACAGCTTTCAAAGAATAAAAAACTCAATTTGGAATTAAAATGAAACAGGCGCCACGAGAGGCGCACATACTCCATCAGGCACTTTAGTTTTACTTTTAATTCAATCTGAAGAAAATGCTTTGTATAAAACTTTATCCAAAAATGTATGTAATTTCGAAAGATTTAAATCAAAAATGTGTTTTTCAACAAAGTTAAAAACGTAACAAGTAATAATAACAAGAATGATATAATAATATCAAGCTAATGTCCATTTGGGTTATAATAAAAGACAATTCAATTATAATGTCTAGCTTTTTTATTCTAAATTTTTCCTTTTTTCTGTGTGCGTTGGTGTCTCGTGCAGCCCCTGGCGCTCCTCTGGGATGGAGTCGGCTCCTCAGGGACTCCTGATCTGCGCGCCGTGGCGCTGCACCTCTGTTGCCTGCAGGTTGCGTGAGAAGCGGAGCCGCCGGTCTGAGGGGAGGGTCTCGGTCTTCTGGACAATCCTAAATCTGCTTGGTCAAGTCACGCGAAGGCAACAGCCTCTGGAAAAGACACAAGGGCTTTAAACCTGCAGAACAAAGAGCGTCAGACGCGAGGCAACCCCCCCACCCACAGCCTGCACGGAGGTGCACATATTTGCGCGCTATAGATTCTTTGAATGTGAGGATCTTGGGGCTTTGGAGTCATGCAATCTGCCACTCAGGCTCCACTCATTGTAGTCATACAACTCTCGAAGGCCGGATTTAATGACCACACAGACGAGAGCCCGGACCGGGATACAATAAGTCACGGAAACTGGAAAAGTGTCAATCTTTGTGTCACTGGGCAAGGATGGCAACAAGGGGTTGATGGGACAAAAGTTCAAGAGGTCAAAACACTTATGAACTTTTCTGTGTCACCTCTTTAGAGATGACATTTTATTCTAAATAAAAAATGACAGTTTCGGATAACACAATTACTTGAAACTTCAGTTTAAATCACACAAATCACAATGTTATGTGATTTTTTTGTTGCAAAATGACAGCAATTGTTATGTTACAATAACTCTGAAACAGTACCCTTCTTAAAGTGTTAGTATATGACTTTACAGTATAAAAGCCTGTAAAGTCCCACTCCAATCATTTTTAGATCTATTTCAAACCCGTTTGGAGTGGTCTTTTTTTAATATAATTATGCCGTTTTAAGCCAAAAATTAAAGGTAAAAAAAAAAAAAACCTGTGTCATTTTCTAGGACAAAGTTTCTGCAGAGCAGCAGGAGTTCATAAGAACTTTGCCTCTGAGTTGTGGGAAGGACTGTTGGCATAAAGTTAGCCCTGCTTTGCTTCCCAACATCCATTTGTTTGCACACTCTCCCACTAGCTTACAGCCCCTCACACACCAACCTGACATTACCGGTGCAACGAAAATGGCGAGTAATATTGGAGCTATCCAGCTGTAAAGTTTTGAGCCAGATGCCAGATCAGACAAGGAAAACAAGGATGCACACGGATCAATTTGTCTGCAAGTGGATGCATCGGAATGGAGCGGAATTTAAGCTTGTGGCTCGCTGACTGTGGCACCTACATCACAGCTACAAGCTTTTTCCAACTGCAGTTCCTGTCTGCTCCTAATTCCAAATGATTTGAATAAACAAATACTCAGACACAACACAATTTAAAGCTTAATTTTCTTTATATATGTCTTCCATCATCACACAAAATGCCTCAAGAACATGTTAAAAACACCCAAAACATGATTTTCATTGGAGTGGTTCTTTAAGGTCACTTTCTGCTCATAGTGGAACCTCGCTTTGAGCTCTCAGGCTCTGCAGAGAAGATGAGCACCATCCAAGAAAATAACACACAAAAGACGCAAATCTTCCACTTTGTTGTTTCCATTTGTTCATATATGTTTGTATTTTCTAGCCTGAGTTCTGACATTATGAAACCCGACTAACAGCTGGTTTTCGGTGAAAAAGACGAACATGTAAAGAACTAATGAGGCTGAACTGGGATATTAACAACTACCTAGTTGGAAGTTGGAGGTTCGGGGCATGACATTTTCTGTTGAAGTAGTTTTTGAATTCTTTAAAAGATTAGAAGGATTGGGACTTTACAGAAAGTGATCGGTTGTACTACTGTGCAGATCCAAAGCAGGCTTTAGCACACGGAAAGCCGGAGCAGGTCTTATCAGCAGCTGGACACTCGCCCTGAGGTGTGAGTCTGCCTGTGTCCATTTCACACAGCAAAACAAAAAACATGTGGGAAAGGTTTTGCCCACGGCCGTGCACCTCTTAAAGAATTCTTGGACATAAAAGCAGGTGTAATGACTGTAAAGGTTGTTAGGCTCTTCTCACGCAACGGCTGCCGTACACACACACACCTTAAGAGCAGGTGTGTACCTCTGCCTGCCTGTGTGAGTGTCTCGCCTTGCATACCAGTGCTGTCAGAAAGTTTTTTTCCTTTGTGGAGGTTTTTTATGATTTAGCCTCAGAATGAATGGCACCTCCCTGGAAGTCATAAAGTTATAAGATGTTTATCCAAAAAAGAAAAATCCCTGTTTCATGTTTGGAGCCTTCTTTTGAAATGTGAAAATCAAACAGTAAAAAGTGCCACGTGAAAATGTTTTTCACACTTTCTTCAAAAGTGCTTTTGAAGTGTTGAGTGTCTAACCACCTTCGCTTTAACAAATTAAAGGGGTTCTTTTATTTCTCTGTGGTCGAAAGGTGTTTAATGTGTCACAGCTGGCTGTGATCGGCTAAAACGCCGTCCTTTTATATAGACAATATTCACATCGATCTTTGCAAAAGTTAGAATGTTGCTTGTTTTCGTGTGCAAGACGCTGACACGCTGCCGAGGCCGACCGTAGGTTGACATCATGAAATGGGCGGCCCCCCACACGGAGCGATAGGTGGAGCCTCAGAGATCGAGTCGTCTTACTTCCGGTGTAGGTACCACAACCATTCGGCCTGCAGTAACCGTTCAGGGTCCTTTCGACTGAGGATAACGTCACACTACAGTAACCCCACTTGTACAAACTACCTAGTGTCGAGATCTGCTCGGGCTCTAATCTTTTCATCCACTTTATTAATTTATCCCACAATGGGGAAATTCTTCTCCGCATTTAACCCATCCCCTGGGGGAGCGGTGAACAGCCAAACTGCGCTATGTAGCGTTAAGGGTCTTGCCTAAGGGCTCTCACTGGGTGATGTTAATTGCTCACCATTATGGTAATGGTAATTGCCCCAGGAATCAAACCCTGGATTCCTGCATGGTAGCCTCTCAGCGTACCAACTGAGCTACCCAGCCGCTAGGAGTCTGGAGTCTCGTAGCTTCGTGTTTGCAGGTAGGCAAGGTGCTTTCTTATAGTGTGTGGTCTGGAGAACGGTTCGGACCGCAGTCTGTTCGGCAGGGATGCACTTAATAATAATCCTAATAATATTAATAGCACGTTTAGAAGATAATTTGTTTACAACGGACTTCATAATATCTTCTTCTATGGTGGTATTGTAAGTTCTCCAGACCAATCACTATCTGACACGTCATCGGACCAACGGACAGCCAATCACATAATGTGACGTCAGCACTAGTCGGAGGACCCCGAACGGTGGTTGCAAGCCGAACGGTTATGGTACCTAAACCGGGTTGGAAAAGATCTCAGGAAAATAAGTAATATCATCATATTCCTGGATATTATTTACTATGAAAAGGCTTAAGAATAGCATGGCCCTTTTAAAAAGTTAACATTTAAAAGTGATAAAGTGAAAAGCAAATGCACTGATTTCTGATTATTCACCTTGGAGAACAGCTTGCTCCATATATGAGAATGCTTCAAACAGAGTTATGGACAAAAAGAAGTCCATATGAAAACATTGCATTACGCCAACCATAACTAAAACTTTCAGTGATGCATCTGCAACAACAGGTTTGCTTATGAGAGTGATTGCTCCAACTCGGCCAGTGTTGCTGAACAGTGGCTTGGCCTTGCGTGTGCCCTATTGAGCAAATGTAATAGGATTATTTGGGAGCCGGTCATGACACCTCACATGAATGTTGCCTGTGACCTTATGCATGTTCATTGTGCAGAAGAACAGATAAGGAATGCCTTGCTTTCCAACCATGTCCTCTACTTTAATCTCCTGCTCCCCGAAGCTTCACCTAACAAATTTATGAAGGTGTATTTTATTGTTTGCAGGTAATTGTGATTAAGCCCATGATTTACAACTTCTAGCTGATTACAGGACTGTTTTTCCCCTCGTTAATCTGTGGTGAAGCACAGCATTCTGATTTCCTTGTGTCTAAATCAGAACATGTTATTTTAAATACGTTAATTTTTATTTTCTGTGCACCTAGGTGAACTGGTGCTTTGTTTTTTTCAAGTTAGTATCCATGGGAATTTTCCCAACTTAAAAAATGTGAAAGAAAACACAACACAATAGTGGTGCAATCTGAAGCAAACAATTGAACAGATAAAGATGACAAATTTCCACCTCATAAAAGAAAAGTGAACGTATGAATTTCAGAAAACAGTATTACGAAGCTACACTCCAAATCATGTTTTTTATGTCAGTCAAAACATCAAATATAATAATTATTGGAGGCACTTTGAAGGCTTTTGAAGTAAAATCTTATGTTAAGAACAGATTTTCCTCCCATTAAGTAGAAAAATGAAAAAGGCATTTGCTGTTGAAAATGGAGTAGATGATGATGGGCTTCTGAACAAAATGAACAGGATGAATTTTATAATCAAAGTTTGATATCTAAAACTTAAAAATACACGTAATAATTAAATAACACTAAAATAAAGTTCATAAAAATGTGTGGTTCTGCGTATTCTCACACCTTTTCATTGATACCAGAGTACATCAAAAGTGAGAGTTTGGAGCAGCCAACAATTAGTGTAAAAGAAGCAGCAAAGCTAATGTTTAAGGTCAAAACAAGAGGAGAGTATCAGTAGATAACCAGTCAGAGTGGGTCACAACACTCGCAGAGTATCAGCTGAAGGGCCTGTAATGATAGGTCCTTCGCACGCAACTCAAACAGATCCTGCAGGGGGGCTAAAGTGACGTTTCCTTTAACCTACATGTGCACAAGTGTCAGTGCACATGGCATACACACAAAGATCTTGCGTGTGTGCAGGAGGGTGCGTGTGTACGAGTGAATTGCTGGATCAACTTCCTTTCTTCAGCAAGTGTGAACACCAGATTAGTAAGTGAGCTAATGGTTTCCCCTCCCTAACATCCACCTCCCTCCCCTGTCCTTATGCAAGCTGGTACATTCGGCTCTGCGACGGCAACAATAGTTGCGTGCAGAAATATCTCGGCCGTCTATCTTTCTGTCACCTCACCTCGCAGGGGGAGCACGAAAGTGCCACGACCGAAAGCAAGAAGGCAAGGTCAAGCAGTGACGGGGAAAAAAAGGCAGAAACAGATTTTGCTAAATTTACAGGTATTTACTAAAAAAAAGGTTTTTGAAAACACAAAAAAAGGTTTTCAATCTCTTCTTTAGATTTTTAATACACCCAAAAAAGTCACATCAAATCGTTTATCATTTATCTCTCTCTCTCTCTATTTATAAATATATATATAAAAATTGATCATTGTATGGTAAGAAGTCTCTGTTTTACAAATAACTTTAATATGGTATAACTTTTATCAGTAGGCTGCATGCATCAGAATACTAATTTTAACGCAAGGTACTTATTTTAAAAATATAAAATAATCCAAATCAAATTCAATCAAAATAAAGAAAAATAAAAAGCGAATGATTGCATTACATTGTTAAACAATTTATCCATTTACCCCATTTTATTACAAAAAAAATTCCCATAAGGTGGATGTAGCACTTAACTTTATCATTTATTTGTCTGCAAAACCCCCAAAATATATCTTTTATTTTTTTAAACAAGTTCTGGAACTTTCTTAGCATAATCTCATGAGGCCAATTTAGGTGGCTTCTTCTGAAGAATTTCGTTATGTAGGATAAATAGGCGATCTTTGTGTTAAGTCCTATATGAAAATTGTATATGGATAAGCTTGGCACGCAAAACAAGTCATGCATGACACGAATTAACCTTTCATGCCCCCTGCACACACACTCACGCACGCACATACATCACCCCACGGCAACCTTCATTCTTTGAGCAGCGCACAAAACCAGCATATCAACGGGAAAAGCCAAAGAGCTCGATGTGACGAAAGACATCTCACTCTGACACTTTTTTTGGTGAACAATAAACACGATTTATAGTCAGTCATTTTTTAAATTCTCAAGTCCAAGTTAAACGATATATATTAATATTCACTGTGAATATAATGCATCATCAATACATTTTAATAACAAAAGTTAACACACATAAATAAATAATATTAGGATGTGGAGATATCTGTTGTCTTATGAAGCTAGATTCATATTTAGGATTTAACGTGTTTATTAATTTATCAAAATTGGTGTTCAAGGCAACACACTTCCTGAAATAATGTAGCCAACATATTTGTTTTCACACATTTTTTATTTCTTAAATCTTTAGCAAAGCCACCAGCATCATATGCCCATGTTATAATGTCAAAAAAGCACATTGATTATTAACGGAATAAAAACGAAATAAAAGTAAAGACGGCAGATGCGTGATGTGTAATCAGTGTGCAGAAATCCGGACGAGTTTTAACCTTCACGAGGCACCCATCTGTCTCCATAAACGATCTGTGAGTTAATCATTGTGCATTGCGTGCAGACTGTGTTTGCTCGGACCGAGCCAAGGGTCGGGAGGTTGTATACAGAAAGAGGTTAGGGAGGTATCGGTCACTCTTTTCTATCAAAACAATCAGCTGTCGTTTCTTTTCCAGTCAGCACGCAAACTTTAGTTCAAACTTTTTTTTGTTTTTTTTTGGATCTTTACTATTCCAGCTGGAGAACTTTCACATGATTTTTTTTTAAATGCACGTTCAAAGACTGATGTCTGGATCTTGATGCTTAGTGAAATCACAAAACTTCTGCTGGACAACAACTTGCTCTTGTCAACACATCTGGTCCTCACATGCATTTTCAAATGTCTATATACATTTCTGTCTAAAAAATATGACAGCTTAATGCAACCGACCAAAAAACAAAAACAAACAAACAATGATATACATTTTTTAAAAACTGTATTCATTTTATTATGTTTTCTTTAAGATTCTTCAGATTCAGCTTGTAGTTTCATTCGGCTTTGCGTCTCCGAACAAAATTACGATGCTCCAGCTACAACAAAACAGACGTGATAATCATTGAAGGAGCATAGGCAAGTGTGCAGCAGTGATTAGCATTTTAACCCAACAGCGAGAAGGCCTCGGTTCAAATTCCAGCTGGGTGCTTTCTGTGAGAGGTTTGCATGTTCTCCTAGTGCATGTGTGGGTTTTCTCTGGGCAGTCCGGCTTCCTCCTACAAGACATGCTGCGTAGGTTGATTGATGATTTTAAGAATAAGAGTGTGTCTGGGTGTGTTATTGCGTGGCCCTGCGACAGGCTGGCGATTTGTCCAGGGTGTTCCCCGCCTTTGCCCAACACCGGCTAATGGATGGAGTCAAGACAATGGATGGAGACATTCACCAGTGCATTCACCATTTTGTAGTGCTGTCTGAATCTACAATTCCAAAATCAAGTGCACTAGAAAAGTCTCTGCGAAGAACCAACATCAACATCAGATCACAGTGGATTCATAATTCGTCGTTGTAAAATGCTTGCATTGATTAGGTTTTGCGCTTTGTGGAATGTGTGACGTTATTTTTGCAGGTTAAATTAAAAAAGTGGTGTCCAAATTGCTTCGGCACTAGATAGTCTCACTATATCTAGTTTTTTCAGTTGTAAGGAAGTAGGGAGGGAATTCGGACATTGCCATAGGCAGGTCAAAAACTGGTTGGTAAGGTAGATGCAGTTTAAATAAAAACAATTAACACAATAAATACAACTGAGCAAAGAGATTTTGTGCAAAATGGCACAGAGAAAGAAAAACAGAGGTGGATGAATAAGTAATTTTCAAAAGTATAAGAGTCTAATGGCAGTAGGGTAGAAGCTAAGTTGTGTTCTACATAAGATTTAGACATCCATGTTTGGTGATACAGGATCAATAATTTTGGAAAAAGTGTCCTTTTATGACACCGATGCTTTCCATGCAGCGCAGATCACAGGTTTTAGGAGATGTTACGTTTTGCAAAAGATCTGCGTGTTTTCTCATAATGTGCAAAGATGTGCTCCTCCACACCTCATCTTTTTTTTTATGTGGCATGCTGTCACGCTCTGTAACTTATGTCACAAATCTGTCAGAAGCGTGCAGCTGTAACCTTTGAACATTGTACTTTGTTCAGTTAACAGTAGGATGTTCTGGTTTATTCAGGAAGCGATTATTTTTTTCAATTTAACCCCCACATTGAAGTTCTAGTACTGACACAGTGATCTGAACCTGTTGCTTGTGGCACTTCAGGTTAGCTCCCTGCACTTGAACCTTTCTGCTTCTTTAGATCCCCTCCTGAGTCAAACAGAAGAACTTGCAGTTACTGCAGATTTATAGACTCGCGTTCAAAGAAACGTGCGTGATTGTCAGAGATGAATGACTTCCTCGCGTGAGGAAGCTCTGGTTATACAGGTACACGTCTAGAGCGCTGACACCGTGGTGTGCCAAGCTTTATCTCCTTAATCAGTTCTCTCTGCCACCAGTTAATCATTTGTGCATGTCAGCTGCTCAGACACACTGGATTCATTACACGCAGTGGGAGAACAGAGGCAGGATGATGACACCACTGCTAATAGTGCTGACTTAGCCACTGGACATCAGTGTAAACTACACCTCCACTGGCTCTTTCGTACATTTGGCACAGCGCATTGTGAAGCACACCATCTGATCCCTTCTGTGTTTCGGCATGCTCTTTTAAGCAACAGCATGAGTGACAAGCAGGTAAATACAACAGGGAAGCCTGGAACATCTGGTCAAGGGGAGTTTGCATGCAAGTTTTGGATTGTGCTGTGATGACATTTAAGTTTTATTGTCACAGCAATAAAACCTGAGCAGAAAACACATATCTGTTGTGCAATTCTGGAAGAGGCAGATGAAAAAAACCAAATACGTGTTAACAGCTCTGGTTGCTGCACGCCGTTGTGGCATGTGTGATAAATGAGGGCAGTAATCCAACAACTTGTTAGCTCGCAACACCAGCACAGCAGGAGATTAAAGCAGGCGATCATGATACGGCACTGTTAAAGAGACACGACAGAAACTGCCGCCACACCTGTATTATGTATAAATGACACTACCTGCAAGTATGAGAGCATTGTTGCTTCTGCAGGTATCTGTGAAATTGCAGATGCGTGTCAGGGTTAGACGTGATTGTGTGAGAATGACAGAAAGAAAAGTCTAGATGTTTGTTGCCTGTGGGTGTAACTGGGCTTAAATAAATTTTGATCCCTGCAGGGCAGCGGAGGTTGTCATCCACTTCGCTCTAAGTTCCCCGTGTAGAAAAAAGTCTCCTTCCCTTGTCAATGTGTCCAGAAACGTTCTTGTCTGTTGAGTCTGCAAGTCTTGTTGATTGAACAGCATCCTTCTTTGATAATATAGCCTGGCTGCAGCAGAAAAATCTCTTCTTACAAGGATTTGCTACTGATGTCATGTTCATGTGGCGACAAGACGCTCAATGCGCCCCGCAGAACCACATCAATAAGCGTTTGAATAAATCTGCCGACATCTATTGCCTTATCTGTCAGGTGCAAAGTTATTTTGATGTGATCTCATGCCAGTTCTGAGCCACTAAATGTGATTTATGAGCAATTAAGACTGTCTATACGCCAAAAAAACTAGAAAAGGAAAAACAACAGCAACAAAACGAAAACCAGTCCTAATGAGTGATTGTAAGAGGAAGATTCAGGTAATGTTGGCTTACACTATTTTTCCACAAATCTCCATTTTTATGTGTTTTTGGTACTTGTACAAAGCTTTTTACTTTCATTTCAATCATCATTTGTGGGCTGGTTTTTGTGTCAGCTGGTTTTCACTAACCCTTATGTAACAGGAAATACTCAAATGACATTATCAGGTAATAGATGAAAATCATCAGCAGACTCAACAGTGCAGACAAAAAAAAAGACATAATATTCATCCTATCGTCTGCTCTGGCAAAAACTGACAAAAATCTCCTAGATAATCAAAATTATCACAGCAAACCAGTTTGTAACTCTCCATCTTGTTCCAACCGGCATTTAAAAAATGGAACGGAGAATTCTCCCAAACGTTTTCTCAAACATTTTACGTTCCCTGAAATCTCTGATCTCCGTGTCAAATCTTCTGTCTCGATGACTCCACTGGAAAGATAGCATGCGTGACTGTCATTTGGACATGATTCAGCATTTAAATATGACTGCAGGCCTTTGTCGTGACGCAGCGACACAAAGCATTGTGTGTCGGATCAACCAATTATCAATCAGGACATTAAGCCACAGTGTGCAGCATCGTACAGACAATGAGTTTCATGCCATGATGCATGACTTTACAATGAGTTGTGCTTTGCCTCGCACTTATTTCAAAATGTTTTTGCATTTTGGAAACATTGTCTCTGTTTATGTTTGGTGCAGCACAATAGCTTGTTAGTTAAAAAGCTATAAAGAGACATCTTGATAGATTTACAGTAGATGTGTTATTTCTTGAAATGTTCCCCCTAATTGCCAACAGTGCACATGGAGCATGCAAGGAGAGGGCATTACACAAGAAAAAGGATGTTTCTGCTGAGTCTTTGCTTAAAAGTACACCTCCATTTCTGCAGGTTTGCAAATCTACAGCTATGCCACATTGCATTCCAGTTCTCACTGCATGACTCATGGGTTTACTTTCAAGCAACTGTGATTCACACAGGCAAAAATTTTGTAATATTAGCATCAATTACACTGCTTGGTAATAATTTATTTAGGGTCTGTTTGCTCTGGTTGCTGAGACCAGTTTAGTGAACTTAGAATCACTCCTGTCATTGCGGTGTCTGAAATACAACACTCAAAAGCATAGAACTCACAATATTCATCAGATGATTGATGGACTGACTTAAACTTGTGCTCCAGGCCTCCTCGTTCAAGTGGGCGCCAGCATGCCCAACAATGAGCTCATATTTGGTTCTGAACACTTGCTAGCCGTAGATGAATGAAAACTTTTTGTGAATGACAGCAGCGGCCTCAAAGACACTACCCAGCTGTGTCTGTCATTTGGAAGGCATGTTTTCTTAGAGCAGTTCTGCTTGGGAGATGTTTGCCCCAGTTGGCTTTAACACGTGTTGAAAGAAGAACAATGACGAACAGGTTCCTGCTGGTAACAATGCTGCATAAAAAGTCACATCTTCCTCTGGACAGTTGAATTTATTTTAATCATATGTGAAGGTCATCATCAGATGTAGTCTCTGCACTTATTGTTGTTGTTCTTTGTTTGTTGTCCCTTAGTAAGTTGAAGTAGTGATCGATATACACATACATCACCTATTTTGACATTGACTGCTCTATAAAAGTATTGATTACTACTTAGTAAATGACAAAAATAAAAGTACATTTGTCATTTATTGTCATTTCTAGATATTTTTGGTTATACATGGAGTTACTCCAGTGTTTTGTGATGAAACACCACCCTGCCCACAGCATGTTGAACTCTTCCATCAGTCACATGAGTGGAGGAGCCATGAGTTGTGTGTGTTACCCATTTACTGTATGAGAGACCTGGACAAATCAATCCCTCCCCCCGTCCTTCCAAACAGGAAGGACCTGCTGGCTGCAATAGGCCAAAATCCCATCGACTTGTATTGAGAAATAAACAGCTATTGCCATTCATTCACGTAATACAGTGATCCCTCGCTATAACACGGTTTACTTTTCACAGTTTCGCTACTTCACGGATTTGCGTCGTCTGATTGGCTAAAAAGTCACTCTGCTTCTTCTCTACCTGCGCGTCAATAACGTTGCAATTTAATATCATCATCTTGCAATTTCGAGTTTCTCTAAAACCCTTAGAAAAAAGAGCGACAACAACTGCCTATCATTATGTTCTTCTCCCGAACAAACACACCTGCACCGCAGGCTTTAGAAGAAGAAAACACTGCAGAGCGGAGTCAGGATGCAGCGGCTCACTCTCAAGAGCTGTGATATACACCTGAGTCACTATTTGTCCGACTGTACTTTGTATTTTTTTTATTATCATTTTAAATTTTCTCCCGTTTAATTCAATTCTTCTCGGGTCACGGTGGAGGGGCTTATCTCCGCGATTTGAAGCATTCTGTTCACATTGATGATTAAAATTATTATTTGACAGTACAGTACAGAATTTATTTGTTGAAAATAACTTTTCTAAACTACTTTTATTTGTGAAACAAATGCTTGAGCCTGTAAAATGGTTTGTTCTTTCTTTTCAATGTATAATAGAGTTTTTAATGTATGATACTTGTTAAAAAAATAGTGGTTTCTACTTCACGGATTTTGCCTATCACGGGTTCTTTTTAGAACGTAACCCCCGCGAAAAACAAGGGTTTACTGTACACTGATCAAGCAGATGACTCAGTGAAAGCACGTGGTGTTACCTCAAACATTCGAAATGCTCGATTGACAGATTTTCCCGAATCTGCTTTCAGTGGAAGGGTTGTGGACTCCGAACAAGCGTACTCCTCCTGATTGACAACAGTAGCTATAGAAACCTTGACTGAGACCGACTTGGAAAATGTTGACTTCATTTTGCTGGAGATAGCATTTTCTCTGGGTGACATCGCCCTCACTCAGTCCAGTTCTCTTATACAATCAATTGTGTGTGATGGTACCTTTAGCAGCAACAGAGCATGACATGAATAGAGGATTTTAGAACTTTGTAAATTATAGTTGTTACCTGGATGTTTGACTGCAAACAGAGGTGGCTGTAGTTAATATGAAAGGACAGAGATTGCTCACTGTGGAAAGCTCTTTGAGTTTAGCTGCCTTTGTTGAAGCTGAAGTAACAAACGGGAATGTGATTTCTGTGAGAACCTTTTTTAACTCTAAGGTAGAAAAGCTTGCCGGATCAAACTGCTCTGCGGGAGCAAGGTTTAAGTGGTCAACGATCTTTTTCTGTGGGCCACCTCTGTGCCCGGTAACGGCTTGACCATTTTTTGCCCACAAACAGCCCGTGTCCACCTGTGGGGGCAGTTGTGAATAAGGCATTACCAGAAAACCTGTGAACTTTTTATACAAACACACCCACTGGTTAAAGACATTAGGAGTTGTGGGAACTTCATTGACCAACAGAACTGCCCACGGAAAGACACCAATCAATTTCTTAACCAGGACCTGTGTGATATAAGAGGTAACCCCACTTTGAAGCAAATCTTATAATCTATATTAGCAGTTACTTTGCCTCATACCACAAAGCTTAGCTGAAGCTGGAGATCTGTGCTTTGCAGTAAAGCATGTTGCAGTGCATTCAGTTTCAATGCATCCTAATATGCTTTTCCATGCTGAAGCAAGGAAAGTATTTTATTATATTCACCAGTTCTGCAAGTTAAAAAGATGAGAGGTTTGCAGTGTTTATGACAGAGCTTCAGCCTTTCACAAATGCATCTAAAAACACAAACCCAGTATGTATAGGTTACAACGGAAACCAGAGAGGACATTACTACGTGCAGTTTCTCCTAATATTCATGACTAATATGTTCTGGAAGTGCTAAAGAAAGAAGGTGGCAAAATCATTAAGATGTGTTACAATGGCAGCCTCGGTTTTCTTTTCCTGTCTCTGCTACAGTTCAGTGAGTGAAAGTTTTATGGCTCCTGATGAGGAAGTGCCACTGCACTTTCAGGATGAGCCTATCAAAGGAGAAGGATAAAACACACATAGCCTGTTGATGCCGCCTGGATTCCACCGTGAGCTGTAAATAAAAAAAAAACTCCTTTGCCTGCACATGAAACATTTAGTAAAGGTAGGCTGTCTTGTGAGCTTTGTCACGTTTTTACCAAAAGGGCAACTCAGCACCTCTCCATAAGGATGAGAAGTTAGTTTTTTAGTATGAAAACAATAAAAAAAAGGTGTCACTGATGCAAATCCTCAATCAAATTAAGGATTTCAAATTAAAAGTCTCTAAACAGCATCTAATAAGTAAAGATCAAAGCATCAACAATCTTTGTCAAAGCTACACCTTAATCCAAACATCTCTTCTGGAATCCTTTCTCCTAATTGCATGAAATTTGCTTTGACAGTTTGTGAAATAACAAAAACAGACGCAAAAAAAAAACTCCCATACTTTGATGTTTGAAAAAAAAGTCTATGTTTACAGTGCAGCAATATCAGACAAGTAATTGGATCCAATGTGGGAACTTGGCAGGTTGGGCTTTAGATACGTTTGAACAAGGACACGTTCACAATTACGCAATTGTTTATTTTTTAAATATTACCCAGAGGGTCTTTAAGATTGCTGATGTTTCAGCTCTTTTTTGACTTTTCATTTGAACAAACCTTTTTTTTTATTGCCTTGTTAGTGCACTATAGGGGACAAAATGCAATTCTGTGGGATTAATGAAGGAGATCAGTGATTTAGTTGATTTCAAATTTCAGCTTGTTGATTTTGTGCAATGAAACCACTCTCCCCCACTCCCTGCCATATTAAACACACACATGATACTCATGGTGTGAGAATGACAAAAAGAAAAAAAGGAAAGTATGCACTTGCAAAAAAAACAATGGTTTTAACATGTCACGTTTGTGCAGGGTCTCTTTCTGCAGCAGGTGTCCTTTTTTTTTTTTTTAAATCTATCAACTCATGTTGTGGCACAGTTGCATGCGACAAAGTCAGACCGAGTTCTCAAGCTCTTTTCTGCCCACTTCAAAAGTCATAGATGGTTAAGCCACAATCTGGAATGACAAAACAATACAAAGGGGTTTTGAGCTTCGCGTGCATGAGTCCGTGATAGCGACAGCAGTGGAAGTGTCTCTGCATGCACCAGCTTTGACAGAGAGAGAGACGTGTGCTGAGAAGGAGCACATGCCCCCACACTTATCAGTGTTCTATCACAGTTATCCAGCTGCGGTTTGTTCTAAAAATATCCACCGTTTCCAGCTTTACACAAAAGCCAATTGTGAGGGAGATGCAGGAGATTAACTGCCTCTGCAAAAACTAGAGCAACACTTAAAAGGACACGCTGCAACATGCATGTGTTCCCTTGAAGGATAAGAAAGTAGAGCCACACGTCATCAAAGCAACATTAATATTTTCTTAAAGAACAAAATGAGCTCAAGTAAATGCAGCTTTTGTGTTGCTGTCAAGGATGGGAATTTGCGCAGAGTGGCGACTATGAGAACAACCTTTTTTTCCAAACATTAGCCAGTGCAGATGACACGCACCCAAACACGATTGTGAAATCGGATAAGAGGCACCTGTGAGACCCTGCTGAAACCACTTTGTTCTGGCAACACAGGTTGTTCATGCACCATAGTTTTTAATGTAGCATCTGTTTATGTATGTTTCCAATTAAAAGGCAGCACCTTAATCTCTTTGTATGAGATGATTGGATAAATTGGATGATGAGTGAAGCAGGATAGGGATTAAATCTACTAAAATGGCTCAGAGTCACAAACCACCATAGCTGATGAAAAGTAAACTGGATTTTTGCATTTGTTGTTTAATAAACCCCAAATACTCAGTACTGGATTGGTGTGAAATTTAGTTTCCAGCAGAGTAAAGCACTAAAAAACTCCAATAGCCAAGAAACAGTTTAAAGCAGAAAAGCTGAGCTGTAGTTGTAGCTGCGATTTTTGTGGTAAAATCTTTTAGGAATAACAAAACCTTTGAAGAGAAACTCCTGAGGAAGGTTTTGCAGTTTCTTAATAAGTGACAGACACATTATTTTCAATAGAAACCAAAATAACTAATGCTTTGGCCTATGCAGTGATCAGCATTAATGTAATACCTTCACGCTACCACCTAACTATGTAGCCACAAGGGGGCCCAAGTCTGGGTCTTCCTGGGCCGGTCCCCAGCCTGGATAAAAATACAGGGTTGTGTCAGAAAGGGCATCATGGCATAAAAATCTCCAATCGCCAATCCAGCTGTGCAAATGAGTGAGAGCTAATTCGCTGTAGTGACCCCTGACGGGATGTGCCTAAAGGTGAACAACACGTATTGATGTACTAAAGCTGAGATAAAGGTTTTTGCATACTACTTATCATAGAAGTTTCACTTACTCAAAATAAAGTAAGGGGGGGCACGGTGGTGCCACTCAGCAAGTAGGTCCTGGTTCAAATCCCAGCTGGGTCCTTTCTGTGTGTTCTCCTTGTGCATGCGTGGTTTTTCTCCGGGCACTCTGGCTTCCTCCCACTGTCAAAAAACATGCTTCATAGCTTAATTTGTGCCTCTAAATTGTCCCAAGGTGTGAATATGTTCCCCTGCAACAGATTGGCAACCTATTCTGGGTATACCCTGCCGTTGCCCAACAGTAGCTTGGTTGGCCCCAGCAGCCCTACGACCCCAGATGGGACACGGGGGGGTTCTGAAGATGAATGGATGAAAATTAAATTAAGAGTTAGATAAAGCAAACATAATTAATGAAATTGTGATGCCACAAGAATACTTCTGCCTTCATCTGAAAGTCAATGGAAGTTGTTAGCATAGTTCTTAGGTCTGTTCAGGTTATAAAATATGGTGTACGATGGGATAAAATACAATAAGCCATAATGAATTTAGGAACAGCATTGAAATATGTCCATGAACATCAATGGATGTGTTCACTGCTGCTTATTTTGGTGGCAAAAATTACACAATGTTTTTCTTCACAGTCAATTGCTTTCCGCCCTTCTCAGATTTTATCATCACATGTAACTACCGAAATTCATGTTGCTGCCACGGAGTAATTGAAACTTTTTGCATTTCAACTCCTCACAACCACATCCACTCATACATCCATGCACTCATTTTAATCCCTTTTTGAGTCACAAGGTTGCTGGAGCCTATCCCAGCTACTGTTGGGTGAAGGCAGGGTTGCCAGTCTGTTGCAGACAATTACATAGAGGCAAAGGATGTTAGGAACAGCTTTAAGTAGTGGGAACATGACAAAATAAACAAAAGAAAAGCAACTGCTGCTGTGTGCTTGTGTTTATTTCACATCATTTAGCAGGCAACTATTGTTATTTTAAAGTCCCACTCCAATCATCTTTTTTTCTCTATTGTAAAAGCATTCCCATTGGTATTTTAAATATGATTATGCTGTTTTTATCCTATACAAAAAATTTAAAAACTGTCATTTTCTAGGACAAAGTTTCTGCAGAGCGGCTGTAATCATTATAAATTTGCCTCTGAGTTGTTCCACTTCCCGTCACCCATCCACTGATATGCCCTCCTGCCGGCTTACAGCCCCTCACACCAAGTATTACCGGTCTAACAAAAATGGCGAGCAATATTGGAGGAAACTACCTTTCAGTTTTGAGGCAGATGCCAGCTCAGACAAGGAAAACGAAGACTTACATGGATGTGTTTGTCTGCAACTGAATGCAGCAGAAATGAGCGGAGCGGGTATTTTTTTTTTATAAACTGCATTTTTCTGTCTACTCCTGATTCACAATGCTTTGAATAAAGAAATACTCAGAAAGGCAACATTAAGCTTTATTTATGTGCTCAAAAAAATGCCACAAGAATATGTTAAAAAAAAATAAAATAAAATACAATTTTCATCAGAGTAGATAATAAATTTGGATTAAAAATCAAATATTTAAGCTTGTTTTCTGTGTTTTACTACATCTTTTTAAAGTTTAACTGCCGTAAACACTTAAATCAAAATGACACTTAGAGAAAAAGTTCCTCTGAATTCAAAAAGACAATTATTCACACGCATTTCTTCTTCATTGCCCAAGTAGTGAAAAAGAATCATTGTAGCTGAACAGCTTTCTTCATGACTCAATGGAATAGGTATTGGACTAATTTGTTCCTTGTAATAAGCTTTTATTTTCCTTTTATCAAACAGGGTATAGTCTTTCCAAACAACAACAATATCAAAAAAACCCAACCCTAAAGCAGGCACTGACAAGTTGTGTCTGATGATGTTACGAGTAGTGGCCATTCTAAGAAGCTGCACACTGTAACACGTTTACTGCCTCAAAGAAGAAGGTGCACGCCTTGGAGAATGTGAAATGAAAAAAGCATGCTGTAGAGGTGCCTCAAAGCAGATCACAAGGTCTTTAAGAAGATGAATCTGTTGTCCTCACGCAAGGCAGTTCTGCAACCCAACTGCAGAAAGTCACCAGAGAACACACACACACACCCACGGGAGGGCTGTGAACTTGCTCATCCGGTATTTCTCACTTTGCGTTGTGTGCATGCAAAGAGCTTGTAAATGGGAGAGGAAGCCAAGGTGTATTAAGACCAAAGGCCCGAGGGTAAGAGAGTTTACACAACCTGTTGCCATTAATCCGCCACTCAGATTTTTTCTTCTTCCCCAATTCCTTTCTGTCACAGCGACTCCAGTCAAGTGCAGCTTTCCCATTGAGCAAACAACAATCTTCTTGTGAAACATTTTTGACAGATGCAGTGTTGTGTAAATTCAAAACCACCTTGTAAAAAATAAACAAATCATCCTTTTTTTAACAATATTTAAAATAATTCAGTTATCCCGTCTTCCATAAATCTGTTTCTTCAGGTTTTATTTTAACATGCTTTCCCATGACCAGAATATTAGTTTGCAGGGAAACGAATCACAACTTTCAAATAATTCAGAGGCTGAGAACGCTTCTGTGTAATGGATTAAAGAATCATTGCTTGTGGAAGAGTTGATTGCACATGGACATTGGTCAGACATCTACAGGTGGTGAAACTGATCAAAGATTTGGGTTTGACTCTGCTACAAAGTCTAGTCTACCCATCAGACAAAATCGAATTCTCAGGCCTTTATCAGCTCTATTCCAGCTGAGTGACAGAAGTCGACCGACAATCGGAAGAGGGTGTGCCCAGAGGGCCTGGAGGTGGTACAGGCTTCAGAAAGTAAACTTGGGTGTTTTAGTACTCTGCCTTAGGCACGTAGCTCAGATTTAAGAATGAGTTAGCGTGTCAAGATAGCGTGTCTTGCAGCAGACCACGCCTGCACCTGTCAGGTGTTCAGTGGCATGCCTGGGTTTTGTGAAGGAAGTCACATTTGCGTGTGTGTGGCTGCATCCGATATGCGTGTGTGCTCCTTCTTTTTGTTGCACGCATATAAATACCTCAAAGATGACAGACACCTGTGATGTGGCCGGTAGCTGAAGTCCACACAGACCTTCACCTGCTATACGAGCCTTTTCACAGTTATTTTGCACGGTTATGTAAACTTTCAGTATGACCCCCCCCCCCCCCCCCCCCCGCCGGCTATCATCCTCGCCCGGATTTGTTCGTCTGATTGAAGAAGAGCAAATGAGTTTGTTTCAACTTGCACTGAGATTGAGCAATGTTACTGTTTGCAGATCACAAATCTTCATTACCGCGCAAAAAAATTCCTTTTTATTCCACATTTAGTTCCAATCAGAGATGAGGGGAAGGTCTAAAGCAAACATTTATTCATTTTCTTTAATCACAACAACAACAAAAAATAAACAGCACTTTTTTTTTAAAGAAAAGTCCAATAAATAAATAATAATGAGGGTATTAAAAATAGTATCTTACCTGTGGGGGACAACTGTCTATTAGTTTGGGAAGATAAGGAGGATTTCTGATGGGGGAACTAGTCTGACAACTTCTCAGAGCAGGGGCCACGGAGGAATAATTTAAAACAACAAATCAAAAATCAAGAATCCTTTGGCAGTTAATGTGCGTTAAGACCAGACAGTAACCACAACAAAACCACCAGCAGCGTCAGAGGAAGAAGCCAATAAGAGAACAGTTTGGATTATTCTGAAAAGTAACGCTTTTAGGAACTTTGCAGCATTATAACACCAGAGAGTAAAGATAATTTAATTTGTCATACTCCAGCTTTGTTTTTATTTTCATCCGTTCATTCATCTTCTGAACCACTTTCAGGGTCATGGGACCGCTGGAGCCAACCCAGCTACTGTTGAGCAAAGGTAAGGTACACCCTGAATACGTTACCAGCCTGTTGTGGGGCCACACACGAACACCTAGGGAGACAATTTAAAGACACTAATTAACCTATGAAGCACGTTTTTGGACTGTGGAAAGAAGCCAGAGCGCTCAGATAAAAACTCACACAAGCACGAGGAGAACATGCAAACTCCACACTGGAAGGTCCCAGCTGGAAATTGAACCAGGGCCGTCAAGCGCCAACCACTGATGAACCCAGATTTTTTGTTGTTGTTTTGTTTTTCGTGTTTTTTACTTTTATTTGGCCAGAATAAGAGTAAGAGGTGACCAGTATAATCCAGGTTTTCCATAAACCTACCAACCGTAGCATAAATCAAGAAAACATCAGAGGATCCATCATTGAAACCTTTCGGAAACCTTTAATTGAAGACTTAGATTAGATTTTCCTATGAAGGGGATTGTCACAATAGTTTATTGACTGGAGAAAAAACTGTAGTTAGATCAACCTAAACGAATTGAGCACTTCAGGTGCAGAGGAACATTAACCAAAAAACAAGATGTTAAAGAGGGCAGAAAGTTAGTAAATCAAAAACTGTTGCTGGAAAGGCTGCACTGTTTTCTCTACAGTCAAAACTAGAAACCTGAACCACAAATCTGATTAGAAGCATCATTAAGAAAGAAACTGATAGAAAAAAACTCTTCTTTATTGTTTAAAAAGTCCTACTTACCGGTCCTTTTTTTTTATTAACTATATCTACATTTCCTTATGTTCTTCTTTCAAAGTAAAAGCAAATGTAGCTCTAGCTATGTTGAAATTTCTTTCAGTTCAGTTTTTACATCTACTAATTGGCTCTGTTGTGGAAAAAAACCTCATTGCAGCTCAGTTTCCTTCTCATGTGATGAGGATGCTTACCATATTACTACCTGGAAAAAAAAAACAAGAAGAGCAAGGGAATTTCTGTCTTTAAAAATTACCTGACACATTCCCAGATGCAAATGTGATGAAATACTTTCTGAGTAGAGCAACGGACATAAAGAGTCAGGGACTCTTGGCACTGGACTGGGAATGATCAGGCCTACTGATGAACATTGTTTTTCTACGATTGTAATTGTGGATGAATAATGCATTGTCTTTGCAGCCAGTCGACCTTTGGGTTTCTCAGAAAAAACACTTCCTCCATTTTTTTGTACTTAACAAATCTGGAAACCATATTTTAAGCACAGTTTTTTGTGCATTGGTTTTCATCATCTCCGACGTTTTAAAGTTGCCCATTTCAGTTTGAAACCCCATTTTAAGGGCCTATATCATGCTTTTCTGAGGGCTTTCAGAGTGAACTATATCCATATATATGATAATATATTACCCTTGGGCACACTAAACAATTATTGTTTTATGAATTATTAGTTATTTTTACACATATTTTTTCTATCCAGAAGTAAGACGACTCGATCATTGCCTTTTCTCTCCTTGTGGGTCCCGTCCATTTCATGACGTCAACCTAGAACCGGCCTCAGCAGCGTGTCTGCGTTTTGCCCGTGAAAACAAACAACCTCAGAACTTTTGCAAAGATGGGTGTATATATTGTGCTTTTAAAATGCAAGTGTTTTGCCGATCACCGCTAGCTCCGCAGAGAAAGAGGGCTGTTGCGACCCTTGTCATATTTGTGTATGTTTTTTAATATTATTTGTTGTTTTGTATATTGAGTGTTGTGTAGGGGCGTGAACGTTCTTTTGTATGTGTGTAGGTTCTGTTATTTTTTTTTTTCAGGTGACCTGGATTGCTGGACTAAGGCCTTGTGGCTGTCTTGGATTGGAGGATGGGACTTTAAAAACCTGGCATCTCCACTGCCCCATGGGGGAATAAGGTTTTGACTGTAGCTTCTGGCTCGCCTTCCCCCCATTGACAATACTTAAGCGCTTTTGTGAGGCCTTTGGCTGTGTTAGCTTTTTGGTGAGCTTTTGTGTGAACAATTCTCAAACTTTGTAAAACTTTCATCATGATATTTTTTGTTGTTGTTGTAAAGCAGTAGGGGTGAACTACCATTTTGTTTGTGACTGTTTTCTCCCGTTTTGGTTAAGGTTCAGGGAGACAGGTCAGACTCTGTCATTCATTTTTCTTTTGTTTTATTGAAGGTCAGATAGAGATTTTGACATTTGAGTTAGTTCTGTTTTGTTTATTATTTTTGCCTGGGTTCACCCTGAAGTTAGTTTTCTACTTTTATTGTCATATTTACATTTGGGACAATAAACCCTTCTATTATATGTACAGACATTGGTTTTGACAGCTTTATTAAATTTGGGGATTTTGAGGGCTTACTTTTTGGCATTTGGGGTAATTTCCTTCTTATTTATGTTATGTCCCACACCCCTAGACATAAGGTTCATAACATGGGCATGTGTGTTAGCCTGGAGGCGGACCTGGCAGCCCAGACTCTTCCTGGAAGGGGCTGTTCCTCACTTTGTGACGTTGCAATGTGAGAACTCACTTGTGTTTGTGGATTGGGATGGGTTGGTGCTTAGAGCGCAGGTTTTTGGACTGCTTTGGGGTAGTTTTCTTGTGAGGAATGAACATTTTAATACATTTAAAAGCTCAAAATAATTTGACATGATACAGGCCCTTTAACACTTTACATTTGGTGCAATTTTAGTGATTTTAAGGGGGCTCTTGTGCTTTTTAGCAAACAAAGATGTGGTTTCAGATGTTTATTTTTGTGGTCGTTATTGTACGATTTGGAAAATTTGGTAATTCTCATGATTGGAGCACTAATATTAGGAGTTTAAAGTTATTAGCTTTACTGAAACATCGCAACAAGATCCTGCACTGATTGCATGTTCTTTATACTGGTCAGAGATGTGCAGTAAACTAAGAGAGGGGAGGTAAAGAAGAAGAGAAGTTTTCCTAGGAAACATCAGCAGGTGCTCTTTTGATCAGGCCAGATCTTTGGATCGGGTATTTAAGGACAGCAGTGCTTTAACCAGTTTTCCTAGAAGCAAAGCAGACACACACGTCTAGTTCTGGACTGAGAATGAGTGTGGCACTACTTCTGGCTGATTCTATATTCATTCAACACCCCTGCACAATTTTTCGGATGAAACAATATAATCCCTCAGGGCTTTTTTTTAGGTCAACTGCAGCTTTGACCTTTAGTAAGACCAAGTTAACATTTAAAAAAAAAAAAACACTAATTACTATATGTTTAAATACATAATAATGTGTACAAGCAGTGATGACTGGGGTGGGATTTCCAAATTCTCCCACTATTAAAAATTTGTTCATGGAAAAAAGCAAAATTTAACCCCAAAATGCCAACGTTCTTCAGGTAAGAAAAAAAACTAAAACTTTTTAATTCCTTACTTAGTGCCTCAAAGAAGACTGCAAACTCAAAAGCAAGGAAAATTACAGACTAAGGCTCAAGAAAAAGACTCTCAGTTGGACTTGGAACTCCCGCTGCAACACTAAAGGTCCATCATCAAAACTCTACACCGGCTGGCTGAGGATGTTCCCACTGAGACAAAAAAAAGGAGACGAGAAAATAAACAACGGTGAAAAAGCACTTCAGAGTTTTGAAAATCCCAACTGGACCTTCAGCAAGTCAGCTAAGAAAGTTGGTTTGAAAAAAATTCAAGACATCAAACACATGGGAAGAGAAGAGCAGGAGCAAAAATATTGTCTTTTCATTCATGGCAGAAGTTTCTGAGAAATTTGAAAGGATCATCTCCAAGTATAACATCCCACTGCGTTTCAAATCCAGAGCCAGAAACTGGTTCATCTGTGGGGCAATTTATAGGAACAGAGCATTAAAAAGATGGGAGGTGTTCAGATCTGCACGAACTGGAAACATGAATGAAAATTTGCAGTCATCCAAGTCATCTTCAACTTCATTTAAAGGTTGATCTAGATGTTTTTCTGACAGAAGAGACGAAGATAATAAAAAAAAAACCAGAATATGTGCAATAAACATAATAATCTCTAAAGGTGAAAGATGAGAAACACAAAAGGCCCACAGTTTGGAAAGACATGTAAAAAGCACAGAAGTGAGTTTAAAACCTGAGAAATTTCAAATGTTCCACAACAACTCATCTTCACAAGAATTTGCATAAAAACAGAAGATGTTTTTGGCACGAGAGAGGGAAGAAACTGTATTACTTTTGTTTTCAAATACCAAATTGCTGCACTTCCTACTTTAAGTTAAGGTTTAATAAATTAGTAATTTTTTTAGGTCAAATTTGACAATTATCTTGACAAAAAGATGCTGTTGAAACTAAATTAAGGGGTTGATAACCTGGGTTTTTTTCTCTCATGTTTTTTTAGGAATACATCTGTTGTCTGATATCTAAAACTTTTACTCAGTTTGATTTTAGTTTCATCTTTTACCCTTTTTATGGATTCAAAGTCTCCTTTCTCTGTTCTGGAGATAAGAAACAGACAAACTGCACCTTATTATCAGACCCTATGAATCCAGACGTCTAGCTGTTTTACCATACTGTCTTTTCGATGTGGACTGTTGCATTTAAATCTGTTTTTAATGTCTTAAACAATGTCACGGCTTTTTTAGTTTATTTCTTAACTGTTTGAGAAGTTCTTTATGTTCAGATGTGTTTTTATGGTTTGGTTTTATTAACCGGCTTTTTTAACCAGGTAAAAAAAAACATTGAGATCAAAATCTCCTTCAGAGGGTCAGCAGCTGACGTCACAAAACATGATAACAATATCAAATAAAACAATCAGATTGGAATTGTTAAGATTTAAAATAAAAGTACGACAAAGTCGCTTCGTGTTAGGAAATGCAATAGATGTAAAACAGTCAGATACAGGGTGCAAAAGTTATGAGAATATTAAAATGCAAGAGATGGAAACTGCACCAGTTGACAGTAACAAATAAAAGTTGCTAATTCACAATGTACCAATTAAATCAGGAATAGCATCACTCTTAACAGAAAAAAATTGGAGATAATTTCAGGAATAGAGGGGCTAACTCTGTCAAGAGTTCCCCTGGTTTTATTTGGTAATCATCTAAACCTGAATTCAAGAGATTTATACCTTCAATCTGTACATTTCACCACAGATTCTGTTGTTTTATGCCAGATTCTCACCTTATTTCATTGCTTGTTGTTGTTTATATCTAGCACTCTGTGTTTCCCTTTTGTTTGACTTCATTTTTTTCTGTTCTCCTTATTAATAAAAGGTTTGCTGATTTATATTTAGTTCCTCTTTAACCTATTTAGAGGAAAACTTCTGATCTTGTGTCCACAAACCAACACCTGAAGGTCTGAGAAAACAAAAAACCTTGTGTGAAGTTTTCTAAATTAGGAAAAATACAGAAATAAGACTAAAAAAGGAATAAATTATACAACAAAGAGGCAAAAATGTCCTCTTGATTTTTAATAAAGTTTATATTGGAGAGGATTGCACAGTGGTGTAGTGTTAGCACCCTTAGAAATCCTGGTTCGAATCCCAGGTGGGAGCTTTCTTTGCATGTCCTCCTCCTGCATGAGGGGTTTTCTCCAGACACTCTGGCTTCCTCGTGCAGTCTGAAAACACGCTTTTCAAAGGCTGATTGGTGACTTGAAATTGCCCCTCAGCTGTGAATGTGTTTGTGTGGGGTTGTCAGTTTCAGTGTGTCCAGGGTATATGTAACCCCTCAGTGGCAGGGTAGATTCCAGCTGCCCCAACGAGACAACAGCAGGTTTAGAAAGTGGTTTTCCCACAGAAAGTGGTTGCTCATGTTTTGCTGACTTCATTTTGTTCTTTAAATCTTTTTAAATAAGTTATCTAACCCAAAACAACAATTAGAACAAAGAAAACATTTATATCCTCTGAAAAATGTGTGAATTTGATTTGAATTTCACATTTTCTTCTTTTGAAATTACTTAAGGGTTGCACAGTGGTGAAGCGGTTAGCCTTATCACCTCTCTTCTCACCAAAAGGCACTGGTCAAAACCCCAACTGGAAACTTCTGGGCATGCGGGAGTTTTTTGTACTCCGGCTAGCTATCACAGTCCAAAAACATCCTTCTGGGGTTGATAGGTGACTTGAAATTGCCCCTAGGTGTGCATGTGGCGGCCGTGGTGCAGCGGTAGGGCGGTCGTCCCATGATCGTAAGGTTGCAGGTTCGATTCCCGCCTTGCACGCCCATGAGTCGAAGTGTCCTTGGGCAAGACACTGAACCCCACCTTGCCTCTGGTGGTAGGCGGGCGCCTGTGTTTGGCAGCGGAGTGACCACCAGTGTGTGACTGTGTGTGTGAATGTGTGTGTGACTGGGTGAATGGGTCTGTGACTGTAAAGCGCTTTGTCCTTGTAGGAAGAAAGGCGCTATATAAGTATACGCCATTTACCATTTACCATGTGAGTGTTGCCCAACAGTTGCCAGGATAGGCTTCAGCATCCCTGTGATCCCATAAGGGATTAAGCAGGTTTATAAAATGGATGAATTGTGGAGCCACAGTCAAATAAAAATATTTTTAGTGCATCATAGTGCGATTTGGGTCTTTGCTAACCCAAAAGGTTGCTACCTTCAAAACCAACAATGAGAATAATAAAAAAATATGTTTATTGCCTTCATTTTGGGGTGAATTAAGCGGAATTTCACCCATAAATGCTACAAAAAAACCAACTCACACAATGAGGCTTTCATAGCTGGTGACAAAATAGAACAGAAATACACAAACAAGCATAAAAAAGCCTGAAACTCTCAGAAACGACAGTGCTGTCGTGCATAAGATGTATTTATGGATGGCAACTGAGTGCCAGTGAGGAAATTCCACTCATAGTAGGAAACATCTGGCTGAGCTTTATCTGTCATATCTCCGTTCCCATCTAAAGATGTGAGCAAATTGTTACATAGCTCCCCTCACTGTACAAATTAAGTGGGGTTTGGCTTCCCAGGGGCCCGGACTAAACATGCAGCTGGAATCAGATACAGAGATTGAAATAGTAGATGAGTAGACCGATGAAGGGGCATTTAAGTGTTATTATCGAAATGCAGCCAGAAAAAAATAAAAAAAAACATTTGAAGAAAAATGTTTTTAGGTAAAAATAGAGATGTTTGTTTTTGTTCTGTTGACAGTTTTTTTTTTTATAGATGGACTGGAAAAACACACAAATGCAGCGTGGTGCAGTCACCTCACACCGCCTCTGCTGCTCCCTGCAGACTGAGAGGAAAGCTTCCAGTTGCATGACAAGTGGTGAAGGAAATGAGATAACCTGTTTCAGTCTAATGCCTTTCTCTTACTGACACGATTCTTCAATTGTTTGCGCTGCTCTTCCTGATTGTCCTGGCAAACAATTGTACTGTGTGAGCAGTGACCGCACGGCATGGGGAGGAGCCATCAGGTGAGAAGTCTGTCTAACAGTCAGAGAAATGAAACGGCATTGAAATTTTAGGTATAATTACATCCGACTGACTGAGGGTTGGCTTTATAAACAGTAAGGAAACTAATCTCCTTGACAAAAACCCTTCAGCAGAAGCTTATGATGACTGAGAGGGAAAAAAAAACAAAAGAAAAAAAACCTGAAACAGTCAAATGTGACAAAAGACAAAACCTGGTGTTATCTTTTTCCAGACACACTGTCTTTAGTGATGGATTCAAGCCCTAACAGGCTCCCCATGACGACTATTATCCCTCCAGCTATTTAGGCCTTTCAGTTCTGACCCCGACTGTTTCAAACTGTCGTAATGATCCCACTGCTGTTTCTCACGAGATGACTCTGGCTTCCACTGTTTTGACCTTAAGCATTTTTTTGTTTCTTTTTTTTTACCAATTTAAGGAAAAATATGGGACCACATACATAAAGTTACATGCAGGTTACAGACAAAAAGTTAAAATGCTTTACTTTTATAAGAATATTAACACACAAAAAAAGGAAATTTTCTCTGGCTGCTGCTGGTCTTCTGTCTCATTTTCTGATAAAACTCCAGCTCTACCACTCATCTCAGTTTATACACATCCATTTCAGAACACATCTAATAAAATATCGTATTTAGAGAGGGGTTCATTATTATTTTTTAAAATTGTTATTACATTTTTATTACAGAGTCAAGTTCCAAATATCAACAAAATATCATCAAATTATATTAAAGTACAACACAACTCACAAACTTAAAACCTTAAGGGCTTAAGGAGATGTCCATATTGGGATTCTTGTTGTTTAAAATATTCATGTTGGTGAACTCACTTGGTTTTATAGTTTACAACAATTTATAAACATAAAAACAAAGACCTTAACATTTACAAAACTGAATGAATCAGTAATATAGTCTGTGACTTAGCATCACCTGCTGGTGGAAAGTAAATAAATTGTGCTCTTGTTTTTTTCTGAACTGATTTATGACATTTATTGAAGATTGGTTGTAGAATAAGAAATGATTAAGTATTATTTTTGATGTATTTTGACCAATTAACCTCTTCAGGCCTGGTATGCACATGTGTGAACCTTTGGGCATGGATATCAAAATTTAGGATATATGTTATCACAGCAGTTAATTAAGTTTACTGCCAAAGAGAAATACATATCATGAAATATTTATATTGAAATCCTTCAAATCCACATTTCCTTGAAAATAAACAAAACAAACTAAAAGTGAGAGAATTAAATGCAGCATTTACCCTCTTTATTTTGCCTTATTTGTTTATTAATTATTGCAATGCAAAAAAAAAAGAGTCTGAGTGAATAAATTCACTTCAGAAAAGAAATGTATAAGGTTTTATTAGATCCTCCCTCTGCAGGTTCCATCCAGATGCTGATCCACTGCTGCTGCCCTCTGGTGGACAAACATGCTCCTCGTTTTTTGTTCTTTGTTTTGACCCCCTTCACAGTCACTGCTTTACTTGACAGTCAAATGCATTTAACAGGAAATACTTCTCTGTGTTGAGTGAAGGTTGTGAAAGCAATTCCATTCCAACATTTTCTAAACCTAAAACACATTTGTCATCCTTGGTTTTATCTATAAAACAACTTTGTTATTTTTACCCATCATGCACTGTGTGAGGGAAAACAGCTCCATCTATGTTTTTGAAATCGCAGGATGTTGACATCCTCTCCACCATCAACATTAGACTAAAGGAGCTGTCTTTGATCCAAGCAACGTTCTGGTCGAGATGCTTTGAAATATTTGGAACTTGTTCTGCCTAACATAACACGCAGTTTGTTTTATTATGTATACTTGAGTAGAATTTTAAGTATAGAAAGTATACTATAGACCATGTATGTATAGTGTGGGAAGTATACTAACTGAATACTTCTTCAGCTTTAATTGGAACATTTTAAGTTTACAATAAAGTAAACTTCCCTTAAACTTAAATGTAAGTGCACTACAAATTTACAGGCAATATTCTTGAAACTTACTTATTAAATATTATCTAGATGTTTTCGTTGTTCCAATTTAGTCTGAAGGAGTATTCAGTTAGTATATTTCCTGCACTACAAGTACATTGGATATATATACTCACTATACTTGAACTTAAGTATACTTGCTGTAATAAAATAAGCTTCAATAGTACTACTTTTAGCTAAGGGTAGAGTTGATAAAAGATTAAACCTCTGAAAAAAAATTGAACATTTTGAGGAGAAAAGTCACCAGGAAAAGAAAAATGCAATTTTCCCTTTCTTTAAAAACTGCAGTGGACTTTACTTTGTCAGAGGTAAATTCATGATGCAGTCGGAACATTTTGCAGTAATCGACTAAATGCTTACATCTGAAGTACAGCTGCTGAACGTAAAATAGGAACCACAAACCAACAATTGACAAAAAAGTTTGACTTCAACTGTTTCTGTAGAAAGTAAAAAAAAATTTTTTAAATTACAAACACATTTTTTTAAAATAAATAGCCCGTGGTTTATTAAATTTTGGAGAAAGGTCATCAGCATTTTCATATTTGCTTCCAATGTCTGCTTTAGGTTCCTTTTTCATGGCGTTGTACATCGACATGTGCTGTCTGGATGAGTTGTCTTCAGGGCAAGTCCTCCTGCAGATCCACATGACAGTATTATACCAGCATTAAAATGTTTTCCTTTTTTTATTCTTACCTTTAAAAGAAACCCTGCAGATTTTCAGCAGGAAGTGAGAACAAACGTTTGGCAAAGCTGCCATTCCAACTATATTAGGACTCCCATTTATAAATTGGGCGTCACAACTTGTTTAATGATGCAGCTTGCGTTTCTTTTTTTTTTTTTTAGTAACATATCAGCCACAAGCAGCCTGTTCCTTATGTCAAATGTATTTTCTTTATAGAAAATGAAGGTTGTCTGCTATATTTGACTGTACAACACCTAACAATACAGAGTTCATGAATCTCATGAATGATTTTCTGAGCTGTCCTCAGAGAATAGCTGCACAGCTCAGACTTCAGAGCCGGACGCTGCAGGCAGGTGCAGATCTCTGCTCCCGTTTTAACCCACCGACACAACAGGGTTTCCACGGCTCAACCCAAGAGCGGGAAGCGATGCAGATGATAACCTTTGAAGTGGTTCAGTTCTGAGGTTCAGACACAAAGACTGGTGCTGCTCGCTTTTCACTGAAGTCCTTCACGCACGCTGCTCACTGACATCCAAGGCAGATGAAAGGTCTCCAAAAAAACGCTTGCAGTGGTTGAGAGATTTCTTCATGTCTCCCTGTTTCATTGTTGTATGTACCGTTATAAGAGTTCAAACAAGCCGCGATGTCCTGCTCGTCTCAGATTAGAGGAATTATCGATATATTGGATCTCCATCATGGACAGCCTGAAGGTCAAGTGTTGAGTGTCAGATCTTCTCCAGAACCCCACTCTTCAAGGTACACTTCCCCGCTGGACTGAGGACTGTCCAGGGAGAGGCCTCGCCGCTCGCCAAACACCTTCTCCTGCAGCTCGATGATGTCATTGCGTATGTCGGCCATCATGAGCAGAAGGAAGTCGAAGGAGCCGGGTGGTCCCTGGAGACAAGCGAGGACCGAGGAGATGGCCTGAGCGCTAACCCAAAGTATTACTTACATTTATTAATACTCTAATAAACAAGTAGCCTCACAAAGTAGCTTTGTTTTCACCTTTGAGGATGTTTTAAAGAAATGTGACACTTACAGGTGGACCTCTGAGACCTGGAGCTCCTCTGTCTCCCTGTAGAAGAAACACAGCAAAAGTTCATCTCTACCTGCTCCCTACAGGTCATGGCACCTTAATTATTGTATGATAGTGTTTTAATATATCTATATCAATAAAAAACAAAACTGTATTTAAAAGTGAAAGCAATCACACAACAAAACACAAACACTTTACAACCTTCAGTCCGTCTCTTCCTGGTGCTCCAGGCGGTCCCTGGAAGAAAAAAGATGCACATTTTCCTCTTTGGAAACATTTCTCCTTAAAAATTACAATTGTCTAATCTGTGCAAGAATCCACTTTTAAAGTAAAAGAAAGGAACGTTCACTCGGAGACCTTCCTTAAATTACAGTTCAGATTATTTATTGTATCAAATGAACTCAATTTAAACTAAATTGAAGCTTCTGCTTTGGATTCCTGCATTTCTTGTATTATTTGGGCAGCATTTGTAAAGTGGCTCCTTTTTGTTAGTTTGTCAAAAAAGTTCAGTTTCATGTTACTTTATAGAAAATTATACCTCCACTCACTTAAAAACTGCATTGTACAGTTACTCTTGATTCGTTCATCATTTGAATTTAAGCCTGGAAAACCCAAGAACATTTTTCCTCTCTGGGCTTTTAGAGTTAGTTTGACTCTTTGTTTGGTTTGTTACAGCAGCCCCAAAACATGACAAATAAAGGAATGAAAATGGAAAATGTAGAAATGGAAAAAAACAACTCAATTTACAATTTAAAAAAACTGCAGCCAAATTTGACACTCTGTTTTCTCCAGAGTTAAAGAAAAAACTGACGTATCTTCTAAGAAATAAGTCAATAAAAAGACAAATTTGACTGAGGCTCATAAACCCAATATTTGCCGCACAGCATTAATGCGACCACAAACCAGAATAAAACACTTAGTTGCAATAGAAAAGTTGGACTTTAGTGAAAATTTCATGAGAAACAAACAGGAAAACACATTTACTACAATTTACCCATGTCAAAAGTTCAAAAAGGAGAACCATGATAATTTAACAATCCTTGCTTCTGCAAAGAGTACATCTTTATATCTTCTTCCACTTTCGGCTTCTCCCATCAGGGGTCGCCATAGCGAACGAGTCGCATGGTAAATTTGGCAATGTTTTACGCCGGATGCCCTTCCTGACGCAACCTTCTCAAACCGGGCTTGGAACCGGCACAGAGGTAGAGAAGGGAAAGAGTACATCTTTATATAGTAAGAGCAAATTCCTGTTTACGCTTTAAAACCCCTGAGACAAAAGGGACATAGACTAAAAAATGATCAGTTCATTTCAAAACTGTCCACAGCTATTAAAAAAAACCCTGATAACATCAGTCAAATGTCTCAGTGATTTATCATGATAAATGTTTTGTAAAAAAAAACTTTAGCTAAGAACAATTTAGATTGTCTTCATGCTTAGGAAACAACATTATTTGCCATTGGCATCAATGACTGCCGCTGAATTTCAACTGAAAAACTTGCACTCCGACCCATTTGCTGTTAAATTACCAAAGGGGTTCTTTTCTTTGTACGTCTAATTTGTCTTCTCTTATGAATACATTTTGACATAAGATTTATACATACAGGCCTCTGGAGTTGTTCTCAGCAAGAGTCTCATTTCTTCAGAAATTTTCAACAACGTTCTGTCAAATAAGATCTTCTAGCCAGAAGAGGCTTTAATTTCTTTTCCCATTTGCAATGACCGTCTAGGGTAAAGCTTCAGAATTTAAGTGCAGAGAGAAGACACTATTTGTATTTACTTATTCTGACAGCAACTACAGCAACTATTTGTGAAAAAATATAATTTTATTCTGCAAGTTCACAATTTGTTTACACTTTTCTTTATGTCATTTTAAGGTTTTAAATTGAAGGTTTTCACTTTGGAAAAGATCGTAGTTGTGATGTAGAATTTACGCTGAGCGGGCCTCTAGCTTCCTGCTCTGCTCCACCCTGATGCATTCACTTGTAGACAAATAAATCCATACATCCTGGTTTTCCTTGTTTGAGCTGACACCTTCCTCAAAACTGTACAACTGGAAAGTTCCGATATTGCTTGGAATTTTTGTTGTACCGGTAATGTTACAACCTCCATTCTGCAGAAAACAACAGGTTTTTAAATTTGGACTAAAACGGCACAATCACAATTAAAAGACAACTGGGTATTGTCTTTTAAAAAAAAGATCAGAGTGGGTCTGTAATGTGAGTCTGGCTTTTTGTCCATCAACATTTTGAAACTCTTTGTTGTTGTTTTCCTTACCACTGGCCCCCTGCGACCCCTCTTTATATGTCTCAGGTCAGGCTCTGGTCCCATTGGCCCCATGTCTCCCCTTGGACCTCTAGGGCCAGGGGGACCCCTTTCCCCAGTTGCTCCTTTGTTTCCAGGCCCCCCAGGGTGCCCTGTTAAAAAATAAATAAACATATGTAAATAAATCATCGGGTAGGCCAGAAAAAAATACACATTTTAGAATCAGTGTGATTGGAATAGAACAAGCAAAGATCTATTTGAATTTGGTCCTCGTCCCAACATTACCTGGCACCCCAGGAGCTCCTGGGGGCCCAGGAAGACATGGGCTATCTGGACTTTTTCCTGCACGTCCCAGGGAGGGTTTATCACTGCTGTTGGCCAGACCAGGAACCTGAAGATCAAAAAAGAACAAAAAGATTCAGTGGAAAACATCCAAAACAAAATTCCTTTTTCTAAAAGTTTGTTTCGCCTGAAACAGAGATGTTACCTGGTTTGCTGACGGCGCGTTTCCCAGCCGCAGTTTTATCTGAAGTAGACTGTTTTTCATGTTCATGAAGTCCTGGCAGGTCAGTGAGCACGTGCCAGCACTCATCAAGGTGTCTGACTTCCCAGAGGAGCTCACTGCACAGGAAAACACAAGCAACGCTTTTTCTTGTGTTACTTATCCAAGGATTCAAACAACATGGACTGCTGCTGCATCTTCAAATCAAAGCACGCAAAGTAAACAAACATGAAGCTGCATCTCAAGCTTATAGGTCTGCAAAATTAAAGTAAAATACACTTTGTCCTAAAGGTAAAATGTGGTTTACTGATCATGCAGGTCTAAAGGAACCCTGCATTTGAGAAGAGCAGCAGTGCAGTGACATAGAGACTCACAGTTGTGAACGGGGATGCAGGAGCGTTGGTCGGATGCAAGGATGTAACCACTGCGGCAGCGGCACAAAAAGGTACCCATGGTGTTCAGGCATTCATGGTCGCACACATCACCACCGGAGGCTTCACACTCATCGATGTCTGCTTTGTGACATCAACAGAACAGGAAGCACAAAAACTGCGTGTCATCGTTTTCAAAAATATCCTAATTGTAAATGATTCTAAATGTGAATGGTTTGGTTTAAGACATATAGGACTTTGATGAAAGCAGTTTGGGACTTCCCATGCTAGCTGCAGACAGTTTTCAGATGAGAGGGAGACTGACCGAGGCAGTAAGGAGATTTATGATTGCGGTGTCGCTCCCGGTCAAAGCGATATCCGGGGTAACATGTGCAGACGACCCGTCCAAAGTTATCCGTGCACTGCTGCTCACAGGGGGAGGCGGCACAAACATCCACGCCTTTGGGAAAAGACAAACAGGTTTCTCATCATTTGATTCCAAAGGATCAGCTCTTTGCAGATGATGGTGTATTTACAACCTTTCACAATTTTACCATGAAGTTTGTGACTTCATCAAGATGAGGCAATCATTATTAATAGTTTTAATTCTTGTACTTACTTGTATTGACATGGAAAAACTGTTTTTTTTTAGATAAAAATTAAAATATTTAGCTAAGAATGGAAGAATTGATTAAATATTTTATATGATTTTTATTTCATATATTTTGTTCTTTTGATGTAAATCTAGACATAAATTTAGTCTCAATTTTTTTGAAAAAGTTGAAATGCTTTTCTTTTGAACTGTTACTGGCCCAACTTGCAGTGACACAAATGGGTTTTCTCCTGACTACCAGCAGTTTGTCATCAGTAGAGGATATTTCTGTACCTGAAAATCTCCCAACCACTACCTACTAAACTCCTTTTGGTGTCTACAGAGGATATTTGGGGCTCTGAGAATAGTAGTTTTTTGGTGGATTTGAAGAAAAATTTTGACTGGACAGTTTTTTTCTCAGCTGTCCAAGTTTTAGTTGGTTAGGAGAAGCTATTGAGAAATTATTCATTTATGGATGCAAAAATCCCTTCAATTGACTGCATTGCTCCTTAATATGAGAAAGGTTGTTGTCAAAAGTTGATTTTTTTTTTAAAGCTGAGTCATATTCTTCTATCTTCTGTGCTCACTCCAGTCCCAGTTAGTTGACCTTTGATTTGGTTCATAAAATACTTGTTCTGTTTTTTTCTATAATAATCTAAAACGCATTTTAAGTTTTAGCAAGTACTTTTTCTGTTGACGTTTCAATAATTAACTGTTTTATGATTTCAATCAAATTGTTATGACTCTATTAAAAGCAACATTTTTCAGTTTACACTTCAAAACAGTCAATGACTACAACTCCAAGATATTTTTTTATAGGTTATTTGTTTCCAGTTGTGCTGCAGCTACAGATTTTTCTGTGCCTGGTCAAAGTCGTGTGATGTTTGGTCCAAAATATTTATGTGCTGCAGTCAATAAACACAGAAACACAAGAACAAACTATTAAATAAAAGCTCTGAAGAGTGAAACTACAACTCAACATGAAGTCCAACCTTTTTTTGTTGTTCAAAACAGAACATTTTTCTATTTAATGGGCTTTCATCATACTCTTAAACCAAGCTGCATTATTTGTGTCACACAATGCAAAGGAGGCTTCTTTCCAGGAATTGCAACTTCAGCACTGTCAATATTAAATGTGAGAAAGGTTAAGAATCTGTTTTGTTGTCAGACGATTCACTCTTGCCTTTATGTGACCAGGATTTAAAAAGATTTAAAATATAACATTTATAGTAGACATGAATCTAACTGATGAATAATTCTGAAATCTCTGTTGCTTTTGCTTTTAAAAAGTGCTGCATTTAATGGTATGCGGCACCCATCACAGGACATTTGAGGTTGGGTGAGCAGTGCCCTCTAGTGGCTGACCCAAATACTACAAAAGTACAAAAATCTTTTGTAAAAATCCAGAGATGAATTATTTAGTAAGTTAGTTGACAATAAATTATATCATTTTATTTTTGTTTCAAAAAAATGTTTAAACTTGACTCTTTAAAATTGTTTTATTTCAAAATGACAAAAATAGAAGAAAGCAGCCCCTCTGTTCTAACATTAAGAAATGTGTGAGCAAAAAGTACAGAAAGGAACATATAAATATAAAGAAACACAAAAAAAGTGTTTGTTTTACCTACTTTCAGGTATGCACTGTCCCATCACAAACCTGAACCCGTCACAGCACTTTCTCCTGCATGACAAAAAAAAAAAAGATACGTCAGACATTTGTGTTTCAGATTTCATCTTAATATCATTGAAATAATGGCAATTCTTATTTGTAGAATATGAAACGATGGGCATAATGTATCCTTCAAGTTTGTTGAAAATAGGTATATTGGTACATTTAATGATTGGAATTGAGGCCTGAATGGCCTGGGAGTTGTAGTACAGTAGAAGCAAGGACTGAAGAAGGAAAGGTTTGGTTATTTCAGGCTTTGTTTACCATCTTAAAACTTTAAAAAAATGTCAAGACTCTCAGTTGCCAAAATTAGTTAAGAGATAAATAATTTGATCCAATTCAATGCACTTTTATTCCTATAGCCCAATATTAAATTGCAGTTGTCTCAACGGGCTTCACTAATTGTGCAATCAGTTATGAAATACAAAGGACTTAACTAAGCTAAATCCCTTCCCTCTCTAAGGGCAAAGAAATCAAATACAGACAGCTCAGTAAAAATGTTTCAGATAATATTTAAAATGATCCCGAACTTCTACTCAAAAGAACTGTGCAGACTGCAGCCCAAACGACTGTCCGTGTTTGGAATCTGTGGAGGGAAGTGAGGACAGCAACGACAGTCTGCTGACACCAGAGCTCACAGAGGAATGTGTGCAGCTGGACGGGCTGACCCAAACCAGCAGAGAAGCAGCAGCGGGTTATCATCCACACCTATTTGTAATCCCAGATTGAAGCAGATGGGTGCTCATCCCACAGCATCTGTGAACTGAATTTTATGTTTATGCAAATAAACAGAAATTTGTGTCCAACACATCTGCTGATGATCATTCCAGCTGCGTGAAAGTTCCAGCCTGTTTGCCCATTTTCAGGTCGAGAGCTATTACTGTGTCAGCTTTCGGTAAACTCTCATGTGTGCCCTGACTGGGACTTTTACCAAATATACAACAGACAATTCAAATATTTCTGCCTCTTTTGTGGTCTCACTTTTAGTAAAACAGCAGTTTCTCGTTGATTATTGGACAGCAGGTTTCTCTAGAAATTGATTTAGCATGCTTGGATGTGACAGAGGTCCAACAATCCCACAACAATCCACCACATGTTCCTGGCACTGCACTTAGAAAAACAGAGAGGCTCACAGACTGGCCACAACAGAAACGTGGACAGGAAAACAAGAAAAACGCTCGACTCCGGTTCTAAAAAAAAAAACGGCACGGCATCACCATTGGGGATGCTGTTTTTTTTTTTTTCACTGCCCCCTCAAGACTGCAAGTTACTTTTATTCTCCTCCAACCTCCATGCAGTGTAACCTTAAATCACTGCGAGACCCCCCCCCCCCCATCCTTCTCCTTCTTGTGAATGAAAAATAACCTATAAAACACGGAGGCCAGCCTAAACTGATGAGATCCAGATGAGAGCGGCTTTAATCTGCTGCCTGTAGCAGGGGGTGCTGAGTGGGACAGAGGAAGGCGGGCATGGAGGTGAGAAGGAGAAAAGGAGAACGAACACTAAGATTAGAATTGTCACTTATTCAGTCAATCCATCCATCAATCAGTCAATCCCCCTTTTTCAGGTTGTACTGATCTGTTGCAGATGCTGCTGTGAGGAAAACAACTTCTCCGTTTCTTCTTTTTTTTTTTATTTCTACAAGAAAAGCAAAATCTTTATTAACTTAAAGGTTAAAGTTAATGTTCTTCTGATGAGATATCTGCTTTTATTTCAACACTGACAATTAGGATAGAAATCTCATCCACCCTTTTGAATAATACACATATAAAATTATTAAAATAGAAGGAAGAAGTGCTGAAAAGAAAGTCTTAGGTGAGAAAAAAATGGATGAAAGCATGAGCTATTAGGATAATGTACATATTTCTAACTTTATTTCTATTGTGTGTTTTTCAGTCATTAGTATTTACATGGAACAACAAAAAAATATAAAAATAATCAAATACATAGAAATGAGTTAATAATTAGTAATTATTTACTATATTTATTAAATGCATGAAAGCTGTTTGGCAAAAACACTCAGTCCAGTAAGTGACAGTAATGCACTGTCCCTTTCTTGTACCTGACAACCCCAATTAACACACTCACGGTTACAAATCACTCGCCCTCCAGGACACGACGAGTCATTCTCCGCTACCTTTGCAAGAGTGACAACATGCTTTTGTCCTTCACCATCATAAAAGTTGCTAATGACCGCTTGGTTGATTCTCATCCAAAAAAGTGACTTGACAGTTGAAGAATATTCAATCTGAGCTCTTCATTAAGAAGTGCAAATGCAATTATTTGGAGAGCTCCCATGAGGCTTTGCAACAGAAAAACCAACAACAAATTCAGAAAAAGTATACCCTGATAGGAAACACTTTTGTGCTTGTTTCTGCTGCACCTGGAAACTCATTTTACCACTCACACAAAACACACACAAACAAACACTTCCACACAGACACACTCCAGCTGTGGCGGCTGGTTGTAACAGCAGGAGCTGCTCCGCTGCAGTGAAGGCTAATTGAAGTCACTCCTCTGCAGCGGCGGGCAGCGTGACGGGCTAAGCAGCTCGGCCTGCAGAGCTCCTAATGGAAAGGACGGGGCTACAAGAAGGCCCGACTTAAGTGTGTTTGTTTTGGACTGTGAGAGTGTTTTGGTCAGAAAGCCAAGCGGCCTGGTCAACATGACACAAACCCCCTAAACAGCACAGAAGAAAATAAAAGTTTCTCCTTTTTCGCTTTGCGTAATAATTTTACAGCTTATAGTTTCATTTTATTGGCTAAAAAACATGTTACGCTGGCACCATTAGTGGAGCACGAAAGCTGTATGATAATTGAAAATAATAACCTGTTCTCAAACACGTCGGCAAATTGAAAAATTGGAATTGTGTCTCTCAAATAAGCATGATTTTTAAATGTGTGAGTCTGTGTGAGGCCTTGGACGCCAGTGGGTTCATTCTATTAATGTCTGTCAGGATTTATTAGTCAGGCGGTGAGCAACGTTGGCGCCCACCCTCTCTGTCCTTTCAGGGCTTCACGTCAGTGACTCAGCAGTGAGTCTGTGGTTTGATTACATCCTGAACAAAAACTGAGCCTCATATTTCGCTGTCCATTCCAAACTTTTTATGATTTACTGGCCCTTTTCTTGTGCTGTGTGTGAAGATGATGGCCTTCTGATGCCCTCTGTTTCTGAAACCCACCTGATATTTCTCGCTTTTCCTCTTTTTTGATGTCCAAGGTGTTATATTGGATCCTGTCCTGCTGGGATGAGGAATGTTCAGAGACTTTTAACAGCCATCTGTGAGCTCAAACTTCATACGTCGGTTCGCTTGGATTTGGGGTAAATCCTGCTTAAGGGTAAAATTGCCTTCATTCATATGTTAAATGTTACCAAGTTTACGGTGCTTGTATAAAGTCCTCAGAAAGACCATTAATAATACAAAGATCGGAAACAACAGCAAAAGTTTCAAATACGTGAATCGTAGATTATCATTGCTGTAAATGCAGATTATTTCAGGAACAAAGAAGAAAAATATATGATCATTTAGAGAAAAGTTTGCACAAATATCCTTGCTGTTTAAAGGCCGTGTCACACACACATTACATACGTTTTGCACATTTTTCTCATGTGACAGTTTGGTCTTTTGTTTTACATGTGTTATATGGGTAATGCATGTAAAGTGTTTCTTACGATCACCATTAGGCGATGTGCGCAGATGTCCGTCGAGGGTTTCGGCTGACAAAGCTTTAGCGTGAATGTACGACCCATGTAAAGCTTTTGTATTGTTTATAAAAACATATCAGGTTAAAATTATGTCAGTGACACACAGATAACTAATAAGTAATAAATTGCATATAAACAGTTCAATAATCATGGACAAGTTCATGTTTCACTCTGATTTTCGTGTTCTTTGAAAGGTTTATCTGTACTCTTCCTTTGTTTTAAAGTGTTTCCTTCGTGTTACGTCTGTGAAAATTTCACATAAAGACCACAACTTTTCTCACTTATTCCCAAACATTTAACATGCGACTAATTTTCACCCGTGCAAGCTGTTTGTGGAAAAATATATGAACTTTTCTGTCACAGAGAGAGATTGAGGAAAGCACCCAGGCGCAGAGAAGAGGAGGCAGGAAGTTGCAGGGGAACGGGGGCTTTAATAAACAAAACTACAAAACCAAATCCACTGCTTAAGCAGGCTAGAAAACTCCAAATACTCAAAAGGGGAGCCATCAAAGCTACAGGTGAAAACAATGAGGGCAGATGGGAACCAAAAGTAAAACTCGAACAACAACAACAACAAAACAGGAAAACCTACAAAATAAAACAGGAAGTTAAACTCAAAATATCACAGAACAAAGAAAACAACTACAACACAAAAGCAAAGAACCTAAAACCGTGACATTTTCTTCCTAATGTCTGTAACAAATGTTTCTTGTTTTAAGGCCAAAAATAAAAGAGAACTCGTGAAATAACAGAGGAATAAAGTCTGGAACATAACAGTTTATTTTTAACTTACTTAAGTTAACGATTTATAAAAGTTAAGTTATTCTTTCACATAGAACATCTTTTTTGTGGGGTCACTCTTTTATAATAATAAAAATAATGGATTAGATTTATCTGTGCTTTTCCAGGCGCTCAAAGCGCTTACATTGTGTCCATTATTCATTCACTCCTCATTCATACTTGGTGATGGTAAGCTACTGATGTAGCCACAGCTGCCTTTGGACAGACTGACAGAGGCGTGGCTGCCAGTTCACGCCTACGGCCCCTCTGACCATCACCGGGATCATTCATGCACATTCACACACCAGTGGAGCCACACTGGAGGCAAGGAGGTTGAAGTGTCTTGCCCAAGGACACAACAGCAGTTGGCTGGGGGGATTGGGGATTGAACCGCCGACCCTTTGATCTTTGGACGACCTGCTCAACCGCCTGAGCCACTGCCGCCCATCTAGTGGTTTTTGTTCATTTTATTAACTGTTCTAGTCCACTGACCTTTTGTCCAAGTGCTGGGAAGAAAATTCAGCAAGTAGCTTGATAACTTTTGTGACTTTCTCTATTTCCAGACTGGTTAACTGTTAAATAGCTGCGAGGGAATTTTTTCCCAAATTTCGCTAAAATATTGAGCAGCATTATTGCCAGACAAGTTCGCTGTGACATATTGCATGCAAGGTTCAGTCCTTTGGGTGAGGTGGTATTTTGGAGACAGACTTCTGCAAAGAGCTGACAGTGAAACTAAGAACTAGAGAACCTGTGCCACGAGCTTTTCTGAGGTCACAAGTACAAAGCTGTTGCGTCATCAAGTTCCACACCGATGAAAACATTGTTGCCACACGTTGTTGCATTTCTGAAATGGAAAGGCTGCAATGTTTCCCACAGGAACTCATGCTGACAACAAGCATTATTTTCCTTTTGCTCTAAAACACATGGAATGAATTTCACAACTACCCGCCAACGTTTGCTGACAGTATTTTTAGAACATTGGCCGGATGCTGACCCATTATTAGTGTTTTCTCCACAGAGTCTATTGTGTAATAAAAGTGAAAACAGTCATACAGGAAATCAACAAACCCCTTTAAACAGCTGCAGAACTGCAAAACTCAGTAGATTTTTATCAAAATTAGAAGTCAATTGTACTAAATTAAAGATAAACTGTTGGTCTCCTACAAGGTATACATGACTTTTATGTCAAGTTCTGGCTCAACCTGCACATGCATACCTATATTTTGTAGTTTTATCTATTATGTTTAAATTGCTGTAAAAACTGGTAGTGATTTTTCCCTCCCCACTGTGGATTAGCTCTAATGTATGGTAGGAAGGCCTGAGCAGGACTTGACAGCCCTCTTTTGGCTTCCACACTCAGTCTGTGTGGATTTCATGACCTGTGACAGTTGGCTGCTGCTTTGGACGGCTTGGGTATTCAATCAAATGCAAATTTACATAGCAAAGAAAGAAGGAAAACAGAATACAGAATTGAATTCTGGAAAAATGCACAGTGGCAAAGTGGTCAGCGCTCCTGCCTCATAGTGAGAAGGCCTTGGTTCAACTATGGGGCCTTTCTGTGTGGAGTTAGGGTTAGGCCTGTTCTCTCCAAGCTTGCATGGGTTTTCTCTGAAGGACTGGCACATATGAAACCAGGGTTTGATTCCCAGGGGACCCAATGAGCTTCATCCACTGTGGGTTATGGGCAATACCATTTGTGTACTGTCTAGCTACATTGCCTGTATTGGTCCCCAGCCCTGGATACAGGGTTGTGTCAGGAAGGGCGTCTGGCGTAAAAACCTTGCCAAACCAGCAGCCTGGCAAGGATATGTTGACAGGTGAACAACTTAGTAGTCCAAAAACATACTTCATAGGTTGATTGAACCTCTCGGTTTGCGTGATTGTGTGGCTGGCGACCTGTCCAGGGTGTGCCCCACCCTATCCCAAAAAGTAGCTTCAACAGACATCGACTGAATGAGAGAACTGGACCGGGGGAGGGACCTGTATGGGTTCTGTGGGCTTTTGGGTTTTCCGGGCCATGGAGGGACATATACAAGAGCAGCTGTACAGGTGGGTGTTGTAGTTTCCTTGAAGCTCGTGCAGCCATACATGACTGAGTTGTAGCTTTTTATTTCTCAATAGAAGTCTATGAGATTTTGTTTTTTGGGGTCAGCGCCCACTTCCTGTTTGAAACGCGAGAGGGTGGGGTCACACAGTCCAGTGCTAGTATACATCCAATAGTACGAATATCGCCAACTCTGTAGATTTACAGAACAAAAGGACACCTTCTTCTGTTAAATGTCTTGTTCTTTGCTACTTCTGGCACCAGGGAGCAAATTTCTCTTATGAGTCGCATTCTTTGAAGGTTCCCAACTCAGAAAGAGGACAGGCCAAGTCTCCAGCCTCGATCAACGTGACGGCCCCCATAGAAACTCCAAGACAGTATCCAGACTCAGGCCCCGGGTTTGGATCCCTTTACTTTGCAGAGATTATCCACTTTAGCAAGGGGTCTGCATCCAGGGGCAAACACTCACTGTTATGTTTTAGAAACAGGGTTACTATGATGTATTTGAGTGTTCACAGACAGGAATGTGCTAAAAGGATACTATGGAGAAAACCCACCCTGACTCAGACTGCAGTGATCCTGACTTGAAGAAGGAGGGATGCTAATTATAAATGTATTTAGTGAACATAGTGCAGAAGGGCTTTTCCTCACATCTGATCTCCATAAAGATTAGAATTGAGAATTTTTGTTGAATAGATTTCGTCTCCTGCAGACTGAAAAGATGCAAGTTGATCAGGAGGAAATGCCACAAGTAAGAAAAGGAAGGAGGAGGACGGTTTTAGGCGGGGATGGAGGTTATTGTCAGCACAAAGCATTCCCTTGTGGGACTCTGGTGGGAGGAACACAGGAAGAGGAGCTCAGTGGAGGTCACCGACCTCCTGCCACACCAAGACAAAAACTGGTCATGTGTGCACTGACGGATTTCACTCCTCTCTTTCCGAATGGTTCCTGCAACTGATTCGTGGTACAGTCAGAGCATGTTGTACTCATCAACAACATGCTGTAACTGATTTATTTGCTGATCAGCCTTCACAGATGTAGATTCATCAAAAGCTTGGCTTGTTGCATCAGTTTCTGTTATGATGGATAAAACTGAAACCCATTAGTATTATAAGACTGGCAAATAGGACGTAATTCTGGAGCAGCGCCATGACCATATGTTGTTTTGGAAGTCGTTTGGCTTTTTTTTCTCAACATGATGCAGATTTTCTCCTCTTTCCATTTGTTGGATCATCTTATTTTGACATTTATTTCTTAATTCTTTAAAGAATAGAACTGAAATGACGTGTTTTCACCTGAAAGTGGTAAAAAAAAAGAGAGTTTTAGCAACAACAAAACTTGTTTAGATGCTACTCAAGTAGGAAAATTTGCTCTTCTACATTTTTTTGCTCAAGTTTTATTGTTTTTGGCGTTAGTTCATGAGTGCTCAGTGTTTTTCTCGGCTTTATACAGTACACATGTGAAGGTGGTGAGCACAAGCATATCCTCTGCTTATTTACTCTGCCAGCTCACTTCCAGGACCGAAGCCTCAGGGGAAACATCAGACCCCTGACCTAACAGTGCAGGCTTTGACTGAGGGCATATGAGGTCTGAATTACTTCCACCAGAACACACGCTGCTCCTCTGCTGCCTCCCTTCTCCTGAATGTCCTCACCTTTCAATCATTTCTACCGTAATCATTCTTTCATGTCGTCAAACACCCCTAATTGTTTTTATTATGCTCTTTTCTTCCTGCCTGTTTAACATCATCGCTGAACTCTGCAGACCGAGCACACTCCCCCATTGTCGTACTCTTGGTTTCTAATTGCAGACTATGTCATCATAACACGAAACCCCAGACACCACAGACCAGATCATCAATGAAAAGTGGAGATTGAGAATGATTCAGCTGCTCACAGCTTTGTTGTGAAGCTCGTGTCTTTGTTTTTCACGCTCGATTTCATCAGGAAACACTAACCAGATTCTTGCAAACCAAAATCCAAGTGATTCACTTTTACAGTTCATGGCAGACTTTCAAAGTACTGTGGTTTTAGGTTGGAACCTCTCAGGGTTTGTGCAGTAAGAGCTCAGCAATTAATGGCAAGTACCAGTCATTGTCTGGCATGTCACTGTTGCTTGATTACATGAAGGAAATGCTTTTTTATTGCGTCCGAGCTTTGCATTCCAGTCATTCTATACAACCTGTCATCCTCCTAATAACTCTGATGTCATTTTAATGCTGTAACCTGTCCTGGGAGGACATTTAAAAAAAGAAGTCTTGCCACATAAGCCTGATGGAGCTATGTCCACAACCTTGTCCTTCTTTTGTCCACAACCTTCTTTTGCCTTAGAAGAAAAAACTTGTTTAAAAAAAAGGTGAGTAAATTATTCTGTAATCTGGCAGAAAAAAACCTAAATGGTGCTTAAAGTTAGTTATTTGTGAGTTAATTCCATGTTTGGCTTTTTTACAGACAGAAACATTTAGACAGTGGATAGATAAGAGTGAGCTAAAGCAATCGAGGGTGGAGGTCAAACTCATGATAGTTTCTTTCTAATGATGTGCAAAGTTCAGTTTTCATTCCAGACTGGAACACTTTGTAAAAAAAAAACACTTGTTTTAGAAGGAGAAGCATCTTCAGTTCCGAGCAGAGAAACGTCCTCTAAATCAATTTTTTAAAAATCCATTTGATGAACTGTTTTTCACAGTCATGGCCTGATGAAACCAGGATTTTTTCCAGCTTTTTGGTGGCCTTGAAACCACATGGATGTTAGAAAACTATGGAGTTATAGCAAGGTTTATAACTGTTCCTGTAGTCACAAATCCCTTGTTATATTACCATTCCAACCTCTGAGCTTCATGAGCATCATCAGCTTGGGCACACAGTTGTGCAAAAACAGGCCCCTTAGAAACAAGTAAAGAATTCTCACCCCATTGGCAGATTTTCTGTGAATAAGCGAAACAATCTTTATCGATTGCTTCCAAGAAGATGCTAAGTTAAGGTAATTTTGGAGTCTAATGCATATTTGCAAAAATATAGTCATGGAGGCATAAACAGAGACAACAACACTACAAAAGATTGGGAAATGGTCTAAACAGAGACAATTTTGTGAAAAGATGTCATTTTGTCCAGTTGATATCTCAGGTGCTAATCAGACAAAGATGGAAGATGATTGCTGCTGTTATTTGATCAATCTGCCGTTTTAACAAAAATGATTGGACCCCCATTACACACATTAATCCAGACTTAAAGGTCATGTATGTCTTTTCAAGATCTGGGAACAGTGGTAGGACAACGGTAGGTACTTCTCATTGTCATGGAAGAACAACTATAAGAGAGAAAGTTGCTGAAAGATTCTTGCGTCTGCTCCAAGTGTGAGAAAAATGAACAGGTTACTGCTCCCGCAGCTGGAGGTCTGTTGATCCCCGTCCAAAGAACACAGTGAGAAAATGCCAAAGGGAGCTAAGAGAGTGATAGTTTGAATAGGATGCCCCAGTGGAATGTAAACAATCCGTTAGTCTATCACATTTGGTCTTCGGTTACTTTCCACTTTGGGGAGAGCAGAGCTTTCTTTAAGGAAAAAGAAAGGAGGTGGAGCAAACGCAGTTGTCACCTCCACTCTGGAGTTTGCTCAGGTTAGTGTTCATAGACGGAAAATAATTAGCAGACCACACCCTGAACATGGAATATTTAACGGTCATTTAAAAATGCATAAAAATTACAGGTTCCTGTGCAGATAGACATGGACTGGCTATGACAGCATCAGCAGCAAAAAATCCCAAAGCACATTTTTATTTACAGGCAAAAAGTATGATCTCATTTATGCACACCTTTGAGCACAAACGGCTGTTGGATAATTAAATTAAATCCAGACACTGCACGTACAAATTATACTTTAAACAAAATATGGGAAGCATCTGTTCTTTTTTTTTTACCTGTTTAGCAAAACAACAGACACACTTATAGATGTAAATGCAAAAAAAAAGATTTCTCCTGCTGCTCAACTTTCCCTTGGTTTATCCCAATCTAAAGCTCTGTTCACACGGCCCTCAGCAACACGTGTTCAAGTCTGTATAAATGTGCTTAAATACCCATTTAGCACGCAAGTTTCTACAATAGTTTTTGGGCTCTCCATACAAAATCGAAGATGCGTTAAATGTTAAATCACGTCAGATTTTGACCAATCAAAGACTCGTATTCGGTAGTGACACATGGATGGCGTGCCTTTTAATTCACAGGAGTGCCAACCATTTAAAAATTGATGATGGCGGAGAAATGAATAATTGCAGTTCGTGTCCGGACGGAATTCTATGACACCAAGTCTTTTATATATCGGAAAAGAGCTGTGGAAAAAAAAAGCCTGGAGCAAGATTCACCAGATTTGCACCTCTTTGACATTTTGCACAAAGCTTCTTCCAACTATTGGTGGAGTAAAGGAAGACGAAGAAGAAGAAAAAGAAGCCCCTTCCTGTTTGTGCAGTGTGAAAACCTCCTTCTTCTTCATAATTTCCTGCCATTTCCTGAAAATCATCTGGAGAAAGTTTGTTCCGGTGAACTGGAGAAGAGAAACTACAGCAAAGTTATAATTAGAAGTTGGGAAAACTGGGACTTTGACCTTTAAACATTACTAACAGACCTAAAAGATATTTATCCCAAAAAAACACAGATATTGGAATGGTCATCTTTTAAATTTGATGTAAAACAATTTGTAAAATAGATGGAACCTGAAAGATATGCTGTAAATCTAAAAGGAATATGAAACTTGTAATCCATTGAGGGAAGAGAAAGTCAATGGTGGCAATAACGGTACAAGTTGAGTCTAAGTGAGACGAACTGCACCATTATGCGCACATATTCTCTAAGTGGCATTGTGATGGAGTGTTTTATGGAAGAGTTCAGAATCCAGGTTTAAATGCTCCGTCTAGTTTGAGCTTCACACAACATGAAGCAGAGCAAAGAGAACATGCCAACATGCTCATGTCTGCTTCTCATCACCTGCTGGAGGCCTGGGTTTTTAAGACACACACACCACTTTTTTCTCTACCAATGCATTTTTGGCATTTGCTTACATTCAGTTTGACTGCTCTGTCTAATTGCATGGATTCCTGTAACCTGCCCAATCAAAGATGGTTTATTGCCTCTGTTGTCGCTCTAGCACGCGCCAAATTTGAACCAGATCTTGAAGGTACCCGACCTGCTTTTGCGTCATTTCTTCTGGCTGCAAAGAGCCGCAGTTTGATTTGATAAGAGTAAACAGATGTGAATGAGATCAGAATCAGCTTTCAGGGCAGAAAAGCTCTGCCATACATTATAATTTGCTAAACATCATTGAAGCTCTTCCAATGGCATTGGGCCTGATAATGTGATCTTGTCAGATTTCTGTGTATTTCACTTAAAAAAGGCCAGAACCTCTGTTAAAAGCACAATCTCAAACCCTAATGTGGGACTCATCTGATTGTTGTGAAAGAAGTTTATGCATGAGAAAAATAAAGTTAATTCAAAAACAGGAACAACCCTGCACACAACAGTAGCACCAGGGATGGCCAGTCGTGCTTCAAAGGATAATTGACTCCAGTAACACTCTACTTTTCCCTACTGGGGATAGACGGACAAAAAGGTAGCATTAAAAAAACTTGCAAGTGACCACAGCACATCCTCACTTTTGCTCAAACATCTCACTCCTCTGCTCAATCCCCTTTTATCTTTTGATAGTATTGGAAAAAATGTGGTCGTTTTTTGGTCCATTATTGGACTTTTGTGACACCACTCCAGCAAGTTTTATGTCAGCACCTGACTGATTATTTACTCCACCGTCTCCATGTTTTTGACAGCAGTCTGGTATCATCTGGGATTATTCAAACCTGGGACCAAACTGGATCTTGGCAGTGATTTTGGTTGAAATATCCATCACTCAAGGGGACATTTAACACAGAAGGATTGAAAGCATCCAAGCACCAGAGAACCTGGGAGGTGGAATTACCGGGTCATAGGTAAGGGCAGCTGGGTCAGATGGAGACAGTCTAAACGCTTCCCGTCGCATTTACTTCTCCTGACTGAAGTGATCATGCTTGACAAGTCCTGACAAGAACAAGGACAGGATCGATATCTCAACAGTTACCTCACTAAAACATTTAGGCCTGTGCAAAGCTGTCCAAGCTCTTTGACTGTGCACTCCTCAAACCATCATTAACATGGCTGTAACTTGTTTTTTTAATTTGACCTGACCTTAACCTTGACTATTTATTCCCAGACTACTAGAGACCTGGTTTCTGTCTCTGTGGAACAAGAGGAAAGCGCTGGAGAGTGACGGTGGAGATGGAGTCCAGGCCTGGAGCTCAGTTCAACGTTTGTGGGTGACACATGGAGCAACTGGGTGCTATTATTTAGACATGAACTTGGCATTTTGGAGGGATTCTCTAGAAGCTTTTTTTGAGTTTCTATACATGTTAGCATTTTTTCCTCATGCTTCCTGAACTAAATTAATAGAAAAGAAACAGAAGAAGCTGAACTTTAGTTTGGCTTTAGTTTAGTTTAGTGTTAAAATGTTCCTAAATACTTTGACATGCACCTTATATTTATTGTACAGAATACTCAGAAATAATGCATTGTGTTGGTTTTTGTGGACATTTAACTACCAATAAGTTTATAAATATCGAAAAATCATATACATATGGTGAATTAAAATTGGTAGAAGGCACAGACAGAAAAACCCGGGCAATCACAGATCTCAACAGGGCCAAGTTTTATGGCAATCAGTCCAATGTCATTCAATCCAACGGGTAAAACAAACGATTCTCAGACCGAGGCACGCCAAGAGTGTGTCAAAACAAACTTTGACAGATCATTACTTTAATGAAAGGGATTGCGATAGCACATATGTTGAAAAAAAAGAAGCTTTTACTTTTGGCAATGCATGTGGAAACTGAATGTTTCAGATATCTCCAACTTAAAAATGCATGAGAAAGGTGTGAAGGAGCCACTGCAATAGAATCTAAAAACGTTTTTTTTAACGTTGTGGACAGGAAGTGCTTATCATTTAAAACATGGCCTGACAAAACCTAAGCCTCCATTAGCTTTTGCTTCAAGTCTTTGACCTAAGGAATTCTTTTTTTGTGTCACTTTGGCTCACTTGGTCATTCTGTGGGATACCTAAACAGCGGGGTTTGGGGAAAATACTTTTAAAGTGTAAATACAATTTTTGTGCTCCTCAAACTCTTTGGATTTCTAATCTTTAAAGTTAGCAGACTGAAGTCACGCTATATTTAATGCAGGACACACAGCAAGTGAGTGAGTACATCTGAAAATTTTATCAAAGCGATAGATCTGATAAACAGCATGTTTGAAGGCAAAAATGCCTAAATGAGGCCAAGAGAAAAGTGATATGAAACCCCTGCAAAGATCCTTTGGATAATAAAATTCTAGTCTAATGGCCAAAGTCTTGTGTGTCTCAGTTTTGACATTTTCCTGGAGCCAAAGTCAAGAATCCTGTTTTTTGTTTTTTCCAAGCTTTTAGACTGAATGTCAAGGTCCCCTCCCCTCCCCTTATTTTATCAGCTTCATTCATGTGTTGCTCAAAGCTTTTCACACCCATCATATAATGGAATCAATTTAACTGCATGCAGTAATAAATTTAACTGTCTTTCTAAAAGAGTTTTATGTGCAGTGAGTATTGAAACAGTTCACACAAAAGCAGCAAGATATTTAAAGATCTTATATTAATTAAAAACAACCTCAAAGGTTATTTCTTTCATGTAATATTTTTTAATCGACTAAAAAGTCAAAGAATCAAAAAATGTGCAGGAAAATTTCATAATAAAAGTAACAAGTAATAAAAATAATGAATGCGCTTTTTTGATTTGTGTAAATATTATAAAAGTCTGTTGATATAAAATAAGCTACATACTTTATAAGGGAGATGTTGAATCGTTTAGCTTTGTGTTTTTTTTATTTATTTATTATACATGTATTTATTAATGCAAAAGAGTCAGCTAACAGGTGGGAGTCCAACATCTGTGAAAAAAGAGGTCCAGATATCTGTACAATACTACATTACCAATGTTGTATGAGGATGTGGTTAATAACAGTCCGATCAAAAAGTATAATTAAAGTCATAGGATAATTATCTAAAAAGGCAAGTAAATTACGATTAAGATTTTAATCTGAAACCCCCCAAAAAGACCATTTTTTAACGGTACTAAACAAAGTGTGTCTTCATTTGCTAGTTTGATTTGAAAACATTTATTTCTAAATATAAAAGTTACAACAGGAGATAGAAAAAGCAAGAATTATAAAATTTTGATGCAACTTTCTTTTGAAGAAAAAAAAAAGGTGCGTGAGGATTGTGTTCTTGGTTCTTGTAAAGTTCTGTTTTTAAGTTTTCCCTGTCAGTCACACCAGGTTTGGATTGCTGATCATCCACAGCTGTCTTCTGCATTTATCTTAATTGCCTTCAGTGTATTTAAGTGTTTGCTTTTCTTTCTTTGTTTCTCAGGTCACCTGCTTTGTCACACTTTCTTTCAAGGCATTTATTTTTTTATGTAAAAGTTTATTCAATAAATGTTTATAGTAGTGATGGAGAACCCAAAGCTTTCTGAACCAAGTGAATCAAATTGTATTGAAATAGTTCAGGGTTGTGAAAAATTTGACAGACGGAAACTAGTGACATCTATTGACCAGACTACAAAATTGCATCAGAATGGAACAGAAAAGACCAGCACGCCATGAAAGAGTCATTGTGTGTTCAGTAATGTAGCAATAAGTTTTATGATTCCCAAAATCTGTTTCTTTCATAACTAATCAAAATGTAGTCGTCGCACAGTGATCCACAACAGTTTGAATCAAAAAACAATTCAAAAATGCAATTTTGACTGAAGTTTTCTAAATATATGCCCTCCATCATCAGAAAAATGCCAACAGAACATGTTAAAAATACAATTTTCATCAAAGTTGAAGTTTCTTCCACCAAGCCCAGTCTCTTCCATTTCTTTCCATTAAATAAAAATAAAATCATTCATGAAATCACCAACCAAACATCAGCTGGGAAAAGGTACCTCTGCAATAAGTCTCTTTACATTTTTCACAATTTTCTATAGAGGGATGTACAGACATCATGTATAATCCTGTCTCTGTAAATGTCCAATCTGAAGCAGATAGATTTGAAGTTTTTGCAGGCTTCACCTGCGTGGAGCTCCAAATATTAAAGAAAATGAACAGGTGGATTAATATTATGTTTTGTTGTGGAAGCAGAATAAAAATCTTTAACTTCGGACTCCATCCTACAGAAAGCAGCAATGGTGGTTTTCTGTTATCACTCAGAGAAAACATGCTTCTGTTCATGAAGTAAACCGATCTACTGGGGGAATTCTATATTTATACTGAGTAGTCTGTGTGTTTCTTCACTTGAGTATTATTGATGAGGTGAGCACTGGTCCATATCTGAAAGGGATTTGATTGTTAAAGATTCTCCAGAGGGGCTGCAAAACTCTACATATTATTCTTTTTTCTTTTTTTGGATTTAGTAGAAATACATTTTCCGTCACAGATAATGTATTTAAGGGTGACAAAGTTCATGTCCTTTCTGCTTTTGCAGACCCTGTTGTTTTGTTCTGGTTTCCTCCTGTAAGATGACGCAGACTAACCGCACTTGTGAAGGTCTAGAATATGATGGAATACAAAACTATAATGATCCCCGTGGGAGAGAAGGTTTGTTGTAGCAGCAAAAGCAGCAGAGAAGGATGGAAACAGTTAAAATCAATCATGTCTGCAGCGTTTATCACCATTCCCACGTTTGTTTAAGCTATGATGTTTTAAGGACTATCTGTTCCAGTAAATGAGCTCTGTGGGATATCCAAACGAGAGAATATCAGTCAAATGTAAGGGTGATTTATAGCTTGGTGGAGCCCATCGGGCCTCAGTAAGACAACACAGCGGAGAGTGTTTGGAAAGCGAGGGCAGACAATTAACTCATCATCACAATCCACTCTAAGTGCCACCACAGACAATACAGAAACATGTCATCCAGACTCATGTAAACACCCACGAGAATCTGACCGTAAAAATGGTTTGGCACGGCTGAAATGTGGCCACCAGCGAAGACGAATGGGCAAAACAGTAAAAAAGGTTGAAAACAAGTTGATTCTCATCACATCACAACCTAGAAATCACAGTGAAGGAGGGAGGGGACCTGCAACCATCCGCCCTTTGTTTATATGGTGAAAGCAACAAGTTTACATCACAGTACCAAAAAACCCTCCGAGCCCCTGTGTTATGTATATATCAGGGTTATCTGGGAGGAAAACACAGATCAGCTGCAGCAAGAGGAGAGCCCAAATTAACATTTTCTAAGAAAAGGCCCTTTTTTTAAAAATAAAAACCACTTTGCTGTTTGAATTGTAACTTCACCCAATTTCTTCACCCTCTGCATAATTTTTTTCTGTCTTCTTTTAATCAACTCTATCCAAATATCCTCATTTCCAAGGTTACTGCAAGAGGAGAGGTGTTGTGTCAGGTGGAATAGAAAAGGAGGTGGAAAAATGTGAAGTTTGTTTTAAAAAATCTTTGTTGCACATAGAGATTACCAGGGTTCACCAACCTTTTTGAGACCGAGGGCTATTTCATGGGCACCAAGTGGTATGAAGGGCGCCACTAAAAACCTCCTAGCCCCCCCCCCCAAAAAAAAAACAACACAATTTGAGGACTTCCTTTTGTGTGCCCTATTTTTATTTGCTCATTTTACACACAAAAACATGCATGAATTTTCTAGACTCGTATTACAGGGGGGGGGGGGGGGGGGGGGGGGGGGGGGGTCAAACTCAGTTGCAGAGGGAGCCTAATTTCAAAACAGACTTTAGGTTGCAGCCGAACAAGATAAATATTTATTGAACACACTAAAGCTAAACTTTTAAACCTTTAGAACTTTAACTTAATTTTAACTTTTTAAACATAAATGTAAATAAAAACAGACAGGAATATTAATCCTCACATTAATGGATTACTCAACCACCTCAACCTATTCTCAAAATCTTTACATTACATGAATCATAAGAATGTCCAGAAATTGTGTAATTTATTTGATCTATTTAAACTTTTGTAATAGACCCTTACTTTTAGTGATTATTTTTTAAGTTATATTTGTTTACATATTTGGGTTTTCTTTGTCTACCTTTATCTCAGAATTGATATTGTTGTCATTGACAGACATGCCGTGGTTGTTTGTTGAATATTTGCTTCAATAAAAAAAAAAAAAAAGATTTTTTTTTTGTGCATTCCCTGCGGGCGCCACAAGGGGTGCTCGCGGGCGCACTGGCGCCCGCGGGCACAGGGTTGGTGACCCCTGGATTAGACAGTCTGACAGACAGCCTTGGCCAGGCCCGGCAGATTTGTTCACTTTTGCATTTTTCCAAAAATGCTGTGAGTAGTGTCACTGGATTGGGATTTTGTTGATATTCTGGTGTATTTTGTCTCCGTTTCTATGCATGTTTTATTTGTTGCATATTCTGTAGATGTTTGAAAATGCTTTAGGGGTGTGTACTGGCAAGAGTCAGGCGATAGGATACATAACACGATATGTGTCTCAGAATACGATACATCTTCATGTACATGATACATCTAAAGACTATACTGGGACAATTGCTCTATATTTTTCAAACAAATATCACCAAATGAAATATTGTGATATTTTACAGAATTGATTTTTTTTCCTACACCCATAATTTCTGATTTTCTTTGCCTCCTATTGTACAGGTTCTGGTTCAAGTTAATTATATAAACAATTGAAGCTAGTTTAGCTAGTTTAAAGAATGCCAACACTGGAGCTAAAGTTCTGATGTTAAAGGGTTAATCACCAAAGATAGTTCTGTTGTTTGCATTTTTCATTTTAAGTTGAAAAACTAATGAACGAATGATACACAGACTTGTTTGGCTCTGTGCTTTCTGGTTCTTCATTATCAGATCCTTGTTTGTCATCACTTTTTGTCTCTTCTAGTCAAGTTTCAGCTTGGTTCTGGTAATTTATTCACACATAAGCTTGTGGACCAACAGGACAACCCAATTTTCTTCCCTTGCAGTGCTTTTTTGCAACACTGCCCCCAAGCTAGCAGCTGCTGTCACTGCAGGATGTTCACAGGAGGTTTGATTCTTGAGGGTAAGTTGATGAGTGAGAAAGATGCGGGGGATTCTGCAGGGGGGGAAAAGCCCCGGCTCCTCCAATGTGGACAACAGACAGCCAAAAAGCCGACAAGGACAAAAAAAAAACAGATTTATAAAAAAATTGTCTCAGCATTTTCAAATATCTGGCAATGGACTCGTCATACATCTGAAGCTCCACAAAAAGCAACCCATCAGTCTGGGTTTCCTTCAAGTCATCTGCAGAATCTATTTAAAGCTGATCGGCGTTTAAAAAGGAGCGTGAAGGAATCACGGCAAGGAAAATCCAACCTCATCTAATCCTCATCCTTCAGCTCCACACATCTCTGGCTGTGCCAAGAACGGAACAAGACACAGAGCCAGTTAAGGTCTAGCCTTGACGGTAAACAGATCACATGTTTTACCGTCAAGCATCAAACTAGTTCCTCATAAAAAAAAAAAGTCCTGTGCCAACAATCAACCCAACACACATCTCATTGTCAATGTGAATTGACCCTTTTCTCATTGTATTTCCACATATTTGATTCAATATCAACCTCAAGAGACTCAATGTACCGGTAATAAATAGAAACAGCATCAAGGAGCCAATTTTCTTTGAAATCCTTACCCACAATTCTCCTTGTCTCTTTTGAGTTCTGTTTTTCCGTTACACAGAAAGCTCTTTGAAATGGTGATTCATCACTTTAGCCAATTCTGGTCTTTGTCAATACTGTTAACAGCCTGCTTTTGCTCTAAATAGATGCGGCGCAATAAACCCATCTGATCAAATCGTCGCCTTTGTCTGCTTTCATGTTGCATTTCAGGCCTGACTCCCTGAGACTGCACTCAAGAAAAGGAAATTACCAGCCAATAAACTTTACGAAAATGTAACTTGTCATTTCAACCAAAAAATTTTGTGTTTGTAAATCATATGTGAATGAATCATGTCGATTGTACATAAAAATAATCAGTTTAATTGTTACTAATTTCAATCATGTTGATCCAACATGATTCCATTAAATTGGATTATGCCTGTAGATCACCTGGGGAACGCTCAACATCGCGGAATGCCTGAACGCTGCAGAATGTTAACCCCGTCCACGTTGAGCCCGTCTTCTTCGCATTTTACAAGTTTCATGTGCAATGTTGCCACCTTATGGGAAGTTAAGGAGGGCATAGTATCATTTTGTTTAACCAACATCTTTCAAATTATGAAGGATACTTTCCCTCCTCTACTGTAGTTCAATCAGAGAAAATGCAAATGGAGCCAAAATGTTGAAAATCCGTTCAGGACATTTGGAAACTGATCAAAATGTTGCAAAATATAAAAGGGGATAATAAGAACCGGATGGGCATAGATGATACTAAGATTCATCTGACTAAGAAGAAGGGCTGAGTCACTGACGGGATGTACACAACACACCAAAACCAGGAAATGTGTTTGTATTGTTACCCCTTTCAGGGAACAAGTCAAGTTTCCAAGCAACAGAATTCCAGATGAAATTGCTGAAATGACTCGGAAAAGTGGTTTACTGATTCAGACCTTTCCGTAATTCATGAACAAATATCCTCCCAAATGTCAGCCACTCGTCTTGCCAAACAATATTTCAGTAAATTACTGTTTTGAGAAAGACCATTCATATTAGTGAGTAGAGGTTGCACAACTTACCTTAAACAAGTGCCATTCTTCCCGCCAGCTCTGACACAAGGATACTCCACAGTCAGGATTTTGTTATCCGGACACTCCGTTGTCCTGAGAAACACATCCCGGATGGGAAAAAGAGCTGATGAGATTCAATGAAATTCCTTTTAAGTAGTTCTAAAAATACACGATCACAGAAGTGGCTCCAAAGGAAAAAAAAAGTTGCACAAAAAAGTATTTCTCAGCCGACTGTTGAACCGCACACAACACTAACAGTTTTTAAACATCGTGAAAGTTGTACTAAAAAGGATGTCTTCAATGATAAATAGAATTTTTTTTTAAAGAAATGTATTTTTTGTATTAAAGCAATTAATAAACAGAACTTTTTGGGTTATTTCATCAGCAGTACAGTAAAAATAAGCGCTTTTAGTTTGACTGCATCATGTTAGCTAAATTTAAACCATTTTATTATTTTTTATAAGAAAATCTTGGAAAAAATTAAGAAATCTTATAAAATCAGCAGGTAAAAGTAATAAAAAAAAAAGCTTTCCTTTTCATCTATGAAAGATTTTTGGAAGATATTAGGTGTACAGCTCTATAAACCAGTGTATAAACTGTGACTGATTTGTAATCTTGATTAATCGTGTGTCTAAACTTTGAAAAAGTACCACCAAAGAACAGAAGGTAATTGGATTGTGAATCAAAGACTGATCCAAAACTAAAAAAACGATCTAACATAAGTGTTAACATGACAGAGTACAGTTGTGCGAGTATAGTCTTACAATCTTTATTAACACAGCTTGCAGGAAAGTCGTTTATCACAGTGAAAAATGGTTTGATCCCACTGTAACAGAATCCACAGTGTTTGCTCCACACATTGTAATCATAAATCTGAGAGCTGCCACACATTCTTCTGCTTGGTGAAAAACATATAAGCCATTCCATTATTAGGGCTAAACTTCATGCACGTCAGTTTGCATCTTAGTGGTTTCCCGTGACTGTTGGGAGCATGTGCTCCTCTCTCCATCCTCTCCTCACCTCCTGACCTACCCTCACTGGGCACCTTAATAGCGTCTGTCATGTTATGTCTAAGCACAGGCAACATTTGGCTTCCTGCTCTGAGAGCCTTTCCAAGCTCTTGGAGTTATGCTTTCCACGTTTCTTCACAAATCAGATTAGATTAGACGCGCAGCAGCGGTTCATCCAGGGGACTCTTCTTTGACAGCGCGCGCTCTGGCTCTCTGGCTGTGCCACGAAGAGCAGAGAGCAATAAAACAAAAGCTAAACTCTATTACAGTTTTTGGCTCTCTGTGCTTATCTGACAGTGAAGTCTTTGTTTTGAGATCTAATCAGATGTCCAAACAAATTCAAAAGAGCGTGCGCTGCCAGGACTTTTGCAGAGTTTTGGTCCCACTTTGATCTTCTGTGCCAAAGGTTTTGGTTTCAGATGAAAACCTCTATTTCAGTTTTTTAAATAGTTTTGACAACTACTAAACGCTTCACGCCATAAACCAATTGGATAAAATGAGTCCCGTGGAGGGATTGGCACTAACAAAAATATATATTTATATATTTATATATATTATCAGAGATGTCACTAAGTTCTTACCTCGATGTGTCCACGGAGAACGTTGTCCTGATGGAGCTGGCACCAGATTCCCACAGGAAAACAGCACAAATTGCCCCCAGAGGTAAAAGAGTCGCACCATTAATCTGACCCATGTCCTTTTCTGCGCCACGGGACTGATGGTTTCGTCAAGTGAAAAACATTAACATCCGCACAGCAACACCTTTTTCATCTGCCATTGACCCGCGTGGGCTGTGCTATCAGAATATCAGAAATCCTTGTCAAGCATCCCGCAGATGTGACGCACATGGAGCCTGCAGGATTACGACGCTGCGCAATGCGTCCGGAGCGCCTTCCTAACTTTACGCACTGAGGCAGAGACCCCTTGGAGAGCTACTGAGGGGTTTACAGCCCGATGTGTTCTCACTAATCCCCGTGGATTTACATTCCTGCCCCCCAAAGAAGAGACCACACTGCACTCAGGAGACTGCCCCCCTACCTCCCACCAGCGATGACTGTTTGGACTGAAGACATGATTTATGCAAAGTGAAATACATTTTATTTGCCTTCTGTTTTTATTTTTAGAGACTTTCTCTGAGCTGAAGGTGAATGTGGGCACCGGGGGCGCTGTTACTAAACAAATACAGGAACATTACGCAGCAAAACCCAGCAAGAGTTCTCAGAACTTTTTTTTTTCATTATAAACTTACATGAAGAATAATCATAATTATTAATAATTAAAGGCAAGCACTACAATGAATAAATACTGCATAAAGTGCACAATATATTTTTAATTAAGTATGAATGCAGAAATGTTGTGGAAATAAAAAGGAATTCTAAAAAATTCACAAACCTTTCTTTGAGTTGATCAGTAAGTTATTTTTTCCACTTTTCCCACTTTTTAAGTTTGCATTACTATTTTGGAACTATCAGATATAAACAACATTTGTGTTTCGTTCTTCTAAAAATACCTGGCCTATTGAGTGAAATACGTTAGGTGGGATTTGGTTTCACCTGCTAAATCCAGTCAATTTCAAATTAATAGTAGTTTTCATGTTTACATTTGTAAACCAGTTCTGTTTGGGAGAAAATCTTTTCACGTTACTAATTTAAAACACATTCAATTCTAAGTAAAACAGACAAAACAGTATAAATAATATTAATGTGACTTTTTGCCTGAAAATAAACTGTGATGATTCTGCACCTGGATTTAGTTTTGTCAGTTATCTTTCTTGGTTCTGGTCATTTTTTCTTTTTGAGTTCTCCTCCTGTCAGTCACACCAAGTTAAGGTTGATGAACGTCCACAGTGGTCTTTGTTTCTGTTAATTCCACTCAGTGTATAAAAGTGTCTGGCTTTTAGGTATTCCTTGTCAGGTTGTGTCATCTGGTTGATTCTCCATTGTTTTTTTTTAAATAAATGTTTAGGTTTCTGCCACCAAGCCTCATCTCCTGCAAATAGTGTCCTGTACCACCAGTCCTTAACATACACAAAGCAAAATAGCTTTCAAAGGAAACTGATTTATGGATGTCTTGATACTGGATTAGTCAAAGCTTTAAACCTACTGTATCCCCTCAACTCAATTTCCTTGTTGATCGGATTATGCCGGTCCTGAATCACCTTAACTTGACTGGCACATTACTCGTTCTCCACCAGGCACAAAGTCTCTCCTCTCAAACCTTTATTTACAACCGCATAATGAAACAAAAACTGTCGAAAGCCACTAAGTGGCATGAAAAATCTATTAGGAGACCACAGACATAATGACTGATAATTACAAAAACACAAACCACAAACCGCATTTACTGGATACAATCTCATTTGGGTATACAAAAGTGCAAGTAAACAAAATTATTGAACACAGATTTTGGTTTTGTTTGGTTGGTTTTTGCTTGCTTATTAGCTAACATATTGTTTTCCCAGCAGTATTTTAACATAAACAAACATTTTTTTAATCTTGTTTTTTAGTTTTAAAGTTGGAAATTTGTCAAAATGTATTATTCTATAAATATGTTTTGCGGAAAAACTGCATGCTGTTTAATTTTACATTAATAACACAATTTAGATACAATTTTAACTGTTTTATTTATTAGGTTTTACACGGTTTTGAAAATTGTCCAGCCTGTATACTAAGGATTTTTTTTTTAAATTTTCGAATTTAACTGATGTCTTTATAAGTACCTCAGAATTTTATTTTAATGTCAGAAAAGCACTGAAACAATTCAGTATCACTCTTAGAAAATACAGTTAAAAGTGTTACTTTTCCAAATTTCTCCTAATCCCACCAAACATCCAACTATGTCTCTTTTTCTCTAATAGCTGACAGAGTTTTTGGCTTTTGCTCTTGTTACGAACCGCTCTATAATTTTCACCAACATGTTTGCTCGTGGGTCGAATTCAAGGGGGTTTCCAACCACATTTTCGTGCTCCAAAACGGTGGCGGCTGTGGACAGATTATCTGAATAATGTTTTGCTTGAGGAGTGCTCTGAACTCAAACTATTGGCTCAGATTCTCTGTAAATTTTTCATTCAACTGCTGGCATTATGTCCTTAAAATGAGAGACCAGATCATTCTTTTTAAGCTTGAGGTGGATAGTTTTTCATTTCTACAGTTGATTTGCACCTTCTAAGACCAATTCTTGACAAACATTTTTCAACAAAAATGTGATTCAGTGGCTGAGAAAAGTTAATACTGAGACCAGAAAGTTTGTTGGTTTAGTTTTATAGTATTCCAACAAAGTTGGAGGATCCAGAATCCCTTAAGTCTTCCTTTTTTGTGTCCAAAGTCTGATCTGTCTGTGGTTTTTGCAAGTAACCAAAGAGTGTTTTTTTGGCCCGACAAAACCAGAAAGTTCAGTGTTATGCTGACAGACCTTTCTTTGGTGCAGATCTTGGTGTTTTCATTGGTTAGAAGAAAAAAAAAACCTACAGCCAGCAAGAAGAGCGTTTGTATGACTGTACACGGAATAAAACTGGGTCTAAAAGTTTTAAATAATCCCCAAAACATATCAAAACGGCAATAAAAAAAATTAATTTGTAGTGTTATAAGAATGGAGAAGTAAGATATTTGGATAGGTTATAACGGTTTTCAGTTTCTTTGCCTTTGTGTTTGGTTCCTTGAATTCTGTATAGGTTTGAGTTACTTCCTGTTCTATTTTGTAGTATTTCCTGTTTTGTTGTTGTTTTCGAGTTTTACCTTTCCCTATCAGTCCTTAGTGTTTCCACCTGTGTCTTGTTGCCTTGCATGTATTTAAGTCTTGTCTTTCCCTTCCTCCTGTGCTGCTCCATAGTATTAGGTCTCCCTGTTCATGTTCATGTGTACGTGTATTTGTATTTCGAGTTTCGAGCTTGCCTGCCATATGCAGTGGGTTTGTTTTAGTCTTTTGTTAACATTAAAGCCCAGGTTTCCCCTGCAACCTCCTGCCTCCTCATCCTCTCTGCGCCTGGGTACTTCCTCAAACTTCCCTCGTGACATAGGTGACATTACTTTATAATTTATTTAAAAATGTGGTAACTAATGCAGCTATTTACTCAAATCGCTTGGATTGATAGATCTTAACCGTTATGTCTCACATTTAAGATTAGACAATAGGGCTCTTTGTGTTCACGTTTCAGCGTTTTGATGATAGAGCAAAGGATGACAATACAAATAGAAAAGTTTCAAATGTTTACACAATTTTGATTCATTCAAAAAGCATGTATGTGAAAAGGGTAAATCAGGTTGTCATATGTATAATGTATATTAACTGTGAATAACAGTGCATGTAAATACAGGTGTATTGGTGTTATTGTCATGTGTCTTGTGTTGGTCACTTTACATGTCTTTGCTTAAGCAGGTTTCTAATTTTACTTTATTTTATAAATAAGCTGTTCATCTGAATTACAGGATAAATGAGTAATACAAATGTATTAAATATATTTTCATAATGTAGTATTTGAAAAATGTACGTAAGCCACAGAGTATGATGTCAATTGGAATATCAGTGGCAGGATTAAAAAACGTTTTACTCCTTCTTAGCCTATTTTATTGAAGCATATTGCATTCACTTAAAATAAACAAAGATGAAAAAAATGGGCTAGGTGTGCAGGAAACCAGGGTTTGATCGTCATGGTGCACAGCAACGAGCTCCATCAGGGTCGCCTTGTGCTGGTCCCCACCCCAGAGTAAATACAGGGTTGTGTCAGAAAACCACCAGTCCAAATTGTTGAAAGCTGATTCCTCAGGGATAAGCCGAAAGGTGTACAAAAAAGTAATTTGCTTAATGACTCAATAACTTAGTTTTTTTTTCAATTTCTATTTTGTTTTTTTACCAAGTTTTCTTTGTATTCAAATCCAAAATACTGCAGGTGGAATCATGAGCTGAAGACAAAGGTTCTTAAACATTTCTGTCTTTTTTCACATCTTCAGGTTCTCCATCAAACATTTTAGCATCAACAAAGGTGTAATTGTGCCGTCGACTGAATGCAGCTCTGTGACTTTGTTAGGACACGTTTGGTTAAAAAAAAATTCCTAAAGGTGGATGGGCTGGCGGTGTTTGCTTCCAATAAAAAGAAAAAACAAGCTTTCAAGTAGAGACTGGTTATCTATGCATAGTAATTATCCCCCCTGTATTATTGTTTTTGTAAGCATGCATGCAATCACACTCTGATTGCTTGAGAAGCGAGTTTGCCACAGGCTTTTAGCCCTTGACTTGAGCTGCAATCTGATTAACCCACCACACCATAGGCAGCTATTTTTCTTTCACTTTTTATTAGCAACTACAATGTTCGCTGTAGAAGGCATGCTTTTTATTAGCTCCATGAAAATATGCCTTTCACAGGTCTTTATTAATGCTGCACAGGAAGCTAAGGGGAGGTTTTGTTTTTATTGCTCTGCTTGATGTATGGCTAATAAAGAACAACATTAATATACATCAAAAGTGCATCTGGAATGAGCAATTGAAGGAAAACAGAGCCAAGATGTACAACAATGCTGACAATGTTTCATAAAACATGAAGAGAAATATAAATATGGCAACCCTGTGATACATTTTGGAGACACATGAGCGATGCTGCATGAGGAGATCTCCAAGAATGTCCACACATGTCAAACAATTTGTTTTTTTCTCAGCATCATCTAAATATTATGTTGAGTTTTTCTCCGAGCGGTTTCAGCTTTCTTCACAGTTAGCAATAATTCACTGTAAAGAACGGAGAGTTACTGTGTTGAGACAGACGCTACCGACATCAGTCATCTGAGAGGAAACGACAGCACAGTGGTCAGTGGACTGTCCAGCCATGTTAGGTGAGTCTTTAGGTGTGCACATATGGGAGGTAGGGCCCTGCTCTGTGGAAACAGCTGGTTTTATTCACTGCAAATAAATTGTGAGAAGAGCAAATAGCCTCCTTTGCCTTAATTTCCTCTAGAATCAAATCTTTTCTAATATGTAATGCAGCATTATCAGATACCTGCAATGGGAGGCAGCTGCTGGAAACCATGACTCTGCGTCATTCTTACAGATTTAACACATCTGCAGGATGATTTGCCTCCAACATGGCAACATATTCTGGTTTTGCTTTTTATTTTTCTTATCCTGGCTGGAAAATATGTTAAAACTTAAGAACAGATGAGATTTGTGGCAACATTTTGACATGTTGGAGAACGAAATTGTACCATTATGTTATTGTAATTAGTTACAAAAGCAAAAAGAAAATAATTTCTCACATTTAGAGTTGGTTGTGTTGTCATTCATTTGTATTTTACAAGAGCTTTAAGATGCACATTGTGTTATCCATTTTATTTTGATGCGTATCAAAAACCTTTCCTCAGATTTTGTTGGAGAAGATATTTAGCAAAAGAAAATTTGTGCTAAATTTGAAATTTGAATTCGAACTAGAGACCCACTCCAATGAAAATGTTTTTTTTACATGTTCTTGTGGCATTTCTCTGATGATGGAGGACATCCATAGAGATAACTAAGCTTAACACTGCATTTCTGAATATTTCTTTCTTCAAATGTGTGTGAATCAGTAGCAAATGAAAAGAACTGCTGCTTGAAAAAGACCATATTTGTGATGTAGAAAATACACAGCTCCTTGCACAACTAGATTACGTCTAGAGTACGTCTTCTTTTCCTCATTGGAGCTGGCGTCTGGCTCAAACCTGTACAGCTGGGTAGCTTCAATATTTGATCACCATTTTTTTTTTGCACTGGTAATGTTCAGTTGGAGGTGTGAGGGGCTGTAAGATAACGGTAGATTGTGTAAACAGATGGCTTTTGGGAAGGGGGCGGGCTTACTACATGCAAACTATCCAGCCCACAACTCAGACATAAACTGCTGCTGCTCTGCAGAAACTATGTCCAACAAAACAAAAATCATCCTAAACATAAAATAAAGACCGCTATAAACGTTTTTGCATGAGCCCAAAAGAGCAAAAGAGGATTTAAGTGAGTCTTGAAAAAGGAGGTCATTTTTGGGATTGCATGTAAAGATTGAGAAAATTCATGAGTTTCCTGGAACATTTTTTTCTACTAATTTTGCTTTTTGAATGGGTATTCTTCCTTCACCTTTGCAAACAGAGTCAGAGTCAGACTTTTACAAAAGTTTAGCTGTTAACGAGGTGTGCAGACATACATTTTTAATCATCTGACATGGTTTTTTTTGTCAGTTTGCTGGGGTCAAACAGCAAAAAAGCTAACAGAATTAAAACAAACATAAAATAAATAGATGACCATGTTGTTAAAAGCAAACATTTTTGAAAATAAATAAATAAATAAACCATCTACCAGAGAAGTCAATCTGTTTGAAAAGAATTGTGAACACTGACAACATTCACTGGCTCCTGCAACAACACAAGTATGTCAGAGTTTATTTTATTGTGCAGTAATTATTTCCTCATTATGGCTTTTAATCTAGCAGAGCAGCATTACATCAACACTGGGTTTACAAAAGACCCTGAGAGCTACCAGAAAGATGAGCTCATGTCAAACCGCCACGCACACTTCCCTTGTTTTTACAAGTGCGTCCAACAGACACATAGATCATTGAGATGATTCTTCATTTTTTGGCAGAGGTCTTCATCCCTCTTGTCATGGAAATACTTTTTTTCTTAATGTCAGCTGTTAACTGTTCTTGTCATGAAGCCTTTGTGATGTTATGGAAGGAGCATGCTTTAAATTGCTCTGAATCTTGTGTGCGATGACATTCCAGAGAACCAGTCTCATTGCAAAAATCCCTTTTGGGTCAGACGCACAAAACGGATCCATCATAGTCAGAACTGTGGATTCTGGAGTCTCCTCTCTAACTTGAAGTCATTTATATTTTTTTTCAGGTCTTGGTTTGTAATTGGTCAAGAATAGAAGTTAAGGACTAGATCTTATATATGCATTGCAGAGATTTCACATAATAAAATTGAGCCATGGTTCTTCTGGGATCAAGTAAGTGCACAAAAAAAAAACAAACACAACAACATCATTCATCTCTCATTGTTCGCTTACAATCCAAAAAAAAGAAAGAATCTTGTAAAAAGCTTCAAGGATGTGGCAAAGCCAGTGGAAAACATTTTCTTCTTTTGCTTTACAAGATTTGGTTCTCTGTCTTTCCAAGTCCTTTTCAGAGCTGAAAGGCACACAAGCCCATGAACTTTGAGTTATCCAACTCATCCCAATCTTTCACCCCCTGGATTCTTTGGCTGATACCAAATCGTAAATGTCCGATCAATCCTGTCTTGCCACAGCTCCTTTTGCAATTCTTCTTTCCTTCTTTGCAATAAGTAAAATTGTCCTTTTCCTCTTACCAATTTACAAATACTTTTTCTTTGTTTTAAAAAACGATCAAGTCGAGTGAAAGTAATGGAATCAGTCATCGGGGAAAAATGAACCCAAAGCTAACCCAACTTTACTGCAGCTCCTCTGGCTTCCACAATTGGACAGCTTGAATTGTTTGTGGCAGACTTTACTTATGTAAAACAAGTTTCTTCATCCTCAGATCCCACTTCTCTCATATTTTATCTGACAGATCAGCAAAACAGGTTTTTATTGCGGACCATTTGTCTCAATTTCAACCATACACTTTCAATCAGATCGAGATTGTTTCTGGACTGTTTGCTGCATGTCGGACCCTCTAAAGTTCCATCACCCTCGTTTTACGACCAAATGGAGGAGAAAACTAAAGAATATAAATGAACGCTCTTGTTTTTATGGACTGGTTTCTTTGTGTAAAAGCATTGGACCTGCATGGAATAATCTCACCTAATCATCCATGTTAGGTGTTTCTTCTACCACAGTCACAAACACATGTTGCAGTTTTTTTCTTCGTTCTACATTTTTAAGATTTCATCTAAACTGTTTTGTGCTTTTTTATCCATCCTTGGTTTGCCTGTTTGCTTCTCCTTTACAAGCTTTTAGGTTTAATTTGTTTCAAACTTCAGGCCCATGACTGGAAACAGCCCGTCTTTGCTACAGTCTGCGTTTAATCACCGTCCTAAAAAGCTTCTTCATCATTTCTATTGTTTCTGTTGACAGCTTCTCTGTTATGGCAGCACCTTCTGTCAGCCAGGTGCCGCAGCTGGTTAAAGTCTTTATGGACTCTCCAGGCTCATTTACAGTGCAAAAATTTTTTTTGTTTCATGCAAAACAAGATGATTTGATTGCATTTTCCAATGTAAGACATGACAAAGGCTGTTGTAACAGAACTAATTTTCTAAACAAAACCTACTCAGTTGTTGAAAGACGTAAGCTAAAGCAGTTAAATAAAACTTTTCTAAGCAAACCATCTTTTTCCCCCAAAGAAAGGTTATTTCTTCAGACAGGTGTGTTTGTGCTTCAAAATGCAAGACCCAAAAGCAAATAACGAAATCTTAGCCACTTCAAGTTCTAAAGAGCCTTTTTTAAATTGCATGCTTGAAGACATGAATCTCAAAAAATTGCCTAGGGGTCTGGGGGGGGGGGGGGGGGGGTTGTTTGCTTTAACTAGGCTAAGACAAAAACAGTCTTAGGAAAAAGCCTTACAGTCACCACTGACCCTGCAGCTAAAAGCAACCTGTCTGTGGGTGAAAAATGGGCAAACAGCCACATAGGTGGCCCTCACGAAATATCAAGGTCATAGGCCGCTTGGTGATGCTGTGAGCGACAGGTCGTAGAGGAGACTGAACTGTCGAGTGGTGAAATAGGTTAGATGCTGGCATGTCGTACAGTTTTTTTTTTTCAAAACCCCCCACACACACATTTTGAGAATTGCCGAAGGAGCCCATTAGTGCTGTTCCAGTGTGAGTGTTAGAAATGAGTAAAATTAGAAATCGGACTATGGGCATTCTGCGAGAATCCTGAGAGCATTCTGCGAGCACTTATCTATCTGGCCATTCGAGCCTCAAAGGATCTGCAAGACACACCTACATTCCCCTTAAAATGCGGCTGCTCCTCTCCACGATCCTCCAGAACCCAAAAAGGCGCAGCACCTATGCAGGGAGTCGAGCCCTACGGGTGCATGTGACTAAAGCTTAATTTTCTGTTTCCTTCAATATTTGTTAAACTTATGCATGACAAAAGGGATCTGTAAAAAGTTATTTAAAATGTAAATTTGAATAAAACACTGAAAAAGGTTACATTTATTAATCATAAATCATAAAGTAACTGTTTCCATTCACCTCCATCCATCCATCCATCCATTTTCCTGACCCGTCATGTCCTTGTCAGGGTCATAAGGCTGCCACTCAGGACAGGTCGCCAGCCTGTTTTTAAAAATGTAAAGTAAAAAAAAAAAAAGTTAGTTGAAAAACATATTTTTGAACAAATAACCACCATTGCCGTTTTATTTTGAGAAAATATATTTTAATTTTGTTGATGGCTGCACGGTGGCGCAGTGGTTAGCGCTCTTGCCTCACAGCGCTAACCACTGCGCCACCGTGCAGCCATCATCAAAATTAAAATACCGTATATGTTCTCAAAATAAAACGGCAATGGTGGTTATTTGTTCGAGTCCTGGCTCCCGGGGGACATGAAAAAACAACATCAACGGGGGACCTTTCTGTGTGTAGTTTGCATGTTCTCCCCATGCAAGCGTGGGTTCTCTCCGGGATATACGGCTTCCTCCCACTATCCAAAAAAATGCTTCATAGGTTAATTGGCAACTCTAAATTGTCCCTAGGTGTGAGTGTGAGAGTGAATGGGTGTGTGTTTGTGGACATTCTACCCTGCAACAGACTGGCGACCTGTCCGGGATAGGCTCCAGCAGCCCCGTGATCCCGAAAGGGAAAAACGGTCAAGAAAATTAATGAATTTTGATCATTTCTGTTCCAATTTTTCCTCTTTAACTTTGCTAACATACAAATAAACACGGTTTATAAGTTAACAAAAATTGTTTCAGAGGAAGAGATCTGGGCAGAAACTAAAAACTTAGAACCCTTTGAACAATTTTGTTTCCTACACATCTCCCATTAGACTGTGATAGGAAGGATTCAGCTAGCAGGTATAAAAAGGGACCCCAAACAGAACAGATATTATAAAAACATGGGAAAACGTAATATTTTTAACTGATGCTTCTAGACTTTGAGGTTTGATATTCTACAGTAAATCACTTCATCCAAGGAAAATAACATAAAAACACATTTCCTACCTGGGTTCTATGAATTTCAGCTGTACTTTAAACTCCCTTTAAACCAACAGTTTAATGAACTGCTTTGGTCCCAACTATAGAGTTCTTTGCAAACATATAGAAGCTCATCAACTCCTAACAGCAAGCCCATTTCCTGTAGACGAACAGCAACATCAACTATCCCTGAAAATTATAAATAACTAGGAGAATGACGCATCATTAGAGCAATATTTCATAGAGGGGCACAACTGTAACAAGACATCATAGAACGTAGATTACACTAGATGATTACAGAAGAAAACACACTCAAAACAAAACATTAACCTTTGGACAAAAAACACCTGCAATGAATGTTGCAGAGCTGCAATCAATACCCAAAACACACACACACACATCTGTCCTGTGTGTGACCTCTATCATTTATTTCAGTGCTCAGGCTGTAAGTGGCTTTAATGCAAAGCTGTGTTAACCTCACTCACTTGCCCTCACCAGTCAAACCAAAGCTGTGGGGGGAAGGAGAAACCCCGCTTTAGTGGTCCATCGCCCAGCCATGCAGAGAGCTCCCACTTTGTGTGTGTGCAGAGTTTGGTTTAACAGAGCAGCAACAGTGGCTACGTCTGGAATTCCTCCCAACGCGGCTGTGACCTTCTTGGATAAGGGGGGATTACAAGCTGGGGGGAGAGGACCTTTCCTCGCACCGTGGACAGATTCTGCCGCCAGAAATGCTGATCAGCAGCCTCAGGGGGTCATGCCCTCTTAGGAGCCGGCAGCAAACGTTTTCCGCACAGGTAAGCAATAACTTTAGTCAACCTGTAGAGCCGCAGCCCATTAGGATTTCTGTTCACACGACACATGGCTTTATAAAATAATAGACAAATGCACCAGCTGCTGCGACATGAATAAACTAAATTGAATGCATCTGCAGCAGGAGCAACGACCCTGAGAGGGAGTTCAATCTGACCACATGCAGCCAAAAGTGAGACATATGACAACAACAAAAAAAATGCTGAAAAGTTGGAGCTCATTTCCTCCAGCGGACTTTTAATTTACATGCTGCCAGCATGAAGCTGAGGTACCAATGAGAAAAACACGTACAGCTCCTGAGCAAAAAGCACACACTGAGAAGAAAATGGGAACTTCTTGTCGTGAATCAGGCTGCTCCACACAGCTGTGTGGGACAAATGTTACTGCACGCATTCATAAATACTGAGGGAACACATAATGGAGAAAAGATGGATTTTTCATCAGTAAATGCACACATGGGGGATATTTTGTGTGGCGGTGAGGTTCCACCCAGAGGAGCAGATATGGAGGCCTGGGACCTCTGCTCAACTTTTCTGTCTGCAGTGGTGCAAAGTCTGCTCTCTGTCCACACACTGTTGTCTTTTAATTAAACTTGATTATAAGCTCCATCAGATCAGAGAGCGATGCAGACAGGAAGCTACAACCACACACTAAATCTCAGGCCCTCCATGAGGTCTGTCTACCAAACAGTGTCAGCATGTGTTCTGTATGTGTGTGGCTGTGAAACACAAACAAGGTGAAGTGCTGCAAGCCTGTTGCTTCACGGGGCGAAATATAATTGCCTCATGGTATTGATTATAGACAGCTGCACACTGTTATTTCACATACATCACAGAAACAGAGGAGAATACATTCGGTCAGTTTCAGTGTTTTTACACACCGTCTGTAATTTCGGCTTCAAGAAATCAGCGCGGGCAGAAAAGTATTGGGACAACAGAAAATCAATTTTGTGCAAATACTACAGCGAGTGAAAGTTCAGAGTGGGTTGAGTGATGACACATAAATAAAGCTCCAAGGAGGTGCAACAAGAAAGATATGGACTTTAGAGGAGGGATTCTGCTGAAACTCATTTAAAAATTATACTGCACACTCTGTACTTTAACTGAAATGTTAGATGCTCGTTTATTTATTCTACGTCATGCTTACGTTGGTGGGGCCTTTCTGCCTGGACACTGCATCTTCTCCACATGCTGGCTGTCTAGAGAAAACCCTGACAGGCAGATTGAAGCGTGGCTGCAGTTGTGATTGAGTTATATGTGGTTGTTTGTGTTTGTTCAGGCCTTTGATGCTCCCTGGTCTATAGTTTTGATTCCCTCAAATTCTTCATTATTTTCTTCAGATGACGCATGGATTAAGCCATTAATAGACTAATTTATTATGATTTACTGGCTAAAGTTTGTTCTACTGCCTTGTTGGTTCTCATTAAGTATGTACATAGGAGTGTAATTTAAACTTGGTGGGAGACAGTTAGTATGGACACCTTCAGTTTATAGGCAGCGGGGTCCAATCACCCTCAAACCAGACGACCAACTGAGTGGGGGTGCAGATTCTTGCCACAACCCTGAGCGAAGGTACCATAGTCAAATAGTTCAACATTCTAGATTTGCCCTGAGTCGACCCCCTCGTCAAACTCCCTGAGGAAACGTCTCATGCTATGGGAAAAAAGGGCAATTGGTGAATGGCTACCAGGCTGTCCCCAATCCTGAAGCCCCCAGCTCCTCCCAAAAAGAAAGCCCCAGACCCCTAGGCCAGGCTTCTGAGGGATCAAACATGAAGAAAACACTTTTTATAGCTGCAAATCACGGAGCATTAGTCAAAGTTGCCTCTTAGAAAACATCAATGTGTCCGATTCTACAATTTACATTCCATTTTTATGTGAAAGTGGGAACACACGGAACATGACCAAAGCAGCCATGTTTAAAGAGAATTAACAGCAGAACCGGAACATGCCAACAGCCAATCAGAGTGCTTGTTTGGAAAATACTTGTTATTTTATGGTTTTCTTTAAGTTACCTTGAACACGTGCTGGAAAAAAAAATAAAAAAGCACACCGTCTGCATTTTATTGGTCACTGACCTAACTGAAAAGCAACTCAACTCCCAGAGGTTTCATTTATGAGGATTAGACATTTGTACCCAGTGACTTGCAGGTCAAACCTCAAAAATCCAACTCAGACATGAGAAATAGAAAAAAAATACAGAAACCAAGTACAATAAAGCCTACAGGCAGTAAATCAGTGTTTAGTCAGCACCAAGAAAATTTAATTTGTAACAAAATGGGCAGTTTTTGTTATTTAAAAACTGACGGTACCAGCATAGAGCTTAAGGTGTGGCTGCCACAAAAAGCACTTTGTAAATGCTTTGTTGTTTTTCAGCATACACTGCCGTCTCCTGTGAATGTCGTCATCCCAGTAAAACGAGGAATCCAAATACCAAGCAGGCTGTGTCATCAACAAACAATAATTTCGGAATTAATTCAAACGGGTCGATTTAATCCGAACCACATGATGAAGAGCGACAGTTTGTCTGAAGCGGGACATTTTCCACTGCTGACAACCGAGATTCAGAATCACACAATATAACTGTCATTCTGGCAGTCTCTTTTTCATATCTGTAAAATGAGATGGAGAAGAAACACAACACTATTACTACAGGGCACATGGTTTCATCACAAAACAATTTTGCAAATAGAAATTTACCTTTTTTTTTCCCTTTGTATTTTCAAAAAACTGCCTTTTGAATTTAACCGCAAGATCTGGCAGCAAAAGGAAGTGAGGCCACAACTTGATTAACATTTCTTTGAAGTGTTTCCTTTCAAGAAATCTGAGAAGATGCGAGAATTCATCCTGAGGAGGCCCCGTCACTTCTGATTCCTTAGCTAAGGCATAATCAGACCACCTCGGAACTTTACAATATAATTTATTTATTTCTATGTTTCTAATGGTTTCAACTGAAACACATTGACATGCTTTAGTTTATAGTTTAGATAATCTCATATGAAAGCTTTTTTAAAATGTTGCAATATCTCGTGTTGTAACATCAAACTGAAATTTGGCTTAAAATATTTTAATCTTCCTGTGAGACGCCGCCTGATCAAAGGGGATGTTAACTGCATTTAAGTGAACGCTGGCGCGGTCCAACAGCAGTTGGAACATGGACAGACTGTCCAACGAGCCAAAGTGGAATTAAACCAAAAAGACAATATAACTAAAACACCATGCTTTTAATTAAAAAAATATATTAAACAAACAATCTGCAGTGTAAAGTCGAAAAACTGTTTTAAAAGATTTTTATTAGTCTACATGCTGTTCTGAGAAGTAGGATGTCTGTTTTTATCGATGCACCAAGTGAAAGCAGTACCATCGTGAAGATATATGACTCCTGTAGGATGTCTACACAAACTATACTCAGATTGTCCAATTTCTTATAAATTTCAGGCTACATGCAAAGAGAACACTTAACACAAAAACAGCACTAGCGGTCTTCTTGCACAGTGTGCGCAGTGTGCAAGTGTTTGGGGGGTTTAAAAGAATTAATTTTTTTACTTTGTCTTTAATCTTTGCCTGTGTCTCACCTACTTCCCCCTTAATTACCCTTACGTGTTGTATAAGTGTTCGCTACCACCTTGCAGAATTTTTTTGTTCTACGAGTTCACCCAGCGGTCTACGACCTTTGCGTTTTGTTTGGTCGACCTTTGTGCCCTGTACAGGTTTATCCTTCTGTGGCCCACAGACAGCCCGTGTCCACCCGTAAGCACTGTTATGATTACGGCTACGGTCACATATCCCAAAAATGGCACTGCGCAACAACCCAAATGTTTTTCAGAAAATTGGCAGGTGGCCGTGCGGCGGCAATTTTTTTTTTTTACTTGTCCTGTCCAACAGCTGGGCAAACAGATGAGAGCTGAAGGCCTCTTGTGTTGGACATATTTTACTTTAACAAGAGGGGTTATGAATCTTCAGACAAACCATAGGTGTTTTTATATGACTTTGATCATTCCTTATGTCTTTTATTATTCATCTATTTATTAATTGAGGTATTTATTTACATATTTAATTATTTATTTTCTTGTAAGGACTATTATTATCTTTGTTTCTAATATGCAATTCTTTTTATTGTTATTTTACCAATGATTCTAAGGTTATGTTTTAATCACTGACGTTTTTATTTTTTTTATTTTTTAATTACTAACATTCTTATATCTTATTTTATTTTTTATCTTTTTCTATTTTTATTGTTGTTATTTTATGATCATTTTTATTTTTTATTCTGATGTTTTTTACTCCAGTGTTTCCTCCGGGGGATCCATCGTTCTTGGGCACCCCCAGCTTGACCTGTAGGGCATGCCGTTGCTGTGGTGCCCGTTCTGGTTGGGCGGGCTGGGGTCCCACTCTGTGGTCTAATAGCCATGGATGGGGCCCTGGGCTGCCCTGTGTTGGGCGGGCGCTGCGGTAATGGCCCCTGTGGTCCGGCTGGGCCTTGGAATGAATGGATCCCCATGATATCGTTTCCTCGCAGCAGTACCAAGCCAGACCTTCTTCAACTGCAGTTCTTTTTCTGTTCACGGTTCTACTGGGGTAACTGGGTGGGTGGGGATGGGGGCGGGGGGTGGTGAGGGAGGGGTACCTTCTTTGTGTGATTGTCCTTTGTTTTCTGTTTTTAATAACTTTCACTTTTTATGACTGTTTTATCTGTTTTTATGTTAAGCGCTTTGTGTTTTTAACCAAAATGAAAGGCGCTATATAAATAAATAAAGTTTGAGTTTGAGTTTGAGTATGTCTGAATAAACCCCTTTTGTAATCGAGGCCAAAATTTATTCATTGTAATCATATTTGAAAATCTTTTGTGTTGGACCGGACGGAAAAGGAAAGGAGAGAGAGGGATGTTAGAGAGGGGGGGGGCGGTAGGAGGGTGATTATAAAAAGAGGGGCGGGGGGTAAAACCATGAAGCATCATAAGGCAACAAGTCTCTGGATGGTTATACTCATTACGGTGAGGTTCACAATACAAAATACAAATATTGTTCACACGCGCATACCGATACATTCAAACCAACTAGTGTGAAATATTTCATTCAATCACACAAACTATTTGTGCAAAGGCGAGCTAACACCTGTGCTCAAGTGAGTGTTTATGTTCTTCTGAAATGGATGATGGAATGTGAAAAGAAGGAGGGAGAGTGTCCAGCCATCCCCACACCAAGATCCCCGCCACAGCGGCAGCCAGAGCCCCCCAACACCCGCACGGCATCGGATAGAGAACAACCGCCCCCCGGGTGATCACATCCGCCACCCAGGCCAGGGCCAGCAGGACCGGCATGGGGGCCCTCAGAGCCAGAGAGCAGGGAGGCATGGGGGGACAGAGAGTGCAGCCCCGGCCCAACCAGGAGAGCAGCCCCCCTGCCGCACCGAGTGCCCACAGCCCCAGACGAGCACCTCATCACCACCCAGGAGTTCTGGGCATCCCCCCGCCCCAACCCCAGGTACGAGCCAGGACCCCCAAGGGAGACCCCCCTCCCACGCCCCAGGCAGCCACCCGGCCAACTGTTGGTCCAGGAAGGAGCAAGGCAAGGTCCAGCTGCCCCCGCCCAGGAGGACGTGTGTTGTAAACATGGCCCGACCAGGCTCGCCCACAGTTGGTAATTTGGCAAGGCCCAGCGCTCAGGGGCAAGGACACCAGAACCCACACCACAGGGACTGGGACACCCCCCGGCTCAGGTGTGATCCCTGGCTCCTGGCCTTGTCAGAAAGCTCAGGGATCCCTCTCCCTGCATGGAAAGAGGGCTGCCGGGCCCAGGAAGCCAGAACCCAGGGAACACTGCCGCCGTTGCCAAGGGCCCAATTATTTATTTTATTGACACAACATTCTAATTTAAATGTGTTCAAACATTTAATGAAGTTGATCAGCGTGAACACACCAGAGTCTAAGGCAAAGTAAAAACTTACATCAGTCTGACTCTGACCTTACTGTAAACTCTTTAATTTACTGTGAGTTTGAGGACTGAACATTTACGTTGGGACGTCATTTCTCAAGGAGAGATGGAACTAAATAATAACATTGTTGACAGTTTACATTGTCTTTAATCAAACAGAAAAATCCACAAATTCTGCCCCACAGACAAACTAAAAGTCATCAGTGATCCTAACATGCATACTTTTGGTTTGGCTGCATATGATCCCACCCAGATCCATGATAAACATGTGGGTCCTACGAGGGAAAGCTTAAATCATGACCTGAGCCTTGTGTGAATCAACAACACAATCCACCACACCACTGCGCAGCCCACAGCATGTTCTTTTCTCGTCAAACGTCCATCCTTTTTAAAGTCCACCATGTTTTGTGTGTTCCTTAAATTTAATTTGAGTGTTTTAACATTGACGGCTGAGATTCTTGTTAGGTTTACAAGCTTGTCTGCTTTAAATGATGCAAAGACAAAACAGATGTTCTCTTGACATCCTGGCAACAGTTTTGCTGTTTTCTACTTTTCTTTTCTGAGCTGGAATTGGTGGATTGACCATGCAACAAAACTGATTTTATATCAATAAAATTATATTTTGGATGACTGGCCAAAGCTCTGTAACCAGTGGTTGTGTTTTATTCATGTTGAACACATTAAAAAAGCGATATCCCTCAAAAAGGTTCTGTGCGTTTCAGACAGCAGAAGACAAGAGAGAATCGGAGGAGCTGCAAGTTGTTGCTCTACTAACCTGAGTTATCATTTACGTGGGCAGACTGGTGTAAAGTAATGCGCAAAACATGGTTGTTTCTGAGAGTTTAAACTTTAAAGCCTCTTATAGGAAACAGGCTGAGGATGTGTAAGTGTGTACTTGCAACTATGTGTTTGTGTGCTGCAGGTCTGTGACTGAACACACTTGTACTGTGGTCTCAACAGTCTGATGCCCATTTTTCACTCAGGTTTTATTCATTCTAAGAGAGTTGTGTAAAATTTTTATTTGAAAAAAAAAGTTTTAAATCTGAATGTTACATCCAGGTGCTGCATGGAAACGTTAGTCTCACAACTGCAGATCTATGAGCTATGTCTTTGATCTGTCATCCTGATATAAACAATTAAATATTCTGGTCAAACTTACCTCAACAATAGGATTTAATCAAAATAGATGATGACGATGAAGATTCTTTTTAATTTCACAAAATGAAGTTTGTTTCTCTGTGCTCAATTTTTATTTTGTGCCAAAAAACTTCAAACTTTTTTTGTGTGAAATGATCGCATTTTTTATGCTTGCATGAATGTGCATAAAAAAAAATGTTTATTTAAAATTCAGCTGTTTCAGTTTTTCCCCCCTCCTTTTTTGTTTCTTCTGAATTTCCCCATCAATGATCTCCAAAATAAAGAATTAGTAGATAAAATCTGCTCTTTGAAAGATCTTTCATTCTTTGGGACTCAAGCAACACTAATTGCTCTTTTTTTCTTCTTTTCTTTAGAGTTTTCTCAAATTGTCCCAGCGTTCTGAGGAGCCAAAAACCTGGACTTGTTAGCACACACAATGGTGGAGATAATTTTCAGAGGAACAAATATCATGTGTTTTTGCTTAAATGTTGCCTGCATGGTCTGTTGTTTTCACAGAGAGGGGAGAGGCACACTGAGACCAGCTGTTCTGAGATATTTCTGCAGCTGTATTCATGCACCACGCTGAGCGATGAGCAGCTCAGCAGGGGAAGCCTGTGGCACATTTGCCGCATATCAAAACATTATTTATTAAAATAACTTTCACCATTTACAGACTAAATCAAGTCTCATTTGGTTTGGGGGGGGGAAATTGTTTGAAAAAACGGTGACATGGAGGGGAGAATGCTTGATTAGAATTCAAGAAAGAGCATGTCTGTTGAAGGGAAATTCTTGAAGGATAGACAATAAATTCCTCAGCGGTGCATTTTCTGAGACCAACATGGAGGTTTGTGGTGTTTGAGTGGTTGATTTCCTTCCTCTCTTTATCACTGGAGGCCCTAAAAATACTGCCTCAAATGGTGTCAACGTGTTTACATGCACTTTCTGTCTGTTTCCAAATTTCCCAGCAACCAAAATGGTTATCCTGTCAATTTCAATCCAGAAACCATTTGATCTAGCTTGGTCGCATTCGAGACCTCTGACCGTGCTGCAGCTTTAAGGTCCGCAGCAACCTGAGCCAGAGGGGTTCAAATTCTTGGCCGCTACATGGAGGCGTGAAAACTGGTCTAATCGCATCGGAGCGTTCATTAATCACACTCACAGCGGCTTCAAATAAAGAAAAGGAGGCATATCTGATCTGAGCTCTGCTCCTCTGATCCTCCTCCAGGCCAGCAGTGAGCTCCAGATGTTTGGGCTCCATCACTCACGCACACGTGTGTGTGGGTGTGCATCACCCTGAGCGTGCACACACACTGTCCTGGGCAGAACATCCCATCAAGGATTTACCTCCTTAAAGAGCAGAGGGATGAGAGTGTTCCTCTCAGAGAAGGGGTGCTAAATGCAGTCTTGTTGTTCCACTGAGAGAAGCTCTTGTCAGCATAGATAATGCCAACTAACATGTGTTTAATTTGTGCTGATATGGCCTGGCTCCCATGAGTCCTCAGTTAGTTAGCTTCAGTCAACACTTGCTTTTAGACCCAACATCCACTAGATGACAGCATTCAAACATTTTCTTGCCCAACTTTCACTTCATTACAAGAAGTACATAAAATGCTTCAAACTTTTCAAGTTCTGAAATAAATGTCTACTTTCTAACAAATAGAAACGATTTATTTTTCCATATTTAACTTCACTTCCTGGATTTCCCAATGTTTTAACTATGATGAATATGCTGAGCTGCCTGGATGAATAGTTAATCTGACGCTGGAGGAATTAGGTTTTATTTCTTGATCATGTTGCATTAAAGCCTCAGGTACTCAAAGATAGTCCAGCAAAAAGTAAGATTTAATTTGGCCCATTTGTTCCCAGATGACGGATATTGCCAGGAAGAGGTCCCACGCCACCATCCTTAATGTCATGGCTCTACAACACCATGGGTTTTTTTAAGATTGGAAAAAAAGAAAATTCTCATGAAAGGGGTCAAAAGAACTCATTCATTCATCTTCTAATCCATTTGTTCCCTTTCAGGGTCACGGGGCTGCTGGAGCCTATCCCTGCCACTTGCAGGCGAAGGCAGAGGGACACCCTGGACAGGTCACCAATCTGTCGCAGGGCCACAATCACACACCCATGCACTCCCACATTCACACCTGTGGACAATTTTTTAGAGTAACCAATTGACCTATGAAGCATGTTTTTGGAAAGTGGGAGGAAGCCGGAGTCCCCGGTGAAAACCCACGCATGCACAGAGAGAACATGCAAACTCCACACATTGCTGTTCTGTTTCAGGGTCCCCCAGCTGGGACTTGAACCTTCTTGCTGAGAGGCAAGAGCGCTCACCACTGCTCCACCATGCAGCCGTCAAAAGACCTATTTTATAAATTATAAAATATTTATAAAGTTGTCAAAAGAACTATTTTAGAAATACTGAAAACCCTTACTTAAATGTTACTTAAACCATCACATCAAGAAGGGGAAGAAAGAAAAAAACAACACATCTACGCTTCCTTTAATAAAATGTATGTCTCAATAAACTGTGTTAACAAAATCAAAGACTTTGATAGTCAGCATTAACAGATGACTTAAATCACCAAATGTCTCTCGTAGTATTGATGCAAAGGTATTCTCTGTGTGATCAGTAGCTAACTAACACAAGACAGAAAATCTGTTCGGTTTACTATATATATAAAGCCATGATTTGGAATGAAAGCAATGAAAAGATGCATCTCTGCAAAGCGAGTTAACTTAAGGTAAATCAGAAAATATCTGAAAATTAAATCAGAAGAACACGTCTAAAAAATACTGTAAAGAATAAATCATTTCTTTTGTAAGTAGTCTTTTTTTAACAGAAGATTAATGACACATTTGTGCTGTGGATTAAAGGAACATTAAGTGTTTACAGGACTTTTTCTTCTTCTTGTTGTTCAACTTTTCAAGTTTTTGCAGTCTAGTTTTTCTTTTACTTTAATAATGCAAAAAAAAAACACTTCATTTCTTTATAAGCAATGATGGGTATGTTTTGAGTTTCTGCATTAACTGCCAATAATATAAACAGATATAATCAAAGAAAATTTGAAGAAAAACTCATTTTAATACACACGTTAAATTTAATTTAAATTGAGGCCACTTTTTCTACAAAAACATTTCAAACACATACCTTTGTGTTTACTCTGTGTGTTCACAATAATCACCTTTTGCTTCACCTTGGCAAAATATATTACCCTGAACTCTCTTCTAACCAGCCGACACATAATCTTATCCCCAAATTTTACTTCTTTGAGCATCTCCATCCAAGAAGACTGAGCATCTTTGAAAATTTCTTAAAATTTATCTTTAGCTTATGAGACTTCACATTAGTCATTGTGCACTAACCAATTTATTGGTATTCTGTAAGAAGTGAAATTAATTTAAAATCTATTCCCTCTGATTCATGGCACAGGACAGAACTTGAGACATTGATATCTTTTGTCTGCAGTGGCTTTTCCAGTTTTCTCAACCTCAACTTTTTCTAATGGCATTTTGAAGCAAAAATGTGGATTTGAAACAGTGCGTGTGTCCCTTCTACCACCGAGCAGGAAAGCCTTTTTGTCTCAACAGAGGAAAGCAGCAGCACTGAATAACACCGAAACGTCAAACCGTGTGTCTGTTGAAGCAAACTGAGGGCAGGAGTGAGTCACGACTTTGTCCCGTCATGCGTTGGGGAAGAAAGACCTTTAAATTTTGGAGATGATGATGTTTTTTAATCATTAAGCAGACTGACGTCTTTCCAGTGCTTGTGCCTCACCACACGCTTTCCCCCACACAAACCATTAGAGGCACGAATGTCCCACATCACAAGAAAACATTCACTGCTTGCAGCTGCTCAGGGCAGACAGAGAGGAAAACAAGCTGACGTGAAAAGGATCAATACTGTCACTGTAAACAGATCCTGATCTGGAGGGTCAAAGATGAACTAGGAACTCAGACTGACGGTCTTTGTGTGAAACAGAAACAGCATCATCCGGGATGATCAGAGCATCAAGTTATTTCACACTGATGTGTAAAGAACGTCTGTAAAGCTGCAGGAAAAACAGTTTGTTTTTAATGTAATCTTTCTGGTGTCATGAAAATCCTTCATTGACATTGAGAACACATATTTTTACATTATGGACATGGGTCGTCTGCTGAGCATCATGTATTTTTACAGCCTTATGTAGTGTTACCTGCAAAGAACACTAAATCTTACTGAGTATTTTTGCATGTAGTTTAATATATGCATATATGTTTAAATATCTTATATCACTTGATTAATGACAACCAACTTGATAGTAACTTTTCAGTAAAAAGTTGACTTGTTTGAGACGAGAAATCTAGACTATTTTGTTGCCATTTGATATTGAAAACATTTTATTCAAAGCAACGTATCTATTTTTTTTCACATAATATTTTGAGCAGAAGTTTTATTACTAAATGGTGAGTGGTCTTGTTTGAAGAAACAGAATTGCTTTTTTGAGCAGTACATATTAGTTCCAACTACTACATCAATATACCTAAACATGAGTGTTTGTAGCTAATTTCAATGTTTATTTTTATTAAAACAGCAGGACATCACAACATCTTTTAAGAAATCTTACCAAGACATTCTAAAAATGCCATTGGCCAATTTCTTTTACTAATATCAAGAGAAAAAACTTATTTCATTTTGATTTTTAACTTGTTTTGATTCATTGCTTTAAAAAAAAGTTTTGCAAAAAAAATGCAGAAGGCTGACATTTTCCTACTATTTGGGCAGTAATGTCAAACAAAACCTCAAGTAAAAATTACATTGTGTAATGCATTTTTTAACACATTCATTCAGCACATGTATTCTTCCCAACAACAGTTTGCATGAAAATAATTTAAAGCAAGAAAGAAAATCAATAATCACTGACAGATCAGGGTGACAAAAATGTGTGATTTAAAAAATGTCCCATGCAGTGTTTAAAAAATATATATAAATACCTAAACAAAGCAAAACGTTTTTAAACATTTCATGTTTTTGCTGCAAATGACTTCTTTAATTTCTAAAATTCGTCTGTGATAGCACAGGGATTAAAGAAAAAGATATAAAAACAGCTTTTTTGAACATGAGTTGTCTTGCTTTCTAAAAATAGTAAAATAGACTTCCATTAAAAAAATTTAAAAAAGTTCAGCAGTTTAATAAGAAGGAAAAATGTTCAATGTCTCCACAGGAGGTCTGGGATCCTGGTGGCAGCTGCATCAGAGCCATTGCAAGCCTACGCACACAAAACAAATCAACAGAATCTCATTTATTGAGTTTTCAGTAGCAGAGTTGGATAAAAAAACTTCATGTCAGTAGTTTATTTATGGCCTTTAAAATGATGGTATAATCTATATTTTTATGAGGAATTTAAAATGGTGAGAAATTGCTAACTCAAATAAGTTCATCTTTATTTTTAAAGCAAAATTTGAAAGGAAAAGGGGGGAAAAATCAAGAAGAAAATCAGCAAAAGATCAATATGTTGTTTCTAGTATGGATACATTTTCTGTCTCATCACTTCACAGAGAGATTATGTTTATTTACAAACCTGATGACTGCATGGTTGCGCTTCTCCAAAGTCCACGACAAATTCGGTCGATTTTTTTTACTTTCAAAGTAATAAACTGGATATTTTGTGGAATTTTTGATCATGTGTTGCGTTTTTTTAAAGCAACACGTTTTTAAAGGTTAACTTAGTAGAAATTATGTTACTACATCAAATTTGTGAGTTTTGTTTTTCTTGATTGCTTGATCTACCACAATGTTTAAGAAAAAAAAACTGAAGATGACTCTTTTCCCATGAAACTTTATTACTAATTTAGATATTTGCAATAATATCCTGTCAATCATTAATTGTGTGGTTCTGTTTTTGGTGACGTTTTTATTTATTTTTTTTGTATTTCTTTTAGCTAGAGACAACTGGTAATGTGAAGTGGGATTTCATGCATAAAACTACTGATTTGAGTTGAATGGCCAGAAACAGATTATTTCCAGATGTTTGTACTGATGAACTGAATGACCAATTAAGATGCACTCAGATCACATCACCTTTAGGTTACGCTCTATACGGAAATGAAGCCCAGGAAGCCATAGAAGTAGATTAAGAACAGCTTTAGGTCCTCAATGATGGTGCTTGGTAAATTGCCTTCCATTGTGCATTTGTACTGTAGTTTGTCATGAAACAGTATAAAGTTATAGTGGCAATCTCACACTTGTACACTCAAACAGCACAAAAGATGACAAAATATTTTTAAAATCTCAGATTTTAATATGATGCAGCTCACAGATGAATATTTGGCACATTTCCTCTGAGATGCAAGAATAGACACGGACCTGACAAGTTAGAAGTTTTTCTCTTCCACCAAAGTTTTACAAATCTGTCACAATAAAAGCAGCACAACATCTGCATAAGTTCCAAACATCAATTTCAAAACAAACAGCTGCCATTTTAAGGAAAAACAGTGGAAATTTCACATAAGCCAATGCAAAAGTTGACACTAGTGTCAAATGGAATGAAATTTCAGCAAATTCTGCCTCAAGCCCTCATCTCTGCAGTGATCAGAGATAACTGAATATTGGTTTGACAGTCCTAGACAGCTTCTGACTGGATGGTGTGCCAGTGAGTGGTTTCCGTTTGCTGCAGACTGCACATCTCCCTCCAGTGACCCTGTCCGACCTCTGAAGCATTGCTGCCAATCAGGACGCGACCCAGAACACTGCCCCTAGTGTAGAGACGGCCCTGGGGACACAAGAGCACAGTTTACATTCCTGTTAAATGGACGTCCCTTTGATGCAACGCGACATTCATAAAGCTGGTATTCTAGGAAGCATTGAACGGCTGCAAAAGCTCATGTAAAACTGAGGGTCACAACAAAACAAGCAAACTCGGATCCAAGTAAAAAATTAGGATTGTGAATTCCTCAGAGGTGAACACAGACAGACCGATGAGAGAACATAAACAGAACAAGTTAAAAGTTCAAAAGAAAAAAAGAAAATATTGAATGTATTGGCAGCATTTCACTACACCCCAAATGGTGGCGATTCTCCATTTCCTGCAATCCCTATTTTCTTTTCCCCAGTTTAATTGTTAAACAAGTTTACATTTACGCATCCTCTTTTGCACTGTCAAACAAAATGCACACTTTTCTTTTAGTTCAAATATATATTTAGAATATTCAGAAGGGAAGGGGGTGAAACCATGAAGCAGCATAAAGCAACAAGTTCCTGGATGGTTTTAATCATTACAGTGAGGTTCAGATGTAATACAAGTCTATAAGGGAGCGGCCTGTCCACACACACACTCAAATGTTATAAACATACCTGTTGGCTCCAAAAATGTCCACATGTCGACATGTACACAATACAAATAGTGTTCACACATGCATGCTTATGCCTTAAAACCAACTAGTGTGAAATATTTCTTTCAATCATGCAAAATACGAGTGCAAAGGTGAGCTAACACCTGTGCTCAAGTGAGTGTTTATGTTCTTCTGAAATGGATGATGGAATGTGAAAAGAAGGACGGAGAGTGTCCAGCCATCCCCACACCAAGATCCCCGCCGCAGCAGTAGCAGCAGCTAGAACCCCCCCAACACCTGCACGGTAGCAGATAGACAACTGCCCCCTGGGTGATCACATCCGCCACCCAGGCCAGGACCAGCAAGACCGCCACGGGGGCCTCCAAAGCCAGAGAGCATGGGGGCATGGGGGGACAGAGAGTGCAAGCTTCATCCCAACCAGGTGAGCAGCCCCCCCGCTGTGACGGGAGGGGCTGCCCCAGAAGAGCGCCAACAGTCCCAGACGAGCACCTCATCACCACCCAGGAGTTCTGGGCATCCCCCAACCCCAGGTACGAGCCAGGACCCCCCAAAGGAGACCTGCCCCGCGCTCTACGCTGCCACCCACCCGGCTAACGGTTGGTCCAGGAGAGAGCAATGCAGGGGCCAGCCATCCCCGCCCAGGAGGAGGAGACCCAGGGGAAGAGGGGGTCCACAAGAAGTGTTGTAAACATGGCCCGACCAGGCTCACCTCAATACCCACTTCACCAGCCTGAATGGGCTCTGAGAGAAACGTCTCACCTGCATGATTACAAATTCGAGCGTGAGTGGCAGCTGAGTGATGTCACCGGGGGGCAGGTTAAACAGGAAGGGGGCATTCCAGATGGGGTTTGGACCGCTGACACCTTTGGTCTCCTTGGAACTGATCACATTCCCATCCTGATGGAGTTTAATAACAACACAGTGATCTGCAAAAACAAAAATCATATCCTCAAGTCTTGTTTGTTAATTTTTATGTTAATGAGACCAAAGTTTCTTTGGAAACGGGAAGCCTGGAAGAGCAACAAAACCTTTGCAGGTAAAATACAAACTTTGCATTTTTGTTGCAACATTCACAAAAAATAAATTAAAAAAGAAATTAAAAAAAATTCTTTACCTTGCCCTTTAAAAACTTTAACCTCTTAACTTGTAATGTTTAATCATAAAATCTTATTTTTTTAAATGTATTCATTGTACTGAAAATCTTTGCCTGGTTCCTTTTATCTTTTATGACAATTAATTTTAAAAACAGGTTTTAAATCAGAAGGAGGAAAACTAAGTATAGACTAAGAAAGGGAAATAGTACAGGGTTGATTGGTCTCTAATCTGATTATAATCCAGAACAATCAATGCTCCTGTCAGTCTGCTCACGATGAAATGTGTCCATGCACAGAGCAGCTTCTCCTATGAGATTTGCTAAAGATGTCATATCATTTTTCAACAATTATGCTTCCAATTTATGATAGAATGCCAGAAATGAAATTTCTGTCAATTAAAAAGAGTCTACAGTCATTCACAGAAGCAATTTGTTGTGACGAAGTTAAGATCTAACTTAATTTGTAAATGATAATCGTCTACAAGTAAAAGGTTGCTGATGCAACCCATTAGGCCTTTTGGTCAACAAAGCATCGTTCATAGTGTCTTAACAATACTTTCAAATTTTATCACTTGTTTTCTTTTATTCCAGCATAAAAAATATTTTTTCTGAATGTTTGTCAACAAACCAACCAGAGTTCCCACTAAAAAGTGGAGGTTTTTGGGAAATTTTTATTTGTTATTTTTTATTAATCTGGCACCGCCTAGCTGACAGTAACCTTAGAATTCATGTAATTTAATCGAAATCCAATAAATTTATGGTTAAAAGTAAAGTGAAACCGTTGTATTTAGTGTAATATTAATATTAATATTTACATATTTAGTGGTTTTTGAGTTTGTTTGTTTTTTTTTTTTGTTTTTTTACAAGATGTGTTTAAATAAATTGTTCAGATATTTTTAATTTTTGCCTCAAAGTTTGCCATAATAATCTCTGGGTAATTTATAATCGCTAAAAAAAAATATTTTACAACCTTTATTTGTGTCTCGTTACACGACCAGTGCCAGACAGCCGTTGCTGTGATGTCATCCTAAAAGCTACCATGTAGTTCCTTACAAATGTTCTTAAGAAATGGCAGAACACCACAACAATGAGACACAGCAACTCATTTCAATGTAATTGGATGAATTCAGACTCATTAAAACAACTTTTGACATGACACTCATAGCTCCTCACAGTTTTCCTGACAATCTTTATCTGTCATAAAGATTTATTAGGGTTTCTTCTCAGCCGTCTTCTTGCCAATAACCACCCAGAAGCGACGTCCACCAGACCAGAAATGTGAGTAATAATTGTTAAATCTGACGTTGATTTAGACGTTCAAAACTTGTGAGCGAAATTTAAAGTTCTGATGAATTAAAAGCGCAGAATATTTCCATAATTTCTGCCTCTAGGTGTTTTGCCCGCCCTTGTAATTCCTGACAAACGAGTGAAGATATCTTTAGTCATGTGGTTTCAGTTACAAGTTTTGGTTCAAATCAGGAAACTTCCCTTGACGGCAGTAATAATACAGACCAAACATGAGGTTTAGGACTCGATCCAGACCAATTAAAGTGGACTGGGTCTGGACCAAACGGTTTTCCTAGTCTGAATATACCCCTTAAATCAGATTTAACCTTGAACCCACCAACAGAATTTCTGTAATCTACTCTACTATGTGATGTACCTGGCAGTGCTGGACAGCCCTAAAAACCTTGAACAAGACATGCAATCCCACATTTTCCCCCTTTAAAAATAATTGGTAATCTGAAAAGTGCTTTGGATCAAACCCATGGATCATTGTGGATCACTGACGGATCATCACCTGGAGCTCCTGGGATTCTTGTGAGTTTGGTCAGATTTTCAGCTTTTCGAACCATCACTTTGATGCGCTGGGCCGCCGCCTGGTACTGAAGCAGGATGAGCACTTTTCCCAAAGTCACCGGTGCACCAACCGAACTCTTGCTGCGACCCAGCCACTCCTGAGAACTCACACTCTATGAAAACATTAGAAAAAAATAAAAGCAGTTCTCCTGTTAGAGAAGGATTCAACAAAAGGTGCTGATTTGTGATCAGAATTAACACGTCAGTACCTTCTGTCTGCAATTGAAAGAGGCAATCTAAACCAGATTGAGAAGGCTAAAGAGGGTCCATCTGTATTACATTTAAAATGACTTAAAGTCAATCAGGAGTATAAATTAGCTTTACTCAAAGATGTCATCATTTCAGTGACCACCCATCCTAGAAAAATAGTGTAGCTGCCTTACGTCAGGTTGGATAAAAGGAACATCCAATGAGTATGTTTAATGCTGATTTTTCTCTGAGTTCACGCCAAGTCCTGCATTCTTAAATTGCGTGAAGCCGACTGAATCAATTCCTACCGAGGAAGGAATGTTAGCTACAGAGTTTCTGTCCAGCGATGTGTTTTTGTATCCTGTTTTTTTTCCTTAAGGAACATCCCAGACGGCATGTTTCTCAATGACGATGGCTACACGTTTTGACATGAGTTTGATCATTTCTTGTAAGAACATTTGCCTCTGTAAATCTCTATTTCGCGCAATAATTTAACTTCATATTAGGAATAATTTCAGAAAGTTTTATTCCCTTGGACTGCCTCCTCATAGCTTTTGTGGGCTTGTTTTAGTGCTTCTGCATGGCTATAACCTTTTTAAAATCTGCTATAAAAAAGGCATAAATATCACAAAATATTTTAATTTGACATTTAGTGCACTCATTTGTTTCTCTTCCTTTTTTTAAACTGCAGCAGAATCAATGATGGCCTGAAATTCTTTCTGACTTCTAATTTTTAATCTTGGGAAACTCAGACGTAAAATAAATTACTTTTTTAAACGCGAACCTTAATGACTGATCACTTAGGCCCAGTATTTTGAGCATAATCCTATAGGATTAAATTTCCAGGATTGGATCCTGATCTGAAATTGGGTATTTAAAAAAAAAAACACCAAAAATTCCATCTTTAAGATTAGGATTTGGTAATCCAATCCAGCCTTTAATTTGTATTAAAGGCCTCTGTTGGGTACTTCAAAACTTTGGATCAGGAACAAATTGATCCATGGTTCAGTTCAATGTTTTGGAATACCCAAAAGAGGCCTTTAATATGGATTAAAGACTGGATTGGATTAGGAAATCCAAATCCTTCAGGATCAAATTAGGTTTGAAATACTCAATTTAAGATCAGGATCCAATCCAGGAAATTTAATCCTATGGGATTATGTTCAAAATACTGAGCCTAAAGCTTAATGTTTCTATACCAGCTTTTTACATGCAGATATGTGAGCACTAATGTTCTATGTATGTCATTTCCAAACTATAAAGTTTCAAGAATTGAGCATCAGATTTGATTTTCTTCATGCACTTTAAAAATTTGCATCAGTTTTGCCACTGTCTGTCTTTGTAAATCAGGGAACCTCTGATAAAATTTAATGAATACTAATTTTATTTATGCCTTGTTTTATAAATGTTCTATCTACACCTTAAAATCAGTGTAGAAATCCATACAATTTGAAAAAATGTGTTTACATTAGCAAAAGAATCTGCCAAAGGGGTAATAAAAATGGTTTCCTAAAATGTTTAATTTTTAGAATTCTAGTAACTAAGAGATGTTTTCTTAATCTAAGATTATGTTGCTATTGAAGAAGCTTCTTGATAAGATTATTTTTACTACAAGACAGAAAATAAGCCAATTTTTCTTGAAACATGGGTCTTTTTGCATTCTTAAGATCCAGTTTTTTACAGCGTAGGCTGTGTTTATTGTAGCAACAATAAATTAAGATCTTTTTGTTGCATCTGCAAACATTCTTAACTAAGTGCATGGGATGTTAATCTGAATTCATATAGCCTTTTTATAAAAAAAAAAAAGAGTTTACATAAAGTTAAAAAAAAGATCCTTTTCATTTGCTTAGATTCTTTCACAGGAGGTCTTTTTATTATCCATTTCCAAACTGTACCGTCAGTTTAATGACAGAACTTTTTGTTTTACTACTGAACGACAAAATACCTTCAGTAAAAACTGAAAAAAGGACTGTACACACACATTTTAATTTACTCTGACTGCTTTAGGGCGATTTAATTCCTCGGAAACCTTCTGATCCTCGCCCACTCATATTTTCAGATGGAGGCTGCTCTTATTGGGAGCACGGGGGATGACTATGTGTGGATTGGAAAGCATTAACCATGCATGGCCAAGAGGGTGAGACGGGAAACCGGCTTCCCTCACAAATACGACACATCCAGTGTCTTAAGTTCAATGAAGCTGTCCACCAAAGCCTGTTAGAAATCATTTCTGGCGGCGCCTCTGCTGAAAGCGCGGCGTGGGCGCTCTGTCGATTTGCCACACTGGCATTCATCCTGCATTCATTAACAATAAAGTCAACACGACTAACTGTGATGCACGGCTGAAGGGAGAGCTGATCTGATCATTGCATTACATTTTTACTTAACAAACATGCTTACTTTGCCTATTCATTAGTTTGAAAGGTTCTGCACAGAAAACAAAAAAAACAGAAAATGCCTCATCTGAAGGGAAAAAAACACAAGAAGGTTAAAACAGAAGTTATCTTTTTTAACACAAACAGGTAATTCCAACTTGCATTTGCATTGACAAGGATATTAGGGAGCATAGAGCACATTTGGTGTTTTGCATGATTAAAAATAAAGTTTGCTTTGACACACAATTCCAACCATTTGCTTTACAAACAGTTTAGTCAGTGGAAGTGAGCGTTTTATCTATCTAACTGCTGCAGTTATGGATCTATAAAAAGCTACAGCTTTGAACTGTGTCTGTGTTAAAGGCAGCTGCAACATCACTAACATTGCCAAGTTGGTTTTTTTCAGCCATTGCTTTTCTATCTGCCAGTTCATCCTGAACACAGCAGACAGATCCAACCATGCCTTTTTCCTTTCAGCATCTCTCCTCCTGATCGTTGTCCCAGAACTGCGATCAGCAGATAAAAGGCTGTTGGTGTTCTCTGCTTCTTCCAAAGAATGTCTCGTTTTAGGTCGAACTGAACTCTTTACTGTTGTTTTTCCCTTGCAAAACAAAACACATTTGTTTCTATGTGAGACTGATTTATTAGAAGGTTTTGGGGACATTGTTCCTTAGTGAGTTCTTAAACAAGAAAAAACTAAGTTTGACAGTTCCAGTGGTGAAGATTTAATCTTTCATGGCCTCTGTCTTTCATTTGAATTTAGGTATTGAGCTTTTAAGCCTTATTCACAGTGATATACATCTAAGATCTGGATAAAACAAATTACACATTTTCTAAATGGATGACTTTATTGATTGGACCTGATTCCTGCACACCTTTCGTTTGATCCTTGCATGTTTGTTTGATTGTTGTACATGTTTTAGCTTTTTATTCTATTTATTTTTCTGTATTGTCTGCCCACTTTAAAGAGAACTACTCCAAATCTAGCATGTATAATGACAATAAAGTATTTCTATTCTATTCTATTCTATTCTATTTCAGGTAATGGGTTGTTTTCTCACATTTAAACATTACGTGAAGCTGTTTTTTTTAAAACAATGGACAAAACTCAACTGTATCTTTTTAGCTCAGTGATATTGCAGAAAAAATCAATTTCAGTTAAAAGCGAAGGAAAAATCTAATAGTGGACTATTAGCTTCCCCTTCCAAGTCTATTTGTAGTCATACATTTTTTGTTATTTTATTTTTTCTGTTAGAATTTGGTCATAAAACAGCTTGCTGGTTTCATTTGACCAGATTAGATGTTTCACTTATGCACTAAAGTGTAAAAAATTCTGTCAAAATCATAAGGAAGCAGCTTTAGATGTGGTTTCATTACAAAAAATGTGCTATTTATCACTGTTTTATCATTTAACTAGACGTGACCACATATTTGGATCACAGAGGCCCCTCATTGATGTCTCTAGATGTTCCTTTTTTTTATCTTTTATGATTTTTTAATTAACGGTTTTCTTTTACTACATTTTCCTTTGAAAGATAAACTAACATTTTTGCCCCAGTTTCATAAAAACCTGTGTTTGCTTTGTACCTTTTTGAGCTTGCCTTTAGTGGCGGTGAGCTGCTTGCTGTAGGTGTTTGTGATTTCAGACTCCCAGTCCACTGGCTCGCAGGGGAGCTCCAACCACCCAAGTGCAGCTTCTCTCAAGCCTGAGAAGTCCCTGCTGTACACGGCTAGCCTCAGTGTGCAGGCACGCAGCTCTTCCACTGAGCCCACCTGCAGCACACGGCTCTGGCCTTGAAGATCCGGGCTGAGGCTGCGCCGCCGCAGAGTAATCTGTTGTGCTGAGGGGCAAATGGGCGGGAGGCTGACCCGAACAATCACCCCACTGCGTCTGTGGCCAGAAAGTCCCAGGATGTTGATCACCAGGGTACCACTGGCAGAGGAGAAGAGCAGGGAGAAGTGCAGCAGAGGAGCAGAGATGGATAGAGATCCAGAGCCATATTGTGTAGAGCAGGGCTCCCCCTGCTGGCCAGTCAGACGACTGCCTTTAAAGTGGGCAAAAATTTCACTATTCCCGGTGCTGAGCCGCCCCATCACGTAGCGGGATTTAGACACCAAACTTATTTTAGTAAGAGAAGGCAAAGAGGCTCTGCCATGTCGTAGAGTTTTACGAGGGGAGCAGGGAACAGCTGGACTGCTTAGGCGCCTCAAGGGAAAAAAAGACAGAGGAGCCTCCACCCGCCCAGCTGACCTTTTAGGATCAGTGGCACAGGAGAGGTCATCTCCAGAAGGAGAGGAGGCCACGAATTCCAGCACATCTCCATCCAGCTCCTCATACTGCTGCTTGACATGCTGGGTACAAGGAGAATGAGACGACGACGACGCAGCCACCCCTGAAGCCAGATGAGGTGGGAGGAAAGCTGCCTCCTTGTCTTCAAGAGAAACTGTCTTTTGTCTGCAGCACCAGAAGATGCAGCCAAGAACGAGGCAGTAAAAAAACACAGCCAGGCCCACAGCCAAAAGGATCTGCAGGTTAACTAGAAAAAAGAGCACCCATCACAGGTTAACGTGGTTTGTGGGAGCGGTGAGGAAGAAAGGGACATTTGAGATAACCTGACAAATGACATCAACATTCAAGTTTGACACTAAATAGGGTTAAATAAATGAAAAAACAACCTTACAGGGGACCATTATCTCTTAGTGTCTCCAATCTGCTCCCGACGATGAGATTAAGGAGGAAATGTTTCAATTATCAAGCACTTTTATTGTTGTACTTGCTGTTTTGAGCTTTTAAACCCAGTGTGCAAACCACATACATGTATTAAATGCAGGTATTTACTTATAGTATTCTCAGAACTCACCAGCCTATTTGCCAATCACATTGGCTGTTTACAATGACATCGGAATGACACTAACCTCAACATTAGTTTGGTTTTCAACATTTGAGGTAAAGGTTTTAAAGTTTCTGGTTTAAAACCAACATAAAAGTTGTTACACATAATTGACATTCCTCTTAGAATAGATCCTTGGAACATTGGATTCATTACACCAGAGCTTCGCCATTCTTTCAATTGTTTTGACCTCATCTTTATTTGTTTATGGATTTATACACTTTTGTTTTGTTGCTACATATTTGATCTTTGATATATACAGTAACATAAAAATGGTTTGATCTCAGTTTCTGTGATATTTGCAAGAAAAAGGATAACAAAATTTACAACTCGGCTTTTGGACAATTTCAGGTTTATTCTAGCATCATTGTGCAATATAAGGAAGATGATCTGTAAAAAAAAAAAAAAAAAAAAACATTGTCAAAAAAAAACATTTTATAGAAAGTTAATAGCTAAAATTAAAATACAAAAATAAATCTCAAAAAGGCCCTGGACTACAACAATTGATGTAGTTTCTGGACCCCACATTTGCATTTTATAAAAAAAACTTTAAAGTATTAAAATTAAAATAAAGAGGGAATGCAGCTCCTAAAGCTGAGTCCTAAAGCTGACACAGAGAATCATTTGATAAATCAAATGTTAGTTTTATTGCATTCTATCTTCCCAAAGGTCAGACATAAGGGCAGAAGTAAATAATGAAATAAATAAATTCAGAGCATAAAAGCAACAGTGCGTGCTATAATTCACAAGAATCAATAAGAGTGAGCTCATATTGAAGCAAGTGTGTACTTCCAGAGCCATTTCAGAGCATCGGGGTTCAGCTGCAGCAGCACTCAGCCTCCATCAAGAGAAGAACAGCTGTATCACTGATGATGGAGAACAGCAGCTGCATGGAGCTGAGGTTGTGTTTACACCTGACCAGCTTTAGTAGAGGAGTAATGCATTGACTGGTTTCAGATGGATGTACAAACCTTTTCACAGCCAGTCACTTAAACATGGAGAGCTGGGCTTTTGACAGATAAATGGTTGTAAATTTACCTCAGCTTCTCTGTTCCTCCCATTCATTTTGCATGTAAACTTTTGCTTTTGTTAGGTTTGTTTCCTTTACAATATATTACCATATTTAAAAAAAAAAACAGAACTGCAGATTACAATGATATGAAACTAAATAACCATATTGAAATGTCCCCCTACCTTCCGGAGAGTCCTGTGACATCTTCCCAGTTTGGAGCAGTTCTGATCAGTGAACAGGGTCCATCAGAGCCCTGAAGACTAGACAGCAGAGGCATGTCACGGTCTTAAATGGGAAGATTCTGAGCATGCGTTGGAGGCAAGTCTCAAGCCCAGCCCCTTCGGCTACAGGCGCTCTCTGCATTATTGACTCAATGAAAACAAACAGTGCCTCACTTTTTCAATCGTATCAATTGCATTTATTTAAATGCCCAAATAGACTATTAGTACAGTAATTTTACTCATAAATCACGTCCTGTTTTAAAGGAAATAGTTTAAAAATGACAATTCAAAGATCAAATTACGTCCCTGAGAGTAAAAAAAAAAAACTAAAATAAACATATTACTGATAATCATAAAATTCTTTAATCAGACAGTCTCTCAGTGTTGCTTTCAAATTCAAAAGTTCACTCTTGGGGAATTTTTCATGTGGATATCTGAATAAAAAGTAAATATTTCTTGTAGGGCACTCATTTATTTAACTACTTATTAGTGTTTATTTTATTTTTCATAATTTATTTATTTTTACGATCAGAAACTACGGGGGGCGGAACTTCGTAATTCGCGAGTGTTTCTAGACGAAGGGGTTTGTGGGTGCAACTCAGTCACGCTGTTGTTTGTAGTGGATGTGCTGCAGAAAAGTTGTGATATCTATTCGCTGCATTAAATAGTCCCGCTGCTCTTTAACTGAATTGGGTAAAGCAAACACGACACGCATTTCAAAACGCTTCTTTAGTTCAACATACAACATTATTCGTTTTTTTTTATTAATCTATTTAACGCTAACAATGATTGCGCTTAATTTTGTAGCGTTATTTTTATTATCTTCGCTTTGTTTTCATGATATTCAGTTGATCTCTTGTGCAGGTTTGGGATGTTTGTACATTTATCAGACAGTCGGTTAACGTTTTAGCCCGTTTGCATGCATCAAAAATCTGATCATCATCTAGTTTCTGGAGTTATCTAACTAAAAAAGTGACAATGTTAGCAGAATAATATAAAATCGTGATTCACCACTCACATAAGATTTGTCCTTAATAAATCCGATTTCTTCCTGCATGATGTATTGGGTTTTCTTTTGTTCTCATGCGCGTGAGAATGTGGATTAAAAGATCTGTAACTGTGTTTGAAAGCATAAGTTTGTTTTAACTATGAGATGTTATAGTCCTATGTTTCTAAATACACTTTGGAAGAAATCTGATAAACACTGAAGTGACCAGTATTCAGATAAACAAAATGTGTGTAAACACATCCAGTCTGTTTATTGCAATTAATCAATATTAGATATTGATAGATATTGATTATTAATCAATATCTATCTATGTGGTCTTAAGTAAAACGGATGCATATTTTCTGTACTTTTTGTTGTAATATGAAGCCTAAAAAAACTAAATCATTTGCCAATAGCTTCCCTTCTTCCTCTTTCTGCTCTCTTTTCTTAGAGATGTCTCAGGACAGTCAACATGGCAAGTGGACCATCTCCAGTAGTGATGATGATGATGAGGAGGAAGATCTTCCTCTCTCTGGAACTACAACAACCCAGTCCCGTCTGCCAGCGGAATCCGGTGTCAGGTCCCCCTCTCCAGTCCAGGTGTCAGCTCCTGTGGAGGTAAAAGTAGAACCACTTTCTGCAGCAGCTCCACTCACACTGGGTTCTGAAGCAAGACGGTCGGCTGCAAAGAACCAGTTAAATCCGGTGAAGTGTGAGCGAAGCCCCTCGCTGGCGGGAAAGAGGAAGAGCGATGCCTCAGAGGGCACAGGCTGGGCCCTGTCGGACAGTGATGACGATGACAAAGATGTGAAGGACAACAGTCAGAGTCATTTGCCAAAGAAAGCACCTCCCAGCCCCAAAACAAAGAAACCAAAAGTGAAAGAAGAGCGTCCACCGAGCCCCCATGGACGACTCTACTATATCGACGAGCCGGAGGACTTCTTTGAATCCAACATTCCCTGTCTTAATGACACTTACAGGTTCTACCTCAACAAAGTCACAGGCTTGGACAAAAAGTACAACACGGGGGCGCTGCACATCAGGGGTGAGTTTGCATTTGTCTAGGATTAACTCCTCATCATTAGTAATACACATTCCATTACTGACGAGCTATTTATGGGAATTTTACGGGAATTTTTTTGTGTGCAGACATTCTCTCCCCCTTATTTGGAACCCTGAAAGAGTCGGTTCAGGTATGTCACTAGATTTATATCACAAATTTCCGCTCACTTCCACTGACTGAATTGTTTTCGATCAACTGGCCTTTAGGGAAAGACACTAAGAAACTGAAGTATCTTCTGTTTCAAGTGATCCTTTCTTTGTTTTTTTATAGTTTAACTACTGCTTTGACATTCCATGGATGGTTCAGCAATACCCACCGGAGTTTCGGTAAGTCTCACATCCACATTTTCATGACTCCAGTTGCTCTGCTGTTTCACAGCACTTCAGCTTCATGTCAAACAAAAGCAGGTTTTACTTGAGTGTAAGTAATCCAATAAAACACACGGGTAACTGTTGTTTGGTTTAAAGCTCAGTTTGTGTTTTCAGAGATCGTCCGGTTCTGATCGTACATGGAGATAAGAGGGAGGCGAAAGCACGGCTTCTCCAGCAGGCTCAAGCCTTTCCTCATGTTCGCTTCTGTCAGGTACGGGAAGCATTGACGCACAAAGCTGTTCTTTAACCCAAGGGCTGTCTCCAACTTCGAGGGCTGCATCCTCCAATGGCCGCGGCCTTCCCGGGCGATGTTGGCCGGGTCCTTCGTCGAGCGGGTGGGCCGGATGTTAACGGCTGTAAATTTGGACGAGTCTAGCCTCTGGATAATTCCAGCCGTTACATCAGCAAGTGTCCTGTCGCCTAGCAACCGTTAGTCACAAACAGGGAGGAGTAGTGAACCAGGCGTGGAGGTCAAAATTTTTCCTGGCTTATTTGATTCAACTTTTAATCTTGGAGGTGTAATTATGAAAAGGTTTCCAACTCCGGCTCCCTCTTCAAAGTCCGCCATTGTTGTCAGAAAATCTCCAGGTTCAGCCGCAATACCTCTTGGGATATGCACAGCATAAAAGGATACACCAGACCGATCCTAGAAATCGTTAAAAAAGAAGGCCGTATTTGTTGGCCGCATTTGAAGGAGTCGTTGAATTTGGATAGCACTTGTCGCGCCGCCGTGACGACGCCGACAAATGCAGGACGAATGCAGACCTCCAGTTTGGACACAGCCCAAATGGTTAGTTTCATTCCCCAACAGACCAGTTTCAGTACTTGTTCAATTCAGTAATAGTTTGAGGAAAACTGTTCCTACAGCAGAACCGCTGATTTTATTCCTCTTCTGTTTAAGATTCAATTATTATGATTTGAGTTGCTGTTTCTAAACAGGAAGTGGAATTCACATTTGACGCTCTTAAAATTTAAATGTATAATGTTTTCAGCTGCAGCTATAAAAACCCTTAAAATTATATAAATATTTATATTCTTTTTATAAGTTTGCATGTTTTGATCCGGTTATACCTACGTTGACTGATTAAAATGTGGTTTTAAGAGCTAATCAAATGGAATCTGTATTTCCTAAATGACTGCAGCAGATAATGTTTGTTCCATTAAATTCTTTGTCGACAGGCCAAACTGGACATCGCTTTTGGAACTCACCACACGTAAGTAAACCTCTGTTTTATTGACTTACATACTGTGTTAGTGTGTTTCTTATGGAGTTTTCTTTAAAATGTGCTTTAATAATCCAAATAAAATAGGCTTTAACATGCAACATTTTCTATCTGCATGACTTCTTGAGTGTTTTTTTAAACCAGGGCTGAAGGATTTATTCAAATGACAAAATATTATCATATAACTTAATAAAACAATATACAGAAGTGCTATAATTTTAACTTTTCCTGATTACTTCATTAATTTTCTTGTTTCAAAAACAGAAAATAAGAGGTTTTTTTTTTGTTCTAAAGAAAAAACATATTCTGTTGATGGTCATCGGTTTTTTCTTGCATTTTTCCATTACAGCGTACTTTAACTATTATAGAAAAAAATTAATCATATTCCATTTTAGATCTTTAACAGCTGTGGGTGATTGTCAGAATTGTTTTAGTTCATAATGAGTTAGAATTAGATGTATCTCAATGTTGCTTGTCTGTGCAGGAAGATGATGTTGTTGTGGTACGAAGAAGGCTTCAGAGTCATCATCCTCACATCAAACCTTATCAGAGCCGACTGGTATCAAAAGACACAGGGGTGGGTCTCTATTCTATATTTAGTTACTTGTGGCTCTTAAGTTCCACACCATCTGATGAAGATTACCATTACGATATTTTCTATGCAGAGAAGTTCAATTAGTGATTGAAGCTGAAGCAGCTGTTGCTTTATTGTTCTCTACGTTTTCTGCCTCCGGTGATGCTGCAATATTTCATCTCCTGTGGACTGAATAATGGCTGAAGAGGGACTGAATGCAAGCTTGATTAAACATGATTATGTTGGAAACTGCTTCTAAAACACGTCCTCCGTGCTAGGATGTGGATGAGTCCTCTGTTTCCAAGGCTACCAGCGGGCAGCGGTTGGAGTGCAGGCGAGTCGCCCACCTTTTTCAAAAGGGACCTCCTGGACTACCTGACTTCATACCGGGCCCCAGAACTGGAGGAGTGGATCCAGCGCATCAAAGAGCACGACCTGTCAGAGACGAGGTGGACACACACACGCACACACACACACACACCCACACACACACACACACACACACACACAGTCATACCAAATACAGCAGGATCATAGCCGGATCTCATCGGACTCTTTTGTCAGGGTGTATTTGGTCGGCTCCACTCCAGGGAGGTTTGTGGGTCCAGACATGGAGCGCTGGGGACATCTAAGGCTGAGGAAGGTCCTCCACTTTATTCCTTTATCTTTTGATTGTTTACTTTATTTGTGAGTTTTGACAGATCTTCAATAAAACAGACCTAAGGAAACTTTGGGAAACTGGAAAGTTTTATTTGACTCAACATTCGACATATAATTGAAACAAATGGATCTTGAGAGGTGTAATACTGGTCTGACTTTAAGATGATTATGGTGTAGAAGTAAGGATAGCTGGACAGTTGTAGTGCTTAGAATATGATATTTTTAAGGAAAAGGATTTTGAAACTCGTTCCTGAGCAACATGCCTTTATTTATTTATTATTTATTTATTTAAGACATATTAAGAAAATACCACCTAAATATGGTAAGACATCACAACTTATTTTAAGGAATCTCACCTAGACAAATTCTAGTTCTATTGGCAGATATTTTCTTTTTTTTTCACTTTTTATTAACAAAGGAAAAACATCTTGTATTCTATACTTTTAACTTGAAGGACATTTTTTCCAGTGTATAGCAAAGTTCGCTGATGTGTCTGAAAAACGTTTATTTATTCTAATTTAATCAAAATGATCAGACCTGTGCCATCATTTTTAACGTAGCAGCAGAATCCTTTGCTTTTCTGAGTTTCAATTTCCTTTTTTATGTTTTTTTTTTTTACCTTTCTTTGTTAGCTGTTGTACGAGCACACAAATCCGATTCCCGGCGAGGAAAAGTGGCCCGTGATCGGTCAGTTTTCCAGCATCGGCTCGATGGGACTGGATAAAACCAAGTGGTTAGCGGGGGAGTTCCAGCGCACAATGACAACTTTAGGGAAATCCTCCTCACGCCCTGACCCTCCTGTGCTGTTGGTATGTTCTGCGGTCTACCCCACATGTTCTGTTTAAGGACAAAGCAAAAGTGAACATTTTTATGTGTCAGAAGGGTAATAAAGACTAAGATGGATTCTTGTTTGTGAATAAATGCTATATCTAAACAGTTCTTATTAAAAAAAAGACATGTTAACTGACTCCATGACTGCTTAGAGCCTTCAAGTTGTGTGTCATGATGTCAGGAGCGTATCCATAGTTTTTATGGTCTGTCAGAAAGCTTTGACGCCTGACCTAAGAGAAGTACTGATGGGCCTCTCCTTCACAGCTCTATCCAGCTGTGGAAGATGTGAGAATGAGTCTGGAAGGATATCCAGGTGAGAGCTTCCGTCATTTCAACTGAACCTTTAACTTAACATTGAACCTCAAAACCACAGCAGTTCATTGTTGTGTAAGTACGACAGAAAGAAAAAAAAAGTAATATTACAAGATTTAAAGGCGTAAATATACGACTTTTTTCTCGTAAATTTACGAGATTGAAGTGGAAGTTAGCATACGTGCAGTGAGTGAACACTGCACAGCAGCAGAGCAGACAGACTAAATTTGAACAGGTCAAATTTAAAAGAATTTTTGTTTTTTTTGTTAACTGGCTCTAAAACCGTGTTATGTAAGTTTATCTGTTTGGTTTGTTTTTTTTTTTCTCTCCAGCTGGAGGCTCTCTTCCTTACAGCATCCAGACGGCTCAGAAACAGCTCTGGCTTCACGGCTACTTCCAGTAAGTTCCCATGCACCGATCAAATTCAACCACTTCCTTTAATACGTGTTAATGTATTAACATTTCAACACTTAAGCAATGAAGAGACAACTTTTTTAAATCTTGCAAATAATTTTAAAAGTTAATAGCAATTATGTGACATTTTAAGTTAGAGAAACCCCTTAAAACAGATATTTTTAAATAAAATAGGAGAGTTTTAACGTTCTGCAAACAAAGCCTTATTTGTTCCTGTAGGAACTGCAATGAAGTAAAAAAGCTTTCATCAATTTTCTTTTTAGATTCGTGCTTTTTATAACTCTCCATTCAGTGAGGCTCGGTTTAGCCAATTTTATGTGCAAATCACCTGCTAGTTAATTCTTATATTCTATGTTTCAGAGTCAACATTAGAGTGATATGTGATGTAAAGTCTGAGAGACAGTTTCTCTAAGAACGAAAATGCAGAGAAGCAGGGAAACGTTTCTATGCACAGACTGATTTTGATGTTGATTTCTAAAATGGTTATTTTTTACTTCATATTTTAAGTAATTAATCTTTTTCATGTCCATTATTAATACCTAAGGATTCTTAATTCTGTCTGATATAGTTAGGAACTGGATAATGACAAATCATGTAATAAAATGGTTACCTGCATTTCAAGCAGTATTTAATTTTATGTCTAATTATCCCAAATTTGATACGTCATTGTATGAATGTATAACTGATGATTGTAATGTTGTTGCGTACTATTCTTGTTTGATTGCTTGAAATAAACCATTTCAAATTTAAAAATCAAATCAAGACTTTGCAGGCTGCAATCCACAGATTTAAAAACGGCCTTCAACCAAACTGCATTACTACAGCTATTGAGTAAGTGGTTTATTTCAAATCCTTTCAAAAAACAAGAGAAAAAAATAAAAGAAAATAAAAAATACATAGATATATTAAATTTATTTAAGATTTTAATTCATAAATTGATTAGAAAATAAATGATACTTTCTCTACATTAGATTTGCTTCTAATTATAGACATATTTGCACATATGACACTGAAATATATAAGGATTGTCAAACAAAGTTTGATACATTTTTCGAAAGCGAGTCGGAAGAAGCAAAGTTATATAACCCAACCCCTTTTACGTTTTGCTAAACCTTTTTTCTTTTTTAAATAGACATGTTTTCTTACTGCCTGTGAACGTTTGTGTGTTTAGTCGCTGGAAGGCGAATGCAACAGGGAGAAGTCACGCCATGCCTCACATCAAGACATACATGAGGGTTTCTCCAGATTTCACAGAGCTCGCCTGGTTCCTCGTCACGAGGTGCCTTCTCAGTGCTTTTTTGATGCTTTCACTACGTGCTCTTTAAGAGGCTCTGGAAGAATCTGAGATGTAACATGTCATGAAGGAGGCCTTAAGTTTCCTTTAGAATGCACTTTTATTAGTATTAATTGATTGTGGGATCAATGCTTGTTTGGGGTAATTGGAGGGAGTGGGGTGGGTAAAGGGTGGACAGGGTTTTCTCTCTTTTTTATTGATTTATTTATGTATTGCCCGATTCTATTTTTAATTGTAAAACGCTTCAAGTTGCGCAAGTATGAGAAGCACTTTTTTTGTAAATATAGTTTCATTTGTTGGTTGGTTGATTGATTGATGATGTAACTGGTCTCTGTATGGTGCCAGTGCAAACCTTTCCAAAGCAGCGTGGGGTGCCTTGGAGAAGAACAACTCCCAGGTGATGGTGCGTTCGTATGAGCTGGGAGTCCTCTATGTGCCATCAGCCTTTGTAAGTTCAGCCCACGATACTTAAAGATCCACTTCAGCCATCTTTTGGTCTATTGTAGAAGCCTTCCCAGTGGTCTTTGAATTCTGATTGTGCTTTTTTTTAAGCCTAACTGCAAAAAAAAAAAAAAGTGTTATTTTCGAGGACATAGTTTCTGCAAAGCGGAAGTAGTTCATTAGAAATGTACCTTTAAGTTATGGGTGGGACAGTTGGTGAAGAACAATTCTGTCCTTATTCCCCTCCTGAGAGCTCTCTGTTTACAAGCTCTTCTGCTAGCTTACAGTCCCCTCACAACCCCAACCTAGCATTAGCGGTGCGACAAAATGGCGAGGGTTATAAAAGCTATCGCTAGACGAAGAAAAAAAAGACGTACGTGGATCTATTTATCTACAAGTGGATGCATCAGAATGGAGCGGAGCCGGGAACTTGTGGCCCGCCCAGCATATTCTCACAAATACAATCTTTTTCAAACCGCATTTTATTGTCTGCTCCTGATTCACAACGATTTGAATAAAGAAAAAAACGCTCCTTACACATGTCCTCCATCATGAGAGAAACACCACAGGAACGTGTGGGTCCTAAAAACTCCAGTACTTCAGCATGTATGCCTGCATTGACAAAAACAGTTGAAACCAAATGTCACTGTTGTTTTTGTTTTTTTGGCAGAACTTGAAGACATTCCCCGTTGATAAGAGTGCATTCCCAGTCTCCTCGTCCTCGTCTGGGTTCCTCGTGCCTTTCGACCTCCCACCTACACCTTATGCTGCTAAAGGTGCGGCCATTTTGTTTGAAGTCTACTCGCAGTTTTGCGTCATCAAACTAGTGTTTTATTCCACATATGTCAACCCAGCTGAGCTTGACAACTTTCTTCCCACAAATATAAATGTAATATTTTCCACTGCAAAAAACAAACAAACAAAAACCATTAAAAAAATCTATTATTAGGTTATTCCTGTATAATCTAATCTAATCACATGCAGTACCATCTTATGTTGAAATATTTGTTACTTTTATGTAGAAATATGAAGCAAAAATGATCAGTGCCTTTAAGGAAAAGCTTAATTTTTTAGCTTCTTTTTTTTAAATCTGCATATTTTTACAGATCATTACTGATACAAATCATCTCTACTGCATGAAAGGTTTACCAATCCCTTCATTTTAAAAAGTTTTCTTTTTAAATAAAGAAAAAAATGTTAAAATTTTAAATAAATGAATCCGTTGAGGAGACACATTTTTAAAAAATCTGATCATTGTGTCACAACATTTTCAGCTGTGTCTGAGAGTTCTTTTAAATAAACAATAATACATTTTCAGATCAACCATGGATCTGGAATATTCCATACAGCCAGGAGCCCGACACCCACGGCAACATCTGGATTCCCTCCTGAATGTGTCCATCACTGAACTGTACTGTGTGTAGCTGCTTGTTCAAAAATCCTGTTTTTTTTTTGTTTGTTTTTTACTTTAGTGTAGTCTCACATTTTCTAAATAAAAAATAAAAAGGCAATACCATGTTAATGTTGAAAATGTTTTTATTTCTCCGTGACGTTTTTATTATTTAAAAGTGTCAACGAGCGCGTATCAAACTCCACTCCAGTGTTGAATTTGTAGCATTTAACCAAATAAATAAGTTAGAGTTAAATAGCAACCTAAAGAAAAAGTGTATGACTTTAATAAAACGTAATGTATGTGTGTTTATTTTCGGGAGGTAAACAGATCCCAGAAGAGTGAATTACACTTTCCATTTTGTTTCATGACGCTGATTAAAGTAGACAAAACACCTCATTTTACTTCTGTACAAGGCTGATTGTTATGGTGTCTCGACTGTTTTATTTGCTTAAAGAAAAACTGTTGGAGCAATATAACAACTAAATTGAAAGCTGGTGTACATTTATTTTCTGTGTTCCAGTGGCATTAAGCAGCAAAACCTAAATGTAACTTCCTAGAGAGAATTTAAAACTGATGCATTGAGGTCAAAAACTCAGTAAAATATAAAAGATAAATCTTCAGTATTTATTGTGATTATTGGTAGTTTATTTTTTGTCAAAAGGTTGACTGAAAGTATGTCAGTTTAAGAATACAGAAGACTAAAGTAAAAACTGACGATTGATATTTTTTCCATTGTGGCTCAGTTAGGCAAATGCATCAAAAATATTTATAACTTTGAAAAAAGTATCTATAAAAAAAAGTTTAATTCAAATGAGGGAGATTGAAATTTTCTTTATCCCCATATATTAAAAATTGACTTTATTTAAATTTTAAGGATTTTAAAATAAAGTTTAGACAGGAAAAGAATAGATTGAACTCCTTTATACAAAAACTCAGACATTTATTTTGTTCTCAAATCTTATTTGTATTTTAAGAGAGGTTATTGTTATTTACATATTATTTTGGAGGAATAATTTTAATAGGATTCAAATTAACCTTACCTAAAAAACTTAATCATGGTTTACAACAAACTTTCTGAACTGGCATTTTCAAGGCTTCCACCTGGGGAAAGTGGTCTTCACATTCCTGTACAATAAACTGATGGAACTACAATTCCCATGTGCCCTTGCGTGATTATCAACATGGCGTCTGTCTGCCGGACAAAAGGCGAATGTGGTTGACGGCGGATTGAAGCCCAATTAGAAGCAGGGGGAGACATTTTGGGAAAACTGTCAGTCCTTGCGCCTCAAGGCACCAGATATATGACCAAACGACCGCCTGTGGAGGCTCTCGGACTGGAATAAGGTGAGTGCTGAAGCCCCAACTGCAGCCCTATCGAAACGCCCCAGCTCCTGGTGCATTTCTCTTTTTTTCCTGTACAGTGAGTCAGATCTGAAAAAGTCCCGGAAAAAAAACGGTCAGTGGTGCTGGTTTGCTTGGCGGCTTAGTTTCACTCCACCTGAACGGTCTCCTGTGAATAATGACACCCTCGGCTTCCGTTTGGTTTACGTTCAAGCAAATGTAACGTCAACTTTTTTGTTGCCTTTATTTACTGCTGGTTATGACAACGCGGTTTTTCTTCGTGGGACATAATTTGGCGCGACGAAAATAGCTACCCCCCCCCCCCCTTTTTTTTCTTCTTTAAATCAATACAATGGACTCGTTTAGGAGGCAGTTTGATTATTGCCTACACATCTTTTATCTCATTACTAGTTTTTAAAGCAGCATAATTGATCTGTTTAGGGTCCAAATTCATCATCTTTACAAATAATTCAAATCTGATCAACTTGGTGCGTCAGCAGCAGTAAGTTGGTCAGTTGCTCCGAGTCCGGTTTGGAAGTTGCAGGCGCGTGCCCTGTTGGCACGCGCCTGCAACGGCCCGGACGGAGCCACGTCTGGTCTGGTCCGGAGCGTTGGCGGTTCAGTGGGTTCAGGTTCTGTTTACAGTTGTCCTTTAACGCGTCCGCCTAATGCTGTGACATTGCTCTTGAATCAGCCAATCCTTCCAGGACAAACTTGTAGTTCCCTCCCAAGTGTGTCTCCAACTTGTACAGAATTAGTAATAATAACAGTAATTTACAACGTTTCCTTCCTTAACTAGATTGTAATGGAATCCTCTGTTTAGAGAAGCCAGAGGTCAAGAGGTCAGAAATGCTGTTGTTTCTTGTATGCGGTCAAATGCAAAGCCCCGGTCTGGACTCATCCTGTCAAAATAGTTTACACTAGACCTGTACTTTCATGTAATACTGACACCATTTGGCGTCTCACATGGAGTTATGCGGCGTCTGCCGTTGCTGAAGGCTCTCCAGCTCCTCCCGGTCCTCCCAGTCCTCTGCAGGGTTCAGAACTTTCAGAGCTGTGAGAAACCGAACCACGTGATGAGACTGCTCCTTCCTAAGTTTTGACAAACGGGCATCGAGAGAAATAACTTAAAACAGAGAAGCCATCATTTACCGTATTTTCCGGACTATAAGTCACCCTTTTTTTCATAGTTTGGCAAGGGGTGCGACTTATACCCCGCAGCGACTTATATTAGAAATAAATTGAAATAAATACATTGTTAACCCTCCTGTTATGTTCATTTGTGAGGAACAGAGATGATGTTCCTGGGTCAATTTGATGTATGAGGTATGTTAAGTGTTAAGAGTATGTTAAGTGACTCAGAGAATCAGCAAATCATTTTTTTACAGTAAGATCTTGAAGGCTAACAACATAATATTCTATTTTCCAATGATTTTATAGATTCAGAAATGCAATAAAAATGACAACTGTTTCTACAAATACAGGATGAAAACAGAGTATTAGTTGGCCAATGATGCTTCATGAAAGGAATAAATAAATAAGTTTGAGAAAAAATTACTGTGAAATTATGAGATAAACAGTCTGCTATGATTGTGTCATATAAGGTTGTGAAAGTTAAAATGCGACTTATAGTCCAGTGCGACTTATCTGTGTTTTTTTCTACTTTATAATGCATTTTTGGGCTGGTGCGACTTATACTCCGGTGCGACTTATAGTCCGGAAAATACGGTAAATACGACACAAAAAGTGTGTTTGGAATAAAATGGACGGATAAGTGGAGTTGTGAAAGCTCGACTGTCTGATGTCTTTCTCTGCACAGACCTGTTGCGGTCCTTAGACTTGTCGGTACACCCATGTACCTGAAGACAAATAAATTCAAGCCGTGCAGGTCTCAGGGTGTTTGCAGGTTCAAGTGTTGATGGAAGGCTGTCGCATCACAAATTCTCAGCATGTTTAATTGCATTAGGAATGCAATAGCACTGCTTCTATAGTGACTGGTGGGACCAATAGACTAATGCAGAACTGGTAGGGGGAGACATCTCTAAACCATAAAACCTGAATGCCAAAGGTGACCTCCTGTAACAGCTTTGACTCTGTTACAGACGTTTGATTTAGTTAAAGGTGTTCCCAGTGGTCTTTTAATTATGATAATTCTGTTTTCATGCATTCATTCTCATTTATCTTCTGCTGTTTTATCCCTTTCGGGGTCACGGGGCTGCTGGAGCCTATCCCGGCCATTTGTGGGCGAAGACAGGGGACACCCTGGACAGTTCGCCAGTCTGTCGCAGGGCAATATTCTGTTTTATTGTCAAAATTAAAAAAGAGAAGCTGTCATTTTCCAGGGCATAGTTTCTGCAGAGCAGTAGGAGTTCTTTAGAGATTTGCCTCTGAGCTGTTATGGCATAACACACCTGACCCGTTTCCCATCATCCATCTGCTTGCATCCTCTCCCGCTAACTTACAGCTCCTCACAACCCCAACCTAACATTAGCAGTTCAACAAAAATGGTGAGCAGTATTGGAGCTATTCAGCTGTACATTTTTCTAAACCAAATACCAGCCTGATTCACAACAATTGAAATAAAGAAGTTCAAGAAATGCAATTTTAAGAGGCATTTTCTCTATATGTGTCCTCTTTAACGTGCCAGAAGAATATGGAGGGATATTTCTGCCACCACGTTGCACACAAAACTTTCTAAGTTGCAAATGAAAATATTAAATATTTGCTTTCCAAAACTACTTTGCGTTTGCTAAACATGTGTTTTCGCATGCATTTTTATCAAATCTCGCTTTGACTACTTTGAGCTCGATTTAACGTGATACGACTGCCACTGCTAAAAAAGTTGTCATCTCACTTTTTTCCCTATCTTTGATTTTGCTGACATTTGTTTCAGTTTAGCGCGACGAAGCAGCCATCAAACAGCTGCTGATTGGTCCAGATTTTAACCAATCAAATCGCTGTATTTATCTAACATGGTGTCTGCTACTGAGGCTCAGAAAGCGAAGCAACTCTGTTTACCCTCAATTTTGTCTCTTTGGATGAAGACGTTTTCATTTTTTATCAATTTAACAATAATTCATACTTTCTTTCTTTTTTAGCATTGATTAATTTTTAATAAGTCAGATTTGTGAATTTATGGCAGAGGATCTCCGGAAACTGTAAAATAAACTGTCAAGTTTATCTGCTGACATTAAATCAACAGGCCAGTGTGTGATCTGTGAATCCTGCAGAGCAAAATATTGGTAAAAAGTCTGAATTTCTTTAAGATCTGTTTGTTAAAACAATAAAATATTTAAAGCACATATTATTTCATGCTGCACAAGTGTTTGGGATTAGATTAGAACAGCAGTGAAGAGTACAATGATGATGGCTCACCACAGTAGATTCAATGTATTTAGCATAAGAAGCATTTTTAACTTTTATGTTCATTTTCACAGTGTCTTTATCTTTTAGAACACGTGAGCGTTTGTCCAAAGTAAAAAAAAAATACTCATGAAAAAAAGGCTATTTTTTTCGTAATATTTCAACGTTTATTGATAAAAATAAAACAATAGTTCAGATACAAATCTTAAAAAGTGTTACTTCCGGCTGGACAGAGTCGGAGGTCAGATGTTTTTTTTCTGCTGCAGACATTTTAAACACGTTGGTCACTAAATAAATACAAAACTCTGGTTTATTTTAAGCTGCTTTGCTGCTCTTTCTGGGTTTTACTCTGAGAGAAACGGGCCAGAATGGTTGAAAACGGCAGAATCCCAGAACAGAACCGATACAAAGTCCAAAGTCCATGTCTGCCTCCCAGACGCATCGCTATGAGACAAAGACACCTGATTGGTTGGAGCAGCTTCGTCACATCAAACTGAAACGTAACTCAGCAAAATCAAAGATAGAAAAAAAGCGAGATTTGACACAACGCATGCGAAAACGTGTGTTTTGCAAACGCAAAAAAGTTTTTGAAAGCAAAAAAAAAAATGAAAAGCAAATATCTAATATTTTCACTTGCGACTTAGAAAGTTTTGTGTGTAACGTAGTGGCAGAAATATCCCTCCATACAAGAACAAGTTAAAAACACCAAAGATGCGATTTTCATTGGAGTGTGTCTTTAATTAAACAAATAACAGTAGTTTGAAACTACTGCTGTGCTAAAGGGATAATTATAGGGCGTTGAGTTTAAAGCTGTCAGGAAGGAAGCCCAAGGAAAGACTAGAGATGAGGCTTGTAGACGCTGTCAGAGATGACAGGAAGTTGGAAGACGTCAGAGGATCAGCTTTGAATTCCAGTTGGACACCATGGTAGCAGCGGTCGGTAGTTAACATTTAAAAACCTAATTTATTGTGGAAAAACAATCACTTACCATGATCCAAAAAAATGGATTAAGTGAAAGAAAAAATAACCCTTTGATGGCTGAGGTCACAACACTAATTGCGATCCAGCAGGAGGCTACGATCCCCAAGTCTGTAGAAAGACGTTAAACTCGAGAAACGAGTGGATGACTTGAATAACCCAGTGTAATCACCGGACTAAAGATGATACCACGGTCATGTGCACATGCAGGGACAACGAGGAGGAACCCAGTGAGCTGGTGAGGAGCTCTGCTTAGCAACAGGTGGAGGCTCTACTCCAAAGGGATTTCCCAGGATGTAAAGCAAGAACATACTGAAGGGAACAGAGTCTACTAGAATGAGCATCTGACTAAAACAATTGTGGAAATTGACAAAAAAAACTGGAAGAAAAAGGAGAAAACTTAGAACACTGGTGAGAAACTGTAAAATATTTATCAAATTAATATGGAGGAGTTGGAGAAGGTCTTGATCACAGCAGTCAGAGTATAAGATATGTAGCAAGACATACAAACTGAGATCTTCACTGGATGTTTGAGGCGAGAAAACAAACAAAAGTCAACGTTTGATACGGAGAATTCCGAACTGTGAACAACTTGACCTCAACTTACTGATAACAACCCACAGGAGGACCATGATAGCACGTTTTTTTTTCTTCAAGAAAACATGGACAGCAAATATAACAGCTTAGAGAACTTCAAAAAGTCTTTTAACCGAGCAGGAAGACTGTTAATCATTCACTTTAACAGTAGAAGAATGTATACCAACCTGGAGCCATCATGGATCATCTATAGAAAATGGAACATCCATTTAACACCATAACCATACCTGGAACTTGATGCGTCCCCTGAAGACAGAAGTCAAACGTCGTGAATTGTTTTTTAAGTGGTTTCGGTAAACAACCCTCTGAAATTGGAAGCAAACATTTTCCAACTCACTTTAAACTTTAGGGTTGTTTTATTACAACGATTTGAATGTAATGTAACGAGCTAGTATTCCTCACATAAATGTGAAGTAATGCTCTCAGCACATTTAGGAAAAATAAACAGGTTATTTACATTTATTTATATTGTTCCTTTTTATTTTTGATAAGAAAAAAACATTTAGTAAAGAATTAAAAAAAACTACTGGGGGAAGAATTTTCCTTACTTTGTGTTTAAGTCAAAGCTGGATTATGTCCTTTTCTAGAGCATTTTTTTCAAAGGACAACAGAAACTGTTGCTTTGTCTTTTAGTATTTGCAAATGTTTGTGGGTTTTTCATATCTTTTGGAATTCAATTGTTTTTTCATAAGGGAGAGGAAGCAGAGTTGCAGGAAACAAGATATCTACATATGCTAAAAATATGTTTAAACAAATGAACAAAATAAGGAAAGAACCCCCCCCAAACCTCTTGAATGGGGGATACTTTAATTTGATTTTAATGTACCACAGAAAAATCATTTCTATGTAACAGTTAACAGGTCATATTTATTTTGCACGCCTGCATTGATTATTTGTATCAGAGCAACTGTGAGTCATTCTATGCAGCTGGGTGAAAATTATGCATCTGCTTGAAATGCAGTTTTATTGGCATTTTTCCCAGGATGCACAGTTTCGCTCGCTTTCTTTCTATCCCTCTCCCTTATATCTGTAACGCTGACATGCCTGCTGACTTAGATTTTCTGATATTGCCTGTTTTCTCCTCTGCGGCTGAAAGAAAAGAAAGCTGTTATCTTTTTTATTTTTATTTTTTATCGCCCTCTCTTTGCCAGAGCCCTTTTGCTCTCAGACCAGCTTTATGAATATCAGATTTACTTCTCTTATGCTGCAGTGATATGAAACATAAAAATATACCCCATGAAAAGGAACGGTTTATGAGGCAGAGCCACATGGAAAGTGAGTATGCATTTTGTCTGAACACAATAGCTCCTGATGAACGGGGCTCATTTGCATAACTTCAAATGAATAGTGCATTTAAAAACATCTTCAGGGGGAAAAAAGGCCTAATTTAGTCTGGAGGAATGCAGTTAATAACTGGATCACAGCTGCAGAACAGTGTTGAGGGTTTGTTTGTGGGCCTGTTCATGTATTATGTTCTGGGGGCAGGAAACAGAAAAACGAGACTGTTGTCTCTGTATGATCCTTGTGCTGTTTAATAGGTGAAGATGGTATTAATTTAATTTACAGATGATAATTTTTCATGCACTAGTTATTCATTTCATGTGTAAATGCTTAATTATTTCTTAATTTCGTAACATTTAAAGTGAGGTCAAAAGTAAAAGCCTATTCAGGATTGCAGGCATGACATTTTTCTGTCTTAGTATGTTATTTCTAGAGGCGATGAATGCACATTTATCCATCTGATGTTCAGAGTTTGGATAAAAAATGCTTCAATGTTTATTAGAAATACAAAGAAAAAAAAATCAGCATCAAATTCATAGAGCATCCTTCATGTGTGATCAGTTACCCAGAATTCACAGTTCTGAGGAACGGTATTGTTTAGAAATATTGCTGGGTATCCAATTAGATAGTTTTTAGGCACAGACTGAGTGGCCACTATCACTTTTGAAAGAATATTTTTATTCAAAACCAGTTTCTTATAAAGAAATTCATGTTGTCAATCTGAGTGGTAGGCCTGCAAATGTATTGTTTGCACGATATCAAGCTGTGCAATATGCAAATTGCAAAAGTCGGCGGAAATTGCTATACAGTTTTTCTCAGTCGCTTTAGTACAATTCTCAGATCAGAATTGAAGTTTGCAAATACGTGTGTGCATTTCTCCAAACAATTTGTACAAACAGCAAAACACTATGGATTTCTTGCAAAAGCCTGTAACTTGCTCAAAATCTTTAGTTCATCTCTCAAAACTAAGTCTTTATGTCATTGAACATGTCAGTGCCATCAGAATGTCAAGTCCTTGTGTCATTGTCTACGAACAAGACAGTCAAATTACTTAGTCATGTTGTCAATATAACTGTGTACTTTAGAGGGAGGTTCTGATGTGAACTATGGCTAAAGTTTTAATGACAATTATTGTAAAATGTAAGTTACACATTTTTTGTTTGATTGCAAGAGACTGGACAAGATTCACATTTACAGTTTTACTGTTCATTTTGTAATTTGTTGGCCGACCATGTCATACCAACATAGAAAAAACCCACTGCAAACAGTAACACAAAGGGAAAAAAAGATAGGACAATATTCTGTACAACAGTGCAGGCAGTGCAGTAGGAATTGGTGTGGTCTTCCTACACCTCTTGTCGTTCCTGTTTGTTAGGCCACACATTCTCATCCACATTACAGCGAATATCCTCTCTTGCAATGCAGCGTGGAAAGAATCTTTTAGAGTGTCTTATCCAGCCTCTGCAGACGTCTGCTGTGATGTCATCACACGCTGCATCCATGGCAGCCAGGAGGGTCATTTGTGTATGTGGCTGGCGATCATAAACTTTCCATTTCCATGCTGAGAAAAATTCTTCAATAGGGTTACAGTAAGGAAAGGAGAGTAGCGTGAAATGAACTCCATCCGCATCTCATCAGGAACACGTACATGTCTTCGGCCTCTTCCTCGGTTTTGCCCCCTAACTCCTCCACCACGCAACCTCACTACTCTTCCTCTTCTTCTTCTCTCTGGCTGTTGACCCCGCCCAATTCCTTGTCCTTCCATTGTCAGACATAGAACATTGTGTTGTGCTTCTGCCATATACAGTATATACTTGCCTTTTCACTGTCAATGAGATGCACCTTTGTTAGAGGAAGTCAAGTCACCTGAGAGCAATTTACCAATTCAGGACAGATTTAGACAAAAACACATACTGGAGATGTATAGAAATATGTTTGTCACATTATGACAACTTGGTCAACCATTCTGCAGTTAATGACTTATACGATGAACTAGTGACTAGGTGTTTTGAGGAGTAAGACTATTGCACAGTGAACTACATAATACATTTTGATCAACATGACATAAACAATTGATAATTTAGCAAAGAGCAGAGAATTGTACTTAATTATTTGCATGGATGTACCAAAGCAATTGCAACTTGTTCAAAGAAGTGAGAAACTGCTTATATGATGTGCACAAGTGACATCATGATGTGAAAATTGAACAAATAGTTTTGGGAATTTCATTCTGATCTGAGAATTGTACTAAAGCGACTGAGAAAAACTGTAAACGGTAATCTAAATACTTCAAGCTACCATAAGATTGTTTGAAGACATTTCAATGAATCAAATAAATCCCTTTATACGTTTGACCAATCGGATGAAGCCCTTTTATGTTAGATGTTCACCTCCTATGTAAGCATAATAATAAGTTTTGTTGACTCTTATTTGAACTGTTTGCAGTGAAAGGGAAATTATGTATTTAGCTGTTGTGCCATTTTTTTATGTGTCTTAAGTTATATCGTCATCGCAATGTTGATCACTAATATCGCAAATGGCGAGTTTTCCTCGCATCGTGCAGCCCTAATCGGTAGGCTCCTGAACCTCCCACTACGGTTCATTCAAGTGACGCTCAGAGTCAGTGAGACTCACATAAACCGGATTATTTAGAATTTATTCAACTTATTAACGCTGAGGCAGCACAGAACTTTGTTCCTTCTGATTGTTACTTTACAAGTAGAAAATTAACAGCGAAAAATAAAAAGTTTGTGTGTTTTGTAATTTTGTTTGAATAAATATGCATTTCTCAAGGGAAACAATATCAGAATCAAATCATTTGGAAATGGTGTCCAACCCGATTCAGAACCCAGATAAGAAGTTCTTAGTAACATCTGATGCCATTGAAGGTCAAAGCCAGCCTGAAAGTGCTGTTGGAGACAACTGAAAGCCCCGCAGGTCAGAGGTTTTCACTGCAGCCAAAACCAAAAACAATTCAGATGGAACAAAGGAAAGCTTTTTTTTTTTTTTTTGAATTCCAGCTTTTTCCCATATTCTAGATAAATTATACTCTTTTTCAGTCACATTTTCAGCTTCATTCATGTGACTTTAGATTTTCTCTCTCTGGAGCTGGTGCACATTGATTCTATGAAACAAATATGTTTGTCCAGATGTCTGCAATCAAATGGAGGGCTGGGTTTATCAGTGATTCCATCTTTATTCAGAAAATGAACATCGATGTATCAAATTCAATTATTTAATTCATGAAAGTTTTACATTTATTTATTTTATACAATTACTTACGTCAAAGTGTTTTTCATAACCAAATAAAATGCGTTTTGAAGAGGGGGAAAAATTTGAATTAAACTCAACTGTGAACTTGTGAATTGGTTCAGTATTTTGGCAGTGATGCACAGTTCTCATAAAATGTCCAAGTCCAGTTTGATCATCTGAAAAAAGCATTTAATTTGAACTTTCCAATGAAAATCATCCCTGAACGAACATGAATCTTGCATCTTGCTTTTCTTTGCAGAATGTTCCAGCAGAGGGAGGAGCCTCGCTTCACCATCGAGCAGATCGACCTCCTCCAGAGGCTCCGGCGGACTGGAATCACCCAGGCGGAGGTCCTCCATGCTCTGGACACGCTGGACCACATAGACAGGCAGCATGGACACAAGTTGGCCTGTAAACCCTCCTATGTACCACCCACGTCTTCCTCCAACCCTGCCTTCGCTTCTTCCTCCATGACTTCCACCTCAACTCAGACAACTTTTCCCGAACACCGGCTCTCACTGTCGCCCACCAACAACTTCGACACCGCGTCTCCACCTCTGCCGGTTCCCGCCTCACCGGTCATGGTGCCAACTGTGGTGCAGAACGGCCTGGTGCCCGTCACCAATGGGAAGCTTTCCCCGCCCCGGTTCTCACTCGGTGTGGTGGGCGGGAATGTACCTGGATCAGGTTACACCTTCGAGGCCAGCGAGGACTACCTCGACGTGGATGAGAAGGTGGAGGACTTGATGAGGTAAGACCTGAGCAGTCTGACCGGTCGGTCCATGTTACCTCTCATGTGTCATCAGGGATGGAGAAAAGACTCACTTCTTAAATGTCGTTTCATAGAATGGATCTGCTTGTGCTGGAATGTTTGTATAAAGCTACCAATTAAACTATGATGTTATAAGGAAAAGATATATAAATATTTTTTTATTAGACCGTATTTATCCCACAATGGGAAATTTGTTCTCCGCATGTGACCCGTCCCCTGGGGGAGCGGTGAGCTGCAGCCGAATCGCGCTCAGGAGGCAGTAGCGTCAAGGGCCCTCATTGGGTGATGTTAATTGCTCGCCCTTGATATGGCAATTGCCCCAGTACCATTGTTCATTCCCCTCCGGGAATCGAACCCTGGGTCCCTGCGTGGTAGTCACCTTACCAACCGAGCTACCCAGCCGCTGTTCAAAATGTGTCAAATAGGAAGAGAAAGGTCATCCAAAAACTAGAATTAATGTGCAATAATATAGTTATTGTTATTCTGACAGATCAGCTGATATTAAAGATAGATGAAAGAGAAAAGTCCAACATTTATACTTCCTGTCGGGCTGAATAAGAATGTTCTCAATAAGTAATGGACCAAAATGCTTGATTTTTGTTATTAAAAAGAAAATTACTGAAACTCTGACCTTTCATTTGTGCCAAAAGCCAAATATGCTGTTTTCTTTGAACTCCTAAGAACATCAGAGATTAATTTTAAACTGTTTGTTTGGAAAAAAACTGAGCTGGACCTTCTTATGGCAAATATTTCTGACAAAATACTGAATTGGATTTTGATATAAAAGTTTATGACTTTTATTAATTAGATTTCCATTATAAATCAATTTAATTTGGTTAGATTCACAAAAAAAGGAGGAAATTCCATGAATAAAATTATACTTTCTAACATAAACTACCAAAAAGCAGTTTTTCAGGAAAAGTTATCAATAAGTTTGATTAATGGAAATATATTTTTCATTTAAAATTGATTCAGTATCATTTTATTTCTTTAATCCACCTGTAATGATGATCAGTCAGAAATAAGGCAAATGTAATTCTTTTTCCTGTTCTCATCTAAACATTGCTTTGGTTTGTTGAGGTTTCCCAGCTTTTGTTTATTCTCTTTCTGGCACTGCTGGCTAATCAGATTTATCGCTGGAATTTGAATGAAACTGTTTCAAGATCTTGATCTTTTTTGAAAATGTACATTTTTGTTCTCATGCATGACGTGAGTGGAGCCAACTTGAACTGTTGCATAGACAACATCACATGTTATGTGAGAGTCTCAGGGATTAGTGTATGATTTGTTTTTGTAATATCTTTTCAGTTATTGACTGTATATAAGAACTGGGAAGAGTAACCCCTCCCCTCTCATGTTCCAAACAGGAAGTACCCGCTGGCTCCCATTGACTTCTGTAGAGAAATAAGCAGCTATTTCTCACTCATTCTATTGGTCAGAATAACCATGCTTGCTTTAATACCTTTTTCTTAACATTTTCTTCTTGCTAGTCCTAATTTTTTTTCTGTAGTTAAAGGTATAAACCGACCAATCAGTTACCTCGGTAAAAGTAGGTAGGGCCTCTTGTCCTCCATATCCACTGTTTGATTGACAGATTGTGTAGCCTGCTTTTTGGTGTAAAATGCAAGAAATGATCCGTTTTATTCAGGAACGTTCCACCCACGTCTAGCTTTGTGAAGAGTTTTTCATAACCAAATGACATTGGTCGGAAATGGAAATTTTATCAATCAACTGTAAACTTTTAAATCAAAGTCACATGTATTCAACGACCTCTCCACACCTGATAATGGGTTGTTTTATTATTATGTTCTGTGTATCAGCAGCATCCGTTGATTTTATTTACACACTGGTACTACAAACCATTTAACATACGATTTTTTGATCTACCATGTTACTATTTTCTGTTCATTTGGTTCCTCGTTTCATTTAGCTGCTCTTCAGCTTTAAAGCTAAATATCAGGTGCCTTTTGTCAAAGAAGAAAAATAAATCTACCTTAAGGAAAGCAGGTTCTCATCATCTACTAACCTGCTTATGGAAACCTGTAACCAAGAATGTGGGTACTTAGGGAAATTAGTTATAAATGAGTTTGTAAATGTACTCAAAAAGAACATTTCTACTGGTATTTTTCTTGTTTTCCTCTCCTCTGTCTCTTACATGAAACATTTAGACATTATTTGAGACTAGATGAGAATTTATGATCTGAATGTCTGTCTGTCTGAATTTCTAGGGGTTGTCGTGTCTGATCTGATGGCAATAATCAACAGATTGTTAGTAATGCACATCCTTGCATGCATGCACCTGCTGCAGAGGCTGTGATGGTCCCGAAGTCGGCCGTAATCAGAATATGTTTTGAGGAAATCTGCCCGACTCTGTCCACGGAGGCTGACACACACACACACACACACACACACACACAGCCGTGCTGCTCATTTGTAGTCTGCAGCCGCCTGATGGCAGTCAAAGCAATATTGATTTTAACATGTGTGAAGATTGAAATCAAGTCGGCATGAGAATGATGAAGAAAAAAAGAATGCAGCAGGATTCGGGCTCTCGCTGCCATTTGATCTGGTGATAAAGTGCCGTGTGTAAAGTGCGTATGCAAATGTCAAGCTTGATGTTTGTGTTTGTTTTGCCGTAGGAGAGACAGTGCGGTGATCAAAGAAGAGATCAAGTCTTTCCTAGCTAACAGACGCATCTCCCAGGCAGTGGTTGCTCAGGTAACAGGTGAGCATCCGAAAAACCAATAGGTATAATCAAGTGTGGCTTCCGCCGGGTGACCCCCGCCTCCCTTATTTTGAAGGGATCAGCCAGAGTCGGATCTCTCACTGGCTCCTGCAGCAGGGATCGGACCTCAGCGAGCAGAAGAAAAGAGCCTTCTTCCGCTGGTACCAGCTGGAGAAGACCAACCCCGGTAACAGCAACCAGTCTAGTGCATCTTTGAAGTCCAACTCCAATCATCTCTTGGTGCATTTTCAAGCGTTCCCAGTCCTCTTTTAAGTAGGATTACGCTATTTATAGCCAAAAACATAAACAATGTTTTGTTTTTAGGGACATTGCTTCTTTTAAAGCGGCAGAAGTTCAATAAAGTGACCCCACCCTCCTTCCCCTCCCCATTATGGTCCATCTGCCTTCAATGCATGGCTGTTAGAATAAATACTCAGAAATGCACTTTTTTTAGCTTAAGTTTCTTTATAAATGTCCCTGATCACCAGAGAACTGACGCAACAATGTTAACAGCACGTTAAAAACACCAATTCTATTGGAGTGGGTCTTTAAATGACATTAATTAAGAGTAAATCCCTTTTTTTAAACGCACATTTATGTGTTTTGGGAGGTATAAATCAGTTGTATTCAGAGATTCTGTTGATAACTGGCCTGTTTATGAATTTTCCTCTGGCATTGTCAGATGTCTATAATTACAGAAACAAAAACTGAAACCAAATAACAGTTATTTTGGGTTAAATTTGAACCCTCAGTGTCTCGTAAAAACGAGCTTCCTCACTGGCCTGTGAGGGACGAAACGTCTCTATTTTTAGCTGGACGAGCACTGAATTATTGAAGCTTAATTTCTCCGACTCCAGGTGCCACCCTAGCCATGCGAGCTGCCCCTCTAGCTCTGGACGACATGGTGGAGTGGCACCAGACCCCGCTCCCATTCAACTCGGCCCCCACGGGCTTCCGTCTGAGACGGGGGAGCCGCTTCACGTGGAGGAAAGAGTGTCTTGCCGTCATGGAGAGGTGAGCCCTCAGAAAGAGGAGCGTAGGCTAAACTCGCAGGTCTGAGAAGAAGAATTCAAGCACAATGTTTTCTTTCATGCAGCTACTTCAGCGAAAACCAGTACCCCGACGAAGCCAAAAGAGAAGAGATTGCCACAGCCTGTAACGCTGTGATTCAAAAACCAGGTGAGTGGTTAGCCATAGATCATGGACACTCCTTACTTTAAGCCTTGGTCACATCCACCTGTACGGGTTTTTGGGTTGTCTGGGCCCGTGGAGCGTCATAGAGAGGAGAGGGATCGCAGGTGTGACTTACAGTTCCCGTTTAGGCTCATGTGACCACATCATGAAAATGGAACGTCCCACTGTCATGTATATGGTAAATGTATTGAAAGACATTAAAGTAAAGAACCATGGCTGTGATGCTTAGAGAGAAGGCTTTGAAGGAACCACTAACCAGAGTCAAAGGCATAGTTTAAGGAGTGGAGATGAATGTTTAATTTTTTAACGTTTATCGACAGTTGGTCTGTGTGTTAAAGGGAAGAAGCTGTCTGATTTGGAAAGAGTTACTTCTTTAAAGGTCTACAACTGGTTTGCCAACCGCCGCAAAGACATCAAGAGACGTGCCAACATAGGTAATATCTACCTCTGTTGATGTTTAAGTTGAATGCATTTGCTCGCTGCATCCCTCAGTCTGGAATTTTCTGTCTGCAGCACCAAAAATGAGGTTTTTCTGTTAGAGGGGCATCGGATTTAGCGGCTGCCTCTCCCGCTGGAGTTGATATGCTATGATGACTTTGTGTTTTTGAAGAAGCAGCCATCCTCGAGAGCCATGGGATCGAGGTCCAGAGTCCAGGAGGTCAGTCGGTCAGTGATGAGGTGGACGGGAATGAATTCCCCGACCAGGTGATCCTCAGATGAGGTTATACTCTTCCACTCGGGACATGCGTGTGCATCTTTTATAAACAATTTTGTTTGCATTTTCTTTCTCGTGCACTGACGCAGGCTTGCGAGGCGTCCCTATTAGACAAGAGAGCTTCAGCCAGGCAGCTGGCTTTCAGTCGAGCTGATTTGTCTTCTCCAACCCAGGTACGTCCCATCAACCTCCAGACAATCCTAAGCTTTCCAACACCTGCTAACCTTCCTTCTTCATTCTCCACCAGGTTCCCACACCATTTCCTGGCTGGTTTTCTGCTCTGGCCAGAGGAGGCGTGTCAGGACAGAGGGGCATCTCTCTGATTGGCCGCTCTCTGTTATCGGCGTCGGTCGCTCCAGCAGAAGGTTCCAGGCTAGCAGGTGCGTCCTGGTCTCCACCCTCCCCTTCTCTGCAAGACGAGCCCAGCGTTCACAGAGCACCGTCAGAACCTCAGGACCCAGCAGGTTTGGGGAAGAACGCGGCGGACGGCGGAAGCCCGGCTTCGGCCGGCCAGCTGGAAGAGGCGGGGAGCAGCGTGGGGAACGAGATCAAGATGGAGTCTCTGGAGGACGACTGATGGAGCAGCAAAAGCGGAGCAGTCGGAACAGGTGTCACTATATGCAAGCAGAATATGTGGGAATGTATTAAGAAAAAAGAAGAAAAGAAAAAAAAGACCAAAAGTTGTGTAAAGTCCAATCCTGATATACCTCCCAACCCTACCTCCAACCACCAACCTGCTCCACTACACTCGTATAGCAACTATCAGTATATCATTATAAAGGTTATAACAAAGTTTTAGTAGAGTGTTCTCCAAGTTTCTCTGAAAGTTTCAAGATGCCCCTGAAAACAGCAGAGACTTTTTTTTAACCACCTCATTTCTGTGGTTTGTGTTTTTTAAGGTGAGCCTCTTCTGAAACTTTCACAGAAAGCAGCCAACGAGGACACGGCGCTGTGTGCAGGTTTCCTCTGGAAACAGCACAACAACACTGTATTTGGCGCGGGAATCGAACCGTTTCAGGGTCTTTCACTGTGATCGCAACACAACTGAAAAGCCTCAATGTGTGTACAGTTCAGAGCTCATACTCAGCGGTTCTTTTCCATGTGGTTGTGCGTTTTCATCCGCTTTCTGCACTATGGCTGTGCAGGAACGACAGCATTTCTGACGGATGAAGACATAATGCACAGGAGAGCAAACCCAGGAAGAAAAAAAGTTTCTGTGGAAACAGAAAAAGAAAAGGCCATAATTTCAATTTTATAACTTGTAATAGATGTTAATGTTGCAGTTTAACCAAACTTACAATTTATTTCTCCTTGTTTCACATTTTAACTTGTGATTAGAAACCTCTTTTTGTCCTTAAAGACCCACTCCGATCATCATTTTTAGGTATTTTGATTACGACTATGCTGTTTTCTTTAGCCAAAATCCAAAAAAATCTGTTGTTTTGTAGGACAGTTTCTGCAGAGCAGCAGTAGATCATTAAAAATTGATCTCATGAGTTGTGCAGCAACCCCGCCCCCCCTTACCTTCCCCACCGCTTAGAGGTGGGAGCAGGGAGCTTGTGGCCCGCTCAGTGCATTTTCTACGACACAAATAAGCTCTTTTTTTTCTCCCTCTGCTCCTGACTCACAAGGATTTGAATAAAGAAATATTCAGGAAAGCAAAGTTTAGTTTGCTTTCTACATGTCTTCCATCGTCCATAAAATGCCACACGAACAGGTTTTCTCATCGGAGTGGGTCTTTAACAGCCTCACCAAAGTTACTCGTCGTTTTCTGTTGTGTCGCTCAGACACATTTTTAATCCTTTTCTTCGAGTGAATTCTTAGAGAGTGAGAATTCAAACTCTATAAACGCTCTCAGCGCTTTCCCCTCAATATTTTATTACTATAAACCTTAGCGGTATTTAAGCAACTTGTACTCAAACGTCAGTGTTAGACTTTCAGGTTCTTCTTAATCTTTACAGCCGGAACTGTATATAAACCCTTGATATCTGCCTGATCGGCTCTTATTTATTCATTTATGCCTCCACAATGATTGAACACTGTGAGATAATCATCCATATAGATCAGGAGAGAAAAGTGAAAGATACAGTTGTACATACGTGCTGTTTGTAGCCTAATGCATTTCTATTTACACTGCATGTGCATTTAAGCATCAAAGGAGAGAAGCTATCAGAATGAGGCTAACTTTGTTATTTTTTGTTATTTTTGGTAAGAGGCAAGTGAAACATTAGCCAAAGTATTAAGTTTTAATATGTGTGTGTTTTCTGAGTGGATGATGGGTGGAGTCATAGAGATATGCTGATGAAAGGCACATTAAATGTGCCCAATTATTGCTAGAAAAATATCTTCCTGATACGTGTATCCGTGTTGTGTTGTCAATGCGTTGTGTTGTAAACACCCCCCTTCGTTGTGTAGAGTTGTACGTTTATTTGAACGACACTTTATTGTGCACTGTGCTGATCAGATTCACTGCTGGTCTCACATTTCAGCGACGGATGGCACAGCCGCTGCGGAAGTCCAGCCTCTGCGAGGAGCTTTTGCACTTTTCAGGTCAAGTCGTGCCGTTTTTCCGGAAAAGCCCCCCAAGTTCTCCGTTTTAATAATCTGAAGTTTTCCTCGGCTACGTCCAAATTCCTTCACTGCTCACTATATAGCGTGCTCTCCATTCTGTGGTGCTGTCCGAATGAGCAATTCCAAAATCAAGTGCTCTAGAAATTTCCCAGAAATCTCTGCAAAAAACCATTGGGCATCAATGCTCACTTGAATGGTGAATATAGACCATAATGCATTGCGTTTGAACAATTTTTGAGACGAATTTAAATATTTTTTAAATAAAATGTCAAAGTTTTCCACTTCAGAACACAGCGGGTTCATAAATGGTCGTCGCAAAAACGCTCATATCAATGAGATTTACACTTGGTGAAATCGATGACATCATATCCGCTGTTTAAAAAAAAAAAAAAAAAAGTAGTGAGCATGGTGTCCGAATAGCTTTCAAAATCCAGGTCACTACACATAGCACCATTTAGTTTAGTGTTTGGGGATCAGGGTGGGAATTCGGACACAGCCCTAGTGTTTTCTAAACCCATTTAGCAAAAATCATCGTTTAAACCTAGAATTCTCTGATCACAGTGGCTCTTAGTACCGACCAGAGACGTAACCATTTAAACCACACATGAAGCCAAAGGGGAACATGTGGGCAATAATATGTACCTTTGGGATTCAGCAGCTGGCCTTCCCTGCAAGACCTTCCTATGAACAAATACACTCTCATTATCAGGAAGGAATTTAATCTGTTTTAAAGTCACATGACAGCATCTTTTCTGAACTTGTCTCAACAGAAAAGAAATAATTTTCTGCCGTTGAGGAGTTTCTCCCTTTTTGGCTTTAATCTCCTGATGCCTTTTTTAAAACCTGGTTTCTTTTTTTCCAACACCTTGTTTCTAATGAGCTTTGAATACCCAGATGCACTAAAGTGTTTATGCTCGACTCGGTGACCAGGTCTGGGTTCAGTTGGCTGCAAAACAACCACCAGTCACTTAAAGTTGGCTGTCAAAGCTTTGATCACCAGCTGGTAGTGCCCTCTGCTGGATACACGCTGCATCACCTCATGCCACATTTTACTAGCATGTACGTCTTCACTAAAAATGCAACTTCCTGCGGTACTTAAGATTGCCCACATATTCAATCTTTCATTTTAACATCATGTAAATGTGTCTCCCTGACAGAATCTCTTTAGCTTGTTGCTGCTGAACACAAAAACCCGGTTAGATCCCATTTTCTTCCTCAAAATACTCCTCACACTAAAAGGCAGCGCTGCATTGATGAGATCTATTTCTATTTTAAAGCACATTCATCTAAAATGTGTGCAATCACAACACTACAACATCTCTAAGCAGCTTTTATTCAAACACACTAAAGCTCTTAATGTTCTAATTAACATTTTGTTGAAAGATAAAGAGTGCACATACGCTATTTATCAAAGTTTGTGCAACGTATAAACTCACAAGCTTCAATAAAGAGTTAAATTAAGCTTTGAGAGCCAATGACTGTGCTTTTAGTTCTCATTAGGGTCAAATGTTAGACATTTGATGCAGATTTCTTACTTTCAGAGTAGAAAACGTTTTAATAACGTGGGGTTTCCACAATCTCTGAATGTTTTTTTAGGATCACATCAGTTTTTGTGGCCTGATTCTGAAAGGGAAGTCAGTTTTACTTTGAAGGCTTCAAACTTTTGTCAGGTTTATTATCAAAAACGTAAAGATTGCATCCTATTTGCACTTAATTCTACAATTTTTTAGCTAATTAAACAAAAACACAAACAAATTCTGCATATTTCACTGTCAGACTAAGACTTTTTAAGCCCAGTTTGATTACGAAGAAAACAGAAACTTGAGTTTTTTTGGTGTCTAACACTAAAAGCTTCCCTGTGGGTTGAACAGTGAAGTGCAGTAAAGCGGGGTTTTATTTTGAAGTGCCTTCTGTTTGGAGGAAGACTTCTGCGGTGGCTGTGCACACGTCAAAGCAACACTACTACGAGACGTTCCGTCACAATCCGCACGTGACGCGTCTTTGCTCAAAGCAGGTGCTGTGCAACTCGGCAGATACCTCACCCTCACCACCCCCCCCAGCGATAAGCTCGTCCCTGCAGGTCGCTCGGCAGTCTGAATCCGTTTTTAGACCACTGCTGGGAGGGAAAAAAAAAAAATCTGTGATGAGTCTTTAGAAAGATAAAGGGAACTCCGCCTTCAGTTGGTAAAGTTTAAACTTAAGGGGAAGTTTGTTTCTAAAACAGGCCTCCTGCGTTAGCTTGCTTGAGTTTTCATCCCAAACCAACGAAAAAGCGTTCTGGTGGAGTATAAATCTTCAGCGTTGTAGCCAAAACGTCAGATAAAAATCTAAAGTTTTGTGTCTCTGTGACTGAGCGGCAGCAGAGCTGACCCCAGTCTTTATGCTTTAAGCTCCATTTCCTTGAATTTTTCTGATGATACCAAAACCAATGGTTTTCTTTTCAATCTGCTAAGCAGAAGAAGCCGTCGGGGAACGAATCTGTAGATGTTTTAGACCATGTGCTGTTTGAGATTATTTCAGGACTGAAGGTGAAGTTGCTGCCGTCAACGTCCTCGTGTTTTTGCATCTGAGGTTGCTGTCCTTTGGTCAGATCATCTTTTTGCCTTTTTGATTAAAGTCAGGGTGCAAATTTTCAGGGCCACCGAGACACACTGCAGTGTTACACATTTATAAAGACAAATGACATTAAATAAGCAGTATTTGGTAGAAGATGAACTTATCAGCGGAAGCATCTCTTCCTGTGTTTTTAGGATCCAATACCTGTGAGTTGATGGATTAAAAACACAGGGCAATTTAGGGTTTTAGTTTGTTTTTTATTGTTTTTTTTTTTTTTCCTGAACATCTGCCTTTAGTCCTCTGTTGCCTTGTTTAGAAAGCTGCTGCTTCTGTTGCATGTAACCCTTGTGCTATCTTAGATGACCCCACCCTTTGGCGTGTTCTCCCTACCATTACAAAAGTGGAAAGATTTCATGTAATCCATGGACACCAGTGAAGATCACAAATCATTGAAGAAAAAAGGTTCAGCGCACCGTCTAGTGCAGGGGTGGGCAATTCCAGGCCTCGAGGGCCGGTGTGTCTGCATGATTTCCAGATAGTCTTGCCCTTCTCATGGCTGATTACCTGGTTCAGGTGTGTCCAGCCAATTAGAACATGCCAGAGCAGGGTATGCTGGAAAACATGCAGGAATGCGGCCCTCAGTGCCCACCTCTGGTCTAGTGGGTCTAGATGACCCAACTCCCAATGTTAAAGTGCCTAGGATAGCACAAGGGTTAAGTCCGTCCCGCATCCCTCCTCTCAGCCCAAAAAAAATGAGAAGTTTAAACTCCAAAGGCTCCATGAATGTGATTTGATATCTGCTGTCTGAGGAGATTTAAAGATACGTCTGGGATCGAAAGAAGACAGTAGTCTGGAGCGCAGAAATGTCGTTATTCAGGTGGGAAAAAATGACCTGATGGAGGCGTCGGATTAAAGGCGTTCTGGTCGCTACAGTTAGAGACTGGAAAAGGTGAACAGTTTTAAAGGTGTGGTCGTCGTTTCATTCTGGCAATAAGCTCTTCAGTAAATCTCTGTAAAAAATGGAAAATGTCAAACTTCAGCTGGATGTATGTTCTATCAGTTCAATTTGTTTTGTCTTTTTATATTTCAAGATTTAGTGCCTTTTTTGGACAGTAGACTGTTGTGTAATCGCTATGTAGAGAATCTACATATGCCTTGTTACTTTTTCATCTGTTGGATAAACCTTAATTTGTTATTTTTAAGGTGTGTTTTTATTGATATTCTATTTACAAGGGAATAAAACTGATCTAATGTTTCTTTGTCATTTATTAAAAAAAAAAACTTATCGTATGCCTCCTCATGTACAGCAATAAAATTATGTTTGCACTTTGGTAGAAACAGCAGAATAACTGTTTTTTCTTGGTCAAAAAAAATGCAGCTTACAAGTTAAACAGCGTATCTACCGTCTTAGTGCACAAAAATAATACATCTCTACATAGAAAATACACGACCAAGCTTTCTAAAACAAAAAAAGTCTAAGAAAATATTTAAAATGGTCAAAGATTAAAGTGCAGCACATTTAATCAGGGTAAATTATTTAAATTGGGACTCACGCTTATAGTCAAGACACACTTCAACATTAAGCTACATGTTTTATTAACCAGTAACCCTTGTGGTATCCCCATAGGGGGTCAAGGTGACCCTTGAAGAAAGAAGTTCAGTGCACTGTCTTGTGGGGTCTAGATGACCCAACTCCCAAAGTGCCTAGGATAGCACAAGGGAAAACAAAAACACGTCAGAATTGACAAAACTGAGAACGCTAACGAGCTCATTGCACATAAACAGTACAGCTCTAATATTCGGCCACCAAAACAACAATAAGACGAACATTAATTGAATAAAAGCAAATATGTGCAAATCTAGTGGTTTAACAACAACTGAAATGTTTTGACCAGGCGAGTTCAATTTTAAAGGATAAACTAACTAAATTCTAGCCGGCAACCATTGAAAGCCGGAAGAGGTCGTCAAGTGACCCGGATGTTAAAGCCCCCCCCCTCGCAGTTAGCGGAAATGGCGTTTTAGCATAACGTGTAACAAAACGAATAATTTATTTTAATCCCCTCCTCTAAGAAAACTTTGTATTATAAATATTATTATTATCATTATTTTGTAATCCCCTTTTATATATTTTAAGATAACTTATTTTTCTATCAGCATATTCTATTTTGGATATATTTCTGATTATTTTATTATTATTATTTTTTTCTTCTTGAAATGATTCAATAAGTTTGGATTGATGACATTGACTATCACTGCTGATGCTCTTTCTGAGTCTTTGATGCTGGATTTTGTATGCTTATGCTTTGTTCAATAAAGTTGTAAAAAAAAAAAGAAAAAAAAAGAGACCATTCAATTGGCTGAAAGCAAAAAAAAATAAAAATAAAAAAAATAAAAATAATTTATTTTAAAGATTTTTAATTAATTTATAGTGCCATAGATGAATTTTAAAAATATAAAAAACGCTGATATTTGTCGCTTGAAATAAACATGCCTGAACGCGGCTCAGGTAATGCTCATTTGTGGGGAAAACACGACAAATCCTGGTGTTAAATAAAATATTTATCTAAAACGGCTAGAACCGATCAACTGTGTCGATAACTATTTACAACACTTTTGAAAGCATGAAACTAAAAAATAATTCCGATCAAGTTTAGACTATTGTAAACCTTTTGGAATAATTTGATAAAATAAATAAAGGCAACAATCACTCTATAACTGATTTATTTTTTCTTCACCAGATTACTGTTCAGATTTAAAAATGAAAACAACTGTCATAGTACAACTGTATTCTTTGGATTACAGCATGGAATTACATAAAAACAATTAAATTAATCAGAATCAAACTTGTGCTCAGTTTTCTTTTTTTATATATATATATATATGTCTTAATATGATCATATTTACACACACAGGACCATTTACTCACACATTCCTCATTCAGACAAAGCTCCTCACAGCAGCAGACTCAAACATTAGTTACACTGATAATAATACTGTTGAACAGGCCAAGGCCACGCTGAAACACATCTGAAGAAAGAAGGTATAGAAAAGTGTCTTTTTCCTTCGCTACATACGTGTGAAGTTAAAAACTAGAAGGGCTTGTTTTTTTCTTCTTTTTTTGCAGCAGTAACGGCAGGACTAAATGTCCTGACTTGATGAGCACCAAACCCTTTCAACAGCTCTGTTAAACATGGCTACCTGGTACCTCAAGAATTACCAAAAAACGTTTAAAATGCAGAGCCGGATCTGGAATCTTCAGCGATCAGCTGGGTATTGCTTTCTTTTGAGTCGTTTCTTTTCTTTTTTTTAATAGTTGATAACACAGTGAAGCAGGGAAAGGTACATCTATACCTGCGTGGTAAAAAAAAGGTGTTTGAACTGCCAGATAACTGATTAGAAGGGGGGAAAAGTCACCTCCAAATGCAAAAAATGTAGTAAAAACCTGGAAGATCTGATTGAGCAAGGGCAGTGCTCAGAAGATTTTTTTGTACACGAGTTATGTTTAGTTTTTGTACATAAAATTCCCTGTGAGGAAGCTTAAGCCTCAGTTAAGGATCTGTTCCCGCTGAAGAGGCAGTGAAGAACCGGACAGATCAAATAGCAGGCTTTCCTCGGGTGCCACGTTCGTTCGTCTCATCTCCTTTTCTTTCGTTTCTCCATTCTGGAACCGGACCAGTTCCAGGCTGGAGGTGGAGGCCACATCAAAGCAAACAGAAGTGACACAAAGATATGGAGAGAAGCAGGCGCACTTAAAACCAAAAACAGGGAAAAAACAATGTGAGGGGCTAAAAAAATGAATGTTGCTCTAATGGCTGATGCAGCCCTAAGTAATGCAAACTGTGAAATTCAATCCAGCCTGATAACGTGTAGCGTTGCCGTGGAAACAGCCAACCAGCATCACTGTTTCCTGTCAGAGATGAGCGCTTTTCTGTGATTAATCTGAGCTGCTGGAGGTGGAAAGTATGACTGAAAACGCACACAAATAAACACTGATATTGTCTTTTCTTGTGGAACATGTAAGGCGAGTTGACTTGAGTCCCCGCCCCCTGTGTGGCAGACGTACGTCTGCCACACAGGGGGCGGGGACTCAAGTCACTCACCTGTGCGACAGACGTGTTTTGAGGCACAACACTAGTCTAGAAACTAGTCTGAGGTGATCACAGACTTCCACAAAACCAGCTTCTGAGCACATTTCCTGTTCTAGGTCCACTCAACATTCACACACACACACACATGTATTTACAAGCTACACACACACACAACACACCTTATTGCCGTCCTTCATCACAACCTAAACTGAACCACAGAAACAACCAATCAGAACCTTCTGAGCTGCTTTTCTTCAGGCAGCCTCCACCGTTGTGCTGCACTTCCTTAAAGGCCAAATAATAAATATGCAAATAAACTCCGCTTTGACGACATCGTTGTCGCATCTTAATGCAAATCCATTCCTTAAAAGAAAAAAAAACCTTCCTTACTCTCCTTTAAAATCAACAAAGGAGTGATTTCCTATCTAAACCACGGTTTTAACCTTTTTCAAGTGCCTCAATATTTATCCCAAAAATATTGCCCACTGAACCCGGAGCACCGCCGCAACCTCAGCCCCCACTAAACATGAAACTTAGCATAGACTGAGATGGATAATCAGATAAATGATTTACAGGTACAAAAATTAACAATGCTAATAGCAGCAGCTTCCATGTCATGATCTGTGCAACATTTAATTAAAAAAAAAATTGATTTCCATGCAATAAAGGCATGTGTACAAGTATTTCTACATAAATACTACTGTTCCTCCTCCCCTCGTATTACGAAGGCGCATGATCAAATAAAGGAAAGCACATGGTGTTCATATGGGTGTCATTACTTAGAATTCCACACCAATCACCAGAGAACTCTGGGGTCGTGAAAACTGTCACGACAGTGACAACATGAAGAGAACCGTTGACTAGAAACCTAAAAAACAACAACAAACGCTTTAATCTCCCAATTATTTTTAGCTTTAAAACCAAATCTGAAATCCAGTAAAACCGACTACAGCTGAGCTTTAAGCCAACTGCTCCCCGCTGCCCCACTAGTGACAAAACGGCGAGGGAAGGCGAGCAGCTGGATCCCCGTCAGGGCGGGGTGTCTTTGTCTGCATCTTCTCTGACCTGGACGGTGTTTCCACAGGCTGCTGTAGTGACGGGACGTGGATTTGAGCTCATGAGCGCGACAGAGCCGATGCGTGCTTTAGAACACGTGTGTAGTAAGCATGTCAGTGGAAAACATTACAGCCTCTCAGGAATGTTTTAATAAAATAAAAGCAATGAAACCGCATCCCAGCTTTTCTTCACCGTTTGTCAGGAATGTTTTAGATACTCGAACCTTCAAGTTCATCTTTTGCTGTTTCAGCCTTTAGTTTAAAAAAAAAAATAAAATAAAAAAATAGGTTGCTGTGTCAAAGTAAAAACTATTTTCCTAAGTTAACTCTTTCTACACTTTCCTCTTTCTGTCACCTCCTTGCCTTAATACTGCTGAGCGCCCCCTGATGTCAGACAGAGGTCACTGCAGCCCCGTTCTGTTCACTTGCACAAGCTTTTTATCCCACGTCTCCAGTGCAAAATCTACTTTTAAAGCCTCTCGGTTTGAGCTTTCTGCCACTTGCAGCATCTCCAAACGTGGACTTTACTCTTCCTGCACACCAGCGCCAACACACAACTTCATCTGTGCACACGGGACAAAAAAAAAGCTGTACATTATCTACTCTCACACACACACACAGGCACTCACACCCCGCCTCACCTTTCTCTCATCTACAGTCCCTGAGATCTCCTCACACTCAACACAAACACCGTCAAAAACACACAAACACAAAGCAGACCACGGCGAAGGCACATTCTGGGAGCATCCATCTGCAAAGGACCAGGAGTCCAAGAGGAAGGGTCCAGCCTGCATCGGTTCAGAGGAGAGACACCTGCAGTAGGGAACTCTGGGAGTTGAAGTCTCAAGACTACATAGATGAACTCTGCAGGGATGGAACGACACCACTAGTGGGATCTATTTCCTCGAAGAGAGGAAGGGTTCTGTCGTTAGCTCAGAACACTGAATGTGGAGCATGTTAGCTCGAAGATCTTCTTTGACAGAAGCTCGGATCCACATTTTAGACCTTCCCTCTGAACATCCTCCTGACGGACTCCTCCTACCTCTTCCTACAGGAATAGCAGTCCTTCCTAGAACTTTTGCAAACTCTGGGGAGGCTTTTAAAGAAACATCAGCATTTTTTTTCCATTAGAATGCTTCATCTAGATCTTCTGTTTTGGTGTTGTTTCTGGAGTTGCCAGCTCTGGGTTGCCAGGCACCCGATGGGTAAAGAAGTGTGAGCCTCGGAGGAGAGGACAACAGGAGTTCCCTCCTGCTAAGTTCCCGTTTTGCTGTTTCAGCTGCTCCAAGACTTGCGGTTCTCCCCTCTGCGAACGGTGATGGCTTCTCCTCGCAGGATGGGGACGTGGACAGAAGGAGGAATCTGGCTGTTCCGATCTCGGCTGGACAGTCGGTCGGGTCGGACAAGCACCCCATAGCCCGCTTTGCAGTGGAAATAGCGATGACCCCCCACGGATCCGTCGTTTTTGCCTGAGGAGAGGAAACAGGACAGGCGAGTCTAAACACGAGCTCTTCAGGGTTTAACAATGACAAGGTGGGAGTGACCTGCACACTTACCCACAGGGGTGTTCAGCTCCACCCCGACCCAGACTCCTTCAGCAAAGTGTGTGGTTCCGATGTAGCGCACCGCTCCTGCTTTGTTGCTCCCTACTGTGACATGACACCCTTCAACCAACCACTCGGGCAGAGAGTCGTCATGAGCTCGCTCTTCGTCTTCCACACAGATCTCCAGCTTTTCAACGGCTTCACTTCCTCCTCCTGCGTTCTGCAGCCTCTGCTGCGAGCAGAGCTCTGCTCTGACATTGTTGTGATTGGCTGAGCTGTAGGGAGTAGGCGGGGGGACGGCTGCCTCCTTGGTGCCGCACTGAGAAGGAGAGGTCACAACATCGATCCGATCAGCACCCTGCTGCTGCTGCTGAGGGGTTGTGGGGGATGTAGTCTCGGCAGCCAGGAGAGAGGAAGACGAGGAGGAGGGCTGAAGAACATCAGACAGGGTAACTGTGGAGACGCTAGTGGAGAAATAGCCGCTTGACGACTGGCTGAGGGGGCTGAGGGGGGTGGTGTCATGCGGGTCATGCACAGGAAGAGGAGGGACTTCTGGCAACTCTGTCCTTCTGTCTTTGGCAGATGGCCGTAGAGCGGCGGCCTACAGGGAGAGCGAGGGTTACCGCCGGATACCGCAGGAACGGGGGGGGGGGGCAGGCCAGAGCATGCAGAGAGGCAGAAGAAGACAGTAATCATCCAGTAAAAAGCTGCTGCTGCTGCAATATTTTACCACAACATTTTTATTTAATCCATGAGAAAATGTACAGATTTTTTTATATCATCTTAGAAAACTGACCGGTGTTTAACTGAACCACAACTAATTTGTAAATTTAAAAAAAGCTGCATGACGAAGAACAATTCTGAGCCACGGTCTCCACCTCGTTTGTTTAGATCAGGGGGCCCAAAATCCGGGCCTCGAGGGCCGGTGTCCTGCTGGTTTTCCAGACACCCTGCCTTATTTGCTGCTGATTACCTGGATCAGGTGTGTTTAGCCAATAAGGAGCTTCAATGGCAGGTTGGTTGGAAAACATGTAGGACTGGATTTGGGGACCCCTGGTTTGGATTGTTCAATCAGTTGTTAATCATTTTTATTTGAAAATATATATATATTTAAGAAAAAACTAGAAATTTGACTAATATGAACTGAAATGTTCCTTGGCTACATCGCGGTCTCACCGTTTTGTGGATTCGTCAGTTCAAATTTCCATGCTTTTTTTCTTCTTTTCTTTAAACAGCGCACTGGTTCTGCATCCTGATTAGCTGTTGACCTTGTCAATCAATCACCTCTGTGCGTCGTCTCGATCAGATCGATCAGATCTCTGTGTTCATTCTATAACAATGGGTGTATTTGAACTTTGAGAGTTTAAACAAGAGAAAAAAATGTGAAAAAGTTTGCATCTGTCTGAAAAACATGTATAACGTGTGTAATGAGGGGTTTTGGAGCCTTAAAACATCTAGAGTAAAAACTATAGATGACTACTTCATGGATTTCACCGACTGCGGTCAAAAATAAACGAGGGAACGCTACGTTATGCATCAGTAAACAAAGGTCAGCAGATAAAGAAATGACCTTTACCGTCTCAGGTTTAACTCTGCTGTCGTCCCCTCCTGTTGGCGACATGATTCGAGGCACATGCTGTGAAGAAACGATCACACATTTGTTTCATTTCAGGATCACCTGCAAAAGTGCGATGCGGCGAGTTTGTTGCTGCGTCTGTGCTGACCTGCTGGCCATGCGGCGAAGGCCTCAACTCTTTTTTGTCGTCACGAGCCGGAAACAGAGATTTGAGCAGTTTGGGCATTTGAGGAACCAGCGCCTTAACTGAAAGATAAGAGGCAGCAAGCCCTAAACGACCTGGGGGAGGGCGGGAGGGAGGTGAAACCAGAGAGGAAGAACAAAAGAGGAAGTAGGAGAGGAAGAAAGCAAGGGGAAAAAAAAGAGGAGTTCCAGGAGGTGAAGGAGGTGTAAAGGTTTGAGACAGAAAGTTGTAAGCAAGCTTAGAAAATGGTAAAAATCACAAAACAGTGAAAGGCTGATACAAACAGAGCTACACAGAAATGGTTAATTACACTATAATGATTCCTAAAAACACTTAAATTCATTGTTATTCTGTTCATCACTGGAAAAAAAAGGAGTGAATTTCTGTTGCAGTGAAGAGAAGAGAAGGCCTGACGGAAATACTGACCACGCAGTATCAAACAGAGATGAGAAAATGGAAAAATGAAATAGATTTGAAAAATGATGCTGGGAGCGATGCAGGCTAGACGACATTGATGTGTGAAAGAAAATACACAAAAATCGATAATTTTTGGAAACAATGATGGAAAAAAAAAGGTAGAATTGATGGGAAAAGTTGTTTGTAATATCAATGAGCTCCAATGAGAATAAAAAAAAGACAATGCAGAGAAAAGATGAGTTGGTGAAAGAAAGATCCCGATGAGTGGAACAGATGTAAAGAGGAAGAAAGGTTTACCTGGTTCTGGTTCTTGTTGTGGTTGGGGGTTTGAGCTAAAGGGGTTGGGGGGCGAAGAGGAGATGGAACAGGTGGATGGGGAAGAGGCCGGGCGGGGGAGAGTGCGGTGAAACTGGGAGGGCATGAAGATGTCCTGCTGACTCTCCCATCGAACCTGAGAGGAAGACGCAGACGAGTCCGGTAAGTGACAAAACAAAAATGACGTTTATTCTGAGGGAGGTGAAGACCTATTGATACTGGATTCTCATGTCTGACTGTCAGTTTTTTGTGTGTTTTATTTTACGACTGCTTCAAATGCAGCCAACGAATACGGCCTTCTTTTTCCAGATTTCAAGGTTCTGGTGTATCCTTCTATGCTGCACATATCCCAAGATGCATTGCGGCCGAACACAGAGATTTTCTGACAACAATGGCGGCATGAGAAACGGGACCCGTAGTTGGAGATATTTACACCTTTTTATGATTACACCTCCAAGATTAAAAGGTGGATCAAGTAAGCCAGGAACATTTTTAAGCTCCTCTCTGTTGGGGGCTCACGGTTGCTAGGCGACAGGACACTTGCTGACGTAACGGCTGGAGTAATCCGAAGGCTAGACTCGACCGAATTCACAGGCGTTAACATCCAGCCTGCCCGCCAACGCCGCCCGGGAAGGCCGCGGCCATTGAAGGATCCAGCCCTGGGATTTGGACACACCCTTGTTTTCATATGAGGTGTTCCTCAGAGATCCCTTCTGGAAACCTTCATTATTTTTATTTTAAAATCTGCAGGTCAAAATTCTATTCAAACAATTATTCACCCGTCTGTTTAGAAAAGTTACACTGTTTCCACAGCAGGTTGCAGTCCCCTCCCGGCTTATTTACTTACTTAATAGACTGTGAGAAAATCCATAAAATACAGCTCATTTTCCAGTAACAGAAGCATAAAGGTTAATGAAGCTTACTGTGTCTAATTTAATTGAAGCGGCCAACCCAGTGACCTAGTCGTAGAGTGTCTGCCCTAAGACTGGAAGATTCCATCGAGTTATACCAAAGATACAAATGAGACGCAGAGCCTCCCTGCTTGACACGCTGCATGAAAGGGTTGGACTGGGGGGGTTAAACTGCCAAATCTTTCCTGAGCGCGGCTGAGTCTGCAGCTCAACGCTCCCCCAGGAGATGGTTCAAATATGGAGAAACAAATGTCCCCCCCTCCCAGATGTGTGACAGCTAATGGGACTTCAACTTTGAACATGGAAAAACCCAAGTCTGATTTTTGTAATTATACATCAGGAAAGAAATGAAAACATTTCCCCTTTCACAATTATTTCAGTTAAATCCAGACTGCATTTAGAAATGAGTTTATATCGGGACAAAACTAGAGGAAGGGAAACTGGACAGTCAAAGTTCAATGAACGTTTTTGTCCGTTTTCGTCCAAATCTAATGGTGGGGAATTCCATAGGAAGCAGTTATTCATACTATTTGTTTTTTCTACAGATAACAAAAAAACTAAAATATTTCATATGAGAAACACTGCACAGATTTTTAACAATTAAGTCATGACGATAAACGATGCAAGTGTGCAAACAAAGAGAATTATTACTTTAAGCCTTCAATTTGAAAGTGTGTGTGCGGTTCACCTTATCATCAAGCAGGCAGGTTGTGGACAGGTCCTGTCTGCTTCCAGACAGCTAAGAGACAGAAAGCATCAAATGAAAATATTTTCTGTAATTCAGCGGAACGGGATTTCTATAATGTGTTTATCTGTGCTTTACCCTGTGAACTGAAGGGGAGCTCAGACTCCGTCTGCTGCTCTTCCCTCTGCCAGACAGCTGTTCTTTCACCGCCACTTCCTGAAAGCCCAACACACCCTTTTGATGACTGAATCATTTCCCTGCTTCCCGATGAGACGTGGACGCATACTCCACCTGTCTGAGTCTATCCAGAGTCAGAATGTTCTCCAGACTCATGACGCTGCGGAGGTATTTCTCAATGGCGGCCTCGTCGTCACCTGACTGGCTGTTGTGTGCACTTGCAGCGAGGTGGGCGAGCATCTCCCTGTCCTCTGACCCAGAAGCCTCCTGCAGAGATACAGCAGCATCAGCACTTCACAGTCTGCAGGGGGGGGGGGCAAATACAGATATTTCTTTTCAGAGCTTTACCCCAGGAATGTTGGAGACCACCTCGAAGGTGACCCCGCAGCCAGGAATGGTGCTGCGGGTCGACATCCTTCGGAGGAAATTGTGGGCGAAGCCCTGGCGGCCCGGGTTGACATTCACGCAGATCCTCTTTCTGAGCACCAGCTGCATGTCGGCGGGATGGCTGAGCTGAACCACCACTCTGACTATCAGGTAGACGCGCTGATCCGGCCACACTCCCCCCCGACTGAGCTGGGGACACTCGTGGACGGTGGAGTCCCAGGAGGCTTCGGCTTTCACCTGAGTTCCACAGAGAGCTCCGGTTGTGATGCGGAGAGTTGCAGGAGAAGCTCCGGCAGGCGGACCTTTACCTCGCCATCGTAGTGTTTTACTATCTGCAGGTCGAAGAAGTCGTCTTCATCCTCTCCGCTCAGAGTGGCATCCCAACCTCCAGCTTCAGGAACCTCAAACTGTTCTTGGGAGCTGAGGTCATCAGCTGAAGATGAAGAAAAAAAGAAATTTAAGAGTAAAAAAGCACGCCTGGGTGTGTTTCACCTCTTCTAAAAACCAACTGCTTACGTTTAAGGTCAAGGAAGAGGACAGGGGTGTGATTCTCCATACCAGGAAGAGGAATCCTGTAAATGGACACACCATTTCTCTTTAGCCTCTCCTTTATCTTTATGTGGCATTCAAAAAAATGCTTTTTTTTATCATTGTACCATTCGGCTGGAGCTCCTGGAATGCCGCTGCCAGCAGAGGGCACCATGACAGAATTTCTCTCCTCCGTGAGGGTCAAGCGCCACTCTAACAGCTGAGCTTCCCTCTCCATGTCATCCTCTGTCTTTTCTGGAAAACAAAAGCATCTCATTTTAAACCCATCACCTTATTTTGAAAGTACCTCCAAACCATTCACCCATTTTTCTTTTTCAGGAGAGGAAAAGGGGTAAATATAGGCATTTGAATGCGTTACCTGCTTTGCTAACCAGACTCTGCAGATGCTGGTCGAGGTATTCTTGTCTCTTGGTGAGGGCGGCTAACCACTGCCGCCTTAAACGCTCCAGATCTCTCTCCTATTTCATAAAAACCACTCCACGAATGACTGAAAAACTCCAAGAAATGAGTAAACAAGAAAGTTGTCTGAAGGAGGCGGTACCTGGTAACTGTCCATCTCGTCTCCCTCTTGGATTGCATTGATGTTTTGGATCTCTACACAGCCCACTGATACGGACAGCACGATCTCTGAGATCAAAGGCATGGTGCCGGAGTCCTGAACGGAGCGAACATCCACCTGAATGCGCCTCGACTGGCCCTTAAGGAGGAACAGGAAGAGGGAGGTGTTATAACAATAAATCCTTCATTAAAAATGATCTTCTCCGCTGCCAACAGGTTCATCGTCTACCTGCCGCAGCTGAAAAATTCCTCCGGTCCGAACATCTCTGGCAGGGACCACCTCCACTGGGACAAACTCTCCGTTTTCATTAATCTCCAGAATTTGAACCCACAATTCAAGGCGGCGTGTGACCTCACTCCACCTTCAAAAAGCACAGATAACTCTCACATCAAAGCAGCTTCCAGAGCACGGGTCAAAGATGAATGATGGCGCCCGTTTACCTGTCTCGCAGAGTTCGCGTCTTGGCCTGGATGATGCTGAGGTCCCACAAGGCCGGATTTCTCCCTGCATCCGTCTGTCTGTGTCCATAAACCTCGATGGCAACGGCTCCTTCTGTGAGGTACTCAATAAAATCTTCTGATACAGACACTGCCAGCTCCTGCGGAAGCCCAGAGAGATGGGTGTCATACGAGTTCTCACATAAACACAGGTACTGGCAAATGCTCAGGCTGAGTCTGTCTTCAGCTTTCTGTCCACCTTGCAGCTGTCGAACACCACCATGCAGTGAGGGTCCTTTGAGCTGGGGGACGAGGAGGAAGGGTCGACTTCGGGAGCCACGATGAAGGGCTCGCGCTGGTCCCAGAAAGAATACTGACAGAAGACGAAGTTGGAGAGGTGCTGAGGGAGACCTGTGGCCTGCAGGATCTTAATCTGATGAGGAAATACGAGAACATTTTAATGTGATCGTTTGAACAGAAGTACAGTTTGAATTCAACAGCTTTGAAATGCAAACAAAAAACAGGTTTGGTAGAAAAAAAAATACAGCTACAGCCTCCATCTCACCATGCAGACCAGTTTGCGGTCCTCCACTTCAGAGTCATGGTTGTTTTCGGGTTCGTCTCCTCCAGCCATGCTGTCTTCTAAGAAGCCTCCAACCCTCACCACCTCCACATGCAAGCGTCCAGCAACCTGATCGGAGAGAGAGATGAGGAACAACCTCATGGGTCTGCTGGCTTTTAAAGACAAACGGTGAGCTTTTGTGTGTGAGCACATTCAATGAATTCTTGTCTTCTTTAGATCTGCTCACCTCTCCCTTTTGGTTGATGATTGGGACGGCATACTGCAGCTTGACATCATAGAAGAGGCTGGAAAGGAAGACGTTGGCGACACCTATCAGGGTGTGGTTCTCCTGATCGTCAAAGAAGGGATCTGCTCTTCGGAGATATGATCTCATTCCCTGAGAAAAAAAAAAGAGTAAATGCGATGTTGGGAACTCTGCGGCGGTGCCACGCCTTCTTTGATGTTAGTAGTAGTGGGCTGAGAGGCAGACCTGTTAAAAAAAATACTCACTTGGTTGTCTTGGTTATGGAGGAGATAGTCTTGCCACTCTTGATAAAGCTCTCTCATGTCGACCAAACGATTCTCCATCTTCTCCAAACTCCAGATCTGTTTCCCTCTGCATCGCCGCCGGACCTGGATGGCGGGTTCACTGAGCACCGCATCCCTCTGCACACACACACGTCGTCATTCTCTACAGGAATGGAAGGCGTTTGTCCTTTGGAACGGGTCAGACCTTGCGGTTTGCATTGAGATTGTCTGCAGGGATCTGCAGGGTGACTTTGTATTCCGTATGACGTTCCAGCTCGTCAGAGATGAAGCAAGCTTCCTGTACCAGAAGGTTTGCTCTCACAATCTGCTCCCGTAGCCTCCGGAGGCTCCTCACCAGCACCGCCTCCCTGCAGTATGAGGAGGAAAATGAGGCAAACAGAGATAGAACAGGAAAACATTTTTTTTTTCAGGACACACTCACCTGTCCTCACTCCACTGCCTCAGTCTGCTCTGAGCACTGCTTGAATGACTAAACCCTCCCATACTGAGCCTCTCCATGCTGCGGTAATGCGACTGCTGTCCCGGACCCTGCTGACCCGTCATCTGCCCTCCGGACTGGCCCATGGACAGACGATCAGGGTTGAGCTTCTTGCGGAGCTGCTGAAGCTCCTGCTCGTACATCTGCCTCTGCCTCTCCAGAGCAGATCGCTTCTCCTCTTCGTGCTGCCTCTCCAGGGACTGGAGGACTGCCTGCATGGGGTCTGACGGCGCACAACTCTGATGAGTCAGCGGGGAAACCCGAAGCACAGGCCTCACAGGAAATGAATATTCAATTCCCTCAACTCGGCTCACCGTTGTTGCCCAGCGCTTTCATCATGACCTCCGTCTGTGCAAACTCATAAGAAAAGCTGACTTCACTGGACACTTCACTGCTCGTGTCGCCGTCGGCATCCAGCTGCTCACTGCTGCCGCTGTTCTTCATCACGCCGCCTTCCCCCTCTTCATCCTCAGCTGTCCGGGAGCGCCGCTTTGCCAGGTTTATCCTTAAAGTTACGAGAAAAGTCAGTGAATTTGTGACCCTCAATTGAATGGACGAATGAATGCTCCTCAGTGGACGTTACCTAAAGAAGTGGTTGTTCCCCCAGAAGATTCGGTCACCGTGGTGAAGCTGCAAAGCACTTGATGCTGGAGAACCGTTGACACATGTTCTGCGATACCAGCACATAAAGGAACATTAGAGAATAATCAACGTTGCTATTGATGATCATGTTTTGGAAGGAGTGACTGAAATTGAGGTAATTATGGATGACAAAATAAGCTGGAAGCCACAAATAAAGCGAGTCAGAGCTAAAAGAATGGCAGTGTTGGGAAGAGTAAGCGTCATACACTCACTCACAAAGCACTTCTAATATATTCATCCATAATACTACCACATTTACAATACAGTGTAGAAGTTTGGGGAAATACTAACAAATCTAGTGTTTGCATATCTTACAAAAAAGCTATTCTAATAGTTCACGGTGTGGATTATGGGACACTTACAAATGAACAGTTTTTAAAGGCGGGTTTATGCAAATTATGGGAACTACTGAAACTTAAAAAAATAGCCAGAAATAACTTACTTCCAATAAAAATACAACAAATGTTCAAGGACAGAGATGGGAGTTACAATTTAAGAAACCAGCTGAACTTCCAAAGCAGTGCATTTGTACTACAAAAAAAGAAAATGTGTTTATCAATTTGTGGTGTGGATTTATGGAACGGACTAGATGAAGGTTTAAAGCAAACCAAAAGTTTACATGCATTCAAAAAAAAAAACTACAAGATGTCACTGATGGAACCGTGTAAGGCAAGAAATGATCAAAAAATACAAAAATGTCACTTCTGCACAGGTGCAATGCAGGATGTAATGTGAATCATACAAAATTTCTCTTTAACCCATTCCTTTTCAAGCACACTGTCTTGTTTTATTTGTCCATTTTAAACTCTTGTTTATTTTCCATTTGTGTTTAAAATAAAGAAAATTGAATTGAAGTATGCTTACTCTCTGCATAGAGATGCTGCAGAGTTTTAAAAGAGCTTCATCAGAGCTGCGTTGCCTTTTTAACCCTTTAACAACCCCAACTCTTCAAACATCTACGCAGAATTAACAGAATTCCAGCTGATTGTGAAGCAGAGAAAAGCGGCTTTTCTCTGCTTCACAATCAGCTGATTCATACTGATCATGTAAATGGTTAAAGAGTTATGGTAAGCCAAAGAGCGTTTGCGACAGAATAACATTACGCTATTGTTATCGTCTGCATCAAGGTCAAGGAAATGATGTAATCTTCGAAAAATTAAACAAGAAAATACATTTCTATGTGCACTGTGTGTTTTTGTTTTGTTTTTTTGGCGTCAGAATGAAACTTTACATGACAGATAGAGATGAAGCTTTGACCGCTTATATTGAGATTTTCCAGTCTGAATTAGCGCTCTGTCCTTAAAGCATTTGAAGAAGTGAAGCTGGTGTGAAATCTGAACACAGACTCCTATAAGGTTGTGGGTGTTTTTTTTTCCTGCCTAAGGTAACAAGCATGTTTCAAAGTGTCATGTGATTCCACAAAGACAGCTTTTTCCCCCTGAGCTGTAGGTCTGATGAACTCTTGACCAGTCAGAGTATGAAACCACACACATGAGCCTTAAACCGGATCAACTCTGGTCTACGGTATTACCCTCTAGTTTGCCTTTTTCCTTTTGCTGCCTAACTGTTTTGTGGACTTTTTTAGTGCAATTTTGCTTTTTATTTTTTCTAACTGAGCTCTGTGTTCTGCGTTGTTTGGCTGTAGAGCTTTCCTGCGAGCAGATTTTTCTTTTCATTCTCTAATACTGAACTTATTTTTCTACAAAGTTTTCAACTTTGAGAGCTTAAACAAGAGGTAAAAGTGTAAAAATATTCCTGTCTGCCTGACAAAAGTGTAGTAAGGGCTTTTACAGTCTTAAGACATCTATAATCCTATTCCGAGGGAAACACTGTATATCTTTATCTTTTTCCTATTTTATTTTTTACAGCTATTTATACTTTTTTCGTGAGAGCAAAGGTCATTGCAGTCAAATTCCTTGTGTGTGCACTCATACTTGGTCAATAAAGCTGAGTCAGATGTACACGTTCTGCATTCAAAGCCTTCTTGTCACAGTCTAATTCTACGGCCAAAGTCTACAAAGAGGGGGAAACAAAGGACGCCCTTAAAGTCTTTGGCTGCTCTTACCGAGCGTTACGATGAGGCGTGAGAAAGACGGTGCCCTCTGCTGTGATGTCAATGACGCAGTGCTCTGCCTGGATGCCCATCCCACACAGCTGGATGTCCTGGGAGTCTGCTGAGCCCACTTTTGTGTGTTCCTGAGGCACAAAATCAGAGACGCTAAAACCTGCGTGCAACTGAATTAGACAGGCACATTATTGTTGAGCAACAAATAAAACAAACACTTTTTAAGATTTTGTTTTGGTTTAGCACTAATTATTTGTTGGGATTAATAAAATAGCAATTTTCAGATTAAATATCTCAAAAGACAAAAAAAACAAAACAGGAATCTATTGATAGAACAATTGTGTAAATAGGCTTTGTGTAATCCAAAGCATTAAATGAAAGCTTACTGAGGACTGTTTACCTTCAGGTAGTACACTAAGAGTTCATTAAGAGCAGGATCAGCATTGAGATTGACAAGAAAACTCTTATCATCTCCAACTTTGATCCCTGAAGACTGCAGAGAAATCCCCAGACTCTCCAGCTGCTTCTGGCGCTCCTGCAGTCACAAACAAAGCGTAGAATGGCATGATGCACTTGAAAAACACAAAAACGATGAGGTTAAGGAGCTAAAACGGATGGGTTTGCATACTTGGGCGATCTCTTCCGTTTTGCGGAGCTTCTCCTCCCAGGTGACCGTCATCTCTTGGATCAGCTTTTCGGACTCTTCCAGACGCTCCTTCAGCTCCGGGGCTTTCAGCGACTGGAGACACGACGGCCGATGAGAGCAGGAAAAGCAGCAGCTCCAACATGGTGCCCGTCGTGACGGAGAGGAGATTCTAACCTCTGCCTGCGTCAGCTGCACCCGCAGCTTCTCAACTTCTTCTCGGAGCTCCCTGATGATCCGAGCGTTGGGGTCTTCGTTGACGACCGCGTGGTTGACGATGTTCTTCGCTCGGTCGGCGTATCGCAGCGTGGAGAGAGTTTCGTCGTAGTTGTCTGCCGCCGGGCTCACTGTGGCGACCATGGCAGTGCGGCTGTTCCCTCCCAGGCAGTCCTGGAGGCAGGAACACTCCGTCATGAAATGTCTCATTCCCTAAACAGATGAAATGTTCAGTACTGGGGTCTGGGATGCCCTACAGTGTTACCTTCAGCAGCCATGTCAGGACCGAGTCTCTGTAAGGAACGAACTTGGTCTTGTTCTTGGTGGTTCCCTGCTCAGCGAGTGCAGAGATCACCAGACCAAGTGTGGTGAGGGACCTTGAAAACACACAAAGACAACACCAATCATATTCTGCTCCATGTAACCGCTGTCAAACATTCTGGTTAAGATTTAGGTTATGCTAAAATAAATATGCAGGAAGTCTCCATTTTGACAAGACAGATGTGCTACTTTGAAACTTTATTTGCAAAAAAAGCCTGTTTATTTTATTTTATTTTAATGTTCCATCAATTCTATTAGCAGCTGCATAATCATTTGAATTTCTAAAACACGAGCAGACATTGTTACACCAGTATCTTTTGCTTTACATGCAGGGAAGAAATCAAATTACTTTTAGACATTTTTTTTGTTTCTCTCCCTATTGAGAGAATTTTCCAGAAGAAAATGCAGGGTTGAATGCTACATTGCTGAATGAAAAGGAAACTTAAAGGGTAATAATTGGCACAAAAAAAAAAACAATAACAAAAAGGATATTTTTGTGAAAAAATCCCAGTGCTGGGTCTCGAACCAGCGAGCTTCAGCACCAAGTGTTCCCCATGTATTTCAATGGAGGCAAAAATCCTGGAATATCTTGAAAGGTTCAAGGATTTGAAGGACCAAAAGTCACGGCTGGAAAAAAGCTGAACATTATAATACTAGAATGGTTGAAATAGCTGCTAAATTGTGGAAGGGGTTAAGCGGCAAAAAAATGGCAAAAAGATACTATAATTAAGAAAGAAAAACAGGAAAGCAATGGGTTAAAAGCTTTATAGCATTCAACCAAATAAACAAATACCAAATGCTTCTATCTTCTATTTTCAAAAATGACAGCCATAATCAGGACATAAGCTGTCTAATCTTAAGGCTTTTTTGGCAGATTTTTGTAGTGTTGCAAAGATCCTCATCTCAGAGTGCCACGTACTCCCCCTTGCCCTCTAGGCGTTCCTGTAATGTCCTCACTCTCTGTGGTCAGCTGCTCCTGAGAAGGAGGCTTTGAGAAGTTGGGTGCATCACCTCACCCTGTCTTACCTTTACGTGTTGTTTAAATGTTCGCAGGCCCGTAGACCAAAAAAGGGATCATTTTGCTCAGTCGTAGACCGTTTTGCCTTGATATTGCAAGCATTTTTTTGCCCGCAGACAGCCCATGTCCACCTGTAAGGGCAGTTGTGACTAAGGCGCTATGATATTACTTTATATACTTGTTACTTAGCAGTAATGTATATTTGTCTATCTGGGTCTGTTCACTTATAGTTGATGCAAGGCTTTTTAAACAGGAACCAGGATCAGTTTGGTCAGAGATTAGGATTCATAGGAGGTATTTAGTGGTAAAACTAAAACTGTGAAAATTGTAAGCTCAGTGAGAGAGAACTTGTCAGATTGGAGGGTTACTGAGTTTACATTGGGCACGTAAGGGAGGAGGTGCACAGATCTAAAAGAAGCGTGTGAAACAAAAGAGGGGAGAAGAAACAAAGCTGTAAATAGAACGGAGCAGAACTGTCAAAGCTCTGCCACAAATTGTCTTATGAAGCATCTAAACATGCCCAAACGTTGTAGAAAAATCACAGATTGGTTTGACTACAAACCCAGTTCTGGGTTTGTTCCTTACTTGTTGATGTTGCTGCCCTCCTTTAGTCGTTCTCCCGCAGCTCCGGTTTTTGCAGCTCGCTCACTCCCAGCCAGATCCACCAGACTTAACCGACTCACCTTCTCCCCACTTGTCTACAAACACAAAAGGCAAAGAAAGTCCCACTATTGTTAGTTAATACGCATTATTTGAGAATAGGAGGATATGTTGGTTTGTGATACACTTGAGTCGGGGGTCATCCTCTCGTCTGTCAGTTTACTCAGGTTGCCCCCTTCAGGGTAGGAAGATTTCTTGAAACCTTTAAGATGCTCGAGCCTAACGCTTTGTTGGGTGTGTGTGTGTGTTTTTTTTCTTTATGTAATTCTATCAAGCAGGTAGAAGCCGCATCGCCTCTCAGCTTTGTGCTGATAGTCTCCTTCTGTTAGCTGTGGAAGAGGAGGATATCAAGTCTCTATCTGGGACTGTGCAGCTGCTGACAAGGAGGAATCGAACACCTGATCACCACCTGTGCGATCCTAACGCTGGAAGTCAGCATTACACAAACAGATGTAGTGACCTTTCAGCCGTCACGTTCTGGTGTGTTTCAAAAAGTCGGAATGAGTGTTTTTACAGCCGCACACATCTTAGCGCACATAAATGTTTGATCCTGTATTCATAGTAAACTTTTCCAGAGTGACAGAGAGGAGTTTTTTTTTTGGTCAAAGTAAGTTGAGGATGTGCGTTTGTGTGCCAACGGGGTTTTTCAAAGTGGCAAAAACAACTTATCTTGGGATAAGGATACTGAATGTGTGAAGTGTTTCCTCTCACATTGCTTGAAAATAAGTCAAAGGAGAAAAAAAACAAGACACTCACAGGCAATTGAAGATAAAGATCAACAGGAGGGATCAGTGATACAGATAAGTCGCAAACCAGTGCAGCTCTGACCCCCAGGAAAATATTTGAAAAACCAAAAAGATAGGCATCTGAAATGACGCAAGTTAAGATGAATTTTTTTTTTATAAATTTATGACATCTTTGCTGTGAAAAAAATGTTCTCCAGCCTGTGGACGGTTGTAGAGAGAAGTGGCTGTATCTTAGCAGAAGAATGGAACGTACCATTGTCGTGTGTGTGGTCATCATTTATGATGTACGGTTGATGCTGTTCTACGGTGCCCTTACGCCACACTCTAGTCCTTGGTAAGGTGCGCGTACTGGCTCCTTACTGACCGCACACAACACAAAGTGTGCAGGGGAAACACAAGCCCCCGTAGGATGCCCACACAATGACACTCTGATTGTCTAAAATCCTCATTTCTAACAGCCAGGGTGCACTTATCACGTATTCCCCCATAAGAGCAGTTGTAACTAAGGCGTAACACAGCAGTGCAGACGAGGAAATAGCCAAAGCTCAGGTGATTCTAAAAACAAAAGTCTTTTGTAAACAGACTGAAGTCTAAATGTGGCTACAACTGTATAAAATCAATCATGGCTTACTCAAGTCCCTAATGATGACAGTTACTTATTGAGCTGCTATTGACTTTGTTACTAGATGAAGTTTACTTTATTGTATAGGTCAGTTGATCATAAATCCTCTACATTCAAACACGAGTGCACCACTGGGGGGCAATGATGAGCCTTTGAGGGCCGATTAACAGCAGCTAACCCTCTGAAGACACCTGAGCTTTTTATAGCACTTTGAAATAGTGCACATTTTGAAAAACAGGTTGTGTTCAGGCTGCTCCAGCAGCAAACAAAGCTTGAAGTGAGAGGAGAAAACAGAAAATCGAAACAAATCTGTCAAAGAGAGTTCTTAAACTGGAAAGCTGGACTTACTGCGAGGCTCAAGAGTCAAACACTAAATGCTCTGAGTCAGAACTGGAAAACTGAGCGACTGGCTGGGCGTGTGCTGAAAACGGAGCTGCCTGTATCAGCTGACACACTCACAGTCATGCCTGTGAATTATTAACCAGATTTGTAAGCAGATAGAAATAAGAGCAAGCGTGGCAGGAAGGGTAAAGCAGGCTGGTAGGAGAACAAGGGTTTTTTTTTTTATTTGAAAGAACCCGGTTACACTGCTGACATGACATCATCACTTCTGGATCCCTCAAAGAGCTCAAATATTACTTAAACTGACCTCACTTTTTACAGCTGTTTCACCCACTTCCATTTGTCCAGTCTGACAGCTTTTTGGAAAGCAGCTTGGTTTTGGTGGGAAGTATCTCAATAGAGTAAGAAGAGTCTCTTTTTGTATAACTAAGGCCTAGCAGTGGAAAAAGTGAATACTGTCAGTGTGGAGGGTTGTGTGAGTCAGTCATGTCACGTTTGTCGTCTCAATGTCAAAGCAGCGGTGATAGCAAGACTCAACGGACACCTGCGTGTGTGTTTGGTGATTAAACCTCACCCCAGACTTCAGGTCTTTGAGCGTGTGCGTGAGGATGATGTTGAAGACGGCGTGCGATCGACTGCTCTCCTCGTTCATGTTGGTGGCGGCGACAGTGCGGGATTTATTCCCCTCTGACATGAGAGACTCAATGTCCTGATGAAAGACGAGCAACTGGAATTAGTGCACAATTTGATAACAGTTTCTTAATATTAAACATAACATGTACCGTGCTGTTTTGTCTATCCACATTAAGAGACCAGTTTTACCACAAAAAGAAGAGCAAACGTGTTTCCATCTTTGTAAATCCAAAAGTAAGAAACTGGATGAAGAGTTTGTGTCATCCTGATTATCTTTAGATCTATTTTGGGATTGCGTTTTTTATCAAACACCAGCTAAAGGGCTTTCATTTCTCAAAAACACTTGTGTGTTGTGTTCTCAAGTGGCTGAGCTTGGATGTAACAGGAAATGTCAGTGGTTTGAGTGGGATTTTTTAGTAATAATACAAACTGTGTTGGATGCAACAAAAACAAAAACAGTGGAAGAATAAGATGTTTACCTTGTAACTGGCCACTGCTAGTCGTGACAGGCCGTCCACATATGGACCCAAGACTTTGTGCTCCCTCACTCTCAGCGTTTGCCTACTCCTTAAAAAACAAAAAGACCAATGTAAAATAGAGACAACCAGCATGGTCACTGATAGAAAGTTCCAGCAGTCCTGATGGCCAGCAGTCTGTGCCGACTCTATTAACATTTGACCCCTGGTTTTAACTTTTTCTGGACAGCAGATCTTCATCATTTGTGGAAGCGCAGCAAAAACGCATATGGCTGTCAGATGGCGTGCTCCGCTTTGGCCCTGCTTTACGGAGGTTAAAGGTTTTTTTGTACTGAGTGAAAGTCAAAGGTTATGGCGTCTGGGGCAGCAGACGGAGGCCTGCAGGCCTGATTTATGGCTGACCTGCTGGACGTTAACTGGCTTTAGCCAGAGACTGCAGACTGGGCTGGTAATCTGTCCAAGCACTGACCACTGCACACCAGCGCAGTGAGCACAACCTCCTTTATGCTAATCTGTTTCACATGAAATGAAGCTGCTACATTCTGAAGTCTATCTAGCAGCTTTCCAGAACCCAAAAACATCTAAAACCTTTGCAATTTAACAAAATAAAAGCTCCAATTAGGTTTCATATTGATAGTTTGTTTGTTTGGAGAACCTATGTTTTATATTTAAGGAGATTTGGATTAAAACCACATAAGGCCTTTGCTTTCTCAGCACACTTTTTAAATTTGTGCATATTGATTCTGCTTTCCTGTTTTTTATTTGGATTTCTCTTAAACAAATTAATATCAAGTTTCAGTTTTCTTAAACAGGATTTAAACACTATAGTAATAAAAACTCCACTAAAGAGAACTATCTGCTAAAATCATATTCTATTGAATCCCAGTTTGGTGAAAGAAAATGGGGAAGAGGATGCAAAAGAAGCAGTTCATTTTGTCAATATCAGGAAATATCAAGACAAAAATATCCCACAGAGTTTGGACAATGGCTGATAAGGTACATACCCTTTGGGGTCCAGCAGATCTCGAACCTTTTCATTGTAGATCTCCATGTAGGACACCTCCACAGTGAAGCTCTCCTCCTCCCTCTGTTCCTCCTTGGTCCGTTCAAACAAAGCACTGCAGAGGCGAGGAATCAGCCCAGGCTGGTCCCCCGAACCCATCATGGTGTACGACTTTCCGGAACCTGAAAGCACACGAAGAAGCGTTAAATAGACAGACTAAGAACAATAACCTGAACCAAATGATTTAGAATAAAGTTATCAAAATATTACAGCTGCCTTGTAAAAGTACAAATACAAAAGTATTAAGAATTTTTTTCTGAAAGACATCCAGAGTCCCAAATTAGGAGGTCGTCCTTCTTTTGACCTTCAAAGACTTTCCGTCTTGTTCTTTTCTTTCGGGATTTAATCTGAAATCTCTCTGCTGGTATTTACTTTGCTGTTTTGCCTAAAGGAACAATCTATTTGAGTTCATGTCACAACTGATCCACAGTGACAGCAGAACAACACTGACAACAGAGAGACACTTTAAAAAGATCTTCTACATTTGTGATGGTGAGGCAAAAACCAAATAATACTATAAGAAAGGATAATCTCATAATAATTACGTCAACAGTTATCCAACAGCTTACCAGTTTGTCCATAGGCAAAGATACAGGCATTGTAGCCCTGAAAGGCGTTGTGAAGGAGACTTTCCCCAAGGCACTGGAACACCACCTCCTGACCTGTAGAGATACACAAACAAATATTCACTCTTATGCACTCTTTACATTGTTACTTCTTTGCGATTTTTTTTGTCATAAACTTTAGATAAGCAAATGTAACAGTCTTCTCAATACCAGACCTGCAAATCTTTCCTTATCCGTCTCGTCCATGGACCAGAAGCAATAGTCGTAAGCAAAGACCTGAAGAGGTTCAGAGAGAAAGCAAAGTGAGGAGCAAGACTACAACCATGTGAAAACTCAACTCGTTCAAGGAGAAGGTTTGTTAGAGTGATGCTTGTTTTTTGAAGCAGAAACAGCTGATAACTCATGTGAGCAGTCATACGTAACATCTTAATAATGACAGGAATGAGTTTCTATGTGTAGAAATGTATAAAAAGTGTTGATACGATGGTCAATAGAAAAATGCCACCAATTTTCTTTACTAATTGACATGGATGGAGGGATGGAGGGATGGATGGACGGATGAATGCATGGATGGAGGGAGGGAGGGAGGGAGGGAGGGATGGATGGATGGATGGATGGATGGACTTGTGAGCAGTTCAGGTCTGCTCTAGCTAAAAAAAACTCTACCGGTTTGTATTAGTTTGGTCATCTTGTCAATAATATCAACTTTTTTTCCCCCTCAAACACAGGAGTTAATGTTTTCAAATGTTTCCAAGACTCCTTGTACCCATAACTTCACATCCAATGAGATCCAGTAGCGCCTAGAAGTCAGCGTGTTTCAACTGATGAGTCATGAGCGAAGATTAGCTCAGTGTTGAAAATGTCAACATGTGTTTGGGTGTGTGTGATCTTGCCTTGGACTGATTCCTGGTGATGTTGGGGCGATCAAGGTTCACAGGTATTTGTGGAAAGATAAAAAAGACATTTAGTGCATACACACACACACACACTCACACGCCTAAATGTTAGAATCACAAACTGAAAGAGAGGAAATAGTTAAGTCATAAAAACTTTGTCAGTTACAGATGTGAATACCTGACTATAAAGCATCAATTAGTTGCAAATTAAAAAAAATCTGTGGATCTGGTGCATCTTTGTGAATCAGCAGGCATACTGTGATCACACTGAGTTAATTGTTCCGTGAATGTCTGTATTTGTCGCTGACATGGTAAAGGATAGCCGAGTGGATGATTGCGCAATTTCTATTCAGATGACGTCATAGAAGGGTTACAAGGTCAAGGTCCCATAGAGGAACTTTTAAAGGCATGTTCTGATCCAAGAAACACACAACACCGCCTTACAGCTTTTAGGTAACAGCCACAAAAATCTGTGATCTTTCACAGAAAACTGAGATAATACAGGTCACACAAACAGTATCACCTACCGGAACTGTGACAAAACCGAAGTCCTGAACAATAACAGTTTATTCACCAGTAACACTTCAAAAGAAAATCAAAGAAAATCACTTTTTTTTTTTAAAAGCAACAAAAAAATGGCCAAAAACCTAAACTTACTGAGTAAAACAAAAAAAAGCATTTTTGCATTTGGGTTGAAATCTGACAAATACATTTAAAAACATTTTCTAAAAAAGAACAGCCCCTTCACATTTGCATAATAACAGGTCAAAGCTATGACAAAGTTATGACGAACAACTGAAGATGCATTATTCCATATTCCAGCCAATTATTTATAAGCATATGACTAAAAAAGCAGGTTTGGTGCCCAAAGAGAAAAAAAAAAGGGTTGGCAGATCAATTTCCGATTTCCTGCTGCGGTTTTGTGTGGAAGTATAAGCAAGTGCCACATAACAGTTAAAGGTCGATAGTTTAAGTACTTTACGAATATGTTTGTGCCTTTACACTCACTACTTGTGGCATAAATCATATATTAACACGCTTACAAGCAGAATCTGTCAAAATGATTATTAGTTTAAGCATTATTGATTGCTATAAAGATAAAAACATGAATTGCATGCAGACTCTACAAAAAATGCAATTTAATGACTAAATAGGTTTATTTATGTTGATTGACGGGTAACTAAGAGAAATGGTAATAAATATTGAATGGGCTGAATTTATGATAAGGCGCTCGTGTCGTGTTCCACAAACCCTTATAAGAAGATAAAAAGCTTTCAAAGATAAAATAGTCAATAGAGGCCAAAAAGTGAATGCTTTTCTCCTTATTTGTGGCTAAATTCACAGCCGTTATGAGAACATAAAGCCAGATGTAAAACACAGTTCAATGGTCAAACACTCATAGTTTTAACTTTAGGGGAGCCGTTTGCTTCAACAGAAACTCTGCTACTTAGCAGGCCTGTCAAAAGACTCACTCTAGTATGTCATTAATTTACCGGTTAAACTACACTGTTCTAAAAACAAGGTCATCTTTGAAAATATCTTTACACAAGTCTCTACAAATCCTGCTGGAAAAGATTGCACAGACTAAAACAAGAAAAGAAAAATTCCACACACCTGTTTTGTTTTACCCGTGCACATTCTTAAGAAGCCACCAAGCCTGCAGTTCTAAGACAAGGCAGCCAACAATCTGTAGCACTTCATATTTCACTGATGCTTTGCTGCTGACGCTCCGAGTGTTTCCCAGCTGCACTTTAATTGATTCCAGTAGCTTTTAAAAATCAAGATCCAATTAACACCACTTCTCTCCAGTCCTGTTTTTAGATCAGCGTCTGTGCTGTTGGGCTCTTTTGCGCCCAACTTTTAAAAATTCTGAACAAACTTCTACAGACTTTAGTTCTTACAGATGTGTGACGTTAAAAATTGTGTTCAAGATATTTTTGTTGTCCTGAAATTGTCTCTGAGGCAGCCAAGAGCATCTGACGTGTTTCCCACGTCCAGAGGTCAAAGCTCCTTCAGGTTTTGACGTCCATAATGATGACAGCTGCCACGATTGCTTCATAAGCTATAGGAGAGGGTCACCCAAGTATTGCACTCAAACATCCATAGTCGAAAAAGAAAAAAGAAAAAACAACCAATGAGGATGGGGACAGGAGCAGTCAGGAGAGAGGAGACCCACCTCCCTCCGTCCTGAAACAATTCCATTCGCCTCTACTCTCTTTGGCCTGTCGTTGTCATTTAAAAAATTACTGAATGCATGGCTGCTCTCCCCCCTGCTTCCCTCCTTCGCCGTTCCCCTTAATGTTCTTGCATTATTTCCCCCTCCCTCCCTTGTATTGTACAATCCAAGGCTGTGGAAGATGGAAAGAAGAGGTGAAGGTAGCTAGAGGGAGTAGAGAGGCTGGGCCTCAAACTGGAATTTTAATTCAAAGGTCATCATAGTAGGTCAGACCTTCTTGATGGAATACCACTGTTGGACAGGAAGGAGGCTAAAGCTCAAGTCCATAGCATTAGTACTGCTATTACTCTAATGATTACACAGATTCCTCTTTGCATTCCTGGCTGCACTTGCAATCTGTACATCCAAGGACTTGAGCTTTGTTATGCAGACTGGGACTGACTCAAGGAAAACTGGGATGAGAGCAAGCCTGGGTCAGATTACAGCCAGTGAATCATGGAAACACCAGAGAAATGCAGAGGAAACAAAACCTAAATACAATCAGGATGCCACTTTTTATTTATTTGTAATTGTCTTAACGAGTCTTTGTTTGTTTGTTTTTCCTCTGTCACATCCCAAACTCAGTCATTGCAGATGTAAACATAAGCAAACTAAGATTAAAACAAGATTTGTGGCCACAAGGGCGTTTTCTGCAGGATCCCTGGAGACTGAGCTGCTGAGTCTGAACCACTGACGTGTGACGGCAGGCAGATCTTTGTCAGCGTGTGTCAACATCCAGTTTCATTAGTCCAGAGCAAACAGCCTCAGGTCATCATGCAAAGAGCACAGCTGAAGGGGAGTCAGCAGCGCCACGTTTAGCAGACGAACCCACGCAGTGTGGAATTCAGAAGCACAATGTAAGGAAATTCCTGAACTTTTTAAAGGTTTAGGAATCGTCCACAACACTGGAATAAATGAGCATAATGTCATTTGCTCTGGGAGTGGTGCTGATGAATGAAGTACTAAAACTTCAAAAACAAAAGGCATATTTATAATAAAATGCAATACATTATAAATTTAGGAATCACATTTTTAAAAATTGGTAGCCTCTAGTTAGTTTCCAGAATTACTTTCACAAAAAGAAAACGAGCAAATGTCCCCAAAACCAAAACAAAAATATTGGCACCAATACTTTTTGATCAATCCAGAAAACCCTAATAGCAGGCTAAATCGTAAAAATCACTAAATATGAGTCCAAATCAGCACGAAGATTAGAAAAACAAAGCTCTGCTCCGTTGTTCTTTAAGGATATCAGAATAAATCTGCCACCGAATAGAATAAGTCATTTGAATTTCAATGGGAAACCCTAATGGCTTTTGTTTGTGCTTTGCATCTCTTGTTTACCTAAACAAAGCGCGGTTTGTAGAAACCCCAGCAAAGATGACGGCGTCTGTTTTTGCATCCATACAGAACCTAAACAGAGCAGATGTAGAGCCGGCAAATGAGCTGGCAAAGTTCTCATTGCCTTTGTTCCACACTGTGGATCCAACACTCACTACTGGCTTTATCTTGATTTAATGCTGCTAGAAAATGTTTGCTAAAGGAAACTACACCTTCAGGCATTACTAGCTAGGACAAATCAATAGTAAAAGATCCAATCAAATAGAAAACAAACGCTCAGTAAAGCAACGAAAATCAATATCACTAAGGAGCTTGAAAACAGTGAAGCTTTGGCGCAATTTGATAAAGAAGATCTACCTCCCCTGACAGTCTGCTGTGTTGTTACGTCACTCTACTACACACAATTATCAATTAGCGCTTCACTTTGAACCAATAACTAAACAGCCCGCCTTCTTCACAGCCAATTACAATTCATTTTGTGCCTTTAAATTCATGAATGGTTGGATGTCCATCTCAGCATTCTAGACAGTTCGTTGCCCCCCCCCTCTCCACCTGCAGCGAGGCTTTGCAATGGTCTGGTCTGTAACCACCATCAGCGTCTGGGTTGTGCCGTTCCTACTCTGTTGATTCCCAGAACTAAACAAGGGGAATCAGCGTTTCAATATTCTGCAGCTAAAATCTGGAACAGCCTCCCTGAAGTCGTAAGACAGGCGTCTTCTGTGCTCATGTTCAAATCTAGACTTAAAACATTTCTGTTCAGCCGTGTATATGACTGAAAGGTCCTATCTGCACTTTTCTTTCCTTTCCTTCCTTTATTTTTAAATCAATTTTCAATTTTTTTTTTCTTTTCTTTTCTTTTAAAGTAAATTTTACGTTGATTATTTCTATGATGTATTGTGATTTTAATGCATTTTTCTGTTTTGTGAAGCACCTTGAATTACTTTGTGTACGAATTGTGCTATACAAATAAACTTGCCTGGCATTGCCTTGCCTATGGGCCGAGTTCACCCAAAGCATGAAAGACGTCATCGGGCCAGAGCCTGACCACAAAAGATTATAGACTTCTCTAACACAAATCAATCTTTACTGACATTTCAAATATTTCTCCTTATTGAAATAATATTTTGTCACAAAAAGTGTTTGATCATTCGCAGAATAATCGTTTTCCTTTCAGTTTTACAAGTGAAATGAAAGTTCAGTTTCAAGTGTTGCTTTAATCATCAATTCAAGTTCAATCAATGTAGATAAGCTGTGTAATTGCAGAAAAAGGTTTGGCTTTTTTTGTGTTTACTTCAATATAAACACAGGGAATCCTGCTGGTTCAGTTAGCTTAAGCAAACAGCCAATACCATGGGCTTTATTGGCTACTTCCTGGTTTTCCTCAACAGCGATGTAAAGCACTATGTCAATGTACACTGTGGCCAAGATAACAAAATTAAAGGAGCATCTGCACACTAAGAGCAACAGCAAGTTCGCCCATCCTCCTGCTGTTTCCTGGCCTCTTTGTCACGGCGACACAGAGGGAGAAACTACAGCTCCACTCTTGTCCAGTCCTCCATAAACGTCACGGAGGAAAGTTTATGGTCGACAGATGCTCAAGTAAATGAAGCTTCTTGCCCCTCTTCTATCTTCTCCTCCCTCACGTGAGGGGCTCCGCGGTCAGCAGCAGCGACCCGGAGTTAACCTCCCACTGGGTTACCATGGAAACAAAAGAGTTGAGGAAAAAAAGGAGGAAGCCCGGCAATGGGAAGCTACAACCCAGAAAAGTGACGAAGACAAGACCGGAGTCTGCCGCTTTTTTTCCTGCTTGTGTCTCAATGCCACTGTCCTTTCTACACTTCTACACAATCACACACCACACACACATGCAGCTGCTGCTGCTGTCTGATCCTGAACCGCAGCTTGGAGGCAGATTTATTCACACACTGACAAAACAGACTGCAGTTAGCCTCACCAGCTCCAAGGGGAGACTACTGCTGTCATGCTAGCTTCCTCCAAGAAGATCAGTTAGTTCCCATGAGCTAATTCCTTTTAAGCTAGTCCTCAAAGAAATTCCAGTCTCACTCAGCAACATTCACAGATCCACATTTGCGTTTGTTTTGAAATATACTCCAATGCATCCTAAACCGACCTTTGACACAGAGATGATGGAAACACCAAACAATTCCAAGCGGAAAATGAGCACAACTGCTGGTAACAAAGATCAAATCAGAGCTGAAATACAGTAGATTTCATGAGGCCTTCCAGGTGTTTAATGCGCTTCCTGCCATAAGTGACATCACCGGGGAGAAGGAACATACCAAACAAACTATGGCAAGACTGTTTCTGAAGGAGCATTCAAGAGGAAGGATATGAGTACGGTAGCTTCCCAAAGACCAAAGACCGCTCTCTTAAAGCAGAACAATCATTAAAAAAAAAAACACAACAGCTACAAATCTGAATGGAAAGCAGCAGAATGATGGGAATAAGAAGTGAATGTCAAAACTTGTTGAGCGCCGTTCGTTCCTGGCTGTGAATGCGATGGTGAAGTCAGGGCTGCTATCAGACTCACAGCACTCCCCCACATCTTCATTTTTTTTTTAGCTTTCAAGGCCTCCAGGACACACCGGCTTTCAAGTACACTTAAAATATTGGAATGTCATTGATTATTTATAAGGACCAAAGAGTTTTATGAGTTTGATGTAGGGGAAAAAAAGCCAAACATTCAGCTATTTTTATACAGATGTACCATCCGACAGGTTTTCTAGACAAGCAAGCCATGTAAAAATGTTCTTTTTCAGAACAATCAATGACACTTTTCTTGTTTTGATTTATTTTAAGATTTTTTTCGTAAAATAAATGTTGACGCTCTAAAATCCGGACAAGCAAATACCGTTTGATTTAGAGGTAACAGTTATGCATCACGGAGAATGAATAAAGTGTTCACCTTAACCAGTAAAGTCCATTTCAAAATCAAAATTTTTTGGGTAATCAGTGTCTGGAAAAAAACAACTTAAAATATACAGACTTTATTTGGATCCAACGATTTGTGTCAAGATTAGGTTCAATTTAATTTTTTTTTTTTTTAAAACCCTGAAGCCTTCACTTAAGAGCACAAATTGTGTTTTAGTAAAGGATTGAACAGATGAGTCTCAGACAAATATGTATAAAACAAAGTAAACAGCAAACATACCTGGAATCTGCTTTTCCAAGGTTGGCTCCAGCTGGATGAAGGATGGTCTGGTTTTTCACCATTTCCACAACGCATTTTGTGTTTAGTTCCTTTTCTGTGAAACGTAGAGAGTATACACAGTGTTACCGCTATGAACAAAACAAACCTGTGACGGGTGTGTAAAGCAAAAAGTAAAGTTCCAACACAAATCACAATGTTAGGCCAACTGGGATCAAAATGGCAAATTACATTCTCCATCAAAGAAAAAAGGTCATCTGGTCTGATCAGACCAGATTGAGCCTAATCCAGAGTCACCAGCACATCACAGAGAAAGCACAGAAGAACGGAGGTGCCTATAGTGGCTCGTCTCTACCATGAAAGCCTGACATGAAAAGAAGGCAACCTAATCCATGTTCATCAGGATGACACTAAAACATACAATACAAGATTGACAATGCAAATATTGTTAGAGCTCCTGCACTGCGTATTTCTTTAAGTCTTTGGTGGCCTTTCTTGTGATTTAAAAACATCGACTTAAAGACCCACTCCAATGGAAATCGTGATTTGGTTGTTTTTAACACGTAGTGGCCTTTTTCCCCACAATGGAGGACATATATTATTTATTTATTTTTTTTTAATTGCATTTCTGAGTATTTCTTTCTTCAAATTGTTGTGAAGCAGGAGCAGAAGTAAAATGGCAATGGAAAAAAGCTTGCAGGTGTGATGTAGGAAGGTACTACTACGGCAACCCTCCATTCTGATGCATCCACTGCAGACAAATAAATCCATGAAGGCCAGAGTTTTCCTCATCCAGGCTGGATTTCTCACATATTGCTTGCCATTTTTGTTGCACCGGTAATGGTAGGTTGGGGGTACGAAGGGCCGCAAGCCAGTGGGAGGGAGTGTAAAAAGACAAATGCCCGGAAGTAGGGATGGGCTTATTCCACGCCAATGATCCATCCCGAAACTCAGAAGCAAATTTCTGATGAACTTTTTTTGTTTTTTTGGCTAAAAACGGCGACATGCTAACTAAAAGAGCAGTTGAAACAATCTGAAAATAGATCAAAAGATGATCAGAGTGGGAATCTAAAGGTTTTTTTTTTTAAACGTCTGAACAAAAAGTTCTTAGCATTGCAATGATTCTACTACACATTCAACTTTACTTTGAAAATGAACTTTATCTTGGCCAAAGATAATCAATAAAAAAGGACCAATATGTGCTCTTTCACCTACTAGACCTGACCCCCCACACACACATTAAGAAAGAGGGTACTTGTACTTTGTTATACTCACACTTAGCTAAAAGTAGTACACTTGAAGTTTCTTTTTAAGTATACTTGAGTATCAGTATACCAAGTCTAGACTATGTACACATAGTGTAGGAAGTATACAAACTGAATACTTCTTTAGACTAAATTGGAACATTCAAGTTTACAATATATAGATAGTATATATCAAAAAGTTAACTTTGGTATACTGGCTCACTCTTAGTATAGACTAAGTATACACTTAGTACACTTAAATAGACTACTTTTTTGCTAAAGGGAGTTGATTTCTCTCAAAATGCCAACAAATCTTTTAGTCAATCCAACAGATGCACAAAACGAAATATTAATAAATAAAAACTTAACTGAGCTTTTAGAAAACAATTAATTGTTAAGCTGCAGCATTTGTTGATGCAATACAAATATATATTAACTCTTATATATGTTAAAATCTGAATTACATTATTAGTTATTCAGAACTATTGACTGTAAATACCTGTGTTCACTGGTAAAAGTCTGTCTTAAACTGTTGTAAAACTACGATCTACAATCTTGAATCAGCAATACCGGTTTTGATAAAGATAAATCTGAAAACATGAGCTCAGTGAGCAGCATGGCTAAAGGTCACATGTATGCTATCAGGAGGCTTGTTTATAAGAAAAAGTGAAAAACTAAAAGATGCCTTCTTGTAACTCAAAGTAACCAACATGTTCAAAATGGCAGCGGGATGGTTTGCATCATCCTGGGAGGATATCCTCCAACGTTTTACCCCCTTACAAAGGCAGGTCAAGGGTCAGGCTTTAAACTGCACCCCTTCAGCTGCAAACAGTGTTTGCTGAAAGGAAATCCTTTCCTTCAACACTGGCAGAAAGCTCAAAGTCCCCAGAAAGACAAATATTTGTTTTCTTCCACTGGCACAGGTTTGACTCTTTATTACATTTTTAATAACTTTTGAGCACAAAAATATATCTACTAGCTTTTTAAAACACAAAATAATGTGTTTTTTTCACCAAGCTTTTGTCAGTTTGATTTGCAAACATATTTAGGTGGAATTATATTATTTATAGATATTAAAAAAACATTTAAAAAAAGAGAAAATAAAGAAAACGTTCACACTTGAGAAAAGAAAAGAAAAGAAACATTATTATAAACACAAACACATTATATTATGAACAATTATACAACTATACATATTCGAAAAGGAGTGAAAAGAAGTATAAACTTATATAAACTATTCCTCATCAATATTAATTACATTAGCAAGCAGCATTGTAACAACATATTTGTTCTATAGCTGTCCAAACAAGTATAATATGAAGCAAGCTGGTGTCAGTCATTCTGCAGTAGGCCAGCATGCCAGAATGTAATCCTTAACAATGTGTTCAAACTAGAAAGAGAGTTTCACTTCCGTTCTGTTACGACACACAAGCACACTTTTTATATGCACACTTAAGTTACTGATGACAGAGCAACAGCTACTGCAGAGCAGGGATGAAGAAGAAACTAGGAGCTCAGTGGACCTGACAGGTGCTTTATCATGTGGAACAATGGATCAGGCCTCCAGGTTTAAAACTATTTTGGGCTTAAACAACTCAAGGGCAAATTTCAATCAGGAATTTTAACAATTTTACAGTAAAACAACTCTGGAAAAAGTGTAAAACTTTGTAGAATTCTTTTTCTTTTACTTCCTTAGAAGCTATTAATTAAAGAGAATTCTGGTTTCAAAAGATCAGGTTTTTTTTAAAGTTGCTTCCTTAAATATATATTTTTGGACTATAATAACTTTTATTTTAAAATGATGATCGATGTTATTGATGATCTAACCTGAAACGTGATATTTCAGGATGCATTGTTTAAAAAAACTAAAACACATCCGATGAAAAGTTGCAATAAATTGTTTCCATAAAAACTCCACAAATCCTTTAACCAGAAGAGCAAAACGCTGACAGGAAAATCCAAAAATACAACGAGAAAGTCTGAAGGGGGAAATCTTAAGAGGAAAGATGTTCTCCATGTGCTTTTCTGCCCTGGTGTTCTTCTACGGGCTGCAGCTGCACTTCCTGGAGGAAAGTGTGATGAGGTATGGTTGGGTGGACAAATGAACCCGTTGTTATTAGTCTCATTTTGCCTCACAACCAGCTTCCACTTTCCACTGATGTTTTCTTTGGTTCTTCCCCGAGTCACCAACTGTGTTGACGTTCGCTCCGGCCAGAGCCGGGAAAGCTGATTGGCTGCAGTGCAGCTGTTGCTACGGCTGAGCGTTGCTGTGTTCTTCGAAGGCCAACCACCATGGGAACACGGAGCATTATGCAACGTTAGCAAATACTCATTCAGACTCACTCCCTTCCTGCCTTTGTCCGACCCGGCCGTTAGACCATCTCTGCTCCTCAACCTGGGATACGAGGAGCCAGCGGCCTCCGAGCTACAGTCGCCCCGGTCATTACTTCAAAGTCGCAGGTCTGAATCCCTGCACTGCTGGGAAAGTGAACCTGCTCATCTGCAGCCAGTGTGTCCTGTGATTTACAGGAGTAAAACAACAGGTAGAAGATGGGAGTAGGAGCTGTGGTTGAACTAAAGTGCTTCAATTTGAAGTCAAAAGGTTGGAACCAACCATTTCAGGAAGACAAAGGACTCCAAAGGCTGACATTTTCAATCGACTTTTTTCGTGCCGACACCCTAGCATTGAGAAGACAGAAGGACCATTCACCCAACAGCCGCTGGCGAAGGAACTACTGGAAACGTGGCACCGCTGGTTCCAAACATACGCACTGCCTTCAGCCAAACCTCAGTTTCCATGCCTATTTCCTGTTACCGGCAGCGATGATGGTTTTTTTCTCCATTTTAACCTTTTTTTCACATAGGTACAGACACCTCCAAGCTAAAACTAAGCCTCAAACAGCAGCGTTACATCACTCCTCTTTTTGAAGTTTTACAAAATACCAACAGAAGAGTTCTCAGAGTGATGCACGAACTATCGATTTACACTAAACTAGAGGAAAAATGGCTGAAGTAATGAATCTCCTATTGATTCTCATCCAAATAAATGAATAAAAAAACATTTAGTGCCAAAAGATTTTTATGTGTAAATCAAAGGTCTATTAAAGCAGCTTTATTTCAATAGCGTAATGGATGTTAAACCCTATAGGAACAGCGCGCGATACACTGCCCTGATCTTGTGACCGACATCTCCACCTCCCGAGTGGGAAGACACACGTGATTCATGGAGCCAGTTGTTGGTCCACCACTATGCCTCAACAGCTCTCCTCCTCCTCCTCCTCTTCCTCCTCCTTTCATTGGACACATGGCATCCCACGGCACAAACGAGACTTGGCAATCAACCAGGAAATGTCATCTGTGCCCTGCTATGAGGCACCAAAAACCTGCCATTTAATGGAGCAGACCACTGGAGCATGACTGAAGATTTGTGCGACACTGAGTCTTTGTTTGCCAAGTTTTTTCTGGAATTAGACGCGAGGATGCAGCAAAAATGGGAAGCCGGATGTGTGACATACAGATAAAAAAAATGGTAAACAAAAGGAGAGGGACCACATTGACATCTGTTTTAAAGAGTGACAGTGTGATGATGCTGCATGCGTTTGTGTGGTTTCTTAAAGAAAAACCAATTTGATAAAAAATAAATAAATAAAAAGACAGAAAGTGGTTCATTTAAGAAGCGGTAAATTAAGTGTAACACCTAATGACACTCCCATCCGCCAGTAAAAAAAAGGCAAAGCGTTTGGACTTTAACAGGGCATCTCACACAGCAGTTCGGCTTTAAATCTAAGCGGATGGCAGGCAGCCACACGGCCAGCGCTCCATAAAACATGTGCCATCCAGACCAGCCGCTCCAAAGCTTTTCCCCTCAAATCTGCAGCAGCTCATTTCATTAATGGGCAGTGATTTCTGACCGCAATCCCATTCCCAGGAAATTAGCCGGAGTGCTGAAATCAGGGCCAGTCTGATGTGGGCAATTTTTGTGCAATATATGAAGCTTTGATTCAGGTTAATCTTTTTTTTTTTTGGGGGGGGGGGGTGCATTCCACAAGAGCCTACAGTGATTTGAACGTCCATGCACTCACCCTCAGATTTATACTACAGATTTAGCATCAGAATATGCTCTCCTTTTAAACTTATTTTGGGGGCAGTCTGCAGCCCACTCACCTCTTCTGTTCATCGGCCGAACGCGCACAGCCACCTTGACATTGGAGTCGTCCAGGCTGGGCTCCCCCATTGCTGGCTCCTTTGCTCCAGAAAGCAGAGCTGATCCGAAACAAAATCAGCTTCTCAGCCGAACGATCATCGAAGATCCAGAAAACCCAGAGCTAGCCGGACTGTCGGGCCAGCTAGCCTCTCCCCGCTGTGCTCCATAGACCAGACATGTCAACGGAAAAAACAAAAAAGCCTGGTAGAATCCTGCAGGAAGGAAGCCAGCCGCCGCCGCCGCTTAATTTCTCCTTCTGCTCATGATGTTTCTGGTTATTATCAGTCCATAGACGCGTCGGAGCTAAAAGGGAAATAAAAGCAATGAGTAAAACACATCCGCAATGTTAATAACCAAAAATATATGCAAAGAGTCCCATCTTTCACAAAATAATAGGGGCTAGCCAGCTAATTTGCAAACTGAGGAGGGGCAACGCCAACGGCAGGATTGGAATAAGTTTTTGGCAATCCTTCGCTATTCGACGGCACAACAGCCCCGGAAACAACTGGGTTTTCTCGGTACATACCTAAACGGATTCATGCCGGAGGTGACAACGCTAACCCAAAGACACAAAGGTCCACATACAAGAGCCCGGCGATGGACTACACCTTCCTAACGGAATCTACAGCCCTGTCTCTGTCGAGCTAACGCCAGCAGGACGCATTTCCGGCCAACAATTTCCCTCTTCAAAATAAAAGCACATTCTTCAAAATCTGAACATTTTGACTTCCGATGACATATAAAAATGAAATCGGGATTTTAATCAAATGAATAAAACCTACACGTGTTAGCAATCGTTATTCAAATACTTATAACTACGTTCTTTGCAGTGTGCGTTGTAATAGATGAGACTAGTGGCACACGTGTTGCCAAATCTATCCGACGGCAGTTTTTCTTTTGAAGCAGCAAAAGGTTGTGTGAAACACATAGAATGTGGTCCAGAATGATTAAAAAAAAATTTAAAACCGTCAACACTATAATAAGAAAAATCACTACATATTCTGCCGCTAAAGAAGACAATAAAGAGGAAGCGATTACCATACGTGCTCAAAATCAAATGCTCAATATGACCCCGGTCACGCGACACTTCCTCTGTCCAGCTTCCTGTGTCCTTTCAGAATAACACATAAAAAATGCATAAAAAAGTCAAGTAACAAAAACAAATGTTGAAAAACAAACAAACAATCCATAGCAGGGAGTCTAGTATCAGCTGTAACAAAGACACACAGCTATAATAGAATAATAATTCCATTATATATCTTATATTGCTGATATCTTATATTGCTGCTGAAGATGAGAGAATTTCCCCATTGTGGGATGAATAAAGTCTATCTATCTATCTATCTATCTATCTATCTATCTATCTATCTATCTATCTATCTATCTATCTATCTATCTATCTATCTATCTATCTATCTATCTATCTATCTATCTATCTATCTATCTATCTATCTATCTATCTATCTATCTATCTATCTATCTATCTATCTATCTATCTATCTATCTATCTAATAACAACATAATTGAATATGTATTAATGAGGTTGTTTTTGTATTCCTCATGGTGTTTAAATGTGTTAACGATTTCATTTACTTTTTCAAAGCACCTTTGATTTCACAATATAGTTAATGAAAAAAAAATCATTTTTGGAACAAATAAATTATGATTACTTATTTTACACAAATACTTGCAAGATCAACATGGTCCATAATGGACCATGGACCAAGTAAGTTTTTATGAAATAACATTTTAATTTAAGATCTTTCTCAAATTCTAATCTCAAAACACGTGTTGTAACTTGCTTTAAAATAAGGTTAAACTCCAGAGTTCCTTATTCTGATATGTCTTTTAAATATTATTCCCCAGCAAAGAGGGAGTAGAAGAGTTAAGATGAAATTCTATCAAATTAAAATTACTCCAAAAGTAAAGGAAGTTCATTACAAAGTAGGATAAACTAGAAAACATGTCCGCAGGAAGTTCTCCCAAATTTGTTTTTATCTGAATAAAATGACTGCACTTTTTGTGGTTTGGACACTGAAACGGTTGATTGTTTATATTTATTTGACTGTATTTTCCGGAAAATTTTCCAGGAAGACTTTCTTTTCTCTGGAGCTCAGCTAAGATTCCAATTCCATCTTATTTTTGGACCAATAAAATGTCTTACAGTTTTTCTCAGTCGCTTTAGTACAATTCTCAGATCAGAATTGAAGTTTGCAAATACGTGTGTGCATTTCTCCAAACAATTTGTAAAAACAGCAAAACATTATGGATTTCTTGCAAAAGCCTGTAACTTGCTCAAAATCTTTAGTTCATCTCTCAAAACTAAGTCTTTATGTCATTGAACATGTCAGTGCCATCAGAATGTCAAGTCCTTGTGTCATTGTCTACGAACAAGACAGTCAAATTACTTAGTCATGTTGTCAATATAACTGTGTACTTTAGAGGGAGGTTCTGATGTGAACTATGACTAAAGTTTTGATGACAATTATTGTAAAATGTAAGTTACACATTTTTTGTTTGATTGCAAGAGACTGGACAAGATTCACATTTACACTTTTATTGTTCATATTGTAATTTGTTGACAGACCATGTCATACCAACATAGAAAAAACCCACTGCAAACAGTAATACAAAGGGAAAAAAAAGATAGGACAATATTCTGTACAGCAGTGCAGTAGGAATTGGTGTGGTCTTCCTACACCTCTTGTCGTTCCTGTATGTTAGGCCACACATTCTCATCCACATCACAGCGAATATCCTCTCTTGCAATGCAGCAAAATATGTTTTTCACATTATGACAACTTGGTAAACCATTTTGCAGTTGATGACTTATACGATGAACTAATGACTAGGTGTTTTGAGGAGTAAGACTATTGCACAGTGAACTATATAATACATTTTGATCAACATGACATAAACAATTGATAATGTAGCAAAGAGCAGAGAATGATCATTTGCATGGATGTACCAAAGCAATTGCAACTTGTTCAAAGAAGTGAGAAACTGCTTATATGATGTGCACAAGTGACATCATGATGTGAAGATAGAACAAATAGTTTTGGGAATTTCATTCTTATCTGACAATTGTACTAAAGCGACTGAGAAAAACTGTAATTGACTAATTGATGTCTGACAGCTAAAAGATCAAGCTCTTTAAGTTTCACCAAAGTCATTTTTTATTTTTATCTTATATTAGTTATTACTTTTTATGTGATGATTTTATGGATACTTTGTATGAAAAAGGAAATAAACAAAATAGTCAATTTCAAATTGGTTCTCTGGTTGTGCAGACAGACCTCGACTGACACCTACTGGACAGTACATGAAGTGCAAAAGAAAATGAAAATATTAAGGCCTTATCAAGCGTGTGTGCATGAAAATTCACTCATAGAACATTTTTACTCGAATGGCCTTATGTTACAATTAAGCTGCTTCATGCAAGAAAAACTCAATAGTTTTTTATTCAACAACACATGATCTTCTGAAAAAGATGTGTGTTTTTTTTACAAAAAATACATAATTTGGGTGACCTAGAGGTTAAAGTTAGAAACTTACTTGACATTTTTTCCACTGATCAGCAGTTGTTGGTTCAGCAAATTATTAGAAAAATACCAAAAGGCAGTCCTTTTAACACTTGTGCTATCCTAGGCACTTTAACATTGTGAGTTGGGTCATCTAGACCCACTAGACAGTGCTCTGAAACTTTTGTCTTCCATGATTTGTGATCTTCACTGGTGTGCATGTGAAATCCTCTTCACCTTTATCCACCTTTATCATGAAAGGGATAACACATCAATGTAAGGGTGGGGTCATAGGATAGCACAAGGGTAAAGTAGGCAGGTTACCTGGTTTCGTTTGATAGCTGTTAGTCATCTTATTTTATGTCAGGCACTTTTGTTATTATTCTTAATCCTTTACCTGTTGTAATTTGCAGCATTGTATTGTGAAGCACTTTGTGAATTTAATCTATAAAACGTGCTGTATAGAAATAAATGCACTCACTGGAACCACTAGAGGGTACTGCGTCAAAAGAAATCGCAAAATTAAAAAATGGAAGTTGGGATACCAAAAAAACGCATATGAAACAATGTTGTTGGTACAAGTTTCATTAAACTGTAGTTTTGGAAATCTGAATTTAATTTTTTGCTTTGCATTTTGGTCTCCGCCTTCTACCCCCTTATCTAAATTAGTTCTGTTAACAATTTTCCACTCTGCTCTCGAGGAAACATTTTCTTTCACAAATGCATCTCAAGTTCCTTTGAAACAAAGCTTCATTTAGACATGTTTTTCTTCATTCATTCATTCATTTTCTGTACCGTTTTCCCCTTTCGGGGTCACGGGGCTGCCGGAGCCTATCCCGGCAACTTGTGGGCGAAGTTTTTCTTTTTATATGAATTGAAATGTTTTGACAACAAATATATGAGAACAACAAATAGCTCTGCAACATTATAGACCAGCTGCAATCCTCTTTTTTGTGTTAAGAACAACTGAGTACAACCATCCCACCTTTCTTCCTTATACAGCTAGAGTGTTTATTTTTGCATCTATCACTGACAGAAGGGCAAACAATTTACCACATTGCTTTGTAATGTAACCCTGGTTGTCAATGACAGAGGTCAAACATTTCCTGTGAGTCCTCACCAGGTTTGCACTATAGTTGCCATTTTGGTCCGTTCTTCCGTGTAGATCTTCTCAAGAACTGGAGGGGTCGCTGGGCAACGCAGACTTTTAGCTTTCTCCACAGATTCTCTATTCGATTCAGGTCCAGAGACTTGCAAGACCACTTCAGAACATCTAAGGCTTTTTACACACTTATTCCAGTGTGTTTGAGATCAGTCCTATGATGGAAGATCCAACCTCATTTTTTCCTCATACTCTCGCTGATGGAAGAAGGTTTTTACCCAAAGTCTCACCATAAATGGCCCGATTCATCTTTTCCCTCATTTCAGTCCCACTGTGCTCTTTACAGAAAAAGCAGCTCCAAAGCATGATCCATCCACCTCCATGCTTCACAGAGAGTTTGGTGCTCTCGGGATGTAACTTAGTTCTCTTCTCCCAAACACAGTGAGAGACGTTTGAAACAACGAGTTCCTTTTTGTTTCCATCTGACCATATGACCCACTCCCTCCCAATCCTCCCTCAGATTTCTGGCAAACTTCAGACCTGTGTTGGTTTAAGCAGGAGAACCTAGGAAGCTCTACAATATTTTAATCCATTACGGTATAAAGTTTTACTACTCTTTTGTTACTGTGGTCTCAGCTCTCCTCAGGTCATTGGCTGATTCTCCTGTGTAATTCTGGGCTGTTTCTTCACTGTTTTTCATGATCATTAGTACCTCCACCCGGTGAGATCTTTCACGGTGCTCCAGGTGGAGGGTGGAGGGATCTTGTGTTTCTTCAGTTGTCAAAAGAATCCTTCAACAGTTGATCTCTTCTCATCAAGCTGATTGCTTGTTTTAGATCGGCTCATTCCGGTCTTGTTCAGGTTTACAAGATTGTCACTGCTATCCTTAGACAGCTCTTTGGTCTTGGTCTGTTTAAGGTTGTGGACAGTTCCCCTTTATACAGATAACCAGTTCAAACAGGTTAATACAGGTATGAAGTGAGCTTTTTAAAAACGAAGTAACACGTCTGTAAGGGTCAGATTTCTTGCTTGTTTGTAGGACCTTAACACTTGATTTATTTTTATTTTCTTCTTATAATTTCTATTATGCAAATTAATTCTGTAAAAAATGTGATTTCTACATTCTAATGTATTTATAGTGAACATTACAGATGTCTATCTTGTTTCAAATGAGACAATCTGCAATATTAAAGACTAACAATGGCTTTTTTTCTCCACTGTTTAACTGTTGCCTATTGTATTTGTTTAAAAAAAAAAACAACCTTCACAATCGATGTTTTTCTTGATTAACAATAAAAGTACAATTTGTAAATGAAAATATAGATATAGATGTCAAATTTTCCAATCCAGTTTAAGAGTTTGGTCATTTAGTTCACTTATTATACAAAAATGCCTCAATAATACATGAATAAAAAAACAATATTGAACTATAACAAGCTGGAAAAAAATAAGGGGAAAATGAATTTGACCATAATAAAAAGCAGTACCTCTATACTTTTCTTTGTTTGTCAAAAGAAACAGCTAAAACTATTACAAAATAGCAAACCTGATGCAAAAAGTTTCAAAAACTGGTTAAAGTTAGTCATCTTAGTCACCTATTTTTGGAACCCATTGTGTTCATTTTGATCATCATTTCTTTTTCTGATATAATATAATTGTTTGAGGTCTGCCTTTCCTTCTGCACCCCCATCCCGTCATTCTGCAGTCGCCACTTCCGTGACGTAGACAGATGCGTGAGTACTGGGCACAGCTGAATTGGAGGATGTCAAGCAATTACAGAGACACACCACTCCTCCTTTACGTCAGAGAGCTGGAAGTAAGAGATTAGAGTGCAGAAAAAGTCAAAAGTGAACAGATTCAACAGAAGACTCTGGTTAAATTCCCACAGGTTTATTTACTTCATTTCAGGCTGCATAATTTAAAGCAAATGTTTGAACCGCAGCACCAAAAGGCTTAGAGAGATTAAGACTCACATGGGGTTTTCCAGTGCAAAGGTCAAGACTTTAAAGAATATTAGAATTTTTCTCACTGTTTCTATTATTCTGCATTGCTCCATCAGAGCAATAAGGCCCGTTGTCATCTTGCCCATACAGATCCATAAACTGCAGCTAAAATAGTTTATTTTTAGAGGTGAGACTGGTTCATAGCTTTATTTGCTTTAAAAAGCTAGATGTGTAACTAAATTATCATACATTTTTTGTAAATGAAGTCAGAATCTGTTATTACGCACCTGCAGGCTTTTGACTGAATGCTTTGATTACATCAGCTGCAAAAATGGGACTGATGGTTTTTCTAAATAAAGATAGGAAGCAGCAAAAATAAAAAAATCTGCATTTCCAGCAAACAAAACTGTGAGAGTTTATCAAGTGTTTCCATCTGGCTTCCTTCCATTATAATAGAACAGAGTTTATTATTTGATCTTTTTTAATGAAATTACCAAGACATCTTTTCCTTTTTTTTAAATAAATTGCTGATAACAATTTCTTCTAAAGCATTTAAAAAAATCTAATTTGATGCCAATGTTTTCTGTCTATTACCCATCCATCCATTATCTATACCGGCTTTGTCCTGTGAAGGGCCACGTGGATGCTGGAGCTTATGCCAGTTTGCAACTGATTAAGTTTAAACTGAATCATCACCAGTTAATTCAATAATTATCACACTCAGTGAAGGAATGATTTCCAATAACTGAGAATCATTTACAAATGTGTCTTGAAACAACCCCAGGATTTTAAATCCTTGAAAGTTGAGCAAGTCCTCTAGTAAGTAGTCTAGTAAGTCCTGTTTGAATAGCCTTTCTTGCTTAAGGTAACTGTACGAAAAATAAAACCACCAAAAGAGAATATTAACATAAAAGTTACTGCCCAATTACAAGCATGGCAAAAGATGTTTCCTGAGATGAAAAATGTGATTTTCTTTCACAACTAAAGTCCCTTGGTATTAGGAGTTAATATACTGGGTTATCTGATCTCACTTAACATTTAAATGCAATTTAATCCTAGAGAACCCATTGGGTCGAAATTGGTCGCATTTTTTAAATTATCTACGTATTAATTTGATTTATAATTTTGAATTTTTATCATTTTTATTATAATGTTTTGGGCCACTGTTAATAGTTGCTATCCAAAATTAACTAACAAAAAACCCAGAAGAAAATTACTCCATATATGTTTTGTAAAGAAAAAGCAACAGTGTTAGTACAATGAAGGACTATGGTGAGAAGAATACTTCTGGGAAATGACTACAGGCTCCATGAAGTCTGTCAGACTCCCTGAGGAAGACATGTACCCCGAAGCTTTCCTATTTTTATAGCCTAATAATACCAAGCTGTGATAAATACCTGTGTTATTTATTATTATCTAGTTATTTTATAGACTCTATCACCCTAATTTCTCATTGGGGATTTAAAAAAGCATTTATTGCTATGAGCTACATTTGAAAGGTTTCCGATGATGTTGCTGCTTGTAAAAAGCAAGATTCTATGCATCTCTACTCTGTAATATGCAAGTTAAAGTCAATTTAACTTTACAAAAAGGATGTCTAACTTATCATTTAACAATTACTGTTTACATGTTTCCATTTATTACAACAGTCTAAAAAACATCTAAAATTCAAATTTTTCCAACATAAGAGTTGAGCTTCAGTGCTATGCTCAGAATGAGTGTGTAGCTGTTATGACATCTGTGTAAAATGAAAAATAAAAAAAGACACATCATTGTCTTTGTGTGTGAGCTTTTGTGTTTGTTTTTTCGGGTGGGTGTGGTAATGGGAGTGATAAGGGTGGAAGAGGGAAGAGGGAGGAGTCCAACTCTTACTCCTTATCTTTTCTTTCATTAAGATGACAGGATAGCGGTAATTGTTCCGGGCACTAATCTGACCGGTGCAGGAGACGTCCGCGTTTGTGTGTGTGAACACATATACCTGCTTCGTAGGCCACGATTAGACGAAAGAAAGATGGGTGCAGGTGATTCTCTATACATCAACGGAAAAGTAGCTGACATGAAGAAATCTGAGGGGCCAAAGCTGCAGTTTGTGATCCAAAGTTGTATCTTTTGTTGTAGATCTCTAAAATATCACTTAAGGGGTGTTTACAGATTTTCATTTATTGGAATACAGCTGAATTCCACATTTGGAGGGTGGGTCTTCTCTTTTTGGCGATAGATTATGTGACATGTATAAATATGTTTTGATAAAAAGAGCTTTATTTATGTTATTTAATAATTAATCTGCACTTGGACTGAAAACACATTACAGTAATACCAAAAATTTGTGAATTAGAATATGACAACAATGTAAAAAAAAAAAAGTGAAGTAAATCAAAATAAGGGTGGGATTGTATAAATTTGCATCTTCCCATTTCCTTTCTGGAAATTAATCATATAGTTGAAATATCATTATATTTATTTGATTAAATGTGACATGGGAGTTCTGTATCTATAGCTGCACATATGTCCATTTATGACATGGAGCAATTATTATGTCAAGAAAATAAAATCCTTTTACCTTATTTACTTTTTAATCAGTTCATGAATCAATTTCTCAAATACATTTGATATAGCTATATTTTTTATTTTACAATTTACCGGTCGATCTTCATTCCAATACTCACCTATGGTCATGAGCTATGGGTCATGACCGAAAGAACGAGGTCCCGAACACAAGGGACTGAAATGAGCTTCCTCTGTAGAGTGGCGGGGCGCTCCCTTAGAGACACGGTGAGAAGCTCGGTCACCCGCGGAGAGCTCGGAGTAGAACCGCTTCTCCTCCACATCGAAAGGAGCCAGTTGAGGTGGCTCGGTTATCTAGTCCAGATGCCTCCTTGACGCCTCCCTGGAGAGGAGTTCCGGGCATGTCCCACCTGGGGGAGGCCCCGGGGAAGACCCAGGACACGCTGGAGAGACTACGTCTCTCGGCTGGCCTGGGAACGCCTCGGGGTCCCCCCAGAGGAGCTGGAGGAAGTGGCTGGGGCAAGGGAAGTCTGGGCATCTCTGCTTAGACTGCTGCCCCCGCGACCCGGTCCCGGATAAGCGGAGGAAGATGGATGGATGGATGGCTTGAAATATCAATCAACCAGTCACTCAAAGGTTGGTTTTTTTGTTCTCTGGCTTCTCTGTTGTACAGAGTCAGAGTCCCAACAGGCTACAGAAGTCGGCATAAGATTGACAGGCCCCTTTATGGAGCCACCTTTGAGAGTGTTTTACACAGACAAACACATTTTTATCCCTATTTTGTAACTTAAAACTAATTCTATTATTTCAATGCCAGGTTGAGATGCAGGTTTAATAGTCACTTTTACTGGTTTACTTGTAAAATTCTGGCTTTTGTTCTAAATGTTTTTAATGCTCCACAAAAACTGTGGTCTTAGACAAAGCCGTGGGCAGATCCAGATCCATAACATGTCCAAATCTGTCTGAGAGAAAATCAACATTTCATCGTCAAGGATCAATATCATGGACTGAAATAAGGCAAAGTGGTGATACCCGATAGCCATCAGTAGCAAAATTCTTTTTAGTCAGAGGTGTAACGATTCATTTTAACGATTTGATTCAAATCTTAATGATATGATTCATCGTTGATATTGGTTCATTTTAAACAATCCAATTCACGGACCATAAATCGATTTAGGACATCTTTAGCCAAAAGTCCAGCCAGTGAGACTAATAACCTACCCGGTAAGGCAAGGCAAGGCAAGGCAAGTTTATTTGTATAGCACAATTCGTACACAAAGTAATTCAAGGTGCTTCACAAAACAGAAAAATGCATTAAAATCACAATACATCATAGAAATAATCAACGTAAAATTTACTTTAAAAGAAAAGAAAAAAAAAATATTGAAAATTGATTTAAAAATAAAGGAAGGAAAGGAAAGAAAAGTGCAGATAGGACCTTTCAGTCATATACACGGCTATACAGAAATGTTTTAAGTCTAGATTTGAACATGAACACAGAAGAGGCCTGTCTTACGACTTCAGGGAGGCTGTTCCAGATTTTAGCTGCAGAATATTGAAACGCTGATTCCCCTTGTTTAGTTCTGACTCTAGGAATCAACAGGAGGCCGGCCCCTGAGGTCCTCAGAGTACGAGATGGTTCATATGGCACTAACATGTCAGAGATGTACTTTGGTGCTCGGCCATGGAGAGACTTGTACACAAGCAGAGCTGCTTTGAAGTCTATTCTTTGAGGTACAGGGAGCCAGTGCAAAGACCTGAGCACAGGACTAATGTGATCATACTTCCTGGTTCTGGTCAGGACTCGAGCAGCAGCATTCTGGATGTACTGAAGCTGTTTTACAGCTCGTTTGGAGAGGCCGGTGAGCAGGCCGTTACAGTAGTCTAACCTACTGGAGACAAATGCATGAATAAGTATCTCCAGGTCTGGCTTTGACACTATGTTTTTGATTTTGGCAATGTTTTTCAGATGATAAAATGCCGCTGATGTTACTGACTTGATATGGCTGTTAAAGTTCAGGTCAGAGTCCATGATTACCCCTAGATTTCTGACTTGATTTGAGGGTTTAAGAGACAGAGAATGAAGGTAGCTGCTGACACTTTCTCTTTGTTTCTGTGGGCCAAAAATAATAACTTCGGTCTTGTTTGAGTTTAGCTGGAGAAAGTTGTTCTGCATCCACGCACTGATCTGTTGGAGGCAGTGGCTGAGTGAATCCACCGGCCCATATTCACCTGTTGTCAGTGACACATAGATCTGAGTATCATCTGCATAGTTGTGATAAGATATGTTATTACTGCGTATTAACTGCCCTAGTGGCAGCATGTAGAGGTTGAACAGAAGGGGTCCCAGGATCGATCCCTGGGGCACACCACAAGTCAAGGCCATGTAGTCTGAGACACAACTCCCAATTTCAACAAAGTATTTCCTGTCTTCCAGATAAGACTTGAGCCAACTTAGGGCAGATCCAGAGATGCCAACCCAGTCTTGGAGTCTGTGCAAAAGGATCCCATGATCAACAGTATCAAAGGCAGCACTCAGGTCTAGCAGGATTAAGACAGTGACTTTGCCATCATCAGTGTTCAGGCGGATGTCGTTGGTTACCTTGATAAGAGCAGTTTCTGTGCTATGATGGGGTCTAAAACCTGACTGGAAAACATCAAATGAATTGTTTAATAAGAGAAAATCAGTGAGCTGTTGGTAGACAACTTTTTCAAGGAATTTTTCTAAAAATGGCAGATTAGAGATAGGTCTGTAATTATTCAGTACAGTGGGATCAAGACCGCTCTTCTTCAAGAGAGGTTTAATGACTGCAGTTTTTAAGGCCTCTGGAAATATTCCAGATTGAAGAGACATGTTAACTATTTGAGTAATTGATGGCAACACACTGTTCAGGACAGACTTTAGAAATCTAGTGGGTAACACATCAAGGCAGCATGTAGACGAGCTCAGACGGGTGATGGTCTCTTGGACAGTTTGGTCAGTGACAGGTATAAAGTGAGTCAGCTTAGAGTGAGTAGGTGGCCGTTCGATAGTTATATGTGTTGTGGAGTTGATGGCTTTTTTAATGCCCTGAACCTTGTACTGAACAGGTGAAGTCCTTGTATTTCTTGCAAGATAATCAGATATAAATTAAATATGTGTACAAACAACCAAGTAAACAAGAATTAACGGTTATAGTAAAATAAATTCTAACCCTGATCCAAATGGTATTTTCCAAGATCGATCTAATCGATTTGTTGCATTTTCAAAACTGACATATGATGCTATAGGTCAATTTGATTCAATTCGATTAACAACTTGCCTCAGACAGATCCATCTGGTTGGATCGTTGGAATGGAAATCAATTTATCAATAAAGTCAATCAATCATTACACCCCTACTCTCAATCCAAAACTAACCCAAAGAACAAGTTAATTCCTAATTCTAATTGCATTTCAAACGGTTGAAATGTTATTGCTTGCTGCTTTTGCAGAGTAGAAGTCAGCCTTCAGTGAATGGAGGTATGAGGCAGGAAGCAGGGCTCTGACACGAAAGCTTTAAGATGAGTCTTCATGGCCTTCATGTCCTTTGTGGCAAAGGCTTTGCCAGAATATCTCTGTTGATCACAGCAATTTATGTTCCGTTAATGGATTTAGCTTTGTGCTCATTACTTAGACAGGCCAATCTAATCACCAGCTGCACGAGCAACCATGAGCATAAACGGGTTTGTGGGTCAAAATGGACCCAAGGGTTTTCTCAGCAGTAACATTGTGGTTTCTGTTTTGAACAGGGTGTTTAACTAACCAAAGCCACTTGACATAAACAGTTTAGTGTCATTTACGAGAACGCCTGTGGACATTCACCCCTCTGAACTAAATTAAGAAAAAGTGTTTCCATTATTTATCTGCATTTTTTGACACTAGTTAGAATCAATTGCACTTCAAAGTTGGATCGATGTCTGTGTGCTTTATTGCTTTGCGAGTACACACTGAAACCAGCTTTTTTTCAGTTTAAGAAATATGTGTTCTCACATAACACAGTGCTGTCCAGCATATGTATGATCCTGTAAATGGTATGTTTTTAAGTTTGAATGTTTAGGATTATGACCAACACTCACACACATCGATGGAATACAGCCTCAGCAGCATCGGCTGCTCCTGCATCGACTCGTACGGCTGCTGCTTCCTGAGTCGACAGTGTTCAATGTGAAGCTGCAGGAGTTTGTTTGGTTCGTCTCACACATCAGACGCTAACAGGGTTATTTTCAGCATCAGGTTTGATGAAACATAGTGATCTGCAGGTTAGGGAACAGACTGGAGCTGCAGAGGCTTAGGGAGGGCGGGTTCCCTTTAGTTTCACTGCACTCCTATGTTGTCTTCTCACTTTTGTGTCTGCACATTTGAAAGTTTTGGCAGCTAAGTTTTTATTTCTAGTGTCAGGAGTATTTTAAAACTGACATTTTTACTTTACTCTTGAGATTTAGAAGTTGTCAGCGCTTGAACTCTATGAAATTGCCTGTTTTTGTGTCATTTTCTTCTTGTTTACACATTACATATATACAAATATAATTGAAACTTTACATGCAACATAAATTGCATTCAAATGTTACAAACCCTCAGCAATCCATTGAAGACTAGAACTAAAGAAAGTAAGTAATAGACTGCGTCTAAAATCTTAAAACACAATAATTGAACAGATGACATTCCATTTAAAACAGTTAAAAGATGCTGTAGCTTGCTTGATGAGACCAGATCTTTAGAATATTTCAGTTTTAAACCTGAATCCAAGTTAAGAAGGCTGCATTTTTAGGAGACATTCAAAACATTAGAAGACCTGATCCATTGAATATTGCGTTTTTGGAATTTATTATAGTGTTCTTTGGGGATTTTTCTGATAAATGAAGACATAAATAAATAAAGTTGGGCTCCAAAAGGCACTTCTCAGTATTTTTGTATCCAATTCACTGTGAATCAGGAGCAGATGAAAAAATGCTGTTTCAGAAAGAGTGTACTGGTGATGTAGAAGTGATCAAAGTGGCTTTTTATAGAGAGGAGCAAGTGAGAGCACAGATTGTATTTCACATGTATTCATAGGCAGGATTAGAGAATGCAAAGATTAGCTTTATAAAGAAAAAGACACCCGTTTTGGGTGAACAGGACCTGGCCCTCGTAAATTATTCACACCATTTTAATCTTTTTAAAAATCATTCAAACTATTCAGCCACAATATCTGTGCGACAATTTCTAATACACCGCTTCAATTTGTTTTGTTCGTGTTCAAGCATGTAGGCAACAGAAATAAAGTCAGTTATAAAGAGCAAAGTAGCACTTTCTGGTAAAGACTAGTGTTTGTAAAAAAGGCAAATGTCAAGTGACTCCAGGTCAGGCCCCTGAGAAACAACCTTATTGAGTCACAGCCTCAGCATTTAAGATTGTACTAGTTTTCTATGAAATTTAGCAATTTAAACACTTCCTTTTCAAATATTGACTAACTGAAAGCTAAAAGAAAAATCTGATTGTTTTTGCATCCAACACATTTCTAAATAATAAGCATGAAGCAATTTAACTCACTTTGGCAGCATCTAAAGATCTGAACAAGTAAAGTCTCATACTGTGACATAAGGCAGGGGTTTGGAGGCTTTTAACACTGCTCAAATAAAGAAGTAAGTGATTCCAGTCTTTCCTTAAAAAGTGAATAAAAGATAGGGGTGAAAGTCTAAAAGGAATTACTTTTTAGTTTTTATTTTCATTTGGAGAGTTCCATTTTAAAGTTTCTTGCAGGTTGAAGAGAGCGGAAAGTAGGGTCCGTTTGGAGAATGAGTTGGTAACATTGATGGTGAAGCCAGAAACACTAGAAGCCAAAGAAACAGAATTTTACTCTAGAAAGGTAATGAAGCTGCAAATTTACCATTTCATCAAGTGGATCAGGACTGTAAATGGTTTTGTTCCATTGGCAAGTTTATTATATTTTTTAAGCCCCTAAAAAGTGAATGCCTCCATTTCTCCCCGCTTACTGTAAACAATTAACTTCCTTTCTCTTCTCCACTAGAATTTTCACACGCAGATCCACTTTTACTCAAACAGCCTTAAAATCTCAAACATTTCAGTTCCATTATTTTTTTGAAGCTTTGCATTTCACCAACGTCAACCCCTGAAGCATTACTCATTTCTGTGAGCTGTCCTATCGCAGAGTTCCTCAAAATTTGACAGTTTGAGGTTAAACATGTCAACCACTGACATTGTTTCATTCCACGAATCCTCTTCTGAAGTTAATTCAGTTTTCACACTGTAAAGAACATCCGTAGATTAAGCGCTTTGTGCCACTCACTCAATCCAGCAGCTGTGGATATGTGCGTGCGCACACATCTGTGCTTGTAAGTCAGTGGGTGCATGTGGTTGTGTGTGAGACGGAGACAAGGCAGCAGAAGTTAGGCATCCAGGGAACAGTGGTAGATAATGAAGTGTTTCTGTTCTTCGCTCTGCTGAATACCAATCACTTTCTCTTTTAGATAAAGCCCAGAGGAATGAAAACAGCCGAATGAGTCCTGTGTGTGTGTGTAAGCAGGGATTTGTAAAGTTAACTATTTTAAAAACCACATATTAAACATTTTTGCAGTTTTGCTGACCCACCTGTCCTTGAGTCAATTTTCTCCTCCTGGGTTTAACTGAGGTACTGGAGGTAAAAAAACAACAACAAATCCCTGCATCGCGCATCTTTCAGTCCCTGATGCTTTGGCCTGCAGCCCACATACAGATCGCCCGGCTAATAGTTCCGACCTCTATTAGTGCCCCTTTCCGTTTCGTCTCAACTCTCATCCACTGGCTATACCTTCTGTTGTGCATCCCCTCCTGCTGCCTCTGCTTCTAAAACTAGTTTTTTGAAGGACATATACTATTGATCTTTACCTTGTTAGTATAAAGTTGGGTTAATTAGTCCAAATGACTAACAAATCATTGACTGTTTACATGGAAACATTTGATGCCATCTTGATGAATATAGCCTTTCCAAGAACTGAGTCAGGAAATTTGGCTGTGATGCGGAAAAGTCCTATCTGGAATAAGATGGCTGCGACATGATCATTTTATCTGGAATACTTTAGCGTTTTAATATTGTACTTACTATACTGAGTGTCAGAAATGGCACGGGAACTTTTGTCATATTTCGAGTCATCAGTAATTGTGTTTTTAATAGTATACATTTTTGGAGACTATTGGGGGTTTGTGTCTGCTTTCTAAAGTTCTAATATCTGTTTTTAGCAATTTTAGGATTCAACTACGCCGAGTGTGAAACTGAAACGATTCTGCACCCTCTGCCCTGGGGAGGTCTGATTTGTGGATGAAGCCTTGGATGAATCCAGAAAAAAAGCTGTTCAGACACGAGTTTTATGTGTCTGCATTTGTTTTCATTTATTCGTTGAAAGATAAGCCACATCCCAGATACAAAAAAAAAAGAACCTTTTGTGGACAGAATTTCTCTGTTAATGTTGTGGCAGGGCACTTTAATGAATGAAAAATCCTTTTCTGATGATGAGCGCATCAAATCAAAAACTGTAGTGGAAAAATTAAGAACAGCATAAAAAACGCCAAGTTAGATCAAGTCGACAAGCTCAACTTGGGGCAGCGGCTGGTGTTAAGTTTTTAGGTTCAAGATACTAGAGGTAATCCACCTGGATCTGGTCCCAGAGGAAAAACTAACCCCGGGTTAAAGAGAGACATGCTCTCCATGGTGGTAAAAAGAATCAAGCACATTTTTAACATCAGGTGTTTGTTGCACCATGGGAGACTTTTAATTAACGTTAGCGCTGTGTAGAGGATCCATCACACCAAGACTTGTTAGAATACTCAGTGAAAGCCTATTGGCAGGTCTCATCAAAAATAGGGAAAAAAAGTCCAGAACGAATATTGTCGGACAGTCTTTCACCCTTCCATGTGTGGAAGTAGCAAAAAAGTTTTCAGTTATGCAATTGTATGATTTAGAACTTTGGAGGACAGTCTATAACATGACAATAGATCCTACCAAAAGTGTTAACAATAAACCCTTTCTTTCACCGTTAAATCTTTGTTTTGGCAAAACCAAAGACAAGACGAGTGTGAACAGCAAACAATAAATAATATTATTTGTATATTTGAAGGAGGTAAGGAGGATTGTAAATGCAGAATCGTGTCTGCTCTTTGTTGTAAAACCTATGGAAGGACTAAATTCAACTCATCTTTGGAATTACAGCACTTATCAAACACCATCACAACGCAAAAAAGATGTTTTCAGTCAAGTGCCACTTTATTAATAGAGGTGGTTGAACCCAAGTGCTTTCTGATTCACACAACTACTCTAATAATTGGTGCAAAACAAGAGCATAAATTAAATAATACGAATGATGTATTGGCTTTATCTGCGCTTTTCCAGATGCTTACAGCGCTAACAATTTTTCCATTTTTCATTCACTCCTCATTCATACTTGGTGATGGTAAGCTACCGATGTAGCCACAGCTGCCCTGGGGCAGACTGACAGAGGGTGGAGTGTCTTGCCCAAGGACACAACGATTGTTGGTTGGGGGGAGTGTTGCTCGAGTGTCCGGTCCTCAGATCGTTGGCCGACCTTCTCAACCTCCTGAGGCACTGCCGCCTCTAAAAGACATAAGAATTAAAGCTTCACCTAGAAAAAAAGCGGTTTAGTTCTGTGTTAAAGAAATGAGAACATTTGTGATCAGAGGAAAACTCCGAGCTGTTCTGAAGTCTGGGTCTGACTCTATCCTCCTATCATGGATATTTGTAATGTGGCGCCTCAAGCAGCTGGTCACAGAACCCTTTTGGGTTGGAAAACATTCACATTAAGAGAAGGAGCGAGTCAATTTAATTAAGTCAACGAATGTGGTTTTAATAGTCATTCCAGAGTGATTTTTCTTTGCATGGCCATTTTAAGGCAGAAGTCTGAAACTGACAGAAGCACCATGGTATTTAATTTAAGGTCATTACTGCAGCTGTCTTCAATGCAGGTTTTTTAATTTTTCTTTTTTTTAATTTAACGACTTATTTTGGATTGATCCTATTTAAAGAGATCCGTAAAGTAAGGAAGAAGATTTCTCAGACAATTACAGTATAACTTGAAATGTTGATTGTTGTAACTTTAATAAGTTACAATAATCCTTTCCATGACTATTACTTTTTTTTAAGTAAATACGTGTTGTTGTATAAATGCCCTCAAAAAGACATGATTGAAAACACAGTTTCCACTGAAATCCTTGTTGGAGGTTAGAGTGTGCTGAGCAAAACCTTCCACCAGAGTCACAAAGAAAGAGGAAAGTGTCATCAAAACCACAGATGTGTTTTGAAATACATCAGTTCTGGGTGCAAAGCAGTATTTCTTTTATATATACAATTGATTTTTGAAGAAGAAAAAAAATTGTGCATTGAAATTTACGTGTTTTCATGTTCATGTTTTCAAGTATCCCATGAATATTTTTTTCATAAGAAAGGGAAGTCTCATGAGAACCAGCAAAGATTAAAATCTGATAAACTGATAAAACCAAGCAAAATCCTTTGTCATCCTATAACAGAAATTCACTTATATGTTTTAGTGGCCATTTATTTATAAATATTTACAAAATTTGAATTACAACAGGGATACATTTTCTCCATATAAAAAATGAACTTTTACTTTTGACACATAGTTCCTTTAAAAAAAATACATCCCATGTCTAATAAGATCAATACAATACAACAGAAAGAAAGTCAAATATGATATTTTCTAGCATTATGATTTCTTTTATTCCTTTCACTAACAAAAGAAACATGACAGCATGGACGTAGAATCTAATTTTTAAAGAAAGTTTACACAAATAAGTGAAATTATATACTTTGAAAACCTCTGAACAGCAACTGAACACTGTCTTGCAGCTCTGTTTTAAACTTATCCAACAGATTAATTCTTTTACAATCGTTTTTCTCAGTTATCGGAGATAATAAAGATTTAAACATGAATAAAAAAACGTAATTTCCTGCCATCAGCCATCAGACTCTACAATTCATCTGGCAACCATGAGTGTACATGTAAAGAGTTTTGAGAGTTTTGCCTGTATATTTTTCTTCCCTGTATGGTTTTGTATTTATTTTTATTTTATTTTTATGGTGCTGCTACTACAACTGAATTTCCCTACGGGGATTAATAAAGTTGACCTTAATCTTGATTAACTAAAATAAATTAACTAAAAAACTCATTAAAGATTTATTTTTTAGGCTTTTTATTACTACAGTAAAAAAACAAAAGGGGAGTAGGGGAGGTGGAGACCCTGGTCAAGCCAAAGGAATGACAGGAGGGGTATAAAACCAGGCCTAACTACCCTGTCACTAGAAGTCTGCATAACTCTTTGAGTGTATTTAACAGAGATCAGTGGAATGTACAGGGTGCCTTATATGTCCAAAAGCCTCCCACACTCTCCAGCTTCAACTCTCCTCTACTGTTTGAGGCTGTTTTTCTCTGCTCCACTGATTAACCAAGGCAGAGATTATCTCTGCTTTGATCATTGACCAGCAAATGACTTCTATCCGAGAATCTTTGCATTAAACTTACCTCCGTTCCGGCTCTCTGTCATCATTACTCTCCGGAGCTGCAATGAGCCATTGCCATAGAGTGATGAGGTCATATATTTTTATCATCATTTTCTCATGACTTCAAGCTGATGCGGCCCTCACGCTTTAGCTTTTAAAGGCTGATAAATCAGATAGAGTGGCGGAGGTGGGCTTGAACCTAATTGGCTCCGTCTTCCGTGTCCTCTGCTGACTGAAGCTGGCTGCAGTGGGGAGTGCAGCAAAAACCAGCTGTGTTTGCCACCGGTGTCACAATAAACATTAGTTAATGCAATGAGATAAAGTGCAACCCTTCCTGCCATCTGATGTGCTTTCAGCCTCATTAACTGATCAGTCAAGCTGAGAGGATGTAGAAATGATACAAGTTTCAATAAAATGGATGTGTGTCTGACTGATTTTTCTATTTATAAGCAAAAACAAGTGCTTCCGTCACTGGATTGGTGAATATAGACCCCAATGCATTGCGTTAGAAAGATTTTTCCTTTATAAATAAAAATATTGTTGAGTTTTTTTATAACTCATCCACATTTTCATCATTAGAACACAGTGGATTCACAAATTGTCTTCATAAAATGTTCGTATTTATTAGATTTTTACTTCAACAAATGGGTAACATCACATTATTTCTGCTATTTCATTTTCATTCTATGTATCTTTGTAATTGTATAACAAAAAAAAGCCCAGCTAAGGACAAATGCAGCAAACTAACTACGGCTAAAAGCATTATGATATGGGCATGGGACTGCTGTTTTTTACACCTGTTCTTATTAAATAAATACATTTAATTCAATTCAATTAATTAAAAAAATAATTGTGCATGTGTCCAAATTGTATTAAATCCAGTGTGCTGGATAGTACAGCAATATCTTTTGGGGACTGGGTGTCGTTAATCAGAACTCTGTCTCCCCCTCTGGTCACCAGCAGAAAGTTTCTCCAGAGTTCTGACCCCTACAGCTCACAGCAGCCCCAGCGCACACTTCCCGGATGCCGCACACCTGACTCTCGTTCATTCATCAACCACAATCTACTTAAGCACTGTGCTGAGCCTCACTCAGTGTGAAAAGCTGTTTGTGTCACTCTGCCTTCCTTACTGATTGTTAAAGTTGCACCTGATCTTCCATTTCCTGTATTCCTGTATCTGACTCTGTTTGCCTGCTGCCTGCCCCGACTCTCGCCTGGATCCTGACTATCCTGTCTCTCCTCTGATGAGCTCATGCCTCCTGCCTGCCTGACCATGATTTTTGCTTTGTAGACTTTTGGCTGAGCTAATAAACCTGCTGCACTTGGATCTAGCTGTCTGCCTGTTCTTGTGACACTTGGAAAGTGGTTTCAAACCATCGGTGACAGTGATGGCAGTCAAAGGTAAAAGGTTTGCTGTCATAATCTGGATGATTGCACTGCACTGGTAAATTTTCAAAACACAAGTTTAATCATTCCCAGTAGCTTTACGTCTGCAGACCTAAAGATTTTATAAGACTGACCAAAAGAGAAGACAAGTGTTGTTTATAACTGATATTTACCAACAATGTGCAGAAAAGCCTTTTTCTTCTTCTGCAGTGACTCAGATAATAGGAGCACAGGCAGAAGTTTTAGGCTTTAACAGAAATCCCTCTTGGAGGTGAATGAGTGGCAGAAGTCAGAATAGAGAGCGAGGGGGCCGTCACAGTAACCTTTTTGGCCTGCTGGACAGAAGGATAATGACAAGGTCTGACGCCTTAACACATGAATCATGTCTGTGACATTTAGCGTACGCTGCCTTGCACAAGCACGAGAAGCGAGAGGAAGAACACACAGTGTACCCTGAGGTGCTACAGCTCAGACAATTGTTTAGAAAGATGCATTATGACACATTTATGAGACTGCTACTGTACATCCTTGTGTACTTTGTGGTGCAACCAGACTGATCTCTTTTGTTAATGTGTTCAGTTTTTCTTAGACTACTAAAGTCTATTTTGAAAAATGTAACAAAGAAATATTCTTTTTAAATGTGAATAATAAGTAATTGTCTTGTTTTTGACAGATTTGCTTACATTTTGCACTGAGATGTTTGTTTTAATCTAATTTACTTTAAGAAGCAGCTGTCAGTTTTCATTTGTTTAACTTAATTGTCACATTGGCTTCTACTTTTAAAAGAACATGTTCATTTTTGATCATTTTGGCACTTTAGATGCAGTTTTTGAAATAAACAAGTATTTGACCTTTAAAGTCTTTGACTTTTACTGACAGGCGCATTTATCTCATCTGAGAAAATGGCTTAAATTACATAGACAAGGTCTTGAAACAACTATTCTTGGAAATGATTTTTGGCACAATATTATCAAAACAAGTTATTTATGAACCAAATCATAGTTGTCCTTTACTTGCAGTTTAAGGCTGTCCAAAAAAAGAATAAAATAAAAAATCTAGCACCAGCTTTCCCAGAAGAACATGCTTATAAATGAAAATATTACATTTTCAGAAATCTCAACATTAAACAAAAGACATAAATGCATTTATAACATTGAAATATTTTTTCTTACATGTTAAGACCTTTTCAGCTCTATTTGTTTCCTTTGTTGTTTAGTTGCAGCAGAGGTTTGGTGACCAAACTCCTTGGTACCATTTTTCCTTTGCAGAAATATCATTTTCGACCCCCAAAAACGACATTTTAATAGAATATATAGAAGAATATATATATATGTGCTTTAAAACTTTTCAGTCAAAGACGAAAAAGGAATACAATTGTCTGCCAGATGCCTTTGCTCAAAAGAGGCAGACACAAATTGTTAATTAAAAGAAAAAATAAATAAACAAAACAATGACAACTACTGACAAACGTGCTGGTCCAAGAAGTCAGAAAACCAAGGAAAAATAAAAATAAAAGCATCTTCAGAGCATTATTTTTCCTTTGGAAGATGTAGCTCACGCTCTCTTCTCTTCCCTCCAAACCATTTCTTATTGGGTTTGGGTGTAAAAGTCAATGAATTGTTTTAACCATGCTCTCGATTGAATTGGGTCTTTCAGCGTCTGGCAGGGAGCAGATAAGACCCGTTATCTCATTTTGACAAATCTGCAACCTCCTGCTGTCCTCTCCTTTTGACTGGACGCAAGGACGAGGAAAAGAAAAATCAAGAAAGAGAAGAACAAAAAAAAATGTTGACATGAAATTGTGTCAAAAATGGAAAAAATTCAGACATTTCAAAAACAAATGAATCTCCAAATGAAAATAAATGGGCGGTGGAGGAAGAAAACGCTTCTCAGGAAATGCTCAGGAAATTCACCTGTTCAGACGTTTGTTATCTAATCAGTCAATCACATAGCAGCAGCTTGATGCATTTCTCCTGATAGATGTGTACAAAGTGTTCTGAAAGTTCCTTGATGTGACCTCTGACAGGTTGAGAAACAGAATGCGATCTTCACTTAGAGTTTTGTCATTGTGATGTGCTTTCACATAACATCAGAAAAAAAAACTGTGTGGACAGATTCCTTAATCCATGGAAGGTAAATGGATCCAAGAAGGGACAGAATGTTGACGTTCTGAACTTCCTTCTTAGCCCCAAATGAAAGAATAGAAAAACATAATTCCGATACTATTAGAATGACAAAAGGAATTTTTAAATGTTTTGGCATCATCAATTTTCCGGTGTAGTTTATCAACCAAATGCAACACCATTATCCATCAATGAGTGTTATGAAACAGCACGATATACAGTTCTGATATTGGTGTAAATAAACAGGTAAAATGGGGCGTTCTGGGATTCCTCTGGAGTTGTGTGGGTCTTTGGTTGTCTGAAATAATTGCTGCTAGTTCCGACACGTTTCAAAGGGTCTAGGGGATCTATTCCAACCTGTGGTTGTTTATGAGAAAATGTCATCTCCATCTTCAAAAGCTTTTTAAAAAAAATGTATATGACCCTGTGGCATTTTTCTTATGATGGAGGGTATATATTTAAAAAATTGGCTTAAAATAGCATTTCTAAGGATTTCTTTATTCAAAACTGAATACGGCTGGATGGCTCCAATACTCCTCAACATTTTTGTTGCACAGATAATGTTAGGTCGAGTTTGTTAGGGACTGTGAGCTCGTGGGAGAAAGGGTCAACTCTGCTCTACAGAAAGTATGTGTTTTATAGGAAACGGCATCACGTGCAGCTTAGAGGGAAAAATACAGTAAGAAAGGGTGAAAAATTATAGAAAAAACTAGTGGTGTGTATCGGCAAGAGTCTGGCTCTTTATTTTTGTGAACTGCTTTTTTTTGCTGCTTTCACACCACTTTAATACTACTGTTTTCGTTGCAGTCACTTTTGTTAATCAGGTTCATCAACCCATACAAAGTCTTATTTTCTCCCGTCATTTTTGTGAAAACGAAGCTAAACTCACAAAATATAATGGAGTCTGGCGCATTTGAATGACAGAAGTGGGTCAAAAACAAACTGAATCAGCTCTTCCATAAAGAAACTTTAATAGGAAAGTCGCCTCCAAAATAGGGTTTTCCTGCTGATTATTCCATAATCTTCAGTTATGATTTTATTGTTTTGGGAAATTACACAATTGATGTCATTTATCAAAATGACCACAAAAAAAGCCCAAAATGTTTACTGCAGCAGGCTTTCATGAACTGTATTCAATAAAGTGTCTGGTTGGGCCAGTATGACAAAATATAAAATGTCAGGTAGCTTTGAAGTCAAGCTAGATATAATTCAAAATTTTGTGAGTCCAATTACCACCAATAGCAGTCCTCTTATTTATTTATTTTTCCTACTGCTTTCTTGCTATTTTAAAATACACCAAAATTAGCATCCTTTGAGTGTCTAATATATGGTGCTGATTCACCTGATGGAGGGAAATCTGCCTTGTGCATCAAACGCTAAGATAAGACACAAAAAGAGTCTCATTGTGTGGCTGTGGGTCTATTTTCTTTGTGTTTTCCCCCACACCTTAATTCCCTCAAATTTCCTTTTGATTTTTCCGACTATTTTTCCAAAAAACCTGTATCCTACCTTTTGTAGGATGAGCTTTTCCGGGGGTCGTTCTGTGGTTTAATTAGTGATCAACTAGATGCAGTCGGCTCCACAATGCAGCCTAATTGCTCATTTTGCATTTTGTGTCTCCTTTCAGATTGCCAAAACAGCAGAGTGCATAATCATGTCCGGGCTCTTGATGATGAAGCGACACAAATAAGTCAGTATTGCAGACCGGCATGACTGTGGCTGCTCATTTAATGCTGCTGTTTATGTCCCCTGTTTAGTTTGGTCTCTGAAGATGGAGGAGAGGGAAACTTTGAACTGAAGGAGATATGCATCTGATGACTCTGTATCCACTCTCATTATTACAGAGGCTACTATCTGTCCTCTGTTAATATGATTTGTGTATGAGCTGAGTCCATATGATTTGATTTGAGCAAAGCTTGGCTGAGTTGAATCATGTCAAATCATTTCATCCTTTCTGGCATTTTTCGAACAAACAAGCCACTGCAGCTGCCCGTCAGTGTTAATTACAGAGCTGTTCGTCTTCACTGCAAGACCAACTTTAGAAGTTTGATCATTCGCCTCGTTTCGGTGTACGTCAAAGAGCAATCATGCATGAACTAACTAGCTATTATGAAGAACAGACTGGACGGTACAATCGTGCAATCTCATGTAAACTTAATTAGGGCCCGAGCACGGAGTGCAAGGACCCTATTGTAATTCGAATGTTTATTATTATTATTATTAGGGCCCGAGCACGTAGTGCAAGGACCCTATTGTATTTACTCGGATTATTAGGGCCCGAGCACGGAGTGCAAGGACCCTATTGTATCTGTTAGGTTTATTAGGGCCCGAGCACGGAGTGCAAGGACCCTATTGTATCTGTTAGGTTTATTATTATTATTATTATTATTATTATTATTCTTCCGACTTTTCCGTCGCCTTTTTGAGGCCTTTAACATACCCCAAAACTCACCAAATTTTGTATACACATCAGGAGTCGCGAAAAATTTCATATTTTATAGGAGAACGGCATAGGTAAACAAAAATGGCTCGATAGCGCCACCTGCAAAATTTGTTTTCGCGAGCACCTCCATATGCTTTATAGTACAAACCTGATTTTAACAGGGCATGTTCATCGGATAGAAACCTACAAAAAAGTCTCTTGGGACCAAGCTGTCAGTCGCACAGGAAGTCTGATATTTTGATGACAATATGTCATTTTTGCTGTATTTTGGTCATTTGCAGGCCTCGCTCTAGAACGAACTCCTCCTAGAGATTTGAGAGTAATGACTCCAAACTTTGGTTTTGTAAACTAGACACATGTCCGATGTTAAATTGCAAAGCTTTTAAGTTTTTATGGATGTTTGTGACCATGGCGGCGCGTCAAAATTGGAGGTCGTTTCGAAAACACGCCATGAAAAGAAAAATGGCCATTACTCAGCCATGCATAATCCAATCTGATCCAAAATTGATGTGCATGATTGTAGTCTGACTCTGAACACATCTGCAGTGAAAAAATCTGGAAAAAGTGTAGCGCCACCTGCTGGCAAGAGGAAATGACATGTTTTACTTGGAGCATCACTACTCCGAGTAGGATGAGCCGACACACCTGAAAATGACGTCCACCTGTTGAAAAGCCATTGAAGTTTACTCTGACAAAAAACCATAACTTTCAATGCGGGGGTGTGGTCGTGACAGAGCGGCAAAGTTGGGCATCTCGCTATGCACACAAAAGTTGCTCTCACGTGCACATTCCTTGTCCAATCTCACTGAAATTCAATGGATATGATGAAGCTTCTATTCTGAACCCATGGATATGACAATCTTGGACGAGCTCTATAGCGCCACCTAGTTATTGCATTGGGCACATTCTGCCCTGTATTTTCTCTTTGCTTTGTCCGATGTGCATGAAATTAAAACTGGAGATACTCAGAAGGGTCCTCTCTCATCATGTAAAGTTTCATGGGTGTACACCTGACGGTGCCTGCGTAACAGGAAGTGGTCGATTATGTGCACCCAAATAATAGAAATTTATTATAAATCAGCCGTTTGTCTCAGGAAGCTGAGATTTCAGAATTAGATGCCTTTAATAACCTCCAGCTTTGATATGTAACACTATAGGGTCTACGAGAAACTTCATCACTTGATTTTTTTAATGAAATTTTGGACTGAACAAAGATTTTTAGCATAAATTCTGTTTAGGTTATCAGCACCAAGAATTCAACTTTCATAGGCATTTATGTGCTACTGCTTCCTAAAAAAATTCAGAATGATTGAAGTTACAGGTGACATCTTAGAGAGCATTACATCCAAAAAGGTCCGAAAACGTCTTTTTAGGCAAAACTACAAACACCTATTTTTTTTCATAACTTAATCATCATATATCAACACCATTTATTTTTTTAAATGTAGGGATCTGTGTTTGCTGCCTTCCATATTTTTTTCAGAAGTCCAGGTGAAACAGATGATTTTAAAAAAATCCTGATTCATCCCAAAACCTGTGCTTTTTCCGTCTGGACTCCAAACAAGTGTGTTTTAAAATTACTTATGCTTCAAATATCCACACCAAGTTTCACACGCATATAGCTGAACATGTCTAAATGCTTCTTGAATATTCTTTACAGATATAAAATGAACTGGTCAACTGTAGGATGTCATTTCCTCTTACATGCTTAAGTCTTTTCCTCATGCTGCAGCCTGCTCCTCAATCATCCCTGTTGCTGGAGTCAAATTTCACCCCCCCCCCCCCCCCCCCCCCCACACACACACACACCAGCTGCCAGTTCATATGCTAACTAACCCAGAAGTGAGGTGACAAGAGTTTAGACACAAGAGGGAGGGCAGACTGCTTTTTCATTTGTTTTGTATGTCTTTCATAGATTTTTATGAATAATCATTGCTTTTCTAGTCATGTAAAATGCAATTAACCTAATATTTTATCTTTTTTTTTTACAAACAAAACATATGAATGTGCTCCAAAACAAAACCCAACTCTCAGTACAGTTCTACAGATGTAACATAAGACTTAGACAGTAAATGTCTCTTTTATCCTTTTTTAATCAATGCTGCAACTTCTTTTCCTTAATATAAATCCAATGAAATTAAACTACAAAACCAAAAAACACAACGTATAGCAAATTTCTCTAAATAAATTATGTGTATATACAATATGTAGCACTTTTAAACAAAATAATAACAAATCCTTCCAATACAAGCACAGAAAAATGGAACACAAAATTTAAAACCCAAATTTGAAATGGCAATTTTAAAAAGATAATTTTTTCAGCCTGCTAAAAGTGCACAATTGTAAAAGCTCTTTTATATAGACAACTGTTTGGTTGCTTAGAGCTCTAAATATAAAAACAATGCCTTTATGGACGTGGCACGGATGGCACGGATGTTCAGCAGGGTAAACCCCAGGAAAGCGGCGGGACCTGATGGAGTTCCCGGAAAGGTTCTGCGGGCCTGCGCCGATCAACTCTCCCAGGTCTTCACAAAAATCTTCAACCTGTCGCTAGCTCAGGCTTTCATCCCTGCTTGCCTGAAGTCATCCACTATCATCCCGATACCCAAAAAGTCCTCATCCACAGCCTTCCTCACGGACTTCCGCCCAGTTGCACTCACTGCTGTCATCACAAAGTGTCTGGAGCGGCTGCTCCTGGGACACATCAAAGACTCCCTCCCTCCAATCTTCGTCCCCCACCAGTTTGCTTACAAAGCAAACAGATCAACGGATGATGCCATTTCCATCACCCTCCACACTGCGCTGAGCCACCTGGAACACAGAGACACCTACGCCAGGATGCTCTTTGTGGACTATAGCTCAGCCTTTAACACAATCATTCCTGACATTCTGGTCAACAAACTGTCTGAACTAGGACTCCACCCACTCACCTGCTCGTGGATCAAGGACTTCCTGACAAACAGACCACAGACAGTCAAACTTGACCCCCACCTCTCCTCCACCCGGACGCTGAGCACAGGCTCCACACAGGGATGTGTGCTGAGTCCTCTGCTGTATACACTGTACACAGCAGACTGCAGACCAGCCCACACCAGCAACACCGTGGTGAAGTTTGCAGACGACACTACTGTGGTGGGGCTGATCTCTGGGGACGACGAGACGGCCTACAGAGACGAAGTCCTGAAACTCTCAAGGTGGTGTCAGGCTAATAACCTCATCCTGAACACCACCAAGACCAAGGAGATCATCCTGGACTTCAGAAAAAACAGAACAGATCCACCCCCACTCTACATCGATGGAAACTGTGTGGAGAGGGTCCACAGCTTCACCCTCCTGGGCACCACCATCTCTGCTGACCTCACATGGTCTAACAACACCATGACTGTCATCAGGAAGGCCCAGCAACGCCTGCACTTCCTGAGAAAACTTAGGAGGAACGACGTCAGCCAGGAGCTGCTGGTAACGTTCTACCGCTCAACCATTGAGAGCATTCTGTCCTATGGCATCACAGTGTGGTTTTCCCACTGCACTGAAGCAGAACGGCAGAGTCTCCAGAGAGTGGTAAAGACAGCGCAGAGGATCATCGGCTGCCCCCTCCCCTCACTGAAGGACATTTACCAGTCTCGCTGCCTCAGCAGAGTGACTAGCATCACCACTAACTCCACCCATTCTGCTTTCCCTCTGTTTGAACTGCTGCCCTCTGGAAGGAGGTACAGGTCCATCAGAACCAGGACAAACAGACTAAGAAACAGCTTTTTTCCACAGGCAATTATCATACGGAATGCACATACGTCCACCAACCACACCTCACTCTAATTTTACTACAATGCGTGCAATATCCTGACTGTCTAACCGGGTCACTGTGCAATAACTTGATATTTATTAAGCTGTGCTCACAGCAACTCATGTAATTCCATTCTATTTTATTCACAAATATTTAATATTTAACAGTTCCTGTCCATATTGTTCATTTTTTGTTAAGAGTTGTAAATACAGTATTTCTTTTTCTATTCTATTTTTATTTTTATTTTATGTAACTCCTTCACTCCAAGGCTGCTGCAATTTCATTGTATCCCCATGTACAATGACAATAAACGATTCTGATTCTGATTATATCACTTAGACACAGATGGAGAACCATATCAACTGGATTGGTAACAGCAACAACCACCGACCAAGCCGGCAAGCCCTGGCAGAAAAGATCCCCACAAGAAACACTGCAGGCTGTTCCATAAAAAATATAGTTTTACCATTGCCTTGCAGATCACAGTTGAAGTGGTTTAGTTTTCCTAAAAAAATTCAGAATGATTGAAGTTACAGGTGAACTTTTAGACAACATTTGATCCAAAAAGGTCCGAAAACGTCTTTTTAGGCAAAACTGAAAACACCTATTTTTTTGCATAACTTATCTTTCAAATATCAGCACAAAAAAATTAAAAACGGTAGGGATCTGTGTTTGCTGCCTTCCATATTTTTTTCAGACTTAAAAGTGTAACAGATGATTTATAAAAAATCCTTTTTCATCCAAAAACCTGTGTTAAATCTGTCTAGACTTAGTATTAAAAACTCTCCAAGATGAATGTGCCTGACTCCACCTGCAGGTGGATCACAGACTTCCTGACGGACAGACAGCAGTATGTGAGGCTGGGGAAGCTCGTCTCAGATACTCGGACCACAAGCACCGGATCCCCCCAGGGCTGTGTCCTTTCACCCCTGTTACTCTCCCTGTACACAAACAGCTGCACAGCTGGTCACCTGTCTGTCAAACTCCTGAAGTTTGCTGACGACACCACACTCATCGGCCTCATCTCTGACGGAGATGAGTCGGCCTACAGGAGTGAAATAGCCAGGCTGGTGTCATAGTGCAGCGCTAACAACCTGGAGCTTAATGCTCTGAAGACAGTGGAGATGACAGTGGACTTCAGGAAGGCCCCAGCCCCCCTCCCCCCTGTCATCCTCTGTGACTCCCCGGTGACCTCTGTGGAGTCCTTCTGCTTCCTGGGAACCATCATCAGCCAGGACCTCAAGTGGGAGCAGAACATCAGCTCCATCACTAAGAAGGTCCAGCAGAGGATGTACTTCCTGAGGCAGCTGAAGAAGTTTCACCTCCCTGAAAAGATGCTGGTAGACTTTTACACCGCCATCATTGAATCCACCCTCACGTCCTCCATCACAGTCTGGTTCGCTGCGGCCACGGCCAGAGACAAGGCCAAGCTGCAACGCGTCATCCACTCAGCAGAGAAGGTGATCGGCTGCCACCTCCCGTCTCTCCAGGAGCTGCACATCTCCAGGACCTGGAGGCGGGCAGCCAGGATTGTAGCCAACCCCTCTCATCCAGGACATAATCTCTTTCGGCCCCTCCCTTCTGGCAAGAGGCTCCGGTCCATCAGGACCAGGACCTCGCGCCACAAGAACAGCTTCTTCCCCACTGCAGTCAGCCTGCTGAACAGTACCCCAACTCCCCCAGGTGACCCCCCCTCCCCCCCCCGCCCACCAAAGGACTGTCGGTGCCACTTACAGGCCCCACCATCCCAGCCCATCTGTGCTCCCACTTTAATTCACCTTACTCTACTGTATATAGTGTGTTGTTGTTGTTAACTTAATTTTTAACTTATTCTTAATTGCACTATACACCAAGTCAAATTCCTCGTTTTGTAAAGTGCGCTCTACTGAACCTGGCAATAAAACTTTTTCTGATTTCTGATTCTATTAATCATTGTTTTTTATTCATTCAAAATGCAATTAAATCAATATTTTATCTTTTTTCTTTTCCTTTTTCTTTTTTTTTATCTCTTATATCCTTTTTTATAATCAATGTTTGAACTTCTTTTCCTTTCTATTGTCATGGTTTCAGTTTGTTGTCTTTTTTTTCGCTTTAGTTCTTGTTCTGTCTTGTTTGGTTCTGTTTCCTGTTTTATTTTGAAAGGTTTCCTGTCTTGTCATGTTTCTTGAGTTTTACTTCCTTTGGTCCCCATCTGCCCTAATCGTGTTCACCTGTGTCTTGTCTGCCCTGTCTGTATATAAGTCTTGTCTCTGCCTTCCTCCTGTGCTGGTCCATTAACTTCTGCTCATGTTGATCACGTCTTCTTGTCTGGCGTCCATGTCCCTTGCCATGCCACAGTAAGTTTTTGTTTTTAGTTTTGTCATCCTGCTCTGCAGCGCTTTTTGTTAGTTAAATAAACCCACTTGCCCTGAACCCGTTTGCCTCCCGTCTCTGCGCCTGGGTCCTACCTGCTGTCGAGCCCCCCCCCCACACGACATCTATACATCCAATGAAATTAAACTACAAATCAACAAACACAACTGATAACAAATGTCTCTAAAAAATGATGTGTATATTTGCAGAACCTTAAAAACACCAAACAAATAACAAATGCTTCCCAAATAAAGCACAAAAAATGGAACACAAAATGTAAAACCCAAGTTAGAAATTGCAATTTGAAAAGATACTTTTTTCATCAGCTTTTCAAAATCAATCACCAATTCTACTCTTCTGTGGATGAAACAAAGAACTCCAGAACAATGAAGCCATTTCTCTAAGTCTCTCTCACCTTCAGTTTTAAACAAGGTCTGTGAAAATCCACCATACATTGGTCACATGAACTCAGAGACCTGCTAAAAGTGCACAATTGTAAAAGCTCTTTTATATAGACAACTGTTTGTTTGCTTAGAGCTGTAAATATAAAAAAAAATGCTTTTCTATCACCTAGACACAGATGGAGAACCATATCAACTGGATTAATAACAGGGTGGCATGTTTAGACAAAATGAAGCTGTCCATCACATTTTTGACCTAAACATGTAAACACATCCTTGGCTCTGCGGTTAGGAAATGGTATTTGGGAATCTCTTTATACCAGGAGCCAGCCTGGCCATTGGAACATCGCCACAGTGCCCATCCAGACTGGGACAGCAACGGGGTCCACTTCAGAGCCGTGAGCTGCTGTGTTTAACTCCAGCTGTCCCAGCAAGGGAGACAACTGCAGCAACATCCACTGACCAAGCTGACAAGCCCTGGCAGAAAAGATCCCCACAAGAAAAACACTGGCTCAGGCAGGCTGGTCAAAAAAAAATAGTTTTGCCATTGTCTTGCAGCTCGCAGATCAAGTGGTTTAGTTTTCCAGTAATGTCAGTCAAGAATGCAAGTTCAGATTCACAATGTTCATATTCACCATATTCAACAGACATCTCCTCCAATAGCACCTTAAAAATCCTGTGCTGTTTTGCTTTGCAGCTGAGGTTGTTTACGATTTTCAGAATAAGAGTCATTATATGTCCAGAGCCAATCACTTCTGCACATAAGGCCTGCTGGTGAATGACGCAGCAGTAATGCAGACATTTTGGAAAGTCTGGGTCAGCTTTACAGTGAGTGATGAAACCTGTTTGTCTATTGATCATAGCAGGAGTCCCATCTGCAGTCACTGCTACCAGCTTTTCTAATTGTACCTTTTTCTGCACAAAAACTCCTTCACCGTGTTATACATTTCAACTCCTCTTGTAGTTGTCTGTTAGGGCAGATGTGTCAGGAGTTCTTCTCTTGTGGAAACCAAAAGCTATGCTGTACTGTTGCCGTCCACAGACTCATTACACTGGACGTTAACCACCTGCACTTTGCAAGATCCCGGTCCAGCTAATTGGCCAAGTTATCAGACATAGCTGACACTCATCTAGACATTGTAGTGGAAATTGAATGAGTTCTATTGTTCTCATCCTTAGGGACAGTGATAGCAATTATCATCATTGCTTGAATTTTTTTCATGCTATATGCAAAAGTCTTTGTCCCTTAAGGCAACAGATTACAGCCCCCCCCCCCCCCCCCCCCCCCAGGCAGCTGTCGTATTAACAATAGCTTGGAGCTCCAGAATGGACAAGAAAAAACGACGAGAATGGCTCGAGCAGGGCGTTGCTCACGGGGCGGTCGCTCGTGCCATGCGGTCGCACGTGCTCGGGCCCGCTAAATGCTACTTGTAGCTTTAATTATTATTATTATTTTTCTTCTGCCGGAAGAATCGCATTTTTGAGGCCTTTAACATACCCCAAAACTCACCAAATTTGGCACACACATCAGGAGTCGTGAAAAATTTCGTATTTTATGGGAAATTGGCATGGGTGCGCAAAAATGGCTCGACAGCGCCACCTACAGTGACTTTTGTCCCGACGCCCCGCATACGCTTTAACGTACAAGCTTGATTTTTACAGGGCATGTTCTTCAGATGGAGACCTACAAAAAAGTCTGAAAGGACCCACCTGTCACTCGCACAGGAAGTCTGATATATTGAGGTCAAAATGTCATTTTTGCTCTATTTTGGACATTTGCAGGCCTCCTTCTAGAACGAACTCCTCCTAGAGATTTGTGAATAATGACTCCAAACTTTGGTTTTGTAAACTATACACATGTCCGATGTTAAATTGCAAAGCTTTTAAGTTTTTACAGAAGTTTGTGGCCGTGGCGGCGCGTAGAAATTTGACGTTGTTTCGAAAACACGCCATGAAAAGAAAAATGGCCATAACTCAGCCATGCATATTCCAATCTGATCCAAAATTGATATGCATGATTGTAGTCTGACTCTGAACACATCTGCAGTGAAAGAATCCGGAAAAAGTGTAGCGCCACCTGCTGGCAAGATGAAATGACATGTTTTACTTGGAGCATCACTGCTCTGAGTAGGATGAGCCGACACACCTGAAAATGACATCCACCTGTTGAAAAACCATTGAAGTTTACTCTGATAAAAAGCCATAACTTTCAATGCGGGGGTGTGGTCGTGACAGAGCGGCAAAGTTGGGCATCTCGCCATGCACACAAAAGTTGCTCTCACGTGCACATTCCTTGTCCAATCTCACTGAAATTCAATGGATATGATGAAGCTTCTATTCTGAACCCATGGATATGACAATCTTGGACAAGCTCTATAGCGCCACCTAGTTATTGCATTGGGCACATTCTGCCCATTTTTATCTAATTGCTTTGTCCAATGTGCATGAAATTAAAACTGGAGATACTCAGAAGGGTCCTCTCTCATAATCTGAAGTTTCATGGGTGTACACCTGACGGTGCCTGCGTAACAGGAAGTGGTCGATTATGTGCACCCAAATAATAGAAATTTATTATAAATCAGCCGTTTGTCTCAGGAAGCTGAGATTTCAGAATTAGATGCCTTTAATAACCTCCAGCTTTGATATGTAACACAATAGGGTCTATGAGAAACTTCATACCTCTTTTTTTCCTATGCAATTTTGGACTGAACAAAGATTTTTAGCATAAATTCTGTTTAGGTTATCAGCACCAAAGACTAGACTTTAATAGGCATTTATGTGCTACTGCTTCCTAAAAAAATTCAGAATGATTGAAGTTACAGGTGACATCTTAGAGAGCATTACATCCAAAAAGGTCAGAAAACGTCTTTTTAGGCAAAACTACAAACACCTATTTTTTTTCATAACTTAATCATCATATATCAACACCATTTATTTTTTTAAATGTAGGGATCTGTGTTTGCTGCCTTCCATATTTTTTTCAGAAGTCCAGGTGAAACAGATGATTTTAAAAAAATCCTGATTCATCCCAAAACCTGTGCTTTTTCCGTCTGGACTCCAAACAAGTGTGTTTTAAAATTACTTATGCTTCAAATATCCACACCAAGTTTCACACGCATATAGCTGAACATGTCTAAATGCTTCTTGAATATTCTTTACAGATATAAAATGAACTGGTCAACTGTAGGATGTCATATCCTCTTACATGCTTAAGTCTTTTCCTCATGCTGCAGCCTGCTCCTCAATCATCCCTGTTGCTGGAGTCAAATTTCACCCCCCCCCCCCCCCCCCACACACACACACACACACCAGCTGCCAGTTCATATGCTAACTAACCCAGAAGTGAGGTGACAAGAGTTTAGACACAAGAGGGAGGGCAGACTGCTTTTTCATTTGTTTTGTATGTCTTTCATAGATTTTTATGAATAATCATTGCTTTTCTAGTCATGTAAAATGCAATTAACCTAATATTTTATCTTTTTTTTTTACAAACAAAACATATGAATGTGCTCCAAAACAAAACCCAACTCTCAGTACAGTTCTACAGATGTAACATAAGACTTAGACAGTAAATGTCTCTTTTATCCTTTTTTAATCAATGCTGCAACTTCTTTTCCTTAATATAAATCCAATGAAATTAAACTACAAAACCAAAAAACACAACGTATAGCAAATTTCTCTAAATAAATTATGTGTATATACAATATGTAGCACTTTTAAACAAAATAATAACAAATCCTTCCAATACAAGCACAGAAAAATGGAACACAAAATTTAAAACCCAAATTTGAAATGGCAATTTAAAAAAGATAATTTTTTCAGCCTGCTAAAAGTGCACATTTGTAAAAGCTCTTTTATATAGACAACTGTTTGGTTGCTTAGAGCTCTAAATATAAAAACAATGCCTTTATGGACGTGGCACGGATGGCACGGATGTTCAGCAGGGTAAACCCCAGGAAAGCGGCGGGACCTGATGGAGTTCCCGGAAAGGTTCTGCGGGCCTGCGCCGATCAACTCTCCCAGGTCTTCACAAAAATCTTCAACCTGTCGCTAGCTCAGGCTTTCATCCCTGCTTGCCTGAAGTCATCCACTGTCATCCCGATACCCAAAAAGTCCTCATCCACAGCCTTCCTCACGGACTTCCGCCCAGTTGCACTCACTGCTGTCATCACAAAGTGTCTGGAGCGGCTGCTCCTGGGACACATCAAAGACTCCCTCCCTCCAATCTTCGTCCCCCACCAGTTTGCTTACAAAGCAAACAGATCAACGGATGATGCCATTTCCATCACCCTCCACACTGCGCTGAGCCACCTGGAACACAGAGACACCTACGCCAGGATGCTCTTTGTGGACTATAGCTCAGCCTTTAACACAATCATTCCTGACATTCTGGTCAACAAACTGTCTGAACTAGGACTCCACCCACTCACCTGCTCGTGGATCAAGGACTTCCTGACAAACAGACCACAGACAGTCAAACTTGACCCCCACCTCTCCTCCACCCGGACGCTGAGCACAGGCTCCACACAGGGATGTGTGCTGAGTCCTCTGCTGTATACACTGTACACAGCAGACTGCAGACCAGCCCACACCAGCAACACCGTGGTGAAGTTTGCAGACGACACTACTGTGGTGGGGCTGATCTCTGGGGACGACGAGACGGCCTACAGAGACGAAGTCCTGAAACTCTCAAGGTGGTGTCAGGCTAATAACCTCATCCTGAACACCACCAAGACCAAGGAGATCATCCTGGACTTCAGAAAAAACAGAACAGATCCACCCCCACTCTACATCGATGGAAACTGTGTGGAGAGGGTCCACAGCTTCACCCTCCTGGGCACCACCATCTCTGCTGACCTCACATGGTCTAACAACACCATGACTGTCATCAGGAAGGCCCAGCAACGCCTGCACTTCCTGAGAAAACTTAGGAGGAACGACGTCAGCCAGGAGCTGCTGGTAACGTTCTACCGCTCAACCATTGAGAGCATTCTGTCCTATGGCATCACAGTGTGGTTTTCCCACTGCACTGAAGCAGAACGGCAGAGTCTCCAGAGAGTGGTAAAGACAGCGCAGAGGATCATCGGCTGCCCCCTCCCCTCACTGAAGGACATTTACCAGTCTCGCTGCCTCAGCAGAGTGACTAGCATCACCACTAACTCCACCCATTCTGCTTTCCCTCTGTTTGAACTGCTGCCCTCTGGAAGGAGGTACAGGTCCATCAGAACCAGGACAAACAGACTAAGAAACAGCTTTTTTCCACAGGCAATTATCATACGGAATGCACATACGTCCACCAACCACACCTCACTCTAATTTTACTACAATGCGTGCAATATCCTGACTGTCTAACCGGGTCACTGTGCAATAACTTGATATTTATTAAGCTGTGCTCACAGCAACTCATGTAATTCCATTCTATTTTATTCACAAATATTTAATATTTAACAGTTTCTGAGACAAGGCCAAGCTGCAACGCGTCATCCACTCAGCAGAGAAGGTGATCGGCTGCCACCTCCCGTCTCTCCAGGAGCTGCACATCTCCAGGACCTGGAGGCGGGCAGCCAGGATTGTAGCCAACCCCTCTCATCCAGGACATAATCTCTTTCGGCCCCTCCCTTCTGGCAAGAGGCTCCGGTCCATCAGGACCTCGCGCCACAAGAACAGCTTCTTCCCCACTGCAGTCAGCCTGCTGAACAGTACCCCAACTCCCCCAGGTGACCCCCCCCCCCCGCCCACCAAAGGACTGTCGGTGCCACTTACAGGCCCCACCATCCCAGCCCATCTGTGCTCCCACTTTAATTCACCTTACTCTACTGTATATAGTGTGTTGTTGTTGTTAACTTAATTTTTAACTTATTCTTAATTGCACTATACACCAAGTCAAATTCCTCGTTTTGTAAAGTGCGCTCTACTGAACCTGGCAATAAAACTTTTTCTGATTTCTGATTCTGATTCTGATTCTATTAATCATTGTTTTTTATTCATTCAAAATGCAATTAAATCAATATTTTATATTTTTTCTTTTCCTTTTTCTTTTTTTTTTATCTCTTATATCCTTTTTTATAATCAATGTTTGAACTTCTTTTCCTTTCTATTGTCATGGTTTCAGTTTGTTGTCTTGTTTTTCGCTTTAGTTCTTGTTCTGTCTTGTTTGGTTCTGTTTCCTGTTTTATTTTGAAAGGTTTCCTGTCTTGTCATGTTTCTTGAGTTTTACTTCCTTTGGTCCCCATCTGCCCTAATCGTGTTCACCTGTGTCTTGTCTGCCCTGTCTGTATATAAGTCTTGTCTCTGCCTTCCTCCTGTGCTGGTCCATTAACTTCTGCTCATGTTGATCACGTCTTCTTGTCTGGCGTCCATGTCCCTTGCCATGCCACAGTAAGTTTTTGTTTTTAGTTTTGTCATCCTGCTCTGCAGCGCTTTTTGTTAGTTAAATAAACCCACTTGCCCTGAACCCGTTTGCCTCCCGTCTCTGCGCCTGGGTCCTACCTGCTCTCGAGCCTCCCCCCCACACGACATCTATACATCCAATGAAATTAAACTACAAATCAACAAACACAACTGATAACAAATGTCTCTAAAAAATGATGTGTATATTTGCAGAACCTTAAAAACACCAAACAAATAACAAATGCTTCCCAAATAAAGCACAAAAAATGGAACACAAAATGTAAAACCCAAGTTAGAAATTGCAATTTGAAAAAGATACTTTTTCAGCAGCTTTTCAAAATCAATCACCAATTCTACTCTTCTGTGGATGAAACAAAGAACTCCAGAACAATGAAGCCATTTCTCTAAGTCTCTCTCACCTTCAGTTTTAAACAAGGTCTGTGAAAATCCACCATACATTGGTCACATGAACTCAGAGACCTGCTAAAAGTGCACAATTGTAAAAGCTCTTTTATATAGACAACTGTTTGTTTGCTTAGAGCTCTAAATATAAAAAAAAATGCTTTTCTATCACCTAGACACAGATGGAGAACCATATCAACTGGATTAATAACAGGGTGGCATGTTTAGGTTTAAACTTACATCAATAGACAACATAAAGATGTCCATCACATTTTTGACCTAAACATGTAAACACATCCTTGGCTCTGCGGTTAGGAAATGGTATTTGGGAATCTCTTTATACCAGGAGCCAGCCTGGCCATTGGAACATCGCCACAGTGCCCATCCAGACTGGGACAGCAACGGGGTCCACTTCAGAGCCGTGAGCTGCTGTGTTTAACTCCAGCTGTCCCAGCAAGGGAGACAACTGCAGCAACATCCACTGACCAAGCTGACAAGCCCTGGCAGAAAAGATCCCCACAAGAAAAACACTGGCTAAGGCAGGCTGGTCAAAAAAAAATAGTTTTGCCATTGTCTTGCAGCTCGCAGATCAAGTGGTTTAGTTTTCCAGTAATGTCAGTCAAGAATGCAAGTTCAGATTCACAATGTTCATATTCACCATATTCAACAGACATCTCCTCCAATAGCACCTTAAAAATCCTGTGCTGTTTTGCTTTGCAGCTGAGGTTGTTTACGATTTTCAGAATAAGAGTCATTATATGTCCAGAGCCAATCACTTCTGCACATAAGGCCTGCTGGTGAATGACGCAGCAGTAATGCAGACATTTTGGAAAGTCTGGGTCAGCTTTACAGTGAGTGATGAAACCTGTTTGTCTATTGATCATAGCAGGAGTCCCATCTGCAGTCACTGCTACCAGCTTTTCTAATTGTACCTTTTTCTGCACAAAAACTCCTTCACCGTGTTATACATTTCAACTCCTCTTGTAGTTGTCTGTTAGGGCAGATGTGTCAGGAGTTCTTCTCTTGTGGAAACCAAAAGCTATGCTGTACTGTTGCCGTCCACAGACTCATCACACTGGACGTTAACCACCTGCACTTTGCAAGATCCCGGTCCAGCTAATTGGCCAAGTTATCAGACATAGCTGACACTCATCTAGACATTGTAGTGGAAATTGAATGAGTTCTATTGTTCTCATCCTTAGGGACAGTGATAGCAATTATCATCATTGCTTGAATTTTTTTCATGCTATATGCAAAAGTCTTTGTCCCTTAAGGCAACAGATTACAGCCCCCCCCCCCCCCCCCCCCCCAGGCTGCTGTCGTATTAACATTAGCTTGGAGCTCCAGAATGGACAAGAAAAAACGACGAGAATGGCTCGAGCAGGGCGTTGCTCACGGGGGGGTCGCTCGTGCCATGCGGTCGCACGTGCTCGGGCCCGCTAAATGCTACTTGTAGCTTTAATTATTATTTGTGTTGCTGTCTCTGCTTAACTCACTTGGTTTTTGTCTTTTAAATGAAGAACAAGAGCAACTCAAGCTGAAACGGTTGCATGTACTTGAACCTCTTCACTGGTTTGAAGTTTGTCATGTTTGAATAAATATGACATAACTGACAGATCTTGTGTCTGAGAAGCCAGGAAACCTGTCACATTTTGATTTTAGAAGGCCATTGGATTATCTTTATCCTTTTGCCACCTGTAAGATGTCTTGTTTTTAACTAAATATGAGAAAAATATATTAAATATAATACTTTATTGACAGACATGTTTTCACTGCCACAACCACATCTAAACAAATGCTAGTTATGTTGGTTGTGGACTTTTCAAAAATATCTTAAAGTTTTTTTTTCATCCAACACTGGTTTGCATTCATCTATATAAAAATAAAAATAAAATTTACATAAATTTTCTGACGTTTAGCAATTTTCTGTCTGTTATAAATCTAATGTTTTTGGCAGTAAAAGCAATTATGCAGATGATGCAGTTATATACCTGACTTTCTGGGAGACACTTTTGTAAAGTTTTCTTGATTTGTGTTTTAAGGTTGTTTTATTATTATAATTTTTTAAAAAGTTATATTTTTTTTTAACTCAGCAACTCTGTTTTAGTTCATTTCCCTCTACATTTTTCAGTTTGTCAGCTCCCGACCCTGCTGTCTTCACACTGTGAATAATGTTTTGTCTCAATTTTGCTGTCCCTTTTTTCATACTTTGTCAAGTTTTAGTTTTACCATGTTTATATTCATTTTCAAGACATCCTGTAATAACTACATCAAATTGGTCATGTTTTTTCTTGGGCCCTTTGGGTCTTTCAAAGGGCCAAAGGGCCACACCCTACAGTATGCAAACTAAGTTGTTCCAGTTTGTCAAAAAAAAGGCTGAAAATTCTCATTTTCCTCGCAGCGTTCTTTCTTCCTGCATAAAGCTGTCACTGGAATCCCAAACAAAGTGCTTTTGCTGACTTGATTAGTTGTTCTTAAATTGAAGTGGCACAGTAGAGATATTCCTTTGCCAATGGTCTGTATTATCTACCATAAACATACCACATCACTTGTCTTAGTGGCTTAACAAAAGAGTGGGAAAATAGGACACCATGTTATGTTGTTCAACACATTTATTGGTGTCAAACCATGTTTCCCTGAGTTGTATTTTACCCCTAAATAAAAACGGGTCAGACAAAAAACAAAACAAAAACTGGCTTCAGTTAAAGAGTTAAACAAACCAAAAACCCATTGGTTTCTATTCTGTGTGCTTCGCTAAGACAATAGATGTACAAACTACATCTTTTTAATTGAGTGACTAAGACAAGGTGTGTGGTACAGTTATGGTCAAATACAAAAATGTCTTCAAGTTTAAAAAAATGTTGTACCGAGGATTTGAAATCACAAGGCATATTTAGAGTTGTTAAATGCAGGAAGATAATTCAAATTCAAATTAATTTTATTTATAGGGCACCTTTCATGTCAAACAGACAGCTCAAGGTGCTTTCCATAAAAAACAAACAAGAATACAATAAAAACAAACCCCACATATGAAATAAAATCATTAAATAAGCCCCTCATAATAAAACAGACAAAAACAAGCACAAGTAAAAGAGAAACGACAGAGCTTAAGAAAAGAGAACCCAGAAGGCGCCGTCCGCCCTGTCCTCCTGTTGGCCGGGGTGTCAGCATCTATGCAACACAAGCACAACTCATCCCCAGCATCCCCCGCCCCAGAGACCCCCAACCCCCAGGCCCAGAGCACCAAACATGGGCGCACCAGGCCCGGCAGCCCGGGTAGTCGGAACAAGAGATGCCAGAGGACAAGCATGGCCAGAATCTCTTGGAGCCCGAACACTAACACCCCGGCCAAGGGTGAGAAAACACTCGTAAACAGTCTAAAATGTAAAAGTAATAAAATAAGAAAGTTAAAATTTAAAAACAGGTAAAATATGCAAATATTAATTAAAATAAAATAAGATGATTTAGTGCCTAAAAAAGACTAAAATATAAATTAGAAAAAGTTAAGATATAAAAGGACTAAAAGACGTTAAACAAATAAATATTTGATAAAATAGCATATAAAATATAAGAGTAAAGATACCACATATAAAATCTAATTAAAAGCTAAGTTAAATAGATAAGTCTTTAGTTTCTTCCACAGACGAGGTCCGTAGCATCTAAACGAGGCCTCGCCATGGATTTTTGTCTCGACTCTAGGGACCATCAGCAGGCCTGCGCCTGAGGATCTAAGGGCTCTGGGAGGTTCATAGGCTAAAAGCAAGTCTGATATAAAAGAAGGCCCAAGGCCATGGACAGTCTTAAAAACTATTAAAAGAATCTTAAAATCAATTCTGAAGCCGATAAGGAGCCAGTGCAAAGATTTTAATATCGGTATAATGTGCTCTCTCTTCCTGGTTCTCGTTAAAAGGCGTGCAGCAGAGTTTTGGACTAGCTGCAGGCGATTGAGAGTGGTACAAGAATGGATGCAAATTTTGGAGTAATTTGCCTAATAATGTAATCAGTTGCTGGCTGGAACAAGTCAGCATGTTGCAGTGTGTGTTAGTGTCAGGGCTGATAGGACCTGCAAGAGCAGACAACCACACACATTTTGTGTGTTTGTCTAATTTTTTTAATCTTTTTTTTTTTTTTTACATGTTTTTGCTAATTCGATTTTTTTTCATCATTTTTTTCTTTATTGCAAGTTGTTCAAGTAATACACTGACCAATTAGATGCCTCAATAACAGTTGGTGGTCTCAAGTCCAACATTTGAAACATTTGATTGACACCTTTCGTGTGGCATGCTTTCAAGGGGTCGTGGTGTGGACTTCCAACAAGCTCACTCCTGATTGGCGAGAGTGATTCCCATAGAAATGATAACTCAGACTGACTCAGTGCAGACTGACGTCATCTTGCCCCAACATGGCAACGTCCGTCTCATAAAAAAAAAAATGGCAACAGAATTGATTTCATTTCATTGGAGCTAAAAGTGAACCATTTTCTATGGGTGACATCACGCTCACTCAGTCCAGTCCTCTTTACAGTCAGTGATATGAGTTATATAACCCAACTCAATATACAACTCATTAGTTGTTCTTACGTTTATTAACTCAGTTTTGCTGCTACAGCAAATTAAAGTGGCCTGTATAACCCTTCAGCATCAACTGCATGCGAAATTTTGTTGCCATCTGCCGGACATCACAAAATACAAACATTTATATTAAATGCGTATATATTAAAGCTGTTGAAAAGCTAAAACCTACCAGACAGAGACAGTTCTTTCATGTCTGCATTATGCCTGAAGGGTCATCTCTGTTTTTGTCACATTGTTGAACTATACGTTATCATAACAATTCACAATTGGTTCTCATGATGCACGATTTGCATAAATGAATGACTGACCTGCAAGTTCGCACCTATTAAAATGTTTACCTTCTTTCCTGGATTCTGCACTTCAGTAATTATTTATTTATACATAAATGTATGACATTTGTTTCTTTGTGTATCAGCTGTAACAGAACAACTTTCCACTTAGGTTTATTTATATTAAACCCACTTTAAAAAGCTGCTTGAATTGAGCTCAGTTTGGTAAATATTCATTTAAGTTAAGAAGTTGCAATTTTTATTAGAGAAAGGCAGGGTAATCAATTAACTAAGCCAAAAAAAACATCACTTCAAAGAATGCTTTCTAAAAATAGTCGGAATAAAGGTGCCATATCAGAATTTTATGATCTTTTGTTGTCCAACTCTAAGGAAAACTCTGATTTTAAATTTAAGGCCTGGAATGAGGATCTCAAAACAACCTTGTCAAAGGAAGATTGGGAGTTAGCTTGTAGCAAAGTTCACAAACAGATAATCAGTACTCGGCTTAGGGTTCTGCAATACAAGTGGCTTATGAGAACATATATAACACCAGCGCAACTGAACCGATATAACAGTAATATTCCCGATATCTGTTGTAAGTGTGCTGAGGCTAAAGGGACTCTCTTCCACTGCATGTGGCAATGCCCTGAGATAAGACTTTTTTGGGAGGAGGTTAGAAAAGCAGTGGAGATGATTGTTTCAAAAACTGTTCCAACAAATCCTGTTATGTTTATTCTAGGTATATATCCTTCAAATCCCAAGTTTAGTAAAAGCGAACAAATTATGATTGACATGTGTTTTTTACAAGCAAAAAGAACCATTGCAATGTTTTGGAGAAGAACCTGTAGGCCCAAATTGACTCACTGGGTGAAACAGATGCTCGTAGTTTTTTCATTAGAAAGGATTACATGTATTAGGAAAGGAAAGTTGGAACTGTTTGCAGAAATGTGGGGTCCTCTAAAAAGTTTTGTGAGGAGTCTTAATTTGGAGAATGGATCTGTGGATGACCAAGACTAACTAAGAATACTCTGTAAACCTTCAGTATTTAAAAAAAAAAAAAAATGCATTTGTATTTGAAAAATGTATCAAAGATGGCTTTTCCTTAATTTCCTGATTAATAGAGGTTGATCTGTTTTTTGTTCTTCTTGTTATTGTTTAGTTTTTTTTTCTCTGTTCTATTTTGTTTATTCTATTTTAGTTCACATATACAAATTGGATGTAAAGCTTGTGATTATGGTTGATAATGTACCAAAAATTAAAATAAAAACAATATTACAAAAAAAAAAAAAAGAAGTTGCAATTTAATTTTACTGAGGCCAGTATGATGACTATTTTGGAAAAGCTGTTCCATTTCAGTAATTCCAATTATTTCACTGTTTTTTTTGTGATTTTTGTTTTAACTAGACTGAACAACAGGACTGGAGAATTATCCTTCTAAGATTAATTAAACTATATGGTCAAACCAGTGGCAGGAATAGAACATTTTTTGTGGGTGGCAGAAGATTATGAAGGGTCGCAACAGTCGATTGGAAGGCCATTACAAATGAAAGGATAAAAAAAACGTATTTCAAACAGTCTTTTAATTTTTTTTTAAAACTGCATTTTTATTAAGCTGAGGTAGAATTAAAAAATGTTGCTTTTATTGTTTATGCAATGCTTAAATAAGGCTAGAATTTATATCTTTTTTTTTTTACTTTGTCAGTAACTAAACTACTGTTGACAAATAAATTTGGGGTTCTAATACGGGGGCAAAACCTTTATCTGAGCGGGATAGCTGCCCCCCTCAAAACTCAAACAGTAAGGATCTAAATAGGAACTAAATGGTAAATGGCGTATACTTTATAGCGCTTTCTATCTTCCTTGAAGGAAAGCGCTTTACAGTCACAGACCCATTCACACACAAATTCACACACTGGTGGTGGCTCCGCTGCCAAACACTGGCGCCAACCTTCCATCAGAGGCAAGGTGGGGTTCAGTGTCTTGCCCAAGGACACTTCGACACATGGGCGGGCAAGGCGGAAATCGAACCTGCAATATTTCGATTAGGGGTCGACTACCCTACTGCTGCATTGCGGCCGCCCTACAACACTGTTGTTTTTGAGTGAATGAAATACTAGAATTTGATGCCTTTATGCATGGATTTTATTTAGGCACCTCCTACAGCGACAGGATGAAACATAAACTCTCAGTTTCAGGTCACAAAGCCAGAATTTAAAAAAAACATGTATCGTCTACATCAATTCAAGCCACTCATTGGCCCGCACAGAAAAAAATCAAGGTCATAGATCGCTCTGTGAGCTTGTACAGCGAAGGTTGTATTGAATACTTAAACAACGCATGAGGGTGAAGTATAAAATGCAGGCATGTTGTTCAAATGTTACTTTTTTTCGACCGCCCAAATCCTGCACACTGTGCAAAAAATTTTCTTTTCACGTGTGTACTCCTCGCGGTTCCCATACGTCATAAATGTGTGCAACACACATTAGCCTTACAAATACCTCACTTACTACGCACCACAATGGTACATGCCATTTTTCTCACACATCCTCTAAGGTGCTCGTTCGAGTCTTAAGGGAAGATGCACCTGTGCTGCTCCCCTTAAGATGCAGCCCCTCCTGTGTACCTGCCTCCATGACCCAGACAACCCCAAAGCCTGCAGGGTCGACCCCTGTTTGAATGCAAGTGACTGAAGCTATAGCAGGGAAAACTTAGGAAAATGGTCAGTAAACTTGGACCAAATTTCATGAATGCAACTTTAAAGTAACCACAAAAAATGTATGTCGCATGTATAGATTAAGTGTAACAAAAGACTGAAACCTCTAAATAATACCCCAAAATACATAAAGTTTTTCAGAATAAAGGTCAAAGGCCTCGTTGTTCCTGAAGGAGCAGGGCTGATATTTAACAACAAAGTTTTTTTTTTTTTTTACAAAGCCTTAACTATTTGGAGAGACCACACTGATGTTTATAGAGTGAAATTTTTCTTTTGCAATGGAGAAAGGAGAAAAAGTCTTCCAACCTGATTCTGGGGGCTTAAACCACAACAACAGAAAGTTAAAGGGGAAAGAATATAACTCTACAGTCAATAAACATCCAGTAAAACGAAGGATATGCAATTGCATCTCTCAGGATGACTCACGTCTTCAAGCTACTTCATAGTAAAGAAGAAAGAACTAAAACCCAACAAAATTTACTGCTAACAAAAAATTCTGTCTGTACAGATTTCAAGAGGGATCATAGGATCACATCCTGCATCAGCAGATTCATGGCCATCGTAAAACAACCTTAATCAGAGAGAAACCGCCAGCATCCTCCTGATAATGAAGGCCGGACAGATGCATAATGAGAAAGTTGTGAACAAAGGCTTGTCGTGATTCTTTTGTTTCCTGCGTAGATATTCTTGTTTGTGAGCAGAGTGACAGTAATATAGTCCTGCCACTGCCTGAAGAGAAATTGTAGGACATCTAAATCCCACCAGAAGGTGGATGAGTGACAGCCCACCCTCTCCTCAAAGCACCCCACACAGTAAACATGACAGGTGTTAATAAGGCACTTTCTGAAACTCCTTCCAGCCGAGAGTTTAACTCTATAATTTGAGCTTTTCTTGCTCTTTTCCCTCGTTTCAGGTCGAAATATATAAAAACTATGAGACAATAATTGACTGGAGACCGCTGGCACATTTTCAGTCAGGTAGAGCCTAAAGATGACTCAGATGTACTGGAAACACACAATGATGTGCACACAGAAACTAAATGTGAACGTCTTTCTAATGTAAACATTTTGTTGATTGTAAGTGAACTGCAATCATGAGAAACAAATGAGGATTTGGATATTAAACTCACAAAATTCCCCAACTGTCCTCTTAACAAGCATCTGTGTTAAGGAGTTGCTTTCCTCCAGCATGAAAACATCTAACACAGTTGTTGTCTGACAGTTTTTACACTCCAGGTTTAGCAAAACTGTTCACGACTGCTATCCGCTGCATCTGCAAACCCCTCTGCTCCATGAGACGGCACAGTGTTGCTCTGCAGAAACTGTCTTAGAAAATGATGCAAGTTTTTAAAACATTTTTGGCTGAAAACTTGATAATCATATTTAAAAGGCCACTGAGAGTGTATTTACAATAGATCAAAAGATGATCAGAAAAGATCTTTTAACCATCTCAAATACACTTACATATACAGTGATCCCTCGCTATAATGCGGTTTATTTTTCACGGTTTCGCTACTTCACGGATTTGCATCGTGCATTGTGTTCTGCAGTCTGAATGGCAAAAGAGTCACTCCACTTCTTCTCTACCTGTGCGTCAACAACGTTGCAGTTTAAAGTGTACAGGTGCGTCAACAACGTTGCAGTTTAATATGTACACGTACGTAAAACAGCTTGCCAAATTTATATTACATATGTGAAAATTATCTTGCAATTTCGAGTTTCTCTAAAACCCATAGGAAAAAGAGCGACAACAACTGCCTATCACTAAGTTCTTCTCCCGAACAAACACACCTGTACCGCGGGCTTCAAAAAAAGAAAACAAGATGCAGCGGCTCAGTCTGAAGAGCAGTAAAATACACCTGAGTCACTATTTGTCCGACTGTACTTTGTATTTTTTTCATAATCATTTTAAATTTCCTCCCGTTTAATCCAATTACTCGGGTCGCAGTTGGTGGTGCTAATCTCCGCAATTTGAAGCCTTCCGTTCAAATCTGTTAAAAATTTTTATTTGACAGTACAGAGGTTATTTGTTTCTAAAGTACTTTTATTTGTGAAAAAAATGTTTGAGCCTTTAAAATGGTTTGTTCTTTCTTTTCAATTTATAATAGAGTATTTAATTGTATAATAATTGTAAAAAAATATAAATGTTTCTACTTTACGGATTTTGCCTATCACGGATTCTTTTTGGAACGTAACCCCCGCGAAGAACAAGGGTTTACTGTATTTTGTTGTGAATATCTGTAGAGATGGTCAATGCTAATCGTTTTAATATGCAGTTTGAAAACCCTGAACCGAAAATAAAACCAAAGGAGCAGAGGTGGGGATGGTCCCAAGCGTGCACCTCCAGATTTTTTCGTGCCTTGTCCCATCAGATGAGATAATGCAATGACTGCACCTCTCTGTGACTCTACGTTCTTTAAATCCAACCAAAGCCCATTTTCAAAGCAAAATAATACATTTTTGTTGTAGTTTTCATGTTTAATGATGATATAAACAAAAAAAACATGTTTTGCTTGTTTTCTTTTAAAAACCCACTCGAATCATCTTTTGATTGTTAAAGCATCCCCAGAGATCTTTTAATTATATTTATGCCATTTTAGTCAAAATTACAAAATTCTATGTTATTTTCTAGGACATAGTCTCAGGAAAGCGGCAGTAGTTCAATAAAAATTCACCTCTAAGTTGTGGACCGCCCCCCCCTTCCCTTCCCCATTACTGCGAGCTCTCTGTTTACAGGCTTTCCATATTTTATGGAAAGCCTGTGCGAGCTCACAGCCCCTCACACCCCCAACTCACCAACAAAAATTGAGCCGTATGCAGCCGTAAAAAATCTAGTCAACGTAGTACAAAGTAAAATATGATCTTTTTTTCAAGCAACGATTTAAATAAATAAAAACTCAGGTATTGGCTTACTTTTCTTCATATATTTGTCCTCCATAAGCAGAAAAATTGCAAAAGATCACTTAAAAATTTGATTGATGCACTAATAATTCTTTATTTGTGTTAACTGCAGTGTGAGAGAGCGGGGACTTTTTGGCAGGTTTGGCAGGTCCAAGAAGGGCGGAGTGATGACTTTAAATGGTTTCTTCCACAACCTCATTAGTCACATTTTTATTAATGAAATTTGGTCAGTTTTTTTAAAGATACCAATCATTTTAACCATTTCAATTTTTATTTACAGGAAACTGTCAAACATTTAAAAAATATTTACCAACAGGGTTGTTGTCTAACTAAAAAAAAGTTAACGGCAAAATGTTTCAATTCAATATATTCTATAATAATAATTGTATTTTATTTCTGTTTTTCTCACTAGTCTGTCTTCAACCCCTTCCTCCAGTCTTGTTATTTTTAATTATCCAGCCTTTCTCTCCTCTTTGCTCCTTCTCTCATGGCCACCACCCCCATCCCTCCTGTCTTCCCTGTCTTTAACCTCCAGACTCTCCCTCTGTTTTACATCAATCTCTCCCTGGAGAAAGAGGGACTTTTGAAAGGGAGCCGGAGAGGGAGGCGCAGCATCAGAGGAGGAGGTTGAAGTGAAGGGGTGGATCTCTATAAGAGCAGCTGTGTCCACGAAGTTGGGAGAAACCACACCAAGACGCAGGGAGGGAATCATACTCACAACTTCACCCCCCAAACCAGGTAAGAGAAGCTTGGATGAGAAGGAGAAGGTAAAGCAGAGAAGGAAGTGTGTGAGCTTTGGCCCCTGCTCCTAAATCATTTCCTTGTATGATATTCTTTGACGTTATTTGACATCTGCTTTAACTGTTTAACTGCAAAAAAGAAGATAGAACTCCTAAACTTAAAGCTATGCAATCTTTGTTGGGATGTAATATTTTAGTTCATAATTTCTTCCAGATCCTTAGGACAGAAAAGAAACCCTAACCTTTCCCTGATTTTGTGCAAAAATAAAAATAAAAGAAGAACAGGTGGTGAATGACACACAGCCAGTTTTGTGTTTAAGGGTGACGCTGATCAAACAGTTTAACAACTTCCACTGAGTCAAGCAGCTGGATTTCTCAGAAAACAAACTGATGCCATTTTCTCTCTAAATGTGATTTTTATTACTGTGACTGGAACAAGGTGAAGCATTTGTTGTGCTTGAACTCCTTCAAGGCAAACTCAATGAACCAGGAGGTTGTTGTTTTTTTTTTAATCAACTGGTGGTGAGAAGATTTTGATTAATTTGTAATTTGTTGTAAAAACTAAGTAATTTAGATTTTCCTTAGTTTTTTTTTTTTCAAATGCTCCACGTTATCCAACATAAATTGTTTAGGACAAATTCTGTCTTAATTCGGGGAAGTTTCTGAAGTTTTTACTCAAAAGCACAAACTTAACGTTTCAAACAGCAGAATTGTAGTTTCATGGGTTTAGTGAACATGGGTTGTGATGTCCAACATGGCCGTCCCACCGGTGTCAGTGTGTTCAACAAAAGCAGGAGGGATGTACTTCACTGGAGGTGAGGAGGTTTCGAAGAGCGCTGGTATTTGGCAAAGATGGAGGGAAAGGTCACAAATAGCTTGTCTTGATTAGTCATAGTCGTTAGGGTCTGATTTACTGCTGCACCCTAGTGAGTTCTCTGAGCCGAGTTTCAGCTGGAATATTTTGTTTGCGTATAATCTGTTGCTCAGTGCTCAGTAAATGACCTTGTGTTGCTAAATCAGAGAAAAAACATGCAGAAAATCAGCCTATTAGATGACTGCTTTTGGATTTTGCATTTGCCTGAAGGTTACTGTGATTATAATTATGAGCCTCAGGCCAAATGTTTATTTAGAAGCATTTTGACGGCTATTTATGATTTTTTTTTTTTTTTAAATCAGAACCATTTCATCAGCGAGCAATGGGTCTTCCAGGTTGTCTGCTTTTTGATTCATTTACATTTTCAGTGTAAATTTCAACATGAAACTGTCATTTGAATTATTCTGCATTTTGAGTTTAAACCGGTTGGGATCTATGGTTTATTTTTCAAACCTGCCTTCCAAATTTCAATGACAGGAGATTGAAGAGACATGGATGAAGGGGAGGGATGACACGGATTTATTGATTATCTTTCTGCAACTGTCCAGATGTGGCCGGTGATTGTTTCTGCGTGTTTTACAAGTCTGAGTCATTGGAAGGCTGGGCTGCAAAAGCACAATAAATAGGAAGGAATGAAACATCAATTATCATCCTGAAATGACTCTAATGAATCACAATTAGGGAGACAGCTAAATAAATAAGTGTTTATGTTGCTCTTTTTTTTAGAAGAATAAATGTGTAAAGATGTCATTTCAAAATAAAATAGGACCACAAGTATAACGACTGTGTAGGTTAAGTGTTGTGCAGGCAAAGAACAATCAGAATAAGCTGGTTTACTGATGATGATAGTTGTAGTGTAAATTGTTGAAAGTGGACCTTTTTGGAGAGCCAGTCATGACTGGAAGCTACTGGTCTCATTCATAAACATTACCAACCAAATTCAAAGGTCAATTGTGCAGGATGTGATTATATTAATGTAGTGGGCGGCAGTGGCTCAGGCGGTTCAGCAGATCGGCCAATGATCGAAGGGGTCGGCTTTTCGATGTCAGCCCCCCCCCCCCAGTCGACTGTCGTTCACCCCACCCTCCAGTGTGGCTCCACTGGTGTGCGAATGTCCCGGTGATGGAAGCCACACCCCTGTCAGCCTGCGGCAGGTTAGCTGTGGCTCCATCAGTAGCTTACCATCACCAAGTATGAAGGAGTGAATGAATAATGGACTCTGTTAGCGGTTTGAGCGTCTGGAAAAATACAAATAAATCCAATCCATTATTTTTGTCATTATTATTATTATCAGTGTTATATTTAGCAAAATAGGATTGAGATTGCAACTAACACACCACCCATCCTTGCTTTCCTTTTAAGCCTCACTTGCTTTTACTTGTTCTAGCAGTTTCCTGTTTTATTTTGAAAGTCTCAACTTGTTTTCATATGACCTTTTCTTATTTTATTTTTAAATCGACTTTTTGAAGAATAGTTAGAAACTGCCTTTAACTTTTATTACACTAATGGTTTAAACTCAATTCACTAAGCATGTATTGTCATCTCAAAATTATATTACATTTGAAGACAACACAGCCAAACTATTTTTCTCACAGTTTCTTCTCATACTCCCTTTTTTTCTGTGCATGTGTGATCTGCTGAGCAGGCCTCAGAATTATCTTCACTTTAGCCTTGGAGTTTCTCTCCAGTCTCTTCGTGGGCGTGATTTTCACATGAGGTCCATCAGATGATCTTCTGAATATGCAAATGCAGGCTTTATATACCAAGCCCATCTCTGAGCTCGTTGGTTCAGACTTTGAATGCACCATGTTCATCTGTCTGTCCCCTTCGTGTTTGTACGAAGTGAAACCTCCACAAAAGATAAGTTTTGTCTCTGAGTCATCATTCATTCATTTCTGTGTGCAAGAAACGGATGGGGTACGAACCTAATAATATTTAATACAGTCCTTTCTAGAGAATCCAGTTTCTTCACAGCCTTTATTGTATTTAGGTATCTCTTTAAATTGTTCCATTTCTCTGCTCTCCTCACAAGTTTAGCAGTTTAATAACATTTATGTTTGGCATGACTTCTTTGCTCATTTTGATAAAACTGTGATTTTATTTTTGTTAACTAATGACTGTCATAATTTTTTTGTTTTGTTTCCTCCATTTGGATTTTGTTTTCAAGCATTAGATTATTTTTACTTCTCTGGGAAAAAAATGTTACAACTCATGAAAAACATAAAATGTTTTTTTTCCATCTTTTTAGCAACCACATTGTCATTTAGTTTTGTTTAAACCAGCATACTTTTAAAGGACTCTAAACAGAACATAAGAGAAATATCACTTCCTGAAGAGTTATATTATCAGTGGATGTGACAAATAATAAAATATTTCTTTTTTTTTTAAATATATTCTATGCCCGATACAAATGAGCTGCTGATTTCAGGCTGTTTTGAAAGTCTGAACAGTCCTGGTTTAGGAGCAGATTAATGAGATTAACACTGCTAATGCATTGAGATTTGGTTTTCTGATAGAACTTTCCAAACAAACTTATATTGTAAAAGTTATATATTAATACTTAATGTAGCGTCGGTTATTTATGCCACTAATAACTATATTTTAATTTCTAGATACATCCCACTGCTGTAAGGAAAGCGTTATTAGTGCTGCCTTTTGTGCCTTCAGGCAGGTACGTGTCATAAAACTCATTACTGAGAAGTGTGTGGTCTGTGTCAGGAAAACTTTTTGAAGTATTAGCTTTAAGATGGAAATAATTAACGTTATGATTAAGCTTATATTCCTGCTTAGCCGGAGGCTTACTCTTCCCCTCACCTTGAAATAAAAAATAAATAAAAAACACAGGACGCGCTGACACATATTTAAGACTCCCCCCAAAAAACATCTATTGCATCCTTAAAAATACTAATCATAGTATTTTGGCTCTTATCGGGGGAAAAAATAAAAATAAACGTGTGTTAAAACTCTGCAATACTGTTTTACTAATACCCATAAAATATGGTAGTTCTAAAATTGTATTCATTAAAATTTAATAAGTCAAGAGTCCACAGAGTTAAAATAAATATAATAAAACCCAGAGAATCGTTATAACTTTAACTTTAAATTCTGAAATTTCTGGGTTTTTTATTGCAACAACCACTATCAGATTTATTGTTTAGACAGATTGTAAGATTGATTCAATTTTCATTATTAATGGATCATTACATTGAAATTCATCCCAAATTATCGCAAAGCATCCTTTAATTACACAAAATTGTCAAAAATACAGAGAAAGTCTTTGAAAAGATCATTTTCTAATATTTACTCACAAGGTCCCATTCACACTTATCTATAAAGTGATTTCTTGGTTCATTCCTTCCACTTCCAATCCTCGATTTACATAATTCCTCCCCTTATGTCTTTCCCTGCATTTCGTTTACAAGTATTAACATATGTAGGAAAAAAATACAACTTTTACTAATGTCTCGTCTTTTGAGAAGCTTCAGTATTTTTACTTAAAACTTAATTTAAGGCTATTTAATGGGAAAACACAATCTGTTTTACTACACATGAGAAAATACAACAAAGAAAATTACAATCAAACAAACAAAACAGTAAAAACAATTTCATTAGTTCACCAGTTTTCATGATAAATGAACAGACATAGACACAAAAGGAAATCCAGACTCAGTCTGAGTAAAAAAATCTTTTATTATCTTCTAACGTCTAAATTATTACACAAACAACCTGACAGGACATTTACCGACTAGCGCCTCCATTTCCTGGTCGATGCCTCATTTATCTCATGGCTCTGAAGTTCCCCTTTAATCTGCCTCCTCTACTTCAGTTCTGCTGAATTTGTTGATTTCCTCCAAAACGAAGCACACTTCATTAGCTGCACACCACCTTGACCCCTTAAACCATTGGATGTATGTGGAAATGGGAGAACTACGTGAGACGTACCCCGTAGTGCTGGTTCAGGCAGCGCTCAGAACTGACTGTAGACGTGGGGAGTTAATCCAAGGATGCAATGTTCCCAACACAGCAGGATCTCTGGCCATCCATTTGTGCAACAAGGATTTTACAGATCTTTTTTCTCTCCATCTCTTTGCTTTCCCCACTGCTGTTCTTTTGCCTTCAACACTTAAACACAACAACAAATGCTGCTTCTTGTTCAGACGTTCAAAGGTCTTTTTTTTTATTTGTTAACTAGATTTTTCTTTGATCAGTTAATAAGTTGTTGTAGTTTTGAGCAGCCTTGGAGCAACTTAACAGCTACTAAATAGAAATATGATGCAGCCAAAAATCAAGATAGTTGACATGAGGAAAATCATTCAATTTTCTCAAAGTTTAAACTCTACCAGGATTAAAATATTGGTTTGAAAACATAGACATTTAGTCACATGTTTAGCTCATCTTAAAGAAGAAGGAAATATTAACTTTTGTTCTGAATTAAGGTTTAATAAATTAAAAATGGAGAAAACATCAGTGTCACAAATCAGTCAAAACACAACAGAAAGGCATTCATAGGTCCATGACTTTCAGAACATTTCACACATGTTGACCCTTATTTTGGTGATTTATGGTGAACTTCTTGATATATTGGAGGTGCAATTAAGGGCAACCACTCCACAATTGAGTAGATAACAAAGTATGCAACACTCCAGTCAAAGTGTAACTTCACATCCTCTTTAAGATATAAAGGAAAATGTCACATGTTAAATCTACAGAAAAATAAGAGAAAAGATAAAGCATAAAAGTGTAAAAAACAAGGCTTTTACTAGAAATCTCTTCCAGGACTTCCATGCTTTAGTTTTAATTTTTGCTTTTTGCGCTCAGATAAAAAAAAACAGAAAAGTCCTGTGCAGGGTATAATTCACTTTAAATGTTTGTTTTATGAAATGTTGAGGTTTTTGCCACAAAGGCCTGAGTCCTAAGTTTTTGATCCCACACCACTGGTTCCTGAAAATGTCCAGTGATTTCTAAGAGGTGGCAAACAGGAAATTAGTGTTAATAACGTTTGTTCAAGTTCAAACAGATCAAATGAATTGTCTCCTTTATCAGCGCCTAAATTATGATTTGAAATCTTTGTTGGAGAAAAGGTGTAATATATCCATAAAGTGCCTAAAAATTGACAGTTCAACAAAAGAGGTGTCAAAGCTGATGGCCCGACAAAGGGGAACTGAAAAGCAGACACTTAAAAATGTTGAGGACAGTTAACAGAAACTACAACTGCTGTGGGGGTACTACGAACATCCACCTGAAACATGACCAAAAGCCAAATGATGGCACTGAAAAAAACTAACTCGCGAGCACAAATCTAACAGACATTTAAAGACTCATTGTGATGTTGAAAATACACTGGACGGGCCACAACCGCTGTTAAGATTTATCTTGACCTCCTGATACTGAGTTGGAGGTGTGTTTCTACGTAGGGTCAACTCCACAGCTACAGGGGGCAGTATAGAGAGAACGTGAGTCCTACCCTACCAGGTATGTGGAGGTAGGAAGAAGTGACAGTGTGCAGGTGTGGGTTTTGTGTGGCAGTCATGGCGAGCTCCTGACAGACAAACGTTTCAATGCTTGGATGACTTTGGTGACGCCATTGGTATGTTCAATTCATACTGTATATTCTGATATTTGAGGGAACATTATTCGGCAAGTGAAATAGTTAAACGGTGAAATATTTGCAAAAGTTTAAAGTAGCAGTATTATCTTAACAAACACTTCTGATATCTGTTTAATCATCTTCTGTTTATTTTAAGGTTATCAAGCTCTCATCTCTTCTTGTTGGAAAAAAAATGAAGTTGAATGAGTGGAGCTGTCCAGCGTCATCCGTTGTCTCCTGAGGCTGGTCGAGTTAGGCTGGCATTGAAAATGAGGAAAAATAACTCGACAACCGCTTCATTCCGATGCATCCACTCGTAGACGACTAGATCCGTGCACGTCTTCGCTTTCCTCCGCTGGCATCTGGCTCAAATTGTAGGGCTGGAAAGCTCCGATATTTATTGCCGTTTTTGTTGCACCGATCGTTTTAAGCTGGAAGTGTGAGGAAGGGGCAGTAAGCTAGTGGGAGAGAGTGTTTAAACGGAGCGCTCCAAGTTATGGATGCTGCAGGAAAGGTAGGGTTACTCTGCGTCAACGGCCCACAACTCAGAGGTGAATTTCTGATCTACCGCTGCTCTGCAGAAACTATGTCCTAGAAAAACATTTGTTTCGGCTAAAAACGGCATAGAAGTGATAGAAACTGGGAACGCTTTGAAAATAAATCAAAAGATGATTGTAGTGAGTGTTCAGAGAAGGCGACTGATTTACATTTAGAACCCGTCTTTATGCATTGGTTACTGTAGTCATCCAACACATCGAGAGACTGGGAATATGTCAAAAAACAGGGACTTGAAAAGGCATTTTAGGATTTTTCTGATGTCTCTCTGAGTAATTAAACTATTTGTATAATTTCTAATTAAGAAAAATAAAGGAAGAACATTTATTCTATCACCAAGCAGTTGTTCCCGAAAATACTTTATTTTTAATTCTTTTTTTTTTTTTTTTTAGATGTATGACCTTAAAAAAGATGCAATTGTTACCACTGATGTATATATGAACAAAGATTATCTTATCTTTCAGTGTGCATGTGGATAGGAGAGACTGAAAATAGATTAGGTAGTTCTAATCCTCCTCAGTGCAAATCTCTACCCTGAACATTGCGGGATCAATAATGGATCTGTTTATCGGGAACACATCCATACTGAGGAACACAATGTATTTTCAGAGGGGAGAAAACGAGTTGCCCTTCCCACTAACTTTCTACATTTCAGCAGAAAGAAAAAACAAAATAGCATTTTCATATTTGTTAAAGTTACTCATCGACGTCCAACATCATGGATTCACTAAATGCGTTATGAGAAAGCTCTGTGAACATCCCTCAGATTAGGAATAAACCTGATTTAAACATGATCTGAAACTGTAATTAAAAAAGGAAAAAGTTCATTAATTAACTGTAAATTTAACAAAGGGAACACATTTCATTAAAAAAAACCCTGAAACACACTATTTACAACATTACATATTGAATTTAGAGAGTGTAAATATTTTTGATGCTTTTAATTTTTCATGAAAAAACCTTAAAACACTATTATAAAATGGTAAAAAGGTCAAACTCTCCTGTAAATTTTAAAAAGTATTCATGTAAAAGTCAAAGTTATTATATTTTGAGGGTAATGCAAGACTAAGAGGTTACCTAACACAATTGCTTTCAAGGACATATTGTGTTTCCATCATTTTAGTGGCTGCAGGATGAAATAAGCAAAGATGTCAAAACACCCAACAAATTCCCAGAACTGCCTTTTTCTGTTCCTGCATGGACACAACATACAGAAACAGGAGCTACAAGGGAAACATGTGTATTACTGTAAGAGTTGTGTCATGGTAGACCTGCGTCAATGTGAAAGAGTCACCACATGCAGTGGAATTTAGCACAGTCAGTGAAAAAACAGAAAAGACCAGACGCACATGAATCTGCTGTTGAGTCAAGCGTGAATAATCTGGTTTTAAGTTCAGCTTTGGGCTGGGAGTCATTTCTTTAATAAATTCTATTTTTGATGAGAAAAAAATTGCAATAAGGGATAAAATAAAATGTGGCAGCTGTTGATAACAGGGTTTTATGTGCTTTGAGTATTTGTGAAGACTGGGCTTTCAGCATGCTCTCCTGGGGTGTACCTCCCTAAGCTGGACAGAAACAGTTTTGGAGTTTTTAGTCTTCGCCGTTGTTGTTTTTTTAGAATCATTTTTAAATCAAAGGGGTATTTTGTAGTTTTCCACAATGTGCAATGTTAGCATGCAGTTTTAAGCAGTGAACTTATTAAAATCTGACTGGTTGGGTTTTCAAGGAACTTCAGGAGAATCTGACAAAGCAAAATGCAGAACTTCAGCAAAGAAAGAGGAACATCTAGGAATGTAGTGCGGTTTCTTCTGGGGGTGTTCTGCTGCTCCTGATACTCAACTACAGGCAGTGATTACTATCCTGTGGGTGGAGGAGGTATCCATAAATCAAGTGTTTGTCTCATCTGTGTTTGATTAAATTGTGTGGGGGGCTTGTATGGCTGGTCAAAGTAATGTTTTGTATAGCAAGAAAATTCACATGGCATTTTAAACTTGTGTTTCCTTGGCTTATCTGTATTTTATTAGGCTATTTTTTGATTGTGACATCAATAAAGAAATAATAGGTCTCAAAATGTCTTTAATGTGAGAAATTTGAAAATATTTCTTTCAGAAAATGCGAGTATTTCTCTTAATTGTAAAAAAAATCCTGTTAAACTATGACACCTTTTCAGTTATGCTAAATTGCGAAAGCTTTTTGGATACGGGGTAAGACTTCAGCTTTAGAAAACTCACTTCAGTTGATTATTCAATGCTTTTTCTGCTGTTTCTAAATGTTTATGAAGGACATTAAATAAGATGACTCCATTGCAATTTTAAATAGTGTTTTCTCCAAAAAAAGTGCCTAAAAATGCCTAAAAACAAAAACATTTCTGTTGATTCTTTGGATTTTAATCACTTGAAAATTATCCCAACCCCATGAAAACTATCCTAATAATTTATATTAGTCGTCTGTAAGGTTACTGATATTGAATTTTAAATTCTATTTTTGGAATTTGCTTGCCTGTAGAATACAATACAGGAAAGATTTTTATTTGAAGCTTTACTAATAATTTCTGTAAATAGCTTTTTAAATTATACCACCTTATTGTTTACATTTATGTTACATTTTTTGTTTTTTATTATTCTTATTCTTTTTTTCTCTTCTGTTTTACAATGCTGTCATTTGTTACGGTAACAATCAAATTTCCCACATGTGGGATCAACAAAGTAATTCTGATTCCGATTATCTGACTTTTAGTACAAAATGAAGGCTATTACTAAATTCAACATTGTTTTAAATACACCTCCTAATTGTAACTTTATGATGTCATGGTTGTGTCTTTTTTCAGCAAAAAAAAAGGTGTTTGCATTTTAAACCATTCTTATGCTTCTGTTGTGTTTTTCCCCGTAACGTCACGGTCCCTGAAGGGTTTTAGAATAAATGTTGGCTTAGTTTTCTTAATTACAAAGTACTTATCATCACAATATTGGATTACAGACCCTCAAGTAACTGATGCATGTCTTTTTTATCAAACAAACTTCTGGCAAACTAATGTGTTTTTAGGATTCCATGTAGGACTTTACCTGTTGTACCTATGAGACGACTCCTTCACTGGCAAAGTCAGTTTAAAAAAGATGGAGATACGCTGTGAACAAATGAACTCTTTGCTAGAATCTTCACCACACTTCCATACTCATCTAAACAGAAGCTCTTCTGCCCCTTCTTCCATTTTCCTTATCAGGTGAAAGAAGAAACACTCGATTAGGAATGAACTGCAAGGAAAGGACATTATCAGCTTTTAATTAGCTTTAATAAAATCCAACATTTAAAACTTTAAAGCTACTTTTTCTTGGACAAATTAACTTTACTTCTCTGCTCTTAAGCTTTGCAGATAATGACAGCTAAGAGGAGTATTTGTAGTACCTGTTATGTGCAAGTTAGAATGCATTTTTAGAATGTCTTGCATGAGAATCTTGTATGAAACAATGACTCAGTTTGTAGCCAGAGGCATCAAATGAGGCATCAATTAAAGAAGCTAACAAGTTTGTTTAATGAGATGAAAACTCTGTTTGTGTTTTTGACGTCACAGTCACCAGATGAGTCTGCATCTCCAAGAAGAAGGTCAAAAATGTTCTCCTCTAACTGTCTGCCTACAGATTTATCCCCCCCCCCCCTTTAATATCATTGTCATTTATTACTCTTTAACAGATGTTGGTGTGGCTGCACGAAGCTGTATTATTGATAAATCTGGATGATCTGGCTGTTGAAACTTTTACATAAAGAAAATTCTGGACAGCTGCTAACGTAATGCAGGGCATGGATAAATATTGAAATTGCATTTCAGTTACTTTAAATATGTTAAGAATCTCTATTTGACAAATATCAGTTACTCTCCGCTAAAGGTTAGTTTTAAAGGAGAAGTCTGTTACAGTGACTTAATGTTGATTTTTTTTTAAAGAAATGGCATCAGTAAACTAATATCTATAATGGGTACATAGAAGACTACTAACTATGTTTTGAATCTATTAGGTCTCAATAATATTGCAATAATTAAATGAGACTCAACACCAATCATGATGAATAATGGTTGATTAAAAATTACAACTGCTAAAGAAATAAAATCAACATTCGCAGAATAATATTTTATATTTTGTTTAAGGTGCATCAAAAGAAATCATGTTTACCAAAAATGCTCCCCAAAATCCCTAAATTCCTCCAACAAACTTAACAGCATGAATTTTAAGCAAAGTACAGAAACAGCTTCACACAGTTAGACAATAGCAGTGCAGGTAAGGGATACAATGACGGTAAACAGAAATCTCCTTTCAACAATTTCCTAGCATTTTATTTTTATTTAACCCTTTGTAGTTTGGGGAATTGATAGCAATCTTTTTTGGATATCATGCATGATAAATTTTAACTAAATTTCACAATAATTCCACAATAAACCTGAAACCAAACAAAAACCTTAGTTCTTAATTTTGTGTTTTTCTGGAAAAATCTCTAAAAATGAGATCAAACTGTTTTTATGTTTTAAAACAGCAATCTAAAGTATCCAGATATAAGAAAAATATTGTACATCCAAAAGCAAAGCAAAGAAAAAGCCAAAACAATGAGAAAAATGTTAAAAAAATCAGGTGAATCTTCAATAAATTATATAAAACCTTCCAAGGATTTACACAAAGGGGCATTGCAGTTATCTGCCATAACTCTTGTGTTTTCTTTTAACAGTAAATGTCGAAGCTAATAACTTTTTGAAACCTTAATGTTCAATTTTGAACGATGACTGTACTAATGAGGGGTCATTACAATGTCATTTTAAACAGCCGGCAGACGGACCGGTGAGTGCAGAGACAACTAAGAGATTAACCTCAAAATGAAAATAAAAGATCTTGTAAGGAAAAAAACCCATCTGAAATACAAAAATGGAGCCTAGAGAAACGTTTCGGGTATAAAAACATTTTTATCAGCATGAGCCTAAACTGGTAAATGGATCAGTCCACCTGCGGACCTGCAGTGATGTGAGAAATGTGAGCAGGTGGAGAGACGGATATTTACTTTTTTATTATTATTTATTTAACCTTTATTCATCTAGGCAACACAGATTAAGGGGGGGGGGGGGGGGGGGGGGGGTTTTTAACCCTTGTGCTGTCCTAGGCACTTTAACGTTGGGAGTTGGGTCATCTAGACCCACTAGACAGTGCTCTGAACCTTTTTTCTTCAATGATTTGTGATCTTCACTGGTGTCCATGGATTACATGAAATCTTTCCACCTTTATCCACCTTTGTCATGGTAGGGAGAACACGTCAAAGTAAGGGTGGGGTCATCTAAGATAGCACAAGGGTTAACTGTGGCCTGCCAAAAGACAAGACCTTTTGAATGATATCTGAAAATCGGAGAATGTGAGAAAAACAAGATTAATCAAATGTAACAGCTTGTTGATGATTCGCTGAAAAGACGATGTATCCAGATCTAACTGGATAGAAACCAAAATGCAAAGTTGCATGATGAGCAAACAATTTTCCTGACACAACTTGTCTTAAGCTACAAATATACTTTTTTTTATGTAAATCTTAAGCTATGGTTTATATTGTCTTAAACTATAGTTCTAAACCTTTAATGATGGTCAATTAGTAAAAGAGACATTTATTGTGTGAATCTAAATTCTTAAATACATAAAGGAAATGCCAGATGACTTAACAATGATGGTTTTGGCAATAAAAAAAGGGATGGAAATACATGTATTTATTGTTATCATTTATATAGATTTTAATAGAGAATATTTTAGAAAATTAAAGCTGAGTGAATAAAAACAATTAAGAGAAACAATTTTTTTTCACAAACATGTGCGTGAACTGAAACAGATGATTTCCAGTCCATACAAAGTTCTCTGTCCCAGCTTTGTGGAGCACTGTTGGGTGGTGTTGGACTGAACGTGTGCGTCTGCTTTGTCTTGTGTTTTGCAGCAGACGGTGGGACCATGAGGACGGTGGTGGCTCTGCTGTTTCTCTGCCTGTGTGATCCTGGACACAGTGACTGCCAGGCGGACTGTCTGTCCTGCAACAACATCCTGTCCAAACATCTCAGTTTTGACCCCACGGTGAGGCCTCCACGCACACACACAAACGCAGAGCGTCAGCTCAGAGTCTATCTTAGTGTCGGTGCTTCAGTGCTGTCAGTATAATTGTATTTGCCAAACATTTTAACAAAAGTGGACCATGCTGACACAAATCAACTCATGCAAAACCCAGTGACCCAACTGGGACTTGTTTGTATGTAGTGATGAAATAAGTGGAAACCCCTCACCCCACCTTCTTGTTCTCATCCTGTCCTCTCGACGGCTCCCTGTGTGACTCAACAAATTACCCTTTTGGCATTTGAGTTTTAATTTGTTGTGGCTAATTGATTCCCGGGGACAGAAGTGCGTTTCTCTTCACTGTGGTTGTTTCTTTCTGTGTAATGACATGTCTGCATCTCAGACATTTTCAGAAGCAACACACTAGAAGGCTTTTAAGTACAGAGGGCTTTAAATATTATGCTTTGAACTGGTTGTGTTAGGCCCTCAGATAACGGCGGTATTAAAAGAGACTTCAAATGAGGACAAAATTGGACGTCGTTTCAGCAGCGCTGTCTCATCATGACAGACGTCTATCTCTTAGTTCATCCTGTTTAATTTCTTTTTTCTTTTAACCATTTAAAATGGCCTCCATGTGTACATGTTTTATCTATTTTTTTCATGAAAAGTTTTTTGAGAATTTTATTTGTGCTTTTTTTTAAAGTTATATGTCATTTTTTCTGAGTAATTCTTCTCAGATTACCTTTGGACTGTACATTTTTTAAGGCTGTACTGATCAATAACTAGGACCAACGATATCTTTGGTATTGTACTGTGCCGTTTTCTTCTAAAACTTAAATTATTTATTCATTTCTTTTTTTAATGAACTTTATTAGGCAATAAATACAATTACAAATCACACCACTAAGTACTCCATCTGAGAGCAACCAATGTTATCTTTAAGCAAAACATAACAACTGCTAGTAAAAAAAAAAAAAAAAAAGATAATAACCATATTAGCAAAAGATTTCTCAAGAGAGGGAACTTCTCATTAAAAGAGCATGTTGTTCCAGTGTTATATCCCTCGGATGTATTAATCTTTTTAGGAAATTCATAAAACTGATAGATCTCTATCATAAATCCAGTAAAATTGCGAGTGTTTTTACTCTGCACTTATGTAAAGAAAAGTGTCATAAGTCAGAGTTGAGTCTCTCCCTCTGGTCACCAGCAGGAACCGTCTCCAGAGTTCTGAATGCACTACATCTCCCAGCAACCCCGCGCACAGTTCCTGGAGGCCGCACACCTGACTATCATTCCTTCATCAACCACAGTCTACTTAAGCACTGCACTGAGCCTCACTCAGTGTGAAGTACTGTTTGTGCCACTCTGGCTTCATTACAAAGTGTTATGTCAAGCTCTGATCTTCTGATTTCCCGACCCTGTTTTGTATTTGACTCCATATGCCTGCCCCAAATATTGCCTGGATCCTGACTACCCCTATTTCTTCTCTCGTGCTCCTAAGCTCGTTATTGACCCCTGCCTACCCGACCTTGATTTAGCTTTATGGACTTTCAGCTGAGCTAATAAAACCTGCTACAATTGGAACCAGCCTTCTGCCTTTTCTTGTGACAAAAACTTTGATTGGATATGTAACAAATTAATACTATTTGCTACTCTTTTAACATCAGAATTAACATATGTGAGAATTTATTTGAAATTTAACATAACATTAAAGTTTACTTTGGAGCTTATAAAATGTTTTAATTGTATCCAGTAGTCAAGTGAGGATTTACAGTGGTAGACAAGGTGAAGAAAGGAAATATTACAAAACAGTTATCGTCTGAATTGTTGTTTTATTTTGTGTATCCTGCAAATGTATATACTGCCAAAACTGAATATTAACCCTTTTGCTATCCTAGGCACTTTGACATTGGGAGTTGGGTCATCTAGACCCACTAGACAGTGCACTGAACCTTTTTTCTTCAATGATTTGTGATCTTCACTGGTGTCCATGGATTACATTAAATCTTTCCACCTTTATCCACCTTTGTCATGGTAGGGAGAACACGTCAATGTAAGGGTGCGGTCATCTAAGATAGCACAAGGGTTAAGAAAGTGAAAAAAAATACTTGCTTCAAGCAAAATAGTCTTATACTCTGTCTTGCAAGAAAGAGAAAGTTTTTCAGTAGCAAAGTAAATTATTTTAAGTGACTTACCGGCAAATGCTTTGCTTAAAATAAGAATTCTTGGTAAGACCATGTTCTTACCCCATTGGCAGAGTTTTTTCTTATTTAAAGAAATTTTTTCAAATGTAAGATTTTTTTATTTTTTTATTTAGAGGGGCCTGTTTTTGGATTGTAATGCTCCAAATAAACTCACCCAAACTGCTACTTGTCTTTTTCCCCCCTCCAAAATGACAAAAAACCCAAACCATTTATATTTGGGTTTTGTCTCCAACAGGTATGTCTCATTGAATGTGAGGGAAACCTCTCCCCTTCCTTCTACTGGAACTTCTGCCAAACAACCCTAACATCCCCCATTTCCACCATCAACAGCAGCATTAAGAAAAGATCTCGAGAGGAAGCTGAAGCTCTGTTTCCTAAAGAAGACGAGCAGATGGAGGAGGATCTTCTCCTACCACTAGCATTGCAAAGGTTTGATCATGTAACCCGGGCACTAGGCATAAATGAAAAGGACCTGGGTGATGAGAGCAACCAGCTGAACACGGCCTACAAATCCTTAAATGCTTTGTCTCTTGAAAATGAATATGACGAGCAGGAGGGAGAAGATGCTAATGTGGCAGGAAGAGAAAAAGGAGATGCAGGTTTCTCCAAAAGGTTTGGCGGCTTCGTAAAAGGAAGACACGGCTACAGGAGGCTGATGTCTCCAGGAAGATCATATCAGAAGAGGTACGGCGGCTTTATTGGCATCCGGAAGTCAGCTCGCAAGTGGAACAACCAAAAGCGCTTCAGTGAGTTCCTCAAGCAGTATTTGGGGATGAGCACCCGGGCCACAGAGTTCAACAGCCTGTCAGAAGACCTCACCGAACAGAATGAAGTTTAGGAGGAAACGCACATTTAAAAAGCATACCTAACCTTTTCACACTTCTCCAGTTTTGTTTTACAATCACTAAAAATTAAAAGCTTAAACTGTGATGTCAAAATTAACAAGTCAAAATTAACAAGTCAAATCTAACGTTCTTCATAAAAACAACTTAAGATGAAGGACTTCCATTGAAAATCATGTTTTCTAAAGAAATTAAAACGGATTTGTTGGTTTTCCTTATGTCTTAAGCTCCCACCAACTCAGCTTTATTTTGTCATATTCGACTCCTGTTCAGCAAATGCAACCTTGAAATGTTAGGACTAAAGATTCTATCCGCCTCCTGTATAACTAACATTTAAACTCAAATACATTTTCTGTTTTAACCTTTTACCTTTGCTCACCAAAACATTCCTGCTAAACAATTGCAGACCCTTCTGCTTCACGGTACTGCCATCTAATGGTCAAATGTACAAATCGCTCTCTGTTCAAAACTGTTTTTTTTTTTTGTTTTTTGCTCACATGTTGACATCTTGACCAGAAACATTTAAGCCGTACATAATGTAAAATCAAAGAAAAATACAATTACATGTAAAAAAATTTCAGGGCTTCTCATGTTAAAAACACACCTGAGACAGGCCTCAGTTAATGCCTAAAAGACAGAGTAGACATTTCAAATTTATAATGATTCTCTCACACTTGTGTTAAATGGAGCATTATACTTGATTGGCTCCTCTGTGTAAATGTTGCTGGTCTGTATGTGAAAGGAAAAAAATATGTATTTGAACTGTATTGATGTGAAATGTTTTTGTTGCCCAGTATGTGAGACCTTGTAAATAGCCGAATCTAAACATGTCAATAAATATAGTTTACTATTTTCTTTGTTGTTCGTCATGCAGAAAAAAACAATTCTGTGTCTTGAAGTGTTTTCATTAAAAAAAATTCCATAGTGCTTTTTTAAAAATCTTATCCTTTTGTTGAACCAATAGACTTTTGAAGTGAAGCCATTATTTATTTCCTCAGCCAAAGCAAAGTCACTAAGTCTACATGAACGTGTTTATTTTGGTTGGGACATTAATAAAAGAGACAAACTGCAAAGCATCACAACTGATGAAAGGGTGCAAGTTGATGGTTATTATGAAAAATGTCCTGAATCGGTTAAAAGTTAATAAAGACAAAAAAAAAGAAAAACAAAGAACCAAGTCTATTTTCACAAACTAAGTTTTTCAGTTTTTTTAGATTTATTTGTGTTGTATCATCTGTAATATTGTAGCATTGTATTAAACAAAGAAAGTCAGACTAAAAGTGAACCCAAAAAGATAATAGCAGTTAATACAATACTAATACAATATGCGCGGATTTTTCCTATGGAAGGAAAAAAAATATTGGGACCATATTTAAAAAAACAGCATAAGAAAAAGTTTTCTACCAAAATAAAAATAAATAAAATAAATCATAAAACAATGGTGGCCAGGGGTAACCACTTTCACACCAGACTCAACTCGCGCGTCAAATTCGCGTCTCCAGCCTCTCTCGACGTGCGTCCAAATTACTGCTCGACCGAAGACTTGACGCCCCGGCCGCAGAGCAACCGTCAACGTTTTTCTGGACTTCATTCGTCCCCACGTCATGGAAAACTAAACATAGATGATGTTAAACGAGTAGCTTGGGTTATGATATAAGTTTTGAAGATCTTTGCAGAGGCGCCGGCAAGCACATTACCTTGTCAGGGGAGAAGCCCCTGGCTGTAGTGGGCGGAGTTAAACACATTGAGCCCCGCCCACAATGTGATTTTTCGTCACAGTAAAAGTTGGCATTACAAAAACACCAAATGTCTCAGCTTTGAAAAGCTGGTCTGGTTTCTTCAGTCAGTAATCTGCTCTGTTTAGGAGAAGGTTCTCTCAGTCCTCAGGTCCAGGTTTGGCTGTGGAGCCGGTTCTAGATGGAACTGTTCTTTCTTGCGGACTCTAAACTCTCTTTTCCTTTTATCAATTAAAGTGAAGTGGTTCCGGATTTTGCTTATTTTTCCAGCGTCACTCATTTCTGTACGTTTTTGTGTTGATATTGTCTCTTCTTGTTGCACCTGACGCTCTTTCCGTTCTCGTGCTGCATGAAGTGCCTCAAACCAAGGACTTTAAAGTTACTTCAGACCGAAATAGCTGCTGCCCCTTTCTCAGCATAAACACGCATTGACAAGGTATGAGCGACTTGAAGAGGAAAAAAAGAAAGAACGAGTGAAGGAGAGTTTAACAAAAGGCCTCCCACTAAGAAGCCGGCTCTTGTCGTTCGCTCTATCCCTTGTGCTATCTTGTGGGGTCCAGATGACCCCACCCTTACATTGACGTGTTATTCCCTACCATGACAAAGGTGGATAAAGGTGGAGAGGATTTCATGTAACCCATGGACACCGGTGAAGATCATAAATCATCGAAGAAAAATGGTTCGGCACACTGTCTTGTGGGGTCTAGATGACCCAACTCCCAACTTTAACACGCCTCCAAGGCACGTTAACGTTGGGAGTGGGGTCATCTGGACCCCACAAGATAGCACAAGGGTTAAAGGTCGGTTTATACTTCATAGTGATCAGTCACGCACCAGCTTTATCCAAAAGCACGCGTTTAGTTCATAGTAATGTTGTTTGGAATTCGTTGCAACTGTCCGCGAGAACTGCGAGGAACTTCTGAGCAGCATTTTTTTTGTTTCAATCAAGGCGATCGTCTCCAGCGTTTATTTACAACATGAACGACATCCTGCTCATTCACTTGCTGCTATGAATGTGCTGAGGCAGAGGAGGGTGGTATGTTCGTCCGCTCAGCAGAAGCAGGCAATACCGATGCGGAAGAAGGAGAGAATTTGCATTCTCTAATCTTGAGCAAAATATGATGTTTATCTTTATGAGATAAGAGGCGTTTCGTTCGCGACCGACACATCACTGTTTTGTTCAGTTTGCCCTTCTTGTTCCTGTAGCCATTAATAAAAAGGGATGTTTAAAAAAAAAGGTTCTTAAAGCAAGAGAGTACACATCCTAAAATCAAAATAACTAATCTTTTCTCAAACTATAAAATATGTACATGATGAACCTTAATTTAATCATCTCAGGATACACGCTGAATCCATAGGTGGCAATCTTCCAGGTACAATTGGCGGAGTACAACGTGTTTAACATCTGTTTATTATTCTCTCAATGAAATTAAGATAAACATCATAAGCCCATGGAGTTGAAGTGATCACGGCCACTATGATGGCACCCACTTTCCGTCTGCTGGGCAGCCAAGCGCCCGTGGGCCGGCATAGCGAGCCCTGCTGTTCGGGGTCCGGCAGTTGGACCCTGAGTAGCGCGGTTTTATCCTCTTCCTCTGCTCGCTCTCTGCTGAGTTGCCGGAGGCTGTCTCAGTTACCGTTTGGCCAAGGCGGATCAGGTCGCCAGCCTGTTAACGAGTCCATGGAACTGGAGCTACCGAACACTGCTGCCCAGGGTCCGGCCGGACCGCGGGTGCTGTCGTAGAGAGCTCGACCTGGCCTTCGCCCAGTAACTGGGACAGCCTCCGGCAACCCTAGTGGGTTAAGAAAATGGATGGAAGTTTAGGACGAAATCATCACATCGAGCAGCCATATTGGATTTATTTGTCTACCCCTGCGCCTGGCGCCCAAATTGTGCCGCAGGACATCAGATCGCATTTCTACACTGACGAAACTCGATGCTCTTGACGCGCGAATTGCAACCGGTGTGAACGCACCTTATATCATATGGAATTGTTTGTTTTTCAAATCAACTTCTGGCATTAGGAGATGAGAGGTTAGCACTGATAAAAAGCAGAAAAGTGTTTGTGAAAAAAAGCAGTTAACAAAAGCAAAAAACCCAGCTGTGACCATAATTCCCAGTTTCTTTCTTTTTTTTTTAATTATTGAATGTGACAAAAAATGGTTTAACATATAGTGAAACTTTTAGTTAATGAATAAAAAACAATTAATGATAATGATCAATGTTATAACAAAATAATCACACATGTAGTAATGCCAGGGGTCTTTTTAAGGTTATATTGGGTAGAATTTGATCTTGAATTACTTTAATTCAAACTGGTAAATAATTAAAAGGAAAAAAAGTACAATAAAATTAAAGAAAAAGAAAACAAATCTTGTAAACTGATTACAAACTGTAATGTAGCCCAATTAAATATGTTTTACCTCAAGTATTTTAATTCATACCAATTCTGTTAACATATCATACATTTTTTCACAGATATGCTTTTTTTTAAGGATTTCCAGTTCATGCAAAGTAATTTAAAAATTGAGTTTTTTTTAGCACCCAGTTTATGTTTTCCAATTAGTGTCTTACAGAAAATGAAAGAAACATATGCTGTTAAAACAATAAAACATAACATAGAAACAGGCTTTTGTTTTGAAGGTTCACACCGGAAGCAGCAATTAGTTATCAAAACAGGTTAACATTTCCAGTACTTTTAACTCACATCACTGTCACCGGCTGTTGGTTGAGCGTTTAAATCCATCGACCGCCTATCGATTTAGTTGGTAAGTTAAAATACAATTTTAACAATAGGTTTAACGTCAGAAATTGTGACGCAGTTGTTTTTTTCTCCTAGCAAAGCCACTGGGATTAGCTAGCTTTCATGTCAGACTAGCAAGACTGTGACACTGTGTAGCTACACAACATCAACCTTTTTAGCGCTAACTTTACTGTTCTGGCGTCAAGCTTTTAAAATGTCAGGACTCTGTTATGCCACAAAGAAAGGTCGATAAGCTAAGATACTTTATCTGTCAGCATATATCGCGGGTAAGAGTTATCGCGACAACTGAAGGGCTTGTAAATGTTGCAGTTTTATGGTGCTAAACAACAGCAATAATATTTTGACTGTGGAAAATTGGGGAAGCACGTTAACCTTGAAGGACCTCCCATTACTTTCTCTAGTACTACAGCGACTCGTTTGTAGTATTTAGCAACACCTACGTATACCGTATACGAGGCACGATTGACCTTTAGGTGTTTGTTATAATCTTGACGTTAATGCATGTTGTTTGCTATAATCTGCAACGTTTTGTTGTCGATGTGTGGTTTGCAGAAAGCACAGCTATGTGTAGCTGTGTTCGGAGCTCCAGCAGGGCTCTGTCCCCAGTCTTGCTCCCGAGGCTGCTCCCACAGCCTGGATTCAGGGTGCCTGAGCGTGGCCTCTGGACCTCTCCCCAATGTCTGGCTGTCAACGGAAGCTCCCAGCAGCCTCCTGTGCCCAGCCGAGCCCGGGTGGTGATCTGTGGAGGCGGAATCGTTGGAACATCAGTGGCCTATCACCTGGCCAAACTGGGATGGACAGATGTTGTGCTTCTTGAGCAGGGCAGGTGAGATAAATTTGTCATTTAACTCCCTGTAACATTGCATATACTGCACCAATATAGTTGTCATAACACTCCTGTGGATGTAACATCTCCTTCTGGAGATAAATGTCGGTCTGCAAGGACATTATTATGACTTATACCATGGCCCGGTGAATTCTTGATTCTGATTGGCTGCTGGGTGGGCATTAAAAAGTGATAATGCAGTGATAATACACATCTAAAAAAGATGCTTCATTCACATTACATAAATGTTCTCTATCACTGTGCTGGCATCTTTAAGACAAACCTTTGCTTCCTCCTTTTTGCAAAAACAAGCAGTAAGAGGTGAACTTTATTTCTGATCTAATGCTTTGTTTAATCCATCGTGACGATCAGCATATATATTGCTTTCCTTTGCCGCTGCAGTCGAGGTCCGTGCAGGCTGAGCTGGCTAAGCAGCGTGTTGTCACAGTAACAGTTATAACGTGCCGCACCACATGACAAATAGTTCGCTGTTTGCGAAAAAAACGATTCAAACTTTAAAAATAACAAGAAAAAAGTACTAAAAACTGATGAATATTTATTTATTTTGTAAGTGACCATGGTTAAAGCGAGTTAATGGCCTTCGAAGTGTGCATTATCAGAATTAACGCACTCCGCTTTGCGTTGGACGGTTCAGGCTTCCGCGGCGTGCGTTAATTTTTGATAATGCACACTTTGTCAATCATTAACCCTTACTTATTGCTTTATTTTTCTGCTCTAATCCCATTCAGACTCGGTGCCGGAACAACCCGACTGTGTGCCGGCATTGTCAGCATGGCTAAGCCTATTTCCATAGAGTGTCAGATGGCCAGTTACTCCGCCAGTCTTTACCAACGCCTGGAGAAGGAAACAGGGGTTAAAACAGGTCAGACTCTCAGATTCTTTTGATTTTCTCATAGCTAGTTCAGTGTGTTGACTTATAAGTCTATAACCAGGAATAGACTTGAACTATGTTGCTGCTCTATTTGCTTTAACTTTTTCTGTCTAAACAGAAATATAAAAAAAGTGTATCTCAGTGCTTTTGACCATAATTCATATTGCATAGAGGCTGGAACGTTTTTAAATACCCACTCCAATGAGAATTGTGTTTTTGGTGTTTTTAACATTTTTTCTGATGATGGTGGACATTAATAAAGAAATGTAATCTCAAAACTGTATTTCTGAGTATTACTTTTTTCAAATTGTTGTGAATCAGGAGCAGTCTGAAAAAGAGCGTAATTTTTTATGTTGAAAATACGCTGGGCGGGCATCAAGCTTCCTGCTCCACTCCATTCTGATGCATCCACGTGTAGACAAACAGATCCACAAGTGTCTTTGTTTTCCTCGTTCGAGGTGGCATCTGGCTCAAAATTTCTAATGAAGTACTGCCGTTCTGCAGAAACTATGTCCTAGAAAACAAAGTTTTTTAATTTTTTTTATTTGGGCTTAAAACAGCATAATCATAATTAAGACCACCCAGACCACATTAAAAATAGTTTAAAATATGATTGAAGTGGGTATTTAAGCATTGATTTGGAGGCTTAGTAGTTTCATGTAACACAAACTGAATTTTTTGTTTTGCAGGTTATGTGAAAACGGGTTCTCTGTGTTTAGCACAAAATCAAGACCGTTTGATCTCACTTAAGCGCCTAGCGTCAAGACTAAAGTAAGAACTGGATTGATTTGGTATTTGCTTTGCTCCTACTATATTTTGGGTTTTTATCTCATCCTCAGGGTTTTAGGGATCAACTGCAGCATCATCAAACCTAAAGAAGCGGCCAAACTCCAGCCTCTTGTTAACATTCATGATCTGGTGGGAGCGCTCCACCTCCCGTCTGATGCTGTGGTTTCCTCTCCAGACGTTAATCATGCTCTGGCTGTGGCTGCGGCTGGACACGGTAATACTTCAGTGGCATTAATGAGCAGCATTGACATGCTCAATACAGATCTTTTTCATTATTCTTCTTACTCCATCCTTCTTTTATCTGTTCAGGAGTTCAAATCTTGGAGCAAACGACAGTTCAGCAGGTTGTGGTGGAAAAAGGCCATGTGAAGGCGGTAGAGACTGACCGCGGCTCCATTGAATGTGACTATTTTGTCAACTGTGCCGGTCAGGTGGGCTATTTTTAAATTGTCTTCATTTCCTAGTTTTTGTGCAGTTTTTACCCTCTCCTATCTCAGAGATTGAAAGCCTGTATCTTGTATTTAAGCATCTAATTTCCATAAAGGAGTATGTTGGACGTGCATCAGCTGATATTTGCTTCTGTTTTGGGCTCCAGTGGGCTTATGAGTTAGGTCAGGCCAGTGAGGTGAAGGTGTCGGTTCCTCTCCATGGCTGTGAACATTTCTACCTTCTCACCAAGCCTCTCCAGGAGCCAGTTTCCCCTGACATGCCAGGTATCACACTTTAACACATACATTTAGTTTAGCTAAAATCTATCTATCTATCTATCTATCTATCTATCTCTATCTCTATCTCTATCTCTATCTCTATCTCTATCTCTATCTCTATCTCTATCTCTATCTCTATCTCTATCTCTATCTCTATCTCATCTCATCTCATCTATACTGAAAAACTTTGAAGTTTTATTGGGCGCTGTATATCCTTTTTAGTGGTGATTGACATGGATGGCAGAATATATGCAAGGCCATGGCAGGGGGGGATTCTCTCTGGAGGCCTTGAGAAGAACCCCAAACCTATCTTCACAGAGGGCCGCAACCAGCTGGAGATCCAGAACATGCAAGAGGACTGGGACCACTTTGGTAAACACAGTTAACTTTAGTACAAGTTGTTGCTTAGAATCTCAGGGATTTTTGTGTTTGTTTGTTTTTTTTTTTTGTTTAGGTTGTGACATAAAATGATCCTGATTGCTTCTCTGACTTGTAATAATAAAGAGAAATTGAAAGGTTCTTCTTGCTGCTTTTCCGTTTCAAGCTATTTAAAATCTTTTTTTAACTCTTTGAAGCTCAGGCCCACATTTAAATATAAACAGAGAGCTGTCATTTGACCATGACCTTATGGTAGTAATCTGAGAACCTGCAAGTAGAAATGCATGAAAGGATAATTCATTACCAGCTAAACTGAAACTGCAGCAGCTTATTACACATTTTTCATTTATAAACTGTAGAGATTCGGGTTGCTCCACATTTAAGTTTTTACTGCTCTGTCTTTTTTTCATAGTTATTTTAATGTTTCCGAAATATTGATTGACTATACATGTCATTTATTGGTTTTATTTATTTTATAATGACTTTCTCTTCAAGCAACGGTAAATGTGTATTGGCGTGTCTTGTTAGAGAATGTATGGCAGACACGTTTTTCTCCTTTACCTCCAGAACCAATTCTCAGCGCTCTGCTCAGGAGAATGCCCAGTCTTGATTCAGCTGAGATCCATCAGCTTGTCAACTGTCCCGAGTCCTTCACTCCTGACATGCGCTGCCTGATGGGCGAGACCCCGGGGGTGTCCGGCTACTATGTGCTGGCAGGAATGAACTCGTCAGGTCTGACCTTCGCTGGAGGAGCTGGCAAGTAAGTTTGGAGTATAACGAGTATGACCGCCTTTCTCTGTTTGTTGAGCAGATTTGGAGGCTAGACTTCATTTTGGCATCCATCTGATTACATGGATAAGAAGATGGATCCAAGTCATTTGTTAGCAGCAGCTTGATATTAAAGTCATGAGCGCTGTAATGGAGACAGCCTCTTGGATGATCTTTGTTGGGTGTTTGATCTCCAGGTACCTGGCAGAGTGGATGACCTACGGTTACCCCACTGCCAACGTCTGGCTGCTGGACATCAAACGATTCGGCAACCTGCAAAGCAGCCGAACCTTCCTCCGGCACAGAGTGATGGAAGTCATGCGTAAGTACTAGCATCTTTTACTATTTTTAGCCCAAAACACAAGTCGTCTGTCTGTTTGGCTGCAGCTGAGCAGTGAATCGCCTTAAGAAAAGTGTGCAGGTGATAGTTTACTTTTCTCTCGTCTGACAATTCTTCTCCATATTTGTTTCCACTCACAGCCCTTCTGTACGAGCTGAAAGTTCCCCGCTGGGACTTTCAAACTGGTCGTCAGCTGAGGACCAGTCCTCTGTATGACCGTCTAGACACACAGGGCGCCCGCTGGATGGAGAAACATGGCTTTGAACGACCCAAATACTTTATTCCTCCTGGAAAAGGTACAGCCGTCCTTTGGATTTTCTAAGTACAATAAGTCGTAAACAGCAGCTACAGACATTTCTCGGGATGCTCTGGTCCAAAGACGACATTTAAAGGGATTATTTTCTTAGTACTGATGTGACATGAAAACAAATACCTTTAGAAGAAGTTTCCTTACATGAAATAAACATCTCAGTTGGTTTGTTGTTGTAGATCTACTGTCTTTGGATCAGAGTAAGACTTTCTACAAGCCTGACTGGTTCGACATTGTTGGAGCAGAAGTCAAATGCTGCAAGGAGGCGGTCTGTGTCATTGACATGTCGTCCTTCACAAAGTTTGAACTGACAGTGAGTCACGATGCCCCACAGTCGACACAGTTTTACACCAAGTAGAACGGAAAATCTAGCCTCTACATTTCTCATTTTTATACGTCTATCTTTAGTGTTAAAGCTTCTAATCTGTCCTGTTGTTTTTAGTCAACAGGGGACCAGGCGCTGGAGCTGCTGCAGCATCTGTGTGCCAATGACCCAGATGTTCCTGTGGGACACATCGTCCACACTGGAATGCTAAATGAGAGAGGAGGCTATGAGAATGACTGCAGTGTGGTCCGCCTCAGCAAAAACTGGTCAGAATATTAAATCGCTTAACTTTTTCTCTTAACATATCTCGACCAAAAAAAAAAAAAAAAGAAATTCATAATGTTGCCTGTTCTCCAGCTTCTTCATCATCTCTCCAACAGACCAGCAGGTTCACTGCTGGTCGTGGATAAAGAAACATATGCCCAACGATCCGCACCTCCACCTGGAGAATGTCAGCTGGAAGTACACAGGTGAGCATGCAGTCATTCCGCTAAGCCTGCGATGATGTCTCCATCTAGTGGGACAAAGACAGAATTTAATGATCCACCCATCCTCCTACCCCCTGTTTGAGTAATAACCTAGTTTGAGAATTTTTAATCAGACTCCAGGGAAGCATGGGAGGTTAATTACAAGTCCAAAATGTAATTTTTCATTTGAACAGTATAATTATATAAAGTTTTAAAGGGCAGATGGTGCTTGACCTAAATTCCAACTCCAGGCACAGAATAACTCTGATTTGAGGATGTCTCATTATGATGGGGGCCAGCAGGGACTTTTATTTTGGAGGTCCTTTTGTTGATTCCTCATTATCTGTCTTCTGTCCTTCCAACAAAGCTCTAAACCTGATTGGACCTCGGGCAATGGACGTTCTGGCTGAGCTGTCGTATGTTTCCATGACGCCTGACCACTTTCCCTCCATGTTCTGTAAGGTAAGAGAGATGCGTTGACGCTGAAGTGATGAATGGCTTTAGATGATGATTCTACATCTGTCCTCTTGTGGTGTTTTTCAAAGCAGTCACTGACTTTGTCTGTTTGCAGGAGATGAGCGTGGGTTACGCCAACGGAATCAGAGTGATGAGTATGACTCACACCGGAGAGCCAGGCTTCATGCTCTACATCCCCATAGAGGTGCATCCTGCTTACACATGAAAGCTATTTAGTAGACAAAACACAGAAAGGCTTGACCCTATTAGACAAACATTAGCTCATACTTGAAGGAACTTTTAATGTTATGAGTTTATGAAAAGAGGCGAGGAACAAAGTCAATGAGTCACACAAAGAAGATATAGGAAAGAGTAGCGAAAGCTTGACTGAGGTGGAAAGCATTTGTGAGCAACAGCGAGGTTTTATGCCAAGATAGAGAACCCATGATGCAATATTTGCTTTGAGAAAGCAGAAGAATAGTAGGTCAGAGGCAAATTTCTAATGACCCCTGTCGCTCGACAGAAACTATCCTAAATAAATACTTTTTTTTTAAAATTTGGGCTAAAAACAGCATAATCATAATTAAAAGATCACTGGGAATGCTTTGAAAATGGATCAAAAGATGATCAGAGTGGGCCTTTAAAAGATAATTGAATTTTGTTAATTGTATTGCACTATACCCTCTTTCCCAACACAAGCAACGTGGAAAAGGGAATCAAACCAGTTCCCTTCTTCCGAACGTTTCAGCATTTCTTCCGTCTTGAGAAACACTGGTGTATTTTTCTGCCCCCCTACAGTACGCCCTGCATGTGTACAACGAGGTGATGTCGGTGGGTCAGAAGTACGGCATCCGCAATGCAGGATATTACGCACTGCGGAGCCTACGCATCGAGAAATTCTTCGCTTTCTGGGGTCAGGACCTGGACGCCTTCACCACCCCGCTCGAGTGTGGACGGGAGTTCAGGGTCAAGTTTGACAAGGTCAGTGGAGGAGCCCAGAACTGCATTTTCTCCCTTGCTTACTCATTTTCTCATTAAAGACATATCTAACCTTTAGCTCAACTTCTCTGCTGTAAATGGACCAAAGAGCTGAACAACACAAAGCTTCATAAATGGTTTTTGCAGAAGTTTGGAGGAAAGGAATAACCAGGCTGCACCTGCAATCTAATGTGCTTCTGTCAATCAGCATTTGTAAAGAAACCATCAGTCTTATTATGAAAACAGGGGATCATCAGGCGTTCTCATATGTCAGGTTGCAGTATTGTTGACTTGTCTCACAGATGATTGTTAGATGAGCTTTAAGTTAATAAAGACATTTTTGTTTCAACAATTGACCTTATAAACTGGACTGAGTGACTCCTCCCCATGGCGTTTCAAACAGGAAGTACCCGCTGGCTCCAAAAAGTTATAATCCCATAGACTTCTATTGAGGAATAAACAGCTGTTTGTCAGTCATTCTATTGGTCAGAATAACCATTCCTGCTCTGATACCTTCAGCAACATGTTCTTGTTACATCCAAATTTGTTTTTGCGATATTTTTGGCTTTATTGCAAGTTCTTCATCATAAACTGACCCATCAGATGTTTCAATAAAAGTAGGTGGAGCCTGCTGGCCCCCACATCAAACGTTCAAAACATTTGATTGACAGATTTTCTGTAGCCCGCTTTCAAGTGGTCAGTCAAATTCACTCCTGATTGATGAGAGCGGTTGCTACGGAAACATTGATTCGGAAACGTGGACCAATCATTGCTCACTAACTGGCTCCAACATGATGGCATCCATACTGCAAAATAAACAACCTTATTTTGTAAGCTAATATTTTTTTATGGATGACATCAGGTTCGCTCGGTCTAGTCCTCAGAATTGGTCAATGGTTGCATCTGTTTCCTCTAGGCTTCCATGTTTGTAGTTTTTTTTCTTTTCTTTTTGTTCCTTTCCTAGAATATTTCTTCTCTGTTTCCTTCCCAGGACACTAACTTTCTTGGACGGGAGGCCTTGTTGCAGCAACGCCAGGAGGGAGTGTTCCGTCGGTTTGTCATGCTGGTTCTGGAGGACCACGACACCGAACTGGACTTATGGCCATGGTGGGGAGAGCCCATCTACCGCAACGGTCAGCTGGCCGGAACGACCACCAGCAGCGCCTACAGCTACACTCTGGAACGCCACGTCTGCCTGGGCTTCGTGTCTCCTCCTCCAGACGAAGAGGGGCTCCCCAAACCCATCACTCCCGACTTCATCAACCGCGGTGACTACGAGTTGGACATCGCTGGTCAGCGCTATCCCGCCAAAGCCAAGCTCTATCCATTCAGCTCCCTGTTTGCTCAACAAAAACGCCGCAAAGAAGACATGGAGCTCACCAACCTCCAGGCAGAGGAGCAGAAGTGAGGCAGACGGGCAGAAGCTTTCCTCCTTTCTCCCTGCTCCTCCTCATCAAGGCTTCAACGCTCTTTGTCTGCTGGTTCCTTTCCAAGTCTTGCTGTCAGACTGCTTGTATTTAGGAAGCACAAACGCTTAAGGCCGTGTTCCCGTCTCCCCTAAATTCTCCCCGTCCTGTTTGACGCTCAAACTCCATCCTGTCACGCTCAAGTGCCTTTATCCAGGCAGGATTTACATTAGCCGTTGCAGACTGGCTGAAGTGTGAAGAACTGATTTACACCTACAGTCTCTCCAGGTGTTTTTCCAAATACTCTGCACAGTCTGAGGGAAACGTCAGCGGCAATGTGCAAACCCACACACGGTCCATCTGCTGCTGTACAGAACGAGAGACTTCAGACACTAAACTTTTTGCACTTTTGTCAGCTTTACAGCACCTGACAAAAAAAAAAGGAAAGGAATTCTTTCCAAACGGAGGAAAGGGCTCAATAATCTGAGAAGCCCAATGATTACCAAACCTATGATGTATTTGCCATTTATGACACTCGAAACAAATTCTTTCTCCGGTTTAATGTCCTCATGATCCGCTTTGAGCTGCTGCGTGATGTTTTTGCTCAAACGTTGCTTCAATCTGTTATTTATGTTTTACGATCGTCCTGAAACCTCGATGCACTTTCAGGCTGAAGTTCAGTTTTGGATGTTTTGTTGAATGTGCTGCTGATGAAGCATGGATGAGGGGAAAGTGGTGTGCTGTCTCCAGTAATTCATTTTAGATGTTTGTGTTCAGGGTTTTGCTGCAATTTCAAAATAAACGATGTATTTTTGTACGGTCGGGTGTGCAGGACATCAGTTTCTGAGCAAAGATTCAGCAAAGTTCTTATTCGGAAATGAATATTGAAGAAACAGATTTGACTTTTTAAGACACCATTTGATAAAAAAAAGCTTTAAGTGCTTTAAAAATGTGGGCAAAGAGTTTTAAGATGTTAAAACTATTTAAATTGATTAAATATATATATATACACTTTCTATAAAAGGGGATCATGATTTGTTATTTTCCAGTGTTCGATGGTGAAGGGGAACATTAAAGACAGAACAATTTAGTTACAAAAGTGTGATGTTGCAAGAGTGGATCACATCTAAATTAAGATTATAGAGTGAAATTGTATAAAAGGAAGAGAAAGAACAGTTTTTCTATAGTTGCAAACTGAAAATGCCACATTTAACCAAAACAGCAATCGATCTGATCATAATTTATAAGATCTGCTGGGTTATTTTCACAAAAACAATAAAACATTTTCTTACCTGAAGTATTATTAGACCAAAAGGAAGCCATAACTTATTGTTTTCAGAACAACCAGCCTTTCCTCTTTGTCCCCATAAAGGACTAATTGTTGAAAAAAATAAAATAATTGAACGAATGTGATTCAGATGTGGAATGTAGAAAATCTTACGGATCTGGTGTCTTAATTGCTCGTGCGTGTACCAGGAGTCGGTCGCCATGACTACCATCTGTGTGAAGCCCTGTGCTCTTCACGAGCAGCCGCTTTCCGTTCACACATCAATCAAGACTGCAGCCGGGGGTGCTAGAAGTTTATTCACGTGTCAGCGGCGGCGCGGGACGGGGACACCTGTGCTTTGTTCATTAGGAACGCCATCTGCAGGCGCATCCACGGTACATGAGGTGCACTCGGAGCCGAAACAGCTGCACAACATTACACTTTATTAGCACAAAAACGACTCCTGTTGTACGGCATCAAGCCTCACATCCTCCTGGCTTTCCTTGGGCGGCATCCATTGTGTGGCACGGGGGTGTTGTCGGTGATGGATACCACCTCCAGCCCCCCCATCGCCAGACCTTTGATCGCCGACTGCACAGCAGAAAAAAAAGGTGGAAATGTGTGCGGCTCCTTTAATTGACCTCATAAACAAACATCTGAAAATAATTAGAGCGCCGCTTCTTCACGCAGTGACAGGTTTAGTGGTGCTAAACGCCCACTCTGTGATCTATGAGGGAACACTTCTGCATGACGGGGGCTCCACAAGTGTGGACAATTAAGGACACCCAGACACCAAAACCTTATTTGTAGCAAAGACAAGGACTAACCGCTAATAGAGGGGATGCATGACATAAGTCATAAGACGAATGTTTTAATCATTTACCCAGAAAGATCGGTTTTGAATTCAACAAGAAGCGTTGAACCTTAAAGTTTAGCAGCTTTTTTAAATGAAATTCCCCCTAATTTAACCTCACCGCTGAATGAACACGTCCGAATGTGGTCGTCTCTCGTTATGAAACGATCTAAAAGGTTCCCTTTAAATGTTTTAACCCCGAAGAACCCAAAAACTAGTTTATTTGAATTTTCAACAGCAGCCAAGAAAAAAGAAGGATCGTGCATGTTGGCAAATGCTCCATCATCTTACAGTTTCAGAATTAAAGGAAATAAAACAATAAATTAATTAACTCCTTGAAATGTGCAAACTGGCCACAAAAAGCCTTCGCTTTATATATATATAATATATATTGGAATAAACCAAGTCCTTGCCAGGAACTGAAGACGGGAATCAGCGACTGACCGCAGTTCAAAGATGGTTTTTACTTTCCCGTCTCTGCATCCTCTCAAAGTACTCGAAAACGGCTTAGTCAACGTGAAGGAGAAGAAATAGTGGGAAATGTTGTCCAGTTTTAAAATATAATACATAAAGTTTAATAAAACAAAAAATGACAAATGAAGTCAAAACTGATTGTGAAAAGCTTTGATTCCATCAGTTTATCTGTGGTAAAAAGGAGAATTCAAATATTTTGTATCATAAAAAATTTGTAAATCACAAATTTGATTCGGTGATAAAACTGAAGATATGTGTTAAATTGTTTAAATAATAACAGCATAAAGGATCTAATATCAGAATTATTTAAAAAAATAATAAAAATAAGTCAAAGTTTAGCTATAGTGAGTGCTCACCTGACGTCCAGGACCGATACCTTTGACCACAACACGAACAAACGTAACGCCTTTCCCTGTTGCTTTCTGTTGGAAGAAATAAACAACAATTAGTATTTTAAAGACAAATATCCGAGATCTTTTTACCAACAACGTTTGAGGGTTTATGCTGCCATCATTCTTAAATTTTCCAACTTTTCCTAAACTTCTTTCTCCACTGCAGAAATGTTTGCAGACATGAAGTTCAGACGTGTTTTCCCCTCTGAGAAACACCCACCGTCTCTGCAGGTCCTGAGCAATAAAAGCATGACGAGTATCGCAGTAAAGAACTCACAGCAGCAGCAGAGATCCCTGCGGTCTGTGCAGCGATGGGCGTCGACTTCTTAATGTTCTTGAAGCCCTCCGTGCCGCAGGACGTCCTCACCAGAGACTGTCCCTCGCTGTCTGTTAGCTGGATGTGTGTGCTGGAGCAGGACATTTCAATTGACACGGCGCTCACAATTCAGCTGAAGCATCCAGTTCAATTTCCTGCTTCATACTTACTTGTTGTAGGTGGCTTTAATATGAACAATTGGCAACTCCTCAAACTTCTTTCCACCCCATTTCAGAGCACTGTCTTCACCAGGTAGTGGAGGCAAGAGGCTGAGATATTCAAACTAAAATTAATATATTGTGATCTTTTTTCACATTAATATTGAAAATCTCAACTTACAAACAGCACAAACTGCAAGGAAGTTTTTTGGTTGTTGAATAACTTCCTATTTCTATGTCCTGGCAATAAATGTAATGTGAAGAATAGTTAGAAACTGCCTTTAATTTTTATTACACTAATGGTTTAAACTTAATTCACTGAGCATGTATTGTCATCTCAAAATTATATTACATTTGAAGACAGCACAGCCAAGCTATTGTTTTCACAGTTTATTCTAGCCTGTTTAAACATGGAACCACGTTTATAAAGAAGACGCATTTGTTGTGATTTGCTTATGAATGTGGCCATATTTGCAAGAGAACTAAAGCAAACTTTCCAATGATTTATAAAATATTGCCAAGCAGCATTGGAAAAACAAAGTTAACAATTAACCAAACACACATTTCCTTATTTTTTGTGCTAATTTCTAGCTTTTGTGTTAGAGATCAAATAGGATGCGTGATGCATTTTCTCCAACCTGAAGTCTTTTCCTGAATTTTCTTTAGGGGCTTCTGCTTCTTGAAGTCTTACAGCACTGCTGTGTATGGTTCGCTGTAGATCTGTGCTTCCATTTCTGAGAACCAACAAAATTAGGCATTTAAAAAAAAAGTGTTTTAATTAGGCAATGTTCTATTGTTGTTTGCAGCAATGGAATAAATATAGCTTGCATAAAAGCTGGATTTACGTCATACTGAATAGGTTTTGCAATATCCATTATATTGCAACTGATAATTATAGTTTTATTAATAAATGCAATAAAATAATAAAACAATGATCACAAAGAGAGAAACTCTCCCATCGGATGAAATTCTCTCTAGCAGCCAGCTATATAAGCTAAACCATGCTAATCCTTAAAACACTTACATTGAGGTCGTGTGAGCATTTACGGAAACAGCCAGCTGCCGGCACACCGTCCTCACGGAATTACCAAGTACACAGCCTAATTTATACATTTTCAAAACGTTTAAACAAAGACTTAAAACTGTTTTAAAATGCTAACAACAAACGTGACATTGAGGGTGCTCCATTCTAGAGCGCTACCATGTTGAAAAAAGACGGGGTGGTTGACCTGAACATCACTTTTTACTTCATCATTTTTTGTTGAATTTGCTGATTTGAAATGTTTTTTTATTTAATTTAAAATACTAAAGTAAATATATGTGTTAAATACAATTTTTTGACTGCTTTTAAACTAAAAAATAGTAGCGCTGACCCCTAATTTATCAAGATGGAACATTCTATAACAAAGAATTGTGGGTAAGTATCTTCACAATCCCCTTCAAGTGTCGGAAATAGTTCATTCAAAGTAGTAGAAGTTGTCTCAGTTGAATTGTATTTATCTTAAAAACAAATATTTATACATTTAAATTCAATATATTTTTGTATTACGTATCCTTTATAGTGCTTTAATTGAGCAATTTATCGTAAGAATATTTCAATGTCGACATGTTATCTAAAGAAAATCTTTTTTTTGTACGTACCCTGAACGCAGCAAAAGAAAATGGCTGCGCCCTGTGGAAGGATGGCGACTAAGTCCCTATCTCACGTTTTGTCTGTTTTTGGTCGAACAGCCGCCGGTAACGCAGCGTGTCGACATTTTTCCGTCGCTTCAGTTTGTCGGGCGACGCCTCAGTCTAAAATTGCAGCGGAATCCGGGAGTTCTTCGTGGACTCTGATGGCAGCGGTGTGCTTGCAGAGGCTCCCGGTGGTTTCTGCAGACTTCAGTCCGGTCGAGGAGCGCTTCAAACAGATGTTACTACAGGTGAGGTGGTCCAGGACCGTCCCCGAGGTCGGCAGTTGGTTTTGTAGAAATAGCACCAAAAAATCTTTTTCCTAAAGATCGGGCTCCTCTCAAGCAAGAGGCTCTGCTTGAAATGTCCACCATGCTAAATGTCTCAAGTCAGCTGTCAGTGATATTAATGCAGTTAGAATTATTTTGTTTTACTTGATTGAGATTGCACTAGGCCAGGGGTCGGCAACATTTACCACTCAAAAAGACATTTGGATCAGTTTCCCACAGAAATTAAAACACAGGGAGCCACAGCAAACCCGGTGTTTCCAGTGAATGGCATCAGTTCACTCGGTTTTTAAAGGTGGTGAAGAGATGTTCATTATTTTTTTGTATCCTCTCATTTAACGTGTTTCAATGAGAACTATTTCCCGAGAGTCCACACAACTGGCAAATATGTCGTAATTCACCTGCAGTTAATCCGCTTCTTCGATAGATTTTTGTCAATAAACAACTTTTTTTCTCATCTTTATCAGGATGTTTTGGGGGAAAAGCTGCGTGTTCATGCTGGGATGTCTCCCCACATTTGAGACGTTGTTGTTTGCTAATTCCTCGACGTTGTTGTTTGCTAATTCCTCATTACATATTAGTGGTAAAGCTGTCGAAGGCAAACAAATCTCCCCAGGTGCCATTAAAAGTACTGTTTTCTTCAGGAACTTCAATTTTCTCCAGATTCTCCATTGCTGTCCTGCCTGGGTTGGAACATTGTTGGGATTACACGCCGGCGGGAGTCATGGGGATGACGTCAGATGATAGTCACATAGAACTTTACTGAGAAAATGTCTACATTTAGATTTTATTTTTTTGACCTACTCCTCAGCCCGTGAGTTCTTTGTTTTTTATTTTAAATTATTTTTATGAACCTTTCCTGTTTACTGCTTGCCGACCGTAGTGACCATATTACTTTTACTATGTTTATTATTTTAACTATTATATTTTTTATCCTATTTTTTTTATTCTTTCTCTGGGAAGCACTTTGAGATGCTATGTAGAATGAAAAGCGCTATATAAATAAAGTTGAATTGGAATTTGAATCTTTACAATATATACGCTTTTAGTGGCTAGCATTACTCTCCCCCTGTTCCTACCACAAATATCTTTTATATCTTTGTTATTCAGTAAAAAAATAAACTACTGAACTAAGGTATTGAAGCCCCCATTGACTGGTTTCAACTGGTTTGCAGCTCCATGTGTTCCTTAGGATTCAATAAGTGGGTTAATATAAGCAAAATGTGTTAATTCATGTTAATAGAATTAACAAGTATCTTATAAAAGTATAAAAAGCCTTGATTTACTGTAAAAATAAAACCATCAGTCGCCTTAAGAAACTCGAATTGCTTGAGTACAGTAAGAGATTTCAGGCAATTCAATGCCTGCAACAGTTTGGGGAGGACTCTTTCTAGTTCCAAAATCCCTGAAAGATCCTTAAAGACATGTTCAATAGTTGATATGGAAGATATTCTTGTCATTGAAAGTCGTGTCATAAAAGAGGAAGGAAGGGTATGTAAGAGTACAAAACGAGGCTACGAGATCTGAGCAACACTGCAGTACAGACGTCCCACCGGGGTTCATTTCACATAGACTCAGGATTTGAACCAACAACCATCTTGCCCCAGGCCTATATTGCTAGCCAACCTGTAGTCTTGTAAATATTTGTAAAACTACAATCTGGATTATAACGTAAAGATAAAAAACAAAATCTGTTGTGGTCGACAGTGTTATGTCTAATTTTTAACATTAAAGGTGCTTAACAAAACAGAAAAATGCATTAAAATCAAAATACATCTTAGAAATAATCAACGTAAAATTTACTTTAAAAGAAAAGAAAAAAATTTGAAAATGTATTTAAAAATAAAGGAAGGAAAGGAAAGAAAGGTGCAGATAGGACCTTTCAGTCATATACACGGCTAAACAGAAATGTTTTAAGTCTAGATTTGAACATGAACACAGAAGAGGCCTGTCTTACGACTTCAGGGAGGCTGTTCCAGATTTTAGCTGCAGAATATTGAAACGCTGATTCCCCTTGCTTAGTTCTGACTCTGGGAATCAACAGGAGGCCGGCCCCTGAGGTCCTCAGAGTACGAGATGGTTCATATGGCACTGACATGTCAGAGATGTACTTTGGTGCTCGGCCATGGAGAGACTTGTACACAAGCAGAGCTGCTTTGAAGTCTATTCTTTGAGGTACAGGGAGCCAGTGCAGAGACCTGAGCACAGGACTAATGTGATCATACTTCCTGGTTCTGGTCAGGACTCGAGCAGCAGCATTCTGGATGTACTGAAGCTGTTTTACAGCTCGTTTGGAGAGGCCGGTGAGCAGGCCGTTACAGTAGTCTAACCTACTGGAGACAAATGCATGAATAAGTATCTCCAGGTTTGGCTTTGACACTAGGTTTTTGATTTTGGCAATGTTTTTCAGATGATAAAATGCAGCTGATGTTACTGACTTGATATGGCTGTTAAAGTTCAGGTCAGAGTCCATGATTACCCCTAGATTTCTGACTTGATTTGAGGGTTTAAGAGACAGAGAATGAAGGTAGCTGCTGACACTTTCTCTTTGTTTCTGTGGATGGGTTTCTTGTAGTCATGATTTTTCTAATGAAAATAATCTGCATATATTATAAATAACTGATCTGCATTTGCTATGTTGTTTTCTAAAAAAGAGCTATGTCTATTTTTACATAATTATTAGGTAATTCCTCTTTGTCGTGGGGTTTATTGACACTAAAGGACTCCGAGTTCTGTCTGATAAAAGTTATGATCCGGATGATGATAAATCATTTAATGATAATGGTTATGGTGGAACAGGGGTGGGATTATATAAATTCACTTCCTTCCACTTCCTTTCAAGCAATCTTTGATTTAATGTTAACTAATACTAAGTCTGATACGTCTTTTTATGGATATAAAACTGCTGATTGTATTGTTATTCTTGCTTTGATTGCTTGAAATGAACCATTTCAGATCAAAATGATATTGATATAACATTGAAATGTGTGGTTTCTCTTTTTTTTAGTGTGTGGGGTAGGGGGGTTTGTGCATGAAACTGTAGTCCAAAAGCAGAGACGGAATTTTTGTCTTTCCCAGATGGAGCTGGAGAAGAGCCTCCTGTCGGACCATGAGCTCCGGCTGCTGGATGACGCGGACCGAATCCGTCGGAAGCAGACGGACGACTATGACTCTGATGAAGAGGGCGCCCACGGCGACCAGGAAATCATGCTAGGTCAAGACTTAGAGGATACATGGGAGCAGAAGCTGAAGAGTTTCCAGCCAGCACCGAGGGTCCAACGTGAGTGGAAGAGAGCTCAAAGATAAACTGAGTGAAGCAGGTTGAGGTTTTTCAGCAAAAAAGTGCAAACGTGTCACAAAAAATGGCCATAGAACGAGGAGTCGTCAAACTGTCTGAATTAAACTGCCAGGAAGGAGAGACCTTTCCTTTCTTTCTCTTTTTTTTTTGACATTTAGGAAATCTGTCTGCCTCAGAACTCTCAATTAGCATTTTCCTCACTGTGACATTTTCAAAGTTAGTGTAAATGTTTAAGCCCTCCGACACCATTGACGGTTGTCCCCGCTGTCTCTCCCCCCCACTCCCCCCGCCTTGTTTAGCCGAAGTAGATAAGGACTTGACCTCGGCGAAGCGCTGCCTGGCCGACTCTCTGGTTCTCTTGGCGGAGCAGCGTGTGGGCGGCGAGAAGCTGTGGCTGCTGCCTCAGGCTCAGTGGCAGGAGGGAGAAACACTGCGGCAGACTGCTGAGAGAGCGCTCGCCTCCCTGCCAGGTAACAGGAGCTCATCAGGCTGACGCCCAGCCGCTCAACTCTGGATTAGCATTTCCATTTTGTCCTAGAGATTTTGTGAAAACCGGTGTTTTATGTGCAGTCAAGGTTGGAAAAAACCCCAAAACATTTTATTTACAAATAATGATTAAACAATAGAAAAACAAAAACTTTGTCTTTAAAAGATTGATAAAGTGGCACCATCTGCCAAATGGCTGCCCCATCGTTTCCTTAAATCTAAGGAAAAATGATGTTCAACCAAAATAAACCATACATTTTATTTTTTAATATTATATATTTTATTTTTTAACATTTATAAATGTATTCCATAAAATACCTATTATTATGTTAAATTCATTGAAGTTTAAAATTTTTATTTAGGTTTATAATCACTTTTACAGTTTTAAATCATAAATTATCACACATTTTTTCTATAATATACTTTTTTTTACTTGAAAGGAAACTTAGTTTTTATATATTTTTGAGTTCAAAGAAGTCAGATAATAGTTTCTGCAGCAATGATTCCAAAACTCTATATTTTCTTGATTTGTTTTATTCCTGTCGGTGTTGGGATTGAATTGCACATCATTTTCTACTCATTTCCATGTTGTTAGCTCAAAGTCACATTTTGAAGCTACAGCTGTCTTTATTTGCTGACAAATCCTAGATGAGGATATAAATAGTTCTTTCCATGACTTTTTTTTTCAAAAACATGAACAGTTTTAAGTGTTTTTGTCTGTAAGAAACTGAACGATGGGCATCAATAAGTACAATTATAGATTTTCAAAGGAAATATAATTATGATCAACATTGATTATGACATAAAAAAATGCAGCCTTTCATTTTAGCTCTAAGATTTTGCTTTGTTAGCATATTTAGGTTGTGAAAAAACAGGATAAACATAAAATTAATTTGACACTTGCTATTTAAAATACTGATTTTAGAAATTCAAGACAGGCTGTCATGTTGTAAGTTTATTTCTTATTATTTCAAATTCTCAATCGAACATTTATTATCAAGTAAAATATGTGAAATTCCTGAAATAAGAAAAACTATAAAAAGCTGCACCTCAGAGGTCAGTGATTGCGTATTGGGGGGAAAAAAAAGACACGTTTTCATGCACAGCTTAAACTCTGATTTTTTTTTTTTTTTTAACACCCAACGCTTGTGGCACAGGCGTTTCAGCGGATAATCACAGTAACACGATGGAGCTGCAGCATCTCACAGCTTTTCTTTTAAGCACTTTTCTCTGACATAAAAAGGATGTTTAGGAAAGAAAAGTCCCCCAGAGTACTCGAAGCTTCAGCTGATAAAGAATTAGTTTTTCTCCTGGACGGTTTACACTTCAATCACTTTCTCTGCTTGTCTGTGGATAGTTGCTGAACAGAAAATGCAGCTCAGAGGTGTGTTCCTGCCAGTAGATAGCAAAGTGAGTGAGATGTTTCTTCAAAGCTCAACACTGCAAACGTGGATCTCCAGAAGAAGCTGGTTTGTAGAATGAGGAAAGAAAGGAGGAGGGTCCACTGCGATCATCTTGATCTATCGTTAAAGCGTTCCCAGTGGTCTTTTAATTATTATGATGCCGTTTTTAGCCATATATTATTATTATTATTATTATTATTATTATGATTATATTCAAAAAACCTGTTGATTTCTTGGACATCGTTTCTGCCGAGCGCCAGTATGTCATCATAAATTCACCTCTGAGCTGTGGGTGGGCCGTTGGCCGCTTCCCCTCCCTGTTGATGAGATCTCTCTGTTTACAAGCTCTCCCACTAGCTTACAGTCCCCCCCCCCCCCCCCCGACTTAACATTACTAATGCAACAAAAAGGGCGAGCAACATTGGAGCTATCCAGCCATACAGTGTTGAGCTAGAGACCAGCTCAGATGAGGAAAACAAAAAACATTTAAGGATTTATTTGTCTACAAGTGGAAGCATCAGAATGGAGAGGAGCAGGGAGCCAAAGGTATTATGTGTGTCACAAATATGATATTTGTTTCAAACGTTTGTTCCTGATTCACAAGGATTTCATTAAATAAATACTCAAAAATGCCATTTTTAAGCTCAATTCTCTTCCTGTATGTCCTCGGCCCACAGAAAAATGCCACAAGAACATGCATGTAAAAAAAACCACCATTTTTAATGCTGCTCATTGTCTTTTTTTTTAACAACACATCAACAAGTTTGAGAAAAATATTGAGTAGGTGCAGGTTATCAAGCACTGCAGTGGAGAAGTGTGTGTTAGTCCAGGATTTAAGTTCCCATCCTTAGTATCAGGCCGTTTAATTGGCTTCAGGCCTCATTTGCTGCGTCCTCACTGTATTTGTTTGTTACATTGACCCAGTTTTAATGCGAGGATCATTAAAGTTTGATGGGATCTTCAACTGCAGCATGGCGCTTAAAGCGCGTTCATCCACAACAGGAGGCATTAATACTCATTTTAACCACCAAGCTGCTTCTCATTTACATACGCGGGGCTTTAGGAGTGGGGCTGTAGTCACCCGTTCGTATGTATGCGGGGCTCCGTTTTACTGACACAAAAAAAGAAAAAATTGTTTGGCACGACCGAAGCTAAAGCTGCAACTGTTTCCTGTGACTCAGTGCAGATATGAAGCAGGAAACTGGCGAATGAAGCGTCTCAGCCTCAAAGTGTTGAAATAACACACCAATGACAAACTGTGAAACCATTTTTACAATGAACTAATAATGCTCCAGTTCCATCAATCACTTCCTATTAAGAGTTTTCACTTGACATTAACATGCAGCACAGGTTGCAGGGTTTTATTTAAAGTGTCTTGCAGAGGCCGAGCTGATCCATTTTTAATATCGCAGGACTCAGAGGGAGCCGAATTGCTAACAAGGTGGTGTTGGAGCTCTACTCTTATGTTGAGCCAGCCGAGACCACAGGGATTTACATGACACGAGATGAGATTAAAAATGTGCTGTTGTCACAGCACAGAATGAAAGACGGAGCATGTTGGAGGATGGGACGCTTTAATTAGGGTGGACTATCCCCGGTAACCCAGAAGTATCCTCAAAAATAGAGATGGATGCCGATGAGCTGACTGGGCCTGTTCTCTTATCTGCAGCAGCAGGTTTCAAGGCGACTTTCCTTGGCAACGCCCCCTGCGGCGTGTACAAGTACAAGCTCCCCAAGGCCGTCAGGACGGAGAGCTCGACCGGGTGTAAAGTGTTCTTCTTCAAAGCCATTGTGGCAGACGACGGCCAACCCAAAGCTCCAGCAGGACCTTTCCTGTGGCTGAAGAAAAGCGAACTGCAGCGATACCTGAAGCCTGCGTACAGGATGAAGGTTGAACGCTTCATCCTCGCTCTCTGACGTTTAACTCGTACAGACACACTGACTCAGAGAACAGTGTTCATGTTGCTCCTCTGTCATCGCTGAATGTGCACTTGTTAAATAAAAGATGCGTGTTTTATTAAATAAAGACATGGTGAAGCAGATCTTGAAAGTTAACCCATATATGATACGACACTTGGGAGTCTGACTCAGAATGATCCTCCACTTTGAGAGGAAAAAGTCACTTAAATCTTTAGGAAGCTGCCCAAAAACAAGACATGTTGGTCCTGAGTGACGCATAATTTAATCCATCCATTATGTACTGCATCCTGGAACATGCACATTTCAACTTGGTAAGTCAGGGGGTCTGCAACCTGTGGCTCTTTTACCCCATGTGGCTCTTTTACCCCTTCATTGTGGTCTCTGGTTTAAAAAAAATGTAAACTAATATTTTCTTTTGGGACTACAAGGCCTTTCAAGCAAAGCAAAGCAGTCACATAAGTCGTACTTTACCTAACTCATTGACAAACAGTTGAGGCATACAGTAAGAACGCATGTCTCCTCCTTACTACAGTACCCATAATGCCCCATTAATCCATTAAGCAGTAGGGCTTCATAGTTTGCCAAAATGTTGACAGATTTTGGAGTGCTGTGAGTTGCGTGCCGGATTATATGGCAGATTTCCAAGTGTTGAAAAATTCAAGGATTTTTTGCGCCTTTTGGTCTGAAAAATCCAGTAAAGGTTAATTTAGGTGTGATTTACAAATTTTTGGTTCAGCTGCACCAACAAAGGTAAAACAAATTGTACATTTTGAATTTCTGCTTATATTACACTACCTACTTGTAAATTTGCTGCATTGAGATGATCCTACATGGTACAGAGTGTCTTTTATTTTGAAAGGAAATCATGTGACCCTCTGTCAAGAGTTATAAACTACTTCATATTTAGAAAAAAACAGATGTGATCTCATATATATATATATATATATATATATATATATATATATATATATATATATATATATATATATATATATATATATATATATATATATATATATATATATATATATATATATATATATATATTATTCATTCCAAAAATATTGGTTCATCATATTAGTAATAACATTAATACAAATCAATGTCTTAATTTTTTTCCAAAGGGCAAGTTAGAATTTGTGGCTCCTTCTGGGTAAGAAATCAACATGAATTGCCGGGTGTTGAAGGTTGCAGACCACAATTCTAGTGCATTTTATTTACCTTTATTTACTTATTGCCTTGAAAAACACATTTTACCTTTTAATCATGATTCTGTTTGAAAGGTGAATGATGTTTAAAGATTGTTTTTTTCTAAACATAAGTACTGCTAGTTTTTTAATGATTAATGCAAATCGACTACATCTACATTTTAGTTTATAGTTTGACAATGGTTAAAGTTTTTCATGAAAATATTTTAAATCTGATCCTACAAACTAAATTTTTCTGCAGGTTTAAAAAATTATTAAAGGTGCATTTTTTTTATATTAAAAGTTGCATTTTTTAAGTTAAGTATTCAAAAGTGTAACAAGTACAACTCTTTCCTCTCTAAGAATAACAAGACTTTGACTTTGTTCAAAACAAAAGTCTGGAATAGATTTGGTGTAAGTTTCATTCTGGAAATCTTTTTAGAAGGAACTGTAGAGAGCAGATAGACCAGAGAGGTGGTTGTGGAAAGTTTTTTGTGTGCTAAGATCCTTCAGAGCATCTGGACAAACAGCTCAGCTCTACATTACTTTCAACTGAACATATTTGTGGCTCTAACTAAACAAAGTTTCTTCAGATTCTCCACGAGACACTTTCACAGGATTCTACTTGGTTTTACGAACATTTCAGTGATATCTGGTCGGCTTGGTCTTAGTTTTATTGTCCATATATTTTATCAAATATGGAAGGCTCCCGTGAACACATCACCCCCGTCCTTCAAGACCTTCACTGGCTCCCCATCGATCAGCGTATCAAATTCAAAGTTCTCCTCATCACTTTCAAAGCCCTTCATAACCTGGCCCCACCATACCTCACCGATCTCCTCCAGCAACACACCCCTTCCCGCTCTCTGCGCTCGTCCGATGCTAACCTTCTGTCTCTCCCCTGTCGGACCAAGCGTCGAAATTGGGGAGACAGAGCCTTCTCCATTGCTGCTCCAACCCTATGGAACAGTCTGCCCCAACATCTCAGAGACTACACTGACCTCCCAGTTTTTAAAAAATCACTTAAAACTCATCTATTTAAAATAGCTTTTAATCTTTAAATCTGTCTTCTATGTTTTTATTAATTATTTTATTATATTAGCTCTGTTCTTATTAACTGTTTTTGCTCATGTGTTGTAAAGCGTCTTTGTGTGTCATTTAAAGCGCTATACAAAAAAGAAATTATTATTATTATTACTATTAAAAACGGAAGTGGGAAAATGCTTCTTTTTTTTTTAATAACTACCACATCAGGAGACATGAAAGACACAAAGAAAAGCGAGATCTGCAGAAGACGGTGCTGCTCAGAGGATGAAGACAATCATTTCAGCAAAAACGTCAGAGTCCTAGCTCCAGAAAGGGGAGCTAGGACTCAAAATAAACTTGACAGTTTATGCACAACACTTTTGGTTAAAATACACCAACTAGGTACTGCCCCTGCTCCTCTCTATAGTTAGATGCTGGAGTCACTTCAAAAAAACTGAAAAAATAAAATAAGACATGCATAATGGGACACAGAAGCTCCATAAGAAGTAAAGTGTGCCTTATAACATTTAGATTCAAGAAATAAAAGCATTTAACACTTACATTCACTTACCAGAGACACATGTGACGTGAGAGAAAGAAAAAACCTGCTACAGATAAAAGGTGGAGCTTAGTTGGGTTGTAGATGAGGATGAGTCGGAAGATTGCTTGTCTGAACCGCAGACCTGCATTATTGACCTTAGATGGGTACAGCCTCTGATTTGTCTTCTGTTGGACAACTGAAGAGATTTAAATGTGAACAAAGGCTACTTGACTAATGAAGTAGCTTGGCATGTATCTTTAACTATGGAAAATCTGATGAGCTGCTGCTTTCCAAACTGTTTTTCAAGGTTTCACTAGACAAACCAGACAGGAATACGTTCCAGCAGTTGAGACGAGAAAAAAAAAACAGGGAAAAATTGGGTCGCAAGCTATTTTAGGGAAGGCGAGGTCTTCTGTAAACTGAATACTAAAAATCTTGAAGAAAGACAGCCAGGTTGGAGATGACTCACCTTTTCTGGATGGGGTGATAGTGGGGGGAGGCTGATATTGATTTTGAGGTCTTGCTGGCTGCTCAGCCTCGGTTCAAATGAAGGCAGATTTACTACATTTAAGTAAAAATGTCAGATGTGCTGAGCAGATGCTCTGGCATCATCTGTCAGAACTGGGAACAGACTAACATCTGCAGAGCAATGATTTGCATGTAAATTGATGTGGTGATATGTAATCAGCAAATAAAGCAGCCCCAACGGTGAACCTGGGGATACACTTGTGGACATTGGAAGAGGTGACCATGATGGTTAAAGAAAAAAAATATATCAGATTGAACTAAATTTATAGAACACTTTTCCTGTTGAAGAACAGCTTTACATTAAATTAATTAATACTAACAATAATAATCATAATATGAGCATACATACACATCATACAAAAACAAACAGGTAAAAGCAGTCCATGAAATCAATTTAAAACATGAGGAAATTCAAAAAAACTAGTGAAGCTAAAAAGATGAGTTTTTTTTCCAAAGATGTGGGTTTTTGTTCTGACCTAAGGGACCACCAGCAAACCTGCACCAGAGGGATCTGGGAGAATCATGAACTAAAATCAGTTCTGATAAAAATAAAGGTCCTATTCCATTAATCAACCTATAGAACAATCTAATGAAAGGTCCATGTCATAGGTGTACAAAGCATAAATAGCGGATTACAGGATCATTCACCATATCTAAAACAACCTTTAAGTCCATCAGGATGAAGACTGAGGAGGGACCAGCAGCCTTTTCTGCTCTCAACGTGAAACATAAAGCAGAGCTGTTCAATAACCTCAGTGATCAAGAGAACTTTCATGATTTTAAAGTTTATAGAACTGGTAAAAAGGATGTTGATGGCATCATTTTAAAAGAACATGAAATGATAGTTTTTGTTGAGAAATGTGTGGCTTAAATATGCTTGAAAGTGCAAAACACAGCTGTGGTTGTGACCCTAAAATTTGCTTTCAGTTCTGCAAAAAATATTTCCACTCCACACCATGACACTTCCACTTCTGTGTTTCAAAGTAGGAGATGCTCATTAATTCGGAAACATCAGCTACAAAAAATACAGTGGTTGTAATCCACTACTTAAACGTTTTGTCATAATAAGTTGCAGAATTGCAGCGCTTTAAGTTTGATGTTTGTTCTTTTTTTGACTCAAAGATGAAAATATTTGAATTTTGAACTACTGCTTTTGCAGTAGTTCTGCTGTGAACTTCATCTCTGTGTAACATTTATTCTCATGATCAAAAGTGCTGCTCATTTTGGCAACAAAAACAATGAGATTAACTGTTTTACACATAAGCCCTCAGGTGGTTACTGCAGTGTTGAACGGACACATGGTATGCGTGAAGTGCCTCTGCACCAGCAGGCTTCCGCTGACTGCCAGTAGATGGCAGTGTTTACACATGGGTGATTGTGATAAATCAATGTAAATAGGCCTGTGTGGTGACCCTAGAGGGGAACTGCTGAATGCTCCCGATCAGCTTGGCCTCGTCTTATACTTACTGAAATTATCCATCATAGGCGACTAATGTTCCTCTGCAATAGCAACAATCATTTGTCTTAGCGGTGTATCGTTGCCGACTCATTCTCTGCCTGCAATGCTGTTTTTCTCTCTATTTGTGTCCAGTAGGATAAGGAGTTATGAGCGCTGTAGCTTTTCTTTTCTCAGGCCTTATTTTCAGAGTCTGCATGAAAGCTCTGTCCGGAGCTCTTTGTAAGCTTTGATGGGTGCAATTTAGTCCCACTACTATGGCAGTTGAAATGTAAGATGTAAGGGTCAAGTGAGGCTAAAAAGCCATTTTGTAACTCGCAGACAGTTCGGTTTGTACTGTTCTGTGAGGCTGACAATGGCGTGATTTCGCTCTTTGTCCTGTTGTGATAGCTGATATAAAACTAAGACAATTATAGGTGGGGAAAAAAAGAGTAAAACCGACTGCTTTGTCTCCTGGTGGAGTCTGACATAAGCAGCTATAATCAGCTTGCAGGAACAGTTGTGAAAACAGTGACATACATAGTGTAGATTTCTTAGCTATCTTTGGAGGGCTTTGGTTAAATTTGAGTTGATAATTCTAACCAGGAATTGTAAAAAAAGTGATGGATTTACTCTTTAGAAAATAAAGATTTTTTTCATCTCAGCACATGGTCATCATCTCTTTTAGTGAAACATACCCTTGCATGTTTCACTAAAATGTAACTCACTGTGAGGACTCTGACTTGTTTGAGACACCTTTGTAACCCTTGTGCTATCCTAGACACTTTAACATTGGGAGTTGGGTCACCTAGACCCACTAGACAGTGCGTTGGACGTTTTTTCTTCAGTGATTTGGGAACCTCACTGGTGTCCGTGGATTACATGAACTCTTTCCACCTTTATCCACCTTTGTCATGGTAGGGAGAATACGTCAATGCAAGGGTGGGGTCATCTAAGATAGCACAAGGGTTAAAGTATTAAAAATTTGGAAATTCAAAATACCAAATTCTATAACCAAGTAAGTTTTTTCTTAAGGGTGATTATGGATGTTTACTAGTGGGAAGAAACCTAAAAATAGGTCCAGTCAATTTATTAACAGTAACATTAAGTTACGACATAGTGCGGGAAAAACCCTAAAAACGTCAAACATAAAACAACAAAAAGTCCTCAGGGAATAACTTAGCCGGAGACAGAGAAAGAAAAAACCCAGACAACACCACTGAACACTTGATTAAATACAGACACTAATGACCAAGTATAAGCAGCTGTAACTGTCAGGAACTTGAGGTGTAGGACCCAATATGCAGCAGACCAGGTTTGGTGGCAGAAACTAAAACATTTCACAAATAAACTTAAACATGACAAACCCAAGGGAGCAACAAAAACAAGTCAAAGTTGAACAGGTGATCTGACAAGGATGAACTGAAAACCAGACACACCGAGGCGATTAACTGAAATGATGACAGCTGTGAGTCATGAAAAACCTGTAACTGGAGCGACCAGGAGGGACAATTCAAAACATGAAAAAACACCACATACAAACCGAACTGACCCTAGAATCCTCACATAATTAGATTCCAGATAAACTACAGAGGGGGCGTGGAGCCACAGCCAACCTGCACAGAAACTATTATTATTATAATAATAATTAAGGCTACGTTCACACTGCAGGGCTTAATGCTCAATTACAATTTTTTGAAAAAAGTAAAATTTTTTCTGCAAGGCCGTTCACATTTCCAATTAAATTCGAACTTTTGTGATCTCCTGTGTGAATGTACATGCACATAAGAGTACTCAACGGTGAACGACGTCACTCGTTTGCGGAAGTAGCTAACCTTAACAATGGATGTCAACAACAGTGTTGTCAACAGCGGAGCTCTTTTTGCATTATTAAATTTATTTTTATAAAGGAGCCAGCACAATTACAATCTTTTCATTTTAAGAAACAAATTAAAAAGGAGGATAGCAAGGTTTTTGGAAAAGGCGTTTTGTAGAGCAGTGTTAGCTAAATCGGTACAGAGAAACATGTGGGTGCGGAGTCGCAGCCAGGAGTGGTGGGATCCTGATGTGAGGAGCCAGGATCGTCTGTACCCACGCTCGTCCATTTCGCTGGAATTTAAAAAAAAAAAAAAGAGCCCTCGAGTTTGGCCTGAATAGAGTTGTCACCGCAAATATTAATCAAATCGGTGAGCTCGCTTCCCTTCCACTGACTGGTCTCAGCAGCATCGTCCGCCATGGTTGATGTTTATGTTCTCGTTCCGCCTACTTCAACGCAGAATTATGATGTTTGTAGCGTATCAAAGACGTACGGGTCGGATACATGTGGCCTGGCTGGTCAGACGGAGGTTGCATTTCAAAAGATCGGATACGTATCGGATTCAGGACCACATACCCAAGTGGCCTGGGTCACATTTGAAAAGATCGGATCTGTGTTGTTCAGACTGTCATGAAAAGATCGGATACAGGTCGCATAGGGGCAAAGAAAATCGGAATTGGGTCGTTTCAGCCTGCAGTGTGAATGTAGCCTAAGAACTGGACTGAGTGACACCTACCCCGTGGCGTTCCAAACAGGAAGTAACTGCTGGCTCCAAGACGCCAAAATCCCATAGACTTCGATGTCCAAATTCCCACCCTGCTTACTAACTACTAAAAAACAATATAGTGCGTGACCATTTAGTGCCTTTGATTTTTAAAGCAATTTTGGACACCAAGCTCAACATTTTTTCTTTTTAAATGACAACTACAATATCGTCAATTTCACGAAGTGAAAATCTAATTGATATGAGCGTTTTAAGACTGACCACTGTGTTCTGAAGATGAAACATTGGTGGTTTATTAAAAAATATGCTTAAATACAATTCTTTATGCAAAAATTGTTCAAATGCACTGCATTGTGGTATGTATTTGCCAATCTAGTGAGTATTGATGCACACTGGTTTTTCGCAGAGAGTTCTGGGAAATTTCTAGGGTTCTCGATTTTGGAATTGTAGATTCGGACAGCACTACAAAATGGCGAAAGCACTTACTGTATATAGTGCCTACGTAGTGAATAGTTCAGATGCGAGGGGTGTGGCCTTCCAACAAGCTCACCTCTGATTGGTGGGAGTGGTTGCCATAAAATTGATGACTCAATTTTAACTCAGTCTTCATTTTTGATAGGGCAATTTTTTCACTTTAAATACAAAACTTAAAGTTGAAAGTCAAAATACCGTTAGCTGTCACACACCTAGAGGTTTGAAATTTTTTCCCCGCATTTGACCCATCCCCTGGGGGAGCAGTGAGCTGCAGACACAGCCACGCTCGGGAGCCATTAGAGAACCTTCCCTTTCTCAGAAAAACGTATGACTTCTGTATATATATTCTGTATATTCTAATCCTGTACGCAAGTTTTCAAACCTCCACTTTTGAGTTTTTCAGACAACATTTAATTGAAGTAGAACTCCCTCAAACCATCAGGAGAAATCACAACAAGCTTTTCATCCAACAGATATCAAAACAGCATCAGATTAGCACAAATTATAAAAAAAAAAAAAAAAAAAAAAAAAAAAAAAAAAAAATTATAGGGTTTGTCTGTGTTAAAGCGATAAATGAATTAATAAATAAGTAAAGGAATGAAAGCGCCCCTTCTGTAGATTTGGAATCTCTAATAGCTGCCTCTTTTGCCGCTGCAGCTCCACATTCACGCCGGCCTCCTTCGCATTGGGGATTGAACTCATTTTAAAGGAGCCACTGAATTTTTTAACCCTAATCTTGAGACTATTTGAAGTTCAGTGTCAGCATGAGGGACTCTACTCCATCCAGTTGACCCGCTCTGATAACAGGACACTGTACCATGGCCATGTCATGCACTGTGAGGTGCAAAAGTTTTCACCACATGCCAGGCAATGCCTTCTCTGGAGTGGTGCATCAAATGCAACAATGTGGTGGACCATGACAAAGGGATTTTAGGTAACAGTTATGAAAAAAGTTGCTGCCACTTTTGGCACCACAAAGGAATAAAATCTGCTTTGGAAAAAAAGCACAAGTGCTTGACTAGCTGAAAAAAAAAGAACAGCTCCACAGGCCTGTTTACACACTGCAAGGCTTAAAAAAATGCAAATCTTTTCCAACTGAGTGGGATGTAAGCAGGCCGGTCTTTCACAACAGCTTACCAAAACATTTGATAGAGAAGCTTATTAAAAAACTCTTTATGTAACACACAATAAAGGCAAAAAACTATGCAGATAAAAAGACTGCAGCTACACGCAATAGTTCTGGATCCTTCCTGAGCCGGACCACCTTAAGCCCCTTAACCAGCACCCCCCTTAGCTCGCAGCATGTGGTTCTACCACCACGGGACTGTAATTCTTACCTTTAATCATACAGTGACAGTCAGCTTAGCATGGACACTTTCAGCCTCCACGTCTTTGCCTTTGAACAGCTGCGCTCACAGATACAGACATCTGCTGAGGGAGTTTTTCTCTTTTCACCGCCACTGAAGAGCATTCACTCGCCACTGCGCCTGCAACCTAAGCATCTTACCTGGCTACTGCTAACAGTGGCAAAAGTATATAAAAAACCCATTTAAATACTCACAGAAATGCACAATACAACTCCAGTGCAGGCTTACTAAGTCAGTAACCGCACAGTGAACCATCTAATGCTGCAAACAAGCCCAGATTTCTGTAATCTGTCTAAGTGACACGATGACATCCCTTGAAGTGAGGTTGAACATCCCACTACTGCAACAAAGTAAATATATAAATAAAATGCAGTGTGTTGTAAGCGTTAAATTCACACTGGACGACAGAACATCCTGTTTTTTTTCTGTCATTTCTCACCGTCTTCAGTTAGTGAGCTGGCAAAAACATCAATAGTCGAACAAGAAAACCCAATGTTCACAGAGGATCCTCATTGTGACAGCCACAAGCAACTGAAGAAAAGCTATTTTAATGGTTTATAACACCTAGACCAGGATAAAAGACACCAAGACAAACCTATCTGGATACTAAACGTGGGATTGTTCTGTTATTTCAAATACCCTAAAAATGATCATAATCTGTAGTAATATGCCATACAAATATGCACATATTTTGTGAAGAATATTATGATTGACAGTAAAAACACAGCAAACAAAACTAGGAAAACAAACAAAACTAAGATAAGAACAATTCTGGCAGTAACACAGATCACGCCATGTTGAAGCATGTAGGGCTTCATTAGCAGAGACAAAAAAGAAATAGTCTAGACTGGACCCATGTCATTGTTCGCCAGGGCCCCCAGAACTCCATCACTGTCACCACTGTTTAGGACTGTAAGTTCAGTTAAACTCATGAAATACATACCTTTTTTCTGTAGAAGGTTCTACTGTTTGACAAAAGAGATTTTGCAGATTAGTAAATTTAAGATGATCTTCACACAGATTATCAGGTCTCAAGAGAAAATGACTTGTGTGCATTTCACTGTCAAATGTTTGAAAGTCTTCGAATCAACTCTTTAAGTCACCAGCCCGCACCTTAAAAACCAAAGAGCGCCTGCAGAAAAGATCAGTTGATGGTGTGTCTTCTCTCAGTGAAACTTCACAATTGGCTTAAAAGAACCATCCTCCTTAAAAGCGTCAATAAGGTGTACGTTTCATTTACACCAATAGACCTTTGCTTAGCAGTTTGCTGTTTAGTTCACTCACAGGTGAACTCATGTCAACAGCAAATGATCCATCCCTGATCTGAGCAGTTCTTTAACTCAGCTCTGTGATTCAGAGCTGTTATAAAATCCCTGGCACTGTTAATTTTTAGCTCTGGCTTACACAACACTTCTTTAGGGATAATAACATGCCAAAATACCTGGTGAGTGAGTGGGTTGATTTGCTCACCTTAAGGGGAAAAAAGTATTTTGTTTGTGGATTTGGATTGTTGATGTAAAAGGATAGTGACTTTTAATTATACATTTCTTATAGACATTATGTTTGTGTTGACATTTAAAATGGCAGAAATTAGATCTATATTTTGTACTTTTTCTTTGAAGAACTGTAAATTGAAAGAAGAAAAAAGCGTATTGCACGCAAAAAATACTTTGATAAATGTTGCGGTGTCAGAGGCTTTTCTGCAGTCAGAATGAGGGGTCATCTCAAGATGAGACAGAGGTGATGGGAGCCACCTCAACCCTTAGTCTGCAATCCATCACCAAAAACCTCCCACAACTAGCTTTGGCTCCAGTGTTAACGTTCTTTGAATGATTGTAACTCTTCAACCATTTACGCAATTCACATAATTTCAGCTGATTTGGAAGCAGAGAAAAGCTGCGCTGATGTGCAACACTTTACAATAGTGAAGTGTTTATGCAATCAATGTAAATTATCAACAAAAGGTTTTCATTAACGTAAAGTGTTGTATACTGGCACAAAGCCACTTTTCTCAATGCCAAAATCTGTAGGAATTACGTTAATTGCGAAAACAGTAAAGAATTACGGTAGTTTGAAAAGTTTGTGTTTTTTCACCAGCGACAGCTCAGGAGTAAAAGTGTTAAGGACTCTGCTGTAATTGTAATTTTAACATGAAACTATTGGAGTGAAATTAAATGTATAAAATAAAATTTTGATAAACCTCAATTGAAGAGTTTTTATTAAACGTTTTAGTAAATTACAGAGTTTCCTTGCTATATTGTATTTCATATTTTGCGCTCTCACTCTTTCACAGCTTTTTATTAATTCCAATTTTGCACACTTTTTTTTTCCTCATCGCACTATGTACTTCATCATGACTGGCTGTTGACCTTGACAATCAATAGCCTTCATGTCTGTGCCTCATCTTTGTCTGCGATCAGATCTTTGCCTTCATTCCATGATACTGGACTTATTTTCTTCAAAAGTTTGAACTTTGAGAGTTTAAATAAGAGAGAAAAGTGTTAAAAATGTTCGTGTCTGTTTGAGAAAGGTGTACAGAGTGTGTAGTGAGAGGTTTTACAACCTTAAAACATCTGTAATCCTACTTTGGGATTTCACATGATGTATCACGGGTTATTTTTAGAACATAACCTGTGCGATAAATGAGGGAACATTCTACCTGCAAGATTTTGATAATTTAAGGAAACTGCTCTTGATAACAACAATGAATGTTGTTGCAGGGAATGCCAACCCAAACACACAAATATGTTTGTTTCCTTCTGGAAATTAGTGGTATCAATATTGCCTGAAATATAGTGTAGATGTTCAGTAGAATGTTGTTGTTTTTTAGGGCTGCACGATATGAGAAAAACTTGCGATATGCGATATTAGTGATCAATATTGTGATAACGATAAATTTGCGGTAAATAAACAAATAGAAAAATAAACAAAAACATCATTCCCATTTCATTGCAACAGTTTAAAAATTATACTCCAAATGACCCTCATCGACATGGGGGACAAACGTCAGGGTGGCTAACCCTGGTCCTCAAGAGCCTCAACCCTGTCTGTTTTCCAATTCTCCCTAGACTGCTCGATAATGATAACCAAAATCAGGTGTGTTCAGTCAATCAGGATGTGAAATCACTTGAGTCAGCCAATCAACAGCAAGCTGGTTAAGGAGAGCTGGAAAACAGGCAGGGTTGAGGCTCTTCAGGACCAGGGTTAACATAATAGGCCTCCATCTGATTGGTCAACAATGGGAAGGCGTCCATCTGATTGGTCAAAGCATAAAGGGATTTATTTGATGTGTTAAATGCTTCAAGCTGCTAGAAGATTGTTTTAACACATTTTGGGTTTGCGATTTATTGCGATATTCGCCGTCTTTTGCGATATGCATATTGCAGAGCTGGATATTGCGATAACGATAAATTTGCGGTATATTGTGCAGGCCTATTGTTTTTTAACAGAGTTTACCACTCCCACCTACAAAGTGCACACAAATCCAAACTCATTTCTTCATGTAGTTTAACTCATCTATGCAAAAGTTTGAGCATCTAGGTCTGAACTGACACGGGTTTGTAAGATGAAGACCAGTCAAATTAAAAATATGTAGTCAAATTCTGTTCAGTCATTTTCTAGATTTATTAAAGACATTTAAAGTTTTTATGTTGATGTGTCTTAGTTAGTAAGAATTATTGATACATTGCCAAACAAGGAAGACCTGAAATAAGTGTTAGAGCTTCTTTTGACAGTTTAGACTAGATAACAATTAAAGTAAGTGTAAGGCAATGTTTGTTTTTCTGAGTATTTTTTTCATTTTATGCTCATTTTCTTCTGATGGAGCAACAGGCCTTGGTTTGGAGAATGCAAACTGGAAGTGCAGTAATGCTGTTCTGTTGGATCTAGAAAGCGGAAGTGTTTAAATGAGAAATGAACTCATAGAAGACCAGAGATTTGCCTTCACCTATATTTTTCTCTCAGTATTTTTAATCAAATCGAGCTTCACTTTCCCCCCAAATGGGTTAGCATACTTTTTAATATTAATAACAATGGATTGCGCTTTTCCAGATGCTTAAAGCGCTTACAATGTGTCCATTATTCATTCACTCCTAATTCATACTTGGTGATGGTAAGCTACTGATATAGCCACTGCTGCCCTGGGGCAGTCTGACGGGGGTGTGACTACCATCACCGGGACATTCATACGCATTCACATACCAGTGGAGCCACACTGGAGGCAGGGAGGGTGAAGTGTTTTGCCCATGGACACAACGACAGTTGACTAGGGGGATCGGGGATCGAACCCCCGACCCTTCAATCATTGGCCGACCTGCTCAACCGCCTCAGCCACTGCCGCCCATATTAAATATTGTGAATATTTAAGTTTATGTGTGAATTTATGAGGGATGATAAAGAGTTAGTGCACTGGAATATAGACCTAGAGATAAAGCAGGGCATTAAATCATGAATGCACTGTTTTATATGATATTACACAGTTAACTGTAGTGGGTTTGTGTGAGTCCAGCTTGCATGAGAACAGTGAGATATGGGCTATGAAAGGATGGAACAGTTGGAGACGGCAGACGCTCCTCCTGCTTCCTCCTGTCCAGTTTTCCACTCTGTAAGAGGAAGTATTAGTCCTCCACACCTCCATTTATCCTTTCCTCTCACCTCCTTCACTTCTCTTATATCCAAATGTGTGCCTATCAGTCATATGTATACATTCATTATATTTGGTTCTATAAACCTTTTTCTTTCTTTTTTTTATTGTAATTTCAATTTTTTTGCATGTCTTACAGCTAATTTGTTTTTTGTTTGTTTGTCAAATCTACAAATGAAATCACTCAGCCAGTATGAAAGTCTTCTTACAAATCATTTCCCCTTCCTCCTTCCCTGACTCACCTGCTTCATCACACACAGCCCCGTTCATTCTGTGTCTGGCAGGCAGACCTCTGGCCTGCAGGGCGCGTCCTCCTCCCCTCCGCTGACTGTCTGGATCTGCCACCTCCTTTGAATCTCCCAGATCTCTACTCCTTTCCCTGGAAGCTGTCAATCCAAAGCAGACCTCTGAGTAGGTCTGGTGGTGTGGGGGTGGATGAAGAGGATGGATAGATTTCATAATGGGGGGCTGTGTGCTGTAAAAAGGCTGTGAATCGTCAACAGCAGGTTTAAGGTCAGATCCCGCTGTGGAAAAAGCTGGGGACTGTCAAGGTGGATGACCCCTTCACTGAAACCGACTTCCTCCATCAGCAGTACCACCATCATAGGACTCCTCTGCCTCCCCATCCTCTTGAAGACTGTGGGCCATCTGATTGGCTGTGTTGCTTACCACCAGCTGGATGTGCACGTCATCACACTTACAGGTCACTGGAAGCATATGGATGGAAGCTGAGGCAAGTTCACGGGTTCACAAGACTGTATCACAAAGAAAGCTTTTCAATCCAATGTTTTCCTCTTAAAAGCAAATAACATCTAGTCAAAGAATGTTCTTCAGAAGGTTTACATGAAAAAACAACAAAAAAAACCATTTGAAACCTTCACATGATATAACACTCATTCACTCATGTGCATACTATGTTGTTGGCAGCGGTCCGTGAAGAGTTGAATCCCCTTCCAACGACCTTTCCTATAAGGATCAATGGTCCTCAAGGGATTTCTTAATGGTTTTATTTTGGCAGCTCTCGCCCTTCGTCCCCTGTGGTTGGAGGGACAACAGCTGTCAGAGCAGAACCAAACATCTGGCACTGAGAGGAACAAAAGTCAAAGTGTTGTCTATAAAGTTGTCACTGGTGCCCAGGATCATGGCAAACTGAGCTGCAACCTGTTAAAAGACAATCCATGCAAGACACAACACTTCTCTCCAGACGGCAGACTAATCTTCACCTCAAAATGCTGCTGAGGAATCTCAGCAACCATCAAAGACACAGTGATTCTGATAGGAAGCCTTGCGGGACTGTGTTAGACTATAGTGATTACTTAGAAGAGCCTTCTTAAAGCTGTGAGCCGGTGTAACTTCATCCGCTATGTTTCAGATTTTTCCCTGAAGAGCTGTCATCAAGAACATTAAGTGTGCATTAATTTACTTTAAACTCAGTGACTCTTTAACATCCTGTCTGAGTCTGTAAGGTCACAAGACAGCCATTAGAATCACAAGAAGGTGTGCTGTTATGAGCAAGCCCTGTGATGACATGAAAAAAGACTTTTGACATTTGAGAGGGAGGAAGCCACTCCTTATGACTCAGTCCCATAAGGAGATATGCTCCTGCTCTGTTCTTCTGGATCACTTTGGTTTTTGCCTTATTCACAGTGCAGCTTAAATCATGTTCTTTTCAAAATGTGAACAGTTTATGCAACACTCTGTGGCTGTATAGGATGGGATCTGTTAAGCATCTACAGCATCTGAAATCCTTAGCCATACCGGTGCTGCAGGTTTTTGGGTTTGCCAGGCCTGTGGAAGGTCATAAAGAGCTGTTTGAGCGGGGAACGCAGGTGTGTTTTGCACACCTCCAGGATGTCACGAACCTGAAACGGACGGTTTTTGTGTGTGGAAAATGTATCATGAAGTATTTGTAGGAATAATGTAAGTTGCACGCACTTACGACGTACTGGTGATGCTGTCATACGATGCCCTAACGCCACACTCAAATCCATCAGGTGCACGTTCTGTTTCCTTGACTGCTCGCAATGCTGCACGCACAGGATGGGCACATGATACATAAGTTCCCGTAGGATGCCTGTAGGATGTCCACACAAGCTACAATTTGGTTGTCTTCAGCCTCTCCTTAACAAGTTAAGAGTTAATTAATTGCTGTATTTTTTATAGAGATCATGGAAAATTGGTCACTATCCTTTTATATCAACAATCACATCATCATTAAAAAAATCCACGATGACAAAAAAATATCTTCAACATCTGGCAGCGTCTAGCTTCTTGAAGACAGCGTTGGTCTTTGGGTTTAGTTCCTTTGAACTTGCCTTTGAACTTCTCTCACCACTGATTCTGTGTCCCAGGTGACGCAGCAATGGCACAGGAGAGGCAGGATGGGTTCTGGTACAAAGGAAGTCAGATTCCAAGGAATATTGTGGAGAAACAGCACGAGATTTCTGGTTCTTGGTTCTGAAGGAAACAGTAAAAGTGGTGTGCCAGGGATTTAGGCATTTGCTGTCTTTCAGGTTAGAGAAGTTCTTATAGTCAGTCCAGATTGTGAATGGGTGTTCCGTGCTTAGACCCAAAGCCTCCTTTCTTCAAGCACCAGTTTAATGGCTAGTAGGTCCTTGTAGTTTTTACAGGTGAGGTCAGTTTGCTGGAGAAGAAAGCACGTGACTGTTATCAGAGTCAGAAAATTATGAGAGCATAGAAACCACAGCAGAGTCTGATGCGTCCACTTTTAGAACAAATGGCTTTTCAGGGTCAGCTTGGGTCAGAATTGGTGCAGAAGATAAACTTGTTTTTGAGAGAACTGAATGATTCAGAGACAAAAATGTATCCACGAAAGGTGATTATAGGAGGAGAGAGGAGCTCACATTTTTCTGCTTTATGAGTTCTCCAGTAAAGGCTGCAAAACAAAACAGACATGATGAACGTAGTCTGACTGATTTCTGGAGAAAATCAAGATCAAGTTGTACAAAAAAAAAAGTGGTACAAAAAGCCACGAAGAACATTGTTCAACATGACTTAAGAGACCGCGGGGGCCTCAGCTAGACAAAATGGCAGAACCAAGGATTTCAAATGTTGAAAGTCGTCTTCCACTCATACTCTATTATGATCCTAAGGTGGACATAAGCATTGATCCAGCTTTATGGTTGCAATGCTCATCTTTTCCTTTATAAAATATTTTGCAGAGCATAGGGAATCGATCTCTTACCTGCTAAAGCAGGCATACCATTATCAGTGTCTTTATTTTTTTGACCAAATATGAAAGGAACCTATAGGATTGCCTTGTGCTTCAACCAAGTTTCAGGTTACTAGACTCTCTGCCCCGTCCACGTCCTCCCCTGAGTCCAGACTGAGATGGTGAAAATTCAAACTAAACCGTTTCAGAAAGCTGCATAGCTCCTAGTCTGAGTTTGTTTCAGCTGTGAACAGGACCCACTCTCCCAACACCACTCACTCCATAACAGTCTAGATGCCATTCTAAGGCCGCTGAAGTCAAATCTCTGTGTTTTACTGCCCAAAGCACTTCTGTCCATCAAAGTTATTAACAGAATCAAAGGTGAAGCCATGGAGCTCATTTAGACTGAGCCCAAAAGAAAACATGGTGGAAGTAACAGCCAGTAAAAACTAGTCCCTCCTCCAGTTCTGGCTCCAGGCTGAGGCAGGTAAATCTTGTTGGGAGGAATAATTGTATCCTGTAGTAACATGTGTTTTTGTTTGAATCGTCCTGAGTCTTGCAGGAGCAGTTTACCATGAAACAGCCCAACCGGGCAAATGCTTCTAGCAACACAACTCCTGGGGTCATTTGGGCACGCATACCCCTCCACAACGATAAGGTGGTGATTCAGGGAGGGGTATTCATCAGTCACTAGCCAATTACTAACAATTACTGTGAGGAAACCGAAGTACGAGGAGAAAACCACAGGACTGCCGGGATTTATTGACTTATTTCCCAATAAATTTAGTGACTGATAATTTTTTTTATTGGATAAAATTGAATGATTTTATTTTTGTAATTGGTTTATTTCACCAAGAGGTGGAACTTCAGAGGAGCTTCCTGAGTAACCTGGAGCTTGAGGAGCTGCAGACAGCGATGAACTTCCTCTTCTAAGATGAAACAAGCTCATGGCCCGCATCGCGTCTGTTTAGATGTCTTTAACTCCACAATCAGAGCTGAGCAGATAACTACTATAGTATTTCTGCAGTTATATGTTGTCAGCAACTTTATTGAAGTAGCTTTTCAAGGCAATGTCAGATCTGCACACCTGGGCCTTCAGTAGTGCTACGTCTGAATCACTCAACCCCTCATTTACCATTTTTATTTCTCTAAATAAACAGAATAAACAAAACAGTAAAAACATCTCATTATACAACTACAGCCAGCACAAAACAATGAAAACAACCACATTACTTTGTAATATCATTTCTTATACTTATCATTTCACTTATCAAAAAATCGTATTATTTGAAGAGAAAATCCATCCTCCTCTCTTTCTTCAAAAACAGTTCCATCACCCTGTCATGTAGATTATCGTGCTTCAGTTCCGTCAAGAAGTTCTTTTCTATTGCAATCAAGGCCAATGCAGAGAACCGAGTCTGTCCAGTTGTGTTTCTGCGTAGGTTTGAATTCACTTCAGAACCCAAAATGTCCACTAGACAGACGCAGTGGACACGTGGATGGTCAGTGCCAAACACACAAATCTGCACAGCTACTCACGATCTCACTCAGATTTTTCTGATGAAGGAAGTCAAGGAGATCAGTGTGAGATTTCCTGCAAATCCTCCATGGAGGATTTGCTGTTTTTAACAGAGACAGATCAATAAGTGCTCCGCGGCTCTGTGTCAAACTGAACAAGGCTGCATGTGACTTCCTGAAACTTCTGTCCAATCAGTAGGTCTGAATACTGTGACGTTGCCTAAGCCTCTTAGATGGCCCTGCTGACACCACCTCCAAATCTGATTGGTTGAATGAAATCAATGACTGACATTGGTTTCGCATCACAGGACCTTCACAACTCATGGTGAAGGCCCTTACCCTGCCTGGCAACAAAGGACAGCTGAAATGCGAGTGGTTTAATGCTCCAATGTGAAAATACGTCTGTCTAGAAGCAGGATAAACACAGTAAAAGAGAATGGAAAGACAATTTGGAATGATTTAATAAGTATGCATGGACAAAATATAATTAACACGTGATTCAGATATTTTTTAGGCCTTTACAGAAGGCCTTGAAGGCCCTGACGGCCCACCACTGCCTTAAGGTGATGTCACTCTCATGTAGTTACCATCCCATAGTGCCCAGCGCATTAATCCATACACTTCCAAACATTTTTATTCAATTTACCCTCATCAGAACCTATCCGTCTTTACCGGTACTCTGATGAAGAAGTTCCACTGGAGGTTGCTGAGCATACATTCCTAACAGAATCCCATTTCAAATTAAATTTAAATGACCCCCTCAGCTCATAACCAAAGGCTCTTCTGACAACTTAATTCATAATTCAGTGCTGAGCCAGGGCCTTGAGGGCTGTAATGACAGTCTAAATGGAGGGGAGATGCTACTAAATGGGCTGTTTGTTTGCACCTAAACCTCTTTACAGGCCACAAGTCCACAGCTCAGCAATGTGGTAGTGAGGAGGAGGAGGATGGGTGATAAGAAGAGGAAGTGAAGGGCAGAGTCAATTTGCTAACCATCTGTTTCATGTCTTAGGTTGCCATTTACAGCCTGACCACTCAGAGATTTAGGGAAGCGTGAGGAGGAGAGGTAGGTGTTTTTAGGAGCATTTGGCAATTGCCAGCAGGTAGAGGTTTAGTTGGGGGAGTAAAAGTCTGTCACTCAGCATGCAGAATGAGCAGAGCAAAAGAGGAAGATCCTGATGAAAAATAAAGGAAACGTTGAGAGGCCATTGAACACAGTGAAGAGACATGCAAGATGCACACAAGACAATATTCTTTCTTAAAGGTAGCATTTTTTACCATGACTCCATAAATGTTAACCAAGTACAGCATTCGTCATAGGGCCCTTTGTGTTTTTAACATGTTTTTGTGGCATTTTTAACACGATCAAGAACATATATAAAAGAAATTAAGCTCAAAGTTACATTTCTGAGTGTTGTTTTTTCAAATCGTTGTGAATCAGAGGCAGGCAAAAATAAATATATTTTGTGAGCTAGAAAACTATAGCTGGCAGACCACAGGCTCCCTGCTTCCCTCTTTTGATTGATATATTAGGTTGGGGGTATGTGAGGTGCTGTAAGATAGCAAAAGAGTGAATAAACAGAAGGGTGATGGGGAGTGGGGGTGGGCTAACTTGTCCTAGAAAAATTACAGTTTTTTTTAATTTTAGCAAACTGAGGGTGTATCCAGACTGGACACATTTGGTTCGCTTAAAGTGAATCAGAGTCCATTTCCCCCAAACAAATTTTCAGTCTGAATAGACCCAAGCGGACCGTGGTTTCAGGACCAGAAACTGCTCTGACCCATCTTTGGAGGATTTCTTGGTTTGTTTCCACTTGGACTGAGCTTTGGTTAGCGTTTTGAGATTCCTCAGTCTGAATAGAATCTGTCTTCCAATTGGAACAACTGAACCAAAACGATCACCGTTAGCCGGTGATCATGTGACGTAAACAGAGTAGGAATGAAGCAACAGATGAGCTGCAGACAAATGTAATGCAACAGTTGTTGTTTTATTAAACTGAAAAAAGGGTCCAACCGTTTATTTGTTAGAATAGTTAGAATGTTACCTGCTTTTCTGTGTCTCGTCATGACGTCATCCTAAAAGCTACAGTGCAGTTCCTTAACAGAGTTTTCTTTAAAAAAATGTCAGAACACCACGATGAGATACAGCAACTCTTGTAACCCTTGTGCTATCCTAGGCACTTCAACATTGGGAGTTGGGTCATCTAGACCAGTGTTTTTCAACCAGTGTGCCGCGGCACACTAGTGTGCCGTGGGAGATGGTCAAGTGCGCCGTGGAGAAATTGCCCTCATTAACTGATCTAAAAATATTTTCCATTTCCAGGAAATCAGCTCTTTGTCCATTCAAACAGGCCCTGAACACTGAGTAGTTAGGAATATAAAAGATCTTAAAATTACTTTTTCTTTGTGTTTATTTAATTCTATTAAAGACATTTTGATAAGAATCACGGTACCGCGATTTAGCTGCAGCTATAACTGTGTAAGGAAAAGTCCCGCCCCTTACCCCTAACTGTCTCCGCCAATCATTCTTGAAGGCTTAATCACATGTCATCAGTTTGACCAATCAGAAGTGGTTAAAGTCTTCACTTCCTTGTTCTTAATTCTGCTGATAAAGTCGCTCAGTTCTAACAAAAATACCAGCTAGAGCTCGTCTTTAGCTGGGGGTTCATCTTTTAGAAAAAAACAGCCGCAACTTCCTGCTTTTTCTGCCACAATTATCACAAAAATCCACGTGAGATTGCGCGGGGGGGGGTTGGGGGGGGGGCTGTCGATCAATACAGACCATGAATTTCTGCTTTTTTTCTTTTTTTGGATGCTGGTGTGCCGCGGGATTTTTGTCAGGGTTAAAGTGGGCCGTGGCTCAAAAAAGGTTGAAAAACACTGATCTAGACCCACTAGACAGTGCGCTAAACCTCTTTTCTTCAATGATTTGTGATCTTAACTGGTGTCCATGGATTACATGAAATCTTTCCACCTTTATCCACCTTTGTCATGGTAGGGAAAACACGTCAATGCAAGGGGGGGTCATCTAAGATAACACAAGGGTTAAATGTGGTCAGATGAATTCAGGCTCACTAAACAACTTTTAACGTGACACACATTGGTCTCACTGTTTTCCCAAAAATGTATACATCATGTCAAACACTTTTCAGTGTACCTTTGTAGCCGTCCCTCAGTAACCACCCTGCAGCACGCCTCTGCCTTACCGAAGTAAAAAGTGTTGTAGCTGACGTTGATACAGGCATTTAAAATAGCTCAGCAAAATATAAAGTTTGAATAAGTGAACTATCCCGACTATCCGGATTGCAAAGCGCAGGATTGTCATCATTTCTGTCTCTAGATGCTTTGCCGCGTCCTGGTAATTCTTGACCAATGACTGATGAGATCTTTAGTCATGTGGTTTTGTTTACAAGCTGTGGTTCAAATCAGAACATTTTGCTTGACGGCAGTCTGAAACCAGACCAAACGCAAAGTTCAGGACTTAATTGGGACCAAATTAAGTGAACTGGGTCCGGACCAACGGATTTTTCCAGTCTGAATACACCCTTAATTAAAAACAAGACTACTGGGTCATTTTTGTTAAGGGTCTCTAGAGCTCAAATCTAAGTCTTAAAACATAAAAAAGCAACCACATACTTACAATTTGTTTGTCTTAAAGTAAAAAAAAAAACTTGATTTGTTTGTCCTAAATTATCAAAACATGTGAACTTAACTGTGTCTTCCCTCTGGATCATTTGAGTTTTGAGATTATTTCTAAGCTCCTGCCAGGCAATAGTTAAGGAACTTCTGTAAGTGGAATATGGTTACATTTACTTTTTCAAAATCAATGTGTTGCAGTGCATTACCTCACAATATTAAATTACTTTCCATCTGGGACAGGAAATTGTATTTGTTCCAAACATGTTTGCAGTTTTCTTTAGCCTGTATTGGGCCTTGACTGAACAAGTTCACAAAGTTAGGTACTGCCATCAAACTTTGAACCACAATTAACTCTCCATAATCCTTCCTAATGCTCTAAGAGGCAGCTTTATTTCATATTAGCTGGAGGCCTAGAACTCTTTTAGTGGGTGTTCAGTGGAAATGAGGAAACATTTACCGATTATCAAAAGTTGTGATGTGCTGAAAGAAAGATCTGAAATAGATTTAGCTGCAAAAGGAAGTTAACCTTTCTTGCAAAAGTCATAAAACAGTCAGTGCCTATCATTATCATTACTAAAAAAATAATGTTGTTTTGTGATTATTTTGTTCATGATCTTGCAAGAATTGTGTAAAGGTTATAAGAGGCGAGCCTTGTTAGTGCTGGAGTGGGCGATGAAGTCACCCTGGGGTTCATTCAGGTTAGAGGTGCTTTTATGTTATGATTACCCTATTTTAAATGAATACTTCTGTAAATGTGTAATACAGCGTTTGTATTTATGGACTGTTAGGGGTAACCATCAGTCAATGTCGGTTCAGGTAAATCAATTCAATAAATAAAAGGTGGAAAATTATTCCCAAGAGACTTGTACAGAAGGTGTCATGTTTTTTAAAGATTTGTTTTCTAGCATAAAAATATACAAATTGTATTTTGCAACAATCCAACATACTTCTCTATGGCCCAAATTGATGGAAATAAAACTCAGCTTTTCTCGTTTGTTAATAAGTCAAAGGATTTTCTATGAAAGGCTTTCTATTCGGGAAAGGCATAGATGGAAAAACAGTAGAACTGGTGGGCGACCACTCTATCATGTGAGTCACTACCACCCCCGAAATCACTGAAAAAAAAAAAAAAAAACACCTTAGAGGGGTGGTAAAAATACAAATTTGTTCTCTTCATTCAATCCAATATAACAACACCTGAAAAATGCCATGAAGCAAAATGGTTTATTCTATTTTGTGCATTTATTTGACAACCAAGAAATATCAACATTCAAGAATCTTTTGCTCCACTTATACATTTTTATAACATTAAATTGGATAGTAACAGTACTTTTTACCCTTGGTTAGGTGTTTTTTCTACACCTACATTACCGTTGATTTCATTGGTGTTTTTGTTTATGAATGCAAAGTATGCCTATTCAAAAACTGTGACCAACTTTCATCAATATTTCAAATTTTAAAACATTTGTTTGAGAAAGATTAAAGTCTCACGTGTTTCTGAATCTTGGGTTGACTTTGGAGCTTCCAGAATAACAAGTCATGTTCATCTTTATTTTGCACAATACTGACGTCATCTAAGTGATAAGAAATTGGGTTATCATCATGTTATTTATCTGTCTTGATAGTATTTTCTGTCACAATAAAACCTAAACAAGAATAGATTTTTATGATGTTGATGCAGCATGTTTGGTTTCTAAAGTAAAACCCTATTTAGATTGACCAAATGTTTAGATAGTGTGAGTGACCAAACAGACAGAACAATGTGCATGTACCCCCCCCCCCCCCAAAAAAAAAAGAAAAAACATAAAAATAAAATAAAAAACCCAGAAAACTGAGTAATGTATGGCATGTTTTTATCCTTTAATTACTTTTGCTTAACATTTTTTTTCCTATCAAATTGTAAAATTTCTATCCCTCTTCTGAACCCGCTGAATGACTTTCAGGGAAGAGTCTGGTCACCAGTACGGTGGCCTAAAAGTGCAAAAATCATCAAATAACTCAACGCAATGAACAAATCAAATCACAACAAAAAAAGAAATTCAGGAACCAAAACATATAAAAACAAAGTCATAATAACAACCTTTGGGAAAACAAATGTAATTTCCAGAGAATAAAATGAATCTTTTTCTATGACACTTTTCAGTCAGGTTTTCATAAACATCACTCCACAGAGACAGCCCTGCTGAAAGTGTCCAGTGATATTTTGATGTCTGCTGATTCTGGCAGATACACAGACCTCATCTTACTAGATCTTTCATCAGCCTTTGACATGGTTGACCACCAGATCTTATTGGACAGATTGAGGGACTTGATTGGTTTGTCAGGGTCAGTTCTCCACTGGTTTTCCTCTTATTTATCTGGTCGGAATTTCAGTGTCATGGCTAACCACATAATGTCTCAGTCAGCAGACTTACTGTATGGGGTTCCTCAGGGCTCTGTTCTGGGCCCTGATCTGTTTCTCCTATACATGATCCCCCTCGGAAAGATCATTCAGGATTTCAGCGACCATTTCTTTGCTGATGATATCCAGCCATATTGCTCTTTAAAGCTCTCCGAGAAACACAAGCTGGATTCTCAGATGAACTGCTTGATGCAGATAAAACAATGGCTCTGTAAAAACTCTCTGCAGCTGAACTCAGAGAAAACAGAAACCTTAGTTATTGCCCCTGATGATGCTATACCAGGGATTAAGCAGCACTTGGGTTCTCTTGGCCAGGCTGTTAAACACAGCCTTAGAAATTTGGGTGTCATTTTTGACAAAGGATATGTCGCTGGAGCAGGACTCCAAACAGCTGATCAGGAACAGTTTCTTCCAGTTGAGGAATATTTCTAAACTACGGAAAATGGTGCCATATGAAGATCTAGAACTTCTTAATTGTGCCTTTGTTTCTACACGGCTAGACTACTGTAACAGTCTGTTTTCCTGTCTGAATAAGAAGGAGCTTTCTCGCCTGCAGCTGATCCAGAACTCTGCTGCGAGGATCTTGACCCGCACCAAGAGAAGAGATCACATCTCCCCTATCCTCAAAGCTCTTCATTGGCTCCCGGTTGCTTACCGTTATCAGTACAAAATCTTAGTTTTGACTTTTAGGGCCCTTCATTCTCAAGCTCCTCCATATGTTTCTGATTTGATCACCCCCTACCTACCATCTCTTGCACTGAGGTCTGAACCTGTTGATGGTCCCTTGCACACGGTTCCAAACTAGAAGAGACAGATCCTTCCAGGCTGTTGCTCCCAAACTCTGGAATGAGCTTCCATTGTCCCTGAGTTCCCTGGACTCTGTGAATTCTTTTAAAAGTCAACTGAAAACTGTTTTTGTTTTATGTTTTTATATGTATATATGCATATTTTCACCTGTGAAGCATCTTGTGACTGCTTTCTGTGAAAGGTGCTATACAAATAAAATATACTTAGTTACATTTTAACTAAAAGTTATTTGCCATGAAGCGATATTGGATACCATCATCCAATCAGCGATGTCCCATGGTGTCAGAAGTAAGAGCTCTGTCTCCCCTCTGGTCACCAGTGGGAACCATCTCCACACTACATCTCCCAGCAACAGCAGCACACACTTCCTGGAGGCCGCACACCTGACTCTCATTCATTCAATAACTTTCAGCATACTTAAGCACTGTACTGAGTGCGAAGTATTGTTTGTGCCACTCTGCCTTCTTAACCGAGCATTATATTTATAGTTCTACTGTTGAATACTTTTGTTTTCCGAAGTGCTTCTTTGTTTTTTTACAGTTTGCTTTCTGGAGTTTTGTTTTGTTTTCTAAAATGCAACCCTGTTTAATTTATTTTTTTTACTTTTTTAATTGTCGTGATCTTTAAAATGTTTGTGTGTCGAGTGATCTGTTGTTGTGATCTGCACTTCGGGGCCTCCGTACACATAGTCTGTTGCACGGCCACACAATCCCACACACGTGGACAAATTAGAATCTCCAATTAACCAATGAAGCAGGTTTTTGGACTACAGGAGTAAAACCGAGCACCCAGAGAAAATCCTCTCATTCACTGAGAGAGTATTCAAACTCTACTCAGAAAGAACACAGCTGGGATTCAATCACGGATCCAGGGCCTTCTCGCTAACCACTAACCCCCCCCCCCGCAGCATTTTTCACAAATTGTTTGGATCATCACTCAGTGAGACATAAACTTCTGGCATCTTTAGGTTTGCTCCACTGCAGTATTTGGTTTGCAAATGAAGGAGGCTACATAAGAAAATGAAGGAGGCTACAAACTGAGGGGATGCAGGCACTTCAAGATCAAATTCATGAAAAACCCACAAAGAAAGGTTTCTGTGGGTCTTTGTATGGCATTAAACTTTGGGATGGGTTACATAATGAGCTCAAATAATGTTCAAATATCCAAATATTCAAGAAAATGTATTAAGAAACTCTCATTTCACAATAAGAAGATAAGAGGAGTTAAGGATCAACAGGTGTTTGAATAATTCCAAATACATGTGTGAACTTGATTGTGGTGAAATAATTAAAGCTCTTTTAATTACAATCTACGAGCATAACATTGTGTAATGTGCAATAATGATTACTGAAATGTTTTAATTACAATTTGTAAGCTACAAATTTTCTTTACTTGATCTGCAATGTGTTGCAATAATTACTGGTTTAATGTGATGATGTGATCTAATGATAATTAATGATTATTACATATCGGTTTCCTAAAGTTTGAATCATTAATGTTTACTGAAAGATGTAAGAATTCTTTCTGAGGATAATCACTGTGTTACTTTCTTTTATTTATGCATTTTGTCATTTCTGCAATGAGTTTGATTGTACTGACTACAAATATTGCTTGAAATCAAATCAAATCAGTCAAACCTTAAAGGTGTTTCGTCATCTAGTCTTTGCAGTTCTTTCTCTTTTACCAGCAGACTTGACTGATAAAGTTCATGCGGAGCAAAAATCCACAGCACTTAATGAGCTAAACATTGTTGCATAGACTCTTATTGTCTATGACTCCCGAGGTGAAAACACAAAAGCACCACCCCGATTTGTTGGAACAATCAGTTAAAGTTTTTATGATGCAAAAATAAAAAATAGGCTAATTATTCTGACTGCAAGAAATGGATCCAGCCTGCTTATTTTGACCCTGAGCAAGGCTGATAGGCTGCAGAAGCAAACGATTGATTTTTATTTTAACTCAATTCTATTAAAAGACAGGTCTACAAAGAGAGGTCTCGCATTCACACCAACAAAACCTTGAACTAATGAGCTATACATGAATGAATTAAAAAGAGTTGTATAAGAAATTGACTTTCTTTACTCTTCTTTTCAATAAAATCTTTTTTTGGCCAGTTAAGTGGTTTTGTTTCATTCTTTGTGTGCATTTTTTCACTTAAAAACAAACTTTATATTTTGTTAATAAACTCTGATGCCGTGGTTTATCAGAACACTTGAATCCATTGGAAATATGTTGTATTCAGTGTCCTTCCTGCGTTACCGAGTTAAATATCAGGTTTTTAAAGTCCCATGAAACAAGATCATTTTTTACCATAAGAACAGTTATTGTGATACTGAGAAATTGGATTAAAGAATGGGTTTCTCCCTAAAAACATATACAGTATTCCCCCTGTATACCTTGCGGTTAGGGACCATAAACATCATCGAACAGGGAGAATCTGCGAGTACAGAGAACCCCTCAACCCACAAAAATTTCAGTCGCCAGTCCTTATTAATCAAAATCCCTTCTGAAATATTTCTGATGCTTTGTAAAACATTTATAAAAGAACACTGGAATATTGCTCAACATAAAGAGTTGTTTTATTTTTATTTTTTTATTCAGAGCAATGTACTGTAGCAGACTTCATAACACACATTAGGAGTGTCCCACCGTCACTCTGTGCCTTAAAACCAGGATCCCTCGCTTCCCTCACGGAGAAAACCAATGTATGCATGGGGAGAACATGCAAGCTAAACTCTACACCAGTGTGCCACCATGCAGACTCCATTTCTTTCAGACTTACTGTTGGTTTTGGGACATTATGATTAATAAATATCTTGGTAGTGCTGATATTAGAAGAGTTTAGTAGCAGTCTCAAGGTGTCCTAATGGTGCCGACTAGGGCTCATGTCTCATGTCAGAACTAAGGGACTTCATCATATCCACACTGAAGTGTACACACCACTGGTATAAAAGTACCTTATCTCATCTTTAGATATACAACCTAGAAAAAGTGACCTCTGATTAACTCAGATGAGTTTATGATGGTAATTTATCTTTTTTTTTTTGTATATGGAATTATTACGTGTATTGTGAATTTGCCTATGAATTTGCTGTCAAGTTCATATTGTGCATTCCTTTTGTGAAATGTAATTATTTCATGATTTTTATTGCAGCTTCAGGGATCTTGGGTGTATATGACACTAATTCATATTCTAAAGCTTCAAGTAATGTGTTTAGATTTTCCAAAACACTCAAATTGTTAAAGTGCAGACAGTCCTCTTGCAAGAACAGAGCTTTTTTTCCCCAAACAATCTTTGAAACTATTCTTTGTTTCAATGATCATTCTAAAATTGCCTTTGGTTTTTCTGTAATAATATCAATAAATATGAGTCAAATAACTGCAGGAAACCTAAACATTCTTTAAGTAGTAACAATGCAGCAACTGGAGAAAAGTGACAAGCATCATTTTTACCGGTCCAGGTATTTCTTACAAACCCAGTAACTTACAAAAAATAAAAATAAAAATAAGCACACCAGCTGGAGGCCCAGTAAGCTCAGATAAAAAGGGCAAAAGTCCAATTGTTACCCCATGCTGGACCGAGGTGCTGAAACCCTTTGTTTGATGAACAAGTCTACAGTCTACTTTACAATCTAACAAGGTTAAATGATAACCCTAATCCTTTTACAGGTGGACTATAACTCATGATATTAGGTTATTACAAAATACTTACTTTTAAAACTAAACAAGCATTACAATTAACAAGATTTTCATTTAATATTTAAAATATGTTACTTTTTTAACAAAATGTCAACTCTACATTAAAGTTCATTCAGTCATTCGTCATACATTAAAGTTATATTGTACAATGAACAAAAAAGAAACAAAAACGTAGAAATACAAGACTTCAAAACAAGATACTGTAACATTTGGAGACTTATTAAGTCTCAACAGGCAAAGGCAGATCAGATTTTAAAAGCAGAAATGGACAGAACATAAATCACACATAACACAACTAAATGTTAGGGATAGATCATAATCTGTAATCTTAATTATGTAAAAAGAGGACCTCAACAGGACTAAAAGCTTCTTGAAGCCTTATCACTGAGTGATTCTGGATGCAATACATCAAAAATAATTACGTTTGTTGAAAATCTGGAAGCAAAGCAAGAATTTCTTTCCTCACAGCAGTAAATCACAGAGCCAACGGGAGAAGCAGAAAAAGGATCTTCTACATCCTCTCTTAAAATGTCGAGGAAGTAACTGTACAGCTCCCTTGAGTTCACTAAAATCCAATCACTTTGATATACTTGTTTTATTCTTCATATGTTTTTAGTTGGAGCCTTACTGCTGAATGCAACAATAAATGCAGGATTACTATGGAAAATATTGGCAACAATGATTACAATGATTAACAAGTCATTAATGAAAAATGTATTTTATTTGTCCAAAGAAAAAATCCCAAAATAAATCCAAACAACTTAAACATAATCCACCTTTTTCATTTCTAAATGCCATTTCCCAATATTTATTAAACTCAGACCTTACAGAATATATGGCTCTTCCTTCAACCCCAATCATCCCCTCTAGTGAAAAAGAAGGCTGCAATAACTCTGTAAGCTTTCATTCCACCTTAATTACATCATATGTTGATGTCTTAATGCTGTTGTTTGCAACAGTTCTTTGCAAAGACGTTTTATTTTAATTTCAGTGGTAATTAATCTGTTCTTTAGCACTTTGGAAACACTAGGAAATCATTTGAAAGTAGATTTCCCAAGTTAATGCACAGCAACAATTATGTCCCTCGGATAATTCTTGCTTCATTGGATTTATGTAAACATTATCTTTAAATAGAGGTCTAGAAAAATTGTAAATTCTTTTTTTGTAGTGTTCACACTTGAGGCCATATTATTGTAAATATAAGATCATTTTTATTCGTTGTGCTGCGGGGCTGTCTTTGACTTGCTGTCAAACTAGTTATAGAAAAACTAGATTGCTAAAGTTAAAACAATATATTAAGGATTCTAATCCCTTAAATTGTGTGGTTAGCACTCTTGCCTCACAGCAAGAAGGCTCTGGTTTAAGTCCCTGCTTGGGGACCTGAAACAGAACACCAATGGGAGACTTTTCTGTGTTGAGTTTGCGTGTTCTGCCTGTGCATGGGGTTTCTCCGGGGACTTTGGCTCCCTCCCACCGTCCAAAAACATGCTTCATAGGTTAATTGGTTACTCTGAATTGTCCCTAGGTGTGAATGTCAGTGTGTGTATAGGTGTGTGGTCGTGGCCCTGCGTTAGACTGGCGACTTCTCTAGGGTGTACCCTGCCTTCGCCCATGAGTGGCCGGGATAGGCTCTAGCAGCCCCGTGACCCCGAAAGGGACAAAAACGGCTTTAGAAGATGAATGAATGATGAAAATCATGTTGGGATATTTAGGTCCTCTAACTCTTTTGTGTATCCAATATCAAGAGACTATATATTGATACTTGGCTCGAAAACGCTCGTTCGAGCAACCACTTCCAATAATTGTCCATGTAAACCTGCGTATGTGAACACTTTGTGATTTTATGTTCAAAACTTGCTTTCATGCATTGCTATGCAAGTTTTTAATTCTGATTTCAGACTCTATATTGCATCACTATTGAAAGCGTGCCAACATTTAAACCAGTTTAACTTTGACCAATCAAGGACTTGGACCTAGTAATGACGTATGGGTACAGTCCTTTTCAAAATATGGAAGTGCTAACCATTTGAAAAGTAATAATGAAGGAGGAATCACTTATTCCATTTTGTGTTTGTCCAGAATGCTATGATCCTAAGTCTTTCAAATATCAGAATAAATGAAAGAAAAAAGCCTGGAGCAAGACACAACACGTGTCTGATAACAAAAGAACCAAGAAGAAGAAGTTAATAAATACAGACACTATGAACTTTATTGCACTAAAATTCGTGGGATTTGCACCGCTTCGACATTGTGCACCAAGGCTTTTCCAGCTGTGACTACACATTGCGCTAATATCAGGTAGAGAGTCTAGTGGGAACACTGTAAGCTAAAAGCGCATTTAAGAATGCCCATTAAGCGCATTCTTGAACGCACATCACATACCTGCTGTGTACCTTGCTGTGATTTGTAAATGTCCAATTCCTTTGTCTTGATCTTGGATCCTAAATTTTGTTATTTAAGTTGAAACTGTTTTCTTTGTGTTTTGATTTTTCTTTTTTGTAACCCAGCTGCTTTTAAAGAAGCCAGTCCACCCATGTCCTGCTTTTGCCATTACCTGCTTTAACAACAGTGATTTGTCGTTGACTCTACTGGCACACTTTGACGCAGGTTTGGGACTGAGCTCTATTAAAAAGTCATTAAAGCCAAGAGAAAGCATGGTGGGCTCAACCCCCTTGGCAAAAGGCGCCTTTGGAAATTACTCTATCCATCATAATTACACCAGCTGGACACTGCCTCACAGAGGCCATGAGACACAGATACCTCCCTGACCTTACTGCCCAAACAGTGAGGATTAAAGGAAGAGGCTTGGAAGGATGGATCAGTGTTTAAGACATATGCAAGACATATGAAGACAAACAAGGCCCAGAGTGAAGTTCTGGGAGGTGAGAGGAAGTGAAACTGACAGCAGGAAAAAAAGGAAGGCTTCAGGCATAGGTGGAACAAAAAAGAGTTAGATAGGAAATGCAATGACTGTTTAAGTACAATCATTGTTAAACAGTTGATAAAAGAAAAGACTATATTTCTTCAGGATCTAACTATAGACCATGTTTCTGTGAATTGGTGAGTGCGTAGAGAAGAGCAAATGATTTTTGGTAAGTAGAGCCAGAGGCAAACAGTGCAGCCGGAAATTAGGTTGGATTTGGAGAAACACATTATCCATGGGTCTGGCATCGCTTATGACCAATCAGATAACTGCTTTTCCTTCCTCTGAATCCTGTAGAATTGTATGATATAATCAACCACAGCAACAGAAAACCTTCTTTGAAAAGGAAGCGAAGGTCATTTAGTGGAAAGTGCACAACCAAAAGGGAATATACCTTAAAATATAAACTACTCAGGGTTGATGATTGTGTTTGGTGTTGTAGCCATGAGGGGACAGTTGCCCAGACCAGGAAATGATATTAGGACTGGACTATCAAAGGTTGGCAATGTATCACTGTGTCCGTCCATGTTATTGTCTTCAGACTGTCCTAAGATGCTTGATTTCAAGACAACAACATTCATGACTTACTATATTTTAGGAAACTAAAAGAAAAAGGCAGAAATCACTGCGTTCCAAGACATAAAATGAATTTAGAAGAATTCTAATCTACTGTTGATATTTATTCACTGATCTTTACGCTGTGTTAAAGTTTTATACCACAGTATGGTTCAGGTTCATTTAGACTTGGACCAAAATTTTATATAATTTTATATTATATTATATAAATATATATATGCAGTATAGACCAAAAGTATGGACACACCTTATCATTCAAAGAGTTTTCTTTATTTTCACGACTATGAAAATTGTGGATTTACACTAAAGGTTATTATATACATAACAAAAAGGTGAGAAATGACTGAAAATATGTCATACTGTAGGTTTTTCAAAGTAGTCACCTTTTTCCATGATTACTGTTTTGCACACTCTTGAAGAGTTACAAGAGGTAGTCATATTGATGCTTTCAGAGTGACTCTAAAATTTTCAGAAAATAAAGAAAACTCTTTAAATGAGATTGTGTGTCCAAACTTTTGGTCTGTACTGATATATGTATATATATGTATATATATATATTAAAAACAAGCTCCCAGGCCTCTACCAGAGGCCTGGGAGCTTGAGGGTCCTGCGCAGTATCTTAGCTGTTCCTAGCACTGCGCTTTTCTGGACTGAGAGGTCTGAGGTCTTTCCAGGTATCTGTTGTAGACACTCCTCCAGCTTGGGGGTTACTGCCCCGAGTGCTCCAATTACCACTGGCACCACTGTCACCTTCACTTTCCAGGCTTTCTCCAGTTCTTCTCTGAGTCCCTGGTATTTCTCCAGTTTCTCATGTTCCTTCTTCCTGATGTTCCCATCGCTTGGCACTGCCACATCCACCACAACGGCTTTCCTCTGTTCTTTATCCACCACTACAATGTCTGGTTGGTTCGCCATTACCATCCTATCAGTCTGGATCTGGAAGTCCCACAGGATCTTTGCCTTCTCATTCTCTACCACCTTCGGAGGTGTTTCCCATTTTGACCTTGGGGTTTCCAGTTCATATTCTGCACACATGTTCCTGTATATTATTCCAGCCACTTGATTGTGGCGCTCCATGTATGCTTTCCCTGCCAGCATCTTACACCCTGCAGTTATGTGCTGGATTGTTTCAGGCGCTTCTTTGCACAGCCTACAACTTGGGTCTTGTCTGGTGTGGTAGATCTGAGCCTCTATTGCTCTGGTGCTCAGGGCTTGTTCCTGGGCTGCCAGGATGAGCGTATTCGGTGATGTCCTGTAGGCCAGCCCTTTCTAGCCATTGGTAGGACTTCTTGATATCAGCCACTTCAGTATGGTCCGGCTGTACATCCCATGCAGGGGTTTGTCCTCCCATGAGGATCTGTCCTCCAGCACTGTATCCTCTGCTCTCCATTGCCTGAGACATTCACTGAGCACACTGTCAGTTGGGGCCTTGAGCTTGATGTATTCATGGATCTTGGATGTTTCATCCTGGATAGTGGCTTCTACGCTCACTAGTCCTCGGCCTCCTTCCTTGCGGCTAGCATACAGTCTCAGGGTGCTGGATTTGGGATGGAACCCTCACCTGCATGGTGAGGAGCTTTCGTGTTTTAACATCCGTGGTCTGTATCTCTTCCTTTGGCCATCTTATTATTCCTGCAGGGTATCTGATAACGGGCAGTGCGTAGCTGTTTATTGCCCGGGTCTTATTTTTGCCATTGAGCTGGCTTCTCAGGACTTGCCTTACTCGTTGGAGGTATTTAGCTGTTGCAGCTTTCCTTGTTGCCTGCTCCAGGTTGCCATTTGCCTGTGGAATTCCAAGGTACTTGTAACTGTCCTCGATGTCTGCTATTGTTCCTTTTGGGAGTGAGACCCCTCCTGTGTGGACTACCTTGCCTCTCTTTGTCACCATCCGGCTGCATTTCTCGAGCCCGAATGGCATCCCAATGTCAGTACTGTAGATCCTGGTGGTGTGGATCAGGGAGTCAATGTCACGCTCGCTCTTAGCATATAGCTTGATGTCATCCATGTAGAGGAGGTGACTGATGTTGGCCCCATTTCTGAGTCGGTATCCATAGCCAGTCTTGGTGATTATTTGACTGAGGGGGTTGAGACCTATGCAGAACAGCAGTGGGGACAGAGCATCACCTTATATATATATATATATATATATATATATATATATATATATATATATATATATATATATATATATATATATATATATATATATATATATATATATATATATATATGATTTACTAATATGCTTTACTATTAACATAAAGAACTTCAGGATAGAAATTGCCTTTAACAGTTAGAGTGGAATGTTTTTTACTTTAATGTACCATTTAAATATATATTTAGCTTCAATATTTATCATATCTTTAATTGTCTGATACAGACCATTTTTTAGGATAAATTCAAACAGAAAGGTATTGAAAATGTTGTTAAAGTTGACTAAAGCTGACAAACTGTCAGGTAAATTTTCTTTTGTCCCATAGGAAATGCAGAGTTAAGGTCCAGGCAGACTGGGTTCAGTTGTGCCAGCAGTTTTTCTACATCTGCCACATGATGTAATATAGATGTACAGCAGCTATGAGAGCCACAAGACTAGACAAATCAAAATGAATCAACATAATCACTTCTATATAAGGGACACAATGTATAATTCGATTAAAGAAATAACACAAAGATGGTAAATACTGCAGATGTAAACAGTTTGTTGTTCTCCCTGCGCTTTGCAAAAAATTTTGCTTTTGCTGTAACAATTTGTTCACTTGTAAAATTGTTTTTGAAAAATGTTAAAATAGATTCACAGCTGTTAAGATTATTTATATGTACAGAAAGGTTTTACAGACACAAATCATGTGATGCTCTAAACCAAACCTGCTGTCAGTAGAGAACTACATTTGAATGTACAGTGCAATTGTAAAACGTCTCCCTTTTTTCTGTTTTGCTCTGTTTCCTCCCACTGAACTGACTTTCTCTCCCTTTTTTAATCAAATTTGTGTTTAAAAAAACACAATTTAAAAAAACAGTGATTGGGAAGTTGCCTTTGCTCCTATTAAGTATGAGAATTTTGTCCTTTATTTTGCTCTGTTTGATATCAGTCTTTTTGGTCCTTATCGTGATCTCCATTCAGGTTCTCCACCTGTCAGTCACACCAGATTCAGGTTGATAATCACTCACAGCTGTGTTGATTGGAGTTAATGGTCCTGAGTGTATTTAGGTGTCTGGATTTCAGTTCATTCTTGTTAGATCATTTACTTTGTCACCAATTCTTTTTTTTTGACCTCTTCCTCCAGTTGTTTCATGAGCTTGAGTTTGAATGTACATGATTTGATGTCAAATGTATTCATTGGACTTTAAAGGTTTAGTCACAACAAGCCTGATCTCCTGCAATTTCCTCACCAGCAGCTCCTGACAGTTTTTTTTTGATGCAAAGATGGTGATGTCTTTTTCATTTTTTTTTTTTACTTTTTGTTTCCACTACACTGTGCCAGATTAAAATAAGTGTTCCACATTCAATTAAAAATGTTTCAAAAGGAAAATCACACTGCATAGAAACAGTTTTACAGTAAAGGAACTTTAAGAAAATATCAGCAATCTTTACTAAACTGCATTGGAGAGAATTTCTGTTTGAGATGAACTTTTCCTTTTTTCTTTGTGGCAAGAGAACATTTATTTCTAACCTTTATTTTTAATCAATGTTTTCTAATTTAATTAAATACAAATGGTAAAATAAATACATGAACATTTTGTTGCATATGTCATTGACTGTACACCAATGAAATGATGAATTAACCCAGAACGAAGTGTTGAAAACACAAAGGAAGTCGTTGTGCATAAACTTTAGATCTTAGATTTCTGTCTTGAGATGCCAGAACTGTCTCTCAGGTCTCAAAGTGGCCCTTTGTTCTTTTCATATTAAACTGGATCTGTTCCATCCCATTGTTGAGATAATCACACTGAGACTCATTTTCTAAAGGTGTTAAAAAAAAAAGCTAAATTCAAAAGTATTTAGTTTTGTACAAAGAACAAGCCAGAAGTGCTTGTGAACAAAAATGTGGCGTAAAAAGTGCAGGGAATAGAAAAAAAATCAAACGATGATCCCATGTTTTTCTAATAAATAGAACTACAAAAGCAAAAAGAGGAAAAGTTGAATTCGTTAAACAAAAGTACATTCAGCAGTCTGATTGGTGATTGGCTTGTGACAAAAGAAAAAAACCTTTTTACAGCAGTAAATATCTGCACTAAATATAACAGGAGTACAAAATCTAATCAAAAAAGGACTATAGAATAACAGCTAACAAAGAGGAACCCAAACCAAACTACAGGGATAGAAAAAACAAATAAGAATAAATAAAACTAAAAAATGTCCAGGCTGAGGTAGACAGCAGGTGCAGGCTGAGGAATGGATTTCATCCAAGAAATTCAACTGCCACTGGAGCAGGGGTTTCTGGAAGCTTTTAAATCTTCCCAGCCTGGAAACTGTAGAGCGATGGTTCAATCAGCTCTTTAAGAAGCGGAGTCGGCAGCAAAAGTGAAGCTGGACCTCTGCGGGAGGTGAAAACTCAAACACACAAGACTAGGGATCATTACACTGTTTCACATGAAAACTAATATTAATGCAAAAACATAAAAATCTGCATTTGCAATTTTGTTTTTTTGTACACATAATGCACATATCGTGATTGCAGACACAAAACTTATAGACCCCTTGCACGGGACGTCACATCGCCTGTATGAATGCTCTTTTGGGAGTCAAATTATGGGAGTCAAACTAAGAGTGTTGCTGCCAGTGATGCTGTGAAACTGCTTCCTCACATTTGCATGTTTCTGGGAAAGGTTTGTGTGGTTTTTCATACCGGTCACAGCTGGTACCCTCTCAAGAGTAACTGATTGGTACCGGAGGAAACCCTAAACGGTACCCAGCCATTTGAGTTTTATCCATATGTATGCACTGTATGCATCACTTTTAAGACAAAATGTGCAACCACAGGACTACCTGACAAAATGTTTTCACCCAGAGTATCATTTATAGGCTGCTAGTCGTCTTGCCTGACTTCGGCCATCGTTTTCCATCTTCATCCTGCAGAAATCTGTAAACTGAGACACTTGAATTTTTTCTGTTGTGCCGACCGACAGCAACACATGTGTACAATAATAAGAAATGGTGGATTTTCCTCTGCACCAAAGTTACACATTTTACCCATCGAATACATCAAATCAATGTGTGCCTGACTCCCAAAATCGCGGTCGTGTCGGTCACGCGTTATGTCCCTGCAAGGGGTCTATAAAGCCCAACAATTTTTTACCACTGCAAAATACTTGTGAAAGGAATATTTAATTTCAATTTTGGAAAAGAGCACCGATTGTTTTAGTAAGCCATGTGACTCCATAGCTATGTGAAGCAGGTCAAACACAGCAGAGAAGGAGAGAGCTACATTAAAACTCAGAAAACCCAACTGATCATGACAGGGCTTGTGTAGACATGCTTAAATGTAAAGTTAGATAAACCTGCCACCTATAATCTACTGGTACCGTCAACTTAAACACAGAAGTTCTAACTTTAGTCATGATGGCTGTTTTCCTGCTGGAGAAACAATCTGTGATCATAAATTCAATTATTTATTAATTTTTCTATGCCACACGGATAATGTTCTGTCCATCCCTTTTAATAAACAGACTGCTGCTCCTCAGTCTGTCCTCGCCAGCTGTTAGTTTGCCAATCTCTAACCTGTTTTCAAGTCCATGGCTCCCCTCTCTGGATCCCCTCCAAGGCACTCGCACCATTCCAAGTTAATTCCCAGATTTACCCTTTCCTCAACAAAATTAGACATCAAGCCTGTCCATAAAGACAGAACTCAGCGCCGCACAGGTGCATGGCTAACATACTGAACATGTGTTCTTGCCAATATTTCAACTTCATCCCAAAACGGGACGCTGCCACCTAATCGAGATTTTCTACATGTCTGAGCAGGAATTGGGTTGAGTAACATATAAAAAACCAGATCTGCAGATTTTCTTTTAAATGATCTTACATGTATACGAAAATGTTCTTTCACATGTTGCACATGTGATAAAACTATTATTTTAGGCGCAGTTGTTTGTAAAGTTAAGTTTACACATAAAAAACCTTGGAGCATAACAGCGCTTGTGGGAAGCTCAGTGTTGTGGCCAATGGGACTGCCTTGACTAATTAAAATAATTTTTTTAATCTAAAGCAATATCTTAATCTTACCCTGATTATTATTATGAGTCAGCTTTGGTTATGTTTTGTCAGAATTTCTCCCGCTTCCCTTGGGAATTGTTACTCTCATTTTCACCGGGTAAGAAAAAACTCCTAAAAAATTTTTTCACACAAAAAAAATGTGGCTGGTCACTTTGTTTTCATTTCTTGTACGGACACTTCACTTTTGTGTTTTACTTTCGTAAAATTATATTTTAAAATTTAAAGAAATGACCACAGAGCTGAGTATGGAAGAAACATTCATTATTTATTATCAGATTTATTGTCGGATTTAAAATTAAGCTTATAGAGACCTTAATGAAATTCATGAAGAACTTTCGATTCACTCTTTTTGCACTTTATTTTTTTAAGCAAATCTAAACATTCACTAAAATATCATGGTGAATTTGGTTACCTGTGTGTCTGAGATGATTTGAGGCTGGCAGCACTGCCAGCAAGTTGGAGGAAAAGTCAGCCCAGACATAGAAAACAGGCACCAAGAGGGGCTGGAGTTATTAATGATGACCGCTGGAACTGGGCAGAAAGACAAAACAAGGGAAGAAATAGTGTGTGAAATGCCCACCTGTCTGCGGCGGCGGCTTAAGCCACACAGGAAGAGGTGAAAGAAGAGGGGAGCTCTATGAAGATGGATGAGGAGGGCATTATATGGAAAGAGATAAGGTGTTGTAAAGGCCAAAGGAAAGGGGATTGCTGCTGAAGCCCATGAAAGAAGACGGAACATTAAAGAAGCAGGTAGGAAACAGCAGAGGAGGTGTAAAACACTGTATAAGCAGAGGGGATTTGGAGAGCCGGAGGTGCTGTAAGTGTCTGTAGTGTAGAGAAGGGTTGAACACTACAAAAAAGAGGAGAGGGAGGTGTAGAATAATGATGAAAGAGGAGAAGCATAATACTATTGCAGAGCAGAAGTAGGTGAAAAAGAGAGAACTGCAGAGGAGGCTCTACTCAGCTGTGTTTAAGTCTGGAACAGTCACGTCTGCTATGTCTGACAAAAAAAAAAAAAAAAACTGGAAAGAGACAGAAGGAGAACGAGGCGCTAACCCATATTTCTATCACGATGCAGTGTCAGTGGTCAGTGTGTGAGGCTTCCTGTTGCTTAGTTACAGTGCTGCAACAGCAGCGTCAGTATTTGTGCTTGTATGTGTCATCCTCCCAGTGGTGGGTGTCTGCACGATTCTTTCACTGCTGCCACCATGTCTGCTGCCTTCAAAACTATAATGCTGTTAACAAGAATCAGTCTTCTGACAGGGGCTTTCACCCCCAGCAGGTCATACGTGTTGGCGCCTCAAAACACCTCACTATATATTCCTCTCCAGACGCGCGATAAGGGGGAGAGAGTAATATTAGCCCCCAACCGGAGCTGCAGGGGACTCGCATGCTTCTTGAACCAGGCTTGTGTGTTGGCCCAGGTGACCTGTCATAACCCCGCCCATCAATCTCCATTGGCTGACAGCCAAAACCATGGTTCCTGTTCTAAGGAAGCATGAATCGCCATTTTTTTCCCCTTTCAGGATGATGGATGAGCATGGAGATGCTAAGCCCCAAAGGCTCGGGCTCTACAGAGTGTGAAGCTGCATTCAAGCAGAAGAGCAGAGGACAGAAAGCCAAGTAAAAAGTTACTAAACAACAAATTGAATCTCATGCTTTTTCTATGATATCAGATTTATTTATTGTAGCCCTAAAATCAAAGAAGAGAGATTGAAGGATTTCTTTTTATTAAATACATTCCAAGGAACCAAGAAAAAGGAACCCTGGAAGGTTTGATTGACATGCTGTTGCATTAAAAATATTACTGGCAACAATGGAAATAAATCCATTTGAATTTTTAAACTTTCATTCAGCTCTGCTTAATTTTCTGTCAACCTTTTTGTTTTTTTTTAATGTAACATTTATTTATAATAGCAAGCTTCAAATAAAATTAATATTGATCAAAAGTTTTTGTATTCATCCCACACTCATCACTGGGGGATTCTCTGCTGTTTTCAGTGAAGCAGTTTAGTCATTACTTTCCCGTATGTTTCCACATGTTGCAGGCGACTGTGGTTGGTGTTTTCTTTTTGCAAAAAATAACTAAAATAAATCAAATTAAAGACTTTCCTTACATTTCAAGGTGTATATTTATCATAATGATTTGTTATGACTGTAACTGGTATGAAACTAAGACCTCTCGAAGGGTTGCTGTGGCTCAGTTTGCTCCAAATCAGGGGTTAATTGAACCGACTGAACGGATAAATGAGGCTAAATTAACCCTTGTGCCTTAACTCATTTACTGTAATCCTATTGTGTTGCTCTAGGAGGACTTTAGCGTCTAATAAGTTGTACGTGGCAATATTTTGACACACATATCACAGCAAAATTCCTTCATACAGCCATAATTTCCTTTTAGTGACAAATCATAGGCTGAAGAAAATTGTGTGCTTATATATTTCAGTCTTAACGAATATAGCATACAAGAAACAAATGTGTTTGGGGTTTAACAACTAACCATTATTTCATCCAAAAAAAAGAAATAATAAAGAGAGGGAGAATACATCTTCCCAGAATAACTACTCACCATGATTTCATTTCTATTTCTTTTTTTTCCTTTAGCTTTTTTCTCTTGGACTTTTGGTTAAAACTGAAAAATAGAAAAAAAAAAAGTTTGTGAAAAAAAAAGGTCCATTTGCAAAACAATTGTATTCTGGTTGTTCTACCTGTGTCAAATTACAGCCGTGATGCATTATGGGCTTGTTTGCAATTGCGTAAAAATGGGCCAAAACACTTTATTAATGTACATAGTTTACAATGCAAACATATTGTGCAATTGAGTTTGTTCTAAAACATGAAAATTTCCAAATTACTTGGGAAAAAAAATGTTTTTATTAAGTTATTTTCTTTCTAGGGTAAAAATCAATGTTGATTAAAAATGCTTGTCATTAAATTAACAGTATGTTACAAAAATAGTACCTACTAAAAGATAGAGATACCTAGCCCATGATTCAATTTAACTTTACTACTCACTACTTTTTCCTCCAAAATGATGTAAAAATCAATCAATAGGCTTCACATAAAATATCTCTATTGTCAACTGCATGGGATCCTATTGTGATTGTTTTTGTTTGATTTCACAAGTAGAAAAAGATAAATGAGCAAACGGAGCCCAGGAATGAAGGTCATTACTTCAACAAGTGCTTTTCCTGTAAAGGAGTCATATTCATCTCTGAGAATGCAAACTTCTAATTCTGAGAAGTTTGTACCAATGAGCAGGAGTTGATTATGCATGGAGCCAAGTCCACAAAATTGCTGCTATGAGCTGCATCCAGCTGATTTTTCTCCAGTGCGTGATTGTAGTTTAAAGAAATCTGAGGACCCCCCAAAGAAAAAAAACAGTTGCTGAAGAGGACTGATTAGTCAGCATTGTTTGTCTTTTAATTTAAACTGTTCACTTGATAACAAGATCCTGAGATGATGTTTGGTCATAACAAGCACCACTGAAATACCGGCAGTCAAATTAAAACTACATAGATAATTGTGTAGATGGGTTAAAACTGACATTAAGGTAGAATTTAATTTTTTATTGGTGGCTTCATAAAAATTCCAAAAACAAGACGGATGTTCTGGGGGGTATTCCAAAAAGCAGGTTATGTGAATTACCACGGTAAGTTTGAGGCTAAGGAAGCGTATAACCTCAGCTTTCGGTTCGAAAACAGAGGTATGTTTCAGGGTATGCTTAGTTCCCATAGCTACTCATGCTCTGAACATAACCTGGTCTGGAGCAGGTTTAGTTGAAGTTTAGTTTGTTTTCAGAGAGGTGAAGCAGCATGGCGTGTCCATTTGAAGATGATTTAGTGGATGAAGAAGCAAAGATAATACATTTTCCACCGTGAGATGGTGATAAGACCACGTTTGAATGTTACATTAATCTAACTTAATTATTTACTTCAGTTAAGATAAATATTTTTTTGAGTTCAGTCAGCTTAAAAATAACACATAGTTATCAGACATTTATTTTACTTTCATTCACTCCTTAACTCATTAGTGATTTACTCATTAAATTCATTAACTCAGTTAAGTAGGTGTAACTTTGGTGCTGCTGTTAGATTGGCAGCGCAAGGAATTGTGGGATACCATTCCTTTTGCCTGTCTGGACGGATTTGGGTACAGGCTTGGTATATATTGTAAATCCACACATATCATTTATTTTATTTTTTAAAAATGAGAAAATCTTCAGCCTCTAACTTAGACATATGAGAGTTCAAGAAGTACAATAAATTAAGATGGAAAAACATTTAATTGAATTGGAGTAATATGACATTTAGTTAGATAGATATGTGAATTTGAGTTGTAAAACAATTATTGAGTTGAATAGACGTAAGAAATTAGGTTGAATAAATTTAACTCAATTACTTGTTACCAATTGAATCAATTCATTTAAGTTTTACAAGTTGTACATATATACATCACAATGTAATTGGAAATAAGATCAGAAACTTGTGTGTGTACTTTGTCTGTTTTTATTCTCCAAGCAGAAACTCTTTTTTTTTTACTGATGCAGCCGTATTACTTTTTTGATGGACGTATAATCTTCATACGGCGTCATTAAAATCTCAGACTCCGTCTCACTGGAGTATAGCGCTCTCTTTATCTCTCCACGCGTTTTCATGGTGACTCCGGAAATCGGCGATCCATTGAGAAGGTCTTTATGTACTTGACATGCACGTGCGTTAACACAGAGTTACCAAGTCAAGCGTACTTACGCTAACTCATACCCGGTCTTTTGGAACCGACATGCCCAGAGTAAGCAAGTTCAGGCAGACTTCAGCCAGAGTTCAGGGTTAAAGTCAAGGTAGTTTAAACGTGCTTTCTGGAATACCCCCCTGGATCTCATTCTGGCTCAAACATCAACACAACTGGGAGGCTGCATAGTCTGGTTTGCTAATAGTTAAAGAAAATGATCATAAGTCTTCATTTCTGGGAGAGAAAGCATTTGTAAGCTCAATGAGTACTCACTATGGAGTGTAAATGAGAACTGGACTGAGTATGATGTCACCCATAGCTCAATTTAGACGTCAACGAAATAAATTCGTTTTCGTCAACTTTTTTTTCACAATATGGCCACCGCCACGAAGGAGCTATAGATGTCATCACCAAGCAGTGATTTTTCTATGGCAACCACTCCTGCCAAATCAGGAGTGATCTTGTTGAAAGTCCACACCCCTAAAGCAGGCTACAAAGAAAACCTGTCAAATGTTTGTGGAACGTTGGCCAGCAGGCTCCGCCTGCTTTTATTAAGGCAACTGATTGGTCAGTGTATAACTTGAATAACTTGCACTATAGAAAAATAATTACTAACAAAAGAAAAGATCAAAAACACGTTAAATAAAAAGGTAGCAGAGCAAGAATAGTTATTCTGACAAGTAGAACAACTGAGTTACAGCTGTTTATTTCTCTATGGGATTCTGGCCTCCCTGAGCCAGCAGGTACTTCCTGTTTGGAACAGAGGAGAGGAGGGTTCACTCAGTCCAGTTCTCATGTCCAGTCAATGGTACACACTCATCTTCTGTAAAGTTACTTAAATTGTTATTTTTTTTAGATAAAGACGGCACATACCACAATGTCTTATCCCACATACAGTATGAGTTTACTTTATCTAAGCTGATCAGAAAAGTTCATGGAACTGTAGAAATATTAGCTCATTTTAAAAGATGAGATTTAAATGCTGACATGTTTTAACTATGTTAGTGACGAGGGTGAACTCTGTATTTACTGTAGTGTCAAGTTCTGGTTAAAATAAAACATGCTTGAGGAAACTATCATTACTGCTGGGAGTCTAAAATCCACACAAAGGCAGACTTCCGCTTGAGCTGCTGGCAGCCTGTGATTTGAAGGCCTGAGAATCTTGTCTTAAACAGGAAGTGGAAAAAAAGAACTGTGGGACAGGATAAATACAGAAGGGACAAAGGATATGGAAAGCTTTATGACATTCTGGACATAAAAAAAAGACAGAATGTGTGATGATACATTAGTGTCATTTGAAGAAGAAACCTGCACTGTAATGAAGGTCTGAATGGATTATAGAGGCACAAACAAGATCCAGATGGTATGCTTTCCTTTATGTGTAGTATATGGTTTAGAGAACTGTCATGATCTATGGTTTTACTTTTTTCTTTGTATTTTGGAGCCACATCCAAATGATGCTTTTCCTGTTGCTGTTTGGAGTTTGATTTTAATGTTTTCTTTCTTGGTTTTGATTCGTCCTTTTGTAACTCCCTAAGTTTTTGCAGAGATGTTTGCTTGACTCCTGAAAGCATAGTTTCTGTGTGTCATAACTTTTTTTGTTTGTTTTTTTCTCTGTCTTAGGTTCTTGGTGTTTCTGTGTATAAATAGGCTCGTCTCTCCCTCTGTGCTTTGTTAGTCCATCTGTCAAACCAGAACATCATCCTCCTCTGCTTTCCCCAGTTGCTGTTCCTCTGTGTTTCTTAGAGTTACATTTATTAGAATTTAAGAAATTCACCCATCTCTCAAATCCACATTCAGCTTGTAAAGCAACAGCATTAACTGCTGCTGTAGTCGTCAGACGGTCTTCAAATACAATGAAACGATTTTAAAAAAGCAAGAAAAGTTTTTTCAATTTATTTTATTGGAGTGATATCAAAGGTAAAGAAAACCTTTATTTCCTTTTGAAAAAAAAATTTGGTCACCAGATCAAAAAAAAAAATGAACCGAATTGTAAGGATTATTGTCCAAACCGTCATCTCGGCAAATCAAAATCGCAACATAAAACTCACTGCAGATATAAATTGCAGAAAGTAGGAAACAAAACAATTAGCATTTATTTTGATACTTTATTCGAAAAAATTGGACACCAGAGGAATTAGAGAAAGCAGCTTCTTTGAGTTTTAGAAAAGCAGCACAACTCCAAGTGAACACAAAGACTTTTTGGAAATGCATCAGAAAAAAACTTTAAAAAAACCTCTGACAAAAAAAATCTCAGTGAGGTTATAAAATATGATGTGTGCGCATCTCAATTATGAAAGGACCCCACTGAATTCACAGTAATCAATGAACTTGAATGAAGGTGTAGAGCTTTAAAAAAGAAGTTACATTTATATAAATGTATCCCTAGTAAGGCACCTACACAGGGGTTGACCCGTACAGTCCTAGACCCTCTCTAGGTGGTCACAGTGAGGTGCAGCCGCATCTTAAGGGGAGCGCAGGTGTGTCTTGTAGATTCCTCAGGACTTGTCTGGCCACCTTAAGGGAGGTCATGAAAGTAGAACATATACCAATGTCGTGTGTAGGGAAATGTATTGTGAAATAATGTAAGTTGCATGGACGTATGATGTATGGGTGGTGCCGTCTTATGCCACCCTAGTCACTAGTAAGGAGTGAGTACTGGCTCCTTACTGACTATGTGCAAATGCTGCACGCAAGGGGTGTGCGTGTGAAATGCAAGTGCCCGTAGGATGTCCACATGAACTACATTCTGTCCAATATTCTAATTTAGAAATGTCAGGCTGCACGTTAAGAGCACGTGAACAGCACTGACGGGCTCCAGGTGCTGCCCACAGGATTTTGGGAAATCGAAATATAAAAAATCCATACGACACGTCTTTGCCTCATCTACTTCACCCCTACGTGTTGAATGAAAGTACATACAAACTGGCCGTGGTGGTTTGCGTTCAAGCGGCCACTTTTAATAAACGATCTGTGTAATCACACGTAAACCCACGTTTCAGTCTTCCGCATCTAGAATCATGCGTTGGCAAGTCCCTATGTGAGTTTTTATGTGCACCGATGCGGGACATCAGATCATCAAACTGGACAGGGGAGAGACGAAAGTCATGCTGCTCCTGGAGGAGCTGGTGAAACTCGCCAAAGTAAGAGCGCCGCTGGCTTATCTCGTGAACCCAGACATGGCGACAAACCTGACATCGTCTGCGTTTCTTCTTCAAAAGGCAACTCTCTGCCATAGCAAGGACACAACGAAACAAACCCTGTCCAACATAGCGAGATTTATACTGCTTCGACATTACGCACTGAGCCACTTCCAACTGAAGGTGACAGACATGGGCTAGTTAACACAAGAAGAAGCCATTCCCTGCTGCTCCCTGCTTGTACGGTTTGAAAACCACCGGCTGAATGCGCATTCATGAAAGGGGGTTGAATTCACAACACATGCCTTGTGTGAATGTAGCTTGAGAATTCATTATGACCTGTCACCTGCAACACCCCTGTAGAAAGAAATGTGGATGAATTTTCTTTCTCTACAGGCCCACCTAGCAGTCCACGACCCTGAAATTTCATGTGGGCCACCAGCGTGCCCCTGTACAGGTTTGTTTATTTTTCACCTGCAGATAGCCGATATCCACCCATATTGGCAGTTCAGACTACGTTTTAGGTCTCTTAATTTAGAAAATGTAAAATATTTAATCCCCCCCCCCCCTCCGTTTTTTTTGTTATCAATCATTGCAAATTAAAACAAAGATGTCCCCTTTAAAAACAGAAGCACATCCTTTGTTCTGCTAATATGAAATGAATTGTAAAGAAAAGAACGCACAGGATGCCTGTGACTTTTTTGTGAACTTTTCTTCATGGATACAGTAAAAGAAAACACACACAGACACATACATTTTCCAGGAAAAGGTACTTGCTAAATCAACAGCGACATCTTAGCGACTGAGTGCCATGGCTGCAATTGAGAGAATGGTATTCTTGTATTTTTGTTTTTGCTGTTTCACAGCTTTTGTAGAAATGATTGGTCAAATTAGGTCTGTATGATTTGATGCTGTTGCTGTCCGGCTTCACTACTGTGGATGTTATGGAAATAGGATTAAAAGGTTGGTGCCAATATATTTCTCAACATCCTCAGAGCTGCTTCTTCACTTTACTTCACAGACTCTGGCTGAGTGTGGAGAAGAGTCCTTCTCTCTGTATCAGACTGAAAAGAAACATTGTCAGGAATATTCTAATAGTCATAACACAAGTCAAGTAGAGTTCTGCTCAAGTAATTATCTGCCTCATAAACTGGCAGACTTTATTTAGATGCACTGAGATCTTTATACAATTTCCACTGTCTTCCGCTCCTCATGTCTTTTTTGTTTGTTATAGAGAGAAAAAAGTAAGAATTTGAATGATTTACCAGGTTTTCAGCCTTAATGAATGAGGAAAAATGAGGATAGAGGGGAACTGGAGACTTACTGAGCAATTTACAGGGGAGATGCCAGGAAAGCATGTTAAATGACTTGCCACCCCGGGAGTTTTTTTTTTTCGAACCAGCTGCCAACCGCATGCGTCATTGAGCAAGGAACTAGCATCAGCTGCTCATGGGCAATCAGTGTGGAACTGGGTCTAAATACCCTAGTCCTTTTGTCCCCCTACATTCAACTACATTTTCTAAATTATGTTTACATTAAACAAACTCAGCTCCCATATGTTAGCCTCTTTGATCCATATTCAAATAAAAAAAAGAAAACACAAGTGAAATTACCATTACGGCTCAATATAAATGACAAAAAAGAGCTGCTATATTTTCTGTGCTTCTTGAGAGTTACAGAAATATGTTTACAACAATTTTATATTATTACAATCAATACAGTCTTCAAGACCCATGTTCAGATTGTTTCTGACTATCAAATTTATGTTGTGCTTATTAATTTTATACAATAATAAGGTAAATGTAAACTAAATGTAATGTAAACCACAAAAAAGAAAATTCTGCTTTTCCATTGAGTCTTGACTGTGAAGGGGCAGAGTTGTTTCTCTGCTTCAAAAGATCTTTATACTAGTCAGCATTGGATGGAGTTTATTTATTGCAAACAGAAAAGCATTTGCTTTTTCGTGATACTTTATCACCTTTTGCATCACAATAAATGTGTGCAAATATGCACATCTTTTCAGTTTTTTTCCCCTTTATTATTTTTACATTTGCAATAAATCTAGCTAACAGAGATTGCATCTGGTTTTGGTTCTGTTGTGCAAGCCTTTTTTAAATGAGGCTCCTTATTTTAAAGTGGGTGGGGGAAGATCCATAACTGAAGTAGGTCAGCCCTGCTAGATTGTCCTAAACTGTCAAAGATGGGTGACTTACATTTATATATTTTTTTCTTTTATTAAAAAAAAGAAAAAAAGTATTTCCGAGATCTCTATCACTATGAAAGAAAGGTGGGCCATCATTTTTTGCATTTATCTTGTTACCTTAATAGCAGTTTTCTGGAATTTCCCTATGTTCTCTGACCGATGTGTTTGGGAAAAAAATTCAGAAACACTAATTCTGACCCTAAAAACAAACATGCGTACTTGGCTTGAAGGATTTCTCTATCCTTTCTTCCGGTAGCAGGGCCAAGACCATGTCAACTATTCATGATTTCTTTTTAAACCCCTTCCTTGGTTTTGATGTTTTTTTTAAACATTTCCTAATGACTTGATGTTCTTAAAAATATGATTATGTACGTTTCTATTGCATCAGTAATTGCAGCGTTCCTTTGAAGCCCTCTGATTGAAATTTATAAATACCTGAATAATAAAACTAAATGAAAAAAGAACAAGACCTCCATTTCACCTTTGAACCTGCACAGTTGCCCTTACCCAACATTCACCTTGAAATAAAGGTACCTTTTGCAGCAGAGCGTAAGCATTTGTCTGATTAATCGCCTGTCTTTAAACTGAAAATGTGTGCACAAAACCCGAATTTGAAACAGATTTCTCCCTCCTGGGAAATAATCTATGCAGTGGGGTCACAGTCTGAAGGGGTCAGAAAAGACGGACACAAATCTATGCAACTTGCATCGCTGTGGAGATCACGGAAAATACAAAAGCAGCTGTGGGATAACAAGTTTTAAATTTGTAACATACATTTTTAATTAATTTATAACACAAGTGGCTAAGAACGTTTTAGGTAACCTACAAAACAACTAAAGTGTAGAAATGTTGTTGTTTATTAGAATACTGCACATTCTCTGCAACTATTTAATTTCTGTCTGTCAGTAAAGACATTATAGAATTACTGAATTTGGTTGTTTTGTGGACCTTTTCCTGTGCTGCCTCAACAAAAGTAGGTGAAGCCTGCCGGTCCCTACATCCAACATTAAAAAACGTTTTACAGATTTTGTGTTGCCTGCTTTTAAATGGTAAGGGTGTGGCCTTCCATGGTCATTCCTGATTGGTGAGTGGTTGCCCTAGAATCTATAACTCACACTGACTCAAGCTACGCTCAAGAACCCGCTAAACGCACACTTAGCACGTTTTTTCCCACTGGACACCCCCTACCCGATACCAGGGCACATCACTGTGGTGGAAGAGGGTTGGTAACACATGTCAAAGCAGAGCAAAACTCACAAATCTTACTCCAGTTTTTTTTTTTCTTACTTTCTTAGCTTTATTCCGATATGTGACAGACTTGCTGTCATGATTCTGTCCGGGCACAAACCTCTATTTTTTTACCCCCACCTTGATCAACTTTCAAACGGTTAGCACTTCCATGAGTTAAAAAGGACGTCATCAATACGTCACTACCAAATCTGAGTTCAACTGGTTTAATTGACGTTCGTTAAGTATGGAGAGCCTGAAAACGGTTGTGGACGCTTGCTTAGCCTGAAACGCGCAAATACGCACCTTTTTCATCGACTTTTCCTTGAAAGTGGCGACTTGATCGCATGTGGCTGAGGCTGGTGTGAACGTAGTTGTAGATCAATCACTGCTTACTGACAACGTCTTGCTCCAACAAGACTGTGTCCATTTAGCAAATGGGGACTGAAGTAACTGCATTTCGTTTGAGCTAGAAGGAAGCCATTTTCTATTGGTGACGTCCAGTTCTTATTCACGTCAATGGTTTTCCAGAAGTTCCTTCTTAAATAAAGATAAAGGGATTTGTGTTGTCTCTTGCTCTGATTTTTGTCTTTTTTTAAAAATTACATTTTATTAAATTATATATAACTGTTATCACTTGGTTAAACAATAATAAAATGAATATAGAACATGATAAAGACTCATGAACCCAAAGAAATCCTCAAATGGACAAAACAGGTAAAGTGTGGGAGCTTTCTGGGATTAAGGTTTGCTCTGGTTGATCTCTCATAGAATTCACAATATATATATTCTAAGCAGAATTTTGTTGTAACATTTCTAAATATGCTCAAATTCCTCAGCTTCAGAAATACTCAGCCAAAAATTCAGACCCGCACAGATGGAGTACCTTGATTTCTTGCTCACACTGCGGCTAAAACCAACAGAGCAACGCGGGTAAACTGGAACTGACAACCTCCTCCTCAACAAAAAAGCATGCTGGATAGGATTTCATAGTGTGTTACTTTGGTGAGCTGCTTCCACACATTCTTGGTCGCATCAGTACGCCATGTAACAGGGATTCTTTGTTTTGATTTTAAGTATGGCACTTTTAATTATACATCAGCTTCAATTATTCAGGCCCACGATAAAAAAAACGCTCTGTTTAAATTCATTTGTGCACTGAGCAGCAGGACAATTGAGAGCACATTTAAAGTGGTGAGGAATAATTTCTGCCTCTGTGAAGAGTAGGCAGGCTTTCTCCTCCACAAAACAGTGGGAGGTTAAAATGCACATTTATGAATAAAGGCTTTTTGTATCGGCCAGTTTGTCTCAGCCTGAAAATTTAATTTGGGCAGTGGGGATCCTCACGTAGCATAAAGGCCAGTAAAAGTGCAGCTTAGATCAAATGAGTGATATGTGGCGCAGAAAAAAATATAAGAGGAAACAAAAGGTTGCATCAAATAACAGGAATGGGTTTTATTTTTTTACCACAGAAACGGAGATAAAATTCCCCTTTGTACCCATGAAGTACCTTCATCCCATAAGGATCTCAGGTGTGCAATAAGAAAAGACGATTCCTCTGCAAACTATATCTGATATTTTCAATTATAATGAGACAAGTTGACAGAGGAAAACAGTGAAAGTAAATTGTTTATAGAAGACATAGCCACAAAAGATAAAAAGGTCATAAAGATTGCAAAAACAAACATAGCTCCCTCTGCAGAGTAAGTGCTGTATTAATGCTAATACAAAAGGATCATAAAAGAAAGCTAAGAGTGTATTCAGACTGGAAAAATCATTTTGTTCTGGATCGAGTCCGCTTAATTTGGTGTGCTTGAGTCCCGAACTTTGCCTTTGGTCTGAATTCAGACTGGCATCAAGTGGATCATTGTTACGAACCAAAGCTTGTAAAAAAAAAAAAAAAATGTGATTAAAGACCTCTTCAGTCATTGGCCAGGAACTTTCTCTTACTACGTTAAGAGAAAGACAGACTTGCTGCACTTTACAATTCTTATTGGGGCAGTTAACTTATTCAAACTTTATATTTTGATTACCAGTTTTGAATGTCAGGAACAACACGTTTAACTTGTTACTTTGGTACGGCGAAGGTGTGCTGCAAGGCGGTTACTGGATTTAAGGTGTTCAAATTAAACGCTCTGACAAATAAACAGTTGGACCCTTTTTTGTTTGATGAAACAACAATCTTTTCTTTACATATGTGCGCGGCTCATCTGTTGCTTAATTCCCACTCTGTTTCCGTCGGCTACGGTGGGCGTTTTGGTTCAATCGTTCTGCTCCGGTAACGGATTGTATTCAGACTGAGGAACCTCAGAGCAAACCGAAGCTCAGTCCGATTGGAAACAAACCGAGACCACCTCCAAAGATGAGTCCCAGAGCGATTTCTGGTCTTGGACCAGGGTCTGCTTGGGTGTATTCAGACTAAAAATTGGTTCCGGATTATTGGGGAAAACAAACTCTGGTTCACTTTAAGCAGACCAGATGTATCCAGTCTGAACACACCCTCAAATCCTTTAATAAGCAAATTCACAGACTAAAATCACAGTTTTCATATAAATAAAAGATAAAATAAAAAACAGATTTATTTTATGTACCAAAAAAAAACTTTCCAGATTTTAATTTAGTCTCAAAATGAATGAACTTTAGTCGATGAACACTTAGAGGCCATTTCACTTGAGAGGCAACTCTGGTTACACTGAAACTCTCAAAAAGCTGACTGCTTACTGTTTGACCAGAGCAAAAAATCATGAAAATTTTAAAATGGAAAACAATATTTGTACAGTTCAGCATAAAAACCGAACATTTCTTATAGTACATTCAAAGGACTGTTGTATCGTAAAACTTTATTCTAGGTTTATGAATCTTATAGAGGCCTGTTTCTTTATTTTTGCTTTAGGGTAAAATTATTATTTAAAATGTTGATGAAGACTAGATACAAGATAATACTCTATGTGTCATTATTTGTGTTTTTAGTCGAGTTTTTGTCTTGCTTTTATTGTAAACATGTTTGTTCTTGGGAAGTCATTAAGGGTTTGATAGAAAATATAAATTAAAATATTTTTATAAATACGTAAACGAAAACGTGTAAGACAGTCGTAGCTTTTAAAGTTTAAAGGAATTAAAAACAAAAATAAAATCACAAAAAAACCCTCCTGTTTGGGTTAAACAAATAAATTTGGGGTTTTATGTGATGATTCTTGTGCAGAAATCATTTCAGTTCTAAAGTTCCTTATAAACAATGACATTTTTTAGTTTTTTAAGATCTTTTGATTTCTTAAACCTCTACAGATGTCAAAATAAAAAAGGTAAGGTTTCAGAAATTGAGATGCTTTTATTTTCTTTTTAATATCCAAGATCTTTGAATAAATTGTGTATAAAACAGCACAACACTCTTTCATATGTCTGTTTTTGTTGTTCCAGAGGTCAGGGTTAGGTTCAGCTGAGAGGAAGGTTTATTATCAGCTTTCTAAAATGTGGTAAAAGTTTAATTATCAATATATTTTGCTTAGATCTTGTACGTCTCTTTCGGCTGAGTGTGATCTCCCTGAATAGAAACTTCTTCACTTGTTTCTTCTCACTGGTTTAATATCCATCTTCAGGATCTGTCAGTTACAATTTAAACATGCTCCACTGTTCCTTCCCCCATTAAAGAAGAAGACAGGGATCTTTTTGTCACTTCAGGTTATACTAACATAACACATGACAGTTAATAGAAGCTGCGGTGTTAGCCGAACCTGTGATTTTACATCACTGTCTCTTTTTTTTACACTTTTCTCCCCTGTAACATCCTCCTTTTGTATGCAGGGATCTGTTTGAAGGGCTGACAGGCCCGACTAGGTTCCAGCCAGAGAAGTAAGACATTTTGAAATGTCCACCCAACTCAGACGACTCAATTGCAGCGTGCCGTCTGTGCTTCATTGCTTCATCTCATAGCTCATCCCAAGCAGCCCTTTCACTGCTTTTTCTCCTTCTCTCTGCTAGTTTTCTCATTACATTCTTGACTCTGCCAAGGAAATAATACAGAGCTCCTCTATTGGTCTCAGTGGAAAAATGCATTTCCTTTCATCTAGACCTAAGTGTGTGTGCAGAATCCACATACAGTACCTTTCTTAAAATGTGTATGCAGCCCCTTTCCTCCTCTCTTCAGCCTCCTTAAATAGGCTATTTTCTCCTCTAATGTTGTTTCCCCTCGTCTTTTCTTTTGTATTGATTGGACAAGCTCACAGGATCAATAGATTGCTGTAGATCAGAGTGATTGCTGCTCTAGCAGGCTACCATCTCCCAGCATTCAACACGGTCTCCCTATAAACCACTCGGAGAGGCTCTTATTTCTGCACCAAGGTTATGAAATAAAGTGCTGATAAAAGCTGACGGTCAGGCTTGTTTGTTTTTGAACGATGAATAGGTTAACTGATCTGGCAATGTAGCAAGCTGGGTGCGAGCACTCTGGGTCTCACCTCATTGTGGAGCAAATTACCTTGAATCTATGGTCTCTTTATTGCACCCACAAATCCTGAAAGTTGTTAGTGCCACAGAGCCAAGGAACATAAGGGAAGATTGGATACTAATGGTCCAATGATGCTTGTGTGTGGGTTTTTATATTTATAGTTATATAGAGGGATGTATCAAACTATCGATCATTGTGCTGCATGGTACAGCCAGAAGTTCCTCCTCCCTTTGGTTTCCGACCGAGGGTTGTTGCCCACCGAGCTCCACCGTTTACAATAAAATGCGATATTTGTGTAAAGGCTATAAAATGTTACATGATGTTTCTGAGTATCATGATGCTGTGACATTGAGCGAAAATACGCAAGACAAGTTATTCTTAAAGTCTCAATGTTGTTTTCACGAGTCAGAAGTCAGTGTAATTTTAAGCCTTAGTCACATGGATCCACACAGTGAGAGAGTGTGGTTTTTGGGGGTTTTGGGTTGTCCGGGCCACTTGAGGATCATAGAAAAGATTGACTACATCTTAAGGGGAACCCAGATGCATCTTGGAGTTCCCTTAAGGCTCCTATAGCCACTGTAAGGGACGTTATTGAGCCAGTTTAACTGCATCATGAGGTATTTGAAATGTAAGTTGCACACATTTATCATGTACATATAAGGTGTCGGATACGGTGCCCTTACGCCACACTCCATTCGTTTGTTTGGTGTAAATACTGGCTCCTTATTGACCATGTGCTCGAATGCCGCATGCGACGTGATATACAAGTGACCATGGGATGCCTGTACGATGTCCACACAAACTACACGCACTGGCAACTTTATTTGGCATGCTTGTCCAACTGCTCGTTAACACAAGTTTCTAATAGCCAATAACATGAGAATAACTCAGATTAATGCATTTACGCATGTGCACATGGTCAAGATGATCTGCTGCAGCATCATTAGGGAAAGAAAGGTGATTAAATCGACTTTGAACGTGGCATGGTTGTTGGTGCCAGATGGGTTGTTCTGAGTATTCCACAAACTGCTGATCTACTTGGATTTTCACATTAAATTATCTCTAGGGTTTACACAGAATGGTTCAAAAAAGTGAAAATATCCAGTGAAACGGCCTCCACAGTCACCAGATCCCAATCCAATAGAGCAACCTTGGGATGTGGTGGAACAGAACATCATAGACGACGACTGCGTGACGCAATAATGTAGGTGTGGACCAAACTCTGACGAATGTTTTTCCAGTACCTTTTTGATTCTATGCCACAATCTAGTAAGGTGGTTCTAAAGGCAAAAGGTGGTCCAACCCAGTACTACAGTAGAAAGGTGTACCTAATAATGTGGCTGGTGAGTGTACCCTCTCATTGTCTACTTTCTAAATGTAAGGCAACATGTACAGAGCACACACTTTTCACGTAAACAGCCCTGATGGACTCTTTGAATACTGCAAAGGATTTGGAGGGGTTGGAGGATTTGCATCTTGTATGCGTTTGCTACAACCTGTAGCATGCAACATGCCTGTAGACTAAATGTGCATAAATAATTTTACTCTACAGCCTCTGACCTTGATATTTCATGTGGGCCGCACAGGTTTCCCCACTCGCAGACAGCCCATATCCAAGCGTAAGGCTTTACTCCCCTGCAAAAAATGTAATGTCATTATGGGAGGACAAACGTGCCACAGCAAATTTCCCTGGCAGTTTGTAAAACAATCCTGAAATAGTAATTTAACAGGAATAAGAGCGAAAACCTGTTGCAACTATACAAATGAATTGCAAGCAAAGGACACTGAGAAGGACTTAATAGAAAGGATGTTCTTCCAATCAAAAGATTGTGCAGCGCCACAAGGTGAAGTGCCCCTAAATCCACACTGACCCAGTAATGTGGGGTTTACAAAGGTGCTACACACTATGGGGTGGTCTTCTTATTATTTAGTAGATGTTCCTGTAGGCATCATGGAAGATCTATCCAATAGGGTTTGATAAAGCATATCCTTTCAGAAGCAGTTGGGCAACTCTGTGGTTTTTGAGCCAGGCTGTAGTGGGATTACAGAATACAGCTAACATATAGAAGGAAGTAGAGAAGCTTCATGTTGAGGGGAACTCCTAAAAAAGGCAGGAAGACATGCCAATCAAAAATCCGGCAAGTAAACCTCTTCAGCCTTTTGAGGTTCAAGGCTACAGGGGAGCCACCTGAATGAGAATACAGAGGGGACTCGAAATCTAAAAAACAAAATAAGACACAAACACAACAAACAAATTTATCGGAAGGTCTTGTTCTTTTTTTCTGTTTCCTTTGTACAGCCTCAGGAGGAGAGACAGGAAAGTTGTTAATGGAACGATGCCAAAAAGAAGAAACCAATTACCTCAGATAAGCTCATTTGCTTGTGTCTTTCTTTTGTGTTTTCTGGGCTCCTGGAAGGCGGAAGAGAAAAACTTGATCTTAAAAGCAGGTATTATTTTTAGAGATTTTTCATGCAAAAAAAAAAAAAGGCATTGAAAAAATCAAACAATTTATTCAATAACTTTTGTGACAACTGTCTGCTGGGGAAAAATTCTGTCCACCGTGACACTTTATATATGAATACATCAACAGATACACTATTACGCAAATCTATTTGAAAATTGGAAAGTTTGACAATGTTTTGAACATTTCAAAGATTGACCTTTAATAATCTTAACATGTTCTGAGGCAAAAAGTCTGTATTTGCTCCTTTAATCAGTAAGACAACGGTGTTCAGCAGAGAGGCATAACCTCCTGTTACTCTTCATGTAAACCAGAGTCGTGCTTGCCAGCTTACACAGATGGGGTAAGAAGCCTCCCCCAGCAGCCTGGTTTAGCATGGTTGGTTACCTCTGGTCTACATGGGCCTGCAGATGCAAGCACACTCTTATTTGTTCTCCAGGTGAACCTTTCCACTGAGGATCCCTCATTAGAGAGATCCTGAATCCAGTTATGGTCAGCGACACATGACATACACATTCTTTTATGTGTCCCTTTTACATTGAAAGTAGCAAAATTAGGCATTGCTTTTGGCGAGGGAATAGAGTTAAGACCTTTGACCTAAAGCCATCTGGTAAGTTTAGATTTTTTTTTCAGGCTGTTTAAAATTCTTGCAGGATTTTGCATGATATCTTCTGCTGTGGAATATGCTCAATGACTGTCACACTGCAAAAAACTGAATCTTAAGAATGTAATAAATGAGCCTGGTTTTATGGGAAAAAAAAGTTGTATTTTCTGTCTTGCAAGAAAAATAATTGTATTAAATGTTTTCAATTGTAAAATAATCTTTATGTTAAAGAAAACATGACTAGTGACTAGATTTTAAATTAAACTTTATTTGTGAAGCATTTATAAAAACACAAAGTGCTAACATTTTTCAACTTAAAAACCAAAAGCAAAAAACAAAGACCTCTACACACAAAAATGTTTTGCTCATTTAAATAAAACTGTTTAGCTTTTAGGGCATTTTTTTACTTGTTTCTATTGGGCCTGTTTTTGCAGAGCATATTCTAGAGAATAAACTCTGTGGATGTGCTCTCTGAACCAAAAATCTCCGATAAGTGGAGGACAAACAAGGAATTTGACCATTTCCAACACAAATGTGGATTTCCTGCTCGGTTGTTTCTTGGATGTTAAAGGGGTCTGACAAGTCAAAACAAAGTTAGATTTTAATAATTGTTGGTTTCTGAGACTCAAAGAGGGTCAAAAAAGATCTTAAAGATTTAACTATAAAATCTAGTGACTTTGCAAGAAATAAGGGGGTGTATTTATATTTGAATCTTGGTTATTGAGTTCTCAGCTTTTCATCTTAGGGTGTTTTCAGACTGGACACATTTGGTTCACTCAAAGTGAAAAAAAGTTTTTTCCCCGAATATCTGGAACAAATTTTCAGTCTGAATAATGTGGGTCCTGCTACGGGACCACAAACCGACCTTGGACTCATCTTTGGAGGTGGTCTTGGTCCGTTTCCAATTGATCTTTGGAGATTCCTCAGTCTGAATCTGATCCGTACTTGGAGCGGAACAACCAGACCAAAACCACCACCGTATAGGCGACGTAAACAGTAGGAAAGAAGCAACAGATGAGCCGTGGACAAATGAAAAAAAGAAACAATTGTCATGTTGTCTCTAAGATTTTCTTGCTTTGTGGTAATTTTTTATGAAAACAGATGAGAATCTTTCAAACGTTACATTCTTAATGTTTCTCTTATATTTTAATGTTTTTATTTTCAAATTTCTTTAAACTTGCAGCATGTTTAACGCTATTCAGTTTGCCCTCTGTGGGTTTAAGTGACAACTTTCAATAAGAAGTTGATGTAAATGCATGTAGATTTGCAGATGTGAATTTTGGGCTTCTGCGTTCAAAAGTCTCGCGTTCATGCGTCACTATGTTTTTTAAGACTGTTTTCGGGTTGAAGATTGTCCAATCAGGAACTTGGATTCAAGAAACGATGACTCAAGGAAAACATTACTACAGATGGATTATAACAGTTTTAACAGTTTTTTGATTAAGTTCGACAGGGCAGACTTCAGTTTCTTTGTATCCTGTCCATTAGAGTAAAGCTGAATCCACAGATGATTCCCACAGCACCAAAGAGCAGTCAAATACAGCATTCCACTCCCCTATATTGTGCCTGTTATGTAGCCACCAAAATTAGCCTCTTCCAAATATCAATCCAATAGATTTTCTGTACGGATCAGAAACACAGACTCTGCTCAGATCAGAAAGAAACAAGCTGATCATGCTTCCAAATATGATTTAAAACGTTACATGTAGTATAAAGTTCGTGTTGACCAAAAAACCAAAAACCATCAAGCACATTTGACTATGAAAACAATTATAAAAACATGAGATGGAACTGTTATATCTGTGGAAAGTGTTTCCTCATTTTCATCATCACTGATTCTAAAACTAATTTGTGTAAGAATTTCTGCGCGCTCTCACCGATGCATACCATCCTACCTCAGGAGACGTTCATGTAAACATTTATTCATGTGCTTTGCAGTGGACAGCACACTCTGATTAAGCTGCACTTTAATTAGTGCAAGAACACTCAAGTTAATATATACAGATGAAGCAACACATTTTCCATCGTCTTTTAAATAAACAAGATTTCTAAGTCATGGTTTGTAAAACTATTAATTATCTTTAAGAGCATTTTAGGTTTTGGGCAGTTCCTGCCCTGTCCCACATACCCATGTCACTAAAACTGGAATTTTCCAACTATAATAATAAAAGGGAATCCACAACTTTTTCTTTGCCAGCTCTTTTCTGCAATAACAAATAAATAAATCCAAATATCTTTTTTTGTTTAACTTTGCTAATTTGGGGGTTTAGCAGTTGGTGCAGCAAAACATAAGATTTTTAAAATAATTAATTTATTAATTCTTCTGGTGAAATTTAATATAAATACATTTTCCACAATTAGTTAAAGATGTACATTTTTAGGGGCTGCACAGTGGCGCAGTGGTTAGCGCTCTTGCCTCACAGCAAGAAGGCCCCCGGTTCAAGTCCCAGCTGGGGGACATGAAAAACAGAACATCAGTGGGGGACCTTTCTGTGTGGAGTTTGCATGTTCTCCCTGTGCATGCGTGGGTTCTCTCCGGGGTCTCCGGCTTCCTCCCACCATCCAAAAACATGCTTCATAGGTTAATTGGCAACTGTAAATTGACCATAGGTATGAGTGCGGGAGTGAATGGGTGTGTGAGTGAGGACATTCTACCCTGCAACAAACTGGCGACTTGTTCAGGGTGTCCCCCCTGCCTTCGCCCACAAGTGGCCGGGATAGGCTCCGGCAGCCCCGTGACCCCGAAAGGGATAAAACTGTTAAGAAAATGAATGAAAAAAAAATGAATGAATGTACATTTTTACACAAGATCAATATCAAATTCCACCGACAAAACAGCTCACAAAGCTATTGATCTGTAGATATTTACATATATTAATGTAATAAACCACCCTGGTGGTTTATTATTGTCTCTGTGTTGTACACTGTATACTATGTTGGCTCTCATGTTGAACAAGCATTTTGTTCAATAAATAAAAAATATACAGCAGCTGTATTTCCGTCACTAGACATCCAAAGGATGAGTCGGATGTGGTGGGAAGAATCAAGTATCTTTCCAAAACAAAACTTCCTTCAGAATCAGATGATAAATAACACGCAAAAACTGTGGGTCGTGGTTTTTTTTTTTTTGTCTTCAGTCCGGTACCAACTGTCCCACAGACCATTACCTGTCCAACGTTAGGCGTTAGGGACCGCTCTCCTTATGGTAAAAGGTGTCTTCTCCTTTTTTGGTACACCTGGTGAATCACAACACTTTTTAAAAAAACCTGTTAATACAATAAATGCCTTCTTCCCAACATTGGTTGTATAGTTTCTCCTTTTTTTCTAATGGGATACTGGATGTTGAGCCAACTCTGAAACATAAGGAAAGCTTTCCAGGAATATAATTATACAAAACAAAAATTATTTGTATGACTACAGAGAATTACTCATTTGTTGTGTAGCAGACTTGGAACAGGCAAGGTCTTACTGGGGCCTCATCCATCTTTTTCTTTTCGCAGCCTTTCGCCATGGCACCAGGTATTGCAATGGCGTGAGCTGCGGCTCTGTCCACATTTAAATGACTGGCTCCTTCATCTGTGCCACCCGCTCTGGGACATTATGCAAATGGCCTATCCTCTCGCCGCCTGACCGCCATGCTCTTTGCCTGTAATCAGACATGATTATGCACTGTTGCCTGCAAAGCTTTCTTCAGCAAATAAATTCACAATGTCCATTATCATAACTTGGTGGGACGAGGTCAGGAAAAAGGGCAGGCAGGTATTCTATATCCAAAGGCGAACATTATGACAGCAGCATGTGAGCTGGTGATTTTTTTTTTTTTTTTGTTTTTGTTGCTACGGCTAAATGTCTAGCCAAAGACATAAGCTAATGAGAGTGTTTAATCATGGAGCTGACCCACTGATGGGAAAACATTGCTATTTTGGAAGAAGTAATTTCAAATTGAAAGAGCTATCTTTTAATAGCATTGAAATCATTTTTCATCCATCAAAAAAATTAAAAAAACTTTATGAATACATCAGGTAGGACAATTGTATGCTAAAAATACAAAGTAAAACCCGCCCACTTCTTTTACTCCTGTCTTCAGCTCTCGACAGCAGGACCTATATGGCCTCATTACAGTGCACTGATTCTCCACCGCTGAACGCCTGTTGGCCATGCAAAATATCTGGTTCAATATTTCATCATGCCCTTTCTGTGAACAAGTAAACAGGGCTGCCATTCCCCAGAACACCAAGACTCAATCTCTTTCTCTCTGTCTATGCTAACATTTCATCGAACCCAGGAGTCTTGATCTTTTTTTTTTCCTGTGGTATGTCTTCTCCATGGAGAGATGTACACTATACTGCAAATAATTTAAAAATGCAGCTGCTGCTCATATACAAAGGAAGTTAAAGTAATAAATATTTTTGAACCAACCGTGATTCGATTGTTAATTTCTTGGGGTTTCATCTTTTATAAATTATCCATTAACTCTTCAACACTGAAGCTTTAGCTATTACAACTCTTCAACCCTTCAAGAAAAACAGACTTGTTCTGACATACAACAGTTTACAGGGAAGTGTTCATGTAATCAACGTAAGTCAGCTGATTCTGTCAAGAAGAAAAGCAGCTTTGCACCATTATTTGTTGAGTATCAGCCGCTTTTTCCCAGTCAGAATCTGTTGGAATTATGTTACTTTATGATACTTTGCGTTACTAACACTTTGCGTTGGTAAAGGGTTACAAACCAATATGAAAAGCCATTTTTCTCTGCGTCAGAATCAGCTGATTTACGTTAATACAGTCGAAGAGTTATATGGTTATAAAATATATATGCATATTTTTCTCTTCTTTCAAATCTGGGCTGTATGTTGGAGCCATGGTTAGCGCCCTTGCCTCACAGTAAGAAGGCTGTGGTTCAAGTCCCAGTTCAGATTTTCTCCCCGGGCTGCAGCTTCAGAAAACATGCTTCATAGGTGAATCGATGACTCTAAATTGTCCCTATGGGTGTGTGATTGTGACCCTGTTACATCCCTCTTCAGGGAGTATGGAGAAATGTGCAACATAAAAAAATGAAGATAACTGGGCGGGGTTAAGGTTGGCCACACAGCCGTTTATTCGGTGACACATAAAAATCAATGGCAACTAAAGGAAAATAACCAACAAGACACCAAAGGGGGAAGAAATAATGGTATAACTTAAATTCTCAGGCTTTATAGCAAAACACAAAAAATATGCAAAATGATCCCAAAGACCACAAGAGAAAATTTAACAAAAGGATAAAACCAGAATCAAACTAGGGGGGAAACCAGAGGCTTTCGGCATCTAAGGCCAGGCAGACAGCAGGGGCAGGCTGAAGAACAAATTCCCACTCAGGAATGCAGCCGCCACTAGAGCAGAGGATCCTGGGAGCTTTTAAAGCTTCACTCCAAGCCAGGCGATTGGAAGCCGCCTCAATCAGCTCTGCAGTGGGGGCGGAGTCAGCAGCTGTGCCGTAGCTGACTTCTGCCGCAGGTGCTGAAACTCAAACACACACACCACAAAACGAGCAGACAAGACCAGGGTAACAGACCCCCAACTGGTAACCTGTCCACGGTGTACTTTCTCTTTGCTTAACACCAGCAACTTCGGCTCCGGCAGCCCCATGACCTTTTAAGGGAAAAAAACAGGTTAAGAAAATGGATTGATCAAAATATGTCTTTGATAACAAATTTTCTGTCTATTTCCATGATTAATTTGCAAGCATTCTTTGACAGTTTTGTTCAAATTTGTCCTCCCTTGACTCTACAGGGCTCCTTCCTCAAAGGATATTAGTCAGTTTTTATCAGTTAATATTAAATTCATCAACCATTCAAAGTGCAAGTTTTAAATAAATTTCTTGATTACGCTAATTGTCAAAACCCGTTTTTAAACTAAACCTTCATTTTTTATCAGTAAATGTGTTAATCTCTTAAACTGAACCTGTGTATTACTGTGTATTAATGTTCCAAGCACATTTCTCTTTTGCTTTTTGCAGCATCCCTGAGACGGTTTCTGACAGTTCGTGCAGAACTTCTGTGGTTATGCAAACCGATGGTTTCAGCAGCTGTCTGAGTGGCTGGTCTCAGACGATCTTGGAGGTGGACATGCTGGATGTGGAGGTCTTGGGCTGGTGTTGTTACACGTGGTCTGCAGTTGTGAGGCCGGTTAGATGTGCTGCCAAATTCTCGGAAACGCCTTTGGAGACGGCTTATGGTGGAGAAATGGAAATTCAATTCCATTCCTGCTATCAGCATGCCAATTGCACGCTCCCTCAAAACCTGTGACATCTGTGGCATTGTGCTGTGTGATACAACTGAAGATTTCAGAGTGACCTTTTCTTGTGGCCAGCCTAAGGCACACCTGTGCAATAATCATGCTGTCTCATCAGCATCTTGATATGGCACACCTGTGAGGTGGGATGGATTGTCTTGGCAAAGGAGAAGTGGTCAGTATCACAGATTTAGACAGATTTGTGAACAATATTTCAGAGAACTGGTTATTTTGTGTATGTGGAAAATGTTTCACATCTTTGAGTTCATACCATAAAAAATGGGAGCAATAACAAAAGTGTTGCGTTTATATTTTTGGTCAGTGTACAAAATGCTGCTGTCAAATATTAGTGTAATCAGAATGTTCCAGTTAGGAGTTTTGATCGAGAAAAAAAAGTGGACACATTTTAAAGTTTCTAATTGATCATTTGTGAAGCTGTGACGTAATTACAATAGGGAAGACGAACCTCACTTACACATACGGTTGGTTGTTATGTCACTTTCTTCACCATTATCCATTGGGGCTGCGCTTTGAACCAATGGGTAAATAGTCTGCCTTTCTTCTCAGCCAGTCACAATATTTTTTTGCCTTTTTAAATTCATGAATAGTTGTCTTTCTCTGGGTTTGTTAACAGAATAAAGGTCCATCTCAAAAATGAGATGTCTCACCTCAAGAGACCAATCCTCTTTTAAATTTAACTGTTTAAATAAATAAAATGTGGTTAACTGTAGAGATCCTTGTCAGAAGGGAGATCTTGCCAAGATGGGCAGGTGTCCAAACAGTACGACAAAAGTTTAGTGAGACCTCAGAAAACACTCAAAGTGAAAACACTCAAAGTCTGGACTCTATCTTACCAGAATTTTAAAGACTTTTAGAGGAACAATTTTCTTCATCTTTGGATCATTTTTGGAGGCACTTTAATGGGAATAGGGAAAGGAAAGTGATGTCTTTTTCATTTACACTCTGTTTTGGAAAAAACTGGTTGATAAAACACAGTGAAAACATTTGTGCTGACTGTGCATCTTCTTTAACTGCAGTGAAAAATGGGCAGGACGTTTGCCAAGAATTGTCTAACAAAACCCCATCAGAGAGTTTAATACTAAATAAACTGTAATCTTCTATCAAATTAAAACAAATTGTAAGAGAAGGGAGCTCACAACAGGATGGGGAAATGTAAAGCTGCCAGAAAAAGCCATCAGTGTTTTTGTAGCCTGCCCTGACAGCACCTATTAGGTTTGTTGGGAGCTGCATGTCGGGTCTCCAATCATAACCAGCACAATCTTGAATTACCCATAACTGTAGATGTGCGATGAAGCTGTGAACGTTATCTGAACCGCTGTTTGAACTCTGCAGCTCCACAAAGGGACTCCACTTATCAACAGATGTCATTTTAATCCACTCTGATGTTAATATGTTGATGCTGTAAATGCTGTATGATGTGCTGTATAAATGAGATTGACAGTGTCCCACTGTCTGTTAGTTGTGACTTCTATTAAATCTAGACTCAAGAGTCAGAATGAGAGCTGCTTTTTCTGTTCTGCTTAAATTCCACAAATGTTTGAAGGAATTTGTCATTAAAAACAAAAAATGTAATTCACACAAATTTAGTAGGGGTGCAAAGATTGATCAATGCATTGATTTATATTCATCAATTCAACCAGATCAATCTGTCTGAGGCAAGTTGTTAATCGAATCGACCTATACTATTAGTTTGAAACAGAAATAAATGGTTTATATTGAAATGGGAAAATACCATTTAGAAAGAGGATTGCTGTCATCACACATGTGATGGCAGTAAAATCTGATCACTCAATCTCCTTGTGTGTGGATTTTCTCCAGGCACTCCAGCTTTCTTCCATAGTCCTAAAACGAGTTTCATAGGTTATTTGGTGATTCTGAAGTTTCCCTTTAGGTGTGAATGTGAGTCTGTCTGGTTGTATATCTATGTGTGGGCCTGCAATGTACTGGCTAACTGTCCCAGATGGACCCCGCCTTTGCCCAACATCAGCTGGGATGGGCTCCCGCTACCTTGTGACCCTAACAGGGATTAAGGGGGTTTATAAAAGGTTGGATGGAAGAATATAGTCCATTTTAACAGAGATGTCTGTGTTTGGCGTCTTCACATTAGCTGTAGTCATTTGATTGTTCTGAGTATTCAATCACGTTTTGTGAAGATGTGAAAGTTACTAAGAGTAGTTCTTTATGCATTGCATTGAAAAATCAGATTAAAAAAAAACCCTCATACGATTTAGATGAAGAGATATAGAAGCTACGGCTCTCCAGTGCCTGCAATGTGCTGTAGATCTACTTCTCATTCTAAAGTGAGTGCTTAACAATGAACACTTTTGTTTTTAGTACTGTATATATTTCAGGTCGCTGGAGCTCTAACCTCCTGGTTCCAGCAAAACCAATAAAACTTTATGGTGGTGATTGACTGTCCACATGAATAAAGAAAAAAAAAAGTTTTAATGTCATTTTATGTTTGAAAGTAGACCTTTACATAAAAATTGAAAAAATATAACTTCTCTTTTAAGAGGCAGAAAATGAAAAGAAGACTCTAATTCATGTTTAAAGGGACATATAGTACATTTAGCCTTCCTTTACTAGCTTGAAATGTTGAAAGAATCTGTGGGTGCAGATTTTACAGCAATGCCAAATATCACCATGTCTGTTTTTTAAACTATTTTCAAGCCCCAAACCAACAGTAACATACTTTAAATTTTACTAAAGTCTAACTTTGACAGTTTATAGATATATTTTTTTATTGTTTGTTTGATTTCGTAAACAATTACATGATCATAACTTCCGGTTGGAAAAAAATAATCAATTTGAGCATTGGTCTTTACAATGTATTTGTGAATATTGATCTGTCTTAATTTAGCCTAACTTGCTTATGTGGCTAAAATTTTGTTTGTAACTTCAATATATCTTGTTTTGTTCTTATGTTCAGAATTGTGGTGCGTTTGTACATTCATTAAATGATAAATGATATCTTAATCATACTGATGCCAAAAAAACAGTAGTTTTTAATGGGTTGCCTCCAAAGCTTGACATAGATCTTTATTGTTTAGCACTTTGGAGGTGTAAAGCTGTCTATTCCTGTTCTGGCCCTGCTCTTTACAAAGGTTTGCAGCAAACTGGAACAGTTTATTGGATATTATGTTTTCATAACAGTTTACCCTGAGATGCTTTAACGTAGATTCTTCAGAAAGTCATTGATGGTGTCAGACAAAAAAAAAGTGCTCATTCACACTATTGTACAGTTCTGAGACAATCTGGTTTTAGATTTAGAAGAAATTTGTTTGTATTTTATGATCATCACTGCTCAAAAACAGAAGTAACCCAATCTAAGGTCTAAATGAGATGCTGTAAAACAACCTCAACAAAGAGCACATTTCAGTTCATGAGAACTTGAAAAGCTCAAGACAAAAATACAACAAAAACAACAGAAGATTCAACTGTGTGTTAAAATTGTAAACTGTGGACCTGATGACAAGTTGCCGATAGTCCATCAACAGCATTCTGCTCCCGTGCTGGGCTTCTGCCCAGGCAAACTCTCTGTGACTGGAAAGTCAATTCTTATTGGACTGGGAATAGTGTTGCTGATGGGGAAACTGGACTGTAAGGTTCTTCTTCATTGATTACTCAATGACCTGTTAATAAAATCTTGTCTGTGACTATGTGTGTGTTAGACTGAATGTAGCGAAGCCTGTATTTTAAATAGGCATTATCCCTATAGAACTTTTGATTACATGGATATTCACAAAAAATGACGTGGTCTGATCATTTTGTTGGTGGTTATGACGTGATATGGGGTTGAACTCTTAACAGAATCCCAACTCTCCTTACCTCATAGTCCTCTCTGACCTAACTCTGTAAGAAAGTTTGTTAAACTCTTTTTTATGTCTTCAAAAGTCCTACTCCGAACATCTTTTGATCTATTTTTGCCAAAATCCAAACACGTGTTATCTAGGACATAATGTTACAGCTAAAGCTGGTTTTCTTTTATGTTTTTGCTGGAGAGGGAGGGTTCTGCCTCTTTTTTTTCTATCATCTTTGATTACAGATTGGAGCCTAAATTTTTCAGAGCACCTGATTGGCTGAGGACCTCCAGGGCAGCATTTAAATACTCATCTGTTGGAACCCCACCAGCTTGCTTCAAGACTTTGTTTCTTGGTCCATGTGTTTTATTTATTTTTCATGTGACTTAGTTTTCATTTTTCTGTTAACAAATCCCAGCTTATTTTCAACATGGGTTTGTGAGAGTTTTTAAGTTGTTGGGTTATTTAACTTATTGTTCTTACCTTTATGTTACATCTTTTTACCAACCCCTCTAGACACAGTTTCTGCAGTAGTTCAATAAAAAGTCGCCTCTGAGTTATGGGCGGAACTGTTGGTCCAAAGTAAACTTGTCTGTTTAATCACTGTCCCGGTTGCTTACAGCCCCTTGCACCCCCCAACCTAATATTAACAGTACAACAAAAATGCTGAGTGATTTTGGAGCTATCCAGCCTGTGATGGCAGCATACCCTGCCACACCCACAAACAACATGGCGGTAACCTCCCTTCAGCATTGCACACTTTCTTTTTAATTTTATTATTTCAGATTCTTTATTCTTAAATAAATGCACACATTTCTTTGAGTTAAAATATACATCTATTTATTTTCAATAATTTCTAGCACATGGACACTTGTTTAGTTTACTTATTTTGGTTTGTTTAATTAATGTCACCTGTTTTTGAGTTGCCAGTGCTGAGGGGGCTACTGGTCGCTACGGGTGTGGCTGAGGTTCTGCTCCTGGAGCTGTGCTGTGAGGACTGGCAAAGGAGGAGCTCAAGTCTTCACAGCCTTTAAATACTCCAGCCGGGCAATTAGGAAGGCACCATCTACTGAAGCCTCCAGGGGAGAAACCAATGGACTTATTTAATGTTTATTTGCTTTGCTTCTGTTGTTCATTATTCATTTTGTTCCACTTTTGAGGATTTTTCTCTTCCACTAAGAGGCCAAGTTTTGTGTTTAGTCTTGTCTTTATAGTCTTTGTTAAATGTCTTTTGTAGTCATGTTAGTTCCCCCCCATGTTTCTCAAGTGGTCTGATCAGCCACTATATATGTTCCCCTGTTGTGTCTTTGGTTAGGTCAGTTTGTTTCTGTTACTTGGTCTGTTCAGTTGGTTAAGTTAAAGTTATTGCCTGAGTTAATTATGTTTCTGTTGACCTCTTTTACGGGCCCAGTTTGTTCATCTTTTTACATTTTTTGAGAAAATTAAAATTTTCATTTTTGTGAAACTTCTGTTGTCCTCTTTGGCCGCTCGATCCCTCACACAGCCGTACAGTTTTGAGCCAGATTCCAGTTCAGACAAGGACAACCAAGATGTCTGTGGATCTGTTTGTCTGCAAGTGAATGCATCAAAAAGTAGCAGAATGTATTTGCAATGTCACAAATAAGTTCTTTTTCAAACTGTATTTTTTTTTGTCTGCTCCTGATTCACAGGAATTTGAATAAATAAAAAAAATTTTGAGCTTTTTTTTTCTTGCCATTCGTCCTCCATCATCAAAAAAATGCCACAAGAACATGTTAAAAAACAGCAAAAACACTATTGTCATCAGAGTGGGTCTTTAAATAAAATGCGTGTTAAGTGTGCAAAATAAACCAGTTTTGTGCCATCAGACAAACTCTTAAGTTAGAGAATGATTAAAGGGGAATACATATTAATGGTATCCTTGTCTTTTTAAGTGCTCAGATTTAATCCCCAGAGGGGAAAAAAACAAAACAAAAAACAAAGTCTGAATCAAGGTCAGGCAACAATTTCCATCTCTAAGTCAAATTCAAATTGCCTGTGGGGGGCCGAACAGCCATGTAATCTAAATAACACAATCACGACATAATCACAGCAATTACATGCACACAGAATGTTTACCTGTTCTGGCTCTTTGTGAGGCGACGCTTTTCATTATTTAGCTTCACAGCTCTGGCTTTGAACGAACCTGCTGGAATGATGGGATGAGCGGGACTGAAGGGCCTGACAGTGATTTAGCATCTGTGGCTGCCAAAAGGGACAGACATTTGTATAACATCAAAATAATTGATTGTATCAATTAGCTGCACATTGAGCAGTCCAGAGACGGAGAGGGAGCTCTCTAATTAATGTGTCTGATTGTTTTGGGTGCTAAATAGTCAATTAAAATCATTGTCAATTACTCTTTTGTTCCTTATGTTGGAGTCGTTTTCGCAAACAAACATTTTGAATCTTTTCTTTCTTTCTAGGCTTGTTTCACCAGATCAAATGAAAAGTTTAGTCAGACTGAATTTGACTTGTGGAGGCTAAAAACAACAGCAGAAATAAAACTAAATTTGTGGCTGCGTAAATGTGTCAATGTGTCTTTGCTGCCTATAACAGAGCCAGAAAAGATCTGACTGTAAACAGTGTAACCCAGACCATTTGAAGCAAATCAAGAACAAGTCAACTTCCAACTTCCTTGCATTGGTCTGAGAAGAACACAAACAACAAAGCCATCTTTTACAGTCCAGTTAATTTAATAGAAATGTTTTTGTTTTCTAACAGCCAAAGAAACACCGTGCCTTCTTTAGAGGCTCAGTCTGGCCTTCATCACCTGCCTATTGAAAAGTAAAAAGCAACTGTCCACATCCTAGAAAATTGAACTTTTTGAGGTTATTATGGGGAAAGTAATGAAACCATGCCTGGACTATATAAGGCCAATGTTTTCAATACTCCAAAGATTTATTTTCCATTAATTTTTTTGTTGTTCAGTCACAACAGCTCATCTTTAGATTTATGAATTCCAGGGAATACCCCGTACCTGCATCTTACTAGAGAACACTGTTTCTATGGCAACCAAACTGTACAACCATCTAACCTGCCTGCAGATCACCTATAGAAATATCAGAAACTTAATCAATTTTTTTTCTTCCTGATTTTACTTTATTTAACAAAAAATATTTTAGCTCACCATCCGCTGACCATGGGGACAGCCGTGGTGCAGTGGAGGGGCGGTCGAACTCTGATTGGAAATATGCAGGTTCGATTCCCGCCTTGCCTGCCACGTATCGAAGTGCCCTTGGGCAAGACACTGAACCCCACCTTGCCTCTGGTGGAAGGTTGGCGGCAGTGTTCATCAGTGTGTGTGTGATTGGCTGATTGTGACTGTAAAGCGTTTTGGACTTTTTTTTCTAAGGACCACCTGTATTGATTCCTAATCAATCTTTTTCGTTTTCACGCCATCTATGAAAGGTTTTATTTTCAATCACAAATTAGTTGTTTCTGTTTTCTTCCGAAAAATGCCCCCATGAGAAGATGGGTTAGTCAGTCACCTGTAGTCTGAACCAACTGGGAAGTCAAATTCAAACTTGTTAAGAAAACAAGGACAGATTTACTAAAGGGGAGCAGATTGACAGAAATATCACTTTTTTCCTGAATCTGCCTATAGGTGATTACTTTTTACATTAAATCATAGCAAAACAGCCTTAAAACATGTTTTTTAGCTCAACGCTGGCTCTGTAATGTTACAAAGGCACTACTGATAATGTTCTATTCTGTCATGTCTCGTAATGTCTCGTCAAGTTCCTGTTCGTCACTTGTGTTGTCTCGTGTCGTACTTCCTGTTTTATTCTGAAAGTTTAACCCACCTTTCGTTTCAGACCTCCCTCCTCCTGCCCTTGTCTGTTTCCCCACAGCTGAGACTGCCTCATCATCCCTGATCGTTCCCACCTGTGCTTCCCCTCCTCATGAATTTATAGCCTGAGTTTGCCTTTGTCCAGTGCCTGTTTGTCATGTGTCTTCACTTGTCAAAGCTAAGCCAACTTCTTGAATCCGAGAATTAAAAATAATCTTAAACTCTGCATCTGAGTCCAGTCCTGTGGCACTCCTTCGTGCCAACAGCCCCCCCGCCCCGCACACACAACTCAGAGGTGAATTGCTAATGACCTACTGCTGCTCTGCAGTAATTATATAAAAAAAAAATTACTCCAGTTTTTTTGTTTTTTTTTAGCACTTTTAGATCAAAAGATGATTGGAGTGCATTTATAATATTAGCTACTGGCTTGTTTTTATTTTTGTCTCTATACAAAAGTTATTGGTTATAAATGCTACACAAACCTATGGTCAAAATGTGAACTATGTGAACTGTCATACGAGGGACAGAAAAACTCTGGACCTTTTCTATGCTAACATCAAGAATGCATATGCTTCTGCCCCCCTCCCCCCTTTAGGACGCTCTGATCACAACCTGGTCCATCTCTCCTCTGCTTACACTCCAGTGGTGAAACTGCAGAAACCACAGATTAAAACGGTGAAGATCTGGACTGAGGAGGTAACAGAGCGACTAAGGGACTGTTTTAGCACCACAGACTGGGACGTTCTCTGCAGTCCACACGGGGAGGACATTGACAGTCTTACTGACTGCATCACGGACTATGTCAATTTTTGTGTGGAAAACACAGTGCAAACAAAATCAGTGCAGTGTTTTTCCAACAACAAGCCCTGGGTCACTCCTGAGCTGAAGACCCTCTTAAATGAGAAGAAGAGGGCTTTTCTCTCTGGGGACAAGGAGGAGCTACGCAGAGTACAGAGGGACCTGAAATACAACAGCAGGAAGTGCAAGGACTGCTACAGGAAGAAGCTGGAGCAGCGCCTGGAACAGAACAACATCTGTGATGTGTGGAGGGGTCTAAAACTACGGTGGCCCAGAAGGGTCACAACACAACACATTAACTTTATACACAACACACTAACTTTACACACAACACATTAACTTTACACACAACACATTAACTGTATACACAACACATTAACTTTACACACAACACATTAACTTTATACACAACACATTAACTTTACACACAACACATTAACTCACAACACAACACATTAACTCACAACACAACACAATAGCTCACAAAACAACACATTAACTCACAACACAACACATTAACTCACAACACAACACAATAACTCACAACACAACACATTAACTCACAACACAACACAATAACTCACAACACAACACATTAACTCACAACACAACACATTAACTCATGGCCCAGAAGGGTCACAACACAACACATTAACTTACCTCACAACACATTAACTCACAACGGAAGTAAAGCAGCAATTGAAGTGCTTTTATTCTGAAATTTCTACTGGGCTGAGCAGCTAACTACCTAACAGAAAGTAATGTCACAGTGAGCTGTGGAGGGAGCATGTTATTGCTACAAGAGAAGCTAGCAGCAGTGTTGCCAGAAACTTTGTCTTTACTACAGTTCTCCTTCCTCTAAACACACACAATATGAACACACACTCCTCCCTCCGCTCTGACACCCCCCTCTGTCGCTGCACGCGCGCTCCTCTCCTCTCCTTTTTTCAGCTCCGTCCTGTGTGTGTGTTGGGGACTGCACGTGCCTGTGTGAGAGGACGGAGCGGAAAAAAGGAGAGGAGTGGAGCGCGCGTGCAGCTCCCTCCACAGCTTCTTTAACAGATTTGATTCTGCCCAGCCCCCAGTCTCCACCCACTCGGCCCCCTCTTCACACCTTTCCAGCTCAGGCGTCTCCTCCCAGCTGCAGCTGTTACCACCTCAGCATCAAACAGTCCACTCTCCCCTTCTTCCAACAGAAGCAAAGGGACCCCCCCAACGACTCACAGCATCAGACCAGCCACCGCCCACCCATCCTCCAACCCCCCTCTGCCTCACCCTGAATCAGGTTAGGATGGAGTTAAGGAGAACAAAGGCCAGGAAGGCAACAGGCCCTGACAGCATCACCTCCAGGCTCCTCAGGGAGTGTGCAGACCAGCTCTGTGTGGTGATGCTGTTCATATTTAATATGAGCCTCAGACTGGAGAAGGTACCAGTCCTCTGGAGGACTTCCTGCCTGGTTCCGGTTCCAAAGGTACCTCGTCCTACGGAACCGAACCACTTCAGACCTGTCGCCTTGACTTCCCACCTGATGAAGGCTATAGAGAGGATCATCCTCAGCCATCTCCGCACTCAGGTGAGCTCAGCACTGGACCCGCTGCAGTTTGCATATCGACCAGGCACCGGGGTGGATGACGCCATCATCTACCTGCAGCATCGGGCCCTGTCTCACCTGGAGGCCCCTCGGAGCACTGTGAGAGTCATGTTTTTTGATTTCTCCAGTGCTTTCAACACAATTCAGCCATCACTGCTGAGGAGGAAGCTGGAGGTTGCAGGTGTGGACCAACATCTGGTTGCTTGGACCATCAACTACCTCACAGACAGACCACAGTTTGTGAGGCTGCGTGACTGTGTGTCTGATGTGGTGGTCTGCAGCACGGGGGCACCTCAAGGGACTGTGCTCTCCCCATTCCTGTTTACCCTGTACACATCAGACTTCACCTACAACTCTCACCACTGTCATCTGCAGAAGTTCTCAGATGACAGTGCCATTGTGGGCTGTGTATCAGGGGGGGATGAGCAGGAGTACAGGGGGGTCATCACTGACTTTGTTAGCTGGTGTGAAGTTAACCACCTGCTGCTTAACACCAGCAAGACAAATGAGCTGATACTGGACTTCAAGAGGTCCTCACCATCACAGTCACCGGTGAACATCCAGGGTTCAGACATTGAGGTCGTGGACACATTTAAATATCTGGGTGTTCACCTGAACAACAGACTGGACTGGTCCAACAACACGGATGCTCTGTACAGGAGGGGCCAGAGTCGCCTTCACCTGCTGAGGAGACTCAGGTCCTTTGGCGTGTGCAGACAGCTGCTGAGGACCTTTTACGACACTGTGGTGGCCTCAGTGGTCCTTTATGGAGTTGTGTGCTGGGCGGGGGGCAGTGCAGGCAGAGACTTGAAGAGGCTTAACAAACTGGTTAGGAAGACCGGCTCTGTTATGGGCTGCACACTTGAGTCCATCGAGGAGGTGGCGGACAGGAGGATGTTAGCTAAGCTGACATCCATCATGGATAACCCCTCCCACCCCCTACACCAAACTGTAGAGGCGCTGACCAGCTCCTTCAGCACAAGTCTGTTGCACCCTCAGTGTAAGAAGGAGCGCTACCGCAGGTCATTCCTCCCCACAGCCATCAGACTGTACAACACCGTGTCAAAGTGACACTCCACGGTCCCAGGGGTGTTTTTCTGTTTAGTCATTGATTCATTTACTTTTGTTGTAGTTGTTGTTTTTCAATTTTAAATTGTTTTTTGTTCCTGAACAGTTGTTTGTTTTTGTTCTTGGTGTGAACTTCATTAGTTATTTCTGTATTTTGAAAAAAATTGTAATGTTTTTTTTACAGTTTACATGTTTTGCAGACCGCATGTTTTTTACACTTTTGCAGCTGTATTTATTTAATATTTATTTCTTTATTTAATAAGAATCTCATTTTTGATAATAATTTTTCATAATAATTTTAGTAATATTTTTAATTATCTAATATAAATGTAATTTGTGATGTCCTTTATATCGATGTTATATTATATAGATTATTTCTGAATGTCGTGTTGCTGCCACAGATAAATGAAATTTCCCCATTGTGGGATTAATAAAGTCATCTATCTATCTAAAAAAAAAAAAGACATTTGAGTTTTAAACGCATTAAATTGAGAAAAAAACTGAACAATGTCAGCATTTTTAGGTGTCTTTTGTCACATAAAGTATTAATAAATGATCAAATGTGGTTTATTTATGGCAACAAATGAAAAAAAAAACTATCAAAAAAATCCATTTACTCTGTAAAATGTACTAAATAAATCAGTTTTTTTAATAGTTCTGTCTTCACACTTGTATCTCATTAATCTTCCTTTTTGTGTTATGACATGGTCCTGGTAATACTCGACTTCCCCTGACCAGGCTATTTTTATTTATTACTGCAACAGTGCTCCGAGGAAAGGTTAAAGACAAAGCCAAACAGCGAAAAAGAGGAGTGACGTAGATGAAGAAGGGGGTGTCCGGCCTCCAGGAGGTTTTAAGCAGCAGGTCTGCGGGTTAAACAGCAGCTTCGCTGCAGGAGCTGTCAGGACTTTCAGAGGCAACGCTGAGGATGGATGGAGCAGCGTACTGGCCTGATTAAAGAAAGCTCATCAGGAACTTGTACACCGCAGCTTCACACCCACTCCCTATTTACACAGATGACATAACTTGTGAGGACAGAGTACGCCCTCCAACATTTGTTACCATTAGGTTGGCTATAATCTGCTGGGTGGGTGGCTCTAGGCTTTGATCAGAAACAAGGCTGCAAGTCTCCCAAATGGTTTCTCACCTTTATTAATCTTTTAGGATTTTACTGACAACATTAGCATAAGACAAACTCCAAGAGGATATCTGCTGTCATCATTAGTGTTTGTTTATCGTCTTCATCCTCATGAGCCACTTTTTTTTTTCTTTTTTATATCAGTTTCAGTTGCTGTAAAGACAATATTGTTTTTTTTTTTGGTTTTGTTTTGTTTACAGCTGTAAGCCATCTGTGATAATCTGTGAGCACGAGCCGGATCCCCGATATTACACTGTCACTGCAAAGGGCACAGGCTAAATTTCACTGAATAAATTACACAGAGGCTAAAAAGAAACTAAACAGATGGTAACTGATGACCCTGTTGGCCTAAAGCAGCACCTTTAGCTTCAAACTGTTCAAGTGTGATTGATTTAGAGAGGCTTTAAAGGAGAATTTCTTTTAAAAAAAGCTCACATGAGTACAAAATCAAGTTAATCGTAAAAACTTATAAAAACATATTGCAGACATCTGACGAAATTAATAAATTACAGCAATAAGAACTGTAATGTCAAAGCAAGTTCTACAGTCCATTTTAATTTATTTTTAATTGCCCAAAACGTCAAAACTACTGAATATCATAAAACACTTGACAATCTGGAGAAACATATTTTAAGAGGAAGCACTTGAAGTCACAACCTCTAACTGTAACATCTAATCCTTTGGTTTAATCCCAGCCTGCAGAAGACATTAAAGTGCCAAAAAAAATCTAATGGAATTTTATGAAATGAAAAAGATTTGCCCAAAAGAAATGTGCATATTTTAATTGAGTGTTATAGCTGATGTGAAGTGGCTGCAAGGGGGAAAAAGTTCAGTAGGTACCATGCAGACGGATGGTGAGTCCTCCTTTTCTTTGTGACCTATTTTCCCCTTAAAGTTGCCAGGCGAATGTTGAAATCAGTTTATTTACTTTTTGATACGCATCTCTGACTTTAAGATGTTTCAGTTCTCGGTTTCTCATATGTGGATTCCGTCATTTTTCAATGTGACAGGGACAGCCTCGTCTCACCTGTCAGCATCAACATCCAACCAGCAGGTTTCACTGCTGGACGTACTTCTTTGTGTGCTTCCTCATAACAGGGGTTGGCACGCATTTCTCCACATCTAGTTTCTTAGCCATTTCAAAGATAAGACAAAAATTGACAAAAAAGTTTTATATCTTCATGGGCTGCACGGTGGCGCAGTGGTTAGCGCTCTTGCCTCACAGCAAGAAGGCCTCAGTTTCAAGTCCCAGCTGGGGGACGTGAAAATATACATCAACAGGGGACCTTTCTGTGTGGCTTCATAGGTTAATTGGCAACTCCAAATTGTCCATATGTGTGAGTGTGAGAGTGAATGGGTGTGTGTTTGTGGACATTCTACCCTGTGACAGACTGGCGACCTGTCCAGGTTGTTCCCTGCCTTCGCCCACAAGTGGCCGGGATAGGCTCCGGCAGCCCCGTGACCCCGAAAGGGAAAAGCGGTTAAGAAAATGAATGAATGAATCTTCATGTAACCGCTTCACTTTTAGTTTGTAAAAGGAAATAAAGACATAGCAACAGCCTTGGAGAACACATCCATTTACTGCAGATCCAGTCATTTTCTAAAAATAAAAGAAAGTGTTGGTTGGCCATTCTAGCTGCTGTATAAGGGCAACAGGTGACAGAGATCAGCTAAACTTATATTAAAATAAAACGTCAACATTTTGATACATTTGTTATTTTTTTCGTAATAGAAATCAAATTATGACATTGGACATAACTGGCTTAAAAAATCATTTTGTTTTTCGTTACAAGACAGAGTTTTAGGGCTAGTTTACAAACAAAAATGTTTTTTTTTCTAATTATGACTTTAAAGTCGTAAATCTACGAGAAAAAAGTCATAACTGTTGCATTAAGAGAATAAAGTCATACATTTAAAAGAAATAACACCAAAGCTGTCTGTTTATCGGAGCCTTGCTTGAAAAGGAAAGATATGGAGCATTTAGTGAAGCTTTATTTCTGGGTAGGTTTCAAAAACAAAGAAATTCGGAACCTTTTTGCAGCTCTAAATCAGATTATTGTTAGTGTAGCCGTCTTTCCAGGGATCGTGTTGGTAAAGCGGAGTTTCATAGGTAAAAAAAGGATCTCAGAGACACGTTTGAGGGTGTAGAGGACCGCTACTTTATTCAGCCATCATCATTCACATACCCAGAAGTCCATTTGTCACCTTGCGTCATGAACCTGCAATGAGCAGAAGAAAAACCAAAGCCAAAGGAAAACAGTGTTACGTACGCCCCCTCCTCCAGATCAAACGTTTTGTTCAACATATAACAACAAAGAGGAATGAAAATACAATAGTATGTGATGTTGAAAATGCCTAAAAGTGTGCCTCCTTAGATGAAAACGTCACACAGACTTAGAGATGTTGTCTTTAGTGGAGGAAGAAAGGATTGAAGTGGACAGCTGCAGGGATACTGATGGCTTCATCAACGGGCTACAGAGATCCTGCAAGCCACCCATCACTAAATAAAACATTAATAAATCGTAAATCAAACAAATGGGCTTCAAAGCATTTGTAAAGTCAATAGAAATTCAGCTCACCTGTTCATCTAAATTTAGTCTGTCTGCTCTGCTACTGCGTGGCGTTCACTTGATTGATGCATGTATGCTTACCTCCACTTTAAATCTCGTAATTTTACGAGGAAAAATCTTATAAATGTACGACTTGATATCTCATAATTTAACTTTTTTATTTTTGGTGGCCCTAAAAGTCAGTCGCACAAGACACTTCCGGACAATGAAAAAAGAAGAGGAGATTACGGTTCAACAAATGAACAAAAACACATTGAGGATCACATTGACAATTAAAAAAGCAAAACAAATAATAACCAAAGACAGAAACCAAAGACAATTCCAAAAAAAAAAGAAAGAAACAAAATATAAAAAAACAGTTTTTCAGAAAACAAAAGTAATTTCTATAAATCAAAATGAAATGTTAAAAACTGAAAAACGATGAGAAACCACAAAACATAGGTATTATGGGAGATTGCCGATTGGATGAGGACTTTTAATTTTGGAGGTTTGAGTTTTTTCAAACATGTCTTCGATGCCCCTATGAAGGTCGTAATGTCCTTAAGCACTTTTACGGACCACATAGCTTCATGCCAAATAAATTTTGTTTGAAACGTATTCATCCATTCAGCGAAGTCCCATAGTGCCTACTTTTTCCAGTTTCTGGAAAAAAGTCAAAACATTTTGGAAAACAAAAAATAAAACACAATGGAATGTAAAAGAAAATAACAAAACAAAAAGAGTTTCAACTGAAAGACATTTTGCATAAAGCAATACAGGATACGCTCCGTACTAATCATAATTTTTTATTAGTGTTACAGGACTCTTCTTCCCAGTGAGCTTTTTGTTCCTTTCTCTAACTGGGAAAAGTTCCCCCCTTATCCCTTGTGCTGTCCTATGGGGTCCAGATGACCCCACCATTACATTGACGGGTTATCCCTACCATGACAAAGGTGGATAAAGGTGGAATGATTTCATGTTATCCATGGACAAAAGTGAAGATTGCAAGTCATTGAAGAAAAAAGGTTTAGCGCACTGTTTTGTGGAGTCTAGATGACCCAACTCCCAATGTTAAAGTGCCTAGGATAGCACAAGGGTAAAAATGCTTAGCCCCTCCCACAGGCCAAGTAATCAAACATTTCGTCAAAACAAACTTCTTACAACTCCAAAAATGCTTAAACATAAACCAAAAATTTGAAATAATCCCCACAGGACTTTAACCTATAAAATACAGAAAAAAGTTAGAAACAAATTATTTAGAGGAAAAAAGAAAACTGAGGATTCTGACATGTGAAGCCACTTCCTGTTTCCTGTTGCAAATGTATGATGATGTGTACAGTACCTGGTTTGAGAGTTTGTGGTGGGAATCCTGGACGGTGAGTACAATATTACTAAAGATCAAATGTGGTCTCTTAGAATCAAACAATATGGACTATTATGGTGTGGTGAAATGTGAGTGATTTGATTTTCTGCATGTATGTGAAAGGTTGGTGTGCAAACTATACACACTGCTGATGGACTGCGAGATGACAGAGGAACACAAAAACAATTCAGGCTGGTGTTCATGCACTGTCCGGGGGCCTGTTTCAGAAAGGAGGTTCAACCAACTCTTAAACTCTTAAAGGTTAATCTTGAACTCTGAGTTGGTCAATCGAGAGATTAACAACTCTGAGTTTTCTGTTTCAGAGAAGCTGATCGGAGTTAGGTCAATCAATTCTGAGTGGACTGATTCGGAGGTGAGCGTGCGCACCGCGACTATAACAAGCCATTATCAATGGAGCGCAGATATTACGAGTCACCATGGCAACCGTGGAAAAAAAGAGGTCTGCGTATTTTTCGCCAGCTGAACTTGACGTGCTGCTGCAGAGTTACAGTGAATATGAGCACATATTCCGGAAGACAAGCAACACCGCTGCATCTGCAAAACAGAGACAGTTAGCGTGGAAAACATAGCTGCTCAAGTTAATGCGCAAGTTTGCATTTAAATCATTGTTATAAAATATTGGCTGTAATAACTTTTTAAATAGCGTAAGGTGTGAAATAAAAAATGGCGATATTTAGGTGTACTTTTGAAGTGTTATTCCTGGTGTAATTGCCTGAAATGCTGCATAGTGTACAGAACCAATCTGGGGGCAAATGCATTTAACGTCGGTAATGTTTAGAGGACTTTTTTGTTAACCTTCCCCTCTTGCAAACGTTGGTCAGTTTATTATTAATACATGCAATTGTGTTTTTAAAAGTGAACTCTTGTCTACCCTTGTATTGATCAAGGGGTATAGGTTTATATGGGAGAAAGTAAGCAGTGCTACTAGCAAATTGTGTTTCCAAAAAGTAATTGTTAGATTAATCTAATTCCATGTCCCTGATTTCATTTTCATGTAGATGCAATCCTGCAGGAATTAAAAGAACATGGCAGCAGCTAAAAATGAAGTATAAAAACATAATTCAATCAGGTCAAATGTGAGCATGTCATGGATGTAGGCTTTGTTGACAATATTTGACATATGAAACATCCACATAGCAATACATATCTAATGTTGTTTTCATTGTATATATCTAATTGACCAACGAAAAACGGTAACGCTCAAACAAAAACATATGGGGAAATGACAAAAAATCGAGTCTAGGTCTCAAAATCCTCGCACGACGTAAATGTAATTCTCTACGAATTAATGCAGCCTCCTCGTCTATTGGGTACTCCAAAAAAGGACAAGCCATTCTTGTCACTTAGACCGTCTCTGTGTGACGGAAATGTGGGCAATGAAGGTTAAAGCGAAAAAATACCGCTTCGTCTTTAAAAAGGGGAGGGGACCGGCAGAAACCTTGAGTTTAGAGAATAAAACCTGCTCCCGACCAGGTTTGGTTCACAGCATAAGTAACCATGGACACTGACTCCGAGTATAAGTTACCTCTCTTTCAGAAACGGGTTTGATTTACTCTGCTTTCTCTGGTTCAACAAACCTCCCATTCTGAAACGGAAAACCCAGGGTTTCCCTGATTTCAGGGTTAACGCACTCAGAGTTTACACTTAACCTCCTTTCTGAAACAGGCCCCTGCAACCTGAGACGCCGCTTCGTCATTATTATTATGTGGACGTTGAAGATGCATTTAAAACAAAAACAAAAACGTCATCATCCAATCAGCGATTATTCATATAACCATAATACTTTTTCCAGTTTTTATTGTTTTCTTTTTTAACATTTGACTTTGATTTCTGGAAAGTGTTGAACACTAAACACGGCAAAAAAAGACAATTTTATTTTTTTTGGAATTCTGTTTTTTGGTTTCTAGAATTTGCACTTCACTTCATATTTGTATAAACCCTTTTTGAATTCAAGGCTAAACTTTATTTTTTTCAATTATTAGTTGTGTTTATTTCTTTCTAGACTAAGCAGAAGAGAATGATGGTGAGTCAGGTAAAAAGAATGCAGGAAGTTTACATAAACAAGTATGAGGAAGAAGGATTACAAACAAAACGAGGCAAACAATTGCTCAAAACTTACAATTGTCATTTGTACATGTAGATTTTAACAAAGGGTTGGTTATTTCCACAGACACATGTACACACTTAAACACAACAAACTTAACTTTTCTGTACACCTTTAATGCACATGTCTATGCAGACCCAATAATGCATAATTTAAATACAGATAAATTCCCCCTCACATGCACGTGCATATGAGGAATATGTAATTCCTGCACACACAGGTCCTGTTTGTGTAAATGTGAGCAGGCACCTGTGCCCAGGTGAGTGAGTATGTATTTACTACAACGGACAATGACGTTGCTGAATGTAGAGTAAAACAAATAATTGCCCAATTACTGCACAACTCTGGAGGAATGTGTAGCGGTGGGAGGCAGGACACCCACATAGAGAAGCAGACTGTAGGTATACACCCACTGGGCAACGCAACCAGAGTGGGAAGGGCCGTTACAGGAGGTTCCAGCGCCAAGGACCAGGGGGACACAGGAGCACATAGAGTGCAACCTCCAATTCAGCCATAGAACAATCCTCCCATTGTGCTTGGAGACCACCAAGGTTCACCCAGTCCCTGATAAGAGGTCCGCCACCACCCAGGAGCCAATGGGATTCCCACCCGCAACCCCAGACACGAACCTGGGCCACCCTATAGGCGCCTACATAGTACTCCAAACAGACCCCCGGTATTTTCACACCAGGAGGTCCAATGAATTATGTTCAATTTGCTTTGTAAAGTACCCTGGTTTGGTTGTATGCTACATAGCCTACTGCAATCTTCAACAAAATGCAGATGAACCTCACAAATAATAACCAAAGGTAACACCAAACAGCTCTAGTGTAAAGTTGTGAGTGTCCTTTATAGTTCAGAAGCTTGTAGATCTACCTTTAACAGCTATAAGTTGAAGAAAATGGTCTCAGTGACATACATGGCAGTAAATAACAATTTCTGCTTCAACATTATTTCCCATGATTGATGTTTTTAGGCATTTGTTCAAATGAACAATTAGACTGCAACCATTTCAAAATGAGATTTTTAGAGAAGCAACCCCTCGCAGGGTTTTAAAATATATAAATATGCTGCAGCCCCCCCCCAACCGGGGCCTTTATGCTCCATGTTCATCATTTATTCTATACTAATTTAGTTGACTGCTAATATAAATGGCATGCTGAAGTTGTACAATTCAGGAGATTTATTCAAAGGGGTGCTGCTGAATTGAATTTGAATTTGTCACACCATTACTATGGTTGTTTCAGAAATGCTCCATTTCAGCTCTAAATTTCAATAAAAGCAAAAAGATGGATCAGAGGTACATTTAAGTTATCTTGTATATCATTCCTCCAATGTACGTGAGAAAGGCTTGTTCATAAATAATTTAGTGCCAACTCTTTTTTTTCTGCAGCCAGAAAAGCCAGGAGTCTGAAATGGAGTGGAGATCCCATAATTTGAAAACTACCATCAACAATATCTGTATTGATATCTTTAAAATGATTTTTTAATGAGCATTCAGGACCTTGGTAAAGACGATAAGAGCAATAGAAAATTGCATGTATTTGTCTTAATTCCATGAATACTTTAAAAGATTTCTGATTGCACTAAGTTGTTGTTGCAGGGCTTTCATCATTACCAAACTGACTAAATCTCATGAAGAACAGTTTGTTCCATTGCAGAGTTTTTCCAGGAAAATCTGATCTAACAAAATAAATTAAAGGGAAAAAATGTATGCATTTCAAATCAAGGTAATTGCTGCATGTTTTCAATCTTGTGTACTTTCCCAGAGTCTAAGGCACAGACACCGATGTGCACAACTCCAAGTCCAAAACTCCCCAAACCCAAAGGATCAGCAGTCAGAGTGACCTTGTTAAATGGGTCAGAACTGTTTTGTTTACCCTCCATGAAGCCAAACAGATGGTTTGACTGTTATGGCTGATAATTGCATGTACCTCCTAATCTAAAACAAATCAGATGACAAAGGAACCGGAGGAAACGGGTTTCTGCTCAGCTCTCAGGCAGACCCGACAACAGATTTTAAGGATGCTTTCATGGTAATGATCAGGATGTTTATCATGTTTGCAAGATTATATTTATTTCACTTCTTGTTTACTTGAACCACTGCAAAACAGGCAGAGAATGCAAATAGCATAACCTATAGCCGCCACATTAGTAGAAAACAGGAGACTGAAATAACATTGGAATTACCCACAGAAAATGAAGAACAGCATGATGGCAGTATTGATTTGGGAGGAAGCTGGGCTTCTTTGTCAAAGATCAACAGGGAAAGTGATGATGGAAAGATGAGCACACTGAATTGTGTCCCCTTTCATTCATTTGCTTGCTGATCAATGCCTAATCTGAAATTAATTTTCAGACTGAGGAGCATTTTTAACAACAAAATATGCACTTCAATGAACAGATTAAAGAAAAAAAGGATACTTCATATGAAGTGAACATATAACCATGCTAGTGAGCCTGTTTTATTACTGATCAATAGCTATTGTGCATATGATCAATAACGTGTATTCGTCTTCCTGAGCTACAGCCACTCAGTAATTACTCCTATTAGTAGGAGTAGCTAAAAGAGCAGCATGACTAATAAAAGCTGTTCACTGATCTTTTCCACCATGAAAATACAAGTGATTTGCAAGCATGTGTCAGCTAAATGTTGGCACCAACTGACTTTTTATGGATAAAATTTGGTTCATGCCTTCTGTGATGACAAATAAATGCTGTATCTAAAGTTGAGAGTTTGCAGAATTGTATGGACGTCCTATAGTGAGTAGTTAGAAAAAAATGGCTCCATTCTGACAGAGGAATAAAGATATTTCTTAAGTTTTGCGACTCCAGGAAACAAATATTATTAAACTTAAAACAGTGAAGAACCTACTCAGGACTGGAAGAGTGTCTAACCGACCAAAGCGACCCCAAGAACACGTTGAAGATTTATCTAAACTCTGACTTCTCTCACGCTAAACCAAATATTCTTGACAATCCCACAAACCTTTCAACCAATAAGGGAAATGACGAGTCAAAATGTCAACTTTCTGGTGTGAATGTGTTCCATTTCAGCTGGTGTCAACTTTGTGTTGCATGTCATGAATAGAACAGGTTTTTAACAGTCAAACATGTTGGTGGTAGTGGGATAGTCTGTGAGCTAATTTGCAGATTGAGTTTTAGCAACCTATAAAAATAACGTCATGCTCTTCCAGGCTGATATTTGATTGAAGAAGAATCTTTGGTCACCAGTTCATATTCCAGAGCTCAGGAGCAGCAAAACTAGAGCAAAAAAAGCATAAAACTAAGAGCTCCGATCACCAAATTTCAACATGGACAAACAAAGAATCTGTTACAAATAGTGCAGTGCAAATTAGCAGTGACCAAAAATGAAAAAACTGTCAAGTTGTTTTATGGTCGATCATAGAAGAGTTATACGGTTTTATTGCCACAGTAGGGAAAGATCTTCTGTGGCGCTTTGTCCTTGTTAAGGGGAGTTTAGTCACGCGGTCCCTGCACTACTGCATTGGTTCCGGAGCTGATGGAGGGGATGGGTCTTCTTCTTTCCTTTTTCTACTGTCTACTAGTGCATGTACGCCACCTACAGTTGGAAGAGGCTTGGTGCAAAAATGTCAAAGCGGCACAAATCTTGCTCCAGGCTTTTTCTTTCACAGCTTTGATACATCAAAGACTTGGTGTCATAGAATTCCAGCTGGGCAAAAACGGCAAATGTTAATTTCTCCACCGTGATCAATTTTCAAAATGACATGTGAACGTGCGAGTTTTGAACACTGCAACCAGAAACGCACATTTACATGAGTCTACATAGACTTTTCATTAAAAGTGGTCGCATTGCTTAGGGAGCTTTGAACATAGCTTTTGTCTGTTCCCCATGCCCATCACAGTAAAGATGGCACAAGAGATGTAGACTCTCATGTACTTGTAGTCCTTCACTGTGTCCACATCTCTTGGATAGAAACAAGGGTCACAGACAGGAGACTTGGTCTTCTGCACCACCAGTTCCGTTGTTTTTTATGATGAATTTCTCCGATTTGTCAGACAACAATTCTTTACGTTGTCCCCCTATAAAAAGATAAGAGGTCTGTAATGTTCAACATAGAAACACTTCATCTGTAAGACAGAATGTAAAAAAGAGAATCCAGGAACCAACATTGTGAGCTTTTTAAAGAATCTATAAATTGGAGCAGAAAATAAGCAATAATTCTGTCCCCCATAGACCTAACAGCATCTTTAAGAACAGAAGATTTTTTTATACATTCTCTCTCAGCTGAAGTGAACCTACGATGAACATTGTGGACCTCTCATCTTTTTAAGTGGGACAACTTGCAGAATCGGTAAATGCCAAATACTTATTTGCCCCAATATAGATCCAGATATCACTAAATCTGCCTTTAAAATGCTTCAGTTAAAAAGTCTATTATAATGAACTCTGGCCCGCAATCTGATTAAGAAGCTCAAAATGGGCCAATAATTTTAGAAAACCTTCCATCACGGCTAAAATTAAACAATTTTGCAAAAAGATAAAGGTTCCAACGACGTAATAACTGTTATTACAGCCATGTTACAACATTTATCATGCAGAGACATGGGTTTTTACTGCCAGGCATGGCTCAGTCAGTTATTAATCTTTGGAGAATGGTGCAAATTTTTTCTGATTGTAGTTATTAAATGCTGCCTTCTATAAACACGTGACGAATGAGATAAGGCACAGTATTTTAACTTTTAAAAATGCATTTTTATACTTTTTTTGTTCTGCATTTAACTTGCAAGGTTTCACTCATCTCTTGAAAAAGATCAATACTTTCTTAGATCACTCATTCTTTCTCCTTATGACTTTTATTTGGATTCTTGTTTTCTCAATCAATGTTAATCTGTTTTTTCCTCCTTGTTTCTCTCCTTTACTTTTAAAGTTAAAACCATTTAGGAGTGTTATTACTACTTTATGTTCAGTACTCCGATTTAACCAGTTTATGCTTTTTATTACACTAAAGTGCCGGCAGCATGGACCATAAAACTGTCACAGTCACGATTCTCCATCTACTTTTTTTTTGCTGGTCATCTGTTCTTGTTGAAATTTTAAATTAGAAGTGCTAATTTTCTGGTTCACCTTTATCTGGCTATAAGTGCTGAGTTCTTAATCTTTTTGGATTCTAGTGTTCTCATAAGAATTTAGATATAAAAAGCAGCGGTTTTACTACGAGAAAACATGGATTCCTGTGTGAATTTCTTTCCCATGAAAGTAGCTGTATCTGCTCAGAGATTGGCTGAACCGACAACCATTTTTCTTCCAGATGACCACTGAAATAAGTTACATTTTCATCCTTTTTACTATCAGATGTAAAGATTTTCAACAAATTTTACATAATCTTCTAAATTTAGATCTGTTTTGGCACTATGAGTCCCTGCCCGGAGCCCTAAAGAGGACCAGCGCTGTTTTTTCATGTGTTCTGGTGAGTTATTTTTACCTGAATGTTCAACAGCCCATCTAACAACCTAAATTGAATAGCACAACAACACTTTTTCTAGTTTATAAAAGCAACACAAAGTCAAGAAAATGGACTTGGATAATAAAAGCAAAACACCTTTGTGATCAGCCTCATAAGGTGGAAAACGCAGGCGAAGGCTGATTGCCTGAGTGGGACTTTTCTATGAAAAAACATTTGACGTGTGCGTAATTTCCCAGAAATGGAAAAAATCAAGTAATTCTGCCTTTTTTCCCTGCAGTTCGAGCAGATATGGAGGCCCTGCAGGGAAGTAGATGATTAATTACTTGTTTTCTCTTGAATAAATGCTCCTTCACCTCTTATTTAACCCTTTACCACAGAATGCTTATTAGATAAATTTGTGCATTACATTAGATTGCATTTGGACCAATTTAGAACAAATCACTTGTGGTGTGTTTAAAACTCCTGCTGTTTGCAGTGATGCTCCTAGGTTTACACAGATTTAACTCAATTACCCCAACGCTCGTTCTCCACTATGATGTACAGTGAAACTAGACCCTCACAGCAACTTTTGTTTTCATCAAAATTTGTCATTATTCAGTGTGAAAAACGAGGGCCTGCTAGGCAGCTTTATTTTGAAAACTAATTTGTTTTTAGATGCTGTGTAAAAAGCCAACTTCCTGCTGATGCTTTGAAGACTGGCTGTACAAAAGACAACTCCAGTGGAAACAAAGATTAGGACATAATTCTGTTTTATTGTTTTTCTTTCAACAGATCATTACTACCTTTTTTCTCTCCTTGAAAAGAAAATATACTTAAACTTAGTGAATGGTTGTTTATAATATCTTTTTTTTCATTTTGTGAATGAATATGACTCAGAGTGAGGTGGAAAAGGATGATTCGCTGTGGCGACCCCTGATGGGAAAAGCCGAAAGAGAAAGAAGAAAAGAGAATGAATATGACTCAGTTTCTAAAGAAATCTGAACTTGCCCTTTGGAACAGATCCAAATCAATGAGTTTTCAGTGAAACAGACTGGACCACATCTCTGACTCAGTAATAGGGAGAAACTTGAAGACTTGGACTAATGAAAGTTGTGTTGTTGGTGTTTTTAACACGTTCTTGTGGCCTTTACCTGAAGATGGAGGACATTCATTAATAAAATTAAGCGTAACATTGCATTTCTGAGTATTTCTTTGTGAATCAGGAGCAGAAAAATATCATATTTGTGACATCAACAGAGATTTTGCTGGGCGGGCCACAAAGCTTCTTGTTCTGCTCCATTCTGATGCATCTACTTGTAGATGACTAGATCCATGTACGTTTTTATTTTCCTCGTCTGAGCTGGAAACTGGCTTAAAACTGTACGGCTGGAATAGCTGCAATATTTGCTCATCATTTTTGTTTCTTTTTTCGTGAGGTTGGGGTTGTGAGGAGCTAGCAGGAGGGAGTGTAAACAAGTGGATTATGGGAAGCGTGGTCAGGCTTATTCTGTAACGGTTCCACCCACATCTCGGAGGCGAATTTCTGATGAAAAACACTTTCGTTTTTCACAGAGAATTTTTCTGCTTACTGACAGCAATTTTTACACCTACTCTTTCTATTATTTACTGAATTTAAAGCATTCATCTCAAAGTTTACACCGAACTTTGAGATTAATGCTTTTGTCATCTTGTACCCTGGGACAGAATGTTTAGCTAGTTTTTTTTTTGCCTTTTACAAATATTTTTTAAGATCTAACAAGCTAAATAAAACTGAATTCCGTATCTCTCCTTTGTAGGAGGATGGGAAAATGTCACCTTTGTGTTACTTTTTTCTGCTGCTGGTTAAGTCATTGCACTTTTTTTTAAATATATTTTTCTTCCTTCTCAAGTTCAGTTCTTAAGCTGTCTTTCTTTATTTGGCTGAATCCCAACCTCAGAAACCAGTTCCAGTTAAACCTCATGAAAATGAAAACTGAAATGACAAAGTTTTTTTTCAATACCTGAAAAAAGATATTCATATCAATTTATTCAACGTCATGCTGTTTTCCATCTTGCCATGTTTGCTGTAAGTGTTCAGCACAACTTGCTTGTACTTTAAAAAAAAATTCCATTCATTAAAATGAATCATAAAATGTAAACATTTAATCAAAATATAAGATTTAAAAAGCAGGAAAAACAAGTGTAAACTTATAGTGTATGACCTCAATACAGAGTTTTAGATTCTTGATCAAATAATAAAGCTTGGATCAATAAAGATGGATGGACAATAAATTTGTGACCCACTCTTCTACTGACGAGATTTGAAGCTGGTGTTTAAGGTCTGTGATTGAAGGTTTTTTGGCAATGTATGATGTTCTGGGAAATTATCCTTCCCAAAAAAGTATAAAAAAAACAAGCAGGTATAGGGACGAACAAGACTAAAGTTTTCATGAACTTGTTTAATGTGGATGTTCTGGAGTTTGGGATTTGATGCCTAACAGTTCTTGAGGAAATCTTTGTGCCAAAATTTAAAATCAAATGTGAAACTGAAACCATGTTATTATGTTAAGTTGAGCAGGTGACTGTACTCTTTTTCTTCAGGCCCCCAGTGGTTACTTAATGAACTGCATCTTACTGTCAGTTTGTATTCTGTGAATTCTTTTTTTTTTTTTTTTGCAAAAGTCAAGGTCACTTTTTGGTGAGTGGTGCAGAATGTTGAAACATGTTGAAACACATGAAGACCCCCCATCCCCCTGTTCTTCTCTATAAAAACAAAACACTTTCATTATATTAAAAAGTACCTAAATCAAGTGAGTAGAATATTTAGCCGTTAAAAAGACTAGTAAACTCGAGAATGTAAAAATGATATAAAACAAGTGAAGACTTTACAGCCTATCCTCTGACTGAGCTATTGGTCTAATGTTCTAATAAAAACACAGTAAACTTTCCACTGAAATATCTTGAAACTAAAATAATAAAAAAAAATCTTCTTTATTTAATGCTTTCAAGCAATAACTTGCTTGATTATCCAGAACTTTAAACACATTCTTTTTGCAGTTTTGGATGAAAGACTGGCTCCAGCTATAATGAAATGTCTTTTTATTAATCAAAAGTCAGCTAAACAATCAGAGAAGCCATCTCCCCATCCCAGTAGCCGATTCAGCAGTCTGCATCAGTCAGACTGGCCGAACAGCCACAGAGAACAAACTGCTCATCATCCTCAAATGGAGTCAGTGCCAAAACCTAATCTTCCTTTATCAGTGACACTTTAAATCAGCAGTCTCTCCTGAGTGAACTGTCCTTTAAAGCTTACTTTGTCTCTGCTGTGACTGGCTGATGGCTCAGTTCATGGGAAAACTCTGAGGGATAGGTGGCACAGCCATACCTCACATAAAATGAATCACATTTGACTGACTGAGGACACAATGTCTGCTCTTTTTAGTTACCTCTACACCATCTTTTAGTGAAGATCAACACCTTATATGAAATTCAGTGCAGTACTTTGGAAAAGGTCACCAACAGGGTTTTGACAGAACTTGTTTAAATGATGATGCTACTGTCACAAATACAACAGCCACCGTGTCATGCGGAGCCATTGGCAGAATCTTCAAGGTTTCATGCCACTGGCCGATTTTTATTTATTTATTTATTTTTTTTTTTGAAAATCGTTGGCGTGGTCATGAATGTAGACAGCAACCATCATGCGGGGATGACACCGAAATCGGCCACAAGGCGGTGGCAGCCGGATAGCCGGCCAGCAGCAGCTATGATTGGATGATGAGTAGATGTCTCTGGACGGCGGCCATCCAGTGCCACCAGCCGTCTGGTAGCCCAGGGGTGTATTAAAAAACGGGCCATTCTGCACCACTGGTCATTCGCAACTCAGATTTTGAGCCCACATTATAATTTACAAATTTGAAAAGAAACCCTTGCAAGAAGCCTTGGTAAAAGCCGAGCACCCAAGAAAACGAAGGTCTAAGTGGTCCAACCACACCAGGAGTCTTCATAAGATGAAGAGCAGCATACCCATTTGGACCCATGGTGACGGGGATTGCCAGATTGACGTCTTGTCATCAGCATGTGAACAGCCCTCATCGAGCGCCCGCGCTGCTACCGAACGATTTCTAACAATCAGACAGTAGCAGTGTGACGGCAGCACGGGGGTAGGGTGGTAACTGGAGGGTGGGAGTCTGAAATCGGAGTAAAATTCAAAAGATTTTGGGGACCTTGGAGACCCTCCTGTCAGTCAATTATCAATGCTGCTTCGTGGTCACCTGTCAAATTGGCTAAAAATCTTGCATCTAAGTCGCCACACTGTAGCATTTTGGGAAATGTGACTGTAGACCTACTGTAGATGATGACCCAGAAACAAGTAAAGCTGCCAGCAACCTTTTTTTCAACTCACTATTTGTAGTTTTCGCGACAGTAATGATTTTGGAAAAGAAAATGTTTGGCCTCAAGCAGCAGAATAAATAGTAAAGAGGACCTTTTGCTTTGTTTGCCTATTACAGACTTACAGCTAAGTGCATTTCCAAAATGTTTCTGGTAAACCAGCAACAAGTCAAATGAAGTGAATTGTCTAACCATAAAATGTCTGCGTTGGTGTTGCTTCGATCAAATCACATTATCATTGAACTCTAAGAGCACGGCGAGGCCTCAAGCATCTCTGCGTACAACCGGACTGCATTTCGGCTGCTCAAATGACTGCATGATTAGGCGGAACATGCTGATGTGTGTTTTTGTGAGGAGAGTGTGGAAGAAGGACATTAGTGGTTTGATAAAACCGGAGGGTCGTGGGGGAGATTGGTAATTTGCAATAATTATATTAAGAAAGTGAGTGATACAGGCTTAAAATGGAATAAACATGAGTGCTTTATCTACCCCCAACATTATACGCCCCATCCCCCTGCACTATTCTTAAGAAATTGGGCTTCAGAGAATACATAATTACTTGTTTTATTCTTGGCTTATCTTATGAAAGATTAAAATTACATTTAATGCGTGCCTCTCCCTGAGTCTTTGCTGAAGTGCTTTTGTGTGCCAATATCTGGGGTACTTATCACAGAGACTAATATCTCAGAAAAAGGCTGCTCATGGATTCTCTGTGCTACTCCACCAAACTTGTCAAATGTAACATCTAAACTGAGCTCAGACGTGCCGGTCAAGTGAAACTCAGAGGAGTCCTCTAAAGAGGGGATCGAAGGGGATCAAAGAGCAAAAAATAAATGGTGTGGAAAAACATGAGCTTATGAGAAGTCTACAGAGAAATGGTTTGCTGGCCTGGTGCCTTTTCATATCTGTTTGAATTAGAATGATATTGATTTTTATGAAAGCCACGACAATCCGCCTGTAGACAATCCTGAGAGAATGAACGGAAGGAGGCAGGAAAAAAGAGCAAGAGTGACTTAGCGAAGCAGAGAGGATGATGCAAGGAGGGGGCAGATAAAGGAAGAACAAGAGCCACAAGCATGAGTGAGGGTCTGCTGGCAGAAATGGAATGACTCCCCAATCAATTGTGTGTCAGTTGGCCTGCTGTGAGACTGCAGGGGATCCCTCATCAGGAACCCATAAAGGAGAGGTTGTAATAGGCCAATACATTAGATAAATGGCACTTACTGCTATGGAAACGACACCAACCTGGGTGGAGGTTGTCCACGATGCTGGCGGCAAGTTTATATTTATAGTACCCTCCTGTATCTCGCCGTGTAATTTCTTCTTAACCCCCCTTTTCTCTGATGTGTCCTTTCTCCCCTCCTCTCATCCCTTTCTCTGGGTGATTCTACATCTGATATCTTGCCACCCATGTTCCCTTTGTAAACAATTCTTTTTGTGCACGTTGTTCCTGGAAGGGTCGTTGATGGCTCATTGCTTCCTTTAAGAGAAAACATGGGCTGCTGGAACTAAGTGATGCTCAGGGAGCTCAGGAGCTGCAGACCTGAAATGAAAACATCAAACAAATCCACACTGTCCTATACTGTGGCTGTTTTTTTTTTTTTGACAGACATAATTAATCATCAATTACAAACTCACACACTGTGTCACATACTGTTTAGTTTTGGTGGATGAAATCGACTGAGGCGGTTTTAGGCAAAGCTGCCACAAGTAACGTGATAAGCAAAGGCTATGTGGAAAAGACATGTATACATAAAGACCAACATTTGACATATCTGTTTTGAATTTTATTTTTATTTTTTTTAACATACAAAATTTCATAGGGAGGCAGCTTGGTCTTTTTTTTTTGTTCGTCATCTCTATTTTGATGAACAGTGACTTTTTCACACTAATGAGTGGCATGCCTGTTGTACGTTTTTGGAGTAATTTTCTTCATTTGTGGGTCTGCGGGTGCATTGTTTACACCATCAGATGTTGTCGCCTGGCAACAACGACATGCGGGCGGAGATCTCTGTCATTATTGCCTGTTTTCTTTTTCCACAAAAATTTGGTCCAGAGATATATTCCCTGCAATGGGATCAATACGATTCTAAACATTTCGATTCTATTTTAGTTTAATAAATGGGATCAAAACACATGCGCACTTTGTTGTATCAATTGTTTGGCACAACGTGATGTATTTTTGACAAGTTAATAGGGGAGATTTGTATTCAAGACCAGAGAAAGCTGTATGCAAAACAAAGAAAAGTCACATTTAAAACAGATATGTTAAACGACAAATAAACAAATTTTATATTCATAATTTAAGTATTGAGTATTTAAAGTTTTTAAAGTATCAATTTGTGCACAATTTTATGTTCATCCATATGTTTCTTTTCAACAGTTAGCTTACCATACAAAAAGCCTTAAAGAATGCATTTATTCCAAATTTGGTTTGGTCTGCCTTAGAAGACACAGATGCTCCTATTTTCTAGGCATAGATCTAAAGTAACTGTTTGTACTACAGCGATGGATCAAATTAGTCATAATAATACTATGGATGTTTCTAAGTATTTGTGGTTATAAGGTATTTTTTTGTCCTGCAAGTTCGGGGAGCCCATACTAGCAAATTAAGCTGTTGTCCCATATGAGACGGAAACCGTGGAATTAGACCTTTGTACCTCAAATATGTTAACCCTTTAACACTGGAGTTTTAGCTCTTCTTCTCGGAACTACCATAACTCTTCAACCCGTGAAATTAATGTGACATTGCGCTAGTGGAAAGCTGCTTTACGCCATTTCAGAATCCTCTGCATTTGCGTTAATTAATATTAACAAAGTAATCGACGAAAACCATATGATTCTGATGTGGAGAAAAGTGGCTTTGCGCTGTTATGTGTTCCAAACTTCCCACTTTTCTCTGCAGTAGAATGTCTAGGAATTATGTTAATTGCGTAAAAAGTATAAGAGTCCTACTAGTTCTTAGTTAAAGGCGTGTGTTTTTTGCTTTTGTTGGCAGCAGTTCAAGAGTGAAAGGGTGAACATTGCTTATTTACAATGAGGATTTATGTCCTCATTTACTCTCACTATACAAATCGAATGTGTTCTCAGTCCTGATCCTAGAAAAGTATTTGTTCCCCCAACCTTAGTACTCATAGGATTTTGATATTACTTATTACTCTTGCAAAGTAAAACATATCTGATCACCTGCTATGATGGCATCTGGAATCATACTATACATGGCTCACTCTGCATCTGAATCAATATTACAAATAATGCTGCTTAACAAATTGATGTTTTTGAATAATCGGCGTTGATCAAACATTGGTCAGTTTTAGGGTCGTAATCAGATTACCTGTGTTCACGTCAGTAGTCACTGAAGGGATGAATTTATCAGCTAATACTGCACACACTCACTTTGTCATGTCTTGTGTTCACATGAATGCTTTTGAGGAGCATTTAAAAGGTGAGACAGGAATCCTGGAATGCCTAAACCATATATTTTTCTTCAGACAGTGATGTCTCTTCTTTTAAATTTCTTTGTTGATCCAGTGTGTTGTATTTGCATGTTGTGGTCTTTTTGTGCAGAATATGTTTTTTGCCTATAACTGTACCCCTGCTTTTCAACTTATTTATTTATGTTTGTCTTTGGCAGTGGTTAACTTTGAGTGTTTTCCTTAACATGGTCAAGGTTTATGATGTTGTTTCTTCTTGTTTGAGCAACAACGTAGTGCATTTGAATTTTAGTGTTGCTGCTCTCTCTGAATAGCTTCACCATCTTTCCTCGCCCATAACTGATGTGTGGTGTTATTCTAGGAACCATACTCTTCTATCTACTGTACAGTGTGTCCTAAATTGTCGGAGTTGAGTTCATTGGTTTATTTTTCTGTGCCCATTAGCGTAATATCCTGTCAGTCTTCAGCAAAGTATGGGTAATCCCAGCTGCATTAAGCAGGTCGATGTCTTTCAGGTGTGGTAGGGTGTTTGATAGGATGGAGCTTCATTCAGTTTTGGTCCGACTAGTCTGTCAATAGAACATGTGGACAGTTCAGTAGCGGACACACATTTTGGGGTTTTTTTGGGAAATGGCAAGCTGTAGCAGCCTGACTGGTCCCTGGGTTGGTATTGTTTAGGAAGGTGGTCTGTGGCTCTTGCATCGTCTAATGCCTTCAAGGCCTTGTTGTGTAATCTGTCTCCCATCATGTGTCACAACTCCTTTACATTGTTCATTTACAGTTCTCTGAATAGGGTCAGTTTAAATAAGTAGGGCATAGTTATTGGAGTAGGAAAGGATTTTGTTTTCCTACATGATCATTAATAATTGAATCTATAAGCTGTTTCTTTATTTAAAATGTCTAATATTACTGAATAATACATTAAAAGAAACTAAACAAAGATATATTAAAAAATAACAACGTGGCAATAAATATTTATTCTGTTCTTTTGAACAGAGCTACTAGTCTGAAGATGTATTCTCCTTCCCTGCTTGTGCTTGTAAAGTTAACCTGGGTGTTTACAGATTATTGACAGGATCAGTTACAATAACAGAGCAAAATTATGCTTGTTTAGGGCTGAAACATGCACAATGAAAGAGAGGATATCAAATATTAAATCTTACTTTTTATAACCTCTTATTTTCTGGTAAGTTTTCCTTCCTATCATTGAGAGTAGTTTGTATCAGTAATGGTGTGCAGAGTTTAGATTTATACCTCTCCTAGATAACAATATGATTGCCGGTAGGTGATTGCTGGTGAGTCCAGGCTCACTCTTCTTGCTTTTAAGTGTGTTAAAATGTTAACACACACGCCCGCTTTCTCAGCGGAGCTAGCGGTCATCAGCTTTTATTTCATATGCAATTCAATTAAATTCAATTCAATTCAATTTTATTTGTATAGCCCAAAATCACAACAACAGTCGTCTCGATGGGCTTCGAAGTAAAACATGAACTGAAAAGGATCACGAATACAAAGAGTTCAATAGGAAAATACTAAAATGAACTAACAAACTGACTAAGCTATACTGGCATCCCTGCCCTTAGACCCCCCTTCGCGGTAAGGAAAACCCCCAAAAAAAACGGATTCCGGAAAAAACGAAGAAACCTCAGGGGTGCCCACATGAAGGAGGGATCCTCCCCCAGGACGGACAGGCAATTTACCAGAACTCTTAGAGAAGAATTAACTCATCTAAATCTACAACTACATACATAAAGTCCAGCAGATGAGCTTCATCCAGCCGTGGTTGGGGGGACAGTCAGGGGCGCGAGTCGAGCCGGAGACAGGAACCACAGCCAGGAGTAGGAGCAGGAGCAGAGACGAGGTACTCGGTCAGGTACAGAGCAGAGACGAGCCAGAGATGAGCCAGAGGCAGGATCCACAGCCAGGTGAAGGAGCGGGAGCAAAGGCGAGGTAAACGGTCAGGAACAGGAGCACGGATGAGCCAACTGGAGTCTGGAAGCACTCCCACTCCCCACAATATTCAAATCCACCATTGCAAAGTTTTGGAGGTTGTTTGTTTTCGAAACGATGATACGCTGCCAGGGCCAGTTCTAGGTAAACGTTTTGAAATGGGTGAAACCCCACAAGTAGCCGAAGGTGGTACCTCAGAAATTGAGGCGTCTTACTTTCAGGTAATAAAATGAACTGTGAAAGTAAGTAATATTTCCTCCAAAAAATCATTCTTTAGTGTGTCAAAAGGAATTTATATATATATATATATATATCTTTCTGCAAAGAGTAATTACATCAAACATTATCTACACTGTTTTTGTGTTCATCTTAAAAAGAGAATCCACATTGTAATGTGAGATCTCTTCTGTCCTAGACCAATAGTATAGAGACATAAAAGGATGAGCAGGAACAACATGAGGTTCCAAAATGAAACAATGGAACCTAAAATATGGCATTGGTCCGTTGGTGGCTTGGGTTTTAGCCGACATAAATTATCTGGTAAACAACCAATACGGGAATGATGTGACACAGATCATTTTCACTGGGTAAATGATAACAAGAATATTTTAAATTTAAGATTCTAATTTTGGTGATTGGATTTGAAACGACTCCCTGAGTCAGAAACACAAGGACATTTCCATCTAGAACGAAGATGTTCATCTGCAAATTTCCGCCGTTCCTATTAATCCTTTTGACTTACGTTTGGCTGTAATGACACCTGAAAGAGATTTTGCCATCCATTGTGTACAAAAACACCTCCTCCTCTCTCCTTCACAGTCTGTATTTGCCATTGGCGGATGAATAATTAATTCTTCATTCACAGCAAAAGGGCAAACAGACTTAGAATGTTGTGTATGAACAAGTACTCCTAACCCACAAACCATTGTCGTGCTCATGTCTCCCATGGGAGCGATTCAAACACAATTTAGTGGGAATGAACATTACGCTGTCAGATGCAGGCCAGAGCCTCTGCCTTCCCAACACAACAGCTCCGGTCAACTAATGCACCGGGGAGGGAAGACATCGGGGAAGGCTTTGCTTTCAGGTAATGTCTCTTAGCAAAGCCTATTCATTAAACAGGGACTCTGAACAAAAGAGCTCAAAGTAATGCATCTGATTTACACATTCTGCATTATTTATGAGTTTAGTACAGCTCCACATTCAGATTGGGTTAAATGCTTAAAGGCTGTTCTGGGACAGCCTTTATGGTTTAATTGTTTAACTCTGCTCTGTTCTTTGCCTATAATACAGACAAACTGAAAGACACTGATTCAAATCTGCACTTTCCAACCATTTTTTACTTAATAAAATATTTAAAAAAATACAAGACTTAATGTCCTGAAGCTGCAATAATCTTGTGCCTGTCATGTAATGTGTCCTTTTTAATGTTCTGTTTGAAGTACACCACTTGCTGCAACACACTCTATCATGTTAGCATGTGTTCCTATATGAATTCAATCTTCTGTGTAGTGTCTCCACTCTCATCCTGCTGCCTCTTTGAACAATCTGGTAAAGAGAACATTAATGCTGTCTATGCTACTCTATATGGCCAGATATGAGGCACAAATTCAATTCTTTGGTCAAAACTTAATTAGGATTTCCACCTTCAGTTATCCAGCTGTCTGGGTTTAACATGTTTGTTAATGTAAATGAGGCAAGTTCACTTTGTCACATACTTTCATACGTATGTGCTAAAGAATATGCTGTATGTTGGTTATTGAACGAGCAGATTGGACAAGCAGGGAGGGGCTTCTTCTTATTTTATTATTTTCTACTGTTTACTAGCGCATGTCTGCCACCTATAGTTGGAAGAAGCTTGGTGTAAAATGTGAAAGTGATGCAAATCTCGCAAATCTGGTTCCAGGTTTTTTTTTCCACAGCTCTATTCTGATACATCAAAGACTATATTTCATATAATTCCAGCCAGGCATAAATTATGCATTTCTCCTCCATGATCAATTTTTAAACAATTGGCACTACCATGAATGAAAAGGGTCGCCTTCCATACGTCATTGCCAAATTTGAGTCCCTAATTGGTCAAAGTTTAACTGGTTTAAGTTTAAATGCGTGTTCAATGTGATTGTGACAGTTTTTAACACGCAAGCCCAAAACGCGCGTTTATGTGCTTTTTACATTTATTAGAATTAGCACCATCCATGTATTTCATCTTTCATTTTGGTGTCTTGTTTGGATGATAAGTATAGGAGTCTCTTTCATGGCAGCTTTATTTGGTTATTAATGTTTTTTGACTGTAACCATATTTACTTGTCCTGCCAAGCTGACTTTCTTAAGCCCTTGGATGAGTGAGTCTAAAGACATCAAAGTTGCTACATATTGCAGAGATTTAAGTGCATGTCTTTTTTTAGATCAGTGTCTGGCCATTAAGCAAATTGACTATGAAAAATGATCAAAAGTCTAATTTTTCAAATTTGCCACTGAATTTTTCATTTTCATTATAGAGTTTGAAAGTCCTTAGTGCATTGGCTTGATGTGTTTTATTTTAATTGACTTTCTTTTTTCCAACAACTAAAGGTAACCTTTTTAAATAAAAATAATTGCACATTTCTGCAAAAAAAAGGAATAAACACAAATGTCCAGACATCACGTTCTACCCTTTTCAGCTACTCCCTTTAGGGGTTACCACAGCAAGTCATTCGGCTCCCTCTAACCGTTTCCTCTGCATCCCCCTCACTCGCACAGCCACCCTCATATCCTCCTTCATTACATCAAGGTCATCATCCATTTGGAAGATCCATTTGTGCCCAAGCTTCAAATTTCTTCAACTTTTCTTCCACATACTGTTCTTTACTCATGATGCCATCTATTTTGTGAAGTGCACCAGTCCCTCTAACAGTGAAACAATCCCACAACATGATGCTACCACCACCATGTTTTACAGTTGGGATGGTGTTCCTGTAGGCAGTGGCGGTTCTACACTAACTTACTCCCTGGGCGAGTAACCCCACCAGCCCCCCCCCCCCCCCCCCCCGCGCACGCATACAAAATTTGACAACATCCTGTTGTGTTCCCTATCTTCTATTTAGCCATTTTACTCAAAAAATGCATGAATTTTCTAGACTCGTATTAAAGGGGGGTCAAACTCAGTTACACAGGAGCCTAAGTTAAAAACACGCTTAAGGTTTTGAGCCGAAGAAGATAAAGATTTACTGAACTACACACTAAAGCTAAACTTTTAAACCTTTTACACTGAACTTTTTGAACATAAATATGAATAAAAACAGGAATTTTAATCCAGAATAACTCAAGTTAAACCTTAAATAACTTGTAATATTTTGTTCTCCATTTAAATATATTCTGTCAAAATTATACAAATATGAACATGCTGCAGGACAAAAAACAAAGAAAGCCTGGAAATATTAATAAGAAATTACATATCAAATAATTCCCATTTTTTTGCTCTTTCGTCTTTTTTTAGAGCATTTTTTTTTAGAGCTGGACTCCTGTTTCATTTTTAGCAATAATTTCTTAATGTGTGACGTCCTGTGTGTGTTTTTGTGAAACATATCAGAGGGATTAGATCAAAAAAATAAAACTTATTGTGATTAATATGTTTAGGTCTTATAAAACATTAAAGACTAAATCTTAGAACTCATCAGTGGGATTACTCCAAAAATATTTGGCATTTCCCTAAATTTGTGCAACACCAACAGTAGAAATCCTCCAAAAAAACTCAATCCATAAAAAATGGTCTGCGCTCATCCCTCCTCCCCCTCCCCTTCCCTCTGACACACGCGGCTCCGTCTCTATGACGGGAGGCGCAGCTGCGGCCCAGAGTTGATTGTCAGATAGAAAAAGACTCCCAATCACCTGTTAGTGTGATTCAGCCAGCCCCCGGCGAGTTGCGCTCCCCTCTCGAGTTTTTTGACTTATGTTCCAAAGGCTACCGCAAAGAGGTGTGGCCGCAAGCGTCTTGTAGCAGAGGGCGGTGGTCACGTGCGCATCGGGTCTGCTGTGTCGGAGCAAAGAATTGTGGGAAATAATCTCCATTGCCTGCTTTTTTCGAAATTGGGTTGAGCACGGATGTTTGTTCTGCCTAATTCCTTTTCATGTGCCTGTTTTACGTTGTTTCACTCTGAGGTATTCTTTTTTTTTTTTTTTTTTTTTTTTTGCACCATAAGTGTGAAGAGGAAATAGGAGGAAGACATTCTTAATAGTCTGATTTGTCAAAATTAAAGCATTAAGCGTCGGCTGCTGAAGCAATTTCAAATGAAAAGCTCCAAGCTTCCTCTTTGAATTCGGTATGTAGCACATTATGCGTAAGGCATCAGGCACGGCAAATGCCGCCCCCTATGACGTGCCACCCTGGGCGACCGCCCACATCGCCCATATCAAAAACCGCCACTGCCTGTAGGCCTGTAGGCTTCTCCCTTTCCTCAGAACATAATGATGGTAGTTGTGGCCAAACAGTTCAATTTTAATTTCGTCAGACCACAGGACATGTCTCCAAAAATGAAAGTCTTTATCCTTGTATCCGTTATCCTCCTTTTGGAGTAATGGCGTCTAACTGGCAGAGTAGCCATTCAGCCCATGTCTGTAGAGTACTTGTTTCACTGTTGGTAATGACAGATTTTTACCATCTTCAGCCAACTTCTTCACAACATCTTTTGCCTTTGTCCTTGGGTTGTTCTGGACATACTTAAAAGTACGTTCAACAAGTAACAGTACGTTCCTTTCTGGGACACAGAATCCGTCTCCTCCCTGAGCGATATGATGGTTGGACGTTTCCGTGATGTTTATACTTGCGTACAATTTTCCAAACAGATGAACGTGGAACCTTCAGGCATTTAGAAATTGCACCCAATGATGAACCAGACTTGTGTAAATCCACAACTGTATTCTTAATATCTTGACTGATTTCTTTTGACTGTCCCATAATGTTTTACAAACAAGCATGTGTTTCAAATGTGCACTAATATATATCCAGAGGTGTTTTTCTTATGAACTTAAATGCTGTCAATAAACTTCCCAAATTGTTTAAAGGCATAGTGATCTTAGGATATGTAAAATTGTTTAAGAAAATCCTAGTCTCATATTGGACTTCATAAGTAAAATTGAATATACCTATTCTTTCATTTTGCATATAGAAATAATTTTGTTAATCGTAATTGACCTAAAACATGAAAAGTTTACTTTTATATCACGCCTGACGGTGAGAAAAAAAATGCTTGCGTTTTTATGTGCTGCATGTAAACCTCAGGTTTAACTGTTCATCCATGGATGAAGAAATATGTGTTTGGTTTGCACATGGAGCAGTGCAGACAGGTGAACTGCCATGCAGTTACACGATGACTTCATCAATCCCGTAATGATTGTGTCTGACTCTTTGCTATCCAATTAAACAGAACTTAAACCTAAAGAAAACTTATTAATAACATAATCAGCTGAGTATTTTGGACATTCATTACATTTTTATGTACACTATTATTTATTTTAATTAACAATATTGATCAATTTGATCAATTTTGTTTAGATCCTGCAGAAAATTTAGGTATTACCCTTTAAATTTTGAAGATAAATATCAATGCAGACCGTCCCTCCACCTATTTACCCTATCAAGCTCATGTAGTTCATCAAGAGCCTATTTTTTAAGAGTGGACCTTTTTGTCCTTCCAAACTATTTTTCACTTAATTAACCCAGTAAGTTCTGGGCATCTTTGGAGAAGCTCGCAAGTGGAAGTGCATTTTTAATGTCTCTGAACAGGTTCATTGAAGGTTTCCTTTAAAATAACCTGTCTAAAATTTCACCTGGTGGTTTTTTTATCTTGTTGCTATGTGACAGTTAGAAGATGACCAATGTTTTAGGTCCTGTTGCCTGTTTGGTGGTTCCAGGACACACATTTCAAGCGGATGCGTACATCGGCGCCAGTGCATCCACATGAAGCTTCTTCAACATCCTCACACTTGTCTACATAATTTATCCTGGACGCTGTAAATTCCCTCGCAACTTGTGCACAAATTCACAGACATTACAGCACAGTTGGCATCTATTTCAGTGTTCTCAGTACAGATGGGGGTGTAGGAGTGATTTAATGAGGTGTGTGTACGTGTTGGAGGGTGTTGGTGGGGGTAATTGTCAGCCTGCTGGTAAATTCTGTCCTTTTTAACCTCTCACTTCCACCTGGATCATCACCTCTCAGCTTCCAGCTGGGTTTCTTCATGTGTTTTACAGTGTTAATGAAATGTCACACACATGCAGCATATTGTACAGGGTAAACCATTCAACACATCGTGCACAGCAGAAGTCACCTTATTGTGGAGGTTCCTGTGCAATTTGTTATATAGTTATTTGAATTGTTCTTTGTACAGCAGTTTCGTTTAACCCCAAAAGAATGACCCACTTTCAGGCTTAACACCTTATTGCCTCTGACAGCAAGTTAATCACTCATCACAGCACACAAAAAGGAAAAAAAAAACTAAATGGAAACAACTAGCAGAGGCAGGACAAATTTTGAATTAAGCTGTTTGATAGGAAGCAAACCAGATTCATCACTTCAGTAGGTTGTTATCACTTTCTATTTATTTTTTTAAAGGTAAAATAATTTGCTTAAAGGTATATCTACAGTTGTCACAGTGGCTGAGTGTCAGTAGCTGTGTCTGAAAAACACAGATAATGAATTAACATAAGGTGAAAATTAAGAAGTGAAATGTATTCCACTGCAAGGTGTGCCTGTTATAACAACAAAGAAAGAAAGAGAAAATGGAAGCAACTGCCCTAAATGTGTAAAAAGCTGGTTTACTTTTGGTGAGGTTTTTGTATTTCAGATTTTTTATGAATCATTTGATTTTTTTATACTTTTTTGTTTTGTTGCAGCTTAGCCCACTCTCTTTTAGGAAAACTGCTCAACAAGGTGGTTTACTTTTGATGAGTTCTGTATTTTGTTTTACTTCTATACAGTTCTTAATATATAATTCAGTATCTTGATCTTGTGGTTATCTTTGTGGTGTCACTTCAGGTACTTCCATATTTTGCTTCCTGTTTTATTTTGAAATTGTTATACTCGTTTCCTGCAGGTATTTTTGGCTCTCTGGGGCCATTTGACATTACTCAATCTTTACTTTCACTGTCCGCATGATTTCCTAATCAGTTTTTTAACCATTTAGTCTCCCTGTTGTAAGTAAGAAAATGGAAAGGAACATGGATGGAGAGATTTTTATCACTCTGTCTTTTCTTTTTCTTTTCTGTTTTGGTGGCCAGCATTGGGGAGAGTTTTGTTTCAAAACATCTTTACTTTGTGCTGTTTGTCTTTTCTTTCAATTTTCTTTTTTAATTTTTTTTCATTGGTCTATGACAAGGCTGACTACTTGATTGGATTATGATTAAATAAAGCTGGCTGACTTGTGTTGATAAAATTGAGAGTATGGATGAAACAAGTGGTGTGGAGATGCAAGAACACCTTTTTAAGCCTTCATGTGTTTAAGCCGAACTCATCAAGACAGCTGGAAGACATCAGTGCATGGCTTCCAACGACGTGCTTTTTACGTTCATTTGATTTTTAGAGCACTTTCACTTTGATATGTAGTAAAAAAGCATTATTCTGTTCCATATTTCCAGATTTTTATTTGGGTTTTACATATAGTGTCATCTACAGACCTGCATTGATGTCGTTCCTGGTAGCACCATCAAAGTTGGCAGCAAAACCCTGTGATCAACATTGAGAACAATGTATTTCTTGAAAATACTTAAATGACATAGTCATATATAAAACTAGTAAATAAACTACTTTAAATAAAAGTAAGACATAAAAAAACTTTGCAAATAATATTGGGTATTGGTGATTGTTCTCAAAAAACTAAAATTTAAGAAATAGAGATTTCTGACCAATCAGGATTTTCTGGTTGGTAGAAAACCAAAGTCACTAGGGCATGAAAAAAACAAACAAAAATAAACTAAAGGATCTAGTAATCTTGAGTTAAAATCCCCCAACTAACTGATATAGAGGCCACTCAACCTACTGACCACAGCCACAGGTGTGACTCATATCTGGTAAATGACCAGGAAAAATGGCAGTTTGTACCTCAAGACTTAAACAGTTTCCTTTAAATGCATGAAAAGTGCCATAGTTATAATGGAAAGGGTATTTGTTTGCAACTCTGCCGAGAAGCAACAAGATTTAAAATACAACTCAATGACACTTCCAGCAAACAGCCCAGATCTCAGTTTGATTAAAAAGTTATGCTGGAAATGAATTAGAAATGGTCCATGATGAGGCTCTGAGCTGCGAAACGGATCTGTCAGATGCTAGATGAGATTGTTGGAACTTGACTGATGAAAATTATTGATCTTCATTAATGTAGTCTGTAGTGAAACTGTTTCAAATGACCATGCAACAAGCCCAACATGTGTGTAGTAATACATTAATTACAGCTAGTCAAATTTCATCTGCATTTTTACCAAGCCAGAGTATTCACCTGTGGTTATCTTAAAAAATGAAACAAAATGGGTAAATAAACATGTTTCAACAGTGGAAAATTTACACAACAGTGTCAGTGTATCGAAAAATGTGAAAAGCTAATTTGTATAGGCAGCTCATTGAAGTATAATTTTTTTTCCTGCTTTTTGGGAAAAATAAGTTGAAAATATATTTCTATTTGGTTTAACTCTTACTCTATACAGCACCTTTTACCAAACAAATCATTGTCAAAATCCTGCCTTTTCAAAACCCACATCCTTGAGAGCTTTGAGCAGGTACTGAGGAAGGCTGGAGACATTTGGTCCAAGCAGATCCATTTTCCCACTTCCATTGTAAAATCCGCTGTTTTAAACTGTGGCCATGAGGTCTCTAAGCGCCAGTTGGGGCAGCAACCACAATCCTTGATGGACGTAAGGAATGCCTTCAAGTAGAAGAAGAAGTCCTAGAGCCTGCTTGTCTTGTGGGACTTGTAAAGCAGACGACAGGTGTCAGCAGTCTAAATGGCCAGGATCGTAGGCAGTTGCTGAGGAAAAAAAAAGACCTAAATGAAATTCTGAGAGACTATTTGGTCTCAGGAGGGAGAAACAATTCTTTTGTTGGGGGCTGTTGACTTTATCTGAGGAAAGTGGAGGAAATATGTTAAGAATCCTGTAAAACTTGCTGAGACCCCTTCTCCCAAGGCAGAGGAAGAGGACCCAGAAGCTTATCTTGGAAGTGGAAAGAGGTCCGCCCCGAGTACCGCTCGTCTGTAATGGAGATGTCTTGGCTAACACTTCTTTGTGACATTGCTTGTCATCCATCTTTCACGCCTTTCAAGGTCATGGGGCTGCTGGGGCAAACCCAGCTACTTTTGGGAAAAAGTAGTCTCTGTGCTTTCATCTCAGTGAGAAACTGATCAAAATGGCTCTTTGAGGAGGTACAGGTTGCCGACCCCTGGTTAAGACTAATCAATTACACTGTGACTAAAATCTTTGTACTGTGGGAGGAAGGCAGATCATCCAGAGAAAACCAACATATGGATGAGGAGACGATGCAAACTCCACAAACAAAAACACCCAGTGGAAATTTGAACCACGGCCTTCTCACTATACTAACCACTATACCACTATATAGTAAAGCATTAAAATAAATTAAAATGAACCAACTACTATCAGCACCCAGAAGTAGGACTGAGGCTCCTAATTAATGCTTTAAAAAACTTACAGTCTTAAAATCAACCTCAATGGCAATTAAGCTCATGGAAATAACACACCACAGTGTCACATAAAAATATAACAAAACAATTTTGAATAGAGCAATAAAGTATTTGCTTTACTGCGCAGCCATTTGAACACCCTATTGCAATCTTCCAAACTATCAAACTATCAAATGTGTTGCAGTTCCTGATGCTCCAGAGCAATGATTTTGTCTAAACAAGCGTTTTTATATACTTTTGGAAATAAACATTTTATAGGAATGATTCTCAGATGTCTGTGTGCTTATTATCAAGTGTTTATTCCTGGTAAAAATTATTAGTGTTTCCTTGTTGCTAAATGGGACTTCAGGAAATAATATGATTTAGTCAACCGCGGCAAACGTAATAACGGACTAGCAGCAATTCCTGGCGCGATGATGCCGAGCCAATGCTGCAAAAAAGAAATAAATAAATGAAGAAAACCCGTTTTTGGGAGTAAATTGATGTTTGTTTCTGTACTGTTTAAAGTGAAATTTAGGGCTTTACTGTGACAGTAATGGCCTCATTGTATTGGATTACTCCAAACATGCAGCATCAGCGGTCACCTTTTGACTCCCGATTTCCCTCCCACACCATCACATTCTACGATAATCTGCACGGTTGACACCCACGGTTGTTATGTTGCAGATCACATCTGATGTCACGTACTCTTTCCAGGTTATTCTTACAGCCTGAAACCCCAGTTCCACAAATGACTTTCATCTCACAAAGCGTGTGGAGATGCAGCACTCCGGGTACTTGCTGGACAATGAACGTGGCTTCAGTCTTCTGAGGCACTTGCTCTCTCAGCTATGCAAGGACTTAAGCCAGACCAGCTCAGGCCTGTGATACACATCGATTCAGAGCTCACAAGACAGAGTCAGACACAAAGACTTTGTCTGAGTGTGGAGGTGGATCAGAAAAGTAAAAGATCTATCTGTCTCTCCTTTCGGAAATGTGCAGGGGTGGATTTACTGAACACGTTGGAAGTCTAATACAAGTAAATGAAAATGTCATGTCACTGTCAGCCATGTTTCTAAATTTACATCTTCTTTTTTTCATATATATTTATATTTATTTATATTTATTTTTTTCATATATCATTTCATAATCAGCTGAAAATTATTTCCATATAGTATGAAATATACAGACTATACACAGAAATACAGACTTTATGGTGATTTGTTTTTTAAACAAAACATACACATTCAGTTGCATAGTGGACTGTGTAAAAAAGCAAACAAATCATAATTTAAAGACCCACTCACATAAGGGATTTTTTTACTTCATCTTCTGATGGAGGATACACATAAAGAAAATTAAGCTCATAACTGATTATTTCTTTATTCAAATTATTGTGAATCAGGAGCAGACGAAAAACTGCAGTCAGAAAAAGAGCTTATTTGTGACGTAGAAAATATGCAGGCCATGCCGCAAGCTCCCTGCTCCAAGCTCTCACCAATGAGCAGTGGAGGTGGAGGTGGGGTTGCCAAAGGTTCCACCAATTTCTTATGAACTACTGTGGTTTTGCAGGAAACTTTAATAAAAAAAACGACAAAATTCATTTAGATTAAAATCACAATTAAAAGACCACTGGGAACTGTTTTATCAAAAGATGATCGGAGTGGGTCTTTACAATTTTCTAATCAAATCAACCTCTAAAATCAGCGTTTTGCCCATCTACACCTGGGGCTGGGATCAACCCTTCCCTGGCTCTGGGACGGGGCGGGGCAACCCTCTTGGGGCCCCCAGTCGCTCTGGGTGTCATCCACTGGGGCTGCGGGGTCTGGGGTGGGGTTGGGTGGGGTTTGTCGGCCCTGTCTTGTGTGTGGGGGGGCTTTCTGGGGGGGAGGGGGGGGCACTATTGGTACGGGACCTTGGGGGTTTGACGGGTCGGGGTCTCCGCTGAGGCAATCGGCGGTTGCCCTGGCTGGTTGGCAGCCTCTGTCCCGTCGAGGCTTGACCGGAGCTCTCCCAGGGCCGGCGCCTGGGGGTGGGGGCCTGGACTTGCTCCAGGGGGAAGGGTGGCGCTTTCTGGCTCCTCTCTCTCTCTGTGTGGGGTGGGTGACGCTGGGCCTGGGGCGTCGGCACCTTGGGGGATGGGACCCCGGGGCTGGGGAACCTGGGCCCTATGCTGGGGGGGGCTGGCGGAAGGCTGTTTGACCACCCGGGGACAGTCTACCAGCTGCCCCCAACTTCCCCCCTTCCTCATATAATCTCATAATAGGGTGAGGGGGTGGGGGGTTTAGCCTGCGATGCACCTTGGGGGGGTTACTTGGCAGTGGTCCCCCTCCCATGGTTGCCGTATGGAATGGGCCCCCCCTCTCTCGGTTTTATTTGCACCTTAGACATGTAGGGCCCTTGGTAGGGGGGGTGCTTGGACATCACTGCCAGCAAGCAGCAGATGTCCTTTTAGCACCCTACCCGCCAATTTTAACTGCACTTTAGACATTTAGGGCCCCTTGGTGGGGAAGGGAGATGGGACATCACTGTGAGTAATCAAGAGATGTCCCCTCAGTGCCCTACCCGCCAATTTTAACTGCACCCCCTTAGTACACACACCCCTCCCCCCTCAAAATATACATTCCAACACAAACATACACACATGCACACACACACCCTCACAAAAACACACACACTCATTTCGCAAGGAAGGTGGGACCTTGGACCATCTGTCCCCTACCCCATCCCTGGTGGGGGGTACGGGGCCCTGGGCAACGGCGGCCGTGTCCCCTGGGTGCCGGTGTACTGAGCCCGGCGGTCCTCTCTCCACGCAGGGAGAGGGATCCCTGAGCTTTTTTTGGCAAGGTCACAAGCCGGGGATCGCATTACACCTGGGCTGGGGATGTCTGTGTCCCTGTGGGGTGGGTTCTGGTCCTTGCCCCGGGTGCTGGGCCTCACCAAATTTCCAACAGTGGCTGAGCCTGGTCGGGCCACGTTTACAACAACCCTCGTGGGCCCCCCTTCTCCCCGGGCTGCCCCCCTCCTGGGCGGGGGCGGCTGGCCCCTGTCTTGCTCCTTTCTGTACCAACCACGGGCCTGTTGGGTGGCTGCCTGGAGCGCAGAGCGGGTCTCCCTTGGGGGGTCCTGGCTCGTACCTCGGGTTGGGGCTGGCGGATGCCCAGAACTCCTGGGTGGTGATGAGGTGCTCGTCTGGGGCTGTGGGTGCCCCTCTCGGGGGGGGCGGCGTTGGGCCCTCCTGGAGCTGCGTGGGGGCTGCTCTCCTGGTTGGGCTGGGGCGGCACTCTCTTTCCCCCCATGCCTCCCTGCTCTCTGGCTCTGGGGGCCTCGCGGCGGTCCTGCTGGCCCTGGCCTGGGTGACGGATGTGATCGGCCGGGGGGCGGTTGTTCTCTACCTGCTGAGGTGTGGCGTTGGGGGCTTCTGGCTGCCGCGGTTGCTGCAGCGGGGGTCTTGGTGTGGGGATGGCTGGTCACTCCCCCTCTTCCTTTTCACATTCCACCATCCATTTTAGAAGAACATGAACACTCACTTGAGCACAGGTGTTAGCTCACCTTTGCACTAATAGTTTGCGTGATTGAATGAAGTATTTCCCACTAGTTGGTTTGAAGGCATAAGTGTGCGTGTGTGAACACTATCTGTATTGTGTACATGTTGACATGTGGACATTTTTGCAGCTAACAGGTGTGTTTATAACATTTGAGTGTGTGTGTGGACAGGCCCAGCTACTTTGAGATTTGCATTACATCTGAACCTTACCGTAATGATAAACACCAAGCAGCTTGTTGCTCTATGCCGCTTCATGGTTTTACCCTCCCCCTCCTTTGATCACCCTCCTATCCCCCCCTCTCTAACATCCCTCTCTCTTCTCCCCTCCTTTCCTTTTCCGTCCAGTCCAACACAAAAGATTTTCAAAATCGATCAGAATGAATAAATTTTGGCCTCGATTACAAAAGGGGTTTATTCAGACATACCTCTGGTTTGTCAGAAGATTAAGAACCCCTGTTGTTAGAGTAAAATATGTCCAATACAAGAGGCCTTCACCTTTCATCTGTCTGCCCAGCTGTTGGACAGGACAAGTAAAAAAATAAACAAGCAAACAAACAAACAAACAAACAAACAAGCAAACAAACAAACAAACAAACAAACAAACAAACAAATAAATAAATAAATACATAAATAAAATAAAATCAGTGTTTTGTTAAAGGGGGTGGATTACCAACTTTTTCTTGCGCATTTGGCATAAATACATAAGGATTAAACATTCATTACGGTGGTTGTTGGTTTAATCTCTGCCGCCAGTAAAGTTTAAAAACCAGGGTGGGACAGATGTCTAGCAGTGTTTCCCAGGGTCCTATTGCCCTTATTACACCCCTGTGGTCTCCTTGTTTGAATCTTCAACCACAGTTGCTTCAATGCAGCCCCTCAGTTGATGGGTTACACTTACTAATTGGTGTCTATGATGGACTGATTATATCTTTTACATGTTTTTTTATTGTGAAAACATCTGCCGCTCCACATTAAAACAGTTTTAGCAGTTGAAATGTTTAACTCTCATATTAAATCCTTTAGTTTTTACTCTTTAGCTCCCAGCATGCAAGTTGAAACCCTTTTTGAACTTTCTTTCTTTATGTTTTTACAAGTTGTTTTTCATTATTACAATTAAATTGTTTTCATTTGCCTGATTTGGAGCAATGTTTTAACACGTTTTTTAGTCCATGCAATCTTTTTTTATAATTTTTTTTGCTTGGTGAAGAACTTTCCCTATAAATAAGTTGTTGCAATTTTAGAAAGCAGCTTTGACTATTGAGATTTGATTATATGCCAAGAAAAATCTCAGAATCGTGGGTGTTGTTAACGTATGGATTATCGATTTTAAATTAAAAAAAAAATTGATTTTGCTGTCAACATTCCCGATACATTTTAGCTTGTAGTATCAGTATCATTAAAATTGACAATTAGAACATGTTCCAGCAAATTACAGAAAGACTGTGGGTCAAGTAAACCTTTCTCTATTTAATTTAGAAAGTGTGAGAAATATGAGCCAACCCGATAACCAGGGTCTAAGGGCAAAGATGCCCAGTTTAGTTTATTTTAGTTTAACCATACCTATTGAATTCTATGACTTCATGTTCTTTATGATGTTCTTTATGATTTAATGTATATTACACAATTACCAACATGAAACCCATTGAGACGACTATTGTTGCAATATTGGGCTATATAATTAAAATTGGATTTAACGTTTTATAAAATATACTACATACTATTAAATGATAGCAAGGTTGAAAGTATGGAAATAATAATAATAATATTATTAATAATAATAATAACAAAGTGTGGAGATTCAAATTTGCAAATGTGTAGATTTGTAAAAGTCTGATAACAGTAAAAAGGTCTATCAAGGGATTAAAAAAAAGGAGCAGAACTTTACAGAGCATTAAAATAAATGTGAGTGTGTAAATTATTGATAATGCACAATCACTGAACTGAAGTGGTGCATTTTAAGCCCAAAAAAAATTAAGATTTTGTGGTGTTAGCCCAGCTTTTAGTGTTGAAAGCCATGAGAACAACCAGCAGGTGGCTGCAGTGGAAGACGGCGTAAAGAGGAAAAAGCAAGGCCCAAACTGACTCAACACTAATTAATGATTCTATGCAGCCAAAATTCTAAGGCAACATGAAAACCAACTGATCCAAACAGCAGGCCAAAGTCCACTTTTGTTAACATGTCCCCCTTGATTGGCCCACAAATACATTTCTAGGTCTTTGATCCATGTTTACATCTGATCTTGTCACCCTACAGTACAATTTGTGTGGTCAGTTCTGAGAACAGAATAACTAATTACTGAAGACACCCCTTCAAAGGCGCGTTATTGATGTCTGCAATGCAGCATCAGCAGTTAAAGGCAGCAAGCCTGTGTCGATGTCGTGGATGTGTCTAATGGTGACTTTGGTAACAGGAATTAAATGAAAAGTGACAGCCTGCATCACAGCCAGGCCGTCTACAGCAGACCTAACATCCCTTTTGAGAGATGCACCTCTTAGTTTAATGCGATTGCAGTTTTACAGGAGAGTCTAATGTCTGATGAGGCTCCTTAATCACTTCCACATTTATGACATTTATAGTGAGATTATGAGCTTCGACATACATAATAAAACATTCCCCACATTCAATAAAGGCTAAAGTGAATGATTTCTGACTGAAGAATGGGATTGCACAGGGTTAAATATGCATAAAGGAAAAATTACAAATAGGCATTAAAAACTGCATTATGGAGGACATTCTCATGAATGAATTACTAAATTACAACTCTGACATAGAAATTAGAGAAAATCTCTTCTGTGGCATGAAAAATACTGTGGCTTAACTTAAAAGGTGCCCTTGCAAATAAAAGCTGAGATTTTATTCACGACAGGTCCACTCATAGAGGACTGAATGTATCATTGAGGTCTAATAAAGGGTCTAAAATTCCTGACATTTTCACCAAGTTGACTTTTGAAGTATTTCTTTTGTTTCCTTCTTTTTGTTCTTTCCTGTTGTAACGGATATGACAATTTTAACAAAGCTACTTTTGATCAAAAATTCAATCTTTTTTTCTAACTTTCCAAATTAAAATAAAAGAAAATTGAGATTTAACATTTGAATTTAATGGAAACTCTGACTTTCATTTGAAAAAAAAAAGACTATAATTAAGGCTATGAATACAAAATGAGTTTAATGTACACATTTTACCCCAGATACTATCACTCTGCAGTTAATGGCTGACGTCCAGCGATGCCATCACTCTGACTGCAACAGAAGCGGTAGATGACTTGGTCATTATGGCTCTTTCAGCTTGGATAAAGTGATAATCAGCATTGATACATACGTCTTTGTGACAGAGAGGTTAGGACTGGACAACGCATTGAGTAAATGTATTTCACAGTCTGAAACTTGATGTCATGGGCATTAGTGCAATTATTAAAAACACTGATAAGTCTCAAGTCCCCTACTTCTGGATGATGAGTAGTCATGGGTTGATGTAAATTCTGCCGTTTTCACTCTTTAGACAGAAATATGTCAAATATTTGGCTTTAAAGACAGATATTTTTCCCCCTTTCTTGACATAATTTTGAATTAATTATCTAAAGTAAGTCAGTATTGTTCTATAGTTTACGGCTATAAAAAACATATTTCACTAATATAAAAAAAACTTTAGTAATGTGGGATGTCACCTAATTTGAGGACATTTCTTTTTTATATGCTAAAGTGATTAAAGTTCTAAACGTTACTTCGTTCTAATCAATGATTGTATATGAAAACTGGACTTAGTGACCCCTACCCGCTCATGTTCCGAACAGGAGGTACCCGCTGGCTCCAAGAACTCAGAATCCCATAGACGTCTATAGAGAAATAAACAGCTGTCGCTAACTGTTAGTAACCATTCTTGCTCTGCTACTATTCTGTGGCTACTTTCTCAGATTTTGAACTTAGCTGTGAACTGCTCTAGCCAGAGGTGGAGGTCAGGCCCCAAAGAAGCCAAGTGAACAATATGGTTGTTGCGAGGCGGAATGTCTGAATTCCCTGTTTTATTTAAAGTCCCACTCTAGTAATTTTTTGATTTATTGTAAGCGCGTTCTCAGTGGTCTTTTAATTGTGATTATGCCATGTCAGCATCACCAAATCAAAATAAAACAAAAAACCTGTGTTGTTTTTAATACTTTCTGCAAAATGGCAGTAGATCATTTGAAATTCACCTCTAAGTTGTGGATGGGACCGCTAGCATGGAAAAAGCCTGCTCTCTTCCCATCCTCCACCTGTTTACAGTCTCTCTCACTAGCTTACCTTCCCTTACACCTCTAAACTAACATTCAAGCTCGGGTGATCAAAATGAAGACATACATGATCTATTTGTCTAGAGGTAGATGCTTCAGAATGAAGTGGAGCAGGAAGCTTGTGGCTTGTTGTAGTAGCTTTTACCACTCCAAAGCTGCTACAGTTTAATTGTATTATTATGTACAATGACAAAAGATTCTGATTCTGAGCTTGTGCGTCACACTTACAAGCTTTTCCCAACAGCATTTTGTTTGTCTACTCCTGATTCACAATGATTCAAGTAAAGAAATACTCCGAAATGCAATTTTAAGAATAATTGTCTATATATATGCCCTCCATTATGAGAAAAATATCACAAGAACATCTTAAAAACACAAAAAACATGATTTTCATTGGGGTGGGTCTTGAATGCAGCATAAATTGGCTGGAGAAAAATGGAACACGACCTCTTTGCTCTGGATATTTGGTCTCTTTATATTTGAAGATGCTCAACTGTTGTGTTGATTTTGCCTCACAATAAGAGAAAAAACTCGAAGGGTAATTCATTCTGACTTTTTCTGACTACATTTAAAAAAAAAGTATGTTTAAAAGTAAACATCCTCCACTGAGTCTTAACATTAAGGTAATAATCTTTGCTGGCGTCAGCTCTTTGTGTAGTTTCTGTTCTGGCTGTGTCCATGCAGCTTAGCAGCATCTGAAGAACATCAACTGCTTCCCTTAACATGGGTGTAAGATATCGGTTAAGTAAGTGTGTGCTTTTGAATAATTCATTAAAATGAATAAATAAACATATTGAGCTTTTTCTAGTTAATATAATAAAGCTAACATGCTTTCTTAGTAATACAAACAGTCAATTTTACCATGATATTTTGACCTTGCTGACTCTGTTGAAATTGATGGCAAGATGTAAAACTTTGCAGCTCTTTTTAACGCTTAAAGCAGTGAAGGCATTTCAAGACCTGTAAAGCTGTGGGGTAAACATCGTGAAAAAACTAGTTGGGGCATACGTCAGCTGTTGTGCATCTCATCTCTTTTGCAGGGTGCAGCAGGCCAATGAATAATTGAAAGCGTGGATGTACAGCCCCAAAGTGTAGCACTGAGCTTGCTGTGATAAAGGCTGGCTGAACAAACCGAGAACAGCAGGAGTGTTTTAGCAGCCTGGCTGAAGCTCTGGGATGCCACCTCTAGTCTGGCAAGGATAGATTGCTGCGCAAGAAGCCTCATTAGAACACAGCTCCATTGCCACATCAAAGGTTTCTCGTTCTAAAACAGAAGTGGGATCACAATCCTTGAAATGTATCAGCACTTAACGCCATCCTTGTTCCTTCCCTGCGTCAGGGCACGAGGAGGCAAAGTCAAAGTTTGGGGGTCATTTATAGATCTCTGCCGTTGAGAAGCAAAGGAGGCACTGATTAATACAGCATCATGATAATGATCTAGAAAAAGGGAAAAGGGCAGGTGAGGGTTCTTATTATCTCCACTATTCGTGTAATGATAAATCCAGGTTCTGCTTGATTCTGACACGTAAGGGACAGGCTTTGATTTTTTTTTTTTCTTTTGTCCAGTCAGCATGCCCGAAATAGGGAGGGTGTTTTTTTTCTTTTTACTTTTCTGGGTCTGTGCCATCCCCCATTTTTGGGGTCATGACATTCATGGAGGATTGCAACTATCTCTGAGAGGAGAGTGTGACCTTGTTTCCACCTGATCTCTCACAACACTCACACACGTAAGCATCTTTCCTCTACTCTGCATTACTCTAATTGAAGCTCAGTATGTGCATTTCTTGTCAGACGACGCCTTTTCTGTCTACAGTTCTCCTGCAGATAAGTCACATTAGTGTTCCTCTCTAGGACCTCCTTTTCATTTCTTTTATCAGCCTAACAGAACTTGCTTCTGCAGTGATAGTTGCATTTCAGACTGTAGGTGTCCCTGACCTTGAGTGTTGGTATGAATGTGAGCTACATGCACTATTCACAAGTAGATTTGATCCAATGAGACTCTTGTACCCAAGTATTTATGCATCACAGTTTGTCACTCTTTATAGCAAAATATGGAATTTTTAAAAGCCACTTGTTCACAACTCAAGTTCCGTCTGAACTGAGAAAGTTTGTCCCAGCAATCAACAAATTAATATTTGACCGTTTACTTTGATAACAAGGTAAATGATCCACACATATGTCTGGTTGAATAACAAAACTTCATTAGCAGACTTTAGAAAAGGGGGCATCAGAAATTTAAATTAGGAACGAATGGATAGATTGATTTATGTCTATTTCTATTTCTGGTCACAGTTTTTTTTCATGTGTCCCATATCTACTCAGCAACTTTAGCATAAATATGTAATAACTTAAAATGCACACTACAGAAATGACCAATTTTGCATTTCGACTTTTGTTTAGCAAGCTTGTTAAATTATCTGACGCAAAAATGTGGTCTGGCCCAACTTTCCTCCAAAGTAATATCTTTTAGAATGACCTGAATGTCTTGTCAATATTATTAACCCTTTAACACCGACTTTTAGCTCCAGTGTTGACATTCTTTTGACCATCATAGCCCTTTAACTGTTAATGGAATTAATGTAATTCCAGATAATTCTGTTGTGGAGAAAAGCAGCTTTTTGCCGTTATGCTTTTTTAAATATATATATATATATATATATGTCTATATTAGATAGACATTCGTAAAGTAAAATGAAAATCCCCTTTTCTCTGTGTCAAAATTAGCTGATTCCTGTTGATCACGTAGACTGTCAAAGGGTTATAGTAGGTCATAGACAGGTGTTATTTAGATATTGCTGGTGATGTGCAGTAAAGCAGACACCATAATATTAAAAAATTCTTTACAACAATGTTTTGGTTCAATTGTACATATTTGAATTTTACATTTCGTCCACCCGTCCATCGGTTTTCTTCCACAGTTCAAAGCTTGTTTGTGGCTCAGATTACAGTTTAGCCATAATTACCAATCTGAAATTTGATAACAATTTATCTTCAGCATTCTCACAGAATCAGTAGGTATGCCTAGTTTCACACTCTGTTTTATTATTTTCTACTAATACTCTCTCCACTATTTTCTTGTTTCCTTTAGTGGTGCTTCACAATTCTGAAGATTTTCCAGGAACCAGATGATCTTTGTTCTTTCACCTTTAGAACTGGAGGAGGATCTACTTTTCACACTGCTAATGTAGCTTCCAATTTGGGACACATTGCAGGCTACCTCTAAGGTGTGATTCACTCTATGTGGCCCTCCTGTATATAAAACATCAAAGATTCCTTTTTCTTACCTTGAGTTTGTATTCCATGTAGGATTGCATATCCATTTTTTTTAAATGTTGGTGTATTCCTTTAATTATTGATCCATTTTTTAAAACATAAATTATATTTTTGCACATATGTTTGTCTAACAAAAATCAAAACAACAGCACCCTGTTTTCCTTTAAGGACTCTTAAAGGTTTGCACAGCAAAAAAAAAAAAAAAATTAATAAAAGAAAACACAAAGACAGGAGCAAGAATCTTCTTCGTTCTCTTTCGGCTCATCCCATCAGGGGTTGCCACAGTGAAACAACCTCTCTTTCGAGGAGGAGTTGCATGGTTAACTTGGCAATGTTTTACGCCGGATGACTTCCCTGATGCAACCTTCTCAATTTATCCGGGCTTGGGACCGGCACAGAAGCAGAGAAGGGAACAGGGAGCAGCCCGGATTTGAACCCTGGTTTCACGGACAGAAGGCGCCGCAAACCAGCACAAGCTAAACTGGCTCCCAAAGACAGGAGCAAGAATAATGTGCACTAACTTACATAAAAACACTAATAAACACACCAAATGACTAGTGTGTGGACACATCACTGTTTCTCCAGATTCAGAAATGTGTGATGGTAAATCTTATATTATATTGCATCAGGAATTTGTGAAAGTATTTCACGTTGACAGTAGAGCCTTAATCTAAGCAGTCTAAAACATTGTCGTAAAACTGTGCTTAGTCCCTGGTCTATTTAGTTGGTTTCTGATATTCCAGGATCAGCAAAAGCTATTTTTCGAATTTGTTATATCGGATCAGTCATCAGCAGAGGTCATGGTCTAAAGCAGGAGGTGGTGGGAAACTAACGCCACTGAAGAATCCGTCATTTTTACTGCTACTTTCAGAAACAGCAGACTAGTGTCTGACTAAAGCACAACAGGGCAGATGGTATTTTCCATGAATCACCTTTCAGACATGTTTGTCACCAGCTGCTTCTTTGACATAAAAAAACAAAACAAAAGAGAAACACAAGTGACACATTATTTCTCCTGACTTGCAAGATGTTCCATATTAATTATTTTCTGTTTCCTACTGATGTGAGAACTTCCTGTGCATTTTTAAACTGATAGGAATATGGTGAAATTATCAAGAGAGTAAATTTATCAGCAAAAGTATTTCTATCTGGATTCTTTACTTTGTAAATCCACACCCTTGTTTTCACAGATTTTTCATTTGGTGGCGAAAAGAGAGAAACATTTTTGTATTTTTATTTTACAAAAATAATTTTTATTTTTTATTCAGATGAAACATGCAAATGTGGAAAACCAGTTATATTAAAAAAGGTATTAATACTTAAAAGAATTCAAGACCTCGAATGAAACGGTTATTTTTTCAACTTTAAATAAATATCAGAGGATAGGTGGAGTTTGCCTTCACATTGCTTAAGTTACAAGTAAGGACTACTTCATTGTCATGGCGAGGCTTCGTAAACGAAGATTATGAAGAGGGCTGTCCATGTCGTGTACAAGCTCGCTCGTGCCTGAGCAATCCAATGTGGGAAAGGCAGACCCTGCAGCAGAGGCTGCAGGTGAAAGTCTGTTCTGGATTCGGTGCAGTCATGAGGCCGACTATTCTCCTTTGTCGTTTGTCTTTTAGACTCATCCGCCGATTGTCTTCAAAAGAGGAGACAGCGTCTTTGATGTACTGGCGCCAGGTGTCACGATATTTTGCCAGAGTAGACCACTGACGATGGTCGATGTTGCAAGCACCAAGGGATTTCTTGAGAGAGTCTTTGTATCTCTTTTTCGGTGCCCCTCTATCTCGCTGGCCTGATGCAAGTTCGCCATACAGAGTGATCTTTGGCAGTCTGTGGTCCTCCATCCGTTGTACATGTCCAGCCCACCGCAGTTGCGACTTAAGAAGCCTGGCCTCTATGCTTTGGATGCCTGCCCTCTCGAGGACTTCGACATTGGTGACAAAATCGCTCAAATGGATGCCAAGAATGGTGCGTAGACAGCGCTGGTGGAAACAGTATAATGACAACGCAAAATATAAAAAAAAGTTACAAAAAACAAACTGTTTGGGTGACACAGTTGAGCTAATGTGGCACATTTGATGTAGTCTTGTGAGCAAGACACTGAAACTACAGTTTCCTCTGGTTGGCTGGGCTGGATTGATCTTCTGTCAGGATGTGACGATAAAAAAATTTCTGTGAATGTAGATGTGAAATCAAGTAAAAGCTTTAAATACCTACAGATCAAAAAGAAATAGGAGGTAACACAATTTTTTTTGCGTATTTGAAAAGCAAAACAACAAGTTTTTGTATTTAGTTGTTCATTTTTATGGACATTTACTCAAATACCGAAGTATATTTTGGTGAGTTGTATAATTTACAAAGTCAAAGCCTGCCCTACTGGGTTCTGAAGCTGGCTGACTGTCTTCTGTTGTCTTTTCTCTCCATGTAAATGTGGCCTGTCATCATGCCTACAGCTAAAGAGCCCTTGACAGCGCTGTATGGCCCCCATCTTGCCACAGGCATATGGAGCATGGCGCAGGTGGTGCAAGTGTGTTTCCTAATTTCCTGCTGGTGCAGTTGACTATTTCCATGTCAGCTACATCCCGTTGTCTCTGTACCAAGCAGCAGTCGCCTTCATCCTGGCAGGTGAGTCTGGATAAGAAGGGGCCTGTTCAACTTCATCATGGCTGGTTTGCAAATGTTAACGAGAAAATGGTGACTGGATCACAGACCAGCATAAAGTCAATCATGGTAAAATGAATGTTATTTAACAGGCAATTTCACATGCAGGACTGTGATCCCATCAGACTTGCTTGCAAATGTTATCAAAAAAAGATTGCATGTCTCTTGGGTTGTGCACATTTCTATATTTATAAAGGTGTGTTTCTCTTCTCAACCCATAATATAGTTTGATTTATCATTTACTTCAAAATTTGTTTTTTTCTCATGTCTATGCTGATGACTCATGGATTTTCCTGCCTTTTCCACCAGATGACAGTGGTTTTATTTCACAGCTCAGCTTGTTTTGTGAACATTTCGACTTGATGAGAGGAAAAAAATAATTCATTCAGCACATCTTCACCCTCAGCTTGGGATCTCCTTACATCTTTCTTTTACGGAACGAAAATCCTTCAGTTCAAACTACTGTATAGATTTTAGGGTACCAACATTTGTGTCACATATGCATTAGTCAAGTTTTGACTTGACTGTTTTGGAGATGCACCCACTTCTGCAGTTAAAAGAAACGGATTCTTCCAATTTACTAACACCTTAGCACAGGACTTATTCACTTGCTTTATAGTATACTGACATAGTCATTGTTTTCATAGCAGATGTTTAGTGGATATCTGTTGAAGCCAAAAATTCATTCTTTGAAGGACATTGAGAGGTTTGTGAGAAATAAGAAGAAAGAGGTGATCAGTCGCAGGTGGCACAAGGGCAGAGCCTTCATTTCCTAAGAGCTGTCAGATGAGCTCAGACTCACCTGCCACTTCAAGGTTCTTCAAATTACCTCAGCAAGGCAGCTTTAGGCCTCCCAAGATCCGGTTGAATTCTTCCTTGGTGGTTGTTTATCAAAACTGACTGATACCAAAGCTTTGTTTTGATTACATTTCATGTTGCTTTGGTTGTTTATCCATTAAAAAATGTTACATGTAATTGTTTTTAAATCAATGACCGCATCACATATAAACTCCAACTTAAAATGGTATATATTTTTCTATTTAACTATAAAATATGCTACAGCAAAACATAATAGTAATACCTTTTAAGAAGCTTCATTTTTTACCTGAATTTTTTCTCTCACAGAATGACCAGGATGGGATAGGATCAGGAAAGAATTCATCAGAGGAACAGCTCAGGTTTTGGAGATTAATGCAGGGAAACAGCTTAAGATGGTTTAGACATGTTGAGAGGATGGGCAGTGATGTTGGTAAAAGGATTCTGAGTTTGGAGCTCCCATGCAAGTTGTAACAGTAAAATATGCCCAACACAAGAGGCCTTAAGCTCTTATCTGTCTGCTCAGCTGTTTGACAGGGCAAGTAAAAGAAAGAAAGAAAGGGAAAAAGATCTGTAATTTCATGTTCTATTTTCTACAGGTCTAATTTCACCAAAAGTCCGCCATTTTTTCTGTATTTTGATTTATTTCATCCTCTGTTAACACTTTAGGTATCAAATTATTCTGGGTAAGGATGTATTTTTTTACCAAATCCCTGAAGTATTAGAATAGCCTTTCAAGCAAACTTTACTTTTAATAATAATTGTTATGTGCTTTTTAGGAATATATATATATATATATATATATATATATATATATATATATATATATATATATATATATATATATATATAAAAAAAACGCCCCTCCGCGGGTGGTTTCTCCTCCAAGCTCGGGTCCTCTACCAGAGGCCTGGGAGCTTGAGGGTCCTGCAGTATCTTAGCTGTTCCTAGCACTGCGCTTTTCTGGACTGAGAGGTCTGAGGTCTTTCCAGGTATCTGTTGTAGCCACTCCTCCAGCTTGGGGGTTACTGCCCCGAGTGCTCCAATTACCACAGGCACCACTGTCACCTTCACTTTCCAGGCTTTCTCCAGTTCTTCTCTGAGTCCCTGGTATTTCTCCAGTTTCTCATGTTCCTTCTTCCTGATGTTCCCATCGCTTGGCACTGCCACATCCACCACAACGGCTTTCCTCTGTTCTTTATCCACCACTACAATGTCTGGTTGGTTTGCCATTACCATCCTATCAGTCTGGATCTGGAAGTCCCACAGGATCTTTGCCCTCTCATTCTCTACCACCTCTGGAGGTGTTTCCCATTTTGACCTTGGGGTTTCCAGTTCATATTCTGCACACATGTTCCTGTATATTATTCCAGCCACTTGATTGTGGCGCTCCATGTATGCTTTACCTGCCAGCATCTTACATCCTGCAGTTATGTGCTGGATTGTTTCAGGGGCCTCTTTGCACAGCCTACACCTTGGGTCTTGTCTGGTGTGGTAGATCTGAGCCTCTATCGCTCTGGTGCTCAGGGCTTGTTCCTGAGCTGCCAGGATGAGCGCTTCAGTACTGTCCTGTAGGCCAGCCCTTTCTAGCCATTGGTAGGACTTCTTGATATCAGCCACTTCAGTTATGGTCCGGTGGTACATCCCATGCAGGGGTTTTTCCTCCCATGAGGATCTGTCCTCCAGCAATGTGTCCTCTGCTCTCCATTGCCTGAGACATTCACTGAGCACACTGTCATTTGGGCCCTTGAGCTTGATGTACTCATGCATCTTGGATGTTTCATCCTGGATAGTGGCTTCTACACTCACTAGTCCTCGGCCTCCTTCCTTGCGGCTAGCATACAGTCTCAGTGTGCTGGATTTGGGGTGGAACCCTCCATGCATGGTGAGGAGCTTTCGTGTTTTAACATCTGTGGTCTGTATCTCTTCCTTTGGCCATCTTATTATTCCTGCAGGGTATCTGATAACTGGCAGTGCGTAGCTGTTTATTGCCCGGGTCTTATTTTTGCCATTGAGCTGGCTTCTCAGGACTTGCCTTACTCGTTGGAGGTATTTAGCTGTTGCAGCTTTCCTTGTTGCCTGCTCCAGGTTGCCATTTGCCTGGGGAATTCCAAGGTACTTGTAACTGTCCTCGATGTCTGTTATTGTTCCTTCTGGGAGTGAGACCCCTCCTGTGTGGACTACCTTGCCTCTCTTTGTCACCATCCGGCTGCATTTCTCGAGCCCGAATGACATCCCAATGTCAGTACTGTAGATCCTGGTGGTGTGGATCAGGGAGTCAATGTCACGCTCGCTCTTAGCATATAGCTTGATGTCATCCATGTAGAGGAGGTGACTGATGTTGGCCCCATTTCTGAGTCGTTATCCATAGCCAGTCTTGTTGATTATTTGGCTGAGGGGGTTCAGACCTATGCAGAACAGCAGTGGGGACAGAGCATCACCTTGGTATATCCCACATTTGATGGACACTTGTGCAAGTGGCTTCCCATTGGCTTCAAGGGTGGTTTTCCACAGCTTCATCGAGTTTCCTATGAAGGCTCTTAGAGTCCTGTTGATGTTGTACAGCTCCAAGCATTCAGTGATCCATGTGTGTGGCATTGAGTCATAGGCCTTCTTGTAATCAATCCAGGCTGTGCACACGTTGGTGTGTCGTGACTTGCAGTCTTGGGCGACTGTTCTGTCGACCAGGAGTTGGTGTTTGGCTCCTCTGGAGTCTCTACCAATGCCCTTCTGTGTGTTACTCATGAATTGATCCATGTGCCTGTTTATCTTGGTTGCAATGATGCCTGACATGAGCTTCCATGTTGTGGACAGACAGGTTATTGGCCGGTAGTTGGATGGGATTGCACCCTTTGAGGGATCCTTCTGGATCAGGATCGTTCGCCCTTCCGTTAGCCATTCGGGGTGAGTCCCATCCCTAAGCAGCTGGTTCATTTGTGCTGCCAGGCGCTCGTGGAGTGCGGTAAGCTTCTTTAGCCAGTAGGCATGTATCATGTCAGGGCCCGGTGCTGTCCAGTTCTTCATACCTGAGACTCTTTCTTGGATGTCAGCCACTGTGATGGTTACTGGATTCTGTTCAGGGAGGTTGCTATGTTCTTTTCTCAGAGAGACCAGCCACTGGGCATTGCTGTTATGTGCTGTCTCTTTCTCCCACATACTTTTCCAGTACTGTTCAGTTTCCAGCCTTGGTGGGTCTGCTCGGCAGTTTTGACCCTGCCACTGAGCGTACACTTTTGCAGGTTGAGTTGCGAAGAGCCTGTTTATTCGTCTGGCTTCATTGTCTCTTGTGTACCCCTTTAGGCGGCTGCTCAAGGCTAGGAGCCTTTGTTTGGAAGTTTCCAGTGCTTCAGGTATGGACATCTGGCTGTATCTCTTAGGTACTTGCTTTCTCATTGTACCTCTTTGAGCCTCTGTCAGCTTACTCACATCCTTCCGAGTTGCCTTGATTTTGGCCTCTAACCGTTGCTTCCATGGTGGGTACTGTTTTCTTCCATGGTTGCTCTTATAGCCAAGCATCTCAAGGATCACTGCTGCTGAAGTGTAAACCAGTTCATTGGTTTCTGTGATGGTTGTGGTAGGAATTGCCCTCAATGCTTCATTCACAGTTTCCAGTAGACTTTCAGGCGGTTCATCACTTAACCGTTGTAGCTGGTGTCGGGGTTGCCTAGTGTTCATTGTAGACATGATCTTGTCTTTCAGGTCAGTTCCCGCCTCGCTCAGTGTAATTGTGGTTGTTGGGGCTGTGTACCCTATCTCAGGGTGGGAGTGTGGTATAACCTCCTCTCTGACCTGTTGTTCTGGCTCTCCCGTGGCATTGTATTGTATTGCTTCAATCTCAAGTTGTGATAGGAGTTGCCGTTTGTGGATGTTAGAGCACTGGGCTACCAGTTGTTTGGCAGTTAGCCCTGATTGTGGGTTTCGAAGCATCCATTCATTCCACATTCTCTGCATGTAACCCCTCTGGGTGGGATCACTTGAGTAGTAGCATCCTAACAGAACCTTGTTCTCACATCTAGTCCATTTCCGTCTTGTTCCAGTAGCCCACTTTCCATCAGGGTGCTCTGGTCCCTCAGCACCTGACGCAGACCTTGTTTGGCCGGGCGACGTCTGAGCCGGCATGACATGTGGTTCATTGTCTCTCATGTTGTGAGGTAGGCGGTAGCGTTAAGGGTCTTGCCCAAGGACCCTCACTGGGTGATGTTAATTGCCCGTCATTGTTATGGTAATTGCCCCATTTTTCATTGCCATTAATTGTTCATTCCGCCCTGGGAATCGAACCCGGGTTTCCTGCATGACAGTCCTGCACCTTACCAACCGAGCTACCCAGCCGGTATATAGTTGAGGTGAGAGTTGAGTTTTATATATATATATATATATATATATATAAAACTCAACTCTCACCCTCCGCGGGTGGTTTTCTCCTCCAAGCTCGGGTCCTCTACCAGAGGCCTGGGAGCTTGAGGGTCCTGCGCAGTATCTTAGCTGTTCCTAGCACTGCGCTTTTCTGGACTGAGAGGTCTGAGGTCTTTCCAGGGACCTGCTGTAGCCACTCCTCCAGGGGGGGGGTTACTGCCCCAAGTGCTCCAATTACCACAATTACCACCACTGTCACCTTCACTTTCCAGGCTTTCTTCAGTTCTTCTCTGAGTCCCTGGTATTTCTCCAGTTTCTCATGTTCCTTCTTCCTGATGTTCTTATCGGTTGGCACTGCCACCACAACGGCTTTCCTCTGTTCTTTATCCACCACTACAATTTGGTAGTTGGTCTGGTTGGTTTGCCATTACCATCCTATCAAGGAGAAGTGCTCACTATCACAGATTTAGACAGATTTGTGAACAATATTTCAGAGAACTGGTTATTTTGTGTATGTGGAAAATGTGTCACATCTGTGAGTCCATACCATAAAAAATGAGAGCAATAACAAAAGTGTTGCGTTTATATTTTTGGACAGTGTATGTATAAATATATATATAGTGGGCCTGATAAGATACATTTATACAATCACTGCCTGACATTCACGAAAGCCAAGCCGTCTGTATTCCCGTCACACTTACCAGTGGTTGTACCAGTCTTGCATTAAAGCGTTTACCCAGTGATTTGCAGTGATGGAGCAAATTAGAGTTGTGGAGTCTCTGGGAGTGAATCAGCAGTGCATGCATGCACTTCAATTCAATCCAGTCCTTCTAAGTTGGCCGCCATACAATCCTTTCTAATATAATAAAAACCAATTAACTGAGTGGGTGGCTTTACGCAAATCTTGATTAAAAATGTTGCTTTATTAAGAAGAGTTAAGACATGGCAATATGCTTAACCTGACTGGTGGCAGAGATATGATAAGGAATGTAATCCCTAAGGCGGCATCTGATTAGCTTATCCAGTCAGAGTCACAGCTGGTGCAAAATGAAATCGGCAGCCATGTTGGGGGAAAAATTTAGCTTTTTGTGTTCAGAGGCGGAAAGAGAACAGACAGGGCTGAAGTGAATAATGACATTTTATTAATATATTATTGCCTGAAATACATTAACTTGATCGCTGTGCTGAAAGCACGACAGATTCCAGCCCACAATTCTGCAGCTTTCTTTCTTTAATAACCCTCATTTCCTGCTTAAGTCAGGAGCAGTTCTACTCGCACAGGACTCCTGACCAGGGTCCACATGTCTCAACCCTACACGTTCAATTTACATACTGATTGGCTGGATCCTAATGAATTTTGACTTTAAGAATTGCTGTCTGAAAATGCCATCACTTCCGTATGAATCTGCATGGGATAATTATTCTATACTTTAAATGAAAGAATCGATGGCTGTATTAAAGGATGAACAAAATACATTAAATAAAGTAGTAAAAAAGAAAAACAAACTCAAGCATGTCCGTTGATGGCACCAAACGTCTGTTCTTAAATTTTCCCAAACAGGAAACACCAAATGTTGCAATTCCTCAAGATCCCACTGGATCTACGTTTCAGAGGGGAGCAACTTCCACTTAAATTTTGTTATTTTTACTTACAAATATTTTTAACCTGATGAATGATGTGAAAAAAAACCCTTTTGAGGTTTGTCATTCAAATTCATGACATTGTGGCACAGATAAAAAGATCTGAATACACCAGAAAAACTGGCTTTATGAAGTTTCTCATTATAATAGACTTATAATCTCTACTCTTACATCATCAAGGGTAGATTTTTTTTCAATCTCAAACACTTAAGAAAAAAACAAAACATGATATCAAAAAATCAGGTCCAGAGTGCTCTAATTTATCACATAAAAAACAGTAAAAACTTTTCTAAGCAATCCAAAAAATGTAACTTAAAATTATTTATACCAAAATACAATTTGACACACCTTATTCTACAGTTTACCATCTTATGCGATCACACCTCCATGTACCCCATTAATTTATAATAACGAACACCACCTCCATTTTATATAATAGCTGTGGCGTTGTGGGCCTGTTTGCATTTGTTCTGTTAAAAACTACAAATTCCCACATTGACGACATCATAGCAGCGAAACATTCACTGAGAGTGATGTAAGAGGAGTTTTCAGCTGAGTTAAAATAAAACCTTCAAGCAAACATTTGGAGCTTTGTTTTTTTATATTGCAGAATATCAACGTAGTTATAGATTAAAAATGAAATGTTTTTTTGGTTTTTCTAGTGGCTGATGTTATTTGCATGTATTTACGTGGTAACTGATAGAAATTCACGTTGGCCGCACATAATACGTGCAGCCAAAGTGCACATTGCTGCGGTGCTCGCACGTATTTGAAGTTTAGCACAAAATTAGAAATAAGCTCCAGAAGTATTTAAAATTGCAGGATCTATTTAGTTCATACTGCTGTTGGGCTAACTTAGAAAAGGTTCTCCTTCAAAATAAAAACAGTTGGGGCATAAAACAGCAGAAATTCAGGCATACAACACTTAAAACCATAATCCATGCTTGGCAGCACTTTCTACTACCTGTACATACAAAAATCATTTCTCTTGATTGCTAAATACAAAGAGATCAACATAACTTCTGTGGCTTTTTTTTTTGTTAGAAATTTATCATTTTTTATCAGCAGTGTTTTATTTTGGTTCTCATCAATGGAAGGTATATGCAGGAAAGGTTCTTTTCCACTTTCTGAAAATAAAAAAAAATAAAAAACATTTTAAATAAAAAAAACATTTTTCATGTTCTTAAGAATAATCTAATAATAATTTCCTTGATGGCGTAAATGCGTTGTGTGCCTGCTTCCGTTTGATTCCTTTTGTTTCCTGGAGAAACAAAGTTGACACAGTATAATTTGCACTCTAGGGGCAGCTTTCTTTTACTCATGCAGGCCTTGTGTTTGCCAGCTCCTTGTCAGTATTTATCTGTGGATTACACCTTGTCTGCGTGTCTGCATGTTGCACTCCACTTGCTGCTTTGTCTGCTTGCTGAACAAGCATCTCTCGAGGAGGGCCGCTGCAGTACAAATGAGGACACAGCATCTTTTTACACAAAGCAGCACTTTTGGTTTTGGATCTTTCATTTTTTTAACTGACAGAATTATGCCAAACCTTTTTTTTTTTTTATAGCCAGTAATTCAAAGGCATTGAGTGGTTCAGCATTTGTCAGTGTTTACATTTCCACTGGAGACTTTAAGAAAGCCTGAATTAGACTCAACAACCTATTTTTTTCCCTTTTTTGCAAAGGGGAAATAAAACAACATTAATGATTTTTCAGTAATATTTTCTCAAACCAAAGTAGTAAATTAGATAGAAAATTGATTTGCCTTCCCAAACAAAACTTGAAAATAAGAGAAACACAATGCACTCTTGATGTTGTTTTGTTGGCTAACAAAATTGAGACAGGGGACCAGTAAGTAGTCTGTTTAGTCTTTTTACAGAGCTGCACCACATAAATAATATTAATACTGAAGCACTTCTAGGGTAAAAAAAGGAAGCTTAAAGCCAACAAAATGGAACATTTCGGGCCTTATGAGAAAGCTTATATTTATAGCACTGGTAAAATGTTGCATTTAGGCAAAAAATGGAACCTAAAATTTATTTTAACCCTGGCAACCCAACAACAATTTTCTTCTGATAAAATTTTTGTTTTAGGTAGCAGCAATTAACAGTGGCCAAAATAAATAAATAACATGATAAAAAAAAAATAATAAAGAAATACTGGCCACATTTGACCCTGTGGATCACCAGGATTAAAGATGGATTTATCAATGTTTTACTCCTTAAACTAAACAGGTTTTTATAGTTTCAGCTTCCCCCTTTTTCTCAATCTGTGATTAATCTAAAAATTGTTGCTTCTTTTTTCCTTGTTAATTTCAAGGGGCAAGCAATACTCTTTGTTGTTGTTGCCACCATCTCCATGAATTCTGAAAGGATGTTGTCCTTGAGTGAAACAGAAAAAGGAAAAGAGACTCAACAATCCTCCAAAAAAAAATCTATAAATCCTTGTTATTGAATGGACAAGAAATGTGAACTTGAAGGATGCAGGTTCTGTAACTGAAACTTGTGTCTAATCATAAACTTTGCCCCTGACAGGTTGCCAAGTTCTCATTACTCACCACCAAAATACATTTTCTTTTATTTTACCCAATAGGCCGGGGCAGACTGGTGACAGGGCACACAATTTGGTCAGTTAATATAGTAATGAGTCCCCCATTTGAAAATAAATTAAAGTTTTTTGTTTTTTTTACATAATACCAGCAGATTTCAGACTCCAACACAACATATAATTTATCTTTGCACCCAAACATTGGCATCAACATGCAAACATGCACATGAAACTACAGAAAACGCTTCTGCAATAGCTTTCGATCAGCTTCAACAAATGCACCAGAATACAACCCTTTGAAATTGTTGATCTACACAGTGACACCCAATCAACACACACTCTTTAATATATCTTTTCGTCCCTTCACACGATCAATGTGAATCCGCTGATTCTGACGTGGAGAAAAGCAGCTTTGCACCGATATGCAACACAATTTTTTCCGCTTTAAAATCATTTGGAATTAACTACATAAACAGTTGAAGCCTACGGTAGTTGCAAGACCGTAAACTCTGGAGCTAAAACCCCAGAGTTAAAGGGTTAAAAAACTCTTCTACTGTTGGTTCTGAAACAAACGGCAAGAAAAAAAAAACAGAAACCCAAAACACCAGGCCGCTGCCCACCCCTGGTGTTTTCCATCAGGTTATAAGAGAAGATTATTACAAACTTATTTTTTAATTACAAAGAAACTTTAACACACAATACACAGACCACCCATGAAGTCCAGGACAAAGTTCATTAAACCAAAGATGCTTTTTCTTTTTAGCTTTTAAGATTTTCATTATAGTTAGCCAGATGGTGGCCACAACAATAACAACAAAAATAAAGAAAGTTTGTCGTCTTTACATTTACTTAAACATAGTCAGCCCGTGGCTGAACATTGCTTTACCAATTTCTCCTGGGCTTAAAACAATGCAGTATCTGTTTAAAATCTTTGTCCAAAGTTTGAAAAATGTCAAATTAACCCCCCCTCCAAAAAAAAACCAAAATAAATAAATAAACTTTTTCAAATTTGTTTATAATAAAGGTGAATTTTAAAACAAAAATACATATAACTAAATTAAGAAAAAGTGTTTTTAAATCTCATTAAAGTTTTTTTTAATATGGCTAAAATACTTCCAACAAAGAAAAAGTCAAGATACAGTAAAATTACTGGGAGTTTGAATAGCACTATATCAAACACTTCACTGTTTCAGATGCCAAAAAGTTTGGTACCACAAAATTGTTAGTAAGTTCAGAAATTTAGCCTATTTTCAGAAACCATTTAAACTAACAATAATTTCAAGCACCGTTCATACATCATTTTAAAAATTTCCCTTCGATCTTTGACTTGTCTAACATATTGCAAACTTGTTAGCACATTACTGCCCCCACATGAACACATGAGAATGACTTGGTCCTTGTTGAGCCAATGCTTTCAGGAAACAAATATTCCACCAGAGTATTGTCATTAAAACCATTTATTAAACTGACTGCTGTTTTTAAATGTAAAAAAAATTCCAATTACCTAAAATCTCAAAATCCCCACATAAAAGGAATCTGAACTTGATGCTGGGCACAGTTTGCACCATTGTGAGCTTTTACAGCCTGGTGTGGTTTAACTCTGAAACTCTTTTTTTATTATTATTCTCAGGTTTTCATTTTAAAAAAGGAGGTTATGGTCAAATTCATTCACATTTTCCTTTTAGTTTGAGTTGATTTTTGAAAAGATTAGATTTCTTCCAGGTTATTTATTCATTGAAAACCTGACCTTTTTGTGTTTCAAAGGCTTAAAAAAAAGCCAACGTGAAGTTGGATGTGTAGTTTGCGAGATTTTTCTCTTTTCAAAGAGTATATATTAACAACAACCAAAAACGATTTTTTTTTGTGGTGAAGATAAATTTAAAATTCGCACAATATTCCCAAAGGGAGAAGGCAAGATGTGTTCAAAACCGCAGCGGAACAAACAAATGCTCACATTTTTAGACCAACGCAGGCTGCATGTTGCACCTCAATGCACAGGGGGATAAGATGTGATGGAGTGTTGTGTGCGACCACCTGCTGCAATGACAAGCATGCAGAGGTGTCAAATACCACACCACTCAAGATAGCTGACAGAGAACCAGGTCACTGCTTTGTAGTCCAATTGGAAAACTAGACAGCTCTTTATTTTAGTGCTGCCTTACACACGTGTTTATAAGCTTCACACGTGATTTAGAGGCACAAGAGAGCAGTAGATGTTAAATGTTATAAACATGTGTTTTTGTATTTGCTAGGATAAGAAATTGACAAATATTGATGTTACAATTGATGTCTTGGACGGGAGTCTAATAAGAAATCAGAGTTGAACAGCTCCTCAGGCTCAAGCAAATCTCACTGCTGCATGCAGAATGTGTTGTGTTAACAGTGGTGTGGCAGCTCAGAGGTAATGCACATCTCAAATTCAATGGTGGAGCTGTGCACAAGCCAGAAATCTGCTTTACCTAAATGAACATTAGAGCTTAAGTCCACATTACAAACCTTATTTCATTATTTCAACAGTATTAGCCATCCTTTGGGGGGAAATGCTGAGTCTTAAACACCAAGAACTGAAAACCGAAAGCTTAACAAGATTGATGTTAAGTTACAGGATTTTTTTTTTGTTCACAAAAACACTGCAGTGCAGATGAAAGAGATCCTGATTTAAGGCAAGGCAAGGCAAGGCAAGTTTATTTGTATAGCACAATTCGTACACAAAGTAATTCAAGGTGCTTCACAAAACAGAAAAATGCATTAAAATCATAATACATCATAGAAATAATCAACGTAAAATTTACTTTAAAAGAAAAGAAAAAAGAAAAAAAAAATAATAATAATAATAATAATTGAAAATTGATTTAAAAATAAAGGAACGAAAGGAAAGAAAAGTGCAGATAGGACCTTTCAGTCATATACACGGCTAAACAGAAATGTTTTAAGTCTAGATTTGAACATGAACACAGAAGAGGCCTGTCTTACGACTTCAGGGAGGCTGTTCCAGATTTTAGCTGCAGAATATTGAAACGCTGATTCCCCTTGTTTAGTTCTGACTCTAGGAATCAACAGGAGGCCGGCCCCTGAGGTCCTCAGAGTACGAGATGGTTCATATGGCACTAACATGTCAGAGATGTACTTTGGTGCTCGGCCATGGAGAGACTTGTACACAAGCAGAGCTGCTTTGAAGTCTATTCTTTGAGGTACAGGGAGCCAGTGCAGAGACCTGAGCACAGGACTAATGTGATCATACTTCCTGGTTCTGGTCAGGACTCGAGCAGCAGCATTCTGGATGTACTGAAGCTGTTTTACAGCTCGTTTGGAGAGGCCGATGAGCAGGCCGTTACAGTAGTCTAACCTACTGGAGACAAATGCATGAATAAGTATCTCCAGGTCTGGCTTTGACACTATGTTTTTGATTTTGGCAATGTTTTTCAGGTGGTAAAATGCCGCTGATGTTACTGACTTGATATGGCTGTTAAAGTTCAGGTCAGAGTCCATGATTACCCCTAGATTTCTGACTTGATTTGAGGGTTTTAGAGACATAGAATGAAGGTAGCTGCTGACACTTTCTCTTTGTTTCTGTGGGCCAAAAATAATAACTTGGGTCTTGTTTGAGTTTAGCTGGAGAAAGTTGTTCTGCATCCACGCACTGATCTGTTGGAGGCAGTGGCTGAGTGAATCCACCGGCCCATATTCACCTGTTGTCAGTGACACATAGATCTGAGTATCATCTGCATAGTTGTGATAAGATATGTTATTACTACGTATTAACTGCCCTAGTGGCAGCATGTAGAGGTTGAACAGAAGGGGTCCCAGGATCGATCCCTGGGGCACACCACAATTCAAGCCCATGTAGTCTGAGACACAACTCCCAATTTCAACAAAATATTTCCTGTCTTCCAGATAAGACTTGAGCCAACTTAGGGCAGATCCAGAGATGCCAACCCAGTCTTGGAGACTGTGCAAAAGGATCCCATGATCAACAGTATCAAAGGCAGCACTCAGGTCTAGCAGGATTAAGACAGTGAATTTGCCATCATCAGTGTTCAGGCGGATGTCGTTGGTTACCTTGATAAGAGCAGTTTCTGTGCTATGATGGGGTCTAAAACCTGACTGGAAAACATCAAATGAATTGTTTAATAAGAGAAAATCAGTGAGCTGTTTGTAGACAACTTTTTCAAGGACTTTTCCTAAAAATGGCAGATTAGAGATAGGTCTGTAATTATTCAGTACAGTGGGATCAAGACCGCTTTTTTTCAGGAGAGGTTTAATGACTGCAGTTTTTAAGGCCTCTGGAAATATTCCAGATTGAAGAGACATGTTAACTATTTGAGTAATTGATGGCAACACACTGTTCAGGACAGACTTTAGAAATCTAGTGGGTAACACATCAAGGCAGCATGTAGACGAGCTCAGACGGGTGATGGTCTCTTGGACAGTTTGGTCAGTGACAGGTACAAAGTGAGTCAGCTTAGAGTGAGTAGGTGGCCGTTCGATACTTATATGTGTTGTGGAGTTGATAGCTTTTTTAATGCCCTGAACCTTGTCATTAAAAAATACAGCAAACTCATTACATTTAGGTGTGCAAACCAGTTCTATTGGTAGCTGGGTTGGAGGGTTAGTTAATCTGTTTACTGTTGTGAACAGGACACGAGAGTTGCTGCTGCAACTTCCAATGATTTCAGAGAAGTACCTTTCCCTTGTTCTGCATAAGATCTGGTTGTAAGCGTACAATGATGCACCTAAGAAATATATACGTTAGCAGATAGAGTCCAAACACTGCTTTCATTGAGCTGTACTCTACCTTTAAATTGAGAGAAAGTTTGAGAGCATTTGATCATTTTTGGAAAACAAAAATTTGGACTGAGCCTTGGAACTTTTTCCAAGTCCGTGATGCAGTAAGGCTGTTTGCCCTTTTAAAATTAAATAGATGATAAAACAATTAAGAAGCAGCTCAAACTTGCATCCTGACACATTGGTTCAATTCCATCAATTTATTTGTCAGGCGTATCTTTCAATATTGACTTAAAATGCGTATACGTAAACTAAATAGCTTCTTAGCTTCACACGGATGAATTGTGCAAATAAACAAGGTGTTGTGCACAAAAAATGCATTGTGTGCACAGTATGCCTAAATTGTGCAGAGAATGTACAAACATTTCTGGGCTGTGGGGGCTCCATTATTTTATCAGAATGTTATAGAAAATGTTGTTTTTTTTGAGGATTTCTAACTTTGGTTTGTTTTCTATCAGTTTTGGTTTTTGGTCATGTTCTATTTTGAGTTGCCCCTTTGTCAGTCACACCAGTTTCAGGTGATTCATAGCTGTCTTGATTTCAATTAATTACCCTCAGTGTATTTAAGTGTCTGGTTTTGAGTTCTTCCTTGTCAGGTCATCTGTTCTCCTCAGACCCTCTTTTGTTGCTTTTGTCATGTTTCTTTATTAAATGGCTTAGTTTTTAGCTACTGTGCCTGTCTTCTGCAAATTAGTTCCTACACCAACAGTTTCTAACAGTTTTGGTTGGTTATGGTTACAAGTTAACTATTTTGTTTTTTTTTTTATTAAAAATTTTAACTTAATAAACCAACTTCAATAAAAAGTTTTTTTTTTTTTTTTTGGTGTTTTTATCATGTTCTTGTGGCATTTTTCTGATGATGGAGGACATTTATTAAGAAAATTAAGCTTAAAATTGCATTTCAGTGTATTTCTTTATGCAAATTATTATGAATCAGGAGCAGAAGAAAAAGTGCAGTTTGAAAAAGAGCTCATCTGTGACAGACAGTATACTGGGCGAGCCACAAGCTCCCTGCTCCACAATGGGGAGGGGAAGGGGATGGTGTTGTTCCACATCACGAGTCACTCCCACTATTCAGGGGCGAATTTCTGATCAACTACTGCAGACACAAAGTTCAAAAAGACATAGATTTTTTTTTTTTTGGCTATAAACGTCACAATCGTAATTCAAAGACCACTCGAAACGCTTTAAAAATAGATTAGAAAAAGATTGGAGCCAATGTAAGCCAATTTAAAAAACAAATTGCTCACCCTAATAAGACAGAATTAGGCCACATTTTAATATGAAGGCAACATGGAACGGGTCAAGATATGAAAACATGTGACTTTACTATAAAACATGAATAACCTTAAATCACATCATGTCTAGTTTAATGGTTTAACAGTTCTTAATTTTTATCAATCATAAAAGTCTCTGTGTGTTCTAAATTGTGGAGAGAAGATTTTATTTGATGTAATCACTGAAATTGTGCCCCATGTGCATCAGTTTGTTCTCTTTCATATTCTGTCCCTTATGCCACTTGAATAGTTTGACACTGAAATGCAGGAAAAATAATTTTCCAAGGTTTCTTTTTCTATCATCAGATGGTTGTTGAGCTCGCCTCCTCACTCACAACTGACGGCTGTCAGCCACATCAGAAGCTGTTTTAATTTCCACAGAGTCTGTCAAATTATCAATCACGGGTCTGCTTTTGAATGTTTGAGTGCATAAAGTGCTCACATTTGATCCCACATGCCCCCCCACAGAACCACATACTTGTAAATGCAATATGTTACATGACAAGACGGCTGTGCTGAGCATTGCTTCTTTATTTTTTTGTGTTCATATGCATTTTTTTTTTTATTTGTCCTGTCCAACACCTAAGTAAACAGATGAGAGCTGAAAGCCTTTTGTGTTGGACATATTTAGGGCCCGAGCACGGAGTGCAAGGACCCTATTGTAATTCGAATGTTTATTATTATTATTATTATTATTCTACCGGAAGAGTCGCCTTTTTGAGGCCTTTAACATACCCCAAAACTCACCAAATTTGGCACACACATCAGGAGTCGCGAAAAATTTCGTATTTTATAGGAGATTGGCATGGGCGCACAAAAACGGCTCGATAGCGCCACCTACAGTGACTTTTGTCCCGACGCCCCGCATACGCTTTAACGTACAAGCTTGATTTTTACAGGGCATGTTCTTCAGATGGAGACTTACAAAAAAGTCTGAAAGGACCCACCTGTCACTCGCACAGGAAGTCTGATATATTGAGGTCAATATGTCATTTTTGCTTCATTTTGGACATTTGCAGGCCTCGCTCTAGAACGAACTCCTCCTAGAGATTTTGGAGTAATGACTTCAAACTTTGGTTGTGTAAACTAAACACATGTCCGATCTTAAATTGCGAAGCTTTTAAGTTTTTATGGATGTTTGTGACCATGGCGGCGCGTCAAAATTGGAGGTCGTTTCGAAAACACGCCATGAAAAGAAAAATGGCCATTACTCAGCCATGCAAAATCCAATCTGATCCAAAATTGATATGCATGATTGTAGTCTGACTCTGAACACATCTGCAGTGAAAAAATCTGGAAAAAGTGTAGCGCCACCTGCTGGCAAGAGGAAATGACATGTTTTACTTGGAGCATCACTACTCCGAGTAGGATGAGCCGACACACCTGAAAATGACGTCCACCTGTTGAAAAGCCATTGAAGTTTACTCTGACAAAAAACCATAACTTTCAATGCGGGGGTGTGGTCGTGACAGAGCGGCAAAGTTGGGCATCTCGCCATGCACACAAAAGTTGCTCTCACGTGCACATTCCTTGTCCAATCTCACTGAAATTCAATGGATATGATGAAGCTTCTATTCTGAACCCATGGATATGACAATCTTGGACGAGCTCTATAGCGCCACCTAGTTATTGCATGGGGCACATTCTGCCCTGTATTTTCTCTTTGCTTTGTCCGATGTGCATGAAATTAAAACTGGAGATACTCAGAAGGGTCTTCTCTCATCATGTAAAGTTTCATGGGTGTACACCTGACGGTGCCTGCGTAACAGGAAGTGGTCGATTATGTGCACCCAAATAATAGAAATTTATTATAAATCAGCCGTTTGTCTCAGGAAGCTGAGATTTCAGAATTAGATGCCTTTAATAACCTCCAGCTTTGATATGTAACACTATAGGGTCTACGAGAAACTTCATCACTTGATTTTTTTAATGAAATTTTGGACTGAACAAAGATTTTTAGCATAAATTATGTTTAGGTTATCAGCACCAAGAATTCAACTTTCATAGGCATTTATGTGCTACTGCTTCCTAAAAAAATTCAGAATTATTGAAGTTACAGGTGAACTTTTATTCAACATTTCATCCAAAAAGGTCCGAAAACGTCTTTTTAGGCAAAACTGCAAACACCTATTTTTTTGCATAACTTATCTTTCAAATATCAGCACAAAAAAATTAAAAACGGTAGGGATCTGTGTTTGCTGCCTTCCATATTTTTTTCAGACTTAAAAGTGTAACAGATGATTTATAAAAAATCCTTTTTCATCCAAAAACCTGTGTTAAATCTGTCTAGACTCCAAACAAACATTTTTTTATGGTAACTTATGTTTCAACAATCGACACCAATTTTCACAGACCTATAGCTAAACATGTCCCATAGCTACCTGAATATTTTCATAGATATAAAATGAACTGGTCATTCTAACATCTGGCATTCTAACATTTAACATCTTACATGTCAAAGCCTCTCTCAGCCTGGCTCTGCTGAAGGAGTCGTGTTACAACCCCGCCCCCTCCTGCTGGGACCCCTGCTATGTAAATTAGCAAGCAGTGAACAGAGAGATGAGAAGTAAGAATGGCCATTACTCAGGCATGCATAATCCAAAGACAGCCAGTTAAACACTGAAAGACATATTTTTTCGGTATGTCTTTCATACATCTTTAGTATTAAAAACTCTCCAAGATGAATGTGCCTGACTCCACCTGCAGGTGGATCACAGACTTCCTGACGGACAGACAGCAGTATGTGAGGCTGGGGAAGCTCGTCTCAGATACTCGGACCACAAGCACCGGATCCCCCCAGGGCTGTGTCCTTTCACCCCTGTTACTCTCCCTGTACACAAACAGCTGCACAGCTGGTCACCTGTCTGTCAAACTCCTGAAGTTTGCTGACGACACCACACTCATCGGCCTCATCTCTGACGGAGATGAGTCGGCCTACAGGAGTTAAATAGCCAGGCTGGTGTCATAGTGCAGCGCTAACAACCTGGAGCTTAATGCTCTGAAGACAGTGGAGATGACAGTGGACTTCAGGAAGGCCCCAGCCCCCCTCCCCCCTGTCATCCTCTGTGACTCCCCGGTGACCTCTGTGGAGTCCTTCTGCTTCCTGGGAACCATCATCAGCCAGGACCTCAAGTGGGAGCAGAACATCAGCTCCATCACTAAGAAGGTCCAGCAGAGGATGTACTTCCTGAGGCAGCTGAAGAAGTTTCACCTCCCTGAAAAGATGCTGGTAGACTTTTACACCGCCATCATCGAATCCACCCTCACGTCCTCCATCACAGTCTGGTTCGCTGCGGCCACGGCCAGAGACAAGGCCAAGCTGCAACGCGTCATCCACTCAGCAGAGAAGGTGATCGGCTGCCACCTCCCGTCTCTCCAGGAGCTGCACATCTCCAGGACCTGGAGGCGGGCAGCCAGGATTGTAGCCAACCCCTCTCATCCAGGACATAATCTCTTTCGGCCCCTCCCTTCTGGCAAGAGGCTCCGGTCCATCAGGACCAGGACCTCGCGCCACAAGAACAGCTTCTTCCCCACTGCAGCCAGCCTGCTGAACAGAACCCCAACTCCCCCAGGTGACCCCCCCTCCCCCCCCGCCCACCAAAGGACTGTCGGTGCCACTTACAGGCCCCACCATCCCAGCCCATCTGTGCTCCCACTTTAATTCACCTTACTCTACTGTATATAGTGTGTTGTTGTTGTTAACTTAATTTTTAACTTATTCTTAATTGCACTATACACCAAGTCAAATTCCTCGTTTTGTAAAGTGCGCTCTACTGAACCTGGCAATAAAACTTTTTCTGATTCCTGATTCTGATTCTGATTCTATTAATCATTGTTTTTTATTCATTCAAAATGCAATTAAATCAATATTTTATCTTTTTCCTTTTTCTTTTTTTTTTATCTCTTATATCCTTTTTTATAATCAATGTTTGAACTTCTTTTCCTTTCTATTGTCATGGTTTCAGTTTGTTGTCTTTTTTTTCGCTTTAGTTCTTGTTCTGTCTTGTTTGGTTCTGTTTCCTGTTTTATTTTGAAAGGTTTCCTGTCTTGTCATGTTTCTTGAGTTTTACTTCCTTTGGTCCCCATCTGCCCTAATCGTGTTCACCTGTGTCTTGTCTGCCCTGTCTGTATATAAGTCTTGTCTCTGCCTTCCTCCTGTGCTGGTCCATTAACTTCTGCTCATGTTGATCACGTCTTCTTGTCTGGCGTCCATGTCCCTTGCCATGCCACAGTAAGTTTTTGTTTTTAGTTTTGTCATCCTGCTCTGCAGCGCTTTTTGTTAGTTAAATAAACCCACTTGCCCTGAACCCGTTTGCCTCCCGTCTCTGCGCCTGGGTCCTACCTGCTCTCGAGCCTCCCCCCCACACGACATCTATACATCCAATGAAATTAAACTACAAATCAACAAACACAACTGATAACAAATGTCTCTAAAAAATGATGTGTATATTTGCAGAACCTTAAAAACACCAAACAAATAACAAATGCTTCCCAATTAAAGCACAAAAAATGGAACACAAAATGTAAAACCCAAGTTAGAAATTGCAATTTGAAAAAGATACTTTTTTCAGCAGCTTTTCAAAATCAATCACCAATTCTACACTTCTGTGGATGAAACAAAGAACTCCAGAACAATGAAGCCATTTCTCTAAGTCTCTCTCACCTTCAGTTTTAAACAAGGTCTGTGAAAATCCACCATACATTGGTCACATGAACTCAGAGACCTGCTAAAAGTGCACAATTGTAAAAGCTCTTTTATATAGACAACTGTTTGTTTGCTTAGAGCTCTAAATATAAAAAAAAATGCTTTTCTATCACCTAGACACAGATGGAGAACCATATCAACTGGATTAATAACAGGGTGGCATGTTTAGACAACATGAAGCTGTCCATCACATTTTTGACCTAAACATGTAAACACATCCTTGGCTCTGCGGTTAGGAAATGGTATTTGGGAATCTCTTTATACCAGGAGCCAGCCTGGCCATTGGAACATCGCCACAGTGCCCATCCAGACTGGGACAGCAACGGGGTCCACTTCAGAGCCGTGAGCTGCTGTGTTTAACTCCAGCTGTCCCAGCAAGGTAGACAACTGCAGCAACATCCACTGACCAAGCTGACAAGCCCTGGCAGAAAAGATCCCCACAAGAAAAACACTGGCTCAGGCAGGCTGGTCAAAAAAAAATAGTTTTGCCATTGTCTTGCAGCTCGCAGATCAAGTGGTTTAGTTTTCCAGTAATGTCAGTCAAGAATGCAAGTTCAGATTCACAATGTTCATATTCACCATATTCAACAGACATCTCCTCCAATAGCACCTTAAAAATCCTGTGCTGTTTTGCTTTGCAGCTGAGGTTGTTTACGATTTTCAGAATAAGAGTCATTATATGTCCAGAGCCAATCACTTCTGCACATAAGGCCTGCTGGTGAATGACGCAGCAGTAATGCAGACATTTTGGAAAGTCTGGGTCAGCTTTACAGTGAGTGATGAAACCTGTTTGTCTATTGATCATAGCAGGAGTCCCATCTGCAGTCACTGCTACCAGCTTTTCTAATTGTACCTTTTTCTGCACAAAAACTCCTTCACCGTGTTATACTCTACTCTACTACTCTTGTAGTTGTCTGTTAGGGCAGATGTGTCAGGAGTTCTTCTCTTGTGGAAACCAAAAGCTATGCTGTACTGTTGCCGTCCACAGACTCATCACACTGGACGTTAACCACCTGCACTTTGCAAGATCCCGGTCCAGCTAATTGGCCAAGTTATCAGACATAGCTGACACTCATCTAGACATTGTAGTGGAAATTGAATGAGTTCTATTGTTCTCATCCTTAGGGACAGTGATAGCAATTATCATCATTGCTTGAATTTTTTTCATGCTATATGCAAAAGTCTTTGTCCCTTAAGGCAACAGATTACAGCCCCCCCCCCCCCCCCCCCCCCCCCCCCCCCAGGCTGCTGTCGTATTAACAATAGCTTGGAGCTCCAGAATGGACAAGAAAAAACGACGAGAATGGCTCGAGCAGGGCGTTGCTCACGGGGCGGTCGCTCGTGCCAGGCGGTCGCACGTGCTCGGGCCCGCTAAATGCTACTTGTAGCTTTAATTTACTTTTACAACAGGGGTTATGAATCTTATGATACACCAGATGTGCATTTAAATAAATCCCTTTTGTAATTTCAGCTAAACTTTATTCATGTTAATTATATTTGTAGATATTTCTTGTTGGACCAGACGGAAAAGAAAAGGAGGAAAGAAGAGAGAGGGCTGACAGATAAGGGGGGGGGAGTAGAGGGGTGATTATGGTAGCGAGGGTAAGATCATGAAGCGTCAGAAAGCAACAAGTTGCTGGAGCTTTATAATCACAACTGACAGGTTAAGATGCATAAAAAATCTAAAATGGGAGGGGCCTGTCCACACACACACTCAAACGTTACAAACACACCTGTGGGCTCCAAAAGCGTTCACACGCAAACAAGTCTACATGGACATACTACCACTAACATTCACACACGCATACTTATGCATTCAGTATAACACATGTGAAACGTTTCATCCAGTCACGCAAACTGTGCAAAAGTGAGATAGCACCTGTGCTCAAGTGAGTGTTTATGTTCTTCTGGGGTGGATGATGGAATGTAAAAAGAGGGAGAGAACCCAGCTGCCCCCCCACCAAGGCCCCCCACCACAGCAGCAGCGGCAGCCGGGACCCCACAACACCCGCATAGTACAGCAGATAAAGAAAGACCGCCTGCCAGGCAACCACATCCGCCCCCCCGGGGAGGGGCCAGCGGGACCGCCACAGCGGCCCCCAACGCCAGAGAGCAGGGGGGCACAGGGGGTAGAGAGTGCAAGCCCTAGCCCGACCCGTAGAGCAGCCTCCCCACCGCGCCCAGGGGGCCCAATGAGGGGCCCCGCCCCAGGGGGGCACCCCATGCCCCAAACAGGCGGCCCACCACCACCCAGGAGTCCTGAGCATCCCCCCCGCCCCAGCCGCAGGCACGAGTCAGGGCCCCCCAGGGAAGACCCGCCCCCACGCTCCAAGCAGCCCCCCCTAGGCCACGGTTAGTCCAGGAGAGAGCAAGGCAGGGGGCGGCCCCCCCGCCCAGGAGGAGGATGCCCAAGAGGAGCAAGGGTCCCCAAGGGTGTTATAAATATGGCCCCACCAGGCTCACCCGCAGTTGGAAAATATGAAGTAGGCCGGCGCCCAGGTGCAGGGACCAGAATCCACAACACCGGGACACGGACACCCCCAGGCTCAGATGTGATGTGATCCCCGGCTCCCTGTCTTGCCAGAGAGCTCAGGGATCCCTCTCCCTGTGTGGAGAGAGGGCTGCCGGGCCCATGAAGCCAGCATCCCAGGGACAGGGATGCCGTGACAGGGGGCCCCGGTTCCCTCCGCCAGGGATGGGGTGGGGAACAAAAGATCAGAAGTCCCTCTTCCTTGTGTGATGTATGTGTGTTAGTGAGCGTGTGTGTGCGTGTATGGGTGGGTGTGTTGGAGTATGTATTTTGTGATGTAAAGGGGGTGTGTGTACTAAAGGGTGTGGTTAAAATTGGCGGCTAGGGCACTGAGAGGACATCTTCTGCTTGCAAACAGTGATGTCGAAGCACCCTCCCCACCAAGGGGCCCTAAAATGTCTAAGGTGCAGTTAAAATGGCAGGTAGGGCACTAAGGACATCTACTGCTTGCTGGCAGTGATGTCCAAGCACCCCCCTTACCAAGGGTCCTAGATGTCTAAAGTGCAATTAAAATCGAGAGGAGGGGGCATATTCCATACAGCAACCAAGGGAGTGGGGCCACTGCCAACTAGCTCCTCCCCCCAAGGTGCATCGCAGGCCGACTCCCACCACCCTCACCCTGATAAATGGTTATATGAGGAAGAGGGTCGGGGACAGCTGGAGGACTGACCCCGGTGGTGAAACAACCGTGCCCCAGCCCCTCCCCCTCCAGCATTGGGCCCAGGGCTTCCCAGCCCAGGGGCCCCATCGCCTGAAGCGCCTTGTTGTGTTGTGTTGATGTAAATTTGATGCAGACTTCCTTTGATGATTAAGCTCTTGTGCCGAAACATAACCAGAATTACATCTCCTAACAATTTAGTGCTCTGCTGGTTGAACTTTTTATTTATTTTTTTATTTTATTTTTTTATTTTATTGTAGAAGAATTATTTTTGTTTTTATTCTATTTTGTTCAGACATTTAGGCACATATTGCTTATTTTACTAATCAATAGGTTCACCCCAATCTAAACTTTGTGCTTGCTGCTTTGGAAATGCAGAAACAACACTTTTCCTTCGAAGGATTTTCTAACTTTCTATTTAAGAAAATGCTGTTGTTGTTTTTTTCTCAGTGTAATAATTTTAAGAAATGTCCAAGTTGTCAAACTGAGACAGCACAGCTTGCACCAAAAGGAAAAAGGGTGAAAACTCCAAAGTTTTTTTTTTCTTTCCTTCGTTCTTTTAGCAAAGATTATTTCTTTTTTCTCGATTATTCCTTTTTCCTATGAAATTCTTTCTGGCACCGTCAGACGTAGTTACCACAAAAAAGAAGACGTTTAAAAAGGTTGCCACTCTTTTTGTTGCAATAAAAATTCGGCATGGACCCATGAATACTGACAATCACTGATCAGACTTGTTTATACATTACATTGTGTCTCTACAGTTCTTCCACAACTGCAGCAGAGCTTATTTACCAAATAATAGAGAACATAGGTCACAATTTAAGCAGTGCAGTGTATTATTAATAGCTTTGACACCATGATTATAATCTTGTAACAAGTCATATCTTGGTTACAAGACCATGGCAGACCTTTTCATCGAGACATTTCATGCTTCCCCAAAATGTAGGAGATCCCCACATGACCAGTTCCAAATTGAATCTGCAATTACAGGAATTTAAACCATAAGAACCCAGATCCATTTTTCCTTAAAAATGAAATTATTTGGAAGATACCACAAATCAAGTAGACCACAAAACAAATTTCTAATATTTTGTGTCACACTGACGTCACCACCACTGATGTTCTTATGGGATAAGATGAAGTGATTCTTATCCACCTTCTACATTGCTTTTCTATCAATTTTCCCAAACCTTCTTAATCCCTTTCAGGACCTAAGGGTTGCCTTTTCCAGCAAAAACTAGGCCAATCCAGGTTACACCCTGGAAAGGGCGCCAGTCTATTGTATGACTACATTGCTTTTCTGTTAAAAGTTTTGCGATATATTTATAAAAATATATATTTTTTTGTGAACATTGAAGACAGACTTGGACTACGGAGCTGGGATTACAATGAGCCTTTAACAGCCGATATTTAGCGCCGGTGCTAACATTCTTTCGACTAACATAACTCTTCGACTAAAAACTCTTCAATCGTTTACACAATTAACAACATTTCTTATACGATTAAAAAAGCTTCCGTGTCTTCGAATAGTGGCCAGTCTCAAATAGACGCCGGTCTTCCAAAAACGCCGATGCTAACAGATCCTCGTTACTTTAGACGTCGGTCCTGAAAAGTATTTTAAGACCCACCCTCCACCTCTGTGAACAGTTGTCCAGATGCCGGGTGTCCGTGGTATTTGTGAGGTGAGCCAGTGTAGCGATGGCCAAGAAATGCTCATTTGATTAAGCGCTTAAATTTGGTGCGGTGCCATATGCCAAAGAACATTTTGGTGAGGTATCTGCAGGACATTTTGGGATGGATCCTAAACAAATCCGAGAATGGAGTAAGAAGATGGGTGATATTGAGAAGTTTGGTGTAGATACAAAGAAAGATAGCGACAAATTAGAAGAATTGGTTTGAACATAGATTATTGAGCAAAGATGAAAAGGTGCGCGTGTCTCCTGGAAAATGATCCGCATGAAAGCGAAGAGGATTTTTGATACGGAGACTGATGTTTCAAAGAGAAAAGGAACGTCCACAGCCAATGCTTAAGAGAACATAATATAATATTCTCATCATTACAATAAATCCTAAAATGTTCCACTGGTGTTGTTGTCTCCAATTTGTGACTGAATTTTACCACAAAATGAACCCATTAGCCATCACCATTCTTTGGTGGAATAACCGCCGGTCTCCAAAACACTAGGCCAGCTGGCAATTTGTTTGGAATAAACACCGGGGCAACTTTTTCAAGACATGCGGTATAATCCAGGGGATGAAACGGAGAAAAGCAGACTTCTACGATTGTGCAATCAGCTGATTTTGCTGTGGAGAAATGTGGTTTTGCGCAATAATGCAACACTTTACATTAGTATTAGTGCTAAAATGAAATTAAAAGATATATTTTACTGGGTTAGAATCTGCAGATTAACGTTGATTCCGTAAATGCTCAGAGAGTTACAGTATGTAAAAGAGCGCATGTTACTAGATGTTGCTAGCGACATCTCAGGTGTTAAAGGGTTAAAAGCGTGAGACCAAAAAGAATAGCAGGTGTTTTCTTTCAGCTGTGTATGCGTGTCATTTCAGATGGACTATGAACCAGCCTTAAGTGTTCACAAGGTATTTATTGTCACACTGCTCTTTGGTTGTGAAATGAACTTTTTTGGATGGGAGTAAACTGCTCTTGTGATGGTTTTTGTGAACGAATGTCAGAGGAGTGAAGACTGAAAAAAGATTTGGGACCTCATCATGCAACTGCTGTATGAGCCGCTAAACAGGAACAGCCTATTTTGCTCTAAAATGTTTCTTGCATCTTAAAAAAGAGCCTTTTAATAAGAGGTGGTTCTTTAAAAAAGCCTTCTGCATCTTTTACCACAGTCCTGTTTTTGTTTTTCCAGCTGCCTCCCTGCCAGCCAGCGCTGCCTCTTCCACTCTCCTGCTCCTCCTGCTGTTGAGGCTAAGCCAAGCCACTACTGTTCCACATGCCATGTTTGCTAGATGTGTGAACAAAGCTAGGAGGGAGTGAGGTGAAAACAAACCTCTTAAGTGAGTCAGACTCAGTCAGGCAGGAACGTTGGAAATGTCTTCCCCTTTTGATTCTTGGGGGAGCGGAGACAGAAAACAAATGGAGTCTGCCTTTTTTTTTTTTTTTAGATCTGGTAAAAGGACTTCTGCTGCAGAGCATGAGCTCGGGTCCTGATGTTCGTAGGCCAGTCATAGAGGTGCCCATTGGTTTGTTAGCTTGAGACAATGGAGAGCCAGATCTCCTTGCTTTCCTGAACCCTTCTTGCTTCCCCCATCCCAATTCAATCGCCTGCTCGGTGGCACTGCTGACAACTTAGTTGGCCTGCTCACACAGCGATGACCCAGTGAGTAATTGGTCGATAGAAGTCGGCAAGCATCGCCTTGTGTGGCTTTGCAGGCGGTGATGACTCATTGTGTGTTCGCCCTCACTTGTCATGCTGTGGACATACACGGCTGCTCTAAGAAAAATACCAAATCCTGCGGGATAAAAACGGATATTCACGGAGAAGCAAAAATATCCAGTGAATAATTACTCCAACTACAACACATGGGCTTACATTTATCTTTTCCGCAGCGGGAATGTATACATAACAAGAATATTATCTGTCTGCAGCATGGCTGCCAGCAAGCTCGGCCCATTTGGCTGGGAGCAAACAGGAGTTTGGCTGCCGGTTATCGCAGTGCTGCATCTCAGCAACTGGATCTCTGATTACAGCAAACGAATAAAGGATTTACATTTTAGACATCACAGTATTATATATGAATTTTGTCTTTAAAAAAAAAAAGTAACAGGAAGTTACAGGTGGAATTTCAAACAAATTGTGTGTTCATGTGTGTTTTGCGTACAAAACTGATTTATTGCACACCTTTATTTCACACACTGGAACTGAGTTTCTCCTCGTTGGGATTAATAAAGTTTTCATTCATTCAGTCCCTGTGGAGTGATGCAACACAGCCCACTGTCCCTATGTTCTGCATTGACTAATGCAAACAAGGTTAAAGAGTGAAAAGCACTATGATGTGCACTGTCAATGCTGAGAATACTGATGTCTCAACAGAGTTTCATCAACCAGGAATCATAATTTGCAGACAGAAGCCTCAGCGTCTCTCTCAAGGACGTCTTAACTTAGCACTCAGCGGATAAATGGAACCTACTCTTAATGGATACTGCATCCCCACATTTACGTGGAAGGTAAACTTAATTGTGCGGCACTCTAGATACAACACTTGTTGTCTTTCCCATCCTCCAGGAGGCCCATTTTCACTTTGACAGTTCAAAAGAATTGATAAATTATGTCTGAAGCACAATCACACACCCATTCACTCTCACATTCACACCTATGGACAATTTAGAGTGACCTATAAGATGCATGTTTTTGAACAGTGGGAGGAAGTCGGAGTCCCCGGAGAAAACCTATGCATGCACGGGGAGAACATGCAAGTAAGTTAACTAATTCTCTGATTACCAAATTATTTACGGTATATCCCCAATATACATTTAAAACGTTATTAGTGTTTCTATGCATAAATACTACATGCATTGTGTTGACCGGATCACTGTTGGAAACTATTGCGAAATATCTCCTTTTATGTCTTTCATTCTTTAATCCTGATTTCAGTGTCTGACAGTTCCCATAACCATATAAGCTTCCTGTCATTAGAGTTTGTGTTCACCCCTTCAACTAGTTATATCCAACATATTTCAGGCCATAGATCAGTTTAATGACAGACAATAATTTCACAGACCAGTCTGTACGAGCCTGAAGTGGGTGTCCAATTTCTTTTTCAGCTTCCAGTTTCCCCTAAATTTTGAGGGTAAAGTTCCTACATCCTCTGTAAAATAACTGAATTTAGATTACACTTTATTTGTTCACTAAATTCTACGTAGGAACCATTGAAATGGGATATAGCCTTTAGTCTCATCTTTCTTTTACAGATAAATACAAAATAAAGTCACTAAAACTTGTATTTTCTATGTATTAAAGTAAACTTGAATCCACCATTTCAGCAACTTTATTAGAAGCAGTGGTGGAATTTGGAGATAAGGTCAATATTTCAGACGTTCTCCTCGCTGCAAAAAGAATAGCACGGGAACAAGGAACCCTGTTGTATACTACAGTAATAAGACTCCAACTTTTGCAATAGTCTCTGGAGTAAAGACTCCTGTTTTTTGCCTGTCTTTTCACATAAATCCACTAGTGATGCAGCCTGGACACATCAACAGTGATGTTACCTGGGGTCATGGAGTGTTTCTGGAGTTTCAAACATCATGCACTCTCACCCAGGCGACCCAGCTGGGGTTGATCAGATCCCAGCTTGTGTCCAGGAAGTGACCCACAGTTCCCCCCACCTAATCCAGAGCCACGTTTAGGCTACTTTTGCTGCCTCGATGAGCTCCTTTATAGCCCTTCGCTTGGTGGCCCCAGTGAAGCCCAGCATGTTGTATGCCCTGCAAAGCAACTGGCCCATGAACACCCTACATCCCACCACAATTGGCTTGAACCTTGCTCCCCAACCATTGTTCCAGCACTCCTCTACTAAGCCAGCACACTTTACCCTCTTCCTCTCATTTGCCTCATCAACCCGGTCCTCCCAGGGGACAGTCAACTCCAGGAAAACAATCAGCAGCATATCTGGCCTCAAGGTTGTGATGGCAATGGTTTCTGTAAATTTCAGTTGCTTTCCCAGGTCAACTTTTAACTTCCAGTCTTGTACTGTTGCTAGTAGGCCTGAGTGGGTGGCACTGGCAGCTAGTGGTGACTCCTCTCCTGTCAGGACAAAGACGATGATGTCTTTTGCTGGGGAGGCGCCTGCAGTAGGACGTCATAGACCGCCTGTATAAGGAATAGTGTACAATGAACATTGTAAATACGGCTTTTTTTTTCATTTTTAAATCAAAGGCTTTTCTTCTGTTTCTTCACTGGCTCTTTCCTGCAAAAAGAGACGTTCCAAATGCGTATGTTTCTATGCAAACCTTGCTAGCTAGGGGGTTTCTATGGACTGATACCGTGGCCCAGGGCTTGGGTACCACTGCTTTTAATCCCCACCCTAAAATGTAAAACCTTGTACAAGTTTATCTGTTTGCTGTAAAACATTATTATGTAAATTAAAAAAGGTAGAATTTATCGGAAAAATGGTACCCATGGTACCCATTTAAAAGCAAAATAACTATTTTAAAATAGACTGCTTTTTACCTTTCGCTCTTTTGTACAGCCTATCTAGTTTGTAAATCAATTCTTCCATTTCACACCCTCCCCACAGTCACCGTGAGCTCCAAGTTGAGTCGTTTACATCCTAACTATATGCGCTACTTAATGGCACCTTTACACTGCGTAATGAAGACAGTTTCTCTCATTTTTCAGTGTTAATTATCTCAGCAGGTCACAGAAACCCACATCTCCGGCCTCTTTCAGGAAGCTTTTTGCTCTAATCAAACGGCCAATGAGCTGATTGTGAGCAATTTAAAAAACTCACTTGCAGCATTTTTTTTTCTTCCTCTGTCAGGTTTAGTAAATGTGGTCTTGGAGAGTGAAAGTGATCAGGTTGACCTTCATCTGCAAAACTGGTAATGTTTAAACCTGTGGTGAATAGACCACTTGGTATGTTCAATATGAGAGAATTAGAATACATCCCACAGAATGCACCAAAGTCAGGGATCATGTACAATTATTTTTTAACAAGAGCTTTTGTGAATTAAATAACTGGTTGTTAAATTATGGTAAATTATATCAAAGTCCCGCTCATGTTTTTAACTTTTGTCTTGTGGGTCTTTAAATATCTTGTACGGTGATCGAGAACCGCCATTGCAGCAAAAAAAGGATAGCAACTGCAAAACAAAAAAAAGGAAATGCTAATAAAATATTAACGCTGAATTAACACTGAAAATAATAAATTAAAAAAGGGATGCAAACAATAAAAGAAATGAAAACATAAAAAAGCGATGCAAAAAAAGAAGAACTGCAAACCAAAAGAAAGCGATGGGAACAAGAAAAGCCACAACGGTAGTGAATTGGTGATTGTTTTGCCGGTGACACCTTTCTGTTTGTCAGCAGCTAGCAGTCCGTGGGCTTGCAGAGCTCGCTTGCGTGTTACACCGGCAGACATAGATCCACTGTGGAATAAGAAGGCTGCCTGCTTGTGCATTCTCAGCCTGCCGACTGTCCCCAAATGTGTTCCTGAGCTTAATGCCGCGGCCGCATGTGGGAGGAGCTTCCATCTAATGTATACAATTCAATAAAGATGAACTGTCTCACAAATTATTTATTGTATCATAAATATGCTAACAAGTATTAATCAACAGATCATACAAATGTAGACATGTATTTGTTTCTGAGAGATTATAGATTTTTAAAGAAGTTTGCACTTTGTTGACGTCTGTTGCCGTGTCTGCATTTACAGCTGGAAGAGAACAATTCTCAATAAAAGCCAAAAAAAAAAAGAAAAACAATCTATTTTCTTTGGAAACGATTTGTAGTTCACTCTCTGTGTTAATACAAAATACGCAATCAGGCTAAAAACATTAACTGGAAGCTCCTCCCACAAGCGGCCGTGGGATCAAGCTCAGGAACACATTTGGGGACAGTCGGCAGGCTGAGAATGCACAAGCAGGCAGCCTTCTTATCCCGCAGTGGATCTATGTCCGCCGGCGTAACACGCTAGTGAGCTCTGCAAGCCCATGGGCTGCTAGCGGCTGACAAACAGAGAGGTGTCACGGGAAAAACAATCACAGTTGTGGCTTTTCTTGTTCGCATCGCTTTTCTTTCTTTTCTTTTTTTTTTTTTGCTGTGAACGCAGTTATTATTTGCAGTGTTTATTTTTTATTTACATTTCCTTTTTTTTTACAGTTGCTATACTCTTTTTGCTGCACTAGCGGTTCTCTGCCACCGTAGAAATCCTAAAGGATTTCTGCAAAACAGTCTGAAGTGTTTTTCTATTTTGCTCTGACCCTCAGTGAGTTTGAGATAAGAATCAGATTTTTTTGCAAGACCGTTCACATTTCCAAGTAAATGCGAACTTTTGTGATCTACAGTGTGACCGGGAAACGACCCAGAATCGACCCGCATGCGCAGAAGAGTACTCAACGGTGAACGACGTCACTCGTTGTTTGCGGAAGTAGCTAACGTTAGCAATGGATGTCAACAACAGTGTTGTCAACAGCGGAGCTCTTTATTCATTAATAAATTTAGTTTCACAAAGGAGCAGCATAATAACAATCTTTTCATTTTAAGAAGGCTTGGAGCCAGGATCATCTGTACCCACTGTTGTGGAATGGGGATGTGTATGTGTTGGGGCCACGCGCACGCGCGTTTGTGTAAGAGAGAGAAGAGGGCATGCAGCGGGAGAGAATGGGGGGGGGGCAGTGTGGGTGCGCATTCATGTTGTGTGTTACGGAGGAAGAACAACGGTAATAAAAGAAGGTTTCCCCCAGAATAAATGCTATTGACTATTTATTAACCCGTTCTGGAGAATCTTGGAGAATCTAAGGGTCAGAACAGGGAGGAGAAGGAGGAGGATCCGCTTTGGGTCCCCCGCGCTTCTGACCACGGTCGGAAAGGGGAAAAAGAAAAAAGTAATCGCGGGAAATGTTCAACACCACGCTCAGCCATTTAGCTGGAAGTTTTTTTAAAAACCGCCCGGTTGTTATAAGAACCCTGGAGTTTGGCCTGAATAGAGCTGTCACCCCAAATATTAATCCAATTGGTGACCTCGCTTCCCTTCCACTGACTGGTCTCAGCAGCATCGTCCGCCATGGTTGCTGTTTACGTTCTCGTTCCCGCCTATTTCAACGCAGAATGATGACGTTTGTTGCGTATCGATGACGTACGATTCGGATTCAGGTGGCCTGGCCGGTCAGACGGCGGTCACAATTGAAAAGATCGGATATGTTTCGGATTCAGGACGGCGTACACAAGTGGCCTGGGTCGCATTTGAAAAGATCGGATCTGTGTCGTTCAGACTGTCATGAAAGGATCGGAATTAGGTCGCATAAGGGCAAAAAAATCGAAATTGGGTCGTTTCAGCCTGCAGTGTGAACGTAGCCTAAGACTGCCGGTACCTGTCAGATGCCTCAGGAGTCCTAGGAGCCAGCCAGGCTTGCCAGAACTGCTTATTTTGTATCCCTTACTTCTGGTATCCACAATCTTTGTAGGTTCCCAACACAACAGGTTCAAGAGACCTTGCAGACACAGCTCCAAACAGCACCGGAGACGATAGTGGAGAAGAACGTGATCCACTTGGACTCAAAATCCCCATCACACTCGTGTGTTTGAACATGATGTGCGTTTGGAAACAAACTACAGCCCAAGACCTGTCCCCCACCTGAAGGTGAAGGGACATGATCCTCCCGTCAACCAGGGTGAACTCCAACACTTGGGGGCTGCGCTGGGGGCTCACGAGTAAGCCCCCACCAGCCCGCCTGCTCTCACCAGGGGCAACTCCAGAATGGTAAAGAGTCCAACCTGTCTCAAGGGATAGAGTTTCAGAGCCCAGACTGTGCATGGAGTGGATCCAACTATAACTCGCTGGAAACTTTCAACCTCCTGCACGAGCTCAGACTCCATCCGTCCCAGAGAGGTGACCTTTCAAGTTTTAACCCTTGTGCTATCTTAGATGACCCCACCCTTGCATTTACATGTTATTCCTACCATGACAAAGGTGGAAAGGTGGAAAGATTTCATGTAATCCATGGACACCAGTGAAGATCAGAAATCATTGAAGAAAAAAGGTTCAGAGCACTGTCTAGTGGGTCTAGATGACCCAACTCCCAACGTTAAAGTGCCTAGGATAGCACAAGGGTTACAAGTAACGTTCCATGACCGCGGTTTGGTCCCCCAGGGGACCCACCTTCAACTGCCACCCAAACCACACTGCAGCGGCCGCTTTAGAGCTCTCCTACAGGTGGTCGGACCACAAGGGAGCGGTCCCATGTCATTGGGCTGGAAATCAACCAGGGAGGCACGTACATACAGAGAACTCTGTGAGACATACATGAAGTCATGTGTGTTTGTGATTCACATGTTTCTTTTGTTTTTGCTCTCACACAACCCTCTGCATTTATCCGGACTTGGGACCGGCACAAGAGAGCACTGGGTTGTGCCCCATTGTGGTTGCATTACTCATTCATTCTCTCATTCATTCATTTTTTAAAGGCTAAATGGCATAAAAAAAAAAACATTTTTCTGTTTTTTTTAAGGGCGAACCTGAGCACCAGGAGAAAACCCCACAAGAAAAAGAAAAAAAACTACATTTTGTCATCCATTCATTCATCCATTCATTTCATCCCTTTCATTACATTGTTTCATAATCCCACTCTGGGACCAATAGAATTTTATCTGTTTATCTTGAAAAAAAATTTTAAGGGCGAACCTGAGCACCAGGAGAAAACCCCACAAAAAAAAAAAAAACTAAATTTTGTCATCAATCCATTCACTCATCCATTCATTCATATATTCATTCATTCATTTATTAATTTATTCCACCCCCTTTCATTACTTTTTTCTATCTCCCCATTCTGGGACCAATCTAATCTGTTTTATCTTAAAAATATTTTTTTAAGGGCAAACCTGAGCACCAGGAGAAAACCCTGCAAAAAAAAAAAAAACTAAATTCTCTCATTCATTCTTTCTTTCATATATCCATTCATTTTTTCCACCCCCTTTAATTAATTTTTTCTATCTTCCCACTGTCAGATGAATCTAATATCATATGTTTTATCCTCAAAGGAATTTTTTTAAGGGTGAACCTGAGCACCAGGAGAAAACCCAACTTTGGTTTAGTTAAAGTCTTAGTTCTTTGATCTTCTTTTAAACTGGCGTTTGCTCGCTGGGGTGAGCGGCTTTTTAAATCTTCTCCACAAGGAAATCTTCTGTCCACTTGTGTTTTCCAATTGATCGGAACACTCGCCATCTTCATCAGCTGACGTTTCTTCTTCATCAGCTGATGTTTCTTCTTCGTCATCTGATGTTTCATCTTCATCATCTGACGATTCTTCTTCTTCATCTGATGTTTCCTCCTCTTCGTCATCTGATGTTTTCTCTTCCAAGCAATCAAACTCTTCAGACTCTGCAGACTCAGAGGCGAGCGATGAGTCTCTGTCTTGATCATCCACAGATTGACTTGGAAGCAGATCTTCAGCTGCCTCTGAAATCTCTGGAGAGCTTTGATCCGGGACGACCACAGGAGTGTCACTCTTGTACTTTCGCCATCTTGCTGGTGTCAGAGCCTTTTTGAACCTTCTCCAGAGGGAGACCTTTGGCTTTTTGGGTGGCTCTGATTGGCCGGAACAGTTGGTTTCTTCTCCCAGAAGTTCGGACACGACTGCTTCAGCGGAAATGTCCGAACTTTCCACTTCCACCCTTTCATTGCTTGATAGTTCAGTGTTCATTTGGGCTGGAACCTCCTCAGAGATGTTCTCCAATGTTTGCGATGGAGAAGCATTTAATTCTGCCACACTCTCTCGGTCGGTAGGAGGTGTGGTTATGCTGACTGGCTTTGGAAGTGAAGCTACAATTTCAGGCTCACTGTCATTGAAGGTCCATGGAAGTCCTAAACCAGTTTTGTCCGATGTCCTCTGACTAAGTCTTGCATTGACTTCCGCTCTGCGTTTGGCTAGACGTGTCCTTATGAGGACTGGTTTGCAGATCCTCAGTTTTTTAGAGGCAGGAGATTCTGTGGTGTTCATCTCCACAGGTCTCTTGCGTCTTTTGGGAGGATCTGCAGTCGGTTGTTGTTCTGAGGCTCGCTCTGGCTCCGACTCTTCAGTTTGGGCTGATGCCTCCTCAACGACATTCTCCAAAGAATCTGGTAACAAACCTTTGGCTTCAGTCTCTTCGGGAAAGGTCTCTGTCACTGCTGAGTCAGTTTCCTCCATTTTTATTTGATCCAGATTTATGTTAACCTGGTCAACCAGAGGTGGGCTGACCGGTTCACAGCTTTTTAGTTCCTCTGGGGCAGGGAGTGCCTTCGCTTTCTTGTTCTTACGCTTCTTCCGCTTTTTGGAAGGCTCTGGAACCGCATGTTGTTCAGAACCCAGCTGTGGTTCTGACACTGTGTCCACTGATGCCTCTTCATTGACATCCACAGAATCCACAGGTGGGACGAATGCTTGCAGCGTTGTTTTAACTTCAGAAAGCTCTGCCACCTTAGACTCCAGTTTTTCCGCCAGTTTGATCTTCTGCCGCAGTTTTAAGTTAAGATGATGTTTCAGGTTGACCTGTTCCTCCAGGTCCTGCTTGACTTTTTTAGCCTTTGCCTTGACCAACTGCTTACATCTTTGCAGTTCCTTTTCACGCGTCTTTCTGAGTCGGCGCTCTTCCTCCAAGGCGAGTTCCATGTCTTGCAGCAGCTCCCAGTGCAAAACACAGCTCTCCTCAGTCTCAATTCTGGTCTTCTTCAGTTGAGATAATTGCTCGTTTCTGTCGAAGAGTTTCTCCAGTAGAAGGTCCCGTTCTCTTTTCAGGGCAGACAAATTCTTCTGATCCTCTGAAGGTTTGGTTTCAGAAGCAACAATTGTGGTCGATTTTCCTGATTTGTTCATGGTTTTTTGTGTAAATCGGTAGAAATGTGAGTTGGAAACAGATTTTAAACCACGGGGTTTTGAAAACAGTTGTGTTGCAAAGTCTCTCAAGGTATCTCAGTGTGTTTGAGTGTCTTGAAGTCTCGAAATGTCTTTGAGTCGCATGCAACTAAAGATGTCTTAAACAGGATTTTTAGGGTCTATAAATAAACTTTCTGTGTGATGTAATCTCCTTTATGACATTACTTGGCTTTGATGTCAAATGATGTCATATGACATCATATGATGAGGATGATGATGCAATCAGAGACTGCATCATCATCCTCATCATATGATGATGCCGACTCTAGGTCATCATATGACATCATATGATATTGCAGAGACGGGGGCAGAGACGTAAAGGAGTCTCTTTTTTGACTTTAAACCCCATTTTAGAATGAAAAACCAATGAGTCTTCCTGAATTTTAAAGGTTTCTGTCAGTTGGTCAATTCCAAAGTACAGTCATGGCAAATACTTTTACTGAAACTCCAAAAACTCTCAGTAAAAAACTTTTGCTTGTTGACCAAAAGGTAAAAATGAAACAATTTAGTGCTTTAACCAGAAAAAAGAGGCATTTTGCTTCATGCAGTTCAACAAAAGTTCTCATCAAAAATTATCTTTAACAAAATAACAAAAGAGAAGCTATTAAAAACACTGAGGGAGGGTAAAATAAATAGTTGTCGACACTCAGAAAACTTGCGTTTATCCTTCCATTTATTCAGTTGAAATCCACGGGACATAAATGTCAGTTACCACTCACTGCGACGTTGTGAAGCGAGCTGATTTGTGCGCGCTCAGTTCAACTCTGGAGCTAGAACTTTGTTTTGACCGAAGAAAAGCAGGAAAAATATGGAATACTTTCCACAGATAGAAACAAAAACTCCGCTCTCAGACGACAGACTGAACCTGGAGGTCTACGGAGTCCATCAGCAGTAGGACAGTGAAATGAACCAACCCGCTCGTGAGAAAAATGTAGCTTTAAAGAAATGCCGAGGACTGGATGTGTCTGTTAAGAACCGGCTAACAACCAAACAAAATTCTTAAAGAAGAGGATTTTTAGTTTCCCTTAATACAAGGATTCTGAACACACATTTAAACTCTGCAAACGTGACGGTTTTTCCCCTAAAGTCTCTTTTTACTGTCAATGAGGCCGGAACTAAAGCTGTGGGGACTGTTTTTCTACCGGAACGTACACAGAGTTGCTTCAAAAAAACAGTAACTATTTCACCACAAAAACAGCACCTCAAACAACAATAACAGTCACATAACGGATGCTCAAACTGATCATTTCAATCTACTTTTAAATGACTTCCTCTGGCTAAAGTCATGCAGACACGTTTTATTATATTGTGAAATAGATTGATTTTTATCTAACTCAGTGCCTAAAATGCGAAAAAACAATCCTTCTATTTTACATTTTCACAAATCACAGGAACGTTTCAAAAATCAGAAACTGTGTTTAGAGTGCTTTTTTCTATCTAAGTTATAATTTAGTCCAAGTATGAGCAGTTATGTCCTGTGGTTTTTGAACAGGAAGTGGTTTTAGGTGATCTGAGTGCGAAAAATGCAGCAGAATGTTCCTTTAGTGCTCTCGCGAATCGGAAGCTGTGAATCGGAAGCCAAGTTCAGCATCGTGTTTTTTGTAAAACTAACTGATGAACTTCACTAAGTAGGCAGTTGTGGTGATTTTCACCAAGAGTTAAGAGACAAATTATATGACTCAAACAAACCTGAAATTAAGCAACAAAAATTGTCACAAGATCGCTTATATTTGTTTTTTTCGTGTTTTGACATTTTCATTTTTAGAGAACTTTCCTCATCTATGTCTAATTAATTAAAAGCTCAGCTTTATTTCTGCTCCGAGTCAGCACCAACAACCTTCTTGAAGACATAAGGTCATAAAGTAAGAAAATAGAAAAAACTGCACTGAATTACATATATTAAAAAAACATTTCTCTCTGGAAACTAGTAGTCTTTTTTTTTCTGTATAATTTTGTCAGCAGACGTCTTGGCAAGGACGTCACTGGTGTTAGCAGCCTTTAGTGGAGTGACAGAAGCAGCAGCGTTGGAGCTCTGCTAATTTGAGAGATCCAAAAACCTTTGTGCCTTCTTCAAATCTATCAACGCCTGTGATGTAATTACATTTTAAATAGGTTGGGGTGATAAATTGAATCTCTACACTGTTCTGCCCCTTACCAAACTTGATTAATCCATTTTTAATCAGATGGAGGGGGAGAGGTGCCTTGATGTTTCATTTAACCAAGGCTGACGGCACAGACAGTCAGGTCTTTGTCAGATGAGCCGTGTTCAATGCTAAGACCGCAGGAGAGGAAGAAGAGAGGCCAAAGACTTTCCAATAATCCACCTTTCCTCAAACCTCACTCTGACACCGGTTTTTGTCACTTAATGCTTATTGGGGTCAGTTTAGTGTTGTAGTGCTATTGTTTGCTTGCTTGTTGAAGAGATGAGAGTACCTTAAAGGTTGCCCACATAAAAAAAAAATCCTCCTGCTCCCCCGCGGTTACTCGACAGTGGGTGTGTGAGATAACAGTCCTGCAAAGAAGAAGTGTTTCTAATAATAGACGACAGACCCATTTCCCCAAAGTCTTCTTTCTCCCAGTGGCCATGCTGGGAAGGAGCCGCTCTTAACAAAAGGAACCTTTGCCCTTTCCCGTTGAAAAAGCAGCCAAATTCACTGCGCCATTTAGGGACTGTACTGACTACAGTTTCACTGTTTCTAGCAAAGCGTGGCAAAATAAATCGGTGACTTGCAGCTGCTTGTATTGAGTAAATGCCGCTGACAGTTTGAACTCCAGAGGATTGATCTTGTTGTCAGGATTAGTGGCTGATTAGGCCACAGTTCTACTCGCTTCAGCATTTTTCTTCCAGAAGTTGCTGTTGTGAATCAGCTGTTTCTATCCGACCCTCTTATCTATCTCTTCATCTCTGCATATCCTGCTTAACCACATTCATACTTTTATGTCCATGGTTTTCCTTTTTTTCATTCTTCCTGTCTGACTCCTCCATGTTTTGCTTTTGTCCTTCCACTCACATGTAAGTGCTGCACAGCCTTAATGAGACTATTAGTTATATTTCATACATATTTCATGGCCCACAGCAGTCACTAATTGTTTTTCGCAATTCTTCTATCTTACTGTGCCTATTTAGCGAAAATTTCACCCCCACCACAACTCAAAACCATACTATGACATTACAGCGGGTAAAATGGTCTGAAAGATACATGACGCCAAAGTCTCTTATGGAGTTCAAAAAGAAAAAAAAATCAATATCCATGAAATACACATGTCGGGAACATCCAAAAGAAGTTTTGAAATTTTTATGGGATGGCCACAGGACCTGCGGCCTGGTGGCTATTTTGTGGCACAGCGTGAAATTTGTCACTTTTCACATTTTTCACAAAAGTTGAAAAAAAATTTGAGCAGTCTTCTCAACATTTTTTAAATAAACCACAATGTTAAGTACGACGGAGTTTTAGGGCCACCAAAAAAAAAAAAAAGAAAGTAAAATTACGATATTTTAAGACGTAAATTTATAAGAAAAAAATTCGTAATTTTACAATAAAGTCGAAGTGAGCATACAGAGCAGCAGGTGAACGCCACGCAGCAGACTCACCAACTGACCGACTAAACTAAATGGAACACGTACAGTTGCTCACAGCTGAATGTTTATTGATAACGTACCAAATGTTTGGAAGCTCATTTGTTTGATTTACGATTTATCAATGTTTTATTTATTGATTGGCGGCTTGCAGGATCTCTGCAGCCCAATGAAGCCATTGGTGTCCCTGCAGTGGTCCACTTGAATCCTTTCTTCCTCCATTAAAGACAAGATCTCTACATCTGTGTGACGATTCCGTCTGAGAGGGAGCACTTTTTGGCATTTTTAATGTTCTAATTCTAATATAACAGACTATTTTCATTTATCTTTATTGTTTTATGTTGAAATGGGACGTTTCATCTGGAGGAATGGGTGTATGGAACACTGTTTACTTCCGCATTGGTGTTCGGATGACAGGTTCATGACGTAAGGTGACAAATTAACTTCATGGAATGTGAATGAAAAGGAAAATAAAGGCTGCAGCAACACCCAAACGTGTCTCTGAGCTCCTTATTTTACACATGAAACTCCGCTTTACTGACACCGAACCCCGGAAAGCTGGCTCCACTGACAATAATCTAATTTGAGTCGCCAAGAGGTTCAGAATCTCTTTATTTTTTAAACCTATCTGGAAATACAGCTTCACAAAAGGCTCCACATATTTCATCTTCTAGCTAGGCTCAGAAAAACTGAAAACCTTGGTGTTAATCTCGTTAATCTATGACTTTTTTCCTCTTAAATGTTTTTATCTCGTAAATTTACGAGAAAAAATCTTGTAAATTTACGACTTAAAAGTTGTAATTAAACTTTTTTTTCCGTTTTTTTTGTGAACTGGCCCTAAAACTCCATCCTAGTTAAGTTTACAACCACAACCAAAGTTTTTTTGACCTTTAACCTCGAGAAGTGGCTGGCATTTTGAATAAAAAAAAAAATCACCTTTAATTCCTCCTACAAATTTAAAATCTATTGACTCTTAACTCCTCGAGCATCACTGGGAAGCTACTTGGGGATAAATGCTGATTCAGAGGTTTTGTGTGAGGAATTGGGACCAGGGCGGTTTTTGTGCTTTTATTTTGTTACTTTCAGTTTCTCACATGTCCTCTCATTTCAGGTGATTTTTCCCCAGTGTAATTCTCCCTCAGTTTTATCCCCTGTTCTCCCTGATGTGCGCACCTGTTTGTATTTGTCAATCTGTCCTCATGTTTATAGTCTGCGTCTCCGCTGCACTTGTTGATATGAACATATTTGGAATGCGGGCGTGGTTGACAAAAAACCTCAGTTTTGGCAGAGTATTCCAAAAATTACAGAATGTTTTTTTTTTTAACCACCCCCAGGTAACCAATAGAATATAATGGTTGCTATGGAGATAAAACTAACAGAAAAGCCATGATTTTGAAAAGAAAAGTTTTTTTTCTCCCTAATTAATTTGTTACATGTAACTCTGGCAGGGGCAGAAGGGGAGAGGGAGGGGTGTGTGCTAGCTGCTCAGCCAGTGAGGATTTATTTATTCATTTTTGAGCTTCCACAAAGAACGCTGACGACAATTTTATGATTTTCTTTTGACAAATCAAACAGCTAGTTTTTCCCCAAAATAAGCTTTGACCAAACATTTTATGAAATAAGATGAAAAACTGCAGCCCTGCTGGTCATCTGACTGTCAAGTCTGCACACAGCTTCATCCCAACACTACACAACTTTTAACTAGACATTTTACAAAGTTTTTAGTCTCACTTTGGGTTTGCGCTTTTGGTAAGTCTTTCCAGACCTTAAAACGCACCCCACTAACATTCCTGAAAACCAAAATAACTCAGCTACCAGCTGGTTTTCTAACTAACCCTGCCCACTCATTACCAAAAAGAAAAAGCTTGACCCCACTGGTTTATCAGATCTGAAAGCACTTCTGTACAGAAGACTTCACTTGCATTCAAACTGTTTTCATACAGTGATAATGAATATTGTTGTTTTTTCAGATGGATCCAGTGGATTTGCTCGTTTGTTTTACACCAATGTTTCAACAATATTTCACAATTTTCAAAGAAAATTGAATATTCAAGAAATATTTCCTCATGTAAACACTCTTCATGAAAAACTGCCATAACTCCTCAAATCCAACCCCTGATGCCAACCTGGGAAGCACTTGCAGAATCTTAGATATCACTCAGCCATGCAATCAATCCCACAACCTCTCAGCATCAGAGTGGACACTCCACCACTTGTCCTCTCAGATGGGGATCATCCTGGCTGCTGCTTTCTATCTCCAGGATGTTGCATCTGACAAGAGTTGATGGAAGAATGAATTCTGGAAATCTGAAAGAAGAAAATCCAGCCCTCAGTCCATGGTCTCAAGATCAAGCCCACTTGTCTAATCCAGCACAGTATAGGTAATAGGTTGCTATGCTAATGACTGCACCACTTGTGCCATGGTTTTGATTTCTTAATTGTAGAGCTTTCTGTTTCACTCCTGTTCTTCAGGTATACCTGTATTCATATTTCTGAGCACTAAAATGAGTTCCTGGTCTTAGATCTGAAGCTTTTTACCTGACTTCTGCATCTTTGTTTTTTGATGCATGTAGATTCTTGCAACGAAAAAAAAAAAAAAATCCACCATCCCTGTAGTGCATTGCACTCCGTGTCCTGCAACACAAACAAACTGCAGGGTGTAAATCTGGTCAGAATGACAGCATGTAATGCACCTGGACTCAATAATAGGGTTTTTTTTTCTCTGGCAGGAGAATGATGAAGCAGTGTAGAAGCAGAAAAGCTGCAAGTTGTTGTGGATGAGCATGGTTTATGTACAGGTGCTGGTAGACTGGTTTATCTACAATAGCCTACATTTTTCCATTTACTTTATTCTATCTATATTACATTCCGAAAGTGTACAGTAGATGGTTAAAAAGCATGAAAGAGAGTCTTTTAGGCAAATTGTCAGCACAAGAGGGTCATAGTACAGACTTTAGAGAAATCAAAGTAAACACTTATGGCGTTAGTCACATACACTCATATGTAAATATGCCTCACATACACATATGAGTGCATGTGCCTCACATACAAAATATAGCTTAAAAATACATAAATAAAATAAAAGGGATATAATCTATCGTCATAAAAGATGCTTTATTTGTAATTACTTTATTTTTTTTATTTCTTGCCCACTATATAATTACATTGGGGCCAGTTTGTCACTCATTTAGTCTTTTTTATTAGCTGAAAATGCGCAGTAGAAATAGGTGAGGCCGGCAGTACGCCTACCTCAAGGCAGAGGGCGCTGGTGATTCCAAAGAATTTGACTCCATGGCTAAAGATCGGTAGAATTGGTAGTACCAAGTGAAGTGTAGCCGTGCAGTTATTCTCTAAATTTGTTTGGCATTTTCTAAATCGAAGATTACGCTTCTAAACGCAGGAATTTGTTTAGACACATCACTGGCAATGGTCTCCATTGAGACAGAGAGACTTTTAAAACTGAAGAAAGAAAGAAAAACACTTCTGCAAACAGGTCATCCAAGTGTTTCTTCAGATTGACTTCATTTATAAGTAAAAATAACTCAATAGTAACCATTTTGGTTATTTTTTGTAAATGGTACTGTTTGTAAACAATCCTGTGTCTCTCCTTCTTTACTCTTACTTTACCCCTGTGTGTCGTTTAAGAGTTTGCTAAGACCTTTCCCTGTGTGTGAACACAAACGGTCCAAACCTTGATATTTTGTCAGAGCCCAGACACTTTGTTCTTATTCATCTGTTATGGAAGTTGTGACAAAGACTTAATAAGATAAGATAAGATATTCCTTTATTAGTCCCACGATGGGGAAATATCCTTGTTGCGGCAGCAGTACAGGTACGATGTACACACATACATTTCCAAAAATTGCACAGGATGACCATAAAATCAGTTATTGCACAGGGTAAAAGAAATATGACAGAGCCGATGATGTTGGTTAACGTGGTTCACTGGGACCAGCTAAGGTTGTACAGTCTAACGGCAGCAGGTAGAAACGACCTTAATGATTTTGAGCCAAATGAGTCTTAGATAACCTTAGATCTAAGATAACCTTAGATAAAATAACCCTTCTTTTGGTAGTTTTTAAAGTTTTGGCGTAAACTTTCACTTTCAATAAAACATTGCAAAGATGCTTTGTTTGTCAAAACAGTAAGTGAAAAACTGAAGAAAAACACTTTTTCCAAAGAAAAATACTTTTTCCAGAAGCAGCAATGAAGCTGACAAACAAAACCCCTGCACTGATGTAAAATTGGTCACAAAGTTAGATTTTTATGTTAAAATACGAAAAGATACCAGATTCTACTTCACTTTGCCTCCACAGTAAAACTTAAAAATGAATGTCTGACGCAAAACCTTAAAAGAGCCTGTTGGGTAACATTAGGATGTCATGATGGTGAGAATCTTGTGTTTCTGAACACTAACTTGAGCTTTGCACAGCATCTCTTCCCAACACCTCCTGTTACTGTCATCCTTGGTGAGAAAAACTCTTCAGCCTCAAAGCTGCCTCAAAAAAAAAAAACAAAAAAAATATAGAGATCCAGTGTGAGCTCAGAAAGGCTCACAAGACTGGCCCAACTCTCACTTGAAAATGATGCACATGATGTCCCTCTTGTATGGTTTTTAGTCACCAAATATACTGCAGCCTGCACCATGAATCTCTTTAAAATCCTGAGGCCACTCTGTTGTGTGTGTGTGCTGTGAGTGAACATGTGGTTAACTTTAATTTACTGCAATACATCACCAACAAGAATGAAATGTACATGATTTTGAGAATAAGATGTAATAACCAACTTAAGTTGTTTAATTTCAGTCTTGAGAGAAGTTTACAAAAAGACTAAAAAGGTTTTTTGCCAATGTATTTGTAGTTATTTAAGAATGGTAAAAAATGCATGTTATGACAAAAAAAACGTGAAAATAACAGCTTTTAAAGCAAAGTTTTGAAAACGATGCTACAAAATAAAATTTTTATGCTAAAACTGAAATGAAAAAAATCATGGTAACAGTATTTCGTTAAATATGTTCAGTTAGAGACAGGAAAGGTTTGAACTCAAAAATTTGTTTTTAGTCGTGCAACCCAGTTTTATGTCAGTTTTATTTTAGAAAAAGTTATTAGATGAGCTGGGGGAGCCTCTTGGGTCTTTTTTGCCCTAGGCCCCAGAAAATTAATTTGACATTTTAGGAAATGTGCATATTGGTTGTTTTGCTGAATGTTTTGGATCAAGAGATCAATACCACCCTCATGTCAGCCAAGCAAATACTGGGAGACCTATAGCAACGCCTGGACCGTAGGTGAAAAAGCCAAACCAGACCTTTTGGTTTGTGTGTGGAATATAAAGGGGGGTTACTAATTAGTGAGCTTCGGAAGAACTTTTAGATTGATTTGATGCCTTTAGAGAGGGCTGCACAGGTTCAAGCTGCACACACACACACTTATAATGTTAAAACCGTTTTATGCTGAACTGAAGAGAAGCACAAAAACATCCACCAGCTCTGAGGGTGGATGGTGGAATTATACGTCCATAAGCCCATATTCAACAGGCATCACCCCTCGACTAAAATACAACAACAAGCAAACAACATTTTTTGTATGCAGTTATTCTTATTTGGCCCTTTACAATACAAGATTAGAGCTTGCTAACTTGTTCATTGGCTGCAATTGATCCAATTTCATGCCAGTAAATCATAACAAACATTCATATACAATTTGTAAAGTTTTGATAATGTTGAATATAGTACCTCCACCACAATCTAAAATGCAGGTAAAAAATGCAGATATTTTCAAATCTTTCATTTTACTCCACAAAAATACACAAAATCCTGACACAGACTACTTCAGGCATAAATAACCAAGAAACAATCATCTAAGAGAACAAATGTATTTAGGATCATTGTCTTCCAGCTACAAGTGGGAATAGTACAACCAAGAAATGCACAAAAACACAAAAAGCAGTGAGCAGAAACCTAAATAATCTAAAAAATAAATGTTCTGAAACATCCTTGTCATGTCGGTGCTCTCTTGTTGGTTTGTGTGGTTCTGTTCTGAGCTTCTGAGTATTTCTAATCATAACATATATTACTAAAGGATTAAATTGTTTGGCTTTTGTTCCTTACATCCTTGGGTCCCTTATAAACACACATGGTGGGGGGGATAAATAAATTAATAAATAAATACGTTTCTAAAATTCACATTAAGAACATGTATTTCTACATCTTTTTTATTTTTTTTTTCCTCCAAAGGCAAATGATATTCTAATAAACATACATACATACATACATACATACATACATACATACATACATACATACATACATACATACATGCATGCATGCATGCATGCATGCATACATACATACATACATACATACATACATACATACATACATACATACATACATACATACATACATACATACATACATACATACATACATACATACATACATACATGCATACATACCGGTACATACAATACATTAAAAGAAAAAACTGTAACAGACACAGAGAAAAATAAACCAAAAAACTTAAAACCCATATATGGGGGTGACATAATATGTCCATTTTGACCATATTTGAACTTTTCTGTCCGTATTTGAATTGAAAATGAAAGTTTTTCCATTGAGTAGACACTAGGGAAAATAGGAATAATTGTCTACATCTACTTTTATTTATGTATTTATTTTTAATTTTCTAATAATTGAATGACTAATTATAATAGGTTTGATATTTCTAAATATTTATTTATTTTAGATGTCTTCTATGGTTTTTTTAAATATTTTTGCATGAAAGAAACTATTTACAAAAGATCATTAATGTTATTTTTATATTAGTTTCAAACTTACCACAAAGAGGTTGAAACATTTTTCTTAATTGTCTAAAAAAATTCACGTTTGTCCCCTGATGATGAAAATGCTAAACAGTCAGTGTCCACAAAACAAAAAGAGTTTCACTTGTGAATAACAGACCATCATAAAAGCAACAGAAGATAGATCCTATCAAAACTGAGCCTGATGGTATACATGAATTCTGGCATGTTAGCCAGTGCAGCAGAAGTTTGAACAAGCTGGGCTTCATTGAATAAACATTATTCAGACCAAGCACTTTTTTAAGATTTGCTGAAGGGAATGAGTAATGGGGAGTCTCTCAATCAGTTCAACCTTTCTGTGGATTCTTGGATGCATCTGCACGTCAGATATTGACGCTTGAGTGAACCATGACTCTGTGTGAGTTACTGTAGCTGTCCATGCACGTTTGTCCAAGTCTGTGTCCCACTCCGACATCATAGACATCACTCCTTTAGGTGAGTGTGTCCGACTATGATGAACTAGAAACCTTTACAAGGTGTGCCCCACCTTTGCCCTGATAGGGATAGGTTCCTACAACCTCCCTGACCCGGCACAAAACAAAGCAGGACTAGGGATAGATGAATGAGATCCAGTTGCCATGGTAATACGTTTTATTCAATTTATATATATAGGGTTAGTCCTCAACTGGAAATATCTCAAGGCACTACACAGGAGTTTAAAAACTTTAGGCCAAGTTATTGAGTGCTAGCATGTATTTCCTGCTCTGTGTGTCTATTGTTTGTGGTTCTGTTATATTTTCTTTGCTAGGTTTGCTGTTTCTCTATTCCAGGGGTCGGGAACCTATGGCTCGCGAGCCATATATGGCTCTTTTGATGGTCACATGTGGCTCGCAGACAAATCTTTAATTATAGTTTTTTTTTTTTTCATTAGTCCAGTCCTTCTCGGGCGCGATGCGATGCCAGAGGCGCGCAGTTGTAGCAGTGCTTAGAGAGAGAAATCTGCGCCAGCGCTATCAGTTACTATTATCTATTATTTCACAGAGTTTGTACCAGCTGGAAACCTGTGAATTGCCGTGCCTAAAACTACGCACTCCCGTCTCTGAGAAAGAGCGCGCAGATGCGGGGACGGGATGTGTGAGGGAGAAAGCAGAGGGTGGGGCTGAGGTGTTGTGGGGACAGGCAGCAGGTGAATCGCGCAGGGATTGTAAAAACGTAAAACCCGCTTCCCGTCACTCACTGCAGCGTGTGAGTGTGTGTTTGGCTCCCCGTCTGCATGTGAGCAGTCTTTGTCACATCTACAGAACATTCAGACCTACGATGACGTTTAGTCTCAACGCCTGAACGAAGCAGAAACTCACCACGTATCAACCAGACTAGACAACAAAACTACCACGAGAAATACAGAATAACAATATTAAAAAGAATCCACAGACTTATTGTACTTTAAAAATGTTGAAATTAAATCAAATGCACACATTCACTTGTATATTTAGTTTTAAACAAATTGTCGCGGACTGAGTTGGATGGCTGTTGGGCCGCGTTAAAAGTTCTGGAGTTCATTGAACGCGTCAAGCAGAGCTCTGATTGGCCCTCAGTTCTGTCGCTCAGCCTGTTGTTAGGTAGTTTGGACCAATGGGGTTCAGCTATGGGCCGAATAAGGGAAATGGGAGGGCTGCAGCGGGAGCAGGGGAATATAAAGTTGGGAGAAGCGCTCTCGTGTCGGCGGGAGAGATTCAGGAGTTGCTGAATTAATTGAACGGCGTTTGTTGCGGTCTGCAGTAATCGGAATAAAGAACTTTAAAAGAGGTTAAGTCTCCGTGCCTCAGTGTGGGGAAGGGACACTGCATTATTGTATGGCTCTTTCGAAATTACATTTCAAAATATGTGGCATTTATGGCTCTCTTGGCCAAAAAGGTTCCCGACCCCTGCTCTATTCTGTCAGAGGAGAGGGGTCATCACACATAAGTCAAAGCAGAAAAAAAATCACAATGGGACACAATTTCAATACGGCCTGCTATAATGGACCCATTGGAGGATTCTGTTCTTCAGGCAGCTTGACTTTAAAAATCCTTAGAATATCTTTATAATTTTTAATGGCTGATGGAAATTCTGATAATTTAGGTACTGAATACTTCAGAAACGTGTCAACAAGTTGAATAACTAGGTGTTACACAAGCAAATGCAAATGTAAACGAGTTAGTATGAGACCAGTTGGCTGGTGTCCTGTTACTTGGTTGGGGTCTACAGTGTGGCTCAGAGGTGGGGCACCTGTTAGTGTTTTATTGTTCATGTGTGGCAGGTGTGAATGGGCCTCTAGTCTGCTGGGCAAAATGTCAAAATAGAATTGTTCATGGGAGACAAGAAATGTCTGAAACTCCCACCTTTGGTGACAGAAGATTTCTCCATTTTGACATTGATAACTTCTTAGTTCTGGCCTGATATTTTGGCTCCTATGAGCTGTGGCATCCTTTTGTGGAAAGGCTGTCTTCTGACTGCAGTGGTCAGTATCCCTTGTGCTATCCTAGGCACTTTACCATTGGGAGTTGGGTCATCTATACCCACTAGACAGTGCTCTGAACCTTTTTTCTTCAATGATTTGTGATCTTTACCGGTGTCCATGGATTACATGAAATCTTTCCACCTTTATCCACCTTTGTCATGGTAGGGAGAACACGTCAAAGTAAGGGTGGGGTCATCTAAGATAGCACAAGGGTTAAAGGCTGCATCACTTTGTATTGACTGTGTACTGTAAAGGAACTGGAATTAGTAATCTCTCCCACTGGCGTACCAAACAGGAAGTACCCGCTGGTTCCAAGAACCCACAATCCCTTGGAATTCCACTGAGAAATGAAAAGCTATTATACTCAGTCATTCTATTGGTCAAAATAACCATTCTTGCTTTGCTACCTTTTTTTTAAGATGTTCATGCTGATCGTATTTTTTGTGATATTTTTCCTGTAGTGCGTTATTCAAGTTATAAACTGACCAATCAGATGCTTCACTAAAAGTCATTGGTCTCACGTTTAACTTTCAAAACATTTTGTGTTCCCCACTTTCAAGTGGTAGAGGTGTGGACTTCCAACAAGCCTCCTACTGATTGACAAGGGTGGTTGCCATAGAAACTATGACTCAGGCGGACTCCAAACAATCCAACATGGCAACGTCTGTAAAAATGGGCGACTAAATTGACTTAACTTCATTGGAGAAGTAAGTTACCCATTCTCTATGGGTGACGTCCCACTCAGTTGGTTCAGTTCTCAGTTCTCTTTGGATGGATGGATGGATGGATGGATGGATGGATGGATGGATGGATGGATGGATGGATGGATGGATTGATTTTAACCTTGGATGTGCATGTGTGCTGACAATTGTTTTTAGGTTTTCATGACACAATTGTCAGTTTTAAACCTGACAAAGTGCAGTACACAGAAGAATGCATTCAGAAAAAACAACAACAATATGAGGAAGATGGACTGGTTTAGTGAATCATCAAAGCAACCTTTTGTTACAACAGTTAACCATTATAAAAATGTCGGGCTGCACGGTGGTTAGCGCTCTTGCCTCACAGCAAGGTTCAAGTCCTGGCTGGGGGGGCTGAAAGGGCACAAATGGCTAAGAAGATGAATGAATATAAAAATGTTTCTCTGTTTCTACCAGATTTCAAAATGACACGTTCAATGTAAAAGTAAATATATATATATATATATATATATAAAACGCCCCTCTCACCCTCCGCGGGTGGTTTCTCCTCCAAGCTCGGGTCCTCTACCAGAGGCCTGGGAGCTTGAGGGTCCTACGCAGTATCTTAGCTGTTCCTAGCACTGCGCTTTTCTGGACTGAGAGGTCTGAGGTCTTTCCAGGTATCTGTTGTAGCCACTCCTCCAGCTTGGGGGTTACTGCCCCAAGTGCTCCAATTACCACAGGCACCACTGTCACCTTCACTTTCCAGGCTTTCTCCAGTTCTTCTCTGAGTCCCTGGTATTTCTCCAGTTTCTCATGTTCCTTCTTCTTGTTGTTCCCATCGCTTGGCACTGCCACATCCACCACAACGACTTTCCTCTATTCTTTATCCACCACTACAATGTCTGGTTGGTTCGCCATTACCATCCTATCAGTCTGGATCTGGAAGTCCCACAGGATCTTTGCCCTCTCATTCTCTACAACCTTCGGAGGTGTTTCCCATTTTGACCTTGGGGTTTCCAGTTCATATTCTGCACACATGTTCCTGTATATTATTCCAGCCACTTGATTGTGGTGCTCCATGTATGATTTCCCTGCCAGCATCTTACACCCTGCAGTTATGTGCTGGATTGTTTCAGGGGCCTCTTTGCACAGCCTACAACTTGGGTCTTGTCTGGTGTGGTAGATCTGAGCCTCTATTGCTCTGGTGCTCAGGGCTTGTTCCTGGGCTGCCAAGATGAGCGCTTCGGTGCTGTCCTGTAGGCCAGCCCTCTCTAGCCATTGGTAGGACTTCTTGATATCAGCCACTTCAGTTATGGTCCGGTGGTACATCCCATGCAGGGGTTTGTCCTCCCATGAGGATCTGTCCTCCAGCACTGTATCCTCTGTTCTCCATTGCCTGAGACATTCACTGAGCTCAAGGCCCCAACTGACAGTGTGCTCAGTGAATATATACATATATATATATATATATATATATATATATATATATATATATATATATATATATACATGCTCCAAAAAGGGAAGGGCGTATTATAAAGAAATACAGACATAAATGAAATATTTTTTTCATACTCTGAGTCTAAATGCTTCTGGGATAAATCTTTTAACTGTTTCAAGTACTGAACTTAACAATAAAATAATAAAACAAGGTATTCTTCTTTTTAAAGCGAATGTTTACAAAAATGCTGCAGTTGAACTGATTACAGTTCTCTGAAAGACACGGGAAAGCATAAACAAACTGCATTTTACTGTCACATTCTGTTAATCTCATAAGGAGCTGCTCCGTCTGTGTTTTGGAGCAATCCTTGCGCGGTTCAGTTGTAATCACTGGTGATTGCATGCAGCTTCTGCAGGTGTCAGTGTGACTGTATTCGGTAGGAGGGACTTGATGCTCCAACTTCTTATTTTGCGTCTCTCTGCTCTCTAGCCAGTCGTCCTGGTCCTGTTGGGGAGACAGCGGCATCTGCGGCGCTGCATTCCGGGAACGCCATGCACCTTTGGCTGAAAATACGAATGGAAGCTTATATAATTATTTCCTGTTTTTGATTTTGATTTTTTTTTTTTTTTTGCGTCTTGTCTTTCTTTCCACCCCCACCTTCTCATTTTCCCTCTGACGCGCAAGGACACTACAGCATCCATCCGCGGTAGAGAGGCTCGCACAGAGCATCCTCTGTGCAGACCAGGCATCCTCCTCCTCCTTTCCTTCCTCCCACTCTCCTCCTCTTCTCTTTTCTCGTTCTTTTCGAGCCCAAAGGACATCGGGACCCCCTTTCTGTACCCCCTCCCCCGCTTCACCCGGAGACATGGATCTATGGTTTCATTCGATCCGGATTTGCTGGTGGAGGGTTTTGTTTCTGATGAGTATTTTCCAGGACTATCTGAGCTCCATGCTGGACTGCCCGCCGACCTGCAGCTGCTCCCAAACAGAGATCTATTGCAATAAGTCCGACAACGGCAGATTTTTCCCTTTACTCGCCCTGCAAGACACGGGGACCAACGGGACCACCACTGATATAGCGGAGTTATTCAAAAACATCTCTTCTATGTAAGTAGTCGCGGATTGTTCCGCGCGTTTCTGAGTCTGTTGGTGTCAATCTCGTTTTACCGACTTGTTGGTTCGTATGTTTCACTCTGAGACTTTTTATACTGAGTCGACTCTGTAGTGGCCTCTGATTTTCCCACCTTATACCCCTAGGCTTAATAATATATTTTAAATAATGAAGGTGGGAGCCAGTTTAGCTCGTGCTGGTTTGCGGCGCCTTCCGTCCGTGAAACCCGGGTTCGACTCCGGGCTGCTCCCTGTTCCCTTCTCTACCTTTGCCGGTTCCAAGCCCAGTTTGAGAAGGTTGCGTCAGGAAGGGCATCCGGCGTAAAACATTGCCAAATTTACCATGCGACTTGTTCGCTGTGGCGACCCCTGATGGGAGAAGCCGAAAGTGGAAGAAGAAATAATGAAGGTGCGCGTTTTGCTTCCTGTGCGCAAAATTGTCAATCCCGTGCCGCCTCGCACCAAATAATCCCATTTTTTTGTTTTAAATTATTTGTCCACCCTTCCCCTCTTAGTTTGCCCCCGTAAAGTTACCCCTCCGCAACAACACCGCAGGCCCAACGCGGCCAGCAGAAGGATGATGATGTTGCAGACAACCGAGCATCTCCCTTGACGCGCGTGCAGCCGCAGATCCTGCGCTAAACGAAACAGAAATGAATGGTGCAGTGAGGTCAAGCAGGCGAATTTTAGACCCCCATCCCCATGAGAGGGGCGAGCTCACAAAGTTTATCATCCACAGATGATGCGTGCCTGTGCGTGAGTGCGTGCGCGTGAGGAGGGAGGGGGGGTCACTTGTGGCTTTTCTATTGGGTTATCTATTGCATTTTTTCCAACTTCCTGTCGCCTAAATGTTTCTACTTAAACAGAACGGATGAGCTGTGATGACGGCAGACTGTTCAGCCACCTCTCCCTCCCGCCCCTCAGCCGCACACCCACACAACCCCAGAAGTAGCTACATTTCCATTTTGCATCCTCCTGCCCTCCCCTTCTCTCTAGCATCGATCCTTCCTGCCTACATCAAAGCTTTCTTTCTTGAAAAGTCGGGGGGATAATAGAAGGGGTAACCAGGTAAATAAAAAAATAAATAAAAAAAATATAGACCTGTGGTTTCGACAAGGCTGATTTGCATAAAACAGAAACATCTTCCCGTTTACGCACCGGAATTCCCCGCACGGCTTACGCCACAAAGGACTTTTTTCTGCCATCACTTCTCCCATCCCGTTTCCCCTTTTATCCGCAGACAACAACTTACTTCGTGACACGGTTCAGCGCTCTGCCGGGCCACTAGAGGGTAGCCTGGTACCCTTTATGCTTCTGGAATCAAGCGCTCTGCCACAACACAGCTGGCGTTTTCGTGACTGTTTTTCCAGAGAGGTTGAAACAGAGAATATTTCAGATCCAGCTATAACTCCAAAGGGCGGAAACAAGTGGATGTCTTTGCTTATTACTGTGACTCCAGCATGACCAAACCTGCTGCATTCACTGCTGAACCTCCTCTCCCATCCGCTCAGATTGACTGTTTCTTTTATTTTCCCATCTTCTAATCTTAATATCCTTCTAGTAAGCACTGATCACCTTGTTTGCTGCTGAGAAAACATAATGCAGCCGGCCCAGGAGGAATTATGCATTCCTGACCAGTAGGTTCTTTTTTTTCTGCTGCTCAGTATGGACAGCAACATCCTCCCGAACCCCCAGCAGCCTAATGACAGCCTATCAGAGACCACACTGCCCAATGTCACATCAGCAAACACAGCTGGGTTTGGAGCAAAATGCAGCACTCTTTTCACACCTCTCAGAATATAGCTAATTCATGCTTGATGCCCGCGTCCGAGGAGGTTTTGAAAATGATAGCTGGTATCCATAGTAATATGAAGCAGTCAGAGCCCACAGACGCCACAAGTGGCCCTTGATCCTTTTTTCTTTGCGAGGAGGAAGATGCGTTTGCTAACAAAGAGGCCATTTTATTCATCTGACGAAAAACATCAAACGATTAGGAGAATTCATGGAGATCGAATTTAAAGCCAGGGCTCCTAGTAAGAAGTGTGGAGGCAGGGGGAAGAAGAAGAAGAATAGGAGGAGGAAGGAAGGGGGAGGGTTGTATTGGTGAGCAAAATTATCAAGTCCAGATTTTAATTTTCTAGGTCTTTCACATTAGACATTCAGCAAATGTAGCATCACAGGGGATGAGATAAGGCCTCCCTGCATAGTTCTGCAGAGAAGGGAGGGAAAAAATGGAAGAAAAGGTTTTTCTAAGAGGGGCTAAAGCTTTTTACGGGTTTTGTGTAAGTGCTGCTGTGAGCTGAGCAGGAGAATCCAATCAGCGCTTCCACCTCTGGAAATGATGTTTGGCCTCATTTCGTTTTTATTTTGTGCTGTGCAGAGTCTGGTTCTAAAGGAAAGGGTGAAGTATCGGAGTGCTCTTCCAGGCAGCAGCTCGTATTTGTGAAGCAGCCTTTAATAGGCTAGTCACAAGTGAAAAATGACACGCATGAATTCATATTGTGTCTGATTTACACGGTGTGTCGGGTAAATTGACCATTTGGTGGCTTTCCTTTGCTGTGTGGTGCACAGGCACAGCTTTGACCCACACCAACGATGAGGCTCACCAGAAACTGCACCTTAATGCTTTTCTAGGTTTCAACTGGTGTCCTCTGATTGTTGCATAAGTAGGATAATTTTTTTTCTTTTTTTTCCCAAGCTTGGATGCACATCTTCCCTTTTGGGGATAAGTTCATGTCAAGATAATTGGCAGTCAGTTTGATAAATTGCAGGGCTCCCAGGTATATTATCCCCGCATGTGCTCACAAACCATGAAAGCTACATTTTCAACAATGACCATGCTTTCAGTGAGGTTTTGTGAGCTTTCACGGCAGAGTAATCTGGTGGAATCGGTATGAATGGTTGGTAAACACCATTAAATCTCACACCGATGCTGTTTGCGTTCACATTGATCGGACTGGAAAGTGTCGTGCAGTTACAACTTCAGGTGCCGAAAAATGAGCGTTGACCATGAAAAAAACAAAAGCTCAAATAAGAAAGCAGATAGCTCTGCAGCTTCTCTAACTGCATTTCACTGTGTTACCCCACATTTGCTAGCGTCTACTTTTTTTGGTTCCGTTGTGCTCAATGGATGTCTCCTTAGCCTGTTTAACCGGCAATTGAACTAATACTCTTGTTTTCAGTCACGCAAGAGTTTTCGCATGTTTGGTTCTGACTAGTGTTCAGAAATACAGTTTTTAAAGGAAAATGATGCTTCACACCAACCCAAACAAACTCCAAGAAAGCAAAATGTGTGAACCAAACAGCTCTTTTGTGAAAATACCTTCAACCTTAAGAAGCTTGACGCTTTCTCTTGTAAAAATGCTGGTCTGAAATAGAAAAAAAGAGATCTATTTGAACTCCCATCATTCTCCTAACACTACTAAGAGTTGAGTGAATGTGACTAATCCAAAACAAAGGAGAGGAATATTTAGTTAATTTTCTGTTTCAGCCACCCCTTTCCACCAATCTGTGCAGTTGTGATTGAACCTTCAGCTGCATCACATCCCCAATATGCTCCATGAGATAAACCCTTCCTTTGACATGCTTATCTCCTGTGGTCTGAATTTTCTCTTTTCCTTTAATAAAAAATGCGTACAACGGCTGTCATTATGGCTGCGTTAACACTGAACCGTGGATGCATTCCACTGCAGACATTTTGAGCCTGCAGGAAAGGCACAGGTGTCAATTGGGTGAATAATGGCTGCAATCCACTTACAGCGGGCCGCTGCCTTGTGATCATGGACCCTTCTTACGGGGGGCTCCGAATCTAAAAGCTCTTCTATGCAGCTTGGATACCTGCAATGGAAACGGTCTACAGAGGAAATCTGTTTGTGGCTGTCGGTTAAACTCGAACTCTAAATGGAAGGTACTGCTCCCATAATAAGTCACCCAGCAAATTTGGCTGGATCACTTGTAATAGAATTTTATTAAAAGGGCAATTCAATAATCCAACATGGAGTATTCTGTTGCCAAAACCTATTCCTGTACTTTCCAAAGTAAAACTGTCAATCTATTGATAACATTATGGAAATTGATCACACTAAGGTTTAACAAATTCTTTTCCAAACACACAATGAGAAAGTTTAAAGACTTATACCAATGAAAACTCTGATTTAGGTGTTTTTAACATTTTCTTGGGGCTCCTGACTCTATACTAATGCATACAATTGTATAGAATTTCACTCAAACCTTTGGTAGGAATTAATTGCTTTGCTTAGAGTATGGAGTAGCTCTTGAACTTGCATTCAAAAGATTGTTTGCATACCTGGATCTTCTGTAACAAAAGCAGTTCTTTCGGCAAAGAAAGCAAATGGAAGCGGCATGTGAATAGGTTCTTTTGAATACAAGTCCTTTTATGTTTGCAAAGACACAAAAACAGGCCTTTTACCACTCAACTCCACAGCATACGTTATGAAGAGAAGCTTAATCCCCCTTTAACACCCAGATACAGAGAAGTGCTTACATAAAGAGGTCATGCTGTAGATTCTAATCATGCAATATTTTAAGGAATTTTCAAAGCTCTCAAATTTGCTCAGCGATAATGTGATGAAATTTCTGTGCTCAGACTGAAACTCAGCTAACAATATATATATATATATGGAGAGCAGGTTTTACTGGGGATGTTTTTGGAGTTGTGTAGGTGGACTAGGTTGCACTTGTTGTTCGTGGATATATTTATCCCCATTTTCAGCGCAGCACAGCTTCTTATGTGTTGAAAGACGTGTCCTGTGGCTGTATGAACAGCTATTTTTAGGGCAGATGTGAGGCAGAAGGAAATTAACTCCAGTGATTGGAAACATTCTGAAACATTCTGAAATCTCAACTGGGTATTCACATATTATCACTAAACAAACACTGATTTACAAACATGGTTTCGTTTCTTACTTTATTTATATTTTCTTTTACCTCTGTTTATGTTGTATTTTTATTCTGTTTTATATTCTGCTTCATATTATAGATGACTTTATTAATCCCACAATGGGGAAATTTCATTTATCTGTTGCAGCAACACGACATTCAGAAATAATCTATATAATATAACATCAATAAAGGACATCACAAATGACATTCATATTAGATAATTAAAAATATTACTAAAATTATTATGAAAAATTATTATCAAAAATGAGATTCTTATTAAATAAAGAAATAAATATTAAATAAATACAGCTGCAAAAGTGTAAAAAACATGCGGCCTGCAAAACATGTAAACTGTAAAAAAACATTACAAATTTTTTCAAAATACAGAAATAACTAGTGAAGTTCACACCAAAAACAAAAAAAAACAACTGTTCAGGAACAAAAAACAATTTAAAATTGAAAAACAACAACTACAACAAAAGGAAATGAATCAGTAAATGAATCATATTATGTGTAGTTTATTCCTCCTAAAGTCTGTTTTATTTCTGTAATAACATGAACCTACCTAGGGACTGCTGATCTAAATGAGATAAAATCGGGCGTATTTTAACATTTGATTTTAAATGTTCATTAATATTTTATGTCCCTCTCTTAATAAACATTTAAATACAATCCTCAGAAGTCAAGACAAAAGGGCTTTGGTAAAAGTATATGGATCTGGTGATGGAATCATAACAGAACTTCAGTAAACCTTAAGAAAATATCTTCCATGGCCCAATGGCGCATTCAGATTGCGGTGAGTCAACATCAAACTAAACCAGCTTTATTAATAAAGCTCTTTAAGGTGAACAGAGTTTGTTCGCTCGGAAAGCTTGCTAATTTGGACAGGTGTTTGAGCCCACACATTTTAATAATATATAATAGCATCTTTACGTTCAATCAATGCTATATGTAACTGGTGCCAGAGGAAATACTGCAGCTTTCTAAAAGTCTCTATTGGAGGGTCTGACTGTTAGGGTGGTCCACCGTGCAGGAGATGAAGGCATGAATCAGCTTGTCTAAATCTGCTCTGGATATGAGATCATTAAAATGGTAAATGGCGTGTACTTTTTAACGGCGCTTTTCTACCTCTTAAGACCCTATCTAATATTTTAGCCAGACATGTAGTCACAGGACCCCAGTTAAGATGAAATAGCTACTGTGGTAATATCACCAAAAAATGTGATGTCTACGCATGTGGACGCCAGGTATTAAGAAGTTGAAGACCCACTCGGATTATTATTTTTAACCAAATTCAAATGTTTCTTCAGAGCGGCAGTAGTTCATTAGAAATTCGCCTCTGACTTGTGGGCGAGACTGATCGCTACGACGGAGTTTTAGGGCCACGGGGAGGAAAAAAAATTCTGGCCAACATGACGAGATTAAAGTCGTCATGTCGACTTTAATCTCGTCATGACGAGAAAAAACTCGACACAAAGTTTCGAGAAAAAACTCGTCCTGTCGAGATAAAAGTCGAAATAAAGTTTCGAGATTAAAGTCGCAATGTTGCGCGCGAGCAGTGAAGTTGAGTCTTTCAGGAATATTCTGTGTTATGGCTAATGTTAGTGAGCTAGTGGCTTTGTATTTAAGAGTTTACGACAGAGTTTTATGGCCACCAAAAAAAAGAAATTTTATTAGGAGATAAAAAACTCGTAAATTTACGGGAAAAAAGTCATAGATTAACAAGGAGAAAACCCCGAAGTTGTCTGTTTATCGGAGCCTAGCTTGAAGAGGAAATATGTGGAGCCTTTTGTGAAGCTTTATTTCAGGATTATAGGTTTAAAACAAAGAGATTCTGAGTCTTTTGGCGACTCAAAATCAGATTATTTTCCGTGTAGCAGTCTTTCCGGGGTTCGGTGTCAGTAAAGCGGACTTTCATATGTAAAATAAGGAGCTCAGAGACACGTTTGGGTGTAGAGGACCGCTGCAGCCTTTATTCTCCTTTTCATTCACATAACCTGAAGTTCATCTGTCACATTACGTCATGAACCTGTCATCCGATCACCAATGCGGAAGTAAACAGTGTTACATACGCCCCCTCCTGCAGATGAAGCGACCCGTTTGATCATTAAAAACAAAGATGAATGAAAATAGTCTATTATTAGCATTACAACGTTGAAAAAGGCAAAAAGTGCTTCTCCTCCTCAGACGGAAGCATCACACAAACGTAGAGATCTGGTCTTTGGTGGAGGAAGAAAGGATTCAAGCAAACAGCTGCAGGGACACCCGATGACGGCTTCATCGGGCTGCAGTGATCCTGCAAACCAACCATCAATAAATAAAACTTTAATAACTTGTAAATCAAACAAATGAGCTTCCAGACATTTGGAACGTTATCAATAAACATTCAGCTCACCTGTTCAACAAAGTTTAGTCGGTCTGCTCTGCGGCTGCACGGCGTTCACCTGCTGCTCTGCATGCTGCTCACTTCCACAATAATCTCGTAAATTTATGAGTTTTTTTCGCTCGCGCGCAACATTGCGACTTTAATCTCGAAACTTTATTTCGACTTTAATCTCGACAAGACGAGTTTTTTCTCGAAACTTTGTGTCGAGTTTTTTCTCGTCATGACGAGATTAAAGTCGACATGACGACTTTAATCTCGCCACGTTGGCCAGATTTTTTTTTCCTCACCGTGGCCCTAAAACTCCGTCGTAGATCGCACAGAGCAACTGTGCTCATAAATTTGAGCTTGATTTTATTTAGTCTTCCTTTATTATTAAACATGCCACAAAACACCACATTTTCAGCAGACAGTCCCATTCCTCCCCACAAACTCACACTGTGCTGCTGAACACTTGCGCCAACCTGAAACCACCAGGAGCAATGTGGGGTTCAGTGTCTTCCCCAAGGACACTTTAACACACCGAAGCTACACTCTTCCAATCAGAGGTCTACCGCTCTAGCTCTGCACCAAAACTGTGCCAGATGATAGGCCTGTTCAGAGGTGGCCTTAATGTGAGCGCTGAAACTCAAAGGTCTGAGTCTATTAAGACCCCGTGGTTTTTCACTTTGAGCTCTGTTTTCTTCAAATAGCAGAGAGATTAGTTCAAACTATATCCTCTCGTGTTGTGGATCTAATTCTAGCAACTCTTGACATTTTCACTAGATCATTTCTGCCAGGCCACAGTTGAGGTTTGGCTCTCTAGTTTGTCACATTGTCATCCTAATGTTTTTGTATCTGTCTGTTAAAGAGGGGTGTAAACTTTAAACTTACCTTGAGTAACCATGTCTGGAACAAACTGATGTGGGGGATTTAGTTTTTTTCAAAAACAGCAAACAAAACATGATAGGTATTGAAGTTGCTGCTCGGCACAAAAAAGAAATGTCTGGATCTACTTAAGTCAGAGTGGTAGCAGTGTTGCAGCTTTTTCATTTCCTATTTGCATATTTTAAGGTGACAATACCCGTGTTTGTGATTGGTAAAAACAATTTAAGTAGTAAGCTGGGAGAAGGCTTCATGCAGCATGAAAACCATGCTATTCTGTTTCCTTTAGGAGTTTTTTTTGTTTTGTTTTTTCAGAATGCACACATGAAATGTAACATGTTAAACCTAATAACTAATGAATAATGACATGTTCTTATATGTTGTGACAATTTACAACAAGATATTATGTAGAGTCAGTTAATACGGTAGGAAAACTCAACATTTGCCTTCACACATGGTGACAGCGAGGGTTCGGGACTTTAATCAAATGACAACTTCTCAACTGGAGGGAGGCACATATTGGTGTTATTAAGTCACAGCAGCTTTCCATAGCAGGAAAAATGAGGCAGAACAAGGAATCCAAAGAAAGATGCTTCCTATTTCTCACTGAGTCATCTTGTTCCCCTTACTCATTAGAATATTCACAACCACTGATAGAAGGAAGGCGCAATCTTCTGACAAAGGATTATATTTAGCTTTTCTGGAAAATTACTGCTCACTTTCAGGGTCTCCCATGTGCGCTGAGGCAGAACCATCAGGAGAAAGCTCATCTCATGTCTTTAATCTGGGATTTAAGATAGGAGGGCAGAGAGACCTGCTCCACTCACCTCTCTTTACCCCTGTCCACTGGTACATGTCGTTCTTTTCTAGTTTTCATCCTCTCCTTTGTCTTTATGATGATGTTTGGAATTAAGGTCTTATCATCATGATTACTGGCTTTCTGGTTTTCACATCATTGATTCCCCCCCCCCCCCCCCCTCCAACTCCTCAGAAGTGCAATGTTTGTACAATGCCTATGTGCTGTTTTTATGATATACATTTTTTGTTCAGTCGTGCAGTTCAAAGGAACTCACAAATCCTGGCAAAACTTCTCTGACCCCCCTCGATCTGCATTTCTTTATCACCCGTCTGGATTCTGCCCTGATTATCTACTTGATGATCTGAAGGAACGGAAGGCTCTGCACGTTTCAGCCAGGACTAAAGGCGAGCTCGACAGAGCAAATAGTAACTGAGCTGATTAAAAATGTTCATCCCAGGGTGGTACGTTGAACAGAACTCATAGTCTTAAAACGCTTTACAGCCTTGCAGATGCATTAACAGTTACAAAAGGGTTGCTTTCTGTTGACATTCACATGTGATTTTTACTTTAATGTGGCTAACATTACATCAACATGGCGTTCATGATGAACTGGATTGCAGCAAAAAAAAAAAAAAGGCATCCTTTGCTTTTAATTGGTTTTAGGGTAAATTGGAAAGAGTTAGAGTATGGTAAAAAAAACAAAAAAACATCTCTGTTTTTTTCTCATATTTCCTTCCATCTGTTTTAAAGCTCTAATTTGAAGAGTTTTGTTCTTTCTGATAAAGCATGTGTCCACAAAACACATTGCCTTTACATCAAATCAGAAATGAGCTTTATTGAAGCTATATTACAGTTAAGCTGGTTTAAACATGCTATCTGTAGGCTTAGTGGAGCCACACATAAAGCAGCCGTATAGCTAATTCCTCCTCGTTCATACTAAAGGATGATTCATGCAGGCAGAGTCGTGGTGTGAAAACACTCCTCTTGAATTCTCATTCTGCCCGTCTATGTCTTGTTTTCTCATTCTGTCTCTCACACACCAATAATTTCCTAAGAGATAACCCCCTTCTTGGTACGGCTGTACGTCTGACCCTCACGCTGTCTGTCACTGCGTTCCCACCTCCACCTCTACCAGAAAGAAAGAAAAAAAAAAGCGTCTGCCTTTTTTCATGCAGCCTGCTGCTTGTTATTCATGTGGGGTGTTTAGCGTTTTAGCAAAACATCAGTCATCATGTATTATCAAGTAGGATGATTCACCCCACTGTCCTCCATGTCAGTGATGACTGGCAGAGCTGTGATAATGCAGCTGTCTGGGTTCTCTCTGTGCTTCAGCCATGTTGTCATACTCGCTGTGCATGCTGATGGATGCTATTCAATTCTGCTCTTGTTCCTCTTTTGTAAAAAAAACGAATTGTTGTCATTTTTCAAAGTTTGTCCTCTAAAACAATCTGTCTCTTCTTTCATCTGCGCAGCTGCATTGATTGTCGCATCAAAGACCGTCTGCAACCTCAGTTGGCTTGTCTTCCGACTGAAGCTCACCTGAACGATGCACAGGATCATTTTTTCCAATCAACCCTTGTATTTCACAAGCTATTGCTATTTGGTTCAATTCTGAAGGAAAAAAAAAATACTTTTATGATGCCAAACAACGATTTTTTTTATTCCTACAAAAATAGAGGATATTAAGTGGAGCAAAGAGAGGAGGAATGAAATCAGCCCCTTTCCATCCAGCCATCCATTTGTTTAGCATTGCTACAGATGACAGTGAAGCTGTGTTCGGTTGGAAACGATTGCCAGGAATTTTATGGCTCTGCTTTGGTTTGGCCACCATCAACATCAGCATGACGAATAGTGGAAAGCATTGTAGAACAAAAAAAAACCTTCTGCTCGACTCCAATAATTTTGAACCCGCACTACCTTAACATGCATGCTAAACGTTTTCTTCTTAAACTAATTGTTTAGTAACTGAAATCAGGTTACATTTAGAAAAATCCATTGATTTTAAGAACATAGTTCCTGCAGGGTGACAGGAGGGCTTGTGCAAAGGACTGTTGATGCAGATTAAGCCTGTTTTTGTTTCCCATCTACCATCTGTTTACATTCTCTCCCACCATCTTACAGCCCCTCACACCCCCCAACCTTACTTTAGTTGAGCCAGATGCCAACTGAGTAAAACGGAGATGTTCATGAATCTAGTGCAAAGGGATGCATCGTAAGGGAGCGGAGCAGGGAGTTTCTGGCCCGTTGATTCAGTTTGCAATAGCTACATTCTTATATCAGCTGCATTTCTTCCGTCTGCTCCTGATCCATATAAATTTGAATAAGCAAAAACTCAGAAATACTGTTTTTTAATCTTAATGATCAGAAAATATGACCAAGGATACGCTAAAAACACCAAAAACCTTATTTTCATGGGAGTGGGTCCGTAAAGCAGCATCTTCGCCCAAAATTGTGCAACTTCCACTTCCATCTAAAGTTATGGGATTTTTGGCTGCTTTCAGCCATTGATGTCGGGCACCATCTTGTTGTTCACAGCCAGGTCTCACTCCTCAAAAGGGGTGTGGCTGTTTGAGTGGCAGGTGATTGTTCAATCTTCAGCTGTAGGATGGATGTTTTGGCTTGTCTGTCCCTCCTATTTGCCCGCTGGTGTCAGCAAGATTGACAGCAAAGCAAAAAACTGGCAGCAGGTTTGTCCTCACATATCAGCTGTCCGTCCATATATAGTCAATAGATGACAGTTCTAATTTTGAAACTTTCCTCAACTTTATTACATTGGGAATAAGAGCTGTTGATGGAAATTGCATCAGCCTTTTTAACTGGAAATGCAGCTTTTTTTTATATAACAGGCGTAGACATATTCATAGAATATAAACTCACCCAAAAGTATGTTTAATGTCTGGATTATTGCAGTAATGTAAATGTAGCCAGGGATGGGTGTTTCTTTTAACGCTGTGGGAATGTGACACTGAAATGAGAAGCACCAGCAGGCTTTTTGTTGGTTTGTGACAAGGCTTTGTGTGCAGGCAGATGAGAACATATTAAGAGTAAATGGTCCCTCAGGACTCAGCTCTCCTTCCTGTAGGCTGCCTGTTGCTGCAATGACCTTGCTACTCAAAATCCTAGCAACAAAGTCTCTCTGCATCTCCCCTCTAAAACTCCCAAACTCATTCTTCTTTCATGATCTTTTTGTCATTTTTGAATTCCATCTTCCAGCTTTCTGTAACACTTTTTTCTTTAGAAATAACAATCACAGAGATTAGATTTTCTATACAAAAAATGATCTTTTCTGATTCGGCAGTTGTTATTTTATAATAAACTGTGTCCTCTTCCTTTGCTAAATGAAGCTGGTCTGCAGCTGAAAACTTGAAAGTGAAATATGTAGAAGGGTCTTAATATTCTGGTGGTATTCCCGCCAAAAAAGGAAAACAAGCTAATTGTTTGCTACTCTTTTGGGAAATAAATATCCATTTTTGGGTAAATTGAAGCTCTCTGTCCTGAAATGTCTTTGGAGCTTTCTTCATTACATTTTCTCTCCCAGGCTTTTTAATATGGTGATGTGAAACAGACAATAGCTAATTTGGAAGTTTCTTTGTTTCTATACAATGAAATGTTGCCAAGATGAACATTAATATGGAGGGAAGGGATTTGTTCAGCGAGCTGTGCTTTTGTAATGTGCTCTGTTGTGTTCTTTGTTTTTTTTTTAGTGACGAGGGATTCACGATAATTCAGCTACAGAGAAAATGTATAAAGCAAACAGAACGGGCATTGCATTTGTGATGAAACTGGAGGGAGGCAGTCTACTTTCTGCTGCGATGACTCACATTATTTTGCAGCAACAGGGTGTTCGTATTTTTATTTTGCTCATTTCCGAATTCAAATAGGATGAATCCGTGTTGAAAGACAGACAAGTATCAACAGATGTTATGCAATCACTGCCTTCTGGGGCACAGATAAAGTTTTCAAAGCAAAAGCTATGTCAGGCTTCAGAATCCAAGAGTCCATTTCAGAGCAATACATCCTGGCGTTGTCTGTGACTGGTCCCCTTAAAGAAGAGTTGTCATTTTGTTTGTTTGACTTTCATTGGCTTTATCAGCAATTCTCACAAGTTTCTCATTTATTTATTTATTTAGCTAGGAAGTTAAATTGATTCTACAGTATATATCCTCTTTTTCAAAGGAGGCCTTGGCCCAGGTGCCTACACAACAATTCATTAAAATAGCAAACTTTATTTAAGTATAACATTCAAATAAACTTAAACTTCAAATTTTAAGTGTCTACATTTCTGACTCAAAGTGCCTCTCCGATTATCTTTTGATCTGTTAGAAAAGCATTCCCAAATTATGATTATGCTCTTTATAGGCAAAATCCAAAAGCCTGTGTTGTTTTCTAGGACATAGTTTGTGCAGATTGGCAGTAGTTCATTAAAAAATACATTGTGGGTGGGGGTGTTGGTGCGGAGTAAGCCTTACCTCATTTCCCATCATCTCACTGTTTACTCACTCTCCTACTAGCTTACAGGCACTCACAACCTCAACCTCATATTGCCAGTGCAACCAAAATGGCAAGCTATGTCGGAGCTATACAGCTGTACAGCTTTCAGCCAGATGTCAACTCAGACGAGAAAAACAAAAACGTTAATGGATCTATTTGTGTAGCGCCTGAACACTAAGAAAATGGACAAAACAATTTAGAACAAGGTAGTTAGTGACAGAAGATTTATTAAAGGATTTGGATGGAGGGCTTAGAATCCTTATCTTCCTGAAGGGGGCTGTGGAGGCAGGCAGGCAAGTAGGAAGCATCTGTAGTCCCAGCAGGAAGTAGGTTATACTTGTAGTTCCAAGTGGATGTTTTACAGTTCAAACAGAAACACGCCCCAGAGATACACTGAGTCATAGAGTGAAGTGACTTGGTAGTTTAGAGACATCTTCTCATTCACATTTGAAGGCCAGCGATGCGTTACATGTGTTTACCACAAGAGTTAGCACTCTCTTCAGGGATTTTCAATCAGATATTAAGAGGTGCTTTCTGAGTGTACCCTGTCAGCCAACGTCACTCTCATCCAGTATGTGGATGACCCTCTGCTTGCAGCAGAAACAGTTGATGCATATTTTGAAGAGGTTTAGAACAGGTGTGCCGCAGACTAGTGGATTTCTTAGGACAAGTTATTTCCTAGTCAGGTACTGGTTCATGGTACAGCGTGGGAACTCTTGAACACGTTGACTGGATCAAAGAGTAGGGGCATAAACAGGAGTTTGGTCGAGGACGGAAACTTGTTCAGCAACAGCAGGCTTACAAGAACTTGATCGAAACCAAAGTCACAGAGGACGAGGCAGAGACGTGGTCATGGAGGAAGCTGGATCAGAACCATGAACTTGACAAAACTAAAAAAGTGTTAGAACAAGTAAACAGACTACTATGAACTGGCATAGAGCGACAGAGTGAGAGGAGTATATACAGTATAAAGCAGAACTCAGGTGAACTGAGTGAGCTTGATTATAATGTGGCACAGCAGGTGCACATGACAATTTGTCTGCAAATGGATGAATCAAAGTGGAGCGGAGTAGGGAGTTTGTGGCCCATCGACTTTAGCTTCTATGTCACTACAAGCTTTTTGCAAGAAATACTCAGAAATGCAGATTTTATCTTAATTTTCTTTATATTTGTCCTACAACATGAGAAAAGTGTTACAAGGGTAAGTTAAAGACACCAAAAGGGATGGGTCTTTAAGCTTGACTCGTGAACAAGTCTTCAGTCTGTGTCCCCATTTCTGGACGGTACCTCTGACTTACTCCACAACTAAGTAAACGCTATATGTAAAGTTCAATTTATGTATTCATATACATAAGGCAGCAACATTAGCAATAATCTCTAACCGTAACCATAGAACTTCACTTTTTTAAATGCAGGAGGCAGGCTGGGGAATTAAATGTAAACAATGATATAGACTCCCTAATAAACAAATACAAATTTAATGTTTCATTGGATTCATTCACACACTTGTGCCAATTATTATATTTGCAACATGCCTAACCATAATTTGATGTATTCTGGACATTATATCCAACCTATATAGAGAAAGAAAACCACATGCTGCATCAGTAAATTAGAGCAGACCTTAATGCTGCTCCTGCACTAGAACATTTCACTTTTAAAATGGCATTTCTAAAGCTAGTACCAACTGAATCCTAATGAGTTTCTTTCCAAAAAATGTTTCTTCTCTCTCTAAATTAACCAAAGCGTGTGACAGAAACTCAAAAACATCACAGTAATTTTGGCATTATAGGAGACAGACGCGCACACACAGGGAGAAAAGAATCACATCAACGGGGAAAACATCCTATTAAAACCTTAAAGGGTATGTTTCAGACAGAAAAATAGACCTCACTGTTATCCTGTAAATGCAACACATCCAATCAAATAGAATAGAAATTGATGCTACCCTATTTCTTTTCCAAGGTGAGAGTCTTGTGTTAGAAATGTGCAATAAAAGCTCATTTGAATGTGAAGCTGTTATTTTCTGCTACAGAGAAAAACACCAAGAAAATCAGCCAGATCCCTTAGGCATCTGAGCAGAGTTTAACATTAACACCGCCAAAAAGTTTGTCCATATTATAACTTACTGCCACCAAAAATGGAAAAAGCGCACCCAATTCATAATCAGTCAATTTTGTCATCTTTAGAAAAAAATGCAAATCTTTCAAATTTAGTAAATGAAAAATAATTTCATCTAGAAATTATTTTATTTCAATGCACTGTAAGTATTGCATTATGAAGCCACAAGGGTGTCCAAGTCTTGGTCTCCCTGTGTAGGTCCCCAGCCCGAATAAAATGCAGAATTGTGTCAGGAAGGGCATCCGACGTAAAGATCTCTGCCAAACCTCCTGCGCAAATCAGTGAAAGCTGATTTGCTGTGGCGATCTTTGAAGGAATGTTTGTATTGCATTATATCCATCTTAAAAATATATTGTGGTTGTTAAATTATGTTCATACAAGAAGTTTTGCATCAGCAAACAAAATCTGTGCATCTGTAAAAGCATTTTGCAAGTGCAGAATAATTAGGTGCTGTTTTAGTAAAAACAGATATGTGACTGTAAAATGAATCTTGCAAACTTACAGAGTCCAGAAATATTTTTAGGTCCTCCAGAGTTGACACAATAATTTTATCTGAATAAATAAAATCTATCTTTTTTTTTTTACCTAATTGTGTCCCGCCTCCTTGACCCTGGGTTATCACATTTGTGAAACAAAACTATGTAGAAATAATACAATTCAAAACCACCAAAGTTTTATTTTTATTTTTTATTTCCCCTCAGTCACAATAAGTCACCAAAGAAAAAAAAAAAAAGAAAACAGATGTGGAATACTTCTTCTTCTAATTGCTCCTCCACATTCATCCCAGATACAGTTCAGAGTAGAGCTGCTGCTCCTTCACATCGAAAGGAGCCAGTTGAGGTGGCTCAGGCATTTGGTCCGGATGCCTCTTGGACACTTCTCTGGGGAGGTGTTCTGGACAGGTTCCTCTGGGTGGAGACTCTGGGCAAGACCCAGGACACAGTGGTGAGACCATGTCCCTCGACTGGCCTGGGAACACCGCAGGGTCCCCCTAGAGGAGCTGGAGGAAGTGACCAGAGAGAGGGAAGTCAGTTTGCTTAAACTGCTGCTGCCAAGTAGAGTAAGGAAATGGATGGATGTTCTACCTTCATTTAAGCCCAAAGTGCTTTGTGGCCGATCTCTGATTGGAAGGTTGCATGTTCAATTCCCACAATGCTTGCCCGTGAGTTGAAGTTTCCCTTAGGAAGACATCAAACTCCACTTTCCTCCTGGTGGTCTGCTTAAGTGTGATTGTGGATGAATGGGATTTGTGACTTCTACCTCTGCGCCACAGTTTTAAAACAGCTGTTTTTGCTCCTAAATTGGGTTCGATCTACGGGAACAACATTTCTTTTTTTAAAGTTGAGATAGTTTTGATTTGTACTATTTCAGATGGAAACCCCTATATTATTTTTCTAACACAGAACTACCATAAAATTGATTATTTTATGTTTTTGAATCATTTTACATCACACTGGAGCAGTGATTCATAGCTTAATAGACATTTTGTGACCAATCTTGACCTCTCACAGATGTAATTGGGGCCCAGAAAATTTCAGCAAATTGCATCAGCGCATATTTCATAAATTACATAAAATTCAAAGGCTCATGTATAATGTATTACTAAGAAACCCCTCCAGATCATACAGGTCAAGGTTGGTGGAATTAACTCATCGAAGCAACAGGAAAAGGAAGACTTCAGAGAAAGACTGAAGTCTGCTTTGGTTGAACCTTCCGTGTCTTCATCTCTCCTCTTTGATGAGGCTATGATGGAGAAAAGGATGGCATGTCAGTCAAGAGAGGTGACTTGAGTTGGCAGCTGTCCCTGTTTGATACCGTGAACAGGAGGAGATCTGTATATCCACAGGAAGCCGTCACATGTCAGGTATTGTTAATGTGTTTATTGTCTCTGGAGAAAAATGGTTTGCCGGCAGTTATTTCCGATGGGGGACGTGGATAACGTGTCAGCACTGTGCTGATTACTCATATGTAGCAAGTACAAAGTACTTTAAGCTTCCCCATTGTTTCTAAATTGACTAATACCATTTCCAGAAATTATCATTAAAACAAGACGTTTTAACGTAAGATCAATCAAAAGGAACTTGTCTATAGATCCATCCATTTTCTAAACAGGCGTAAAGTTCCGCTCCAATCCTTTTTTTATCTACGGTGAAAGCGTTCCCCCAGTGGTCTTTTAAATATATTTTTGCCGTTTTTAAACGATTTTTGGATTATGGGGTTGCTGGAGCCTATGTCAACTGTTGGGTGAGGGTACACCCTGGGCAATTTGCATGCCAGTTGCAGAGCCATTCAAACCCACACTCAACCTTATCAAAGTTTTTTTCTTTATGTTTGTGCATTTTTGTGAATGTTTTGGTTTGTGTTTTCCTAGAAATATACCATTGCCTGTTTACATCTCGTTTTAGAAACAAGCACTGAGTTTGTCTTTTTTTGTGGTCATGTTGCATCTTTTTAAATTAAATTTTAAATAAACATTTTAAACATTCAAATCCAGAAATTCTTCAGTCTCTCTTGTCTTTCAGCTCAGAATGGGATTGTCTTCACCGACATTGATTTTGATGAAATATTGAGATTGTGTGCAGAGCAGAGTGTGTCTATGTGTGAGAGTGTAGCGGTTATTTAAATGGAAGCTGTGAAGAAATACCCATCAAATCAAATATGCAACAACCTTGAGCCCCATCTCCCCTCAGTTCTGTCTTTCCTTCTGAAGGTAATTGGTTGTTGCGGTGGAGTTGTGTGAGTGTTTCTGTGTGTAAGGACGGACTTTTGTTTTTCTCTATTTTGCTTCCCAATTGGTAAAAAAAGAAAACAAAGTCAGAAACAATGAAACTGATTATTAAACCCACTACATTCTTTCCTTTTGGTTATTATTGCATGAGATAAAGATAAGAAGCTGTTGTTTGCTGAATTTACCTTCAGAGGTTTTATGTTATACATTTATTCATTATTTGGCTTCCCTTCCTAAATATGTGTGTGACCAATGGATTAAAAAAACAAAATAATCAGAAATTTAATGTTTTTCTTTGGTCTGGTCAAATCAGGATCAGCTTATAGTAAATAGAAGAAAAAAAACAGATTATATTAAAAAAAAAGACATTGGGATTGAAAAAAGAATAGAAATTTGAAACGGTTTTAAACTTGAAAGTGCACGTTGTTAACTTAAAAGAAATAATGAAAATTTAAACAGTACAGTCTAAATTTAGACTGTTTGAGTTCTATTCTTCAATCCTGCTCCTTTCCAATCATGAAAATTTTCAATATTATAAGACAAACATGTAAACATATTGGACAATCAATAATTTTCATGAAAGTAACAAATAAATCATCAGAATCAGAAAGCCTTTATTATCAGTTACACAAGAAACTTGTGACAACGAAATTCCAGTGCTCTCCAGCTGTTCAAACAATAAAAGTAAGTAATAAGCTTTTATTAAAGAACAATAAAGAATTTGTGTAACTGTGGAAATTTACATATGTACATACCTACATAATTGTGTGGATCTAAAACTATATTGCACATGGGAACTGTTAATTTTGCCCATTGAAGACTTCTGATATTGCACGAGTTACAGATTCTTGTAAGGTTCACATTTGTTTAGGAGGTTGACTGCTCTCCCCCTATTCACAGTATCATTTACTTATTCATTCATAAATGAATGAATGAATGAATGAAAATGAGTACGGGCTAAGTGGGGGCGGGGCTTTGAATCCATTGGCAATGATAGATATTGGGAAAAAGAGGTTATGGTGAAATCAGAGCATGGGGCGTGACAAATGAAGCCCCACCCACTCGAAAATTATGCCAAGATCCAAAAACAAAACGTCTGAATTGACCTGTGATTTGAGACTGAACGTAAAGACAGAAGAAAATAAAACAAAAGAAAAAAGGTGAAAATACAAAACAGCAGAGGATATGAAAACAAACATTATTTTTCATTTGGTAATTATTTGATTTACGTTTTCAGTGTTTCTTTACATTTTAAATGTTTTTCCAATTTCAACTTTTTTTATTTTCAATTTTTCTTTCAAGTATAAAATGTGTGCTTTTGATTTTTAAAACAATTTTAAAAATGTCCCTTTTTTTCAAATTCACAATTTGATTTTTTTATTTACTTTAAGCTGATCCTGATTTTCTAACCAAAAAAAATAGAAAATAATAATAAGACTTTACAAACCAGTTTTAAAGGAAGAGACATCATACATTAATATTTTGAGGAAACAACTCATTTAATGTGGAATAATTAAAAATGAAAAAAAAAGTCATGCATTTAAATGACTGCTGTATCAAATAAAGGTTTTAGCTGTTCATGGTTGTTTTGCTCAAAGAAGAGTTTATAAAGAAGTAATTCTGAATATTTTTTAAGCTCATTGTATAGTTCTTTCTCCACATCCAATGATCTAGTGTTAGAAATCCATAGAGGTGTCAGTTGTGCAGAATGGTCAGTGAAAATGTGCTTATTATACATCCACTTCACTTCAAATTGCATCATTGTGGAATAGTTTGATCGTATTAAAATCAGAATAGTTTGTGTTTTTCTTTAAAAGAAAAAACCTCAATACTAATACTTTGAGGTTGTCCATGTATTTCCTTTTGCAACATGTACCTAGTAATTTAGAAGCCCTATTACATGTGTAACTATGTGCTAAAAGATGTCTTAACATCCTATATATATATTTATTTGTTTTACTATAAAGTTTCAAGTGTGAGAATCATAGTTTATAGCCTCTCTTATCATGAATTGCATGGTTTTAAAATATTTTAATAATGATAATAATAATGGATTGGATATATCTGCGCTTTTCCAGACACTCAAAGTGTTTACAATATGTCCATCATTCATTCTCTCCTCATTCATACTTTGTGATGGTAAATACTGATGTAGCCACAGCTGCCCTGGGGCAGACTGACAGAGTTGACATAGTTACTCCCATGACATAACTAGGCGGATGATGAAAGGGTTACAGTTGCCAATCTGTGGATTTGGAAAGTCTTCCCAAGATTTTTCCTCTCCACTGAGTTTTGTTAGAAAGTCTATTTGAATGATAAATATACAAAATAACATTTATTAAGTTGTATGGCTGTCACTGTGACACTGTCTGCAACATGTGTATCGTATATCTTCCAGGTGTTACCTTTGTTTTGACACCTGCCATATTCAAAAACAACATGTACATTCTTAGTTTTATGCCCGCTTTAAAAAAGCATCTCCTTTTGAGGCAGAAATCTAATGCTGGTTGAGTTCTTAGCAGCAGTATATTTCTGATGAAGTGACGATGGTGTGCAGTTTAACCCTTGTGCTATCTTAGATGACCCCACCCTTGCATTGACGTGTTATTCCTACCATGACAAAGGTGGATAAAGGTGGAAAGATTTCATGTAATCCATGGACACCAGTGAAGATCACATATCATTGAAGAAAAAAGGTTCAGAGCACTGTCTAGTGGGTCTAGATGACCCAACTCCCAATGGTAAAGTGCCTAGGATAGCACAAGGGTTAAAAGAGAAAAGCCTTTAAGATTTTGCCTTCAAAGTTTTGTTCTAATTTAAAGAAAAAGAACAAGAGAATCCTTCTCTTCTCCTTACCTTTAGTGACTTTCAGTTGCAGAAACAATGTCACACCCCAACCCCTGTCAAAGCTGCTAACAAGTAAACTTGTTCCTGTAAAAACAGTTCTGTCACGTTAACACATGGTTAAATATCACCATGGCTATGTCTAACTGTAGCTGAGAGCTGTGCTCTTTTTTTATTTCTGCATGTGTGAATTCCTGTTGTCGGAGTTCTTCATCAACGTGAAAACGCTAATTTAACCATACCTCCAATTAACACAAAGACTCAGGTGGAAAAGTGTCACACACAAGATTGATTCAACTTAACCTTTTTCTTTGATTTCCCTCAAGCATTATTCCTGGTGTTGGCAAGTACACAATTCTAATTGCCTCCAGGCTTTAGACAACTTCTGGCACTTAGCTCATAGTTCTGACGAGCCCTCATTTAACGGTTTGTCTTTTGAATTTTCCAGTCTCCTCTGGAGCAATTTTATTCATCGGAAAATGTTAAAAAGAGAAATGCAGTAAATAAAAAAAAGGGCTATTTCGTTCTGAAGCCTCATTTGAAAGGTTTAAGAATAAGAGGTGTGATAGGAGACATGATGTGTTATCAGCAAATCAAAGTTGGAAAGAAACGGTTTTTCATTGAACTTGGTTTTCATCTACTTTGATTACAACATTTGTCTATTTTTGTATGTTTACATGGAACTGATGCAATGGTGTGTCAGAACATCAGTGATAGGTCTATTTGTGAATGTCTTTAAATGAGGCTGGAGCTGAACAATCAGACCAAACTTTAACCAAATCTTTAGAAATGCTCAAAAAGTTTATCAATCAGAAAAACCCACGTTGATACCATTTAGTTTCTCCATTTGACATTGAATTTTGACTTTGCTTAAGCTGACTGTTTATACAGGCGGCAAAAGTCGACACATCTAAACAGCGTGAGGCAATAAAACTAATAAAGATAAGGAAACAAATCAAATAGGGAAATGTAAGGTCTTTTAAACATCATCTTTTGACAGAAACTATAAATTGGAAGGTAGTGGCTGACTGTTGTGGAGTGCAGTGAAGTGCATCTCACCGAAATTAGGGCCCGAGCACGGAGTGCAAGGACCCTATTGTAATTCGAATGTTTATTATTAGGGCCCGAGCACGGAGTGCAAGGACCCTATTGTAATTCGAATGTTTATTATTATTAGGGCCCGAGCACGGAGTGCAAGGACCCTATTGTAATTCGAATGTTTATTATTATTATTATTATTATTCTACCGGAAGAGTCGCCTTTTTGAGGCCTTTAACATACCCCAAAACTCACCAAATTTGGCACACACATCAGGAGTCGCGAAAAATTTCGTATTTTATAGGAGATTGGCATGGGCGCACAAAAACGGCTCGATAGCGCCACCTACAGTGACTTTTGTCCCGACGCCCCGCATACGCTTTAACGTACAAGCTTGATTTTTACAGGGCATGTTCTTCAGATGGAGACTTACAAAAAAGTCTGAAAGGACCCACCTGTCACTCGCACAGGAAGTCTGATATATTGAGGTCAATATGTCATTTTTGCTTCATTTTGGACATTTGCAGGCCTCGCTCTAGAACGAACTCCTCCTAGAGATTTTGGAGTAATGACTTCAAACTTTGGTTGTGTAAACTAAACACATGTCCGATCTTAAATTGCGAAGCTTTTAAGTTTTTATGGATGTTTGTGACCATGGCGGCGCGTCAAAATTGGAGGTCGTTTCGAAAACACGCCATGAAAAGAAAAATGGCCATTACTCAGCCATGCAAAATCCAATCTGATCCAAAATTGATATGCATGATTGTAGTCTGACTCTGAACACATCTGCAGTGAAAAAATCTGGAAAAAGTGTAGCGCCACCTGCTGGCAAGAGGAAATGACATGTTTTACTTGGAGCATCACTACTCCGAGTAGGATGAGCCGACACACCTGAAAATGACGTCCACCTGTTGAAAAGCCATTGAAGTTTACTCTGACAAAAAACCATAACTTTCAATGCGGGGGTGTGGTCGTGACAGAGCGGCAAAGTTGGGCATCTCGCCATGCACACAAAAGTTGCTCTCACGTGCACATTCCTTGTCCAATCTCACTGAAATTCAATGGATATGATGAAGCTTCTATTCTGAACCCATGGATATGACAATCTTGGACGAGCTCTATAGCGCCACCTAGTTATTGCATGGGGCACATTCTGCCCTGTATTTTCTCTTTGCTTTGTCCGATGTGCATGAAATTAAAACTGGAGATACTCAGAAGGGTCTTCTCTCATCATGTAAAGTTTCATGGGTGTACACCTGACGGTGCCTGCGTAACAGGAAGTGGTCGATTATGTGCACCCAAATAATAGAAATTTATTATAAATCAGCCGTTTGTCTCAGGAAGCTGAGATTTCAGAATTAGATGCCTTTAATAACCTCCAGCTTTGATATGTAACACTATAGGGTCTACGAGAAACTTCATCACTTGATTTTTTTAATGAAATTTTGGACTGAACAAAGATTTTTAGCATAAATTATGTTTAGGTTATCAGCACCAAGAATTCAACTTTCATAGGCATTTATGTGCTACTGCTTCCTAAAAAAATTCAGAATTATTGAAGTTACAGGTGAACTTTTATTCAACATTTCATCCAAAAAGGTCCGAAAACGTCTTTTTAGGCAAAACTGCAAACACCTATTTTTTTGCATAACTTATCTTTCAAATATCAGCACAAAAAAATTAAAAACGGTAGGGATCTGTGTTTGCTGCCTTCCATATTTTTTTCAGACTTAAAAGTGTAACAGATGATTTATAAAAAATCCTTTTTCATCCAAAAACCTGTGTTAAATCTGTCTAGACTCCAAACAAACATTTTTTTATGGTAACTTATGTTTCAACAATCGACACCAATTTTCACAGACCTATAGCTAAACATGTCCCATAGCTACCTGAATATTTTCATAGATATAAAATGAACTGGTCATTCTAACATCTGGCATTCTAACATTTAACATCTTACATGTCAAAGCCTCTCTCAGCCTGGCTCTGCTGAAGGAGTCGTGTTACAACCCCGCCCCCTCCTGCTGGGACCCCTGCTATGTAAATTAGCAAGCAGTGAACAGAGAGATGAGAAGTAAGAATGGCCATTACTCAGGCATGCATAATCCAAAGACAGCCAGTTAAACACTGAAAGACATATTTTTTCGGTATGTCTTTCATACATCTTTAGTATTAAAAACTCTCCAAGATGAATGTGCCTGACTCCACCTGCAGGTGGATCACAGACTTCCTGACGGACAGACAGCAGTATGTGAGGCTGGGGAAGCTCGTCTCAGATACTCGGACCACAAGCACCGGATCCCCCCAGGGCTGTGTCCTTTCACCCCTGTTACTCTCCCTGTACACAAACAGCTGCACAGCTGGTCACCTGTCTGTCAAACTCCTGAAGTTTGCTGACGACACCACACTCATCGGCCTCATCTCTGACGGAGATGAGTCGGCCTACAGGAGTTAAATAGCCAGGCTGGTGTCATAGTGCAGCGCTAACAACCTGGAGCTTAATGCTCTGAAGACAGTGGAGATGACAGTGGACTTCAGGAAGGCCCCAGCCCCCCTCCCCCCTGTCATCCTCTGTGACTCCCCGGTGACCTCTGTGGAGTCCTTCTGCTTCCTGGGAACCATCATCAGCCAGGACCTCAAGTGGGAGCAGAACATCAGCTCCATCACTAAGAAGGTCCAGCAGAGGATGTACTTCCTGAGGCAGCTGAAGAAGTTTCACCTCCCTGAAAAGATGCTGGTAGACTTTTACACCGCCATCATCGAATCCACCCTCACGTCCTCCATCACAGTCTGGTTCGCTGCGGCCACGGCCAGAGACAAGGCCAAGCTGCAACGCGTCATCCACTCAGCAGAGAAGGTGATCGGCTGCCACCTCCCGTCTCTCCAGGAGCTGCACATCTCCAGGACCTGGAGGCGGGCAGCCAGGATTGTAGCCAACCCCTCTCATCCAGGACATAATCTCTTTCGGCCCCTCCCTTCTGGCAAGAGGCTCCGGTCCATCAGGACCAGGACCTCGCGCCACAAGAACAGCTTCTTCCCCACTGCAGCCAGCCTGCTGAACAGAACCCCAACTCCCCCAGGTGACCCCCCCTCCCCCCCCGCCCACCAAAGGACTGTCGGTGCCACTTACAGGCCCCACCATCCCAGCCCATCTGTGCTCCCACTTTAATTCACCTTACTCTACTGTATATAGTGTGTTGTTGTTGTTAACTTAATTTTTAACTTATTCTTAATTGCACTATACACCAAGTCAAATTCCTCGTTTTGTAAAGTGCGCTCTACTGAACCTGGCAATAAAACTTTTTCTGATTCCTGATTCTGATTCTGATTCTATTAATCATTGTTTTTTATTCATTCAAAATGCAATTAAATCAATATTTTATCTTTTTCCTTTTTCTTTTTTTTTTATCTCTTATATCCTTTTTTATAATCAATGTTTGAACTTCTTTTCCTTTCTATTGTCATGGTTTCAGTTTGTTGTCTTTTTTTTCGCTTTAGTTCTTGTTCTGTCTTGTTTGGTTCTGTTTCCTGTTTTATTTTGAAAGGTTTCCTGTCTTGTCATGTTTCTTGAGTTTTACTTCCTTTGGTCCCCATCTGCCCTAATCGTGTTCACCTGTGTCTTGTCTGCCCTGTCTGTATATAAGTCTTGTCTCTGCCTTCCTCCTGTGCTGGTCCATTAACTTCTGCTCATGTTGATCACGTCTTCTTGTCTGGCGTCCATGTCCCTTGCCATGCCACAGTAAGTTTTTGTTTTTAGTTTTGTCATCCTGCTCTGCAGCGCTTTTTGTTAGTTAAATAAACCCACTTGCCCTGAACCCGTTTGCCTCCCGTCTCTGCGCCTGGGTCCTACCTGCTCTCGAGCCTCCCCCCCACACGACATCTATACATCCAATGAAATTAAACTACAAATCAACAAACACAACTGATAACAAATGTCTCTAAAAAATGATGTGTATATTTGCAGAACCTTAAAAACACCAAACAAATAACAAATGCTTCCCAATTAAAGCACAAAAAATGGAACACAAAATGTAAAACCCAAGTTAGAAATTGCAATTTGAAAAAGATACTTTTTTCAGCAGCTTTTCAAAATCAATCACCAATTCTACACTTCTGTGGATGAAACAAAGAACTCCAGAACAATGAAGCCATTTCTCTAAGTCTCTCTCACCTTCAGTTTTAAACAAGGTCTGTGAAAATCCACCATACATTGGTCACATGAACTCAGAGACCTGCTAAAAGTGCACAATTGTAAAAGCTCTTTTATATAGACAACTGTTTGTTTGCTTAGAGCTCTAAATATAAAAAAAAATGCTTTTCTATCACCTAGACACAGATGGAGAACCATATCAACTGGATTAATAACAGGGTGGCATGTTTAGACAACATGAAGCTGTCCATCACATTTTTGACCTAAACATGTAAACACATCCTTGGCTCTGCGGTTAGGAAATGGTATTTGGGAATCTCTTTATACCAGGAGCCAGCCTGGCCATTGGAACATCGCCACAGTGCCCATCCAGACTGGGACAGCAACGGGGTCCACTTCAGAGCCGTGAGCTGCTGTGTTTAACTCCAGCTGTCCCAGCAAGGTAGACAACTGCAGCAACATCCACTGACCAAGCTGACAAGCCCTGGCAGAAAAGATCCCCACAAGAAAAACACTGGCTCAGGCAGGCTGGTCAAAAAAAAATAGTTTTGCCATTGTCTTGCAGCTCGCAGATCAAGTGGTTTAGTTTTCCAGTAATGTCAGTCAAGAATGCAAGTTCAGATTCACAATGTTCATATTCACCATATTCAACAGACATCTCCTCCAATAGCACCTTAAAAATCCTGTGCTGTTTTGCTTTGCAGCTGAGGTTGTTTACGATTTTCAGAATAAGAGTCATTATATGTCCAGAGCCAATCACTTCTGCACATAAGGCCTGCTGGTGAATGACGCAGCAGTAATGCAGACATTTTGGAAAGTCTGGGTCAGCTTTACAGTGAGTGATGAAACCTGTTTGTCTATTGATCATAGCAGGAGTCCCATCTGCAGTCACTGCTACCAGCTTTTCTAATTGTACCTTTTTCTGCACAAAAACTCCTTCACCGTGTTATACTCTACTCTACTACTCTTGTAGTTGTCTGTTAGGGCAGATGTGTCAGGAGTTCTTCTCTTGTGGAAACCAAAAGCTATGCTGTACTGTTGCCGTCCACAGACTCATCACACTGGACGTTAACCACCTGCACTTTGCAAGATCCCGGTCCAGCTAATTGGCCAAGTTATCAGACATAGCTGACACTCATCTAGACATTGTAGTGGAAATTGAATGAGTTCTATTGTTCTCATCCTTAGGGACAGTGATAGCAATTATCATCATTGCTTGAATTTTTTTCATGCTATATGCAAAAGTCTTTGTCCCTTAAGGCAACAGATTACAGCCCCCCCCCCCCCCCCCCCCCCCCCCCCCCCCCCAGGCTGCTGTCGTATTAACAATAGCTTGGAGCTCCAGAATGGACAAGAAAAAACGACGAGAATGGCTCGAGCAGGGCGTTGCTCACGGGGCGGTCGCTCGTGCCAGGCGGTCGCACGTGCTCGGGCCCGCTAAATGCTACTTGTAGCTTTAATTATTATTATTATTATTATTATTCTACCGGAAGAGTCGCCTTTTTGAGGCCTTTAACATACCCCAAAACTCACCAAATTTGGCACACACATCAGGAGTCGCGAAAAATTTCGTATTTTATAGGAGATTGGCATGGGCGCAGAAAAATGGCTCGATAGCGCCACCTACAGTGACTTTTGTCCCGACGCCCCGCATACGCTTTAACGTACAAGCTTGATTTTTACAGGGCATGTTCTTCAGATGGAGACCCACAAAAAAGTCTGAAAGGACCCACCTGTCACTCGCACAGGAAGTCTGATATATTGAGGTCAATATGTCATTTTTGCTCCATTTTGGACATTTGCAGGCCTCGCTCTAGAACGAACTCCTCCTAGAGATTTGTGAATAATGACTCCAAACTTTGGTTTTGTAAACTAAACACATGTCCGATGTTAAATTGCGAAGCTTTTAAGTTTTTACGGATGTTTGTGACCGTGGCGGCGCGTCGAAAATGGAGGTCATTTTGAAAACACGCCATGAAAAGAAAAATGGCCATTACTCAGCCATGCAAAATCCAATCTGATCCAAAATTGATATGCATGATTGTAGTCTGACCCTGACCACATCAGAAGTGGAAAAATCCAGAACAGGTGTAGCGCCACCTGCTGGTAAAAGGAAATGACATGTTTTACTTGGAGCATCACTGCTCCAAGTAGGATGAGCCGACACACCTCAAAATGATGTCCACCTGTTGAAAAGCCATTGATGTTTACTCTGATAAAAAGCCATAACTTTCAATGCGGGGGTGTGGTCGTGACAGAGCGGCGAAGTTGGGCGTCTCGCCATGCACACAAAAGTTGCTCTCACGTGCACATTCCTTGTCCAATCTCACTGAAATTCAATAGAGGTGATGAGGCTTCCATTCTGAACCAATGGATATGACAATTTTGGACGAGCTCCATAGCGCCACCTAGATATTAACAAATACATTTTATGTCACATTCTGACCTATCTTTTCTCTGTGCTTTGTCCGACATTCATAAAATTACAACAGGAGATACTCATAAGGGTCTTCTCTCATCGTCTAAAGTTTCATGGGTGTACACCTGACGGTGCCTGCGCAAGCCAGTGCCAAACAGGAAGTGGTTGATTGCGTTGCAGTCAGATAATTAAAAATTCATAAAAAATCAGCCGTTTGTATCACGAGGCTGAGATTTCAGAATGAGAGGCCTCTTACATATCTCCAACTTAGATACACAGCACTTGCAAGGGTGAACAAAAAACGGCTCAATAGCGCCACCTACCATGTTTGTTTTTGAGAGCCCCGGCATGTTCTTTAACATACAAGCTTGATTTTTACAGGACATGTTCATCAGATAGAAACCTACAAAAAAGTCTCTTGGGACCAAGCTGTCAGTCGCACAGGAAGTCTGCTATATTGGTGTCAATATGTCATTTTTGCTGTATTTTGGTCATTTGCAGGCCTCGTTCTAGAACGAACTCCTCCTAGAGATTTTTGAACAATGACTCCAAACTTTGGTTTTGTAAACTAAACACATGTCCGATCTTAAATTGCGAAGCTTTTAAGTTTTTACGGATGTTTGTGACCGTGGCGGCGCGTCAAAATTTGAGGTCGTTTCGAAATCACGCCATGAAAAGAAAAATGGCCATTACTCAGCCATAAATAATCTAATCTGATCCAAATTTGTTGTGCATGATTGTAGTCTGACTTTGAACACATCTCCAGTGGAAAAATCCGAAACAGGTGTAGCGCCACCTGTTGGCAACAGGAAATGACATGTTTTACTTGGAGCATCACTGCTCCAAGTAGGATGAGCAAACACACCTCAAAATGACGTCCACCTGTTGAAAAACCATTGAAGTTTACTCTGATGAAAAACAAATCTTTCAACGCGGGGGTGTGGTCGTGACAGAGCGGCGAAGTTGGGTATCTCGCCATGCACAAATGTTGCTCTCACGTTCACATTCCTTGTCTGATCTCACTGAAATTAAATAGATTTGATGAAACTTCCATTCTGAACCCATGGATATGACAATTTTGGACGAGCTATATATGTTCATAAATGATCATGAAGCATGATCATATAATCAAGCTTCATAGGAAATCAGCCGTTTGTCTCAGGAAGCTGAGATTTCAGAATTAGATGCGTCTTACAAAGCTCCACGTTTGAAAAGCAGCACTATACGTACGAGAAACATTTAACCACCTTAATCCCCCTATTGTGCTGAAAGCAAATTTTTGGACATTTTGACTCAAGCAAATATTTTTATCATAACTTCTGTTTAGTTTATCAGCACCAAAATAAAAAATATTTACATTTATAAAATGAACTGGTCAACTCTAGGATTTTATTTATTCAATCTTACATCCTCAAGCTTTTCATCAGTCTCCCCTGCTGCAGGAGTGGAGTTAGCCCCCCCCCCCCCCCCCCAACCCCCGGCTGTGTGCTCACATGTAAATTAGCCAGGAGTGGCAGACAGAAAGTAGAACAGTTAGAAAGCCTAGTTCAACACTAAATTACAGCAATTTCCTTTGTTTTGTTTGTCTTTTATACATCCTTAGCACTAATCATTGCTTTTTTATTCATCCAAAATACAATTAACTTTATATTTTATCTTTTTTTTTTTTACAAACAAAATATATGAATGTGCTCCAAAACAAAACCCAGCCTCAGTACACTCCTACAGATGTAACATCAGACAGTAAATGTCTCTTTTATGCTTTTTTAATCAATGCTGCAACTTCTTTTCATTTCCTTTCAATACATCCAAAGAAATTAAACTACAACGACAACAAACACAACATATAGCAAATGTCTCTAAGAAGATTGTGTATATACAATATGTACCACCTTTAAACACCAAATAAATAACAAATCTTTCTAATACAATCACAAAAAATGGAACACAAAATGTAAAACCCAAATTAGAAATTGCAATTTTAAAAAGATACATTTTTCAGCAGCTTTTCAAAATCAATCACATATTTTACTCTTCTGTGGATGAAACAAAGAAGTCCAGAGCAATGTAGCCACTTCTCCAAAGTCTCTGTCACCTTCAGTTTTAAACAAAGTCTGTGAAAATCCACCATACATTGGTCACATGTATTCAGAGACCGGCTAAAAGTCCACAATTGTAAAAGCTCTTATATAGACAACTGTTTGTTTGCTTGGAGCTCTAAATATAAAAAAATGCTTTTCTATCACCTAGACACAGATGGAGAACCACATCAACTGGATTAGTAACAGGGAAACATGTTTAGGTTTAAACTTACATCAATAGACAACATGAAGCTGTTCATCACATTTTTGACCTAAACATGTAAACACATCCTTGGCTCTGCGGTTAGGAAATGGTACTTGGGAATCTCTTCATACCAGGAGCCAGCCTGAACATTGGAACATCACCACAGTGCCCATCCAGACTGGGACAGCAACGGGGTCCACTTCACAGCCGTGAGCTGCTGTGTTTAACTCCAGCTGTCCCAGCAAGGGAGACAACTGCAGCAACATCCACTGACCAAGCTGGCAAGCCCTGGCAGAAAAGATCCCCACAAGAAAAACACTGGCTCAGGCAGGCTGGTCAATAAAAAAATATAGTTTTGCCAATGTCTTGCAGCTCGCAGATCAAGTGGTTTAGTTTTCCAGTAATGTCAGTCAAGAATACAAGTTCAGATTCACCATATTCATATTCACCATATTCAGCAGATATCTCCACCAATAGCACCTTAAAAATCCTGTTCTGTTTTGCTTTGCAGCTGAGGTTTTTTATGATTTTCACAATAGGAGTCATTATATGTCCAGAGCCAATCACTTCTGCACATAAGGCCTACTGGTGAAAGAAGCAGCAGTAATGCAGACATTTTGGAAAGTCTTGGTCAGCTTTACAGTGAGTGATGAAACCTGTTTGTCGGTCAATCATAGCAGGAGCCCCGTCTGCAGGTATGGCTACCAGCTTTTCTAATGGTACCTTTTTCTGCACAAAAACTCCTTCACCGTGTTATACATTTCAACTCCTCTTGTTGTTGTCTGTTAGGGCAGATGTGTCAGGAATTCTTCTCTTGTGGAAACCAAAAGCTATACTGTACTTTTGCCGTCCACAGACTCATCACACTGGACGTTAAACCACCTGCACTTTGTAAGATCCCGGTCCAGCTAATTCGCCAAGTTATCAGACATAGCTGACACTCATCTAGACATTGTAGTGAAAATTGAATGAGTTCTATTGTTCTCATCCTTAGGGACAGTGATAGCAATTATCATCATTGCTTGTTTCTTAATCTGATAAAAACCTTCTTCTACTTGATGAGAAAATGAGCAGGTCTAAACGAGGCTTAGATTTAAGAATTTTTTTTTAATGCTATATGCATAAGTCTTTGTCCCTTAAGGCAACAGATTATAGTCCCCCCCCCCCCCCCCCCCCACAGGCTGCTGTCATATTAACATTAGCTTGGAGCTCCAGAATGGACAAGAAAAAACGACGAGAATGGCTCGAGCAGGGCGTTGCTCACGGGGCGGTCGCTCGTGCCAGGCGGTGGCACGTGCTCGGGCCCGCTAAATGCTACTTGTAGCTTTAATTATTATTATTAGGGCCCGAGCACGGAGTGCAAGGACCCTATTGTATCTGTTAGGTTTATTATTATTATTATTATTATTATTATTATTCTTCCGACTTTTCCGTCGCCTTTTTGAGGCCTTTAACATACCCCAAAACTCACCAAATTTTGTATACACATCAGGAGTCGCGAAAAATTTCATATTTTATAGGAGAACGGCATAGGTAAACAAAAATGGCTCGATAGCGCCACCTGCAAAATTTGTTTTCGCGAGCACCTCCATATGCTTTATAGTACAAACCTGATTTTAACAGGGCATGTTCATCGGATAGAAACCTACAAAAAAGTCTCTTGGGACCAAGCTGTCAGTCGCACAGGAAGTCTGATATTTTGATGACAATATGTCATTTTTGCTGTATTTTGGTCATTTGCAGGCCTCGCTCTAGAACGAACTCCTCCTAGAGATTTGAGAGTAATGACTCCAAACTTTGGTTTTGTAAACTAGACACATGTCCGATGTTAAATTGCAAAGCTTTTAAGTTTTTATGGATGTTTGTGACCATGGCGGCGCGTCAAAATTGGAGGTCGTTTCGAAAACACGCCATGAAAAGAAAAATGGCCATTACTCAGCCATGCATAATCCAATCTGATCCAAAATTGATGTGCATGATTGTAGTCTGACTCTGAACACATCTGCAGTGAAAAAATCTGGAAAAAGTGTAGCGCCACCTGCTGGCAAGAGGAAATGACATGTTTTACTTGGAGCATCACTACTCCGAGTAGGATGAGCCGACACACCTGAAAATGACGTCCACCTGTTGAAAAGCCATTGAAGTTTACTCTGACAAAAAACCATAACTTTCAATGCGGGGGTGTGGTCGTGACAGAGCGGCAAAGTTGGGCATCTCGCTATGCACACAAAAGTTGCTCTCACGTGCACATTCCTTGTCCAATCTCACTGAAATTCAATGGATATGATGAAGCTTCTATTCTGAACCCATGGATATGACAATCTTGGACGAGCTCTATAGCGCCACCTAGTTATTGCATTGGGCACATTCTGCCCTGTATTTTCTCTTTGCTTTGTCCGATGTGCATGAAATTAAAACTGGAGATACTCAGAAGGGTCCTCTCTCATCATGTAAAGTTTCATGGGTGTACACCTGACGGTGCCTGCGTAACAGGAAGTGGTCGATTATGTGCACCCAAATAATAGAAATTTATTATAAATCAGCCGTTTGTCTCAGGAAGCTGAGATTTCAGAATTAGATGCCTTTAATAACCTCCAGCTTTGATATGTAACACTATAGGGTCTACGAGAAACTTCATCACTTGATTTTTTTAATGAAATTTTGGACTGAACAAAGATTTTTAGCATAAATTCTGTTTAGGTTATCAGCACCAAGAATTCAACTTTCATAGGCATTTATGTGCTACTGCTTCCTAAAAAAATTCAGAATGATTGAAGTTACAGGTGACATCTTAGAGAGCATTACATCCAAAAAGGTCCGAAAACGTCTTTTTAGGCAAAACTACAAACACCTATTTTTTTTCATAACTTAATCATCATATATCAACACCATTTATTTTTTTAAATGTAGGGATCTGTGTTTGCTGCCTTCCATATTTTTTTCAGAAGTCCAGGTGAAACAGATGATTTTAAAAAAATCCTGATTCATCCCAAAACCTGTGCTTTTTCCGTCTGGACTCCAAACAAGTGTGTTTTAAAATTACTTATGCTTCAAATATCCACACCAAGTTTCACACGCATATAGCTGAACATGTCTAAATGCTTCTTGAATATTCTTTACAGATATAAAATGAACTGGTCAACTGTAGGATGTCATTTCCTCTTACATGCTTAAGTCTTTTCCTCATGCTGCAGCCTGCTCCTCAATCATCCCTGTTGCTGGAGTCAAATTTCACCCCCCCCCCCCCCCCCCCACACACACACACACCAGCTGCCAGTTCATATGCTAACTAACCCAGAAGTGAGGTGACAAGAGTTTAGACACAAGAGGGAGGGCAGACTGCTTTTTCATTTGTTTTGTATGTCTTTCATAGATTTTTATGAATAATCATTGCTTTTCTAGTCATGTAAAATGCAATTAACCTAATATTTTATCTTTTTTTTTTACAAACAAAACATATGAATGTGCTCCAAAACAAAACCCAACTCTCAGTACAGTTCTACAGATGTAACATAAGACTTAGACAGTAAATGTCTCTTTTATCCTTTTTTAATCAATGCTGCAACTTCTTTTCCTTAATATAAATCCAATGAAATTAAACTACAAAACCAAAAAACACAACGTATAGCAAATTTCTCTAAATAAATTATGTGTATATACAATATGTAGCACTTTTAAACAAAATAATAACAAATCCTTCCAATACAAGCACAGAAAAATGGAACACAAAATTTAAAACCCAAATTTGAAATGGCAATTTTAAAAAGATAATTTTTTCAGCCTGCTAAAAGTGCACAATTGTAAAAGCTCTTTTATATAGACAACTGTTTGGTTGCTTAGAGCTCTAAATATAAAAACAATGCCTTTATGGACGTGGCACGGATGGCACGGATGTTCAGCAGGGTAAACCCCAGGAAAGCGGCGGGACCTGATGGAGTTCCCGGAAAGGTTCTGCGGGCCTGCGCCGATCAACTCTCCCAGGTCTTCACAAAAATCTTCAACCTGTCGCTAGCTCAGGCTTTCATCCCTGCTTGCCTGAAGTCATCCACTATCATCCCGATACCCAAAAAGTCCTCATCCACAGCCTTCCTCACGGACTTCCGCCCAGTTGCACTCACTGCTGTCATCACAAAGTGTCTGGAGCGGCTGCTCCTGGGACACATCAAAGACTCCCTCCCTCCAATCTTCGTCCCCCACCAGTTTGCTTACAAAGCAAACAGATCAACGGATGATGCCATTTCCATCACCCTCCACACTGCGCTGAGCCACCTGGAACACAGAGACACCTACGCCAGGATGCTCTTTGTGGACTATAGCTCAGCCTTTAACACAATCATTCCTGACATTCTGGTCAACAAACTGTCTGAACTAGGACTCCACCCACTCACCTGCTCGTGGATCAAGGACTTCCTGACAAACAGACCACAGACAGTCAAACTTGACCCCCACCTCTCCTCCACCCGGACGCTGAGCACAGGCTCCACACAGGGATGTGTGCTGAGTCCTCTGCTGTATACACTGTACACAGCAGACTGCAGACCAGCCCACACCAGCAACACCGTGGTGAAGTTTGCAGACGACACTACTGTGGTGGGGCTGATCTCTGGGGACGACGAGACGGCCTACAGAGACGAAGTCCTGAAACTCTCAAGGTGGTGTCAGGCTAATAACCTCATCCTGAACACCACCAAGACCAAGGAGATCATCCTGGACTTCAGAAAAAACAGAACAGATCCACCCCCACTCTACATCGATGGAAACTGTGTGGAGAGGGTCCACAGCTTCACCCTCCTGGGCACCACCATCTCTGCTGACCTCACATGGTCTAACAACACCATGACTGTCATCAGGAAGGCCCAGCAACGCCTGCACTTCCTGAGAAAACTTAGGAGGAACGACGTCAGCCAGGAGCTGCTGGTAACGTTCTACCGCTCAACCATTGAGAGCATTCTGTCCTATGGCATCACAGTGTGGTTTTCCCACTGCACTGAAGCAGAACGGCAGAGTCTCCAGAGAGTGGTAAAGACAGCGCAGAGGATCATCGGCTGCCCCCTCCCCTCACTGAAGGACATTTACCAGTCTCGCTGCCTCAGCAGAGTGACTAGCATCACCACTAACTCCACCCATTCTGCTTTCCCTCTGTTTGAACTGCTGCCCTCTGGAAGGAGGTACAGGTCCATCAGAACCAGGACAAACAGACTAAGAAACAGCTTTTTTCCACAGGCAATTATCATACGGAATGCACATACGTCCACCAACCACACCTCACTCTAATTTTACTACAATGCGTGCAATATCCTGACTGTCTAACCGGGTCACTGTGCAATAACTTGATATTTATTAAGCTGTGCTCACAGCAACTCATGTAATTCCATTCTATTTTATTCACAAATATTTAATATTTAACAGTTCCTGTCCATATTGTTCATTTTTTGTTAAGAGTTGTAAATACAGTATTTCTTTTTCTATTCTATTTTTATTTTTATTTTATGTAACTCCTTCACTCCAAGGCTGCTGCAATTTCATTGTATCCCCATGTACAATGACAATAAACGATTCTGATTCTGATTATATCACTTAGACACAGATGGAGAACCATATCAACTGGATTGGTAACAGCAACAACCACCGACCAAGCCGGCAAGCCCTGGCAGAAAAGATCCCCACAAGAAACACTGCAGGCTGTTCCATAAAAAATATAGTTTTACCATTGCCTTGCAGATCACAGTTGAAGTGGTTTAGTTTTCCTAAAAAAATTCAGAATGATTGAAGTTACAGGTGAACTTTTAGACAACATTTGATCCAAAAAGGTCCGAAAACGTCTTTTTAGGCAAAACTGAAAACACCTATTTTTTTGCATAACTTATCTTTCAAATATCAGCACAAAAAAATTAAAAACGGTAGGGATCTGTGTTTGCTGCCTTCCATATTTTTTTCAGACTTAAAAGTGTAACAGATGATTTATAAAAAATCCTTTTTCATCCAAAAACCTGTGTTAAATCTGTCTAGACTTAGTATTAAAAACTCTCCAAGATGAATGTGCCTGACTCCACCTGCAGGTGGATCACAGACTTCCTGACGGACAGACAGCAGTATGTGAGGCTGGGGAAGCTCGTCTCAGATACTCGGACCACAAGCACCGGATCCCCCCAGGGCTGTGTCCTTTCACCCCTGTTACTCTCCCTGTACACAAACAGCTGCACAGCTGGTCACCTGTCTGTCAAACTCCTGAAGTTTGCTGACGACACCACACTCATCGGCCTCATCTCTGACGGAGATGAGTCGGCCTACAGGAGTGAAATAGCCAGGCTGGTGTCATAGTGCAGCGCTAACAACCTGGAGCTTAATGCTCTGAAGACAGTGGAGATGACAGTGGACTTCAGGAAGGCCCCAGCCCCCCTCCCCCCTGTCATCCTCTGTGACTCCCCGGTGACCTCTGTGGAGTCCTTCTGCTTCCTGGGAACCATCATCAGCCAGGACCTCAAGTGGGAGCAGAACATCAGCTCCATCACTAAGAAGGTCCAGCAGAGGATGTACTTCCTGAGGCAGCTGAAGAAGTTTCACCTCCCTGAAAAGATGCTGGTAGACTTTTACACCGCCATCATTGAATCCACCCTCACGTCCTCCATCACAGTCTGGTTCGCTGCGGCCACGGCCAGAGACAAGGCCAAGCTGCAACGCGTCATCCACTCAGCAGAGAAGGTGATCGGCTGCCACCTCCCGTCTCTCCAGGAGCTGCACATCTCCAGGACCTGGAGGCGGGCAGCCAGGATTGTAGCCAACCCCTCTCATCCAGGACATAATCTCTTTCGGCCCCTCCCTTCTGGCAAGAGGCTCCGGTCCATCAGGACCAGGACCTCGCGCCACAAGAACAGCTTCTTCCCCACTGCAGTCAGCCTGCTGAACAGTACCCCAACTCCCCCAGGTGACCCCCCCTCCCCCCCCCGCCCACCAAAGGACTGTCGGTGCCACTTACAGGCCCCACCATCCCAGCCCATCTGTGCTCCCACTTTAATTCACCTTACTCTACTGTATATAGTGTGTTGTTGTTGTTAACTTAATTTTTAACTTATTCTTAATTGCACTATACACCAAGTCAAATTCCTCGTTTTGTAAAGTGCGCTCTACTGAACCTGGCAATAAAACTTTTTCTGATTTCTGATTCTATTAATCATTGTTTTTTATTCATTCAAAATGCAATTAAATCAATATTTTATCTTTTTTCTTTTCCTTTTTCTTTTTTTTTATCTCTTATATCCTTTTTTATAATCAATGTTTGAACTTCTTTTCCTTTCTATTGTCATGGTTTCAGTTTGTTGTCTTTTTTTTCGCTTTAGTTCTTGTTCTGTCTTGTTTGGTTCTGTTTCCTGTTTTATTTTGAAAGGTTTCCTGTCTTGTCATGTTTCTTGAGTTTTACTTCCTTTGGTCCCCATCTGCCCTAATCGTGTTCACCTGTGTCTTGTCTGCCCTGTCTGTATATAAGTCTTGTCTCTGCCTTCCTCCTGTGCTGGTCCATTAACTTCTGCTCATGTTGATCACGTCTTCTTGTCTGGCGTCCATGTCCCTTGCCATGCCACAGTAAGTTTTTGTTTTTAGTTTTGTCATCCTGCTCTGCAGCGCTTTTTGTTAGTTAAATAAACCCACTTGCCCTGAACCCGTTTGCCTCCCGTCTCTGCGCCTGGGTCCTACCTGCTGTCGAGCCCCCCCCCCACACGACATCTATACATCCAATGAAATTAAACTACAAATCAACAAACACAACTGATAACAAATGTCTCTAAAAAATGATGTGTATATTTGCAGAACCTTAAAAACACCAAACAAATAACAAATGCTTCCCAAATAAAGCACAAAAAATGGAACACAAAATGTAAAACCCAAGTTAGAAATTGCAATTTGAAAAGATACTTTTTTCATCAGCTTTTCAAAATCAATCACCAATTCTACTCTTCTGTGGATGAAACAAAGAACTCCAGAACAATGAAGCCATTTCTCTAAGTCTCTCTCACCTTCAGTTTTAAACAAGGTCTGTGAAAATCCACCATACATTGGTCACATGAACTCAGAGACCTGCTAAAAGTGCACAATTGTAAAAGCTCTTTTATATAGACAACTGTTTGTTTGCTTAGAGCTGTAAATATAAAAAAAAATGCTTTTCTATCACCTAGACACAGATGGAGAACCATATCAACTGGATTAATAACAGGGTGGCATGTTTAGACAAAATGAAGCTGTCCATCACATTTTTGACCTAAACATGTAAACACATCCTTGGCTCTGCGGTTAGGAAATGGTATTTGGGAATCTCTTTATACCAGGAGCCAGCCTGGCCATTGGAACATCGCCACAGTGCCCATCCAGACTGGGACAGCAACGGGGTCCACTTCAGAGCCGTGAGCTGCTGTGTTTAACTCCAGCTGTCCCAGCAAGGGAGACAACTGCAGCAACATCCACTGACCAAGCTGACAAGCCCTGGCAGAAAAGATCCCCACAAGAAAAACACTGGCTCAGGCAGGCTGGTCAAAAAAAAATAGTTTTGCCATTGTCTTGCAGCTCGCAGATCAAGTGGTTTAGTTTTCCAGTAATGTCAGTCAAGAATGCAAGTTCAGATTCACAATGTTCATATTCACCATATTCAACAGACATCTCCTCCAATAGCACCTTAAAAATCCTGTGCTGTTTTGCTTTGCAGCTGAGGTTGTTTACGATTTTCAGAATAAGAGTCATTATATGTCCAGAGCCAATCACTTCTGCACATAAGGCCTGCTGGTGAATGACGCAGCAGTAATGCAGACATTTTGGAAAGTCTGGGTCAGCTTTACAGTGAGTGATGAAACCTGTTTGTCTATTGATCATAGCAGGAGTCCCATCTGCAGTCACTGCTACCAGCTTTTCTAATTGTACCTTTTTCTGCACAAAAACTCCTTCACCGTGTTATACATTTCAACTCCTCTTGTAGTTGTCTGTTAGGGCAGATGTGTCAGGAGTTCTTCTCTTGTGGAAACCAAAAGCTATGCTGTACTGTTGCCGTCCACAGACTCATTACACTGGACGTTAACCACCTGCACTTTGCAAGATCCCGGTCCAGCTAATTGGCCAAGTTATCAGACATAGCTGACACTCATCTAGACATTGTAGTGGAAATTGAATGAGTTCTATTGTTCTCATCCTTAGGGACAGTGATAGCAATTATCATCATTGCTTGAATTTTTTTCATGCTATATGCAAAAGTCTTTGTCCCTTAAGGCAACAGATTACAGCCCCCCCCCCCCCCCCCCCCCCAGGCAGCTGTCGTATTAACAATAGCTTGGAGCTCCAGAATGGACAAGAAAAAACGACGAGAATGGCTCGAGCAGGGCGTTGCTCACGGGGCGGTCGCTCGTGCCATGCGGTCGCACGTGCTCGGGCCCGCTAAATGCTACTTGTAGCTTTAATTATTATTATTATTATTATTATTCTACCGGAAGAGTCGCCTTTTTGAGGCCTTTAACATACCCCAAAACTCACCAAATTTGGCACACACATCAGGAGTCGCGAAAAATTTCGTATTTTATAGGAGATTGGCATGGGCGCAGAAAAACGGCTCGATAGCGCCACCTACAGTGACTTTTGTCCCGACGCCCCGCATACGCTTTAACGTACAAGCTTGATTTTTGCAGGGCATGTTCTTCAGATGGAGACCTACAAAAAAGTCTGAAAGGACCCACCTGTCACTCGCACAGGAAGTCTGATATATTGAGGTCAATATGTCATTTTTGCTTCATTTTGGACATTTGCAGGCCTCACTCTAGAGCGAACTCCTCCTAGAGATTTGTGAATAATGACTCCAAACTTTGGTTTTGTAAACTAAACACATGTCCGATGTTAAATTGCGAAGCTTTTAAGTTTTTACGGATGTTTGTGACCGTGGCGGCGCGTCGAAAATGGAGGTCATTTTGAAAACACGCCATGAAAAGAAAAATGGCCATTACTCAGCCATGCAAAATCCAATATGATCCAAAGTTGATATGCATGATTGTAGTCTGACTTTGAACACATCTGCAGTGGAAGAATCTGGAATAGGTGTAGCGCCACCTGCTGGTAAAAGGAAATGACATGTTTTACTTGGAGCATCACTGCTCCAAGTAGGATGAGCCGACACACCTAAAAATGATGTCCACCTGTTGAAAAGCCATTGATGTTTACTCTGATAAAAAGCCATAACTTTCAATGCGGGGGTGTGGTCGTGACAGAGCGGCGAAGTTGGGCGTCTCGCCATGCACACAAAAGTTGCTCTCACGTGCACATTCCTTGTCCAATCTCACTGAAATTCAATAGAGGTGATGAGGCTTCCATTCTGAACCCATGGATATGACAATCTTGGACGAGCTCCATAGCGCCACCTAGATATTGACAAATACATTTTATGTCACATTCTGACCTATCTTTTCTCTGTGCTTTGTCCGACATTCATAAAATTACAACAGGAGATACTCATAAGGGTCTTCTCTCATCGTCTAAAGTTTCATGGGTGTACACCTGACGGTGCCTGCGCAAGCCACCACCAAACAGGAAGTGGTTGATTGCGTTGCAGTCAGATAATTAAAAATTCATAAAAAATCAGCCGTTTGTATCACCAGGCTGAGATTTCAGAATGAGAGGCCTCTTACATATCTCCAACTTAGATACACAGCACTTGCATGGGTGAACAAAAAACGGCTCAATAGCGCCACCTACCATGTTTGTTTTTGAGAGCCCCGCCATGTTCTTTAACATACAAGCTTGATATTTACAGGACATGTTCATCAGATGGAAACCTACAAAAAAGTCTCTTGGGACCAAGCTGTCAGTCGCACAGGAAGTCTGCTATATTGATGTCAATATGTCAGTTTTGCTCTATTTTGGTCATTTCCAGGCCTCGTTCTAGAACGAACTCCTCCTAGAGATTTTTGAACAATGACTCCAAACTTTGGTTTTGTAAACTAAACACATGTCCGATCTTAAATTGCGAAGCTTTTAAGTTTTTACGGTTGTTTGTGACCGTGGCGGCGCGTCAAAATTTGAGGTCGTTTCGAAATCACGCCATGAAAAGAAAAATGGCCATTACTCAGCCATAAATAATCTAATCTGATCCAAATTTGTTGTGCATGATTGTAGTCTGACTTTGAACACATCTGCAGTGGAAAAATCCGAAACAGGTGTAGCGCCACCTGTTGGCAACAGGAAATGACATGTTTTACTTGGAGCATCACTGCTCCAAGTAGGATGAGCAAACACACCTCAAAATGACGTCCACCTGTTGAAAAACCATTGAAGTTTACTCTGATGAAAAACAAATCTTTCAACGCGGGGGTGTGGTCGTGACAGAGCGGCGAAGTTGGGTATCTCGCCATGCACAAATGTTGCTCTCACGTTCACATTCCTTGTCTGATCTCACTGAAATTAAATAGATTTGATGAAACTTCCATTCTGAACCCATGGATATGACAATTTTGGACGAGCTATATATGTTCATAAATGATCATGAAGCATGATCATATAATCAAGCTTCATAGGAAATCAGCCGTTTGTCTCAGGAAGCTGAGATTTCAGAATTAGATGCGTCTTACAAAGCTCCACGTTTGAAAAGCAGCACTATACATACGAGAAACATTTAACCACCTTAATCACCCTATTGTGCTGAAAGCAAATTTTTGGACATTTTGACTCAAGCAAATATTTTTATCATAACTTCTGTTTAGTTTATCAGTACCAAAATAAAAAATATTTACATTTATAAAATGAACTGCTCAACTCTAGGATTTTATTTATTCAATCTTACATCCTCAAGCTTTTCATCAATCTCCCCTGCTGCAGGAGTGGAGTTAGCCCCCCACCCCACCCCCCGGCTGTGTGCTCACATGTAAATTAGCCAGGAGTGGCAGACAGAAAGTAGAACAGTTAGAAAGCCTAGTTCAACACTAAAATACAGCAATTTCCTTTGTTTTGTTTGTCTTTTATACATCCTTAGCACTAATCATTGCTTTTTTATTCATCCAAAATACAATTAACTTTATATTTTATCTTTTTTTTTTTACAAACAAAATATATGAATGTGCTCCAAAACAAAACCCAGCCTCAGTACACTCCTACAGATGTAACATCAGACAGTAAATGTCTCTTTTATGCTTTTTTAATCAATGCTGCAACTTCTTTTCATTTCCTTTCAATACATCCAAAGAAATTAAACTACAACGACAACAAACACAACATATAGCAAATGTCTCTAAGAAGATTGTGTATATACATTATGTACCACCTTTAAACACCAAATAAATAACAAATCTTTCTAATACAATCACAAAAAATGGAACACAAAATGTAAAACCCAAATTAGAAATTGCAATTTTAAAAAGATACATTTTTCAGCAGCTTTTCAAAATCAATCACATATTTTACTCTTCTGTGGATGAAACAAAGAAGTCCAGAGCAATGTAGCCACTTCTCCAAAGTCTCTGTCACCTTCAGTTTTACACAAAGTCTGTGAAAATCCACCATACATTGGTCACATGTATTCAGAGACCTGCTAAAAGTCCACAATTGTAAAAGCTCTTATATAGACAACTGTTTGTTTGCTTGGAGCTCTAAATATAAAAAAATGCTTTTCTATCACCTAGACACAGATGGAGAACCATATCAACTGGATTAATAACAGGGAAACATGTTTAGGTTTAAACTTACATCAATAGACAACATGAAGCTGTTCATCACATTTTTGACCTAAACATGTAAACACATCCTTGGCTCTGCGGTTAGGAAAAGGTACTTGGGAATCTCTTCATACCAGGAGCCAGCCTGAACATTGGAACATCACCACAGTGCCCATCCAGACTGGGACAGCAACGGGGTCCACTTCACAGCCGTGAGGCTGCTGTGTTTAACTCCAGCTGTCCCAGCAAGGGAGACAACTGCAGCAACATCCACTGACCAAGCTGGCAAGCCCTGGCAGAAAAGATCCCCACAAGAAAAACACTGGCTCAGGCAGGCTGGTCAATAAAAAAATATAGTTTTGCCAATGTCTTGCAGCTCGCAGATCAAGTGGTTTAGTTTTCCAGTAATGTCAGTCAAGAATACAAGTTCAGATTCACCATATTCATATTCACCATATTCAGCAGATATCTCCACCAATAGCACCTTAAAAATCCTGTTCTGTTTTGCTTTGCAGCTGAGGTTTTTTATGATTTTCACAATAGGAGTCATTATGTGTCCAGAGCCAATCACTTCTGCACATAAGGCCTACTGGTGAAAGAAGCAGCAGTAATGCAGACATTTTGGAAAGTCTTGGTCAGCTTTACAGTGAGTGATGAAACCTGTTTGTCGGTCAATCATAGCAGGAGCCCCGTCTGCAGGTATGGCTACCAGCTTTTCTAATGGTACCTTTTTCTGCACAAAAACTCCTTCACCGTGTTATACATTTCAACTCCTCTTGTAGTTGTCTGTTAGGGCAGATGTGTCAGGAATTCTTCTCTTGTGGAAACCAAAAGCTATGCTGTACTGTTGCCGTCCACAGACTCATCACACTGGACGTTAAACCACCTGCACGTTGTAAGATCCCGGTCCAGCTAATTGGCCAAGTTATCAGACATAGCTGACACTCATCTAGACATTGTAGTGAAAATTGAATGAGTTCTATTGTTCTCATCCTTAGGGACAGTGATAGCAATTATCATCATTGCTTGTTTCTTAATCTGATAAAAACCTTCTTCTACTTGATGAGAAAATGAGCAGGTCTAAACGAGGCTTAGATTTAAGAATTTTTTTCATGCTATATGCAAAAGTCTTTGTCCTTTAAGGCAACAGATTATAGTCTCTCCCCCCCCCCCCCCCCCCCCCCCACAGGCTGCTGTCATATTAACATTAGCTTGGAGCTCCAGAATGGACAAGAAAAAACGACGAGAATGGCTCGAACAGGGCGTTGCTCACGGGGCGGTCGCTCGTGCCAGGCGGTGGCACGTGCTCGGGCCCGCTAAATGCTACTTGTAGCTTTAATTAGAATTAGATTTTTAATCTGTCTGTTGATGTGACTGCCTGGATGAGGACGGTGAGTGATTTTTGTCTCTATACGTCCAGAAATGATCAAAATTGGATTTTTGTGTTTGAAAACTAATGATTGGATATGTTAGGCTCTGGCATGGAGAAAAAAAAATGGGTTGAAGTGAGCTGTGAGGTGTGTCTGCAGGCAAGGATGATGACCTGCATGTTAAAATACTGGAGTGCAGTAAATGAGCTGCAACAAACCTGTGATTATGGTCATTCCTGTGTGTTTATCTCCTGGTAAGCTGATTGGAGCTTCAATAAGCTTACCAGGAGATAAACTAGTGGTGCTGAAAAGGTGCCAGAAAATCATTAGATGTGCATATTAAATGTTATTTGACTTTTTTGGTGGTGTGCTCTGAGGAACTGAAGATAAACAGTTAGAAAGCAGACTTGTTTTAATCTACTTTATCTTTGTTATAGTTGTGTTAATAAAGCTTCCATTGCAGCATCATTTCATAATACAGATTCTTATCAGATCTTCTTTGGGGTAATTATACTATTTATGCGCTCCCGTTTATGCATAGGTAATAATCGTCGAGACTGAGCCTGCATTCACGTCTGTAAGGTTAACTACAGTGGAGTGAATGTATAAATGTCTAATGAAACACCTTTACTGTGCAGACAACACCGAGCTGTGCAGGATCGAGACTTCTGCTGTTGACTTCTCAAGTTCAAAACATGTTTACTTTGGTGGTTTGGGAAAGTAACGAAGAAAATAAAACATGATGCAGACTAAGAAAGTTACTGGATAAATAAAAATCCAGCTTTAATTGATGCTTACAGTAGTTAAGGTCTAAAGATAAAGAAATGTACCAAACAATGGTGCGCGGTAGGGCTGCACGATATGAGGAAAACTTGCGATATGCGATATTAGTGATCAATATTGCGATAACGATAAATTTGCGGTAAATAAACAAATAGAAAAATAAACAAAAACATCATTCCCATTTCATTGCAACAGTTTAAAAATGATACTCCAAATGACCCTCATCGACATGGGGGACAAACGTCAGGGTGGCTAACCCTGGTCCTCAAGAGCCTCAACCCTGTCTGTTTTCCAATTCTCCCTAGACTGCTCGATAATCATAACCAAAATCAGGTGTGTTCAGTCAATCAGGATGTGAAATCACTTGAGTCAGCCAATCAACAGCAAGCTGGTTAAGGAGAGCTGGAAAACAGGCAGGGTTGAGGCTCTTCAGGACCAGGGTTAACATAATAGGCCTCCATCTGATTGGTCAACAATGGGAAGGCGTCCATCTGATTGGTCAAAGCATAAAGGGATTAATTTGATTCGTTAAATGCTTCAAGCTGCTAGAAGATTGTTTTAACACATTTTGGGTTTGCGATTTATTGCGATATTCGCCGTCTTTTGCGATATGCATATTGCAGAGCTGGATATTGCGATAACGATAAATTTGCGGTATATTGTGCAGGCCTGGTGCGCGGCCAATGTTTTATATAAAAAAAAAAATCTAATTTAGTGGAAAATATGAGAATGAACTCAAATCATAAACCCTAAACAGGACAGAAATAAATCCATATGTCGAAACAAACTGTAAGAAGGACAAGGAAAATTGAATTTTGAGTTTTTTTCCGGTTTGTAAATAAAGTTTACCACTTTTAACAGAAGAATAACAAAAAACTACTGCAACCCATGACGGTCCCCCTTTTACTTTCCCGAACAGTTTTTCTCTTGCTGTATGGCGTGGATTTTTTCAGTACAATTTTTCACTGAAGCAGCCCTCTGTGTTCTGCATCCTGATTGGCTGGAAAGGTGTCAATCAATCTCCTTCTTACCATTTCTCCTGTACAGAATGCGTTCAGTTAACTAAATGTTCTATTGCGATCAGATCTTTGTTTTTATTCTATACAACTGGACTTATTATTCTACCAAGGTTTTAAACGAGAGTGAAAATGTTCGTGTCTGTCTGAGAAAAGGGTTTAACGTGTGCATTGAGGAGTTTTACAGCCTTAAAACATCTTTGCTTTTCAGATTTCACTCATTGCAGTGATAAATGAGGGAACACTGTATTCATATAGAGACAGAAATAAAAGAGAGAGACCTCTGCAGTTGACCTCTAACCCCTGTAAAACTTTTTTGATTTTGGTTACTGAGCAGAGACTCCTTCACCAGAATTGAAAAAGTCCCAAAATCCTCAAAAGGATGGCAGACCCTCTTCACCTCAGCCTTCAACCCAAACATTTCATTAAGTCCTGTTCAGAATTTCAAACACCTCCCCATTCATATTGACACCCAGCTTCACTTTAGATGGATTTAAAAAGAAAAAAAAAAGTGGATGAACTCTGAGCTCTGCTGGTCAAATCAATCTGGTCACAGTGGAAGAACGAAGCGGTTCATTTTAGAGGAGCTCTCCAATCAGTTCTCTAAATCACTATGATCCTTTTTTCTTTTCTTACATAATTGAATTCTTCAGGATAGATGCCCCCAAGCTGCAGATTTATCATATCCTGAAATTGGAGGAGACTAAGTCCATGAAGGACGTGCGTGGAACATTTAATCCACACCTCATGTACTCTGAGTACGATCTCTGAGCCAGGTCTTCGGTTATCCCTCAGTGACCTCTTGGCCTTCAGAGAGGTGTCTTTATTCATTCTTGCCTCAGGCGAACAGGATCCACAGCAGAATGTGATCACAGCCTACCATAAATATGCTTCTCATCGTCTCCAGCCAGAACAGCACTCTTAACAGATGGCATCATAATCTATAACTAAAGCCCGTTAAATGTAGCTCAGCTTACAATATGTCCACATACCAAAACACGCTTTCCACATGTGAATTTGGCAGCAAGCCTTTCATCTCTTTTCTTACATTTCACTTTCTTATAATCTGACAAAATCTCTTTTTCATTAACCCTTTCCTAGCCAGATGCCTCCTGCCTTGCCTCCTGTGAATTTTGTCAGCTATGAAACTGGGAGATGCTGCGTTTTGATTCTAATATTGGGTCATAGTGAAAAGAAACACTTTTACTTTCTTCTTGAAGCAGATTTTAATGACACATTTTTTTAATTCATTTCAATTCACCAGGTAACGGCTAAGTGGCTCCTTATACAGGCTAATTTAGACACAATTTAGAAAAGATACACAAAATGCTTTTCAAAAAAGCACAGACAAAAATCCCTGATAATACACAAAATCTGACCAAAAAAATCCATCCAAAATAAATTCAATGAAATGAGTTCCCATTCACTCCAAAACAATAGAGTCCAAACTTACTAAAGAAATAAACAGTTGATTTAATATCAATGGCACATGTAGTGGGAATACATTCTGATGCCCCCCATTAAATGATCTTGTATCTGACATAAAAAGAGTGAAAAACAGAGGGGTAATTCTTTCAAATGGTAAGTAAGTAAGTAAGTAAGTAAATTTTATTTGTATAGCACCTTTCGCAGACAAAGGTCACAAGGTGCTTCACAGGTTAAAATATGTATACATACACATATAAAAACATAAAAACATAAAATATAAAAGCATAAACTATGTAAAACAATCATCTCAAGCCCAATAAAAGTAGTTTCAGTTAAAATGCTTTGCAAAAATAAAAAGTTTTTAGTTGACTTTTAAAAGAATTCACAGAGTCCAGGGAACGTAGCGACAATGGAAGTTCATTCCAGAGTTTGGGAGCAACAGCCTGGAAGGATCTGTCTCCTCTAGTTCGGAACCGTGTGCGAGGGACCATCAACAGGTTCTGATCCGCAGACCTCAGTGCACGAGATGGTCTGTAAGGGGCGATCAGATCACAAACATATGGAGGAGCTTGGGAATGAAGGGCCCTAAAAGTCAAAACTAGAATTTTGTATTGGTAGCGGTAAGCAACCGGGAGCCAATGAAGAGCTTTGAGGATCGGGGAGATGTGATCTCTTCTCTTGGTGCGAGTCAAGATCCTCGCAGCAGAGTTCTGGATCAGCTGCAGGCGAGACAGCTCCTTCTTATTCATACAGGAAAACAGACTGTTACAGTAGTCTAGCCGTGTAGAAACAAAGGCATGAATAAGAAGTTCTAGATCTTCATATGACACCATCTTCCGTAGCTTAGAAATGTTCCTCAACTGGAAGAAACAGTTCCTGATCAACTGCTTGGAGTGCTGCTCCAGCGACATATCTTTGTCAAAAATGACACCCAAATTTCTAAGGCTGGGTTTGACATCCTGGCCAAGAGAACCCAAGTGCTGCTTAATCCCTGGTATAGCATCATCAGGGGCAACAACTAAGGTTTCTGTTTTCTCTGAGTTTAGTTGCAGAGAGTTTTTACAGAGCCATTGTTTTATCTGCATCAAGCAGTTCATCAGAGAATCCAGCTTGTGTGTCTCGGAGGGCTTAAAAGAGCAATATAGCTGGATATCATCAGCAAAGAGATGGTAGGAAACATCACTGAAATCCTGAATGATCTTTCCAAGAGGGATCATGTATAGGAGAAACAGAACAGGGCCTAGAACAGAGCCCTGGGGAACCCCACACAGTAAGTCTACTGACTGAGACATTTTGTGGTTGGCCATGACACTGAAATTCCGACCGGATAAGTAAGAGGAAAACCAGTGGAGAACTGACCCTGACAAACCAATCAGGTCCCTCAATCTGTCCAATAAGATCTGGTGGTCAACCGTGTCAAAGGCTGATGAAAGATCTAGTAAGACAAGGACCGTGTGTCTGCCAGAATCAGCAGACATCAAAATATCACTGGACACCTTCAGCAGGGCTGTCTCTGTGGAGTGATGTTTACGAAAACCTGACTGAAAAGTGTCATAGATGCTCCTTTTATCCAAGAACTCTGACAATTGTTCAGCTACCACCTTTTCCAGAATCTTTGAGATAAATGGAAGCTTTGAGATGGGTCTATAATTCTGGAAGACTGATGGGTCCAGATTAGACTTTTTCAGCAGAGGCTCCACTATGGCATGTTTGAATGCGTTTGGAAAAACACCAGTGGAAAGTGAAAGGTTGATCATTTCAGTGACACTTTGGCCGATGGTCTCAAACACCTTTAAGAAGAGTTTGGAAGGAATGACATCAGATGGACAAGTAGAAGGTTTCAACTTGGTCAACAGAGCAGATATGTCCTCCAGAGTGACAGGCCTAAAAGTAGACCATTTGTGGGAAACAGGCTCCACCACAACACCATCATCACAACAAGGAGGTGGGAGCTGCTCTTTGATCTTCTTAGTCTTATTTGCAAAGAACTTGAGAAATTCATTGGAGTCGGCTTTGCAGAACACAGGGGGTACTGGGGCTGCAGGACCAACAATAGAATTTATCGTGTCAAACAAAACTTTTGGGCTCTTCTTATTTGAGGATATTAGCTGGCGAAAGTAGTTAGATCTGGCATCTTTCACCATCTCGTTGTATGAGGACACGAGATCCCTAAGATGCAGTCTGTGGACCATGAGATTGGTGGATTTTAAAAGACGCTCAGTTTGACGACACTGTCTCTTTAAATTTTGGATGGTTTCATTTATCCAGGGACACACTTTTTTCTTTGATAAATTGGATTTGACAGGAGCCACCTGATCCAGGATTGTGACACAGTGATCACTAAAACGAACAATCAGATTGTTAACATCAGAACATTCCTTAAATAAGTGGGGGTCAAACAGCGCTGAAAAACGTCCATCAGTGTTGGCGGTGATGATGCGCCTTTGAGACAGTATGCATGAGGAAACAGGTTCAGGAGTGACGTTTAGCTCAAAGAAGACACCACTATGATCACTCATATGTACATCCTCCACATAAAGATTAGTAATGCTCAGACCAAGAGAAAAAACTAAGTCCAAAGTGTTGCCCTTTTGATGGGTGGGGTCAGAGACATGTTGCTCAAAATTAAAGGTTTCAGTCAAAAATAAAAATTCCATTGCTGGACAGGATGAACAATCATTTATATGAAGGTTAAAATCCCCTAGTATTAAAACCCTTTCCAGTTTTATGATGGAAGACAGAAAGTCACTAAAATCATGTAAAAAGGGAGCAGCAGGACCCGGGGGGCGGTAGACTAAAACACAATAAAATGGATCTGACGTATCAACTTTGAATGACAGAGATTCAAAAGATGAGAACGTTTGGGTGTTCATGTCTTTGCATGTGTAGTTGTCCTTATACACAACTGCCACACCCCCACCACGGCGAGAGGGGCGGGGCTTCCCGATGACTGAACAGCCCTCCAAACAGAGTTCGTTTAAATGAATAAACTCTTCCTCTTTTTGCCAAGTCTCAGTCAGAAACATAAAATCAAGGTTTTGTCTTGAAAAGAGATCAGTCAATGAGAAGGATTTGTTGGCAATAGAGCGAGTGTTCAGCAAGCCAAGTTGTATTGTTGGTGGTGACGTCACTATCGAAGCGGCAGCGGGGTGCACCGGGATTGGTAGCAGACAAGTCCAGCGGTCACGTGACTTCCAGTCGGGTGTCCGCTGCGGTGGAAGCTGAGTATATACCGGTGAAAACACGGAAGTGAGGGACGGTACAGTAATCCGGTGGTGAGAATGCCAGCATTGTTGGGGCTCCAGGACAGTAGCCGACGTAATCCGAGCAGGCGATGTCGGCGGCGAGGCTGTGCCGCTGCAGGCCTCCTGAAGAGGAATCGGACGCAGGCATCTTGCGCGTTTCCCATAACGCAGATCCGGGCCGGTGAATTCCAAGTGTAAGGCTCGTCTGCACTTTACCTGGAGTCCAGCCCTAAGACCTCTTTTCCTCTGCTTTCTCCTTTTCCTTGGAGGTCGAGGCAGATATAGTACATCTGACAGGCCAGCCGCACAAATAAATGGTGGAGGAAATGTTTGTTTGTAGCTGTCCCATGTTTCAAAGACAGACTCCATTTGCTCTTTGATTTGAAGGAGAAAGTCCCGGCCATAGGTCCGCAAAGCAGCAACATATCCGTTTGTTAATCGGGCTGACATGATCACATACATAGTAAAAACAATCACTATCACTCTACATAACATGAGACGAGCAGAGGCATTGCCGAACACAGGCGCCATCTTTGTGTCAAGTTTCACCACTTGTAACCGCACTGCCAATGGCAGATGATCATCAAATCCTTACCTTTAGGACAGCCAAAGTCTGCACAGTTGAACATTTGTCATGCTTGGCTTGCCCGCCTAGTTCCCATTTTTTGGAAAGTCTGAGCATTTTGTGTGTCACAGGAGGCCAGAGATCTTAAAATACTGGATTCAAAAAGGCCAATACAAAACAACTGGTCATGTGACCACACAGTCCATCCATCACTTTATGATCTCTGGGTCTGATTGAAGACTTTGTTGCCAATAGCTCAATAGTTTTCTGACAATGGATCCAATGTTAAGAAAGAAAACTGCAAAATTAAATGTAAGGCAAATATAATGTCACTTTATTCCACAAAATGCTCTACTTTTCTTTGATTCACAAAAATGGTGTACAATATAAAAAAACAAACAAACAAAAGAGAGGCTTAACTTTCAAAATGATTTCATTTTTCTCCTCAACCTTCCCAGATTGGTGTTTAATCCATTTTTAATGTTTATATCAACCTTTTAAAACAAAATAGTTTGCTTTGTATTCGCATATAGTTTAAGTCCAATCTTGCATTTTGGTCTTAATTTTCTATCAAATTCCATTTTTTGACTGCTTTATTTTGACAATACTTCAGGTCTACCAGTAATTAAGTATGAAAAAATCCCTACGTATGTTTATCCTTTAAGGTCTGTCCATCTTAAACTGTCTGGTATAGGAGGTTTTGATATAAACAATACCCTGTAAGTAAATATTTCATCAAAGTCATTGTGTATGTGTCCACATCAGACATCTTGTAAGTCCTGAGAGGTTAAGGTCTGACATATTTGCATAATGTATGGCTTTTCTGGCAGAACTCCAGGGCAATACGATCGTTTACTTGATTGAACATTGTCATGTTCAGCAGGACGCTGGAGATCCAGGAAGAGTTGACGCATGAAAGGAAGAAGAATAGAAAGTATGTTAAGTATACAAGGACCTCCTCTTCATTGTCTTTCTTTTTATAGCTTTCATAGACACCATGCTTCGGCATTATACAACTATTAACAGTGGAATGGCTGCAGAAAGTTACAATGGAAAACAAATGGAAAGCTGCTTTTTGTGGAGTTGCTTCTTTGTTCAGAAATGAAAATTCAAAAGAACAATTGTGTCAGGATGTCGCCATTCAGTCTTCGTTAGCAGTTTAACCTTCCAAATATGGCTTTGTGGAGGAAATAACCTCAAACTGGATTCGAATAGGCAATGAAGTTTTGCACCTTCACATTGTTTGATTTATTTTCACACTCATGGGAACAAAACAAAAGCTAAGCTGGACCACACTGACGAAAAAAACAAAGTTGTAGTTTTAGCAACTGCTCATTTACAGGCAAAAGCAGAATTCCAGAGCTTCCCTCAAGAGCATGCAGCTGTTTGGTACACCGTGCTATCATAAGAGACAATCTGTGGACTGTTCTTTCATATTTTAGATGTAATGTGTAGCCCTTTCGTTCCTCTTTTCTATCTGGTCTGCAGAAAGTTCCTGTTTATTTACAATGAATCCAAACACTAATGGGTAAATTGCAAAATGATTAAGATCTCCTAAGTAGATGAGGGTTCTGTGGTTTGGTCTACAGGTTTGGGTCGACTTTCACATTTGCCAAACATACAGGACAATCTGAGGAAACAACATCTGGACTAAAGGTGCTAGTTTGAGTGTACTGACATTTAAAGCAAACCATGATCAGAAGCACACCTAGTCTAAAATCATTTAGACAGATTGAAGAGTCTTTGCTTACACACACAACACGCCCAGACTTTTTCTTTTTACCTTTTTGTTTTGTTTTATTTTAGCCGAGTCCTGACCAAAACACACCCAGATTTGTGAAATCGTTTAGTGATCAATTCCATCTCCATGCTGACTTTTGTTCAGCAAGCTGTCATATTTATTATTATCTTTTGGAAGTGATCAATGCCTGAGCTGCTAAATCCACACGTCTTATTGTTCTGTAAGACACATATTCAGCAAAAATGTAATTAAAGAAATAAAGAAATAAATAAAGACAGTTCAGGGAGGATGAGACAACTGCAGCTAAATCCTGTTTAGAAATACAGTCATCTTAAATCTTTAGACTGTATTTAATGCCTGTGCATAACAACATAAACTGGCATTTTACCAGCAGTGTGATGCATAGTTGATGGGGATAGAACACAGGACATGGCAACATCCTGTTCTGTGTAATGCCCATATAAAAAGAGAAACGTATACTCCAACTATGACTTCTCTAACATTGGATATCTTCTAGAGTCCTGTGTGTTTTACATCCACAGTCCACCGTGGACTTGTATTATGTAAAGAAGTGTTAGACCCTTTGAGAAGATATTTATCCCGATAAGAACAAAAATCCCAAAAGTCTTTTTTCTTTTTCCACATGAACTTTACTTATAAGATAAATTAAGTAAATTGTCTCTTTGTGGCATGGCAGTACAGAATTATTGTCTTTTTCATCAATGAACTTGGTTAATTTTTTGTTGATGAGAAAACTCGCCAAACTATATGATTGATTTATTACATTTAGAAATCAAACCTAAATTTACTTTAGCTCAGCACCACTGACAAGTGCTGGCCTTTGAAACAATCTTTTGTCCTACTGGTTAAATGGAAACGTGGCATATATCTGATGAAATATGAAGCCAATACATTTCCCCTGAAGTTTGTCGGGGTTTTGAATTTCAGGCCTTCTGATCAGCATGCCAAAAGTAATCATTTTTTAAACAAGGTCATTTCTGGCTCCCCATTTGCAACGCAACGCTGTCTTAATCTATTGCTTACACACTCTGTGCACATTACGTGCTTGGAACAGCAAATAAAGGTTGCAACAAGCTGCAGTGCTGCAGGAAACAGACCTCAAAGTTGAATTATTATGGTTAAAAATCAACAGGAATTGCCCAGAGTGAAGCTACTGTAAATCTTTATAGTGCAATAATGTGTTTTTGTTGGGTTTAAATTTTGCTTCCAAGAAGTTGAACAAAAATACGAGTCTTTTCTAAGGACATGCTAAAAGTATTAACTTTTTGGAAAAATGCGTCACAGCTCTTCAGAAATTAGCTGGATTTTGAATAAAAGACATTTAATGGTGTAAAGTTAACTGTGACTTGACAGTTTCAATGTACTCTGCTTATTATCTCTAGCAGATGGGGATGTACAGTGTTCAAAAGTCACAGGAGCTGATGTGCCAATGTGATGCCTTCTAATTTGTTACCCGAGCGACTCGCAGCTTAATGCAGGAAGGATCATTTTCCAGGGACACTTGAAAAAATGACTCGTTATTTATAGTTATTTTCAATTTGGGCTGAAAAAAGGTTCAACCTGTTCAAGTGTGAAGCGTTGCTACCTTTCAGAGCACACACCAATGCTCCTGTGATGTTCAGCCCCGCCAAATCCCTACTGCGGATTGGCTGAGTCTGTGGTGAACTGTGACACAGTTCTGGGTGCAGTTTGCACCCAGAACTGGATTGGCAAGTGGTGACACAGAACACTCTGAGGGCAGACATGGAAAGGCATCATGGATGGGAATATTAGCAGCTGATGAACACCCTGAGCTGATGGGACTGGCAAAACTCCAGAGCAGTACAGTACACATTCATGGAAGAAATGAAGTGAACGGTAAAGTGGCTGTCAGCTTAATGCACATTCTGCAGAGCTGCTCTCAGAGATGAAGGGAATGAATTCAATGTTTTAGACTCTGACATAAATTATGAGTATGTGCAAATTTGAATGCACTTTTACAGACGGGAGAAGGCATGTCAAATGCAGATCATTGAAAGATAATGTCACAATGCACATCTGGCTAGGAAAGATAGGTTAACAAAGAGACAGACAAGCCAAAAGCTACTCGTGCCTTTATCAAAGCCACAAATTAGTTTAATTGAAGCCAGACACCCTGAATGAAAATTGTGTTAACATGTTCTTGAGGGGCTTTTATGAGGACATATATTAAGGAAATTAAGCTTAACCCGCCTATTATCCTTGGGGTCAATTTGACCCCAATTCAATGTTTGTCATTAAAAGAATAATAGTTATCCTTTTTTCTTTTTAATACATATTTCATGACTTTTCCTAATTTGATGGGGACAACTGATTAAGCATAAAATTATCATGATGAAATTTTTTGCAATTTGCTAAACACATATCTTTGTGTGTGACCTAACATCCCCACACGGAGATGCAGGTGCAGACTTGACCCCTTTGAGTTGATACATAACAGGGGGGTGGGGAAAACAACTATTCCCACAAGAACTTTGATATTTCACATTGTGTGGTGTGGTGTGAAATCCTGCATAAATTAGGAAGCCAATGTAGGTTTGTGAGTTGATCACATCCAAGTTCCAACTACAGATGCCTCCTCTCTAAATTTATCATCTCAAGTACAATATTTTCAATTGATGGTTATATGTGTTTGATGTTATATATATATATATAATAATGTTGAACTGTAACACTTGAAGGTCACTTTACTCTGCTGAACGTCACTTAACCGCAGAAAACAGAATTTTCCCATCGTGGGATAAATAAAGTTTAATCTCATCTCATCTCTCAAATAAAGAGCTCGAATAATGACTTTGTCTTCAACATGGCTGACTGTGTGTCTGGTGGGACACACTGTTGGCAAGAAATATGTCTGCAAGGAGCATGCACAAACTCTCTGCACATCCTGTGCACAGTAGTGCAGACTAAAAGCTTGACTCTGGGCATAAAGGACTGTTCCATGTTCTGATTATCTGACTTATGTTCTCATTATTATTTTCGGTTTCAAACAAAAACATTAAAAGAAAAAAAAAAGGAAAAAAAAAACTCTGCCACTGCCACTCTGTCCCAAGCGTGGATAACAAAAGAGGAAGGGTAAGTGAGACTTTATAGTGACTAACCACAAATATTTCACGAAAAGGAGATACAAATAAGTAAATAAATATGTACATAAAAGGAAAGGGGGGTCACTAACATCAGCCAATATGCTTTATTCTGTGAGAGTCATAAATGTGCACCCCAAATTAGAAAAGATTTGGATAAAAAAAATTCAAGATACACTCACTCCAAAACTGAAATTTAACCTGATGGTAGAATACAGCAAAGGTCATATCATCACCAAAACCAATAGGGTTCAAACTCTTGTGTTGTCTTAATGTTGTCTGAATATTTGAGAAGATTGCTATGAAAACTTTTCAAGATACATTAATTCTAATTTAAAAGTTTGGCCTGATGGTGGCGCTAGAGAACAGGTCAATGCACTAATCTGTTTCATTATCAAGGAGTTATTCATATATTCAACAAATAAGCAATTTGCCTGACGCAAAAAACTTGGTTAAAAATTTTACGTAAATCATTTTCTAAAGGCAAATATCCCTGGGGTCAAATTGACCCCAAGGTTGAAATGTGTGACTAATATCTGAGGACAACACGAGGGTTAAATTTGTATTTCTGAGTATTTCTTTATTCAACTCATTCTGAATCAGGAGCAAACGAAAAAAATGCAGATTGAAAAAGTGCCTATTTGTAATGTAAGAAATACACTGGGTGTGCCACAAGCTCTTTGCTCCGAGCTCTCAGCAGTGGGGAGGGGAACGCTAACGGTCCTGCACACAACTCAGAGGCAAATTTTAAATGAACTCCTGCTGCTCTGCAGAAACTATGTCCTAGAAAACTACACAGGTTTTTTGACTTTGGCTAAAAGTGGCATAATCATACTTAAAAGACCACTGGGAACACTTTTACAATACAGTGATCCCTAGCTATAACGCAGTTTACTTTTCATGGTACTTCACAGATTTGCATCGTGCATTGTGTTCTGCATTCTGATTGGCTAAAAAGTCACTCCGCTTCTTCTCTACCTGTGCGTCAACAACGTTTAATATGTACACGTACGTAAAACACCTTGGCAAATTTACATTAAGTACGTGCAAATTCTCTTGCAATTTCGAGTTTCTCTAAAACCCATAGAAAAAAGAGCGACAACAACTGCCTATCACTATGTTCTTCTCCCGAACAAATAAACCTGTACCGCGGGCTTCAAAAGAAGAAAACACTGCAGAGCGGAGTCAGGATGCAGCGGCTCAGTCTGAAGAGCAGTAAAATACACCTGAGTCACTATTTGTCTGACTGTACTTTGTATTTTTTTCATAATCATTTTAAATTTTCCCATTTAATCCAAATTACTCGGGTCGCGGTGGGTGGGGCTAATCTCCGCAATTTGAAGCCTTCTGTTCACATTGATAATTAAAATTCGTATTTGACAGTACAGTACAGAAGTTATTTGTTGAGAAAAACTTTTCTAAACTACTTTTATTTGTGAATCAAATGCTTGAGCTTGTAAAATGGTTTGTTCTTTCTTTTCAATGTATAATAAAGTATTTAGTTGTACAATAATTGTTAAAAAAATAGTGGTTTCTACTTCACGGATTTTGTCTATCACGGGTTCTTTTTGGAACGTAACCCCCACGAAAAACAAGGGTTTACTGTAGATTAAAAGATGATTTGAGGGGGACTTACAGTTTTTTGTTCTGTTCTCAAAGATATTTACATCCTGAATTAACCTGGAAACCCACATGAGACTTCATGAGAAAGAGAGATCATTAGTCTGTGTGTATTTGCTGTTGTTGACAAATATGCAATTCAGAGTAAAGGTCACAGAAACTATATATGTAGCTGTAATTTACTGAATACCATGATCAATTCAGATCTGCCGCATAGCCTTTATACTTCCTTTTACTTAGAAATAATGATCAGGTCCCTGCAGACCAGCACTTAGTGAAGGCAACTGCTTCTTGACTGATCGGCCCATAATTTAGGTCATTCTTTCCCCAGAGGTTCATTCCCTGGCAATTCTTTGATAACTTAAGCAATCAATGAAAACTTCCTTCTTCCAGTTTTTTTTTTTCCGTTCTGAGGTCTTTTTGATGGAGTTCTCTGTCTCTTCCTCATCTCTTCTTCCTCCCTCCAGCTGTATTTTTCCATGGATTTTCAGCTGCATTTACTGGAAATCAATAGTACTGGATCAATGATTTCTCAGCAGGGGAAATCGCCTTTTTATGCATCTGCAATTTCCTAAATTTTGACTACTATCTAAACCTGTGTCTCCATCTTTTGCTACCATACCTTTACTGTTGATGGGCTTGAGCTTTCTTTCATCCACCCATCCATTTTCTAAACTTGCTCAATGCCTTTTTGGGTCACAAAGTTGCTGGAGCCTATCCCAGCCACTGTTGGAGAAAGGCCGGGTTCCCCCTGGCCTGATCACCGGTCTGTCACAGGACAACAGAAACAGAAAGATTGCCCAAAGTGCAATTTAAAGCATTTTACTTGCGGATAATCATGAATATGATTTAATTGATGCAATCACCCCAGATTTATTCTACATGAGTTTGATGGTACATTTTAAAATATATCGATCCATCAAAAGTGAACTAACTCCATTGACGTAAAATTACAGAAAAGAGGCAGTTTCAAAATGTCTTTTGTTATAGTCAGCCAACAGAATGAAATATGTTTATAAAGTAAGCGAGACGTTTATTTTCAATAATGTGTGCAACTTGTAAGTATAAATAAAAATGCTAGTTGGTATTAGTTAGCTAAACGCTGCAGTTTGACCAGTGGTAGCTTTTTGACAGATCATCGATCTGTGAGCCTTTTAACCCTGATGAGTTGTTGCTACTGCAAAAAAGTTCTACTTGAGATATTGAACTAAAACAAAATGCTGACAGTAATGAGATAGCTTTGTCCAAAATAGGTTTAGAGATTGAATGTATGGAAAAAAAACAAAAAAAAAGCCTAAATCAATCACAAGGGAATGAAGGGAAACTGACGCCTGGGCTTTATTGAGCCAAGATGCAGTGATAGAAACTAAAGTGATTTCCATTCATTTAAGACCTGCCACAGCTGACTCCCAAAACGGTGTACTGTCCATATCTGTGGTGCAAATGCAAGAATGTAACAGAGTAAGGTGTTTTGTCTGTGTGGAGGGTCTTACATAACCATCTTAAAGCCTTTGGAAATATTTGTTTTTTGAATTCATTAAATGTCGTTGTTATTCTGCCGGTGCCCAGACCTGTATAGGTTTACTAGTTTGCCAAGCAGGATGAGGCTGTGGCTTGTCGTCAAATAACAAAAAAAAAGGAAACAAGTAGGGATGGGTACTGTTTGGATTTGACCCTGTGCTGGTACTGAACCAGTACTTTTAAAGCGGTTCCAGTGCCTAATCTGGTGCTTCAGAAAACAACAGACATGTTTTTGTCCCCAAAAAGAACATGTACCGTAAGTGTGATGAAGGGGCGTGACATGCTGAAGGACAACGCTTGAATGTACCTAACATGCTTTATTTCATTCTGGCTCTGCAACTCCTTAAACACGTATTTAAATGCTTGTCGCCATAACGATGGTCTTTGTAGAATTGAAGACATTACTCTTATCCATCAAGTCACCAAGTTGGAATCTTTTGCTGTCCAGTACAGCCAAACTTTCGCTTGCTTTGCCTTCAGCACTTTGACTTAAGCTCCGCCCACCCTCCCAATCTCACCCCTTTTTATATTTAAGCCTGCCCATATTTGCTGGAAAGGAAAACTGATTGTTCAGAATTGTACAGCAAAACAGAATAGACAGTGATTGATATGTTTGAAATGAAGGCATTTTTTATAAGTACCGTGCTACTGCATATGTTGGTGCCAGTACCAATTTGGTCCAGAGTGGTGTCTTGAATGGTCTGTGTGCTTCTTCTTAATCCATGTATGAAGCTATGATCTAAAATGATCAGAATCTAGAAAAAGTTGAATGACTAGATTAATGTATTAATCCCATATGATGACCAGCATAATTCCTGAGAGCATGGCGGTAGACTGTGTGAGAACCTTCTAATCCACCAGTGGAGCGGTGAACCAAAAATCTTAGTTGTTTTATGTCATCACTGTGGTGCCCCCCCCCCCTCCCTTTACTTATTTATCAATGTGTTCTCATATTCATTTAAAAATTTTAAAGCATGGTCTGGGCCTTCACTAACTGCACCCCCCAGTACTGTTATGGAAAAACAACCAGCATATTTGGCTGCATCAAGGTTACAAAGAAGTCCATTGTATGCTGGAGTTGGCTTTGTATATTAATAATGGTGTTGGAGGCCATTTTATGATTTCGACTCTGACCAACAGATGGAAGGTGGATACAATTTCATAGACTCATACATTAGGAAGGAAGTCGGTGCATCTGTCTGCCTGGGCATGTGATTACATTTGCATAGAGATAACAGGCGTGGGTTTGTCTCAGTGAGCGAAACCAAAAAGATTGTAATACTTGATTCCGATTTACAACCTTTGAATGCCAAATGGCCCATGATTACTTTGGAGGATGGCTTATTTCTCCACTTCTTGTAGTAAATGTTGAGGGGGGAAATAGAATTGTTTTATTGTCCTTTTTCTCTGCATCCTTTTTTTTCTGTTTCACATCTTTAGAATGCAGCTTGCAAACAGACTTAAACAAGAAAAGGAGAAAAAAAAGTGGTTATCTGATTGATGCTGGGCTTGTGTTTTAATCTGAAGGAGTGCTACTTCCACACTGCTTGTCCCCACTCTGCTTGGGCTGTGGAGGAGCAGAGCTTTGCCTTTATGAAAACGAGAGGGAGGTGGAATGGAGATCAATATCCCAAGAACACACCAGAGACGTTCTATTTTATTAAACATTTTCCCATTAGGGCTGTGACTCCAGTATTGTAGACATCCGAATAAAGTCATAAATCACAGACAGACAGCAGCATTGGAAACAATGGGCACAATGAGAGGCGATCACCAAAACACAGGAGCTGTTTGCTGTTTGTGCTCGCGGGACCTTCATCTATCTTGTTTTTATACGGCACACATTATAGGTGAAGGAATGCTTTAGTCATGGCGGAGCATCAAACTCAGTAGCGCTCAGTCAGACCATTGTACACATCTCCATGCAACAGCCTTGACTTTTCTTTTTTTCTTCAGAACATGACGCATTCTTATAATCCCTTTAGCTAAAAATGACTGACTGACAAATCTCAAAATGAGGCCCATTAAAACCTTTTCCAGTGACAGGATGTGCAAATTATTGAAAGTGCAGAAACAATCTCAGGCTGTTCAAAATGAAAAAAAAAAAAAAAACATTCAAAGCTGCACTAAATTAAAGCAAAATCTTTAGTTGTGTCTGTTCTGAGATGTTTTGAACAGCAAAGTCTTTAACTGTATTCACATTATGGTTATGCTTAGGAATGGGTATCAAAACTCTGAGCCTAATTGGTACCGACACCAACATATACGGTACCACCTGTAGAGCATAAAAAAACGCAGATTTCGGTCCTTTATTTCGGTGCTTTGCTTTGGACATCAATCCCTTGGATTCTTTTTATTTTTGCTGCACAATTCCAGCCAATCATTTTACCTTTCCATCAATAGTGGGCGGGCTCATATAAGAATGGGCAAGCTTGTGAGGGTGGGTGGAGCTTCAGTCAAAACACTGAAAGTGAAGGGAGTAAAAATTTTGCCAGATATTCTAATTCCAAGGATAAGATGACATATACAAACTCTGAAAAAAGACCGTCTTTGTGGTGATGAGCGGTGAAATACGTGCTTACTTCAGCATGAAAACACTGATGCTGCGTTGCAGTGCAGACCGTCTGAAAGAAGGAAACAAAGCATCTTGGGCACATTCAAGCGCTCTCCTTCACTTAAATGTTTTTGGAAAAACTTATGTATATATTCATTTTTGAAGCACCTTTTCAAGCAACATTTCGGCACCAGAATACTTTCAAAAGTGCCTGTTTGGCACCGGCACTGGATAAAATCCAAATACTACCCATTATGCCACACTAAACATAGGTTTGTTGTTTAGATCAATCAGTGTACAATCCTGCATTCTCTTTGTCATGTTCTGCAGTGAACACCTTCCAAATCTCAGAAAATCACTTCAAATGATGCCATGCGGTGATGAGGATGAGCAGTAAACATAGCCAGTAAATGTTCACCAAAGAATCTAGTTCAGACCCAACACAGGACACTTGTTCATAGTGACTGAGTTATTAAAAATGTAGCTCACTGTCTGTTGCATGACAGAATGTAGAACTGGGATAGTTGTTTGCTTCAGCAACATTCTCTTATTGATATTCTGATTTCATCATTCCTTTGATGCATTTTGTAAGAGACCAAATGGCTGCAGAGGATAAACCCACACTGAATCTTGCTGGTGTAGTGGGTCTTCTTATTTCAATTTTTTGACTGAAGAGTTTTTAGACAATATATGACTAAATTTTGACCTTTGTTCAAGTCTAATTGGTAAGACCTTTCTCTGAATTATTCCTTCAATGCTTTAAAAAGGCATATCATGGCTATTTTTTTTGGTTTTATTTATTTGTCCATTGTGTTTTTTTTCTTATTGTTTTAATATTTAATGTAAAATCTGTGGAGTTCATCAAGGCTCTAAGATTGGACCTTTTCCTTTTTGCTTTTTCTGTTCTTTGAGCATGTTTAAGCGGATAATTGTCAAATCTGCATGCCGATCAGTAAAAAAGTTGCTCTCTGACACGCTTACCAGAAGGTTTAAGTGACATCAAGGTTTTTTCAGATCAAAACTTTAATCCTAACTCTGGGAGAACTAAATTTATGCTGTTTGATGTCAACATGACAGTCAAATGGACCTGGTCCTCCCTAAAGATTGTGTTGGTTTTCATAAAACCAAATTGCCTCTGGGAATATTTTTAAAATTGAATGGAAAGCAAATTTTGTTGTGAAATCCACTGTGGATGACCAGCTTTAAAAAATCTAAACATTTTTATCGTCTAATACTTTTTAAAACTAATACTTTTTTAAGCTTATGCCTGGCCTGATGGATCTCACTGAATTATGGACTTCATCTTCACTTCAGCAAACGTGTGGGAAGAGAAAATACAAGATTCAGTTATACACTCAGTTTTTCTAAATTTAACACTTTTGGGTAAAATCATGTCAGCTATATAAAAAGAACACAGTACGAGTTGCATAGGGCAGTGGGGAGAGCCTGACGTCATGAGGGAAACTGAATCTGTGAGAGTATGCATCGGACAGATGAATAAATAAAATGCCATACATTTTGGGAGTCATTTTATCATCTATTAGGGTACAAGTCAACATATCATGTAGACTTTCAGCAGCAGATAAGTTAGCACATTTGGTGATGTAAGTGTTTGCAACTTTTTTTTGTGGTAACAATCAATAAATGAGTGTAAAAATGTTGACTACCATGATACATTTAGATCTTTTTTGGGGTAATTTTATAATTTATTGTGAAATGTTTATGTCAGGCATGGGATACGCGTTCAAGAATGCGCTTTTAACATACAAAAAAGCATGCGACATACAAAAAAACTTCACACTGGACTGTCCCTACCCGATACAGGCTAATGTACTCACAGTTGGCAGAGGCTTTGTGCGAAATGTTGAAATGGTTCAAATCTTGCTTCAGGCTTTTTCTTTCACAGCTCTACTCTAATATACGAAAGACTTGTTTCACAAAATTCCAGCTGGGTGCAAACAATAATTATTAATTTCTCCTCCATGAACAATTTTCAAACGATTACCACTTCTGTGAATTAAAAAGGTCGCTATCAGTACGTCACTACCAAATCCGATTTCCCAATTGGTCAAAGTTCAACGGGTTTAACGTTAAACCGACGTTTAATGGCTGCAAATCTTGTACGTAGAGCCCGAAAACTGACTTAAAAACTCGCACGACTGAACGTGGATAAAGGCGCATTTATGCTATAGAGTTTTCATTGGAAGTGGTTGCTTGAACACGCTGTGATGCCGGTGTGAACGTAGCACTAGTTTACTAGAACATGACTACTTTTGAACCTGCTTAAGCAGTAAGTTGCATGCATTTGGTGATCTCAACAAAAACATTCTTTAACAAAAAAAATAAAAAATCTTTTAAGGTCCAGAGGGAAAGTTTGAACAAGCATTTCTATTGTATCAACACACTTCTGAAGGTGGATTTATTCAAAAGAAAATGTACATTGTTGGGTTTTATTCTTATGCAATGATACTCCAAGTGTTGTTGGTGTGGTGGTGACAGGCAGAAAACTCACACAGGCTGCATTGGAGGGTGTTTTGGGCCTTGGATTTTAGCAGGATGAACATATCCTAACGCTGTGACGACGGTCGATTCCAGTTTGATGATGACAGGAACCCTGCATGGAATCACACGATCACGTGACCAGAGCTGTCTCCATTTTTTACTCTATGCTCACAGTCTATTTAGAAAGAGTGGAGGAAGCTATAAAGCTGCACATCTTAAAGCAGTTACCCTACTGACAGAATAGAGTATGAACCAGTTATCTCGTAAAAAGTGCGCTCTTGTAGATTGTAATTTGAACTAAGTCCAACAACGGTTGGGTTCTTGTCAGAATTGTTGTACCAAACAACTTTTTTTTCATGTCCAACTGAATTGTTGTCCTGTATTGTTTGCGTTGATATTTTTCCTTTCATTCCAGTTTGGCTACTTCTGAGTAAATTTGCCTTGTTTACCTGTTTTGAAATGAGAGCCAGCTATTTTTTGGTTGCGTTATTTTTTTAAATATTTTTTTCCTGGCGCTCATTTTGTCAGAGGCTCAGTACAAGATAGCAGGTAGGGGTGCAGTGTGTAGCCGAGGGCCACTTCAACACAACAGATGGCTGTCGCTGAGATGGAATCTGTTACTGTTTGGTTCCAGGGTGTTCTCCTTGAGCGCTGAACCACCCCGCCACTGAGTTCAGATTGTACTTTGTTGGAAGCCATTTTCTGAAGCAGATGGAAGCTGGATCTCATTTCAAAGGCTCCTATATTAGAGAGCAAGTTGGTTTATTTGCTCGAACGGTTTGTTCTGACAGTATGATTTTTTTTTTTTGTACGTTGTTTTATGAAACAGATGATTAATTCAGAGCACATAATCCTGAAATAAACAACACACTTAAAACAAACACAAAGAGCATTTCTGATCATTCTGTTCTAAATCAAGTTGACTTTTTATTCTGATTCTTATTCTGCTTCTGTGGAAAATTCATTTCAACAAACAATTTAATCATTGTTGTGTCTCACTCTTTGTGAGTCAGGATGAGAGTTGACTCGAGCGGCTGAAATGTAACACATTAGCTTCCCAATTTACTTTTCAAATTACGTTGATTTGATTTTAGGATCATTTTCTGAGAGCATCCTCAGAGGATTGGGGGATAACAGGACAGAGATTGAGTGCTGCGTATCTTTAGATCTTTGTTAGTCATATCTTTCTTTTCAGAGAAGTCTAATCCACATGCAGCGGCTGTTCTGGGGTTCTGGACGGATCAGGTCTGCAGGGAAGGATGCTGCTTTTCTCTGACCTGTTTTGTTGATGGGACCTTTTGGCATTTTTGTTTCACATGAGGTATTACATTTGCAAAAATGTAGCTGTATTGTATTGTACCAGTATTATCCCGTCAATATTATGAAATAACAAAACCTGAATCCCACAGACACAGTTTTCGGTGTTTCCACGACAACACTAATGAAGCTGTTAGCAGTGGGTATATAAACAGAAAAAAAAGGATTGTTGATTGGAAAAAGAGCAGCATCAATAGGAAGGAATAGTGAAAAAGGAAAAGTCTCATTTGCTCCAATGGATGAATCCCAGTGTGAGTCTTTGCAGCAGTGACAGAGTGGTGAGTCCAAACAGACCTCACAGCTTTGCAGGAATTACTTTGGAGGAGCACTGATGCTTGTGAACCTTCTTTTGGAGTTGTGGGTGACTTTAGCGTTTATTAAAGACTTAAGGAGCCAAAAGTCCTAGACGTAACAAGTTACTTTTTGACAGATCATGTCAGAAGACCTTGAAGTTCTACAATCATGAGTCTCTGCAGCTTTACTGCAGCAACCATCAAAGCAAAGAGAAGGTTAAAAAACATTTTTTCTAACCAATGTAGAAATTAAATTAGAATTTTCTTTAACATACCATGTCTTCTTCAACTTAAAACTTCACAAGACATTACCTTCAAGTGTAACCCTATTATCTCTTGTTTATCTTTTCTTAACATCAGATAAAGTTTTCAAAGTTTAGACTTTGGAGCTGGTTTGAAACAGAAGCACCTGGAAACAGGCCAGTTCATCAGCGACCCCAACAGTTACGTTCCAACAAGGATCATCCCAGTTAATCCAATCTTTCTACAGAAACACCTTTTTGCAAAGTCCATGAGTGAAGATTGTGATTATTGTGAAACTAAAAGAAACTATTTAATAGATCTATGGCAAACCAACAGGCCATGTGACGATAAATGCTGTACATAAAAGTTATTACTTTGACAGAAAAATTGTGACTTTAGTTGTTAGGACTAAACATAAACCTAACTTACACCTAAAATAGCCACAAAGCATCTGATACAGTGTAGACCAAGTGTTTATCACTAGAAAAAATAGACTTTGAGTTAAAAATTGTAAAAACATTCGCGCAATTTTTAATACTTACTGTTATTACTATAGGAACATTAATCTAGTGTTAAATCTCAAACTATAGATTCAAAAAGTCAAAAATGACAGAAAAAGAGAGAAAAATAAGGACAAAAGTGAGATTGAGAAAAGAAAACAACAAAGGGAAATAAAATAAAAAAATATTTTTTCAAGCACCAACAATTGTAATTACAAATCCTATTGGACTTTGACGGATACGTATATTGCTCCCTGCAGACACACATCATGTCCTGAGTAAAAGAATGTAGTTAAATGACCAGAAAGAGAAAATCCTGGGCTTAGAGTACATGACAGCCCGAAGTATGGACTCCCCTTCCTGGGAGTCTGGCCGGCATCAGGTCTCTGGAGGTATCAGGCTTCTCGGATTGCAGGTCTCATTAATGCCTCAGCTCCCTGCCCCCAGAAACAGCTGCCCCAGTGCAGCGCTGATCTCAGCAGCAGTGGGGTGACTCTGTTGGTGTGAGGCACTTACAGCTGCCACACCATTTTATTACATTTGCTATCATCGGACAGTTATCGCCTTTTCCACATGACTGTCTGCTCTCTAGGCACTCTTATGTAACGCCAGACGTCTGGCTTTGTTTCCTGTAGTTCCTTTGTGTTTTTGTTGACTGACATTTGGATTTTTCCTTTAACCTTTGTTCTACATTTCTTTTATTAATTAAATGCTGCTTAAATTGTATGTTTTGTTTATTTTAAAAGTAGATAAAAACATCAATTAATAACGGCAAGTATTTAACATTGGCCATAACCCTGTTTTGTCCTTAGCGTTGCATCTTGCTGGGCTGCAACGACTCCAATGTGACTAAGTATGTTAAAAAATTCAGATTGTATTTTATAACTGCACAGATTTAATATTGATAAAGATTTAACATCAAATGGAATTGAGGATGTTGTTTATGTAGGTAACTTTACAAGCTTTCAGTCTTGTACCAGCCCTTAAAGGCCCGTACACACCGGGACGAATATTCGCCAGGCGTTATTCGCCAGCGTTTTTTGCCACGTTTTTTGTGTTCACACCCAGGCGATTTTCGCTGACGGTGAGCCGAGCGAACATGCAATTTCATTCCCTGACATTAGATGGCGCTTAATGTAAACAGAAATACTCCTGTACACAAGGTGGCGCTGCGCAACTTTACGCTTCTTAAAGTCGCTTTTCACTCAGAAGAAGAGAGCAAGTTTTTACCCGCTTGTCAGAATAATACAAAGAAAACATGAATATTTCAAGCATCAGTAGCTCCAACTGGTACTTGGTTCGGGGATATTTAAGAATGTCCGTCATTATTTCTTTGCGGCAGTGTTGACGCTACTTGGCGTCTATCTTCTTCGCTGGTATGTGTGCTCAGCAAGGCAGTTTTGTGTTTGAGCGCCCCCAAGTTGTGTTTTACTGTAACTTCAGAAGCTCCAGACACGTGTGCAAAAGCGCCATTCTCATTGGTCGAATAGAAAAAAACGAACCCGAGGCGTTTTTTTTTTTACGCTTTGTCGCGTGGCGTTTTTTCGCGTCGGTGTGCACACTCTCATTGGTGCCCTTTGTTTAGTCACGAGGCGTTAAACGTCGGCGAAAATCGCAGGCGAAATTCGTCCCGGTGTGAACAGGCCTTAAGACTGACTCAAATGAAAATCATCTTTTTGGTGTTTTTAACACATTCTCCTGGCATTTTTTTTTCTGTGCTGAAGGAGGATGTCTACATGAAATTGCAATTCTGAGTATTTCTTTATTAAAACAGTTGTGAATCCGACAAAAAAGGCCATTTGTGACGTAAAAACTGCACTGGGTGGACCACAAGATGCCCTGCTCCAGCTAGATCCATGACCTTTTTTTTCCTCGTCTGAGCTGGCATAAAACTGTACGGCTGGACAGCTCCAATATTCCCCACCTTTTTTGTTGCACTGGTAATTTTAGAATGGGGTTGTGATCAGCTGTAGATTAGTGGGGGGAATGTAAATAGAGAGCTCTCAGCATTGGGGAGAGGAAGGGGGGCAGGGTTAGTTGACACCAGTGGTCCCACCTACAACTCAAATTGTCTTAGAAAACAGCAGTTTAACATTTTTTTAGCCTAAAAATGGCATAATCATTATTAAAAGTCCAAAGGAATACTTTTATAATAGCTCAAAAGATGAATGGAGCGGGTATTTAAGGAGATTATAGGCGGACAACCCAAAGAAGGCAGAGACGCAGGAGTAGTTTTAGAGTTTATTAAAGCTCAGCTCTGTGGACGAGGAAACAATGAAATCATGAAGCTGTGAGGTTCAAGGGTGAGTAGTGGAAGAGACAAAAATAATGACTGGAGGGGAATAATGAATGATCGCGGATGGAGAGCTCTGAAAAAGTCTCACTATGTTTCTGTGGTGGGCAAAACAGGCAGGTGAGAAACCACTAGGTGACTGAGGGATACTGACAGACAGAGAGGAGGTGAGCTGAGATCTGCAGCAAAGTCCTCACAGAATACTGAAGATGGGAAATGTAGGAGGTGTAACAGAAAACAAGGGGTGGAACAATATTTGTCTTGATCGGTGTTGGCAAATCCAGACCTCAGGGGTCGGTGTGACTGGATATTTTATAACACACTTTTATTTCAGACTCAGATGTGGTCCATAGAAAAAGATACAAATACAGTATACATAATAAAAAGTAAAAAGATATAAATTAAAAAGAGTATAATCGCTGTATCCAGTGTTTCCTCAGGGCAGAAGTGTAGCGGCATGAGCTTCTTTTGGGATCAGTCAGAGACATGATAATTGAGTTCTTAGATTTGTCTAGGCGTTCCATAAGGCCGTATGTAAGCTTACGCAGTAGAGCTTCACAGGTGGGGATGTGAGCATCCACAAATAGCTGACTGGCTCTGTACCACCTTGGCACCTGTAGTAGAAGCCTAAAAGCATCATTATAGGCCACTAAGAATTTGCGGAATGTCCCACGTCCATAGTTCCACCAAAGAGGGGCCGTATACAGAATATATATATATATATATATATATATATATATATATATATATATATATATATATATATATATATATTATAGATAGATATATATATATATTTATATATATATATCTATAATATATATTATAGATATCCTTGACCTACTAACTGCTGATTACCTGGATCAGGTGTGTCCAGGCAATTAGAACATGGCAACTGGGAAACAAGCAGGAATGCTGCTTCATAGGTAGCATCTCTGCTCATAATAAAGCGCAATGGTTCGTGCTTGTTGGCAAGTTTGACAGAATAAATCCAAAAAGGTCATCCAAATCTGTAAATAGAAGTCAAACAAAAGTGCAAATCCAGAGGCAGAGCAAAGGTCGGCAACAGAGAGGCTTCAAGACATGAAACTGCAAGGCTTGAACGTGAGTAACAAATTGGCAGGGAGACAGAGAGGAGCTGAGGAATTAAAGCAGCTCAAACCAGGAAAGATTTGTGAAGCTGACGAGGAGCAGAAGGAGTACTGCAATTCTCCTGGCTTTCTCTGATTTTTTTTTTTTTTTTTTTTTTTTGCTGTTCTGCAAATATGAAGGAGTTTTTCTTTTGCTGCTTTTTTAGATCTGCATAGTAGACAAACCTTCTTAAAGGGTGGTCTGCAAATGATCAACAACTTATGAGGAGCTTTTCCAGATTTTCCTGATTTCATTTCCTCGTGAGCTATGGCATCATTTCTAAAAACCATTCAAGACAGTTCTCTTTAGAATGCTTTGGAATCATAATGGTATCTCCAAACCAGCATGAACCTGTATTTACTTTCTGTGAGTCACAAGGTGGGAGAAACCTTGATTCCCAGATACATTTTAGGTCTGCGTTCAGCAGGATGCTGTGATGTATTTGTGCAGCATCAATTTAGTGTGATTAAAGTGAAACTTTTCATTTTTGTGAGCTATACATAGGAAATGAACTCTTGGTTGAAAAAAAAGTGTGGCTGAACTAACACTTCCTGTCTCCAACTTTTCTGTGTTCTTAGGTAAATATTTATAAGCTGCAGTTTCCCTCAAAATTTAGTGAGCACAAACATCAAAATAAGCTATAGGATTTTGAGACTGAGCTAGTTGTTTTGCATTAGTCCGATCGTGAAAAGCACTTTATATGTTGAAGTGAAGGTTGTATGTCACCTGAAATTTTGTTAATAGAACTGCTCCCTGGTTTTTAGGAAATCAGCTGTTATTTTCCTTTTAGCTAGATTTCTGCTCAAACAGCGCATGCGTCAGCGAATCCGCTTCTTTTTAGCTTTTCTAAGTGTTTTCCAAAAAACGAATCCCGTCCTAGTGTGAGGGAAAATTACATTTTGATTTTTGAACTGTCAGCGCTGGTTAAGACGAGTTTAAACCTCTCTGTCAAAAAACCCAGCTTCACGTCTAAGCTAAAGCTGTTTAAAATGAATCATACATGTTTTTTACATTTTTCAAAAACAAACTTAACTGTGTCAAAAAGCTATGTTCAAATTTAAGGATAAAAGTCCTTCTTACTAAAAAAAATGTTTTATATCATCTCATAACACATTTTCTAAGTTGTATGATTGCTTCAACTAGTTGTCATCTTTTTGTTACTTTAGGGTAGAAAATATGTTGAATAAAATACATTTTTTGGAAGGTATTTATATCAGAAATGACAGTAAAATACGTTTTCTTCCTCAAAGTTCACTAGAAAATAACTTTAAACTTTAAAAATGTTGTAAAAAACATTATTTTTTGCAGCTTTTAGTTTGTCACTAGTTGTCACTAAAGTCTATTTGCATTTAATACATTTCACTTTTTCTTCGTGAAAAATATATAATTTATTATTTTGTAAACCTGTAAAGCAGCTGAATTAGACAAATTACTTCATGAGAGAACAACAGTCTTAAAGTATTTTTATATTATTTTAAATCAAAATACCTAAAGTCACTCATGTCACAAAGCAATGTTGTTATTTTGGAGCTTCATTTCTCCCATCTCAGCTTACATTTCTATCAAAATGGTAGATACTGATGACATACTTGAAGCAGTAAAACTCATTTCTTGGAAAATATCCTTAACCAGCGTTTGTCCCGTTCTTTAATTTCTAACCACTCTCAACCGGTAGTTTATAGCAAACGCTGGCAAGCCGGCTGTATCGGGAGGTTTCTGCAGAGCAAGATCTCTTAGTCCTCAAGCAAAATGCAGGTGATGCCTCCCAAAGCCCAGGCCTGCCGTAAAAGAACCCTGAAATGATGCTTCATAATCGTCCGACAGATGCAAATGACCCAGAAGATGCACAGAAGCACAAGGTTTGCCAAAACCTAATGCCTGATGATCATATTCATGCTGCTATCATAAAATTCAAGCTGTTCACTAATCATTCAGACTTGAGTTGTGAGTTCTTTATTGTAGAAGGATGGATGGGGAATCCTTGTGCTTTCCCCCCAAAAAATACTAAATAAATGGAATTCTTCAAGTTCAAGTTGTTCCACCAGGTAAAACACGTTTTGGATAATGAAACAATTCATTTGAACTTTGTATATCCTTTTAAAACAGTTATCTTTTCTCAAAAACAAATCAATATTGAGTATAATTTACCCCTTTGAACGCTAATTTTCGCGATTGTCAAATGATCTTTTTCACAAAACCTTCACTGAGACCCAGACTTCCTTATTTGTCTCTGAGTCAGACAGAAATAACACAAGTGAAGTCATCTGCTGTGTTTATTTGCTCTGTCTCTCTGAAACTTCCCTCTTCTGTAGATTAAGCCTCAGAAGCTGCTACTTGGCAATTAAATCTATCAGAGGGCAGCAAAGAGCGCTCTGTCAGAGCTGTTCCAGTAATTGCAGTTTAAATGAATATGGATTCTGAAACTTTTGACTACACACGGCCAGTTAATTTGCAACTTGGAAGTTGGAAAAAGAGTTTTTCTCCTATCGCGTCTGCTGGTTTTGCCTTCTCCTCCGATGAACAGGGATGTCTCATTGACTCTCTCTCTCCTCTTTCTGCCCCTTTGCAGACACATAGAGAACTGGACGGGATTGGAGACTCTGAGGGACGTCGATATGGAGCTCTACACCGGACTACAGAGGCTGTGAGAGTTTCTTCTCTTATGTTGTGCTGCAGGTGTCTGGGGAGTTTTGTGTGAAAGTGTGGGAGGGGGGTAGACTCCTCACTGCTTGTCATTCCTGCACAATAGATGTGGAAAAGGGCAGAGGAACCTAAACATCTGATAATCTCTGTTTTCTATCACAGTTCCCCCATATTTACTTCAGAGACACCAATGGCTTGCTGCCACAGATGACAGCAGCAGTTCGGCTCAACACACGAGCCGATTTAATGTCTTTTTTTTTTTTTTTTCTCGTGGCGATATGAAATGTTAGGCAGATAGTGCATGGAGAAAAAGCAAGGAAGGTTTCTGATCCTAACACGAGCTGATGCTTGAACAAGCTTTTAATTCTCGCCTGTCGCATGCAGGTAGATCATCCTCCAGGCTTAGTGAAGCTGCTGATCAAATAATGCAAAAAAAACCAGGGGGCCAAATCAAATTAAAGGTGTGCCTTTGTGTGTTTTTTCATTTTTTGGCTGGTCTTGGTGTTGTTGGTTTTTTTTAGAGCAAACACACCAGCTGCTGCCTGCACACCACCTCTGTTTAACTGACTCCTGTCCACACAGCTGCAGCTGTGGATTTCTAAAAACCATCACACCCCTCCACATAAGTCAGAACAGATGCAATTTCCTTCTCCAAAAAATAAACCAAGAACAAAAAAAAAATCACAACTTTGAAGCAGAATGAGAATCTCGTTTCCTTTTGTGGTTTTGTTTTCTGAAGAACGAAAGAGGGAAAAACAAGCCACTTCACCCTCCCTGCCTTTAGCGTTGCTCCACTGGTGTGTGTTTGCACACGGATGTCCCGGTGATGGTCAGAGGGGCCGTTTAGGCGCGTACTGGTAGCCACGCCCCTGTCAGTCTGCCCCAAGGCAGCTGTAGCTACATTGGTAGCTTACCATCACCAAGAGTGAATGGGGAGTAAATGTTAGCACTTTAAGCATCTGGAAAAGTTCAACTAAATGCAATCCATTATCATTATTATTGGCTTCGAACTGCTTAGCAGACCCAATGAACTTGTACTTCAAACATTGCATTCACTTCTATAGGTTCAAATAATGTTGATCACCTTTTGCCTTCTCACTTTTGTCTCCAGGTGGTCTCAGTTTAGGTTCATAGCTGTTCGAACTCTCGCAGAGTTGTCTTGCATTCTTCTCATTTTGGGCTCCACCTATTGACTGTATAGGACGGGGGAATGTGAACCTTTGATGTGAAAAGAGCTGGACCTGTTTCTTACAGACCAAAACCCAGTGAGAGCTGCAAAGTAAATGGTAAATGGTAAATGGCGTATACTTGTATAGCGCCTTTCTTCCTACAAGGACAAAGCGCTTTACAGTCACAGACCCATTCACCCAGTCACACACACATTCACTCACACATTCACACACTGATGGCGGCTCCGCTGCCAAACACAGGCGCCTGCCTACCACCAGAGGCAAGGTGGGGTTCAGTGTCTTGCCCAAGGACACTTCGACTCATGGGCGTGCAAGGCGGGAATCGAACCTGCAATCTTATGATCATGGGTCGACCGCCCTACCGCTGCACCACGGCCGCCCACAAAGTCCCACTTTACTGCTAAAAAAAACTTTATTTATATTTTTGTGACCATTAAGCCAATACAAGTTTGTTTCAAAATAAATTGCATCCTGTGTGAAATGAGATCGTGAGATTTTTTTACAATCACACTTTTAGAAAATTACCTCTAAACAGCAACTAGAAGATAAGAATACAAGTTTTAACATATTCTAATAGTAAACTATCCTAACAGTAGATTTAACGTTTATACCATCATTTTATTCAGTTATCTGACATGTGTGCATTCTTGGAGAAATGCTAAAGCTTCCAATGCCTTTTGATTTTAATGTAATGTCATCTATGGTCTAAACATCTAAGATCACCTCACTTTGAAAACCCTAAATAAAAAAAGGATAAAAAAAGAACTAACAAACCTATTATTTATTGACAGCTACAACAGAGTAATTAAAGAGCCTCAGTGTGCAGACATCTGCTATAAAATAACTGGACTGAGTGACCCCTCCCCCTGGCGTTCCAGACAGGAAGTACCAAGAAGCCAGAATTCCCTGGACGTCTATAGAGAAATAAACATATGTCACTCATTCTAATTGTCAGAATAACCATTCTTGCTCTGCTACCTTTTTTATAGCATGTTCTTGATAATCCTAGTTTTTTTCATGGTATTTTTTTCTGTGATAAAGTTTTCAACTGACCAATCAGATGTAGGTGGTGAAAAGTAGGTGGTGCTTGCTGGTCCCCACGTCCAGTGATCAAAAGGTTTGACAAATTCCCTGGTTTCTCTGTAAAGCAAGTAAGATGCGCTCTCATGTGGGTTTCAAAAAGTGGGCCAAAAAACACAAAAGTTGCATGTTACTTTATAATCAAAGTGTGATTCATTTTTATTTAGTCAAATTGATTTGCTTTGAAAACCTTTCCCCCAGCTACGATTTGATGCGTTTTTTTCTTTAAAAATGAAAATAATCAACTGATCGAGGCAGAGCAGACTGTGCGCTTTATGACAGCCTGCTGTGTTTGCATTTCCGCTTTATAGTTTAAATCGTGTTTCAAACTAATCGTGACACAAGCCTCGCACTTCCAGTTTTGTCTATAAAGTGACTGCAGTGATTGCAGACTGCTCAGCAGCCAAACACATTTCAATCAATTATTTAGTCTACCTTTCAGAATAATGCTGCTGCTGCTGCTGCTGAATGGGGGGAAAAAAGATGTATTAATTGTGTAAATCATTAAAGGTAAAGGGAATGTGAATCCTTTTATACTAAAAGGGGAATATGGCTATCATAGATGAAAAAGAGACACCTAATTTGTGGTGTCGTTCAGTCTTCGGTCCTAGAACAAAGGAAAGCTAAATCACTCTGACTCCTTCATTAACTCTCACCATTTCTGACCACCTCTTTTGTGTAAGCTAATTGATGGTGTCGGAAACCGTTTCCCTCTGAAATCGCCCCGTCTAGGCCGTAGGCTACCAATCATTAAACATTCAATTAGCAAAATATTAGGTTGAAAATTACATATAAAAAAGCATCTAATTACCTGCGACACACTGTCAAGCAGCCATTGGGATTTATGAGGTCTTAAGTTTGCTCTTTTGCGGTTATTAAAATCTTTGTAATTCAGATCAGGTGCAAATGTTTCCTTCCCTTTATTTCCTGGAGCTCTCTACGTTATGTGTTATAACCTTTATTTTGAAGCTCAAGGCTATAGTCATTTTCACAGTTAGTACACCCAGGTAAAGCATGTGGCGTAGAAGCAATGAGCCAAGTACTGCTGTTTCCTTCATTGAAACTTGTAAATGACACAATGATTAATGAGGTAATACTAAAATGAAAAAGTTCTGAATTATGTTAAAAGTATTGAAAATATCAAAGGCCAAAAAGTCAGAGTTAAAAGAATGAAATTTAGTTACATCTCAACTATTAAAAAAAATAAATTAAATTTAATCGCCTAAATGTAATAAAAGATTGACCACATTTGTGATCACAGGACCGTTGGCCTCCGGATTTGGTATTTGAGGAATTTGGTCATTTTTTTATTCTTTGTGAAAGACTTTAGTGCAAAAAAAAACAAAGATGAGAAGACAAAAAACTTGAAGAATTTATTAATAAAGTCGATGACCAGAGAAAATGACACAAAATTGAAAAAACAAAAAGTAATTATGTCTAAGCTAAAACAGAGCAGGAAAAACTGAAAAACACTGGACAGTGGGATAAAGACCGTAAGATACCTGTACGAGTGTGACCAAAACAAGCCTTTGCCATAAACAAACAAGACTGTATGAGTTTGAAGCTTTAACACCGGAGCTTTGGCAGCTTAGATTTAACGTAACTCTGCAATGAACCCAATTCCAGCAGATTATGAAATGCAGAAAAGCAGATTTGCGTTAATATACAACCCTTTACAGCAGGAATGTACTAACCCAATCAGTGTAAACCAGCTGAATCTGATGTGGAGAAAAGTGGCTTCACTTATTTATGCAACACTTTCGCTTGTCAACTGTTGGATAACGGTGCAAAGCCGAAATGAAAAGCAGTTTTTCTCTGTTTCATAAGCAGCTGATTCACAGTGATCATGTGAATGGTCAAAGATTTACAGTATATCAAAAATCATGTGTAATTTTGATGCCACAGGTGATGTTTTTGGTATTAAAATGTTAAAGGATATCCGAATCTAGAAAGAAAAAAAAAAATGCATGAGGACAAGAGGATCTGAAAACCAATAGTAATTTAACAAACTGCTTGGAGAATCAAAAACTAGAACCAGGTGTGGGGTTTGACCAAGTTAAACGAATAAAAATGAAACAGAACAGAACATAAAGCACAATTTTATTTGATAAAACAAAGAATAAGAGTTAATAAGTTAATTTTGGTTCTAAAATTGAAGGATTTAGCTTTTCTGATAAGTAACGTCTTGCTATTTGATGAACTGCACTCACCTCCAGTTCATCCTGAAAAGCCAAAGTGCTTATGCGCCAGCAAAACAACACAATTTTGTTTGAACTTTAACTCTAACCGTTGACGCAATTAATGTAATTTATACAAATTCTGAAGTGGAAAAGAGTGGCTTTAAGCCTGTCGCGTCAATCATTCAGCCACCATTCCCTTTAATGGGATCAGGTGTGGGAACAGCTGGATCCCCTCAGTAATCAGGTAGACTTCACTGCCACAAATGGTTCAACGAGGAGCAGGGCTTTGTGCGAGTCAGAAGACCTTAAACCAAGTCTCCTTCCTGTATGACTGCTGGCTTTTCCACCGTCAGGCCTTGTGCTAACCCTGTTGTGCTCAGACTTGAAGGGTTCCGACCTCCCAGTGGTCAGAGGGAAAACACTCTACTTCAAACTGTTCTACGTGAGACACCACTGAATTGTGGGAAATGGAAGAAAATAAAATGAAAAGTTGAGTGTATTTTTTTTTTTTTTTTTTTGCAGTTGTTGGTGCAAATCCACTTTTCTCTGCATCAGAATGCGCTGGTTTAGGTTGATTGTGTAAACACCTTGCTGCTGCAAAGTGTTGCATATAAGTGCAAAACTACTTTCCTCAGCTTCAGAATCCTTTGGAATTAGTCTTGTTGTCAAAACTGAAAAGAATGTCAAGTAATAATACATTAAAATTAATTAGGCAACTTTGCAGACACCTAAAGTCGCCGTACAACTGAGTAAAAACAATTAAGATCAAGAACACTTAAATAGATTTTAAAAGACAGAGGGAATCAGGTTAGAGCTTTTGTGAAAAGGAGAGGTTTTTAGTTTTACTGTAAAGCTTGAAAATTTTTCAGTTTCTAGATGTCGGAGGGGAGAGAGTTCTAAAGCTGACTAACTGAAGGCTCTGCCCCCCATGGTGACTAGGCAACTGGTAGGAACAGCCAGCTGGGGGCCAGAAGAGGATCTCAGGCAGTGGGGGGCAATAAAAACTTGTAGGATATCCAAAACGTATGAAGGGGTTGTGTAGGGTTTTAAAAGTCAGAGGGAGTATCTTGAAGTGGATCCGGTAAGTAATGGGAAGCCAGTGGAGCTGTTGCAGGACAGGAGTGGTGTGGTTAGGAGGAGTCTGAGAGCTGAATCTGGCAGTTTCATAGTTCACGATTATGGAGGCTTTTTTTCTTTTTCTTTTTTTGTTGGAGTCCAAATAAAAGGAAATTGCAATGATCAAGATGTGAGGTAACCAGATGGTGTACAAGGACAGCAGTGGAGTGGGGGTGAGGGATGGACTGAGACGGCGCATGTCACAGAGGTGGAAGTATGCGGACTGGGTGATGTTATTGATGTGTGCGGTGAAGGAGAGCGTCCTGTCAAGGAAGACATCCAGACTCTTAACCAGAGGACAGGGGAGGATGGAGGAATTGTCAAAGGAGTTTGTTGAGGGGGACTTTTTGCCAATCAGAAGTTCTGTGTTATCATTGTTAAGTTTGATGAAGTTCGAAGTGAACCAGGATTTGACAATTTATTGGTGAGGGAAGTAGCTGGGAGAGTTGACTCAGCTTTGGAGGAGATGTAGAGGCGTGTGTCATTTGTGTAACATTGGAATTGAATGTTGTTTTGGTGAAATATTTGTCAGACGAGGAGGAGCTAGATGAAAAAAAGCAGGGGAGCCAAGACACCTGAGCTAAAGCATTGGTGTTAAAGAGTGATTGATTTTTATCAAATCCATTTTTAACATCATGGGGACATGTCACACTTGCTTAAAAACACAAACCATTCCCAAAGTTTTTGAGTTTTTAAACGGTATCCACCAGTTTCAGTGCTTCTAAATGCTTTTGGCGACATGATGAAATCCATTGTTTTTACTGTTAATCCTTCCAACTTATTACTGTGTTCTGGTCTTGAGAGCCGCAACGCCCCCTGGAAGGTTTCACATAAAAAAATCTCAAAGCTAATATTCACTGTGCTGCAACAGTCATTGTCTTTTGCAGCTGAAATCATTGTTGTCGTTTCTGGAGGGAAGAAAACAACAAAGCGTCACTATGATCTCAGAACAGAGTCGTGCTGATTCTAAAAGCTAAATAATGCGAAATGATTGTAGCCAATTCCCTCAGGGGAACCTATTGTCAGGAAGCACCCAAAAGCCCCTCAAGGACTCTTAGAACTTTTGTACAACAGCAAATCTCAGCAAAAGACTACAAAGCCGTGATCCGATTTTCGGAAGGTAATTGGCAGCAGCAGCTTGGTATAATCAGCTCAGTGCGTGAGCCGTGCATGAGGCGCTCATTGATGATGTCTGTGACTTCTCTGAAAAGAGACATCTGTGATTACAAGATTAGAAGTCATTACAATTGTGGCCCAGAAGAGTGGTTTCCATTCTGGGATTTCCAGGCTTCCTTGAGGGAATTCCACTGGTTGAAATGAGAATCGGTATAAAGTCACCATTTTTTCACTTTATACCAGTTTGAGCGAGCAGGAAAATCGAAAAAAATCAAAAAAAAAAGTCTCAATTGCCGGCTCCTGTATGCAGGGGTTCCACTCTGAAGCGTTTCCTTTAGTTTTTACGTCATTTTCCAGATTTCTCCAGAACTACATGGTTGTTTTCTGTATTGTTTTATCTGTCCCTTATCTCTCTTCTTTTTTCAGAACCATCATGAATTGTAGGCTGAAGGTGATCCAGCCCCGAGCATTTGCTCAGAACCCACACCTACGCTACATGTGAGTACATTTTCTATCTTTGAAAGCATGCTTTTTGTCCAGTAAAATAATTTATTACGATCTCTGTAGCTTGACAGCTTGTAGCATTTGGCTGTGTGGATGAGTTAAGGTGAACTTCCCTGCAGAAGATGATGCACTTGATAGAGACTGGCTCCTGGAAAATTGTGGCACTGCTATTCCTGTTGCACATCTTAAATGAGACATCCATTATTTGCCTTGAATAATTGGATTCCTATCTGCCCCTCTTTTTTTGTGCCTCGGCATAGCAACAAGTCGGAAACGCACTTCCATTTAGACCGCACTCACCAAATGGACAATTTGTCCACGAGGCTGAGCATCAGAGAGCTGAGCGAAGAGCAAAGTAATTTCTTTAACAAAGGCTGATGTGTCACCGTATGACAACCCGCTATTCCCCAATTTTCCAGCAGTAAACACCTTGAGGAACTCAGTCACAGTCTTTTACCTGAACACACTGCCATTTGCAATTTCTACATGTTGATCTATGACCACTTAAGACTCAGCAGTCACATGCAACAGTATAATGTAGGCTCAAAAGTGCAGTATTATTCATTTGACAGCTTAATCTCGCCTGTTACTCAAGCAGAAAATACTAGTTAGACTGTGCTGTCATGCAGCATGACTGGCATCTGGAGGAAGTTCCAGAGAGCTTGCATTTTTCTCTGTTTGTCAGTTGGAGTCTTCAAAAAATTCCCAATTGCTCATCTCTTTATCTGGTTAGGTGATTGGTGGAGCTAATAGAGCCTATCAGCATTTAATGAAAGTTATTTAAATCCTGCCTTTGCTTCACTTTGCTTCCCGGAAGATGGATTTGCACAAGACTGAGAGGCTGAACAGCAGATTGAAAACAAACAAATGGTTTCTTTGTCTCTCCTGGCTTCCTTCTTTTCACACATTTATTTCCTTTTGTCCTCACCTGTGGGGTAATTTGAAATCTGCAAACGATAATTAAAATGCAATCAATTAAAGCTGAAACCAAGATCTTTTTTTTTTTTTTTTCCTACAGAAGTGCAAATGAATGCATTTGTCTCGTGAAATGGCACAGCCTGTATGTGTTCCAATCTCTGCATTTAGAAAATAAATTACAGCTGTGGCATATCAAACTGTGTGCAATCAAAATGATTGAAAATTTCCTGTGATCAAAAAAAAACATTGAACATGAGGCATTGATGTTTCATGCATTTATGGTCGATGGTGTGCGCATGCTAAATAAAAGCTGCAGTTTAAAAATGCAGTAACAAAAAAAACCTCAAACTATTTTTTCAGCAATTGTTTTTCACTATTTGAAATCAACACACTTTGATCATAGTGTGATGACTCTTGTTTATTTTTATTTTTTTTACATCTTTGCAATGCGCTCTTGTACCATTGCTTACCTGTCAGTTAAATGTTTTAAACTAAGCAAGCCTCAACACAGGTTTTGAAACTCCTTTTTTTTTGTCAAAAGTGGAACAAAAATCTATTTTTAAACTATTGGAAAATTGTGAAATTTTAAATTCAAAACTTTTATTGTTTGCATCTCTTATCAATCAGTAGATGCTGCAGCTGGTGACTCGGCCCCTCCCACAGATGGGTATTCATTTGTTGATTAAAGCTTCAGATACAGGAGAGAATGTCATTCCTTACTTGCACAATTACTGCTCTTTACCTACATTTTAAATCATTCAGTGTTTTCAAAAATGCAAATAGCACCAATATGTTTTTTTCTTTCTATTTATATAAGTCAGCTTCAATGTTTGCAGTCCTTAGCTCGCATGGAAAAATGAGCATCCATTGGATACAACATGCAGCATCTGGTGTGTGGGGTTAAAATGAACAAATCTCTCAAACAAACATCCATACAAAAAGCAGACAAAAACAAGCTACATCTAAAGTGCATCCCATTTTGTAGTAAATACTATTTTTTTCACTGTCCTATGTCTTAATCATAAAAACTACATAAGGACTTTTTCTGTTTTCAGGGCAAAGTTTAGCCTTAACAATGTGAATTTATTGGGAATCTGATATTAGCTGGCAGGTATTTAAAGTTGCACATCTTTTGCAAACAAAAAATTGCCCATGGGGATCAAAATAGCAAAAAAACTGACAATGTGTTAAAAGAGTTTCTTAGGTCGGCCTCTATAGTTCTGCTATGCAGGTGGTTGTAACTCGCAGGCCGCTTAACGGAATTCTAATTAGCTTTTAAATAACTGTACCAAATGGGAATATTATGGTTAAATCATGCACTTTGCTGATGTTTTTGCAAATACCTGAATTCTTTTTCTAATTTTCTAAATTTTCTAATTTGAGTGAAATCACCTGCTCTGACAAAGGTCTGAAATGCTCCACATTAAAAACACTGATGATATTGCATAATGATTGCCTGGCTCAGTTCTGTCCGTCACAGGCCGCTGTTCTGGTGCTGTTAATGCTAGTGGACAGTTGCTAGGTGACAATGAGGATGATGATGTCAAAGATGATTAATTACTGCCCGGGCTCACCCTCAGAGGGACGACCTCTTTGACGTCTGTGTCACAGAGGTCTGTTCAAAGCTCAGGACAGCAGAGTCTCAGCCGGTTGCCCCTCTGTGGGGAGAAGCAAAGCCTTCATCATGTCTACAGGCCAAAACTGGATCAATTATTCTCAGTAAAGATCTTATTAATTCCACGTGCTGTAAACATGATGACTATAATTAACACCCAGCCCAGTTATGCTCGCCTCTCAATTAGTATTCTGCTCTATTTTTTAAAAAATGCATTATGCATTGCAGTATTTAGGATGCATTTCAGGATGGATGTCTTCTTGAGTCAGTGGAAAACATTTGTAAACTTGGTTTAGTGCACTCTAAGGAAGTTGGTCCTGCTTTGTTTTGTTGCTTTTTTTTAACATGATGCTGAAATCCTCCACTGTTCTTCTTTTTTTTCATGCTGGCAGGACTGAAAAAAGTCTTTTTGACCAGGATTTATTATTTCATGAAGCCCCAATTGCTTAATTTTAGCATCTCCATTATTTAAAGGTTTTTACAAAGTGAAATTCAATGGATATTTCTGCGTCAATAAGGACATTCATATATTGATTTTCAAACTGGGTGCTATCACATCTTTAGAACATTTACAGAAACATATTGGAGAAGAACATCCATTGTGAGATGTTTTAAATCATTCCTTTTAAATAAGATAGCTTTTGCAAGAAAATTAAGCAGAGATTTATGTGGCAGTCCTTAAATCTCTGTTATAATGACTCCATTTGCCAGATAAACTGAATTAATATTTAACAATATTACTTCTGTCATTTTCTTTTTTAAAATTTGGAATTTCTTATATCAGTTTTATACACCAATATATACAGCACATACGTTGAATTAGTGTAAAGCATTTTAGCGAACAAGGTAGGGTGAGGTAGGGTCTGTTATAAGCCAGCAAAACAGCTGACAAAGATGGAAAATATTCAGGCACAATCTTTTATCTTTGATGTTTTTGAATAACAATTTATTTTCCAGGAAGGCGTGTGAACTCAGAAAAAAAAATGCTGATAAATGAGTTCCCCTTTGAGAGTTCTGCGTCATCAAACTGCAGGTAACATGCCTTTTCAGAAGAAAAAAAGAAGTACTGCAGATGCTTTCAATTCAGAATCAGAAGGAGTTCAAGTTTAACTTAGCCGTGAGCCTTACTTATTTATTTAATCCATGTTTACTTGGGTGGTTGCACATCTCTCCTGACTTTGGGTAGGTTAACAGACATCTCATTATTATCAATGGAGCCAAAGATTTCCTTGAAAACTAGCAATTTGGCAGGACCGTTTTAATGTAATATAAAATACGAAACTAGACAGAAAGCTAATATTATACATGATTATAAATAATTACTCTGAACAGCCTGTCAAATAGTAATAATGTGATGTAATAACTGTTGTAAAATTTAAGTGACTTTTTTTAAGTTAAAAGGGTCAAATCATAGGCTAAGGCATAGTAGAATGTGTTAATGTGTTGCAAAAAAATTGATGCAAACAACCGTTCTGGTTCACATTCATACCATTAACCTTTGGAGCAAAAAGTCCACTTACTCATTGGTAAATTAGGCTCATATCACATGAATTCGGTGCAGTCCTCTAAAACACATGTTTGTTTATGTAATTTTTTAGGCATTTTTTTTAACTGGACAAAACGTTCTTCTTCTGACCCTTTTGCAATGTACAGATTATATTGATTAGTGATTCTTACTAGAACTCTTAGTGAAGTGACTGGCTTACTTAACCCTACAACCACCAGTCTGAATAGTGTGGCAGATGGGCTTCATTCGAATGGAACTGAGGGACAGCTCCCCTACGTAACAGTAGATTAGGGAGTGGAGCAATATGTGAAATATTCTATGATCACTAGCTAGCCTGACAATGGTTTGATGAATAAATACAACTGTGTGTCATCTGCATAACAGGGAAAATGAATGCTGTCTTTTCTGATATTTTCCTTAGGGTAGCATGTAAATCATAAACAAGATGGGTCCTAAAACAGAGCCCTTTGGGTCTCCGTAGCTAACTTGAGTGCAATGAGAGGACTGTCCATTTACATTAACAGTCTGGTACCTATCGGATGAATAGGATTCATGTCATGCTCTAACCTTTGGAGTCAAATACTGTGGTTGATAGTGTCAAAAGCTGCACTGAGATCTAACAGGACCAGAATAGAGAGTAGTCCCTTTTCTGAAGCCAATAATAAGTCATTAGAGACTCTAGTGCAGTTTCAGTGCTGTGGTGTGGTCTGAACCTTGACTGAAAAGCTTCAAAGTGGCTATTGTCCTGTAGGTGGCGGTGAAGCTGCTTAATTACAACTCTTTTTAGGATCTTTGAAAAAAAACGGAAATTTGGTCAAAAGTCGGCTAGATTTTCAGGATCTAAACTGGGCTTTTTCAGAAGAGGTTTAACAACTGCATATTTAAAAGACTGTGGCACATAAACTTTTTCTAGAGAGGTATTCGTTATGGTTAGTATGGGTTCATTAATTAGGGGAAAAGTTAATTCACTGCACTTCACTGTTTCCTTTTTATTTTTTATAAAACTGTATAGATCGTCTAAATGTTTTGTTTTTTATATACCTAGGGAACCCCATTACTCAGCTAAGTACCAACAGTCCATTTATGCAGGATCAGGGGATGTGACAGCCGTATCATTTATCATTCTGCGTATTGTTTTGAAGCAGAGGTGAGAGCTCATAACTGCGCGCATGGCAGAATGTAACTTGATAATCATAGCCATTAAATTCTAAAAAACATTGTAGGTCTTTAAAGGCAGACAGATGGATCTGAAAGGACCGCTTGTTGAAGGGGCAGCTGGTGTTTATGGAAATCTTAGTTTATACTGCTGAGCATTAAAAGTGAGCAGCAAACCCGCCTTTTTGCCCACTCCCACTTTGTTTCCCCTCAGACCATTGCTGTTGCTCTGATTGTAGTAAAGCCTTAGCAGAGCAACGCAGAAAACTTTGTTGAAAAGAAGACAATAGTTTAGAAAGTCTGTCATAATGCTTAAAATGTTGCTTCTTTTTATAAATCAATTTCATTTTCAACAGTCATAAAGGTAAAGTCTATGGAAGCGATTGTGTAGCATAAATAAAAATAAAAGTCAAAACCAGAAATGCATTTTCAAAATGAAGCTGCATTTTTTTGACTCAAAATTAAAATGAAAAAGCAATCCACCAAAATGCTTTTTCATTTCCTTCCCCAACACTGCTTATTCTGTCACTTTATTAAAATGATAATGAAAATGGTATTTGACATTTCATTTTCAAAAAGTTTTCTGGTAAATGTGTAGCAAAATTCATTTAGAAATGTCTAATTTTGAGTCATTTGATGCAGTTACATTTTGAAAATAAAAAGCATTTCTATTAATCCATTTTAATTGTCAAATGAGACATTTCTAAATATATTATGCCACACATTTAGCAGAGAACATTTTGAAAATGAAATGTGAAATACCATTTTCATTATCATTTTAATTAAGTGAAAATGTTTAATAGGTAAAACAGACATGTAAACATTTGGGCATAAATAATTTTCATGAAAAGAACAAATAAATGAATGAAATGAAATAAATGAAAAGTGACAGAATAAGCAGTGTTGAGGAAGGAAATGAAGAAGCATTTTGGTGGATTGCTTTTTCATTTTAATTTTGAGTCAAAAAATGCAGCTTAATTTTGAAAATGCATTTCTGGTTTTGACTTTTATTTTTATTTATGCTACACAATCGCTTCCATATAAAGTCAGATTGTATTATAGGTAAATTTGGAGTTAAAAATTTGTTCACACTTCACCACCCTGCTAGGCAGTTAATTACTATTGAGAAACATTTTGTTTGAATTTATAGCTCATGTTTATTCACTGACATATCTGTGTGGTTTGCAGTGATGCAAAGTTCAAACTAGAGCTGAGCTACAAGATTTCCCTCTCATGAAGCAGACTCTATTCTTAAAGAGCCCCATTTGTTCAGTATTTTGTTCATAAATTAGCGTGTAGATTCTGAGATGAGGCTCTGTGGGTGTTTTTTGGCTCACAATTGAAATGTCTAACCTTTACCTGAAGCAAGTTGAGCATCCATTCCTGCAATGTTTGCTAACAATCTCGTAAGTTTCCCACTAATGAAAGATGTACTCCCTAATGTTTGGAGATGGCAAGGTCTTCTCTGAAAGTCATGTGAGACAACAGTTTATTGCGTGAAATTGCTTAAATTGTTAGAATCAATAAAAAACCCAGCAACCTTCTTGTCCCCTGTTGGAAAAATAACTTTTTTTTTAAATATGAAAACTACACAAAGAATTGTTTGATGTCTCAATGGGATGTAAATCCTATAAGAAAAAAAAAAACAATACCTAAAATGTGTCATAAATTTTATATAACTCTTTTGTGTTGTTTTTTGTGGGACCAACAATTCTGCAGCAAATCCTACATTTTTTACATTAACAAACACATGAAACAGCTTTGAACCTCCTAAGTATCATTACGGGACTCTAAAGGCCCAGTAATATTTTACTCTGATGCTGCAGAAAACAACCATACGGCGTTCCGATATATCAACACTTTTCAATAAACACAGACAGAATTCTGTAAACAAGCAACCTAATCTAGACTCGATTTTCTTTGTCATTTGGCCCTAAATGCTCCAGATGACCCGGTTTCTTCCTCTCAACTGTACTAAGCTGCTCTTAAATCATAAGAAAAAGAAACACACTACAAGGACATACTTTGCTTGGCACAGACCTCATTTGAGAGACACCAAAAAGGATTTTAAGAAGCATCATTAAAACATCTCTGATTTTCTAACAATTTTTTAATAATAAAATGTATTTATTGATTATGTGATTGGCTTATGCCAAGCAATTTAAAAAAGCAATTTGTGAAAATAATTTATACATTGATTAAAAATGAATAAAAGGAAACAATATTATATATTACAATTGTTAATACTTTTATTAAGGCTTTATAAGGATTGATCAGTTTAAAACTTGAATAACTACAGACAAAATGTTATGAAAAAAATTAGGATTAGCAAGAATGGTTATTCTGACAAATATTATGACTGAGTAATAGCTGTTTATTTCTCTATAGAAGTCAATAGGAGCCAGCAGGTACTTCCTGTTTGGAACACCAGGAAGGAGGGGATCACTCAGTCCAGTCCTAAAATTTTCAAATCAAGTTTGATTGCTTGAAAATGGGTGGGAAGAAGCAAATGTATATAATCCCAGCCCTAATATGACTGACTATTAAAAGTGTGGCATTAATTGTAAAACCTGGGATTTATCTACTTTTCTCCACTTATCTAAAGTAGCAACATAACCTAACCTTCATAGGTGAATTCACACATTTATTACCTTATTATTGTGAGAGTTTCAGATGATTTCCAAATATTTACTGTTATGGTTTCTGTTTATTTCTGTCAGATGCTCCTCTGACTTGTGGTTGCCTCTTACCTTTCTTTTATGAAGTAATGTTTCCGTGTTGTGTTAAAACTGGGTTTTTGATTTTTGAAGTTCTGTCTCAATTTTTTTAACGGATCCCTGTTTCTGCCAATCATCTCTGGTCCTGTACCACTTAGGCCCTCCCAAATCACCCACCTACCATAATTACCGTTTTCATTTATCGTCCATTTGTTGTTGAATAAAAAACAGCATAAGACATCAGCAAAACTTTCTGTTGATGTTCCCACCGATTTAGAACGATGAATAAAGTTTTCTTTTGCTTGAATGTGACTGAGGCTACACGATGGTGGTTAGTACTCTCATTTACCAGCGTAAAGGCTCTGCTTCTTATGTTGATTAGGGATTCTTAATTGTCTCTAAGGTGAAAATTTGGGTGCATGTGTTGGGTTCCTTGTCTTTCTGTGGCCCTGTGATGGATTGGCGAACTAGCCTGGTAGTGAACCCAGCTTTCGCCGAACAACTGGGTAGGCTCCGGCATCCTTATGACGGTGAACAGGACTATGGGACTTGGAAGATGAATTAATATACGAATGGGAAAAAAAAAAGTGACTGTGATTATAGCAGCAGAAAGATATTGGCTGGCTGAGTACTTGTGGGTGTTTTGTGATCTCCTTTCCATTATGGTTTCTCTGTCAAAGATGGACTTTTCGTCAAAGCTCATGTTGCGTCTTATTGGCAATCGGAGCTTACCTACTGTGACGCTGATGATACGGAAGATAGGTGCTGCAGTAAAATGTCTTTAGATAACAGTAATTGTAGGAGAGCTTTAATCTCCTTCAGAAAAATCTTTTGTGAGATCACACACCCACAGATGCATTGATGTTGCGCCGCACCCCATCCCCACTTTTCCACCCTACAAGTGATCACATTAAAGGACATCATCTTGTGTATTGCTCCTTGAGATTTATTTTTCAGGGAGTAATTGTGTTTGCCCAGAATGGCACGGAGGCTGAGCTGGGTTAGCTTCATTAATATTAAATCTTTATTGTGCATTGCGTTTTGTAGCCAGTTCCATTTCAGTCTCTTTCACATGTCTGAAAAGTGGCGATATGACCTTGCTTTGTCTGGACAAGCAGAGGACAGAAACCGTGAAAAAAACAGACAAACACTGTTTATTCTCTGGCTGCTTAAAATGCTCCCCATTCGCTGGAGCTGAAGGTGAGGAAAAGCTGTTTTCCCCTACAGTAATGACATATGTACATGTTCACTGATGCATTACTAAACCCAAAGCCTTGCATTTGGTTTGTACCTGTTCTGATATGTGTTGCTACTGAAGGCTTATTACAGAAAGTACAATATGTATTTGTTAAATTGTGATTCATTGGAAGACTTTGTGTGTAGTTCAGTCTCTCTTGAAGTGAAACCTAGCTAAAAATCCCCAAAATGCCCATTTCATTTCAGTTCCTTGTGATGTGAGTCAGAGAAATGTACAGTTTGCTTTTGCTCTTCAAACATTGGCAGAGTTATTTCCAGTTGTCCCATATGCATTCTCTGTAAGACAGGAACTATTAAACTTTCACAAAACGTGATGGGTAATATGAACACATTGTAATTGGACTTCATTCGTCTACAAGCTTCATGGATAAAAACGATACAGAATACAACTAATTCAGCACCAGATGGAAATGTTCTACTATTGCAGACTAAACTGAATAAAGATAATAACAAAAACATTTTGCTGTGCAGTTCACAGTAATTGTTCATTTTAAACATCTTACAGATTCAAAGTGTGTCTTATTTTGTGTCTTTTTCTTTAAAACCCCACTTCAGTGTACAGAACCCTGGTATGGGTTAAAAAAAACAATTCATTCCCTCGAAAAAATTGTGATCTTTACACACCCCATATTTTCAACCGGAAATAAACCTACATGATTCCAGTTACATCTTTATTGTAAATAAGATAACTGGTTTAAAACAATAATAAAATATATTTTGTCATGGCGTCTTTGAGGTTTCCATTGACTATAGCTAGGTGAGCACTATGCCGGGCAGCTGGCTGGCATTGCGATCTCTGGCGGCGGAGCTTGCTATGCCGTCATCCGTGCAGCTGGCTGTCCAGCAATAAAATGTTATGTTGGTGTTGTGCTTTGGGATTTTTGTCAAGAAAAAGAAGTTTAACTTGGCTCAAAAAATGTTGGAAAAACACTGATCTAAGATGCCATAAACTGAACAGAATTGGGCTGAACTTCCAAGCTAAGTTATCTTAGGGCCACCAGACAAACACTGGCATACACACCTAGAGTCACTTTAGATATACCAATTCAAGTCACAACTTTCCTTAAGGGTGGATGTGGGCTGTCTGTGGGGGATAAGTAGGCAAATCTGAGGAGGGCACGCAGATTTGCCAATCATAAGATTGTAAACAACCTGGGGAGCCCATAAAGCAAAAATGTACATGCACATTTTTTTCTACAGCCATGCTACTGACATCAGGTTGTAGTGAACATGTGAGGGTAAGTAGGTGAGATTTACACAGATTTAATTTTATTCCATTTTCATGAGGTGGACGCATCAGTCTCAAGGGAAGTGCAAGAAACACCTGTGGTCCTTTCCAGATGGAGCCACTCCTCTCTAAACCCCTCTACGACCCTCAGACAACCCTTAAAACCTGCAGCACCCTACAGGGGTTGAATCATACAGATGCATCTGAGTAAAGCGTAACCAATGACGTGTTTTTGGACAATGGGAGATAACCAGAGTGCCCTGATAAAACCCACGCATGAACAAGGAGAACATCCAAACTCCACAACAGCAGACCCCGCTGGGATCCGACCCAGGGCCTTAGTGCTCTGAGGCAAGAGTATTGACCACTATACCCACAGTATTTCGTGAAGCAGTATTTGAATAGTTCAGGTCTTACTTTGAGATCATGTAACATAATTCTCAAAAAGATCATCACATCCTTTACAATAAGGTGGCAGACATCACAGCGGAACAAAAACTCCTTCCCTTTGGTGAGTGAAGACTCGGTAGAGATGACATGTGACATGACAGGAAATGTGCCCATAGTCTATGGATAATAGTGCTGGCTAATTGCCTTGAGTGTAAAGATGCTTGAAACAGAGCGAGTATAGTGCTTTGCATGCAATCACACCTTGGAGATTGGTCTATTTTTATGTGCTTGTGTGGGCGCCAGGTGGAACGGTGCAGGGACTGCGGGCATCATCAGTGTAATCGTTTCGTCTGCCAGTCGGCCGCTGCCTGTAGTGAACAGGCTACCTGAGGGCCGGGATGAGCAAATCTTTCAAACAAACAATAAGGACAGTCTATTTAAAAAAAAAATGCTGAAGGAGAAAGATTTTTAAAGACTTAACAAGGTAAACTAAGAAATAAGGCTCCTTATTATAAGGGGTTTGAGGCTTGCTTGCCAGATGACCTGAGTTTGAAAGTGACATTTAAGAATAGAAGAAAAAAAAGTAAAAGAAAAACATAGCCAAGAAGATTTAATGAGTGAGTCTCTCACTTCCTTCTCCCTGTGGTGAATGACCTTTCTGACTCCCCAGTGACAACGTTCCCACCAGATTTATTGGGCTTCTACCTCGACTGGTCTGGAATAAAGAGGAGAGTTGCTTCACCATCCAGACGCTGACCTTTAATTTGACACAGGCGGGGACAATCATGCCGCACGACACCTGGCCGGCCGGTGACATCAAATAGAAAACTGGACTCGGTGGCGGCAGCATTGATTTGAAAGCCTGGGACCTTGTAGTGGTGCCTTTGCTGATAGACACCATTTGCACCATGAGCTTTGTGTGGCGGATAAAAGTAAGGAAGATGAATGTCACAGCAGTAGAACAAGAACATGTGCAGAGATCAGAGACAATGGCTATTACAACAGTGGATGGTCCAACTAGCAGCTATCTGGTGTCTTGGTGTTAATTGAACACTTGAGTCAAACATAAATGAGTCTTAAAGTTGCCTTTTTTCTTCTAAAAAACAAACAAACAGGAAGCAGGAGCAGTTTAATTTTCTTTATCTTATATTTCTTGTCTTCACACTGAAGGGTTAGAACAAGCAGATAACTGCAACAAATTGGGAATTTGTTCAGTGGGTAACATGCCTTTGCTCATCAGTAACTAGTATTGCTCCAGCAAACGTGTAACACCAAAAGTGATTCAGCGGGTTTAGAAGATAGATGGATGAATGAATAAATGGATATATGGATGGATGGATGGGAAAAACTGAGGTTACACAACCATGATACATTAGTTTTATTTTATAAAAATAAAGTAAATCAAGGTAATCCGGACCTGGTCTTGATCTGGATGACCTTGATATAAAATATTCATATATTTATTTTTTATATAGAGCCAACCCGCATGAATGAGAACCTTCACAGATGTTAGTTGTAGTTGTTTTGGAGCTCTCTTGTGATTTTTAAATTTTTTTTATTTTATTTTTTATTTATTTTTTTTATGCTTGCTTTTATGCTTCTTCTCTCTTTCTAAGGATTTATTTTTACACTCTGCTTATACACTTGGTAAACCAACATGCTTCATTCCAACGAGCTCTCATTTCCATCAGAATAAGTATACATCATTACACTTGGGACATGCTTGATACACATGTGCAGCTACTTTGCATTCCATTGCAGGATCCAGCCTTGAATCAACAATAACGCTGCTGAGATCATACTCTAACATTTCCTGCCTCCTCTGCTCTGTGTGGGCGACTTTCTGCTCTCACAGTGTGTCAAATTGGAAGCTGGCGTTGCGCTGCGGGTAAAGGTTGCACAGCCCTGGTCCTCTCTCAGTGACTGATCCGCTGCTTCACTGCCTGGGATGAAAACGCATGACTGCTGGACATAACTGTTGGGGAAGTGAAGTGGACTTAAGGATCGCCCCCTGTCATTTGATTTTGTAGTGGCTCACCCCCGCCATTTCTCAAAGCTTCACCACCCACAATGCACCACAAAAGTTTAGTGTGTACACTGTGGTTTGCTTCACCAGTGGGTGGACTGTACTAAGTTAGATAAATCTGGCTGCTCACAGTGTTGAGAGAAAATGTTTCCTTTCTTGTTCTTAAATAATTCAAGTCAAGCGAGTTGTATTTTATATAAAAATAAGAGACCTTCTGAAACGGATCAATGGATTTTGTTTGTTCATCAATTTTCTTTAGATTATTTTAAATTGATTTCTTGACTAAAAAGGTTTTGCAGGAATCAGACCTGATTATGGAGGCAAAAAAATAAATTATTATTTGCACAAAAAACACTTAGTTTCATTTATGTGAAGGAACTGGAGGACAGCTAACACTTTTGTCATTGAGAGAATCGGATTCGGACAACTTCACCCCCCCAAAAAATGACACGACAAAATCGGCACTCTGTGGAGGGGGTTAAATCATTTACCACATGTGGAAGTTATGGAGAGCAAACAAGCAGTTTAAATTTGATAAGCACATTCATGAATTCATACTGAACTCAAATTTACATATCATCCTTGTGCTCCGGTGCGTGGAAATGCGTGCGGCTAATATCTTGGCAAACACAGATGGGGGGGTTGCCACCCTCCGATAGTTGTGTCATGGTGCATGCTTTCTGGGAAATTCCTTGCTTGAGTGATTTTTATCAACTGGAGCCAGAGGCAAGAAGCAAGTCATTTTGACCATCCCACAGAAAACACTCTGACAAGCAGAGTTTTGGCCAAAATTAAGGTTCTTTTGCCACAGTTCTTCCAACCGTTTTTGAGAGTTTGTAAGGAACATTTGTTGAAAAACCCTTTTGAAAAGATTTAAGCTTCAAGTGGCAAAAACAAAATTGTGAATTTTGATTAAGTCCCTTGAAAGCAGAGATTCCACATTTTAAATTGAAAATACAAACTACTCAAGAGGATAAACTTTCAGCTGTATTTGCATACTATCCACGATCCAAAACACCAAAAATGCTTGCCTCCTGTTTTTGTGCTGAATGAAAGTGAACAGATTCAGAAAAATCTAACACTTACTGGCCTGCAAGGGTAACTACGTAGTAGCCAACCAACAAAGGATTTTACAGTAACACAAAGTATAAGGATAACAGTGCTGCATCTGCTCTAAATGCCTTTTATGGAGGCAAGTTAATGCTCAAGTTTGTGCAGTAAAATCCATAGTGAATGATTTCTCTAAACCACCATCATGGAAAAGCTTGTATAGTATGGGAACATACTATTTCTTAGTTACATGTGAATACAAAAATATTTCCATTACAATTCAGTTTTATTTATATAGCCCAAATTTACAACAACAGTCGTCTCAATGGACTTCGTACCGGTAATTATGAGGTAAACATACAATCAAAAAGGATTATAAATGCATAAATTTTAATACTCCACTCGCTCACATCAACACATCATGGGCCAAAGCCGAGTTGATTGGTTGATGTAAGAGATTCTTCACCAAAATTCAGATATTTGAACTTGTGCTGCAAATTGTTGCGCCTCCAGAATGGCCGTGCCCTCACACTCATATCACATTGCAGGACCACTGATTGCATCTGTACATTGACTTAACATTGAAACTGGCCACACCTGCCACACCTGAAATCAGCTGTAGGCTTTTGGAGAGTGTTGGACTTTCTCGTTTTGCTTACATGTGAAGGGTGGAAGAGTGTTGCAGGACGAAAAAAAACGCTTGATGTATTTTACATAAACAGAATGACAGATGGCTAGAAGAAACTAAATCAGACGGAGTTAGTGAGAATGGAAAAAAAATGTGGTCGAAAAAGACACGAGACAGAGAAAGGGCCTCAAACCAAGCTTGAAATCTGAGTAAAAGGAGCAAAATTGAATTTGAAAGAAAAAAAAAAAAGAACACTGCAAGGGAGAAGAACCAGCAGGACATGCGCTGGGGGGGTAAAAACAGGAAGAAGGAGCAGAAGACTGAAGAAATTGAGCATTAAAGCACTGTTGAGGGAGAGGGAGTCCTTCACCTTGAGTTCTGTTGAGAGAGACAGGGAGTATCCAGGTTGTGTGTGTGTGTGTGCGAGAGGGCAGCCTTTACATCGATAATCACAGCACTCCAACACAGCATTACACCTCCTGATGGCTGCGCTGGTCCGGAGACGGCGACGGGTGGTTGCGGGTCACGGAGAGCCACAGAAATAATGGCCTTGGTTAATGCAGTACAGGACATTTTGCCTTAAGGGACCTGGTGTCAACTGACATGACTGGATCAATATCAGGTGCAGCACTAACTTCTCTCCTCTGCCTCAAGTTGAAGCCTCCCACCCACAGTGTGCTGCATCTTCACCTCGCTGCAGCAGCTTTTCTGACGCCGCCTTTGATCCCTTTTACGTTGAACAGCCAAAAGGGGTGAAAAAATATGATTGAGGCGAGACTACATTTTACTTACCTGAGCTGACAGAGCATCTAAAAATAGTTGCTTTCATCTTGGTGAGAGATTGGTTTTACGCAGGAGCTGGTCTGTGGCGCTCCGTCCTTTTAGCCGAAGGAGCTGGAGGCCTTTCAGGTCACGTTGCAGGGGTCGAACATGGCTGTCACTGAGTGCCCTGCTCTCCGACTAAAAGTTGAAGCGGGGGGCCTTCTCCGAAGGCAGCTCCATCCTGCAGGGTGGATGATGTTTTCTGATTCCTGAAGTAGCACTTTTCCCAGCCCCCTCCCTCACCCTCCTCCCACATCATTCACCACTCGCTCCACAACCCTTGGCCTGACAGACATTCGTCTGACTGAGCCTTGACATTCGGTGTACACAGCGCCAAGCCCTCCGACACAAGCCCTGTCAATCAAACAACACTGGTCGGGAACCCTCAGATGTGTTTGGACAAGGGGAAGAGGATTTCAGCCCTGCAGATTGCTCTTAGCTGTGCCACAGGGGGGGAGACGGGGAAGGGCGACTTTTCTTCCCAGCTGTGGTTCTGCAGCTTGGCCTCTGGAGGAAGCCTCCAGCTCCCGATAGTCCGGTGATGTGTGGTGCTGAGAGCGAGGCTGTGGCCTGATTTCCCTGCGACTGAGATAGATAGAGGAGCCTGACTTTGATATTGTGGAAAAGAAAATGTGTTTTTTTTTTCCTCTTCTGTGCATCCAGGGAGGCAGATAAGATGACTGTTCAGAGTCTTAGGTTATCAACCCTATGCTCCACAGAATCACATAAACCTCGATTGAATTTTTTAAGGACAAGCATCTAAAATAGAATAGTTGAAGTCTCACAATTAAGTTTTATTACTTTTAAGCTTAATTGGAAAAAATAGAAAAACCATGAAGTTAATTATAATGTCAACATTTCCACCAGATTTTCGAATAGAGTTAAGGGAATTAGCCGTAAAGTGGCCAGGACGGGCTCCAGAAACCCTGTTGCCCCGAAAGGGATATAGCAGGTTAAGAAAATGGAAGGAATTTTTGGAGAACCATCGTGTTGATCACCATATTGGATTCGTATTCTTCCCACTCTCACTGAAAACATCACATGCCCAAGGTTGAGTCCTTGATTAGTTGATGCATGCAGTGAACTCGCCAGAGTTCAGATTTTTTAATTTTGGCCCAAATCGCGCTGCTTCCAGACCATTGCGCTCCGCCAGTAGCGCAAATCGTGCCACAGGTCTTCAGATTGCATCTGTACCATAGGCTTAACGTTGAAACTTGACACCTCTTCTGCGCAAATCGCATTCGGCTTCTTGTGTCAAGCTCTTCACTCATGCAAGACAAAGCTGTCATCATCAGAAACGGGGCAATCTAGGGCGGGGCTACTGAGTGCAGCATCAATGGTCACACCCATGTAGAAGAGATTCAGATAAACATGAAATATTGCTTTTGAAGACATTTAGGTTGTGGGATGATGGTTTAAAAAAAACCTGCATAATCATAATTAAAACACCACTAGGAACATTTAAAAAGAAATTGTCATGGGGGACTTTAAGTCTCATTGTTCTTTCCTGTTGTTTTGCTGTATCTAGATTATAAACTGACAGAAGTCGGTGCTTGAAAAGCTCCTTGGAGCACCGTCTTTTTAAAATGTCAGAATAAATGTCAACACAACCTAACTAAACTGGAAATGCAAAATAATGTGTTCTACAAAAAAAAACAGCTTTCAATTCCACATCATGATCTACTACAAACTTATCAAACGCTTTTAGTATATTTTATTACTGACTAAACTTTTGAGAATTTACTCTATAGCAAGTAAAAGAGGGCAAAATTGCAAAAACAATAAAAATCACATTAATGGTTGCATTTTTTTGCAATATTTTTAGGTGGTGACTGTTTACATGTAATTAGGCCAGGGTTAGGGTTGTGCATATGGTTGCTGTTAAAGTATACGTGGGCAATGCAGCAATGGGCATCTTGGCCTCATCCATTACGTGTGGCCAACACGTATTTCCATCCGTAAATGTGTTTGGTTGCACGTAAATGTGAGCATTCTTTTGTATAGTACGTTTATGCGACGAAACTCTCATGTTTCATAACTGTTATTTTAGCAAACCGTTAAATGCAGCTGTAAATGAAAACCGATCCTTTTTCGTATTTTTATCCTGGCGAGTGTGAGTGTTATTCCAGCACTCAAAGTGCAATCAAAAGAAGCATGCACTCTGAGCCAGCTCAGTGTGTGTGCATTATTGAAACTGAATATTAAAAGGTTTTCTCTCAAAACGGCTATTGATCTTTAAAATGTCCGAGACGTTTTGCAGAGGAAGACTGTATTATAGTTTCATATCCCATCAACAGTGATCAGCCAGCTCCAGGTTCAGAGAGTGATCATTTTCAGAGATGCTAACTCCCTGCCTCTCTCCAAATGTCTAAAGGACTCTGAAGTGATGTTAGCAATCAGAGCTTAGGACTCACTGAACCCTTTGATAATCAGTGGAGCCTTCTCTCATAAATGTCAGCACGAATGTACCGCGTCTCACACACACTTGGTCACACTCAGCCACTGTCGCCGTCCACAACGGAGCTCTTTAATTCCCTCATGCTTCTTGTTCTTCCTCGTTATAGAACAGCTGCATTTTTGTGGCTTTTACATTTTCATTTTAAAAACCACAGAAAACTGTCACATGAGACATGACTCAAAGCTGGTTTGATTTATTCTGCTAATTTGCTCCCAAACTTTAAATGGCCTTGACGTCCTCCTGGAGGAGCTGTATTCCACTGGCTGATAACTCCCCCGGATTTATTTTTTTCCATGAAAACATTTTATAGCTTTTTTTAGGTACTTAAACCTGCAACACTTTTCCTGGGTCACGTGTTCAGGACGTCTTTTCTTTTTTATTTACAAAGGTCCAAATGCATTTTTAAGAAATGCATGGGTGCCTGTAGATGGGGACTATACAATGTGACAGTTTGGCAATTATTTCAAAGTTGACATATGATTCTGTACTTTTTTTTTTTTTTCTGGAAACATCTGGATTTCGCCCAAAACTTCTAAAATCTGTAGGATCCTTAAATAAAACTGTAACTTTTCCATGTGATTTGTGTATCATTACATGTGCATTCAAACTAACAGCGGCTTTAAAAAAAAAAAGAAAACGAACAATGCAGACAGAGTCAAACATGGTGGTGGTAGTATGATGGTGTAAAGCATTTCAGGAAACCGTTTGTTTTATCTGATAGGAGGATACATTTTGTATTCTATCAGAAAAATGGTGAAGAGAACGTCTGAAAAAACAGTTGCACAAACAGATCCACCTCTGACTGGATCAAAGCCACAACTGGGCCAAAATTAAACATTTTTGCCATAAAAGAGAAAGAAAATGATCTTCAGACACATGAAATGTGATTATTTTTTAAGTATCACAAAAACTTCATGAATGTTGGCGCATTAAGTGGCAAACGCACATCATTTTTTTTCTCTCGCAATATAATTTCAAACCTGTATTTTTGGTTGACTGTAATGTATTAGTAACATTTGTTGTGTCAGGGTGGATCATTTCAAAATAAATAGAGAGAATAAGTCATCCAAAAGCCAATTTCTGTCATTTTAACTTTAGGATAATTTTTCTGCTTTCCAAGCTCACCTTTACATTGCACTTCCTTTTTTGGCTTATTTTGATCCCAAAAAATGTCTCTGCTCTCAGATTAAATGCTGCTTCCATATGGTCCTCCTTGAATTTGTTGAGGATTCATGAAATGTATGTAGAACTCTCCTTTTCACCTTCTCAACAGATTATTGTGAACAGCTGTCAAAACTTTGAAGGATTGAAGCTCCACCAAGCTCTATTTGCTTAGGAAGGTGACATCCTGTATTTGGTTTTCATTGCCATCAGTCTAAAGTCCCAACAGTCCAGTGATGCTTTTTATATCTTGACTTTCAGAAAAAGGCAAATTGTTCTTTAAACAGAAGTTTGCACAATAGAAGTTCTGCATTTGGATTCATTTTACTTCCAGAGCTTCTTTGGACAAAAAAGACTCAAAAAATGAAAGTTTAAATATATTAAACTTTAATTAACTAATTAAAGTTTTCTTTTTGTAAATTTGCAGCAACATTTTTTGGTCTGAACCAAGAATAAATTAGATCCAATTTGAGGTGAACGGATTAGTTCTAACCCCTAAATATGATGGTGATAATTTACAGAAACTTGAGAAACAGAAATTAACTAATAAACTAATGCATATAAGTGAGGCTTAATACTATTTTAACTTAATGGTTATTTATGCCTTAACTAACATTAAAAAAGAGCCCTTTTTTATAAAGTTTTTTTTAAAAAGAGTTGATCTAAGTTTAAGCAGATCCTTTTCACAGTTTTATTGTAGAGATTTTTTTGTAGGGATGCTGCAGTTTTGGGTTTTTAAAACAGGTACTACAGCTATAAAAGTGCAAAAGAAACTGCATTTGTAAATTAATGACGGCGCCCACTTGTTGCCTGGCTAAAACATAGTTCTTAGCTAAAAGTCCTGGAATATGAAAGCCTGCTGACATAGATGAGATGAATGGGGAATATGAAGCACATTCTGTATGGGCTGGCCTTGACGACTGGAGACAGCATAATACAGAGGAGTACGACATTTCTTTGAATAACTACATTTTGTGTGCATGGGAGGAGGTTCAATTCAAAGATCTGCAGCCACTGCACTCATGAATTCTTCTCTTCTTTAGAAAGTATGCAAATGGACCCGCTGCACTGTTATACAAAGAGGCTCTTCAATTCTCAGCTGGTTCTGACTTCATTAGTTGCCCAGCTACAAAATGCAAAACGTGACACAGGGTTGCAACATGCTGGCATTTTTGCCCCATCTTCTGCTTGTTTTTTACAATGACACAGCACGCTGTTGGGTTTTTAAAAAGAATGTCCTCCACTGAGCTCCACAAAGAAAAACAGGAAAGAAGTCACAGTTGTTCGGAGGGCTGGTTTCCAGCTAGAGAAGTTTGAAGGTGACAAAATGTAAAACAGGAAAAGACAGCCAAGAAATGAGTTAATCACGCACCTAATAAATGAATAAAAAGAGGTAAATGATGTTTGATTAAATACAGATTATATTCTAACTTCTTTAGAAACAATTAACAGAAAAATATCTAGAAATATCTCAGCTAATACTTTGATTCTTAAGCTTTGAAACAGTGGTTGTTTTCAATATTTGTTTTGCATTGTTCATTATTTAAACGGTTGGTAAACTTGTTTTCATCCGATTTTTTTTTGTTGTCATTTAGACACAGTAACCTTAAAATCACACAAATAGGAGATGAAAAAAGGTCAAATATATTGTAAACCTTTGTTTTTTTGTTTAAAATTATTGACAATTTAAATTAAATATTTATGTAACCAAATATATTTAAAAACGGTTGACCTCATTTTTATAGAACTAGTCATTAATTTGGAGATAATGAGGGCGCGCCCATCTTGGTGTTGACAAACTTTGGTTTTAACCAACTTTGGGCGCAGATTGAATTCAAACACTTCTGCTCGGAATGTAATTAAATCAGCTCTGCTAATGATCCAATTAAGGAAGAAGACAGAAGACCAAAGCTGTGGCGCTTTAATTAAGTCATGTCAACAACGAGTAAAGCATTGGCATCGCCGTCAGTGGCTTCACAGTTAGCATGCTGGTTAGCTGATGAGGATTGCCCTGGCCTCTGGTTTGAATGGTGTTTGTGTGTGATAATACAGACCAGCGTCATACGGCCTGCTGCACAGCCAGAGGTATCGCTTCTGTACTCTTTCCTCTAATCCTATACTGTTGATGCTCAACGCATTAATCCCTTTTTATACTTCACTCCAAGGAGAAGCAGCAAAAGGAAAAGCAACATAGCATAATGTCAGTGGAGCAGTGGGTCAGTGAGGGGATGGACTTTTATCAATTTTTATCTCATTCTCCTTGTGCTTTCAGATGACCATGCATTCCTCTTTGCTAAGACGTGTTGGGTCTCTGAAGGTTAACTGGAAAGCAACACCTCCTCTTAACAAAATTATATAACATTTAAAAAAAATTGGCTGTACGGTAGCGCAGTGGTTCGCACTCTTGCCTCACAGCAAGAAGGCCTCCGGTTCAAGTCCCGGCTGGGGGACGTGAAAAACCACATCGACGGGGGACCTTTCTGTGTGGAGTTTGCATGTTCTCCCCGTGCATGCGTGGGTTCTCTCCGGGGTCTCCGGCTTCCTCCCACCGTCCAAAAACATGCTTCATAGGTTAATTGGCAACTCTAAATTGTCCCTAGGTGTGAATGTGAGAGTGAATGGGTGTGTGTTTGTGGACATTCTACCCTGCGACAGACTGGCGACCTGACCAGGTTGTCCCCTGCCTTCGCCCACAAGTGGCCGGGATAGGCTCCAGCAGCCCCGTGACCCCGAAAGGGAAAAACGGTCAAGAAAATGAATGAATTTTAAAAAAAATTATCTGAGTGGAGGACCTTACTCTTTTTGAAGTATCAGTACTTTGCATTTCAAAAAATCTGTGCCAAATGTTTCTCCCCTTTGCAGATGTACCGATCAACTCAATAGAATGTAATTGATGCATAATTATAGATGAAAGCAGAATCCCAAGCACTAAATTTGAAGTTTTGTTTTCTCATTTACAATATCAGTCTCACTGTTTTATACTAAGAATTCCACAGGTGAAAGATAAAACATACATGAGAAATACAGTAACTGAGTAGAAATCACAGCAGGATGGGCCATGTAGACATGGAAAACTCTTTGTGAACTTTTTAAGTAAAATATGAGTGCCAATTGACACAAACAAATCTGCAAAGACTTTTTATGAGTGTCCCAAAGCTTTGGCTCAAAGCTTTTCGGGAAGACATTGAGAGCTGCAGTTACTCATACCAAACTCCCTTAAAGGAATTCTTCAAACTGGATCCACAATTAAGATCAGCTGACCAAAGAAAAAAATCCAAAAGCAAAGGACTCGTTTATGCACTTAACCTTGAGTGTTTTAAAGCTTTAAGCTCTAAAAAGATCTGCAGCTTTGACATGATTTTCACATCAGGCGAGCTCAGTGTAGACCAAAGAGGCTTCTTTTTACAGACTTTACCTTTTTCAGTGTTGAATGTAAAATAGTTTCAAGGTAAGAAGCCAAAAACTGATGCAGATGTTTAAAAGGACAAAGAAGTTCAGAATGATTGTTCACCGGAAGACAATTTACATCTTACAAATCTTTCACACTCCACAGAGGTGAGAGATGCCTGCTGGGAAAGAACAGAAATACTCTCGTTGCCTACATGTGTAACAACCTGAAACATAATTATTTAAGGAGACGGTTAGGTGAGCTTTTCAAGATCCAATAACATCATCCAGAAAAACTCAGCTAACATGCTCTAATAAATGTTGCTCTTCATACAAGAAATAATTCCAATATTTATTGAGAGAAAAGCGCACACTCGCTTCATTTTGTCTCTACAGGTTGAGGTAAAATTTCAAGCTACTTTAATCTACTAAATCAAACATTATTTTGGAATCCAATATTCACAAAAAGCAAAAACTCCTGTCAGAACCTAGGAGTTATGGGCAAACGCCAAAGAAATGTGCTAGTGGGTTTCATTAGTTTTACATGACCCATCTATAAGACCAAACCAATCGAAAAATGTTGAAAAGTCCAAGGAGGATCCCCTTTGAGCTTTTTGCTGACCTCAGCAGGAATACACAGGACAAAGCTTTAGAGCTCTGTTCAGTAGAAGTGGATGTGACCCAGGTTTGATCCCCATTTGCTGTTCATCCCATCTCTCTTGACCCCTGATTGGTTGACAGAACATTTAGATTTTTATATTTTCAGCAAAAATGAAGCTGAAACTAAGAAACTGTTCAAAATAGTATTAATTGCTACCTGCAATAAAAAAGATCAAAAGTTGCACTTATTAGCTTTTCATACTTGGGTTATTTATTTAACCAAGTTATTGGGTTATTTACGTTACAATTTGGGTCACTTGTTGGAGCAATATAATTTTTGGGGGATCATAGTAGGTTAGTTTCAAGCCAATTCATTTTTTTTTTCTTTTTTTTAAATTGAAATAATCTAGAAAAAGTTAGTCCTTTTTTAATTTCAGAATTGGATAAACAAAAACAAACATGGGTTAATTTACTTACATGGAGTTTTAAAAATTCCAAAAACTCATAATTCCATGAAAAAAAACTTTATAAAACAGCAGGTTTTAACACTGTTTTTGCACAGCTTGTCCTTACAAGTAACGTACTAGCTCATTCACATCTGTTTGCTAAACATACAATTAACTGTGGACAGATTATTTTATTGGTAAAGATATTTTTCCTCTTCTCCAAGACTTTTTGAATATATTTATTTTGTTTTTTATTTAAAATGTTGAATATCCTGTTTATATAAAGTCATTTTTCACCAAAATATTTTTTTTTATCTATTTAGGCAGAGATGTTTTTTGCTTGAATTCCAGGGACATTTAGGGAATGAAGCAAACGATTTGTCACATTTGCAGTGATTTTTCACATCCTGTCTTACTTATTCACTAATACTGTTTACAAGGTCCATAAAGTTGTGAAGATTGGCTCAGTTCAATTTTCTTTAGCGCCTTATAAGCTGGAATAAACACACTAAGAACTCCATAGTTAAAAACAATCTAAGTTGGTTTGTTTTAACCCATTTCTGAGGTTAAAAAGGGACTAACTTTATTCCAGGTTACTTTTCACCACTATAGCACAAACAAAATTGGTATTGCTCCAAAACTACAATTTTATATCCGAACATGAATAACCCAAGAATTAGATGATGAAACAACCCAGGGTGAAGGAATTGGTTAAAACTGCATCTATGATCTCATTCTGTCTCTGATTTCTATAATGATTTAAAAATTGTCTATTTTATGGCACGTTTTCCCTTGGTGTTGCCTTCTTTTTGCCTTTCAGTTTTAATTGCTTTCCATTCAAAGACCTGTTGAGCCTTGGTAAACCATCAGTTTGTCATGGTCATTTTCCACTTTTCTTGCTGAAAACTCTCTAGCTAGACATTCGAAGAAAGGTTATCTTTGAAATAAAACTGAAAGAGGCGCTGTCAGGTGTCTGACGGTTAGAGAGGATTTGGAAAAGTATGATGGATGCATGTCAGAGCTTCAATATGTCCCAACATTCAGTGCAGATCTTTTATCTGCTGATATTTTCCATTTTTCTGCTGGTTAGAAAAGAGCCCTATAGGACATTTATAGTAGATCACGTAAAAATGAACTCAATTTAATTCTAGGTATCTGTTTTAGTGTTGCAACTTTAGTTTCTTTACCTTTACCTTAATTACCTTTATCTTATTCATTTTTTAATGGAGTTATTTTACTTTCATTAAGTCACCTTTTATGGTGCTGAGGAAAAAAGCAGCCAAAATCCAGACCCAAAAGCGTGTTTGGCGACATTCCAGCCAGTGACCAGAGGGCTGCTGGGAGGCTGGGCTGTCTGCACCGTTTTCGCTGTGGTGTCCAGCCTTCTGTCTCCAAAGGGATGGTGGGGATTAAGATCTGGCAGCCCTGGCTGGGTCAAGGTGGCTCTCTGCTGTATGAAATTCTCAAGGAAATGCTGCTGGATGCCAGTAACATCACCCCAACCAGTCTAACAGCACCATCTGGCCCCGCTCCTCCTTCCGATCAGCCAGCCTCATCAAAACAAGTCAAGATGGCGGCCCCAGGTGGCTGCGCATGACAGTGATGGCCAAAGGGATGCTGGGAGATGCTGAGAGTCGTCGAGTGGCTGGGTCTGGTGTTACACCACATCACCACTTCAACAGATGGATTTTTTCTTTTTTTGTTTGCACAGAACCACCGTCAGAGATTACATGTTACACTTTCACCATCAGCACGCCAACATGGCGGCTGCCTGCAAAACATAAAAATATTCTCATTTTCCTCCCTCAAAGTAAAACTTATCACACCTGCTTTATTGTCTTTAAAAACAAAAACAGCGCCGTGCTTTATACTGCTAAAGAGCCTCCGTGCTGTTAAATAGTCGATTACTTTCTTTAAAGAATATTTAGCAAGAAGCTTATACAACATTTTTGCTCAAATATAACCCAGTCACTCATGCCCTGTTAAACCTGTATGCTTGGCTGCCTATAAATGACCACTCCAGAGTTATGGGACTATATCAAAAAGGAATAAAAGGAGGTAAATGGTGGTAGAAGTAAGTCGTTTTATGGTCAATAATCCCAAAAAAGAATTTAAAACTTAAACTGTAAGAAATGCACACAAAAGAATTTCACATATTTTTGAAATCCTTCCAGAAGTTTAATGTTTTTACACCCCCCCCCCACAAAAAATAATTCCAGAAATATTTCTTTACTGTTTTGTGTATTCTGTGATGTACAAAACAATATTTTTTGTGTTTCTGAATTGATATCAAAATGAAATTATAATGGAAAAGATTTCATCGTGGACTTGAACCAGAACTAAATCCAGTTAGAACTCTTAACAGGAGCCATTTTTGCAGGAATCTTTGACAACCCAAAACACTGACCGAGTGTAAATAAAAATAGTTGTTCTAAAGCACAAAGGAGATTTTGTGAAATATAAATATTATTCCAAAAAAAACAACATTTATTTTGTCCACTAATTTGCACAACAATAACATAAAAAAGGTTCTTCTTTAAAATCTGTGGTAAAAATAATTTCAGAAATTTCTCAAATAGAAGTTTTGCAGCTTAAAAGCAGATAAGTGTCATGGCAGCAGCTCTATAGCTCAACAACTACGTTTTTTAGGGTTATCTAGGAGGTTACATTGGAGTTAGGTGTTACAATAGTACTGGATTACATCAAAATAAAATAAATACATTTAAATTAAATAAAAGACTCTGGAAAAGTACTGAAGATGAAAATGTGGATGGCTTATTTAAAAAAAAGGTTTACTGTAAATAAATAATTTTCTCAAAAAACGTAATGCATTGTGGTCTATATTCGCCAATCTAGTGAGCATCGATGCACACTGGTTTTTTGCAGAGATTTCTGGGAAATATTAAGGGCACTTGATTTTGGAATTCAGACAGCACTACAAAATGGCGAACGCACAATACAGTGCGTTTATTTAATTAATTCTTCTCTAAGATTTCTGGTAAATCGCCTGTCCGTCCTGGGGGAGGATCCCTCCTTCATGTGGGCACCCCTGAGGTTTCTTCGTTTTTTCCGGAATCCGTTTTTTTTGGGAGTTTTTCCTTACCGCGAAGGGGGGTCTAAGGGCAGGGATGCCAGTATAGCTTAGTCAGTTTGTTAGTTCATTTTAGTATTTTTCTATTGAACTCTTTGTATTCGTGATCCTTTTGATTTCATGTTTTACTTCGAAGCCCATCGAGACGACTGTTGTTGTGATTTTGGGCTATACAAATAAAATTGAATTGAATTGAATTGAATTGCACTGTGTAGTGAGTAGTGAAGGACTTTGGACAAAGCCATTTGTTATTCAATTAGTTGTAAATTTTAATAAGGTAAATGATTATGCTAATGTGTGAACGTTGCACTGACCAAAGCACACTTTTTTTTATTTTTTTATCTGGTTGTACCAATGACAAAGTGCTGTCTATCATAGGATATGTAACACTCTTGTATCGAAAAAATTATAGTTTCATCTAGATGAGTAAAAAGAATTTCTGCAGAACATGGCTCTGATAAAAATAAAATGCACCTGACAACAGATGCTTTACTGGCAATGAAGCAGCCGGAAAAAGGACGTTTTACAACACCTTAAGCTTTTCTTCTGCTACAAACAAAAACGTTCACACTTCTCTTATTCATGCACTTGAAATTATTCATTTTAGATAAACATGAGGTGATTTACCAGCTTATTGCACTCCAAGCGGTTTTTTAAAATGTTAACATTAGACAAGTTAATATTACAGATAAAGTTTCATCCTGAGGGAAATCGGATGAATTGGTGTTTGGTTTAATCTCACTAAAAGCACTTTTAAAAATGATTTCTCTGTTTTTGTTTTAAAGGAGTCCTAAGGGTGATGGGGAAAGAGTAAAATTTCTTCCAAAAAATGGATTTCACCAAACCGAGCTGAGCTCTTTGTGTCACGTTTTCTTTTAGTTTATCATCTCCGGCTGTCGCCACCTCTCATCTCTGCATGTTTTCTCCTCTTTACTTCAGCTGTGCCACACACACGTGTTTCAGATTCCACATGATTAGCTTTACATTTCCCTTCCATCTCAAACCAATCCTCATTACGGAAATGACTTGAGAGACGCCGCCTGGCCAAAGCTTGGCCACGTGTGACGCGTGGCAAGGTGACGGTGTTCCTGTTCAGCACTGTAGTGACGGGATAAATGCCTCCTCCAGGCTAATGGAAGGAGGCAGCCCAGCCTGCAGCCTGCTGAGTGGAGCCAGCTGCAACCGAGCCGGGGAGGAATCTTTCCGGCTGGGCGGCGGAGTTGTTATTCATGTTGTGAATGTCGGCGGGCTCATTTCTGCTGGTGAGAGCAGGCGATGATTTGGATGTCACCTGCCAGGGTTATGTTTCTAAAACACAGGGTCCGTCCACCTGAATTCATCATTGTCATTCAGAGAGAGACGCTTGGCTCCTTGCTTTGCTCTGCAGAGAGACTGCAGCTGTGCTTGTGCCACTGTAGACGCTGTGAGGGAGGCTGGCTCACACAGCTGCTCCTCTCTAAGCCTCTGACTGATAAGGAGACTCCTTACTTTTGCTGTTGCTTATGCTTTAATCTGCTCTTATTACCTTTTTCATGAGCGATTCTTGAAGTTATTGTGGGAATTGGTCAAGTCATTTTGTCCAATTGACTGCCTCTATTATATTATTAATTTGGATGCAGCTCCTTGGCGCGCATTAGAAAATGCCTCCTCGTTGAATTAACAGGATTATTTATTGTAAATGGAATTACTGAGGTGCTCACCATCGATTATTCATTTTCAACAAGCTCCTCTATGTTGCAAAATGTAAAAAATAAAAATAAAAATGAAGGTGTCTCTTCAAAAATGAGTCAGCTTTTCACACATTGATCATGAGAGTCTGAATGGCAGTTTTTTTTAAGGTGTCGCAGCACGTTTTTCTGCATGTCAAAAACAGACTAAGAGGGACTCAGTTTGCATTTTACACATGAAGTAGCTGGAAAGTTTTTAGAAAAGTAAAGAAAGAAAAACAAAGAAGTCGATTATTTAATCGATGTGCACAATCAGACTCTGCCGGCATTCATCCAGATCTTCTACGCTCATTGCAACATTAATACTAAAATTTAACGTGTCATCTTCTGTGCTTATTCAAAACAGCTGCAGAAAATCAAGGCAAATGTTTATTACTTTACTTTAGTGTTTAAGTGCTTAAAATGCTGTCTTAAAGCATTTTCAAAATAGTTTTTTCTTTTCAATTCTAAAAAACAAATGTTTGTGATTTGCAGCTTAAAAAAGACTCATCTTTTTTTTTCCTGTGGCAAAAACTCTCATTGGACTAATAACCCATAATCAAAGGGAACATGGTGACCAGAAATGAAATTAATTACATGGGGTATTCTGTTTGAACTGAAGTACATCCCCGTTTCCTTACAAAAACAGAACATTTGGAGCAACAACCAGAGTTTTTGCAGCAGCAACATTTAGAAAACAGGTGTTTCTGTAGCTGTGGATCCATACAACCAAAACCAGTGAAGCTGAAAGGAAATGAACAAATTTAAGATCCAGGAAAGTGTCGCGATGCTTCTTTTCATGGGGGTCTTCATACTTGAACAGGCTGAATGGTAATTAAAGGTGTCTGACGTTACAATTAAAAGTTGTCATTTCTTTTTAATATCTCTAAACTGTAAATGTTTACCCTTTGTAGTTACTAGATATGCTTTTAACTGGTAAGACTAAAAATTATGATTTAGTGCATTCTAAGGTTTTACTGACATTTGTCACATTTGTGTGACATTTCTGGACTTTGATGATTAATTGCCAATCTTGAAGGGTCAAAAGAGATGCATTTTTGTACATCCAAACTCTAAATCAGTCAGCGTTGTGTCTGTTCAAAATAAAAGATACGGTTCATTTATATGAGTCTTTTAGCTTTGAACTGAGTTTGGTCCTGAAAATAACTGTTTTTTATTTTATTTATTTTTTTAAAAAGCAAAAACAAAACAAAACATAGACCACACTAGTTTTTGCTCATAGTCATAAATATTGGTACATTCATCGCATACATGAAAGGTCTTTAAATTCAATGATTCACTGGACACAGTCTCTGGCAAGTAAATCAAATAATTCTGCTCTTTGGCAAGTGACCCAAGATACACAAAGACTGACTTTTGGCTCAACACATCCATGTCTCATTTGAAGTTGTAATTTGTGAATGATTTGTAAACTTTTTAAACTTGTAATTAAAAAATCACTTTCAGGCATCTTTTGTGACTCCAAATTATTTAGGATTTAAAAAGAACTTACTTTACAAATAGTTTCTTTAGGATATTGTTAGAAAAGTCTCAAGTGCTCACTAATTGCTGTATCCTCTCTTTGTAAATGTTGTTTGGCTTTAGCTGTCAAGTTGGTGACTAAGATTCTCATCATCCAAACAAGCTTTGACGTAAATCTGCATTATTTACGCCCCCGCCTGCAATTACAGAAAAGGTTCATTCATGTTTTCTTCGGAGCGACGGGGAGACTTGTGTCCTTCAGACCAGTTTATTTGAGCCATCAAGGAGAAACTGTTCGTCACAATTTATGCCTTTGTTTTTTCATGATTGGGAGGATTGGAGGCGGCTTTTTGTCCATGTGTCTGATTATAAAAAAGAATGGAAGCTGGCAGAGCACATTTATTTGGCACTCAGGGTCACTGATTTCCAGCTGCCCGGACATCTCATGGGACACGCGAACAAGTAGATTGTTATGCAATCAGCACTGCAAAAATCTGCACACATTTCTTTCTTTGAAGACAAACATCATCTGTATTTTGTCCACTACAGCTTAGTTATTCTGTGTTTGCTGCAGTTGCTTTCCTGGTTTCCACGGTAACCATACCCAGGAGGATTTTCAGATGCAAACTGAGAGTCTAAATGTTCCTGGAGCCACAGAACGAAGGCTTTTTTTCGCCCCTAAAGAAAGAAAGCGTCTTTATTAAGTGCCAATATGTTGCTGTGTTGCCAGTGTTCAAATTTTCCAACACTGGCACTGATGGAACCACGGGGCATGATGAATGCATCGATCACCTTCTGGTGTATTAAAGTTACTGGGGATGACGCCTTACATTGATCATCTAAGCAAGTCATAAAGTGAACTGCATTCAAGCTCTGAAGTTCAATTAACAAACGATGCAGCATTTTTCATGGTGACAAACTGGAAGATGTGGATAATTTATAAGCTGACACCGGACAGCAGTGTCAGGCTGTAATAAATGGAGGCTGATGCAGGGGATGTTCCAGCTTTTAGTTCTCTCAAGTTCATTTAATTTGATTTTTGACTTGAGGTAATGTGTAGATTTTAACCTTTCAAACCAATCATCATTTCAGATGACAAGATTGGACAAATGTTGACTTTCATGTTGACATTTCTCCAATAATAGATGAATTCCTGTAAAAACCTTGTCAGGTTTGCTGGATTTCTTTTATTTTGTGATTTTTCTTAATACTTATCACTTTGAGGAGATGTTCTTTCTCCCCGTCATGCTTATTTATTTATTTATTTGAGTTAACCCTTTACTATGAGAACCTGGTTCTCATAGTTGTTAGGCAAAGCTCAAACCATAAGAATTGAGTATACTGGCATTTTTTAAGACACCCACTCCAATCATCTTTTGATCTATTTTCAAAGTTCCAAGTGGTCTTTTAATTATGATGATGTGGTTTTTATCCAATAGCAAAGAAATCTGTGTCTTTTTCCAGGACACGGTTTCCGCAGAGCAGGAGAAATTTGCCTCTGAATTGTGGGCGAAACCGTTGGTGCTCTCCTGCTAGCTCACAGCCCCTTACCTACCATCAGCAGTGCAACAAAATTGCTAGGAATCTTGGAGCCATCCAGCCATACAGTTTTGAGTCAGATGCCAGCTCTGACGAGGAAAACAATGACGTACATGGATCTAGTTGTCTTTAAGTGGATAGATGGAATGGGAGCAGGGAGCTTTTGGTCTGCCAAGCATATTTTCTACATCACAAATATGATCTTCTTTAATGAAGAATAAATACTCAGAAATGCAATTTTAAGATTAATTTTCTTGTCCCCCATCATCAGTAAAATGCCACCAAGAACATGTTAAAAACACAGAAAACATAATTTTTTATTGGAGTGGGTCTAAAAGAGCCTATATCACGCTATTCTTGAGCCTTTCAGAGTGAACTAAATCCATAGATATGGTAATATATTACCTTTGTCCCACTAAAGAACACATTTTTCATGAAATATCAGTTATTTTCTCAGTTCATTTTCTTACCTGGAAGTAAAATGACTCAATCTCTGAGGCACCGCCTTCACTCCTTGTGGGTGCCACCCATTTCATAACATCAACCTTGAGCCAACCTTGGCAGCGCGTCTGTGTTTCACCCACAAAGACTTGTGCATAGATGGACGTGCATGTTGTGCATATGAAATGAAAGCGTTTTGCCAATGTCATGGTTTGGGTTTGTTTTGTCTTGGTTTTTGTTTTATTTCTTGTTCTGTCATGTTTGGTTCTGTTTCCTGTTTTATTTTGAAAGGTGTTCTGTTTGGTCATGTTCCTGAGTTTTACTTCCTTGTCCCTATCTGTCCTGATCATGTTCACCTGTGTCTTGTCTGCCCTGTCTGCATTTAAGTCTCATCTCTCCCTTCCTCTTGTGCTGGTCCATCAACGTCTTCATGTCCTAGCGTCTTCATGTGTCTCCGTCCCCTCTGCCTTGTCCATGTTTCTTGCCACGCCACAGTTAGTTTTGTTTTTGTTTTGTCATCCTGCTCGGCAGCGCCTTTTGTTTACCATTAAACACCTTGCCCTGAAACCGTTTGCCTCCCGCCTCTGCGTCTGGGTCCCACCTGCTCTCAAGCCCCCCTCACCCTGACAGCCAAACATACTAGCTCAGTGGAGAATGTGTGCGTGTGTGTTAGCCTGGGGGTGGTGCTGCCAGGCCAGACTCTTTCCTGGAAGGGACTGGTCCTCCCTTTGTGATGTCACAATTTAAGGAGGGGCTGGTTTTCAGAGCGCAGGTTTTTAGAGCAATGCTTAGAAAACCAACCCTAAAATATCGCTTTGGATATCGTTTAAAGTGAGCTTTAATTCTGTACTTCTTCATGGATCCTCGAAAGTTTTTAAAGTTGGATTATCTTGGATTTTCCTGTAGAGGAAGGTGCTTTAGGATGTCGATGTCTTCGGTAAAAGCTGCTGTTTGTAAAAATGGGTCGCACTGACCGTGATTCAGGATTCTCTACACCATTTTGGGAGGATTAGTGAAGTGACTGCACAAACAACCAGTTCACTGAAGATTAGTGTCCATTTTCTTACAAGTCCCCAGACTGCTGTTTCTGATGATGGCTGGCGAGAAACAATCTTTGCCGCAAAGACAGGCCAGTGCTGTGCTGCAGTTTCGGCTCAGTAAAAAGGTTTTAATTAACTGAAGCAAGTATTGTTTAATCCAGTCCTCGGGACAAGCGAGTAGGAATTGGGACTGCGGCAGCCCAATGCTGCACTGGGGTCTGACTTCCTGCTCCAGGCTGCAGTGGATTTGGATGCATATTGTAGGAATGCCTTGATCACTTTTTTGAGACATCTGGATTATGACCAGAGAGGCTCACAGCAAGGGATTATTGGAGCTGTGCTTTGAGGAAAGAAGCCATGCCATTTGGATTTCTATTTTTTTTCCTAACGCAGAATACCATCATTATTTTTCAGATGAAGCAAAAACAGAACTGGTAAATGTGTGTGAACACAGTAGAGATTATTCTGTTACAGACGCCACAGCTTTATGATGCAGAGCAGATAACAAGCACACCCCACATTTGCTTTTAACAGGCGCTGCTAACTTGCCTGCTGGATTAACGCTCACAGAAACAAAGCAGGAAGACGGCTGGAAATGTGTCTCATAGCAGTCTTGAGAGAAAAACCCCCGGGTGTCTTTATTGCTTTTTTAATCAACTCTAACATTTTATCGATTTCTGCAAGAGGCATTTCATAAAGTGATAGGCCAGAGCAGGTTACCTCTGTGTACCTTCAGCTGAACAAGCAGCAAACTTTCCACCATGGGAATTCAAGGCCTTCAACTCCTCTGTCTTCTTCTTCTTCCTCTGCATTTTGTTTACGGCGTGTTCCATCTCCACAATAATCATAAGCAAAAATTACCATGGCTAAAAGGTTCCAGTCTACCTGTGGCAGTGTGCAGTTCCCGTCTCTCGGTTCGTCTCATTGCTCTGATGACAACTTTCATTACATGACTCAGTTTAAATGAACATCTTCATCACTATCTGGAAAATAATCAGGACGGAGGCTTGAAGGCTTCTCCCTGTGTCTTGGAACAATGACTCACATGTCTTTCAGCTTAAATGGATGACTGGGCCCAATATTGTTCTGCATTAATTACACATGAAATATGTTGCAGGTAAATGTCTGATCTAACGAGGTTTTTTCCATCCTTTTCTTTGGAGGACTCCATGTTTATTTTATTGTTGTTTTTACCTCACCAGCCTTTTTCCTGCTAATTATTTTGCAGTGGTGGTGCCTTGTTTACCTTATGAGTTTTGCTCTAAAATTTAAACTGTGATAGACAGAATCCTTAACCCTTGTGCTATCCTAGGCACTTTAACATTGGGAGTTGGGTCATCTAGACCCACTAGACAGTGTGAACCTTTTTTCTTCAATGATTTGTGATCTTAACTGGTGTCCATGGATTACATGAAATCTTTCCACCTTTATCCACCTTTGTCATGGTAAGGAGAACATGTCAATGCAAGGGTGGGGTCATCTAAGATGTCCTCACTACATGCATTAACATTTTCACACTTTTCTATCTTGTTTAAAATCTCAGTTAAACTCAAATTTCAAACCTTTGTAGAGAAACAAGTCCAGTGTTATAGAATGAAACGAAGATTTATCTTAATTTGGCAAACTGATTGCATTATGTACAGGAGACAGTTAGGATATTGATTCAAATTATCTATAACCAGTCAAGACAGAATGTAATGCGCTGTAAAGAAAAAAAAACCCACAATATTGCTCTAAAAGAAATCTGCAAAACAGCAAGACTACGAAAAGGGGAACTGAATTATAGCAACAAACTACTGTATTTAATTCTGCGATAAAGTTTGCTCATAAGACAAGGTGTAAAGTAAAATAAAAAACTTTTTTTTTTACATAAGTTATTCATTAGGCTTTGATAAACTAAGGGGCCCAAGTCTAGGTCTCCCTTTGCCGGTCCCTTGCCCGGATAATTTACAGGGTTGTGTCAGAAAGGGCGTCTGGAATTAAAATCTTTGCCAAAAAGAAAAATGCTATAACGACCCCTGAAGGGTAATTCCAATAAGTAAATAACAAGAACATCCATCTGGCTTTGTTAGTATACTTATTTATGATACATATCTACTGCATTTGTTTAGAAACACATCTCACTCAGATGTCTTCCTAGACGGTCATCACTGCATATTCAGTACAAACAAATTTTAGGACCTTGATACAAAAGTAGATAGTTTCTTTTTGAATAATCTGGAATGCTCTGTACAATGACTATCTTAAAATATTTTTAATAAATCAGTTGATAGCAACAGTAATTAATGTCACTTTTACTTAATGTTTTCAGCCTTTTTGAATGTAATTTAACAAAAGATAGTTTGCATGGCCGCTCCTCTGTCAAGATTGTCAACAAATATAATTTCCCAAAGGAAGCATGTGTTTCTTAATGTGGAGTTGATGGCTTCTTCAATCAGAGCATGGTTAAGAATCAGTTGATGAGCTGTGAGTTCTGTTTCTGAAACTGTATTTCACTGTATTTTGAACTCCCAGAGAAAAGAATGCACGAAGGAAGCAGCGAGGAGAATTGGACTCGCAACTGAGCAAACTGATATTGGAAGAGAAGGCTTTACAGCAAACGTTTCTCTAACTCTCCCAAGCTGAATGCCTCATTGATCTTGGACCAGTCCAACTGGCATTATTACCAGGAGCCGCTTTCTGTGCTGGAACTGAAGTGTCCAAATCTTGTTTGAACCCAAAAGTCCTGGGGAACATTATCGGTCTAGATGACACCCAACTAAAAGGCTTTTAATTTCCCCAATCTCTCTTTAACAAGTGCGACAATTTATAAAAGCCAGCTCTTTATAAAGTGGTGCCTGGAACACACATTCCACAACAGGAATGGCTCCTAAATGTTCCCCTCTTCATTATGTTCCAGTTTGATGTCTTCCACGTAAAAATCCTTATTAGTTGCAAAGAACTTGCCCAGGGTGTGCCATGTATGTTCACTAAAGTGAATGTGACAAAGCAGACATACAAGCAGATAAACGTCCTGCAGGATGGTATCCAAAAAAACAAGAAAGATGAATAAAAAAACAGTAAACATAAAGAAAAGAAAAAAAATTAAGGAATCTAAATAGTAAAGTCCCAATGTTAGAAAAACCTGCATTCACAGAGGATGCTTTCTTTAAGCCTGTATCAGTGGTTTTCCATAAACAGCTGTGGTCATATGAGAGAAATTACAGTGATTTAAAAAAAACACAAAATCATCTCCAAAATGAGCAACTGTAATGTGACATACAGTAACAATGTCCAAAGTTAGATGACTACAGCAAAGAGAGGTCTTCAGTAAATCAGGATCCACAACAATTTAGGCCTAATACTTATGTTTGGGGTAATGGAACGCCCTCACAAGAGGCATCATCAATAAAGGAAATCTAACCTCATATTAAGTAAATAAGTTGAAATATTTCTGCCAATCATACGGAAGCATAAAGTTGGTACAGGAGCCTAACAGCTGCATGCTCTGGCCCTTTTTCTGCTTTTGGAAACTATAGAAATAATCAGAAATCCTGCAATCTAACGGGGAAAAGGTCTGACGGAAAAAAAAAAAAATTGAACATTGAGGTCTATATGATGGTGCTTGGGCATCATATCTTATCATCTGGCTCTACATCAGAGTTTCATATGTGAGAAGAACTTGAAATTACATTTTTGATTTAACAGGAAGCCAACAGAGGGAAGCTAAAAAGAGAAATGTGATGTCCTCGACCAGTTTCGTCTGGCTGGTACATTTTGGATCAGCTGGGAACTTTTCACTTGAGTTTTGGGAGAGCACGGTGACAAAGGGTCCAATTTCGAAGTAACAAATCCATGGGCTAGTTTTTCTGTCACACCCTGAGACAATGTTTCTGATCCTGTTTTATATTTGCGAAAGAAGGCAACTTTTCAAGCTTGGTTTTGCTTTAAAGCCTCACTCCGATGAAAATCGTGCTTTTGGTGTTTTTGTGGCATTTTTCTCATGATGTAGGATAAATGGAAAGAAAATTCATCTTAAAATGTGCATTTTTGAGTGTTTTTTGAATTAAATTGTTGTGAATCAGGAGCAAAAAATGCCATTGGAAAAAGTGCGATGTGCGACAAGCTCCCTTCTCCCTTTTTCTCCCTTCCCCCCACTCCAATCTAATGTATCCAAATGACTCATGTACGTCGTATTCCCCCTTTGAGTTGGTATCTCGCTAAAACCTGTAGAACTGGATAGCTACAATATTACTTAACATTTTTTGTTGCACCAATTATGTTTGTTGGCAATGTGAGGGGCTGTAAGCTATTGGGAGAGAATCAGATGGATGACGGGAAGTGAGAGCAGTCCAACCCTCTGCTCAGAGACGAATTTCTAAGAAACTCCTGTCGCTCGGCAGATACAACGTCCCAGAAAACAACACACAAGCAAACACTGGAAACGCTAGATCAAAAGATGATCGGAGCAGGATTTTAAGTAAAAGAAATGTTTCCCAGTGTAACTAAACATTGTACTAGAAAGAAAATAACATTTAAATCATTTCAGTTTAGCATGGAAAATCATAAATTACTTCAAGTCACCCTACTACTAACTGTTAAATGCAAACATGCAAACAATTTTCTCCAACGCTTCACTTTATTAAAAAGCTCCATCACAGTCAGAAGACATAAAACTGTGCTTTTATTGTTTTAACAAGCAGATGAGTTATTTATTTTGTTCTTGGCTGCTTTAATTGATGTAGTTTTTTAACGAGAATAAACAAGAACTGTATAAACATCGGTAAACAATAGCATATGTAAGCACACAAAGACCACAAGTTTACTGAGATTAGAGAGGAAACTATTTTTACCCGTCTCCCTGAAGCCAACCTTAACTCTTCTTGATGCAGATTTGCGGTGTGCCTGATTATAATGAAACGGTGGCTGTTTGAAGTTTCTCCTTGTCTGTTTTGATGAAATGAATTCTGCACGGCACCCCAACACAATTTATGGGATTCACTCCCTGGCGTTGCATTTCTGCTGATTGAACTGTTCAAAGAGGGAGATTTTAAGCACATCTTTTCTGCTCCCTTTATCAGTATTACTGTTCAAGTGCTGCCTCACCTTCACTGCATCATGAGATGATTTCCAGCGCCTTCCTCCTGGATAGAGGTCTGTCTGTGGGAGGGGCTTTAAATGTTCACAATGGTGGGAAATAAAAATGCCTGCATAGTTTCATAAATGTAGAAGCTAAAGTACAAATAAGCAGGGCATCCAGGAACAGCAGATTCCCCAGCAATGACAGGTGAGCGCAGCCCTGTGTCTTCTCCAGAGGCTGCGCTCTGTAGCTGCCGCTGCAGTCTGCTGCCTCCAATGTTAGGGCTTCACTACGTGCACTGAATATTTCACAAGGGAGGGGGAAATGTGCCAAGACAGGCTTCATTTGCTTCAAGCAAATTACCTCTATTTTTAAATACGGCCCCATATTTTAGCATTTATAAATCATTACCTCATGGATTTGGGGACATTTGGGTAATTACTGTAAACATGGGATCCAAACTGAGCGGCCCGGCGGTTGGCACTTTCCATTTTCCCACCGAGCCAAAATCATCTGGAGTTCCTCAAAACATCAAAAACATTAAATGAACATTTGATCCTTAAGGGCCATAAGGGACCTTAGGACTATCCCTCCTGGTCCACAATGTTGGCAACTATTGTCCTCTAATACTGATGTTCAATAAAGCCGGAGTAAACTCTTTCTGGCATTTGAGGAATTGAGCCGGCTGGAGCTAAAGTGTGCAGCAAATACTTTTATTTTGCTCCAAGCTTTTCGTGGAGCAAGAGGATCACGGAGGTAATTATAAACACTCCATCAAGATTGGAACAACTTACTACAAAGAAATTTCACTTGACAGACAAGTGTCAAATGCTGAGGACATTAATAAAACCTGTAAGCATTAAGAACCCACCAAAAATCCTTTTCATTATAACAATTACATCAGCTAGAAAAGTTCTTACACTTTAGCCTTAAATTCTGCTGATGCATTAAATAGAGTAATTTTCTATGAAGACCCTGCTGTGATTGGATTTTAAAGTAAATAAAGATTCCCTGCAGTCTGAAAAACTGAATAGATGTCTGTGACGGAATCCATTCGTAAAAAGGATGTTTGATATTTCTGGAAATGCTTTTGCTTTTTTGTGCGTCATTTCTGTGTCATCAGCGGAGAAAATCTGATGAAAACCCAATGACTTGTCAGGTCACGTTGCTATTGGAAAACTAAGGCTGAGCTGCTTCAGCACTGGAATGCTCCTCAATCTGTGGATCATCACACCTGAACTAGTCTCTAACTTCATCCTGCAAATTAAAGCCATTTTAATTTAATTAGCCTCACTGTTAACTGCTTCTCTGATGTTCCAGGTTGCCAAAGCTCTGCTTGTTAAGGTCTCCCTAATCATGCTGCCATCAAATAGTCAACATGTACACAACACATATAATATTTTAATGAGACAGTCATGTTTAGTCACATAAAATATGCTTTTATATTATATTCTGCTCTAGCATGCAAGATTGCTCAGTTTCATTTCTGGCTTTTATGTCATTCATGTCTTCTTTTTCTTGCTTTTCCTAACTGTGCCCTGATAATTTGTCTGTCCTTATCCCTCTGTTTTTTTGTTTGTTTGGGGGGAGCATAAAAATGCACCAACTAAAAACAAATACAGAGAAATGTGTAATTGTGCAGGTTAATCAGAAAGAGAAGAGGGTAATTGTGGTTTATCATTAAAGCCCCTTCTAATGCCATCATGGTTGAATAAAACTCACAGTCTGCTCACATTAGAGTGACTGGAAAAGCACAAGACACATGTGCTGAACTGACATGTCTCCATTATTTAACTGTTAAGAAAGCTTAATCATTTAATGCATTTTTTTTTTTTTTTATTCATCGCAAAAGAGATATTCCTGATGAGTCTGATTCCGATTCCTACCTCCTCCATTCTTTTTTTGGCCTCTTTGGAGTACAAAAGCTGCCATAAAAGGTTGACCAAAGAGACACCTGTTTATGCTGTAGCAGTGAACACAACAGCAGGACTCAAAGCTAACTGTAGTATTTGGAATTCAACAAATATGTTCATCTGTTTTAGGACAAACAACATTAATATCAGTTGCATGGAGTTTTGAGACCCAGCTTGTGTTCCCACCATAGATGTCACTGGACAAAGTGGGTGTTACATCACCTTTGGAAAATGCTTTACCTTTGCTCCAGTTCAGTCACCATTTTTCCGCAATATGGGCACCGGCATTTGGAGCCGGTCAACAGTGATTGGTCCGAGTCGGTCTGAATCACGTTTCCAGGGCAACTACTGTCGCCAATAATGATTAAGCTTGTTAGAAATCCACACCCCTTCCACTAAAAGCGCCTCAGGAAATTCTGTCAATCAAAAACGTTCGAGCTGGGGCCAGCGGGCACCACATGCTTTTACTGAGCCATCTGATTGTTCAGTTTATAACTTGAACTGTGATACCATAAAGAAATATTAGAATTAGCAAGAACATTTTAAGAAAAAGGTAGCAGAGCAAGAATGGTTATTCTGACAAGATTGACTGAGTAATAGCTGTTTATTTCTCAAAAGAAGTCTATGGGATTTTGGCTTCTTGGAGCCAGTGGTTACTTCCTGTTTTGAACATGAGGGGGAGGAGTCAGTTTGTCCAGCGATTATCTACTGTCTATGGTTCCACCCAGCAACTCTTTCAGAGGGTCATTAAGGTAGTCCTGAGGGGATGAGATCTCTGCTGACAGATTCTTAGAGACACCCTAAAGCTATTACAATTGTTTTTTATATTCCTGAAGGAAAGATGAGGGTACATTTTGAATGGGAATTCCAGGCTAGAGTGAGGAGCACTGGCCAATATCAAATGCTGCTGGAATCTGTGGACTGAATGACAGTAATCCAGAAGGCAAGGTCTTCGACTTAACTTAGATCCGTGACCAGACAGGAACCGTAACTCTGGAACGAGTAGAAATTACTATGATCCGGCACTGAAGGGACAATGGAGGGAATCTGCAATACCTGACTGAACAGGTGGATAGGATGATGATAATGAGGTGATTATGAGATGATAAGCAGCAGCAAACACAGGATTTCCCAGATATGGTCATCTTCCTTATGGCGGGCGGAGAAACAGAACCGTTTGATTGAATAAAACAAACATGGATGATCAAAAAACATCACGATAGCAGTGTCTGCAAACTTGTTTAGCACATTTATAAATATATAATCAAATAAAAATAAATCCAAACAAATAGGAGTAAATGAAAGCTTAAAATGAGACATAAGGCTTACACTTTGGGTGCATTAGTCAATTGCATGAATATTTATCATGGATCTTTAGAAGTGAACACACTGTAATTGTCTGTCACTGCATCATTACCTTCTTACAGTGCTGCTCCATTGTAATCACTTCCAAAATAGGCCAATTTGTTTGGCTGTCGCTTGTTGCCATGGCATCAAATTGGCAGAAAAAAGTTTTGCATAATTTGAGACAGTCAAGTTTCTCGCTGAGCTGATTACGGGAAATAAAGGAGTACAGTGTGAAGGGAAGATCTGCTCTTTGTGCTAAAAGAAAAACCTCATTGATCCCCTTATGCACTCAATGAGAAGGCCGCTTTGGCTTTTGCAGTGACACGAAGATGGAAAAATTGTTGTATAATGACTTATTGTCCACAGAAGAAAGTGTTGAAATTAACCCAAAAAGATTATTTTTATTCTAAAGAAAAAGAAAAAAAACATTAATTCAGTAGTAGCCAGTTCTCTTTGGAGGAAGACGCATATTGACATACACGCACTGAGCACTTCAATACACACACAGTGCAGAGTGTGTACTCAGTTAAGGTGCATTCAGTATATTTAAGCTGTGGAAAGCTATGGATCAGTGGACCATGAGATTTATAGTTACACTAGAGACTGAAAAGCATGAAATGAGTGTCGAGCATTATCAGAGTTATGCACAGCGCCAAGACTCATGCCAGCCTTATTAGTGTCTTAACCCTTTATGTTACCCTCAACCTTTAGCAGTGACCTTCCTGCTGTTGGATAGTTTGAGGTTGGAAATTCAACAATGACAGCATGAGAAGAATGCATTTTTGGCTAATATGAAGAAAATCCTGTAAAGTGAATCTCTTAAAAACACAGAAGGTGCAAAAATATTTAACCCCTTGACACCTGAATTTATTTCCAGCTATTAAAAACAAAAAAACAAAAAAAAATGTTTTGGAACCAAAGTGGTTTGATGCATATTTGCAACAAAAGGCCTGTGACTCTGGTGTTTACATTCTGTTTACATGAAACTACTGTAACTCTTTAACCGTTTACACGATTAACAGAATTCCGGCACATTCTGAAGCCGAGATCAGCTGATTCTGTCACAGAGAAAAGTGGAAACATTTAGTTTGGCTCTACAATAGAATGAATTCCTTGTATTTATTTTTAAAATAAAAATTAAATAAAAAAGGTAATATATATTGTGAAGTGATCCTCCGTTTGTCATATTTCTCAACCCCCTGAGTTATATATTGTAAATCCCCTTAGGAGGTTTGTGTAGCTACTCTATTTGTAAAAAAATAATAATAATAAACTGGATTCACTGCTGACTGGTGCAAATATTAAAAGAAAATGAAAATTATTTAATCCATCAAATGGAGTTGCTTTTTTCTGATGCAACTATGTTCAGAGAAACAAATAGAATTTCAACCATTTTATTTGTAGCACGTTTATTGCAAATGTTTAAGATTTTTATCGTGTCTTTTTTAATTAGGTTTTTATTTATTTATTAAGTTGTGTTATATTGGGTCTGTGTGTGTTGCATTGATTTTACTGATGATTGTTTGTCTCTGGTCTGAATTCCACCTGCAAAGGAAGATACTACTGGAAAAATAGTCATTTTGGTTTGATTTGTTTTAAAATAAATTAGTGAGTGTTTATCATTTCTAGTCAAAAAGAAAACTGTTCCTCTAGAATGAAGGGAAACTTTAGTGTGCTTTAAAATGTCCTGTTCCTATTACACTGTAATATGTTTTAAATAATCTAAAAAGACAGTCTGACATTAAACGCAGACACAAAATGGCTTCAATCAAATTACATAATAATCTGCACATTTGTCAAATATTTCCACTGTTTTTTTGAAAATGCCAGCTTTTGAGCTCTGATAAAAAAAAGCACTTACTTTTTTCAGAATGAGGCACATGAAAAAATAAAATAACAGACATACTTTTGTTGAAGGTGATTTTTGAGATTACAGCCTTTCACATAACTCAGAGCATAAAAAGCTACGACGCGTTTCAAGGAGAAAAAACGGTCGCAAAAGAAAGAAAGGCAGGACTAAACGGAAGCAATCCATTTATGTCGTAGTAGAAAACATTAGCGCCTTCTTCTGAGCGAATCCGATGAAAGCTGGACTTTGCTGCATCTGTGTTGCTGATCCGCTGCGACACTGAGCTTGGCGACTGTCTGGTTACCCTGCACATGATCCTGAATGTCAATCTGCAGACCTCCCCCACTCTCAGACAGTACATTTCGGCTTCAAGTAATGCTGCACTAATTAGCCAACTCTCTTGAGTGGCCAAGCCCTCCCAATGGCATCTGTGCCAAATAGAATTATTAACGAAGCAGGGAGGAGGAGGAGGAGTTGCACCTTCTCTGCAGAGGAGTCTAACATGGAGGTTGAGTTTAGCATTCTTCCCAACGGCTGCATTGGGAAGCAAATAGTATCATCGATGATAAAACAGAGATGCATCATTTGCTCTGCTGTATACTTTTTTTTTTTACCCTAACCTAATGAAAATTTCATGTGAATCACGAATTTATAATTCGTTATTCAAGTGAGCTCAGTCTGAGCACCAGCAGCAGCACCATCAGCAGCAGCGGTTTGTGGCTGGGTGAACACAGAGCTGCTGTGCTGATGCTGCATGTCAGCTCTGTGCCACACTTGGCCTGCAAACATGGCTGCTTGTGTTAGGAACAGAACCATTTTTCAACACCACTAATTTTCCTAATTTAATATTTATCTGTAGTCCCAACAGCATTTGGCCTCCTTCACCTCCTGTCTGTTTTCATTGCTTCAGCTTTGATCGGCTCTTTGCTTGTTTGTTTGTTATTGTAGTTTAACCTGTCCCAAATCCAATTGTTGGTGACATTTCTTGTCATGAGAGGAGGAGTGACCTTTTGGAACAAAACAGAAATGTGGGGAGGTCTCACTCTGTGCACAAAAACACTCCGCTTCTTGAATGACACATGCACATTCATGGGAAGTTTCATCAAAACACGAATCCTGAAATCTGCTTTTTTAGCTTGGTTTTCGGGATGATTCAGGAAAGAAGTATTCGTTAAATTAAAGCAAAAGTTTTTAATACAAACAATTGCAGCAGCAGCTGATTTTTTTAATGAGTTGGTCAAAGTTTAAGCCTTTGTTTTCCACAGAAATATGTGAACAATTGTAAGAAGTTCTTGTCCTTTTTCTTTGCCTTGCTGTAGTGAAATAAATCCAGGAAGATCTCTTTAAAAACTTACTCCAATAATCTTTTGATCGATTTTAAAATCCTTCCCAGTGGTCTTTTATTTAACATTGTGCCATTTTTTTTTGGTCAAAACAGTTGTAGGCGGGACAATTAGCAGGGTGTAGGCAGGCGCCCATTTCCCCATCATCCCTTTGTTTACACCCTCTCCTGCTAGCTTACAGCCCCTCACAACCCCAACCTAACATTAGTGGTTCAGCAAAGATGGTGAACAATATTGGAGCTATCCAGCTGTAGAGTTTTGAGGCAGATTCTAGCTCAGACGAGGAAGGCAAAGACATACATGGATTTATTTGTCTGTGGATGCATCAAAATAGAGAAGAGCAGGGAGCTTGTGGCCAGCCGACTGTAGCACCTATGTCACAGCTAGAAGCGTTTTTCGACACTATTTATTTCATCGGCTTCAGATTCACAACAATGTGTATAAAGAAATACACAGAAATGCAATTTTGACCTTAATTCTCTTTATATATGTCATTTATCATGACAAAAATGCCACAAGAACATGTTAAAAACAATATTTTCATTGGAGGGGGTTTTTAAAGGAAGGTAATTGTTCTTAGATTATCAGTGTTGTTGCAAATGTCTGTGATGATTAATATGTTTTGGTTGTTTAAGAAGTGTGATACAATTGTGTGTTCTTTGTAATTGGATATTTTGTATAGTTTTAGTTTTTCTGTTCCCAGTTGAGACTGTAGTAAATAAGACATTCTGTTTGACAAAAGAACCATGCATTTATGAACCAAACAGAAGATTTTAGACAGTCCCAAATATTCAGATGGAACTGTTGGGGGATGCTGGGAGATTTTACACCTTCATCTCTTTTGGTTTGCGTTCATAGACAGCACTCTCAGGAGTGAGCCAAAGAGCAAAATGGACCTTACAAAAATCTAATCCCATCAGTCATCTTTTTCATCAAAGGAGGATGGCTGGATTGAGCGGGCCAAGGTTAAGATATCTTTATAGCTACTTATTTATGGAATGGTACTGCCAAAAACAAGCTCGGACTAAGAAGAAAGAGCAGAAACAGGAAAACAGGCTTGTTTTGTCTTATTTCCTAATGTAGTTTCTAATGAGTAAAGGTTTGTTTCTTTGGTTTGCACTAAAGATTAGGCGAGTTCCTACACCTGACAAATATAAAAGGTACTCATAAAAGGTACTTAGATTATTTTGATGCTGGTACATTAGTTATATTACTTAACACATGAGATATCATTGAGGACAGCTATATAAAATGCCCTTTAACACACGGTAATCCCTCAACTGGATCAATGCGAATCAGCTAATCCTGACACAGATAAGATTTTTATTTATTCCTTTTATTTATTTGTTTTTCCTTTAAGATTGGAATAACATTTATTTTGTGCAATGTCATTCCACAGAGTGGTAAACATGGAGAGCTGGTGTGTTTGTGTGAGTGAGTCCATGCATACTGCGATCTTGTTTGTACTGCCTGTTTTGCTTGTTTTTCCACCCTTTTTTTTCCCTGTCGCTTCTCATCTACTTTAGTAAATGTCTGATATAGAGGGACCCCCTTGAAAAAGACACATTGCACCTCAAGGGACTGATCCTCACGTTTAAATAAGGATAATCAGCTTTTTATGTTGGCTTTGCATCGACATGCAACACCTTACTGACCTAAAGTGTTGCATACCGAAAAAAACCCTTTCTGTCAGAGTCTGCTGGATTTAATTGTGTAATGCTTAGAGTTCTAGTAGTCAAAAGAATGATAACAGTGGAACTAAATCTCCGGTGTTAAAGAGTAAAAACGAAAATTACAAAGCAGAAATTTTTCGAATTTGTCAGATTTTTTTATCACCAAAAGTTATTTATACCTTTGTGCCTGTTGGACTGTTGTCGCGGTAACACCCAGGGGCAGTATGCTTAAAAAAAAATAGTTTCTTCACGTTTTTCTAGGTCAGGGTTAATTTTACACCCATGTGAATACCCCTTTACAAGCGACATAGTTCTTTTTGCAGTCGAGGGATGTAATGATGTTAAGTGTCTAAATTGGTCATTAAAAACAGAATGCAAAGCCAGCAAGGTGAGGCTTTTAATACACCTACATGTTGTTCGTTCTATATATAAGACTTTTATTTTTATGTTACTTTGCTTTTTTTTTTTTAAGTAAACCCACTTTTGTCTTTTTTTAAAACCGCTTTACTTTTGAAATGGCAATTTTCCTGGCCTAATCATAACAGTTATGTGCTCAAGTGCAATTGTGGGCATATGTATATATTTTATACAAGAGCAAACGTGCCTATTTTAAGTGCCTTAAATTGATGTTTGCCTGTTCGGAACCCTGTGGATCAAATATGAGGATTTTAGGTAGCAGGATTTGATGTGAGAATTTAGCAGCCCGGCCCTGCTTCTAAATGATTTCTGATGCAGGGCTGGGCCTGTAAAATATGTCTCTAAACTATTATGTAAAGCTTTTAGGATCAGAGAAGGTTCATAAGCAAAGTAGAACATAATGTTGCAGCTTCACATAATGACCTCCACCTGAAGCTCAAGGCCCCAACTGACAGTGTGCTCAGTGAATGTCTCAAGCAATGGAGAGCAGAGGAAACGGTGCTGGAGGACAGATCCTAATGGGAGGACAAGCCCCTGCATGGGATGTATCACGGACCATAACTGAAGTGGCTGATATCAAAAAGTCCTACCAATGGCTAGAAAGGGCTGGCCTACACTCATCCTGGCAGCTCAGGAACAAGCCCTGTGCACCAGAGTGATAGAGGCTCAGATCTACCACACCAGACAAGACCCAAGGTGTAGGCTGTGCAAAGAGGCCCCTGAAACAATCCAGCACATAACTGCAGGGTGTAAGATGCTGGCAGGGAAAGCATACATGGAGCGCCACAATCAAGTGGCTGGAATAATATACAGAAACATGTTTGCACAATATGGAAAGGAAACCCCAAGGTATAAATGGGAAGGTTGTAGAGAATGAGAGGGCAAAGATCCTGTGGGACTTCCAGATCCAGACTGATAGAATGGTAATGGCGAACCAACCAGACATTGTAGTGGTGGATAAAGAACAGAGGAAAGCCGTTGTGGTGGATGTGGCAGTGCCAAGCGATGGGAACATCAGGAAGAAGGAACATGAGAAACTGGAGAAATACCAGGGATTCAGAGAAGAACTGGAGAAAGCATCAAAGGTGAAGGTGACAAGCTGGAGGAGTGGCTACAGCAGGTCCCTGGAATGATATCAGACCTCTCAGTCCAGAAAAGCGCAGTGTTAGGAACAGCTAAGATACTGCTGCACAAGACCCTCAAGTTCCCAGGCCTCTGGTAGAGGACCTGAGCTTGGAGGAGAAACCACCCATGGAGGGTGAGAGGGGCTTTGTATATATATATATATATATATATATATATATATATATATATATATATATATATATAATGTATATTTGTATATATATGTATGTGATACCACTGGCAACGAGAAAAACCTCCAGCATCCTTTGCTTCCTGTTGCTATGGTGACACGCTTGGTTATGCAAGTGTCTAATAGCTCTTTCATACAAATTAACCCGCTGCAGATGGTAAGTGTGTATTAGATTAAGGAAATTAGCAGATTTATTTAGTGATGGACGTAAATACTATAATGAACAGTTTTGTGTTTTTACTTTTTATTTGTAGCATTTGTCCAGGGAACGTCTGAACCCTTGAACCAAGCTGCAGCTATTTGCAAACTGAATTTGATTTCGTATCATTTTATTTTTTAAACACAAAATAAAATAGTTAGACAAAACAAATAAACACAAAATAATAAAGTGCTTGAAAAAGGAGTGGGTGGAAAAAAACACATTAATTCCCAATCAAATAATATTTTATGCATAGATTTTTAACACCTTAGATAAATATTCACATAAGCACAAAGGAATTAAAGAAATTACTAAACTATAAGAAAAAACATAATAAGTACCACAATTATTCTTTGCCTTATTAGACTTCTCAACTTTAAAATGTTTCCAAAATTTTCAGAATGATTTTTATCTTCAAATAGTGTAATATTTGTACTCGTTTTTGGGGTGGGTAATGCTGGGAATTTGGGTATCGATCCAATTAGAGGGCTAGTATTGTTGGTATCCATCCCGATTTCGTTAAATTTTGTGATTATAGAATAATTTTGTGAAAGCGCCATTATTTGTTACGTTTAATAAAACACAGGACGGAGACTTTTGACAAATAAAGATGTTAGTTAACTGGTTATGACAATCCGAACTGACTATACATCAATTATAGATTGTGCATATTAGTCGTTACAAAACAGTAACTAGTGCAAAAGACAATAAAAAAAAGCTGCAATATAACAAAAATGTGAAAAGAAATACCACAAACATATTTTTAAAATAGAGGCAGTAATAAAAGTCACTAGTAAAAAAAAAAGTTAAAAAAAGCAAAACTGTAATAAAGTAAAGTTTTTTGCTCAAATCGGGCAGGTTTTTGCCCAAATTGTTCGAATGAAGCCTGTTAGTAAATTCAAGCACTTGTATGCATTGAAGAAAAACTGCAAAGAAAGTTTTAAAAGTAATCGAAAGTTACCTTGTTATCGATACTATCGATACTCTATACTCGATACGGATCCGCCCACCATTATTCATTTTGAGACTTTCCTCTGTAACCCTTTTTTGTGTCCTTCTTACTTGCCGTTGGTTTTATGTCTTTTTGATTAAATCGATAACTAAAACTTTTATCTCTGTTTCATAAAATCGCTAAATAAATTCCATAAACAGCAGATTTTACAGGCATGCCCTAAGCACGTTGAATCTGTTTTTTTCTTCACTTTTGACAATTGCAAATGGATTTAAACAAAAGAGCTGCAAAAAAACCAGAAAAAGATCTTTTTTTTTAATGGGGAGAACATTTTATATTTTACAAATTGAAAGCTGGGTAGGACTCTAAAATTTGAGAATTTTTTCATAATGTTGCTAAAGTTCTTCTCTACAAAATAAGATGAAAAAACAAATGAAATAAAATATACAAATTGCGAAACAAACATTTCGGTTCAAGGTAATAAAACGAATGAAGTGTAAAACGACATGCAGCAGCAAGAAAACAAAGGTAGATGCTGCCGAAATAACTGTGACTAATTACGGATGAGATTGATGGCTTCGCTGACAACCTTTGAAAATGTTTTTCGGGGATTTCCCCCCTTTGCTTGTTTTCTGTGGTTCTAATGAATATTTTCAAACTTTTAATAAGGTCAACACTAACTCAGCTCATTAATTCAGTTTATTTTTAAGCTTAGTAAATCAACTCATCATTATGGTGACACTATTGGATTGTGAAACTATTTTCCTAATTTACTTACACCCAGAAAATCAAGCAACAAATCACTAAGTGCATCACTGGCTGTTTACCAAACAGACAATGTGTTGCACATGTCTGAGAAAGGCATTTTTTCAAAGAAAAATGTATTGTGATCTAATTGCAATATTTTATGTTTCATTAAAAGTAGATACATTTTTTTTTAATCTTAAATAGTTCATTTCAAGAAATCAAAGCAAGAATAATGCACAAAACAGTACAATCAGCTGTTTTACATCCATACAAAGAAATATCAAACGTAGGATAATGAGACATTAAAAATATCTTCACAATAACCACTGAACACATTAACATTTCTTTAGGATTTCAAGTCAAATTGAATTCAGTTAGCTAAATTTATTCAACTATGTACAGATCTGGTTCAGACTGCTTCATGTCTCATCACCATACAGTAGGTGACAGTTTTATTTTACCATTTAAAAGTAAGTTAAAGAAGCCCCTGCATGTGTGCAGAAATGTATATGTTGTTTTCTCTCAAATTCTTCTTGGCAGTTAAAGACCCACTCCGGTGAAAATTGTGGGGGTTTTTGTATGTGTTTTTAACATTTCTCTGATGATGGAGGACATACATTAATAACATTAGGCTCAAGAATGGATTTCTAAGGATTGCTTTATTCAAATTATTGTGAATCAGGAACAGACAAAGACTGCTGTTGGAAAAAAAGATTGCATTTATGACGTAGAAAATACTCTTGGCGGGCCACAAGTTCCCTGCTCCACTCCATTCTGATGTATGTACTTGCAGACAAATGGATCCCTTTACGTCTTGGTTTTCCTCATCTGAGCTGAAGTCTGGCTCGAAACTCAACAGCTGGATAGCTCCACTATTGCTTGTAATCTCCGTTGCACCGGTAATGTTAGGTTGGAGGTGTGAGGGACTGTAAGCTAGTAGGAGACCACTGGAAAGGCTTTAAAAATGGACTATTAGTCACATCAAACTGTTTTAGCATTTGATGTTCAAGCACTGGGTGTAGCATATTTGACCTGAGTCCACTGATCATGCTCTTGTCTGTCTCTGGTAGCTGCATATGAAACAGTTTTATTGTTAAGAAAAACACGCCAACTTGAATTTTATATTCAAAACAAAAACTTGTTGCTTATTGTGTTGGGGAAAAAAACTCAAATTTTCCTTCCTGTGTCTGTTAAAAGGTAAAAATATTTTCTGTATTCCTTGTATTGTGTTTTACAGTGATTTATCTGGTAGCCAAACTGTCTTTTTCTAAAATAAATGTGATACTCAGATTTTGCAGAGGTTTTATACGGGTTCAGGGTTTTTGCAGCAGCAGAAAAATGAAGAGCAACTGTGCCATAACCTCTCATGCACATCTCAACTTCTGCAACAAACAGAAGTAAAGTCGGGATATGCAGACTCTAGACAGAGAATAAATCTGTGAAATACACCATATTTTTTTCTTCGTATAGAACTTTGTGAACAAAGTTAGTGAAAAACTTGCAGGTTTTGAATATTTTGAATGTCATCAGAACATGAACTAATTCAGACACTGAAAATGTCACACTCCAAGTAAGGATAAAAGTCAAAATGACCCTACAGCGAGCGTTGCTTTAGAAACAAAGGAAAATAAAAAAACAAGAAGTGGAGAAGAAGAACACAGCTGACATGACAGACATGAAATCGTCAACATAAAATAAGTCAGTTTAATGCTGTCTTTGTTCTTTCTTTCTTTCTTTTCTGCACAGAAACTTGTCAAAGAATCCTCTCACCACTCTGTCATGGCAGCTCTTCAAGCACCTCCAACTCTCCGAGCTGTAAGTCTTGTCTAATCTGTCTTGCTGGCTTTTGTTTGTGTTTTATTACAGCACTTTATCATGGCTCCCTGCACTCCCGCCGCCCTGATACAAGCTGTCTTCACTGCATGCCATTATACTTCCTGTCTTTTTTGAACACAAACTCCAATTTGTCTCCCCGCACGTGATGGACCAAACCTCTGGAAGGGGTGCCGAAGGGAAACCTCTGGAAGCGGTGTCTAAGTCATTCGTTGGGATCATGAAAACATAGCATGAGTGGAGCAACAGCACGGAAGAAATAGGAGAAGGTTTCTGTGAATATTTTAGTGATCACTGCGTTTACAACTTTGCTCTGGAGGACGATGTCGACCTGCTCAAACTGTCCATCAGCAGAACACTGGAGCCTCCTGACGCTTAAAGCCAAGTTATAGCAGGATGTGATGCAGGACTGTTTCCAGCAGACCTCCTTATTGTGCTATTTTCAGAGGTAGAAGCAGGGCAGATCCTCTGAGAGCATGGTACAATGCTGATCTGGGGTAGTCCTGCAGCCAGGCTACAAGTCCCGGAGCAGAGGAGAGGTCCTACTAGCTTGCACGATAAAGTTTGACATTTTGTCATTTAGTTCAAAGCTTACTCTTTGCACCCACAAACACAGCTTACGGAATGCAGCTGATACCAGAACTAGAGGAAAAGAGGAAGACGACCGTCTAAACAGCTCACTGTGAACTGATTGAGCTATAATAGATGTATATTTTCACTAACTGAGCCCACATGTTAGTTATTTACATTTTTGGACAATTTACCATTAAGGATCTGGAAACCTTTTTATGAATTACTGAAACTAAATACATTGTCAAAATACATCAAAAATATTTTTTGGGACTTTTGAGGCTTTTAGAAAGCAAGCAAAATATTCAAAAGGTTAACTTGGAGAAAGCAAACTTACTCTTAAACAGTTGAGCTATTAGAAAATCTGTCATTGAAGAAGAACCTACGACCTGCAACGACCTGCCCAACACATTAAAAGAAAAATAAATGAATTAATAAAACACACTCAACGAAACTATGAAATACCCATAACAAATCATTTTATGGCAGTAAAAACCTGAAAACCTCTGGCCGCTCTTCAGTGTCGTTGGCTGGGTTTTTGTTTTATCATTCTCTTATTATCATCTCGTTTTTGATGAACATGGACTTTTTTACACCTAACACAAGGGCTGTCTGCTGCTCTTTTTTCCCCACCACTTTCGGGTCCGGTGCATTGTTAATTCGATCAGCAGTTCTCGCCTGGCAAAAACAAATGCATCAGGAAATCGCTATTATCGTGTTTTTTTTGTCTGTTTTATTTATTTCAACAGAGCTATGGTATCAAGATAATTTCCCTTGCAGGAGACCAGTATAATTCTAAAAAGTTTAATTCTGTTTTGGTTTAATAAATGAGGCTCAAACCACATGCTTACTCAGTTGAATCGATGTTTTGGGACTCGATGTATATCCCTGTGACCCCGTGACCTATATTTGACAATTTGATAAAAGGGGAAATTTCGTATTTGAGGTGAGCAAGACAAAGACAAAATGTGTTCAAAACAGACATGTCAAACATATTTTCTTTCTATTTTAAGTTGTGCACAACTTTTTTTTTATTCATGCATACGCTGACATACGATTCTTATTGACAGTAATCTTACCCCATTAAAAGCCCCATAACCTCTTCCAACCAAGTTGAATCATGTTCCACTAGAGCTGATGGGCTAAAAACGTGACGTCTTAATGTTTCTTTCAAGCTTAAAATAAATTTGTCACAAATTAACAATTAAATTTTTCACATTTTAAATAAATTCTTCACGTTCACAATGTGTAATTTCGAGTCTAAAAGTGCTTTTAATTTTTTTTTCTTTTCAAATTTAGAATCTGGTTTTCATTCACTTGAAAGTCAGTGTAATAACTGACCTTCTGTAACCCACCATACTGTATCCAAGAACAACCATTTGCCCTAAGGGGAATTTTAAAATGGGTGTTTTAAAAGCGTTGTTGGGATGCATGCAAAGAGACACCGTGTAGCTAAGCGTCACAGTCTTTTGGCCATCTCATATGTTTGTGTTACTCCACAAACACAATGCTAACCCTATAGGCTCAAATCAGGATCAGCCTACAGTAAATGAAAATTGAAAATACATGCATTTATTGAAAATGTGTAAAGCAAAATTGCTAATTTGAAAGAAAAAAAGTAAATGTATTTTTTAAACTTAAAAGACTTATTGAAAATGTTGGAAAATAAAAGAAATTCAAAGCTACAACACACCTCCATCATTGTGGAGTTTTGCTGCATCTCGAAGCCTCAAACGACCACACTGTAATCTTTCCTACATGTCTAAAGTCTTATTCACATGCAACAATACAGGGGTTGAACCTTGCAGGTTTTTGGGTCGTCCAGGCCCATGACGGGTTGTTAAGACGAGAAGGTACATCTTAGGGGAGTGCAGGTGTGTTTTACAGTTTCCTTTCAGGCTCGTATATCCCCTTAAGGGATGTTGTGAAAATGAATGTACGGATTTCGTGCTTGTGGCACTTGTATCATGAAGTATCCGTTAAGTCAAGGAAGACTAAAGAAGTTGCTTATGATGTACAAAGAAGCTTTTAATGACCAAAGGTGGCCTTACACCTCACTTCAGTCAGCAGAAAGGTGCGAGTACTGGCCCCTTACATAAATGCTGCACGCACAGTTTTGACAAAGATTTACATATCAGCTCTTTTTAATTGCACTCATTCTTTTTTTTCCAGTTTTGTTCGGTCTGACTTAGTGGTCAAACATCTGAATGATGAACTCAGTCTCATTTAGAGTTGGCTTCCCTTAATGATGGGCAGCAATGGTTGCTCTGCTGACATTTATTTCACACAAACCTGAAAGCTTCAGAGCAGGAAGCAGAGAAAAATCCTTCATTTACCGACCTGCTGACGCTGCTGATCACTTAATCAAAAGCTTTTGATTAGCAGCTCCTGGCTAATGCTGCTGCTGCTGCTTAACCTTTTCATTTCCATTAAAGCCCAAAGTCATTTTCACTCACTTTCTGGCACACAAATAACAGCCATTTATGTCATGCATTATTGCACACCCACGTTTCCACTCGCATGTAACGTTAAGACCTGTTAGGCTCTTTTTTAAAACAGAATAGAAAAATGGTGCTGGGTGTTTACTTCGTGGTTGTGGATTTGATTTTTTCCCTCCCCAAAATCATTCCCGAGCTAACAGGGCTCAGTTTTAGTCTCTGATGTCTGGTGCAACTTCTTTTTAGGCGACCATTTCAGGTGCGTACAAATGGTGTCTTTGTTGTCCAACATGAAAAGCGGGGCCGGGGTGAAGGCTGTGGTTCCTGCTGAATGCTGATGAGAAGTGAAGGTTTGTGTCTATTCCATTTGGCGTGTTTGGTTAAGAGGTGTCAGTCGGAGTGGCGTGGCGGCACAGACGTGGACTGGGGCGTTACGCAAGAGGCAAACCATGTGAAATCAAGCCTTGCTAATGAGAAATGAGTCACTCTATCATTGACCGAGTGTGCAGCCTCCTGTCTTCATTGTATCTGTTTGCTCAGGCAGCACTGAGTTAGCCAGGAAAGTGCATATGATTTATTTGTGCTCAACAAGACTGGCTCGCCGGGCGGCTATTGGCTTTAATTATTAGGACAATGCAGAATTAACCACAGCCATGCTGCTCATGCTCGCAGATATTATGTAAATAGAGAAAGATCAAACCAGCCGAAACAATTTCCATATCATGTGATGAAAGAAGAGCACGGCCCCTTTGACGGTGACACCAACCCCTGTTATCTCTGTTACTCTAGGCAATTTTATTGTAATAGTATTTTTTTAAGCAGTAAAAGAGAACCAATTTCAAGGCTTCATTATGTCTATGGCCTGAAATAAAAAAGGGAGTCAGTTTTGAGCATTCTTGTTCCTTTGTTGGCGCTGCAAGAATGTCTTCATTGATCGGGCTGTGTTTTCATTAAAGTTCTGTCTAATTACTCCAAATTTTTTTGTGAGGAAAGACAAGAATGGAAAGTTGTGTGTGTGCTCTATGGCACAGACCAATTAAACCTAAACAGAAAACACAAAAATTAGGTAATTATTGCATGAAAAGGAAAGATGTTTAGCTGAAATTGCCCTCAGAAAACAAGCCTTTTTTTGTCAAAGCAGCTCTGATTGGCCAGATTTGAACTGAAAAAAGCTATTCTTTGCAACTTCCTGTCTTGCACATAACCAATTAATTTCAGTCAAAAGCAGTGTCTGCATAATCATTATTTCTGCCACATTAACATGGACGCACACCGAATCGACAGCCTCCCAGCATGTGGTTCCAGGTTTCATGGTCTGAGTGTTGTCGGGTGAAAGACTGAGCATATACATCAATGCAACATTGAAGAGGTCAAACTGATACATTTCATCCCACATCAAATAGGTCATGGCGGCTCTGTAATCAACAGGCTTTAAAAAGAGCAACTGCACAACAGCTATTTTTGTGCTGCAGGTGAGCCGCACAGATATTTCACACTCCCTGCAATGTCTTAATATCAACAACAATGGGGAAATTATCAGGAGAATCTCAATAATCCAGAGGCTTTTGTGGCTCCTGTGAAAGGCTCCGACATCACAGAAGAGAAGTACAATAGCCGTCTGCCTCATGCTGCTTCTGGATGAGACACAGATTATTGGCTCTGGCGCTTTGTCTTTGTGCCCTTTAGCCGGAGAAGCGCGGCTGCAGCGCTGAGCAGTCCAGCCCAGCAGAATTCTGACAACAGTAGCAGCAGGGTGAAGGGGGCGGCTGAATGCTAAACCCTCCTCTGTGGCTCTCGCAGTGTTATAAGTGGGGAGTATTTGAAGCAAAGTTGGCATCAAATGCCTTTTTAGGGACATTTTGTTTTATGCATCAGACAGAATCCTCCTTCTCAGTCAGTTCCTTCTACTCACTGAAAGCCACACCTTTTCAAGGCCTTTTTGTGATAGAAGAACAACACTAAATGAAGTGTAGCAAGAAAGAATGTCATATCCTCTCAATCTGCTTTTCAACACAACAAATATGCGAGTATTTGTTTTTGTTTTAGTAAAGACAAAACCACCAAATGAACAGAGACTGTGCCTATTCCGCTGTGGATCAAACATGTGGACTCTGGCCTGCCTCAGAACTCGCAACCATGTTTCAACCATTGACTGTAAATCATAACTTGAGAGACTGAGTGTGATTTTTTTTTCATTTCTTTTATATGTTTTATTTCTTTTTATGTCTTTTACGCTTGACTAAAATGCTGGACCCTTAATAATAAGCATCTGCTTCGGGGGTGTCCATTTTTTTCCACGTTCTGTATTGTGAGGGGATCTGTTATTTGTTACACATTGTGGAACAACTAAACTACACTAAATAAAATAAATAAATAAAGATGTCACCCATAGAAATGATTAACTTCTGGCTCCAATAAAATTAAGCAAGTCAATTCAGGCGCCACTTGAAATGAAGGGCAATGAGGACGCTGCCATGTTGGAGCTCGACGACATCAGTAACCAGGAACTGGTCCGAGTCGGTTTGAGTCACGGTTTCTATGGCAACCCCTCACCAATCCAAAGTGTTGGATGTCCACACCGCTACTGCTTTAAAGCGGGCTACACGAAATCTGTCAAACATTTCAACCGTTTGACGTAAGACCACATATCTTTATTGAGGCATCTGATTGATCCGTTTATAACTTGAATATCGTGAAAAAACATTAAGATTGGCAAGAACATGTTAAAAACTGTTATAACGGCTGAGTAATAGGTGTGTGTTTCTCAAAAGAAGTCTATAAGATTTTGGCTTCTTGGAGCCAACGGGCACTTCCTGTTAAGAACGCCAGGTGGGGGGAGTCGCTCAGTCCAGCTTTCATCAACCGTCAATTGTTTCAACAGAGTACTGCGCAAAAAAATTAAAATATAACACATGAAGCACTTTTAACCAAAAGGAATAAAATGCATTAATTTCAGCACTTACCAGGTTTTGCACTGATCCGTTCATGGCTTATGGTTTATTTACAACCATACATTTCACAACAATATGTGTAAATTTAGCTGGGATTTATTTATTGAGACACGTATTAAAGCTCAAATGAAACTGGAAGGGCTTCATGGAGCGAAACCCACATGTTTTGAAGGCTGATAGTAAAATGGGAGAATCCCAGGAATGTGCCAGCATCTGAGTCAGTGGTGTTCCACGGATTATGAGGAAATATTCATACAGACGTCAGTATGAAATTGCACAGAAATTAAAGCAGAAATGACAACTAGAAAGAAGGGACTTTTTCCTCTGCAAAGTAAGCACATTTTTGTCGATCAGTGAGAAGGAAGGGAAGCCTCCAGTTATCATCTTCTTTTAAAAATGAAATGCATTTCATTTTTTTTAAACATGGAAATATAATATTATATCATGTTAGCTAAGACCAAATAGTGATATATTATATGACTGTTTTATATAATGAAAATTTAAAAAAATGTACAAACTACAACACTTCTTTGAATTCCCACTCCAATCATTTTTTGATCTATGTGAAGAGATAATGATGCAAGACATGATGTTAAAAACGCCAAAAACAATTTTGATTGGAGTGGGTACTGAAAGCCAAACTGCGGATTTGATTTAGGATGAAACAAAGCTAAATCTCCCAGCAAAATCTGGAAAAACAAAAAAACTTTTGGAATAAAGTAACTAAACATTATTCTGTTCAGACAAAAAAGAATTCCAAGAGTTGGTCTAATGGATGAAGGTTGGTGAATGACATAAACATTGAGGCTGCTAAGACTATGGAATCTAAAAACCTCAAATCATTGTCACATTTCCCCGTAAAGAACTCAGGTAAAAGCAGCGAACTGAAGAAACCGATGAGTAATGAGGACACAAGTTAATAATAATCTGCGTGGGAGGGAACAACTGTGAAAAAATGCATCAACAAACTAATTAATAAACCAAAAGATATCCTTATCTTTTATTCAATTGCATAACAAAGTAAAGTTTGAAACTGTCTTTGGCTCTTTGTTTTTTTTTATGGGTTTCTCCTACTGGCTGCCTTTCCTGACCCGACTGATGTGCCCTCTCCGCTCCATGATTGCTGTGCAGGTGCTGTTGTCGATAAGCCAAAATCAAGCCTCACTCTTCAGAGAGAAATTATTCTTCAGAGGCCCATATATATATATATATATATATATATATATATATATATATATATATATATATATATATATATATATATATAAAAATCAGGCGGTGAAACAGCCTGCAGCAACACAGACTAACCATACTGCTGCAGCCGTAAAAAGAACAAAGATGGCACCAAACCATGATTTATTTACTTTCTATGTGCAGCCCTCTCCTTGACACAAGAGCGAGATCCACCGTGAAAATGATGGAGTGTCACAAAAACTTGTTTTTTTGGGGGAAGAAAGGATGCACATTTATTATGTGGTGATAAAACCAACTTCCAGAAAATTCTGCTGGATCAGTCAAAGATGCACAGGTGATGCTGCAGACAGTGGGGCGATATCAGAACTCAGACACTCGTCTTTCAGTCAAAGTCAGACGAGAGCTAGGGATTAACAAAACTCGTCACGTCTCACCTGACAGCTGCAAATTTCAAAATCCCACGTTTGACTAACTTCTGTTTTTATGGTCATCTGCTTTGGGATGGGCTTCTTTTTTTAAACTTTTTTTTAATGAAAAAAATCATACAGTTGAAGAACCAACTGAAAAACGACAAAAACTTTTCCGCCATGCTTTAGTGCCGTACACATTCAGTTCTGACATCAGTGTCGAAGCTACAGAAAGTCTAGGGGGCCATTAGATTGGCTGAAAGCGAGCACGCCTGCTTTGCTGATGAGTTTGATTGACAGATCCATTAGCCAATGGTGACATTAGTTGACCTGCAGCGTGAAGGGAGTCTCAATATTCACCGTAGAAAAATCTCTCACAAATGTGGGGAGATTCACAAATGAGAGCGGGTTTGTGAATGCACATTCTAAAATTTGAACGAACTGTGAGTTCATATTACAAGTGCAGCTAAAAATGATTTTTCAGAAGCATCTATTGTTCATTTCTGAAATATGTTTTGTGAATTTCTGAAAAATGTATTGTTTTTGTGAAACACAGCGTGCCCATTTGTGAGAAACACTTATTATGCATGTGTGAAACACAATGTGTGTTTATGAAACACAGGGTGTGCATTTCCAAATGAATATTACACGTTTGCGTAAAATTACATTTGTGAATCAGAGCGTGTGTATTTGTGAAACAGGTTGTGTGCATTTCTGATTATTGAGACTTTATTAACTCCATATATAATTGTCCTTGAACTATTGAACTATGTGTAAAGTTTTCTCTTTTAATGGTAAAGAATAGGAAAAAAACAACTCTGTCTCTTCTGTGTGCTGGAAGTAAGTGAATATAAAATGCTTTAGTAAACATAGCATGTATAAAAGCAAGTTAACTCCTGACAAGAGTGTAAGAAGAGGAAAGCATGCATGGAGATCAAAGCGTTTGAGCAACGGCGAGGTGCAGTTTCTTCTGATCCACGACTCCAGAGCCGGAGAACCTGTGTACATTTCCTGGGTAAAAAAGAAAACAGCCTCCGGTGGAGATCATTACTTCTCCTGTGGAGGAGCAGGCAGGATCGTTAGCGAGCTTCAAGGAAACGCCACGCGGCTAGCTCTCCGTTTCTGAGGTCACACTGCTGTTTGCTTTTGTTCCCTTCAAAGTCTAATCTGCTCTCTTTCAGACATTTGTCAACTTCCAGCTGTCTGCTTTTTTTTCCTTTTTTTTATTGTGTTATTGCTTTTCTAGATGGCAGCACTTAAAAACTCAGACCTCCCTCCCTGCCCTGTGTGAGCAGGGGTTGGCCATTTCTTACCCAGGGCAGAGCTGATAAGACGTGAAAGTGATGGTTATTACTAATAACGAACATAATTGCAGTGTAAGGGTGAAACCTGGCCTGTTATCACTCCAATGAGCTTCCATCCCTTGGGATTTGCCGGTTCCGTTTTAAATGAAGACCTCTGACCTCTGATCACGTTGGGACTTGGCTATCTTTGGCAAACATTTCCTTTTATTAACTCCTCAGACATGAGTTCCAGTACACGAAGACACTAAATGTGACAGTTAAAAGACATTTCCCTCACAAATTATATATCTAATACTAATTTATAATGTATTTCTTTGGAAACAATTTACTTTTTATTTTCCTAATGTGATGACAGCTCATTTAGCTCCGTACACACCAGACATGTGATGCGCGTTCAAGAATGCCTGTTTAGCATGTTCTTGTAGATGATGCACTGGACTGTTGCTACCAAATACTAGCAGGTGGATTCAGAATCCTGAGTTGTGAATCCATCTGCTAGTACCGACAGTTGGAAGAGGTCTGGTGCAAAATGCTAAAGCGTTGCAATGCTCATGAATCTTACTCCAGGATTTTTCTTTCACAGCTCTATTCCAATAGACGAACGACTTTGTGTCAAATGATTCTGGACGGGCACATACCGCAAATGATTAACTCTCCTCCATGATCACTTTTTAAACAGTTGGCACTTCTGCATTTTGGTCAAAGTTGAATTGGTTTTAACTTTTACGCACAATCAATTTTTGCGCGGTCTGTACGTAGAGCCCAGATACTGGCTTAAAAACGTGCTTATAGTGAAGTGGGAACGTGAGAGTTTTGAACACAGAAGCCCAAAACAAACATTTACACACGTTTGCATTGAGTTTTCATTGGAAGTGGTCGTTGAAGTCACGTTTTCGATGCCTGTGTGAAAATAGTATTAGACTGTTGCCTTCTGGGTTTTTTGGAGAAGAGTCGAAAGTAAAGTGTTGACTCTGGTTTTCAAAAAGCAGATTTGTTGATTTGGTGTGTTGTTGCTGGCTCTTGCTCTTGCTCGTCTTCAGGACCTCACTCATGTTTCCTCTCTGTTGGGTTTCCAGACGTTTGGATGGAGTGGTTTTCGACTGCGGCTGCGACATCCGCTGGATCCAGCTGTGGCAGCAGCGAGGAGAGGCGATGCTTCACACGCAGGAGCTGTACTGCAGAGACGGCGCATCCAAGATACGACTGGGGAACATGTACATCGAGAAATGCGGTGAGCAAGAGGCTGGGGCGGGTTTGGAAAGGGCTCAGGGAAGAATCACCTTCAAGAGCTAGAGTTTATAGAGGAGATTGGAAGAGGAAGAGACGTGGAGGAGTTCTGGGGTAAATCTGATAAGATGTGAGGTGATTCAAAGTCTGAGGGCTCTGAGGTTTTATCTCCCAGGGGAGATGTAGGAGTGCAGATATGCATTTCTCTCCCTTTGTTCTAATTTCATTATGATTAAAAACTTGATGAAGTCCGTCACCATGAAAAGCTCCTCTGACAGGTGTGTTTGAACATGCAGGTGTGTGTTTGTGTGCTTCCAGACTTACCAGAGATCAGCGTGAGCCACAGCAGCGTTCTGGTGAGGGAGGGCGACAACGTGACCGTGAGCTGCAACGGGACCGGATTACCGCTGCCCGAAGTGGACTGGACCGTCGGCCAATTGAATTCCATCAATACACACATGGTCAGACCCCCACACCTTTAAAAAATAAACAGTTGTGTGTGCAGCTTTACTCCCCCCATCCAGATCATATTCTTTTATGTGTTACAACAGCAGTTTTCATGCTAACCCAACACTTTTTCCTTGAATTTACTCTGAGAACAGCATTATTTGACTGACTCAGTGTTGATCACATTTGCAGCCAAAGAAGCAGCTCATATTGCATTCTGCGCCGAGCTGCACACTATGCTCCTCAGCGTCCGTCATCAGTGACTATCACTTCAGGGTTATCACTGTCCTTGGCTGGCAGGCTTTAACCTGCAACCTCACTTGGCCTGTGTGGTTAATGAGGTTTGGCAGTTGTGTGTCATTGCTTTGTTGGGATTCAAGATAAATGTTTCTGCTTAAAGCAACATTTCAAGTTCTGTTCATGTAATATGCTCTAAAGAATTAAACTTGATGAGACATGTTGTCTATTTTTAAAAGCACAGAAGTGGTGGAAGATTAGATTTCCATTATTCGCTACTTTGATATAAGCACAAGTGCATTTTACCTTTTTTTTTTTTCAAATGGCGTGATAATGAATGCATTTTTTTCTCACTACATTTTTCAAAGATACACAAAAACCTCCACACATGTACCACTATTGTGATTTACTTTATATTTAGGTATGGGGGCCGGTTTAGCTTGTGCTGGTTTGCGGCGCCTTCCATCCGTGAAACCAGGGTTCGATTCCGGGCTGCTCTCTATTCCCTTCTCTGCTGCTGTGCCGGTCTCACCCGGTTGGATTGAGAGGGTTGGGTCAGGAAGGGCATCCGGCGTAAAACATTGCCAAGTTAACCATGCGACTCATCCTCGAGGGAGAGGTTGTTTAGCTGTGGCGACTCCTGATGGAAGAAGCTGAAAGTGACAGACTTTATATTTAGGTATAAAATGAGGATTCTTTTGTTCTATCCATTGGGACAAAACCCACAAAAACCCCAAACCTTCAGAGTTATTGTTTTTCTCCTATTCTCTTAGATTCAATTTTTAGGAATCCTATTTGTAATATATATATTTTTTTTTTTTTTTAAAAGATCAGCTGAACTTTAACAACATCCCTGTTTGATGTTGCAAATATGGATTCTAGACCTGTCAGGGATAAAAGTTCAAAAATGAGTTCAACAAGATTCAGATCAATTCCTTCACTGGCGTTGAAAGAAAAATTAAATCCCCCAAAAGTTTGTGTTAAAACTGAATTTTCAGGTCTGTCACACTCACTCGTGTAAATATTTTAAATTATCAAAACAAGTCCATGTTATAATTGCTCCACCAGAACTCTTAAGATGGATATCCCTATCACTTAAGTTATACAAATGACCTGATTCAGCCGTCATTGAATCAGTTGCAGTGGCAGATTTTTTAGTGGAAAAAAGAAATTCCTTCATACTGGTTAGTTTTTTTTTTCCTTGTTTTTTTTTTTTTTAATTTGAGCTCTTTTTTTGCAAAAGTGAGAACCTTAGATGATCAATCTAAGCTGAATACTTTCTGTCAGGAAATAGTTCAGCTTTTAAATCCTTGGTGAAATGCACATATACAGGGGGTTGACCCGTACGGGTCCAGTTTTTGGGTTGTCTGGGCCCATACAGGGTCATTGAGAGGAGCGGCTGCATCTTTAGAGGTGCGCAGGTGTTACTTGCTGTTCCTGTGAGGCTTGTGCATCCACCTTTAGGGACATCATGAAAACAGAATGTTTTGTAAGGCTTACGAAAGATAGATGCATTTATATACGGGTGATGCTGTCAACAGCGCCCTTTACACAGCACTCCAGTAGTTAGTTGGGTGTGTCGTCACTTACCATACGTCAATACAGCACAAACATGATACGGAAGTGCCTGTAGGACGCCCATAGGGTGCCCACACGACTACACTCTGATGGTCGAATTTCCTAAATTCTGAGTCAGGCTTCACACAAGGAGCCCCCACTTATCACTTGGACAGCACCAACAGGATTTGGGGGAGTTGAAAAAGTGTAAAAAAATGTATACGACACACCTGTGTCTCACCTACTTCACATTTACTTACCCTTGGGTGTTGTCTGAGTGTTCACTGTCATCTGTCACTTGCAGCATGTCAGAAGAAAAAACATGTGCCCAAATATTTTTTTCTCTACTACCTCACTTAGCGGTTTTGCAACCTGCGTGTCTCGTACAGGTTTGTCCATTTTTCACCCACAGACAGCCCATATCCACACATATGTGCAGTTGTGGCAAAGGTCTTGGTCGCTAAAATAGGAAACACAGAGATCTGTGGGTAAAGTAAAGCTGCTGTAAAGGCAACAAATTTGTTCTGAGCTAATGTTTTGATGGAATTAAATGTTTTTTTTTTAGATTTTTGAGCTATTGGAGACACATGGAAGTACTTGGAAAAATGGGAATAGTCGTTTACAATTGATATTATAACCATAGTAATTTACCACAACAGTAATATGCAGTGCCTTTTGAGTCATACATCTTATGATTTCTGCTCAGGAAGGTTTTAGAGAAAGAAAAAATATATAGTTTTTCAGAAAATGAAGCTCAAATAGTTTGGAAAGATGTTGGTGTAGGCTTTCTACAGACTGACGTTATAATAATTATGCTCTCTTTATCCAAAAAAGACATTTTTGTGACTGAGACACTTTGGTTGAACCCACAGTGGAGCAGCTAACCTATTATTCCCGCTCACTGGCTCAGGCCCCAGAGCATCACTGCAGTACAAACAACAAGAGCAGAACGGAAACATGACTTTAATTGACGTCTGCGGCTTTATCGCTTAAAGTGACTCTTCAGATTAGATCAACCTTAACCTCAGGCTTACAGTCTAAGCACAGATATTGGCCAAGCAAAAGGAAGAATAAGAGATTGATATTTGGCTTCATGATAATAAAAAATGGAGTCAGTCAAAATGCAAGTTGTCTTTTTCTTCACATGCTCCCTGAAGGGTTAGGCTTGGTGTAATAAAGGACGGAAACATTAATGAAGTTGTTAATTCTCTCAGATAGTCCACTTCATGGCTTTGTTCTATTTCCTTCCACAGGAATTGAACCAATGAATAATTAACCATAGTTTTAATTTAGTTTTTTAAAACTGTAACCCCCAAGACTGTTATCGTATGTGCTGTAGAGTATCTAAACTTTTTGCTCTTGTCACTCTTTTATAGTCGAACGTTTACTGGCCGAACATCCACTCCATTGATCTGAACCTTTTCAACATCAGTCGAGACGACAACAACTTCCAGCTGAGCTGCATCGCAGAGAGCGTGGTGGGGATGACCAACTCCTCCATCCAGCTGAATGTGCAGTGTGAGTTTTCCATCAGTTGTTTGAATTTGTTTGGTGGTGTAGTGGCTAGCACTTTCTCCTGACAGTGGTAAAACCTTGGTTCAAATCCCAGCTGGGTCCTTTCTGAGTGCGTGAGTGTATCCCTCCCACAGTCCAAAAACATACTTTGTTAATGATTAATATCTATAAACATACTGTAAGAATGCATAAATAAATAAAATGTTTTTTTAAAAATATAAATAAATGTAATGATCTTTTGTAAAGTGAAAAGCCTAAAAAGTAACTTCAATATATTCAAATATACTGCATTAATACCTACATAAAAAAATAAATATGTAAATTAATAAATAAATAAACATAGAATAAAACCTAAATATACTGCTCTACTGTAAATTAGGAAGCCCCAAAGCTTTAGTATTGTTAATTAAAAACATATATAAATGAAATAAAATAAAAAAAATAGAAAGTAAAAGAAAATAAATTGCTCTTGTGAAAATTAAAAAGCCTCATAATGACTTAAATATCTATAAATAGAATGTGTACTTTATTATTTAAGATAAAATATACTTTCAAATGTAAAAGTGTGTTTAAAATGTACTGCTTCAAATCCGATGTGTGTTACTGATTCATTTACCTTTTTAAAGCTTTAACCCTCCTGGTATGTTCTGGGTCAGAAGTGACCCATTTTGAAATTCAAATATAAAGAAAAAACATAATTAAAAGTATTTGTTTCACTATGAAATGTCTTTTGCTTGGCTAATTTTGTGTAATCAACTTAAAGTTCAAAATTTGTACAGTTACTCTATTTGTAATTTGAATATAAGCATCAATGATGTTCCTCAGAACAAACACAATAGGAGAGTTGAAAGTGGAAATAAAGAAACAGAGTACTGAAGTTGAAAATATTAAAGTCTTGACTGGGGAGGGAAAATTACCTCCCTCTATGAGTAGACAGCAATACTTGAGCTTCAAATGTAAGATCTGAAAAGATTTATGAGGTTGTTCAAAGGTTTTTAAAAAAGATCTACAAAACATATTTGTCCCCCACACCTAAAATCACATCTGACTAACGTTGCCCAACACCTTTCTAGGAAGGTCAGTATGCACACCAACTTCCTAGACACATTTTAGGTTGGGGACTCTAAAAAATGTCATTGTTTCTCAAAAACAAAGTTGTTGACATGATGTTAGGGAGCTGTCAAGCTCTGCACTGGGAGCATCAAGTTTGTTGTTACAGCCTCTAATCTCCTAGTTCTGGGTAAAAAAGCTTTGGTGTCAGGAAACTGTCTCTGAAATTGTCCCTGTGCAACCTAGGATTAAGGAGAACATGGAAAATTTCAATTAATTCAGGTGTTTAATTAAGAACTTCAGTTAAAATGTTAAAGACCCACTCTAATCAGCTTTTGATCTGTTGTCGAAGCATTTCCAGTGGTCTTTTAATGATGATTATGCAGTTTTTAGCCAAAATCAACAAACCTGTCATTTTCTAGGACATAGTTTCTGCATAGTGACAGTAGTACATTAGGAATTTGCCTCTTGAGGTTTGGTCAGGCACTGAGCGAGCCTTCCTTTCATTTCCTATCATCCCTTTTGGTAGCTTACAGCTCCTCACAACTCTAAGCGAACATTAGCTTCACAACAAAAATGGCGAGCGATATTAGAGCTATCCAGCTGGACAGTTTTACGCCAAAAAACAGCCAGACAAGGAAAACGAAGACGTGGATGGATCTATTTGCCTGCAAGTGGATGCATCGAAATAGAGTATAGCAAACGTTCATTTTAAGGTTGAATACACCCCGAGTCTTTTTTGCTACTCTGTTTTATCTGCAGGGTCTATGTGCCTATTGTCACTCACTGGACGGTGAATATTTGCGTAAACCAGAAGACTTTGTCTAATGTGAGACCATCTGTCCAACGTTGGAAGCGTGGCAGAAATTGGGTTGTGTGCATCTTCTTCTAACACGATTGAGAAGGAATATAAGTGAACTCGTGATTGGAAGCTGTCTGTTTTCCGGTGAACCAGTACTGTGCGTCAAAGAATAAGACAGCCTTTATTGGTCCCACATTGGGGAAGAACTTCAAATTAAAGCAGTGATCTAACTTTTTACAGGAATGTCTGAACAGCATGAACGCAAAAGTTTTTTAATTAATCGTTACAACCTGAAGACAAAAAAATGAGTGCACAACGAAATGAAGTGATAACAAGAAACACTGTTAGTGCTTTTACCTTGAAGTATACCTCATAGATCTTAAAAGCTGACTATGAAACAATCCACATAAAAGCAAGCATGTTTTTATTATTCCATTCTGTGGTAAAGAGGATCTCTTAAGATGGAACACTACAAACATGCTTACAACACCGCAAAAATGCAAAAATTGTTTACTCTGGATTCAATACACGATAAATTGGGGAGAAATGCCGATGTCAAGCAAGCTATAGAAGAAGGACACATCTGTATTGTTGACTCCCAGTGTTTTGATTACTATTTGCTCACCTGCCATGGATCCTCTTAATACAACTCAGGTGCTTAAAATGCAACATCACGCCGCTCTGTTGTTGCAGGCTTTAATCAGAGCAGCCCGCTGTGATGACTTGGAAGAGAATCTTGTAACTAACCACTGAGCAAAAAAGGGATGATCCACATTTCAGGCCATCATTTAAGCTGCCATGTTTTGATTTAAAGCTAAAGATCCACTCCAATGAAAACTGTGTTTTTGGTGTTTTTAACGTGTTCTTGTTGCATTTTCTAAAGATGGAGGATATATATTAAGAAAATTAGGCTAAAAATTTCATTTCTAACTATTTCTTTATTCAAATCATTGTGAATCAGGAGCAGACAAAAGAAATGGTGTTTGAAGAAGATCACAATTGTGTTGTAGAACATAACCATTTACTTCTTTATTTTCCTTGTCTGAGCTGGTATCTGGCTCAAAACTGTACGAGTTGGATAGCTGGGATATTGCTCGGCTCTTTTGTTGCACCCTTATTGTTAGGTGAGAGGCTGTAAGCTAGCAGGAGAGCGTGAAAACAGGGATGGGCAGCCCGGTGTGTCTGCATGATAGTCAGCTATCCAGGTAATCACGACTGGTTCAGGTGTGTCCAGCCAATTAGAACATACTAGAGCAGTGTCTGTTGGAAATCATGCAGGAATGTGGCCCTCGAGTTTCCCATCCCTGGAACCGAGCGCTCTCAGTCATGGGTGACGGGAAAGGGAGCGGAGTTGCTTCAGGCCAACTCAGAGGTGAATTTTCAATGAACTCTTGTCGCTCTGCAGAAATTATGTACAAGAAAACCGTACAGGTGTATTGATTTTGGCCACAAACAGCTTAATAATGATTGAAAGAGCACTGAGAACGCTTTGACAATAGATCAAAAGATGAAGAGAGTGGGATTTTAAAATCGAATTTAAAAAGAATGTCAAAAAAATATATCTCTATCTATTATTTTATAGTTGCCAACAAGACTTCATTGGTTTTCATTTTTTGTGTTTAAAGTTATTGTATTTTTGATACTAATATAATTTATTATTTCTGTTTAAATGAAGTATAGTTGTCAATTGTCCATCAGAACGCAAAGCATTTGTCTTAAAATTGACGTGTGTTCAATAAACAGAAAACAGCTCATTACAAAAGAGTTGTGGATCCCCAAAACCATGAAACATTTCTGTTACACAAAAGCCTCTTTTCCATTGACTTTGATGGGCTTATCTCGGAGCATAAAATTGATCATCTATTAATGATAAAGACAGTCTGAGAGAATAATTTAAGATTGAAAAAACCTCCTCTATGGGGGTTGAGCAGCCAAATTATGCAGGTACATTTGGAATGCAATGAGGTGTTGCACAGTTACAAACCAAGTGAAATTGATGTAGCCAATTAGCAAGAATATACCCTCCAGCCCACATGAAAGTCTGGCCTTGATCTGTGCGCATAGAGAGACGTAGGGGGAAAAAACAGCTATGATAAAGCTTTGATTTAGTAACCATCAACATTCTCCTCTCACATCTGCACAGTGACTTACTGTAAAGACTTCTGCTCTTACATTAGTCTACCTGGTGTACTGACCCTGGGAAGATTTGGAATAGACTCCATTCAAAGCCAATATTTATCAAAGGTGCCTGACATTTTTCTCTTTGTAGCAAGCCTCCTCTTGTAGGGCTCAATCTATTGTAGCTCTTTGCAATGCATCACGCTGTAGGACAGGGGAGATTTGTCAACAATTCAAACACTACCTAGTGGAGCAGGGCTGCCGAGGCCCGTGCTGGAATGACAGATTGACTTTGCGGCATCAAGTCTTCGGGGTCTGCTTTTGCACGGACACTGAATGGATGTACATCTTCAGGCATTTTCTTTCCTGTTGACACTCTGCTGGTGCTGCAAATTAACTTATTAATTTTTCATCACATGCTCTGATGGTAATTACATTTCCTCCCCTGTGCAGCCTGTTGTCTCTGGAAATGTCATAAAATAGCTTAAACTGCTGCTCTGATTAGGGAGTAATCTGATTGACAGGGAAATTACCAGCCGTCAAGCGACATTCTCTGCATTCAAAGATGAGCTCGCTATTTTAGAGAAACTGTAATTAAGCACAATGCAGATTCTGCAGGCGCATTGTTCTGCCGCTGTCAGGAACAGAAAGCAGCTCTGCAGCCGTGTGGACTGACAAAGCGCAATCGTCTTTATTGTCGTTACTGCAGCTTCCTGTTTACACTCACAAGCCTGATGACACCTGAGTACCAAAAAAGTAGACCACATCAATCCAGTTCTGAGGTTTTTACACTTACTGCTCTTCTGCTCGATTTATATATTCCAGTATTCCATTGACATCAATCTGTCTGAGGCAAGTTGTTAATTAAATTGACATATACCATTATAAAATCATTTCAGAATGAAATTTATTGATTATAGTAATATTAGAGGGGGAAAATGGATTGAGATACAGTAGATTTATTTTACTTTAAAGTGAAAAAGACCAAGTGCGTCGCAGTGGAAGAGACACCTGATGGCAGTAAAAAGGATGAGTCCATCATTCCAGTCCAATGTGTGTGAACACTTTGAATTTAGCAAAGACACGTGACCATACAGCGTGGTAGAATGTTTTAATAATGTTCCGTTTGTACTATTTTCATGTGGAAAAACAACAGTGGGCTGAAATTTATGAAACTAAAATGTGAATGGCTTTGCCACTAACTCTTGTTTACTTGTTTGTTTGTACACATTTAATGTACACTTGATTATCTTGCAAGAAATGGAAGGAATGTGTAAAACTTCCGCTGCACTGTTGAGTCTCCAGGTCTTTATCTTTGAGTCACACTGGTTGAATCATCAATCACAAATTATGAAATGAATTAAATTGTTGTTAAAATTAATTGTCCCGCCCTTACTTTTAAGTTCTGAAGATGGTTTACAAGCTTTGAATGGTTTTGCACCAAAATACATGACTGCACCCCCTGACCCCATATGTACCAGCCAGACCTCTCCAGTCATTTGGATTTGGTCTTTTGTCAGCTCCCAGAGTCCAAAGCAAACATGGAGAAGCTGCATTCAGCTTCTATGCTTCACAGATCTGGAAAATATGTCCAAAAAACCTTAAACACTCCAAATTCAGGTTAAAGGGCCTTTATTCAACTATTCTGAAATGTACATCTGCATTGATACTTTTAAGCGTTCCTTAAATTCAGTATTTTTTACGTTCTTCAAATTTTTATTTTAACTGTCACTGTTTTATTTTTTATTTTTTTACATTTTATGTTAAGCACTTTGAATTGTCTTTGTACACAAAATGTTCTTTACAAATAAACTTGCCTTGCCTAGAATCTGGCGTTTAAAATCCACAACCAGCATTATTAACAGATGAAAGTTTACAAACAGGTCTGCATTTGGATTTCTCAGTGTTCAGACGTTTATCAAAGCTTGTCATCTGTCTGAACAGTGTGAGGACACGGGGTCACAAGAGTCAAAATGGCTTCTATTGTATTGACTGAAACTGGGCTGACAGCCACACTCAGGGCAAAATGGACCTGTCCCCCAACTGTCCATCAACAAGAAAAGACAATTTTTTCTCTTAGTTTTCTTTTTCAATTTAGGCAACACATCTCTATAGACTCCCTCGCTTCACTCCTTCCTCCTCGGTCCTTTCTTCTCTTTCTCCCTATGATCACAACCACAGCTCTACGCCCCCACACCAACCGTTCACACGTACACAAGCGTTTTGCCTTCAGATCAGTTGAATGACTTTATTGTGCTGTTGCCTGTCACTGATTTCTGCCTTAAAATGACAGCTTCCATACGCCAGTTTATCTGTGCCGTTAATGGATGATTATTTGGTGCCAAATTACAAACCGAAAAAAACAGCAGCTGATGGTTACTTAACGAAAAGATCAATCTGCCTGGCAGTTCTTCAAAAAGCGTCTTTATTTGAACCAGTTTTTAAGATAATCGTGCATTTTATGCTACAAGCACCCAATTTCCCATGAATGTACCTTAGGTTCCACTCTTTAAAAAACATATTTGCCATGAAAAAAATACAGGATTGTAGAATAAGCCATCATAGCCTATAAATAGATGGATGGATGGGTGGATGGATGGCTGGATGGATGGATGGATGAATAGATGGATAGATGGATAGATGAATAGATGGATAGATGGATAGATGAATAGATGGATGGGTGGATGGATGGCTGGATGGATGGGTGGGTGGGTGAGTGAGTGGATGGATGGATGAATAGATGGGTGGATGGATGGATGGATGAAAAGATGGGTGGATGGATGGATGAATAGATGGATAAATGAATAGATGGATGGATGGATGAATAGATGGATGGATGAATAGATGGGTGGGTGGGTGGATGGATAGATGAATAGATGGATGGGTGGGTGGATGGGTGGATGGATGGATGGATGAATAGATGGATGGGTGGGTGGATGGGTGGATGGATGGATGGATGAATAGATGGGTGAAATGGATGGATGTATAGATGGATAGATGAATAGATGGATGGATGGATGATTGGATGGGTGGGTGGGTGGATGGATAGATGAATAGATGGATGGGTATGTGGGTGGGTGTGTGGATGGATGGATGGATGAATAGATGGGTGGGTGGGTGGGTGGATGGATAGATGAATGGATGGATGGGTGGATGGATGGATGGATGGATGGATGGATGGATGGATGGATGGATGGATGGATGGAGGAATAGATGGGTGGGTGGGTGGGTGGATGGATGGATGGATGGATGGATGGATGGATGGATGGATGGGTGGATGGATGGATGGATGGATGGATGGATGGATGGATGGATGAATAGATGGATGGATGGATGGGTGGATGGATGGATGAATAGATGGATGGATGAATAGATGGATAGATGAATAGATGGATCGATGGGTGGGTGGATGGATGGATGGATGGATGTATGGATGTATAGATGGATGGGTGGGTGGACGGACAGACAGGATCAAATTGAATATTTTGAAACAATTGAGTGTATGGCCACCCACTTTAAAAAAAGGGCAGCCATTTAAAACATTTTAATGGCAAATGAGCTTTTCTGAAAGTGGGGATCCTAAGGGCGACTACTTTTGTAGAAAATTTGGTGCTTGTACCACAACATGCATGATTTGTCTGAAGTATCAAGCTAATTGTCTCTGCTACTTGGAGACACATCATCCCAGATAAACATAGTCCTTCATACCTCACTGCAATAATCTTTTGGTGTGTTGCAAAAGTATTCCCAATGATCTTTTAATCATGATTATGATTTTTTTGTTTTAGCCAAAACACACACAAAAAATGTCATTTTCTTGGACATCTTTTCTGCAGAGCGGCAGTAGTTCCTTTTAAAATTCACCTTTTAGGGCTGGACTGTTGGCGTGGAGTAAGCCTGTTCTAATATCGCATCATCCCTTTGTTTACACTCTTTCCCACTATCCTACAGCCCCTCCCAACCCAGGCTAACATTAGCGGTGCAACAAAAATGGCGAGCAATATCTGAGCTATCCAGCTGTACAGTTTTGGGGCAGATGCCAGCTCAGACAAGGAAAACGAAGATGAAGACGAATCCGTTTGTCTGCAGGGGATGCACCAGCAGGGTGCTTGTGACCCGCCTGTCGTATTTGTTTTTCTTTCTTTTCAAGCAGGATTTTTTTCATGCTCCTGATTCAAAACTATTTGTGGTCTTTGGGACCTCTGACATTTACTGCGTCTTTCAATTGCATGGTTATTTAATTGATGTTTCTAATTTAGGCCAGGGTTCCTTCATCCACTGACCTCCCCCTTCCCAGTCACCTTCTTTCAGCTCTTCAGGGTGTTCAACAGAATATCCAACATCAACAGAAGGTCTCTTTTTGGTCGGAAATGCCCATAAAGCTGCAATAACAAAATATCTCACTGGTCACTTAACTTTTGCTTGAATGTCACTTTTGCCATTTTTTTGGTTTTCTGCTGCCGCAGACAAGAAGAATTTCCCCATCGTGAGATTAATAAAATCTATCTAATCTAATCTAATATATCCGGCTGAGTTTTTTCTCAGACAATAGAACCATCTCAATAGGCTCTTTTCATCGTAGAGGAGACAGGTCTTTACTCTAGACTTTACTTGTTTGTGTTTGGGATTTGCTTTTTGGATGATAATAAGTAAAAGAAATAAATATTCTAATAGATAACTGGACAGGATTATTAGTCTAAGCAGCTTTAAAATGTGGCTGTTCGTCCTAAAGAAAAAAAAAAGAACTCACATTTTTTTTTTACTTTGAAAAGAGCAATCTAATATAAAACAGATTATCTGCATACAGTCTTCCATCATCAGAAAAACTATTTCCAAAATGTGCAGTAGGTCCAATGTTGGACCCACACTGTATCGTTTTTTTTGTTTTCTTTCATTGTGCACTAAAATACCATGAAATCCATCAGCTTGACTATAAAATCGACACGCTGAGGGAATGCCAGATAATGAGAACTGCCAAAAATTCTCTTTTGATGATCAAACAGCAAGAGTGACTCATGGAAAAACAAATTTGTGCATGAATTGGTTATGAAGATTATCTGATGGTATTAAAGTGATAAATTCTCTTTCAGCTCGTTGTTTACTCAGGGGGGGGGGGGGGGGGGGGTGCCTGGTCAGAAAAGAATCGCCAGAAATTTCAGGCTACAGTTTAGCCTTAACATTGTTCAATAAACCAGTAATGTCGAATAGGACACATGGTCAAAGATTCATAACCGTCAAGAAACCTTCAAAATGTCACCCTTTCCAGAACTAGACTGTTCGGTCAGCTGAAGCCTTTTCTTTGCTTTTTAGAAAAGGTTTTCAACAGCCCAAGGGCTCTCCGAGCATAAGGGGTTTTGCACACCTTGTAAGACTGATGACTTGCGTTACAAACGGACATGCTGATTAGGGTGTTAGACAAGTGAAGTGAATGTATTTCTATGACTTCCTTCTGGATTTTATGTCAATAAGCCAAAAAATCTGATGAATATATCCTCCTCCCCAGTTCCTCCAGTTATCATAGCACTGGCTGAGCCTCAGCAGCGGCTGGACACCTGCATCGAATTCACGGTCCGTGGGAACCCCCACCCCAAACTGCGCTGGTTCCACAAGCATGAGGAGATTCAACAGAACAAGTACATTCGAACAGACATGGACTTCTACCAGGACACTCTCGAGGGCTGTTTGATTTTTCGGAATCCGACTCATCTCAACAATGGCAACTACACCCTGGAAGCCACTAACCCTCTGGGGAGGGCCACCAAGACGGTTTATGGTCACTTCCTGGTAGCACCTGATGACAGTGGTGAGTAAAAAACCTTGCTCTTCTTTAAAATTTGTATTTACTTGATGAGTTTTGACAGAAAAAGGTGAGGAAACAACTATTTAACCCTTGTGCTATCTTAGATGACCCCACCCTTACATTGACGTGTTCTCCCTACCATGACAAAGGTGGATAAAGGTGGAAAGATTTCATGCAATCCATGGACACCAGTGAGGTTTACAAATCATTGAAAAAAAAGGTCTAGCACACTGTCTAGTGGGTCTAGATGACCCAACTCACAATGTTAAAGTGCCTAGGATAGCACAAGGGTTAAAGACCTAATCTCTGACCATCTTTTGATCTATTTTTCAAAGCGTTTCCAGTAGTCTTTTCATTATGATTCTGCAGTTTTTAGCCCAAAATTTACAAAAATTGTGTTGTTTTCTTGGCCATTTTTGGAAGAGTGGTAGTAGTTCATTCGAAATTCACCTCTAAATTGTGGGAAGGACCATTAGCAGAGAGCAAACCTCCCTTCCCCATCCACAATGTTGTCTATGTACACCGCTACCAACTTTTTTTATACAACATATTTTAATCTGATCTTGATTATCAATTTGTTGAATAAATAAATACTTAGAAATACTTAGAAATTTAATTTTAAGCTTAAAATCCTCAATGTATGTTATTATGAAAAACACCAAAAACAAAAAGGTCATCGGAGTGGGTCCTTAAGAATCTGTTTATCTTTTCATTAGCAAGCAGAACTCAGTCTTCAAGAATTTGTGATTGGAGTGTGATTCTGACCAGGTGATTTTTTTAACACTCTGTGCCGTACCTTACTTTCAAAGATTTAGAGTGGGGTGCCTTTGCTTTTTATTAGAATGTCCCCCGTCAGGGTGCAGCGCATGCAGCTAATCCCTCCCAGCTGGATAGCTGCCAAGGTTCATCCACAGTGGAGGCAGGTAGATTGTTCTCTTGGAGTTCAAGCTGGGTTCACAAGGAGTGGGAAGCCACTCAAAGGCGGGGACCTTTCTCTCCATAGTCAGGATTTCAGGGTTAAAGCATTGTGCCAGTTCATGACAAAGTGTGACTTTCTCTTTCTTTTCTTTTGCAGACACAGAGGAACCAGGTGAGTGTTTCCTTTTCAAATAAACGCCCCTGAAATAAAAATGTCTATGTTTGCTTTGTGCCTGCACACACAGAGACAGCCTAAAATACAACATCCCTTTTGGACAAATACCTAAACATGATGCACTGTGGAGAAATTGGTTCACCTTTTGCTTCTCGTGTCTCTAAAGTTCTAAGTGATTTTCTTTTCTTGCTGTGATACAAATTGTTTCAATAGTGGTGCTGAGAAAATGAAGACATTTTAATTTAGGTTCAAAGCCGGTCTGTACATTAAAAGGAATAATGTGAACTGCATAGCATTTTGTGTAAAGATGGCCAGTTTGTCCTTTCTTGCAGACTGAAAGAGGACAATCTTCACAACCTAGATTACATTTCAACTGAAAAGTAAAGTTGGAGCAAAGACTAGCTGTAGCTGTCAGTGAATGCATCTTTTTTGTGCAAGTGAATACTTTAATTAACAAAAGTTGTGTCTTACTGGGCCGTACAGCTCTTGATTAGCTTTTGGAATTAAAACTGCAAGACAAATTTAAATCAGTTTTCTTTTTAAAAAACGGAATGGGCAAAAATATTAAGAGGAACCCCTGGGGGACACTAACCTCTCTGAACTCTCCGGATTTTTTAATTTTCCTTAAAAAGTGTTCTAAAAGTAACAAAAAACAATAAATTAAGAAGAATAAGTAGAAATTAGATTTTTGAGCACGCATATCTGAGGACATTTTGAAAACACCGTGAATGCCGTCAACACTAACTCAGCTGGAAGCCAGTAAGGCACAGCCTTAACTAAAACCTCTATAAAACATCCATAAAGACACTGTCGTTGAAAGTTCTCATTAATTTAGTTTTAAGTTGTGCCAAAGAACTAAAGCGGTGGAGTCAACCGTTAACCCTATAAGAGTGGAGCTTTAGTGTCGATCACGGAAAACTTCTATCGTTTAATTCTAGTAGATTCTGAAGAGGAGAAAAGCAGCTCTGTGCCGACATGCAACACTGTGCAGCAGTGGAGTAATTATGCATTCTGCTGATTCCCGATGATTATGTAAACGATTGAAGAGTTATAGTACGTCAAAGAACATGCGTTATTTAGGTGTCACCAGTGACATCTCCAGTGTTAAAGGGTTAACAGACCAAAATCAATTTAATTTTATACTGTGGAACAAAAATGTTACCTGTCTTGTTAGTTTATATCAGCGTTGGTTGATGGTCGTATTGACATGGTATCTAGTAATATGCTTTTTTTGTGCCTCAGGTATTTTACTATATGCTGTGAGTAATTATGCATTTTTTAGTACATAACAGTCATGTTCCTGTTTGCTATCCTTGTTACCATGTCAACCGAAGGTAGATCGTTTGTCTCAAACCAAGAAAAAGCGTGACCCGTGCAGATGCCATGCAACACTCATTTTTTTGATCATTTTCTCTTACTTTGGCTAAAATCTCAACCGGTTGATGGATAATGGACGTGGGAAGTGATAGCGGGATTTGTTGAAGTGTGAGCGTCTGTGGAAGTGTCCGCTGCAGCCGATGTTGTGACTGATACTGTCAGCTACGTCTTACTTTCCTTGACCCTGCTAGCAGGTGATGTGTGACTACTGGGAAGAGGTACATTGCAAATGCGGTTGAGCTGGTGTCAGCGCTCAACTCTCTGTCTCTGCTCTGTGACTGTCCTGTTTGTTGTGCGAGCTCGGGATTCAGAATTGACGGCTAAAAACAAAGTGGGCCGCTTCGATCTGTGACCTTCATCAGACTCTCCTCCCATCTCCATATGAGCCCATTTTTTCTAATCAGCCATTGATTACGAAGCTGCAGGCTGCAGTGACGGAGACGGATGGAGTGTGCGGGAAGCTGCATGAGGCAGTCTGCTGCTCCATGTTGGCATACACTCACTGACACAGCTTCTTGTGTGTGAATTCAGTCTTGTGGGGGGGTTGACTGACAGCCTGGCTGATACTGACACTGCTGAGTAGAGAGGAGGACAGTGGAAGGAGAGGGATAAGGGCTGGAAAGAAGATGGAGGTTGGGTAGCTCTTACTTTTTTGTTACTTTGTAACTCTGCACCTTCTGAGGCAGTTGGCTGATATCTTATCCACAACAATTCAGATATCCTCAAAAGAGGTATAATGTTACATACTTATTGGGCATGTGATGCGTGGTCAAAAATGCTCTAAACAGCTTTCTTAAAGGTTCCTTTAGCATGCAGTGTTCACACTGGACTGTCACTAATCAATACTAGCGCACGTACTCATAGTTTGAGGAGCCATGGTGCGAAACGTCAAAGCGGTTCAAATCTCGTGAATCTTGCTCAGGCTTTTTCTTTCACAGCTCTATTCCGATGAATGAAAGACTTAGTGTCATAGAATTCCAGCTAAGCACAAACCACAATTATTAATTTTTCCTCCATGATCATTTTTTAACCCTCTGGCACTTCTGTGAATTGAAAAAGATGCTACCCCTACAACACTACCAAATTCGAGTCCCTGATTGGTCAAAGTTTAACTGGTTTAACTTCAACGTGCGCTCATGTTGTCTTAAAAACTGAATGTGACAGTTTTGAACGCAGAAGCCTGGAACATGCTTTACGCACGTTTACATAGACTTGGTCCCTTAACATGCATTTCCGAGGCTGTTGTGAACGTTGAATTAAACTTGAGATTTGGTCATTTTTGTTTATTTCCTTCTATTTATCAGTCTCATGACACATGTCAAACTGTTTATGATTGCCAAAGCCGTTGTTTATTTGAATGCAGAATCTGAGCATCTGCACTGATATGCTACCTGATCTCAGTAAACCAAGCTTAACCGTAGTTTCCGTTTGTTTGGTCCAGTTTTTGAGTCTGGCAGCCGGTTCCGTCTTACCAAATGTTACCTTTGGCACCTCAGTCGGTATCCGCTACTCTTTTCCTGCCTGTATAAGTGTTTTCTTTTGCTGCTTTTTGTCTGCGTTTCATCTGCTTTGTTTTGTATTTGGACACAATGTGGCTTCGATGGCATTGATGAAAGGCTCGAGTTGGACAATAAAAAATTGTCTGCGCTGTTATAAATGTCAAATTATAGCTTGAATTTGAAGTGTTTGTTCTAGACTTTCTAATGTTTTAAGGCAAAAAAAGGAAACAGAAATGACAGACTTAAGAAGAAACCACAAAGATTCCCTGCGCTAAACGTTAATATATTCATTTAAATCCTGTGCACTACAACTTGAAATAGCTTCAGTCTGTCAGGTTGTAGCTGTGGGAATCTTATTTTTATTTCAAGTCATAATAGGTGTGCAAACACATTCATGCAGGGGAACCACTGCCTATTTGTAAAAGCTTTTATCCTGTCGTATCCGCTTTCCTTTGTAACTACCAAGTCATTTGCCTGAGAATGGGCATCAGGGGGTGGAACCATTATCTGCATTAACCAGAGTGTAGAAGAAAACCGCCGTTTCTCAGAGAGTCACTGATGCCCATTTTTCTGCTTCTTTGTGGCAGGTCTACCATCAGATGGTGTTTCAGGCCAACAGGATGAAGACACATTTGGGGTGAGTTTCCTTCCCAATAACATTGACAAAACAGCTTCTCAAGAGGGCACCCTGGTCTCAGCAGAGACTGATTCCACACAAAGCCAAACCACATTTGTTTGCAAGGGGCCTCTTCTGGGGCTGAAAATGTTAGTTGTCCGAGCTGCAAAACCACAACTTTTACAATCAAACTGAGAAAATTACGTGAAAGGCAGACTTTGTTTCTACAATGAATCTCATGAAACACATCCTCAAAAATTTCTTTTTATTATTTTTTTTACAATGATGATGCAAAATCAAAGAGGTTCTAATTGATTACAGTCCAGTTGTTTCCACGTCATTTGTTTAACAAAGTTGAGTTTGGGTTATATCAATAAAATTGAATTGAATTGAATCTTAAATGACACCTAACTACCACAATCTAGAGAGGAAGGGAAAGGAGCGCTAGAGCAGAGAATGCAAACATAAAGCAGTTCACGGTGTCCTTTCCACTACTTTTCTAGTCCTTTTGAACTTGCTCTCATTTTACATTTAGAAAAGTCATCTATTTATGGGCCTTTAATTCTTTTTTTCAAAGAAAGTAGGTTTTCTCTGTAGGCTTCTTTAAGGGGAAAAAAACAACGCTCTAGAACACAGTTTCTCTTCTTTGGACCAGCTTCTGCTGTAGTTTCAATGCTGGTCCCCAAGTGATGACATCAAAATGATTTTTCATTTCACTCAACAGAGTTGAGTCTTGTCAGCCACTTGTTTTAGGAGCCATGGGAGCCAGAAGCCTGTGTTCAGGTGGTGAAAAGCCAAACAGCTGGAACTACGTCAGACTTTGGCCTTGGAACCAGCTCAAAAAGGGGGCTTCACTCTTTAAATTGAGGACCAAAAGGAAGAGCTATAAAAGTTGGAATTGAGGCAGCAGCTGAAGTACAAACTAGGCTTTCTGTAAGAACAAAAAAAAACATTGAAAAAAAAAGGAGAACTAGGCAGTGCTCTTTATTTTTGGCCTTGAAACTAATCAGGTGATCATTCATTGACATCTATGATGACATGACATTACAAAGAGATTAATAGTTGGGTGTACAACACAAAACTGCAAAACCCATGTATTTATTGCTTTTGAACACAAACTAAACATTTATAAAACAAGTCTCAAACGTTAACTTTGGCCCTTTCTATCTGAAAGATTGCCCCTATTCTTTTAATCATGATGGTGAAACCGGGTGTAGAGCTGGGGTGTAACTCTTAAAAGCTTCCTTAAATCCCACCCGATTATCTTTTGAGCTCTTTTAAAAGTGTTCCCAGTGGTCTTTTTTCATTGTGATTATGCTGTTATTAAGCAAAAAAAAAACCTTGGTAACACTATGTTGTCCAAACTTTTTCTCTTTTGAGAGTCCATCACTCCTACAAATGGTAAAAGAAAAGTTTGGCATCATTTAAATTCCTCCCTCCTGCCCTAAAAGCTCAATAGGTATCAATGAAACACAAAAGGGAAAAACAGAAGAAAATTTAAAAAAAATAAAGGTTGCTAGGTTTTTAAATTTAGTGGGTACGTCTATGGTGTAAACCAAAGGCAGATGAAGCAGCTTATGCAAAATTCAAAATAATAAAAGATGCACATAAGAGAGAAGAAATCTCAAAATAATAAAGGGGCTGGCAAGGAGCATATGAAGGAGAAAATAAGGGGAGAAAAAAAGCCATAAAGATTTCTCTAGACATCCAAGCAGAAACTGCGATAGTCTCTTTTCAGGCTCAACAAACCGTCTGCTCTCAGTAAATCTGGGTAAAAATGGACCTCTTTATTACACATATGTCACAGACTTTCTGAACTAGCCTTGCTGAACTAAAATAGATAGAGCTACCATTAATGGGCCGTTAATAGACTTATTAATGTCAGACATTTTGACATATGAGAGGAACCACATAGGTGTGATTAATAACATTAATAAGGGGCTGCTGTCGTTCTGGTGCCACACTTCAGTTTTAGGATGGTGCTGCCTTTTACAGGATTATTAATTACACGTATGTTTTTTTTTTCTTCTTTTTACTGCCATGACCAGTTGCCTGCTGTGACAAATGCCATGGCAACGACCCGTTGGAGTAAAAACTATTTACATCTAAATTGCCTGGATGTAATGTGTCACCGTCTCTGCTTTTGCTAACTGAGAAAGATGTATCTCCTCAACTCTCGCATATTTCTCTAAAAAAGACAGCCAGCTCATTTTTTTTTTTTGCTAATTTGATGACAGCTCAAGAAAAAGATTTCGACAGAAGTCCTGCTGCTGCGGGGTTTTATAACATTTCAAAACAGGATTCAATAATGGCTGGATGGTGGGAAAACAAAAGCACAATATAATAAAAAATAAAATCCTCCTAATGATCCACGAAGAAGACACATTCTCATTTCATTTAAGGAGAAAGTAATTTAACAGTTTTTCTGAAAAGGTTTTAATGTTGTTTAGATGCTCGGCTCCAAACCCTCCTGGCGTACCAAATTGACTTCTACTCGTCCTACAAGTTCACGTACTTAACCAGCGCTTTTCTGTTACCCATTCACATAACAGGGCAGTGAGGGTAATGAAGGAAACCATTATCCACTTTAGAACATTCTCATTATCAGAAACTCGATCACCCAGACGGCCATAATATCTCAATTAATATATAGTAGTAACAGTTAAGAAGACACAAAGGCTTACACATGACTGTATAAAAGAGCTTTAGTTTAAAGGTGTAACGTTGAGTTGGTCACGTATGATCTCCTCGTAAAAGAATCCCCCCCAAGCCTCTTTGTTTGCCAAAATCACCGTAGAATTTGTTTTTCGCCAGACGCTCCGGTAAATCAGCTTATCCAGCTATCATCAGACGGCCGGTGGTTTGATTCCTGCCACCGCTCGCCAGCCTGAAGGCAAAAGACCAAAGCCCACACCTTCAGGAGATATGTGTTCAGCGGGGTGTGAGGGAGGAAAAGTACTTTATGAAAAGAAACACTGTGGGAAAAAAATTTGTGCTTTGTGAATGGTTGAATATGGCTTGTAGTGTAAAAGCTCTTTGAGTGGTCAAATGGAGTAGAAAAGTGCAATACAAGTACAGTCCATTTACCATCCGCTGTCCATGAAGGACTTTTTGTTTGTGGGTACAAAACTGACGCTGTGAGGATGGAGTGAGCGAAAAATACTTCACGTTTTCAGAAAAAGCTGCTTTTACTCTTTTATTTTTGTTCACAATGTTTAGTATGAAACGAAAATTTCGTGTTATTGTATATTTCAAATTAAAAGATTTTTCCGACTGTAACATGGATTTATGCCAGCAAAAGAAAATGTTATATTTTTATCTGCAGTCCCCTGAATATCTATATCATTTATGAAAACGATTATGACAATATTTTGATTTTGACATATAGGAGGAGCGATTAAAAAAAAAATGGAGTGAGAACAAATATCCTTGCAAAGTCTAACCTCTATGACCCGAACCAATTTTACCCCTACAGTGAGTCAAAAACTTAGAGAGAATTGTAAAACATTTAAAGCAGTCTTTGAGTATTTAAAATGAATGTTGGTTTCTTAAGTTCAGTACTGAAACATACAAAAATTAACAAGTCATATCATTTTTATAATAGGCAAAAAGAAATCTGCATTTCTTGGATTTTAACCATAATAATGATAACTGTGGGGGTTTCTTGTTACTTTCTCATCCACGTTGAGATGTAGAAAATGGAAACGCTGTAACTGCAGGCCGTCTTCTGGGGAAAGTGAGCTGCAACAGCTTGCAGTCATTCCAGAACGCCGTTAGTGAGGGGGTCCGCCGACATCTTCAAACATTTTCTGGGTCTTTAAATTCCTGACAGAACAGTTGCAGCTCCCCCCCTTGTCCCCTGAAACTTAAATATGATTAGGACATTTAGAAAAGAAATCTTCACGAGTGCCTCCAACTTCTCAGAAGCTCTTTGTTATTCAGTGAGATAAGTGAAGAGTCGAGAAATAAAACTGTGAGAGTTGGATATCTGTTGAAGACACTTAACCTAAAGACAAAAGCACGAATCTGGCGATTACCACAAAATAAATTACTTATATAACCACATTTTTGCACAATTCTCTGTGACATTTATGCAATTATTTCATCCAAGTCTCTCAGTTCCAGACTTTTTTAAATTAAAGCATCCAGCCAATCACAGTTAACTGAGAATTTTGATGTTTTTATGATGTTCTTGATGATGGAGAACATTGATGAATAAAATCAAGCTCAAGATCAGACAAAAAAGGAAAAAAAAGAAAAAGGTCTTATTTGTGACACAGAAAAATCCGCCAGCCAGGCCACAAACGTCCTGCTCTGTTCGATTCTGATGCTTCCACATGTTGTCTACTATACCCATCTACATCTTCATTTTCCTCGTCTGAGCTGGTCTCCAGCTCTAAACTGTACGGCTGGATAGCTCCGATATTTTTTTGTTGCATCGGTAATGTTAGATCAGGGGTGGGAGGGACTGTAAGCCAGTGGGAGAGAGTGTAAACAGAGCGCTGTTATGGGTGACGGGAAGGGGGGCCGGGAACCATTGCCTCTCTTCAGATACTGTCCAAGAAAACAACACAGATATTTTTTTTTTTATTTTGCCAGAGAAAAACATAAATGTAACACCACTGTGGACGTTTTTACAATAGATCAAAAGATGCTTAGTGTGTCTTTAAAAAGCTTGTATAAAGGTTCTATAACATACAAATTAACATAGATATGGGATCTACAGATCAAGTTTCATGTTTTTCTTCCTCTGCTAATGGAAAAAAAAAATGTTATCCTCAAACATGTACATAAACTAAACAAGGATTCAAAGACAAAAAAATAAATGAAACTGTGGTTCAAAACGCCATAAAAGTCTGTATGTCTTTACATGTCAGTAAGGAAGTCTATTACGTCATTAAAAAACTGTATTACTGTGAAAGAGGAAAAAAAATAGCAGAGACATTTTGTCAACAGTTTTATTTAGGTTTTTTAAGTGAGTTACACTGTACACTTTGACTGTTGGTTGAAAAAGTTTTTTTTTATCAAGAAAAAAACCCCACACATTTTAAATGCTTGATATTATGCTGACTTTCTAAGAGTTGAACCACTGTAATTCTGCATAGATAGTCCATGTTTTTTCATCTCAATAATGTTCTTTACTGTAGATTTATCAATGATTCTATGAGTTAGACTGTCATAAACTTCAGTCCAAAACAAAGTGAAAACATTCAGTGTTTTAAACTAATATTTAAGGCTGAATGTGATGCTTTTTTAGTCTCCCTTATGGGTAAATTTCCTGTCTTTCAGGTCACCATTGCTGTGGGCTTGGCCGGCTTCGCCTGCATCCTTCTCCTCGTCCTTTTTGTTCTCATCAACAAATACGGCCGGCGCTCCAAATTCGGTATGAAAGGTAAGTTTATTAGAATAGCTAGACAAAAGGCAGTCCGTTAGGTGTGTTTTCCACCTCACTGCAGGATGCATTGTTGTAGAGAAATCAATGCTTCCAAACATTTGTTGTTTGGGGACTTTTTTTTCTTCAAACATAGTCTCTGTTTCCCCCTTTGGAGGGGGACAGTCTTCACAGCTGTGTTGCTGGTGTGAGAGATGCTAAATGGAGTCCTCTGTGAGCGCGTTCAGAGGAAGCGATCGATGCTGCAGGAGGCCGGTCATGTAATCATGCTGCACAGTGCACACATTTTATTTATTGATTGCATACCTTTTTTAGGCATTGCAGAATGGATCTTAAATTAATTAGTGAACAGGGGCCTGTTGATCACACTGAGGCACTGAAGAGGATTAAAGTGGCTTTTGTACATGCTGAGCTTTCATTTTGGGTTACATCCAGGTTGTGCTTATCTTTCTGCTTTTGCAGCTGAGAAGGAAGCCTCTGTAGTGATGATGTGGGAACAGATCGGGGCCAAGGGGGGCCAACAAGAGCAGCTCAGGACTTGGTTTATGTATTTGTGCACTCTGACTCCAAACGCAGTCGGAGACTCTTCGGCTGGAGAAGTGGTGGCGTTTGATCTCTTCCAGTGGTGTGAATTCAGAGAGCTTAGTTTTGAAGCTAGTTTCTTCTACATCTTTGTAGCTTTTGTTGTGTTTTCTGAAAATGTGCCACTCTGACCCTTTAATAATGCAGGTCCTTTATTACACTCTGCAAGTACGATGTAAAGTACCATGAACCCCCGACACCTTTTAATTAGCCACTTTACAGGATTAGAGTTTGTTATTTACCTCAGTGAAGAACTGTGCTGTAATAATTTAGGTGGTGGCAATTACTGCATTGGCCTGGAGCTGGTTCTAATCAAGGATAAGTCCTAATGAGCTTTTACAGACCTGTGTGTTGTGTCAAATTCATTTCAAGTCGTGCTAAGAAACTGATTTTGTACCGAAAAGTCTGACATCAGTCACAAATTTTGGTTACAAACAAAAGATCACATGCATTTTTATGCATCTGATTTAAAGCAGCAGGACTCGGTGTTTCCATAAAGGATTTCTGCTCCCTAATGATGCTCCTGCTGCACACTAACGCTTTCATCCAGCCGCTGCAGATGGAGTTTAGCGCAGCAGACAAGTTTTATATTTACATCCACCCACAGTTGCTCTTGCACGTTTTATTTAATTCACAATGCAGTATAACCAGCATCACAGAATCAATATAAATCTCGTCTTACAAATCCATCTGCGAGGAATCTGTTTTACAGCTCTGCTGTATTTTTACACTTTGCCATCAAAGTCAAAGGAGAGGCGCTGCCTGACATCACAGCGGCACCGAGAGCCGAGCGTGTTGTAATGCTCAGAGCAAGAGAGGTGCTTGTGAGGCAAACTCTGAGCAAAAAGGGGCTTCAAGTGCAGCAGTCTGAAGAAGTTTTTTGGCTTGATGTTAAGTTAAAAAAATGATTACATCCTGGTTGGGGTTTATTATTTTATGTGGCTCGAGTTTAGGTTTCTGGTGTTGGATCTGATGATGTGGTTTTTGAGCTACGCCTCTGATGTTTTCTGTTTCTGTCCTTATTCATACCTAGTTTCTGTTTTGAAATTATCACAGTTGTTTCAGTATTTATGCCCATTTCCGATCATCTCCATTGAATCAACCCAACTTTGTATTTCTCATCAGTACTTTCTTTGGTTGTTTGGCTGGTTCGGCTTACTGATTGTTTAACATTATTGTTTAACATTATTTCCCATTCATGTCATGTTGACTTGATGCACTTGAGTGAACCCAAATGTGTGCATTTAGATATCTAAAGATTTACTTATTTTTTAGCCCAAAAAGAAAATAGAAATGTGTGAAATTATTTTAATTTGTAGGACTGTTTTAATTTGAGTTTTTTTCTGAGGGATAGAAGACAACAAGATTTCTATTATGATTTATAATATGAACACCTACAAGGTTTTTTTTGTTAAGTTCCCATTATGAAAATCTCCCTGCGTGAAATGTGACAGAGTACTCTAAAACTGACCAAAACTCTAACTAAAAGGAATTACAAAAAAAAGAATTAATATTAGGAAGTACAGTAAGAAATAAAAACAAATGTTAGAGTTTGTTCAGTATGGATACATGTATTGCTTTTTCTTGCAAACCAAATAAATTGAGAAATGTTGCATTAGGTTTCCACAATATTTTGGAGTTTATTTTTGAAGCTTACACATTTCTGATAAACAGTTAAAATCAGGTTTGAGAACCATAAAGCTGTAGGAAGTTTTTGCACTTTTGTTTTCCCCTTGAGGCCAGATTTTTTCGTTTCAGCCACAGTGAAGTGTACCAGTTTTTGCACAAGTGTGTACGTTCATGTCATCGAAGTGAGACATTCAACTTCTCACCGGAGGCCGTTTAAACCAGCTTTAAAGCCCTTTGCTGCATGATAAACGTGCAGCAAATCAAAATCTTGGCTTTGATTGTTGCTGATTTGTTTAGTGGAGTCTGAGCTGCAGCTGTCTGCTCCACTGCTGTGTGATTGAGGAGATAAAAGACCTGGAAAGGAGGTGAGGTCTGCATGGACTCTTTAGGGCCCCATACTGTTCAGTACAAAAGCCTGATTTGTTCACTGTGTGTGTTTTCTCCTCCCACTCTTGTTCTGGAGAATCAGCTGGAAGGCTTGAAAAAGTCATTACCTCTGGATGGAGCCATAATGGATTTTTGCTGCACTAAATCACCGTGGCTCTTTTGGTTGTTGGAGGTTGATCACCGAGCCTTTCTGGGCTTTCAATAAAAGCCGCTTTATTTATTTATTTGTTTTTGGTAGCTGCATGTGTGCACTTGAGGCTCGTTCGGCTGATTTGCTGATGTGTCAAGGCTCCATCCAGCGCTCGCCTGACTTTACAGCTCCTCGGTTTATGGGGGATTTTGGCTTGTTTTATGAAAGACACTTGATATATATGTGTATGCACTCATGCTGTTGATAACCTGGTGTTCTAACACATCTCATCTGTCTGGTAAAACATGCATTTTAAGCATCAGACTCATCTCTCCACTGTAGGTTTTCACCACTGGTTTTTCTAGTATATTACCCATATATATTTGTCAGCAGGGAGTCAATAATGCTTTGCAAGAAAAACGCACACAGCATGCAGGTAATAAGTTTTCTTCTCCTTCTGCTACTACAGATGAAGCCAGTGTACAATGAAGTGATTCTGCAGCTGAATCTGTGTCAATTTGGGTCATTTTTGTGTGAAACTTTCAGATGTGTCAAATGGAGACATTGCAGTTTTGTTTTAGGAGAGCAACAACATTAAAAAGGAATAAACGGGAACCACGATTGTCAAGAGGGGACAGATGGTGGAGATGTTGGTTTGAGAAAGCCCAAAAACTGCAGGTATCTTGTGCGGGATGCTGTTTTTTTTTTTTTTCCCCATAGACTAAATGTACACCACCCCTTGTAAATGGATAGCCAAGAGTTTTAGCTTCCAAGAAATAGGTTAACATTTTTTTCTATTGTCCAAATCTAATAAAAAATATTAAGAGAAAGCTTAGATGATGATCTGTTGTGAATCACTTTCACTCCACCAAAGGTTTTTGGGTATCGAGTAACATTTAAAAAGAGACGTTTGATAAAATAAACAACAGGTCAAGTACTTTTTGGACAATGCAATTGTTCATTCATTCATTTTCTTAACCGTTTTTCCCTTTCGGGGTCACGGGGCTGCCGGAGCCTATCCCGGCCACTTGTGGGCGAAGGCAGGGGACAACCTGGACAGGTCGCCAGTCTGTCGCAGGGTAGAATGTCCACAAACAATGCAATTGGTTGTGGAAATTTTTACAAATATATATGACAGGGCAGCAAAATTTGGTGACAAAATTCCACTATTTGGCAGAAAATATCACCGCTTTGAACCACATTCATATTTGTTTTGCAAATTGATTACTGTACTATTCTTCTGAGCTAAAGTTGTCAGGGTCTCATTTATTGGCTAAAACATACAATACCCTAATAACACTTCTCATCCCAGGTCCAGACAATCAGAAACTGCAGCCAACCTATGTAATCAGCAGTGAGTAAAATAAGGAGGTGGTGGATCGTATAAGTACCCTTCTGTAGAAAATTCATGCATCCAGAATGTCACGTTCCTATTCACGTCTCCAGTCGCCAACTATGGGTTAGTTTCCATAATCCTATGTCTCACATTTCACATTTACCATTGAGTCAACTGTTGAAAGCTGCATCCAGATGTCTGTTCATGTCCCGTTTTGGTTCGGGATTGTACCGGGATTTGCAGGAGGCCAGAACAATCTGCAAATCAAAGTCAGAAAATGGTTTAAAAGATGTCAGTCCTAGTTTTACAGCTGTATGGAAAAAAAGTTCAGCAGCCAAACAGAATTAAAGTTCTTATATCCTGAAATATGAAAACGTAATTGAAAGTGTCTTTTCATACATACCGACCTTGACTCTGGATTTGTGTTGAAACTGATACAGAGTCATAATTGTGGCTTAAACTTGCTGTCAGCTTTTCTCAGAAATCCTCCAGCAGCTCTCACAGCTGAAATGAACGCAGAAGAACTCAGGCTGGTTCACACGAGGGATAAATGGATACAGCAGATAATCAAGTCTAAAGGCGCTAACTGGACAAAAAAGATGGACATAGTCTCTGGGGGCTTCAAAATGAAGTGTCTTGAACTTGTAATTGAATACTTCTTTTTTAAGTGTCAAGGAGGACTGCTTCCTAAAAATGTTTGCAGTTGACCTTTGAAATATATCTTTGCTGAATTCAAGTCATGTGGGCCATGCAATCTAAGGGAGTTTAATGAAAAAGGCAACTCACGTTTACATTGTAAAACAGTGGACACAAGAGTTGTACCATGAATAGGGCCTCAAGCATTTCACGTCACGTCAGATCATGAAAAAAAGTGATCACTTTTGATGACAGTGTTTAAAACAATTAGGTTAGCAAAGCCAGATATTTAACAAAAGCTGTAAAATTCTTTGGGTCGCGCCCAAGACCTCTGAACTTTCATGTGAAAGTATGTTGGAAGCAGAGGTGAAGCGCAGGTTTCCTGAATTTAGATCAAAAGATGATTGAAGTGGGTCTTTAAAAACATTATTGGGCCAATCCTTAAATTTATTTGGGAGACAAATCTGTGTCTCAGATTAATCCTGTCCAGGGCGTTAAAACACTTTTTTGATAGATGCATGTCAACCTTTGAAAGCAAACAATTCAATATTTTTGACATTGTTTACATGATGATGGGTATATCATATTTGGATTGTCATTCAAGCTAAAGTTTGACAGCTTGATTGAGCCCAGCTTTGCAGTATTACTGTAAAGACAAGGGATGCAACCTATATTTTCTATTTCTTGACCTTTTTTTCAGTTTTTAGATGCGTTTTTTAGAAAACTTGAACTGTTTTCTGTAAATTGCTTGTAATCCAATAGCAATCCCTTGCCTGACAATTTTACTGTCCAGGATTTTTTACAAATTAAAAGACTCCTGTCTGAAATTTAAAAAACCCTGAAACAAATGGTAAATGGCGTGTACTTATATAGCGCTTCCTAGCCTCTTTTGAAGGCCCAAAGCGTTTTACAGTCACAGTCCCATTCACCCAGTCACACACACAGTCACACACTGGTGGTGGCTCCGCTGCCAAACACTGGCGCCAACCTCCCACCAGAGGCAAGGTGGGGTTCAGTGTCTTGCCCAAGGACACTTCGACACATGGGCGTGCAAGGCGGGAATCGAACCTGCAATATTACGAACATGGGTCGACCGCCCTACCGCTGCATCTCGGCCGCCCACCCAAATGCAGAAATAGAATATAACAGTTAAAGTGGCTAATGTACCATGTAGAATTTCGCATTTAAATGGAGGGTCTATGGTTTAATAATGTTTTTTTTTTCGGTTTAAAACCGTGAAACCACACTTGGAAGACCAACCCTGAGGTTTAGTCAGTTTAGTCAATATGCATAAAAATGGTCTGTTTAACGAGAAAAAAAATAGATTGCCTATTTTTTGTGCAAGATCCTAAGATATGCATTTCAAACAAAGAACCTGAGGCAGATCAAAAAGACTTACACACAAAAATGCCACACGGGTGGTTAAAAAGAGTCAGCATTAGCACAGATTTTGGATTTTGGCTTTGTGGAAAAGTAACGGGAGAAAGACAATTTTGTGAAACACAACAGAAGATATGAAAGTGTTTAAGCACCTAAATGGAAATGCAGCTCAGGTTAAAACACATCTCATGGCCGGCCATGAGATGTGTTTACTCACTTTTCATCATATGGTAGATTGTTACAAAGCATCCACTTATGATGCCTTACACCACTTTGTTACCTTATAAAGTAAAATGTTTCTGGAATATATTTATCTTGCAACAAGTTACTCGTCACACTGAAAATGAGACAAAGAGTTTGTATGTATACAGTACGATTTACTTCCTTCATAACTATGGAAAAAGATTTTTGTGTGTATTTTTATGCCGATTACATACCATTACATTACAATACAACGGAAATAAGATGACCGGCCATCGGATGCTGAGACAGTGATGTGTCAGGGTGGGATGAAGTGGATTGTCCGTGGACCACCTAAGGCAAGGTGTGTCTACACCCTTCACATGCAATCAAACGTAGCAGTTTAGTTACTGCTATACAGGTACAGGTTGTCCTCCTCCATGCAGACCATGATGTAAGTAACGGACCTGTGACATTGCCGAGATGTCAGTCAGTTCCTCCTTCTTAATTTCTGACTAAATTAGCTCAGATGCTTGTGGTGTTTTGGTCATAAACATGCAAATAAACAGACGTATAAAAATACTTTTTTTTTGTCTTTTAGCAATGCACAGTGTGACACACATGTATGATATCCACGCACAAACCTTAGCCTGCGGCAGCTAGCCTCTGTGATCCAGAGATGAGTGTCAAGCCGACTTACCCTCCTCTACGCTACATTACCTTAACCAGGCTTGGGGATAATCAGCCCACACATGCACACACAGCTACACACAGCAGCATTTCCTGCATCACTGCCTCACTTGGCCTCCAGTGGCCAGGGCGAGCTCTGCTGCCAAGCAGCAAGTCATGTCCGTCTTCAGAGAGAACCTCTCGTACCATATGTCTGAGAAAATGTCAGGCGAATTGCCAGTTAAATATCTTCCAGTCAAAGCCTCCGTGGTGGAGTGGAGAGAAAGCAGGACGGCAAGGCAGCAGTCAAATGCTTTTCAAGTGTCTCCATTTGAAAAGAAAAACATTCAATCACATTTAAAAACAACTCTGCCAAAGCGTCATACGTTCCACAGTCTCCTGAAAAGAGAGATCTTGATGTAAATTCATAAATTAAACTGAAGTTTTCTTCTGCTGCTGCTGATCAGTTGGCTGATACAAATCAGTTTGACTACTTCAGTGCAACGTACACATCGGGTATATGATGCACATTCAAGAATGCACTAAAGGGATATTCTTGAACATACTTTTAGCATGCGGTGTTCACACTGGACTGTCACTACCCTATAGTAGCGCATGTACTCGCGAATCTTGCTCCAGGCTTTTCCTTTCACAGCTCTATTTCGATTTATACAAGACTTGATATTGTATAATTCCGGACAGGCACAAACTGCCCTTCCAGATCAAATTTTAAATGATACGTCAATGACTGGTCAAAGTTCAGCCTGAAAACAGATTTAAAAGTTGCGTTGCAACTTGTGAACGCAAGAGTTTTGAACGCAGACGACTGAAACGCCCATATATGGGTGTGTACATTCAGTTGAAGTGACTGCTTAGCACACATATTTCCAAGCTTGGTGTGAATGCAGCATAACAGGATAAAAAAATCACACCTAAACATGAATGTAGAAAATGATGCTCCTCATCATCATCATAAAGATTAGAAAAATTGTGTTTTTTCAAAAAAGATTGTATTTGTCGTTTTTCTCGGTGGCAGCACTGTCATCTTAATTGTCTGTAATTCATTCGTCTGAACACAGGCGACAGATGGGCCCTGCCAGAAACGGCAACGGGGCCACCGGGAAGTGCTTCTCCCTCCCTCCCTCTTTTCCCCCAGTTTTTTTTTTTTTTTTTTATATCTTTTCCCAGAAAACAGGGCAGTTTTTAGAGAGTAAACGTAGTCTCCTCATCGTGCCTGTCATCACTCTGTTGTTTTTCAGAGCAGCTGTGCCTCTGATGTGTCGCGCCACAGACCGCCAGTGCTTTTAGTTGAACGTAAAAAACAATTTGAGTGACCACTCAGGCCTGTTCGGAACCTCACATGCTCTTCCAAAGGTTTTTTTTACAGAATGTATAGAATAATACAGCGAAGTTTACTTATTTATATTGTTTAAAGTTGCATGAGTGCTATCCCAAGGAGTTTTATCTGTTGTGCCATCTGTCGCAAAAGGGATATAAAGTGCCAGGATGGCCTGGGGTTGTTACTGTGGAGATCATGTTCCTGCTACAAACAGGATGTCTATTTTTTGGGGAGTGCTTTAACGTTGGGTTGCTAATAGCTAAGTACCATATATCTTCTTCTGGTTTTTTTGCAGATATGTGCCCAGTTCAGTTACTCCCACTGAAAGGCCGGGTTGCAGAGTGGTCTTTTTGAGTGCACTTTAACTGGGTGTTTGGAAGCTTTTTTTTTCCCTTTTAAATTTTTACTATCGATAGTACTCTGTTTTCTGAGTTTACCGTCAGCTTAATATAGCATTTTAGAAATGTCAGGGAAGGCAGAGTTGAGGTGTAGGAGTGGAAGAAGGCTTCTTGGATGTAGTGCCATCCCCAAAGGGGATTGTTCAGAAAGGAACAGGTCTGTTTGAGATCTTACAAAGACCAGCTTTAAGACAGTAACTGGCAGTTTTTTCTCTTTAGCAAACAAAGTGTTATAAATACATCAAAGGAGGCGCTTTTAACACATGTCCATGTGATTGTTAGATGCTTGACTAAAAGGCTTAATGTTGTTTAAAGCACTCTGATCGTCTTTGGTCTATTTTCAAAGCGTTGCCAGTGGTTTTCTAAATATGATTATGCTGTTTTAGCCACAAAAAAACAAAAAAGGTTGTTTTCTAGGACATAGCACAGCCACAGGAGTCCATCAGAATTTCACCTCTTAGTTTTGGGCAGAACGATTGGTGTGCAGTAAGCCTGCCCCCATTTCCCATCATCCATCTGATTACATGCTCTACTGCTAGCTTACAGCCCCTTACAATATCTGAGCTATCCAGACTTACTGTTTTGAGCCGGACGCCAGCACAGACAAAGAAAAATAAAGATGTTCATGGATCACCTATTAGTAAATGCATCAAATGGAGCGGAGCAGGGATCTCGGGTCCTGCTGATTGTTGCTACCAACTGCATTTTTTTCGTCTGCTCCTGATTCACAACAATTTGTAAAAAGAAAAACTCAGAAATACAACTTTAAGGTTAATTTTCTTTATATATGTACTGCATTATAAGAAAAATCTATTGAGAACATTTGAAAAACACCAAAAATATATTTTTTTCGTTGAAGTGGGTCTTTCTGTGAGCAAAACAATGGATTTACATTCAGTCAATGCTCTTCTTGTAAACCCACAGCCTTGTAGATCATTCATAGTTAGTTCTTAAGCTTCTCATGAGCAGCAGTACTTTTATTGGGCGTTCTACATAAAGTAATCATGAACACTTGTTTCTGCCATGCACCTTAATTCATCTCTAAAGTATATTTCTTATCCCTGAGGAATGTCTTGATGATGATTAGTGCACTTGTTTATCTTGCAGTTTACTGGATACCTTGAAATAGAGTTGTGGACCAAACCACTGATGAGTTTCTCCAAACTTAATGAACATAAAGAGACTGCGCCTCAGCAGACGACCCTGGAGTGCAGCAGAGTCAGCTTGGGCAGCGTTTTTCCATATGTTTTAATACAGAGCTGACTGTTCCCTGCTGTGTAATTCACAACAGCAAGAGATGTTCGGAAAAATGCTAAAGATGCATTCTGACAAGCAGGTTACATGCAGGTTAAATGCGCCTGCTTTCATTCCCTGAATAGAAGCTATGACTACCTGCTCATTTGTTCTTTTCTATGCTCTACTGAGGCAAACTGTCTAATCTGGAGTTTTAGAAAAAATAGAACAAAAATGTCCCTTACTATAAAGGGATTTGCCATGAAAATTAGCTAAGCAATAGACTCCCTAACATTTAAAGGTAAAGGATCACAGCACAATCAAACATTTGGGGAAATCTGGAATCCTTTTCAAGTTCACCTTAGAGATTGCTTCCAGTCTTGGACTTCTGCATAATTCTATATGACTCAAACCAGGTCGTGATACCTGGTCGAAAAGAGCAAACAGAGTTTCCAAAACATCTCAAACTTCTTTGATAAATTTTCCACAGCTTATTGTGTCTTTTTATGTTAAAATAAAGCACCAACCTGTTTTTTTATGCATAAATGTGGACACAGAACAGATCTTCAGTAAAGAGTTTCCTAATACAAGCATCATGTTTGGGTGATCCTGAAGTCCCTTAGCCCAGAAGCCTTTAGGTCCTACCGGCGACATAAACTGTTATTGGCTTTTTTTATGCTGCGTTCACACCAAAAGCATTTCACATTGCCAATTTGCATTCACCGCATCTGGTTTGATACATGTCAATTTTGCTGTCCAAAGGTGTATTTATAAACCAGCTGATCCCGCCGCCTGTGGGAGGAGCCTCTGTCTAAAGTATTTAGTCTCATTTTTACATTATGGAAAACACAGATGATGTTTATTTATTTTGAAAAACTCTAAAAATGCATTAGCACATCAGAGTGTCTGGATTTATGAAGTCATTCAGAGACTATTTGACTACTGCAGGAGCTGCTTATGAGTGACGGACACTTTTAGCGGTACTTTTCTCTGTAGAAAGTTTGACAACTTGCTGTCCTGCATTAGTCTGCGGATGGAAAATGTTTTCATTGTTGTTCAGATACAAAAATATCATGAAGTTCAAGAATAGCACAAATGGCAGCAATCCATTTTTCCAGTGCTCACATTATGAACCCAACACTACCAAAGCTTGGTTCCTGATTGGTTGATGCAAGATGATTCTTGGCCAAAGTTCAAATAATTGAACTCTGGAAAAAATTGCACAACGCCTCGCTGCCCAGAACATGAAGCCATTATACAGAGTATTGTCACTCAAAATGCGCCATAAGAACTATCATCATTGACATAACATTAAAACTGGATGCCTCTACTGAATGCAGCTGAAGAATATCACATACAGTGTATGTCAATCATTACAGAAATTTTAGCTCAACAGAGTATGTCGGAGACTAACAGACAACTAATAAAGAGGGGCCGTCTGAAACCAGATATCAAAGATAACATGTTTTTAGATTTATCATCCAATTTATCAGTCCTTTCATGAGTCAATACCCATTTTTTTTTCTTTTATCAAATTATAGCTTACATAATCACAACGCTTAAAACAGTTTTACAAGGTAGGAAGCTGATTTCAGAGCCTCAAATACATCATTTTTTTATTCTGAAAATCCTATTTCAAAGAGGGGGAGGCAAGTTAGGAAGGTTTTTAGCTCCCTTTTAAACCAGTCCTGGGTTCAGTGCAGATTTTTTGCCACCGGCATAGCTGGTGTTATATAAGAACCAAATGTGGGAAGCCATGAACACTCCTACGCTGGACAGGATGGAGTTTCTTTTGCATTGACAAATAGAAAATAGCTGTTCTAGCACTCAAACAAATAAATTGGTCTTCTTGTAGTCATATCAGTCAAACAGCCTTCCGTCTATTTATACATGCGAGTGTGTTTTTTTTTTATTTAAAAAAGGGAAGTGCTGTCCCTGTATCTCCCTGCAGAATTAGCAAGCTATCACTTTACACACACATATGGGGCAGGCAGATCTCTGTTATGGACAGAATGTGTCCTTAGTTGTTTTTTACAAACTTGGCTGCTGTTTTAGCTCCATGGAGTAATTGTTGTGTGATTGCAACAAGGGGATTAATTATTCATAGAGGCATGCATGAACAAAAGTGAATCATCTTATGTATCATCCGGACTGCCTGTGTGCCTCTGCTGTTTTCAGGCCCTAAACCTCCACCTTTTGCTCCACACCACCCACCCACCCTTGGTTTTCTATCTAATAGAGTTAGTGAGTACCGAGCCTGGAACAATTAAAACAAAATTCATTTGAAGGAATTAAAGAGCAGGGAGCAGCAGCAGCAGCGGAGACTTTTGAGGCAAGATGAATTATCCTGCATGGCTGCTTCAGGAGCATTTTACAGTAGCCTTGTCCCGACCTCATTAACCTGTGTATTAACCCATAGAACAGCATTGTTATTTCAGTGTTATAAAGAATAAGTGTCAAGGGGAAACACTACCAACCCCTTCTCTTGTGTTTTAGACAGCACACTGTTAAAAGTTAGCAGAGAACATTGAATATGCTGAATTATGAGTTGTGCTGCCATCATCTGCATTCATTTTTCAGTGTTTTCTAAGCAATAGAAGATGCACAGGATTTGCAGCCTGTTTTATGAAAGACTTTGGAGGCTGTTAAGGAAATGCCAAGGCCATCTGTGCCTCTCTAAGAGGGTGTGAAATAAAGACAGAGAATGTGTCATCTCACGATGAGAGGTCATTACCGGCTCTTCAAAGGCAGCAGATCATGTCAATTTTACAGGTCACCGCCTTGTGGGCTGCTGCATTTTTTATCTGCATTGTCTCTGTGACATTTTAGCACTTTTTAATGAGTCTAGAAGTGTCTGGAGTTTAAATGTGCACTACATATGAGATGTGATGCTCAAGAACAGCAGCTCATCGGTAGCTGGCTATGATTAGATGCCACCAGATGGTGGGGAGAAAAGGCTGCTTGTAGTCAGGGTATCCACCATGGCACCATCTATACCGGCAGATTGTTGCTGTATTTGCTTTGAGATGCCATAATGACTAAAATTACTCTGCTGCTTGTAGAAGTTATATTTAGACATTTCTAAACATCACAATCTGGAGATGTCTGTTAAGGAGCTTTATTTTGAAAAGGGCTGGATCACAGTCAACCAAGATTGCTTGCTACTAGTCAGAAACCCAAACTTTGCTGGTAAATGTGCAAATTAGCAATATAGTTCAGTTGGAATCTTATTGTATGGGAAATGTAACATACTTATAGTTCAGAAAAATTTCTAAGGAAATTAAATGTGAACTTCAAGCATAACAATGGGACATGGCCAAGGAGGAAACCATTGTTGAAAACAAAAACAAAAACTACATTTTGCCAAGCCACAAAGATACTGGGAGAATGTTCTATGGAGAAATGAGACAAACATGGAACTATTTACAAAGGTACATCAAATCTATGTTCTAATGTGGCTCATTTTTTGAAAAAACTCTTTTTAAAAACCAAAATAAACCAAACAGTGGATGTTTGTACACAGCCTTTAAACTCGTTAATGTAATTTTTTTCATATTATTATTTGTTTGTTAATGTTAAATGTGTTGTTTGATTCTAGATTTTGAGGTTGCTCTGATCATTTTCAAACTAAAATCTTGCAGTGTGAATAATTTGGACTGCTAGTGGCGAACATAAACTGTTTCAGATTTAATTCCACTTGAATTTCACACAGTTGTCAAATCTCATATGACTGTGTTGGTCCCTCTGGATGTGAGTGCCTCTTCTTCAAGGGTGTACTGATTCTGCCTTTGCTTTCCGTGCAAAGTTGGCTGTCAAATGTTGGTCACCAGATTCTGACAGATACACCTAATTGTATTTGCATCCTTTAAAAAAAAACAAAAAAACACCTTTGTTGGAATGTGCTGCCAACCACAGGACTGTGTTCCATATTACAGTCAACAACTGTGTCCTCCATTTTCCGTGTTTTTTTGGAAATCCAACAGAAACTACTGTTCTGTAGTGGTTAAATTACGCTTAAGTTGCATGACAAAATGGATTTCTTTCTGCTCGGGCTTCGTGGCAGCTAACTGGCAAGAAGATAAACTCCACACAGCCCTGGGGATCACAGTGGTGATGAGCTCAACAAACAGGCTAACAAGCTAACAGCACTGCAACACAAGAGGCGGCTGAACGCAGCATGTTCTTTACACATGGAGAGGAGTGAGTGGAGCAGAGAAGCAGGGGACAAAATGAGGGCAATGAGAGGAAGGTTTCAGCAGAGCTCTGATTGGCTGAATCCGCTGCGATTTTGCTAAAAGGGGAGTTAGATTCCTATGACTCCTATGTGAGAATCATGCTGTACTAATTTTATATTTTCAGATCAGGTTTAGCTAAAGAACAGAATTTGAACAGACTTATGTTTTAGTTTTAGTAAATTAGGGTTATTGTTGTGCAAATGTGAAAGAAAATAAGCATCTCTTCAGGGAAAACACATTTAGATACCTCACAACAAACAATGACATATCTTATTGAAAACCATGATGTGTTGAGGTCGACTTTTTATCCTTTATCCATCCACTCATCAGTCAAATTTTGAAAATAGTACTGTTTTTGTCATTGCCATGGGCATTAAAGGGTTAACAGTTTAACCGTTAACCAGTTTCTGTGGTGCATGGCACTCAAAAATCTGTCAAAAATATTTTCGTTTGAATTTGGTCAACAGAGTTTGATGTTATTTGCATTTCTGCACTGCCTTGAGTGGTAGTCTATTTCCCCATTACAAAGAGGAAGCTGAACTTGTTTAAATTGTTGTATAAACATTTAAGAACATAGGTGTAACATTTTTCTCAAACGTTTTTTTTTTTTAAAGTACACAACTTCTGCACAACTAGCATTGTAGTGCTCCGTGGGTGCTACTATACACAGTCAGTTGCACACGCGGGTCACGGATGAGCAATATTGAGTACATTTTTGGAAACGACTTCTTTTGAAAACTATATGCAAGGACAAATGTGAATGAAAAAACTCATGAGGAAATTTAACAATGTGAAGGGATCAGTGTTAATGCACCAAAACAGAGTCAAACAGTACGACATGCACACACAAAAGGGGTTGATATGAATGCACTCGAAGAGGAACAAACAACTCCGATTGCAAAAACAAACCACGACTAACACAAGAGGCACTCAGCTGCAATCTGTGTTCATTTGCTGGACAGGACAAAAAAAAAAAAAAAAACATGCTCACTTGCCTTCTCGGTGGATGGAGTGTCCCTGCCCCAGGTGGAGGAGTTTAAATACCTTGGAGTCTTGTTCACGAGTGAGGGAAGACTGGAGCATGAGATTGACAGCCGGATTGGAGCGGCGTCCATAGTTATGCGGTCGCTGTATCGGTCCGTTGTGGTGAAGAGAGAGCTGAGGCAAAAAGCAAAGCTCTCAATTTACCGGTCGATCTTCCAATACTCACCTATGGTCATGAGCTCTGGGTCATGACCGAAAGAACGAAGTCCAGAATACAAGGGACTGAAATGAGCTTCCTCTGTAGAGTGGCGGGGCGCTCCCTTAGAGACACGGTGAGAAGCTCGGTCACCCGTGGAGAGCTCGGAGTAGAACCGCTTCTCCTCCACATCGAAAGGAGCCAGTTGAGGTGGCTCGGTTATCTAGTCCGGATGCTTCCTGGACGCCTCCCTGGAGAGGTGTTCCGGGCATGTCCCACTGGGCGGAGGCCCCGGGGAAGACCCAGGACACGCTGGAGAGACTATGTCTCTCGTCTGGCCTGGGAACGCCTCGGGGTCCCCCCAGAGGAGCTGGAGGAAGTGGCTGGGGCAAGGGAAGTCTGGGGATCCCTGCTTAGACTGCTACCCCCGCGACCCGGTTCCGGATAAGTGGAGGAATATGGATGGATGCTCACTTGCATCCCTTCTACTCTTCTATGTCTGAAATAGTCGGGTATCTGTTTTATCGGTAACCACACAGCTGCTCTAGGTCATGCAGAGGTTGCAATCATTCTTTACATTTGTATAATAACCTTTTTTCAGCCTGCAGCACAGTTTTTAAAGGTTCAGACAGAGAACACAAAGGGGTAGAAAAGAAAGACTGTATTGTTTATTTCTTCATTTTGATCTATTACCTTTGCAAAGTTAAAAATAACGTACAGCTGAAGCACATTTCTATAGAGATGGAATTTGCGATGCATTTTGGGCTAGAGCCAAGATAAGATCCACTGCAGCCACAATTTTATCCTGCTGTGGTGCCAGAGGGCAAAATCCAATTTCCTCAACACTGCAGAAAGGAAGAAGAGAAAAACAACAAGCCAAAACATTTTTAAACAATTAATGACTTGCAACGGAGGAATTTCTTTGTCATTGTCCTTAATGACAAAAGTATCAGCTACTGTATATTGTACTCTCTCGCTGGGTTTTGGATGAGTAATTGTGTGGCATGGCTTTAACCTGAGCCTTTGTCTCTTCTTGGCCTTCTCCCACAGGCCATGTTTGCCTTCTCACAACATGACATTTGGAGCACAAATTGTCTGGCCTTTTCTAAGGCCGGACTGTCTTGCTCATCTTGACACGACAGGAAAAAAAAGACTCTCCTAGATAACTTCTCCATCCTCCATTATTAGGCATCTTTGAACTGAATGTTCCTAGCACTGCCCATGTCTGTCATCTAAGCAAAAAAGAGGGAGAATCACAAAGAACAGCTCCGCCTCTGTGGGTGGGGGGAAGCAGTTGCTTATAGGTCAGCGTGAGACTATCATGCATAAACATCGCACAATTCAACATTCAGGTCGTGTTAGCAAGGCGTGGCAGCAATGCTAAGCTTGGGACATGAAGAATTGCCAGTGCTGTGAAAGCAGGAGCTGCTTTCTTACATAAAAAATCCGCACATAATACAATTCCTCATGAAGAAAAAAAGTGCCCCGACATTTGGTCGGCACTGTCAAAACTCACTGCAAAAACTCTACAAGTGTATCCATGAAATACATAGGATGACCTAAAAAGTAACATTTCACTGAGATACAACAGTATAAAGCTAAGTTTCACATTTAAAAAGCAAAAAGGCTCCCAATTAAACAAGAGAAAAATGATTTGTAGTACAGATATTCTGGGTACATACTCCAATTTATTTACTACAGCTCATTTATTACTCTTAACTTTCAAAATGGATTTAATTACATGAAATATGACTTTAATCAGAAGTGATGAGTTTTCTTTTACACCTTAACTGAATCCTGTTTCCTACAAACATGATGACAGAGTTATCAGTGTCATGGTAACCCATCTAAGACACCGATTGAGTAAACCGATTACTCAAGTTTTAATGAATGTCTGTTGAAATGCTGCATCATTCTTTAAGATTTTGATTATCTCAGAAGGACAAACATTTCTATCTTTATTTTTTCACATGACACTTGACCCGTTGACCACATTTGCATCAAAATACTTTTAAATAATTCTTCTGTGAGTGATTTAAATGTTGTTTTAAACTGGTGCAACAACACAATAGTTGATTTGAAATGAAAAGCAACAAGAACTGTAAATATAATTCTCCAGTCTGAATGCAGCAAACATTGCATCTGTTTACTCTCTTTGCTGCTCCTAGTAGATTTGTGTGAACTCAGGCACCATGCAGATGTTCAAATCACTAAAGATATTCTGCAGTTATCATACTCTGTGTGGATCTTTTCCCTGCACCACATTTTCTCGGGCTGCAGTTGGCAGGCATAATCATTTTTTTCATAAAGCTGAGTATCAGTTGATGTATTCTCGATCAAACATTTGAATTTAAATGTAAAAGCAGTTGAAGAATAAACGCCGGCCTCTTTCTGAGGTTACAGACACAATGCATCCATAATTCATCCCCGTGCAGCATATAGATTTAGCAGTGCAGTCCCACCATCTGAATATAATCCTCTGCTGATTAGCATGTGGTGCTACTGTATTTCTCGGCTAGCCAACCCCTCTTGTTGCCCTCGGGGTCTTATTCCTTCCTCCGCCTGTTGTATTGTCGCTCCACTGGGGACCAATCGCTCCAATTCCACTCATTGAGCTTGATAATTAGTGACAATTGTAAAAGTAATTTACAAACTCAAGCAGTGCCATTGAGCAAATGGTGCCAATTAACTAGAGATGCTAATGTGGGCAGAAATGTGGAAAAGCAGCATCCGACCTCCATTACACTGAGAGGAGGAGGGCCAGGAATGTGTCGTCCACGTGTCAGGCAGAACTGTCCCGGGAGGAGAGGTGAAGCAGTGCATGGTGTTGGACCGGGCTTGTCTCGATCTTGCAGATTAATCCAACAGTACAAGTACTGTGACCGGGGCAAACAAGGTTTTAATTTCCATACCGGACTATTGGCTTCTGGCCTTTTTAGAGTCTCTGGCACTCCAACTGTAGAAAATGTTCCAGCTTCTGCATCAACAGCATTACCAACAGCTTAAGCTGAGAATAAGACAAATCAAGCTAAAAGGCTCTTTGCAAGAGAAAGCCAACAGAGAAATTGGGCACTACTTCTGATTGCTGCTGGTCTCTGTGTTCATATAAGCGCTTTACCTGATGCAGGAGGGCATTCGTTTATTGAAAACTTCAAATTTAGCTTGCAGAGCAGCAGCTTGTTGTTGCAAACTGTCAAAAACGACCCAATTCTTGCTTTAAGCATATTCAAATACATTAGTGCCTTGCTATAACGCAGTTCAGTTCTCATGGTCTTACTTTTTCGCATTATTTTGTTTCGTTTAGTTTAGTTTTTTACAGTACATTGTATTCTGCATCCTGATTGTCCATTGTCAGTCAATCTCCTCTGTGCTATGTCTCCCGAACAGCAGTGGTCCCCAACCTCTTTTTGGCCATGAACTGGTTTAAATGTTCATGTTTTTCTTTCAATTTCGTTATTTCTTTTTATTTCCAGTATTTTGTTTAGAATAACCCAGGCACTGTGAAATGTGTGTCTTATTTCGAAGTTTGGGTACCTGGAATTGAGCAGCAGGGTTCATTAATAGCATTTTTGAAGCTGTTCTGTTTTCATGGGTTTTTGAAGGTGATTTGATTTCTCTGATTGTTTTAGATTGTTCCATATCTTAACTGCTTGAATTAATAATTTTCTTTTGTTTTTGTTCTGAACTTTAGCTAAGAGAAAATCTCACATCCTTTTAAACTTTAAGTTTGTCTTTTTTAAAATTTTCCTCGTTTATTGAGCCAAATCTTATCATTTCAGAATTTTTGATTTACGCAATCATGGCTTAGATTGATCTACTGCCAAAGATGATTATTATTGCCTGTTTTTGAAGAATAAAAGTTGGACTTAAGCAAAATTTTCCAGGCCTGATCTGCACGGGTCCAATTTTTGTCAGCTTGTGGTTTCCAGAAAATCGTATATTTCACATTAAAAGTGTATTTTTTTTAATACAATAAATCTACATCTATTGAGTATGCAACTTTACTAGCAAGCCAAGCGCCTCACTTGACATGCATCAACAGGGTCATACACAAATATTAGCGAGAGATCATACAAGCTTTAAAAAAAAACATCCACTATAATCAAAACACGTAAAACGGAAAAAAAAAATAATAATAATAATTTTCTTTTTTTTTCTCCACGGCTCTGTACCAAGTGACTCACATAGCGACACCAGGACACCAGGGATTGTTGGTCACTGCTGTATAGGATGAGTTCAATTTGCTAAATTCAGATAAATGTTCTATCACAAGCAGATTTTAGTTTACATTCTAGAATACTGGACTTATTTTTCAACAAAGGTTTGAAATTTAAGAATTTTAACAAGAAAACTTTTAAAATTGTCATTTTTGTGTGAGAAAAGTGTATAAAGTGTTTAGTTAGATAAGAAAAGATAAGATAAGATGTTTTTTATTGATCCCACGTTGGGGAAATTCAATTATTACAGCAGTTCAGTGCAAAATAGAGAAAAAAGAAGAGAAACAAAGAAGAACAACAGCAATGTGCAAAAAGAATGAATGGGTATTTAAAATGTACAAAAATGCAAAAGTAATAACATAACATTTCACAAATTGTGGGTTATTTTTCGAATGTAACTCCTGCAATAAACAAAGGAAGATAGTATTAATCTAACAAATGCCCTTTATTCAAAAAAGTAACTTTTTCAGTTTAATTTGGTGGCTTTAACTGAACTTGGTTGAACTCTAATAGCAAATACAAACTAAATTGCTGTTATTTATTCATCTTTTTAGTACTACATTTGAGCGACAGGCTTTGAAGACGGCAAACATGGTGGGAGAGTGAAGGGCCAAACACGTTTGAAAGATCCTGTATTCTTTGTGTCACCGTTTCTAGTTGAATTTCTGGTCTCATAGCTCGTTTTCCTATTTAAACAGATGCCACTGGGGAAAACGCTCTTAAACTGCGGCGAATCTGGGATCAGCAGCTGAATTTTAGAAAGACTGCACCAGATGAAGCTTTTAGATTGCTCTAAATACAGGTGGTTAGGTGGCTTTCGGATGATATGTTGGATACTGATCTGTTTGATGTGGGTAATCATAGCCACAAACCCGTCCATTAACCCAGTCTGTTGGGTTTGTAGGGGCAACAGTCACAGTTTGGTTCCTCGGACCTTCCTGGCCTTGTCTTCCATGCTCTTTAGATGTGTTCCCATGTTAACTAGAATCAGTGTTTTCACCAGCCTGTCGGGGGTTAAATGCATTCCAAACCACTTCAACTGGCTCCTCTGGATGTGGAGGTGTGGCAGCTCTACCCTGAATTCATTTATAGCATTTTGGGGGGGCTTGTACCTGTGATTGCTGCTGCTGGTTTACATTTCAGAGCTGAGGGCCACAGGTGAAGGTAGGAACGTAGTCTGAAGTCAAATGAGTTGCACTGTCTGAGTCAGCTGTCTCTCCACTACAGAGTGGGCTTTGTACCGGTCCGTCGTAGTGAAGAAAGAGTTGTTTGAAGTCAAGACCCCGCTGCCCTATTACAAGTCTTTTTGTCGTTTGCTTTAATGGTCTCAGCCCCCTCAGCCTTAAAAACACAAATCGGTATCAAGCCCTAATCCAGTGCAAACAGGAGGGAACCTGACTGTTAATGGTAGAGTTTTCTCATTCTGTTAAAAAATAAATAAATATATATATATATATATATATATATATATATATATATATATATATTTATTTTTCTCTCCCCCCTTCATCTCACCCCTTTGCTGGGATTAAAAGTAGGAGGTGTATCCCCTTTCTGTCAGTCACATTCACCGTGCCTCGTAGGCCTCTGTCAGTGTAAACAGAGGAGGGGAGATGGCGTTTGGTGTTTTTTTTTCCTGTCGAAAAATTCTCCTTTTGGTGTCTCTTTGATCCCGGGTGCTGGAACAGTAATTGCTATCAGTTATGAAACAAAATGACAAGGCCTGCCAACCGCTTTCCAATGCAAATACAAAAGAATAAAGCAAACACAGAAGTGGGGGAAAGAGGAAGAGGTAGCTCTTGCTGTTTGAACGTCCTGAGCTTTAGGGCTGATTGCTTTTTTTTTTTGTTTTTTCAAATGGCAATAAGATGATTTATGTCAATTTTTGTGCCCAAACAAATTACAGACCAAGTTGTGAAGTCAAAGCAAAAGTATATTTAGAAAAAGAAATCCTCACAGAGCATTGAGGAGCCAGCCCTCATCCTGTCATAGCTGAAGCTTCGCCTTTCTGGCTAACGTAAAGTGGACACAGCCAAAGCCAAATGGTTGGTTTCTGGTAATTCAAACAGAATACTGAGTGGCAGAAATGAAGGAATTGGACGGCTCCTCTTCGCTCTTTTAAGCTGAGCGAGTGGATAAGCCCCTGGCGTTATTCAAAGTCTCCCTCTGACATTTTCTGTTGATGTTTATTTAAATGGCTCTCAGATCAGTGTGGAAATCACCCTGTTGCGAATGCCCAGCAGGACACAGAACAGCTGGGCTCTGGAGGCCAAACAGAGAAAGCAAGAGAGGAGCAGCCCTGGAAGGACTCGAGGAAGAAAACCAAACTTGAGGGTTTAATGCAAAGCAGGGATTTGTGTGAAATGTATTTTGCGTAATGAGATGCCCCAATTCTGCTCTTTGAATCAGCGTTACCTGGAGCCTGAATCTAAACATCTCTCTTAGTGCCTGTACCCCGCAGAGGCGGCTGTTCTCAGCCGAACAGAATCCCACCCCCCCGCATTTCAAAAGTATCTGGCCCTCTGTTTTGGCAGATTTAGTCATCAGGCTGGTCGTCGGTGTCATTTCCGAGACCCCGCTGGGGGATGTCTTTTCTTCCTGGACATGTTGACACCGAGCATTAGTAATGTGGCTTTCTTTGTGCTCACAAACAGCCATTGGCTCGACCCGACCATAAGCAGTAATGTCCACTCAGTGCGGTCCACCTGCGGTTCCAGCTGACTCTTCCAGAGTCCGCTGGGTTTGTTTCTTCTGCTCAGACCATGATGGACACCAATTTTGCCTTTTACAGCACAGGAGCAATGTTTTCTCAGCGTGATGAGCTCCATTTGACAGTCCCCTGCCTCAGCATCCTCCTTACCATCCAAGCCCATTTACTGCCAGTCCATTCACGTTATCGCTGTTCGCTGATGGCAGCACTTTGAAGTGTTTGCTAAAGGAGGGTTAGGCAGTAACAGGCGCCGGAGGGAGTCTAATTGAGTGTATTAGTTTATTTCCTGGTTGTCCCAAAGTCAAAGTAAGCCAGATTTGGCGACCTAGATTTTTTTTGTTTTTTTCCCTCCAATCCATCATCTCTTCTTTCCAGACGGGACAGGAGTTTTCTGAAAGATATCGGTTTATCTCCAGCAGCTCCTCTCAAAAGACATTTTGCTTGTTGGATTTAGACCAAAAAAAAAAGTCACTGATGCATGAGTCCATAGCTCCCTTCCTTTATGATGGCACGGATGCCTTCATTTGGACTTGAGGGGAAAGTTAAATATAGCGTCTTCATTCTGACCGCATGACATTGATTGACAGGCCAATGTGGGTAATGATGTGTTTCGCTTCACGATGTGTCGCCCACAGCAGTTGGCTTTAGGGAGGTTCGGAGGTTTGTTTTGTTTGAACTGCTAATACTATATTCTCTTGTACCGACGCCATGACATCCGTCATGATTTCCTTCGTATTTCTGGGCCAGATGAAATATTTTTGAGGAGACAGCCCCTTGCCTCAGTCGCACAGATAAAGACATTTTGGTGTGAAAACCGTTCAAGTCCCAAATATGTCAGTTTATTGAATTTTAGGCGTGTTTAACTTTGCAGACTTAAAAAAATAGATTGTAATGTAGGACTCCATTGGTTGGGGGGGGGGGGGGGGATACTCTTCTTTTAAATGCAATTAGTGTATTATTTTGGATATTTTTGGTATTAAAGTTGTAATTCCCAGTCTTTAATCTTTTAAAAAATAACTACTGCTTATTTTTTTATTTTTTTTTACAAACGTGTCAGTTTTACATTGTGGGCAGCAAAGATTTAGAAATTTGTATATAAAAATGAGTTACACAATTGAATTTACTACTATGAAGTCAACTTTACTAGATGATTGTATATATGCAAATAAAGTGAAAAAAAAAACATTAAAAGAAAAAACGTTGTTTCAACTTTAATCTGTTAATCTCTAACCAGATTCTGTAATATGGTAAAGCAATGCTGTCATTAATCAGAGTGGATAAAAATATAAGGATAAAAAAAAAAAAAACATCTTTAGAGATATATATTTTTTACTGCAAACTCGAAAACAAAACAAAACTTTGTAAAAGTCTCTTTTATTTTTGTACATGAAGTTTTTCTTTTTTTTTTACCATACATAAAATAGCATATTTTTTGGTGAAAAATGTTTGTCTCCTGAATGTTTGCTGTTGACATTGTTTTCCTCATTCTTTACTCTTTAAAACCACAAATACTGCTCACATTTTCTTTACAAATATGCATCATGTATTAAATTGTGGGCAGCAAGGAGCAATTACAGATTTGTAATTGAATCTGACGTCATAATATTTATTGGGTCTTTATCAGGTTAGGACTTTGAAAATTAACTCTTTAATGTATTCCTAATAACTGGCAGAGCACACAACCCAGAGTTCAGGAGTGAAACATTCAAAGTCTGTAGATTTAATTGTATATGCACACAAAGATAATCTCTGTCACTAATATAATTTTAGATAAGAGTGAATTGAAATGCGACAATTCCTTAGTTCTCTGAGACACATATGCTGGGTATGATGCCCAATGTACACACATTATCACAAATGATATAACGTCTAATGTATTGCCCTGTAAAGTATAACATAATATAATCTATAGAGTTAAACTTGTGACCTTAAGGTTTTTGAGAGTTTATTATTAAATATTAGGTCCAACATCATTTTTACAAACTGCAGACATTTTAACTGAAGAACCTCAGTTTGTCTTTGCCCTGACTCAAAAATATGACATTTTTATGAAAATGCTGCAGTTTGTTACTGAAGCTGTAAATTCTTAAGAAAAAACATGAATGATCTTCCAGAAGAAAAAAAAAACCTCTCCTAAAGCATGTGGTTGAAAGTTTGCCAGCTCCATATTGTATTAAAAGCTTTATATGAACCTCTAAGCTGAACTGAAGGGGATTGCGGAATAGAGGCGTCCTTTCCCTGAGTGCAGCAGTACAGTGTTCAGGTTCAAATGAAGGGAGATTGATGTTACTTCTAACCTTGGCTGTGCGCCTTGCCTGGCTGCCCCTGTAAGCCATCAGTCTGCTGGGAGTCTGACTAAAATATTAAAGAGGCTGGCTGCTCGCGCGCTGAAGAACGGAGCTACCGTAAATGTGAAACGGTCGCACGCCGAGGTGAAACAAGAGCAGAAAATAATTTTCAGTATAAGCTGACACTCGTATCTATCCATCTTTATTCCTTGGTGACTGACAGAACAACTCCACTCTGCATTATGTTTGTTGCACACGGAGATGTGAGCTAGAAGGCTGCATGAGCTGCGTGGATATAAATACATCCTGTTATAGAGGCGCCCTTTGCAATACGAAGATCCAGCAAACCAAACCCCCATAAGAACATCCCTGCAGCGTCACATGGCACTGGATGATCCTGCATTTTTCATCCTAATGTTCACATCAAAATGCATTAAACTAATGTGCAATTGATGCCACAGCATGCAAACATGCACTTAAACCTGTGGGACTGCAGCGATCTTTAGTTCCGCCTGTTACAGCATAAGCCATTGGAGCCACTGGGTTTCAGGGACGGTTTCCCGGATCAGGGCAGTCAGTGGTATCCCAAAAAGATTTGGGGGTAAAGGAGGTGGATTGGAAAATAACAAAGTCCAGATTTTAAATTGAAGTGGTGACTTTGCATCTTGAGATGTTTCTGGTTTGAATCCTGGTTGGGTCAGTTCTGCACATTCTTTCTTTACTCCATGCGTGTTTTCTTCAGGCAGCCTGGCTTCCTCCTACAGTCTGATCACTTGTTTCAGGGGCTGATCAGAGGTTTTACGGGTGAGCCTGTGTCATTCTGCCTCGGTAAATGTGGAAATCTGGCCAGGCTGAACCGTTCCACGATGTGCTTCACCAACACCAGAGACTCTAATAGGACTAGATATAGATATCAGGTGGATGAATGGATCTTGCAGTCTTGAAATGATGTGATCGGATAGTGTCAGCACCTCGTGTCTTGTGCAGCAGATGTAGCGGCAACTGTGTTTTGATGGGCCACCAGTAGGTGCGAGGATTCTACTCTTGTGGTGGGTATCAGACACCAAAAATGCTCGGATAATAAAAATATATTGTCAAGCAATAAGTTCTGTATATGCGTAGGTTTTTATAAACTCACAAAATACAGTTGAGCTTATTTTTGGTCCCACATCCTGCGTGTGGTGTGTCTTGCAGTTCCCTTTAGGCTTGTGCAACCACAAAGACATGTCATGAAAATGTGTGTGGTGAATGTATCTCAAAGTGTTTGTATGAATAATGTAAGTTACACCCACTAATGAAAAATAGGGGGCGTTTCGTATGGTGCCCGCACTCTAGTCGTTGCTGAGGTGCAAGTACTGGCTCCTTACCTACCATGCGCAAACGCTCAAACGTTCCCTTTACATGTTGTTTAAGTGTTGGCTATGACCTGTCACTCAAAACATGTCTGTAGAAAAAACTGCATGAACATTTTCGATGCTCTACAATCTCAAACACCTCATGTGTTCCCCCATGAGGTGTGCCCATATTTGTCCCGTAAACAGCCCACATCCACTCATAAGGGCAGTTGTGACTAAGGCATAAAGGTAAGTGTTTACATTGAACATCGTCACAAAGAAATAAATAAAATTAAGCACAAAAATCCAGAGGTATTTGCCAGAATGGATGACGTTTTCTAATAAGAATCAGAATTCTTTAGTGTCATTGTACATATTTATACAGTGAAATTGTAGCAGCCTTGGAGTGGTAAAAAAAAGGTAAACAATACTTTAAATAATCACAAATATGTGCAACAATTAAGTACAAGTATGAAAAGAAAATAGAATAAAGTGGAGTGCAATAAAGTACAGCAGAATAAATATTGTGTGTAGAGGTAGATGAAGATACTGCTAAATAAAAATCTTTAGCTCAATCAGACGGACTGCTTGTTTTTATCAGAAGTCCCACATCCAAACCTTTCCTCTTCTCATCAACCAAGCCTTAAGCACTCAAACACACTGACATCCAAACACTGACTTTGTTCCAGGTTTGTCAGAAAGAAAATAATAAAAATGCAAAGTTCTAACTGAGGTTCTGTCAAAACTAAGTTAATTTCCATGACTTCCTTCAACAAACCCATTTTTCCAATTGATGGGAACCTTTTGATGTCTGTGTTAATTATAAATTTTGAGTTGTTTCACTTTAGCTTTACTGTTTGCTCCACATGGAGGGCGGAATTGGAAGATCAGCTGTCAACCGTCAGCCTAAATGTTGAGAACAATGAATCGACCAAGCAGAAAGCAGCCCTTTGGCTCTTTGAATTCAAAAGTAGTTTTTTTCTAAATTACCAAATAAAATAGAGGTATTTATTATTGACAAGAAAAGCAACAAAAAGCATTTCTTTCTAGATGCGAAACAGGCTTTTGCCAACCTATTTCCAAGCTTTTTTGCCTCTCAAAAAGCAAAGGAAAGAAAATAGAATGTGCTGCTGAAACATATCTAATGGACTGTTTGACCCCAATCCTCTTCTGTAACTTCAGAGATCTGAAGAATTGCTTGAGCTTGCTATTTTAATAGATATAAACTGTAAAAGTCTATATTTTTCCAATGTAAGGAGCGTGGAGGTGTGAATGAAAGCAGTGGTCATGAATGTCTTGGCAGCCGCATTAGCTGGACCTCTGCTGGTTTGAGCTCTCCGTCTGTCAGAACTGAATTTATAATGAATTAATAGTCTGTATGCGTGAAAAGTGTTAGTTAGAAGAGCGTGAAGGTTGATTTGTGTTCACGTTTCATGGTTGGATGTGTAATTGACTAACATGGAGGTATGTGTGCAGAAAAACACATTACTTCCCACCTCCTCAGTGCTCCATAACCAATCAGTTTGGTTCCAAACCCTCCAGTGGAGGGAGGTTAAGGGAAGAACTGAAGCCGGAACCCAGAGCCCCAGGGGTTAGAAACGAGAACGAGTGAAAATGAGAAGCCGACAGAAAGAAGCTGCAGTGTGGAGGAGATGAAACGGATGGTGTGAGCCTTAAAACTGTTTTTAACTTATGATGAAACGGCAGTTGCTGAAGAAAAAACATGCTGATGGAGAGATTTAGGTTTTGATCAATCGATGTTGCTGTCATTCGGAAGGAATTTTTATGTTCTAATCAGTACAAGTGTGCTTACTCACACAGTCAGCCGGCTTTGGCAACACGTGCACGCCGCTGACGGCAGGCCGCCGAGGAGAAAAACTTAATCAGGGAAATTGTTGAGAGAAAACAAAAGGAAGGGAGAGCATAAGGAAAGAGGTGAAAAAAGGAGCAATTGACAAGATTGACTGATACTGCACAGTGGGCCTGAAAATTTGATTAATACCATTTGTAATTATTGAGAAAGAACGTCAAGAAAAGCCTGAAGAACATTAATGTTCAGGCTGCAGTCATTTGAAGTTCCTACAAAGTGCCTTGCCTTTTTTTTTGCACCAGTCAGAAAGCAAGTTTTTTTTCAGTTTGAAAGTCATTCTTAAGTCACTTAACTTATAAAAAAAAAGGGTGAATATCAATAAGACCTTTAAGATTCTGGTTCAGACGAAAATAACAAAAAACGTTTATTTTAACTGACCTGATCAGAACCTGTGTTGCATTGATATGGATTCAAATGTGAAATGTATACAATATATAACTTTGAAAAATAAAAAAGGTGTTGACCTTTTTACAACATGGTATAATTTTGATCCTTGTTAAATTGAATTCGTTTTAAGCACGAAAACATTTTTTTTTAGCTAAGGCTCTTTAGTCGCGTACCAGACTTTGGCAGAAAAGTGTGCTTTTTTTCAGTTGCTGTTAGATTTACATTAAATGACCTAAACCACATGGAAGAATGAGGTTTGATAAAATGGCTAATGTGAAAAAGAATTAGTTTGTTAATGTGAAAAGAAAGTCCAGGTTCTTAAAAAGTAAACACAATTAAAAATAAAAATGGAAAACGTTAAACTGGATGATTAAAGCGACGTACATTTTCTTGTCTGACAGGATAAATGTGACACCATACTAATACTGCTCATGTCACTTTCACTTGTTAGGTTTCTGGTTAAATTGCAAAGACATATTTTAGAAACAGTAGTCTGACTTGGAATTGGCAGGCCAGTTTTCATTAAAGTCCCAATCTAATCATCTATTTTCAAAGTGTTCAGTGGTCTTTTAATTATCATTATTCTGTTTTTAGCCAAAATCCAGAAACTTTTGTCGTTTTCTAGGACATAGTTTCTACAGAGCAGCAGGAGATCATTAGAAATGTGAGGAGGAAGCCATTGATGCTGAGCAACCACTTCCTCTCGTTGCTGAGAGTTCTCTGTTCATGCTCTCCCGCTAGGTTACAGCCCCTCACAACCACAATCTATAATTACTGGTGTAACAAAAATAGCGAGTAATATCGGAGCTATCCAGCCGCACAGTTTTGAGGCGGATAGGGATTTTCTGGACCGCCTCACATCATTTCTATCTTTTTCAATTAGCCCTCTTCATCTGCTCCTGATTCACACTAATTTGAATAAATAAATACTCAGAAATGCAATTTTAATCCTAATTTTCCAAATGCATTTCCTCCATCATCCAAAAAAAAGCCTCAATGATGCGTTAAAAACACCAAAAACACAATTTTCATCACAAATTTCTTTAAGTCAAACAGTTCCCACATGCTTGCCCTCTTACAATTTTTAAAATGAAGCCCCTAAAAACCAACCAGTGTAGTTCACAGCTGTAAAAACATATTCACACAATGTTTGGAACCATCCACAAAACAAAAACGACATTATGTTTATTGTGCACTTTAATTTGGAATTTTAATGCCTTTTCTTTTGTCCGTGTCATGTTCCACTTTCAAGTTGTACCTGTCAGTCACACCAGGTTTAGGTTGTAAATCATTCACAGCTGCTTTGATTTGTGCTATTGAGCCTCATTCTATATAGGTTTCTGGTTTTTCAGTTCCTGACAAGGACAGTTTCATTGTCAGGTCCTCTTTTTTGTCACAATACTGAAAGTAATTTTTTGAATTTAGTTTCAAAAATTGCCTAAATGAGTTGTAGTAATAAAAAAAATTGAGTTTGAATGTTAAAAAAAAGAAGCAGGTCAACTCATAAGGCAGATAATAACTGTTGCATATTTTTTGAAGGGGGAAACTTTTTTTGTTTTGCTTTAAACAAGTTTATCTAAAAATGCTGTAATTGAGGTGCCAAATTTTTACCCAAATACTGAGTTCATTTTGGCCAAGATGAAGCTTTGTGTGTGAAAAGAAAAGAAAAAACACAAGGAAATGTAGTCTGTTTTCCTGTCTCTGTGGGCTCCCATCTTGGTTCTCTGGTACACCGCAGTAGAGGGAAGCTTTCACATTTGTGCACAAACCTCACTTTAAGCCCCTCTGAAAGCTACAATGAATGCTTCCTGGTTTAAAACCACAACTTCCTACCACAAGTCTCACAAAACCATAAAACCTTCAGGAATCACAAAAAATAGGTGACAAAAATGGGAACGGAATTAACAACCTTTTAAATACAAAACAAGGATTTTGTAGAACACAAAAAAGAAACCGAATCAGAAGGAAAAATAGCACTAAGCAACCTTTGAGACAGCCATGCAGAGCTTTTATACCTTCTTCCACAGCTTTGTGTAAGAACCATGAGGGGAGATGCATTACAGAAGCATTGTCTGGAAACCTGCAGTAGAGATGGAGCTCACTGGTGACCAGACTACCATTATTAGGGCCCGAGCACGGAGTGCAAGGACCCTATTGTAATTCGAATGTTTATTATTAGGGCCCGAGCACGGAGTGCAAGGACCCTATTGTAATTCGAATGTTTATTATTATTATTATTATTATTATTATTATTCTACCGGAAGAGTCGCCTTTTTGAGGCCTTTAACATACCCCAAAACTCACCAAATTTGGCACACACATCAGGAGTCGCGAAAAATTTCGTATTTTATAGGAGATTGGCATGGGCGCAGAAAAACGGCTCGATAGCGCCACCTACAGTGACTTTTGTCCCGACGCCCCGCATACGCTTTAACGTACAAGCTTGATTTTTACAGGGCATGTTCTTCAGATGGAGACCTACAAAAAAGTCTGAAAGGACCCACCTGTCACTCGCACAGGAAGTCTGATATATTGAGGTCAATATGTCATTTTTGCTCCATTTTGGACATTTGCAGGCCTCGCTCTAGAACGAACTCCTCCTAGAGATTTGTGAATAATGACTCCAAACTTTGGTTTTGTAAACTAAACACATGTCCGATGTTAAATTGCGAAGCTTTTAAGTTTTTACGGATGTTTGTGACCGTGGCGGCGCGTCGAAAATGGAGGTCATTTTGAAAACACGCCATGAAAAGAAAAATGGCCATTACTCAGCCATGCAAAATCCAATCTGATCCAAAATTGATATGCATGATTGTAGTCTGACTCTGAACACATCAGAAGTGGAAGAATCTGGAATAGGTGTAGCGCCACCTGCTGGTAAAAGGAAATGACATGTTTTACTTGGAGCATCACTGCTCCAAGTAGGATGAGCCGACACACCTCAAAATGATGTCCACCTGTTGAAAAGCCATTGATGTTTACTCTGATAAAAAGCCATAACTTTCAATGCGGGGGTGTGGTCGTGACAGAGCGGCGAAGTTGGGCGTCTCGCCATGCACACAAAAGTTGCTCTCACGTGCACATTCCTTGTCCAATCTCACTGAAATTCAATAGAGGTGATGAGGCTTCCATTCTGAACCAATGGATATGACAATCTTGGACGAGCTCCATAGCGCCACCTAGATATTGACAAATACATTTTATGTCACATTCTGACCTATCTTTTCTCTGTGCTTTGTCCGACATTCATAAAATTACAACAGGAGATACTCATAAGGGTCTTCTCTCATCGTCTAAAGTTTCATGGGTGTACACCTGACGGTGCCTGCGCAAGCCACCACCAAACAGGAAGTGGTTGATTGCGTTGCAGTCAGATAATTAAAAATTCATAAAAAATCAGCCGTTTGTATCACGAGGCTGAAATTTCAGAATGAGAGGCCTCTTACATATCTCCAACTTAGATACACAGCACTTGCATGGGTGAACAAAAAACGGCTCAATAGCGCCACCTACCATGTTTGTTTTTGAGAGCCCCGCCATGTTCTTTAACATACAAGCTTGATTTTTACAGGACATGTTCATCAGATGGAAACCTACAAAAAAGTCTCTTGGGACCAAGCTGTCAGTCGCACAGGAAGTCTGCTATATTGGTGTCAATATGTCATTTTTGCTGTATTTTGGTCATTTGCAGGCCTCGTTCTAGAACGAACTCCTCCTAGAGATTTTTGAACAATGACTCCAAACTTTGGTTTTGTAAACTAAACACATGTCCGATCTTAAATTGCGAAGCTTTTAAGTTTTTACGGTTGTTTGTGACCGTGGCGGCGCGTCAAAATTTGAGGTCGTTTCGAAATCACGCCATGAAAAGAAAAATGGCCATTACTCAGCCATAAATAATCTAATCTGATCCAAATTTGTTGTGCATGATTGTAGTCTGACTTTGAACACATCTGCAGTGGAAAAATCCGGAACAGGTGTAGCGCCACCTGTTGGCAACAGGAAATGACATGTTTTACTTGGAGCATCACTGCTCCAAGTAGGATGAGCAAACACACCTCAAAATGACGTCCACCTGTTGAAAAACCATTGAAGTTTACTCTGATGAAAAACAAATCTTTCAACGCGGGGGTGTGGTCGTGACAGAGCGGCGAAGTTGGGTATCTCGCCATGCACAAATGTTGCTCTCACGTTCACATTCCTTGTCTGATCTCACTGAAATTAAATAGATTTGATGAAACTTCCATTCTGAACCCATGGATATGACAATTTTGGACGAGCTATATATGTTCATAAATGATCATGAAGCATGATCATATAATCAAGCTTCATAGGAAATCAGCCGTTTGTCTCAGGAAGCTGAGATTTCAGAATTAGATGCGTCTTACAAAGCTCCACGTTTGAAAAGCAGCACTATACGTTCGAGAAACATTTAACCACCTTAATCACCCTATTGTGCTAAAAGCAAATTTTTGGACATTTTGACTCAAGCAAATATTTTTATCATAACTTCTGTTTAGTTTATCATCACCAAAATAAAAAATATTTACATTTATAAAATGAACTGGTCAACTCTAGGATTTTATTTTATTCAATCTTACATCCTCAAGCTTTTCATCAGTCTCCCCTGCTGCAGGAGTGGAGTTAGCCCCCCCCCCAACCCCCGGCTGTGTGCTCACATGTAAATTAGCCAGGAGTGGCAGACAGAAAGTAGAACAGTTAGAAAGCCTAGTTCAACACTAAAATACAGCAATTTCCTTTGTTTTGTTTGTCTTTTATACATCCTTAGCACTAATCATTGCTTTTTTATTCATCCAAAATACAATTAACTTTATATTTTATCTTTTTTTTTTTTACAAACAAAATATATGAATGTGCTCCAAAACAAAACCCAGTCTCAGTACACTCCTACAGATGTAACATCAGACAGTAAATGTCTCTTTTATGCTTTTTTAATCAATGCTGCAACTTCTTTTCATTTCCTTTCAATACATCCAAAGAAATTAAACTACAACGACAACAAACACAACATATAGCAAATGTCTCTAAGAAGATTGTGTATATACAATATGTACCACCTTTAAACACCAAATAAATAACAAATCTTTCTAATACAATCACAAAAAATGGAACACAAAATGTAAAACCCAAATTAGAAATTGCAATTTTAAAAAGATACATTTTTCAGCAGCTTTTCAAAATCAATCACATATTTTACTCTTCTGTGGATGAAACAAAGAAGTCCAGAGCAATGTAGCCACTTCTCCAAAGTCTCTGTCACCTTCAGTTTTAAACAAAGTCTGTGAAAATCCACCATACATTGGTCACATGTATTCAGAGACCTGCTAAAAGTCCACAATTGTAAAAGCTCTTATATAGACAACTGTTTGTTTGCTTGGAGCTCTAAATATAAAAAAATGCTTTTCTATCACCTAGAAACAGATGGAGAACCACATCAACTGGATTAGTAACAGGGAAACATGTTTAGGTTTAAACTTACATCAATAGACAACATGAAGCTGTTCATCACATTTTTGACCTAAACATGTAAACACATCCTTGGCTCTGCGGTTAGGAAATGGTAATTGGGAATCTCTTTATACCAGGAGCCAGCCTGAACATTGGAACATCACCACAGTGCCCATCCAGACTGGGACAGCAACGGGGTCCACTTCACAGCTGTGAGGCTGCTATGTTTAACTCCAGCTGTCCCAGCAAGGGAGACAACTGCAGCAACATCCACTGACCAAGCTGGCAAGCCCTGGCAGAAAAGATCCCCACAAGAAAAACACTGGCTCAGGCAGGCTGGTCAATAAAAAAATATAGTTTTACCAATGTCTTGCAGCTCGCAGATCAAGTGGTTTAGTTTTCCAGTAATGTCAGTCAAGAATACAAGTTCAGATTCACCATATTCATATTCACCATATTCAGCAGATATCTCCACCAATAGCACCTTAAAAATCCTGTTCTGTTTTGCTTTGCAGCTGAGGTTTTTTATGATTTTCACAATAGGAGTCATTATATGTCCAGAGCCAATCACTTCTGCACATAAGGCCTACTAGTGAATGACGCAGCAGTAATGCAGACATTTTGGAAAGTCTTGGTCAGCTTTACAGTGAGTGATGAAACCTGTTTGTCGGTCAATCATAGCAGGAGTCCCGTCTGCAGGCATGGCTACCAGCTTTTCTAATGGTACCTTTTTCTGCACAAAAACTCCTTCACCGTGTTATACATTTCAACTCCTCTTGTAGTTGTCTGTTAGGGCAGATGTGTCAGGAATTCTTCTCTTGTGGAAACCAAAAGCTATGCTGTACTGTTGCCGTCCACAGACTCATCACACTGGACGTTAACCACCTGCACTTTGCAAGATCCCGGTCCAGCTAATTGGCCAAGTTATCAGACATAGCTGACACTCATCTAGACATTGTAGTGGAAATTGAATGAGTTCTATTGTTCTCATCCTTAGGGACAGTGATAGCAATTATCATCATTGCTTGTTTCTTAATCTGATAAAAACCTTCTTCTACTTGATGAGAAAATGAGCAGGTCTAAACGAGGCTTAGATTTAAGAATTTTTTTCATGCTATATGCAAAAGTCTTTGTCCTTTAAGGCAACAGATTATAGTCCCCCCCCCCCCCCCACAGGCTGCTGTCATATTAACATTAGCTTGGAGCTCCAGAATGGACAAGAAAAAACGACGAGAATGGCTCGAGCAGGGCGTTGCTCACGGGGCGGTCGCTCGTGCCAGGCGGTGGCACGTGCTCGGGCCCGCTAAATGCTACTTGTAGCTTTAATTATTATTATTATTATTATTATTATTATTATTCTACCGGAAGAGTCGCCTTTTTGAGGCCTTTAACATACCCCAAAACTCACCAAATTTGGCACACACATCAGGAGTCGCGAAAAATTTCGTATTTTATAGGAGATTGGCATGGGCGCAGAAAAACGGCTTGATAGCGCCACCTACAGTGACTTTTGTCCCGACGCCCCGCATACGCTTTAACGTACAAGCTTGATTTTTACAGGGCATGTTCTTCAGATGGAGACCTACAAAAAAGTCTGAAAGGACCCACCTGTCACTCGCACAGGAAGTCTGATATATTGAGGTCAATATGTCATTTTTGCTTCATTTTGGACATTTGCAGGCCTCACTCTAGAGCGAACTCCTCCTAGAGATTTGTGAATAATGACTCCAAACTTTGGTTTTGTAAACTAAACACATGTCCGATGTTAAATTGCGAAGCTTTTACGTTTTTACGGTTGTTTGTGACCGTGGCGGCGCGTCGAAAATGGAGGTCATTTTGAAAACACGCCATGAAAAGAAAAATGGCCATTACTCAGCCATGCAAAATCCAATCTGATCCAAAATTGATATGAATGATTGTAGTCTGACCCTGACCACATCAGAAGTGGAAAAATCCAGAACAGGTGTAGCGCCACCTGCTGGCAAAAGGAAATGACATGTTTTACTTGGAGCATCACCGCTCCAAGTAGGATGAGCCGACACACCTCAAAATGATGTCCACCTGTTGAAAAGCCATTGATGTTTACTCTGATAAAAAGCCATAACTTTCAATGCGGGGGTGTGGTCGTGACAGAGCGGCGAAGTTGGGCGTCTCGCCATGCACACAAAAGTTGCTCTCACGTGCACATTCCTTGTCCAATCTCACTGAAATTCAATAGAGGTGATGAGGCTTCCATTCTGAACCCATGGATATGACAATCTTGGACGAGCTCCATAGCGCCACCTAGATATTGACAAATACATTTTATGTCACATTCTGACCTATCTTTTCTCTGTGCTTTGTCCGACATTCATAAAATTACAACAGGAGATACTCAAAAGGGTCTTCTCTCATCGTCTAAAGTTTCATGGGTGTACACCTGACGGTGCCTGCGCAAGCCACCACCAAACAGGAAGTGGTTGATTGCGTTGCAGTCAGATAATTAAAAATTCATAAAAAATCAGCCGTTTGTATCACGAGGCTGAGATTTCAGAATGAGAGGCCTCTTACATATATCCAACTTAGATACACAGCACTTGCATGGGTGAACAAAAAACGGCTCAATAGCGCCACCTACCATGTTTGTTTTTGAGAGCCCCGCCATGTTCTTTAACATACAAGCTTGATATTTACAGGACATGTTCATCAGATGGAAACCTACAAAAAAGTCTCTTGGGACCAAGCTGTCAGTCGCACAGGAAGTCTGCTATATTGGTGTCAATATGTCAGTTTTGCTCTATTTTGGTCCTTTGCAGGCCTCGTTCTAGAACGAACTCCTCCTAGAGATTTTTGAACAATGACTCCAAACTTTGGTTTTGTAAACTAAACACATGTCCGATCTTAAATTGCGAAGCTTTTAAGTTTTTACGGTTGTTTGTGACCGTGGCGGCGCGTCAAAATTTGAGGTCGTTTCGAAATCACGCCATGAAAAGAAAAATGGCCATTACTCAGCCATAAATAATCTAATCTGATCCAAATTTGTTGTGCATGATTGTAGTCTGACTTTGAACACATCTGCAGTGGAAAAATCCGAAACAGGTGTAGCGCCACCTGTTGGCAACAGGAAATGACATGTTTTACTTGGAGCATCACTGCTCCAAGTAGGATGAGCAAACACACCTCAAAATGACGTCCACCTGTTGAAAAACCATTGAAGTTTACTCTGATGAAAAACAAATCTTTCAACGCGGGGGTGTGGTCGTGACAGAGCGGCGAAGTTGGGTATCTCGCCATGCACAAATGTTGCTCTCACGTTCACATTCCTTGTCTGATCTCACTGAAATTAAATAGATTTGATGAAACTTCCATTCTGAACCCATGGATATGACAATTTTGGACGAGCTATATATGTTCATAAATGATCATGAAGCATGATCATATAATCAAGCTTCATAGGAAATCAGCCGTTTGTCTCAGGAAGCTGAGATTTCAGAATTAGATGCGTCTTACAAAGCTCCACGTTTGAAAAGCAGCACTATACGTACGAGAAACATTTAACCACCTTAATCACCCTATTGTGCTGAAAGCAAATTTTTGGACATTTTGACTCAAGCAAATATTTTTACCATAACATCTGTTTAGTTTATCAGCACCAAAATAAAAAATATTTACATTTATAAAATGAACTGGTCAACTCTAGGATTTTATTTATTCAATCTTACATCCTCAAGCTTTTCATCAGTCTCCCTTGCTGCAGGAGTGGAGTTAGCCCCCCCCCCCCCCCCCCCCCCCCCCGGCTGTGTGCTCACATGTAAATTAGCCAGGAGTGGCAGACAGAAAGTAGAACAGTTAGAAAGCCTAGTTCAACACTAAAATACAGCAATTTCCTTTGTTTTGTTTGTCTTTTATACATCCTTAGCACTAATCATTGCTTTTTTATTCATCCAAAATACAATTAACTTTATATTTTATCTTTTTTTTTTTTTTACAAACAAAATATATGAATGTGCTCCAAAACAAAACCCAGTCTCAGTACACTCCTACAGATGTAACATCAGACAGTAAATGTCTCTTTTATGCTTTTTTAATCAATGCTGCAACTTCTTTTCATTTCCTTTCAATACATCCAAAGAAATTAAACTACAATGACAACAAACACAACACATAGCAAATGTCTCTAAGAAGATTATGTATATACATTATGTACCACCTTTAAACACCAAATAAATAACAAATCTTTCTAATACAATCACAAAAAATGGAACACAAAATGTAAAACCCAAATTAGAAATTGCAATTTTAAAAAGATACATTTTTCAGCAGCTTTTCAAAATCAATCACATATTTTACTCTTCTGTGGATGAAACAAAGAAGTCCAGAGCAATGTAGCCACTTCTCCAAAGTCTCTGTCACCTTCAGTTTTACACAAAGTCTGTGAAAATCCATTATACATTGGTCACATGTATTCAGAGACCTGCTAAAAGTCCACAATTGTAAAAGCTCTTATATAGACAACTGTTTGTTTGCTTGGAGCTCTAAATATAAAAAAATGCTTTTCTATCACCTAGACACAGATGGAGAACCATATCAACTGGATTAGTAACAGGGAAACATGTTTAGGTTTAAACTTACATCAATAGACAACATGAAGCTGTTCATCACATTTTTGACCTAAACATGTAAACACATCCTTGGCTCTGCGGTTAGGAAATGGTACTTGGGAATCTCTTCATACCAGGAGCCAGCCTGAACATTGGAACATCACCACAGTGCCCATCCAGACTGGGACAGCAACGGGGTCCACTTCACAGCCGTGAGGCTGCTGTGTTTAACTCCAGCTGTCCCAGCAAGGGAGACAACTGCAGCAACATCCACTGACCAAGCTGGCAAGCCCTGGCAGAAAAGATCCCCACAAGAAAAACACTGGCTCAGGCAGGCTGGTCAATAAAAAAATATAGTTTTACCAATGTCTTGCAGCTCGCAGATCAAGTGGTTTAGTTTTCCAGTAATGTCAGTCAAGAATACAAGTTCAGATTCACCATATTCAGCAGATATCTCCACCAATAGCACCTTAAAAATCCTGTTCTGTTTTGCTTTGCAGCTGAGGTTTTTTATGATTTTCACAATAGGAGTCATTATATGTCCAGAGCCAATCACTTCTGCACATAAGGCCTACTGGTGAAAGAAGCAGCAGTAATGCAGACATTTTGGAAAGTCTTGGTCAGCTTTAGAGTGAGTGATGAAACCTGTCTGTCGGTCAATCATAGCAGGAGCCCCGTCTGCAGGTATGGCTACCAGCTTTTCTAATGGTACCTTTTTCTGCACAAAAACTCCTTCACCGTGTTATACATTTCAACTCCTCTTGTAGTTGTCTGTTAGGGCAGATGTGTCAGGAATTCTTCTCTTGTGGAAACCAAAAGCTATGCTGAACTGTTGCCGTCCACAGACTCATCACACTGGACGTTAAACCACCTGCACTTTGTAAGATCCCGGTCCAGCTAATTGGCCAAGTTATCAGACATAGCTGACACTCATGTAGACATTGTAGTGAAAATTGAATGAGTTCTATTGTTCTCATTCTTAGGAACAGTGATAGCAATTATCATCATTGCTTGTTTCTTAATCTGATAAAAACCTTCTTCTACTTGATGAGAAAATGAGCAGGTCTAAACGAGGCTTAGATTTAAGAATTTTTTTCATGCTATATGCAAAAGTCTTTGTCCTTTAAGGCAACAGATTATAGTCCCCCCCCCCCCCCCCCCCCAGGCTGCTGTCATATTAACATTAGCTTGGAGCTCCAGAATGGACAAGAAAAAATGACGAGAATGGCTCGAGCAGGGCATTGCTCACGGGGCGGTCGCTCGTGCCAGGCGGTGGCACGTGCTCGGGCCCGCTAAATGCTACTTGTAGCTTTAATATTTTTTTGTAATCCACACGTCTTCATAAAATCAGACAAACACCTTTTAGATCAAATTTCGAAGCAAACGGGAAACAAACGCATAAGAGCATAGAGACAACTTATCTGCTGGTTCTCGTCTCATCTGTTATGCCACTGCATCCTCTGCGTACAGACAACTATAGATGCAGGTTACAAATGCCTGCAGCATCTTGAATAATAAGAACAAATTCTGAAAATAATTTTATAAGCGGTGCGAAAGTCATTCTCAAAGGAAAAATATGAAAAAATTGAGTTTAGACGAAATTGAAACATCATATTTATTATTAAACATATTTTTAAGTATGTTCCAACCACCCATACGAGCACATATTCACACACTGGCGAACCTACAACCACCAGGAGCAGTGTGGGGTTCAGTATCTTGCCCAAGGGCACTTCAACACATGGGCAGGCCGAACCTGTGATCATCCCATCAGAGGTCAACCGACCTCTCTACCACTAGCTTGAGGCTTCCCTCAGCAACATTGGGAGTTTGGGACTAGCTTGTTTGATCTGCACCAGTTTGTTCCACCAGTCTATGCAGGCGGTGTGAACACACCTTTGAGCCATAATGTAACACTACCAGCACCGTAACCGGAAAACAAAAGAGAACACCTGTTCAGATAAACGTGCACTCCATTTCTGAAAGAAAACGAGCAGTCCACAGGATTATAAAAAGCAGAAAATTATGAATAAATTGTAAATTGTCTCTGAGGTCAGGGAAACGTTTCTGTTCCCTGAAGGCAAACACAGAGAGGATGAGGAGGAGCTTCTTCCCGCAGGCTATTTGGACCCTTAACCGGAACAACTATTGCCTCAACAGGAAAATCACTGCTCCACAATCTCTGCACAGTTTCATCACTTTATTGCACTTAGCAGCACATGCACACCTTACACCTTGTGACCTTAACACTGCCATTGCTGGAGATATTGTGCAGAAAGCCAAATGGCCAAATTTAATTGAAATGTATTGTTTATACTAAATTACTTAAACTTTTAACCTTGTTTTTATACTAACTGCTCTTAGGCCTTGTACTCTGTTGGACAGTCGAGAAATGGATTTCACAACAGGTTGTACTATGAATCTATGTGACAAATAAAATGTGAATTTAATAAAAACGTTGACGGGGTCAGGAGGTGTTCCGATCAATATACAACAGGAAAAAGACCAGCTGGATTTTATTCTAGTCTACTTTGGTCAAAACTAAGTGAGCAGCTGCTATCAAAGCTCTCATATATGCAGGATGTTTCTAGTTAGTTTGAGTTGATTCCCTCACCCAACTGGACTTTTATCCCCTGACTATTCTGATATAAAGCCCCCCACTTAGACACTGAATAATCTCAACAGGTTGTGTTGACTTGTACTGCTAGGTGTCAATAGAATAGAAATAACGTTTTTAGTTTATAAAAGCAAAAATGACTAGCGGTAATTGAAAAGTTGTTCACTTTATCTTTTGACATTAAACATAAAACGTTGTGACTAAAATAAAAATGCAGTAAGAATGCACAGCGTTGTCATTTCTGGAAAATGTGATGAGAGTTTGTGATGCACCTTTGCATGGTTGAAATCCCTTGACTTATACTGAACATAAGGATGCAGAATTCTTTCCTGTACTTTGTTCAAAAATGCGACATTTTAATTACAGGCAGTAAATGCGTCCTCGGGCGTTCTGCAGACTTCTACACCAGTGGAGCAACATGCAGAACCGGTGCTGTTAATACTGCTGCTCCTGTTCAATCCGTGTTGTTGTTACGCCATGATCTGTCCTTGGATTCTCTGCATCCCTTTCAGCACTTTAGCTTCACACATCTGTACTCCTGTCTGTGCACAAAGAGCGTTCGTGTTCCGTGTGCAGACTGTGAAAACATGTTTTCTCCTGGGATCACGGTGAAGTAACTGCCTGTCTAACTATCCTAGCAACCATAAATATTTATAAGCAGGGATTAATTTAGGTACAACACTGCCTTTTAACTGATTTCTTTTGGTGATGTATGGCTATGCCTGCTAAGATTTTTACCACATTACATAATGCAGAGACCATATTGTGACACGACTAATGACTCACATGTCTACTGAAGGCGGCACCGCCACAGCGTTTGCTGGTTTGCCCGGTGGAGTGACACATTAGGATTCAGCCACTTCTTTGGGTGCACTATCATCAAACAGTGTTTTGAGCTGCACCAGCTGAATGGAGCTCTCGGTCTCCTTTGTGATCATCATGCAAACTGCCACTTGCTTAACGTTGGGGAATCGCCTCATATTTTTGCGCCATGGTGGGAAATAAAGCCAGTCGATGCTGTGCATATGTTTGCACTGTATGCATTTATGCATTTGCTGAAGTAGACTTTGTTACTGACACCGCCCCAAGCTTTCCATTTGATTGAATTGCAGTGGAGGGGAGAAAGTTAGCCTAAACATGGATTTTTCTGAATATTTACTCTGATTGCTGTATGGTGCCCCTTTCAATGTGTTCATTTTATAAAATGTCTCAATTTTTGTAAAGAACCTGACTCTCCCAGAGCCATAAATCAGGAAGCAGACTCTGGACTGCTCAGCTGCTGGATGATGCCATTTTCCATCACTTTTCAGACTTGTGTAAAATTGCTTCGTCTGTCTTTGGGGAGCTTACAGGGTAATGTGCTGTCTGAGATATAAAGCCTGATAGGGTGCTGAGGGAACAGAGTCAGAATAACAATCTCTGTGTTTTTCTTTATTATCAATCTGAGCATCAAGACTGCAGACACACAGCAACACAGACTGTAATTGGATCACTGTCTTGTCATTGCAGATAACACTGGTGTGGAGTAGATGGTTGATTTTGTAGGACGCTCAAGAGCGCTTGGATGCAATGACTGATGGATTTACAGCAGGTTTCAAACACATGTTTATCTCCATGTTTGCCATTGTTTATAGCATTCGGAGGGAGTGAGGCAATTGTAAATTGTCCGCTAACACGGAAATATCAGGTAAAGTTTGCAGCTTGCATGCAGTACAGCACTGTTTCACTCTTCGGCAGCTGTTAGCGGGAAACCATGAAAAATGGGGTTAGCGTGGGTTTGCCAGCGGCCTGCACAGGCTGTCATCCTCTCGCCATGCTTGAGTGGGAGGTTGAGTGAGCAGGTTGAGGCCGTTTGTCAGAAAAGCTATTTACATGTCTTCTTCAGTTCACTGACAGCAGTTTTTTATCTAGGTTTTGCACAGAACCCCAAAGCTGCTTCACACATGGTGGCAAGATTTTGCAGTTGAGTTGCTGTCAATAGAAACGAAGGAGCACTGGCTCAGCCTGTTTGCATTATTTGTAAAAACTAAAATATCAAGTACACACTTAAAAGGGTTTTATTCCTAAAATATTAGTCTAGTTTGGATCAACATTTATGTTTATGTTACAAGTCATCCTGAGTCATCAAGGTGCTTCAAAACAGCCTCTGGTTAGAGCAGCTGCTTAGTGAATCAACCTGCTGCTCGAATGTTGTTTAACTTTAACTTTAACTGACGGTTTGCCGAAAGCTGCTCTTTCCTAAAGGCTTCTGCATCCTCTTCTCTCACATCATCTCTCTTCATTTCCTCTTTAATTTCATCCATAAATCTTCTCTTAAGGTCTCCACTGGGTTTTTCTGTCTGGCAGCTCTAACCTCACCACTTTTTTTCAGATATATTCTCCACACCTCCCAGTTTTACTTTCAAAACACATAACATGAGCTGTCCTGCTGATATGGTCACCCCTAATCCTTACTTTCTCAAAGAAAACCTCAACACCTCTATCTGTCCTCCTTTTTTATTTTTGGTGCCTCAAATGTTTTAGTTTAAGTTTTATATTGAATGTTGTCGCTGAATTTCCATCTGAATTTTCTTCCTGATTGCATTGCTGTAGGGCTCCACTTACAAAAATAAGTATTATAATAATGCAGACTAGTGTGGTAAACCAATAGGCAGAAATGTGGTCTGTCTACATTAGTTCTCCTTACTTTCTTAATCCAGATGGTTTTGAAATCCGGATCTTCTTCAGAATTCTTCTTGCAGTTATAGGTACTCCATCAGGTCATAAATCATTTTTTGCTGGTCGCTGCTTGTTCCTTGCCTCCAACTCCCCTTCCTTATGGTGTTCCACAAGGCTGTGCTCTAAGCCCACTTCTGTTGTTTTTTTTTTTGTTTTTTCCATTAGCAGCACAGCAGCAAAAGACGAAATGTTTTATGAGAAAAATATTTCACATACTTGATTGATTTCATCTGCTGTTTGGTGACTCAGCTACTGTAACTGTCTGCTCTTTGACTCCATACCAAGACCTTGGTCAAAAACTCACAAGGGTTTTTGTATTTTTTTAAGGAAGACTTACTGAGCCACTCACATGCAAGCCAGACTTTTGTAGCACAACTTGCTAAGTTATTTCTGTTTTTACTGTTTTTAAAATATCCCTTCAAGCCTTTATTAGTTCTAAACTTGACTTTTGCAGTGCAAGTGGTGCCAGTCATTTTTCTCTTTTCAATAGCCAGCCACTTGACTCTTTACTGCTTCATTGATGAGATAATATACCTGCTTGTTGGCACCCTGATTGTTTTTTTGAATAAATTTTTAGTTGTTGAGTTTTTGTTCTATTGTTTTAGTGAACCCAAAGGAACAGAAACGATGCTATGAAACATTACACCAAAGGCATCAAAGTTCTTAATCAAATTTAGAGTGCACCAAATCCTTGTAATAGCAGCTAAGATATTACGAAAAAATGTACCTGTAAATGTTTGATCTAATGCAGTTTTTCAATCTTTTGCTTCAGAGCTTCAGAGTATCTTTTTTCTAACATAGCAAGGTTCAGTCTTTGTTTTATCTTTTCTCTTTTTTGGCCGAGTTTACCTTGGCTTTAATGCTTCAGAATACTCCCCACAAGATTCAAAGTAAATTCAATGTATTATTGAGACAATCAATTGAACAGAACTGGTGAGTTTTGAGACTGCTGTTGACCTTCTAACTCTTTCTACTTATTGAGAGTAGAAGTTTGTGCTGGCCAATCATTTTATCCTTTAACAATTTATGAATAATTTAGAGAAGAGACCACAACCATTTTGTACTTACTCTATCTTCATCTAACTTCCAATAAAATGTCTCTTCAGGAAATCTATGCCCATTTCTTTCGTGACTACTTTTCCGATTATGTCAAGTCACCCCTTTCCCTTCCGAATAGTTCTGTTGCATGATAAAGCCTTAGAATTGAAATATGAGTATCTGTCACGTGATTGTTTTGGACCATATAGTAGGGGTGTAAGAAAAATCGTTTCGGCAAAATATCGCGATGGTTCATTTGCCGAAACTTGTATCGATTCAAAGTGCTGCCAGGACGATATTTTAATCATTTCTGAGCGTCCTTCAGTGTCTGCCTCTTGTTGTCCACTTCACCCTCCGACCACTAGTTGGCAGCAGAGCACACAGAGCCTCTTTGAGCAGCACCACACCACACAAGACAACAGGAAGACTGCAGCCAGAGGCAGCTTGTTCTGTTGTTATGAGACATTAACTACTTTGTTTTTACTTGGGATGGATACCAAACAAACTCTGTGCCATGTTGCTGCCAGTAACGTAAAAAACGTGGATTGCTGTGCTTTTTACTGACTCCGATGAACAAAAGTGAAGCACGGCAGCGGTTAATAGGCAAATGCTCTTGGCATCAGCTAAAATGCTATCAGCAAAGCAGGCCTAAGTTCTGCAGAACCTCCCAGCAATAGATTCTCGTTCAGCGACCTGAAAAGAGAGGGATGTGTACAACGCTCTGAAAAAAAGCCCGACATTGTGGCGAGGAGCGTTAGTTTACTTCTGCGTGTGAGAAGCGTGGCTGCAAAGGCGCAGCAGAGCAGACTGATATGTAAACAAAGCACCTTCTTTGTCACATTAAAGCAACTTTCCTTTGTGCTGTCATGCTGCCTCATCATCACACTTTATTGTTTCTGGAAAGAATCAGTGTGCCCCCCTCCCCGACCGCACCCTTTATTTTTGAAGCACAATTCAGGCTCCTGAACCATTTAAAGTACTGGAGAAGCTACATTAAGCAATATTGAAAATAAACAGCATTTTATTTCCCTAATAGAAACTTATTGGTTAAGGCACATTCATTTTTTGTTTTTTCTTATACTGAAAATTATTTTGTTGTGGAAATCCGACAATGTTGACTGTTCCCTTTCTATATTTTAACATACCAAAATAAAAGCACTATGAATTTGCTTTGGTAAACGCAACTTATATATGAGATACAGTTGCAGTGCTTATCATTGTGATCATTAAATAAACTGAATTTGACCATTTTATTACAGTGGAAGACATTGAAGTTCAGGTACAGTTTTTTCAAAGTCATATTAAAAAAAAGAAAAAGAAAATATGTTTTGGTAAAATATCGGGATACGTATCGTATCGCGGGGCGCGTATCTGGATACGTATCGTATCGCCAGACCCTTGCCAATACACACCCCTACCATATAGAGTCTCGGTTATTTTTAAATGAGAATCTACCAACCTTAAACCGTTAAACTTTATGGGTGTCCTGTTCTATAAAATTAAATGTCTCTCACTTGCAGCATCTTCAAGTAGTGTGTCTGTTGCAACTGCACCAAGAATGCATCAGGAATGTCTTTTTATTGGTAGGAGTTTGAACAAAATGTGAGTGTGACAATAGCTGAAATGAACCGATGATGAACGTTACAGACCTCTCTTGTCGTTCTTAGTGGGCCAACTTGCAGAATCTGTGACCCCCAAATTATTTTTCTTCTCAACTGTAGATGTTTGGATTCCTGACTGTAGGCAAATTTCCAAAGTAAAATCCTTTCAGCACTGTGTGATGTTTGTGCCGCAGAGACCCATCGTCTTTCTTCGTGACAATTATGTTAGCAACCTTGATTCCAACCCTTCCCACGAACGGATCTAATTTGTTTCAATCCGTCCTTATCCAAAAGTGGGGGCCTGCCTCAGTAAGTTATCTTTCCTGTGTTCTCCTGTTCATTTTACATGTCCTCAAGTTAATTTCAGCCCTAATTAACTACCTTTGAAAAGAATCGGTGTTATAATTACCACAAGGAGGTGAAACGGAAGCAATCACACTCTGCACAATTTATTCCCCACCGCAGGGAAAACCCCGAAGAGTCACCCGCTGCCTTCCTTCTTTTTTCCTGTCCTGAAAATCACCTTCAGCATTCACTTTCATTTGTTGGGAAAAAGAGACACAAACAATCAGGGGGGCTGCAGGCAAACACCCCTGCTGGCTTTCATTCTGCTTTGGAGTATTTGCATAAACTAGAACGGAAACAAAATGAGCGCCTCCACTGCACAAAAAGACAGGAAGTGTTATTTCACTAAGTCAGCTCTCAAAAGCCACCAAATTTTGGATCCTGTGTGTCCAACACTGTAAAGACACCCTCTAGGGTTCAGACCTGCAGCTGTAATCCTGCCTGTAGTTCATAGTGAAATCCTAGTTTTAACAGTTTTTCTGAGCTCCCTCTGTGTTTGTATAATTCAACCCTTTAGTTGCTCCTGGGGTGGCATAGGGGGGCATATTTCTTCACATTGTTTTTCATATTTTGCTGTTTTCATGTTGTGAAGCTGTTTAGAAAGTTATTTTATACTATAAAACTATACAGCAACTCTTTGTTGCCGCAAAAATTACTCTAAAATGGTCAGCTTGGATATTAGTTTTGGGCTGACAAACATTGCACATGTCAGGCCACCATCCTGCTTCAAATCCAAATGATTTTACTGTATGTCCGTAGAGTGATAGAAAACACCTGGTCCAGGTTCACGTTAGAGCATCTTTAGCTGCATATTTGACTTCTAACATGCTACATTGACAGCGAGCTCGGAAACGTGCATTCATGCGACCACTTCCAATAAAAGGTGTATGGAAAGGTATACATGCGCCTGTTTCGGGCTTCTGCTTTCAAAATGATCACTTATTTGACACCAAGTCTTTCATATGTAGAATAGAGCTGTGAAAGAAAAAACCTGAAGCAAGATTTGCACCGCTTTGACATTTTGCACCAAGCCTCTTCCAACTGTGAGTTCATGTGTTAGTTGGTAGCAACAGGGCTTTGATAGATCAAAACGCATTCAAGAACCTGCGCTTAGCGCATTTTTGAACATGCAACACATGCCTAGCATGAAAATAAGACTGGAGATGGAAACTCTGACTTGAAGAAAACAGCTTCACCAGTTGGCACAAAATGTTTAGGTGCATCTCCTTCACCTACTGGTATGAAGAGTGGATAAAGGGTCTAAATATTGCATATTCATTTTTAGTGTAAAGTCATGTCCTCTTGTTTCATTTTTTTTCTCCTTTTTATTATCCTTTTTTTCATTTCTCCAGTAGAGTTTTCTAGTCATCTTTACTTACCGGCAACTACATTCATTCCTCAACACCACATTTATTTCCCATTTTATGAATACAATTTCTTTCTTAAGTTTCTCTTTGTTCGGTGTGCTTCCTGCAGTTTAATAATACATATTCTATGGTGTTTGTTGCAAAATTAACATTTTCTATCATTGTGTTTTCTGGATTCAAGTGAGAAATTACTCAGCTGGGTGTGTTCATTACCTTTAGCTGTACAACTAATTTGACCTGTTGTCTCATCTTGTTCATGGGGCTTGAACAAAATTAGTTGTTTGTATTCATGAAGTTGCTGCCACAAACCCTCTCTCGTGCTCTTTGGGTCCTACACCACTTTTTTTCTAGACAGAAGGTGTTTTTTATTGCAGGACTCAAAGTAACACAGCCTTTCAGAAAAAAAGAACATCACAGGAACAGTCAAACATGCTGGGGATGGTGTGATACAGTTGGGCTGTTTTGCAGCTTTAGGCCTTGGAAGATTTACCAGAACCATAAATTCTCCCAGGAAAATCCTGAAGAAATATCTTCATCCATCAGATTATAGATTTAGGCTCAACTGCCACTCAGATTTAGATTTGAATTCTGATTCTCATTTCACCATATTTTGATTGCCTGGAAACATGACTTGGCTGTGGAATCACACATATTTCTTTAACAACTCGCAGAAGCCATCTAAGCCAGTAAAGTGTGTTTTTCTGGATCTGCTCCTATACTTATGGCAACTCTGGTTTTCAAGTGTTGCTTTAATCCATTACTGAAAAGCAGCACGTCTTCTGTTTTTGCTAGACTGATTGTGAAACATTTTTAAACTTTGGGAGGCAGATGTTGCAGATGTCACCCTTGATTGATCCTTTTAGGTCAAATTAGCTTATGAACCTCTGAAATGCACCTCGTATGAAAAAAATAATTTGCATCTTTCATCATTGTGAAACTTTCCATTGCAGAACACTGAGGGATTAGAAACAAAGTCAAATTAAGATCCGTGTTAAAACCACAGCAATATTAACAGGTTTTAGAAAAAGAAAATGCGGTTGGCAGAGGAAACGTGTCGGCTGGCGAAAGACAGAAGGATCTGAGTGATGAGATTTAACTAATCCTCAACTGATGACACACAGCAGTGATCTAAGACCATTCTAGGAGTATCAAGACAAACCACTGTGTATTCCTACAACTGGTTAAATAAATCTGTTTTTCCCTTTTGATGAGCATTAAGCATTCCTGTCACTTGGTTTGTTTAAATGCAGCTGTGTAATCAGCTGTATGTGCAATGGCTTGCAAAAGCTTTTGATTAAACTTTAATAGCAGGAAAAGCAGGAAGACCTGCAACAGATGGTGTGCTCCCCAGAGATCCCGATCACTTCATGCTGGAGTCAGTCTGGGATTACACAAAGAGACAGAGTCACCTGAGAAACTTCTCAAAGATGCTTTGAAGCAGCTACCAACCAAGCACCTTGAGAAACTGTTTGAGGCGTCTGCAAGGGAGCCAGTGCAACGTTTTTTTTTAAAAGAGCATCCTAATGCGTTTAATAAAACATTTGCGTAACCCTCTGGTAATGTAAGAGACGAGGATGTAGAGAGACATCAAGATCTCCTGGGGAGCAGGCTCAACACTCAGTTCATATCAGTTACAGTTTATGGCTGAATAAACGTGTCTTACCTTCATCCTCCTTCTTGAAGAGGACAGCTAGAGAGAACGGATCACCAAAAGCTTGTTTGGTAAGGCCTTGCTGTTGATGTAAAAACCTAATAATCGATGCATGGTGTTTCCTTATAAGGACATATTTAGTTGGACGTAGTGACTGTATGTGAGAACTGGAACGAGTGAGTGTGACATTAGCCATAGAAAATTGCTTACTTTCAGCTACAACAAAACTAAGGCTGTGTCCGAATACCCTCCCTACTCCCGAACTACTAATAAATGAAACACTGCGGGACTATCCAGTGCCCTGGATTTTAAAAGCCATTTGGACATCATGCTCAATGCTTTTTATTTTTCTAACTACAAACGCCAGCATTTTAAGAAGACTATTTATAAAATCTCAATTGAAAAGTTAGGAAAGGGATATGTGAAAGAGAAGCAGGATGGTGGTCCTTGAGCTGGAGATGGACACTCTTTTTGGGAAAAAATGCATGTTAAAGAGAATTTTAAACTGAGGTATAAAAAATCATATCTTATATGAGGCAAGTTGTCTTTTGCTCTCTCAGGAAATTTAGGAAAAAAAATCTTCATCAGATTGTGATCTCGATTGAGCTTAACAGCCCTTCAGAGAAGGAGAACAGTGATTAAAAAAACAAAACAAAAAAAACCCTCAACTGTTTTGTTTTTAAGTCGGTCAAAGCCATGACATGCTTTTTCATGACCGCTGACAGGATGTTTAAGATGGAAAACTATCCAATATGTATGATTTCAAACTAATTTACATAGAAAAATATTGTTCCTGCCATTAATATCACAATCAATAACAAGTTTAAGATTGATTTTACTTCTTAAATTAGGGTTGTGACTGGTCACAGATGAAGGTATCATAGGCTCAAATACGGTGGCCCTGAAGTGCAAAGCATTCAACAAATCACTCGATACAAAAACATTTTTAAGATCACAACAACAATTAAAAAAAAATAATAATTTTTAAAAAGCAGCATTACATTTTAGAAAACAAAACAAAATTTCAGAAACCAAAACTTGAAAAACAAAAATGACAAAAAAAAACAACATTTCAGAAAACAAAATTAATTTCCAGGAAAAAAAGAAATATTAAAAAATGAAAACATTTCAGAAAAAAAAAAATCCAGAAAAAAAATGAAATATTAAAAAATGAAAAACATTGCAGAAAAAAAAGAAATATTAAAAAATGAAAAACATTTCAGAACACAGAATGAATTTCCAGAAAACAAAACAAAATCTTCAAAAATGAAAAACATTTCCAAACCGGAAGAGGCAGGTACTATGGGACAACGCTGATTGGATGATGATTTTTGTCAATCATTTGAACTGAAAAGTATTTTAAACGAAGCGATGACGGATTTTATCGTCCAAACAACAATGTACTATAATAATCCACGTATTTCCCATTTATATATCAAATAAAAAATGCAGCAAACTGTTAATGAACTTTAAAATTATTTTTTTTAACATTTCGCCTGACACACGGTCACCCGGAAGTAGTTTGTGAGCACTTTTACTTTGAACGCTGTGCGCTAATGTCTACGGCTGCGAGGTTCACGCTGTCAATCATCTTTAGGTAAGAATCAATTCTGTGATCTTTTCTTTTGTCAGTCACATGTCTCTAAGGATGTTAATTTTAGGATGTTAAAGTGCTGCTTTGAAAAGATAATTTCTTTTTATCTTGCGCATGCGCAAGAACCCGATGGAGACGAACCGTCTTCACATGATAGCCGTTCCCGTTTTCGGTGACAACATGAGAGAAAAAGCTCCGAGCCAGCCTGATTCTGTGATTTATACAGTAATTACAGTAATTATATGGCATCAGTGTTGCTAAAAATCGACTTTAAGACTGAAATCAGTAAACAAGTTCTTATGGGAAATAATATTTAAGTGCATTGTATATTTTTGAACCATGCATATACACATATACTGAAACTTAAAAATGAACTTTAAAGTTTATAAAATACTTAATTGAATTAACATGTGATATTTCTGCAGGTGAAGTTTCTCAAAGCGAAGTTCCAGAAAGGTTTGTGCTGCAGAAGAACAGATGGCAGCTCTACATGGGAATACAAGAAGACTAAAGTCATTCATATCATTGTGCAGTGTACAGGCAAGTCACCATGATTTATGTGCAATGTAATCAATAAATATTATTTAACCTTAATATCTAATTTTTTTTTTAAATTGCAGGTCCTTTAAAAAAACGTCTTTAACCTGCTGCATAAGCCTGATTAGTTGTAAATGATGCAGTGGGGAGTGAAAGACGAAGCACAATTCCTGGCTTTAGTGTCGGGCTGATGATCTGGAAATCACATCTATGAGGAATCGCATCAAACACTTGTTCAACTCCAAACAACTTAATGTTCCTTTAAGCAAAACTCCAGTTTAAAATGTTCCTATTAGGCTTGCTTCATTTAGGAGTTTTTCCATGTTTACCATTTTAGGTTTTAAAGCTTTATTAACAAAGATGATGTTTGATTTTCAAAGCTGTTGTTTAGAAATGTTTCTGTGTCAATGAAAAAACTGAATGCTGACGTGAGGATTGTAATAATGGATATGAAAATAAACAAATTTGTTTCATAGCAATGCAGTATATTTATTGAAAACTTAACATGAATACGTTATTCAGTAACAGAAACAAAGAAACAGTTGTGGATTTTACTTTATGGGCTTCTTCATGCAGTCAATCAAATGTTACGTTTACATTCAGCATTTACTCAGCGTACCTGTCAGTCACATTTATTAGAGGAAAAAATGCATCTGGGAAAAGTCTGTTTGTGCTTAACAACTATATCAAAAAGAGTCATGTCAGGGAAGTTTTGTCCACATTGCTGCTCAGCATCACATCCAGAGGAAGATGCACAGGTAAGGGACCCCAGTTGTACATGCTTGCAGCTTCCTCTGCATTGGACTCCAGCTCCAGCTCTTGAAATCCCTGACGGAGATAAATTAATAAATTAAAAATCCCTGACAGAAAAACATCGGCTGCCGTTCATCTTTCATTCAGGAAAAAGTTGAGTTCATCAAAATGAGGAGAAAATGGGTTAAACCAGAAATTCATTAGGGAGGGGTCAAAACACCAAACTCAGAATAAAATACATTATTTCAGTCTTATAAAAAATACATTCTAAAACAATTTGGTATTCCTCCTCTGCCTGAAAGACTAAAACGTTTTTTTTAAAGATTTATTTTACACTACAGACTTTGCCACCTTTAGTTACACACCTGGACGTGTCTGATGATGTGCACATCCAGTCATTTACTGTCATGTTTCTGTGCACTGACACAATCTAAAGTCACAGATCTTAATAGTGTGAATAAGAAGCATTCATAAATGTTATTCTGAGACACAAACTGCTGCAGTTTACCTGACAGTTTTGCTGATTTATGCTGCTGGTACACCTGTCTGAGAATCCTGCCCACGTGACCCCCCCCCCCCCCCCTCTCCAGCTGATGAGGTAACCTGTCATTAACGTATGACTGAAGGATCTTGGATCTGTCTGTAAACACCCACCTAGAAATCACGTTTAACGCTACATTTATTAGATCAAACAAATGTGCCTCCATACCTTATCTGTGGATGGCGGGACTGCATTTCCTGATGTGCGCCGTCTTTAACACCCGTTTCTTCGCAGCTGCTGCTTTAGACAGAATCCTCTCACGACATTTCGAAACATTTGTAAACCTGGTTGGTGTTGATATTTCTGCGTGCGTTCTGTCATCACATCCACTAAATATTCAAAGATTAAAGTTTATGTTAACGTTTTACCGTCCCTTTCTTTGTTTACCTGCAGAACGGACGTCATCCACACAAACTACTTCCGGGTGACCGTTCTGCTTCAGACGAAATATTAAAAAAATAATTTAAACCTTCATTATCTGTTTGCTGCATTTTTGATTTAATATGTAAATGGGAAATACGGGAATTATCATGGTACATTGTTGTTTGGACGATAAAATCCGTCGTCGCTTCATTTAAAATACTTTTCAGTTCAAATGATCGACAAACATCATCATCCAATCAGCGTTGTCCCATAGTACCTGCTTCTTCCGGTTTGGAAATGTTTTTCATTTTTGAAGATTTCGTTTTGTTTCTGGAAATTCATTCTGTGTTCTGAAATGTTTTTCATTTTTTAATATTTCATTTTTTTTCTGAAATGTTTTTCATTTTTTAATATTTCATTTTGTTTTTCTGAAATGTTTTCATTTTTTTTATTTCATTTTGTTTTCTGGAAATTAATTTTTTTTCTGAAATGTTTTCATTTTGTAATATTTCTTTTTTTTCTGGAAATTAATTTTGTTTTCTGAAATCTTTTTTTCTTTTTTCTTTTTTATGTTTTGGTTTCTGAAATTTTGTTTTGTTTTCTAAAATGTAATACGCTTTTTAAATTGTTGCTGTGATCTTAAAAATGTTTTTGTATCGAGTGATTTGTTGAATGGTTTGCACTTCAGGGCCACCGTACTCAAAACAAAAGTCAATAGCAGTGAATGTATACTATATAATATGAAATATAGACTGTTTAACAGTGGAAGAAAAGGTTTAGCTAAATTTGAGTTTTCTTACGAATGTGTCATCGTTCAAAAGGAAAAATGACGAGGAATTTCCAACAAAATAGTATTTGCCAACAAGAAGCATTTTTGCAATAAATAAACAATCCAACAAAACAAAGTTTTAATCAACTTTTGCAGAGTTTTTTTCCCCCTCATTCATAGATTGTTTAACCCTTGTGCTATCTTAGATGACCCCACCCTTACTTTGATGTGTTCTCCCTACCATGACAAAGGTGGATAAAGGTGGAAAGATTTCATGTAATCCATGGACACCAGTGAAGATCACAAATCATTGAAGAAAAAAGGTTCAGAGCACTGTCTAGTGGGTCTAGATGACCCAACTCCCAACGTTAAAGTGCCTAGGATAGCACAAAGGTTAATTTGTGAAGCAGAAAAAGCACAAATTTATACAGCATTGTGAGGCATAGACACAGAATAAGCACAGTGACCTGGAATTGAATTGAGCCCTTTTTTTTTATTTTTTCAGAGAAGCTGAGACACAAAATAGATAAACAGTTGTTTCTTCTTGCAGTCCACCTTAATGAGACATAGCACAACTTTGCTGTCTCAGACCAACCTCTCTGAATTGTCCGGCTCTAAAATTCATTTTGTCCAAGAAATCTCTCAAATGCTGGGGCTCCTCTCTGATGCTGCTAAACTTTTTAATTTCTCGGGTAACCGAAACACCAAAAGGTGTTCTCAAGCCAACAAATCTGGTTCCCCATTTGCTTCTTTTAATCACTCCAAGAACAAAGAAGGACATGTCAGCACAGGAGCTCAATCCCAACCTCTTTTTATATCATTTCAAAGCAGGTTTTTCCTACAAAGATATGAATCTGCATGTGTATTGGGTCGTAACCCTGACTAGATCTGAACTCTTCTGCAAACATCTTTAAGAAAGAGCACTCGGCTATGAAAACTCCGCCGCCTTGCAAATAAATGCTTGATCACACGTGTCACCTCCTTCCACACCACCTCAACACCCCCACGTGCATCCAAGGAGCTCTAATTTGATATGACTGGGTCTTGATTGCTATTTACAGTGTTGTCAAGGTGAGCAAAAGACGTAAGATGCTGGGTAAACAGATTCAACAAATCAGCTGTTGCTGACTTTATATTTCTCGTATCCTCCCTCCCTCCTTGGTTCCTCCTGAGGATTGTGGCAGTCAGAACTGTGACTAGTTTTTGACACCGCAGTGATAGAGCAGCATGCTGGATCACACTTGCTGAAAGTAAATCATCGCCTTCCAGAGCCTTTCTGGGAATTTTGATTAAAGAAAGGAGAAGATGGCTGGTACAGACAAGCAGATGTTGTGCAACACCATAAATTCAGTGAGACCAGCTCTTTTTGTGCTCATCCATAAGCTGTAAAGTCAAAGCTTTGAGCTATGCCTTTTTTCCTTGCTTTTATCTTACTATAAAGAGATCCCTGCATGACTGGAGTGACTGCTCTCTCACAGGCTAATTTCTTTAGACATCTTAAAGTAGGACAGTTGTAATTCTTTTTTTTTTCCAATTAGAAATCTTCCAGAAATGAGAAATATGGGCATTAAACCAGGTCCCAAAGTCACAGTTTAGCATTGGCTCTACTCCTAAACATTTATAATGACTTGAAGACAATTAATGCCCCTGATGTTCTGGACATTTGAATTGCGAAAGGTCAAACAAAGATGCCACATGGGGTGGTTTAACTGATAATCATTTTTGGTTTGGAGAACAGTTTATTTACTATAACGTAAAAACAGCCGAGTATATCGTAGCAGACAAAAAACGTGATGTCAGCCAAAACTGATCAGTCCATCATTCAGTCCAATGTGTGAAAACACTTTGAATTTAGCAAAGTCAATGTTCTAAAAATGTTCCATTTGGATTATTTGGATGTGGAAAAACAACAGTGGGCTGAACTTTAGAAAACTATAAAACGTGAATGGATTTGTTATTGTTTACTTGTTTGTTTGTATACTTATTTAACTTACACGTGATTATCTTGGAAAAAATACAAGGAATCTGGAAAACGTGTGAGTCACGCTTGTTGAGGTTTTTCCTAAAGATGTCCTGGATTGAATTTTGGTCAGCGAATCGGATCAAAATGAACGAATATCGCCTATAAATCAGATCAGCGATAAAAAATTATGATATGAATCAAATCCTTTTCTGGATTTCTGATCTTCCTCCTGAACAATCTTCCCTGCATTTTTCTTTTTTCAATGACTTTTTCAATTATAAATTAAGTTTTTTGTTGCATGTTTCACTGTTGCCATTGCATTGGGTTTCATCTTAAACTATAAATCACATTAGTGAACATCACTTTTTAATCCACACCCAGCAGCCAGTTTCCATGATGTCCTTGTTCTTTCTTATCATAAGGGGGTTATGAATACAAGCGGCTGAAATGAGCTTCCTCCGTAGGGTGGCTGGGCGCTCCCTTAGAGATAGGGTGAGAAGCTCGGTCACCCGCGGGGAGCTCGGAGTAGAACCGCTTCTCCTCCACATCGAAAGGAGCCAGCTGAGGTGGCTCGGGCATCTAGTCCGGATGCCCCCTGGACGCCTCCCTGGAGAGGTGTTCCGGGCATGTCCCACTGGGCGGAGGCCCCGGGGAAGACCCAGGACACGCTGGAGAGACTGCGTCTCTCGGCTGGCCTGGGAACGCCTCGGGGTCCCCCCAGAGGAGCTGGAGGAAGTGGCTGGGGTGAGGGAAGTCTGGGCATCTCTGCTCAGTCTGCTGCCCCCGCGACCCGGTCCCGGATAAGCGGAGGAAGATGGATGGATGGATGGACCCAGCAGCCAATCAGAATCGAGTACTTACCCTGGAACATGGTATAACAGAAATGTACTCCGTCGAATGGTTCAGGCTTCTGTGTTGTCCTTCTGATAATGGACACCTCGTCTGCCATTATTTAAACTTAAAAATCTGTCAATTCTAATGTTTATTTGTACACATCCTCCCCTCACAGATCAGTGTTAAAATCTTTAGGCTTGACAGTTTGAACATCCATTTAATCCATGTCAAATGCAACATTTACATTTTTTTGTGCTCAACTTTAAAACTCACACGTCCTTTTGATTGGTCAGTTCCATATTTTGCCATAAATATACTCTTGCCTCATTCAAGCTCTCAAGGGCGACAGCTGTTAGGCTGTGAACTGTTTGTCCCTACTGTCAAAATAGCGAGTGACCATGGCCACGCCCAAATGACACCTGGATCATAGATCAACCAAGGCAGAGTCATTTGATCTCACCTCTCATAAGCCTCCACTCTTCTGTTCCATCCCTCATTCTGTGCCCTTCATTTGACAATGTTGTGCTCCTCTGCACTCAGTCCACATAGGTGTAACTATGAGTGATGGCATCCCAGTAGACTTTAAGGAAAAAGAAGAAAAAGTGTTGGAGTACTCTTGGTTTAAAATGATTTTGTATTTTGTTTAGATGTTCCCAAACAAGCTCCCTTTGTCAAAAGAAAAAAAAACAGCTATTTAAATCACACACACACAAAAAAAAAAAAACTAATGGCAAATGTTTGGATTGTTGCATTTGCGTTATTAGAGCTTTTGTAAAATAAATATTATTATTATTTTAAAAAAAAAGTATTGTAAATAGTTTCATCCTTTTAAACTTTTACATGACACTATTAGAGAAAGTTGGTTTGGTGCCTGAACAGTCAATCTGAGGGGTCTCTGTCACCCATGAAAATGCTTTTAAACAAAACCTGTTGAAGGGTCCTGACAGGTCTGCTGCTGTTTACACAGACAAGACAAAAGCGAAACTCGTTCACTGTTGACGTTCATGACAGCTGATTGTCAGCTGTCAAGTTTCACCCAGCCAGTAAAAAAAGAAAACGCAGCTCGACAGCTGATCTGATGAAATTTTCCCTAACCAATTAATTCAGACGACTAAAGAAGCTTTATTGCTCAGTTTTTTTGTGCAAAAGTCCAAATGCGCACATCTGTGAGGCAGCAACTCCGTCAAATGGAACAAAATGCTTTGAGGGTAAAAAAAAAGAAAAGTTTGCAAATGAAAATACCCCCCTCCCCCCTTTTTTTTTTCATAATCCCCTTTTACCAACTGTGTTCTCTGAATGAGAATCTCGTGGACATTTAAAAACAAAAATAACAAAACAAAGGGGAACACTGAAGTGTTTCTCTCTTTTTTTTTTACATTGTTACATTTTTTTTTATGTGGTATTTGAAAACCCCGTCTGGTATTTGATTCTCTTTTTCAGTGTTGTTCAGGACCAATTGACATTTTCTAATATTTTCTTGTCTTTTACAACAGAAATGATCAAATTATCACTGAGTACTGTTCTACTTTTTTCTCCATAATCTTTCAACTTGTAGTTGATTTTTCTTCATTACCTTTGGTTAGCATTCTCAAGATTTTATTTTTAGTTTGAGCTCATTTTCACTTTCACTGTTTTGGCGTTTTAGGAATTAACAACTGTAATTAAAAAAAAAAAAAAAGAAAAAGCTTTAGCTCCTAGTATCCATAACCCAGACATTTGGAAGAAAGCAGCTTTCTACAATGAAGAGTTTGATCCCTACAGTAAGCATCTGATCTCTTTCTTTTGTTTTTTTGTCCAGGTCCAGTAGCTGTAATCAGTGGAGAGGAAGACTCTGCCAGTCCTCTTCACCATGTCAACCATGGGATTATAACACCTTGTACACTGGATGCAGGTCCTGATGCGGTTGTCATAGGGATGACTCGCATCCCTGTGGTGGAGAACCCTCAGTACTTCAGACATGGACACAACTGCAACAAACCAACCACTCGTAAGTCCGAATCTACACACGGCTCTTTAAAAGTAAAGTTAAGTCAGGATTTCTTAACCGGAGAGGTTCCATGTTTAGTGCTTCGTTTGACCGCAACCTGACCTCCCACTGTTGTCAGTTCTGTCTTCACTTCCTGAAGCCCATTTCAGTTTGCTTACAAGCACACAGCAGACCTGAGTTGGTGGATTAAAACATAACATTTGTATGTTAGTTTGGGTGACAGAACAGTTCTCATCATATGCTCTTACCATCTGCTACCTCTGCAGCTGAGTCCAAGATCTGCCAAGACAGAATCAGCCTGTCAGATGAGCAACAACTTGTGTTTGTAAACCCGTAACCTTCTCCCCACCAAAATCTCCCAGCCTCCCCTGGGGCTCATGTTCCAGGTTGAGGAATGACAAGATCACTTTAAGGCCTAATTACTCACAATTACACCAACCCAAACTTCATAGAACAACTGTGTCAGCAGCTACCTGCAGCTTCCATCTAAATGATGCAAATCAGACTGCAAACATTTAGGAAAACGGCTCCCTCCTTCTTTGTGCACCCCTCCAGTTCATATCTGGCTCAATCTCAAAATGGCTGCTGGTCAGCTAAAAGAAGGCGGTGTTTGAGCTGGAGCCAATGAGAACACAGAAAATCCCATTTAGAGGTGATAAATAAATGACGGTTCTTATGTATTATGAATTGCATGAATTTTTAATGTCCAGTCAGTGACTGATTTATATCTTTTCTCGCCTTGCATGGAAGATCTGATTGCAAACTAATGAATGACAGAGAGAACAAATGAAACTTTAGTCAAATTTCTGCACACCTGAAACTGAAAGTCTGACTGTGCACCGAATGTTCTTCCCCTCTGTGCACAGAGGGCCTGTTTTGTTTTTGATTTACTCAATGCGCGTGAAGAATAGAAAACTGTCGGAAAAGGACCCAGAATTCGTCGTTGTAATGGCCGCTGCTTTCCGCCATTGGCTCGGAAACAAAATGGATCTAAACAGCCTCTGCCTTTGCCGATCGTTGGCTGAATATGAATGTCTTTCCCCTCAGGACAAGCATGCAGGAAAGGAACGTGTGCGTTGGTGTTGCAACTGTGTACTTGGACAACAGGGAATCAGATTCTATGCATGCACGCGGATGCTGACCAACTGTGTGCTCACCTTACATTACCCCTCTCTCTCCATGCTTTGACCTGTCAGGGGTCCTTTAGATGCCCTTTGCTCCGCCTGCTTTGCTCAGCATGATTTGTTGTGCAGCACTCTCACAGATACGCTATAGCTTCTGTACTGATGCTTGACCACTAATGTATTCATTCATCTACTTGAAAGCTTCTTACCCAGGGAAAAAGCATGCTGCCAGGATGTCCGTCACACACACACACACACACATACACACTATAATTCTGGCAGCAGCACTCATACATAAATTTAAACACGTCTTTTTAATCTCCGCCCATCAGGAGGTCGCTAAGGTGAAGGTCAGTCCCGATCAACCCTGTGACATTAAGGTCACCTGCAGTAATAGTAATAATAATTAAAACAGCGAACAGCATTTTATGCACTACCCACCCTCGCTGCCCCCTTTGACCCGCCCTCATGGGCTGCTATACACGCCTCCCTCTTTGCCCCCCTCACCTTAATCAGACTTGACAAATTCATTAAGAAGACACACCGCCGGCTTTCCTATTGGTTTTATCTCCATAGCAACCATTTTATATTTTGGTTGCCTGGGGGTGACAAACAGGCCTATGTCATTTTTAGAAGAATCATCAAAAGTATTTTTTTGAATTTGCTTGGCAACGGAGGAACATCCACATTCCTAATATGTTCAAATCTTGTCATATAATTTTGCTCATTTTAAGTCAAAGATGCATGAATTAAAGTTTTACAATATTCTTTTTCCAGCTCGCCATTTAAAATCTACCACTTCCACATCCAAAATTTTATCCCAAGTAGCTTCCCAATGAGGTTCCAGGAGTTGTAGCTAGTACTAAAAGCAATTTTTGGAAAATTCAAGATGGCGTCCTTTCCTCGAGGTCAAAGGTTAATGAAACTTTGGTTGTAGTTTTAGACTTTATCTAGTTGTGTTTGTGTAAAATTCTGTAAAGATTGCTGGAACAAAAGTATTATTTTCCAATATTGTGCAAAAATCACCTGATTTCCCACTCTGCCACAAAGTGGCCGCCAAGCCAGAGGTCCTGTGGCCATCCCATAATAATCATAATAATTTCAAAACTTCCTTTGGCAATACCCAACACGTGTGTTTTGTTATGTTGGTAGATTTAGATTTTTCTTTTAATTATGAGGTCCATACGAGATTATTGCCCCGTTTATTTCTGATGGTTTCTCCCGCTGTGACATCATCCGTTTTCTTGGGGTGGCAGTTGTTTACTTTGCCCAAAATACATTTATACACTGTACTAGGTGTGTGCAAATTTTGGCGAGTTTTCGAGTATTTGGCAGAGGTGAAATTAAGCTCAAACTATCCGAAGAAAAGAAGAATTGCAAAAACAATCTGGTCCTACAGTCCAGGACTGCTGCAGGCCAGAATTAAGGAGAATCAGTGCAAGAAAACATACATCAGGATTGTTAGACTCCTGAAATCACTCAGTTTCTCATATTGTCCAGGAGAAAATAAAAGTTCAAAACGAATACCAGCCATGTTAGCTGCCCTCTTCCTGAACCGCTAACCTGAGCACAGGCAGCTGTGAACAGACTCCAGAGGCTGACTTAGGCTTTCACATGACTGTTTTTCTGTTGCCACTTTGCAAGCACAAAGCAGCGACGTGCAATCGGTTTCTGTCCCGCAGGCCTCGACTTTAGCTGCAGCAAACAGACGAGTTAAGCTGCCTGGGAAATTCGTTTTGTTTTTCACAAAGGAAGCTGAAAAGAGTCGATCGAGGGGGAAATTTTGCCACATTAGAGAGAAAGAAAAGGAAAGGAAGCAAATGACAATTCCTAAGCCTCATGGAAGATTCCTATCTATTCAGATTCCTCGTCTCCCAAGACGTGGCTTTGTTTTATTACTTAGCTGTTTTAATTACAGACTCGTCACATTCCACCAGCCGAAAGCATGCAAGCGCTTTGACGTTTGAGTTTCATCACATCCATGTTATTAGGAATATCGTTGCAGGTTCGGCTCGGACAAACCTCCCCCTCACTGTCCGCTCTGCCTCTTCTGTAACGGAGACATAATTATGCTCAAGGTGATGTTTTTGAAGATTGAAAAGTTTCCAGCAGAGAAAAGGAGGAACTAATTTGGCAGCTTGAAAGCCCTGCAAATGAATGGAGATGCCGAGCAGATTGATTGAAAAGTGGTTATCATTTTTGCTAGGCTATGATTCCATAAATTACAGTCTGAAGAAACTGAACAGCTCGGCAGGCGAGTCGGCTGTGAATTCAAACTACCTGCTTTAGTTTCTTACTCTGAAAGTTTGTCTCAGAACAGAACACGAGCACCTTGGATTAGCTTTAAAGAACCACACTGATGAATAGTGTTTTTGCTGTTTTTAACATGTTCTTGGCTTTGAATCGTTGGGGGAGCAACAGTCAAATGCTTTTAACCTTATGGCTACATGGAGCGGTATCTGTGTATATTTCATTAACAGTACATGGAAGACATGGATGATGTTGAGAGATCAGGTTTTTTTTATTTTAATGAGCTCTGCCAAAGCATGGGTAATCATGTCCTGATGTCTGGGTTCATCAGATCATTCAGAGACTCTCCCAGTACGGTGAGGTTCACTTCTGCTGCAGTAGCTGCGTCTGAATGACGGCTGTTTCCGTCACTCTGTGACCCAGGTTGATGACTTGCTGTCCTGCATTATTCCGGGGAGGCAAACAATGAAAATATGACTAAAATTAGAGGATCTTTTATTATTTTCTTGATGCAAATAAGAAAAAAAGCATAAAGTTCAGAAGAAGAAGAATCAGATTCTCCCTGTATTGGATTTGGACTCCACCTGGTGATCACATCGCTAAAGACGTCAAATGCCCAAAGCTGACTCACTGATTGGTTGACGTGACGCGTTGTCTTCTCCAAAGTTCAGATATTTTTACTCTGGACACACCGGGAAGCATAAATCGCACAGCAGGACCTCAAATTATGTCTGTAAATCAACTTAGCACTTAAACTTGTTGCTTCTGCCGTGCAAATCGCATTCAGTGTGAACGCAGCTTAAGACTTACAATAGTGGGCCACAAGCTTCCTGCTCCGCTCTGTTGTAGACGACTAGATCCACGTTCATCTTCGTTTTAGTCTGTATCTGGCTTAACACTCTACAGCTGGATAGTTCCAATATTGCTCACCGTTTCTGTTGAACAGGTAATGTAGGCTTGGGGTGTGAAGATCTGAAAGTAAGTGGAGGAGAGTATATACAAAGGGATGATAGGAAATGGGGGCAGGCTTACTCCATGCCAACAGTCCTGCCCAGTGACTGAATAGGAGAGCTGGACTGAGTGACCCCTCTCCCGCTATATACAGGAAGTGCCCACTGGACCCAAGAAGCCAAAATCCCATAGAATTCTGTAGAGAAACAAACAGCTTCTACGCAGTCATTCTATATGTCAGAATATCCATTCTTGCTTTGATACATTCTTTTAACATGCTCTTGATAATACTATTTTTTCATAATATTTTTGACCAATTAGATACGTCAGTTAAAGTAGGTGAGCTCACTTACAGTGGAAGGGGTGTGGTCTTTTTATAAGTTCACTTCTGATTGGAGAGAGTGGTTGCCATAGAAATGTAGACTCAGACCGAGTTGAACCAATCTTCGCTTGGCGTAGGCCTTATTGCAAAATCACTGAATTTACGTTGTTTCATTGGAACTGGAAACTGGTCATTTTCTATGGGCGCTTGGTACAGTCAATGGTACCGCCCACAACTCGGAGGTGAATTTCTAATGTACTCCTGCTGGTCTGCAGAAGCAATGTCCCAGAAAACAACACAGTTTTTGGGTCTAAAAACGGCCCAATCACTATTAAAAGACCAAGGGGAAACGCTTTTGCAATAGATAAAAAAGATGATCCAAGCGGGACTTTAAAACCACATTTACTTTAAGTGCATTCACACTCAGTAAAACCTGCACACAAAAAATCCGAGAGGCATTCCTGTTTGTTACAGGTACAGAAATGATAGGATGTACAACATCACTGCTTCATTTTGAACCTTTAAGACGAAGAGGATTATGTTTGCAGGTCTGCACAACCTTTTAGTGTTGGTTTTCTACTCCACACACATTTCTGAAGCCTTGAATGTTCTCTCAACTGAGAAAAGGAAGACACTCACAAAAAGCACTTTTATATTATTTTAGAAACAACCTTTGGAGTGTTTCTACAGGGACTATCAGCTTAGAATGGATTATATTCCGCACATTCTCTAAGATGTCAAATATAGCTAATCAAGACTTAAAGTAACTCCCCTGAGTTCCGAGTCTAAAGCACTTAGTGCATAAATGCACTTAATGTTTTAGCTTTAATGCTACTGAATACATTTTCTGTACTTCATGTTTGACAAAAGGACTTAAAAATTAGAAATATTTGGTCAAATCTAAGTTTTTTTGTAATATTGTCATTTCATTTTTCATTTTTTCATTTATTTATTTGTTCCTTTCATGAGAATTATTTATGCCCAAATGTTTACATGTTTGTTTTAAACTAATAACCCCCCTTGTTTGATACTTGTGACTGTCTTGTGTTCTTATCATCAAAATAACAACACAAAATCTCCAAGACTTTTCCCCGATCCTCCTCCAGACGGCCATTGAGGATTTTCACTTTAAATAATCTAGTCAGTGTTTTGCCATTTTGTCCAGCATCTCCCTTACATTTTCTTTCACTACATCCCACTGTGATCCTATCACCTAATGGTAAAGAAAAGAAAATAGCTCAAGTCAGACATATACAGCCTAGAATCAATCTGAAAAAAGTCTTGCTTTCAACAATTCAACAATACACAGGAAGAGGAGTGACTCCTAAAGTGGAGGAAGGGGTTTACCAGTGAAAGCTCCCCCCAAGCTGGTGTGAGCCACAAACAAGCGCTGCAGATGAAAGCCCTAGAACGCCAGAACTGCGAGGAGAACCACTCTAAAGCAGCAAACTGCCAAAGAAAACGGCCACACTTTCTTTAGGAAAACATTCTAAGGCCATGCAGAACAGAAAAGGCATGTTATAAGATTCAACAGTGAAAGTGTGACTATATGGTGAAGTTTTGTTTAAACACGAAAGTTTTGAGTGTAGATTTAAAGGAGAAAAGCTGAAATGATATTTCTGAGATACAGATAATGGCAATGAGTTCCAAACCTGGAAGAGCTTTAAGAAACTGTGAGGTTTGTTGAGTCATAAATATAATATATAATTACCGCTACGAAACCCATTGAGACGACTGTTGTTGTGAATTTGGGCTATATAAATAAAATTGAATTGAATGGAATAATATGGAGAAGACAAATGAGTACAAGGCAATGAATGGCTGGGAAAATTTAGCAAAAGAGTCATAAATTTATTGCAGAGGAATTAAATACTAAATACTTTTACAGCCGATCTATGATTTTACACTCAAACTTTGGTGTTTTGCAAATACTAAACAATCTATGGCAAGAACTCAAACTTTGTTTGCAATTACAAGCTTACAAACAACAAACAGATCATTCTAAGTTACAAATTATCATTTGTGTAGTTCATTACCCAAATTCTCTCTGATTCTGCATCCTGTGGGAAATCCTAAGAGGTATTCATTTTTTAAGGCTGTGGTGGAAGCAACATAAACATCAAATAAATGAAGAAAATGGTTTGTTATCAGAAAAATTGGTCTTTCTGCTTAGCTTTATTCTTTTAAACAACAGTCATCTGAACTTTTGCATTGCTTTGTGGGTCAACAGCTTTATTTTGACCCCCTTCGGTGTAAAAGACCCCTTTTTATTGGCACATCTGATTGAACCTGTTCAATGTTGCTCCACTTCCTTAAACAACTTGCTGAAAACAAACTAACTGCATTTATTCAGACTTGAGAAAAACACGTGTTTATTAGAGTACTTTGCAGCAAAAACAGAATCATAAAACAACATAAAAGAAATACTTTTCAGGTTGCAGACGCATAATTTTCCCTCCTCCTTGTAGCTCATTTCTTTGGTCAGATGAAGTTTTTTTCAAGCACATATCACTCTATATTAACAAGAGGCTGAAAATAGAGACCAGTACTTGAAACTTGATTGGATCTAAGTGTGTCTGAAGCCTAATATTTGCTTGATTGAGGCATTATTTAAGAAATGCAACCAGAACTCCCTTCAGAAAAAGACACTAATGATGCAATGAGTTGGAGGAATCATTTATTTCATCATTTATTTCATTAAAACCAATCTGATTTAAAAAAAAAAATGGTTTGGGGTGTTTTTAACAGGTTTTTGTGGCATTTTCTAATTATGGAGGACATTTAAAAACAAAACTAGGATTAAAATTGCATGTGAAGGTATTTATTCAAGTCACAGTGAATCAGGAGCAGATGAAAAAATGCTTTTTGAAATATAACTTAGTTACTTAGAAAATACAAAACAAAGCTCACCGCTCCATCCCATTTAGATGCATCCATTCTGTTGTAGAGGACTAGATCCATGTACATCTTTGTTTTCCTCATCTGAGCTGGTATCTGCTTAAAAACGGTACGGCTGGATAGCTCCAATATTGCTCGCCATTTTGGTTGCACCAGTAATGTTGGGTTGGGGGTGGGAAGGGCTGTAACCTATCGGGATAGTGTGTAAACAGAGAGCTCTCAGCATCAGGGATGAAAAGATGGGTGGAGTTGCTCCACTCCTACGATCATGGCCACAACTTAAAGGCGAATTTCTACTAAACTCCTGCTGCTTTGCAGAAACTATCTCCTAGAAAAAGACGCAGGTTTTTTGATTTTGCTTCAAAACAGAAAAATCATTAATAAAGAGCATGTGGAACACTTCCAATGGATCAGAAGATGATCAGAGGGGGTCCTAATGCTTTTTAGACAGTTGTTTAGAAAAACAAAAAATGTTACAGGGAGAAATTTGATGTTTTAAAATGAAACCATCATGAAATTTAAAAAAAAAGTCTGCATTAGATAAAATTCCAGCTCCAGTAATATCAGTCATGGTCTGATGTAAAGAGAGCAGCTGGCTGATTTCCTGAGCTCCTTTCTAGTCCGTACTGAACAAAAGCATCAGGATGATTTCATGACTGACACATTCTGCACTTTTTCCAGGCGTAGGTGTTTTTTTTCAGAAGCTGCACTGCAGCAGCAGACACACAGGTTAGCCAGCCACAACAGGCAGGAGTAGATATTCAATGAGTCAACAGTGAACGCTGGCATTCAAGTCGTACAGTATAGTTACCCAACAGTGCAGGCATGTGCACTCCCTCTGTGCTACAATGAATTTATTGCCAAGGGGCTCTTTGTACGTTATCCGACTCTGGATGAGCGCCTCTCGCCTAACTATTTAAATCCTGTGGTGCCGTCAACGGCTAAACCACTGGAACATAACGGTTATTTCAGTGAAATGATTTCCCTTTTGATTTCCAACATGAAAGTAAAATGAAGGATGGGAGAAAGACAATCCGCTGTTTGGGGCGAGGCCATATTTGTTTTTGAATGGCTTTGCAGCATTAATCTAAAAAAATATTAATCAATGCCCTCAAGGTACCTGAGTCTAATAAGTTTTTAATTTAACTTTGTGCTGTTTAGGAGCTGCGGCTCAGTGTGTCTCCAGTCTTTCTACCCAGCGGGACTGTGAGGAGACAAACATTGATCGACCCGCCACAGGAAGAAAAGTGCTCCCACTAACCTGTGAGCAGTTAACTCATGCATGGATGCGCACCGTTGGCAGGTAGTGAGAGACAAACACCTCCCCCCCACAACACCGGGGAAAGTTGTGTGTCGGTTGTGAGATGCACGCACACACAAACGGACAGGCGGAGAACAAAGCCCTCCAAACATCTGCTCTCCCCCGGCATCCTGACCCGACTCCCCGAGTAAATCTCAGAGCAGTGCCGTCTCTCCCTTCAGGGACAATGTTTACTGGCATCCAGGCCTCAAGTGAGCCAGGACAAATGAATGATGCCGAGCTGTGGGATAGAGATTTAATCTCAGGGCTTTTCAGAGTGCCACTCTGAGTGCACGCCTGCTGCCTTGCTCCGCCTGCAGAGGAAACTGAAGGTTAAAGTAACTTGTCTGTGCCCCTGTCAATAGCCTGCTCCATATTAGTGTCTCCAAACCCATCAGTGGGAAGAAACAATGCAGTTGTGGGTTTGTGTGAGCCAAACAGTCCAGAGGACTTTATGTCTGCAGGAAAAGGGAGCATCTGGTTCAAAAGAGCTAAACTGGACTTTAATGCAGCTGAAGCGTTTCTTCAACAATTCCACTGGCATACAATAGAAAAATGAAAATCTCTTCACCATTTAGTATTCACTACAAAAGAAGATACGTGTAAACTCTTCTGTTATATTTTAATTTACTAACATTAGTTCTTTGCTTGAGGTCAGCATGTCTCCAACAATTTAAACCTCTCAAAAATGAATATAATTAGTTTTGCTGATAAAAAATGATGCCTCGGGTTTGTTAGACGACTTTCAAAATATCTATTTAAACAAAATTAAAAAAAAGACCCTCCTGCAACCAAACGCTTAGAAAAACATTCATACATTTAAAGGCCCAGTAACTAAACATGTTTTAAAAAACAGATCTTTTTGTTGTTTTAATGTTTAAAAATCTTGTTTTCTGAGACTAATTAAAAAGCATCTCTTCAGTTCTTCAATTTAAATTTCAAACACTTGCTTTTATTCGTTTGCTTTTTGGGTCATTTATGTAAAAGTGAATCCATGAACTCATCAAATGAGATTCAACTTTTTATTCCCATTTGTCTTCCTGAATAAAAACATCAACAGAAAGTGCATCCTATGAAGAAAAATTTATTATACAAAACGTTTGATCTCTTCAGACCCATTGTGGAAGATATGTCTTTCTGGTGGCCGAGGGTAAAAAATAGTCCAATATATTTAATTGGTGTAAATATTTATTAGGTTTTAGCTGGATGCATAAACATTCTTTGAGCCGTGGTCACATGTACCCGTGCGGAGATGCCTCTGGTTTTGGGTTGTCTAAGCCTGTGGAGGGTTGTAGAGAGGAGCGGCTGCTCTTAGAGGAAGCGCAGAAGTATGACCACCTCAAGGGGCGTGATAAAAATGGAACGTACCATTGTTGGTAGGTGTATCTTGAAGTATTTGTAAGGAGAATGGAGGTTACATGCACTTGTGGCGCGTTTGTCGTACAGTGCCCTTTTGCCGTTTGGGCGGCAAGTGGCTCAGGCGGTAGAGCAGGTCGTCCAGTAACTGAGGGGTTGGTGGTTCAATCCCCGCTCTCCCCAGCCAGCTGTCATCCTGGCATCCCGCATGTCCACACAAACAAGCTTTGATTGTCTTTTTTTTTCAGTCAGCTGCACATCAACAGCAGTAACTGGTTCTTTGTCCAGTGTGCAAGGTTTGCCCATAGAAAAAAATGTATGTGCATGAACATTTTGGCTCTATGGGCTTATGGAGCAGTCTATTATTCATTGCCCGATGACAACCCATATCCATCCAATAGGGCAGTATAGAGACTCAAGCTTTGACTAGCTTTTTGGGTTTGGTAGTTGAGGAACTTTCCTTCTTATTTTTTCCTGGAAAACACAGACATTTGTAGAGTTTCTTTAGTTTTGAACCTTTGTCCTGGCAGCTGACGCCTCATTCTGTGTTTTTGCAAGCTCAGCTTTAACTCCACAAACTGAACATCAAGGAATGTTTCAAAAAGTCTGTGTGTCAGAAATGTTAAAAAACTGTGTGAAGCGGTTGGCGCAACTGTTGGTAAAAGGCAATTGTATTTAACTGAAATGTAAAGTAGCCCTCACTGTTTGACTTCCAAGAATAGAGAGAAGGAATAAGAGATGAGAAAAACATAAATCAGATGAAACAGGAAAAAAAGGAGAACTGAATGACATATTTGATCCTCTACCTTCTAATAAATGGCAAAAGAAAATCAGATTATTTTTTTTATCTGATTCATCCAGAAAGGATTTGTGTTGGGAAACATTTGACAGTGCTGATCCTCCCATCATCTGGACCAAAGGAGAGGAGAAATGATTGAATCAACAAAGGTGGGATTGTTAAAACCAGCAGGAACAGAAATGAGCAGGTGAAAGTGGAGTCTGTAGGCAAGGCCCAGAAAGTGTGGGGTATATTTGGAGCGTCACGTCTGTCAGAACATGTTCTGAATTAAAATGTTCTCAGGTTGACTTTTTTCCCCCCTCCTTTACTCTTGAAATGTAGATTTTGAGTCGGCGAGTCGTGACAGCAGTGATGTGTCGATGTCTCTGGTGGGATTTTCACCCAGCAAAGTGGCTGCCAATGTCTGCAGACACTGTGGTGTTTGATCTGCTGTGAAACTGGGACGTTTCTCTGTGTTTTACACTGATTTTAGACATGATAGATGCGGCCCGCCGGACACAAATGCCAAAAAAGGAAGTGACATTTTCTATGAATCACTTCCAACTTGGTCAGGAGCAGATGGTCAGAAGTGACACCAAAAAGTCAGGTTGAGCAAAGAACGTTGAATGTTTATTCATCTTTAACAGCTAATACATTCGTTAAGCTAGTTCTTCAGGTTCTGAACAGATTTACAGCACTGGATATATACTGTTAATATACAGGAATAGTATTAGCAGCTGCTTGACATGTTAATCCAAAAAAACTCCTCACTGAAGGGTTTGAACCCGTCAATACCAGAGCTGTCCCCGGCAACAGGAAATCGCCTTTAAATTACTGTAACTCTTTGACTAAATACGCAAATGATGTAACTCAACGGATTTCAAATGACGGAATTTTAAAGAATATCAACAGTTGCAGAGAATGAGATGCTAAAATTATATAAGCTTTCCGTCATTTTAACCATGTAAATGGTTAATTAAAAAAAAGAGGCTAGTTAGACTATGCAACAATCAGACCCAAATAAAACTGACGAATAGCTTAAAAAAGACTTCTAGTCTTCTAACATTCCTGTCCCTTATGCAGACAAGTTCCTGAAGTCCCACTGTAATCATGTTTTTTGCTCTATTGTTAAGTCTTCCCTGTCTTCTTTAAATTGATGATTTTAGGCAAAATAATAATAAAAATTGTGTTGTCTTGGGACATAGTTTCTGCAGAACACCAGTAGTCTTATAGAAGTTACTGTCTGATTTGTGGGTGGGACTGTTGGCATGAAGAGCGTTTGACCTCATTTCCCATGATCCCTTTGTTAGCGCTAGCTTAAAGTCAAAACCCCCAAGCTAATATTATTGTGCAACAAAAATGGAAGGCAATATTGGAGCTATCCAGCCGTACAGTTTAGCTCAGACGAGGAAAAAATGATGTATTATTTGTCTATAAGTGGATGCATCAGAATGGAGCTGAGCAGAGAGCTTGTGGCCTGCTTATTGTAGATTTTGCGTAACATTTTCGTCTGCTCCTGATTCACAATAATTTGAATCAGGAAATGCTCAGAAATGCTGCTTTAATCTTCATTTTCTTCAATTTTTTTTCCTCCATCATCAGAAAATTGCTACAAGACCATGTTAAAAGCACCAGAAAATTCAGATTTCATTGTCATAAGTCTTTAATCAATCAAAACAAAAGGCGTCACAGCACAGTAATCACATGACTATAGTTTTTTCTTAATTTTTCTTTGTCCAATCCTTGAGCCTTGAGCCTATAAAAACCCACCATGGTAACTAAAGTACTGCAGAGAAATCATTTGGGTGCCAAAAAAAGAATCAATAAAAAAAACAAAAAATCAAAGTTCTTGTATGTCTTCATGTGGCTTTGCCTCGATTCGCCTCCTGGGATAGGCATCTCTGATTTGGCTTTGGTCTCACATCGAATATCTTTCCTGACACAGCACTCTGCTCTTACCCAGGCTTGGGACAGGCACAGGGAAGGACTGGATTGTGGTTCCATTAAAACATTAATAACATATAAATATCGAAGTTTCATTGCAACAAAGGTATGTTGTAAAGAATAAGACTCATAAACTGTCATTAGAAGACCATACAACTGTCATGCTGGGTCAAAAGTTTTATTCGCCACACAGCACTGGCAAAGTATCTATGTTTTTCTCTTTCCAGAAAAGCCTTACTTACTGTGGAGGCTGGTGGGTAATAACTGATAATGCTGTGAATGGGTGTCAGAAGATCACCCAACACGGCGCTCAATCTTGCAGCAGATACACCTTTGAGTTATAAAGCACGCACATTCTAAGGTGGAAATCCTTGAAGCAAGAAAACATTTCATTTATAAGTCTTTGACAGTTGTATCATTCTTCTCCCAACACATAAACATGTATAAACATATATAAATATATATATATATATATATATTTGTGTGTGTGTGTGTGTATTTACATCGTGTGGGCTTTAATTCTTTAATTACAGGAATGAATGTACAGTTGTTTGAGCTCAAACTCCTTGGAGTCCTCTATTTTTCATTTTTTTATGTTACATTTTATAAGAAAACTCTATGTACTGTTGAATTAATTCTTAAAGATCAAGAAATGGATTCATCTGTTGTTAAAAAAGGAAAAGAAAAAAGAGAGAAAGAAATCCACATAATAAAACATTTTTCATCTCGCTAATTTGTTGTTGCACCGCGCTGTAGATGTCCAGCCTCTTATACCATGATGATTTTTATCTAAATGCAATGTGGAAGCTGTGCACTCCATGTGTGCAGATCTATTAAGGCTCCATGGCTTTCATGGTAAACCTACAAGCTGTCATGTTTTATTCAAAGCGGAGCACAGAGAGCGGTTGTGTTCTAAAGCTCCCCACACCTCCCCATCTCCTTCCAGCTGAGCTTTCTGCTTTGCTGTTTTCTGCCTTTTTCCTGCCATTTTATCACTTAGTCAAGCTCCTATTTTGTGGAGCTGCCAGTTTTAAAGGCGTAATCAATAGAAGATTAGGCCTTCATTCTCTGGGCACAAATACTGCAGGCAGTGACAGTTTGAGATGGGAGCAAGCTAAGGTCAAAACCTGCAGCTCAACTTTGCAGCTTTGCACCTGTGAAGAGGTGCTTTAAAGACCCACTTCCAGGAAAATGGTGTTTTTGACATGTTCTTTTAGCCTTTTCTGATGATAAATGACATATATAAAGTAAATTAACATTAAAATTGCATTTCAGAGTATAACTTTATTCAGTGCATTGTGAATGAGGAGACCAAACAATGCAGTTTGAAAAAGCTCATAGCTGTGACGCAGGTGCTAAAAGGAATTATGATCCAATGCATCCCCTTGTACACAAATAGATCCATGTGCGTCTTTGTTTTCCTGGAATCTGGCTCAAAACTCCAACGTTGCTCGCCATTTTTGTTGCACCGGTAATGTTAGCATTGAAGTGTAAGGGAGCTGTAAGCCAGTGATGGAGAGTGTAAAGTGATGATGGGAAAAGAGGCCAGGCTTACTCCGTGCCAACAGTCCCACCCACAGCTCGGAGGTTAATTTCTGAAGTCAGTGTTACACAGCCACTACGTACATTATTCGCATCTTCCACGCATGAAATTTTGGTCTGTAGTAATACGTGCGTGATATTCAAAATTCATAAGTGTTTCTTGCGATACTCATTCGTTGATGTCGGTCAAGGGTTTCAGCCAACAGGTCTTTAGGTGAATTCGCCGAATTTGCTTTGGTCTGTTGAGAACGACAGGGTTTAGTCGTAATTAACTAAACTGTAAATATGCAATAAAAAACAATTATGTAAATCGTATGCATATCTAAATTGTGCGTGATTTTTGCGAGATGAGCGCTACAATTTTTTGCTACTTACGACCGTTCTACGTGTATCTAACAGACATTTAATGCATGTACCATCAATGTATAACTTTTACATCGCGTATGCGGCGCACACATCATGTTAAAAGTAATTGATGCACAAATCACTAATAAACTGGATATAAACAGCGCAATAATCTCGTACAGTTCATGTTCTATGTTGGTTTACATGTTATTTGCGTGATTTGTTCTTACTTCTTTCGTGGTTTTACAGTGGTTCATTCATAATAAATACAGTGCACAACTTTTCTCACCTTTTCCACGTATATTCACAAATGACCAATTTTCATGCAAAATGTACAGAATTTACGTATGACTGTGTGACAAGCCCTTAAGGAACTCCTGCCGCTCTGCAAAAACTATGTCCTAGAAAATGACTCTTTTTTTTTTTTTTTTATTTATCCTAAAAATGACATACTCTTCATTAAAAGACCACTGGGAATGCTTTTAAAATAAATTAAAAGCAGAGCAAGCCACAGGGTTAGCAAAAAGACCTTTTTCATCCAATCTGATAAAATGCAAACATTCTTTAGGTGACACCTTTCGGTGTTCAGTTGTCACGGCATGACGTCATGCTGCGACGCCTCTGTACTGACAGTAAAACTGAGAAATCCAGATAAGACGTGTTCAGCTTGGCAGTTCCAGCGTTGCTGCAGCATTTGTTTACACCCCAGAGAGTTCCAACCACTTGAACCCGAACATTCGTCATGTTCTCTATTGAGCGTCTTTAAAGTTGAATGAAACATTTGGATTCCATCAGGCATTCTGTTAATGTTTTCTTCTGACACTTGTGGGAGATCCTATTGACACTAATCAACATAGAAACATAAAACTGTGTTGTGCTGTGTGGTTTTAGAAATTCTGAGATGTTTCTATTAAATGCAGAAAAGCTCTCCTTGTTCATATTTTCTTTGTATTTGACTCGAATTTCCCACCGTAGTATTTGCACCTGCCAGAAATCAACACTTCCTTTCCCTTGTTTTTGTTTCAGTTGTGCAGCATATAAAGAGGAGGGACATCATCCTGAAGAGGGAGCTGGGCGAAGGAGCCTTCGGAAAGGTATTTTTGGCGGAGTGCTACAACCTGAGCCCCACCAAGGACAAGATGCTGGTGGCTGTCAAGGTGCGTTTCCAGGCGTGTGGTTCTGCTTATTGAAGCAGGACATTGACTTTTATGGTTTCTAATCAGTGCAGTGATGCAGATTATTTCTTGTCAAGTACTTGAGTAAAAATAATAGTAGTTTTTATTTGTACAGAGGTGAGGCGAAAACTCGTAAACTCTCGAGTTAAGATGCCATGACAGCAGTTTGGTCGCTGCATCGCAGTCAGATGCCTTCCTGCAGAGATGATGCAGGACTGATGTGTCGCAGAAAGATTATCCTGAATTGTTTTGATTGGTTTTCACCCCAGTGGTGGGACATACCATCAGTCCTTTGGGATTTCCTCCAGTGCGTTGTTTACCTACTTTTTGGTAATTGAGGATTGTGCAGAAATTCTTAGAAACTCTTTTTTTTTACAGTCACACTGTACTTTTTACTTTTTTTTCACGTACAGTAGGCTTTAATTATTTTTGAACATTTTTTGAATGAATTTTAAAATGTATCAACATTTTGACCATTGAAATCTTTCCAGCAGTCCCAGGTTGAATTGTAGAATTTTAGGGATGAGATCGGAACTTGTTGCCTAATTCTAGACCATTCTCCTATTAAGTGGTCTAAATTTTTTGATAAACTTCTGCAGAAAGGTAGGATGAAAAAGGGGTGAATACAATTTAGTTTAGCCTTTTTATTGTAATTTTTTTTTTCTACTTAACAGATCAGTTTCTTAAATATTTTATTTGCCCTTAAACATCTCCTGATTACATGCAGCGGGTATAAGTGGGTAGATTGGTCTATTAATTACGCTGCACCGAAACAGATCAGAGTCCCACTAATGAGGTCCACATTATTCATCAGATCACGGTGCAGCAAATCACACACTGCTCTGTGTTTAACTGCAGGACTGCTGGAGCGCCGTCCAATAAAGTAATCAAGCATATTAGGCTAAATATTGGACCCGATATCCGGGTCATACGCGTGATAGAAAACCTACGTCAGGACCAGTATTTATCAGTCGTCCTCATGTGATTCCCCACGCCGAGCCATGCAACGAAACACAAATATTTGAATATTATGTCAATTTTCTTCTGCTTCTAAATGATTTTTCTTTTAGAAAATATTTACCTTTTTATGCCACTTTAGCAGATAGCTGTCTCAAGGTTACAATCTAATATTCAGAGCTGGTGGGGAGGAGGGAGTTGTTGATATCTGAATAAGGACATTGAAGCATAGAAAAACAGAGTAAGTAAAAAAATATGATTTCATACAATATTTTAGTGATCAGAACATCCACACACTCATGATACTCCTGAGAATTCTAAGAAAACTAATCATTTTCACCCAAAAAAACAGCATGCCTTTTTAAAATGTCGTGCCTTTTTTTTGGCATAAAGGCAGTAATGTTGCTCAATAAGCTAAGTATTTAAGAATTGCACCGTTAAAATTAAACAGAATTTCAACAATAGTTCATAAATTAATGATCAAAAATAATGTGTTTCATCTGGAGATTCTAAACCTAAAATGCAGTTGGATCAACACTTTTTTTAGGAGTAAGAGTTTTAGTATATGGTTACCACTGTGGTTCTAGACTCTAGAACCACATTTACAACAATACACTCACAGTCTGTCCCTCCAAAGAGGGAGAGGATGTGGTCCTGCATGCCCTGCAATCCAGCTGGTAAAAAAAAAAAAAACAGCAAATGCAAATGTTTCCATGTTTTTAAACACAGAGTGTTATATAGATTATATTTTCTAAAAAATGTACAAAATGGGACACAAACCACATCTCCATCAAATTAAATGCAAACTTTCCAAACTTAATTGGTCTTCTATTAAGCTAACATCATTTGCAGACGTGAGATTTGCAACATTAAGGCTTCGTCAGTTAGTGAAAGTCATCATAATTTGCACTAACGTCCTGCACTCACAGCTGTTGTGGAGTCAGTGGGTAGAAGCAGCTGCAGAGTAAAATCCACTGAAGTCAGAGTTACTGTAAAACTCTCTTTATCACATAATTATTAGCACTGCAGTACCAAAGTAAATGTGTATCCTTAAAGACCCACGCCAATGAAGATAGTATTTTTGGTGTTTTTAACATGTTCTTGCTGCATTTTTCTGAACAAATATTGAGAAAATGAAGCAAAAAATTGCATTTCTGAGCATGTCTTTATTCAAACTGTTTTGAAACAGAGGCATATGGAAAAAAAATTGGCGTTTGAATAAGAGCGTATTTGTGATGTAGAAAACAAGCTCCGCGTTCCGCTCCATTATTATGCATCCACCTGTAGATGATTTGATCCATGTACATCTTGGTTTTCCTGGTCTGAGCCGGCATCTGGCCTGGATCGCTCTAATATTGCAGCTCTGCAGAAACCATGTCCAAGAAAATGATGCAGGTTTTTATTTTATTTTTTTATTTTAGGTAGAAACGCTTTGAAAATAGATGAAAAGATGATCAGAGTATACCTTTAAAACATTTGCACAGTGACATTTGTTTATCTGTTCATGTAATCTGTCAAAACTCTGCTAAACAAATGATACTTATGATTTCATATAGTATCAGATAGTATTACGATATTATGTAAAATCATCTAGTTGCTGCACATGTGTCCATTAGTGCGACTGCAGCAGTTCAGTCTTGGGCCACGTCGAAAGTGATGCATTTCTGGCTTCAGTTCCATCAGATCGTCAGCTGTTCAGAAACAACAGCAGCGCATTCCACAGATGAATGGAAAACCGAGCCTGCCTGAAAGCTTTTTATTTACATCTGCCATTCACAATTAATTAAAATCATGGATGACTTGAAACGCATGAAACATGAATGAGAATATAAAAAAAGCAGTGAATATTATGAATAGGTCTCAGGATTTGTTAGTACAGGAAAAACTCTTAAAAAGGTTTTAAATTCTGTTTTTATCTAATTGTATTTAATGCTGCTGCATCTTAACTAACATGAAATGATTGCATGCAAAGCAGAACTGAAATGAAAAAAATATGCTGACTTGTTTCGACAGATTCTTCTTTTTTTGTGGATTGCTTTTGCTTTGGCACCAATAAATTGGATTTAATATATAAAGATATATGACACTAAGAGAAGACTGTTCTAATTTCAACACCAAGAGATAGTTTTATTAGTAGAGGATGTGTGGCGAGGGGGGTCTATACTGCAAAACTCATTCCTATCATAATTAGTATTGAGTTCGTTAAAAAAGGGGAAAAAGGGCTTGGGATCCTGTTGAAATCATATTCCCAAAGCTTTACAATCTGGGAATGAACTCTTCGCTTCAAGTTGATGAGACCCATCCCTGCAGTGTGGGTTTATCAGAGTCTGCCTTCAGAATTTGGGGAGAGGGATGATGGAACAGCCCATTAGCAGTCCTGACCTTAACCCCACTGAGCACTGTGGGATCAGCTTTGGCGAGCGGTTTTGAGCCAGAATGACCGACAAAAACACAATGGAGGACTTGAGAGAAACGTAGGTAGAATGGGATGCTATCCCACATCAGTGCATGATGTACTGTAGTTCTTCAACAACACCAAGGATCCTCACCTTACAAACTAGGATTGGGTTTTTCTTCAGTCATTATTAAATAAAATGTTGAATTGGTACAGAAGAGATTGTCTAAATGTTTCTTGAGTTTGTTGGTCTGCTTTCACATTCATGCAGATATGCATAACACTCAAAAATCATATGAACATGCAAAGGGCGGAGTGAACATTAACGTTAGACCAGCAACTGAACCGGACTTATCTATTGTAGTTTTCTTCCAAATTCTTTTAAATAGGGAAAATTCCTCAGTAGAATGCCTCAGTTTAGACCCTCAAAGCACAAACACTTCTGCATTCTTGAGTTTATATACAACAGCATGTAATGACAAAGGCAGCACTTTCTGTATATCATTGAAATTGTATCTCATCTTTAATTTAAGATGTTGTCACCACGCACTTTGAGGGTAATCATTTTTTTTTTTTGGAATGCCCGGATGAAAAGAAAAAAGACATCAACGGTGTAGTTTGATTTAGTAATAGGATGTTATGGACGTTTATATCCACTGTGGTACACCTCAGTCATCCCCAGTCCTTCACTGAAAAAGCAGAGCACACATGAGTAAATGCATCATGAGGCCATTTCGTTTGTAATAATCAGAGCAGCAGGCTGCAAAAGCAAGATCCAAGGCCGAGATCGTAGAGAGCAGTGACTTTGTGTGCGTTCCAGCTGCTGCTGATGATGAGTCCTCTTCCTCTGAGACGGATGCTGCAATAAAGCATCTTATTGCAACTCTTTTTTTTAAATGATTCTTTTCTCCACCTCTTCATAAGAGAACTTCTTTGATCATTTTTCTAAATCTTTTTTTTAAATTTCTTTAATAACAGTGTTGCTTAATGGATACAAACTGACAGCAGATGTTTTTATTTCATCACAAAACTGTCTAAACTGCAGATGCATTTGGATCAACTGATTTTTGCCTAAAAGCAGGAAATACTGCAAGAGAAGTGAAGAGTTTCCTGGCTGAAAAAAACAGACCCCCTTTAACAATTTATAAGTAATTAAACCTTTATTAAGGTTTCTATTTGTTTTTTTAACTTTTTTTTCTATTATAAATATCGGTCATTTATATATTTGTGGAGTAGTTTGTGTGTAGAAAAACTTGAAGCAGAAACCAGACAAACATGTTGAAATAAAAACCCCACTTCAGAATTCCGCCGTCTGCATAAGGAAAGGCAATAAAGATCATACTTTTATTAATAACTATGGGTAAAATTTTTCTGAGTTTAAGTGAAAGCGTCTTTAATCCAAAATTTCAATTGGAAAACTTGGCAGACCATCTAAGAAAATACAAACCCCAATGCCACTTAATACTGCTGGTCTTGAACCTAAATGAATGTTTTATAGAGGTGCCGGCTGATTGTGTGAAAACGTCTGAGTCTGGTTTGCACTTCAGAGCAGCGACTGATAGCTTCATAAATGCAGTCGAACATTTCAGCCCTTGCAGAGCTCTTAATGTCATGTGGACTTGCAGTGCAAAAAAACATCAACACTGGGGTGTTTTTCAGCGTGAATGTGAAGTACCTGAAACCTGAACCCCACCACCACCACAGCTTCTCTTTGGTTTAAAGTCTCTGTGCTGCTGATGGTCGGACTTAGAAAAGATTGTCTAAACAAACACATGAGCACTGTAATCTGCTGGATTTGAGAAAACAAACAGTTACTGTTTAAACAAGGACAGAAGGTAGTGACAAGAAGAATGAAAGTGCCTTTCCATCTAATGGCTTCCATGCAGACAGAAATCCATGAAGGCAAACCAAACAGATGAGTGAATGATGGTCAAAATGACTGATAGTGGTCTGAAATGGTCTTTTACATGAAAAAAAGAGAAAATGTACATTTTATTTGAAACACAACTGGACACACACTGAAGTTAAGGCTTATCACTACTCCTCATATGGATGGATATGGGTTGAATACTGAGGGTGTGAGGGTGAAAAATGGTCATGCACATTTTTTATGGACATGCTGTTGGCAACAGGTCATAGCTGACACCTAAACAACACATAGGCTTAAGATAAGGTCAAGTAGGTATATGCATTTAGGGATTGTTCCTATGTCACCCCACCCAAAGATTTGTGCAGTACTGTTCACGTAATAAGTGGATGCTCCTTGTGAGCCGCCTGACTGTTAGATTTGAGGAAATTAGGCAACCAGCTCATAGTTTTTGTGGGTTTGCTATGAGTGTCTGGGGTGCTCACTCATTCCCCGCACATCCAGACTAGTGTGGGGCGCAAGTATACCGTAAATGCGTTCAACTTGCATGATACTTACAAATACATCATGGTACATGTACCACAAGCACAACAATGGTATGGGTCGGCTGCATGAGCTTGAAGCCCTAAGATGCAGCCGCTCTTGTCTACAACCCTCCTCGGGCCGGAATACCGAAAAGCCTACGGCACCCAGCCCAGTATAGGTCCATGTGACTGAGGTACAAGAATAAATTGTTTGACATGGTGGCCCATCGTCACTTTTGGTGACAAACCTTTGATCCAAGAAAAAATCCATTCAAAATTCCAATTTAAACCAGCTCTGAGATGACTAAAAACACTAAAATGTACTTTACCTGAAGTAAAGGAGAAAAAACTTTCTTGTAATTGGAACATCATGAACAAGTTGTTTTATTTATTTTCTATATTTTATTCATGATTTATAAACTACATTTAACCAGTGCTCTCAACAAAAGGCAAAAAAGTAGAAACAATTGCAATCAACATTTTAAATTTACTTGAATTAAAAAAAAAAAGAAATCTTGAATACACAGCAGCTAAGTTCCCAGAGATATAAAATAGTTGTTTTATTTCACTAAGGCAACACGATCTGAGTGTACAACCCAATCCAATGTTTACTTCCTCTCACAGTTTGATTCCTTTTTCCTTCAGACACTGAAAGATCCCAACCTGTCGGCCAGGAAGGACTTCCAGAGGGAGGCGGAGCTGCTGACCAACCTGCAGCACGACCACATTGTTAAATTCTACGGCGTGTGTGTAGACGGAGATCCGCTCATCATGGTGTTCGAATACATGAAGCACGGCGACCTTAACAAATTCCTGAGGTAATCATTTCTCTCTGGGCCAATCAGTTCACACTAAAGATGGCTCCTTCTAGTCACTTACAGTGGGAGGAGGAATTAGGTAATAATATGAAAAGGCGGAACCGGTGTGGAACTGTGAGCTAAACGACAATCGAAAGGGGTGTTAGAGCGCCATCATTACCGGGGTAAGTAACACATTAGTGTTTGGACTTATTGGTAGGATGAAAATGTAAAAACTTCATTAAGGGTCCAAAAAAAACCTCCAATTGCTACATCTAAATTTGGTCTGTAAAAAGAACAACAAAAAAAAGTCTGCCCTCTTCCCAGCGTTGGAGCTTTATTGAAGCTTTCATGTTTCTTTTGTTCCAAATATTTGTCAGAAGTGACCTCTGATAAACCTCAAAAAGGCGGCAGCATGCCTCTACAGCGACGGCTTTGGTAATGGGAAGCTTCAGTGGAGCTGATGTGAGTCCGCTCAAGAGGAGTCACAGATAGAAGTGTGCTATTTCAAGTGCCATGACAGCTGCTGCAGTGTGTGTGTGTGTATGTGTGTGTGGTCTTTCTTGTTTTCGAAATTTGAGCAGTGGATGAAAAGATGACATGTTATGATTGAGTGTGAGTGTGAGGGTGATAGCGTGTACACGTGTGTGTGTGTCTGTGTGCACTCAAGGGTGCGTGGAGATTTTCTGTTGGGAAATCATTCCTGAAATGAAAGGCAATGTTGCGCATGATGAAATTCTTTCATGCAAGGTGCAAGACGTTGCTGATTGTTGGTCTGCTGGTCCTTTTGGTCACATTTAAAGGATGTGATGTGCCGGGAGTCAATTGGAGGATCTGATATGGCGGACCAATTCAGCGTTTAGATAAAAGGAGGGCAGCCGGCGCTTAATCAGCCACCAACGGGTTGTCAGTAAAGTCAGAGAAGAGGACATGTGCTAAGAAAATCCACCAGACTGCAGCTTTTACACCAAGCCTCTCCAAAATGGAGATGGAAAGACGGGAAGAGGGAGAGTAACAGTCGTGCATCCCCTCCTGCGTCAAGACTGGACTCTAATCACAGTGACGAAGAGGGGATGAAGACAGCAGGAACTCAGCACAGGAAATTACTTCCTTGTTGTCGCCTGGAAACCTGCAGTCAAACTGTTCCGATAGTTTGCATGAAATTCCTGACATATTGGAAAACGTTTCTGCGGAGAGAAAAGCCGAAGCTTAAATTAGCCGTGTAGAGGCATAACAATTTATCATGGAATTAAAGCAGCTTGAGTGCTTGCAGATTATAGTTAATATGTTAATATTTGGTCATATTCTCTCTTTATTATGCTAATGGACCTCAACAGGTACCAAAAAGCTCCAGCAGTGAAAGGATGAGGGTGTATTAGAGCGGTAAGCAGCTTTGGGTTACTGTGTAAAGGGGCTGCCCCATTCAACATTCTGCCACGTGGAATACACAATAAGGGGTTCTACATCCAGTTATCAGCAAAAGCTATAAAACTTCAAAAGAAGATTTAGTACAGTCTACCTCTTCAAGGTGAAATACAGATTTGTGAGCAACGAAAAACACCTCTGTTACTCTGAAAGCCCTCTACCTTCTTAATATTCCGACATCATCGGTACAGGACTTTCTTCTCATGCCATCGAAGCTGAACTTCTCTGTTTTGTTTTGGCGTGCAGAGCTCATGGCCCCGACTCCATGATCCTGGTTGATGGTCAGCCACTGCAGTCCAATGGAGAGCTCGGCCTTTCCCAGATGCTGCACATTGCCACTCAGATTGCCTCCGGCATGGTCTACCTAGCCTCCCAACACTTCGTGCACAGAGATCTGGCAACCCGCAATTGCCTGGTGGGGAACGGCCTCCTGGTTAAGATTGGAGACTTCGGCATGTCCAGGGACATCTACAGCAGCGACTACTACAGGGTAAGCTGCTCCAACACAGTTAAACCCCGCTCGTCTCCCGGATATAAACTGTCATTTCTCCTGTCATGTTGCTGTCATCATCCTCCACTTTTCTTGACGAGAATTAGTGTAAGTAGATTTAGTTCACAGCACTTTGGAATTGGTCTCTAATTGGGCTCAAAACAGTTGTAAACAAAGCCCGTGGGGCTGCCATCTAAAATCAGGATTCTAATGGGAGAATGCTGTTGCTCTCTTGTGTCATGTTGTTTGTATGTTTATGTTTCCATTTTTCCTTCTTCTAAGGAGAGTTAACAGCTCTCCCATCCCTGGCGCAGCCTCGGGGTGTCTCACCACGCCTCGTACTTTCGGTTGGGGCTGATGGAGCACTTCAGCAGTTTGCTCCGAGATGATCCTGCTGAGCTTCCAGCCTGGTGCTTCAAGGCTTGTTTATATTGCTTCCGAGTCATGTCTCCTCTTCTGTTTAACACGATTAGCAACTATGAATGCTGCAAACCAGGCGGAAGCAGCTGGATTAAGGAATTTACCTTTTTGGCTGAACAAATAAGCAGAGCGATGGCTGCCACAGATCTGGCGGCTGAAAATAGCCTGCTCCCATGAAACGATTTAAAGTGTTTCCGAGCGTGACCGCTGGGCCGCTGTGGATGCTGCTTGGGGCGACGCCAGCAGTTATAGAGTTCCTACCTGCTCTGGGAGCAGCTCTGCAATTACGGATGTTGTTTGGAAATTTTAGGTAGATGTGCACTGTGTCTTTTTGTATTTTAGTCCAGAGCCTTGCATCAGTGACAGTCATCGGAGCTCTAGACTAAAGGGTTGATCCGTTCTCTTCGACATGAAAACAGCACAGAAGATTTTAGAATCACCCCCCCTAAACCCCCTCCTTCCAGATAGTCTACAAATTGATCATCAGAAAGTTTGATTTTGGTTTATTCCTTAGCCTCAAAAATACTTTTATGTTTTAAGTCTTTTTTTATTCCATCTTCTTCTCTCACTTTCTACATGAAGACAAGCATTAATGAATGATTTAGTTGTAATAAAATAAGTCAAATACTGCAGTTATGACATCATAAACTCCATTTTTCCTCTATTTGCATTCTCAGCCACTTCTTTTTCTTTAGTTCTTTTAATGTCCTGTCTTTGTGCTGTCAATACACAAGTGTAAACAAATGTAACATTACTGCACAATGCCCTAGTTGTTAAATTATCAAATTTGTCAATCTTTCTGACGACCTGGCTCTGTTTTAATGAAAAGTTAGATAACTTTCATTTAAGGGGAAACGGCTGTGTGTGCAGTACCATTTAAACCTGATGGGGTCATTTTTCAGCACCATTCTACTTCTATTTGGGATCTATAACTACCAATTTTACAAGATAAACTGCTTTTTACAGTAGTCAGCATTCGGAAAAAATGGAACCACAACAGTCTGATGGTGCTGCAGTGTAGCTGACTGCCTCTTGAAGGCGCTTCGGAGCTTTAAGAGACCTGCTCTGGCTGATTATGATCGTTTCTAATCAAAGTCCACACACTTGGACCAAATATTTATCATTTTTACATTTTCTTGATCTTTTATTGAATCAGCTCTCATACATCGAACACGGCTAGCTATACTCACCTCCCTCTGACCGCAGCCTATGCTAATGGAGTCCTTACACTTAAAGCAACATCTGGATGTCGGCCAATCAGAGGTGTTCTCACGGCTTTCACTCTCTCTGATTGGATTAGACCACAAGCTTTGAGAGCCGCATAATAAAAAATAAATAAAAAATGTTCTCTAACAGCCGGACACACTGACCTGAGATTTTTATTGATCACACATTTTAGAAATTAGGTTGCACTCCAGAACCCTGACCATTTAGCTCTAATAAATCCAGAAATGGTCTCTATCCTTTCCAGTGATTATGTTGCAGATATTTCTGGATGGAACATCCGCTTCAAAGCACAACTGAATTCTACAAAGCAAATGCTGACCCGGTTCTTACACACTACTGCCGTTGTTTGGCCAAACACACAGCTGAAGTATAACATTTAAAGTTCACAATGGGTTTTAGCATCAAGCTCTTTGTGAGGGAGGATAATTGAAGGTTTAGACCATGGCTGCTTTTTCCAGGTCAGCTGTATGGTAACAGCAGCAAATGTTAGTCGATGAATCTTACTGACTCTTCTGAAATTTCTACACAGATCAAACAAAGCAAAATAGATAAATGTCTGAGGTCTGCGCCATTCAGGGAAAGTCCGTTTTTTCAATGCACTTGTTTTTGTATCACAGGGGTTTCTTATTCTGACATTTAAAACAGTGGAATGCTATTTTATTGTTATTCTAAAGGTTTTCTCAGTTCAAAGTTTCTTCAAATGACAAAATCAACAACTACAGGGTTTTAAAGTATAATATGTGAGAAAGGCAAAGCAATAAGAACAACTCTGTAAGAATCTATTGATATTTTTGTCTAAGAAACAGCTTTTCTGTAAAACCACATATTATGTTCATCTTTGACAGACAGTAAAAGCAGTCAGGATGTGTGCGAGAGCTTTTGGATGTAGAATTCATTGGGTGTGAACAGGTAAAACCTCATGTCCACCTGGGTGTGGATTGAATGTAAATGGAGTAAATCTGCATCTAATCAGCAGCCTCTCCATATAATCTTGAATGATTCATTTTACTGATCATTTAAACACTTTCTCCCACCTGTGTAGCTACATAATGGCATCTCCCAATATTTTTTCTCACTTCATAACAATATTTAATGGCAGTAACTTCATGACCGACTTTGTTTGAGGGTCATTTGAATTTAGCCACTTTACTGTGTTTTTACACTAACTGCTGTTTAAGATCATGAAACTCTTGACTATTGTTGGCCCGAATAATGCCAAGGTTGTGGGTTTTTCAAATCCCAGCCCAGGTGCTTCTTAGCTTCAGGTCCTAAGCTGGTGGAGGACATTCTCCCTCAGAATTCGCTGGTAGAAAGCAAATGTACTGTATTTTTTTTTTCTGACAAATAAATCTAAGTCATCAAATCCATCTCACGCCATCACATTACCACTACTGTGTGTAAATGTTGCTGTAGTGCCTCTTTTCTTTTTTTTTTCTTTTTTTTTTTTTTTTTTTTTTTAACTTGTCCTGTCCAACAGCTAGGCAGACAGATGAGAGCTGAGGGCCTCTTGGGTTGAACATATTTTACTTTAACAAGAGGGGTTATTCATCTTCAGACAAACCGAAGGTATGTCTGAATAAACCCCTTTTGTAATTGGGGCCAAACTTTATTAATTTCAAACATGTCTGAAAATCTTTGGTGTTGGACCGGACGGAAAAGGAAAGAGGGGAAGAAGAGAGAGGGACGTTAGAGAGAGGGGGGGTAGGGGGTGATAATAGGAGGGGAAGGGGGATAAGACCATGAAGCAGCATAAAGCAACAAGTTTACTGGTTGTTAATCATTATGGTAAGGTTTAAATGTAAAAAAAAAACAAAAAAAAAGGGCGGAGCCTGTCCACACACACACTCAAATGTTATAAACACACCTGTTAGTTGCAAAAATGTCCACCTGTCGACATGTACACAAAACAGATAATGTTCACACGCATACTTATGCCTTAAAACCAACTAGTGTGAAATATTTCAGTCATTCAGTCTGTTGAGCTAACACCTGTGCTCAGGTGAGTGTTTATGTTCTTCTAAAATGGATGGTGGAACGTGAAAAGAAGGAGGGAGAGTGCCCAGCCATCCCCACCCCAAGACCCCCACCGCACCAGCAGCGGCAGCCGGAATCCCCCCAACGCCACACGGGAACCGGCAGGGAACAACCGCCGCCCGGGCGACCAAGCCCGCCACCCAGGCCAGGGCCAGCAGGGCCGCCGCAAGGCCCCCAGAGCCAGAGAGCAGGGAGGCACGGAGGGAAAGAGGGCGCCGCCCTAGCCCAACCAGGAGAGCAGCCCCCCCGCCGCGCCGGGAGAACCCAGCACAGGGCCCCACCGGAGAAAGACGCCCACAGCCCCAGACGAGCACCCCACCACCACCCAGGAGTTCCGGGCATCCCCCCGCCCCAACCCCAGGTACGAGCCAGGACCCCCCAAGGGAGACCCACTCCGCACTCCAGGCAGCCATCCGCCCGGCCCACGGTTGGTCCAGGGAGGAGCGAGGCAGGGGCCCGCCGCCCCCGCCCAGGAGGGGGGAACCCCGGGGAAAAAAGAGGGCCCACAAGGGGTGTTGTAAATATGGCCCGACCAGGCTCGGCCACAGTTGGAAATTTGGCGGGGCCCAGCACTCAGGAGCAAGGACCAGAACCCACCCCCCAGGCACACGCTGTAGTGCCTCTTTTCTATCAGAAAGTTCTTTTTTGACTCATGTTTACCAAATACTAAGTTCAAAATAAGTTGTTTTTATGTTTTTTTTTTGACGAGTTCTGATTTCAACTGGGTGAGTGAGGTCTGCAGCTTCTTTATAAATGTCTCTGTGGTATGACCTCCAAAATTAGTCCTTTATGTCATTTTGTTCCATCAGAGAAGATAATATTCTGTTGAAAGCATCCGTCTCGGTGCACAAAGTCTTGGAAATGTCTTTGTAAATCTGTCAGTGACATGTTTCTCATCAGCCTACCATATTTTCAGACTATAAGTCACTCCGGAGTGTAAGTCGCAGCAGTCACTGAAAGTTTAGAAGGAGAACAATCTGATTCTCTTCCATGTTTGTTTTGGATTATCCTTCTTCTTCTACCTTGCTGGCGGTATCCAATACTGATACACACACTTCCATTGCCTTCTAGCAGTTATTAGTGGGACACAAGCACTAAAGGGCAGCTTGTTGGTGGGAAAATAATGAATATGAGAGTCTATTTATGTTTAAAAAAAATAACATCTAAGTCGCTCCTGAGGTCAAGTCACACCTCTGGCTAAACTGCCAAAAACCGTGACCTATACTCAAAAAAACATGGCATATAGATTTCAGATTGGATCATGATGCATTATATTTATGAGCCGAGAGTCAATTCCGTTCCATTGGCATTGGTCACTATTTCTACCCATTCACTTTAGTCCTTAAAACACTAAACTGCCAGAAACTTGTAGGACTGTGTATGAAAACTGTGTTTTATTAGGGGGCTGGTCAGGTTTGCTCTCTCAGTGCTCACACTTGGTGCACTAACAAAGCCGTGAGAGTCGATGCCCTCAACACTTGAGGCTCCTTCTGGAAGTTCAAGTTGTTTGTGCAGAGGGGGGTGGACCTGCGGGTTGATATGGTAAATCTCTGAACACACTATGGCCCAAAAACAAACAGCAGGGTAGCTCATGAATCTGCAGTCTGTTCAGGCTGGCCTACAACATCCCACAAGAAAATTGTTTTAATAAAAAATGAATCCATCTTTCTAACTCCACAAGTTCAATTGTGGTTTTCTTTTCAGAAAACAAGAGCTTTGTGACAGGAGCAGCGAAGAAGAGAAAACCCCCACGGCTAGAATCTGATAAAGAAAAGTGTCAGTTTCTGCAACTTTCTGGGCTGAATGTGTGCTCGTTATGTCACAACAACAGTAACCTCAAGGAAATTTGCACGCTTAAATAATTTATTGCGTCATCTGTATGTTGAATTTGGAGCAGAAGTGTTTTAAGCGACAGTCTGGGTTGGAAATCAGCGTGTGTGTTTGTGCCTGCTGCTTGGTGCTTTGTGATAGCATTGCTGCCCGCCCACATTGACGAATATTGACAAAAGCCCCAGATAAGGAGCTCTGAAGTGTATTGGCCACTTTCCCTGTGTACAGTGATTATGAATAGCAGAATCCTGCCAAAAGCACAATCCGCCCACTGCTGACTGGTCGCATCGGCACTTTCGGCAATCGCTGCCCTCCAGGACACCGGTGTCACTTTCCAGGAGGAAGAAGCACCTTCAAGATAGAGACGAATATTGTCCTGAATCTCATCCGTCTGTCACATCCATCTGCTCCACCTGCACTGAATATGTGTTTTTCTGTTGTTTAAAAAGAATTGTCTGCAGTGTCAATGTTTCATACCGCAGCCTCACAATACATCAGATAAAGTTTTCCTCAGTTATGAATTATGCATGTTTAGGTGGGTATAAATGACAGCAAATATGTTAAAAGTGCCTGGGCGTTGGAGTTGGAATACGGATGGTTGACGGAAAGGCATTTGTTCTGTTTGTTTTTGACAAACAGTTTGTGACAACCCGTTACTCTTGCCCCGTCATCGCAAGGATCGTTTTCCGGTTGTGTCGTGGGAGGTTTCTTCGAGTTCCCTCTGATGAAGAGAGGGGTTACCTTCCAAGCAATGCAGCACATTTGACAGCTAATTTCTGTCTGTCATTTTCTCAGATGGTTCAAACATGAGCAATTTTTTTATTGGAGAGACTGAATGAGGATTTCAAAACAGATGATTTCTCACAATAAAGAAATTGTGTTTTCAAAAATTACTTTACGATTTCAATAGAAGTTGTTGCAGTAGTTTATGTCACATCAGGAAAGGCTGAAGGCGTTCCCACACCAATTTGACCCTCTAGCTTTGTTTGTGCGATTGCACCAAAGCAACACTTACAAGGTGGCCCAGAGGTCTGTGGGCTCTGATTGGGTGCGGATCTGGGGCCATCATTTGTAGCAAAGTCTGTGTTGCGTGTTGACTTGCTGTTAAGTGATTACACCAGTGAACAAAACTACAAACCATGCGATCCTCTACAAAATGGACCACAAAGCAATGTATGTATTTTATTCATTTAGTTAAACAGATTTAAATAAGAATTGGCTCCTTGAGATGAAATATCTCTTTGTTGAGGAGGTCCTCTTTTCCAGTTACATACCAACACAGATGACATAATCGAGGAGAAAAAAAAACGAATTATCTTTATTATTAAATTATATTTACTTTATCACTTGACAAAGAGACCTGCACAAACACCCACATGTAAATGTAGCCATTCTAGATATTTACCACAACTCCCTATATTCACGCCTCCCCCAAATGACAAAAAGTTCATAATATGAATGAAAATCTATACAGTGAAAAGTTGACATCATCTTTACTCAAATGAAAGCCCGCCATTTTTGTAGTCCCTGAGAAATTTTAACTACTTTTTTCAAAAGCCAAGGTTTTCCTAATGTGGGGTATTAGGGAGACATATCTGCAGAATTCATCATTGAAATGCTTTAAGGACTGGAAAGAGGTGGGATCTTTTCCATGCTGGCAGGACCTTCCCTTGACCAAAGCTGAGGTTGAAAGGGAAGAAAACTGTTGATAAACAGCGGTTATCTCATTGAAAAATGCATTTAATTTATGCTCCTACTATATTTTCAGCAGACCTGTTTTACTTTCAAGAACTTAGTGACTGAAAGTAAGCCTCTGTTTATCTGAGCTACTTTGCTTTAAGGTAAAATCCCCAGATTTCTATAGTCTGAGTGATCAAACAGATGCTCCTCTATCAAGTGGCAGGCTCCTCAAACATTTATACAGCTTGCTGATAATAAATACAAAAGCTTTATTATCATTTTCTTTTGATAGGCTGCAAAAAGTCTGTCATTTGCTCTCATTGCAAAGCTGTAAACCTATTTTTTGAAAACTAAAATAAAAAAATAAAGTCTAAATGGCCACTGCAATAAACTGCTGCTTTTTTAAAAAAAAAAAAATTGTATGAGGGCATGCTCACAAAGCAGATTTACAAACAAATTCTGCAAGTTGTTCCACTTTAAAAGAGGAGAGAGGTCCATAATCCAGACTTCAAACGTTTCCTGTAGGTCTTCTTAGTGGTTGCAGACACTGCAGCTATGACTTCGGCCCAGTTTTATATGGAGATCCTGTCATGAACTGTGATTATTTGGGTCTGTCACTGACAAACATGGACTTAGACAAAGAAATACACACAATAGAATTATGGACTAGAGTTGTCTTGCTTGGTCCACCACATCAGAGTTCTAGTGAATTGAGAAAGGGAATAATTGTGAATGGAGGGAATGAAAATTCAGCTAAAAAGCACCCTAAATTTTATGACCATAACTTTATGTATTACAAACACAAATCACAAGATTAAAAAGGCTAAATCGTCCTGATCCCCCCCCCCCTTTTTTTTTTAGCTGTGTCACTAGTGTCCTTGCGTCTTGTGAAAAAATATACAACTATATTTTCTGTAAAGAAAAGGTTCAAGTGTCAGATTTACTTGACAACTTTTTTAAACCAGAAACTGATTTTTCGTCCGTTTTTGACCACATGCAAATCCAAGCTTGCATTTCAGCCCCAGTGCAACGCGTGCATGTTTGTGAGAGATTTGAAAAGCCATAAAAACTTTCAGCGCCTGCTGGCATGAAGCGGCCGGAGCAGATACCACTTTATCTTCACTTGGCAGCAGCGCAGCAGGTAGAACCCTAATGGACATCAGAGCTTCTAAGAGTGAACGCGTGTTTGCTGCCGGGAGAGCAGAGATAGCAGCTTGGTGAGAGCAGGGACTGTGAGTGTGTCTAGATGGTTATCTGGGCCCCTTTAAGATGACTGGGGCCTCCCAAGGCTCCCTGCAACCCTGCGGAGCCCCCATCGAAAAAACCCAACCGGGCTGGTAATCTATCCCCCCGCCATGCTGCTGTGCTCTCCACACTCTTAATCCAATCATTCCCTTGCCACTATGGGACAGGCAGAGCACTAATCGAGTTTATACAGCAACAAAAAAGCAGCAGACTCATTCTTTACTCGGCGCGCAGCTTTGCCGGCGTTTTCGAGTGACATTGAGTGAGAAAGATGAGGATAATTAACGTGTCAATTATTAAGTTTTTATCATGCGTTCAGCTTTTTTTTCCCTATGTTTTCCTCTGCGTGCCAGGCTGATTGCTGTGGCCTTGTCACGAAAACCCAAGGTGATCGGACACAAAAATGTATGTAGCAGCCATTCATCCACTTTTAAATCATTAGCATGCATCAGAGGAGGTTGATCATTGCAGCCAGTGGGCTGGGTGGGCCTGAGATAAGTCATTTAGACTAACAGGAACTTAATTAATTTTGTTTAATCCTTATAAAGCGCCACGAGGGGGCAAATTGGAATACAGCCGCCTCACTAAGTCCTTTACCTCATTCAGCCTACCTAACTTAGCTTAACCTAGCTGCTTTCTGAAGGGGCGGGTGTGCAGTATCAACATTAGCTTAATGCTGTTTACAATTGTAAAGCGTGTCATGTGTAATGAGCCCAGGTGGAGTGTAAGTCAGTGCTCATTTGGTCATTAGCTTGCAGTGAAACCCCTGCAAATGAGTTGGGGGGGGGGGGGGGGTGAAGCTGCCGTGAGCTTTACGTACCACTGCAGGATTCTGACGGTATCAGTAATGACCAGTCCAAGACACATCAGAACAATCTTAAAAATGCATCCTAATTGCCGTAGTGTAACAGTGGGGACAAAAACTGCTTGCAACGGAGGAGGAGGAGGAGGGGGTTGTTGTCATCCAGCTCATTAAGACTGGCACACCAACACGGTGAGGCCTAGAGAAAATGCACAGTAAGCAAAATCAAAGAGAGGCTGAAAAAGGGGGACAGCACAAAAAGATGGATGGCTCTCACCTAACAAGTCTACAACAGCAAGCAGCTGAGCACAGCGTCACCCCGGGTTAGATTAGACTGTCGCTGTTCGAGCGCTTTCAGGTGCAAACCCGTTAAAGTCTGTGAATAGACAAGGGGATGGAGGTGAAAAAGAAAAAAACAAGAAGTGATAATGACACCCTCCTCAACCTTTTGCACCAAAGAACGATGTGAGAAAATTGAGCAGAAACTTGTTCTATCTAAAAGACTATTATTAGAAATGCAAACTATACCCCTATTTAATCTTATTTGTGTGTATTTCTAAACAGTTATGACATAAAATAATGGTTTTGTAATGTTTTTTAAGTATCAACACATGGAATTACTGGAAGCTAAATAAAACAGTGACAACCAAAAGGTGGCGCCTTTTAAAAGGGGAAAAAGCAAGTTAATAGTTTGTATGTATATATTTAAATAAATCAATTATAATTTGGTGCGCTGGTGTTTGATTTATAGATACAGTGGTATATAATCTGCATAGACAAAATTCAGCTAGTCGTCAACTTTATTTTTTTTTACCAATAGTTATAAATGTTTTAAGGTTGTAAAAGTCCAAACTGGACACTTTATACACTTTTACTGGTGTTCAGACAGGACAAGCAGGGAGGGACTTTTTTTTTACCAGCCATCTACAGTTGAGAGGCTTGGTGTAAAATCTCGTTAATTTTGCTCCAGGCTTTTTCCTTTACTGCTGTATTCTATAACATAAGACTCGGTGTTGTATAATTCTGGTTGGGCACACACCACAACTTTTAATTGCTCCTCCATGATCAATTTTCAAACAAAGGGCACTTTTGTGAATTCAAAGTGATGCCATCCCAATGTCACTACCAGACCAGAGTCTCTGATTGGTCAAAGTTTGACCCTTGTTTAACTTCCAGGATTGTGGCTGGTGGGAAAATAAGTGTCGTTTTCTAAAAGATCTAGAAAACTGTCCAAAATGTAAACTGGACTTTTATTCGGATATATCATACTGAGACAGAATTAGAAAGACCCGAGCAGTTTTTTTTTTCCATGTTATCTAAAATAGTATGTAACATTCAAAGCTGAAGGCTACAGAGACACTGAAGCTATTACGTGGAGCATAGAGAAAAGCATATTGCGATCCAATGAATCTGATTGTGTTTTTTTGCACAACTACGACTGGTAATCTTTGCGGCTGCGTGCAGCTAAAAGCTAAAGCCACTTTCAGCCCTCATGCTATGTCTGATGTAGATTAGATTCCATGTTGTTTGAAGGGTAAGAAAACAAGAGCACAGATAGAAAGATGTTTGTTTGGGCAGGCTGGTGTGAGATGGGTCCCTCGACGCATTGATGGATGGGTGGTTTTGATGATGGATTGATGTTAGATGTGTGTCTGATACGTTGCCGGAGTAATTTCAGCGACTTACAGATAAAAACCTCAAAGGAGCTTAAAAATCCATCTTATTTTTATCTTGAAAAAACTGTCAAGGTAACAAAAGCAAAGGTGATAAACTCAGACAGATAGGAGAAACAAAAATAAAACCCAATGTGATAGGACTGCACATTTGGTTTAGCTCTGTTGCTTTTGCAGTGTTTACAGTGATACAAAATTACACAAGAATTCAAGCTGGATTCCATTTTTTGTGTATTCAAATATTAAAGTTTAGCAGTTTTTTTTTTCTTAGCTGCACTTTTTGCTGGAACTAATCATGTGATAATAAGATATTAATAACTTTTTTTATCTTAATCACTTTGAATCAATAGACAAACATCCAGCGTGCAGCTGCAGCTCTGATCACAAACATCCATTACCTATACTTACTGGAAGAGGGGTCCTTTAGCGTCTAATCTCCACAATAGTTGTCAGAGTCGATACAGACCTCGTATTTCAAGCTGTAATTTGCAATATTTCACAGTTTGTTCCCACATCTGTCTTGCCGAGCTTGATGCAGGCCCGATTAAAGCCGACTCACTAACACAAATGGGAAACGGATATTTTGAAAAAGTCCTACTAATGGAAGATTATGATTAATGGACAACTGTTCCATCGATTAATATCCATGAAGTCGCAGAGGATTCAGAGCTGTGGGAGACTAATGTTTATGTTCTTCGAAGAAAAGTCTGTCTGGGTGTTATCTGTCTGAACTGGAACTCTGAATGCTGGCTGCTGGCAAATTTCCTCTTCCCTGCAATGCTTCCTTGAAAAAGACAAACGGTTGGAACGCAGTCACATCTATGCCGATTGCCACTGATCACGTTTGTTTCAGAAGAGCCACAAAGGAGTGAGGAAACGCTTTATCATCATAACCAACATTCAATTTGGGAAATTAATCCTTCCAATTATTGAAATGATTCAGAACTGATTTAACTTTTATGCACTAAATGAAGATAGATTGTGAAGAAACACTGAGCTTGAAGCTTAAATATGATATTTAAAATACATCATTTAAAAAAATAAGATAAAAACTCATGTCAGTCCCCAGTACTGTCAGTCCGTAAACTTTATCCTGTCTGCCACCATAACTAGGGTTCCAACTAGACAAATAAAAACAACTAATAATAGGTCAACATTTTCCTACCATGGAAAGAGTTTTAAACAACAAACTCAGCACAACAAAAGGGACAGGTGTTCATATTTTGGTGAAAAGTCTGCTCTTGGCTAAACTCTGAGTCTGGTAGATCAAGCCATGCTATAATCAAGCATTCACACCAGCTTCATTAATTCAGCATAACTACACACATTGGTTAACACATTATTTGTTTGGTAAACGAGATGTACAGATCAACACGTAGACAGTTCTTCCTGTTTGAGTGTTCTCCTGTAACAGGCAAAAGCTGTAACCAGGGTTGCTCATCAGATGCGCTCTGTTCTAGAGGGGGGGGGGGGGGGGGGGGTTGGTTTTGTTTCAAGTGGCCTTATCCTGACAGGCAACAAGTGAAGGGCTTACGCAATCAACGTAAATCAGCTGATTCTGTAACGAAGAAAAGCATCTTTGTACCTGAATGCAACACTTAACGTACAGTCAGAAACAGCTGATTCTGGTCAGCTGATTCACATTGATCACGTAAACGGTCGTTACAATATGACTAAAAGCGTGCGTTATTTAGGTGTTGCTGATGATATCTGCAGTGTTACGGTGACCACTAAGGTTTGGAGCCAAAAAGACAAAACTTACTAACCTCACCCATTTTGTTTCCGCAACTATTTCCAATAAACTCATCATGGGTTTCATATGTTTTCCCACATATGTTAACATGTTTCCTTCATGTTTACGTTTCTGTGACTTTAATGCCATCACACTCATCCTTTTTAGTGGTGCCATTTCCAATCGGAATCCTAAAACTAGTCCTCATTGTGAATTGAACAAAACTCACTTCTTAATGTGTCTTTTTCTTTCAAGTAACTAAAGAAAGATGTTTCTGTTCTTGTCTCAGGTTGGAGGACACACCATGCTCCCTATCCGCTGGATGCCCCCGGAGAGCATCATGTACAGGAAGTTCTCCACGGAAAGTGATGTCTGGAGCTTTGGAGTCATCCTGTGGGAGATCTTTACCTATGGGAAGCAGCCTTGGTTTCAGCTGGGTAACAATGAGGTACGAACAGAGCCTCAAGCACGAGATACATACCTCCACATTTAAACACAAACATGTTGCTCAGCTGAGGAGGAAGCTTTGTAATTACCAATGTAAACAAACACCTCCCTTCTGAAACCCTAATGTACTGTGTGGATTCTTCTTTCTTTGAGATGCACCTCAGCCAACAAGGTGATAAATTGCTGCCACTTTGCTGCCAGAGAAGATGGCGCATTACAAAACCCCCGTGATTGTTGTTTATTCATCGGAGGCCTGTCTTTGAATCAATAGAATTCAATTAAGATTACTCTTGTAAAGTGAGCATGTTGGGAAAATGAAGAAGACTAAAAGAGGAAGCAAGCATGTGGTAGACACAAGTATTTCAGCTAAAATGTCAATGCACCTGTGGACTGATACAAACCATGATTTCCACAATTCTGTGCAGAAGCTCTGAGGGAATTTAGCAAAAAAAAAAAAATCAAAAAACATTTTGATCGATGCAGCAATTTTGTTAGAAGATGCATCAAATTCCCCTTAGGAAATTCATGAGGATGGGCCGGACAAAATATTGCGCTAATATCCAGTCTGTCATGTTTAATTCATTGAACAGTGATGCATTACTGTAACAATTATTAATGACCAGCAAAGACTGAGAAGCCGTAATAAATTAAGGTTTCTACTGGTTACTGTGGAAACAAAACACACTTTTGTTCTGTACCATAAAACAGGCCTGCACCTTCACCCCACGGTCAAACTGACTCCTTGTAAAGTCTTTGGCAGACAGACAGACATTATTTTAATCAGATCACACACACTGTAGAACCAAAATGTACTAAATTAGTCATTTCAAATATAATAAGTGACCTAATAAAACAACAAAAAGAGAACAAAAATCGATACAAAGTATGTGGACATTTAGTGTGCAATGTGCCCCCACCCCTTCCAGCAGCTTCACACTTGACCCCTCAACACCGGCGATGTCGACGATGACACCCTCAGAAAAGCGGGATTTCATATCGGCTTTGCCAAGTTATGCAATGCATTACTTAAGTAAAGTGTTGCATAACAACGCAGTTGTTTTTTTTTTTTTTTTTGCGACAGAATCTGCTGATTTACACTGATTGCTAAAACACTTCACTACTGTAAAGTGTTGCATATCAGTGCAAAGCTGCTTCTCTTCACTTCAGAATCTGTTGGAATTATGTTAATTGCATAAATGATTGAAAAGTTACAAGTCCTACAGCTCTGGTTGTCCAGTGTTGTCAAGATATGTGTTGCTATAGATAACTAACACGTAAGACAGATTTTCTGGCAGATTTACAATGATTCTACTGTGAGGCGGATGTAACAAAACTTCTTTAGAATATTTTATGGGACAGATTTTACTATTCATTCTATAATGCAGACACTTCTCTGGTTCTACAGCTGCAAAGCAGGCCCATACCATGACACTACCACCGTCGTGTTCTAACAGTGATACTCTTTTTAGGAAAAAGTTTGTTATGGGACATCTTTCAAAAACTTACTTTTTTTTGTTGGCCTAGTCAACAAGACCTTGCGCTAAATGTCAATGGCTATTTTTACATTGTCTCATAAAAAGCTAAAAACTAAGCTTTTCACTGATTTACCACACAAATTTTGGAGGTTTTAACCCTAAAACATGCAAAAAAGAATTTTCATTTATACAGCTAGCTAACCATTAGGCTATGCAATGTTGGGATTATTTATTATAAAATACTGGGGAAGCAAATTTGACATTTTTGTGTGGGTCTGAAAATATTGGCTGATCATAGTTCAATATTTTTTACGTCTGTAGCAGAACATCTGAAAGTTTTATCCGTGCTCTTTTTAAGTAAATATATGTATGTATATAGCTATATATATGTAGTGTGTTCATTAACTCCATAAACCGTTTTGCAGTCAAATTCATACACTGAATCGTAATTATGTTGTGTTACAATGCAACAACATCAACTATTTGTTGTGTACAAACTACTTAGGGTGTCAGTAAATGTGGTTCTTTTATTTTGTTAGATGCATATTCTATTACTGCTTAACTTTTTTGTTTATGATTGATTTAGTCCTAGAAGATGCTTTCCTGAAAAGGTCCTCCACAATTTACAGTGTTGGACAAAATTGTTGGTACCCCTCAGTTAAAGAAAGAAAGTCCACAATGCTCACTGAAATGACTTGAAACGTTCAAAAGTAACAATACATTAAAATTTATTTAAAATTAAATAATCAAAATCAGCCACTACTTTTGAGTTCTTGATTAACAAAAGTATTTTAAAAAACAAACTAATGAAATAGGGCTGGACAAAAATGATGGTACCCATAACTTAATTTTTTTTGTGGACTTTCTTTCTTCAACTGAGGGGTACCAACAATTTTGTCCACCACTGTATGTCTTGTGGAGGACCTGTTAAATGAAAATATGTTCAATAATTACAAAATTCAGAAAAATGTGGAGCTAAACAATTACGTTTTCCTTACCGGGTTTGCTTTTTAAATTACTTTTTTTATTGTGTTTATTTTCCTCTTTTCATTATTATTGGTTATTACATTCAGACATCTGGTCTTTTTCCCAAGAAATCATTGGTACACAGGAGTGCAACATCTTAAATACAAGTAAATTATCCACGTTTTTGTATCAAGTTTAACGTTCCTCAAAGAGAATATCCTCATCTTGGAGATTCTTGAGAAATATCATCCAATGTCATGTTAAGGGTTAAATGGGATCCACTCATGTTCCAAAAATCCTTATTTTTCCGCTGAATTTCATAAAAATAAATGACAAATCTACATTGATGGTAATATTCCTAAATATTGAAGACAAAAACTCAATGGTTGTCAGAAAATGATTAAAAGGAAGGTTACAATTGTTATTGAAAACAACAGAACCACTTCAGGCACAAACGTGAGATTAAAGACTTGTGATTGAAAGAGTTAAATATGCATGTTTCTAAGCACTGATAAACATTTGCATTCGTTACTCATAAAAATCAGCCTTTCAAAACTAATTAAAAAAAACAATTGTTTTGACATGTTTCTACTGTGCTGATATTTTTACAGCATGGAATTTGATGGCTAAATAAAATGTCATGAAGAGAGAGTTTGAGTTCCAGCAATGGTAATGTTCCTGCATGATGCTATTGCAATGGAATGTGAAAAATGCTAAACATTTTTAAAGAAGGAAAACACATTTTTACTGCATAAAAAAGAAGCAGATGCTCTTCTGTTTAGTTAAGCTACCGTGGTCTGAAATTGACAGTTTCTAAAGTCACTCTGTCACGACAACAGTGAGTCATCCACCCAATTGATGCACAAACCCAACAAAGAAAAAAAACAGACAGGCTTTTAACTGCATCTTACACAACAACTTCAACTGATGTATAATTTTATTTTTCTGCTTATTATTTTTCAGTGTCTCACAACTTTAGGACTCAACTTTAACAGTTTTTTTTTTTTTCCATCATCGCAATTTTCAAGGCCATGTCACACGGCTACTACGTATTTGCATGGATGAAAATTGGTCAACTGTGAATATGAATCAGGAATGAACCATGTTAAAACCACAGAAGAAGTATGAATAATCCACCCAAAGAACACAAATAAACGTAGAACATGAAACATGCGTCATTACTGAGCTGTTTACGAAATGAAAGTTATACATCGGTGGAAAACGCATGACGTGGTCCTGGACAGCCACAAATCTGCCTATGCATCTCTTAAAAGTTGCGTAAGACTTAAAAAATAATTGCATATAAACTTTGTTAACCCTTGTGCTGTCCTAGGCACTTTACCATTGGGAGTTGGGTCATCTAGACCCACTAGACAGTGCGCTGAACCTTTTTTCTTCAATGATTTGTGAACCTCACTGGTGTCCATGGATTACATGAAATCTTTCCACCTTTATCCACCTTTGTCATGGTAGGAATAACACGTCAATGTAAGGGTGGGGTGATCTAAGATAGCACAAGGGTTAAATAAACTTAAACTGCGTGAATTTCAAATGACCCAAAATTTTGAACAGCTCATTCACGTAAAGACCCGCCTGCTTAAATCCTTGACTGAAACAATTTAGAAATCCGTATATCATGCATGTATCACGTAATCCCAAAATGTCACACTTGAAAAATGCACAAGATGTATATAGTGGGTGTGTGACACGGCCTTTAAAGGAAGATCTGCTCTGTGTGACCACTTTTTCCTTTGAACATCAATCAACAATCAGTCAATGAGAATTGACGTCTCTCTTTGTTGCTCCGTTTCCTCTGCAGGTTATTGAGTGCATAACCCAGGGCCGGGTGCTGGAGAGGCCTCGGATCTGTCCTAAGGAGGTGTACGACATCATGCTGGGCTGCTGGCAGAGGGAACCTCAGCAGCGGCTGAACATTAAGGACATTCAGAAGGTCCTGTTTGCCATGGGAAAAGCCACGCCAGTTTACCTGGACATCCTGGGCTAACAGCATCCCCTGATGACTGGCTTCCTCGCCAGACGGAATGGTCAACAGACATACATGACAGGACAGCCCACATGAATCCAGGAATAACCAAACCAACCTGCTCCACTGTCGAAAAACACCTGTTTTGTTTGGGAAGGACTTAAGTGCCTGCAACACTTTTGGATATAGTGGATAAAACGTATTAAAAAAAAAAACACACACACTTTTACATTTTGTTTACTTGCATATATGATGTACAGGTTTGAAAAAAGATTTTTTTTGGGGGGAAAAACTGCAAAAATACACAAACGGAGAAAGAAGCGAGTTTGGGGGATGGCAGTCAAAAGATGGCCACAGCTTGACGATATAAAGAGAATACAGCAGAGTTTAAATCTATCAAGGCTTTGGTTTATTGAATATATATATATATATATAGAAATATTACATATATTTTCTATTTATTTCTTTTTGTCAAAATGTTGAAGGGTCTGCCATTTGTGTTGCCAAGGGCTTGGCCCTGTCCACCACCAACAGACTGGCAAGGACTGGAGATGGAAGCCTTACTCTCTGATTGACTGCCACCGCGCTTCAAATGGCAACTGTGGTCGGAAAACAGCAGCGCCCCGTGGAGGGCCAACCCAATCAGACAACCGACAAATCTATTTTAATTTAATAATAATGTACATATTGTAAAATTCTATGTGTCAGAATTATGTTAACTTATTTTTTTCGGATGTCACTTTGGTTCTTTTCCCGACTGTGATCTGGGTGGCGACAGTACTGAGCTTTGGTCTGTGTTTTCATCCTAATCCAGTGGCGATTTCTCATGGGGATCACCCATGTCGGCACTGGTTGAGTGTTCTAATGTGGTGAAAGCAAATGACATTGAATGCTGACACTGAATCACAGACTTTGTGGGATGACTCAGAGCCATGCTTTCAACATGACACTATCTGAAAAGGTGACGAAACCTCTTTTTAACTTTCCAGTTCATTTGCTTTTTATAGCAAGAATGAGTTGACGAGTAATATCCCACAGCACACCCCTCAATCACAAACAGGCGCTTTGTTATTTTCATGCTTTTTTTGGTGTGAAACTGTTAAAACATTTTTGTAAGTGAGAGCATACTCAATCATTTGTTAGTCCCAGGTGTGTTGCCTTTATATGTTAAAGGAGTAGTGTGATGCTTGGGGAATTATGACTATTTGCTTTCTTGCTGTAAGTTGTGAACTTTTCTCTTTGTAAGATGCTACAGGCCAGGACACCACACTTGCTGCTTAGCATGAAGACTGGAAACAGGAGAAGCACCTGCCCTCAATCAGCAAAACTAGTTAGACCTCATTAAGGAGCACATTGCCATTAAAACAATTAATAAACTGCTAATTAAAATTGTGAATTTGGCTTTAAACAATGTGATTTTTTTTTTTTTGCAGAAGTGTAATTTAAGATAAATTGGCTCCAGTTTGACTGAATTTCTGCAGAATTTCTCTACAGAAGTCTCAAGATTTTAAGATAAGAATGTTTGTTTTTTACTACATTTCCAGCTGTATCCTAAAAAGTGAGTTACTTGCTGCATATATGATGGGAAATAAACAGATGGATTAATTGTTTATGCATCAATTGGGTTGCAATAGACTCACTTCAAACCGAAAGACTGCCACAATTCACTGATTCTGACATTTTTATGGCAAAAATCCCCAATCACAGTTACTTAAAAGTTGATGACCTTTTTCACATGCTAACTGTGATGTTAAATAGTTAGAACTGCTGAAAGATTATATTAAAGATGAAAAATCTGTAATTCATAAACCATTTTGCATTATATTTATAAGTAAAAAGCAATTGTTGCTATAAAAGAATCAATGTTTAAGAATCATAACTTTTGAACAGAAGCAGAAACTTCTGCCAGCTTTTTTCACATTTACATCTTTTTGAACTGCATTCTTCTATGTATAACTGTTTTCATACCAAAGAAAACATTTTCTTTACTTTCTATTTTTATTTCCTTTTTATTAGTGAATTTATGGTCTTATAAAATAACATCTTGAACTGGGAGGTTTTAATGCGGTTTTGCTGAGGTAAGTACATTTTATTTGTTGTTGGTTGGTATGTTTGAGTCATTTTTTTGGTTATGGCAAAAAAGGGGGTTAATAGCACATTATTCAAAGTCATAACACAATTTTATGGAGAAAAACACTGGAAAAAGCCATTTTAATTTCTGTTTAGCTTGAAAAGCAAAATCTTTCATTATGCTCTGATATTCTGAAGACGTTTAAAGAGCTATTGACACAAAAAAGTTTCAAACTCTTCGATATGGAGTAGAAAGTTCCAAAAACATGGGTTAAGAATCTTTTTTTGTTTTTGCAAAAACTGAGCAATTCACATTGAATCTGGGTTCACAGATTCAATGTGATTTTCTCTGTGTATTGTTATGTAATGTCAATACCTTGTGATTCCTTTATTATTTATTTCATCATAGCTTCAAGACCCAGGGGCACACTACCATAAATAAATATGGTTGTAGAGTTTGTGAGACACTAATGCGAAAAAAGTATCAAAACATATATTTTTTCATAATTTTATGCTGTCCCACTGGTAGAGCTGTTAAACAGGAAGATCTTAAAATGAAGACGTCTCATTAAATCTGCAAAGTTGGCAAAACCCAGGCTTTGTCCAAATTCCCTCCCTACTCGGCAACTGCTAAACTTTGAACTTTAGTGCCCTGTATTTTAAAGGTAATTCGGACAGCATGATCACGTTCATTTTTTTGCTACTGTTTTGTTTTGTTATTGTTTAAATGAAATATATGACCGGTCACTGGTTTCCCAAATTAAAAACCTAATAGCAAAGACGATTTACAAATCTTGTTCTGATGATATAAAAATTAGATGGTTTAAAAAAAATCAATTACAGTCCTTTTTATTGCATGAAAAAATGTTCAAACCCAATGAATTGTGGACTATATTTGCCAATCTAGTGAGCATCAATGCACACTGGTTTTTCGCAGAGACTTCTGGGAGATTTCTAGAGCACTGCATTTTGGAATTGGGGATTCGACAACTAAAAAATGGTAAAAACTATCAAGTGCACTAAGTAGTGAAGGAATTAGGAAACAACCCCAATTTCTTGTCTTTGGCCTGAGCTAGTCTCTATCCTTAGTAGAAAGAACAATTGGCATAAGCTCCTAACAGCGAGAAAGCAAAGAAGTTAATTGCCATAAAATGTGGAACTATAGATATGGAAATAGCTGGTTGATATCAAGATACTGTTTTTGCTTTTTGAAAAGAAAAGCTTCAAGAATATGTTTCTTTTCTTTTCTGCTTTTTTTTCCTCCATGAGCTGTTCATGAGAGATGAAAATGTTGCTCTTGTCTATCACTTTGATAAAAAAAAATTCTTGTTCTTAAAAGACATAAATACTTGTTGATTTGTGGCAGCATATTATCTTTTCATAAGATAACAGGAAAAGATTTGTACCAAATGAAAGTGAAAAAAAAAGAACTGAACCCAAAAACCTAAAGTATATATAAAATTATACAGACTTGAGAGAAGTAGCTTTTAATGAAGCACTTACTTGGCAAAAATGAGCTCCAATTTCATATCCTAAAAGTTTCATACTAAATGACGAACCTCAGGCAACTGTTTTATCTCATGTTGTATTTCAGTATAGCGTGTTACAGGATGGAATTCTGAGCATCTTCCTTCTTATCTTTACATGAATTTTCACTGTATCACAGTGTTGTCTCTGTTCCCTTTGGGACTATGTAAAGCATTAAAGAGCATTCAGTTATTTCAAGTCTTTTATATCAAGAGAAAGTTCAAATCCATTGAGTAACCTCAAGCTTTGAGTTCTTGTGTAAAGATAAATGCTTAAAGGCGTTGTGACACAGACAGTGAACATTTGCAGGGTATTGTAATCCTTACATAGTGAGTTGAATATTGTTTCAATTTTTTGTTTCCTTTTCTTGGATGAATTTAACTAAACCTTTTGAAGCAAAGTTGGCATATGTACACATGTTACAGAATATAAAAAATGTGGTACAACAGCTGCGGTACATAAAATACTGCTATTCCATCATAGATCTTTGTATTAATGTGACTCTCTTAAGAAAATGTCTTCAAACAATCAGATGATCTCCTTTTCCATTTTGTCCTGTCTGATAAAAATGTGTGAATTTGACAAAACCCTTGTGTTCCTCTAACTTTCATAGAGCTGAAAAGGACGTATTGAGTGTTTTCATGATTCCCCGTATGTTCCTGAAGTGACAGAAAACAGGAATCCTCTCAGTAGTTTCATATCACAGTTTAGACCTAACCTTTATTCCTTGTCACAACATGAAGTTAAAGATGTTCCACTTATTTGAGGAATGTTGGCAACCAAAACAATGATCACTTTTAAACCCCTAACACCGTGTTTTTAAAAGCTGAAATGTTTTAGACTTGAACAAGAAATCAAGGTCCCATAACTGGCGTAACTCAGATCCATGGAAGGTTGCCTTTTCCATAAACCATAGTCACATGCATTTGTACATTTGACCCATATGGGTGCTGCAGGTTTTAGGGTTGTAGAGAGGAGCGGCTACATCTTAGGGGGAGCACAGGGGTATCTAGCAGCTCCCTTGATGTTCGTATACGGACACATTAAGGGACATGATGAAAATGGAACGTACAATTGTCATGCGTGTGGTCAGTGTATTGTGGAGTTTTTGTAAAGATAATTTAAATGACACGCACTTTTAATGTACAGATAATGCTGTGGTACAGTGCTCTAATGCCAGACTCTAGCTGTTTGTTAGGTGCACTAGCTGCTTACTGACTGCTTGCAAATACTGCTACTTACATGCACGGGGTGTGCATGTAAGGATGCCCATAGGATGTCAACCAAAATTCTACTTCGATTGTATAAGTACCTACCCTCTACGGGCTCACCAAGCGGTCAATGGCTACCTTCACATTGCAGGCTGAAACGACCCAAATCCGATTTTCTTTGCCCCTATGCGACCTGTATCTGATCTCTTCATGACACTCTGAACGACACAGATCCGATCTTTTCAAATGTGACCCAGGCCACTTGGGTATGTGGTCCTGAATCCGATACGTATCCGATCTTTTGAAATGCGACCACCGTCTGACCGGCCAGGCCACGTGTATCCGACCCGTACGTCATCGATACGCTACAAAAGTCATAATTCCTTGTTAAAGTAAGTGGGAACAAGAACATGAACATCAACCATGGCGATGCTGCTGAGACCAGTCAGTGGAAGGGAAGCGAGGTCACCGATTGGATTAATATTTGGGGTGACAGTTCCGTTCAGGCCAAACTCCAGGGCTCTTATCGCAACAGGGCGGCTTTTAAAAATTTTCCAGCGAAATGGCTGAGCGTGGTGTTGAACCTTTCCAGGGATGACTTTGTTTTCTTTCCAACCGTGGTCAGAAGCGCGGGGGAGACCTTCTCCAAGGCCGAAGGCGGATCCTCCTTCGGGGTTCATTTCCCCGTTCAGACCCTCAGATTCTCCAGAGCGGGTTTATAAAGAGTCAATAGCAGTGTGCTGGGGGGAGCCTTCATTTATTATCGTTCTCCTTGCTCCGTAACACACAGCATGAATGTGCGCCCCCAACACACCTCCGCTGCCCCCTCTCACTCCCTACTGCGCTGCATGTGCTCTCTCCTCTCTCTTACACACATGCGGCCCCAGCACATTCACATCCCCGTTCCACAACAGTGGGTACAGACGATCCCGGCTCCAATGCCATCTTAAAATGAGAAGATTGTAATTGTGTTGGCTCCTTTGTGAAATTAAATGTAATAACGCAAAAAGAGCTCCGCTGTTGACAACACTGTTGTTGACATCCATTGCTAACGTTAGCTACTTCCGCAAACAACGAGTGACGTCGTTTACCGTTGAGTACTCTTCTGCGCATGCGGGTCACTTCTGTGTCACTTCACGTTCACACAGGAGATCACAAAAGTTCGCATTTAATTGGAAATGTGAACGGCCTTGCAAAAAAGAATCTATTTTTTTTCAAAAAAATCGGAATTGAGCATTAAGCCCTGCAGTGTGAACGTAGACAATGATTGTGATATTTAGCATTGTTTGCCATTGCTAGCTATCCCATTGTTGCCCTTCAGACGGCCCATAACTATCTGCAAGGGCAATTCTGACTAAGACTATAGCTTCCATTGTAATGGGTCCTTGTCATATTCAAGCATATTAAGTCATGAAAAGAAACTTTTGGATCCTTCCAAATTACTTGCTCTAAAGGAGCATGTCATACCAAATGACCCCTAAATAATGTTTTAAATTGCATATAGTATTGGAACATGCAAATAGCAGACAAACCTAATTTTTAAGCTCTAACTTTACATTCACACTGGGCTTGGAATAGCACATCCAATCGACCCCAGTTGCACATTCACAAAACTTTTTTATGAAAAGTGTATATAAACATGCAGTTGTGCACATCTCGGGCTTCTGCTTTCAAACTCTTGCGTTGCTGTGCAACATTTTAAGTGCGTTTTCAGGCTCTATCTACATAACTTGGTCTATTGGGCATGTGTTCAAAGTTAAAACAGCTGAACTTTGAGCAATCAGGGACTTGGATTTGGTAGTGACAAATATAGCGTCAGTTCCAAAACACAGAAGTACCAATTGTTTGAAAACTGATCATGAAGGACAAATTAATAACTGTGATTTGTGCCCAGCCAGAATTCTTCTTTCCTAAACTGGTAGAGCTGTGAAAGAAAAACCGTGGAGCAAGATTTGCCAGATTGTACTGCTTTTACATTTCGCCCCAAAGCCCTTTTAACAGTGAGTACATACACTAGTATTGGGTGGCAACAGTCCAGTGTGAACACCATATGCTTAAAGCATGTTCAAAAATATCCATGTAGCGCATTCTTGATGCGCATCACTTGATTGTTGTTTAGGTTGTATAACTGATGTTGTTCTCAGATGCACCACATGTTCACTTGAACATTTTGCACTTGATTCTTTGCAGCCTTTTGACTTTTCCTTTTAGTGTGTGTGTTTTTTTCCAAGTTAATAACAACATTTCTATTAGTTAAAACATTCCAAAATAACATTTAACTCTCCAAAATATGATTTGGACAAAGTTCAGACAAAGCATTTTATTCAAGGGCTTGGCCTCACCCACATCTGTTACCAGGAACCTGCGGAGTGAATGTGACCTTAGCCTTTTAAAACTCAAAGGAAAAGACCTGCTACTGGGAATACACCTTATAAAGATTCTTTTTTATTTACAATCAAAAACGTATTATCTGTCACAAACATGCATTAACCACACAAACAGAAAAAACAATTTGCAGCAATGATCCAGCAAATGTCCAGTGATGATGGCCGCTATCGCCGTGCTGTTCCAGCTGCCTTCTAACAAGAAAGAAAATGGAGACGCATTCAGCGCCGAGGGATTTGAGGTCAGTAAGCAGTGTGTTATATGATGTGGTTCTGTAATTGTTTATTGATTTACAATTACAAAGTGTTTTGTGTGCTCAGACTGTGCGTGTGTCGGTGTGAGCGCTCATAATAGTCTGGAGTGTTTCTAATATCCAGTTTCGGCCTCTCCAGGTTTTGCTGCTCACTGAAGTGCTGGTCAAAGTAAAAAGACCATCTTTTTCTATAAATTTGAAAAGGCTGACTTTTTCCAAGGACCAGACAAATGCTCGACTTAGGTTGCAACAAAGTTGTTTATGATCTGTAAACATGCTGATTTGACTGAGTACATTGGGCAGTATATTCATCACGTCCACGGACAAATCTGAAGCTACAGTATGTTCACACCGCATTCGGCAACACACGTCCAAGCATTCACTTCCAATCGAATTTCTATGTAAACCTGCATTAACACATTTCTGGTGTTGATAATTCTCATGTGCAATGACAGTTAAAGCAGATTGAACTTTGCCCCAAATCAGGGACTTGGATTTGGTAGTGATGTATGGGGGGCATCCCTTTTAATTCAAGGAAGTGCCAACCATCTGTAAATGTTTCATGGAGGAGAAATTATTAATTGCGGTTTGTGCCCGGCCAAAATCATGACTCCAAGTCTTTCATATATCTGAATAGAGCTGTGAAAGAAAAAGTCTGGAGCAAAATTCACCAGATTTGCACCACCATTTTGCACCAAGCCTCTTCCAACTGTAGGTGGCAGACATGCGCTAGTACACAGTAAAAAAAGACAAAGAAGAAGAAGTCCCTCTGTTCTTGTACTATGTGAACACCATATGTTTTATAACGTGGATCCAAAAACCATGGGGGGAAAAAAGAAGGTAGGATTGATCCAGAATAACATTTCAGACAACATCTCCAAGGGCAGCATGTTGAGCTTGAGTCCAAGCCAGAATTCTTTGGCCATCTTTTAATCTCTGGTTTCAATTAGTAATTATAATTGTTCGTACTGTGCACTCTAGTTTGGTGTTTCAGTGATGTTTTTGGTTATTTTTTTCCTTTGAGTTGTCCACTGTCTCTCACTCCAGGTTGGTGTTCATAATCTTCCACAGCTGTTTTTATGTCCGTTAATTTACCTCACCAAATACAAGTGTCTGGTTTTCAGTTCCTTCTGGTTAAATCCTACTGTCAGGAACTGGTGGTGTAGAATTCAGCGTGCAGGAGACCAGGCTTGGTTGTAAGGAAACATTGACATTTAAATATTTAAATAAACTTTGATGTGACAAAATGAAGAAAGCAAGAAAATGAAAAAATAGATGACCTGACAACACAGAATGGTAAACCAGACACTTAGAGTGTCCTCCCCGTGTGGACTTCTCTGCAGTCCACACGGGGAGGACATTGACAGTCTTACTGACTGCATCACGGACTATGTCAATTTTTGTGTGGAAAACACAGTGCAAACAAAATCAGTGCAGTGTTTTTCCAACAATAAGCCCTGGGTCACTCCTGAGCTGAAGACCCTCTTAAATGAGAAGAAGAGGGCTTTTCTCTCTGGGGACAAGGAGGAGCTACGCAGAGTACAGAGGGACCTGAAATATAAGATCAGGAAGTGCAAGGACTGCTGCAGGAAGAAGCTGGAGCAGCGCCTGGAACAGAACAACATCCGTGATGTGTGGAGGGGTCTGAAACACATCTCAGGACATGCTGAGGCTGGAAATGGTCGCCAGGTCACAGGTGACCAAGCCTGGGCAAATGAACTGAACCTGTTCTTTAACAGATTTGATTCTGCCCAGCCCCCAGTCTCCACCCACTCGGCCCCCTCTTCACACCTTTCCAGCTCAGGTGTCTCCTCCCAGCTGCAGCTGTTACCACCTCAGCACCAAACAGTCCACTCTCCCCTTCTTCCAACAGAAGCAAAGGGACCCCCCCAACGACTCACAGCACCAGACCAGCCACCGCCCACCCATCCTCCAACCCCCCTCTGCCTCACCCTGAATCAGGTTAGGATGGAGTTAAGGAGAACAAAGGCCAGGAAGGCAACAGGCCCTGACAGCATCACCTCCAGGCTCCTCAGGGAGTGTGCAGACCAGCTCTGTGTGGTGATGCTGTTCATATTTAATATGAGCCTCAGACTGGAGAAGGTACCAGTCCTCTGGAGGACTTCCTGCCTGGTTCCGGTTCCAAAGGTACCTCGTCCTACGGAACCGAACCACTTCAGACCTGTCGCCCTGACTTCCCACCTGATGAAGGCTATGGAGAGGATCATCCTCAGCCATCTCCGCACTCAGGTGAGCTCAGCACTGGACCCGCTGCAGTTTGCATATCGACCAGGCATCGGGGTGGATGACGCCATCATCTACCTGCAGCATCGGGCCCTGTCTCACCTGGAGGCCCCTCGGAGCACTGTGAGAGTCATGTTTTTTGATTTCTCCAGTGCTTTCAACACAATTCAGCCATCACTGCTGAGGAGGAAGCTGGAGGTTGCAGGTGTGGACCAACATCTCATTGCTTGGACCATCAACTACCTCACAGACAGACCACAGTTTGTGAGGCTGTATGACTGTGTGTCTGATGTGGTGGTCTGCAGCACGGGGGCACCTCAAGGGACTGTGCTCTCCCCATTCCTGTTTACCCTGTACACATCAGACTTCACCTACAACTCCCACCACTGTCATCTGCAGAAGTTCTCAGATGACAGTGCCATTGTGGGCTGTGTATCAGGGGGGGATGAGCAGGAGTACAGGGGGGTCATCACTGACTTTGTAGCTGGTGTGAAGTTAACCACCTGCTGCTTAACACCAGCAAGACAAATGAGCTGATACTGGACTTCAAGAGGTCCTCACCATCACAGTCACTGGTGAACATCCAGGGTTCAGACATTGAGGTCGTGGACACATTTAAATATCTGGGTGTTCACCTGAACAACAGACTGGACTGGTCCAACAACACGGATGCTCTGTACAGGAGGGGCCAGAGTCGCCTTCACCTGCTGAGGAGACTCAGGTCGTTTGGCGTGTGCAGACAGCTGCTGAGGACCTTTTACGACACTGTGGTGGCCTCAGTGGTCCTTTATGGAGTTGTGTGCTGGGCGGGGGGCAGTGCAGGCAGAGACTTGAAGAGGCTTAACAAACTGGTTAGGAGGGCCGGCTCTGTCCTGGGCTGCACACTTGAGTCCATCGAGGAGGTGGCGGACAGGAGGATGTTAGCTAAGCTGACATCCATCATGGATAACCCCTCCCACCCCCTGCACAAAACTGTAGAGGCGCTGACCAGCTCCTTCAGCACAAGTCTGTTGCACCCTCAGTGTAAGATGGAACGCCACCGCAGGTCATTCCTCCCCACCGCCATCAGACTGTACAACACCGTGTTAAAGTGACACTCCACGGTCCCAGGGGTGTTTTTCTGTTTAGTCATTTATTCATTTAATTTTGTTGTAGTTGTTGTTTTTCAATTTTAAATTGTTTTTTAAATTGTTGTTTGTTCATTTTATTTCTGTATTTTGAAAAAATTTGTAATGTTTTTTTACAGTTTACATGTATTGCAGACCGCATGTTTTTTTACACTTTTGCAGCTGTATTTATTTAATATTTAATATTTATTTCTTTATTTAATAAGAATCTCATTTTTGATAATAATTTTTCATAATAATTTTAGTAATATTTTTAATGATCTAATATAAATGTCATTTGTGATGTCCTTTATTGATGTTAAATTATATAGATTATTTCTGAATGTCGTGTTGCTGCCACAGAAATGAAATTTGCCCATTGTGGGATTAATAAAGTCATCTATCTATCTATCTAGAGACACTGAGGGCAATTAACAGAAACCGAAGACAGCTGTGGATAATCTTCAACAAGAATTTCCTGTGACTAAGAGGTTTTGTCCAAATTATCTCCCTACTCCCTCACTAAAAATTCCAATTAGTTCAAGACTATCTATTTTCCTGGATTTTAAAAGCACTTTGGACACCCTGCTCACTACTTTCTTCTTTTTAAACAGCAAATATGTCACCAATTTACAAAAGTAAAAACCAAATGAAATTAACATTTTACGAAGACAATTTATGAATCCAATGATGTTCTGAAGCTGAAAATGTGTATTTTAGATAAATAATATATTAAAATACATCTTTTTTCACTAGAAAAATTGTTAGAATGCAATGCATTGTGGTCTATATTTGCCAATCTAGTGAACCCTGATGCACACCTATTTTTCTCAGAAAGTTCTGGGAAGTTTCTAGTACTCTGGACTCTGTAAACGTAGATTCAAACAGCTGTACAAAATGGCAAAGTCCCCATAAAGTGCACTAAGTGGTGACTAGTGAAAAAGGTTAACAGAAGTAGGGGGACAACTTAGAACATAAACGCCAAGAAATATCACTACAAAAAGAGCAAACCAAAGTCCACAATCCTAAAAGGCACTTCTACATTTATAGACTGGTATGGCTTAAATAAATCTATTATATCAATTAGTAGAACTAAATGTGGTTCCAAGAAACTTTTTTTGTGTGTGTGCTTGGTTGTATCTTGTATCTTATAGGAACATAAGATAGTTATTTTTAGGTCATGCTAAGTGTTTTCTCCTCCCTGACCCACTCACCTTTGTCATATTGATTTGTCCTTTTTTTTGGCTCGGCCACGGTCCCACATTTAGTTTGCTTAATGAAGAGTGAGTTTCCATCACCTGGCTGTGTGTGTGTCTGTGTGTGTGTGTGTGTGGGTGTGTGTGCTGTTTTTGGGCCATCTCCAGCTAGCTTACCATGAAGGTTGACCTTGATGGAAATAATACAGTTACCTACTCTGGCTTTAAACATCTGAGTGTGTCAATAGTGACAACAAGCACAGTTCCTTTGATGTGTCAAAGGGTTCCTGATTCCACCGCAGCGTTTTGCAGGTTATCACTGGGACTCAAGAAAATGGTAAAAAAAAAAAAATTGGGCCAGGTTGAGTGAGCCCTTCTCCTGCGCAGACTGTGAAATCTAAACACATAAAATGAGGTGTGGCGTGACACATATTTTCCTGTGGTGCCACTTTCCCTGATGTCCAAACTTGGAATGGAAATTTCGAGATGACGTCCAGAGTGTTTTGACACCTGATTCTGAGGGCGAAGAGTCCAACTTTGATGAGCACTGAAGTGGATGGCAAACACAAACCCCAGCTGTACCCGTCCCACTGCGATGCGTGATAGAATAAGGTCACCAGCGGGATGAAAATCAATGTTACGCAGTTGCACGGAGTGTTATGTGTCTGTTGGACCGTACGTACCGGCTGACCACTGCACATTGCATGTGTCATGAAAGCTCCAGCTGAGTGTATTTAAAGTGAAAGTACTGCTGTGTGTTTGAGGCAGATTGCTTTTTGCTCCACTAGTATTGCTTGTCAGTATTGAGTGCTCCAATCTGAGTGACAATGCAAGCCTTGGCCTCCACCGTGTCTTTAAAAAATACGGAATGACTACAAGGAAATGATTTTCTATCCATGCTGGAGATGAACTGTCTTGTTTTGTTAGAATAATCCTGACTGAATTCAGCTGCATCAGCTCGCCTCAGATAAGCAGGTATTGGACTTTATTGATAACTGTGGCAGATTTACGAGAAACACAAGAGCAGGAAGCTGAAGGCTGAAGGTTCTCTGCTTTTTTGCCACTCTGATGCAGAGGCGAGCTCATTTATGAAAGGGTGTCAAGCATTTAGAAAGAAAGAAAGCTAAAGTGAAGTTAATTATTTCATCCGGAAGCTTGTCTTCTTACACTGAAAAGCTCTGACCTTGGATGCAGAATTTCCTTATGCGTTTTTCATCACAAACTGTTTTATACGATAAGTTGGGAAATCCTAATCTTCCGTTCTCCTTCAGAGCAGACTGCAGTGCTATCTCACTGTAAACAGTGTTTTTTTTGTTTTTTTTGTTGACTTCCTCAACTTATGGTTGCATCCCCACCACCCAGGCAGAATGCCTTGGACTAATCCCCCAGGCTTCCTTATCAAAAGTGATTGAATAGTGCCCTCGGTCCGCACAAGACACACTAGCCTTTATCTCCCTATTTTCTATTTCTGTGTTTTTCTCTCCTCCATGTGTCTGGTGGAAAGGGAGACCTGTTACTGTTTAACCCCCAGCAGCAAACACATCCTATCCCCAGTGGGCGTGCGTTGGAAACATGAAAGGCTCTGTACAAAATGGAAAATTTCCACTCCATTTGCCATGCAGCCAATCAGTGCTCGGTGACCCAGATAAGGAGTGTGATATTGATGATGACAGCAATGAAGACGTATTTTCACCACAAACCTTCTCTCTAATTAGGCTGATCCCCGGAAAAAAATAAATGAATTTTGACACAAAATGCAAAAGAAGTGTTGGGGGGATTATACAAGCCAGTGTGACGGAGAGAGAGGTGCAGGATCAGGAGGGATTTGGAGGGTTTCTCAGGGTTAAGTGACTCCACTAGTGGGGAATGGGACACAATTACCAATGAAATGAGATTTTGTGGCAGCAGGTGCCTCCCAAATACGGTGCTTGGTCAAAGTAATTGTTCAGGGTCAAGTGGGTGATACTTTGATGATGCCTTGGCTTTTTCTGCATCTCTTGACAAGACCTTGACTGTACACAAACACACACACCCACACACACACACAAACACAAAGAGCCCAGCACAAATATTGGCGGTGTACAGAGTCCATGCTGAGTTTGTTTAAAAGTGTTTTATTACTCTGAGATTTGGGGGTTAAATACAGACAATTACCACCCTGCACTTCCCTCGTTTGCTTGTAATTATTTTAGTTTGAGCATTTTCCCTTTTTTTTTATTGCTGTTTTTATAACTTTGGTTTTATTGAATTTTAAAAAGACTTTGCTGTTCTTTGAGTTTAATGATGTCTGAGTGGGTGGAATACTTTTTTTTTTTATTAAACTTGTAATAATAAATATTAACTAATTTATTTAAAATAAATATAAATAATAATAATAATTTCATCTAAAGTTACATTTACTGTAAATCAATTATCTTAGTTTTTTAGCAGGAATTATTGACAAATGTTAAGCCAAAGGTAACAAAAAGGCAAAATAGTTTCATTTTTCCAATGGTTTCTTTTAAAAAAAAAACTTAGTACTAAACAGGGATTAGAATTGCCACTTGATTTTATTGGTTAAGTTGATGAAGAAAAAGATACTGTCTGAATCTATCCAAGAAAATTGATACTACTTATAAAAAATAAAACTAATAAATCAACAAAGGATTGCATCACATTTGACAAAATGTGATGCAAGCAATGCATTTTGCCATGAAGGGCAGTTTAGTATTCCCCTCCCCCCACGTAAGAAGCAAACAGGAAAACATGGTGGTGGTAGTGTAACAGTTTGGTATCGTTTTGTTTTTTTACACCTTCAAACAATAAATCTGTTGATTTTCCAAAAGAAGTATCAGAAATTGGTTTGAGAAATTTTAAAATGACACAAATCAAACAGGTGTCATTTTATGATCTTCATATTCATTTTAGAAAAATGGTGTTAGAAAAAGATTTTCAAAGATGAGTAAAAGAAGATCTAATTTAAAAAAAATTGATGAGACTTTCTAATCAGACTTACTTCTGTTTTAAATAGACCCAACAACAATTTTAGGGATACGAATTTCTTTATAAAATAAATTAATTCATTAATTTAGCGATCTGCGAGCTTCGGCCGCAGCACGCAAAGAAAAAACTTTTGCTACAGTCTACCTTTTAATCTTAACTGATGATCACTAAATTTGAATTGCTCTTTTTCACTCAGCCAAGACACCTTTTATTTTTACAGTTAGTCTTAACATGTTTAAAAGCCCTTTACAAGCACCTATTCTTCTGGAATAAGGCAACCATAAAACTATAATAACCTTCACTTGCATTCTAACTTTTATGCCGTCCCAACGAGATTTTGGTTCTAGTTTATTTTCCTTTATGTCTGTTGTAACCTGCAGAAAGTGAGGACGAGGAAGAGGCTATTTAAAAAAAAAAAAAGGTCTGTGAAGACTGTTTTAATGATGGCCACTTGGGCATCAGAATGGCTGTAATCCTTTCAAACCATAAAGCTGTAATCCTGAAGGCTTTCATTATATCAGAGCCACTTTTATCACCACTCAACTCTGCCATTGATTCTGCTTCAGCAGGCTGCACATCTATATAATACACGTGCAGAGTAAGCCTGATATTGATAAGGCCCCTCAGTGGCATACAAATGAAAGGTGTTTTGTTTATCTTTTTCTTTTTTTGTTTAAAGAAGTGGGCTAAAAATGAAAGTATCCTAGCCTATAATTGTGTAAATGCAAACATTGCATTTTTTCTTAATTTTATATGATCAGGATACCCCATCTTTCCACTGATTATCTTATGCCTGCTTTTGACCCCTGCCTGTCTGACCCTGATTTAGCTTTGTGGACTTTTAGCTAAAGAGAGCATTTCCTTATTGTCTTGGAACTAAAGAATTTTTGTGTACGAGTTACTAGTCATGATCAATGCATGTTTTATTTATTCATGACAGACTCATTCACATGTGTAATGTCAGTCATAGCTGGTGATTGCTTCAAATAGGACAGTTGAAAACATGGGTAAAGATCAAGTGACAGCCTGGAAAGACAGCTAGCAGGAGGAATTTGGCCCCAGTTGAGGCCTTCACGGACTAGTAATTCAAGATGACGTGACCTTACAGCATTAGGTTATGCCATTAAAGCTACAGATTAACTTAGATCAATACCAGAGTCGGCGAGGGCAGCAGGTGGAAGATGGCTCAAAGGACGGACATGTAAACAACCTCAGAACAGACTGGACTCTAAGCAGGGCGAGCTCTTCAGAGGAAACACAAATATAGGCCTGTCTTTGTGGACAGAAGAAGGCAACTTTAGAAAAAGATATTTAAATGAACCGAGGATTAAAAAGGTTGCCTAAAAGTAAAAAACAAGTACCTGGCATCAAAATGTATTTTTTACTATTCATCACGCCAGTTGAATTAAATCCAGCAGCAGTCTGGTAACCAAATTTGCAGGATATCAGTATCTCAACCAGTAACAAGGAAATTAGAAGCTTGTAAATAGACAGGAAGGAACAAGATGGGCGCTGGGCCAAAACAAAGTGGTCATTACAACCATAGTCACAACTGCCCTTACTGGTGGGTAGCTGTTTCCAGGAACACCTGTAAAAGTTAGCACACCTGTATGCAGGTGGCTCGCACAAAATATCAAGCACGTGATATTGAAGTGAAGCCGCAGAGCAAAGATGGTCATGCACTGTTTTTCTACGGGTATGCAGCAATAGGCTGTAGCAAACAGTTAAACAACTTGCAAAGGTAGGTGAGATGCAGGACTGTGGTTTGGAGATTAATTTTTCCTAATCCCCCCCAAATCCTGCACAAGGAGCCCAATAGTGCTGCTAAGGGGATGCTCCTTGTGTGCAGCTTGACATTTGGAAATGAGGAAATTAGACAATTAAAGCGTAGTTTGTGTGGACATCCTATGGCTGTCTTACCTGCACTTGCATATCACGTGCATACCCTGTACATGCAGCAGTTAGAAGGGACTACACTTCTTTAGCAATGGTTTCCCATTACTTCTCCATAACCTTTTACAGAATTTCCAAAACCAAACATAAACACTTTTCAGTCAGGCTATTGTAGTCGGTGCCGCTAAATCAAACCAAGACACGTGTTGATTCATCAAGATCTTGCCGTTAAAATCAACAGCCGTTTCTGTTTGTATGGAGGAAACTCCAGTAAAGTATGGAAGTGTACTGTATTAAAATAAAAATAAAAACACAGGTGATCCTCATACAACTTTTTTCTTTGTGATTTCCGGGAAAAAAGACCTTCAGAAAAACTGAATGTGTTCTATTTACTGTTCATACAAAAAATATTTTGATTTTCATGTTTGATTTGATATATTTTCACAATTCTAATTCTGTATTTTACATGTTTGTGGTGCTAAATGCGTTTTGGAGTCGTTTGCCACCGCTGATACCTTTCCTTGCTAAACTATCTTTCCCCTGCATTTCGTAGCATTTCACAATAGCAAGCTGAAAGCACCAACTCAAACTGCTTTGCGGCAATGTAAACACCCATCATCGATAGTGTGACTTGAACTTTTGCCACTTTTTAAATGCGATTCTCATGTTAAACTTAAAAAAAAACAAAGAGCTACAAACCCTGTAAGGAGCCGTATTTACACCTTACTATCAACTAGAGTGTGGTATAAGCAAACCGTACTACAGCATCGGGAATGGTACATTCCATTTTCATGATCTTCCTTGACGTGGCCATACAAGCCTGATGGGACTTGCTAGTCAAGCCTGCACTTCCCTTAGGATGAGGTTACAGCACTCCATGACCCTCCATGAGCCCGTAGAGCAAAACCCACAGCACCCCTACGTGTCCTTGTCATCAACCAATAGTCAATGAGAAGAATAAATGGACCTCAGTTAACAGATGCTATTGCCATGTTTGAGGAACTGAGAGAAAAAGTTGAGAAAAGGTTAGACAAAGTGGAATGATAAATGATTATGGAGCCAAAAACATCTAGATTTTGCAGAAAAAAAGGCCCAAGTTAAAATAAATAAATAAAAATAAGTAAATAAAAAGTCAAGGAGGCAGCTAGAGACAGAGAGGCTGGTTCTGTCACAAAGATAGCTTAAAAAATAGCGAAAAGCTGCAGATGAAGATAAAGAGGAGATCAATGTGTTTCAGTATGAGCTCAGAGCTAGACTGACAACTTTGAGAAGAGCAGAATCTCAGAAAAGGACGGAAAAGCGAGAAAACTAAAGTTCTTTGGGGATCCTCACAAATTCACCAAAGCCTGCTTCAACATGGAGGAAGGTGAAACAGTAAATGTGTCCAAAAGTGAATTTGAGGTTTACTAAGAAGCACCTGTAAATAAAGAAAGAAGAAAGGAAGCTGGTTATGCCCCCTATTGGATTGGTGGATCATCTGATGAATGTCAAACCGCCAGCTCTTACAGATGTGGGAATGATAGTTCCAGGCAGCAGGTCAGCCCCACGCTCAAAGGCCTAATGCTGTTTCTTACAAGCTTTCTAAGAATGCAGCAGATGTGCTGAGGTTTTTAGAGGTCTATGAGACTGTTCTGAAGTCCTGGAGAAGAATAGGAGGAATAGATACATTCCAAAATAAAAGTTTTGCCAATTTAGGGCATTTTATTGTTGAATGTTGAAGAAAAGATTTCCTTCAGCAGAGTAGGTCTATCTGACTTTCTAGGAAACGATAAGCACATTGATGCATCCATTGAAAAGCTCCAGGCTTTTCAGGGTTTCTTAAACATGCAAGTGCAAGCTCAATGTTATGTTTGCCAGTTAAGTGCTGAATAGCCATACATTGCATCAAACCACAACATGGTAGAAAAATCTGTCAAAGGTTCTTGAGAATAAAATGAGTCATTTATCAATTATACAAGGTTAAATAACCTTGAAAGCATCAAGACGTACAGCCAATTTTGAAATGGTTACTTTAACTTTTAAGAAGTAAGACAATTAGGTTATACATTTAGCATACATGGGTTCTCATGAGTCCCAGAAAGCACTTTGTGAAGACATGACATTGTAAATGTTTAATAAGGGGAAGTAATTCATATTTTGAGAGCAATCTTGATCCGCGGAATCTTGATCCTGTGAAAACATTGATATTCAGAAAACCTTGTGGGACTCAGCATGTGACCAATTTCCCTTTTCTCAGAGTTTAAACAGTCTTGTGAAAAATATGTTTTTGTCTTCTTGTTCCTTGAGCTGAGAAATTCCGTGCAGACTTTCTTATTCAAGGAGGAGAAATAGAGTTTTCCTTCCTTCTAATGAAATTGTTGTATTTTATATTTGTTTAGTTTTTTGTTACTGTAAACAATCACAGCTTCTTTATTTGATTTTTCACTCAATTAAAGCAGATCTGACTAAATACTGATGATTAGCTTAGCCAGCCACTGATCACAGGTAATAAGGTTTGCATGACTCAGCTTTAATATTGGACTTGTATTACTTATTTTCGATGTATTCATACCGGAAAAATAGGTTGGTATGAATCGAGGGTGAACCTTGGGTTTTTGGGTTTGGACTGTATTCCGACTGCCTTCAACTCGACATTTCCGTTTCAAACAAAAGCTTTAAACAAAACCATGTGACTAAAGATCTCTTCAGTCACAGGCCAGCAACTACGAGGGCAATGCAAAGAGACGAGAGAAAGAATAATGAAAGTCCTGCACTTTGCAATGTTTGTCGGGATAGTTCACTTATGTAAACTTTATATTTCGCTGACCAATTTTGAACATCTGCATCAACGTCGGGTACAACACTTTTTACTTTGGTTTGGCGGAGTCATGCTGCAAGGCAGTTACTGAGGAGAGGACAGCTAAGAAGGTACGCTAATAAGAGTTTATGACACATAGATTGTGTGGAAAACGGCGTGAGAAGCAAATTATATCATGTTAAAAGTTGTTTTGATGTGTCTGCATTCATCCGACCTCATTTTGATGAGTTGCATATTATAGAGAAATCCATCTTCAGATCCCGCTTTCCGAGGTAATAAAGCTGCTGGAGCCAACCCAGCTACTGTTGGGAGAAGGCGGGGCACACCCTGAGCAGGTCACCAGTCTATTGCTGGGCCACACACTCACATGCAGTCACCAATTAACTGCTATGACGCCTGTTTTTGGACTGTAGGAGGAAACCAAAGAACCCGGAAAAAACTTACCAATACACGGGAAGAACATGCAAACTCCACACAGAAAGGTCCCAGCCATGATTTGAACCAAGGCCTTCGCTGTGAAGCGAGAGCATGAACCACTACACCATCCATGCAACCCCCAATGGAGAAAATGTGTTTTAATTACCAATTACCATTAAGTAGCGTCTTTTTTCATCAGACAAATATAAGTAAGATATTCGAGTGCTGCTGCATAATCAGAGGGTGGTGGTGTGGGCGTTTTATTCCTGACTTGTTTTCTTTTATGTTTACTTAATGTACTTGATTATATCTAATAATCTTATTCGGATAATATAGAAAATATTTGCTGCATAATTTATGGAGGAGTTTGAATGTGAACATGGTGGATCAAAGGTAATCACAGCAACAAGTAAGCGAGTCAGCAGCCGAAATCTCAGCAGAAATGTGGTTGCTTGGAGGGCAGAATAACCAGCACATACATTTCTTCCTGTAGGTAGAGAGTAAGCAGACGCCACTATAGGTTTTCACAGCAAAGAGGAAGATGGGAGACGTCACCCCCACAGCAATCTGCCTCACACTCAGTAGGTGTCGACATCTAGATTAACCCTGGTCTGCTGGGTGGGATTGCTCTTGAAGGCAGTGTCTTATTAAAATGCACGCTGAGAGCTGGTATCCAATCCCAGGCTTCTATGCACTGCTCTTCATTTTCTGCTCTGTCAGTCAAAGGGACATCAGAGCAGACAGAAGCTGTGAGGAAGTCGGGAACTTGGCTGGAACTTTTAATGCAGCAGTCACTGATTCATATTTATTTAAGTTCATTGTTGGGAAACTGTTGTATTTTTAATAAACTTTCTATATCTGCTGATTTCTTTTTGCACTTCTACTAAATATACTTCAGTTGCCAGTTCGGTCCATTTTTTTCTGATTACCAGAACAGAAAATGACAGGAAAGCCTATTTACGGAGGTCTGTTCCTGTTGTTCCGACACAGACCTCCTGCATCTCAACAATTTTTGTTTCATGACATATGAGTGTGTTTTTAGATGTTGTAAAGGTCCAACACCAAAACAGATAACAGACAGCATTTGCCCCAACTTCACAAAAAAGTATTAAGGTGTCTGGCCAAAATTTGAAGCCAACGACACAGATTGGGAGCGCCGGAGAGGCCGGACCAAACTGGATGCCGTGCAAGAACTTTTTGGTGAAGTTGGAGCAACTTAAAACGACCGAAACTATAAATCATGCAAGAGTGAAAAGTGCATCCGATACTTTTTCAAAATAAAATCTATTTTCCGCTGCATTCGCTGTGTTTTCACCGTGGTGTAAACATTAAGTCATTTCCGCTTACCCATTGTGTGAAGATGAGCCACACAAAACACAAGTGTTGTGAATGTAATCCAAAATCACAGTGGTGTAGGTACCAAAATATTCGGCCTGCAATAACTGTTTGGGATCCTGCAACTAATGATGACGTAACACTACGGTAACACCGCTTGGACAAAATACATAGCTACGTAGGGTCGAGATCTGCCAGGGCTCTATATTTTCATTTCATGTTTCATTTTGTAACCTAAGGTCTTTTCCCTAATAATGCCATTTTGAATTTTAAAGAGTGTCTGACATAATTGTTTGTTACAGCAAATGTATAATAGGGAGACACATTAGCAATATAAACTAATTTTTCCAACGTGAGTAAATGAATAACTGTATCAGAAACAATATTTATTTATGGTGTTCAGTCTGGTTTAATTGGCCCAAATGTCAGTTTCTAACAGTTCTGATTGCAAAGTTTATATTTCCTTTTTAAAACAGGTTGAAAGCATTACTATACTAATTAAAGAAAAGAAAAAAGAGCACACACGTTTTATTTTTTTTTGTTCAATTCTTATGTATTATTAAAGTTATTAAAACAACCAACATAAAAGCCAAAGAATTGGCACTAAAACAGATGCTAAATGTCTTGAATCAAAATTTCTGCGCATCTCCACAGCTGGCCACAGATGAAATGCTGAAAGGGGAGATAAAATAAACACAAATCTAGTTTGTAAAAATTGCAATCCATGTTTCTCACGAAGAATCATATTAGCTCCCAACGGTGTTAGCTTGTAAACAATTTTCTCATGAAAAACGGTGTTAGCACGTAAACTTGCGGACCAATTGCAATTCTAAACATCATCAGACCAACGTATAGCCAATCGCATAATGTGACATCATCCTTAGTCGAAGGACCCCAAACAGTTATTGCAGGTCGAATACTTTTGATCCCTAGAGCGGGATGAGGGTTTGTTTACTAGTACTTCCTATAGAAATGGCGGGTTATCGCGTGAACCTATGTGAATTCGGAGTCTTGGGAGGTCGGCAGCATAGCCTGTGGCTGTGGCAGGACGGCAGCCATCCGTATCCAATGTGAGTCTGTTATAGATAGAACGTTCCGGTGGCTGCACCGGAGCTGGACTGGATGCAGTGTGAGCCCAGGGTCAAGCTTTAGCTTTGTGTGTGGTACTATTTCATGAGCAAAAGAACATCTTAACTTGTAATAGGTTAATTCTGATTTTTGTTCCTGGTTTTCTGAGGATTCATAAATGACTTTACAGAATTAATATCTTGTAATTCTATGTCGTGATTAAAAGAAATCGTCTGTTTTATAGTTTAACATGATGTGCATCGGATTATTATGCACAAGAAGAACACAGGGCACCAGGGTTTAGAGTAAGTGGGAAGTAGGGAGCATTGCCATGAATAGTGAAATTCTCTCATCAAATGCTGATTCTCAAATCCCAACTCCTCTTATTTGTTATTTGTATTTCAATTAAATACCTATCAAGATTACTTATTGATCATAAAATAATCTTTGGTTTGGAAAAGTGAAGTTATAACCCCTGTTAACCCCAAACAAAGTGATGCAAAAATAGAAATGAAGATAATCTCATTTAACAGGAAGCAGAAATCTTTATTTAACATAGAGAAAAGGTGAGTTTGTTATGAATGAACGAGCTCCTCATATCAAAGTAGTATAGAAAGTGATAGACAATAAAGAAAGTGTAATGTTGCCTGCAAGACTTTATATTAAATTCCCTTCAGGTTACTCCATCTCCGTTTTATTACACTGCACAGCCCCCTGATGGCCCCGGCTTTCATCTGTTTCTCATCAGTTTTACAGCGATCAAAGACAAACTTTGGAGGAAGAATTAACCTTGAAGAATCAGATACTTGAAACACTCAAGTTGCAAAAGAACTAAAGAAATGTAAATGTTTGACGAGAATTTTTTAAACCGAATTTACATGGACGCTGTCACTGCTGATAGATCAATGTGGGGAAAGTCTTTCATGATCAGCTGTTTAACATAAAAACCTGCATATGAACAGTCATGTTTCTCTTTTAAGCCTCCTTTTATTAATGCAGTACCATGTGTTCCTGTTCTGTAATGTTATAAAGGCATGTTCTCAGAAGATCCTTTAACTCCTTGTCAGGTTTTTATCAATCAACCTTTTTTAAGATCAGGCAAAAGATATTATCCCCAATGTAGTCCCTGAGCTTCATTCCCAATAGCACTTGTTTTAAACTGTATGTAGATGGTGCAGTCTGTGATTTGTATGTATTTATTCATTTTCAAAATCTTTTAATGATCAATTTTATTTCATTTTGATGTCTTCTGCTATGTGAAAGATGAATTTCGATTCAGTGAACATGCAATAAAGTTTATCTATCGAAATCACCTCAAAAATAGTTTAAAAATACACTGCATTAAAAAATACAGGAATAAAACGTGTTTCTTCATTTTAGGTATAATTTACTTTATCACACATATAAGACAAACCTTGCCAGTGTCTGAGATATTCTGGGTTATTCTAAGCACTCTGCTTTAAAATAAACCACAAACATGCTATTTTGCACAAATGTATATATATATATATATATATATATATATATATATATATATATATATATATATATATATATATATATATATACAAATGCATATATAGATGTACATGCATATATGTGCTTTTTTTACTGTACAATGTGTTTATCCACAACATGTAACACGATAACCAAGTTTTCGTGTTTTCTTCACTTTCATTCACCCCTGTTTTATTAGATCTTTTGTTTTTGTTGATTTGTGGAAATTCAAATTGGAAAAAAAAATGTGATCACAGCAGATTTGTGTTGAACACAGTTTTATCTTTAGTTTTTTTTTCTTTTAAAGAACATGTAAAAATTTAAGATTTGTCTGTGTTTTCCAGTTTTGCCCATAAAGAATCTTAAACTAAACTAAAGAGATTGATTTGAAATCTCAATACAATTAGAGTTAACATGTGAAGGCTGTCCATACAACGACTGAAGCTGAATGTGGAGCCACTTTCACCCAGCAAGTTTAAGTAAAGGCTTTGTAGGCTTGAACTGGTAAAAGAGGAGAAGCTGAGATGACTGAGAGGCACTCATAATGGCTTCAAGGGTCAAGTGAAGGCTCACAATACAGTTATAGAATCCCATTTTCACATGCGTACATGTATTTCAGGCTTTTAAGATACACTTTTATTGATGCAGCTCAAGACTGACTCCATTAAGCTCGAACGGCCAAGCTACATAAAAAGCCTTTTGGCTGTTTCAGGCTTACATCCTACACACCTGAAGGAGCAGACGTATCGCTTTGACCTCACAACCTGCAAGACGTCTTCCCTTTTACTTCTTTATTTGAGGTTGTTGCCAAAATATCAGTAAGTCTACAAATTGTTGCAGAAAATGTTGCAGATGTAGCAGTGCTTTACCACAAATGTTCAAAGATAGGAGCTCTTGTGGTTTGTGATGAAGAAAATCAAAGACACAAAGGTCAAATTTATAAAATATTAAAGGCAGTTTTTATCAACAACATGAGTAAAAATAGAAAAATTAAGTGGTATGCAGGCGCTACCCATCCTCGCCCTCGCCGCCCCCTTTTGACCCGCCCACACTGGCTAAGCAGCTGCTGCACGCCTCTCACTTTCCACCTCTATCCCTGCCATCCTCCTCAGAGCTGCATGTGAAAAATTCATGAAAAAAGGTGGGTTTTCCGTTGTTTTTTTCTCCATAGCAACCGATTTTTTTTTTAGGTGATGAAAATCGCAATACAATTTTTTAGAAGAATTAGCAACGGTAAACGTTTAGATCTTTGGCAAATGAAGGCTTTTTTATAACCATGCCCACATTCCTAATATGGTCATTTTGTTTCGTTCAGCTTGAGCCAACAAGTAAAGTATTAGATTTTCACAATATTCCCGTTAAAAAAATGTGCTAGTGTTGAGCCCTGTGTCGGGCCCTCCCGGAACGGCGGGGGGCTGCTCTCCTGGTTGGGCTGGAGCTTGTACTCTCTGTCCCCCCATGCCCCCCTGCTCTCTGGCTTTGGGGGCGTCCGTGGCGGTCCTGCTGGCCCTGGCCTGGGTGGCGGATGTTATCGCCCGGGGGGCGGTTGTTCTCTATCCGCTGCCGTGCGGGTGTTTGGGGGGTTCTGGCTGCCGCTGCTACTGCGGTGGGGGTCTTGGTGTGGAGATGGCTGGGCACTCTCCGTCCTTCTTTTTACATTCCATCATTAATTTCAGAAGAGCATAAACACTCACCTGAGCACAGGTGTTAGCTCACCTTTGCACAAGTACTTTGCATGATTTAATGAAATATTTTACACTAGTTTGTTTGAATGCGTAGGTATGCGTGTGGGAACATTATTTGTATTGAGTACATGTTGACATATGAACATTTTTGGAGCCAACAGGTATGTTTATAACATTTGAGTGTGTGTGTGGACAGGCCCCGCTCTCATTGACTTGTATTACATCTGAACCTCACTGTAATGAGTATAACCATACAGAAACTTGTTGCTTTATGCTGTTTCATGGTTTTACCCCCCCTCCTCCTTTTTTTATCACCCTTCTATCCCCCGTCTCTAACATCCCCTCTCTCTTCTTCCCTCCTTTCCTTTTCCGTCCGGTCCAACACAAAAGATTTTCAAATACGATTAAAATGAATAAAGTTTGGCCTCGATTGCAAAAGGGCTTTATTCAGACATACCTCTGGTTTGTCAGAAGATTAATAACCCCTGTTATTAAAATAAAATATGTCCAACACAAGAGGCCTTCAGCTCTCATCTGTTTACCCAGCTGTTGGACAGGACAAGTTAAAAAAAAAAAAAAAAAAAGGAAAAAAATGTGCGAGCGACAGGGGAACGCCACTTTTGTGAGCTTTTTCCACTCTACCACCATTAACAATCTGCAAATTTAAAACTTTTTTCTCTCAATGAGCCTCGAGGACTTAAAAGGCAATAGATTAAGATCCTTAAGAGTTTTACTTTGTAGAAGATGCTAAAGGGAGTTTTTTTTTTATTTCAATATGATTTCCACCTCAAGAGGTCAAAGGTCATTGAAACTTTGGTCGTTGTTGCAGACTTAATCTGGTGTTGTGTGTGAAATTTTTGTAAACTAAAGTTACTTTTTCTCATATTATGTAAAAATAGCTAAAATTCCTACTTTGCAAGAAAATGGCCACCAAGTCCTGGGTCTTTAGCCATCCCATAATGATTTCAAAACATCCTATGGATGCTAAGGGTGTATATTAGCAAAAGTATGGCCATATGTATATTAATCCCCTGGCATTAAAAGAAAAAAAATGAGAAAGACGTGAACAATACAACAAATTCTCAAGAGAGAACAGTAAGGAGAAATGTCAACTTCAGTAGAGTGCTTCTTACTTAAGGAAGAAAACACGTTAGAACTTGAGCTTCACTTGCTCACAATATTAACAAGTTTAAAGCCTAATAATGATATAGAAAACTAATAGACAAGAACTGTTACATTTTAACAACCAAGAACAAGATAGAAAGATTCTAAGTTTTGTAGACTCCTTGAAGTTAAATTCTCTACCAGAAAGGAGACAGAGTGGCGTCCCTACATCATCCTCAGGATGTTAACATGGTGACGGTTAGGTGGAAGGAAGCAGAAACATCTCGGCGCCATTGGCGAAGGCACGTCCAGCAATGAAGTACGCCGTTTTCCCTTCAGCCCGAGCATCTCTCACCAGCGGCCAAAGTAGGCGTCGTTTCTCCCAGTCGGAAGCGATGAGGTCTTCAAAAAATCGCATGTTGTTTTCTTTCAGGTATCTTGACTTTTTGGCTGCTTTCCAAAGAGCATCTCTCAGGGCACGGGAGGAAAATTGGATGATGGTGTTTCCTGGCGTGGTCTTATTAATGTCTCTCTTCCCAAGTCTGTGCACGATGTCAATTCCTTCTTTTACTTTAATGTTTTCATCCAGTAAGGTTTTCTGGCAGATGGTGATAACTTTAGCTTTCACATCATCTGTGTTGTTGTCTGGAACCCCGGCCAGCCTCGAGTTCCATCTTCGAGAATAACGCTCCAGCTCTTCAATGCGACTTTCACAGGACCCCACGCGCTGTTCCCCCCTTTTAACCTTTATGTCAACCTCCTTCATTTTAGTTTTCATTTCCTTCAGCTCCTCCGAAACGAAGTCAATGGTTTTTTTCAGACCTTTGATTTTCATACAGTTCTCCCCCACCATCTTTTCAAGGGAGTCAGATCTTGAATTCATGAGGCAAGAGAGTTTGGTAACAATACCTCTTTTCAGTTGTGGGGACTTAAGCGGCGTATCAGGAAGAGGGGACAGAGTGAAGTCGTTAGCTTCCATTGAGTCATCCGGTTCAGCCGTTTGGTTAGCGTATTGTGTGCATCTATAACACAGTCTTTTGTAGGCACACATTCTCGCTCTTTTCTTTTATTTTCGGGTTTTGGCATGGTGGTGACATAGAAATAAGATTGTTGTTGTCACAGTCTTACTAAGCGGAGCTTGAGCTTTAATGTGAGTAAGATGTTTTGTTTACATTACAGTGGTCACTGCAGCTGCAGATCAGCTTTTTTACTTGCAGAAATAAACACGTATTTCAGCGCTCATCGCCACGACGTTGGCCTTCTTTCAGAGCGTTGTACACATCATTCTGATCTGAACTAGAATCAATTACTGGGAGGTTCTGCAGAACTTTGGCCTGCTTTGCCGACAGCATTTTGGCTGATGCTCCGTGTACGACTGCAGTGCTTCACTCGTTCTTATCTGAGTCCACTACAAAGCACCGCAATCCGCGTATTTATGTGATACAGGCAGCAACATGGCACAGAGTTTTGGTTCGGTTGCCATCCCAAGTAAAAACTAAGTGGTCCATTTATCATAACAAAACAAGCTGCTTCACTGAGATTTTGTAGTTGTTTTGTGCGGTGTAGAGCTGCTCAAAGAGGCTCAGTGTGCGGCGCTGCCATCTAGTGGTTGGGGTTTAAGTAGAAAACAAGAGTCAGACACTGAAAGACGCTCACAAAAAAATTAATTATTGTCCTGTCGGCATTTTAAATCAGTACAAATATCGCCAAATTAACTATCGCGATATATCCCTGAAACAGTTTTTTCCTACACCTTTAATGGATACCCCTGACATGTTTGTTTTGGTTTTGTTCGTGGATTTTTCTTTACTAAAAATTTTTGTGCAAAAAAAAGAGCTAAAATGTATATTGTTAATAAACCGTCAACGTTTTCACCATCAGAAAACAGTGGATTCATAAACAGTGTTTGTAAAATGCTCGTATTTATTAGGTTTTCACTTTGTGAAATCTGTGAAGTCATATAGTGAGCATGGTGACCAAATTGCTTTTAGAATCCAGGGCACAAGACAGACTGTTTAGTAAATAAAGCATTAGGGAGGGAATTATTTTTTTTGTTTTCTTAGATGACTTTATTAATCCCACAATGGGGAAATTCATTTTATCTCATTATCATTATCATTATCTTCATTTATCTGTGGCAGCAACAACGACATTCAGAAATAACATCTGGGTGTCATCCGCTTCGGCTTCGGGGTCTGGGGTGGTGTGGGGTGGGGGCCTTGTCGGCCCTGTCCTGTGGGGGGGCGTTCTGGGGGGGGGGGCCCATTATTGGTACGGGCCGGGGGGCTAACGGGTCGGGGTCTCCGCTGAGGCAATCAGTGGTTGCCTCGGCCGGTTGGCCTCCTCGGTCCCGTCAAGGCCTGACCAGAGCTCCTCTATGGCCAGCGTCTGGGGGTGGGAGCCTGGGCTTGCTCCGGGGGGGGGCGACGCTTTCTGGCTCCTCTCTCTCGGTGTGGGGTGGGTGGTGCCGGGCCTGGGGTGTCGGCGCCTCCGGGGGTGGGGCCCCTGGGCTGGGTGGCCCTGGCCCCTTTGCTGGGGGGGGGGGGGGGGGGGGGCTGGGGGACAGCTGTTTGACCACCGGGGGACAGTCTACCAGCTGTCCCCAACTTACCCCCTTCCTCATATAACCTCATAATAGGGTGAAGGGGTGGGGGGTCTAGCCTGCGATGCGCCTTGGGGGGGGGCTACTTGGCAGTGGCAGTGGACATCACTGCAAGCAAGCAGCAGATGTCCTCCTGGCACCCTACCCGCCAATTTTAACCGCACCTTAGACATTTAGGGCCCCTTGGTGGGGAGGGTGAGGGGACATCACTGTGAGTAATCAGGAGATGTCCCCTTAGTGCCCTACTCGCCAATTTTAACTGCACCCCCCTTAGTACACACAGCCCTCCCCCTTCAATATATACATTCCAACATAAACACACACACATGCACACACACACCCTCTCAAACACACATACACGCACACACATTTTGCAAGGAAGGTGGGACCTGGGTCCATCTGTCCCCTACCCCTTCCCTGGTGGGGGGTGCGGGCCCCTTGGCGATGGCGGCCGTGTCCCTTGGGTGCCGGCTCCCTGGGCCCGGCGGTGCTCTCTCCGCACGGTGGGGGGGTTAATATTACACCTGAGCCGGGGGTGTTCGTGTCCCTGGGGGGTGGGTCCTGGTCCTTGCTCCTGAGCGCTGGGCCCCGCCAAACTTCCAACATGGCCGAGCCTGGTCGGGCCATATTTATAACACCCCTTGTGGGCCACCCTTTTTTCCCCGGGGTTCCCCCCTCCTGGGCGGGGGCGGCGGGCCCCTGCCTTGCTCCTCCCTGGACCAACCGTAGGCCGGGTGGGTGGCTGCCTGGAGTGCGGAGCGGGTCTCCCTTGGGGGGTCCTGGCTCGTACCTGGGGTTGGGGCGGGGGGATGCCCGGAACTCCTGGGTGGTGGTGGGGTGCTCATCTGGGGCTGTGGGCGTCCTTCTCCGGTGGGGCCCTGCGTTGGGCTCTTCCGGCGCGGCGGGGGGGCTGCTGTCCTGGCTGGGCTGGGGCGGCGCTCTCTTTCCCTCCGCGCCTCCCTGCTCTCTGGCTCGGGGGGCCTCGCGGCGGTCCTGCTGGCCCTGGCCTGGGTGGCGGTCTTGGTCGCCCGGGCGGCAGTTGTTCCCTGCCTGTTCCCGTGTGGCGTTGGGGGAATTCCGGCTGCCGCTGCTGCTGCAGCGGGGGTCTGGGTGTGGGGGTGGCTGGGCGCTCCTCCTCCTTCTTTTCACATTCCACCATCCATTTTAGAAGAACATAAACACTCACCTGAGCACAGGTGTTAGCTCACCTTTGCACTTATAGTTTGCATGATTGAATGAATGAAAGATTTCACACTAGTTGGTTTAAAGCAGTGCTTCTCAAATAGTGGGGCGCGCCCCCAGGGGGGGGCACGAAGCGATGCCAGGGGGGGCGCGCGGTGGTGGCGGTTTTAGGCACAGGTTTGTCCGGTGCGCAAATTTAACGTGGGGGCAGCGGTGACAGCGGCTCAGTGCTTGGAAAATAATCTGGTCCACTATTCGGTTCCTATTGTCTGTTCTGTCTGTCCGCGGCTGCGCGAGTGAGAACGAAAGGGGAGGGGTGGTGTGGGCCCTGTCTGCCAGGGGAATCGGGGCACGCGGACCACTGCTACCGCTGCCTGTTGCCCAAGATCACCGCTGCCCTTAGATTCCTAAGCTCATGCTAACAATGTCATTCTTTATGAACTATTGTAGACATTTTGATGACGTGTCTTTATTTTCCATCCATGTTTTCTTTGTCTGCCTGTGGTTTAGTTGGTGTCAGACAGACATAAGACAGCAGGTAATGCAGGAAAACAGCTGCACTTTTATGAGATCAGAAATAAACAATCCGTCATTTAGAAAAAAAAAATCAGCACGTTTTTACCTATTTCTTCAGACTAAAAACGTTAAATATATTGGTGCTGCTGTGTTAATGTTTCAGATCAATTTAGATTTAATATTATTTATTGATTGAATTATTTTTTTCAGCATCAAATGGTTCAGTTGGTCAAAATGTTTCTAGTTTAAATAAGGAATGACAGATTTTTTTTATTTCAGGTACTTTCAGCTTCTTTTTTGTTTTAGACTAGAACAGGGTTTCTGTGGCTAAATAAAGTTAATATTTGTTGAAAGTGGATTTATTTTGCTTTTTTCTTTTGTTAGTGTTAAAAGATACAATTTTAGGTATACAAATTTTATAGATACTGACCTGATGTATTGTCACCGCGCGAGTGTGTCTGTGTGTGTGTGTGTGTGTGTGGGGGGGGTTATGGGGGGGGGGGGTGTCAGGGGGGGCGCGAAACATTTTCTTTTCCTAGGGGGGGCCTGGCAAAAAATAATTGAGAAGCACTGGTTTAAAGGCATAGGTATGCGTGTGTGAACACTATCTGTTTTGTGTACATGTTGACATGTGAACATTTTTTGCAGCTAGCAGGTGTGTTGATAATATTTGAGTGTGTGTGAACAGGCCCCGCCCTTTTTGTGCTACATTTGAACTCTACCGTAACGATAAACAACCAGTAAACCTGTCTGCTCTATGCTGCTTCATGGTCTTACCCCCCCCTCTCACTATCACCCCCCCCCCCCCCCCCGACATCCCTCCCTCTTCTTCCCTTCTTTCCTTTTCCGTCTGGTTCAACACCAAAGATTTTCAATCATGGTTGAAATGATTAAAGTTTGGCCTCAATTACAAAAGGGGTTTGTTCAGTCACACCTTTGGTTTGTCTGAAGATTAATAACCCCTCTTGTTAAAATAAAATATGTCCAACACAAGAGGCCCTCAGCTCTCATCCGCCTGCCTAGCTGTTGGACAGGACAAGTTAAAAAAAAAAAGAAAAAAAAAAAAAAAAAAGAAATAACATCAAAAAAGGACATCAAAAATGACATTCATATTAAATAAATAAATAAACATTGAGTAAATACAGATGCGAAAGTGTAAAAAACATGTGATCCACTGCAAACATGTGATCATACGACGGAGTTTTAGGGCCACGGTGAGGGAAAAAAATTCTGGCCAACGTGGCGAGATTAAAGTCGTCATGTCGACTTTAATCTCGTCATGACGAGAAAAAACTCGACACAAAGTTTCGAGAAAAAACTCGTCTTGTCGAGATAAAAGTCGAAATAAAGTTTCGAGATTAAAGTCGCAATGTTGCGCGCGAGAGAAAAAAACTCGTAAATTTACGAGATTATTGTGGAAGTGAGCAGCATGCAGAGCAGCAGGTGAACACCGTGCAGCAGCAGAGCTGACCGACTAAACTTTGTTGAACAGGTGAGTTGAATGTTAATTGATAATGTTCCAAATGTCTGGAAGCTCATTTGTTTGATTTAAAAGTTATTAAAGTTTTATTTATTGATGGTTGGTTTGCAGGATCTCTGCCTCCATACTCTGCAGCCCGATGATGAAGCCGGCATCGGTTGTCCCTGCAGCTGTTTGCTTGAATCCTTTCTTCCTCCACCAAAGACCAGATCTCTACGTTTGTGTGATGCTTCCGTCTGAGGAGGAGAAGCACTTTTTGCCTTTTTCAACGTTGTAATGCTAATATAACAGACTATTTTCATTCATCTTTGTTTTTAATGATCAGACGGGTCGCTTCATCTGCAGGAGGGGGCGTATGTAACACTGTTTACTTCCGCATTGGTGATCGGATGACAGGTTCATGACGTAATGTGACAGATGAACTTCAGGTGATGTGAATGAAAAGGAGAATAAAGGCTGCAGCGATCCTCTACACCCAAACGTGTCTCTGAGCTCCTTATTTTACATATGAAACTCCGCTTTACCGACACCGAACCCCGGAAAGACTGCTACACTGAAAATAATCTGATTTTGAGTCGCCAAAAGGTTCAGAATCTCTTTGTTTTAAACCTATAATCCGGAAATAAAGCTTCACAAAAGGCTCCACATACTTCATCTTCAAGAAAGGCTCCGCTAAACAGACAACTTCGGGGTTTTCTCCTTTTTAATCTATGAATTTTTTCCTGTAAATTTACGAGTTTTTATCTCCTAATAAAATTACTTTTTTTTGGTGGCCATAAAACTCTGTCGTAAACTCTTAAATACAAAGCCACTAGCTCACTAACATTAGCCATAACACTGAATACTCCTGAAAGACTCAGCTTCACTTCTATCGCGCAACATTGCTACTTTAATCTCGAAACTTTATTTCGACTTTAATCTCGACAAGACGAGTTTTTTCTCGAAACTTTGTGTCGAGTTTTTTCTCGTCATGACGAGATTAAAGTCGACATGACGACTTTAATCTCGCCACGTTGGCCAGAATTTTTTTTCCTCACCGTGGCCCTAAAACTCCGTCGTATGATCAACTGTAAAAAACGCGTAAAACTTTTTTTTTTTACTCAAAAATAAGTAACTAATAAAGTACACACCAAAACCGTTCAGGAACAAAACTGATTGAAAACAGCAACAACTGCAACAAAAGTAAATGAATAAATGAGTGAAAGAAAGAAAAAACACCCCTTGGACCGTGGAGTGTCACTTTAACACGTTGGGGAGGACTGACCTGCGGTGGCGTTCCATCCTGAACTGTGGGTGCAACAGTCTTGTGCTGAAGGACGTGGTCAGCGCCTCTACAGTTTGATGCAGGGGGTGGGAGGGGTTATCCATGATGGATGTTGCTTAGCCAACATCCTCCTGTCCGCCACCTCCTCCATGTTTGTTAAGCCTCCTCATATCTCTGCCTGTACTGCCACCTGCCCAGCACACAACTCCTTAAAGGACCACTGAGGCCACCACAGTGTCATGAAAGGTCCTGAGCAGCTGTCTGCACACGCCAAACGACCTGAGTCTCCTCAGCAGGTGAAGGCGACTCTGACCCCTCCTGTACAGAGCATCCGTGTTATTGGACCAGTCCATTCTGTTGTTCAGGTGAACACCCAAACAAACTCAATGTCTGAACCCTGGATGTTCACCGGTGAGTGAGGTGCTGAGAATTCAGACATAGTCTGAGAGTTGTTAGTCATCAGTGAATGGTTTAAAGCAAGCGTGTCCAAAGTCCGACCCGCATTCAAATTCAAATAGGCGCGCAGCCTACTCTCACAGATAATTTCAAGAAATATGGCGCCTGGATTCATCGCCTTCTCCAAAAGTCTGAAGTGACCCTGATTTTCAGCAAAGTTCTGACCTGCAGACAACTTGACCTCAACTTTCAGAGCCGCTGATATCAGCTGAAGAAGGATACAGACCTTTATCTAATGTCTGCATACAAAACATAGAATAGATCTATAAGCTCTCTTTCCAGAATAATGGCTGTTTATCTATCTATCTATCTATCTATCTATCTATCTATCTATCTATCTATCTATCTATCTATCTATCTATCTATCTATCTATCTATCTATCTATCTATCTATCTATCTATCTATCTATCTATCTATCTATCTATCTATCTATCTATCTATCTATCTATCTATCTATCTATCTATCTATCTATCTATCTATCTATCTATCTATCTATATATAGATAGATATATAGATATATAATTGATTATTTTGCAGCCCCCATTTTCTAAAAGCTCTGTGTATTTCTTGATTGTGGTGTGCTAACTTAAGTTTTAAGGTTTTGTAAACACTGTCGTGTTTATACAAAATATTTTCACTTCACCAGATCTCCTCTTTGCTAAAAGTTTTGACACCCATGCATGGTTTACAGATTGCAGCTCTGATTGTTTTGATGGATTTTTATCTTTCCAGTTTATTTATGTTGACTTAAGCTCATTTCCTGGTAAAAAAAAAAAAAAAATCTTTTGCCTTTTTTCTCTCTTCATTTTTTGAAAAATTGACAAACTAAATTCCTGATGATTTGATTAGCATTTCCTTTCCATGCCAGAGTGCTCGTGTTCCTGTAATTGCACTCATCCATAAAAACAGCGATCCACAGGGCTAAAACAGAAATCTGATGCAAAACAAAAAATCTCCTATCTTTCATCACAAATTGAAACTCTGCTGAAGCCGCGCGCTCCACTCTGGGCTCCTGCATTTCACTGGGGCTCCGCTCAGATTCATATTCAGTATCTGGGTTGAATTTACTCAGCTGAAAACCTGCTGACTGGTTGCTCACACAGCGTGAACGACATGATGTTTCAAACTAAATCCCTGCAGCAACACCACACCCGTCTTATGCTAAAAATTGCTCAAAGTCTGACGGAGCATTTCTTTCTCGGGCGCCTCGTGAGGAAGCAGAGATTCACACAGTTTGGAGGCGACTCTCCAGTGGCCTCTGAGTTTTGCAGCAGCGTGCACGATGTTTTAGAGATGAAATGGCTTACTTGTAGCTTTCAGGTCAGCAATCCTTAAACCAATTTGTTAGCAAATGCAATAGTTTTCCTGCATATTTTTAAAAGCAGCATAGACTTTGTAATCCCCCCCCCCTCCTTTTTTTCAAAGGCCATAAAAAAGAACACTTGGTGATGCTGGATCCACAAATATGCAGGTCCCTCAGGCCTCCGACCAACAACAGCAATTAAAAGCTGGATTCTGAACGTGTGATGAAAAGATTAGAGCCAAATTAACTTGAGGGCTTTAAGTAGCGACGATTCTTAAGGACGTCTCTTCTTATTTGTGCAGCTTTTATGACATATATTGGTCCACTGGATTTTTTTTGTGCATTCCGACTTGACGCTTGAATATTTGTTCACATTCTGTGTTTATAAAATGTGTATTTGTGTGCTTATTTGTAATCCTGCTTCGCCTGATGATATAAAGATGTGCATGTCTTGTTTCATAGGACTTTATATTAGGAATATTTCACCTAGTTTTACTCCCAGACTGTCGGGTACCGGGGGCCAGGGCGGTTAGGTTCACCTTCACTTCCGGGTTGAGGCTTTTATTTGTTAGGTTCCGGTTCGGTGTTCTGTTGTGTTTCTGTGGACTTGACGTCTTCATCGCCAGCACCTGTTTACTCACCTGTTGTCAATCACTGTTGTGTGTGTATATATACCTTGTGTTCCTCCTCACTTATCACTGGATCGTTCTCTTATGATTATCACTAGTTTTCGAGTCTCAGTGCCTTCCTTAGGATTAAAATCCTTGTGTTCTCAACTTCTGTCGTCCTGCATCTTGTGTCCACGCCTTCGTTCCTTGACATTACGATCCAGGCAACATGGACGCAGCAGACGCAGAAGCTTCTCGAGCAAACGCCAGCAGCCAGGAGTGGGTCATTCGCCACCAGGAGGAACAGCTGAACTGCCTCCGCCGAGGTATGCTGGAGATGGCCGATCGCCAGGAGAAACAGCTGAATGCGATCTGCGATCGCATCGACACCCTGGCAAGACAGGTTCAGCAGCCGCTGACACCTCAGCCGCTCCATCCCTCCTCTGCCGCATCCACACCGATGGTTCCGGTCCAGACGCCTTCCGCCCCAGCGGTTCAGCTGGCCCGACCGGAGAGGTTTTCTGGTGACTCTGGGGACTGCCGGGCGTTTGTCACACAGTGTGAACTCCATTTCGAGCTGCATGCTGCCAGTTTTCCCACGGATCGTGCCAAGGTGGCGTTTATTATTTCTCACCTCACCGGCAGAGCCGGAGCGTGGGCCACCGCGGAGTGGCAACGTGGGGGAGCAACCTGCGCTTCTCTTTCTTTTTTTCTCGATGCCTTCACCCAAGTTTTTCAGCACACGAAACCCGGTCGAGAGGCAGCCCGGGCGCTGATGCGGTTGACGCAGGGAAATCGTCGGGTGACGGACTACGCTATTGAGTTCCGGACTCTCGCTGCTGAGAGCGGATGGAATCCCGCCGCGCTCGTAGACGCTTTCCTGGAGGGACTGTCCGAGGTGCTGAAAGACAACCTAGCTCCATTGGAGTTGCCGTCGTCTCTGGAGCCTCTCATCGCGCTAGTCATCAGGATCGACAATCGACTGCAGGATCGCCGACGGGGGCGCCAGTCGAACGCTTCCTTTTCCCGGGGACGCACTGACGACTACGACCCGCCCTCCTCTCATCCTTCTTCGGTTGCTTCCACAGACTCTCCTGTAGCTCCGTTGGAGGAACCCATGCAGCTGGGTCGTGGCCGTTTATCCCCCTCTGAGCGCAGACGACGGATAGCGGCGGGTGAGTGTCTTTACTGTGGTCAGCGGGGACATTTCTGTAAGCACTGCCCAAATGTCTCCGTTCGTCATTAAGAGTGGGCACACTGACGAACGGAGGGCATGCGCCCACCTGTTCAAAATCCACCTCCTGTTTTCTGGAGGGTCATGTCATGTCTAGGGGTGGGGGGTTTCCTGTTCAGGCCTTATTGGACTCAGGGGCTGAACAGAACCTCATGGATGCCGAGCTAGCCAAACGGGTCGGACTAAGGACCGAGTTACTTCCCCGTTCTTGGCAGGTTATTTCCCTTAATGGAAAGGCTGTCGCCACTATTGACCAGATTACTGAGCCAGTCCACCTCATACTGTCTGGGAACCATCACGAACATACTCGTTTTTTTCTGTTTAACTCACCACTTAATCCGGTGGTTCTGGGGTTTCCTTGGCTCCTGGCCCATAATCCAGTCATTGACTGGCCTAACAACCGTATAAACAGTTGGAGTAATCACTGTCACGAGGTCTGTTTACGCTCAGCTCGGCATCCAGGGGCTGATTCCGCTGACCCAGTAGGACAGCCGTCCTCACCCGACCTCTCCAAGGTGCCCTCTGAATACCACGATCTGGGGGAGGTGTTTTCGAAATCCCGGGCTCTCTCATTACCTCCTCACAGGCCTTATGACTGCTCAATAGAGCTGCAGCCCGGTGCTACTCTCCCCAGGACTCATCTTTACAGTCTGTCTAAGCCTGAGAGGGAGGCCATGGAGCAGTATGTGACTGACTCTCTTCAGGCGGGCCTTATCAGACCCTCTTCGTCCCCTGTGGGAGCTGGGTTTTTCTTTGTAGGGAAGAAGGACGGTTCTTTACGGCCATGCATTGATTTTCGTGGGTTAAACGCCATCACTATTAAGAACCGTTATCCTCTTCCACTCATGAACACTGCATTTGAGTCTTTACAGGAGGCCCGGATCTTCACTAAATTGGACTTAAGGAATGCGTACCACTTGGTGCGTATGAGGGAGGGTGACGAGTGGAAGACCGCCTTCAACACACATCTTGGACACTATGAGTATTTGGTGATGCCTTTTGGTTTGTCCAACGCTCCAGCTGTTTTTCAGGGCATGATTAATGATGTGCTACGAGATTACATCCATCATTTCGTGTTTGTGTACCTGGATGATATTCTCATCTTCTCCAGGACCCCCAGCGAACATAGGCGGCATGTTCGTCTGGTTCTCCAACGGCTCCTGGAGAATAAACTGTTTGTGAAGGCCGAGAAATGTGATTTCCACTCCTCTAGTGTATCGTTTTTGGGTTTTGTGGTCACTGGAGGGGAGGTGCGACCGGATCCGGCTAAGGTCAGTGCGGTGGTGGATTGGCCCACCCCGGCCACTCGCAAACAGCTCCAACGGTTTTTGGGGTTTGCCAACTATCTACGCCGTTTCATCCGAAATTACAGCTCAGTCGCAGCCCCCCTTACGGGTCTGACCTCCACCTCCTCGCCTTTTATTTGGACGGAGGCCGCTGAGGGCGCTTTTCGGAACCTCAAACGCCTTTTCACCACGGCGCCGGTCCTTGTCCAACCCGATCCCTCCGCTCAGTTCGTTGTGGAGGTTGATGCTTCAGACACTGGGGTTGGAGCTGTGTTGTCCCAGCGTAAGGGTGCGGACAGCAAGCTTCATCCTTGCGCGTTCTTCTCCCGCCGGCTTAATCCGGCGGAGACTAACTATGATGTGGGTGACAAGGAGCTTCTGGCCATCAAGTTGGCGTTGGAGGAGTGGAGGCACTGGTTGGAGGGGGCGGGTCAGCCTTTTGTGGTCTGGACTGATCATAAGAACTTGTCCTATATCCGGACCGCAAAACGGCTTAACTCTAGACAGGCACGGTGGTCACTGTTTTTTGCTCGTTTTGATTTTGTGGTGTCTTACCGCCCTGGCTCCAAGAACGTCAAGCCGGACGCTCTTTCTCGGCAACAGGAACCGGTGGTGGAGAGTCAGCAACCTAAGACTGTGATACCTGCCTCCTGTGTTCTGGGTGCCCTCTCCTGGCAGCTGGAGAGGGATATCAAAGCTGCCCAGACCCGGGAACCTGACCCTGGTAGTGGGCCACCTAACAGACTCTATGTACCCAGGGCCGTAAGGAGTCAGGCCCTTCAATGGGCTCACGCTACTCGCCTCACTTGTCACCCCGGTGTACACAGAACTGTCTCCTTCCTGCGTCGCTGTTTCTGGTGGCCCAGCTTGGCAAAGGACGCCAGGGAGTTTGTGTTGGCCTGCACGATCTGCGCCCAGAACAAGGTCAGCAATCGACCACCAGCAGGTCTGTTACACCCCTTACCTGTCCCGAGCCGTCCGTGGTCCCACATCGCCCTGGACTTTGTGACCGGTCTGCCATCCTCCTCGGGGAGGACTGCAATCATGACGATCGTGGACCGGTTTTCCAAGGCAGCCCACTTCGTGCCCCTGAGGAAGTTGCCTTCGGCCGTTGAGACCGCCAGACTCGTCATTGAACATGTGTTCCGGCTGCACGGCATTCCGTTGGATATCGTCTCTGACCGGGGTCCTCAGTTCATTTCACAATTATGGAAGACTTTCTGTGCAGCCTTTGGTCCCACGGTCAGTCTCTCTTCGGGGTTCCATCCACAGTCCAACGGGCAGGCCGAGAGGACCAATCAGGACCTTGAGGTGGCTCTCCGATGCGTCTGTTCCCGTAACCAGACCTCTTGGAGCACCCTGCTGCCGTGGGTTGAGTACGCCCACAACTCTATGACATCATCTGCTTCAGGTATGTCCCCCTTTGAGAGTTCCCTGGGCTACCAACCTCCATTGTTTCCGGAGCAGGAGAAGGAGGCGACGGTTCCGTCGGTTCAACACCTCTACCGCCGCTGCAGGCGCATCTGGAGGGAGGCACGCGCTGCTCTCCTTCGCTCATCCGCAGCTAACAAGAGACTGGCCGACCGGCATAGGTTACCTGCACCTACCTACACGCCAGGTCAGTTGGTTCTCCTATCTACAGCTAACATCAAGCTGCGGACGGAGTCGAGGAAGCTGTCTCCCAAGTACATCGGGCCTTTCAAGGTGGAGAGGGTCATCAACCCTGTGGCGGTCCGACTGCGCCTTCCTCGTACTATGCGTGTTCATCCAGTCTTTCACGTCTCTCAGCTCAAACCACACGTTACGAGTCCTCTCCAGCCTTCTCCCTCCCAACCGCCACCGCCTCGTCTCATCGACGGTCAGCCTGCATGGACCATCAGACGCATCATGGACGTCAGACGGCGGGGTCGGGGTCTGCAGTACCTGGTGGACTGGAAGGGGTACGGTCCCGAGGAGAGGTCCTGGGAGCCGACTTCAAGGATGCTGGACAAGGACATGCTCCGGGAGTTCCACCGTCGCCATCCTGACAAACCCGGGGGTGCGCCCAGAGGCGCCCCTTGAGGGAGGGGTACTGTCGGGTACCGGGGGCCAGGGCGGTTAGGTTCACCTTCACTTCCGGGTTGAGGCTTTTATTTGTTAGGTTCCGGTTCGGTGTTCTGTTGTGTTTCTGTGGACTTGACGTCTTCATCGCCAGCACCTGTTTACTCACCTGTTGTCAATCACTGTTGTGTGTGTATATATACCTTGTGTTCCTCCTCACTTATCACTGGATCGTTCTCTTATGATTATCACTAGTTTTCGAGTCTCAGTGCCTTCCTTAGGATTAAAATCCTTGTGTTCTCAACTTCTGTCGTCCTGCATCTTGTGTCCACGCCTTCGTTCCTTGACACAGACCTGCCTGTACATTAATGTAAACCCCTCAGCATCCCCATCCTAAAAGGCACAGACTCCTAATCTTTTGACTCTCAGATCCCCTCGTTGTTTGTTATAAGTTAACTACTAAATCTAGCCTTTGTTGGAAACTAGAACCTTTCTGTTGACATTTAATAAAATGTGCAACAACCTTAAGAGCCTCCTGCTGAGGAGAAAGCCTCCTTTTCCAACCTAAATTATGTATTGGGCCATGAAGTGCTCTCCCTGGCCACACTGGTGTTGCTTACCCCGTATTACTTATTCAACACGTCTAACCTTAGCCCCCCCCCCCCCCCCCCATTACAGATGGAGAACTACAGCTATGCTGTTTCTGTGTACCTCTTCTCCAGCTCAGGATTAACATAAAAAGCGAAGCTCCAAACAGACTGACTCTTACAGTACGATTTCCTTGGATGTGCTCTGCCCCGCATTGGCAGGATTTCACAGCGTTAAGATGCAGAGGAAGTGGAGTGCCACCGGCAGCAGAGTCCCTGGCTTCTCCATATTTGTCAGAAAGATGTGACACGGCTGCTGTTGCTGCCCTTTGATCAGCAGCGTCTTTGGAGGACATGTTTTTATTTTGTCTTTGAAATGTGGGCCACTCAAGCCTTCACCTGGATGAGATGATTAGTATGTACTCTCGGTTGGAGTATAATGCCTGGAGTGGTCATTTCACATAAGCTGTGCAGCGGCTGAATGTGGACGTTTATGATTCCTTTGTGCTTCTTCTCCTTTGACATGTTGTCAGGCTGGAAATTCACAGCAGCCTGCCACTTTTCCTTGCTGCAAGGCTTCTGATGTGCCACAAAACGAGTCGTGCCATGAATAAACATGCCGGCGTGAAAAGGGATGAGTGTTGTTGGAGATGAGATAGACAGTTTACATGTGTTTGAAAGAGGGGGTCAGCAGAGAGGAGACCGACAGGGTCAGAGAGGCCAAAAAAACAAATGAACCAAAAGAGCAAAATTGAGCAAACGACATCCAACAAATTTGTCTGAGTGTTTGAAAGGTGTTTGCAGTATGTGTTGCTCTATACTGCTCGATTACTTACATTTTGACGTCCTTTAAGGCTCTCTGGGTGGTAAACGGAGACTCAAGAATTGCCAGAAACAATCAATAAAAGGCAGCTTTGGAAATTTTTGTGAATTAATCAGAAAAAAGTAAGCTTGGGCTTTAACCCTTGTGCTATCTTAGATGACCCCACCCTTACTTTGACGTGTTCTCCCTACCATGAAAAAGGTGGATAAAGGTGGAAAGATTTCATGTAATCCATGGACACCAGTGAAGATCACAAATCATTCAAGAAAAAAGGTTCAGCGCACCGTCTAGTGGGTCTAGATGACCCAACTCCCAACGTTAAAGTGCCTAGGATAGCACAAGGGTTACACTGATACATTTCTCAGGCTCTGGCAGCATTTGAAAAGCTCCTGCTGATCATTGAAAAACCTGCATTTTAAATTGCAATGACTGAATAGTGCTTTTTTCTTTTATTTGTGTAATTTATTTATTTTTGAATGGCTGGTCGTACCCAAACACAGTTACCTTTTTATGTTTTTTTGTAGCCTGTATTTTATTTTGAAAGCAGTCTAATTTCTTCTCCTTTTTTTTTCTTGCTGGCTTTTTTTTTGCTCATTTTGTGCAATGAGTTCTCCTCTTTCTGAAACAGAAAATCCAAAATATAAGAATACCAATTCAATAAACCACGTCAAAAACATTATTGTTTGGGAAAGAGTTTTGATTAAAGTTTATGATTTTTTTAACCAGTGCAGTCGATGTGACCGAATCTGTCAATAAGTTTGTTTTTACTGCTGCTTTAACCAAATGAAGCCTCAACACCCACTCTGATCATGGTTTGATCTATTCTAAAAGCATTCCCAGTGGTCTTTTACCTTTGATTATGCCATTTTTGGCCAAAATGAAACAAACGTGTTGTTTAGAATGTAGTTTCTGCAGAGCGGCAGTATTTCAATAGAATTTTGTCTCTTTGTGGGCATTGGTGAAGCTTTTGGCCATCCCAGCGTACTTTCAATGTCACGCATAAGCTCTTTTTAACTGCTTTATTTTCCGCCTGCTACTGATTCACAAATCTTTAACTAAAAACACACTCAGAAATGCAATTTTGAGCTTAATTTTCTTTATACATGTCCTCCATTTTTAGAAAAATGCCACAAAATCATGTTAAAAACCCCAAAAACACTTTTTTTTTAGAAAGGCTTTAAAATCTCTTTGACAAGCTAGTAGAGTTGGTAGGATCATTACAGTAGGATCACATATTGAAGGCAGGGGTTAATGTGTTTCCATTCGTAACCCGAGATCTAATAAATATTTTGACTTGTGGGGTGCCACAGGGTTCTATTCTTGGGCTTCTGCTGTTTAGTCCATATTTCTGGCTCAGATTATCCAAACATCATTTTTCAGTTCTGCAGACTGTTCTGTTTTTGAAGCTTTGTCACTGAACCACTTCTGTCCATTAGACTCTATGCTGCTGCACATAGAGCAGCTAAAGTCCTGTACACAGTCAAACCGCCATCAGGTAAAAACAACAAAAGGACAGTTTATGGTTTTGAAAGCAAAAAAAGTAAAGAGGGTTAGGCTTATTTATGGGCAAAAAGACATAAGTAAATTTAGACATTTTGGTGTCATATTACACTCAGACCGTTAGCATCAGCCTTTTACCATCCCCAGAAATCTGATGATTTGAAAAATAGATTCACTCTTTCACCTCCAGAACTACTGTAACAGACTTCTGTCTGTTCTGTTAGAGTCTAACAGACCATTACCACCAGAGATGTATTTAGAACCTGGAGAAGTGATCACTATTGTTTTTAGAATTGATCTCAATATATGACTGTGCTGCGGTGCAGTGGTTAGTACTCTTGTCTCACAGCGAGAAGGTCCTGGTTTGATTCCTTCAGCTCTAAAACCCCCTAAATTAGAATTATGATGAAGAAAAATGTTTTTGTTTTATAGCTGGAAATGAAACGGTTGTCAAGAGGTTAAACAAAGAAACATTTATTGGGACAGGCAGTAAAATACAGTTTCTAGTATTGCAACAAAGCATAATATCAGGGTCCTTTCAACATTCCAGAATAATTATATATCTGTAAAAATAATGATCTATGAAGATAACATTTACAAAAATACAGATATTTTTGTTTGAGTTCAGCACCTACAACTACAAAAATAGCCTATTAACATGTTTATGAATCATCAAAAGGCAAACATTTAGTTATAGATAGTAGTTATATTTCTATTTCATTGTTGCTCGATATAGCCATGATTTGTTGATAATTGGTCAGGCTACAACGTAGTTTAGATTATGAAGATGTTCAGTATCATAATTTGTTCCTTCGTGCTTAACCTCATACCTAAGGATTCAAACAGTGACATGTTTTATACATTTCTGTTAGCTCACTACTATATATATATATAAATGGTAAATATGCAGTTGGTCAGATTACTCTTTCACTGTTGCCACATGTGTGCTTTTTCTCAAGTTTTGTCCATATTGAATAATAAGCAGAATAAAATTACCAGAACAGACACATCCTTCTGCATTTTCAGAGTATTATTGGCTAAATCTGTCATTCATCTGCTTTCACATGCATGTGGGACACAGTCTGTCTGCCTCTTATCCTCATGGGCAGTGAATGAATGGGATGAGGTGTTCAATAGCGGCTATAGCAGCAAGGAAGGCAGCAGGAGCAGCAGTGGGCAGATATCATCTGTGGGCAAAGAACTCTGTCCTGGTTGATTTTCTGGTCATGTCGCGTGCTAGACTGACTGCAGGATAGCAGATAGTGCCAGAAGACCATCAGACCAGACCGCAGGGATTGTCCACTAACCAATCCAGCAGTACAACACGTACCCGGGGACAAGCTGACTGACCATGTGCAAATGCCGACTTTCTGCAACATTCACAGGAATTACTGAATATTACCACTAAAGTTGATGCACAGATACGGTGGGGAGGCAGCCATATTTTGGCTTGAAATTTTCCAATAAGTCTACCTGAGATACCATTGACCTTCCCGGTATGGATAAACCGTTTCAGATGCAAGCACTGATGAAGAAAGAAATATGCTTTCTAGAGGCAGAGATATTTAATAATTAATTAAAATACAAACCCTTTTTTTAGTACATGCTATGAGACGTCATCTTATCAGACCATTTTTTGTATACTTTATCATTCTTCTTTTGTTTTCTGCAGAGAAATGCTGTCTCATGGTGTTTTCCTCTATTTTTTAAAGAACTAATAGATGAGCATTTTATAGCTGTCAGATGTCTTGATTAAGCTCTTGGTTCAAAACCCTGCTCCGGCTTCAAAAGATCACGTGGGTTTAGTTCCAGTGAGAATAACAAATTAAATAAAGTATACTTTTGCAGACACTGTGAATTCACAGATGTCTGAAACACGATGCTCCAAGTGAAGGAGAAAACCTGTGTGAAAGCAGCTGCTTGGAAATAAAACCTATCATCACCTTAATGGAACATTTACCACAGGCATTAAGCTGTCAGCTTCGAAACAAATTGCTGCTCAAAAATATCCTTATGTTAAAAAATTGGAAACATATTTCCAACCGTTTTGTACTCCACTAAAGATATTGTTTCAATTTTGATTTGGACAACAGAGTTACTTTAAAGTTAATGAAGAGGCCAGATAATAGTGTTTGAAGTTCATAAAGATCATATCTACCTTTACTGATATTACTTTTGCTTAAGTTAGTTTTCGTTAAAATGCATTCTTTTTTTTGCTTCTCTTGTTACTAGTTAAACAAGAGAAGTTTTATGTCATTCTTCTGTGGTTAAGCTAGATAGATGTGTTGTAACTAGTAACTCAATGTTGTTTAGTTGACTTTTTTTAAGAAGATTTGCAAACAATCAGAAAGGAAATTGATGTGCTCTGCAGCTAAAGGTGAAGCTATTTTATCACAGCACCTATTAAGTGTGCTTGGGTTAATGTACTGTATGCACACAATTAAAAAGAAGCACGCTTTTCCACATAAAGGTTGCCAGAACTATCCATGCATTTTTTTTTCTTTTATATATATATATATATCACAAGCATGACATTCAGCTACACACATTTTTTTTCTTCGCAAAGCAGCCTGAACAATCAAGACTAAGGAATAATAAACTGCACCCACTGCTATTCGCTGTAGTGTTACCTCGCTATATCACAATCTTGCTATTTTGTAGATTTTTTTTTTTTAGCAGCACACTGTTTGGCTTCAGACCATGCCTATCAGTCTCTTCCGGGCCTTGTTCTCCTTTAAAGAATTCAATGTTTGATCGCGATTAGAACATAGTTTTCTTTCTATTATACTGGACTTCTTTTTCTATAAAGACTTGAACTTTAAGAGTTTAAGCAAAACAGAAAAATGTAAAAATGTTCATGTCTCTTAGGTAAATGTGCATCAAGTGTGTGGTGAGGGGTTTTACAGCCCTAAAACATCTATAATCCTATACTTTGTGAATTTTATCTTTTTTATTTTTAGAACGTAAATCCCGAGATTAACAAAAAAAAGTTGTACATTTGCTTTTACTCTGGCAAAAGACTCTGATATTTTTAATTGGGAGCATAATTCTGGAGCATGTTGACAAATTGAGGCAGTTCTAAATGTCAAAGCCCGACATGAATTTTGAATAAACGTGTGACATCCAAAGAGGCCACAGTTGTACTTCCCCACTGTGGCTCTCTTGGCTCATTGAATTGCAAGCTTTTCCACCATCAGGATTTGGAACTGTCTCCAGAGGAAAGGAAACAAAATAAACCCAGGTCTTTTGAGGCAGAAACTGCTGTACAGTCACACTTAAACATTTGTTAATGCTTTGTAAGCCATGCTTGTATACCTTTGTTTACCTTTTCTTAACCCTTGTGCTATCCTATGACCCCATCTTTAAATTGACATGTTCTCCCTACCTTGATAAAGGTGGAGAGGATTTCATGTAATCCATGCACACCAGTGAAGATCACAAATCATTGAAGAAAAAAGGTTCAGCGCACTGTCTAGTGGGTCAATTTTCAATTGAAGCTCAGAGGCTGAATCAGGAATGTGAGACCCTGTAATTTTCCCATGACTGTTCTAAGGAAAAATAGCCGCACATATTGTTCAAAGATTTCCATATTTTGTAAAACAGCTAGCATGAGACTCTTTGACTACTACGGGGGAATGATCCTATGCACTGACCTAAAATTGATCCAGGACGTCCTTAGCCGAAAATTCATGCAGTAAGACTCGGAGATAAATACCAGGGAACTGAACAGTGCAGATGAAATTTTCCAGATTCCTTTTGTTACTTCCCAGTTAATCAAGTTTAAATCAAAATATGTCTACAAACAAACATGTAAACAAGGATTGATGGTAAATCCATTCACATTTTAGTCTCCTAAAGTTCAGTCCACTGTTTTTTTTCCACGTGAAAACAATCTAAAGCTAATATTCTTAGAACATTGTTGCACACTGCATGGTCACATGTCTTTGCAAAGTTTAAAGTCGTTCCACACAATGGACTGGAATGATGAACTGAACAGTTTTTGCTGACATCACATGCATCTTCCAAAATCAATTATAATTGATTTGTTCCATTTTAAAACAATTTTATAATGGTATTGGCGGATTTGATTTGATCAACAACTTTCCTCAAACAGATTGATTTGGTTGGACTGAGGAATATAAATCGATTAATCGTTACACCCACGACATTTTAGACGTTCCCATTGGAAGATAATCACCAACAGTAGACACCCTGCCTTACAATCAACTGGCAACATGTTCGGATGGATGGATGGATGGATGGATGGATGGATGGATGCATGGATGGATGGATGGATGGATGGATGGATGGATGGATGGATGGATGGATGGATGGATGGATGGATGGATGGATGGATGGATGCATGGATGGATGGATGGATGGATGGATGGATGGATGGATGGATGGATGGATGGATGGATGGATGGATGGTTGGATGGATGGATGGATGGATGGATGGATGGATGGATGGTTGGATGGATGGTTGGATGGATGGATGGATGGATGGATGGATGGATGGATGGATGGATGGATGGATGGATGGATGGATGGTTGGATGGATGGATGGAATTGACACTAAGTTATATACCATACTTTTAAACCCCTAAGTGCAGCATACCATAACTAACCCTCCAATGCAACACCATGGACAAAAATATCTAAATTGATTCCGGTTTCTTTAGCTTTGTTCTACTTAAATCCCAAAGTTTGATACAATGATTGAGCATGCTTCTGGAATATGACAGATATTTTAATTTTAATGAAATTCAAAAAAGAAATCCAGCAGAACTATTACCAGAGAAATTTGATTTTTTTTTCTCCCTCATAAAATCCTGCAACAGACCCCACTTTTCCAAATAGCTATGTTTGGCTGAAAAAAAAAATAAAATGTAAACCTGTTAACTGTAATGGAGAGTGTCACTTTCTAAAATGTTGAAAATCACTAGGTGTAGAAAAAAAGTGGACAAGCCCTTTGAGCAAAACGTTGGCACACAATGAAGTAAACGCCAAGAACGGGCTGTAGCTGTGATAACAAATGTCTCCATGAGGCTGCAAGTGTCCTCAAATAAAAGGAAGCTGCCTTATCTGTCTGCCGCAATGAACGTTTACAGGAGCCACACAAAGGGAAATGTTTGCAGACCGGAAACTGGGCCTTCAGTCTTTGAAATGCAGACTGTGTTTTATGGTCTTACATTGCTGTTTCTCCTCTCCCTGCTGCAGTTTCATCCCTCACCAGGGAGTGCTGTTAAGAATCTGCAGCGCTGTTTCTTCTCATCTTTCTTTTCTCTCTTTAATCTCAACCCGTGTTTGGTTTTACATTGAGTGAAGCGTATCTTCTAAGCCTCGGTAAAGAAAAGTTATTTTGATTCCCAGCAGGTCTGCAGCACCTCACTGAAGAACATCTAGAGCTCCTTTTGTTTGTTTGTTTATTACGTCAAGTTTTCTTCATTATCTTTAGAAGAGGCGACAGGTGGGGAATATAAGAAATTGTGGGCGGGGTGGAATCCTTGCAGAAATTATTTTTCATAAATTAATAATGATAGAATTTTTCAAAAAGAAGAAGAAAAAACTATTAGACATCTTTTCTACCCGGTGGCTCATTTCTGTCATTTCTGAAAGAGTTGTTTTTAGATTAATGAGATCTGTGTACCCAGAATGCTTCAGGCCACCATTGACTTTTAGCTGTTTACTTGACTGTCTTCCCCAAGAGCTGCTGGGCCAGACAAGACTTTATGATGCCATTAAGCATTACCATCAGCCTGCTGAAAGACTGGCTCTGGCCAGTGAGTGAGAAGCAAATTAGAAAAGACTCAGACAATATGACTGCTGACAAGCATGGAGCTGTGGCAGAAGGTGAGACAGAGTCCAGCCTTTTCTTAAAATAGACTGCAGACATCGCTTCTCCTCTTCAGGGACAGAAGACCTGGTCACCCACGCAATCAGATTGATTCTGACATTTATAAACTGATGGCTAACAGTATGTGTCGCCAGGAAGCAAACTGATGGACAAAACTAATCACCTCTGTTTAAAGTAGCTGAGCAATAGAAATAAAAAAAAATAAAGAAAGACGCTTTAGGTTGTGTTTCTCCACACCAGGCATTTACAGACGCAAATGGTTCTCATAACGGGTTTATTTGGTCTCTCCAAATCCACCGTGAAAACTGCATATACAAACATAATGGAAACTTCTTTGACAACGAACATACATTGTAAACAGACAGTTAAGACAAATAAATAAATCACCTCGTTGGCTGCATGCCAAGATGGGAGTTACTCTTATTGTCCTCTCATCCACATCTGGTATTCTTTGCATACAAACGTGGTGCTCCTGCTTCCAGCGTCTCTTCTATGTCCGTACAATGTGCGCTAAGCAAGTAAGCATTTCCGGCATTTTCAAAATAAAATTACCTTCAAAATAAACTTCTCATAACTTAACCAACAATAATCAAACAAAACACAACAGACTAACAAATGACCGTTACAGGTAGATTGTGACCTTCTACCTGGTCATGTTTGACCTCCTTTTGATCGCAAAACCTTCAAGGAATGAATTCAGCACAGTCCTTGTTTACACACCAAATTTTAAACTATGATTGAATCTGAAGCTATTTTATGTCTAAATGGTATCTGGACTTTGTGCCTGATTGGTACTCTTTGAATTTTTCTTCTTTCTTTTCTTTGTCTTAGAAAAAATAAAGATAACATGTTTGTTTATCAAAGAGACCGTACAGAGCCAGTTTCCAAGCAGCTTCAGGAAGAGGTTCTTTTCTGAGGTAACAGTTTGATAAATACTTTCCTGAGAAGAGAAAGGAAATTATGAAGGGAAAAAAAGAAGCTGGTTTTGATTGGCCGATCACGTCAAGCTAGATTCATTCTCAGTACAATCATTCTCAATATTAAATTAACCTATTGGAAAAAATAAAAGGGTAGGAATCATTTAATCAGTTAGTTTTCTTGCCAAGTTAAAGATTTTTTTTTGAGACTGATCTAATTCTATAAGTAGAGACTTTGTGATTATACTGTGAACTGCACTGGCTACACTTTTGGCTTCAACTCATTCTTTAGAAAGAAGAAAGTGTTGCTCTTTGCATTCCTTTTTCTGTTTTATGGCTCCTGTGTCACCGTCTTATTACTACTTGATCTGTTTTTTTCTTTTTAAGTTTTCAAAGAAATATGCAAAAACCAAAATAGGTTGATTTATTTCAAACAATTTCTGCAATAAAAACAACAGAAATGACACAAATTAAATATATATAGATCCAATCTATTAAAGAATTTAATTTATAAATTGATTAGAAAATAAAAGAAAATGTTATATTTTTAACATTATGATTACTTCTAATCATAAGTAGACATATTTCAATTTACATTGAATTCATTAAACATAATTATTGTCATAAAGAGCTTAACTAATAGCTTGAAAGGGAAAAACAAAATTGATAGAATCCCAGATTTTGTCTTACTTAAACATTGTTTTTAACAAAGTTGCCATCATGTAGGCCTTAACATGTATTTAACATTATTAATAGCTGTGAATAGAGCTGTCAACAAGTTAACTGAAGTAGGGGTCTTAGGTTTTAGGGAATTGATGACTACTTTAAAAACAATGTATGGTGTTCCTGTGGAGGCTTCTATTTTTTAACCCTTATTTATTAAGACAAGACTGATTAAGAACAAAATTCTTATTTTCAACTGTGGCTAAATGGAAATGGAAAGAGAAGAAGTTACAGGAAACAGACATAAACAAACGCAATAACACAAGTCTGAAATCATTAAATTAAATTTTTCTTTAACATGATTACTAAGACACCTTTTACAATTATTTTTGAAAAAGATTGTTCCAGTCTTCCAGTCTCAGGCTGCAGCAGACTACAAGGACAGAGAACCGAGTGAGGAGTTCTAAATAGGGACTGCTAGCAAGATCAGTTAGAAAGTTTGTTTTATTTTTTTTTCTTACCAAAAAACCTCAGATAAAGGCTTAACAAGGTAGATATGAGTACAATTGTCTTTCTTCTTTATGGTATCTGTGAGGGCTTCCACTTAAACCCCCGCTCAGGAGTCGTACATGTTAGGCAGCTGCAAATCATGAATGTCGTTTAATGTAACGTAGATGTTGGGGTCTTCATTAATGTGGACACCTAATTGACTGTATGTGAGAAAAGTGGGAAGTCTTTGTCTTCTTACATTTGTTAAGCTTGTCTGCTGTTACTAATTGCAATTTCACCAGTCAGGCTCTCCTAGTGGGAAACTACCAAGTCCAACAGCACAATGTAGTCCTGCCGCCAAAATAACGACATCTGCAGTCAGTCCCAAATGGAGACGCTTCCAGGCTGAGACAAATGAATCCAGACACAGAGAAAACTGGGAGCTCCCTCAGTAAAAAGTGGCCTACTGATTCTTTTTTTTTTTACTTATTTATTTTTTTATGGTTTTATCCTCAGTTGACTGGGAGCAGGTACAAATAGAAGAATATTATTAGATCTTGTCTGATCAGTGTCTTATCGAAACAGACAACGGAATGGAGTATAAGGTGCTGCTTGGTTTTCTTCTGTTTTACTTGCTGGCAGAAAATGCACAATTTAATTTATTTGTTTTTTTGATATAAACGTTTTTGTGTTCTGAAAAATGCATGAACCAAAGCAGAAACCAGCCGAGGTAGCACATTGGCATAAAAGTGCAATAACTGATGACCTAAGTGCACACTGGGACAAAGACTTGGTCGGCCAAGAAAAGCGTCTGAGGACACCGAACCATTTCAGCGACACAGAAGCAGCTCTGGAAGATTTGCACAGGTGTGAAAACTGGTCCACACAGGTGACAGAGAAAATGCAGCGTCTGCTGGCTGCTGTGCACCCATCATGTTTAATTCATGACTGCAGGGGAACTTATCCATCAACATGATCCTCTTTTGGGTTCCTTCACTTGCAGGGCTTTTATTTTCATATTGTGGAGTTGCAGCCGTGTGAAAACGTAAACCGACTCCAAAGGAGTGACTGCAGAATCCGCGTTTGATCTGAGAGATCTCCGAGGCGTCCATGACCGTTAAAACACTGGTGAGGATTCAGACGTGAAATGCTTTAGACAGAAATCATCTCCCATCCATCAACACGCAAAGCCCTGCAATACACGTGAAGGCTGGCGCTGCTTCATCGGCCATGCATGCCCTATCCACGTCTGGTTTGATGGATAACTCTGTGACACCTCAGTAGATTTCAGAGAAGCGCTTGACCTTTATCTGCATGGCCCACTTCAATATACAGAGCAATGAAAGACTACGTCTCTTTAATACACGATTGCTTTCGTCAAAGCACCGGGAACGAGGATCTGTAGCTGGAATCAGCAGATTCTGAAAAAAGTCAGATCCAACGACCTTGTACGATTGAAGCTTCAAAGGACAATAATAGGATTATCATTTGATTAGTCTGTTGTCTTCACAATTAATTCAGGTCAAAGGTTTTAATCCGCTTCATTGTTTATGAAACGTTTGATTTCAAATAAACGAGCATACTGGTATGAAAATACCTTGGAAGCAACACGAGTAACACTGATGTTACTGTCATCCAGTGCAGAGCATCTTTGATCTCTGATCCTGACAGGAGGCTGCAGTGATCCGTCCCAGGAGAGGCCTCCTCTACAGGCTGCCATCTGCCCTGAAACCTCCCAAATCCCAACGTTTCTCTGACCTCAAACGGCAGCGAAACCCACAACTCTGACAGAAGCGCTGCTCTGTAAACTGATGTTTCAGGACCTGCTACTTCTTGTAGCTTAAAAGTTACCAGGCCTTGTTGGAAAATACTTGGTCGGAGCAAAAACCTGATAAGAAGATACAAAGAAGTGCTATTTGCATTTTTTTATACATAAACTGTGCAAGTACCTCAGTTTTCCAGTAGCTTGTCCACAAAATATAATAACTTTTTTTTCCAATAACATAAACAGATCCCAAAGAGGCTTGGAATGATCTCTGTAAATCTTTTTTAACACGTTTACAGGTTTCTCCATTAAATTGATGAAGTGGAGCAGCTTCTTTGTTTTTGTGCTAAACGCACAGCTGTTCCAGAAAAGCACTAGTTTTTTTATGATAATGCGCTTTCCCTTAAAGGTCAATTGCCACTTGACATGCTCATTCCTAGCAATAGCTCTCTAAAAGTGACTTTTCATGTTTTTAACTGAATCAGTTCATGATTCATTCTGGAGATAAATATCTGTCTGGATAAAATGTTGTTTAAGTTTGGTCTGAGGATCACTTGACTGTGGTCTAAGGATCAAAATTGCTTAGCCGTTGTTACACTTTCCCCTGTGAAATTGCTTATTTGGCTTTAGACTAAAAATGATGTAAAAAGGTAGTAAAAATCCCCTGTTTGTCAGCTATGCTACTTAGAAGACGTTTTCCGTAACAATCAATGTCTAATAATTATGAGGCAGAACTTTTTTGCCAATCTTGAAGGATTATTATGTCAAAAATCACTAAATTTTCTGTTTTTTTTTAATGAAAATAATTGCAATGTTTTGGGAGGTTTTGATGCTCCTTTGTGTACATTTATAAATGATTATAAAGAAAACAGTGTGTTCTACCTTTAAACAGTGAGCCAGTTATAAAGTCGTAGGAGGCTTAGTCATATTTTAGAATGTTTTTCTTAAAAATAAATATTGAATCAGTGACATCTCTCATCTAAAACGTCATGTTAAAAGGCAAGATTGAAGGAGGATAAAAAAAGAATAAATCAATTTGTGATGTCTTTTATTCATTGGGAACGAAAGTGTTTGCAGTTAACACCCTTATGAGCCTGCATTAGATGCTGTGTTTTTTGTTTTTTAATTTCAGCTGCTTGCTGTCATTGAATTCTCCTCAGAGTTCAAGTGTTTCGTGTTCAGCTTGTTTGTCCTTTTCATTAGTCATTTTTCATGTTTTTTTGTTTATCGTGCTTAAGTGTAACTTTTGTGTTTTTTCTTTTCTTTTTTAAGTCCTCATTTTTCTGAAATAAAATCATGTACATAAGTTGATCTCCTGCATGAACTCCCCACAATTTATCACGGATCGCATCTTTATTGTCCATAAAATAGGGTTGTTTGAATTAACAAATATTTATGCCAAATGTTTCAAGCCTTTCGACTAACTCTGGTTAATTTGCAGAGAAGTTTTTTTTAAAAGTACAATGTCCCTGTAAATACACTACGAAATAATCATTTAAATAATAAATCAGTGTTTGACAAATCTGCAGTTCTCAAGTCAAGACGAATTTACACACATTTGCACTAACGCAGTGGAATAAAAGCGATATATTTTTGTAAATGTTACTCCCAAAAAAATATATTTACTCTAAAAAATTGTCAGTACATGACAGTTTTTTTTTTTCATATTCAGAGAGGTGTCCATCTTAAGTAACTATCTTTATGTTTGTAAAGCTTGATCTTAAGCCTTCAAGGTGAAGAAAATTTAACTCACTGATCCTGATTTATTGTAGGTTTATGTGTTAGACCGGTTAAACTGTACGCTCAGTACATTTGACACTTATGTCTTTGATGAATAGATAAAGTAAATGCCTTTGGTAATATATTTCCAACTGCTTTATGAATAATAGATGCAAATACATCATTGTAGCGCTCTCTGTGATATAACTAACATGAAACAGGAAAACAGCGGCTGTTTTGGCATCAATAATGGTGTGAAACACTTCAATGAGCTTGTGGATGGGTTGAGGGCTGATCAGGAGGGATGGTTCTAAACTGTACATGGCAAAACTTGTAGCAATGTTGTGTCTGGATCCTTACAGACCACAACTGCAAAAGTCAAAGGTCTCCCAGTTTTTCAGAGGTTTCTTTGAGTGTAGAATACTGAGATTTAAAACGTTTCAGTCCCAGACCCTTTGATGATTTAAGTGACACCAAAATTAGATTTATGCAGCAGCTGGATCTCCTAGAGTTTGCTTTAGCTAATCAGTGATTAAAAACCCTCTCTAATAATCTTTTTATCTATATTAAATTTATTTCCACTGTTCTTTTAATTATAAAAATGCTGTTTTAAGCCAAAATTTAACCAAAAAAAAACAAACATGTTTTTTTTTTTTTAAAACATAGGCTTTGTCCGTGTTCCCACCCTAATCCCTGACTACTAACTACTATAAAACTATTTAGTGAGGGACTATGTAGTGTCTTGGATTGTAAAAGTAACTCAGACACCATGCTCGGCTACTTCTTTTTTTTTTTTTTTATATGACGTCACCGATTGCACAAAGTTAAAACCTAATCGATATGAGTGTTTTGCAACAATTATTTATGAATCCACTGTGTTCTAAAGATAGAAACATTGATGGTTTATTTAAAAGATACATTTAAAAACTTTTTTTTTTTGGCAAAAATTGTTCAGACGCAATGCATTGTGGGCCATTTTAGGCAATCTAGGGAGCATTGATGCACACTGGTTATTAGCAGAGACTTCTGGGTAATTTCTATGGCACGAGATTTTAGAATTGTAAATTCGGACAGCACTACGAAATGGAGAACGCACTATATAGTGCGTAGTGAAGGAATTCGGACAAATCAATAGTTTCTGCAGAGCAGCAGTTCACTAGAAATTCACCTCTAAGTTGTGGGCGGACCATTGGCGTGGAGCAGCCCCGTTCCCCCTTTTCCACCAAACGGAGAGCTCTCTTTTTACACTTTCTCCTACATGCTTACACCATTTCACCCCCCCAACCTAACATTAGCTGTGCAACAAGACTAGTGAGCAACATTGAAGCTCTCCAGCTGTATAGTGTTGATCAGATTCCAGCTCAGACGAGGAGAATAAAAACGTGCATGGATCTATTTTTCTGCAAGTGGTCGTTTCAGAAGCAAAGCAGGGAGCTTGTGGCCCGCCCATCATATTTTCTGTTAAATAAATAAGCTATCTTTCCAACATCATTTTTTTTGTCTGCTCCTTATTCACCAAAACTTGGATAAAGAAATACTCAGAAATGCAATTTTAAGCTTCATTTTCTTTCTTTATGTCCTCCATCATCAGAACCTCCACCTCAAGAACGTGTTAAATACCGCATTAGAGTGGGTCTTTAAAGCTGATATAATTTCCCTTTATTACCAAAATTATGTTTTGATTTTGTTTCTTTTGGTTACTATTACAAAAGTAAAAGGAGTGGGAGGTTCTTCTTCCCCCTAACAGTTTGTTGTGTATTAATGTGAAATTATTTGTTTCCTCATGTCTTGCTGCATGACTTTAACTTTAAATCTTACTTGAAGTTGAAACAGTAGTTTCATCTGCCTTTTCCCCTTCTATCCCTTTTCCGTGGTGCATTGGGTGTGGAGGATACGGATGGAAGTTGCTGATTCCCTGCGGTGACCCCTGAGGGGAGCAGTAGAAAGCATAAGAAGAAGATTAGGTCAGATTTAGTTTTGCGTCTCCAACCTGCCTGCTCTCTTTCTGAACTCTCTCTGGTGAAACCACAGCATGAGCTGAACCTCCTAACTTCAGTGTTTCTACAGGAGCCATTGTTTGTGGTTGACAGCACGCCTTCTGATAGTTTCTATTTGCATAAGCATTCAAGTTTTGCCTTTTTTTATTTTTTGTGGTCTAAGTAAATCAGACTCTTTGTTCTAAATTTAATGAGCACACTGATCACTTCAAACAGGCTCTGATAGATCTTTATAGTCTGATGATCCAAAGACGAGGATGTGTGTTTTATTCTGAAGAGCACAAAATCAGACGAATTAAAAATGTGAAGAGAAACTGTAGCTGACAGCTACAAAAATGGAAAACTTAGAAACGGAGCGAGGAAATACGAAAGATTTAGACATAATTGCTTTAAAGTGTAAACAAAGAAGTTGGTGGTAAAGATACTGGGTGGATGGAGAGGGAATTCTAGTTGATGGTTGGTGACCTAAGCTTGGTCAATTGACGGCGGCGATCACAGGAACTCGATCGAAGATAGAAGGTTGATAGTGTGGGCCAGGAAGAGACGTTGTCGGGGACATATCTGAGTCCGAATCTTGGATTTTGTGTGGCGTGAAGAACGATGAGACGTGTAGGCAAACTACTAAGATCTGGCAACAAGAGTTTGCAGTGAAGAACTATGTTTAAAGAGTAACACAGGTGAGAGTTTGATTCCACTAGAGGACAAAATAGAACAGAGGAAAACAGAGGCAGAAATGAGGCAAAGCTGGTCTGCATGACCAAAACATTTAGCAACATATAGGGATTAAAACTAACATTTGTCCCAAAAAAAAACTAAATAGGTTTACCACTGAATGCACATGAAAACTGGACAGAGTGAGTGTGACGTCACCCATAGAAAACAGTTTACTCAGGTTCCAATGAAAACAAGTCAATTGATCTGCCATTTTTTGGCGGTATGGACGTTGCCATGCTGGAACCAGAAATCACCAGTAAGCTATGATTGGTCCAAGCTGACAATCATTCTCACCAATCAGAAGTGACCTTCTTGGAAGTCCACACCCCCTTCCACTTCAAAGAGGGCATGCAATAATCTGTCAATCAAACATTTGAATGTTTCACCTAAGATCACCTACTTTTATTGAGCCGTCTGTTCGGTCAGTTTATAATTTAAATAACTTCCAATAAATAAATAAAAAATCTATATGAAAGAAATGCAGAGCAAGAACATTTTTGAAAAGTACCAGAGCAAGAATGTTTTTTTCTAACAAATACAATGGCTGAGTTATAGCTGCTTATCTGGATTTGAGCTTCTTTGAGTCAGCAGGTACTTCCTGTTGGGAATGCCAGGGGGGAGGGATCGCTCAGTCCAATTATTTAGACAGTCGATGGGTTTTACTGAGAATTTGTGGTTTGTCAGTCGTAGTCAGGAACCTCATGGTCTGGCTAAACAATTATGTACTAAAAAATTTGTTTGGTCGCCTGTCCACACCAGCCTGCAGAGTTTTACTTGAAGTACATTTTTCATTTACAGAGTAATACTTTTGTCCTTAAAAACATGTTGTTTTGTAGTTAACACTGGGATTTTTTGTTTAGTTTTGTTCACCTCAAATCTAAGTACTTCTTTAGTTAAAAAAAAGATAGGAGAAGAACATCACTACGTAAATATACTCATTGCTGTGTTAATAACATAGTAATAACACCCAGGTAACATTCGTTTTGTCTGCTCTTGGCAGCAAAAATTGTTCCTTCTTTGTCACCAGGATTTAGTTCTGTGAAGCTGCTCTGCTGTTAGTCTGCACCCCTGAGAGAGAGTCTGTCATTCATAGCCACACTGTTTATTTTTTGACCTTTGCATTTGTTGTATCCGTTTGTCCTTTAGCCAGCTTTCCAATTGGAGCTGAGTCCTCCGAGGCGAAGCAAGGCGGGTGAGATGAAAGATTCATACGGGCACGCTGCATGAGGGAGGTAGCAGGAGATCTCCACCAGGGAGAGTTAATTAGGATCTCCCTTTCCCAAGCAATCAGTCTGTTCTTGACATTTCATCTCACTTTTTCCCAACAAATCTCCCAACGACTTGCAGAGACAGCCAGAGAGGAAGTGCTTGACCTTGGCTCACTGTTGTGCTGCTTTTAGCCCACATTAGTCTGTGAGCCCACGATCGCTTTCAAGACTGGAAGTACCCGTCTCTTCTGAAGAAGACTTGCTTCTCCTTAACAGTCGTGAAAAAGTAATAAAATAGTTTCATAAAACTGAAACTAGTCCACAAATACTTCTTTTTTGTAAATAACTGACTTTTTAACATGGGAGTCAACAGATCATTGCTCCCTTTGCAACCTGCCTCCAGTGGACTTTGGTGGAACTGCAGCATGAGTGACTTCCCGGTTCCCCCATTCAGAAATGGATGGTGAGAACCAGATAGGAGCAAATTAGAGAAATTTACAACGTCACTACCTACGGACAAAATGTCAGACTTTTGGGGATTACTATCTTAATTGATTCATGACAACTAAAGGACTGTGGAAATCCACTTTTCAAAGATTTGATCGGAGATCTGAGAGTCATGTTATGAAGTTACTTAAAAACATATTCAAAAAAAACCCAGACCCAAGTCCCAATGTTTAAGTGCCTGGGATAGCACAAGAGGTTAAAACAGGATACATGAGGTATTTCCCAAACAAAAGTATTTTGATGTCATGTAATTACTACAAAAAAAATATCAATGGTATCCTCCACACAAGTGATGAAGATGGCCTAAATAGTTGTAACGGAATCTCTTAGGTCTTCCTTGCTTTGATCGGCGGGGGTCCTGTGGTAGTGTCTTTTGTAAATATTACTGGTTGCTGGTGTGACAGGCCACCAAAGGATAAATTTCCCACCAATTGTCAACTTTACTTCTCGTTGATAACTTGTTTTATGCCTCAATAAGTTGTGTGTGGGGTAGTTGGGGGGGGGGGGTGCTTTGTACGCATAAACATTTTTTGTGTGTCTGTATTTTTGCTTTTGACATTTGTTTTTTTTTATTACCATGTAAAGCTATTTGAGTTACATGATTGAGAAAAGTGTTTTATAAATAAAAGTTGATTTGCTGATTTGATTTGCAAAATATGTTCTGATTCAAATGTGTGAGTTTGTATTTAACACAGAGAACATGGTGGTAGAGTTTTTCTCTGGGAAATTCATTTTAAAAGAGAAACACCGAATTTGAACCAAATTATAAAAACTGAAGCTTGTTTTTGAACATTTTTAGTTGCGGGTTTAGTAAAGCTTCAACCCAGAATTGTGATTCTGAAACTGTTTGGCACCAGGATTTTTGTTTGTGGTTAAAACGTTTTTTTTGTTGTTGGTATTTCATGGAGTGGTTTTAGTTTTTTGGACATTGTCACTTTTACTCCAAGTGTCTGAAATGTGTTTTCCTTATAAATAAACCACCTTTTCCTGGTTCTTTACCTTCTATCACACTGCCAAGTGTGCTTTTCAGGAAAATAAATACTTATTAAAATTCCACACATATTGATGTTTTCTTTAGGAATGCTGTACTCCAATAAATAAACATAACAGACAGAAAACACAATTTAATGTGACCAAATTCAAAAGCCTCATTCTTCGTCTTATGAGAAGTTAAGCAAAGTGTGTGGATAAGCCACAGAAATGTCTTTATTGTCTGCTCAGCTTCCTGTCTGTCATTTGAAATTGGGCGAGGCAGGCTGTATTACTGGACAGCAGTGCGAGTCTGAGCCAATGATGTTAGTCTATGATGGATCTCTTTAATGCACACTTTATGGTGAGCAATCCCCTGCAGGGGATTTTTCAAAAAGCTGACAGGGTGGTTATGGGTTACCTGCTGGCAGAGAAAGGAGAAAATTGGTGTTCAGAAATGACTTCAGACCGCAGCTTTACAGCCGCTTTCAGCCCTCAGCTACGTGTCTTTTGACCGAGCAGAAACAGATGACGGAATTTCCTCACCGTTCAAAGATTCCATCATGATGGGAACAACAAAAAAAATGGAAGACAAGCTGGAGTGTTTGTGACAATAAAGGTGAAGAGTGACAGTCTGTGGCCCCCTGACACCGGGACTTTAAACCCATTTGTCCCCCTGTCTGTACACGCTCAAACCCAGTCTATTTTATTACACTGCTGTTGACAGAAGGCGAGCTTCTTTGATGACTGCTGTGAGCCCCACATCACATGACAGCTGATCTAAGGGGTCGCTCGCTGCTGGAGTTTGGCAGTGGCTCATTAAAATCATTATAGGTGTGGTGAATTTCACATCTCACATTCCTTTGTTTGATTGAAGTTATGCATTTTTGTTGTGATAATCTTTAAAGCACATTGGATTTAAGTCATATTAACCCTATATTTAAAATGTCTCTATGAATTTGATCATATTTTTGCCAAATTTTTCCCTTACACGAAACGGTTTCTTTAATTTTGGAATGATACCTGTTTAGATTCTCCACAGGAAAAGAAAGAAATATAGACTTTTTACAGTCAAACGTTGAATTTCAAATTTTTAAATAAAAGTTGTTTTAATAAACTCAATTCAAACATTTTTTTATAATTTCAAATGTCAGATTTTTTATTTTATTTTATTGTGTTGATTTGTTTTATTACTGTACACATTTTATCTTTATTTTGGTTCTTTTTGTCTGTGAGGTAATTAGTTGTACCAGAATGCAGCATAATATTTAAAAACAAACTAAAATATAGATCCTGACATGGTCTTAATTCTAAAACATGTCTCTTATCGTCTATGGATTCCCCAAAAAAAGGAAAAACTTCAGCCTACAGTACGGTAGCCATTGACTGGAGTCAGGTCTCTACAACAAGGCGGGCAACTCCGTGCCCAAATTAAAACTTCAATTAAATTAAACTACACATCAATGTGGGATTAGATAATTAAGCTTTTGTGATAACATTATTTGATAAACCAATCTGTTTATCAAGGGATTAAAGTCAGACTTTTTGATATTATTTAGGAAATTGAAACCAGGCTTCAGTGGTCATTTGCCTTCAAAATTGGGAACAGAATTTGATTGCGTAACCCTTGTGCTATCCTAGGCAGTTTAACATTGGGAGTTGGGTCATCTAGACCAGTGTTTTTCAACCTTTTCTGAGCCACGGCACACTTTAACCTTAAAAAAAAATCCCGGTAAAAAATCCCAGCATCCAAAAATTTAAAAAAAAGGAGAAACTCATAGTCTGTATTGATCTACAGCCCCTCCACAATCTCACATGCATTTTTGAGATAATTGTTACAGAAAAAGCTGGAAACTGCAGCTGGTTTTTTTTTCTAAAAGATGCAATAAAAGTTAAGTTAGAAGATTTAAAAACAGTTTGATGTGTGTTCGTTGGTTTCAAGACGTTTAACAACAGATCTCCTTTTGCGCTGTCACTCTCACAACCCAATGCATCATGGGAAATGTAGTGCATAAAACGGCCGAAGATCGCTTTTCGGAGCTTCATTGTTTTGTTCACTTGTTCCACGGTCTGATACCGGATTCTGTGCAAAGCTACACCGCTAAAGACGAGCTTTAGCTGGTATTTTTGTTAGAACTGAGCGACTTTACGAGCTAAATCGGGACAAGGAAGTGAAGACTTTAAGCACTTCTGATTGGTTAGACCGATGACATGTGATTAAGCCCCCCAAGAATGATTGGTGGAGACAGTTAAAGGGACGGGACTTTTCCAAAACACAGCCGAAGGTGCAGCTGAATCGCGGTACGTCATTCTTATCAAAATGTCTTTAATAAAATAAAATAAACGCAAAGAAAAAGTATTTTAAGATCTTTTATGTTCCTAACTCCTCAGTGTTTTATCAGAGCCTGTTTGGATGAACAGAGAGCTGAAATCCTGGAGATGGGAAATGTTTTTAGATCAGTTAATGAGGGCAATTTCCCACGGCACACTTGACCATCTCCCACGGCACACTAGTGTGCCACGGCACACTTGTTGAAAAACACTGATCTAGACCCACTATACAGTGCGCTGAACCTTTTTTCTTCAATGATTTGTGATCTTCACTGGTGTCCATGATTACATGAAATCTTTCCATCTTTATCCACCTTTGTCATGGTAGGGAGAACACGTCAAAGTAAGGGTGGGGTCATCTAAGATAGCACAAGGTTGGGAAATTATTGGGGAAAAAAATCAGTGAATTAGCACATTATTTATTTTGGTTCAATTTAGGCGTTCTTGCTGTTTTGTGGATCTATTTCAGTCCAATTCTTCTGTTTTTCTTTTTTTGCTATTTTCTTTAAAGCAGAACACAGAGCAGCTCAGCTTCATGTTCTCGGGTTCTTCAGGCTGTGATGTTGGAACACTAGGGCACTCGTATTGGTCGACCTTCACCTGTGATTTGATAGATTTGTAGGTGTAATTCTTCCTGCAACTCTCTCACACATGCTGGGCTTGTTCTGAGAGCAGATCAGAACAAAATAAACTCATATCCCATCTGTGCACACTGGCATGAATTATTAATCACAGAAGTGTACACGAACGTACAGTCCAGATTTATGTGCAGCTCCTCTGTTTTCCCTGTGATTGGAGATGAGCTCCGTGGTACTCTGTTGTCATGCTAACACTGGAAATAATGCCAAATGTTTATGTACTGAAAGCTGTTCTATTTTCACAGAGACTTTAAGCACACACTGAGGGAAAATGCATCCTGCCTTGGTGTCACCGCATCTTCACAATGAATTGCAAAGAAAACATCTGGCCCTCCATAAATTAAAGCAAATACTGTCAAGTATGGAAAAACACACAGAAGAACAGAGCCCAGGCATATATCTTCACTGCAGGCATGTTGCACTTATTAAACAGTGTTGGCATAAGCGGAGGGAAAAAAGGTGAGGCTATCACCACACAAACTTGCAAAAACCCGAAGGAAACTGCAATTAAAAACATTTGCTTTTAAAAGTTGATGTCATTTTCCCCTGGAACACCCAAACTGTCAGGCCTGCTGAAGCAGTGATTCGAACAGATTATAAAGGCTTTTGGTCTCCAGAGAACCAAACTGAGAACTGTTCTTCAGAACCTTCCCACTAAGATGACTTCAGAAACAAAAAGGACTCATCCAGGAGGTCAAAAACGTCTAGATTTTCCTCAAAACGTCTAGAGTTGTGAGAATCGGAGTCGGAATCAATTTTACTTCCATCGCAATAGTAAATTTTGCAAAATAAGAGCAGCTCAAGACTGAGAAATACAAGGAATGGAAAAGACATCACGGTGCAAAGATGCTAGATATAAATAGAAAAGTGTGAGTAAAAATGTATAAAAAATAACTATGAATAAAAAAGACTTAATAAAAATAAAATAAGAATTCAATTCCAGACAAGGGCAGAGGTTGTGTGGCCATCCCATAATCATTTCTAAACTTCCTTTGGATATCCCCAACACGGTTGTGTTGGTTCTATCAGTGGATTTGGATCAGGGCCGGCCCTGGTCTTCCGGGGGCCCTAAGCGAAATTTAATTTGTGGGCCCTCTAACTGATCAGCAGTACCAACAAACTGTAATGAGTTTTTTTCTTGGTAATGTTAGAGAGCAGATTGTCTGGATATTTAATGCCCCAGCCGTAGAACGGCGTTGTGACGTTCCCCTCGCTGAGTGGAGGGTAAATTGTTACAAAGCAATGCACGGAACTGACGGTGGTTCATTTCCATCAGCCACCTGCTTATAGCGCTGCCCTGCTGGTAGAAACGTGTGTCGCAGGCTATGAATGTTGAAATTTAATATTTATTCTACACATTCTTACAGCATTGGAAATCGTTAAGAATCTTTGTCATGTTTTTCCTAATACATAGACCATATTAAAACAAAAAATATATTACTCTGCCCCATTTTTTTACATTTTCAAACATTTTTGAAAATGCTCCAGGGAGCCACTAGGGCAGCGCTCCTGAGCCGCAGGTTGTCGACCCTCGCACTAACCCATTAGGGGACAGCGCATCATGTGTACCAGGGACGGCCATTTTCTCTGAACACAATTTTTAGAGAACATTCTAAAAATCGTTTTTGTCTTCCGGTTATTTATGACACATACGACAGAGTATTAGGGCCACCAAAAAGAAAAAAAAAATAGAGCCACCAAAAAAAAAAAAAAAAGTAAAATTACGAGATTTTATCTCGTAAATTTAGGAGATAAAAACTCGTTAATTTAGGAGATAAAAACTCGTAAATTCAGGAGAAAAAAAGTCGTAATTTTAGGAGATTACAGTGGAAGTGAGCATGCAGAGCAGCAGGTGAAGGCCGTGCAGCCGCAGAGAAGACCGACTAAACTTTGTTGAACAGGTGAGCTGAATGTTTATTGATAATGTTCCAAATGTCTGGAAGGTCATTTGTTTGATTTACGATTCATTAAAGTTTTATTTATTGATGGTTGGTTTGCAGGATCTCTGCAGCCCGAAGCCGTCGTCGGTGTCCCTGCAGCTGTTCGCTTGAATCCTTTCTTCCTCCACCAAAGACAAGACTCTACGTCTGTGTGACGCTTCCGTCACACAAAAGGAAGAGCACTTTTTTGGGCATTTTCAACGTTCCAAAGCTAATATAAAACACTATTTTCATTCCTCTTTATTGTTTTATGCTGAAACGGGACATTTCATCTGCAGGAGGGGGCGTTTGTAACACTGTTTACTTCCGCATTGGTGTTGGGATGACAGGTTCATGACGTAATGAGACAAATGAACTTCAGGTTATGTGAATGAAAAGGAGAATAAAGGCTGCAGCGATTGTCTACACCCAAACGTGTCTCTGAGCTCCTTATTTTACATATTAAACTCCGCTTTACTGACACTGAACCCCGGAAAGACTGCTACACGGAAACTAATCTGATTTTGAGTCGCCAAAAGTTTCAGAATCTCTTTGTTTTAAACCTATAATAATCCGGAAATGAAGCTTCACAAAAGGCTCCACATACTTCATCTTCAAGCTAGGTTCCGATAAACGGACAACTTCGGTGTTTTTTCCTTAATCTACGACTTTTTTCTCGTAAATTTACGAGTTTTTAACTCCTTTTTTTTTTTTTTGGTGGCTCTAATTTTTTTTTTTTTTGGTGGCCCTAATACTCCGTCGTAGACACAAGTCTCCAACTTGAACTAAAATTTAAGAGCTTCAGGGAGGGGCTGCTAGGTTGTCCACACAGTCTGGTCCTCATGGGTTCATCCTCTATTCTTTGTGTGAATTAAACAAAACCCTTGTTGGTGTAATTTTCATATCCTTATAAATTCTTCAGTTTTTTTCTTTTTTACTTATTGTTCAGCAAACTTTGCATATTATGTACATACATAAAGATGTATGTAGATGGAAGGAGTATTTTGAGGAGCTGATGAACGTGGAAAATGACAGGGAAAGAAGGGAGGAAGATGTGGTTGTTGTGGAGCAGGAAGTAGCAGAGATTGGAAAGGATGAGGTTAGGAAGGCTCTGAAAAGGATGAAGAGCGGAAAGGCCGTTGGTCCTGATGACGTTCCTGTGGAGGTATGGAAGTGCCTAGGAGAGACAGCAGTGGAATTTCTAACAAGGTTGTTCAATAGGATTTTAGAGAGTGAGAAGATGCCTGAGGAATGGAGGAGAAGCGTTCTGGTTCCGATCTTTAAGAACAAGGGTGACACGCAGAACTGCAGCAACTATAGAGGAATAAAGTTGATGAGCCACACAATGAAGCTGTGGGAAAGAGTAGTGGAAGCCAGGCTTAGGAAGAAGGTGGAGATCTGTGAGCAGCAGTATGGTTTCATGCCCCGTAAGAGCACCACTGATGCCATTTTTGCTTTGAGAATGTTGATGGAAAAGTACAGAGAAGGTCAGAAGGAGCTGCATTGTGTGTTTGTAGATTTAGAGAAGGCGTATGACAGGGTGCCGAGGGAGGAGCTGTGGTACTGTATGAGGTCGTCTGGAGTGGCAGAGAAGTATGTCAGAGTAGTTCAGGACATGTATGAGAGAAGTATGACGGTGGTGAGATGTGCTGTAGGTCAGACAGAGGAGTTCAAGGTGGAGGTGGGACTACACCAAGGATCAGCTTTGAGTCCTTTTTTGTTTGCTATGCTGATGGACAGGCTGACAGATGAGGTAAGACAGGAATCTCCCTGGACAATGATGTTTGCGGATGACATTGTAATTTGCAGTGAGAGTAGAGAGCAGGTGGAGGAACAGCTAGAGAGGTGGAGGTTTGCTCTGGAAAGAAGAGGCATGAAGGTCAGTCGTAGTAAGACAGAATACATGTGTCTGAACGAGAGGGATCAAGGTAGAAGCGTTAGGTTACAGGGGGCTGAGGTGAAGAAGGTGCAGGAGTTTAAGTACTTGGGGTCAACAGTTCAGTGTGATGGGGAGTGTGGAAAAGAGGTGAAGAGGCGAGTGCAGGCAGGTTGGAGCGGTTGGAGGAAAGTGTCAGGAGTGTTGTGTGACAGAAGAGTGCCAGCAAGACTCAAAGGAAAGGTGTACAAGACAGTGGTGAGACCAGCTCTGCTCTATGGGTTAGAGACGGTAGCAGTGAGACAGAGACAAGAGGCTGAGATGGAGGTAGCGGAGATGAAGATGTTGAGGTTCTCCTTAGGAGTGACCAGGTTAGACAGGATAAGGAACGAGTACATCAGAGGGACGGCTCATGTTGCCTGTGTTAGCGACAAAGTCAGAGAAGCCAGACTGAGATGGTTTGGACATGTTCAGAGGAGGGATAGTGGATATATTGGTAGAAGGATGTTGGAGATGGAGCTGCCTGGCAGGAGGGCAAGAGGACGGCCAAAGAGGAGATACATGGATGTCTTAACAGAGGACATGAAGTTGGCTAATGTTAGGGTAGAAGATGTCCATGATAGAGTGAGGTGGAAAAGGATGATTCGCTGTGGCGACCCCTGATGGGAAAAGCCGAAAGAGAAAGAAGAGAAAGAAGATCTCAAATAAAATTGGAAAAAAAGGAGTTGTTTGGAATGTCATTTAATGCAAATACCAGCAAGTAAAAAAACAAACTTTGAACTGAAGTAAAATTTAAGTGTTTTATTTGAGAACAACTGGATACTAAAATGTTTTTTAAACTGCTTTCAGTATGAAATATATACAGTTAACCTCCAAAAACAGCAAAGTGTTTCTTTATGATATTTGTGAGTAGAATAGCGAAAACAATTTACATTTTGACATGTAAAACTGGTGTTGCTGCCTGAAATCTGTGCATACCCTCAGAACGTTTCCAAAACAGATTGGATATCCGTTTCCTTGGAATGCTGCTCGTGCATCCCAAATATACCATGACAGAAGGTAAATAAATACGTATATATCCTGAATAATAGACAAAAACAATGCATTCATCCCTTAATGCCTATAAATATGCATCAAAAATAAATGTGCATTCTTTGGCTCCAAAATTACCAACATTTAGCATCAACATGAAAGCAAAAACATAAAAGGGAGTTTTTTTTTCGTGGCGTATCCTGCCTTTGCCCAAAAGCAGCTGAGATAGGCTCCAGCAACTATGTGGCCCTGAAAAGGATTCAGTTGGTTCTGAAGATGGATAGACACTAAATCGATAAAAGCTTTCGACAATTTGTCATGCCTTAAATGTTTTGAAATTTTTACAAAGTAAGTTTAAAGCTAAAGCAGAAATAAAGCATTAGAAGAATGTTCTGTGTAATGATGAAATCTCTTTGACTTTGTTTTATTTTAAGTGTGACGTTACAAACGGATAAACGGATCAACCAGTAAGTTAAACAACTGTCATGTAGTAATAAATCCAAATTAGTTTAAAAACTGAAAAAGAACATTTTTTGGACCTGTGTGGTGCTTTAAATAGTGCAGTGGGAGTGACTGGTTCAATTCCCGACTCGTTAACAAACTGTCGCTATAAAAGCTGACTCCTTCATGGACCAGAACCTCCCTGCTCTGATGCAGATAGAGTAGTGTGGTGGCAGTGTCTGTGTGCTTCCAGTGAGAATGTGCTGGTTCAATTCCCAGTTAGAATAAGGGTCCTTAGGAAGTAGATGTCATAGTCTGTGTCTTTAAACCTGATTGTTGATTTTTGAAACATGTGGAGCGTGTTCAGCTCAAAGGAACAAAGCAACACAGTTCTGCTGTAGACGGATTAGCACAGTGGGAGTGTCTCTGTCCTTGAAGCGGGAGAGTTCAGGTTCAAGTCCTGGCTAGTTGCATCACAACTCATGCTTGGGGTGAGGGAGAGTCAGGGATGCTGGGAAGGGGGGGGGCTTCATCTTTAGTCTGGTAGGAGATCAATGACTTCCGTGCTATAAGATAGATGATGAAGGTTGATATTAGAGCTACAGCTAACTGGTAGTGAGACAGGGCTAAACCAACTAGACTGACTATTAATGGGGGGAGTGGAGAATTTTGTACACCCCCTCATGATCTAGTTGTAGAAGCTGCAACTACATCATGATAGTACCTTCACGCTACAAACACTACATTATGGTACTATACTTTCTAAATCTTGTCTTTCCTAGTTCTAAAAGTTACGTGCTCGTATTATTAACTATTATGTAGAAATATAGACCTAAATTGTTGTAAATTAAGTTAATAGTCTATAAATAAAAGTTTTACTTACACCACCATCCCTCACCTGCCCACCGCCTCCTAGGTGTTGCTCTACCTGTATTGCATCTATGGTACACAGACCCTCCACACATCCAAGCTGCATTCTGCATGGATCTATCTAAATGCACATCTTCTTCTGGGTTCCTCTTCTCCTGGTCCTCCTTCCTCAGGGGGGGGGGGGGGGGGGGGGGCAAAGATAGAGCCCCCTTTTCCTCACGTCCTGACTCCTCCTAGCCGCAGCTTGAATTGTGAGGCGACTGAACACCTCAATGTCCCTGACTGGGACTTGAACCTGCGCTCTCTTGCTTCAAGGACAGAAACACTCCCACTGTGCTAATCTGTCTACAGCAGAACTGTATTGCTTTGTTCCTTTGAGCTGATGACTGTCAAGGAGCGGCAAAACCGAAAACAACAAAACTGAGACGGGGAATTGAACCAGTGCTTCTCTGCTTTGGAGATCAAGTCAGTTCCATCGCACTATTCTGTACACCAGTCAGCACTTTGTCCATCACCAGTTTTCCTCCATCTGGTGCTTTCTGGGATTTGAACCAGCACCTTCTTGCTCTACTGTCTCCTTTCATCTCCATCAGTGGAACCTTGAAGCTGAAGTTTGATTGCCAGTTGACGACCTCACATCACCAGTTGCTGCTGCTTCACCGGAAATGTTTTGTTTGTTTTTTTCCTTAAGAGAGCGTTGGTTCACATCCTGAAAGTGGATCACGGGTGGATGGAGGCTTTGGTGAAGCGTGTGATAGAAACTTGTGTGTTTACTTTGTTCTTTTTCTCCAAGCAGGAACTCTTTCTTTTGCTGATGATGCAGCCATATTACTTTTTTGATGGGAGTATAATCTTCGAGACGACGCACACAAAGCCTGCAGCGAGACGATAAACCGGGAGGAGTTTGCTTTCCGAGTGAGCGAGGGAGCAGACATTAGATGGTCGACTGTGGAGCAACTTCACATATCACTGATCACAGGAAGTTCAGACGTTTTGATGAGAACTTCCAGGCTGGACCCAACCCATGTGGACAAATGTAGCTACACTGTAAACCCTAACGAGTTGACAGAACTTAAAAATTATTTTGTAACAGATTACACAATAGTTTTTAAGTTATATTATTAAAACTTTTAAGTTAACATTTATTAAAATTTATGTTGTCAGTTGGCTTAAATTTGTATTATTTCATATTAAAAATATTAAGATTCCTCAACTTATAAAAGAGCGATTATTTACTCAAAGTTTTTAATTTTTTCCAACTAAAAAAAACACTTTAACTAACTATATTTTTATAATATTACTCAACTCATAAAATATGTAAAATTGACTCAAATGTTTTATAAATTCTCTAACTCATTAAATGTATAGCATTGAAAATATTTAAAATTCTTCAGCTTAAAATGTTTGGACTTGAAATGTATTCTAAACAGAGGTATTGATACTGCCCCACTACAAGATTTAAAAGCTAACATTGATAAAAACCAACAAACATGAAAGCCACACAATAGTGATTGCTTAATAGACTTTTTTTAATTGCTCTTTCAAAAGAAAAAAGCACAAATATCAAGAGGATGAAACAATCAGTGAAATAAAAATGCATTATAAGAGCGCCACACAACATATTGACAAAAAGTGTGTTTTGTGTTGCATAACACTTAAACCAACAAATAGTCCATTCTGGGAGACTCACTCAACGAAACATTCTCCCGTGTCAATAAACGTCCTTTCAGTGGTTTGCTGTCCTCAAGGCTCATGACAGCACTCTGAATAAATGTGAAGGCAAGTTCAAGTTTTTTGGGGTGCTGTAGGTCCAGAGCATAGATGTCCCCGAAGAGTAGAAGAGATTAGTCAGCCAAATCTGTGGGACCACTGACGGCAGCATCAGGAGCGTCACCACGACAACTGAGAGGAGAACCACAGCAGTGTCTGTGAGGTCTGGTATTCTGGAAAATACAAAACAAAAAACACAGATGAGTTCAGACCCTCAAAGATATTCATCACACTAATGTCCAAAACTGACATTCCTGCCATCTGTCAATGGGAATCTTTGGGAGTCTGCTTTAAGGACCAACTCCAATTAAAATTGTGTTTTTAAAAAGTTCTTTAGCATTTTTCTGAAAATGGAGGACATTTATAAAATAATTTAAGACTAAAGCTTCATTTTTCTTTATTCATATAATGATGGATCAGGAGCAGAAAAGGTTAACGAAAAGGTTCCCGCTCCATCCAATCAGGAGTCCCTGATGTTCGCCTTTCATCTTCCGTCTCATTCTTAAAAGCATTAAAAAATATCACTCAGTTTACAAACTACAAACAATTGCCTATTTATTATGTCACTCAATAAAATCTCAATCAATATTAAAGGATTAGAGAAAAGCATTGACAGGGAGTCGTGTGCACTTACAGTACAGGTCTCTAAGAAGTTGGAGGCATCATGCAGATAAACAGGAAGTGCATGGAGGACAAGTGCCCGTCTCATGTTCACGTCACGCTGGTCCTAAAAGAATAAAAAGAAAAATCTATTACCATTGAAGCAAATGCAGAGCAAACACTTCCAATATTTACTTAAGGAACTTTAAGAAATGATAAAATGATACCTTTTCTAGATGTCTATTTCTAGTAAGAGGACAATACAGTGTTTATGTCATGATCCACTTCAGGTCAAAGACCCAAAGTCATTTTTAATGCAAGTTACACCGTGGCTTCTTACAGCTGTTTACAAATGATTTGTTATCCGTTTTTGAATTAGAAATACATTAGAAATTCACCTGGAGGTCATAAATCCTAACCAAGCTGGCCAGTTCCTGTCTGTTTTGGTGGACTTAGTCTCAGAAAAAGGCAGCTTTAAGTTCCACAAACATGTAAAAACTGCACAATTTCCTCTGACTGCATCTACTCTACATAAATCCATTTCAGATCTTGACAGATGAGTTTTCATGGTTTCAAATGATGGAATGGTGCTAATGCAACATCATTGTATTATTGTATTCCAAAGTGTGTCCACATACATGGCAGTGGAAACACTTTGGAATATTGGCTATGTAGTACTGCAACATTATATGTAGTACTGCATAGTGCTCAAGTAGCAGAACACAACTTGCACCTCCATTCCATTGTGCCACCTTCAGCCTGCAATCTAAATATGTTTGGTTCAAATGTAAATAATTTCAACTCTATTTAGACCTTTGGCTAGTTAAAATGTGCATAAATGTTTCCATAGTTCAAGATGAATATATTAAATAAGTATAAAACTCACCCACTGACACCTCTTTCCTGGTGAAATGGTGACTTTCTGTTGAACTCTCTGAAGTTCAGTATCTGAAAAAGTCCAAAAGAGATTTTTCAATGGTAAAGAAAAATGTTTCAATTATATATTATATTCAGCACACACACACGCACGCATGCGCGCGTGCACACCCACACACTCCACAACACTTTTATCTCCTAAATTTACGAGATAAAAGTTGTGATTAAAGAAAACAAAACGTTTTTTGTAAACTGGTCCTAAAACCCCGTCGTACTGCTGCAACATGGTGCTAATCAGTGCTAATTACAAGTTAGCAGGTGCGATTTGAATATTACAACAACACGCTTTGCTCCTCCCCTAAAAGTGCGATGCGGACCTAATTTGCATACAGATATCTGTGACGTCATTTCGCCTAGTCGAAACTCTAATTCAAGATATCTGTAATTACATTTTGACTATCCTGAATGAAAATTACAGATATCTCAATTTTCAGATATCTCTATTCAAATTTCATTTCAAGATATCTGTAACTTGATTATAGATATCTACAAATAAATTATGACTATCCCTAACTCCAGTTTGAGATATCTACAATGTCATTTTGACTAGTCATAATTCCAGTTACAGATATCTACAACGTCATTTCGCCTAGTCAAAACTTAATTTAAGATATCTGAAAAGGAACATGTAGATATCTTAAATTGACTTGAATTAAAGATATCTTTAACTTGAGTTTTGACTAGTAAGAACGAAACTGTAGATATCTGAAACTGGAATTACAGATATCTACAATTCAGTTACAGATATCCATAATTCATGAAGTGGATATCTGCAACTGAATTGTAGATATCTGTAATTGTAAACCCCATACAAATGAATGGTGAAAGTGATGTCATTTGTCCTAGGAATAATATCTTTGAGGATATCTAAAATTACGATTACGGATAGGAAGAATGTAGTTGCGGATATCTGAAATGTTCTTTTTGACTAGGCAAAACTCAAATAAAGATATCTGCAACACACATCCAGTCTAGCCTTTTAATGTTAAAATGGCCTGCCATAGAACACAACAGCTCAAGGATGGGGATTTTGGAAAGTCAGAGTCTTTATCCGTCTGAAAAGGACCTCTTTGCACCAAATCCATTCTTACTGGATCAGAGAGTGGTTGGCCGTTCAGCTGGACCAAACTTACCAGCAGCAGCATCAACGTTTTCCCTTTCAACAGAAGATGTGGTGACAGGAGTTTCTTCTGCAGCGAAAAAACAAGCATTTTTATTATACAATAATCAATGATAAAGCTAATAAAATAATAATACTAATAATAGTTTACTGGCTCATTTAAAATCTGTGTGCAGGTTTTTCACAATTTCATGATCTTTTTATATATTAATGAGAAATGATTGTTTGATTGTACATTTGCATGAGGTCATATTTGTTTATTTAAACATGAACAATTTGGGACTTCATTCTCTACAGCTGCTGTTTATGAACATAAGGGGTTATGCAGACACTGTTTTTTAAAACACTTTACATGCTATTAAAGTTACCTGAGATGACATCTTCAGTGATGTCAGGAGCATCTTGGGATGTGGACGCTGCACCACCTCCAATACTTTTTCAGAGCAGAAGAAACTGTGCAAAACATCCTCATTATGTAAAACCAAAACTGCAAAATACAAATAAGAAATAAATGTACCCATTTATAAATAATAAATGTGAACACTAATTTGAGTAGAAATGGAAATATACACATTTATACACTTCTTTATTATTATTTTGTATGTTCATCATTTTAAAATTAGTACATTTATTTTGTTCGTCATTTATAAATGAGAAAATCTATGTGTTTGTATTTGGCAGTTTTGATTCTCCATATTTCATGCTAATGCAAGATTTAAAGACACACTCATTGTTGTAAAAGTCAGACTACCTGACTGTCTATAACAGATAAATAGCAGTTTTTATACTGACATAAACCGGAAAATGCAGATCGCACTTAATATGTGTTAGCAAAACAATGAAACAATACGATAACGTGAGTTAAAACATTTATTTATCAGCCACCATTATCATTATTTACTTTTATTTTCATTATTTATTTACTCTGCTCTCTGCCGTTTTGGAAGGTCATGTCTGACCTCATCTTGGAAACTTGGGTATCAGAATTATTTTTCTAATTTTACGACAAACGGGATAGTTTTGTGCAATCTTCACCTCGGATTGATTAGTATTTTACGTAAATCGCGCAGCTGCACAGAAAGGCAGGAGAAGAATACGGCCCCAACATCCTCCAAACTTACCTTGTGACTGATGTTTAAATTGTTCTTCTGTTTTCAGCTCCTGATGGATAAAGTCTCTTTGGCATAAAGTTCTCTTGTTGTCGCGTTGATCAACGTGACAAAATGCGCTCGTTTTTTTTTTCTTTTTCCAGACTTTGTTGAAACAAAATGCGCTCGTAAATGCTCACTGTGCCAGGCTCAGATGAAATGATGTTGACCAATCGTTGCTAAGAGTGGCGTAACGTCATCATTTGGGTTGCCAGATTGGTTCAGGTGTGTTGAAGGGGGCGATCATTAAAGTGCAGCCAACTTTCTTTTGGACAACATTCAGAGCGCACGGCGGCTGCGTAGGGCCGGCCATGATTTGGATGACTTCTCCTGCTGTGATGTCATCTTTTTTATTTCGGGGGTTGGGGTAGTTCACTATGTCAGAATTTCATTTTAACCGGGTACTAGGTTTGTTTATATTTGTGCATCCATTTGGTATCCAATTGGATAAAAACCCTCTTATAGTCACTCTTTAACAAATCTGGAGGCCAGCAATCCCCATGGCAAGCTCCACTAACAAACCTCAGACTGAGCCCACCATCCTCGCATTTTAAATGAGATGTTTCTGTTTTAAAAAGCCATCAAGGCATGAGAACATCTTTTTTTTTAGTAACACAAATTACTTTAGCCATTTAAATTCTGCACGCAGTGTTTGGACCTGTGTTTACTTTAGCCCTTTGAAGCCACCCAGTGCAGACCTGCAAAAGCTCCTCTGAGACCAACTCATTCTGTCGTGCTTGTTGATTCAGGGTCGTGCACCTGTCTGCGAGTGGCAGAAACACCCCAAAATGAGCTAAAGGACGAGGAGTGTTTGTGGAAATACCAAGCTCTGACCTGTGCCGCACCACTCTTTTAAAAACTCACTGTCAGCTCGCTCAATAAGATGTTCACAAACCCTCCTGGACTCAACACACAGGTGGTGAAATTAAAGGAAAAAGGTGAAGAGAGGATTTTTTTTTTCCAAAAGGAAGCAGTCTGTGAGCAGACATGAACTTTTCACAGATCATAAAAAAAGTTGGAGAAGAGTAAAGAACCAGGTTAATGTGAGCAAACAAGAATTTTCAAAAAGAAAAACTGAGTGTCTTTTCAAAGTCCACAGTTCTTCTGGAAGTTAAGATTATAGTCCTTCAACACAATCATTCTAATATGAAAACCATTAATTAAAGATCCCACTCTTTTTCCCACTTTCCCATCATTCCTTTGGTCTGCAGCTTTAGCCGCTCTTTCATCGGAGCACGCCGGATTACTTTCAGCTGTAAAGCTCGATAAGCCATCAAACATCTCTCCACAGACATTTCAAACAATCCCCATCTTGAAGGACAGAAACCATTATTGTTAATACTATCAGCTTGCCTGCAATTAATTTGGACTTCGTTCTCGGCTAAAAGAAATTCAACTCCAAACGAAGTAAGGAACCCTTTATGAATCTAATTTAAATGTTTTCGTGTCCCTAATGTGTTTCCTGTCATAGTCTGTCAGCGGCTTCCTTTGAAATCCTCTTCAGGTACATTTTAAAAGAAATTGGACTTTACCATATTGGAAGATATGAAAACAAATGGATCTGATTGCCTTTTTGCGATGGCAGACTTGTCCAACACCACTTTGGTCATTCTCCTGGGAAAACATCAGATTTGCCGAAGGAAACAGAGCGGCATCCTCAGATTTGTTTCTTCTCCAGGCACATGTCCCGTTTAACTGCAGTTCTTCAGTTTGGCAGTTCATCAGCTCGTCTGATCACCTGGGACTGAAGCAATGATGGGGTCGTTTGCGGTCAAGCAGAAACAGCAGTCTGACTGTCATTATGTGGGGCGGCAGGGAGACGAACACAGACTCTTGCTGAGAGGCTCTCAGTGCACACGTTTGCTCACATTTTACCACATTTAGTTGGATGTTCATGGAGTCTGTTGCTGGGAGCTGCAGACTCAAAAACTGGAGGCTAAGGTGTAAAACAAAGAAAATGATCATGAAGCTGTAAAAATCTTGTGCCTTGAGGCTGATTTCCATTGGTCCGTCTGTGGTGTGTCGCTGTTGCGTTGTGTTGACACAAGAAGGTAAAACGTCAATTAATCAATCAGGATGTCAACATCACCTCCATCATGTCGGCATCAGACATTGCTTCCTTCGCGACACAAGCTTCACGCAGGGGTTCTATTTCCAAACCCTGATGGGTCAATGGTATGGCAAAAAAACGGTAGAAACAGGAAATGGGTTCAGGTTTTAAAATAAAAACTTCCTTTGTACTTTTAAAATACAATTTTACCATATATTTAAAGGTGACTCCGCCGTCCATTTTTTCCCCTTGAAAACAAAAGTTTAACTTTTCCATGAAAAAGAACATAATTTATGACACAAAACATGTATTTGACCAGGACTCAGGGAGGAAGGAGTGGGCATGGGGCCGTGTTGCTTATATTTTGGATGAGCGAAGAAAGCAAGACGCACTACCCGACACGGGAGTGGCAGAACAAACTACTCCTCCGAGAGCCAGGGGGGACAGACCGGAGACACAATGGAGACGATGTAAACAAACTGACGGTCTTGAGATGAACTCACTATGCAACACACCGTAGGTGCACCGTAGATGAACCAGTGTGAAATCAGGGTTAGTCACAACTGCCCTTATGGGTGATTACAGGCCTCCTTCAGGTTAAAGATTGGCAAACCTGTGTGGGAAACGCAGGTGTCTTGTGTGTAATTTTAAGAATGTAGACCGCTCTGAGTCTCTAGCGCAAAAATGTTCATGCAAATCTTTTTCTCCAGGGTACGCTGTGAGCCACAGCTCATAGCAAACACTTATAAAACATGTAGGGGTTCATAAGAGTGAATGGCGTGAAGGGGGTCTAAGGGCAGGAATGCATAGTTTAGCCTAGCCAGTTTAGTTCGGTTTAGCCATTACCTATTGAGTTCTATGACTTCATGTTCTTTATCATTTCATGTTTATCATACAATTACTGCTATAAAGCCCATTGAGATGACTTTTGTTGTAATATTGGGCTATGTAAATAAAATTGATTTAATTTAAACTTGAGTGTAGCATATGGGCACCATATGACAGCATCACCCACATAAGTCATAAGTGTTTTTAATTTACAATATCCCTACAAGTACTTCACAACACACTTACCACACACACAACAATGTTTTTGATGTCCTTTAAGGTGGACATCAAACAGCACCTGTACAGGTCCACCACCGTATGGGTGGATATGACTAAAGATTCACATTTCTCTCTTGTCAGACTCAGAAATTTGCAGTTAGAAGTAGAAATGTGCTGTCTTAAAAGTCGCTGGAAGATGACATCATCTCATAATTTGCACAAGCTGTGAAGATAGAATACTATTGTGGAAAAGAAAAAGGGTAAAACCCATTTTCTCTATCTGAATTTTTTACTGTCTCCTTGATGTATTGATTTGTTTTTTTGCTCCAGCATTTTTTTTTAATTGAAATTATTTTCTTTTGACTCGCTCTTAGTTTGTGATTTTCTATATTTGGCTTCTCTGCTACGTGTTTGCCAACACTTAAAATGTGCTGCTCATGTACGTAATTACATCCCATTCAAATGATCAGCCTGCAAAGCGTGTATGAGCAATTTTAAGGATACATCTTAACTTGACATCAAAAGTCCCTAAATTAACAAGAAAAAAAAAGCCATGATATGTGCTGCTCGTGTAGTTTAGTTTAACCTTACTATGAAAAAAGGCCTCTTATATCAAAGGCATCCTTACTGTTGCATTTGTGCAGATTCAATACAGATCTAAAGTCTGATTTTTCTTTTGGGATCTCTATCTGCAGTTTTGCTCCTCAACTTTGTTGTTTATTATTACATCAGTTTGTCAGCAAATAATTCAATTCCATTATTTTGAAATGAGTGCTGTGGCTGATAAATTTTATTCACTGCAGAAGTCAGCCAATAGGGAGAGACTGAAGGGCATCAGACAGCTGCTGTGCATTCCCAAAGTGCCTTGGGAAAGTTGGACTGCAGCTTTATTTTTAAACAGGGAGTTTGGACTCAGCACCTTGGCTTTAGTGGGCTTTGACTCTTTCCCGCCCTGTCAAACTCACTCACCTGCATCCACCATCAACTTCACTTATTTGGACCAAGTGGGTCTGCTTTGCTTTTTAACTGTTCCAAACAATTATTTTTTTCTCTCTTTTTGTCTCTTCATCCTCCAGGTTAGATCGTGGGAATTATGTTTCTCTCTGTTGTCTCCCTCTCCTAAGATTTTATCACACATCATCTTCCTCGGAACAACCCCCCAGGAACTTTGGCTTTTTCACACTTTCAATGTCTACTATTTTTTGATCTAATAAAAATAGTTCATTTTGGGGAAAAACTCGTAAAAGAAAATTAACCAATTTTAGATTCTACTGCATTATTACATCCGAAACACCTACAGCTCCTAATTCAACAACTATAAAACCAATGGCATCAATTGTTCATTTGAAAATTGATTTTCAAATAAAATTGAAATTTTTACTTAAAAAAATATATTTTTGTAAGAAAATAAAGAAATTTATATTAATACCAAAATGCATTTTGTTTAAACTTCTGTATTCTCTTCAACAACTGCTGCAGGTTTTGGGATTTCCAGGCCCGTGAAGGATTGTAGACAGGTGCAGTCACATCTTAAAGGGACCACAGGCATCACTTGTGGTTGTCTTGCCACCTACTCAGGGACCTCATGAAAACAGAGTGTACCATTGTCGTGCATGTGGCAAGTGTATCGTGATGTAATTATTAGGATATTGTAAGTTAAACTTACTTATGATGTATGGGTGACACTTTTCACAAGAATAAGTTCATCCCCTGAGTGGGCGATCCTGCACATCTGTTGTTGTTTTGCAGATCCGTTTATGTTTTTTTTTTTTTTTCCACAGAGGCTTTGTAAATTTATTTTGTGTAAAAGTTTTTGCAACTTTTACATATTATACTGCTGATGATCATTGAGTTTCCCCGTGTGGGATGAATAAAATTTATCTTTAAGCTAACAAAATCATCACAACTTTTACGTCTCCATAAACCAAATAAACATTAGTCCAAGAACTACATTTTTTATGGTTAGAAAAACAATGTTCACAGGTGCCCTGAAAGAATTAATCAATAATTTCCTGATGGAGTTTTTCCATCAGCCAGAGGGATCTGCGTCTGAACAGAAAGCCAGTTTATGTTTTGTATCTAAGAACAGAGTTTAATGACATTTGGTATCTGGCCCGCAGCGTCAAGCTTAATGGGCTCCTTCCTGTTCAATTTCAAGCACACTAAGCACATTTCTTGATTGTTTTCTATGATAATACACATGTAATGATTAGGACATTTTCCACAGATGAAACTGCAGAAATAGTAAGTCTTTTGTTTTTTCAAGTCTATGGCTTTTCTAAGAAAAAAATACCTTTTGTTTGCTCACAGGTCCTCTCAATTAAGAATTATTAGGGTTAGGGTCATGGCCCACAATAGACCTGGACCGCAAAGACCTTACTGTTGACCTTATGCCTTAGATAAGAAATTTTGCACCCGCCACTTACTCAAAACTCACTGAATTTTGCACAAACTTATTACCTGGTGAAAAGGAATTTTTGGACAACCCCCATTGAAAATTATAACATCAAACCATAAAAAGAAATGGATGGGGTAAAATTATTAAAATCCACTAATGAAACATGTTGGGGATATCCAAAGGGAGTTTTTTTAATTATTATTATGGGATGGCCACAGGACCTACAGCTTGGAAGTTGGCACTTTTGTGGCAAAGTGTGAAATTTGGCGATTTTTTGCAAAGTATGGAAAGTTTTGTTGGAGTAATTCTCACAAAATTTCCCACATAAAACTACTATCAAAACAACTATAAAATCTTGTTGACTTTTGACCTTGGGAAGAGGTCACTATCTTGAACTTTAAAAAAAAAAATCACCTTTATTAGCAGCTACAAATGTATACACTTTCCAGGGATTTTAATGTATTATGCCCTAACTCGTCAAGTGTCTCTGGGAGGCTAATTAGAAAGAAATGTTGCAATTAGAGGTTTTACATTTTAAACCGCATAAGTGTGGCTATCTCACAAAAGTGGCATTTCCCTGTTGCTAAGACACTTTTTACCGGGATATTGTGAAAATTGTATTCATGACATATTGGCTCGGTTAACAAAGCCCTTTCGTTGCCAAGGAAATTATTTTTCCAATTCTTCTAAGAACCACATAGACCTAATGTCAGCCCCAGGGGACCAAATGAAATAAAATGGTTTCTATGTATATAAGCCACCATATAAAAAAAAACAAAAAAAAAACGTTGACACACGTTGTCTCGTGCAGCTCTGACCAGGCAGGCAGGGGCTGAGGGGGAAGTTGAACCAAGCAATGCTGCTCGTGGCTTTAATTTTAACTGACATCATGAATGGAAATTAACTTTTTTTGGTAGATAATTTCTTCAGCTTGTTTGCTTTCCTTCTGAATGCAGGATGAGCAGAGCTGAGCTTGTGGGTTATGAGCTGAGGTGAATCGCTGCATGGAAAAGGCCTCAATCAGAAAACACATCAGGGAGACCAAGATTTTCCAAATGCAACTGATGGACTCAGTCTGGCAGCTCTGCGAGGAGATGATCAGTAGGAGACACAGATGTACAGATGGAGAATGTTGACGTATAACTTAAACATCCTTTGGAAACCAGCAGAGCCAACAATCAACTGGTGCCAGAAAATTGTTATAATCCCAAATGCAACAGACTCTCTTATGTAGGATAAATCATGAATGTTTTCCAACACCGGCAGAGAAACCATGCTGTCCCACTGCTGTTTTACAGGCATCTGTTTTGTTTTTGTTTTTTTGCAAGGGAACTGATAGCAAACAGAGAAAAACAAGATTGTACAGTTTTCACCTTTGGATGGTTGTCTTAGAAACCTTAAAGATTTACTATTTACCACATTTTAATCCACTTAATCCAAAAGCATTTGGAGAGATTGAAAGAACTGCATGATTATTCTTGTTTTTTCTATTGGTGTGTGCGGAGAGACGACAGGAAGTCAGCCAACCTCACCAGCAGGAATCATGGTCGCACATGTTTTGTAAGGGAAGAACGCAAATACTCTGCATGAGCAAGTGTTCTGAAATCTGCAGAACATATTTGAATACCCTATGGGGAAATCTTTCAAAGCATATGTCCCAATGAGACCATTGTGAAATGTGCAGACTTTAAATATGGTAACCAGATAAATTGTTTGCATGCGGGCAATGCAATGTTTTTTCCACTTCACAACCCGTGCAACAAAGAAAATACTGTCTGTCAACATTTGTAGTGTTTCAGCAGGAATTCAACCCTATCACAATGCAAACATTTCTGTTATATGATATTTTACTAACTTGCAAACTTAGTAAGTACTCAACCAAAACTGTACAAACAAAAGAAAATATGGATCGATGGTTAATTCTTTGCACAGTCATTCATCCCAAACATTCATCCTGATCAGACTGTGCACGGTGAGGGTGAAGTGGGGCCAAATCGAGCCGAAACCCCTCCCTCTGCCCCGGTGTGAAGTGACTGTTTGTCATGTGCGTGAGAGTGTAACAGATTGTTTAAGGCAGACAGGACTGTGTTTTATTATTTACAGCTGGTTGATGAGAGATTAATTAGGTAACAAAAAAACAAGACAGAGGAAAATCAATGTGATGTTATCTGTGTGAAAATTGCTCATCCAGAATCCATAACACTCAAATGCACAAAGACAAAGACAGGAGGAAAGGCAAAGAAATTTACCTTCTTTTCAGACTGTAAGAGAAAAAAAAGCTTTATTTAGAGAATGTTTCTTCAGTGTGCACATCGTCCCACGCACGAAATCCACTGGTGGGCCAGCCTACACTTCTGACCTTGGTTGTCACTCATAGAAAGCCCTAGTCACTTGCAACAGTATGGGAATTGAACTATGTGTGTGCTGCAGGTGTTTAAGTTGTCCAGGGTTGAGGGGTAAAGGGTTGTAGAGAGAAGCGGTTGTATCTTAAGGGGAGCAAAAGTGTTTCTTTCTCCAGGCTCACCTAGCGGTCTACAACCCTGATATTTCATGCAGGCCACTTTTGCATAGGTTTGTCCATATTTCCGCGGCACACACCTTGTATCTACCCATATGCTTGAAAATTAAAGTCCCTGAAGACACATTTACTAGTTTTTCAGAAGTCCTTAGTAACAACATACTTAACGATAAAGATGAAAATGATTAGAATTTCAAGGTGTGTTTGAGGTCTCTGTGTAGAAGTGCATTTTACTGTTTTTTTTTCTGTTTCCCAGACCTCTAGACCTTTTAGAAAGGGTAGTCCCCAAAAGTGATGGATAAACAAATCCGTCCCTATAAACATGAAACAGGTATGTCTGTTTGTGTGTGTATTTATTGAGTTCAGTATTCCAGGAAGCATGTTTAAACTACCTTGACTTTAACCCTGAACTCTGGCTGAAGTCGGACTGAACTTGCTTACTCGGGGTATGTCGATTCCAAAAGACTGAATATGAGTTAGCGTAATTACGCTCCACTTGGTAACCCTGGGTTAAGGCACGTGCACGGCAAGTACATAAAGACATTCTCAATGCATCACTGATTTTCCGAGTCACCATGGAAACGCGTGGAGAAATAAAGAGAACGCTATACTTTAGTGAGACAAAATCGAAAATTTTAATGACTGCGTATGAAGATTATAAGACCATCAAAAAGTAACAAGGCTGCATCATCAGCAAAAGAAAGAGTTTCTGCTTGGAGAAAAAGAACGGACAAAGTAAACCCATGAGTTTCTGATCTTTATTTCATTGTGACGCATATATATATATATATATATATATATATATATATATATATATATATATATATATATATATATATATATATATATATATATATATATATATATACATATATTACTTATCCAACTTAAATTGATTCAATTGCTTGGTCGCCCGGGCAGCGGTTGTTCCCTGCCGGTTCCCGTGTGACGTTGGGGGGATTCCGGCTGCCGCTGCTGCTGCGGTGGGGGTCTTGGGGTGGGGATGGCTGGGCACTCTCCCTCCTTCTTTTCACGTTCCACCATCCATTTTAGAAGAACATAAACACTCACCTGAGCACAGGTGCTAGCTCAACAGACTGAATGACTGAAATATTTTACACTAGTTTGTTTTAAGGCATAAGTATGCGTGTGAACACTATCTGTTTTGTGTACATGTCGACAGGTGGACATTTTTGCAACTAACAGGTGTGTTTATAACATTTGAGTGTGTGTGTGGACAGGCTCCGCCCTTTTTTTTTTTTTGTTTTTACATTTAAACCTTACCATAATGATTAACAACCAGTAAACTTGTTGCTTTATGCTGCTTCATGGTCTTATCCCCCTTCCCCTCCTATTATCACCCCCTACCCCCCCTCTCTCTAACGTCCCTCTCTCTTCTTCCCCTCTTTCCTTTTCCGTCCGGTCCAACACCAAAGATTTTCAGACATGTTTGAAATTAATAAAGTTTGGCCTCAATCACAAAAGGGGTTTATTCAGACATACCTTTGGTTTGTCTGAAGATTAATAACCCCTCTTGTTAAAGTAAAATATGTCCAACCCAAGAGGCCCTCAGCTCTCATCTGTCTGCCTAGCTGTTGGACAGGACAAGTTGAAAAAAAAATAAATAAATAAATAAATTGATTCAATTGGTAACAAGTAATTGAGTTAAATTTATTCGACCTAATTTTTTACGTCTATCTAACTCTATATTTTTTTTTACAACTCATATTTACATGTTAATCTAACTAGATGTCATATTACTCCAATTCAATTAAAGTTTTTCCATCATTTTTATTAAAATACAATGAATGAAACAAAATGGATTTGAAACATGTAACTATAAACCGTATCTCTGAATTTATCATTATGCTATTAACCCTTGTGCTATCTTAGATGACCCCACCCTTACATTGACGTGTTCTCCCTACCATGATAAAGGTGGAAAGATTTCATGTATTCCATGGACACCAGTGAAGATCACAAATCATTGAAGAAAAAAGGTTTAGCATAGAGTCTAGTGTGTCTAGATGACCCAACTCCCAGTGTTAAAGGGCCTAGGATAACACAAGGGTTAAGTAGTAGGGGTGCAATATAAACTCATCATTCTCTCCCTCCCTCTTACTCATGGTGCAGAAAGAATTAAATATAACAGTACAAATAACTCGGAAAAACACAGTAATACAGCTAAACAACTAAACACTTTTGGTCAAAAACCCACACTAAAACCCAAATCCAGCCAGACAGGCAAAGGGAATGGTATCCCACAATTCCTTGCTGTGCTAATTTAACAGCAGCACCAAAGTTACACCTACTTAATTGAATTAATTTGAATGAAAGTAAAATAAATCTCTGATAACTAAGTGTTATTTTTAAGCTGACTTAACTGAAAAGAACAGATTTATCGTAACTAAAGCAAATAATTAAGTTAAATCAAAGTATAAAGGTTTATCTTTCCAACATTTAAACCTGGTCTTATCACCCTCTCACAGTGGAAAAAGTATTATCTGAGCTTCTTCATCCACTAAATCATCTTCAAATGGACACGCCATGCTGCTTCACCTCTGTGAAAACAAACTAACCTTCAACTAAACCTGCTCCAGACCAGGTTATGTTCAGAGCATGAGTTGCCATGGGAGAACTAAGCATACCCTGAAACATACCTCTGTTTTTGGAACTGAAAGCGGTGGTTGTACACTTCTTTAGCCTCACACTTACTGGGGGAGCTAACATAACCTGCTTTTTGGAATACCCCCCTAACACATTTTTGTCAATAAACCAACAATTTATAACATGTATTTTCTTTCCTGTGTCATTTTAATCCACATCATCCTAAATATTTGCCTTAAACTTTCCATATTTAGTTTCAGCACCTTCAAACATGTCTTTTAATTGAAAGTGGGTCATACCTGACCCAAACACAACAGAAGTGTCAGGAGTGTTAATGTCTGCTTCTTAAAATGAGAATCAAAAGTCAGGGTCTGTTTGAGAACTTCCATTGGAAAGTTTATTTTTGTCTTGCTAATTTCAAAGACACTGCGGTGAGTAGAAATGCTCTTAAAAGTTCCTTCAGGTCTCTCTGATACTTGACAGTTTCTCATTTTAGGCGTCTCTTCTGTGGTTTGAAACTCTTTTTCTTCTGTGTAATGCATTCTGTTTCTGTTTGTTTATTTTATATCCACTTCCCTTTGGGCACAGGCACTTATGCAGGAGAACAAGGTTGCCCAAAAAACTGTCGTGTTTCCTAAAATAACTACAGAAATGGGATTTCAGGACATTTGTCTTACAAGAATCTAGCTTTTCTGACAACTTATGTTTAATGTAATGTTAGTGTGTTTGTGCTGGAAAACATTTAATCTTCACAAGAACTTGTTCAGCTTTGTGTTATTTTTCAAAACAAACAGCTGCCTAATTTATTTTTTAAATGCCTCCAAAGACATTCTAGGTGTTTTATCCAAGACCTTCCATTCTCTGTGTGAAGTTCTATTTATAGTGTCATGTTAAAGGTAAGAATGCAGAAACATTTGCATGATAAAAATGCAGTTAACCCTTTGTGCATTGGACATTTTAATAATGACAAAAAACAAGCAAATATTTACTGTGCTTCACAAACTACAGAGTTGAAAATTCCACATTACAGCGAGGCGATTGGCAAACTCTGTATAGATTATTTCAATTGCAATGCTAATTAGGGATAGACAAAGCACGCATGACCCATGTTGAACAGTCTTTCCTAATACTGCATGCAAAGCTCAGCACACACCTGGGAAGTTAGTATTGGAGCTTTTCCTTTTTTGAGGAAGAACTTGGATTCGTAAAAGTCAAGAGCATACTACTTTTTTTTGATGAAGTACATTTGTAAAGAGAATTTGTGGGGAGCTGGTTTAGCTCGTCCTGGTTTGCGGCCTGGTTTCTCTACCTCTGTGCCAGTTCCAAGCCCGGTTTGAGAAGGTTGCGTCAGGAAGGGCATCCGGCGTAAAACATTGCCAAATTTGCCATGCGACTTGTTCGCTGTAGCGACCCCTGATGGGAGAAGCCGAAAGTGGAAGAAGACATTTGTAAAGAGAATTTAGATTAAAACATCATTTCAGAGTATTTAGTTACTGAAATTGTGAATCAGATGAAATGCAGATGAAATAATTACATTTGAAAAAGCTTGTAGTCATTACATACAAACTACAACAGGCCACAAGCTCCCTGTTCCGCTCCGTTCTAAAGCATCCACTTGTAGACAGATAGATCCATGTACATGTCTGTTTTCCTCGTCTGAGCTGAAATGTGTCTCAAAACTGTACTGCTGGAAAGATCTGACATTGTTTGCCAATTTTGTTGCACTGCTAATGTTAGCTCGGGGTTGTGAGCGGCTGTAAGCCAGCGGGAGGCTGGGTACACAAAGGGATATCAAAGTGATGATGGGATATCTTACTCCACACCAACAGTCCTGCCCACAACTCAGAGGCAAATTCCTGATGAACTCCTGTATTGTGTAATTACATTATTATTACAATTATTAAAAAGTATTATTACATTATTATTTTTAAATGTATTTAAAAAAATCAGCCGAAGCTCCACTAAGTTATTAAGGTTGTAATGTCACTGTTAAAAAGAAATGTATGCATCAATATATTTCTGCACAAATGAATAATTTTACGTTTAACACGTTTGTCTTAAAAACGACTTGAATTGAATGAGATACGCCAACAAAATGCTTTGCAAAAACAAACGTTGGCTTGTATTGCAGGAGTCGGGTTTAATAAAGCAGTCACAAGCAGTCTGCTTGTGATGAATTTGTGAGCATGTTTGTGACACTCAAACATGCACACAGTCCAGCTGTCACAATTCTGGCATTTTGATTTGGTGGCTGCTTGTTGCCATTTTCATGGATGAAGCTCCTGGGCCCGCATGACTCTCTGAGAGGGAGCAGCATTCAGGCGGAGCACTGATGTGTTGACCAGGCTACTAACTGCTTTTTAGACAATCTAGTCGGTGCTGAGCAGATGGGCTCTTTGGCTGCAGGTAACCTCTATATTTTAACAATGCTAACAGTTTGCAGCTGTCCCAAGACAGAAAAAAAAATGGAACGGCATCTTAGTACATATATGCTTAATCTTTATGGTCAGATGAGGACTGCTGGGGAGGTTAATGATGCTCGCCTCTTTTTTTGGCCTCACACAGAGATGGAAAGCTGAGTGAGCTGTAAGGCCAGTTCCTCTATTTTTATAGACATATTTCAGTCTTTTTTCAAACCATTAACTTTTCATTTTTTGCAAATGCACACATGTTTTGGGCAACAGTGTTTTTTATTTTTTTTATTTTTTAAGTCTCCCATCAGGAACAGCTGTGGCTGGAGGCATGGTGTTTGTTGCATTTATCTCAATGTAAGGAATTTGTAAAGGAATTTATTAAAATTATACTGAAAAAATCCCTGACTTTTCATTGAAAGTTTAGTTAATGATTGTTTTGAACAAAACAAAAACATTGAATGTATATGTTTACAATAAAAATTAACAAGTATAGCAAAATAAACTTAAATAAGAATTGAAACTTTCAGAGCTCGAGATCCAACAGGTGGAGGTAGATTAATGTATTTTTGAGTTAGAAAATATTTGTTTTCACTTTTTTCTGCTCCTTTGGAAGGGATATTAAAACCCACTCTAATAAAAATTGTGCTTTTGTTGTTTTAAACATGTTCTTGTGGCATGTTTCTATGATAGGGAACATGTTATTTAAGCTTAAAATTGCATTCTGCATGTATTTTTATTCAAACCATTGTAAATGAAAAGTGCAGACCAAAAAGTGCAGTTTGAAAAAAAATCATAGAAAATACAATGGACCACAAGCTCTCTGCTCCGCTCCATTCCAATGCATCAATTTGGGACGACTAGATTGATGTACATATTCTCAGAACTGTGCAGCTAGATATTGCTCGCCATTTTTGTTGCACCGGCAATGTTAGGTTGGGGTTGTGAAGGGCAGTGAGCTACTGGGAGAGTGTGTAAACGGAGAGCTCTCATCAAGGTGGAGGGGTGAGTATTACTCTGCATCATTCCTAGTCCTCGAGATCTACCACCCTGACTTTTTTCTAGATCTCCAAACCCTGCTGGCTGCTGATCAGCTCAATCAGATGTCTCCACATTCTGATTGAATGGACACACCTGGCCCAGGTAATCAGCAGCAAACAGCAGAGAGAGCTGGAAAACAGGGAGGGTGGTAGATCTCTAGGACCAGGAATGAGCAGCCCTGCTCTGCGCCAATGGTCCGAATCACAAACCAGAGGTGAATTTCTAATTAACTACTGGTGCTCTGCAGAAACTATGTACTGGAAAATGACACATTCCTAGGTCACCCAAGAATTAAAGTTGCTCCAGCTTGACCTGTCATGATCCTGGGCCACTCCACCTTGGGAGCTCATCTCAGCAGTGCAATCAGCTGGTTTACTGCACCTGTGTGCCTGCCTTCATAAAGAGCTGTGTCCCTTTAGTCCAGAGGTGGGCACTGAGGGCCGCATTCCTGCATGTTTTCCAGCATACCCTGCTCTGGCATGTTCTAATTGGCTGGACACACCTGAAGCAGGTAATCAGCCATGAGTAGGGCAAGACTATCTGGAAATCATGCAGACACACCGGCCCTCGAGGCCTGGAATTGCCCACCCATGCTTTAGTCAGTCTCAGGTTGTCCTGTTGCCAAGCCTTGAAAGTGTTGCACATCTCAACTTTTAAGTTTGCGGTCTGCCGGTGCTGACCTGTTGGTTCTTTCAGGAGTGTTTGGAGTTGTGAATCTGTTTTTTTCCCTACGGGTTTTCAAAAGGAGAGTCTTGCTGATGTCAATCAAAACTCCAACAACATAATACTTCTCAATCTGTGGTCTGGCCCCACACAGTCCTTCAGTTTCTCTCTCCTTGGAGTCCTGCTGCCATGAGCATCCCTTGCACTAGAAAGCAAGCCCCCTATCACTATCCATTATTGTGGTTGGACATATAACTTTCTTCTCTTGTGCAGAGACTACTGTTCCACCTGCTGGCTTATGACCATGTTGCTTCCAGAGGCTCCTTCTTCCTGTCCTACCTGAGTCCCAAAATAAACCTTTTTGTGAGTTAGCCTGTTTGTTTTCTTAAGGTCCACACAAACACCGACAAAGTTCGCCAAAAGGTCACCTCCTGGTTGGGCATCCCAGTAGGATCTAATAAAATTATCCAGATGGTATTTTTGCAAGATATCCAACTTCCTCCCAAATACTCACTTCCTCCCTATAATATAATACATCTGATTTAAAAATGTGCCTTTCAGGACTCTCAAGGTCACTATACAAATAAAACAGGTAAAAAAAAATGAAAACAGATGGGAGAAAAAATGGTAAGGAGGTTCTAACAATATGATGTCCTGAACAGACGCGTCTTGAGTTTGGATTTGAATAGGGATAGGGATTCCGTTTTTCAAATCTGGTGGAAGAGAGTTCCAGAGTTTGGGGGCAGAGCAGCTGAAAGCCCTGCCTCCCGTGGTGCTGAAGTGAGGTGAGTGACCTTAAAGATGTGGGAGAGGGATTTTGTAATCAATTCTTGGACTGGAAGCCGGTGGAGCTGCTGTAGGATTGGAGTGACGTTGTGGTGAAGGGGAGTTCTGGTGATTATCCGGGCAGAAGAGTTCTGGACCAGCATGGGAACTAATGCAGAATGGGCCGTTTCACACTGCACAATCAAAATGTGCTGACAGTGCGGCTTTCATTCCCCCCGTTTCACACTTGACCTGTTATTGTCACAGTCTTGGGATCCGGTGTATCCCATCAGTCTCTGAAGAAAAGCGGGGGACAACACCTCGGCCGGTCAACCGTCCAGCACAGGGCTACAGATACTAACAGGACAAAGAAGAGCGCTTCTTCCCATCGATCCTCCAGACAGTTTAAGTGTGCATGTTTTTGCATACTCCTGCCTTATCTCATTCATAAACACATAGTGCAAAAAAGAGAAGAATTAGAGAAAGTGAGCTTCTGAATAGAGACAGGAGAAGTGAGTAACATCTTCTATGTGAGCTCCATTAGCTGGTTTTCTCTAACAAAAAAATAGGCTTTATTGTGGCTATAAAACCCCACAGGTGGAGGGGCGGATTTGATCTAGAAAGAACTTCAATATTTCATTGACGGTAAGACTCACATTAGCCTTGGACTCGCCATATTTATTTTATATGGCTATTTCAGGCAAATATGTTCGTGAAAGTGGAATATGTCATCTGTGAAGGAGGCACACCAAAGTGCTTCACAAATAGACTCAGAGACGGACTCTTTGTACCTTCAGTTGCTATAAGATATTAATGAGGACACAAAAAGCCAGAACTGGGCCACGCTAAAGAGCAGTGAAAGTTTTCCCAAAATCCACGTTTGACTGAATTTAGTTTGACCTTTTACACCAGCAGCCACTGATCAGGGCAGTCTTAACCCTTGTGCTATCTTAGATGACCCCACCCTTACATTGACGTGTTCTCCCTACCATGACAAAGGTGGATAAAGGTGGAAAGATTTCATGTAATCCATGGACACCAGTGAGGTTCACAAATCATTGAAGAAAAAAAGTTCAGCACACTGTCTAGTGGGTCTAGATGACCCAACTCCCGATGTTAAAGTGCCTAGGATAGCACAAGGGTTAACCAGAAGTGGTCCAGTTCAGCCTCACGATAAATATTAACATGGATGTCAGAGAGGCATGAGGGCAAATCTGGATGTAGATCCCAATAACTTTGTTTTGAGGAGCAGTGGATGATGGTATTTCAGAGATGGATTTAAGAAGTTTCAAAAGGCAGGTCAGTCTCTGATCTGACAGAGAAATAATACATATGAAGGCAGTTTTTTTCAGTCCTTACAGCTGGAGACCTCCTGCTGCAAAGTCACTTCAAGAAATCAAACTGAGAAGGGAGATATGAGAAGAAGTGTCACATTAGAGCTCACATGGACTAGAAATGCAGAATACAGAATAATAATCTCATAAAATGTCTTGTCAGATTAAAAAAGGTGAAATACAGTACAATGGCATCTTGTACAATACAATCAGTACAGTGCTATCTTGTAAACTTCTCTGACCAAGTTTTTTTGTGTTTCATCAATTCAGTATCCATCAAGGTGTGAAACATTTTGCACACATGTCAGAAGACAGTTAATCATGTCAACGTTTTATCAAAACCAAAATAATATTCCGATTTAATCAACTCTGGGCATGGACACTTGGTTTTGAAATACTTGGGTCTCTGCTCCATCTTTGCTTGTGGTTCTCCTCTGCTTGCCCCATCTAGACATTAACAGACATTTGTGATATTTTCACAAACTGTAAAGAATAGTCGAAATAGGTTAAAACTTTACTAGATTGCTAGTTTACTCATTATATCTATCATTTTTCTTTGTTTTTTTATGTCCATTTTCAACTCAAATTAGGTTTAATGTCATTTCTATACATAAACTCTATTTTTTGTCAGTATTACCATTAATATGCCGTAAAATGGAGGTTTGATAAATGTTTTATTAGTAGTTTGTGACTCATGAAGAGTTTTCTATTTAAGGCAGATTCTGGGGCTCACATCGACCTGGTCAACCAGAGCAGTAACAGCCTAGTAACTTCCTCCTCTGTTTTATGGCTCTGAAAACCCCTCCACAATTGCTTTACACACTGCAGTGATGTGGGGGAAGTGAGGTTGAGGGGAGTTGTATGAGGTACTTGTAAAATCGATGTTTTTAGCCAGACTGGAGCCAGAGCCGGTGTTTGGCTGCTCTCACAGGACCCCTGAGATCAATAGTGAGGCAAATCTTCTGTTTAGTAGCACCGTGGCTCATCGCTGTCCCAGAAAATACAATAACTTATTACACACTCATAAAATTATTGTGTGAATAAAAAAAACAACCTTATATTGCTGTGGATCTTGATATTAGTCTGCATCAGACTCAGGCAGAGTGTCCAAAACTGTACCCACGTAAAAGTAAACAGTAAATAATTCATCCAAATTATTAGTCAGTTAAAAAATAAAATGGGAATCAGTGTCAATAGTGCTAAAGTCTGATCTTTTGTGTTTAAATGATGCAACACATCATTTAAACATCCTAATTCCTATTTTATAAACAAGATCATCTTCTCTACCTGAGATCAACATCCCTTCTCATCCCAAAAAACGTAAAGGCCTGCTTATTATACAATTAATGCTGAAAATTATTTAATGCTGATATTTAACTTTTAATCCAAAGATGTAAGTATTGATAATGCACTCATTTAAAGTTTCATTTCCCTATAAAATAAGTAAAGGTATCTAGGCAGATGCAGCATGTGACTGAGTTAGAGTACTGGTTAAACTTCAAAAAATCTACTTGAGTTAAAGTAAAGATTATGATTCAGATGGACTACCAAGGATACAAGTCCTTACAAAGTTACTTAAGGTAAAAGCTACTGAAGACATGTAACTTAATACCACCAACCTCTGGTCTGCATTAAATGCTGATATCTTTGTATGGTTGATTTCACAAATTTGGATCATTATTCTTTATTTAAACAACTTTAAGATAAGACATTAATCCTGACTAGAAGCCATCAAGCAAAGTTACTGCAACGCTACTGCAGCCTGTGGTCTTTCTAACTATTTACACAAAACACATGTCGTTGTTCACCTTTACAGGTAAGGATATGTCTAAAGTGTAATGATGCAGAATACAACATCAAACTTCACATTTTTGTAAAGTCATATAAACTTGTTCTATTTGGTTTATTTCAACCGATCAAAGCTACAAAAAATAAATAAAATAAACAGCTAGAGGAGACAAAGCTATAAAACGTTTCACTTTATATTTCCAGGCAGCAGTTTCACCAGTAAAATGTTGTGTTTTTTTGTAACCCTTGTGCTATCCTAGGCACTTTGACGTTGGGAGTTGGGTCATCTAGACCCACTAGACAGTGCTCTGAACCTTTTTTCTTCAATGATTTGTGATCTTCACTGGTGTCCATGGATAATCTTTCCACCTTTGTCATGGTAGGGAGAACACGTCAATGTAAGGGTGGGGTCATCTAAGATAACACAAGGGTTAAATATTGCAGTGTCCTATATACAATACTGTAATGCTACGGTTGATTCTTTTATTATAGTTCCTCACTGTTTCTATTCTTTTATTATGTATAGCAAAGTTTGATTATTTGCTTAGCAATGAGTGGGGCAAGACCAACTGTACATAATCCCACCCTTATTGCTTTCACTAAACTTTCTCTTCTCCACTAAATTACTATACTCCAGTTCTTGGCTTCTATTATTAATTCTTTGCCAGTCCAAGCACAGTGGAAAATGTTAATTAAGTAAATGTTACTTATCACTGCATACCCCATTAAAATGTAAAGTAAAAAATTGGGAAAAAATGACAAGAAATCATAAAACTGACATTCAAAATGTAGACTTTGTAGATGATGGCAGGAAACGCAACCGTCAGCTCGATCCGCCTGCAAGCATCCATGTAGAGAATCTCCCACTGATGGGCAGCCATACTGGCAGACTTTTTTGTGTTTATGAATACATTTCCTGATGAGGTTTTGGCTAATTTACTCACTCTGGTCGACTGATTGAGATTTACACACAGAGCTGCACGTCGCTCCAAAATATTCCTGAAAATCGTAATGAGCACGGATTAGTCTAATCAGAGCCTCAGCTGTGAGTTTGGAGATGAAAAGCCAGCAAACACATGCACATGGAGGGTTTCCACTGGCTGCTTTGCTGAACAAAGCGGTCTGCTGCGGAGGTTGAGGGTGTGAGGCTAAGCTGTAATTGAATCCTGACAGAAGCGCTGTTCCTGCTCAGACCTCAGAAGGAGGCTCTGACCTTGAGGCGCTGCCGCTGATAGACAGGCAACACAAAGAGCAGGCCGGCTAATTAGATTAAAAAAACATGGATCCCAGGGGATGGAGATGTGACAAGCACATTGATTCACTGCTGCTCTTCAATTTCCCTCTCAACACATCCCTCTTTTTATCCTCTCACTGTTCTCTCATTCCGCTTCTTTCATCATTCCTCATTTTGATTCCTCTACAGTGCAGATGTTCATCTCAGGGGAGCTAGTACGGGATTGTTACTCACCCGCTATAGGAAATTGTAAAATGTGTAGTTTTAAAAAAAAAAGTAATGTTCCTCTGCTCCTTGGCCTGCATCTTACCTCTCCAGTCCAAACCCGACGTATATTTCCACCCCAGTTTCTGTCCACAACCACTCTCCAAGGTGGTTTTCTTTACTTCTGCTTCTTGTGCGCCTTCTTCACTTCTAGCGTTTTGGAGAATCTCATTGACTCTCCCTGCCTGTGATAAGACCTCCTGTTTGTCTTTTTCAGCACTGTCTTTAATACAAACTTTAATTTTGCTCTCATCCTTCTAGATTGTCCATGTGAAACCATTGCACGTGGACTAAAAATACTTTATTTTTATACATTTACATTTATAGTGGAGCTAATATACAGGTAGTAAACATTGATTGGCATCTATTAAGACAGCCTCCACTACTAGATCAACCTCCTGAAATCCATGGTATTGTGACAATACCTTGTGCTATCCTAGGCACTTTAGCATTGGGAGTTGGGTCATCTATACCCACTAGACAGTGCGTTAAAACTTTTTTCTTCAATGATTTGTGAACCTCACTGGTGTCCATGGACCTTTATCCACCTTTGTCATGGTAGGGAGAACACGTCAATGTGAGGGTGGGGTCATCTAAGATAGCACAAGGGTTATCAGAAACTCACACTAACTCCGCGGAAGCAACCGTCCTCCTCTTTGTGTCAGACTGTTCAGACTTCCATGAACCATGCGTTCATTTCTGATAATGCACACGTCGTCTGCCATTAACCCTTGCTAATTTTACGATTATAAGATCACCTCATTGAAAATCAAACTTAAATATGGTAGCAAAATGTAACCAACAAACCCACGGTTGATATAATGAAACAAATCAGGCAACTTTGAGGTTCCAACCAAAGACTTCTGGTGAAACATTTTGACGCAAGAATTTTTTTAACCAACAGAACAACGTAAACTCATGACTACAACCCCAGAACGACGACTGAGCGACCCCCCTAATAGCGGCTGTTACCTGCAAGCAAGGCTCTTCTCCTTCTGACCTCCACCCTCCCCCCTGCCCGGCTAGCTGCACGCGCCGCGACTCTGTGGCTCTCTCCCTCTTTTCTTTTTTCCTGGAGGTACTCCCGGGAATCGGGTGTTTGATATTTGCAGCTGAAGTTAGAAGAAAGAGCTTGCTTGAGCATGTATGTTAACATATAAAGCTCAGGAGAGGAAGGAAAAAAGAATGAAATAAAGAACAGATCACAGCCGACCTCTTTCACGTTAATGAGCCGTTCAAAACATTCGATTCTTTCGCAGACATAACATCACTAGAAATGTCTGTTTGGAAAACAGTCTGCAGCATCTCTTTTTTCTGAATATTCGAACAAGGGTCCCTTTTGGTTCCATGAACTTGAGAAACTGCGTTTCATTCCAGAGAAATATTGCACTGGATATTTATTGAGGACCACTTGCTTTGGTTTATCAACTGGACCCAACGCGTGAATCGGAGTGCCGATGCTGTTGTGTAGTGTTGAACACTGAACCAGCAGAGTGGGGAGGTGAAGATGATATGCTTGCCGCTGTGGCACTTGGCTACACTTGCCTCGCTGATGCTGAAGTAGTTTTAGAAGTTTATTTTATTGCTTATGCTTATGGAATTTTTAGGGTACAGGAATACAGAACGCAAAACGGAAATGATACTGTAGCAACCTGCCCTGGGGGGCCTAAATCCTGGATGGGCGGGCCCAGTCCTCCCAGCCCTCCCCTCTGATGCCGGGCCTGATGACAATAAAGTTGAATCTATTGTAAAAGATCTGAACATAAATGCAAAGCAAATGAACTTCTCTGCTATTAAAAAGTAAACTGTATTAATATTAACCCCAAATAAGCTGTTTCTAAAATCACAATGCATGGTGAATTTTTACTCTGTTAAAAGCTGACACACCAACGCAGCAGGTGGCGTTTTATGTGAGACTATTATGTACTGAATGACCCAAAAACAGCAATACCCTAACTAACAAAGTTGTTGTCTGCTGTTTAGTCAAGGTGACAGTAGTATAAATTCAACTTAGAGAAGCAATGGGAACAAGCTCTGGCCTGAAACCATACAGAGGTCATCTGAGAGCCTCGTCTGCTCTTCCTTTCTCTTTTAAAGGTCAAATAAACTCTCTTAACCCTTGTGCTATCTTAGATGACCCCACCCTTACACTGACGTGTTCTCCCTACCATGACAAAGGTGGATAAAGGTGGAAAGATTTCATGTAATCCATGGACACCAGTGAAGATCACAAATCATTAAAGAAAAAGGTTCAGCGCACTGTCTAGTGGGGTCTAGATGACCCAACTCCCAACGTTAAAGTGCCTAGGATAGCACAAGGGTTACAAAATGTTATGAATGACCCAACTGTCAAATCATAATATACAGTTATTTTTTGTATTGATTGTTCCATTTTAGCATCCACAATGACTATGTTCTACTTTATATAAAGCAGCTGTTTTTTATAATTCATGTATAATTCAAGAATGTCCTTGTTTTTTTTTTTACTGTAATATTCTCCAGCGCGTGCTTGAAAGTGTTTTTTATTCCACCTGTCCCCTCAGCACTCAGACTCTTCATGACCTGGTTTGTGCTTGTCATCATTTTCTGTGAGGAATTGGGCCATTTGCTGCTCAAAGGCTGCAAACGCATTTGATGAAAGGGTGATTTTTGCAGCACAGCACAATGCTTTCACCTTTTTTTTAGCCATCTTACTTAATTTTGTCCACTTCGAATGACATTTGAAGATCATTCTATGACTATTGATTTGACATTTTTCTTTTGCACGTGTTCCACAGTACACTCCATGATAATTACCATAGTTTCTCCTTGAGAAGACAGTGCTTTGCTCATTTGTCCACTTGAAAAATATTTGCTGGTTTCACAGTTTTGTCCTCCAATACTTGATTTTTTTTCTATTTTATTTTATTTTTTGGCTTCTTGATATATTTTTATAGGATGCTTCTTAATTTTTATTCTCCACTCCAGTAAAGTGGATTTAAAGAGCTTCTTGACTCACAGTTTGAACTTTCAATGGCAATTATGAATTCACTTTGTTTTTCCTGGATTATGCCATTACTTTTGGCAAAACAAATGGAGTCTTTTGTTGAAAGAAATGTCTAGTCTCACAGAGCATCAGCTCTTCATTCTCGTGGAAGCCTTTATGTTCTTGTTGCTGTTTTCCTCTCTATGCAAACTGAATGAGCAGGCCTTCATCCAAGACTGCTCCCTGCACTTGCTCGACGCCTGCCCCTGCTGCTCCTTTGTCCCGCCCACCAGCATGTCTGATTGGACCGCTGCCCAAGTCCTGAGCTCCTATCAGGCAACAGTAATTATCTGCACTGGTGCTCTAAAAATGGAGCCATTCTGTTAGTCAGGGTGGCTGTCTGTGATTTCATGAGAGCAGCTTGCCACTGTGGCTCTTGTTGTCATCACTTGTTTATGAGTAATTTAGCCTGTGCAGATCTCCCATTTAGAAAATGATTACATGCAAGTTTGTCAGTGTTTGTCTATTGGTGCAAAGAAGCTGAGACACTTTTTTTTGGCACTTACTGGTGTATTCAGTCCATAGCTGCAGACAGAGCCTGGGCGAGACTAACCTTTCATCTCACAGACCGACTGAAAGCCTATTATTCCTTGTTTTTCCACATCTGTTCAGCTTTTACTGCACAGGTCAGGTTGTATTTCAGATAGTGGATGTTAAGTTCATAAAGATTTTTACAAATGTGAAATGTGGCTGATTAGCAAACACATTTCTTATGAGATGAAGAATACATTGTATGTGGAATATACTCATTGATCTTTAACATATTTGTACAGATGTTAAGATGAAAACATTTTTGGTGTTTTTGACATATTTTTATGGCCTTTTTCTGATAATGGAAGACATGTGTAAACAAATTAAATATATATATTTTTTCTTTATTCAAATCGTAGTAAATTAGGAGCAGATGAAAAAAAGATCAGTTTGTATCTATGCTGCGTGGGCCTCAAGCTCAGGGCTCCACTCTGCTCAAAAGGAAAGGGAGGGGAAGTGGAGGCGGGGTTGTTCCACACCAATGGTCAAAACTTAGAAGCAATTTTCAAAATGCTGCTGCTCTAAAGATACTATATCCTTGAAAACGGCACAAGTTTGAAAAATTTTGGCTAAAAATTGAATGATCATAGTTAAAAGACCACTGTGATTGCTTTTGTTATCTTAGATGAGCCCCCTTCCATTGACGTGTTCTCCCTACCATGACAAAGGTGGATAAAGGTGGAAAGATTTCATGTAATCCATGGACACCAGTGAAGATCACAAATCATTGAAGAAAAAAGGTTCAGCGCACTGTCTAGTGGGTCTAGATGACCCAACTCCCAACGTTAAAGTGCCTAGGATAGCACAAGGGTTAAAAAATAGATCAAAAGATGATCAAAGTGGGACTTTTAAGTACATAAATAAGCCAAGCGTGCAGGTTACTATGGGTGCAAATCCAGATGTTATTTGGTTCATTTATTGATTGAAAGGCATTAAATAAACCAATCAATAAACCGATCAATCTGGACATCAGAGAAAGTAAAAAACTAAAAAAACATACAAGGCTGGTTTGTTGGTGAGGCTAAATAAATAAAAAATCCTAAATCTTACAAATCAATTCAACCAGGTTTAGTCCACTTTTCAATCAGTATCAATTTTTTTCTTGCTTGTTTTATTCCTTTTCTAAAAGTTCTTGGAGATAATCAGTGCAGTTCATTTGTTCTTTCCTATTCTAAACCAAACCAGAGTCACATTTCTCTATTCTGCCGTTTCCATCGACTCCATTAAACATCCACTTCCTTCCCAAGTCAAGCATTCATGGTTTTTACTCAGTTGAATGAATCTCTGTCTCTTTGTAGGAATTGTCTTATTCTGCCAGCACACAAACTCTGCGCTTCAACATTTCAGTATTGTAAAAGGTTATTCTTATTAACATGCTTGAGTATTAATCCCATGCCAAAACACTTAGACGGAGTGCAACACATCCGTAAAACACATTCACTGTTTTTTCATCCTCAGCCGTTACTATAGAAACAAAAATAAAGGTTTGAAAGCAGGTTACTATATATGCAGAATCTGTTTTCTGGCATTAATTAGTGCAAGTCACTTAACTTCCATTAATTACAAAGAAACATCGGTGATGTGAGATGTGTGACATTTAGAGCTGTTTTTTTCAAAATGATAAAAACACTTTAAGTTTTAAATATCTGTTCTTTTAATAATTGAAAGTAAAAGATTATGAAAGGTGTAATAATTCTGCTTTTTTTCCCCATTTGTGATTTTTGAAGTAAATTACAAAATTAAATTCTGTAAACATTTAAAATTGTTATGCAACTGCCCTACATGTCATTTTTGCAACACTTATGGAACCAATACATTTTTATTTCACCTCAGGTCATGAATCCAATTCACATCAAAGACATCAATAGAACTCCATTGTGCTCTTCTTATTTACATACGTTAAGGACACCATTTTTATTCAATATGTCATCAAAACCAAGAACCTTTTGACTGACTTTTGTAAACCCTTTAACACCAGAGCTTCAGCTCCAGTATTTACTGTAACTCTTCCACCATTTACATTATCCACCGTTGACACAATTAATGTAATTCCAACGGATTCTGAAGCGGAGGAAAGGAGCCTTGCGACAAATTTGCAACACTGTACAGTTGTGAAACGATAATTTAAGCAGCTGATTTTCTCGTGGAGGGATGGCTTTATTCAACACTACGTTGGTAATGTATTGCATATTGGTGCAAAATGGTTAAAGAGTGAGGGTAGTCAAAAAAACAACAACAACGGAGCTTTAGCAAATGTGCAATTATCGTAATTCCAGTGGATCCTGAAGCAGAAGAAAGCAGCTTTGCACAGATACGGAACACTTCAGTACTGTGTTGGATATTGGTGCAATATGAAAAGCCGCTTTTCTCTGCACAAAAATCAGCTTAACCCTTGTGCTATCCTAGGCACTTTGACATCGGGTCATCTAGACCCACTATACAGTGCTCTGAACCTTTTTTCTTCAATGATTTGTGATCTTCACTGGTGTTCATGGATTACATGAAATCTTTCCACCTTTATCCACCTTTGTCATGGTAGGGAGAACACGTCAATGTAAGGGTGGGGTCATAGGATAGCACAAGGGTTAAGGGCAAAATTTGGTCTGACATGGTAGCACAAAAAATGTGTATATTCGTCAGTTCTAGAGACGCCAAAAAAGACGTTTTTTGTATCAGCTCCTATGTGCTCATCTTTTTCTCATTAGTAAGCGCCTTCATCTTCATTGTCTGCTATATGAGTTTAGCCTTTCTGTTTCTTAGAGTTTTACTTTTGGAAGTAAGTCCTCAAAACTTCAAGTCAGAGCAATTATCTCACGATTAAAGCTATAATCTTTTCTTCTACAGGAAATATTGCCCAATTCCATTAGTACTTTAGTCAAAAACTTGCAGGATCATTTTCTAATATAGAAATGCACCCGTTTGACCTTCTAAACACTTATTGTAATGTCTTGGCTGTAATGTCTGTATATGTTGTGCTAGCTATTGGTCATGCTCGCATCAGAAAGGGCAGAGACATCAATTATAAGGGTCAGCCGTGGAGTTAACCCTCAGCATAGATATAGATAGAAAGAGATCAAATACATCATCACTCTTCCTCCTCCTTCCTGCTCCTCTTCACTAATTAAGGCATCTCTGACTAACAAGGCTTCAGGCTTCAGACTCTGGAGAGAAAGGGGAAAGGAGACGCTAAAAGCTGGACATTTAATCGCTACCTTCAGTCATTGATCACCAACTTAAAATGAAAAATGCCAAATGCTGACTTTAAGGTGACATAAAAAGCAAAATAGTGACAGCTAATACAAAATATAATTTCACCAAATATATTCTTATTGATTTTTCTAAGAGTAGATGTTCCCTGATAAAAGTGTATTTATGAAGCCATTTATTACACTGAAGATACTTTAATTCTCTCCGTAGCTGAAGCTGAGCAGCTTTCCAATCCATCCACAACATGAAGCGTGTGAGAAATTCATCTGCCTGATTAACAGTCTCTTTAATTAAAAAACAAGTCAATGGCTCCATTGCTTCTCTTCCCATTTATCCTTCATCCATGTGCTGTCGAAGGATTGTGAAGAACAGAATGGGCTGCAGTCTCATCTGTAGGTCAGAGAGAAGGTCTGCTCCCCAGATGGAGGAGGAGGAGGAGGGAGGTAGGGGGGGGGGGTGATCAGCATTCGGACGACGAAGAGGAATCAAGACCTCCAACCACAGCTTGTATCCCTGGCTGCTAGTGGTAATTAGTGTTCTCTCTGCCGGCTGAGCTCAATCCTTAACCAGAGCTGCCACCTCTCTCCTTGAAATTGATTTGTTCTGCATCCGGCATGTGAGTAAAACGGCAGGCGGTAAACCAGCCAGCCAGTCAGTCAGTCAGTCAGTCAGTCAGTCAGTGTGAGGACCGTGCAGCCATTAGAGGAGCTGTGTAATGTTTGTAAATCACTGCTAAAAAGGAGAGCAGAAAGTTTTACAGCGGAACAGAGCAATTTTTCGGGTGCATTTGGTGTTTGGTCGTCTCTTCTGTGATAGTAAATGAGTGAGTGTGGCTGAATGAAAGTCGCAGCTCCACATGAGCGACTGCAGCATTTAGCTTCAGCCGGAACAAGACTGGGCGGAGGGGATAGAGGCACATTCAGACTGATGAGGATAATGCTGGTAATTTACTTTAGACAATCTCCCAGCAGGGAGCAGTTTGGAAAACTACAGTTTCCTCTAAATAGAACATCCATATAACAGGTCAGAGAAGAAAGACACGATCAACATGTGGAAGGAGGATGCCACATGGATTGTTTGAAGATAGTAAATAAAGAGCCCTGCATGTTACAGTGATTTTTATGAAATATTTCAATTAAAGATCTTTATAGATTTCTTGTATTTTGTACTATAATACAGTATTAAAATGTGAATAGATTTTCTTTCAGGTCCTGGTAGAAAATGAAATCTTTAGGATCTAAAGAATCATATTTAGTTTTTCTTTTTGACTTTGATATTTTAACTTTTGTCAAAAATTAAAAAATTAAAAAAGGAATGAAAATTTAACTCAAGACTGTGAATGAATGTATCTTTTTAAGTTCAGAATGGTAAAACAACTGGATGAGTAATGCAATATTTTAAAGAAGGAATATGGCATCATCATCTTCAATTATGATGATGCAGTTTTTAACTCAAATCAAAAACCTGTCGTTTTCTAGGACATAGTTTCTGCAGAGCAGCTGTAGATCATTAGAAATTTAACTCTGAGGTGTGGACGGGACCGTTGGCACACACAGTCCTGATTCATTGTTGTAAAACTATGAGAAATATACACCATTGCCTGACGATGTATTACAGCTCCTTACCAATGATTCTTCTTTTGGATTGGCATTGGTTTATTTTAAGCAATTAAAACAAAAATACTAAAAAAACAAACGAACAAACAAAAGGGACATATAGACATGTCAAGCTTTGGATGAATAATCTTGACTTGATTGGAAAAATAAAAAAAAAATAAAAGAAGATTCATTCATTCATCTTCTTCTCTTTGTTCCCTTTTGGGGTCACGGGGCTGCTGGAGCCTATCCCGGTCACTTGTGGGCGAAGGCAGGGGACACCCTGAACAGGTCGCCAGTCTGTCGCAGGGTCACAATCACACATCCATTCACACTCACATTCACACCTATGGACAATTTAGAGTTGCCAATTGATCTATGAAGCATGTTTTTGGATATCGACATATTTACCTAAGTTTTTGACTTTTCAAAGTGACAAATCTAATCTATTAATTACTTTTTTTATGTGTTAAGTGGTTTGTTTTATTTCTCCACATTTCCTGAACCCCGATGCCCTCTGCGAGGCAGTGTGACGAGTAACTTTGCTTGAGTTCTTAGAAACTATTTGCCCGATTTAAATGATTGACACCAGACGTTGAATTCTTTACAATGAGTAAGTCCAAGATGGTTAAACGTGAGCACGTAATAATAGAGGAGAAACACCAAAGATGAGAAAACATTCGAAGCAGGGACGGGCACTACAATGAACTGACGCTTTGGCTGAAAATGAGAAAGAAATTCAGAATTAGCAGTTTTGTAGAATGAGTCAGGCGTGTTTTGAAGCTGCAACGGCAGCTGGAACACACATGCAGCTCCCGACGCCGCTTCGTGTAGAGCTAACGCTATCGACATTTTCAGCTCTCCACATATTAATCAACGACAGCTGCTTGCTGCAGAGCACCGATGCCCGGATTAACGCTGCAGTATCTCCACCTCGCAGACAGCAGTGGAACTGGGTGCAGCTCTGAACCTTTCTTCAGTGCAGACATTGTGCTGCAGAGAGACACAGCAGGGAGTTTATTCCTCTCCTCCTGCAGCCGAAAGTCATGCAGCAGCAGAAATTCACTGAATTAATGTTTCTCTAAATCACATTTACTGAGTTAACTGCTGCTGTGAGCACTCCCGTTTCAAGTGAGCAGTCAACAGCGACACAGTTCACACAAACACAATCGCACGTACGACACTGAAACAACAGAACAGTGAACTCAAATCGTAAACAACTTTTTTATCTGCAAACTAACATGAGATGAATTAGGTAAATATAGAATACTTGATTCAAATAACAATTGAAAGAAAAAAAAAACACTTTACCAGGCCCCTACAAGTACCTACTCACTCTGATAAATTATGAATGAAAACTGACAAGTTGTTTTTTGTGGAGAACAAAGTTTGGTTTATTTAGTAAGGTGGCCCTGAAGTACAAATCACTCAAATTAAAAACGTGTTAAAGATCACAATGTCATTCAAAAATGAAAGCGAAATAACAAATGAAAAATAAAATAAAAACATAAGTTTCAGAAATCAAAAGAAAATTACAGAAACAAAATGTGAGAAAGAAACAAAAAACATTTCGGAAAACAGTAGCAGATTCCAGAAAACAAAATGAAAGGTAAAAAAATGAAACAAAGTAAGAAATTGGAAAAGATCCCTCTTTCTTAGATTTTTTTATGAAGGGGGGGGAGCAGAAAGATGTTTTGCCTGAACTGTGGTGAAGAGTTGCTTAAACGTTTACTGAACTTTTGCACTGACTGTCTGTCAGAAGACACTATCATGCAAAATCATAGTAGTAGGTTTAAAGGCTGTCATCTGGACTTGGTTTTTAAAGTTGAAGACGTTTCTCCTCTTATCCAAAAGGCTTTGTCAATTCTGAAATAGCTGGTAAAAGACCGGGTTCCTTTTTAATTTGTTTAATTTTTTTTTTTAAATTATGTTTTAGTTTCAGGAATTTTGTTTTGATTTCTTATATTCAATGTTTGTTTGGCTTTTTCAATTGTTGTTGTGATCTTCATTGAGTTTTCTGCTTTGAGTGGTTGTTAATGCGAAATGCACTTCAGGGCCACCGTACTTTTGTTCCAAGAAAAAATGAAGACATGATCAGGATTTCTGACAAAGATCCCCTCGAAGAAGTCCACAATGCTGCAGTTCAAATAAAAGGAGCAGAGAAGAAACAGAATCAACAACATTTATCACTTTTTTCAAGGTTCTTTCGGAGTCTTTGGGGCTTCACGACTGAGACCCGTTATCCACAAATTGAGAAAACTTGAAACAGTGGAGAGGTTTCTCAGAAGTGACCGACCAAAATGTCTCTGAGAACACAACAAGGACTCATCCCGGCCGTCATAAAAGAAGCCGAACTTGATGGAAGGCCACAAAGAGACTGGACAAAGGGGGATTCCTGGGAGAGTTCAAGGAGAAAGACACCACTGAGCAGGAAGAGCACAATGACTCTTCTCACATTTGACAAAACTAATACCATCTGGCAAATATTCTGTGGACTGATGAGACAAAAGAAGTTGAATCCTGAATTTTGCATTCTACTATTAAACTCTGAAAGTGAAAATCCTCCGTTTATGAGCTGCAGAACTCCAGAGTTTTGCAGCAGAACAATGATTCCAAGACAGCAGCCCGACCAGTTGTGAATTAAGCTTAGAAGGTTTTAGTGTTTTGGTCAAAGTTTGGTGCAAAATCTAATAAAAGTAATAAACATGAAAGGTTCAGGGGGCAAATATATATTTTTGCAGAAGGTTAAAACAATGTTTTTTCCCTTTAAAGAAAATGAAAAACAGTTTTTTGTTAACTTGTCTTATGCTTGTCAGATAATAAAACATACATGACAGGCAGTGCTAATCAAACAGTGAGAAACAAATAAAAAAGGACATTTATTGCATTTATTAACTAAATATAACACTTACTTTTTATTCTAAGCAAATCTTTAAAACTTTGTTTTTACTTCACAATTTGTTGTTTGCAGTTGTTTGTAGCTCTGCCTGATATCCATCTTTTTTGTACAACCCCATCTTCTTTTTTAAATTATTTTTATGTGTATTACAAAATATTTCTACAATGAGCCTGAAACTTTACAAAAACTCAATACAGTTCAATACAGAGTGGTAAGTTTTATTTTTTACTGCAAAATTAACCCTTGTGCCATCTTAGATGACCCCATCCTTACATTAACGTGTTCTCCCTACCATGACAAAGGTGGATAAAGGTGGAAAGATTTCATGTAATCCATGGACACCAGTGAAGATCACAAATCATTGAAGAAAAAAGGTTCAGAACACTGTCTAGTGGGTCTAGATGACCCAACTACCAATGTTAAAGTGCCTAGGATAGCACAAGGGTTACAAAAAATGTAGATAGACAGTTCTTGCGCTGTAAAAACGTAAAAAACAACAAAAAAGGTAAGACAAGGCTTAAATAATGATAAAATTATCTAAAAAAGTAGACGAAGCTCCACTCAAAGTTCCAAGGATTTATTCCAAGGAGTATCAAAATTGTGACACAATTATGTGTCATAAACTCTTGTGTTTGTTTTAAACCCAAAATGTCAATGCTAAAAACTTTTTGACACTCTAATTTTAAATTTGGGGTATTGGTGTCATTCCTGCATCATTGTTTTCCAGAATCAAGTTCAAGATCCTCCTGTTAACCTATAAGGCCTTACATGGAATGGCCCCGTCCTATATTAAGGACCTCATAGTCCCTTACCAACCAATCAGAACACTTCGCTCGCAAAATGCAGGACTGCTTGTGGTTCCTAGAATTAGTAAAAGTACGGTTGGAGGTAGAGCGTTTAGCCACCAAGCCCCTGTCTTATGGAATAAACTCCCAGCTCATGTAAGAGAGGCCGACTCAGTTTCTACATTCAAAGCTAGACTGAAAACATTCCTCTGTGGACAGGCTTATTGTCAGACTAGCTAGTATTCAGAGATTATTTAACTTAATGTTAATTTGTTTAAATTAAACTTAATAATAACTATTTCTTTTAAAAGGCTGCTAGAAGTTGAAGCTGGGGTGCACTGGGGTTCTGTCCTCTTTCCTCTTCTACTTCTACCCTTCCTCTCCTCTATTCTTGATCATAATTTATCATTTAGTTCTCCATGCCTCTGTTTGGTGCAGTGCGATTCATGTATTGTCCCTCTTTTCCTCTCCCCTCCTGGGGAGTGGGAGTGCTTCCAGACTCCAGTTGGCTCATCCGTGCTCCAGTTCCTGACCGTTTACCTCGCCTTTGCTCCTGCTCCTACACCTGGCTGTGGTTCCTGTCTCCGGCTCGACTCGCGTCTTTGACTGTCCCCACAACCACGGCTGGATGAAGCTCGTCTGCTGGACTTTATATATGTAGTTGTAGATTTAGATAAGTTAATTCTTCTCTAAGATTTCTGGTAAATCGCCTGTCCGCCCTGGGGGAGGATCCCTCCTTCATGTGGGCACCCCTGAGGTTTCTTCGTTTTTTCCGGAATCCGTTTTTTTTGGGAGTTTTTCCTTACCGCGAAGGGGGGTCTAAGGGCAGGGATGCCAGTATAGCTTAGTCAGTTTGTTAGTTCATTTTAGTATTTTTCTATTGAACTCTTTGTATTCGTGATCCTTTTGATTTCATGTTTTACTTCGAAGCCCATCGAGACGACTGTTGTTGTGATTTTGGGCTATACAAATAAAATTGAATTGAATTGAATTGTTTACAGTCGATATGATTGTAGAAAGAACAGATGAGTTCAGGGAGGTTAAGATGTGTGACATATGTATAGCCATTTTTTCAGGTTCTTTTTTGTTTTAATCAGCAAAATAAATATCTAAAAGTAAAAACTACTATGCTGTAATCCTGACAAATGCTTCATAAAATTAACCATTCCTTGATCAAAATGTACTGTTTATGACAGTCATTTTGGTCAAACAGCTTTAGCAGAGGATTCCTGGTATGTGATTCTTCTCTGCATGTTTCGTATTTTAAGATCTGTTTGAAAAATTAAGTAAAAAATGAAATGTGTCAGAATGTAATGCCGAATCTGCCAGGAAACTCACATTCAGTTGTTGTCATCTGTCACTACATGAGTCATTGGCCATATTTGCTCATTTGTATTCTCTCTAATTAGATTTAGAAAAATATAAAGTGGGGAAGTCTGGCTAAAAGCACTGCTGTGGCCGAAACCAAATTAGAAAATGACAATATGATTCAAAAGCTTCTGTTGTGGAACAATTAATGAACTCTGCAGAGTCTCTCAGATAACCAGGGAGCTAAGGCTGTGCAGAGCTGAGAGAGAAAAAGAAACAAAAACACCTCCTGCTGCACATCACAGGCAAACATTTTGAGTTAGCACTGTGTTTCCAACCAGGATGCATGCTGCGTAAAGGCACAGCAACAGCTGCTTTGGAGCATATCTAAGGAAGAAAAAGGATTGTGACTACTTCCCAGAGAAAAACTCTTATTGGATGCAGTGGCTTCCTGTCCGACTGGTGTGAGCAGGTGTTTGAGCTCAATTTCTCAAAGTTACAAACTGCATGATATATTACTGCTCATTAGCAGCCTTTTGGATATATCTTATTTTCCCTTCCCTTATAACCCCCTCGCTGTGAAGTTTTGAACCAGCAGCCCCCAACAAGTGCTGACATGTCTTACTGAATACTATATAAAATCAAGGATGCAGGTTTTTAAGAAATCAAAAAAAAAATTCTAGGGTTTAATTTTTTTTTTTTTTTTTGCATTTTACAGTTCAAAATGTTTAGTCCAACTTTTTTCCAGAATAATTTTCAGGTTGTCATAGTCCTATTAAATCCAGATCATGCCAAGAAGGTCAAAGTGGAATTTTTATAGTCTCTGTTATTAAGAAAAACTAGATTTAAGTTTTTTTTTTCTTACAAAATTTGTAACTGTTCAGGTTTTTAGGGAGGGATTCTTATACCCAAATACCTACATTGCTTACATAGTTTTCAGCTCCCATTTCCTGTCACCCTCTGGCTGTGTGTGACCATCAAAAGACTGATTTAGATTTAAAAAGTCAACTGGATCAAAATGGTTCAAAATTGAAAGTTTTTGATGATTTTTTTTCGACTCTAGTCCCATTCCTTGTACACCATGTTAAAAGCCTCCCTCTAAATGACAGAGATTTTGATTGGTTGACTGCCCATGGACAAAGAAAAGCCTGATTCGAGAACAAAATTATGTAGGACTGAAAAATCCTCCCTGAAAGGTTTAAAGGGAAGTCGTGGGTTCAAATCCACTATTGAGTCATACCAAAAACTCCAAAGTTGGGACCCAGTCCCTCCAAGCTTCACACTCTGCATTAAGGGGTTGGATTGGGGGGTTAACCACCAAATGGTTCCCAAGTGGTTCTCCTAAAGGTTTGGGGAATCAAATGTTTCCCCTATCTGTTGTCCCTGATGGGACTTTAACTTTTATGTAGGAAATTGAAAACCCCAAAAATGTCAAAAGACACTTCTATTCAATTCCTTTCATGGTTTGTCACAATTTATTGCCACCAAGTTGGAGGAGCCACTGCTTTCGTTGAGGTTTCTTGGGATGTAATCAGATTTGAAAAGTCCATTGGTCCAGACAGAGTCCGCCTAAATCAGTCCAGTTTGAGTATTGATCCTTGCGCTTCAGACTGCCGTACGGCCGACTTTTCTCTTATTACCAGAGCTTGTAAACAAAAACGTGACTAAAGATGTCTTTAGTCATTGGCCATTCTGAATTATGAAAGTCTTGCACTTTGCAGTCCTTGTCGGGATAGTTCACTTATTCAAAGTTTATTTTTGCTGACCAATTTTTTATGTCTGCATTAGCGTATTGCGTTAAAAGTTTTTTTACTGAGCCTGCATTTATCCGACCAAATGTCAATGAGTTGCTGTGTCTCACAGTCATGGTTGCTTTCTTTTTCCTCTGTTTAAATCCAGTAATGCCCGGCTACAGTGGCCGTTTTGGCCTAGTTGTTCCACTACAAGCATAGAGCCTATTCAAACTGAGGAAACTCAGAGGAAACTGGAGCTCAGTCCGTTTGGGAATGAACTTCGAAAGATGGGTCTGAGATTGGGTCCTGGTTCCTGACCAGGGTCGCTTGGATGCATTCAGAGTTAAAATTTGCTCCAAATTATTGGTGGGAAACGAAATCTGGTTCATTGTAACCCTTGTGCTATCCTAGGCACTTTACCATTGGGAGTTGGGTCATCTAGACCCACTAGACAAGCGCTGAACCTTTTTTCTTCAATGATTTGTGAACCTCACTGGAGTCCATGGATTACATGAAATCTTTCCACCTTTATCCACCTTTGTCATGATAGGAATAACACGTCAATGTAAGGGTGGGGTCATCTAAGATAGCACAAGGGTTAAATAAACCAAATGTGTACAGTCTGAATAAACTCTAATGCTAAAAAGCATAGTCAATTATTTCTTCTTTTTTTACAAAGGCTTGAAATATCAGAAGTTCTCTTTTACTAGTTGTCAGGTGTCATGTCATACTAACGCGGCTTTTAGTTAGCGACAAATCACCAACACAAAAGCATTTTTCCACATTTTTTGAGTCAGTTAGGCAAACATACATGTTTTTCTTTTGGATTAACAAAAATCCATGTAAGTAGTATGTAAAAAAAAAAAAAACAAGAGTCAATGCAATTTGATGTATTAGCATGCTAACACAGTCAGTGAACCACAAATTAGACTCATGACAGGAGAATGAGAAAGCAGGGTCAAAATTAAGCAATTAGATTTCAATTATAGGTTTAATGAACACCTACGAACATTATAATCAAATTCTTCCATTGAATTAGTTTTAAATTTCAGAGGACAGTTTTACACCTGCAGTCAAACCTGCTGAATCACTTATCCTGTGTGGAATACAAATGACGTTGTAAAAAGCTCTCCACAGCTTTTCCATATTTTCATCGTAGATTGACCAACAATTACCGCCATGAATGGAGGCCTGCTATTGATACTGGGCCATGAAATACGCAGTTGCCGCATCATTAATTACTTTGAGATGATGTTGATGTGAGAAAGACGTGAGCAAATCCACCCCGCTTGATACGGCAGTAACTGAATGAAGCTGCTTTGTGATGTTCAACACCAGACTGATTATCAGGCCACAGTCTTTGATGGGTGTCCTGCAAAGTCACGCTAGATTAAAAGAAAATGTATGGACAAAACATGCTGATGTGGTTGAAACCAATGATCCTGGGAGAAATGATGAAATGCAGCGACGATGCACTGCTTAACTATCCTTTCTACAAGGACACAGGACAGGTTTTCCCGTAAATTTATGACCACAATCATCTAAACATGAAGAATTAATCCAGTTAATTCTCATGTGTCGGCCTTGAGATGAAGACATCTTACGGGAAGCATGCTAGATCTCAGCGAATGAGTATGTTTCAGCTCCTATAACATTAATGTCACTAGAAATCTGGAGTGGTTGAATTGAGTCGCATCCACGGTTCCAAATGACTGGAGATAAAAAAAAAATATTTCGGCAAAATTTACAAGCTTAGAAAAGCAGCCCTCCGGAACACGATGGATAGGTTGTTTAAAATTCAAAGAGGCGTTTTTTTTTTTTTGTTTTTTTTCTCAGCAGTCTCATTTTTGTTTTGACACATCAGGATAAGATTTAAGGCCACAAACATGATTTCCAGTTATTAGTGTATTAATTTCAGGAGATATCTACTTATTCTCACATGAATTTCTTGAAGTGTGATAGGTGTGAAATTCCAATTTGAACCTTTTAGGGGGATGTCAGGCAAAGATCACCCTTTGTCCAAGGAATTTGAATAAGTGAATTGGACTGATAAAATATTAATCTAGCAGAGTATCAATGCACACCTAACATTTTCTGAACCGAACCGCATCCTGTTGAAATACATTCTATATTCCGGAAGACAATCTTGTCCTTACAGACGGTAAATCAGCTCTGTAACAGACGTGGCTGATCAAAGACAGTTTGTTCTAGTCGACCAGGTTTGTGGGATACTGAAATGTGAAAAAGACTTAAGGACACTTCTGTTTATTCTGCTCTGCTTTCTGCCACTCAACATTGTTTATTTTCATTGAATGATATAACAGTCTTCACAATAATATAACTGCTTCGTTGACATGTTTTATCATGTAGAAAATTAACTTTCATATAGAAACATGGACATAAATGCTTGGTTATTCCAGTTTTACAATCTATCCAGGATAGAGTATATAAAATAGCTTCTTTACTTTCTCTCATTCAACGAAGACCAAAGGTTATAACTGACAAACGGCTCGTTTTCCTACCCTGCTGACTCAATTCTCTGACAAAAGCCAATAGATGCTGTTCTTAGGAATTTTAATGTCCATTTCGTTTCTGGAAGTCTCTCCTAACTGGTCTCTTGATCTTATGTCTTCAAATTTTATGGAAGGTGGGAGAGTTGATGATTTTTATGTGCTTTAATGAACCCAAAAAGGGGCTCCAATAGAAAGCCTGCTGCTCTATATGTAACCTTCTATTTTCACCAGGGATGCTCATCCTACCATCACACCTGTTCTTCATATCCAGCGTTTGATGGATGTACAGTACAGACCAAAAGTTTGGACACACTTTGTGATTAATTTGAATGAGGTGTGTCCAAACTTTTGGTCTGTACTGTACCTGACGCCCTCTACTGGTGATTAGCTGGATCAGGTGAGGCCAATCTCTGGTTGACTTAACCTTGTGCTATCCTAGGCACTTGGGAGTGGGGTCATCTAGACCCACTAGACAGTGCGCTGAACCTTTTTTCCTCAATGATTTGTGATCTTTACTGGTGTCCATGGATTACATGAAATCTTTCCACCTTCATCCACCTTTGTCATGGTAGGGAGAACACGTCAATGTAAGGGTGGGGTCATCTAAGATAGCACAAGGGTTACCATACCTGATCCAGGTGATCAGCACCAAGCAGGACTTTGGAAAACAAGAAAGTTGGTGGACCTCCAAGCTCAGAGTCAGGCAGTTGTTCTGAATATCTACTACCCATTAACACACTAAAATCCCATAAGGTGTCGTGCACCTCTGTGTGTGATTTTGTTCTCTGAGTTTGACCCATTCCCTAGGGGAGCCACGAGCTGCAGACCCAGGTACGCTCAGGAACAATTTGCAGAGCAGAGTGTCAAGGAGGGAGACATTGGGTCCCATTTTTAGTCTTTATTATGATTCGGCCTGAATTTGAACTCACGATCTTCTAGTCTGATGGTGGACACTTTTATACAAGGCCACTGAGCTGGTCACCCTGTATCCTCTGAGTTTCTTATCATTTTCTATCTAAAAACAGCAGATTTCATTTATCAGGCTTTAAAAACCATGTTTCATGCTGTTCCAGAATAATCTGCCATTAGAGCAGTCTGCTTCTTCTCATAGGACCTCTTCAAGACAGACCTCATCTGCCTGACTGTTGGTTCCCTGAACACATTTAATCAGCTTTATCTGCATCAACACCTGCCTACTTTCACTTTGTAGTGCTTGTCTTTAATGCTTGAGTTACAAAATTTCTTTGGATAAAAGTAATTGTTAAATGATTAAAAATTAATCGTGTTTAATTAAAAGAAAAAAACTAAAGACATGTTGCCTTTAATTCACAGAACTGCCAACCATTTGAAGATTTATCATGGAGGAGAAAGTAATAATTGCCATTTGTGTCCGGCCAAGGTTAGCTGTGAAGGGTAAAACCTGGAGCGAGATTTGTGCCGCTTTGACACCACACACCAAGCCTCTTCGAACTGTAGGTGATGGACATGCACTAGTAAACAGTAGCAAAAGAACAAGAAGAAGACAAACACTATAGGCTAAACGTGCATTCTTGAGCGTGTCTGTATAAACTCTTTGCGCCTGCAGTCTTCTTCATAGAGAACCACTGAAAGCCAACACAAATCTACTCTTTACAGACAATACATCTGAAATACAAAAGACTCTTAGTGACACTATGGGAAGCTGGCTGATTTCATTAACCTGTGTTGAGGGATTTCAGCATAGGATTCCCATGATTTAGTCACCCTTTATGATCTATAGATCTACACACTTTCACAGTGGATAGGGCCATGCCCATCATGATAGAGATGCTTCGTTACAGGTAATCACTCAAAAGCAGCTTTGTATTGATCAGCGGTGACCTTTTCCTTCAGGGAGACATGTTGACCAACGCCACACCAACAGAAAGAACCAAATCCTCACTTTTCCTCACCACCAGGGCCAAATCTTTTCTTCAAGTTGTCATATCTAAATAATTACATTCTGTGTGCCTGGGTATAATCTTAGAGACAAAACAGTAGTCTCTGATTGTCAATAAGTAAATAGTCTTTAAAAGGGACGGAGGGGCTTCAAAGTCTCTAAGTCACGTCTGATTGGACATACAGAACAGCTTTTGATTAGGCAGAAATGGCAGCTTTAACAAGCTGCTCTATCAGCCGCAGATCTAATCAGATCCTGTTTGGACAAATTAACAGCAAGGTGCCACCTTTGACTGTAAAGCAATGGGCCCAGTGCCAGCCTTCATTTTTAGCAGGAAAACTGAATCAGGTTTTCTTTGAATTTCCTTTTTTTTTTTTAAAAAGCACTGAGGGCTGTAAAAAATGAATTTAAGCTGGTAATGGTGCCTCAATGACTCTCTCAATGTCTCAACCATTTTAAAAACACAAAACTGTTGAGATCTGGTTACTAGTGACAATTTCACTTGGTATTTTCAGTCAATTTGTTTTGTATGAATGTTTAATGAGCTCAATTTTGTTAAGTCAAAATTTCAGTTTTGTCTCTAAGATACAATTTAATTCCATTAATGAGCAACTTCTGACAAAGTTATTTTACACTTTCTACCAGAAAATCTGTTTGCTGTGTATTTCTCTCACACTAGACCAAAACATAAGAGTAAAAAAATCCTTCATTTTTCCCCATTCTCAACTGCAGAGACTCCAACTTATTGGAGAAAAAGTGAGATGAACCTCAAACTTTTTCCAAAATACATTTTAGAAAGCTCTGTTTTGCAGCCTGGTGAGATCTACAGACTTGAATCATCAGTTCACGTCCCCCTGTACACGTGGGAGGATTTTTCTGGAGTTTGGGGACTTTGTGTCACTCTACTTGTCTACTAGCAGATGTAAAGAACCAGCAAGCCTGGATAACCCTCCAGGAAAAAGCTGGAAGTAACTTGCAAATCCTCAGAAGGAACACCACTAAGCCACCGTTTAGGTTGTTCACTATTTTGACATCGGCTGTTGACACTCCATCCCTGGAGATTTTGTGACCTGGGTTCTTCACCTCAGCTTTAAAATAAAAATAAAAAAGGAAATTCTTTCCAGCTTTACTTATAGACCCCTTTTCTTCATCTGGCTTCCCCAGGGGGAACTCAGCTGTCTCAGGCAAATCCTGACCGTCACTAACAGCGTATGGACTCCAGAAGGTGACACTCTAATCTCTGTCTTCATTGGTCCCAATCTTAAAAAAAATACACTCAGCACTTAAGAAGTTATGTTTAAAATCGTGTATTTTATTAAATTAGTCTTTTCTTTGAGGTTCTTTGAGGCTTTTAGTCATCAGGGAACATTCAAAGCAGCAGTAACCAAGCTTTTAAGGAGGGGCAGCTACCATCCACACTTCCAATCTAATCTGTTTAAACACCGAACCCTGAGTAGATTTGTAGAAGCTGTCAATACAGAGCCCCATTCATGATTTTTTTTTCTTTTCTCCTTCAAGCTATTCACAGTGTTGGGCGAAGATAAAGAAGTTCCACTCTTTCTTTGCTATTTGTTCAGTTAGATTGTGTTTGTCTGCAATTATGACTTCGATGAAGATCAAAGCAGGAACTAAACCTTTTCTCAAAACTTCAAACATTTTGACAAGATTCTCTTATCCCTGCAGGATTACACAATAGAATTTTGATATGATCTCATGTGGGAGTGGTGATAATATTTCAGTGTAAGAGCACAAAACTCCAGAAATTTCACAAACAAGAGCAGCTGCAGAGTTAGTGATCACTGAATATTTTAGTGCTTTCAGGTGAAGAAAGGGCATTTGGCTCTCAGCCATGTGTTTGTGAACAAAGTAGTTTATCTGCAGCTTCGGAGACATACCACATACATTAAAGTATAAAGGAGGAAGAAAAGTAGTGTAAGGTTGTGTCTGAATTCCATTAGTACTCCCTCCTCCCTTTTTTTTTATGTTACTGCCAATTGCATGGATGGGATGATGTCCTACAGGGAAAAACTCCACCTTTGAGAAATGCAGCATTCGTGTGGTCTTGGAATCATTGGAAAATTGACTGTCTGACCCGGAAATCACACATGAATGTCAGAAAAACAACAAATCCATAACTTCATGCACCTGAATAATGGTCAATTCGTTTGTTTTGCGGCATCCATGGGACACAGGATTAAAGAGAAAATAAAAGATTAATGAGGATTAGTAGCATCATTTATTCTACTGTAGTTTGGTGAGGCAGATTAAAAGATTTAACGGGCCGCATGTGGCCCCCAGGCCGGAGTTTCCCCACTCTTGCTTCAACTCCTAAAACATTATAGTGCGGGACTTTCAAGTGCCTCTGATTTTAATGCAATTCAGACACACCTTGACATTTTTTTTACCCTTTCAACCTGGAGCTTTTGCTTCAGTGTTTAACACCCTTTCCACTACCATAACATTTTAACCGTTGATGTTGTTAACGTTATTCCAGCAGGTTCCGAAGGGGAGAAAAGGAGCCTTGTAGTAATGTGTTACATATTGGTGCAAAGCCGCTTTAAATTAATAAAAATGAACATTTTACGAAGACTAATAATAAATCCACTGCATTCTAATTATATGTATAATGTTTACATGCATTCTTTTTCAAATGCCAAAAATTGAAGCCCAATGCATTGTGGTCTATATTAACCATTCTAGTAAGCATCAATGCAAAGTGAATTTATGCTGAGATTCTGGGAGATTACCAGGGGACTAAATTTTTTTTTTTTTTTAAGTAGTGCCTGAATTCTCTCACTTCTTAGTGCACTATATAGCAGTGTTCCCCAACTTTTATGTGGTTGCGGACCGGTCAACCCCTGGGGATTTTACCACGGCCTGGCAGAAAGGGGTGGGGGTTGCCGGGGATGCTTAATTTTGGTCAGATTTTGAAAAGGATAAAAACCTCTGATTATCACACAAAAACAATCTTTTAATAACAACAGATAACACCAGTGGAACATCAATCTCTAATAAAATATTCTGCCAATGAATGTTGTGAGTACTATGTAAACAGGCTCCGTGTGTGGGAAATCACCTGTTGCAAGAAATCCATATTTTCAGCAGGACTCCTGGTGGCCTACTGTTGTTGTTTTTTTTGTCTTGAAGTCGTAGCCCGTTCTTCCATCTGTTCTTCTGTCCCTGCACTAATCCCTTATCCATTTGCAAGGAAACATTCCACATACAACTCTTCTCGTGTAGCACGCCGCCGAACTACTTTTAGTGCTCAAGTGACTGAAATGTAACCAAGAGATTCCTCCGGGAGGACCCCCAGACATTCCCGGGCCAGCCGAGAGACGTAGTCTCTCCAGCGTGTCCTGGGCCTTCGCCGGGGCCTCCACCCAGAATCCAGTTATATTTCAAAATAAAATATCTTTTTAAATAAAAGATTGTCGAAACTTAAAAGAAAGAAAAAAAAGAACCAGGCATAATAGTTATTTCTTCTGCGGACCGGTGCCAATTGATCTACAGACCGGTACTGGTCGGCCCGGTGGTTGTAGACCACCGTTCACCATTTTGTGGAGTCTCCGAATTGTGTCCAAACTGGACAGCACAATGATCATTCCCTACACGGACCATTCGCTAACCAAAAGAGCGCATTCAGCGACCGCCTTCGCACTCTGCCACGCTCTACAGAAAGACTCAGGAAGTCCTTTGCAGCGAGTGCAATTAGACTGTTCAATGCCGCTGGGAGGGGAGAGAGCATGAGGAGGAGTCACTAAACGGGCATCTACTTTTACCACTTTTATTACTTTCATTGCTCCTATACTTTTATTCTTTTTGCTCTATTTTTAGTGAGTTTGATTATTTTTATGTTTTTATCACTATTTATTAATCAATTACTTTTTGAATGTCTTTCTATTGAATGTATTGTGTACTTTGTGGAGCAATGGATGGATTTGCAAGTTCCCCCAGTAATAAAGTACTCTATTTTTCACTTTTCAGTACTTAGTGCACTATATAAAATATTTGCCATTTTTTCTGGGTGTCCAAATTTACAATTCTAAAATCCAATGCCTTTTTTCCCAGAATTCTCTACAAAAAACTGGTGTGGATCGATACACACTAGATAGATGAATATAGAACACAATGCACTGTGTTTGAAGGATTTTTCTTTTTAAATTCTTTTTTATGTACATTTATTTTTGAATAAATCATTCAGGTGTTCATCGTCAGAACACAGTGGATTCAGAAATAGTCTTCGGAAGATGTTTATTTATATATGTCTTAGGTGTTTACTTTGGCAAATGAGTGACGTCACATTTGGCATTAAAAAAACAAAAGAGTGAGCATGTGTCCAAATTACGTTAAAATCCAAGGCACTGGATAATCCTATACTACATAGACCTAGATACGTAAACCCCGACAAAATGGTAAATGCCCTATATAGTGCACTAGTGGAGGTGGTGAGATATTTCAGTCACAAGGTAAATTTTTTATAGTAAAAAAAAAAGGGGCTTGCAACGCAGATTTGTAGGAGACAGCAAAACCTTGAATTATTTTCTATTTAAAAGCACACTTGTAAAAAATGAAGAAATTTCTTTTGTCAGGTTGCTTTTCTGTGCATGAGAAAGAAAAAGCTGCTCTCATCTGCTTTGTTCAGCGCTTGAATACTCCAAACTGACCCTGGAGGACAAACAGGCCATGAATTATCTCTAGATGAATCCCACCTAATGTGAGGATTTATGTCCGAATATTTGTGGAAAGAGAAAAAGGGATATTACTCCGGATCCACCACCACCTAGACAGTCTTTGATCAGTTGACATCCCCTATTTGAAGCCCCATATTTCATGTCTCTTTCATATCAACTTAGACTTTGATGAATATTATATGAAAAAGAACCTGCTTGGCCAGAAACTGACCTTCACGGCCGCTTCTCTCTGGAAGCGTTGTCAAGTCCCGAAAGCTCACCCAAACACTTAAACGAACACAGGTAGAGAAGAAGGGCGGCACAATATTTGACTAACTCTCCCTTGATTTGAAAAGGCTAGCCGTGAGGCTCAACAGGAAAGAGCTTAATCACCAGGACGTTGGTATTTGAAACTGCGCTATAAGTGCCCTTTCTCCTTGTTCTGTATTGGTGAGCTGTCCAGCAAACTGCATTGATGTGATAAAGGTTAATCTGTTCGTGTCGGGTATTGCAGAATAATGGCTGTCTTTGGATTAAAATAACAAACCAGGAGAAACTCAATGCACACATTTTTCTAAACTCATTTTCAGTCCTCTGCTGTCCTGCTTTCCCAGCCATCTAAATAGTTTGGAGTAAATAACTGCAGACTTTTTAATAGAAGTTGCTGAATCTTGAGGCTTCACTTTGAAACATCTGCATCAGCAGCTGCTGCTTTTCACTAATCCGATTGGCTCTTTAATGTAGTCTGGGAACATCTGGCAAAGCCTGAAATCTTTGATTTATCTCATGGTGGTGCTTGGCTATTACATTACTCATCTACTGTAAAAAAAAAAAAAAAAAATTAAGATGGAAGCATCAGGAAGGAAAGTGAGAGTCAAAGCTGGCGTGCATGAGGAATGTCTTTCTCTTTTGTCAGCTTTGTGTTTACACCACAGCCCCAGGTAGCATGATTGTCGCTTCATTTGCTCTTTTGAGCGTGTCACTGACAGCTCATAGTTGCAGTGGGGGGGGGGCATTAATATTTGCCACTTTAATGGGGGAAGAGAACGGCAGCAGGCTTCACTGGCTGCAGCCTGCATCCCTCACCGCTCTTCACGGCAGAAAAAATGACGCGGCCTCCATGGCAGAAGGTGACCAAGATGATTGCTGCTGTGAGACTAAATCAAGCTTATGCACATTTTAACCTTTGGAATGGATGCTTGAGAGCTGCTCAAGGAAGAAATTACACTTTGTTGGGCCTCCATTAGTTTGATAACTGAGAAGGTGGAGCTAATATGGTTACAGGCCCATATTCCTAATCAAAGTTGACAATGGTTTCACAGCTTTTGATGATTTGCAAAATCCAATAAAATATTGTAGTTTGAACGTGATTTGAAAAGCATTAAACAAGTCTCAGCTCATGGATCCACAAACCGAGAATGGGCCTAAAGGAGAGACAGGGAGTTCTGCTAGGATGACCTGTGGGTGCATTCACAGTGTTTGGCCCACGCCCTGTTCCAAACTCAGGCTGTGTCTGCCTGGGAAGGCGTCCAAGAAGTGTCCCAGACAGACTGAAACCCATCTTCCTGCATTTTCAGTCACAAGCTGTCTAACTCAAGAGAGAAAAACATGTTTTAATGTGGAATAGAAACATAATGATGGTTCTTTGAGGTGAACTAAGAGGAACCGCTCAAGTGAGGAGAACTGTCGAAATAATTAATTATGTTTCTGTAATAATGTACACTACCATTGCTTTCAGAATCCTCTCTGTACGTTAACACCTGCAGCTCAGATGTATGTAGTTCATCAAACTTGAAGGTTCAGCCATGATAACAAGCATCCAATCAAGCTAGGTTTAAAAAAAATCAATGTTTTCCATCCCATTTGATCTTCATTTACTCAACATGAAATTACTTCATCCTTCGATTTCCTTTAATGCCATTTCCTGTTTCTCTACAATAAAAAAAAGAACAAAGTAAACAGAAATAACAAAAATCAAAGTAAACAGAAATAAAACCACTTTTTTGGAATCTGATTAAAAAAAGATCCACATTTGATCAGTTTAAAAGTCTTCCTTTAAAATCAAGAACTGGTTTCACAACAGACGTTTCAAAAATGAACTGAAATGGATTCAAATGAATTTTTGGAACATTTGCCATATTTTCTGCACTATAAGGTGCACTTAAAAGCCTTATTTATATATTTACTTTTAAATGTGTAAAATGGCATAATCAAGAACTCCTTATAAATAGATTGCTTTTTGTTGTGTTTACTGAGAGGGACGGGACGTTCTGTGAAAATGTCAGTCTGTTTTTACACGGGCTGCAGACAATCCTGTGTTGTGTTGTTGTTATTATATTTTTACGTGTTAAGACGGTTGGGAGTCAGCGTAGTCACAGCAACATTTGTTTTAGCAGGCTATATCAGCAGGTTGTGTCAGGCTGATTTTTAACATGTTGTCAACAACGACAGGAGTTACAGATATTGTAAATACACTAACATGTAGCGCATTACAAGCAAGTTCTAGAGTTTCTGTGAATGCAGTTGATTAATTCTAGCTGACGGACTTATTGCTGAGTTAATGAGCCCTATAATTTGCTGTGGTATATTTATGCCATAGGCCGTTCTTTTTTTCTTTTTTCACATTTTACATTTAAATATATATATATATTGGAGGTTATGTTTTTACTTTTTTTGGTGTTTTTTTATGTATTTATTTATTTTCATTCTACAACAACAAAGAACATACATTTAAAACAATTAAACAAACAAATTAAGAAACATTCATTAACGATGCACCTTACAATTTGATGCGTCCTATAGTGCCGAAAATATGGTAGTGATATCCAGACCCAACTTCTAAAATGACCAAACTTATGTATGAAGATGTTTGATGCTCTCTGTTTTTGGTAAAAGTTGATAAGATCTTGACTGATTGTAGCCGCCACAACATTTAGGTGATGCAAAATATGAATGCAAGAACATCATTCAATCACTTTTGTTTAAAGAAATTCTGTTTTTAAAATAGTTTTCTAGACTTGGGATTGCTGCTGATCCTTTCATGTTCATTTTCCAGGGGTCAATTTGATCTGTCCTCATACGGCAGCATCTTTAACAAGACACGTGTGTTTTTAAAGACAACCTATAGAACCAAAGCATCAATAATGTGGATGTCAAGGATGTTGTAGTTTTTCAAATGTGTTTTTGAAAATAGACTCAGATAAGCTCTCATAAATCCCCCCTCACCTCCCTAAAACATGATGTCAGAATGTCATATTGTGGTTTTTAATACCTCATTGGTTAATAAAGACGAAATTAAGCAGAATTGTAAAATACGAGTAACAGAAAAAGGGAGCAGATTTTTAAATGAAACCCCTGCTGACTCTGACGGCGTCTGATCCTGTCTGTTTCCCTGAATAAAATGAGAGTGATCACACCGAGCCTCTGCGTTGGCTTCAGATTTGTCTTCATTTAATTGACTTTCACCGTTTTGTTCCGTGTTGAAAAACTAATAAGGGGTGGCCAGTTATGTATGTTCCAGCATCCCCTTAATTATATTTTAACGTTTCGCAGCTCTGCAGGATTTAGATTTACAAACCTGTTAATCATAATCAGGATGTTTCTGTCAAATGTGAGACGAGTCATTGTGTTGTGTTTCTTTAGCTGTGTCGTTCTTGAAGTCCCCTAAAGATCTATTGTTTTTCCAAAAGTCTCTTTCTGAATGTTGAATCATGACTTTGACTTTAACGTGACACCTGCACTTCTCTCTATTTTCTTCTTCTGATTATTTTTCTGACCTCCTGGATAAGTTCTTGTTGTGTTTGTAGGGTCATTTTTTATCTTTCTTAGAAAGGTTTTTGGTTATAGTGTTTTTTTTTCCCTTGGTTTCCCTCTAGGTCTCATAGACTAGGTCAGAAAGTATGGGAGAGGTTCATCATTTCCAAATCTTCTTCCAGCTTGGTTGAGCTTCAAAACCAAAGGCAGGGGGACCAACCTACCCAGAAGGATAACTATTTATTTTCAAATATGCAAACTATTTCAACATATGGCACAGATTAAAATTACTGTCAGACGATGGTGCAAATATGCAGAAAAATATATAACAATATTGCAAAATTCCAAAGGCCGCTTACTTGATATTGATGTTGCTCAAGTGGCCGTGTCACACAGCCACTACCTACATTTTGCACATTTTCTACATTTGACATTTCGGTCTGTCTTGATACATGTTTGATTTACGTATAGAAATGTTTCTTGCGTTCTTCATTTGTCGATGTGCGCAGACAGCAAATCTTGAAACACAACAGCAAATCACGGAAGAAATTACAAAGTCCTGAAACACAAAAGCAAATCCGGGGGCAAATTACCAAATACCAAATTACAAAAAACAACCCAGTTACAAATGATCAAATCCAGAAACAACAACGAAAGCGGAGACAAGGCTTCTAACAGAAAGAGACATAATATAAAAGCAATCGTGTATGATTTTTTTAAAGTTATTTATTACTGTTTTCTTTATGTGGACATTATAAATCCTTGAAACAGTCCAACAGCATACTTTCAATTGTATTACTACAAGAAAAAGTACAACAATGTTCATCAAGGTAAAGTTTTTTTTACCTTAATGAAAAACCATTAATCATTAATGACGAATACCATTAATATCGAAAGTGACGCAAAAACTACGTTCCAGAGAATCAAACGAATTACCCCTGTGTCCTTTCTCCTTCAGTCATCCCCTGAATACAGCCTTTCGCCAACCTTCCATGTCTCACTCCTGAAGCCTGCCGGTGGACCCCCGGATGGGGGTCATGGTCTGAACCCGCTCTGTCTCCCCCTCTGGTCTGGAGGGAACCATCTCCAGAGTTCTAAACTCACTACATCTCCCAGCAACCCCAGCGCACAGTTTCTGGATGCCGCACACCTGACTCTCATTTGCAATCACTCACACTGTACTGAGCCTCACTCAGTGCAGAGTACTATTTGTGCCACTCTGCCTGCATTACCGAGCGTACATCTGGATCTGATCTTCTGATTTCCTGACCCGGTTTTGTCTCTGACTCTGTTTGCCTGCTGCCTGCCCCGAATCTCGCCTGGATCCCGACTACTATTGTTTCCTCTCTGATGCTCCTATGCTCGTTATTGACCCCTTCCTGCCTGACTTTGATTTAACTTTGAAGACATTTAGCTGAACCTGTTGCGTTTGGAACCAGCCATCTGACAATCTGAATCAGACTGGTGGAAAATGATTCTTTTTTTTAAACATAACGAAAAATCCAAGAAATTTGTTTTAAAGACTCAACGTAAAATTGACCATAACAGGAATGAAAAATGACAATAAACAGAAATCAGCCGTAATCATCAGCAGGAAGCAGTGAAAAAAACAAGCCAGGATTACACTTTCGTTCATCTTCTAATCCATTTTTTCCCCAATCTGTGTCACGGGTAACCAATTGACCTATGAAGCATGTTTTTGGACGGTGGGAGGAAGCCAGTGTCCCCGGAGAAAACCCCCAATGTAACATGTAATGTAAAAAAAATACAATAAATGTTTTAAAAATCAGGAAATAAAAAACATAAAAATAAGTATAAACAGATTAAATTTCCCTCCAACAGACATAGGAGGAAGGTACAAATGTGTCTTTATTTTGACTTTTTTTTGTCTCAGTTGAGGTTACAGTGACACCTCATCTTTATGCTGACCTGCTGAACGTCCAGCTCCATCATAAACCCCGCCTCCACTCTGAGGTTAGCTTCAACCAGCCACTTCACTGCAGGTTCACATGAGCTGAACCCTGTCTAATCCACACAGCCTGAAATAATTTTATTGGATACCGTGTGATTAATCTTGATTGTTAGCATTGTGTTTTGGGGAGATTTGGAGCGGATTGGGGAGCTAGAGGCTTTAATCAATAACCTGAGTGGCCTCATCAACCCTTGGGGGGAAATGCACAATTTGGTGCACAGTGTCACTTTTTAATTGAATATTCCACACCGCTTTTGATTTCCCCTGCAAGAGCGGCTGTCCCTGTTCTTTATGTGTACACAATGACACTCTATTTTCTGAGGGACAATTCCCAGTTCACACAAAGAGCCAGCTTCTGACAATATGACACAGTGCTGATAGCTAAAGCCTGCAGTCCCTTTCTTACCAAATGCAGAATTCCGGTAGGAGAAAGAGATTTTGAAAATGAGAAGACAAACTGAACTGATGTCTTCTGGGATGAGGGGGAACAGGGTGTTACAGAGAAGAACAGGGTGTGAAGAAGCTGCCACAAAAACCTGCAACAACAGTATAGTTCAAAGCAAAACCGGACAAATATCCTTGCATAAAGCAGGATATGCAGTCTCTGTCGTATTGTGTTTGTGTAAAATACATCGCGAGTCGGCCCTTTCATCAGGCCGTGTCTGGTTTTGAACAAAACCAGCTCAGATTTGATTAAAAATTGACCAAAAAAAGACACGAAGCAGAGAACAGAGCTGAGAAGGCAAAAAAAAAGCAATAGACAAAAAGAAACACACATTTCTGTCCTTGAACAGCTTTTGGAGCAACATTTATTTTTACTTAATTACTTTACACAGCATGCTGGAGGACTGCGAGCTGCTTTTGTGCGAAACTGAAATGATTCGTCTGCCACACTGAGAACACCGATCAGCTGAAACAGCTGTCAAAGTGAGGAGTGCTGCACTCCCTCCTCTGCAACAAAACAGGAAAGGTTGTGGTACTTATGGTACCGTATTAAAAAATAAAAAAAATAATCATTTTTTTCTAACATAAAAGAGAAAAAAATGAACCAAATATACCATATAAGAGTTTGAACATTCAGTCCACTAGAATTAAAAAAAAAATCCCCAAGTAATCCTTCAAAATAACTCGAATAAACTAAACCAGCTGATATTCTATCATTTTAATCTAAGATCAACAAAAAAAATCAATAACGGTTGTAAATACTTTTTGATTTTCTTTTTTTGTACGTTCAAATAGTGTAATAAAACTTTTAAATTACTTTTAGAAATAAAGTAACAATCATTAATGAATTCTCTTCTATATCAGACTATTCCATTAATTGGAATAAATCTGTTTTATTACCACTGAACAGTAATGCGGAGCAAGGACTCACAATACCAGTTAAATCAGGCAATATAAAATATCTAGGTATTTATTTTTCCCCCAAAATATCAGAACTGGTGCTGCTAAACTACACCCCATTACTGAAAAACATACAGGACGACCTAACACGCTGGACCAACCTGCCTTTGTCCCTTATGGGCAAGGTAGCCACGGTTAAAATGAAAATCTTACCCAAAGTTAATAATCTCTTCTCAATGATTCCCACACAACCGCCATTAAAATGGTTCAAAACATTAGACTCATCCATATCAAGCTTTCTATGGAACAATAAACCTGCAAGAATTAGTCTAAAAACTTTAAAATCTGCAATAAGCTGTGGAGGATTAGAATTACCTAACTTCCACAATTACTTTCTTGCAAATAGATTACAATACATCTTAAAATGGTTAAAAAATAATCCAGAAACCAACTCATGGTTAGACTTGGAACAGGCGTTATGTGGAAAGATCAACCTGTCAGATCTTCCATTTATTAGTCAAATAGTTAAAAAACAGGATTGTTTCAAAAGTATTAATATAAATGCCACTTTAACAGCCTGGTGGGAATTTCTCAAAATATCAAAATCATCAATTCAACCGTGCAAAATGACACCCATCTGGAACAACCCAGACATCCTCATAAACAAAAAAATTATCCACTTCCCAGCTTGGCAAGCAGGGGGCATAAAACAACTAGAGCACATAATTATTGATAGAAGATTCATAACTCCCCAGGAACTTCAAGACAAACATGGAATATATAACTTCTTGGAATATCAGCAACTTAAATCAATTATTACTAAAAAGTTTAAATACAGAGACAACGATTTAAAGCTACCAGATGTAGTTACCACTCTGATCAATTTCTCAATGAATAAAACTCTCTCCAAAATATACAAACTTTTATGTAATTTAGATAACAATATTTCACTTCCGACAACAAAATGGGATGCGGATTTGAGCATCAGCACAGATGAAAGTTTTTGGTCAGAACTTTGTCTAAACACCTTTAAAATGACAAAAAATCCAAATCTGCAGCTAATCCATTTCAAAACTCTTCACAGAATTTACTACACTGGACAGAGGATGTTCAAGATGGGTCTCAGTAACTCAGACATTTGTCAGCACTGTGACAGTAATCTACCCGACAATTACATGCATGCACTATGGTTCTGCACGCCTGTCCAGGCTCTCTGGCAGCAGGTATGTGCCGATCTATCAGTCTGGCTTAAGGTTTCAATCACAGCTTCACCGTCACTTTGTGTGCTTGGTGACATGAGTGCCATCGATGTAGAAGGAGGATTAGGCTCTATCATTTTCATAACTCTTTGCATTGCTACAAAAAAAACTATTTTAATAAATTGGAAAAGCAAAAAAAATATAAATATAAGTCAACACAGAAATCTGCTGCTTGATCATATCAGCTTGGAAAAAATGTCAGCCCAAAGTTCAAGTAACTTTGAAAGAATTCGGTCTCTCTGGTCTCCCATAGCTAACTCCGTGACTTAGGGGGTGGCATGGTCGTCGCTGCTCCTTGCCCTTCTGCCGTGGGCCGGGGTGGGGGTCGGGGCCTCCGGTGCCTGGCCGGGGGTGGTGGGGGCTCCGTTGGTCGGGTCCGGCGCCTGGGTGGGGCGGCCTGGGGCGCTGCGTGGTCCTCTGGGCTTGGGTGTGGGGGTGCGTGGTGGGGGGGGTGGGGTGGTGGTCTGGCTTGGCTTGGGGGGGTGGTCCCTTTGCCTGTGCTGGGGGGGGTTGGCGGGGGGCGCTGCTCGGGGGGGGGGGGGGCCCAGCGGCGCTGGATGGGCTTCCCGTCTACACCTGGGGCTGGGATCGGCCCTTCCCTGGCTCTGGGGCGGGACGGGACAACCCTCTTGGGGCCCCCGGTCGCTCTGGGTGTCATCCGCTTCGGCTGCGGGGTCTGGGGGTGGGGTGGGGTGGGGGTCTTGTCGGCCCTGTCCTGTGGGGGGGCATTCTGGGGGAGGGGGGGGGCCACTATTGGTACGGGGCAGGGGGGGTTGACGGGTCGGGGTCTCCGCTGAGGCCATCGGCGGTTTCCCCGGCCGGTTGGCTGCCTCGGTCCCGTCGAGGCCTGACCAGAGCTCTTCTAGGGCCGGCGTTTGGGGGTGGGGGCCTGGGCTTGCTCCAGGGGGGGCCGGCGCTTTCTGGCTCCCCTCTCTCTGTGTGGGGGTGGTGGTGCTGGGCCTGGGGTGTCTGCGCCTCCGGGGGTGGGGCCCCGGGGCTGGGTGGGCCTGGCCCCCTTGCTGGGGGGGGGGGGCGGGGGACGGCTGTTTGACCACCGGGGGACAGTCTATCATCTGTCCCCAACTTACCCCCTTCCTCATATAACCTCATAATAGGGTGAGGGGGTGGGGGGCTTAGCCTGCGATGAGCCTTGGGGGGGGGGGTTTACTAGGCAGTGACCCCCCTCCTGTGGTTGCCGTATGGAGTGGGCCCCCCCTCTTTCGGTTTTATTTGCACCTTAGACATGTAGGGCCCTTGGTAGGGGGGGTGCTTGGACATCACTGCCAGCAAGCAGCGGATGTCCTCCTAGCACCCTACCCGCCAATTTTAACCGCACCTTAGACATTTAGGGCCCCTTGGTGGGGAGGGTGAGGGGACGTCACTGTGAGTAATCAGGAGACGTCCCCTTAGTGCCCTACCCGCCAATTTTAACCGCACCCCCCTTAGTACACACACCCCTCCCCCCTCAATATATACATCCCAACATAAACACACACACATGCACACACACACTCTCTCAAACACACATACACGCACACACATTTTGCAAGGAAGGTGGGACCTAGGACCATCTGTCCCCTGCCTCTTCCCTGGTGGGGGGTACGGGCCCCTTTGCAACGGCGGCTGTGTCCCCGGGGTGCTGGCTTCCTGGGCCCGGCGGTGCTCTCTCCGCGCGGTGGGGGGGTTCACATTACATCTGAGCCGGGGGTGTTCGTGTCCCTGGGGGGTGGGTTCTGGTCCTTGCTCCTGAGTGCTGGGCCCCGCCAAATTTCCAACTGTGGCCGAGCCTGGTCGGGCCATATTTACAACACCCCTTGTGGGCCCTCTTTTTTCCCCGGGGTTCCCCCCTCCTGGGCGGGGGCGGCGGGCCCCTGCCTCGCTCCTCCCTGGACCAACCGTTGGCCGGGCGGATGGCTGCCTGGAGTGCGGAGTGGGTCTCCCTTGGGGGGTCCTGGCCCGTACCTGGGGTTGGGGCGGGGGGATGCCCGGAACTCCTGGGTGGTGGTGGGGTGCTCGTCTGGGGCTGTGGGCGTCCTTCTCCGGTGGGGCCCTGCGTTGGGTTCTCCCGGCGCGGCGGGGGGGCTGCTCTCCTGGTTGGGCTGGGGCGGCGCCCTCTTTCCCTCCGTGCCTCCCTGCTCTCTGGCTCTGGGGGCCTTGCGGCGGCCCTGCTGGCCCTGGCCTGGGTGGCGGGCTTGGTCGCCCGGGCGGCGGTTGTTCCCTGCCGGTTCCCGTGTGGTGTTGGGGGGAATCCGGCTGCCGCTGCTGGTGCGGTGGGGGTCTTGGGGTGGGGATGGCTGGGCACTCTCCCTCCTTCTTTTCACGTTCCACCATCCATTTTAGAAGAACATAAACACTCACCTGAGCACAGGTGTCAGCTCAACAGACTGAATGACTGAAATATTTCACACTAGTTGGTTTTAAGGCATAAGTATGCGTGTGAACACTATCTGTTTTGTGTACATGTCGACAGGTGGACATTTTTGCAACTAACAAGTGTGTTTATAACATTTGAGTGTGTGTGTGGACAGGCTCCGCCCTTTTTTTTTTGTTTTTTTTTAACATTTGAACCTTACCATAATGATTAACAACCAGTAAACTTGTTGCTTTATGCTGCTTCATGGTCTTATCCCCTTTCCCCTCCTATTATCACCCCCTACCCCCCCTCTCTCTAACATCCCTCTTTCTTCTTCCCCTCTTTCCTTTTCCGTCCGGTCCAACACCAAAGATTTTCAGACATGTTTGAAATTAATAAAGTTTGGCCTCAATTACAAAAGGGGTTTATTCAGACATACCTTTGGTTTGTCTGAAGATTAATAACCCCTCTTGTTAAAGTAAAATATGTCCAACCCAAGAGGCCCTCAGCTCTCATCTGTCTGCCTAGCTGTTGGACAGGACAAGTTGAAAAAAAAAAAAAAAAAAAAAAAAAAAAAAAAACTTTTAAATTACTTTTAGAAATAAAGTAGCCTATATTTTGGCATAAAAGGTTCCATCCTGTTTTCACTTCGCTCCTTTTCCCCTTTCTGGTGCAAAGGAAACAAAAACTATGGGATACTTTCAATGAGGAAGATCTACCTCACTTTCAGGAGCCGCTGTTAAACTACAGTGGTCCCCCGCTCTATCACAATCCCCCTTTCACATCTTAAAGGATTATTTTTCTTTTTTGGTGCAACTTTGAAGCCAATTGTGTTGTTTCCTGATGTTTATATTTTTATATAAAGACTTGAAATTTGAGACTTTAAACAAAAGAAAAATTTGTGAAAATATTAATGCCTGTCTGAGAAAAGTGTGTAAATCATCCAGAATAATTGTAATAGTCGGGTTGGAGCCGTGCTTTCACAACGCCATGGTCAGCCAGCCAAGATGATACCTTCATTGATACCTTCATTCTGAACCAACCCGCCTTTTCTGCTGGGACAACAACTAACATATTTTCCCTTTAAATTCCTGGAAGTTCCCAATTTTCCCAATCAGATTGCCAGATGGATCTCTCCAGAGAAGGCATCTCCACTTCTCTAGAGTCCAGAGGCGGCGTGCTTTACACCACTGCATCTGATGCTTTACATTTCACCTTGTGAGGTGTGGCTTGAATGCAGCTGCTCAGCCATGGAAACCTATTCAATGAAGCTATCTGCGTACTGTACTTGGGCTAATCTGATGGCCACTTAAAGTTTGGAGCTCTGTAGCAGTTTGGAGGTCTGTAGAAATTGTGACAGTGCAAAAAGTCGGCGACCTCTTTGCACTTCAGCACCCACTGACCCCTCCCAGTCAGTTTACGAGGCCTACAACTTTGTGGCTGTGTTGCTGTTGTTCCCAAACTTGTAAGGCTGACAGTTGACTGTGGAATATTTAGGAGCAGGACAATATCATAACTGGATTTGTTGCACAGGTGGCATCCTATAACAGTTCCATGCTGGAATTCACTGAGCTCCTGAGAGCGGTCTAGGCTTTGTGAAAACAGTCTGCATGCCTGAGTGCTGATTTTATACACCTGTGGCCAAGTAATTCTGATTCTGATCATTTGGATGGGTGAGCGAATACTTTTGGTAATAAAGTTTATACTGAACACACTGATGTCCATCTCTCCTGCACCAGTCTTCTGTCTTAAATCACAACCTGTATATATGATCAGATGTCTATTTTGAGACACAAACCTTGTTCAATCTTTTTATTTATTTTTTTTTAACTTGTCCTGTCCAACAGCTAGGCAAACAGATGAGAGCTGAGGGCCTCTTGTGTTGGACATATTTTATTTTAACAAGAGGGGTTATTAATCTTCAGACAAACCAAAGGTATGTCTGAATAAACCCCTTTTGTAATTGAGGCCAAACTTTATTAACTTCAATCATGTTTGAAAATCTTTGGTGTTGGACCGGACGGAAAAGGAAAGAGGGGAAGAAGAGAGGGACGTTAGAGAGAGGGGGGGGTAGGAGGGTGATAATAGGAGGGGAAGGGGGGTAAGACCATGAAGCAGCATAAAGCAACAAGTTTACTGGTTGTTAATCATTATGGTAAGGTTCAAATGTAGTACAAAAAGGGTGGGGCCTGTTCACACACACTCCAATATTATCAACACACCTGCTAACTGCAAAAATGTCCACATGTCAACATGTACACAAAACAGATAGTGTTCACGAACGCATACCTATGCCTTTAAACCAACTAGTGTGAAATCTTTCATTCATTCAATCATGCAAACTATTAGTGCAAAGGTGAGCTAACACCTGTGCTCAAGTGAGTGTTTATGTTCTTCTAAAATGGATGGTGGAATGTGAAAAGAAGGAGGAGGAGCGCCCAGCCACCCCTACACCCAGACCCCCGCCGCAGCAGCAGCGGCAGCCGGAATTCCCCCAACGCCACACGGGAACAGGCAGGGAACAACCGCCCCCCGGGCGACCAAGACCGCCACCCAGGCCAGGGCCAGCAGGACCGCCGCGAGGCCCCCAGAGCCAGAGAGCAGGGAGGCGCGGAGGGAAAGAGAGCGCCGCCCCAGCCCAGCCAGGAAAGCAGCCCCCCGCCGCGCCGGAAGAGCCCAACGCAGGGCCCCACCGGAGAGGGACGCCCAAAGCCCCAGACGAGTACCCCACCACCACCCAGGAGTTCCGGGCATCCCCCCGCCCCGACCCCAGGTACGAGCCAGGACCCCCCAAGGGAGACCCGCTCCGCACTCTAGGCAGCCACCCACCCGGCCCACGGTTGGTCCAGGTAGGAGCGAGGCAGGGGCCCGCCGCCCCCGCCCAGGAAGGGGGAACCCCGGGGAAAAAAGGGTGGCCCACAAGGGGTGTTATAAATATGGCCCGACCATGTTGGAAGTTTGGCGGGGCCCAGCGCCCAGGGGCAAGGACCAGGACCCACCCCCCAGGGACACGAACACCCCCGGCTCAGGTGTAATATGAACCCCCCCACCGCGCGGAGAGAGCACCGCCGGGCCCAGGGAGCCGGCACCCAAGGGACACGGCCGCCATCGCCAAGAGGCCCGCACCCCCCACCAGGGAAGGGGTAGGGGACAGATGGACCCAGGTCCCACCTTCCTTGTAAAATGTGTGTGCGTGTATGGGTGTTTGAGAGGGTGTTTGTGTGCATGTGTGTGTGTTTATGTTTGAATGTATATATTGAAGGGGGAGGGGTGTGTGTACTAAGGGGGGTGCAGTTAAAATTGGCGGGTAGGGTGCTAGGAGGACATCTGCTGCTTGCTTGCAGTGATGTCCAAGCACCCCCCCTACCAAGGACCCTACATGTCTAAGATGCAAATAAAACCGAAAGAGGGGGGGCCCACTCCATACGGCAACCATAGGAGGGGGGCCACTGCCAAGTAGCCCCCCCCCCCCCCCAAGGCGCATCGCAGGCTAGACCCCTCACCCCCTCACCCTAGTATGAGGTTATATGAGGAAGGGGGAAAGTTGGGGACAGCTGGTAGACTGTCCCCCGGTGGTCAAACAGCCGTCCCCCAGCCCCCCCCCCCCCAGCAAAGGGGCCAGGGCCACCCAGCCCAGGGGCCCCACCCCCGGAGGCGCCGACACCCCAGGCCCGGCACCACCCACCCCACACAGAGAGAGAGGAGCCAGAAAGCGTCGCCCCCCCCCCGAAGCAAGCCCAGGCCCCCACCCCCAGACGCCGGCCCTAGAGGAGCTCTGGTCAGGCCTCGACGGGACCAAGGAGGCCAACCGGCCGAGGCAACCACTGATTGCCTCAGCGGAGACCCCGACCCGCTAGCCCCCCCGACCCGTACCAATAATGGGCCCCCCCTCCCCCCCAGAACGCTCCCCCACAGGACAGGGCCGACAAGCCCCCCACCCCACCCCACCCCAGACCTTGTTCAATCTTTTACCTCTTGGTAAAAAAAAGAAGAAGAAAACCACCAAAAAAGCTGAATCTATCAGGACAGAAGTCAGCCAGAACCACCTGCCGTGACATCTTAAACAGGCCCTGAATGACTGCTGTATCTCTACAGGATCACAGGTGATCTGTTGTGACAGGCAGGTGTTTTGTATGCTGTTCAGAGTCTTTTCAGACCACCATCTGCTCCCCCCGCATCCTCCTGGTTCGCTCGCACACAGACACTCACGCCTGCTTCTAGACAGCTCCTGAATGTCTTTGTGCTTGATGCCCTCTTCAGCCCTGCCATTCATCTACACTTTGCCTGACACAGCCCACCTCAATACAGAGGCGACAGAGTCGAACAGTGTTTTCTAAGGAGCAGAATTTGGTCGGTCAAAATCTTTGCTGTAAGATCAGGAGGAGGACCAGAGCAGAGGAAATGAGCACGGTAATAATTAGTGTCTGCAAAAGGCTTTTTTTAAATTATTTTTAGCTGTGAATATGCATGGACCCTTCTCCATTTCTTTGGGACTTAATAAAAATGCACCAGTCACCAAGGGGCATTGAGCAGAAAGATTAAACTGGGTAAGCCACCGTGCTGCCGGCATCTCTTGAATTTTACATCTCACAAGCCAGGAGGCAAAGTTTATCCCTCTGACATACTCCACTGCTTTTTGTTGGATCTGAATGCCTGCATGGGTATATCTGATGAGACACAGGAAAGCTCTTCGCCAATGAACCAGAACAGCAAAGACAGAACTTCCAACTGCTCTGCATGTGGACAGGCCTCAGGTTTCACCAAGTCCCTGGTATCAGGTCTGCAGGAGTGGAGATGACACTTTCAGACATCAAACACAAAAGCAGAGTAAAAAAAAAAACATAAAGTGGGTCATGAATAGACCCAAAAAATTTGGGACAATACAGGACACTGCTTCGTTCAAAATTAGCCTTCTCTCTATGCAAATAGAGCAAATCTGTGGGGTTTTAATTAGCGATTGTGAGGTGGTTTTCTGTTCTCGCGCTTCCTCTTATTCAGGTCAGAAACACAGGTGTGTGTTTTGCATAAAAAGCACAGGAGTAGCAAAGGCTTAGCAAACGTGTTCATGCAAAAAGGTTGAGGCTGTTTGTTTAACTGAGCTGTGAAATAAAATGACAGAAAATGTTTCAAATGGCAGTTTCTTGGTTTTTAGGTTTAAACAAAAGGTAAAATGCAGCTGAATCTTTCTCCTGGTGTCCTTTTTCGCCTTTAATCTGTTGACAAAAACTACACTTTTAAAGTGGAACTTGAAAGGAGTACGAAATCACAAAACTAACAGAATAAACTTTCATGAATCAAAGTAATTAAAAAAAAGGATAATTATTGAGCAGATTGTAAATGTTTGGATATATGGAAAAAACAGCCATTTAAAATCAGTGTTGTCTTATTGATCAGCTATCAATAACAGAACAAGTTGACCAATTATTATCCAACAAAAAAGATTTGGAGCACAAACAAAAGTTCTAAAAAAACACATGTTTAAAAATGTGTAAAAAAAAATAAAAATCTGAAATACAAATTGAAAAGCTGAAAACAGTAATATTAAAATATTCATAGGAGGAATAAAAGAAAAGAGAAAATATATATTTTTTAAGAACAATGTTTTTAAGTCTCACTGATTTGAACTATTTTAGAAAATCAGTTGTGAGACAAGAAATGCTGAACATGTAACAAGAAAAATATTTTTAAAAATCTGTTTTAGAGGCCTTTTCCTAACGACTACAAAAAAAGGTAAGATTTTGCTGTACAATGTCTTTTCAAATCAAATCAAACTTTATTTATAAAAAAAAGGGCTTCTTTTCTTCACACTATTACAATAAAAACCCAGCCCACCCTTTACCCTTCCCACTCCCCTCCCTTAGCACATACGACCCATGACCCCACACACAATGAAGACTTCCTCACTAAAAGTTACTAAAAGGAACTTCTGAATGAAACTTCAGGCTTGACTCTGCTGTGAGGAAACGATATTTGGAAATCTCTTCATAACAGGAGCCAGCCTGGCTGTAGGAACATGGCCACAGCGCCGACCAAGACCGGGACAGCAACGGGGTCCACTTCACAACTGTGAGCCTGCAATGTTAAACTCCAGCCGCCCCAGCAAGGGCAACAACTGCGGCAACAACCATCGACCAAGCCAGCAAGTCCTGGTAGAAAAGATCCCCACCAGAAACACTGGGGCTAAATTCATAATAAGATGTTAAAATTAAATACCTAAAATGAATTAAAAATAAAAAAAACTAAAATTGAGAATATGAATGAATTTGAAATCTTTTGTTATACCCTGCTCATGCCCCAACATCTAAATGTTTCAGCAGTTTTTCAGTCATGAAAAGAATTGAAGAGGCTTCAACAGTCACAAAATGATTTTGTTGAGTTCTGAAACAGCAAAGAGAGGATGGAACTTTTCCTGTGACAGAGCTGAAAACAAAAAGACTAAAGGATTGTTTTGGTCATTATACATACTTGAAAGGCTTTTTTTTCCCTTTCAGCCATGTTGGTATGTCTGTGTTGGAGCCATTATCTGCCTCTCTTTCACATTCACAAGGCATTTTCATTGCAGTCAGGAGGCGAGGGACACATCATTCCTAGCCTCCCATTTGCATTCACTTGATATTTCCAAACCGTGTCCCTCTGTACAACATCTGATTTTCGGGCTCATCTGGAGGGCTGGCCCCCGCTCCTGTGGTCCTCATATTCTCTTTCCTTTTAACTCTGCGAGGTAGAAAGATTTATCATTTAAATACATGCACAGGCGCTAATTTGCAGGAAAGTTAACCAAAGACTGATCCGTCCTGCGACCCAAATCTGCCATGACTAATTATTCTACCTTTTTTCAGGTGGCATTGGTGTCACAGACCCAAATTCCGGCAATGTTAAGTGGTGCTACCCACCACTGATTTATATAGAAAAATAGGAACTGCTCTGTCTCACTACAGAAAGGAACAATAGCAGATATTGACGACAGTTACAAGTACCTTGGAATTCCACAGGCAAATGGCAACCTGGAATAGGCAACAAGGAAAGCTGCAACAGCTAAAAACCTCCAACTAGTAAGGCAAGTGCTAAGAAGCCAGCTCAATAGCAAGAACAAAACCCAGGGAATAAACAGTTACGCACTACCAGTTATCAGATACTCTGCAAAAATAATAAGACGGACAAAGGAAGAGATACAGACCATGGATGTTTGGACATTAAAGCTCCTCACTGTAAATGCAGGGTTCCATCCCAAATCCAGCATCCTGAGACTGAATGCTAGCCGCAAGAAAGGAGGCCGAGGACTAGTGAGCGTAAAAGCCACTATCCAGGATGAACCATCCAAGATCCATGAGTACATCAACCCTTAAGGCCCCAAATGACAATGTGCTCAGTGAATGGAGAGCAGAGGATACAGTGCTGGAGGACAGATCCTCATGGGAGGACAAACCCCTGCATGGGATGTACCACCGGACCATAACTGAAGTGGCTGATATCAAGAAGTCCTACCAGAAAGGGCTGGCCTACAGGACAGCCCTGAAGCACTCATCCTGGCAGCTCAGGAACAAGCCCTGAGCACCAGAGCAATAGAGGCTCAGATCTACCACACTAGACAAGACCCAAGGTGTAGGCTGTGCAAAGAGGCGCCTGAAACAATCCAGCACATAACTGCAGGGTGTAAGATGCTGGCAGGGAAAGGCTACATGGAGCGTCACCATCAAGTGGCTGGAATAATGTACAGGAACATGTGTGCAGAATATGAACTGGAAAGTCCAAAGTCAAAATGGGAAACACCTTCGACAGTGGGAGAGAATGAGAGAGCAAAGATCCTGTGGGACTTCCTGATCCAGACTGATAGGATGGTAATGGTGAACCAACCAGACACTTTAGTGGTGGATAAAGAACAGAGGAAAGTCGTTGTGGTGGATGTGGCAGTGCCAAGCGATGGGAACATCAGGAAGAAGGAACGTGAGAAACTGGCGAAATACCAGGGACTCAGAGAAGAACTGGAGAAACTTGGAAAGTGAAGGAGACAGTGGTGCCTGTGGTAATTGGAGCACTCGGGGCAGTAACCCCCAAGCTGGAGAAGTGGCTACAGCAGGTCTCTGGAAAGATATCAGACCTCTCAGTCCAGAAAAGTGCAGTGCTAAGAACAGCTGGCAGGACCCTCAAGCTCCCAGGCTTCTGGTAGAGGACCCAAGCTTGGGTGTGAAACCACCTGTGGAGGGTGAGAAGGGCGTTTTATTTTATTTTTTTAGTTTTTTTATATACAGTGGGGCAAAAAAGTAGTCACCAATTATGCAAGTTTTCTCACTTAAAAAGATGAGAGAGGTGTGTAATTTTCATCATAGGCGTAGGTATTTGGTCAATAACAAAAATCTAAAACCCATCCTATTTTCTTGTTGAGTTTTTAGGATGTGTTGGTCGTCCCCTCCAGGGATGGTTCTCCACTGTTTCAGGGTTTTCTTCATGAGTGGATGGGAGCCTCAGGATAATTCTCTGGATTCTCAAAGTCTCAGAAATGTCTTCCTGACTCTTTCAAAATGATAAACATCGGTGACTTTGTTCCACAGAAGCTAGCTTTGGATGTGGTGAGTAAAACTGAGAGCTAAGCTTCCCAAAAGCTTGCTTTGCCACGCTTAATTTTTAAATTGACAAAGAAAAAAGTCAATTGTTTTTTTTGATAAAGTGCCAGGTCAGTTTGAACATTTCCTGTCTTTCAATATTTTAAAATACTGAGTTTGTTTTCCCCTGGTTTACAAACATGCCATTATGTTTGATTGTCTAAACCTTTGTGGACATAAACACGCCCCCAAAAAAGTGGGGGTAAAAAAGAATGATGAAAAACTTTTAGACATTACCGTTTCTCAGTGATGATGCCAATGAATTGTTATTTTTGATTTTTGTCAAAATCAACAGGTGACCCCCTGAGAGGTGAGATAACAGTCTGCCAGCCCTGGGAAAGCATAACCAGAGGCATAACCAGCGGCTTTCTGCTCTATCCAGAAATGCTGCTGCAATTATCAGGTGATCACCAAGAGCAGAGATAACACCACAGCACTCAAATCTGTTCCCTGGTGTGAGCAGTGGGAACTCAAATTTTAGTTTGGAGTTTTGGAGTTTGAAGATAAACTTCTCCATAAATCTGGCAGTGCTGAGCAGACGGGGGATTAGAGACAGGCTGACTGCTTATATTTAGAGGCTCTCACTGCAAAAACATGCTGCTCAGTTGACTCCCACAGAATAAGCCACAGATTAAAAATAAATACGTTCACGCCTCTTATATTACAAATGTTGGTAAAACTATAAACGTCAAGAAAAAATGCAAAAGCTTTATGATGCAAAAGGTGAGCTTAATCTGCCTTCATGAAGTGAATTCTTATTCAAACTCAGTTGACGTTAACACATTTACAAGAAAAGCTGCAGCATTAAAAACCACAGATGGTTAAATATTTCCTGGCAGTAAGAACATCCTAAGAATTGGAATGAGGAAAACGTTGTGTTCAGGTCTAAACTTACTCAGGAAAATATTTATGATGGCGAAACGTCAAAGATGACAGATAAATCAGAGCTTGGCTGAAAAAGTGAACATTGTTTAGCCTGGGATATTTCACTACAAATACCAAAACGGTTCGACTACAACAGTTTCACCAGGCAACACAAAGCCTTTGTGCCATTATTGGTCCATTTATTGCTAAATGTGAACCAACAAACCATTTTATTCAGCTTTTTTAAATAAAATAAATTGTTTTTCAATGTTTCAGATATACTCCTTAATGGTGTAAAAAGTAGAGGTGGGCGATACTGAGAATTTGGTAATACCACACAAGGTTATTACAGGGCTGGTACCACAGACATTGATACTTTTTAATTAAAGTATTTTTGATGATTGTGTATATAATAAAACACAGGACAGATTATTGTTCAGGAAAATTACCATGCTCACATTCTTCCCCTTAACACAATTAGTCGGCTACCAGTTCTGCAAGTTCTGCTACCTGAAAAGATGAGAGAGGCCTGTCATTTTCATCATAGGTATCCCTCAACTATTAGAGACAAAATGAGAAAAGAATTAACCAATTTTTAAGGAGTTTATTTGCAAATTATAGTGGAAAATAAGTATTTGGTCACCTACAAAGAAGCAAGGCTCTCCCAGACCTGTAATTGTTTCTGTAAGAGGATCCTCTGTCCTCCACTCGTTACCTGTATTAATGACACTTGTTTGAACTGGTTATCTATAGAAAAGACACCTGTCCACAATCTTAAACAGTAACACTCAAAACTCCACTATGGCCAAGACCAAAGAGCTGTCTAAGGACACCAGAAACCAAATTGTTAACCTGCACCAGGCTGGGAAGACTGAATTTGCAATAGATAAGCAGCTCGGTGTGAAGAAATCAACTGTGGGGGCAATTATTAGAAAATGGAAGATACACAAGACCACTGAGAATCTCCCGTAATCTGGGGCTCCCTGCAAGATCTCATCCCATGGGATCAAAATGATCACAAGAACGGTGAACAAAAATCTAGTGAATGGCCTGCAGAGAGCTGAAAGCAAAGTAACAAAGGCTACCATCAGGGAGTCTAATCCTGCAGTGCCAGACATGTCCCCCTGCTAAAGACAATACATGTGCAGAAAGTAAAGTAAATTTTTCTAGAGAGCATTTGGATGATCCAGAGGAGGATTGGGAGAATGTCCCATAGTCAGATGAAACCAAAAGAGAACTTTTTGGTAATAGCTCTACTCGTCGTATTTGGAGAAGAAGGAATGCTGAGTTGCATCAAAAGAACGCCATATCTTCTGTAAAGCATGGGGGTGGAAACATTGGGACTGTTTTTAAGGAAAGTGACAAGAATGGCTTATTTTTGTAAAGGACAGAGAGAATGGGGCCATGTATCTTCAGGTTTTGATAGAAAACCTAGTTCCATTAGCAAGGACACTGAAGATGATCCCAAACACACTGTCCAGGTAACGAAGGAGTGGCCTAGCCAGTCTCCAGATCTCAACCCCATTGAAAACCTTTGAAGTCCGTGTTGCCCAGAGACAGCCCCAAAACATAACTGCTCTAGAGAAGATCTGCATGGGGGAATGGGCCAAAATACCAGCAGCAGTTTGTGAAAACCTTGTTAAGACTTACAGAAAACGTTTGCTGCCATTGCCAACAAAGGCTGCATGGCAAAGTAATGAGTAAAACTTTTGTTATTGACAAAATACCTATTTTCCATCATAATTTGTAAAGTAGTAAGTATTTAAAAATCAGACAATGTTGATTTTCTGGATTTCTTTTTCTCATGTTGTCTCTCATTGGACAGATATACATTATCTTTGATTAAAATTACAGCATCTTTCTTCTTTTAAGTGGGAAAGCTTGCAGAATTGGTGGCTGACTAAATAATTTTTGGCCACACTGTCCCAACATAAATCTGTCCCAACATACATCTGAGAAATGTACCTCCCAAATCAAAATGTGGGGCTAATTTTCTGTTTTCCTGTTTAGTATTTTAACACTTGCTAATGTGTCTTCAGTCACCCTTCTGTTTGTGAATCTTTGACGGAATTTTTTATAAGGAAGAACAGGAACACAGAGTTGTCACGTCACTCTACACACCTTTATCAATTAGTCTTTCTCTTTGAACCAATAGCTACATGTCCCGCCTTTCTTTTCAGCCAATCATATCTTCTTCCTTGTGAAGTCATAATTGGTTGTCTAGAGGGTTTGCCATCCCTCCTCCTTCTCATTCTCCTTCTAGAGGGATTCTTTGTTATGGTCTGGACATTAACCACCAACACCATCTCTAGGCTCTTGTACTGGTCCGTGTTCATCCCAACAATGCCAGGCGTCATTGCCACAGAGCCTAAAATTGCCAAAATTTAGACTTTTTTCATACGCATTCTCTGTAACACAAAAAAAATCTTTACTCACATTCCTAATATATCCCTTTTTTAAAAAGTATTTTAATATTTTCTGTTTAGAAGAAAGCTTCTCATCTTTACAATCAGAACTTCTCGGAAAAAACGTTTTAATTTGCTTGGCTCAATCTGTTGCTTAACAGGGTTATATATTGTTAATCCAATTTAAAAATAAGGTCAAATAAAATGATAAATAATATGTCACAAAATGTGTCTGTTGGAGTTTGTCTTGGGTTCAATTAGACTTGTAGGATCAGCGCATAGCTCACACTGAATAATAAAAAGCCAGAACAATGCAATGGTGCTGTAGCCGTTAATTATGTGCTGATGTAAGGTCACATCAGATTTGTTTGTTAATGTTGCATGGCAGAAAACGATGTGGTTTGATTTAGCTTCATCAAGCTGTTACTGATCTGCATCCTGGAACGACTGACTGACTTTCAAAGGCCTTCCTGAACTTCCTGAAACTCAAACTGCTGCAGTTCATTGAAATTCAGGCCTATCAATGGGACTTAATTCAGTTTTTAAAAGTATTGTTAAAGATTAAAGAACATTTTTATGGCACCAAAGACAAAGGACTACTGCAGTGGGACTCTTTGGCTTAAGGTAGTATCTCTTTTATCTTCAACATCTCAAGAATAGTTGAAGGCACAAAGATGCAGGAAAATAATTTATCAATAAATTGAGAAAAGAAATAGTGGGGTGTGATATGGACTTTGATTTTCTCTAATACTTTGAATATTTTTTTGTGCTTTGCAAAACTGACATTGCAATGTTTTGGTCTGTAAACTTCACTAACAGCTCAGGACGAGACGGTTTACTTAGAATGTTTAAAGCTATGTGATTTACTAATTTTGAAACATATTCGGAAAGTCAGCAGAGACAGACAGGCTGCGAGCAAAGTTCTCTAAGAATCACAACCGTCAAAAAGCTTTAAAGAAATTTTAAAACATGTTCATACATATAATTAATTTGTTGCATAGGGGTAGTTTGGAGAATTAAGCCTGAAGGTAATAGAAGTGGAGCAAACTCAGGCTGAGTCATGTTACATTGACCACTTGCACAACAATCAAGTAAGTCATCTCCACAGTTATATTCTCAGATCCAAAAAATCAAGAAGGACTCATTTACCACAAAACTGACAGTCCAGAACTGGGTCAATATGTTGGGTCAGTTGGGTCAGGCAGAGTGCTTAGAGAAGGATGAAAGGAGCTGAAAACAGAAATAAATGAACTTGTTAAAACACATGTAACAGGAAGAAACACCTCATTTCAGAGCTGGCGACCATGTCAGTGTTTACTTGCAGTAATTGCTTGCCTATTAGGTTTATGTTAAGTGTAGCCTCTTATCACTTAATCTCTGTCAGAAAATGGTTTTCTGCATTGAGCCTATAGAACTGGATCTGATCCATGGTCTACGTACAAAACGTGCTCCCATCGAAGGCGCGTCACGAGTTAAACCAGGTTAAACATGACCAATTAGAGACTTTTGTAGTGGCGTTTGGATGAAGGGCAAACCGTTGGAAAATTGATGATGGAGGAGAAATTAATAATTGTAGCCTGTGCCCGGATGGAATTATATGACACCAAGTTTTTCATACATCGGAACAGAGGTGTGTAAGAAGAAGAAGTCCCTCCCTGCTCGTACAGTGTGAACACCTGTGTCAAATGCCCGGTGTGTCCATAGCTTCAGACTTCAGCTGGAAGTTCACTGGTTAGCTGGTGCTTCTAAAATGTCATCAAGTCAGTCAATATTTACATGTAGAGAAAAGACTGATCTAGGATGTTTCCAATAAACTGTAACAGTCTGGCTTCCCCCATAGATTTCAAAAGACATTTAGCAGATAATGTTTCAAATTTTGAAGAAGAATGGATTGGCTTGGATGCAAACAAATGTTTGAGGGCAATGCAGCCCAATTTATCAAACAGTTATTAAATCGATGGGCGAAAAAGTACAGAGCTGCCAACTCACTGTTAGATGATGTTGACAGTGCTGAGGAGTCTGGTAATTACCTGCCTGTCATGTCACCTAGCCACTATGATACCAAAGGTGTCAAACCAACAGTGAAAGGCTGCTCCTCAAACATGAGAGGAAAAAAAAAGAAAAGATTTCTAACATTGAAATTATATGTTAATGGCACAAAAACGACCCTTTATTGAGCGTTTAAAATGATCCAATCTCCACCTGAGAGATCTGATTCAAAGGTCAGGAGCAACAGCATCCAATCACTGATTCTGACACAGATGGTAATTTGATCATAAACAATTGTCTGTATCTGAAAACTGGACTGAGTGAGAGAGACCACGCCCATAGAAAATGGTTTACCTCCGGATCAAACCAAATGAAATGAAGTTGGTCACCATCTATTCGTGATATGAACATCATCATGTTGGAACCAGAAATTGACAGAAAGCAATGATTGGTCTGAGTCAGTCTGAGTTTTTGTTTCTGTGGAAACCACTCTCACCAATCAAAAGTGAACTTGTTTGAAGGTCACACCTCTACCACTTGAAAGTTGGCTACACGAAATCTGTCAATCTAACGTTTTACACGTTGGATGTGGGGGCCAGCAGGCACTTTTACTTGGGCTTCCTTGAGCCAGCAGGTAGTTCCTGTTTTGGAACGCGAGGTGGGGGAGGGGTCAATCAGTCTAATTGTCATTTAATGTCAATGATTGGATTGTGGGCCCAACTCCCTCCCATTATGCACCTCTCTATGTGGATATCAACACCAGTATGCTGGAGGGTTTTTTCTGAAGTGGTTTCTCTACACTTGCATGGTTGTGTGTGTTTGGATCTTAGGTGTGAGTGTCCGTCTGTCTTTGTGTGGCCATAAGAGGGACTGGCAAAGTGTCCAGGTGTGCCCACCTTTGTTACTGACAGGCTCCAGCAGCCCTGGTACTCTAAACAAAACCAAGCGCGCTTGAAATAAGAATAAATGATTTTATATTTAGTATACCTTAGTGCAATTATCATCAGGTCTACATAACACTCTCACTTGGTGTGTTTCTGTCAACTAAGAAAATGTGTTTTTCTCACAAAGTTTTCATAATTTTGCTGAAAGGTGACCTTGATGACATCACATTCGGTCAAAATAGTAAACTGATATGAAAACTGGTTATAAATAGGTCTGAACCAAACCAAGGGGATTCCTTGACCACAGAATTGTCTCTCTATGTTTTTCTTCTTCAGAACAGCCTAAAGCCTGGCAGTGGGTGACATCCCACACCTGCATGCGTACAGTCACTCATCTTATGCCTGCTGACGCCCTGACATGGGTTCATGCATGCAGCTCTTTTGCAGGTGCTTTGTGCTGTTGTGAAAACGTCCTCTGCATCCTAGTCAAGTCAGTCAAGTAAGAAATGCAGCTGTGTTTTGACAGAAGGGAAACCCATACTTTAATTATGCAGAAAAAACATTAAAACAAGTCTCCTATCAAGCATCGAAACAGGCTTAACATGATAATAATGCTCCTTTGCTGCTGCTGATGATATGTTTCCGCCTCAGCGTGCAGCTGACTGCTTTCATATGTGTCTTTAACACATCATTAATGATTCAACGAGGCAAAACCGCAAAGCAGCCCAGAAGATAGAAGGAATCAGGCTGCCCAGTTCTGTGGAGAAAAATAGAAGACAAATAATAATCTGCTTCCTCCCCAACCCCCTCTGTGACCAAAAGACAACAGAAATTCCACATGGATTTATAAAATTCTGTTTTCACTCAATTTATTTCCGTCAAAGTTTCCAACGGTGGCTCTGAAGTCCAAATCGACACAACAAATCAATCAAAAAAAACAAAATAAAAGATCACAATGACAGTTATTAAAGCAAAAGGAAAAATAATTTTTAAAAAAACCACATTACATTTTAAAAAACTAAAACATAGACAAAGAAAACAAAAATTGGAAAGTCAAAGTAAATTCCAGAAATCAAAATGAAATGTTAGAAGAATATGAGACTGGCAAAGGCATTATGGGAAATCTGTGATTGGATGATGATATTTGAGTTTTGAAGAAGAGGGAAAGCAGAATGAAAAAGAGTCGACTGAACAATAATCAAACTTTTGCAGTGACTGCGGCCAGAAGTTTAATGAAATATCTTTGGTCAAAAGACACTACCATCCAAAATAATTTCCATGCCAAATAACTTCCATAAAAAGGTGTAAAAACGTCATCAAACAATCAATGACATGCCATAGTACCTACCCTTTGGTTTCTTATTTTATAATTTTTTTAACATCTTACTTTAATTTCTAGAAATTACTTTTGTTTTCTGAAATGTTTCCTTTGTATCTCATTGTGGCTGTTTTTCTGATGATGGAGGGAAAATATGAATAATGTTAAGCTTAAAATACGCTAGGCGGGCCACGAGCTCCCTGGTGTATGGCTGGGTAGCTCCGATATTGCTCGCCATATTTGCTGCACCGTTAATGTTAGGTTAATTAGAGTGAGGGTCTGTAAGCTCGCAGTGGAGTGGGTAAACAGAGAGCTCTCAGCAACGCGAAGGGGGGGCGGGGTTGCCCTGTGCCAATGGTCCAGTCCACAACACAGTGAATTTCTGCTGAACTCCTGCTGCTCTGGAGAAACTATGTCCTAGAAAGATAATCATAACTAAAAAAACAATGATTAGATCAAAAGATGATGGGAGACTGTTTATTTATGTTCCAGATCCACCATGCAGGTTGGACCAGAAAAAAAGAGTTATTTTAGTTCTAGAGCCACCCATATAAAGTTTCAACCAATTTCAAGTGGATCTGTTAAATCTGTTTACACCCTTAACACTTGTGCTATCTTAGATGACCCCACCCTTACATTGACGTGTTCTCCCTACCATGACAAAGGTGGATAAAGGTGGAAAGATTTCATGTAATCCATGGACACCAGTGAAGATCACAAATCATTGAAAAAAAAAAGGTTCAGCGCACTGTCTAGTGGGTCTAGATGACCCAACTCCCAATGTTAAAGTGCCCAGGATAGCACAAGGGTTAAGGGTTGTTTTAAATTTACTTTTGATTCTTTAATACTAGCGAGCTGAAGCTCAATGTGTGTCAGCAGTTTGTTTTTAACTGGGACTCTGCAGGACCTCTGCTGCATATTCCATGTCAAGACACGAGTGGAAGTCATGTCGAGTGTTTTCAACAAGCCCAGCGGCCCTGAAACCCAGCAGCATACCCGGTGACACCGTCTGCATGCTGTCATGTTTGATAATGTGTCTGATCTTAGTCGTGCAAAACAAAACCTTCTGGTAATTCAAGCTGGTGTGACAGCAACACATAAAACACAGGCAGACAGAAACCTTCGTTACCTGGATTTACAGGAGGCACCGTGCTGCTGCAAGTCAAACCTGCAGAACCCCAAAACTAAAAGGGATTTGTTGGACTTTCTGCAAGTGTGTCTTTTATGTTTAGATGGACATGTGAAATATGAGCATGTAAATTATTGATATTGTTATTTTTTTAATTCAGAAACTGATGTTTTTTTTACTGATAAACCTTTCATTTTTTTCCAAATAGTTGCGGTTATTTCATGGTGCATGCTGATCATTCTAAAAGGAAGAAAAGCAAGAAAAGAAGCAAATTATGGAAACATTTAATCCTTGTGCTATCCTAGGCACTTTAACATTGGGAGTTGGGTCATCTAGACCCACTAGACAGTGCTCTGAACCTTTTTTCTTCAATGATTTATGAACCTCACTGGTGTCCATGGATTACATGAAATCTTTCCACCTTTATCCACCTTTGTTATGGTAGGGAGAACAAGTCAGTGTAAGGGTGGGGTCATCTAAGATTGCACAATGGTTAACTTAAAATCACAATGTATTGTTATTGTACAAAAAATATTTCCATTTTATTAACTAAAACCTTTCATTTGTGCTTTTTTTTCCATTATCCTTCATCCTCATCTTTTAGTGATTCAAATTTGCCTTGTTGTAAGCATGGTACCTTTTTTTAATTTACATGACTATTAAGGATTTTGATTAAAAACTGTATTTTGTTAGGATTCACCTATATATTGAGAAAAACTCAACATTAAAGGAAAAGTTGTAAATTGAACCCAGTTTCTGATTGACTGGACACACCTGATCCAGGTGAACAGTAATTACTGAAGTAGGGTTAGTTGCAAACAAGCGGGGCGCTAGCTCACGAGGAACAGGGTTGGAGACCACTTACACCTTGTTTGTATGCTTTTTTTGTATGCTTTTTGGGACAAAATACATGACTGAGTTTTAGGGCAACCAAAAACAAAACAAAAAAGTAATATTACAAAATTTAAAGTTGTGTTTTTAAAACTTTTTTGTCTTAATCATTTTTTCCCCAAAATCTCATACATTTACTTTTTGTGTTTGAAATCATACATTTTTGCCTTTATTTAACAGTTATGCCTTTGTTCTCGTAAATTTAGGGCTTTAAAGTCGTAATTTAAAAAATATATATTTGTTTGTAAAAAACTCTTTTGTAAAAATATGAGTGCCTCGACAGGGGAAGCATGTTGCGCCACAAATAAGTAGATAAATAAATAACTAATTTTGATCATCTAGTGACACAGTCTGATGTTGACTGTCAGTCAAATTGTGATGATAATGTGTCTTTGCTAAAATGATTTGTTTTAAATATAAAAACACCAACTGCATAACTTTTCAAATTAAAGATAAACACATTCTTTTGTTTTTCTTAAAACCCGCTTCAAATATCATGTAATGTTTTTTTTTCCGAAGTGATCTTTACATAATGATTATACATACCGTTTGTAGCCAAAATTTAAATAAAAAAAAACTGTAATTTTCTAGGACATAGTTTCAGCAGAGCAGCAGGAGTTAATTAGAAATTCACCTCTGAGTTGTGGGCAGGACTATTGGTATGGAGCTACCCCCCCGTTGCTGAGTGCTCGGAGCAGGAGGTTTGTGGCCCGTCCAGCGTATTTTCTATCTCCCAAATGAGCTCTTATTCCAACAACATTTTCCCTGATTCACAAGAATTTGGAAAAAAAATACTCAGAAATTCAATTTTTAGATTAACCCTTGTGCTATCCTAGGCACTTTAACATTGGGAGTTGGGTCATCTAGACCCACTAGACAGTGCTCTGAACCTTTTTTCTTCAATGATTTGTGATCTTCACTGGTGTCCATGGATTACATGAAATCTTTCCACCTTTATCCACCTTTGTCATGGTAGGGAGAACACGTCAATGCAAGGGTGGGGTCATCTAACATAGCACAAGGGTTAAACAGTTTTTTAAGTCATCCAACAAATGACCCAAATCTCAGACTCTCTCAGAAGAGAACTCCCCTCTGTTTTTAATATTTGACCCATCGTTTTTTTGTTAGACTTCTATTTCACTTCATTCCTCAAAAACTCTTTGATTGTGGCTTTAAAACATTGTAAAGTAAACGACAGACAAAACCTGCCACTGCAAGGAAGTGTAGATCAGCGTTTAAAGCTCTAAAACATCAGAAGTGGAGCTGGAAAATGCTGGATATAAGGTAAACTCTTGTGGACCGGCATCACAGCTGGTTGCAGTTCAGCAGATATCATCCAGATACTGTCAGCAAACTTCAAATACTGAATCCTGCACAAGTTCATTAGACGCCTCTCACACAGAGTGGCTTGCACTTACACAGTATGTTGCTGCTTTAATCGAGCTCCAAGCAGAGTCTACAGAATGTGAGAATATTCCCTGTTCCTTCTGAAGTGTCACAACACACACCAGCACTCCTGCTCCTCAAGGACAGCAGGTACGCACTGTTTTTTAGCCTTTGTTGTTGAGCATAATAAAGTATGCATCATTTCGAGGTATTTTGCCTGCAAGAGTGTGATCCATGAAGGAGAGAGAGCATTACAAAACCATCAGAAACAAAAAGAGGCAGGAGATAACAGTCTCTAAACTCTGCTGCTGTTCTCCATCTTCCTGTAATCACTGAAGAAATGGAGTGTTACTGAGCCTCAAAGCACAATGCAGCTCAAAAACTCGGTCATTTAACCTTGACTTGAGAATCACTTCCACCAACAGAGGACAGGCGTTAACTGTATCATCCAGCTGAGACTTGCTGATTGCCTCTGCCATTTGAAACAAGTCATTTATCTGTTTCCAAAGGATGTTTCACATCACAGCAGAGCTCGTGAAAGAATCGCTCATTTACTCCTCACACCTAAACACAAACGGCACTTTTTTTTTCAATTTGACATCTATTTTTATTTTCCTAACGTGGTTTGAAGTTGATTCCTTCTATTCAAATTATTAGCAATACCTGGATTCCTAGGAATCCTAGGATTCCTGTGTCAGGAAGTACCGCTGAATCCAAGAAGCCAAAATCCCAAAGACTGCTATAGAGAAATAACCAGCTATAACTCAGTAATTCTACATGCCAGAATAACCATGCGTACTTACACTGCTGCTAATCATAAACTGGCCTCAATAGAAGTAGGCAGTGTCTGCTGGACCCCGGGTCCAACGCTTAAAATGTTTAATTGACAGATTTTGTGTAGCCTGTTTTCAGGTGGTACAAATGTGGACTTCCAACAAGCTCACTCCTGACTGGCGGGAGTTGTTGCCATAGAAACATTAAGTCAGACCAGTGGTCCCCAAACTTTTTAACGCCACGGACCGGTATGACGTCACACAAAGATTTCACAGACGCTACTATGAAGGAAGAACAGGGTCGTGACAAGACGTACACTGAGATCTTAATTGACACGCAAGTCATTGTACATCGCACAGGTGTGATCATCCTCTCCCCTTCCCACACCCATGGTGCAAAAAAGAAGTACTGTCTAGTAAATGTAGCTTTCTTTTTTTTTGAAGTCGAAGGCTCGTCTTCTGTCTCCAGGCTGGGCGTTGTACCTTTGGCAAAGAAACTTTCCAAAGACGTTTGTTTTTTACCCATTTGGCTAGCTCCTGACCGAGAAGAATGCCTTGTCCTGCGTCAAGAATGACATTGATGGATGTTACAGAGAATCTGTCAATTTTTCAATATAAAACATCTTTTTAAATTCCTAAATAAATAAATAAAACGGAAATCATGTAAGTTATTTATTCTTTCTGTGCGGCCCGATATCAAATGACCTACGGACCGGTACCGGTCCACGGCTTGGGGGCCGCTGATTTAGACCAATCACTGCTTATTGTGGTTACTGCATCTGGCTCCAACGTGGTGAGGTCCATGTTCCCCAAAATTGGCAATTGACTTCATTTGGTTGAAACAGGAAGTAAGCCCCTTTCTATGGACGACGCCTCACTCACTCACTCCAGTTCTCGTAAAAAGTCAATGATAAAACTGGAAATAAAAGGCTTCATTAAAGGAGCTCACAAAATGATCTGATCACATATATTAAATATTCATGTTTCATGTTTCACAGCCATCAGACTGTACAACACCGTGTCAAAGTGACACTCCACGGTCCCAGGGGTGTTTTTTTCTGTTTAGTCATTGATTCATTTCATCTAATTTTGTTGTAGTTGTTGTTTTTCAATTTTAAATTGTTTTTTAAATTGTTTTTTGTTCCTGAACAGTTGTTTGTTTTTGTTTTTGGTGTGAACTTCATTAGTTATTTCTGTATTTTGAAAAAATTTGTAATGTTTTTTTTACAGTTTACATGTATTGCAGAACGCATGTTTTTTACACTTTTGCAGCTGTATTTATTTAATATTTAATATTTATTTCTTTATTTAATAAGAATCTCATTTTTGATAATAAGTTTTTATAATAATTTTAGTAATATTTTTAATGATCTAATATAAATGTCATTTTTGATGTCCTTTATTGATGTTATATTATATAGATTATTTCTGAATGTCGTGTTGCTGCCACAGAAATGAAATTTCCCCATTGTGGGATTAATAAAGTCATCTATCTATCTATCTATCTATCTATCTATCTATCTATCTATCTATCTATCTATCTATCTATCTATCTATCTATCTATCTATCTATCGATATACTATATTTATTGGTGTGCATATACAAAAGTTTTGTTGATAAAAGTTAATAAGTATTTATCAAATGATAAGGGTAAACTAAAATAGATGCAACAGTGGCGCTGGATTCACGCCAGCCCCCCCTATGATCAGATTTAAAGCCCTGCAGAGAGATCATCCCCAACACTGACTGGTGTCCCTGCAGCAAAGAGATTTGCAGCATTACTACTGTCTTCTCAGGAAAACATTCAAACTGAAGGTGTTTTGCTTCTTCTTCTTCATTTTCTTTATTAAACCTGTTATTTGAAGACTTTCCTAAATGTTTGGTTACATTTCACTACAAACCTTAACCTTCTTGTGTGAAAGTAAAACTGCTTGCCATGTTCCTATTACAGCGAATCAGGCCTACAGCAGAAAGAATAAAGTGGTGGTTATTGTTTTCTGAAAGCTGGATGAAACAGTAAAGGCTCATAGGGACATTAAACAGAAAGCCTGGCATGGAGTTAATTTATACATTTGTGTTTTTGCTGTTTTATTTCATTATAAATCTGGTTGCAGTGACTTTGCCCACGTTTTTTAGGAATTTTTTTTACTGAAAAGAATTTGTTGATGAATGTCTGTTTCTTTTAACTGGTTGAATGACTGTTTTTCTTTGCTTAAAGGGAGCAATATTTAATTTTTCGCTACCTGACCAACGTCTGTACCTTTAAGGTTAGTTTTTCTTAATTTCTTCTGTTATTGAAGAAAAAGTAGTTCCTCATTTCTTTTTGTCTAGGTGCAGCATGCCAGATGGAAGGATTTGAATGCTTCAATTTATAATTAAGGGGGGCTATTGTATTGTTGCCTCATGTGAAATTCTTCATCTGCTTTCTTCGTCATTGCTTTTGAAGTGTGTTGTTCTTTTGGATTAGTCTCTATAATTCAAAATGACCCATCTTTGTATTTTTAGTTCAGCGCAAACACTGACGGGAGCAGAACTGAGCAGGACATGAGGGACGGGGTGTTGCTGCAGTCGGGGGGGCTGATAGAACAGCATTTGGTTGCTGATTGGCTGTAATTGCATGAGGTTGGGGTGGGAGTGGGAGTGGGAGGTTGATTCTTAAAGCGGCTGCCAGGCCAACGCTCTGCATGTGTGCTGGTATGGCAGCGCCAGTCCGGGCTGCAGATGAGAAGCAGATGTTGTCTGACAGGCACCACCATTTGTCATGTAAGTGTCTCAACAAAACAGGTTGGAGGGCGTCACCGGGAGTCAGTCTCACAGCTCTGGGAGGTAAAAAGGCACAAACACAAACACAACCCCTCCCCCTGACCTCAACATTGTGTTGTATGGATCAGACTAAACAACCATCAGAGGTGTGTGTGACCTCAACCAGGTACTCTCTAGAGTTGTGTAAACAGATATGTACAAAGGAAAAAAGGATTCTCAGTTTTAGATATTAAAATTGTGAAAAGGTTTGAAAAAAAACTAAAAATCTACACTCGCTAAGCTTAATGAATGACAACTTTTCACATTTGTTGACAAAGTATCCAAAGATTGTACTCAAGTAAATTAGCTCAACTTCAAAATACTGTTACTCAAAAATGTTACAAAAGTAGAAGCAAAAGAAAAAAATCAATGTTACTATTGGGCAAACTAAGGGTGAAAAAGAATTTAAAAAAGAACTGCTCAAGTATTGAGAAACCATTTAAACACATCTGATTATCTTCTAAGTTTGTAGAATACAGCGAAGAAAAAAAAAATACTACAAAAACATGGACATTATTGTTTGTGCATTGAAAGAATAAATAAAACAATTGTTACAAGCTGAAAACATGACAAATAGAGCACAAAGTGGCTTAGTGAGAATTTCATTTTCCACTTCATAAATATCAAAAGCAGCGCTGAAAGACTGTGACCCAATGTTTATCTCCATAACCCCCTTTCACGCCATATGTTGCTAATTCATTAAGTCCATTAATTCCAAGAGTCCACCTAATTCAGTATCACCTCAAACAAAATAACACTGAAGGAGATTTTTTAATTTAGTTAGAGAGAAAGTCAGGCATGAAGGGGTTAAAGAGGTGTAAAGTACGAGGGGGTGGAGTTTGTGTGTGTATTTCTTTTTTTTTTCTAGTGTATAGTACTTTATGTCCCCGCGTTTAAAAAAAGTGCTGTATAACTGAAGATTGTTTTAATTTGATTTAATTTAAATTGATTTGATTCGATTCGATTCCATTCGATTCCATTCGATTTAAAACTGCTTCTACACTGTAAAAATTTGACTGTTACTCCAGTAAATTTATTTGGGGCCACACAATGAGAGTGGCACAGGTTTAAAGGTCGGATACATGAATGTGTGATTTATGTTCCCGTCATTGACATGTTATGTTAAAAAAGTATCAGTATTAGGTTAAAACATGTTTTTTAAAGATACACAATAAAATTGCTCAAACCTAGTCATTGAGGGAGGTCATGGTCTCTCTCGTTTATGTGCAGCTGACGTAAATCCTTGTGAAAGCCTGACTCAGCTGTGGGAGGGGCCAAGTCACTGCTTCACTTCACATTGGACACCATATAATTCTTTACTAACTCCCAAAAACTGTCCAACATAGGAACAATCATTTAGATGTTGAATTTATAAACTGCGACAGCGGTTTGATTTGGTTTGATTTGACTCTTTTGATGTGCTCCATTGTGGCTTACAAGTGTGGGATATTTTGCAGCAAGGTTGGCCTCTTTTATATCAGAGTTAGGAGGGATTGACCTGCTTAGTTTCCTGCTAAACTGACCTGGCTCCAGGTTCTATTTTTATTTTCAAAAGAGCATCATATGTTAAGAAATGTTTTTTTTTTTTCCTTGGTGTAGATTTTTGGTGCTTGGTTACATGAAGGAGTTTGTTTCAAGGCACAGAATTGTTAGTTTATTTTATTGTTGCTAATACACAAGAAAATAAACTAAATAATGACATAGGAACATAAAATGAATTGATGTTCTTTATTTCACCCCTCTCCATTCGTGTGCTTACCAGACTATTTAAGCTACTCGGTTTGTGTTGACAAAGTCGAATGTTTTCTTTCAGCCTTTCAGAATTCTGTTATTACTTTCTGTCACCACCTTATTCCAACAGTTTATTTCACAGCTCTGAGATTTACCACAGCTGTGTAAGCAGCTGAAATACAACCATAACTATAAATCCAGATATTTTACTGCCCCGGAAATGCAAATGTCATTAAATTAAACGGCATTACACTCAGGTTTAATCCCGCCTCCACTTTTTCTAAACAGCTGCTACTGCCTGGAGGTATTTTAGCGGCACACCAAATTTCAAATCGACCATTAATAGTCTGCTCTAATAAAAAGCTGTGTTGTCTTGTGATGTACTGTATTTCCGTGCCTCTGCTGGCATCGGTTTAATAAATGTCGAAGACCTAATGGTGTACCAAAGCTGTGAAAAGCACACACTCCTGCAGGGCTCATTTCCTCCAGGTTGTTTTTAGTTTGGACTGTGTTCTGCACGGAATGATGACTTCTTTTATTACAAGACAATAGCACAACAACATTTCTCATGTTGACAGGGCTCCATATTCTCCCCAAAACTCAAGAGACTCACCTCAGACGTTTTTGTTTTCTGTAGCTAAGCTCAAGGTCATCATCTCTGCACGCTCATAACCTACCTCACAACAGTCCTGCATGTACAAAAACCCCCACATGGGCTTGCTTCCATACAGACCTGAGCCTCTCCACCGGTCCTCAGCGCACAGTGATTGCATGTTTTCATAAAGTTGCTCGTGTGAACAAGTGTAACAGAATTCCTGCTGGAAGAAAGAAAAACAGAGCAAAAAGAGCAGAGCTTCCCCATGAAACCTGACACACCTTAAAGTCCCACTCCGATCATCTTTTGATCTATTTTCAAAGCATTCCCAGCCTAAATCCTAAAAACTGTGTTGTTTTGTGGGACATAGTTTTTGAAGAGTTGCTAGATTTCCTCAGAAATTTTTTAGGCAGGACAGTCTGCGTTGAGTAAGCCTATCCCTCATTTCCCATCATCCATTTTGCACTCTCTCCTGCTTGTTTACAGGCCCCAACACTCCCAACCTAAAGCCTGTGTCACACAGTCACTACTTACATTTTGCACGTATGAAATTTAGTCATACCTGAATACACACGGAAAAGGTGAAAAACGTTGTGGTTCTTTCCGAGAAATTTTCATAGATGTTTCACAAATGGACCACATTAAAACCACGGAAGAAGTACAGATAAACCATGCAAAAAACAGAGATAAATCAATGTAAATCATGAACCATACATAGTATTTGTGTTGTTTATATGCAATTCATTAGTGATTTGTGGGTCAATTGCGTAATTTTACATCTACACGATATAAAACCTATACATTGGTGGTACATGCGTGAAAAGTCCGTTAGACATACATGCAACAATTATGAGATCCCAAAATTTGGATATGCATCTTGCAAAAATCACACACTTGTGTAAGATTTACATAATAATTATGTATAAACTAAGACAAATCTGTGTAAACTGCATATTTCTTAACCCACCGAAAATTTTGAAACCCTCAACAGACATCTGTGCACATCGACGAAAGAGGAATGCAAGAAACACTTATGAATTAGTGTGTATCACGAAAGACAGAAATGTAATATGTGGAAAATGCACAAAATGTCCATAGTGGCTGTGTGACACGGCCTTAACATTATGGGTGCATCAAAAAGGACAAGCACTATTGGAGCTATCCAGCTGTACAATTTAAATCCAGATGCCAGCTCAGACGAGGAAAACAAAGATGTACATGGATCTATTTATCTGCAAGTGGATGCATCGGAATGAAGTAGAGCAGGGAGATGTTCAGATTTTTTTGTCTGCTCCCACTGGATGTGAATAAAAAGTACTCAGAAATTTAAGCTTAAATTATTCTATATGTCCGCCAGCATCAGAAAAAGGGCACAAGAACATGTTAAAAACACAATTTTTCATTGGAGTGTGGCTCTTTAAGTAACACTGGAGAAAGCTGATAAAAAAAAGATAATAAAAGAATTCAGCTGCATGCGACTAATAAGAGTCCAGCGATGTCTAGAGGGTCAGCTCTAATGTGGCATTGTTAGCGAGAACGCATAGAAGGGAGAAAGGCGTTGGGCATTAATTTTGGAGCTATTATTCACAGTGACCTACAGTAAATAGGCCGTGAGAAGAGCAGCTATGAGACAGACGGTGCAAAGAAGAGCTTAAAAAGACTCTAATGAGAGAGAAAAAAAATAAGAAGTAAAGGCAGACCTCTGCAGCACTTCACAGCTGGGAAACGCTGGCTTCCTCAGGCAACCAGCTCCACTACAATCTTTCTAAAAACCCATGCTTTTATCAAATAAGCCAGTTTCTAACAAGAAAAAATGAAGGTTAAAGTAAATAGAGAAAGTCTGGATGAGAGGCCTTGATAATGACTGCAATCCATGTATATGAGGGCATCCACGGCTACACTAAACATTTTAAAAGGTTGTAGTCCAGAAGGACACATTTTACGAGCAATGTCAACTCATAACCAGAATGAATGTGCAGGAATGCTGAATACAGGCCAAACTATTCAAGCCGATGTCCCCTGCCGACTATGTTTCATGTCATATGAAGAAGATCAGCAGAAGCAGAGAAGAATGCTCAAAAACTACGCTTGACAATTGAAGAAATACTTAAAAACACAATTTTAAGCCACATTTTTTATGTTCTCCATCATGAGAAAAATGGCACAAGAACATGTTGAAAACACCATTCGCATTGGAGTGGGTCTTTAACCCTTGTGCTATCTTAGATGACCCCACCCTTAAATTGACGTGTGATCCCTACCATGACAAAGGTGGATAAAGGTGGAAAGATTTCATGTAATCCATGGACACCAGTGAAGATCACAAATCATTGAAGAAAAAAGGTTCAGCGCACTGTATAGTGGGTCTAGATGACCCAACTCCCAATGTTAGAGTGCCTAGGATAGCACAAGGGTTACGATGACTGAAAACTCAACAATCGAGCATTTTGATGTTCAGGCAGTTTAGTCAGCTAAGGGGTCCTGAAACCAGATGTGTTTTGTTTAAAGGCGCTAGGGGGAGTTCAGATACAGTTACATAAAAAGCATGTGTGATGGCAAAGGTCGTGAGGCCCAAGCAGAGATTGTAAATGGAAAAAGGCAGCAACAAGAACATTCTTGTTTATGTATGTCACAGTATATTAGCAATGGTATCGTGGACCCTGCTAGAGTGGTCAGTGTTTCCAACAAGAAGCAGCAGCGTACCTTTGACTAATCTGGACCAGCACCAGGAAAATATTCATCCATCCATATTCTTTTGCCACTCAGTCCTGTGTAGTGTCACATGAGTTGCTAGAGTCCATTCCGGCTACTTTTTGGATAAAAGTAGGATTCAACCTGGACAGGTCTACAGACCATTAAAGGTTCTGCAAAACCTGATTACGGTTTTGTTTGTCCATCCATGTAAGTTTCGTCTATCGATTTGCAGGACAGCTTTATCATTAGGTTGTTGGGTATGTGCTACCGGTCTGATGCATGCAAAGGTTCATTAGAACCTTAGCATGTTCAGGACTGAGTCCAAATTCTTCCTATTGCAGTTGACTTGCTGAGTCAGTGTGGAGAAGACCCTGAGAATGAAAGGTTAATTTTTACACCGATAGAAGGTCATATTTTGGCGGAGGCAGTGTCTTGGTAGGGGATACGATTGACAATCTTATATCTCTAAATTATGAGAAGAAATGCAATCCTTCAGGAAAGATTAAGTTTATCAGAGAGAGCCTCCAGAATTTAGAGGTGAGCTGTTTTTACCCAAGTGACCAACAAAACCATGTTGGTTTACAACTTCTGATTGAGGGAGTGGAAACCATCCCACAGCAGTGTTTGACCAGCAGGCGGAGAATATGTGGCGATATCAATCAAATATACATAGACATTAATATTTTTTAAATTTCACACAAATATTTCCTGAGATAATGGATTCAAACGCACATACACGTACAGTATATTCACCAACATCCATGCATCCATCAATACTGACTCACACGTTCATCAAAAATGTATAAAAACATACTCACACCCACACATATATGCAGCAAACATCTATCATACATATTTCATACATTGCAAACCCCCTACATGTGTATAGAAATATGCATGCAAAGAAGAAAAGGACAGAGACAGAGGAGAAACCAACTGAGGTCAGGGGATGGGAATTCATCATTGACAAAGACTAGGAAGAAGAAAGTGTAAGGTTAGAAAAGAAAAACCATTGAACCCCACCTGCTTCTAGATGGTGGGGTTCAATGGTAAGTGCACACCTCATACAGCACTCCCCGAGGCAGAGCCTGTCCCGACCCCAGGCCTTCACACACTAAGGTGAATCTCTCATAGTAAGGGGGTGATGTCATCCTTGTACCAAAAGTGTGACTAGACCAAAACCCTTTAAAGACATAATGGTTGTTGCTTCTCGAATCCGATGAGTTTGCACGTCTGCCACTGAGTTTGCTTTACTAAAACCAAATCTGTAAATTAACCTAGCACAAACGCACACTTATCGTTTGCTTTTTTTTCTCTGTTTCTTTAAAAAGGTTTTCTCCCTGCAGAGACTCTAGGAATGCTGCAGTGACCCCCCCCCCCCCCCCCCCGCAGCTGCTGCTTTATTTACCTCGTTTGAGCTCGGTGTTACCGAAACAGGAAAAGTCGCTGCAGGCGGAAACACGAATCATGTGAACACAGTCCCACCTGACCAGAGAACCAGGAGACGAGGCTGAAGGAAGCCGATACAAGGCAGAGGTCAGCAGGTGGAACTGAAGCCATCAGCGTCTCCGAATTTGAGAAAATGATCCGGAGCAGAGTGGCTTTACTCTTTCACCTCTTTACTTATGAGAGCTCTGTGGGAATAGTTACAGCTTTTTTTTTACAGTAAGGAACAATCATCGCAGGAGAGGAAAACAGAAACAGAGATGTTAATCTTCAAAATAAATAAATAAATCCCTGAGACCCACCGTGTCCCGTGAACACTGCAATCACCAAACTCACTGCATCCAAGTCGGACTCAGACGAAAGCCTCCAAATTCATTGGTAAGAAAATGATCCCTAAATTCAGAACTAGTGTTTATCCAAATGAAAAAGTGCAGAGTAACTGTAACCACCAGTAAACACAAACATACAGTATATGAATTGGTAAAGAAACTTTAAAAAATGAATAAATAAAGCTGTCATGTCATTTTATTTAACACCCCTAGTCTGGAATCCCATATTTTATATAACACATCACTAAAAGCCTTTATATAGTACTTAAAATACTTCAAAGGGGAAGATTAAATTATTTTCTGTAAAGTATTTTTTTTTTTTTTTTAGAATATGGAAATAAAATTGACTTTGTCTTATTCCATAGGTCTTAGATGAAATATTTGATGTGTTGAAACAGTTTATTACTACTTGAGTCATTTTTTTAGCAGTACCTTTTTACTTAACCTGTGCTACTTTGACCTGAAATACATAAAATGACAAGTCTAAAATGGTAACCTAAATTAGTAACTATTTTGGTAAATGTTTATAAAAGTCACGGTTTCTGCTTACATTGCTTGCTTACATGCTTGCGTTCTTTCTCATTAGTTACTTTTGTTTGCACACCTGTTTCATTGAAACACACTGAGCTCTCCTTTCAGTGCCCGTGAATTCATTTTAGAACATCTTTCATTTATGAAGCAGCTTGAGCGGCCAGAGATGCTGAAGGCTGCATCTCTCCATCTACATCTGGATGCTGACTTGCAATCAAATGCCTCTGTCTATCATTTGGAATGGTTTTAAGTATTTCAGATGCGGTTTTAAGACGAGATTGATAAAACAGGTCAATTAGATTCTGCCTCAGGCTTTTCAAAACAGTCACTTTCCATCATTGAGACCAAGGATATAAGCGGCTATTTACAGCATGTAACAGGCCAAACCGAAGAAAATCTGTTACAATATTTAACCTAGCAGGTGAAGTATGACAAAAACATGTTTGTTTGTGCTAATACAGCTACATTTGTTTGACTGACAGGCCTTGAAATTGCTTGCTAATTAAAAGGAAGTAAGAAATTGCCTGTGCGCACCTCATCTGCTCAGAGAACAGCTTTTCGTGGTGTCAAACATGATCACACAGTTTCTTGACAATGTTCAGAAACTAAAGGTTTTTGTGATAATAATGTGCTGCCAATTAACTTTAGGTCTTTGAAAAGACTCTGAAAAGTGAGTCCAGAATTGGGATTATTAATTAAAGCTTTTGAACGTTCATTAAAAGCGATGCTGTTTGATCTAAATGCTTTAGGTGGACTTCCTTTTTCATCATTCTATAGAACTGCTTTGCCCATCACCTCAGAAACATTAATTTAATTCACTAATTCACTAGCAAGCTGAAAACTCACCTTTTACGACTCACATACTCTCTTTAAACTCAAATGCTCCTTCCTCTTTTAAAACTTTGTATTTTAGCTACTGTTGTATTTTTTTAACTCGGTTCAATTTTGTATGCATGGCGACCTCGGGTTTCCAAGAACAGCCCCAAACAAAAAAGATGTTCTTATGATTCCAGGTTTTTGTACACTATAGTAGGGGTGTTAGAAAAAAAAATAGATTCGGCATTGTATTGCGATAGTTCATTTGGTGATACTTGTATCGATTGAAAATGCTGTCAGGACGATATTTATTTAATCATTTCTGAGTGTCGTTCAGCGTCCACTGACTGTTGTTTTCATATATATATATATATATATATATATATATATATATATATATATATATATATATATATATATATATATATAAAAGAAAATAATTAAAGTCTTTACCTGTGAAATGTTATGCCTTCCTCCTTCGCGGACTCATTTCTCCGATATTGGCAGCTGAAACCCGTACAATGAACTGGCATTTTGCAAAAAATGAGTTCACATGCATGCACTGCAGCAGTGACTTGACCTCACTAAGATGGTGGTGCTCTCCTCCCATGAGAAATCACAAGATGTCTCCTCTAGCGATATAACTCATTGAGCTCTACCCTGCACAAAACAACAGTGCAGATATGTAAACAAAGCATCTTTGTCACATTAAAGGAACTTTCCTTCACCCTGTCAAGCTGCCTCATCATCACACTTTATTGTTCCTGGAATTAACTAGCGTCCCCCCCCCCCTTATTTTTGAAACACCATTCCCGCTCCTGAACTGCTTAAAAGTACTGGAGAAGCAACATTAAGCAATATTGAAAGAAAAAAGCGCTTTGTTTCCCCAATCATACTTTTACAACCTTATTGGTTAAGCCACATTCATTCCATTTTTTACACATACTGAAATATATTTTGTGGTGGAAATCAGGCAATGTTGACTGTTCCCTTCCTATATTTTAAGTCACCAAAATAAAAGCACTACAAATTTGCCTGGGTAAAAGCAACTTATATATGAGAAACAGTTGCAGTGCTTAACATTGTGATCATTAAATAAACTGAATTTGACAAGTCTATTACAATGAAAGATGTATTGAAATTCAGATATGTTTTTTCTAAGTCATTTTTATTTATTTTTTTAAAGAGAAAAAACGTGTTCCGGTACAATATCGGGATACGTATTGTACCGCCAGACTCTTACCTTCCACATGTTTCTCCAAGTGCCACTCTAAAGACCTACTCCGATTATCTTTATATTTTACCTGTTCCTAGCGGTCTTTTTATTTATGATTATGCCATTTTTATCCTGAATCAAAAAACCTGTGTTGTTTTCTCGGACATAGTGTCATGATTTGAATTTGTTGTCTTGTTTTTGGTCCTTGTTCTGTCTTGTTTCTGTTTCTTGTTTTATTTTGAAAGTCTCCTGTCTTGTCTGTTTTCTTGAGTTTTACTTCCTTTGGTTCCCATCAGCCCTGATCGTGTCCACCTGTGTCTTGTCTGCCCTGTCTGTATATAAGTCTTGTCTCTGCCTTCCTCCTGGGTTGGTCCATTATTCCTGTTCCGGTGTTCATGTCATGTCATGCCATGTTCCTCGTTCCTTGTTCCTTGTTCTTTGTCTCATGCCACGTCACAGTGAGTTTTTGTTTTTTGGTTTTGTCATCCTGCTCGGCAGCGCCCTTTGTTTGTAATTAAACCCCTTGCCCTTGAACCGTGTGCCTCCGCCTCTGCATTCTGGGTCCTACCGGCTCTCGAGCCCCACCACCCTGACACATAGTTTCTTTTTTCTCTCTTTTTTTCTTTACCTAGTCCTGTCCAGCAAACAGATCAGAGCTGAAGGCCTCTTTTCTTGGACAGATGTTAGTGTTACAAAAGCGAGGAAATGAATCTTCAGACACACGAGGTGTATATTTAAATAAACCTAAACTTTGCACAAAATAATTAAGATTGTATACATTTCTTGTTGGACTGGACTGAAAAGAAGAAGAGAGAAGGACATAGTTTCTGCAGAGTGACAGGAATTCATTCGAAATGTGCCTCTGAGTTTTGGGCGGGAACACTGGCGTGGAGCAACTCCACACCCCCTACCCGTCACAAATACCTGATCTATGTGCTTACATGCTCTCCCGCTAGCTTACAGCTTACAATGGCTGTACAACAATAATGGTTGAAGCTATCCAGCCGTACACTGTTGAGGCCGATTTCAGCTCAGACGAGGAAAACAAAGATCTATTTGGATCCATTTGTCTGCAAGTGGATGCATTAGAATGGAGCGGAGCAGGGAGCTTCTGACTGTCTATGTCACAGATAAGTTAATTTTCTAACGGGATTTTTTTCATCTGCTCGTGATTCACAACAATTCGAAGAGAGAAATACTCAAGAAAAACAATTTATTTATCTATTTAAAATTTATTTTTTATATATGTACACCATCTCTAATAAAAATGCCACTAGAACACGTTAAAAACACCTTTTTCTAATATAATTTATATAAAGTTAAGTTTTATTCAATAGTCATGGGTTAACCTTTTAATCATAATGAGTGGATGTTTCTAGAAATAAAAAAAAAATGAAATCCTTTTTGCCTCCATTTGCAAAAAAAATCCCTTTGTTGATGTAATATCCATGTCTAAAGAGGAATCCTTATACAGGATAACTGCAATTGTTTTCCCCTCTTGAAGCATCAATATTTTTTTCCTCAAGATCTCAGAACCTTCCAATTATTCATTTTTCTAAGATTATTCTTGCCCTTTTGGAATTACACCCTATTTTAATAAGTCTCAGCATCTGCGTGTTTCTGTGCAAAAACCTTCTAATAAAACTGTCAACAATGCAAAATAATCTTGTCCTGATAACAAAAATCTTGTTCTGCTGCCATTTTCACAGCAATCTTTGAAGATAACCGTGATTTTAATTTCATTACAAACCCCTCTGTGGTCTCACTTTCCTCTAAAAAGTCTCCTGGGATGAACCCCTGGAGATTTTTCACTCCAAAGGCAGCAAACCGTTGCAGCGACAAACAAACTCTGAGCAGCAGAGAGCAAATGCCAGGGGAAAGGCTCCTCCAGACGTGAAACTCAAATTTTAAAGGGACAAAGGCAGCAATTTCTCAGTGCTCAGAATGCCAAAAGGACAAAGGGCAATTGCAGCGATCCCCTGTGAAGGTCACACAGAGAAATGGCTGTTGTGCATGCTGCTATGATCTGCTGGAGACTGTGGTGGGATTTGGGAGCGGGACGGTTTGTTGTGACAATAGGAAGCCACTTTTTTTGACATGGACCTAAAATGGTTCAATTGGTGCATAAACCCTTTGCTGTGGCTGCAGAAAGCACTGAGGCATTTACTTGATATAAGAAAAAAGAGAGGAATTTAAAGACTATAATGTGAAAAAAATATATAGAGAACCGTCACTGAATCCCTTTCAGGATCACAGGGTTGTTGGAGCCTATCCAAGCTACTGTTGGGTGACCACTATACCACTGTGCAGCCCCCAACTCCCTTTACAGTTTAACTGTTTTAGAGAATGCAAGAGTTTTCATTTGATCGTGTTAGTTCAGTCATTTGAAGATCTACATAAACTAGCATGAGTGAAATGATCTGTTGGTTTGATTTTCTTGATCGACGTTTAATTGTTTTTTCTTCATATTGTTTGGTTGACGAGGATCGTTTTTTTTACTTCCTTTTGCATGGAGATCACACCCAGTTCCAATTTCCACTTATCTCCAACACAAACAGAACTGCAAATACATTTTTGTTTTTGGCCTACATCGTACACTGACCAAAAATATAAACGCAACACTTTTGTTATAGCTCCCATTTTTTATGGTATGAACTCAAAGATGTGAAACATTTTCCACATACACAAAATAACAGTTCTCTGAAATATTCTTCACAAATCTGTCTAAATCTGTGATAGTGAGCACTTCTCCTTTGCCAAGACAATCCATCCCACCTCGCAGGTGTGCCATATCAAGATGCTGATTAGACAGCATGATTATTGCACAGGTGTGCCTTAAGGCCCGTACACACCGGGACGAATTTCGCGCGCGATTTTCGCAGACGTTTAACGCCTCGTGACTAAACAAAGGGCACCAATGAGAGTGTGCACACCGACGCGAAAAAACGCCACGCGTCAAAGCGTCAAAAAAAACAAAAAACGCCTCGGGTTCGTTTTTTTTTTTTTGACGCGTCGCGTCGAAATCTATTCGACCAATGAGAATGGCGCTATTGCACACGTGTCTGCAACTTCTGAAGTTACAGTAAAACACTACTTAAAATTAAAAAATTAAATTAAATTAAATTAAATTAAATTAAATTAAATTAAATTAAATTAAATTTAAAAAAAAAAGTATGAAAAAGATTGTAGTTTTTCTGTGTTTATTTTATAGATGTAACTTGGCCAAGGTTCCTTTAAAAATGATTCTCGTGCATTTTATCTTTTACCCCCACTGTAGCTGTTCCTTGTTCAACATACATTAACACAGCAGGTCAAAAAAAAAAAAAAACACAACTTGGGGGCGCTCAAACACAAAACTGCCTTGATGAGCACACATACCAGCGAAGAAGATAGACGCCAAGTAGCGTCTACACTGCCGCGAAGAAATAATGACGGACATTCTATTTTTTTTTTTTTTTTTTAACTTGTCCTGTCCAACAACTGGGCAGTCAGATGAGAGCTGAGGGCCTCTTGGGTTGGACATATTTTACTTTAACAAGAGGGGTTATTAATCTTCAGACAAACCAAAGGTATGCCTGAATAAACCCCTTTTGTAATTGAGGCCAACCTTTATTAATTTCAAACATGTCTGAAAATCTTTGGTGTTGGACCGGACGGAAAAGGAAAGAGGGGAAGAAGAGAGAGGGACGTTAGAGAGAGGGGGGGTAGGGGGTGATAATAGGAGGGGAAGGGGGGTAAGACCATGAAGCAGCATAAAGCAACAAGTTTACTGGTTGTTAATCATTACGGTAAGGTTCAAATGTAGTACAAAAAGGGCGGAGCCTGTCCACACACACACTCAAATGTTATAAACACACCTGTTAGTTGCAAAAATGTCCACCTGTCGACATGTACACAAAACAGATAGTGTTCACACGCATACTTATGCCTTAAATCCAACTAAAGTGAAATATTTCAGTCATTCAGTCATGCAAACTGTTAGTACAAAGGTGAGCTAACACCTGTGCCCAGGTGAGTGTTTATGTTCTTCTAAAATGGATGGTGGAACGTGAAAAGAAGGAGGGAGAGTGCCCAGCCATCCCCACCCCAAGACCCCCACCGCACCAGCAGCGGCAGCCGGAATCCCCCCAACGCCACACGGGAACCGACAGGGAACAACCGCCGCCCGGGCGACCAAGCCCGCCACCCAGGCCAGGGCCAGCAGGGCCGCCGCAAGGCCCCCAGAGCCAGAGAGCAGGGAGGCACGGAGGGAAAGAGAGCGCCGCCCCAGCCCGACCAGGAGAGAAGCCCCCCCGCCGCGCCGGGAGAACCCAACGCAGGGCCCCACCGGAGAAGGACGCCCACAGCCCCAGACGAGCACCCCACCACCACCCAGGAGTTCCGGGCATCCCCCCGCCCCAACCCCAGGTACGAGCCAGGACCCCCCAAGGGAGACCCGCTCCGCACTCCAGGCAGCCATCCGCCCGGCCCACGGTTGGTCCAGGGAAGAGCGAGGCAGGGGGCCCGCCGCCCCCGCCCAGGAGGGGGGAACCCCGGGGAAAAAAGAGGGCCCACAAGGGGTGTTGTAAATATGGCCCGACCAGGCTCGGCCACAGTTGGAAATTTGGCGGGGCCCAGCACTCAGGAGCAAGGACCAGAACCCACCCCCCAGGGACACGAACACCCCCGGCTCAGATGTAATGTGAACCCCCCCACCGCGCGGAGAAAGCACCGCCGGGCCCAGGAAGCCGGCACCCCGGGGACACGGCCGCCGTTGCAAAAGGGCCCGTACCCCCCACCAGGGAAGAGGCAGGGGACAGATGGTCCTAGGTCCCACCTTCCTTGCAAAATGTGTGTGCGTGTATGTGTGTTTGAGAGAGTGTGTGTGTGCATGTGTGTGTGTTTATGTTGGGATGTATATATTGAGGGGGGAGGGGTGTATGTACTAAGGGGGGTACTAAGGGCACTATAGGGACATCTCCTGATTACTCACAGTGACGTCCCCTCACCCTCCCCACCAAGGGGCCCTAAATGTCTAAGGTGCGGTTAAAATTGGCGGGTAGGGTGCTAGGAGGACATCTGCTGCTTGCTGGCAGTGATGTCCAAGCACCCCCCCTACCAAGGGCCCTACATGTTTAAGGTGCAAATAAAACCGAAAGAGGGGGGGCCCACTCCATACGGCAACCATAGGAGGGGGGCCACTGCCTAGTAAACCCCCCCCCCCCAGGCTCATCGCAGGCTAAGCCCCCCACCCCCTCACCCTGTTATGAGGTTATATGAGGAAGGGGGTAAGTTGGGGACAGCTGATAGACTGTCCCCCGGTGGTCAAACAGCTGTCCCCCGCCCCCCCCCCAACAAGGGGGCCAGGCCCACCCAGCCCAGGGGCCCCACCCCCGGAGGCGCCGACACCCCAGGCCCAGCACTACCCCCCCCACACACAGAGAGAGAGGAGCCAGAAAGCGTTGGACCCCCCGGAGCAAGCCCAGGCCCCCACCCCCAAATGCCGGCCCTAGAAGAGCTCTGGTCAGGCCTCGACGGGACCGAGGCAGCCAACCGGCCGGGGAAACCGCCGATGGCCTCAGCGGAGACCCCGACCCGTCAACCCCCCCTGCCCCGTACCAATAGTGTCCCCCCCCCTCCCCCAGAATGCCCCCCCACAGGACAGGGCCGGCAAGACCCCCCCCCCCCCCCCCCCCCAGACCCCGCAGCCGAAGCGGATGACACCCAGAGCGACCGGGGGCCCCGAGAGGGTTGTCCCGTCCCGCCCCAGAGCCAGGGAAGGGCCGATCCCAGCCCCAGGTGTAGATGGGAAGCCCATCCAGCGCCGCTGGGCCCCCCCCCCCCCGAGCAGCGCCCCCCGCCAACCCCCCCCAGCACAGGCAAAGGGACCACCCCCCCAAGCCAAGCCAGACCACCACCCCACCCCCCCACCACGCACCCCCACACCCAAGCCCAGAGGACCACGCAGCGCCCCAGCCCGCCCCACCCAGGCGCCGGACCCGACCAACGGAGCCCCCACCACCCCCCGCCAGGCCCCGGAGGCCCCGACCCCCACCCCGGCCTACGGCAGAAGGGCAAGGAGCAGCGACGACCAGGCCCCCCCCACCCCCTAAGTCATGGAGTTAGCCATGGGAGACCAGAGAGACTGAATTCTTTCAAAGTTACTTGAACCTTGGGCTGACATTTTTTCCAAGCTGATATGATCAAGCAGCAGATTTCTGTGTTGACTTATATTTATATTTTTCTTGCTTTTCCAATTTATTAAAATAGTTTTTTTAGCAATGCAAAGAGTTATGAAAATGATAGAGCCTAATCCTCCTTCAACATCGATGGCACTCATGTCACCAAGCACACAAAGTGACGGTGAAGCTGTGATTGAAACCTTAAGCCAGACTGATAGATCGGCACATACCTGCTGCCAGAGAGCCTGGACAGGCGTGCAGAACCACAGTGCATGCATGTAATTATCGGGTAGATTACTGTCACAGTGCTGACAAATGTCTGAGTTGCTGAGACCCATCTTGAACATCCTCTGTCCAGTGTAGTAAATTCTGTGAAGAGTTTTGAAATGGATTAGCTGCAGATTTGGACTTTTTGTCATTTTAAAGGTGTTTAGACAAAGTTCTGACCAAAAGCTTTCATCTGTGCTGATGCTCAAATCTGCATCCCATTTTGTTGTCGGAAGTGAAATATTGTTATCTAAATTACATAAAAGTTTGTATATTTTGGAGAGAGTTTTATTCATTGAGAAATTAATCAGAGTGGTAACTACATCTGGTAGCTTTAAATCGTTGTCTCTGTATTTAAACTTTTTAGTAATAATTGATTTAAGTTGCTGATATTCCAAGAAGTTATATATTCCATGTTTGTCTTGAAGTTCCTGGGGAGTTATGAATCTTCTATCAATAATTATGTGCTCTAGTTGTTTTATGCCCCCTGCTTGCCAAGCTGGGAAGTGAATCATTTTTTTGTTAATAAGGATGTCCGGGTTGTTCCAGATGGGTGTCATTTTGCACGGTTGAATTGATGATTTTGATATTTTGAGAAATTCCCACCAGGCTGTTAAAGTGGCATTTATATTAATACTTTTGAAACAATCCTGTTTTTTAACTATTTGGCTAATAAATGGAAGATCTGACAGGTTGATCTTTCCACATAACGCCTGTTCCAAGTCTAGCCATGAGTTGGTTTCTGGATTAATTTTTAACCATTTTAAGATGTATTGTAATCTATTTGCAAGAAAGTAATTGTGGAAGTTAGGTAATTCTAATCCTCCACAGCTTTTTGCAGATTTTAAAGTTTTTAGACTAATTCTTGCAGGTTTATTGTTCCATAGAAAGCTTGATATGGATGAGTCTAATGTTTTGAACCATTTTAATGGCGGTTGTGTGGGAATCATTGAGAAGAGATAATTAACTTTGGGTAAGATTTTCATTTTTACCGTGGCTACCTTGCCCATAAGGGACAAAGGCAGGTTGGTCCAGCGTGATAGATCGTCCTGAATGTTTTTCAGTAATGGGGTGTAGTTTAGCTGCACCAGTTCTGATATTTTGGGGTAAAAATAAATACCTAGATATTTTATATTGCCTGATTTAACTGGTATTGTGAGTCCTTGCTCCGCATTACTGTTCAGTGGTAATAAAACAGATTTATTCCAATTAATGGAATAGTCTGATATAGAAGAGAATTCATTAATGATTGTTGCCGTTTCATTTACAGAATGTATATTACTTAAAAACAGTAATATGTCATCTGCATAGAGACTGATTTTATGATGGCTGTGTTTGGTTTTAATTCCTTTAATACTCTCATTCTGTCTTATTGCTGCAGCTAGAGGCTCGATAAATATTGCAAAAAGAGAGGGGGAGAGTGGGCAACCCTGTCTAGTTCCTCTTCCAAGAAAAAACCTATTGGAAGTCTGTTTATTAGTTCTAACTGATGCATTGGGGTTGTGATATAATATTTTGATCCAATTGATGAATGATTCTCCAAACCCAAACTTATGGAGGGCAGCAATGAGGAACTTCCAATTTACTCTATCAAAGGCTTTTTCAGCATCCAATGATAGTATGGTCATTTCCTGGTTTTTGATGGTGGCATAGTCTATTATGTTAACGAGTCTGCGGACATTGTCATCCGAGTGTCTGCCTTTGATGAATCCAGTTTGATCAAAGTGAATTATGTGAGGAGTGACTTTTTCTATTCTCTGTGCTAGTGCTTTGCAGATAATTTTTACATCTGCATTAATTAAAGAAATGGGGCGATAGCTTGAAGGACTCGTGGGGTCTTTGTCTGGTTTTAGAAGAAGGATAATGTTGGCAGAGTTCATGTTAGGTGGTAGAGATTGGCTTTCATTGATGAATTTTACCGTTTTATAAAACGTTGGTGCCAGTTGTTCCCAGAATTCCTTATAAAACTCTGCAGGAAAGCCGTCGGGTCCTGGTGCTTTGCTGTTAGGCATAAGTGACAGAGCTTCATGAAGCTCAGACAACGAGAGCGGAGAGTCTAAATTTGTGATTTGATCTTCGTTTAACTTGGGCAGGTTTATATTGTTGAGAAATGAGTTGATGCTTTGTTCTGATGGATTGATCTGTGGAGTGTATAAGTTTTGATAAAAGTCTTTAAACGCATTATTAATTTTTACCGGGTCATGGGTGACATTCCCTGTTTGGTCCATAATAGAAGTGATTGTTGATTTTTCTTTATTAATTTTAAGCTGATTAGCTAGAAATTTGCCAGATTTATTTGAGTTTTCATATCTTTCCAGTCGAAGCCTTTGTATCTGGAATTGTGTTTGTTTATTGATGATGTCATTAAACTGCAGCTTTAAATTTTTCAGGTCGCCCAGTATGTGTTCCTGTGCAGAAGCAGCATAAGCAGTCTCCAGAGTTTTTATTTTATTTTCTAGTTCTAATAAATCTGCTTTCTCTTTGCGTTTTTTATGCGTTGAATAAGAGATGATTTTCCCTCTCATGACTGCTTTTGCTGCTTCCCAAAGAATACTTGGTGATATTTCAGAAGTATTGTTGAATTCTAAGAAGGTTTCCCACTCTTTTTTAAAGAATTCAATAAATTCCTGGTCCTTTAACAGAGACGTATTAAACCTCCAGGTTGAACCCGAGGGTCTGGGTACTTCCCTTGAAATAGTAACAGAAACTGGTGCATGATCACTGATAATTATTGGATGAATGTTGGAACTTTTAATTTCTTTCAAAAGGGAGTTACTGACTAATAAATAATCTAAACGAGAGTGTGAATGATGAACTGGAGAGAAAAAGGTGAACCCCTTAGTGTTTGGATGACATGAGCGCCAAGCGTCGCAGAGACCCAGATCATTCATGTACTGCTTTAGAATACTTGCAGACTGCCATGTACGCTGGTTTGCTGCTGTGCTGAGTCTGTCAAGTTCAGGGTCCAAAACAAGGTTGACGTCTCCTCCTATAATGATTGTGGAGTCAGAGTGAGCTGAGAGTGAGGTGAAGAATCTGTGAAAGAAGGAAGAGTCGTCAACATTAGGGCCATAGATACTGGCGATGCAAAAGTCCTTATTCTGAATGGATATATTAATGATTACAAATCTGCCTTCTGGGTCAGTAACTGTATCCTTATGAGTAAATGTAACATTTTTATTAATCAAAACTGCAACCCCTCTTTGTTTGGAGTTGAAACTGGCAGAATACATAACTGGATACTGGGAACAGCACAGGAGATGACCAGCTGATAAAGATAAATGGGTCTCCTGCAGCAGAGCTATATCTGCTTTAAGATCATTCAGGTGATTTAACACTTTCAATCTCTTTGGCCCAGAACCAAGTCCACGCACATTCCAGCTAACGATGTTAAGACTGTTCATAGCTGTTTTAACCGGGAGAGTGCAAGGCTAAATAGTGCGTGTGCCCATCCGTGTGCGCGTGCCCGCTGTGCGTACCTGCTACACTGACAAGCGCTGTGCGTTGTGGGTGAACGTGTCTTGGCTATGAGCTGCATGTTGCGTGCGTCCTGTGTGAGCCTAAGTGAGGTTTTTGCAGTTTATCAACGTGTGTGTGCGGGATCGCGTGTGCATGCTCTTATGCGCGCTAGTATGCGCGCGCGCCCGTTCCGTGCATAAATAAATACTCACCGTGGTTGCGTTGACTGTACCTGATTCACATATGAGGAGATGAGAAGGGGGGGGGCAAGAGAAAAGAGAGAGGGAAAGAAAAATAACAAAAAACAAAAACAGCGAAACAACAACAGAAACATGAATGTGAGAGAAAGAAAAAACACTTTTCCTGAGAGGTGTGGATTATTGATGATCCGATTATTTCCTATTCAATTAAATAAGTTTGCTGGTTTCTTTTGGGCGGCGCAGATGTCAGTGCGCCTCTGAAAGCCTTCAGCACAGCCAGGGTGTTACCTCTGGGTCCCGGAACAGCTTGCCATTCACAAAAAGTTTATCAACGGCAACCACCGCGTGGGCTCCAGCAGACAGGTGCTTCCTCCTCAGCGGGAAGAGGATTTTCCGCCGGCGGAGGATCTCGCCTGGGAACTGATCATTCACGCTATAATGTGTGTCTTTCAGCTCTCGCCCTCTGCTTTTTACCTGCATCTTTTGTTTATAATGTTCAAATTTAGCAACAATAGGACGGGGACGCTGATTGTCCCGCCTCTTTCCTCCGAGCCGGTGAACCCTGTGGAAGGAGATCTTCTGGACCTCTTCCTTGGGGAGCTTTAGGTGGACCTCTATGAAGGACTTAACAATGTTCTCCGGGACTTCTCCTGCCTCTTCTGGAATCCCTGCGAACACTAGATTGTCCCTCATGCTCCTCGCCTGAAGATCCAGGAGGGTTTCCTTGATGGATCGGTTTTCCTCAGAGAGACGGGCGGTGTCGTGGCCCAAGGTCTTCACGGTCTCTCTGAGGGCCTGGTTCTCCGCTGCGAGCTCCTGCACCTGCTGTTGGCTGAATTCAAGAGACTCTCGCAGACCTTGGAATTCCTTATGGAGGATCTCCAGCAGATTTAAACGGCAATCAAGGCTGGAGAGCCTTTTATCAATTGAATCCAGGATATCACTCATGTTGCTGCCTGGGGAGGAGGCAGCCCCCGGGGAGTCTTCGGGACGGTTGCGTTTGGTGGACGGAGTGGCGGTGTTGGATTTCTTCATGAGGCAGGTATTGAAACACTCGTCGATGTAATTCTCCAGATCCTCCAGGTCCTCCAGGTCTTCCAGGCTGGCAAATGCTTGACAAACTTTTTCAGATTTTTATTTTTTAACTTTCTGGATTATTTAAATATGGCGGTGTAATTAAATAAATCAAAAATGTTTGTTCACAACTTACGCGCCGCCAAGTAAACTCACCACACTCCTCTCGTCGGCTCTCGCGATACTACAGCATCACGTGCTCCCTACAGCAGATATTTTAGGACATTCTAAAATATCCCCGAACCAAGCACCAGTTGCAGCAACTGGTGCTTGAAATATTCATGTTTTCTTTGTATGATTCTGACAAGCGCGTAAATACTTGCTCTCTTCTTCTGAGTGAAAAGCGACTTTAAGAAGCGTAAAATTGCGCAGCGGCACCTTGTGTACAGGAGTATTTCTGTTTACATTAAGCGCCATCTAATGTCAGGGAATGAAATTGCATGTTCACTCGGCTCATCGTCAGCGAAAATCGCCTGGGTGTGAACACAAAAAACGTGGCGAAAAACGCTGGCGAATAACGCCTGGCGAATATTCGTCCCGGTTTGTACGGGCCTTTTGACTGGCCACAAGGGATAAGTCTGTACATCCGTCAGACTATAATGAGTGTGTTTAGAGAAACTCGTGAAAACACATTACACATTAAACGCTACATTAAAGGCCTCAGCCACGTTAGTGTATTTGCAATACCTGTAACTCCCAATCAAACATAAAAGAACATAAAAAAAAAAAGATTTATACTACAAAGAAAATGTCCCTCACTGTAAATCTGCTGATTCCCCATGGATGGATGGACGGACGGACGGACCTATATTTTTCCTGTTCATTTTTATATTTTTTGCTATACTGTCATATATGTTCACTCTATTCCATATTTAAACACTGTGGTATTTCTACTTCAGGGAGGTAATTTGTGATACTGGACCTCCTAAAATATTAACCCTTTAACACCGAAGATATCGGCGGTGACCCATGATTATGACACCATAACTCTCTGATTGTTTATGCATGAATGCAATTCCAAAAAGATTCTGAAAAAAGAACAGAGAAAGCAGCTTTACATATCAGCAACGTTTTGCACTTTTCTCTGCGTCAGCATATCAGCAATTTTGTGAATGGTTGAAGAGTTGAAGAGCTAAAGCTCTTTTTTTAAAAAGCTATCATTCCTCACAACACAGCTCAGTTTCAGAATCCGACTGTTATTTATTTATTTATTATGTTCATCCAAAGGTGTCGGAACATTTAAAAGGGGAGTCCCTTCATTTGCTAACTCAGCAGAAGCTAACTCCCATTGGTAACTGACTGTAGTCCTGCGCTGAAGGACACCCCACTCACAAACCTTTTCTGTTAAATCAATATAGAGGAACTGCTTTGCTTAACCCTTGTGCTATCCTATGGGGTCAAGATGACCATTGACGTGTTCTCCCTACCGTGACAAAGGTGGATAAAGGTGGAGAGGAATTCATGTAATCCATGGACACCAGTGAAGATCACAAATCATTGAAGAAAAAAGGTTCAGCACGCTGTCTTGTGGGGTCTAGATGACCCCACTCCCAATGTTAAAGTGCCTAGGATAGCACAAGGGTTATATGTTAGAATCTACCATGTTTTACTTTAAGGCTTACTTAAAGCCTTAACTTTTTTTCAAACAACGACATTGCGCCTTATAATCTGGAGAGCTGCATATACATGTAGGCTATGGATTAATTCCGGCTTTGCATACTTTTGTCGAGGCAGTTCTGAGAGGTTCACTGCACTCTGTCAGAATTCTAACCTAAAATTTCAACCCAAACAAGGCTGGGTGTTATAATAAATATGCTTAGGTGGCTTAAGCTTCTAAAATGGCTAACATGTAGCTAGTATTAAACAAGTTCTAGAATTACTGTAAACGCAGTTAAAAAAGTCTAAAAGTCTGACTTTATGACTTATCTTTGACCCGCTTAATCGGCCTTTGGCGCACCATAAAAATGACAAAAGTTTGATTAAAGGCCATTTTTTGGCGGTGCGTCTTTGAATCTAGTGCACTCACTCTATAGCATGAAAAAAATTGGAAAACAAAACATGGTAAGCACATAGACATGGTAAACAATCAAAAAAAGAAAGTTATTAAAATCTTTTCAACATGAAATGACATTTGCATTTATATTTGTACATTTAGATTTTTTATTCTTTTTTCCTGTTATGCTTTTTTGTTACATAGGTGACATATGAGACACAGAAGTTCTATTTCAGGGATGCCTATTGTGATTGCTGGACTTCCTCAAAACACAGCTCAGTTTCAGAGCCTCACTGTTTTTTCTTTTTTTTTTGTTTTGTTTTTCTGCTCATCCAAAGGTGTCGGACCACTTAAAGGGGAGTTCCTGCATTTGCTAATTCAGCAGAAGCTAACTCACCTTGGTAGCTGACTGCAGCCTTGAACTGAAGGACACACCACACAAACTTTTTCTGTTAAATCTCAAGCTGCTTTGCTTAAATCATTGTGGAAAAATGTAACTTTGTGAAGCTAAATGAAGTGAGACTGGTCCGTCCTGCGCTTATTTTCTGAATGTATCCAGATGGGAGAAAAAAACAGGTCGCATCAAAGTTCAGAACATACTCAGGGACTCGAGTGTCTAAAAGTGTTAACTTCTTTGAATTGCAACCTGAAAACTAATGATACAAATACCTTCTTTTTAAATTGTAGGATTTGATCGATTCTAATGCATTTTAGCTTTGTGATACAGAGGAGGACTGATGGATGAAATATGCGAGGTTTAACAAATCCTTCAATTATGTGAGACATCACCTCTTTTTTCCTCCCATAAGTGGTTTTCAGACCTTTGGGGAGCCATCACTGCTCTCATTAGAAGCCTGGTTATGACCCTGTCTTAAGCACGTCTCTGCGGATCCATGCATTACTTAAAGTGCTCATTGATCGCCAGCAGAATCACTCGTTTTCTGACAGTCATCCGGGCTGATGAATCCAGAGGGCCCTGGACATCCAGCGGCTCCAGCGGCCTCCTGCAGCTCAATTCTCTCCGCATCGGTGTGTCGATCGATGCAGCTTTGTATTGATAGGACACGGAGGAGAGCAAAACGACTTTTCTTTACCTGAACTAGGTGCTGCTGACACCTGTCAGCATCTTCACAAACCAAATCAAGGGAACAAAATAATAAGTCTGAGAACAGCAATCCCGAAAGGCCCCAGAAGGCCATGTTTACCAGATGCCTGCAGTATAATTACTCACAGCTGATTGGCTGTTGGAATCAGGAATTGATTCTCCGCAATGATCCGTAAGCAGAGCGGCAGCAGAGGAGTGCATCTATTCCCTCTTTTCAGATAAACAACTGTTTACAAGCCTAAAAGTATCGCAGACAATTAGGGCTGAGTTCTCCTCCAAACAATCAAAGAATTTGTCCTCGGACACGTGGGAAAATCTTTTCTCTGTAATTTTCTGCTTCCCTGTGTACAGAGGTGAGGACCAGGGGTCCAGGGTGGATCCGTACAGGGAAGAAAGCCGGAGTCTTGGTGCATGGAGCAACTGTTTGAAGGAGAACCCGGCTGATGGAAAACGTGGCAGCTCCTGACAGAAGAGGAGTAGATAAAACTGGGGAGATAAATATCCCATCAGCCCAAGGGATGGGATTTAGTTTTCCTCTATGAGCATTTCTACTTCAGCTTGGGGAAATTGATCATTTATATTCCCATGCCAGGTGAATGTGTGCCCGGATGTGTGTGTGTTTGAGAAATCCATTGCATGACTGGGGAGGAGAGCCAGAGGGGGAGGCACAGGCTGGGAGCAGAGGAGTCACGGGAGCATAACTAACCCCAGCGAAAGCAGAACAGTGATTCACGGAGCAGACACAGTTGTTACTCAGTTAAATGATTCAGCAGTAACGGGATAAACAGAAAAACAAAACAAATATCAAACTGACAGCCGACGTTGTAGCTGTGGGGGAAGCACCGGCAGCTGTCAGGTAGATTAACGCTCAGTCTGTTTATTTCTGAAGAATAACACGATCATATTAATCATAGCTATTGATTGATAGCCACTCTGCTGGTTGACGTCTCCATCGCACCGGTCCTGCTGCAGCGTTGCAGCAGGAAGTCCCTGCAAACGCACTTGCTCCCCTGATGTTGACTTTTGCAGATAAGCTGCACGTGCGGCACGTCAACCTCGGTGTCTGTGTGGGCTTCGCGCAACAATCCCTTTAACCACGCGCGGTGACATTAAGATCACTTGACAACAACACACAAACACTCCCACGAGGCAGAACAGCAAAACACATTTGCATTGACGCGACTGCTCCAATGTAATACCTCTGAAAGCTGCAGGGCTCTGCTGGGATGCACGAGAGCAGACTGAAGGTTTGAGATAATCACCTTGTTTATACTGGTCTTTGAACCAACAAACTTTACATAAAACATATCGCTGAAAATCAAGAATTTAGAAAATAAAATGAAAGGTAAATAAATGAATGTTTTCTGGCGATGCATTCTAGTGTTTGTGCATTTTTAATCTAAAGATATGGAGTGCTGAATGCAGCCCTTGTTGGATGAGGAGCCAAAACAGCTGCCAGATTAACCATAATAAAGTTTTTATTAGGTAAACACTTACATGTCTCATAAACCAATTTTTAGTTGGCGTTCATCAGAAATGTCTTTTATACATGTGTTGGTGTTGTAAAAAGACTTTTTTTTTTATTTGCTGGAATTGATATAAGCATGCAAAAAAGCCATGGCACTCCATGCCTACAGCACTGGAACGAACATGCAGAGATACCGTTTGTTGATGTATCCTTGGGCAAGAGGCTGAATCCCACATTGGTCTTGGTGGCCTGGTAGCTGCCCCGCATGGCAGCTTCTGCCGTCAGTGTATGAATGGTTGAAATGGACTGTGACTGGGATGCAATTTAGATAGATAGATAGATAGATTTGCTTTATTGTCATTGTCCGTTGTACAATGAGATTGAAGCATCGCCATCAGTGCAAGAATAGCAAGAAAGAAACATTGTAATACAATATCACACAAACAAACAGTATATACAAGTGTGCAAATATAAAACTCTAATGAAGAGTGCCGAAATTAGTGTTCCAAATTGCGTACTAGAATAGTGTGTAAACATGACAGAAGTGCAAGAGATAGCAATGAGGTAGAGTGTTGTCACTGTGGACAGAGTAAGTAGACAGGAATATGGATTTTTATCTGTGCATTTTGGAATTGAGAATGGTTATTGCCTTAAAATAGATTGAAAGCACTTAGTATAAATACATTGTCTGAGGCAAACTGTACATTCATTGTGTTTGTTCTGTGGGAGCTTATTTGTGTTATTGCTGAGTTATTGTTGTTGTGCTTTGATGCTTTTACTTATCTTTTGTAGTGTAAGGCGACCTTGAGTGTCCAGAAAAGCGCCATGCAAATAAAATGTATTATTATTATTTGTATTATTATTGTTGTTGTTGTTGTGTTTTTGTCTAAATATTTATGATATTTGTTGGTGTTTTTGTAATATCTGTAATTGGCTGGCCCAGGACCAGAGATACTAATTTTGCTCCACCTTGTTGTGAAATGACATCAAAGATCCTCTGATGAAAACTGTGCTTTTGGTGTTATAACCCTTGCGCTATCCTATGACCCCACCCTTAAATTGAAGTGTTCTCCCTACCATGACAAAGGTGGATAAAGGTGGAGAGGATTTCATGTAATCCATGGACACCAGTGAAGATCACAAATCATTGAAGAAAACAGGTTCAGCTCACTGTCTAGTGGGTCTAGATGACCCAAATCCCAATGTCAAAGTGACTAGGATAGCACAAGGGTTAAACATGTTCTTGTGGCATTTGTCTGATGATGGAAGACAGATACAAATGAAATTTAGCATTTGGCATTTTTGAGAATTTCTTTATTCAAAATGTTGTGAATCAGGAGCAGACGAAAAAAAACATTAAAAAAAAGCCTATTTGCAAAGAAATGGGCATGCCACATGCGGACTAAACGGCAACGGTCCTGCTCACAACTCAGAGGTGAATTTCTAATGAACTCCTGTCACTCTGCAGAAACTATGTCCTAAATAAACAACACAGCATTTGTGACTTTAGCTAAAAAATAGCTTTTAACAGATGCTTTCGGTAGGTCTTTAAGTAACTCCTGATAGACGTCAAATTTGGGAGTGGGAGGTGGGGGCTTGGTTCCCACACATCAGCATTCTGTTCACGTTTGGTTCACATTATCTCCTTTGGAAAAACACAACAGCCTTGGGAAGTTCCTAAAGTTGCGTCACTTTCTATTTTTTGTAAAAAATTCCCTTTTCCCACTCTTGATGGGCATCCAACCAGTATTTGCATATTTATTTTAACCACTCCAGTGCGCATATTCCTTTCCTGCTTCCAGCACAGCGTTAGAAAACTGAGCAGTTCTGTCACAGGCTCTCACACCCCTCCAGCAACTCTCTTTCAAAGAGGCGTCGAGCCGCACAACAATGAAGTTTCTCTGGATTTGTTGAAAAACTGCCGACGTGAAGCTCACATTAGTTTTTTATGTCAGAATTTCTTAGTGTTCTCATGTATTCACACGAGAAGTCAAGTGTACAATAATCCGATTTTAGTGAAAGCAGTAATATTGGGAAAGTGCCCCAGAACTGCTGCAAATAAATAAATAAAGCGCCAATGATCTGGATTTGGATGTAAAAAAAAGATTAAAAAGACTTGAGATTAAATTTTTTTTCTCCTCAGATTGGGATTCAAGTGGTATCTCCAGTGGAGGTTCCCATGAGAAAGGCTCTGGGGGAGCTGGGGTAATAAGATCTCTTCGTTTTAAATTAGACCTCCTGGGAGCAAAAAAAACCCAACAAACTGAAAGATTAAGAGTGTTTCTCCGAACACCAAGCAACAAAAAACTTCCCCCTCCCGCAGAGCAAAATTATTGGACTTCTACTTCAGCCTGGTGCTCTCTTATCTTCCGTTGGAAATGTTTTCAGTGTATGCTTGACCCCATGTCACCCCTTTCTTTGAAAATACCCCTATCTTGTCAGGCATTTACAGACTGGTTTTCCACAGCTCACAGGCTTTTGCAGCAACAGCACAATGTCCGATTGGCTATCCGTCCGTGACTGAAACCAGCTGGATCGCAGCTCAACAGAGACCAGAAGCAGTTCTGTTATCCGCTTATCTCTAATCAAGCAAAAAGGTGTAATAACATCTGTTACAAAATGTAAAAACTCTGTTTTCTGCCCCAGAAGAGCTTAAATATGAAAAGGAAATTCCCAGTTGGGTCAATGATGTCCAAAATTCACTTGGTAGAAATTATGCAGGAGCTTCGCTAAGTATCTTAGCTTTGCTAATCACAGGGGGTTCAATATGCAATTTGAATGAGATATAGTGATGAAAGCGAGGTGGAGAGCGAGTGCAGTGCAGAGGCTTTTCAAAAACAGAAAAAAACTCAAACGTACGAGTTCATGAGCAGCATCAGGACATGGAAAGAAATTAAAGTTAATCTGTTAACCTAACATGCTGGTATGATGTAACAAATCTAAATTTGAGCTTTCTTCGAACTCTTTCAAGTACACTTTTCTGAGAATTTACATCCCCAAATGTAAAAGCAGAACTCAGCTTTCACTATAGAAATGCAGACTGAAAGTCATGTCAAATATGGATTTTTTAGTATTATAAATAAAAAAGCAAAGAAACGTATTAAACCTAACGTCTTAGCTGCCGTTTTGCTTCATTTAGTGACAATTTAGGAAATTGTTTCCCTTCTTTAAAGTGACTTTTTCACATTTTTACAAGCAAACGGTCTCTACAGCAACTGCTGCTTCAGATGCTTTTGACTTAAGCCCCTCCCACTCATACTCAGAGCACGTCTGTTCTGGTCGTCATCTGTGGAAAATTACTTACTTCCAGCTACAACCGCATGAAGTCAACTCAGTCGCCATTGTATCGCAACACAGTCGCCGACATGTTGGAGCCAGATGATGTTAGTAAGCAGTGATGAATCCAAATCGATCTGAGCCAGGCCCCACCAACATAGGCCAGTTTATGACTCGAATAACTTGAAATACAGAAAAAATAATATGAAAAAAAAGAGGAATATCAAGAAAAAGGTATCAAAGCAAGAATGGTTATTCTGACAAATAATGATAGCTGTTTATTTCTCTGCAGATGTCTACGGGATTTTGGTTTATTGGAGTCAGCGTGTACTTCCTGTTTGGAATGCCAAAAGAGGGAGGAGTGATTTTATTCTCTTATACACTCAATAGTCTGGACAGGTTCCCGATCCAAATTGCAATCAAAAAGATCAAGAAAATTATGAATATTAACCCTTGTGATAACTTAGTTGACCCCACCCTTACACTGACTTGTTCTCCCTACCATGACAAAGGTGGATAAAGGTGGAAAGATTTCATGTAATCCATGGACACCAGTGAAAATCACAAATTATTGAAGAAAAAAGGTTCAGCGCACTGTCTAGTGGGTCTAGATGACCCAACTCCCAATGGTAAAGTGCCTAGGATAGCACAAGGGATAAAGACAGGGAATCAAAAAACCCTTTGCAAAAGACGAGTCAAACGGATAAAATAAACTAAGACAGCTCATAAAATGTTCATGATGTAGAGGGAAAACAGACCAACACAACAGGTGAAGGTCGAGAAAAAGAGACAATGAAAGAAAGACAAAGAAAAGAATCAGTGAGTGTTCTCCAAAAAAAGAACTGAACATGAACAGATTTGACTCATTTCCAACTTCACTTTGGGAGCACTTCAGCAGTCGGTCTGATCTCATATTTATCTAAACAGTAGCATTTATTATAAGTGCTGAGATTATAAGACAAAACAAAAGCGTTTTGAACAAACCCACCAAAATCTGAAGTGATGAAAATCAAAAGCTCAATGTGAGCGGCTCATTGCTTGCCCAACAGCGAGCTGAGCAGCGTCACTTAAGGGTTTTGGACCGACACAAAAAGCGGATGGAGAGATTTCTAAAGAACGCAAAAGTGAAGTAACTGAATCTACAAACTACAAAAGGAGGAGCTCTGTGATGGAAAATGCAGATAACGATCCTTCCACCGTCTGACTCCAAATGATCCTCAAGACACTGAGACACCAAGACACCAAGACTGAAACGCATTTTCAGGAATAACGTGGTTGCAGACGGAGCACAGCAAAATAATCAACCATCAGACGGGTTGGTTAAAGATCTTAACCACTGCAGTCTTCTAAACACTTTCTTGAAAATTAAAATCATGAAGAAAAAAAAGATCATTCAAATTCTGACTCTTTTTTTTTTAATAAACATGATAAAAGGGAGGAAAAGCAACTTAATGGCCAAATCTTGCAAGAGGCTAAGGTATCTAGTTTGATGCGATCTATCTCCAGGAGACATGGTGAGCAGGAGAACCAACAGGACTGTAGATCTGGAGGACCGGGATTGAAAAGCCTTGGTGTGAAATGCTGACTCACAGGCAGGACGGCCATTTTTGTTGAACAGAAATGAGCTTCGTTTTACTCCGCTTCAGGTTCTGTCTTCTGAAGATCAACTTCCATGTTCAGCTCAGGTCAGGAACGTACCTCCAAGGTTACAGGCTTTAACATTCGGGAAATTGGCTTTGCTGCTCCATGCATAATTTACATTAGGAATGTGTGAGGGCAGATACATTCAGGAAGATGAAAGGTTCCAGCAGCTCCAGGGTTCCCTGGCCAAAAAAAAAAAAACTTTGCATCATAGACTGGACCCTAACAGTGGCTGTCAGATGTGACTTAAACGCCTTCATCTTTGTAATACTTTCTCCTGAATCGGAAGCCAAGACACAAGTTCCCCTGAGTATTTGATGGAAACCGGTTTGATGTGATAATTCTGCTGCTTGGCTCGGCGCTCCGCCGTGCAGCTGACCTCTCAGTGGGGACAGGAATGCAGCTGGCTGCTCTCACTGTTAATCAAAATGATGGGGGATGTGGAGGATGCTGGTTGTGGTGGTGGAGGATGGATGAGGAAATGCTCGCTGCAGTCGGATGCTAGCCAAATTTTGGCTGCACACATACACACATATACACGGCATGTGTGGAGGAAGCTGGCTCAGCAGTCTCCTTTTCGCCTTCTACTGTACATCTTCTGCTCCGGCCTGTGCCTTTCCTCCAGCCTCACTTTTTCTCCTATTCAGTCTTCACCCCTTTTTTCCCCTTTCTACCATTTAAAACTTCCAACATCCATCACAGCGGAGCACAAACGGAGAGCAGCGGTGAGGACCCAGAAGGACAAAGACAGAATGGACAGAATAGGATGATATCAAGAGCAGCTACTGTCTCCATTCATCAGCCTGTTCAGGTGAAGCCAGCTGCAAACTCAGATACCAGATTGATTTATTCGTTAAAACCACTTGAGTCCTGCTGGAAAGATGGAGAGGAGGGTTACTAAAGAGTCAGAAAGAGATGTGCATAAACTGTGAAGAAACTGTGCTGCAGATGAGATTTATAAAAACGAGATAAAGTGCAGAAAAACTGGATATTCACTCAGGAAAATTATTTAATAGCATAAAAGTCAAGAAACAGAAGAATCTAAAATTCTGGTTGTTCATCTAAATGTTAATAAATGCAGGCATACAGGATCAAGGGTTTTAGTGTTTCTGAGAAACACAGGTGGTCTTCCAGCGAATGAGATCCTTTGCAGCTTTAGAACAGATATGAAGTTCAAGAATTAGAAAATAGTCCTAGAGGCAGATCTGTGCTGAAATACCACACAAATCCCTAAGGGGACTCAAATGTAGAGCACGGTAAAGGCCAGAAGACTTTGCAGTGCCCCAGATGGGCTGTCCATCTGCACCCGGGGCTGGGATCACTCCTTCTCTGGCTCTGGGACGGGGTGGAACAACCCACTTGGAGCCCGCGGTTGCTCTGGACTACACCTACCACGGCCAAGGGGATCTGGGAGAGGTGAGTAGGCATTTTGGCTCATCCTGTCCTGAGGGAGGCTGTCTGTGGGAGAGGGTGGGTCCACAATATGGGATCTTGGAGGTTTGTTTTGTTATGTCACACATTTGTGGGGTTTTTTGTGTTTTTATTTGTCCCATATCGTTTTTCACCATAGTACATATTTACCCTTTTAATGTAATGTTTGTTGGATTATTGGTTACATTTTTACCCTTTTAAAAACATTGTTTTGCTTTGAGTCCTCGAAGTTTGATGCCATCAGCTCTTTTTTACAGTTTTTACCCTTTTTCCAATGAGCCTTTTCCGCGCAGGTTCAATTCAAGGTAAACTTCTTTTTTATTTCTTTTTTTATGATGGTCTATATCAAGTCAGAATGAAAAAATACTTTATTTAGCTTTGAAGCAGTAAACCCCTAAGCAAAGAGCAGAGCCCTGTTTCTTAGGATGGAAGATTTACAACAACAAACCCCTGAAGGTGAGTCAGCAGAGAGCAGCGTCGGCTTACGTATTTTGAACAAACCCAACCGATGACCTTCAGGCAGAAGTCACAAGGTCAGACCAGGTTGTTGTCCAACACAAAGACAATTTTTCTCCATAAATAAGGTCATCTCCATTACCCCCAACATCTCTGATCTGCAGAGATTAAAGCTTCCAACTTTAATATTTGATTTATTTGTGACTCCTGAAAAGAATGTTAAATGTTTAGTGAAAAGAAAGTTAAACACCTTTTTGTCAAAGTTGAAATCTCGATGTAAAAGAGTCGGTCTCCTCTGTTTTAACCTCTACGTTTTTCGTCAAGGACATCTGCAGCTCTCAAAGGAGAACGATCAGAGTAAATTGTTCTTGAAATCCTATTCAAAGCATTTTTTTAAAGAAAAGTGAAATAAAATGTCTTCAAAAGCATGTTTAGCAAGTGATACAAGTGATTAGTCCCAGGGTGAAGTCAAATTCCATAAAAAGTGGTGGTTCTTTTAAATTGTGAATTATCTTAGTATGAAAAATATGTAAATTAGTTTTTCTCAGCACTTTCTGCTTTCAGTTTCGATGTAGTTTCTGTTTTTCTCCTGTGACATTTTGCCCCGCCACATGCTGAAAACATGACATTTAAGCATAATTATCAGCCTACTCATCATTTCTTCCTCCCTAAGAAGTGGTCTCTCAGCTTGTTTGTCGAGCAGACAAACATGACTTGCATAAATTTGGTCGCATGATCCTTCAGCGCACCACTGGACGAGTTTTTAATCTCTCTTTGCATAGTCCTACGCTGGGTTTGGTCGCTCTCGAAAAGATTTTCTTGCTTTAGTAAATAAAGATGCAGCTTTAAAAGGTGGCAATTCCAACCATGATGAATTTGGTCACCTACCAGATGCATTTTTGGGTTTTTTTGTGATATTGTTTCCACAAGATCTTTTTGTTTTGAAGTTTATTAAAAAATAAAATAAATACTTGCATTCATGATGATGAAGAATGCTGTTTTCTGGTGTTTAGAGTTTAAAGTTTATGGGTGTACATCCTGAAAGACAAACTAGAAACATTTTTCAACTCTGAAGAAAATCAGGTTTTTGGTGTTTTTTTACATGTTCTTGTGGCATTTTTTTTCCTGATGGAGGACATATATAAAAAGAAATTAAGCTCAAAAACTGCATTTCTTCACTATAGTCGTTGGAGCAGGTGAATTTGTGATGTAGATAATACACTGGGTGGGCCACAAGCTTTCTGATCTGAGGGAAAGGGGGGCGGGGTTGCTTCATGCCAATAGTCCCGCCCACAACTCAAAAGTAAATTTCTAACAAACTACTGCAGCTCTGCAGAAACAATGTCCTTGAAAACAACATGTGTGTTTTTTTTATTATGGCTAAAAACGGCATAATTATAATTAAAGGACCACTAGGAACACTTTTACAATGGATCAAAAGATGTTTAGTGTGGAACTTAAACGCTGATCATCCTCTGAAGATACAGAGTCCTGTTACATGTCCAGAAAGCATCTTCTTCAGTCTTAGAAAAGCATTATGGGCCTGTTTTGGCTCATTCTGCTCCCTTTTAGTGTCGTTCCTCACAACCAGCGTGTCATTTCATGTCAGAATATCGACAGAACATGAATTGCTGCAGGAGTCAGCGGTGAAAAGCGTCTGCTCGGATGCTTTCAGGTTCGTTATTGTAGCTGCTGCATGGCCTCATGAGGCTCATGACTCAGAGTTGTGGCCTTCACTTCAGTCTATAGCTGACAGCTTCAAAGCATCCAAACAGCTTCACATCATCTCTCACACAGACTTGGATTCAGGACAGATGGACAGTGCTGTTGGCTGTTTTGAGGGTTATTAAACTCTGTTGTACCAGTGGAAATATTTGCTGTGCAAAGGTGGCTTTTAACAGGAGCACACACACTCAGCCTCAGGGCGCAGTGCGATGAATAACAGATGGTCTGCCTGATTTGTGCCTTGTGGTTGTCAGGGCTGACTTACTGTAGCAGTAATGAAATGTGAAAGAACATGATAGTTGTTGAAGATAGTCTTTGAAAACAAACAGGAAGTCTTTGTGCTGCTTGTAGCCTGTTAGTTAATTTTTTTCATTGGAAAGGTTTTTTTTTTTACAGTAATTGTTGCTAAATCTTTTTATTTGAATTCAAAAAGGAGCACTTTAGCATTTAGGCTTTTATTAAGCCTAATGATGAGATAGCTGCAAGCTGCAAAACATTTCAAGGAAGAAGATTATGAGCCCAGTTGCTATGACTCAACTTCAAGACGTCACCTGGATAAATGAGAACATTGAACAACATTACTTATAAAAGTAAACAATACCCAGACCCCTAAATATACAATGTAAAATTACGGAAATTAACTAAAGTTATTACCTTGTGAATATTTAACTATGAGGACAGATCAGGTGTTTCTGTAAATCACTGAGCTACCAGGTAAAGTCCATTTGACACAGGGTTTTTTATGCGCTCCATAAAAATTTTTGTTAATTTGCTGAGACACGAAGTTTGAACCAAACAGTCTATTTCTACTAGTTCTAACTAGTTAAAACTCTGCAGCATTCATCGGTGCTGCCAAAAACTGAATCAACCTGTGTTGATTAAGCGTCTCCTGAAAGGATGAGTGGATATACAACTGCTCCGCCTTCGATAAATGCTTTTGAAAACATCTCTCCAAAGGTGTTTCTCGTCTTTTCGCATCCCAGTTTCGTTTGGACTGATCTTGTGAGGAGATGCAGATGCGTTTGGAGATCGAAAGGGACGTTTAACCTGATCAAAAAGTGCCGGCAACCCTTTAAACACAGATCAAAGGCGTCCAGGCTTTCCTGTCATGTGTGATCAAATTAAACCTGCGGACTGGAGACTTTATTGGCTTGACACTGATTGCCCTGAGCAAACAAGTCCAAATCTCCTTGTGTGCTCCACCATGAAGCTTAAACATCTTCATAGCAGAGTTATCTTTGCCATCTGTGTCACGCAGAAGGAGCAGAAGCCTCACCGCAGAAATAATCATCAAGCTGACATCACAAACAAAATTTTAACATCAGAGGTGCCAGTTTCAATGTTAAGTCAATGTAAAGACTCGATCAGAGGTCCAGAGGTCTTTTGCCTCGGGTGCGGCAGCATATTTTTGACATCTTGGTGCATTGCAGTGACGTCCGGTGAGGTTGATGGCTGGTGAGGCACAGACTCCTCTGGAGTCAGATTTACAATGAAAGAACTACGATTTCCCCATTCTTCCAACAGCAGCTAACAGCATAGAAGATACACACAAGAACATGTTTTTTTCCGGTCTGATACCTGATCCCGCGGAAAGCTACACGGCTAAATATGAGCTTTAGCTGGTCTTTTCGTTGGAACTAAGCAATTTTATGAGCAGAATCGAAACAAGGAAGTGTAGACTTTAACTATTTCTGATTGGTCAGACTGATGACGTGTGATTAAGCCTCCAAGAATGATTGGTGGAGACATTTATAGGGGCGGGACAAAACAGCTGAAGCTACGGCTAAATCGCGATACCGTCATTCTTATCAAAATGTCTTTAATAGAATCAGATAAACACAAAGAAAAAAGTATTTTATGATCTTTCATATTCCTAACTACCCAGTGTTTTATCAGGGCCTGTTTGGATGAACAGAGAGCTGATATCCTGGAGATGGAAAATGTTTTTAGAGCAGTTAATGAGGGCAATTTCCCACGGCACACCTGACCATCTCCCACGGCACACTAGTGCGCTGAGACGCTGGTTGAAAAACACTGGCTTAGACAAACACAGACAGATACACAAATAATTACTAGATGCTCTAGTAGGTTACTAGGTGTATCTGAATGTGCTGGCCTTTATTTTCAGCACCGGATGAACCTGACATGTTTAAAGCCAACCCCGCCTCCCCCCTGAATGTCGCTGCCCACAGGTGGCACGTAGAAAGCAAGAGCGCTGCCAGCAGTCCGGACATCGTTAGGATTCCTTTCATGAAATGCGCAATGAAATATTAACCTTGTTTCTGTCATAATTGGCAGAAGTTTCTGAGAAGGTGAGAGGTGAGGTTCAGGAAGCACTTTGAGCGAGAAGAGAGAGAAAACAGCTCAGACAGGACGCTCCCTACGTCTGCACTGGAGAGCAGAAGTAATGAGTTTTTTCAAAAGTCACCTTTTGGTTATTGGACTGCATATTTAGCAGGGAATCCACAGCAAAAGCAGATTTTTTTAAACAATAGCTGAGCTGTATTTTAGCTCCCTGATGTTTAGAGTTTATATTTGTTATTGGTTAAATCAACACAAAGTTCTTCTCTCATCGTTTGAGCTCTTTTCCAGCTGTGGCCCTTGGTATACTTGGCTGGCTATAAGCCCCCCTCTAGGTGCTTTTAGAACTATCTGAATCTGAGGAGAATTCTTGATTTAATCAATTGTGTTAGGCTCTGAAGCTGAACCGGAACCATCATACTGCCACCACCATCATGTTTAAATATAAAGTTCTAATATTCTTTTTTGAATTGCTGCAGTTTGACCCTCATTTCAGATTCTTTCTTGGTCTCATTGGTGCACACAGCATAAAATAATCCAGATGTTTTGAGTATTTGTTACTTTTTTGCTCAGCAGAGTCTTTTTCTCCTTGAACTTTCGATCCATTTTTATCCAGAAGTCTCTTTCTGACTGTTGAATCCTGAATTCTGATTTTAACTGAGTCAAGTGAAACTGTTGGAATCCATGTCTTTTTCCTCTCCACTTCTGCAGAAGCTGGGCGGAGGATTTGATTTCCTGGTGTGCCTTTCTCCACCAGTCCCGCCTCTGGCCCAGCTGTAACCCATTCTCCCTCATCCCTCACCCTTTTCTTCCACTTGCTGCAGGTACTGACACTATATTCAGCCTTCTGGATTCTCTGCTTCTGAAATTACTTCCTCCATGCAGCCCAGTCCAGCCCCTTCTCCTAATGAAGACTTCTAGGTCTTAATAAACAATGTAAAGTTCTATGTATTCATGATCCTTTTGACTTTATGTTCCACTTTTTCAGTTACCGATACGAAGCCCATCAAGACGACTGTTGTTGTGAATTTGGGCTATACAAATCAAATATAATTGAATTGAATTGAATTGAATTAAACCTTTGTTTGCCTGCTATCTGCTACATTGAACCTCCAGACCTGTTCCTTTCAACAGAATCCTGGGCATTCTTCCATGTTTTTCTTATTTTTTTACCCTTTAAATGAGTCCTTATTGCATTCCTAGAATCATTTGTCTGTCCATCACTCCATCCCAAGTTTTTTTTTTTTGTGTATACTCTTTTGTTGGTTTTGTAGTTTTTCCCCTTCAGATTTCCCTACAGAAACATGAATAGAATCATAATATAAATCCTTGAAAAGTATTTTAGGCTGATTCACGTCCAAGACTCATTTCATCACAGGGGTTCCATTTTCTTACAGAGTTCCCTTTGCTAAATTCAACAGTAAAAATACTTTATTTGTCATTACTATAGTATTGAACTCAGAATAAAAAGAGTAAACTCTTCATTTATGATTTCACGTCTTCCGTTGTTTATTTGAGATTGGGTTATTTGGAAATGATGCAGCCCTACTGCACACGTGCAGAAAAGTGAAAGTTATTTTTTAACTTAACCAAACCCCCACTTTTCGTCCATCGTTGCAGTTCCTCAAACAACAACTGGAGGCATGTTGCAGTTTTCATCCCCCCTGGTTAAAAATTACAAGTTAACCTCGTAACCCTTGTGCTATCTTTGGCACTTTAACGTTGGGAGTTGGGTCATCTAGACCCACTAGACAGTGCTCTGAACCTTTTTTCTTCAATGATTTGTGATCCTCAATGGTGTCCATGGATTACATGAAATCTTTCCACCTTTATCCACCTTTGTCATGGTAGGGAGAACACGTCAAAGTAAGGGTGGGGTCATCTAAGACTGTGTTTTTCAACCTTTTTTGAGCCACGGCACACTTCAACCTCGACGAAAATCCTGCGGCACAACGGCATTCAAAAAAAAAAAATAAAATAAAAAAAGGAGAAACTCAGTCTGTATTGATCCACAGTCCCTTCATGATCTCACATGCATTTTCTGTGATAATTGTGGCAGAAAAAGCTGGAAGCTGCAGCTGTTTTTTAAAGATGTAATAAAAGTTAAGTTAAAAGATTTAAAAACTGTTTGATTTGTGGTCGTTGTTTCACGACGTTAAGAGGAGAGAGTCGTGCACCCAGACGCTCACACTGTCACTTTAATAACCAAATGCATCATGTGAGATGTAGTTCAAAAATCCGCCGAACGCAGACAGACTAGCGTCTCTGAGCTTCATTGTTTTGTTCACTTTTTCCACAGTCCGACACCGGATTCTGTGGAAAGCTACACCGCTAAAGACGAGCTTTAGCTGGTATTTTTCTTAGAACTGAGAGACTTTTCAGCAGAATTCAGAACAAGGAAATGAATACTTTAACCACTTCTGATTGGTCAGAATGATGACATGTGATTAAGATCCCAAGACTTATTGGTGGAGACAGTTAAAGGGGTGGAACATTTCCTAACACAGCTGAAGCTGCGGCTAAATCACGGTATCGTCATCCTTATCAAAATGTATTTAATAGAATCAAATAAACACAAAGAAAAAAGTATTTTATGATCTTTCATATTCCCAATTTCTTAGTGTTTTATCAGGGCCTGTTGGGATGAACAAAGAACTGAAATCCTGGAGATGGGAAATGTTTTAGATCAGTTAATGAGGGCAATTTCCCACGGCACACCTGACCATCTCCCACGGCACACTAGTGCGCTGAGACGCTGGTTGAAAAACACTGGCTTAGACAAACACAGACAGATACACAAATAATTACACTGGTTGAAAAACACTGATCTAAGATACAACAGGGGTTAAAAGAACCTGTGAAAATTCTAGTTTCTGAAAGTCTTTTCATATTTACTCATAAATTAATAATTTATGACAACTCTGAGGGGATAATTATTAAAATCAGTTTTTGTTTTTTCATTATAAATTAAATGTGTGCATTTTTACGTGCAGTGGTTTTATTGGCAGGTGGGTTTTTCACATGGGTGAAAACTGAGAAAGCCTCAAACAGAACTTTGCCCCACCCAAAGGCTGCTGTCTTCTGTTAAGTTAGATAAACTCTGATCAGTCAGTTCTTTATTTATGCCATCAGAGGTCATCCATCAGTGAATTATTTATCTATGAACTAAACCAAACAAATAAACTCTTTGCATGTGTTTTCTTCAATAAAACGGATTATTGTAAGGTTGTTTACATGTTTCTCTTCCGTTTACCCTGAATGAGCGCTGAATGGTTAAAGAAGAAACAAAGCAAAAACAGAGGTGAAACCCTTGACATCATCACAGAGACGTGTACATTTTTGAGACAATTTCAAAAAAGTCTGTTCAGAAAGAAAGTTGAGCATAGATTTAAAAAAAACATAAATGTCATAAAGGTTTTATGAAAATACCCGTCTTCAGTGCAGGAAGAGGCCGTGCAGACAGGCTAATCTCAGGTGTTCCCATCTTAAACTAACTCGTGGTCCACAGCAGAAACCGGAGCAAACAGAACATTAATAATGGGGGAAGAAAATGAGCCAACTGTCTGACCTGACTGGAGGATGAGCTGCTTCTTCAGGAGATGAAGGTTTTAGCAGAACATCAGCCGGGAACAAAGGAACCTTTGCCAGAGTAAGCTGAGGATGAAGATGGTGGAAGCCATTACTGCTCCGCAGAATGCACACAAATGTCCTCACACACCCTAAAGGCTGTCACAAGTAGCACAGATAAAAATTGGTCATGCATGAATATACATGGACTAAGTGAGAAAAGATGTGGTCTTTAGGTGAAATTTCACAAATGTATCTTGAATAAACCACGTTGAAACCACAGAAGTGCGAAGTAACCATGTAAAGAATACGTAAAGAACAACTAAATCAACAAAGAACATGAAGCGTACGTGATTATTGTGCTGTTTCATTGGTGATATGTGCGTCAATTACCCAATTGTAATGTGATATGTGCGCTGTATACGCAGTGTAAAAGTTATCCAGCGGTGGTAAGTGTGACAACTCTGTCGGACAGACATGGAACGGTTGTGGAAAGCCACAAATTTGCATATGCATCTTGCAAAAATCATGCACAGTTGATTTAAGTAATAATTGCGTATAAACTACGTAAAATATACATAATTTTCAAATGAATATAAATTTTGAACATAGTGGCTGTGTGACACGGCCTTAGAGGATTGCAATGAAGACAGAGAACAGAAAACCCAAGTAAACAATGACCTGACTCACCTGAGATTTGGAACAGAATCAGGTTCCTTTGTTCCACTCATCACTGCCAAAGATGGGATTCTCTTTACCATTCAGATATGATTTCTGACTCCTTTCACTTTGATTGGTAGGCTTTCTTTTTTTTTAAATAAAATTAATACAAATATCAATGTGAGCATGTTTTTGACAGCAAAAATAACAAACTCAAAAGAAACCTTTGTTTTTCAGTTTGTGCAACAAATGAGAGAAAATGAGACATTTTTCCCCAAAGTGTCTGTCTTACAGCTGCTGCAGTCAAGCCGCTATTTGTAGTAATGAAACATTTTATCTTGTGATGATCCTGTTGTTTGTTTTTTTAGTTTTTGGAGTCTGGAAATTCTGCTGATTTAAATGTCAAAAGCAGGAATGATAAAAACGTCCTTTAATGAAAACTTAGCACCGGTATGTTTTGCAGACTATTCTTCATTGGTTTAAATATTGTAAAATCATTTAAAGAAAACATTTACAATGAAAATACATTTCATTCTTAAAATGTCCTTGTCTGAACTCAAGGTCACTTTATAAAATGTACAAAAAACAAATGATGAAAAATCATGAACAGAAAAAGTAGAGAAAACTAACAGTTGAGAATTTGGACTGAAATAAAAAAAATATGAACAAAAGTTTTTAGAAGATACATCTTCAGCTGTGGGGAAAAGTGACTATATGCTTGCCCTCCAAAGGTATGAATGAACCAAACCCTGTCTTTCTGTTCCCGAATTCTAAGTAAACCTGCACAAAGCAAATGTTGCAGTTTCTCAAGAGACCAAAATATAGAAAGCTTAAAGGTCGGATGCGACTTTCAGCTTCTTTTGACTTTTAAAGTGCGACGGTCACTAAAACTGGTATTTTGTAAATATGGTAATAAACTTATGGGTTTTCTCTTTCCACAGTACAAAAACATACTTCAGAGTTAAATTTTCCTATGTGAGGATGTGTGGCCTAGCAACGGACGAGCAACCTGTTCAGGGTTTTTCGTGATCCCAAAAGGATTCAGCTGATGGATGGATAGATGGATGGATGGATGGATGGATGGATGGATGGATGGATGGATGGATGGATGGATGGATGGATGGATGGATGGATGGATGGATGGATGGATGGATGGAACAGAAACCCCCCTTTGAGCAACTTTATTAGCCACATCCTCGTAACATTAGATAGTTAGTTGCTGAAAGTTATTCAAAAGTAGGAACAACTGTTGCTATCAATCAATATTTGGAGTGCAGACTACTGGTTTTTGTTAAATGCAGCTTTCTTTTTATTTTAAAGCTGAAGGCTCCCAAAAAATCCCAGGACACGATGGCGAGACTACGTCTCTCGGCTGGCCTGGGAACATCTCTAGGTCGCCCCAGAGGAGCTGGAGGAAGTGGCCAGGGAGAGGGAAGTCTGGGCATCTTTGCTTAGACTGCTGCCCCCGTGACCCGGTTGTGGATGAGTGGAAGACGATGGATCTTCCTTTGTTTCCTCGCTGAAGTTATTTCCAAATGTGTTTGTTTTTTATTAACTTTGCTAGTTTGAGGGTTTCAATTTGACAATTTTTTCAAATTTTTTTTTCTGTGCCCCGATACCAACTGTCCCATCGATCTGTAGCCGTCTGCAGCCGTCCGCTACTGTAAGTAATTTGGAGGAAAAAAACGTACACCCTGAAAAGGTGACAGATGGATGGAGATCTTGTTGAAGAAAGCAGGCTGCAGTTTTTCAGAACATTTTTGAGGAAGGTCAAACAGATGAAAACTGCAACCTTCGGGTTGTGAAGTGACAAGACTGTATAGCGTCCGTCCGCGGCGTGAAGCGTGAGGGATGGATGGAGACGTTTCTGAAATGAAAGGCTATGGAGCAGGTTATGCTGTCGACGCAGGAGTTGACAGAGAGAATGTTGTTGAAGATGACACTCACACTCTTAACCTGTGGAGCAGGAAAGATGGAAGAGTTGTCAGAGGATAAAGTAAAACTGTTAGATTTGGATAGAATCGATTCAGTGCTGTCGAGACGCATTTCAGTTTGATTTGGATTAAGTTTTCGTTGGAGCTGAGCCAGGCTATTTTTTTGTTTTTTTTTTTCAAGAAGGCACTTAGTAATGGAAGAAGGAGGAAGGGTGGAATTGAGTTTAGAGGAGATGTAGAGCTGGGTATTATCTGTGAAGCAGTGAAAGTGAATGTTTACAGAAAATTGAATGGATGCGTTGGATATTAACCATACAAAGATCTTCAAAAGAATTCTAAAATATGATGAGAGGGCGCTTAACCCAACAACCAGAAAGAGAAGACAAAGGAAAAAGAATAGAAAGAGAAAAAAATGAGAGAACCAAAGCAGATTGAAGAGAATGAAAAAAATATATATTTAAAAAAAAAATGTTTTCAATCTTTCCCAATGGATTTTGTGGTTTGTGGCTGATCTGCAGCTTTTTTGGACATTGATTTTATCATTTTTTTTAAAAAATCAACTAATTCTACTTCATCTTGTTCCCTTTTATTTGTGGGGGGAAAGAAAGAGTACTTACAAATATTTACACTTCTCATTGGAAGAGGTCGCTTGAACAGGCATTGCAGAGGGCGGTGTCAATGTAGCTTCAGTCAGTGTTTTTTTAAACCAGTTAGCCTTTTACCTGAGAGATAATAAGCTACTTTATGGGAACTGGATTGCTGCAGTTCTCCTTCTTGGTGTTGTTGATGTCTTTGTATCGTTGACTGGTGATGAGAACTGGACCAAATAAATGTGAAGGGATTACTGACGACTTTAACTACATGAAACCAATTCAGTCGCGTTACAGATGCCGGCATGTAGGAACCAGATGTCGTCAGTAAGCAGTGATTGGTCCTAGTAGGTATGATTCAACGTCTCTATGGCAACCACTCCTGCCAGTCTAGAGTGAGCTTGTTAGAAGGCCAAACCCCCTTTAGACTTGAAAGTGGGCTACACAAAATTTGTCAAACAATTTGAACATTTGATGTGGGGGTCAGCAAGCACCACCTACTTTTATTGAGATATCTGATTGGTCCGTTTATAACTGAAATAAGTTGAACTACAGAAACGACATCTGATTTTGGCGGGCTCTGGGAGTGTATTTCCTGTTTGGAAAGCGTACACAGTCAATACTAAGTACTTATCATCAGGTTATGTACATTTTATCTACAAAACTAAAAGTCTGAACCAACAAATGTTTGTTTTTTGTTTGTTTTTTTAAATGAGGGGGTCACAGAATGGAGCTTTGTGAAACTCCAGATGCATCTTTTCTACTTCAATTTAAAAAAATATCTATATATACACCATCATCTCTCTACTCCAAATATGTTTTAAAATTGGTTCATTTACAAAATGCAGAATAAAAATTATTAAAAATGATCAAAAATAGTTTTTTAACTGATAAAAACACTGCAGTTGGAAATGTAAACAACAGTTGTTTGTAAATTAGATTTGTTTAGGACATTTGGGAGAAAAACCTGAAAACAATCTGCATCAGAATTGAAATGTTTGAGAGTTCCTTTAAAGTTATGTACCTATAGAATACCTGTAGATTTATGTAAACTTGGAAGTTGTTTTTTAAAAATCTATTTTACCAAAGTCATGTGTCTCTAAGAAGATCCTTTCCTGCTAAGAACAAGTAAATTGGTATTTCAAATCAAATGAAGTCCTGTTTCAGTCACAAACATTCACATCACGGATGCTCAGTATTTTCCACAAGATAAGAGGAAAAAACGGTTGAAGTAAATACGTTTGTAACGAGGGAAAAAGAGCTGCCAAATGGCGCGTCAATTTGCGTTTGTCAAAACCTGAGCTGGGGTTGCATTGACATATAGAACCAAAATGCTGCCATTTCTTTAAGTGGGCCCCTCAAAGCATCACACCTTCCCACCAGCAGCAGATTAGAGCTGCGAGATTAGTGGGGCGGCCGTTTTTCTTCAATATAGAAAATTGTTTTGTACAAAGTAGAATTGATGTCAATCCAGCTGTCTCCTTAGAGAAAATCACATGTCATTTCTACAAAGGCAAAAGCTGTGACCTGGAGCCAAACAGCTAAGAGTATTTTAATAGCAATTTCAGGATTGCAGTGAAACTACAGCCCTCACACCAAGTCAGGGGTTTTCAGGTGAAATGCTTTTTCTTATATACAGACGGAATCATCATCAACTTTGAATTCTTACTCTACCGGCCTCCAGCGCCCAATTATTGAGCAGTTGAAGCCACAAGACAAGACTTCTCCACTATTTCAAGAAAAACTGAGGGGGAAAAAAACACAAGGCCATGACAACAGGAACCAAATGAATCTGTGGTGCCCCCTCACTATTTAGGATACAGTTTTATATTCATAAGCTGGCAAGCCTGGGCTACGTCTGCCACAGCTAAACTGATGCATTTACATAAATCCAGACTGCAGAAAGTCACAAGAAGAACTGAAGAAAGCACAACTCACTCTCATCTCTACAGCTGGAGATGGACGGTTAAGGTTGCCAGGGTTTTCTGAAGGGTTTTAGATTAAAATACAAATTTAAAGCAAAGGTCACATGGGAACGAAGAAAGTTCATGACAGTGTGATCAGGAGACCAAACTCTCTTTTATGATCACACTGTCATGAAATGTCACTGCCAGCATATGAGCAGCAGCTCACTCAAAAGGATATTTGTCCTTCTAATCAATCCTAATTCAGCTTCACCCAACAGTGGATTTTTTGGTATTATGAACATGTTTGTGAAAATCATAGTATCTGATATTTCATCATTTTACTTTTTGGCAACTGAACCTGTGGAGTAAAGCTTTGAGTTTTGGTCACATGTGCACCCGTACACTGCAAAAACAGCTCCCTAGAAAAAAAACGTCACAAATTCTTCACATGTTCTTTTGGTTATTTTGCTGTTAACCTTCCTAATACGATTATTAAGAGAGAACTAGACAATTGTCTTTAATCACGGGTCTTTTTAACTGAAGATTCAGTTGTTTCAGCGTACGGGGGTTGACTCTGACGGGTGTAACGGGCTTTTGGGTGGTCCTGGCCTGTAGAGGGTTGTAGAGAGGAGCGTTTGCCTTCTGAAGACCCACTCCGATGAAAATGGTGTTTTTAACATGTTCTTGTAGTATTTTTCTTTTCCTCATGATGGATGACATATATAAAAGAATTCAAGATTAAAATTGCAATGGATTTAATTCCCTAAAATCCAACAATCGTGCTGCGTGCAAGGAGTGCACACTTATTTATCACTTATTTATATCCATGCAAGCTAAGATATTAATCCACAAAAATGTGACTATAGTTTCCAGGACTTTTGGGATCTTGGTGAAACTTTTTGGGTCAGTGGAGTTTTAAACAGGTTCAAAAGGACCTCAACAAATGTTTCACAAAACAACCACAGACCTGTCCCTGCTGTCTAAACCCTAATTTGGGATTCAGAACGTTAAAGAAATTTGGGGAAATTAATATTTTAAAATGAGATTTGGTCCTTTTTTTTTTTTTTTTTTTGCAAATTTGTCTCTGAGTGAAAATGAACAAAAACTGTGGCTCCGCCTGTGGTTCAGTTTTCCTAAACGTGTTTTATTCTTTAGAATTTGATGGCATTTGTATGTATTTGCCTGCATGTAGTTCTGTTTGCTGTGATCCTCCCTCAGTGTTGAAGTAATTGCTCACACCTGCTTTTTGTTTGTTTCATCGCAGCTGTTCCTGGTTTTTCATCAGATTTTCTCCGTTTCTGGCTTCAGCTCTCGTTTCGGTCCTGTGGTGTCACACATTGAGTCAAGTCCTTTATTTTTCTGCTGTCTGCTCTCTTGCTTTTCATGATTTCACGATCTGCAGCCCTGTCACTTCAGCAGACGCCTGTGTCAGAGCTCTTTAAAACATTCTATATTTCAATTTCCTTTGAGTACAAAAGATTCCTCTTCTCGTGGCTCGTTTGAATCATTCGCTCCTCCCTCTGCAGACAGCCGGTTCATATTTTAGACCAGTTGAGTCTGAGAAAAAAATTACAGATGACTAGATCTGAAGTTTTGGATTTCAGCCTCGATTTCTAGCTCTCACTGTTTAAATAAACCTACCAATAAGATGACAGACTGTCCGTTTAACAGGGGATAAAATGATTATTTCCTCCACTGTATGTCTCGTGCTCCGTTTCCTCGGCAACGTGCGTTCAAGTGACCACATCCAATGAAAACACATGTAAATGCACATTCCGGGCTTCTGCGTCAAAAATCTTGCGTTCAGGTGTCGTTACACACATTGTTAAGTCAGTTTTTGGGCTCTACGTACGAAATGACATTGAACACGTTAAAAGTAAACCAGGTTGAACTCTGACTTATCAGGGACTTGGTAGTTACGTTTTTAATTCACACAAATGCGTACCTTTTGAAAAATGATCATGGAGGAGAAATTAATAGTTGCAGTTTGTGCCCGGCTGGAATCATATGACACAGTCTTGCATATATTGGAATAGAGCTGTGAAAGAAAAGGCCTGGAGCAAAATCCACGAAATGTACTTTGCTTTGACATTTCCCATCAGCCCCTTAAGTACGCACTCATGGACGTGCTTTCAGCCAACTGTGTTCACACACCGGACAAGCAGGGAGCAGCAGGGAGGGGCTTCTTTTGTTTTTTGTTTTTTTGCTGTTAACTAGCACTTGCCCACCACCTACAATTGGCCGAGGCTTGGTGCGAAAATAAAAGTGGTACAAGGCTTTTTCTTTCACAGCTCTATTCCAATGAACGAAAGGTTTGGTTTAGAATTCCAGGAAAAAGCAATTAAGAATTTTTCTTTTGTTACAACAGTTGGCACCTAGGTGTTTTGAAAAGGACGCCACCCACACGTCACTACCAAATCTGAGTTCCTGCGAAATTGGAGTCAAATGTTTAACCGGTTGAACTTTGAAGCAAAAGAAATAACACCCGATTTGTACTAAGAGCCCATGGCCGGACTTAAAAACTGCTGTGGGAACGCAAGCGCTTTGAACGCAGAAGCCCAAATCGAGGGTGTTCGTGTGTTTGCAGAGACTTTTCATTGAAAGTGGCCACTTAAACACGAGATGACACGATCGGTGGGACTTTATGACTTTGCATTAATATTTCAGAGTTAGTGTAGTTAACTTTACCTGAATTCACACGACACATTTGGTACCGTTTCAAAAAATGGATCCAGTAAAGAATATTCATTTTCTATTCATTTTCTATTCCGTTTAGTTCCTTTCGGGGTCACGGGGCGGCCGGAACCTATCCCAGCCACTTGTGGGCGAAGGCAGGGGACGCCCTGGACAGGTCGCCAGTCTGTCCCAGGGTAGAATGTCCACAATCACACACCCATTCAGTCTCACACTCACACCTATGGACAATTTAGAGTTGCCAATTAACCTATGAAGCATGTTTTTGGACGGTGGGAGGAAGCCGGAGATCCCAGAGAGATCCCACGCAGTTAAGAATATTTGTGTCATATTTTCATCCTCAACATTTTCTGTAATTCCCCCTTTTTATCCCATTTTTTTTACTTAATTTGCATCAGGAACTTTAATTCAAAATGAGAGATGAGTTGCCATGACAATAAGCACCACAATTCCTACTTTGAGGGCCGCAGCCTTGTGCAGACACCAGGGGAGAGAACTGCGGGAGAAGACTGGCGCACTGATCTATGCGCAGCCGCAGCCGCAGCATCCACAGAGAGTGCTGCTCCTTCAGTGCAAATGCTAATTCCTCTGTGTAAATACAGTGTGCAACAGTGTGTATTTTTAGCCTGCAGATAATCAGTCAATCAGAGATGCATTATGCAGTTCTACACTGCGGCATAGACGCGGTGCGTCGCTCACAAACAGCCCGCTCTGCGCTCTGGAGAGGAGCGAGCCGGATCCCTGCGGGCCCACAGAAAGAAAAATCACGCACACACAAAGTTCATGTAGCAGGCTGCGCCAGAGTGCCTTACATGCTTTCCCCCCCTCCTCTTCTTTCCTTTCACTGCAAGGCGAGAAAAGCACTTCCTGCATCCCCCCCTTTCTCCTCCTCTGACATCAGAGCAGCTTCTGCACTGATCCACGCAGTGATGCTCACTTGTATGGCAACCGAAAGGTATCATGAATCGCAAGTCTGGCATCTTTCCTGGCGATTTATGAGACCTTTTGCTTGCCATACACTGGCGGAGTCTCACACCAGCCCTCACATCACACACACACACCCACCCTCACAGCCAGCCTCATGTGAGGTGCTATGTCATCCCATGCATTCATGAGTACAGGGTCTGTTTTCAAAGTTCTCCTCATCTGCAGAGCTATACACGTCCTCCTCCGCCCTCCTCGGCTCCTGCACTCTCGTGCACGCCCAAATTAATCGGAAAAAGGTGATTTGCATGACACAGGTCATTCAGAGGGAGGGGAAAAAAAAAAAAAAAAGCAAGCCTGTTGGTGATGAGCAGAGGCACAGCCCAGCCTGTGCATGTACAACACACTGCAATATGTCAGAAGTTCCATTCAAATTTAGATGCACTGGGCTAAAATGATTGGCTCTTTAATTAATTGCATTATCATCAGCAAACACAGTGATTTTCTCCCAGCCGTGAATGCTCCTGAGAGCAGACAGATATTATGTGGCTGAGGCGACCGTCCACTCAGCCACTGCAGGTGGAGAGCAACAGGCGCAGGCCTGCCACACAGTCACAGTGCCCTCTACTGGCCCACAATGCATCAGCCAAACCCACCAGAGAGCATCACCCCCCTGGCACTTCATCCAGCAGCAAACAGCCAAAGGCAGAGGAAGGGAGGGGGGGGCATTTGTGCACAGAGCCATGGGACACTCAGAGAATGGCATTCCCCTTAGAATATGAAAAGGATTTTCTGCCATGTGTTTGGCAGCCCGTGCAATGCTCATGCATACTCAATTTCAGGGATGCATTTGATAGCAAACAGCTTTACATGATAGTGAAATGGAAATATTTACAACTGAGATGGAAAATATTCAGCTCACCCTGCATGGGATTTGTAAGCTGCAAACACACAATGCATAGACGTCTGAGATGGTTAGGTGCGTTCCACACGTCTTCTCTAACAGAACTCACTACTTACCGCTAAGTATTTTAAGGAGTCTTTACATAAACATCTTCCAGCCACACTCGTAGAGACTCACATTATAGCATGGCGAGTACAAAGTTCAGTCTTGGTCAGGATTTATGCTTCATTTTTTGTCTTTAAGGTGGCAAAAATTGAGGAAAAACCTTGGTCCGATCCATGCAGTCCTGAAAATAAATCTGTATCTTCTTCTAAAACTGCAATTATTAATTTCTCCTTCATGATCAACAGTTGGCAATTCCATGAATTAAAAGGGACGCCATCCACACGTCACTCTCATATCTGAGTCTTTGACAGTGTTTAATAAATTACTTTTAAAGAGTAATTCAGTACTTTACTTTAGTTACTGGCTGAAGTTGCAATTGTATTTACTCATTCCTCAATTCATAAAGTATTTTACTATTCATTACTTTACTCTTTTCCACTCACGTAAAAATTCTGCAGGGAATAAAACTTACGCAAACAAGATCCCCTTGTTAAATCCACAAAATAAAACCGTAGTAGCTACAGACGGTCAATCAAGTTTTTTCGCACCACCTCATTCATTTCGCCACATGAAAAAATGTACATTGAATAGTAGCTGACATAGCAGATAGACAGGTTGCTCATTGACACTAGGGCAGTGGGAAGCAGTTCATCACATTGACACAACTTGCACTCAGCTAAAACATTTTTGCCTTTGTTTTCAACAAATGGAAAGTAGTTGCCGAATGACCCTGCAAATTGTGCACGTTCATATTTCCTTTTTTTTTTTTTTTTTTTTTTTTATTTAACTTGTCCTGTCCAACAGGTGGGCAGGCAGATGAGAGCTGAGTGCCTCTTGTGTTGGACATATTTTACTTTAACAAGAGGGGTTATTGATCTTCAGACAAACCAAAGGTATGTCTGAATTAACCCCTTTTGTAATTGAGCCCAAACTTTATTAATTTCAACCATGTTTGAAAATCTTTGGTGTTGGACCAGACGGAAAAGGAAAGAAGGGAAGAAGAGAGAGGGATGTTAGAGAGAGGGGGGGTTAGGAGGGTGATAATAGGAGGGGAGGGGGGATAAGACAAAGAAGCAGCATAAAGCAACAAGTTTACTGGTTGTTTATCCTTACGGTAAGGTTCAAATGCAGTACAAAAAGGGCGGGGCCTGTCCACCCACACTCAAATGTTATCAACACACCTGCTAGCTGCAAAAATGTCCACCTGTCAACATGTACACAAAACAGATAGTGTTCACACGCATACTTGTGCCTTAAAACAAACTAGTGTAAAATATTTAATTCAATCACGCTAACTATTAGTGCAAAGGTGAGCTAACATCTGTGCTCAGGTGAGTGTTTATGTTCTTCTAAAATGGATGGAGGAATGTGTAAAGAAGGAAGGAGAGTGCCCAGCCATCCCCACACCAAGACCACTGCCGCAGGAGCAGCGGCAGCCGGAACCCCCCCAACGCCACACGGGAGCAGGCAGGGAACAACCGCCCCCCGGGCGACCAAATCCGCCACCCAGGCCAGGGCCAGCAGGACCGCCGCGAGGCCCCCAGAGCCAGAGAGCAGGGAGGCACGGGGGGAAAGAGAGCGCCGCCCCAGCCCAAAAAGGAGAGCAGCCCCCCCCCCCCCCCCCCCCCCCCGCGCCGGGAGAGCCCCACCGGGGAAGGGCGCCCACAGCCCCGGATGAGCACCCCATCACCACCCAGGAGTTCCGGGCATCCCCCCGCCCCAGGACCGAGCCAGGACCCCCCAAGGGAGACCCGCTCCGCACTCCAGGCAGCCACCCACCCGGCCCACGGTTGGTCCAGGGAGGAGCAAGGCAGGGGCCTGCCGCCCCCGCCCAGGAGAGGGGCCCCCCCGGGGAAAAAGGGTGGCCCACAAGGGGTGTTGTAAACATGGCCCGACCAGGCTCGGCCATAGTTGGAAAGTTGGCGGGGCACAGCGCTCAGGGGCAAGGACCTGAACCCACCCCCCAGGGACACAAACACAAAGGTGTAATGTGACCCCCCCCCCCACCCCCCACCCCCCCCCCCCCCCCGCATGGAGAGAGCACCGCCGGGCCCAGGAAACCGGCACCCAAGGGACACGGCCGCAGTTGCCATGGGCCCCGTACCCCCCACCAGGGAAGGGGTAGGGGACAGATGGTCCTAGGTCCCACTTTCCTTGCAAAATGTGTGTGCGTATGTTTGAGAGGATGTGTGTGTGCATGTGTGTGTTTATGTTGGGATGTATATATTGAGGGGGAGGGGTGTGTGTACTAAGGGGGGTGCAGTTAAAATTGGCGGGTAGGGCACTAAGGGGACATCTTCTCATTACTCACAGTGATGTCCCCTCACCCTCCCCACCAAGGGGCCCTAAATGTCTTAGGCAGTGTTTTTCAACCAGTGTGCCGCGGCACACTAGTGTGCCGTGGGAGATGGTCAAGTGCGCCGTGGAGAAATTGCCCTCATTAACTGATCTAAAAAAAATTTCCATCTCCAGGAAATCAGCTCTGTGTTCATCCAAACAGGCTCTGATAAAACACTGAGTAATTGGGAATATAAAAGATCTTAAAATTACTTTTTCTTTGTGTTTATTTAATTCTATTAAAGACATTTTGATAAGAATCACGGTACCGCGATTTAGCTGCAGCTATAACTGTGTAAGGAAAAGTCCCGCCCCTTTAACTGTCTCCGCCAATCATTCTTGAAGGCTTAATCACATGTCATCAGTCTGACCAATCAGAAGTGCTTAAAGTCTTCACTTCCTTGTTCTTAATTCTGCTGATAAAGTCGCTCAGTTCTAACAAAAATACCAGCTAGAGCTCGTCTTTAGCTGTCGATCAATACAGACCATGAATTTCTGCTTTTTTTTTTTTTTTGGGATGCTGGTGTGCCGCGGGATTTTGGTCAGGGTTAAAGTGTGCCGTGGCTCAAAAAAGGTTGAAAAACACTGGTCTAAGGTGCGGTTAAAATTGGCGGGTAGGGTGCTAGGAGGACATTTGCTGCTTGCTGGCAGTGATGTCCAAGCACCCCCCTACCAAGGGCCCTACATGTCTAAGGTGCAAATAAAACCGAAAAGGGGGGGGCCCACTCCATACGGCAACCATGGGAGGGTGCCACTGCCAAGTAGCCCCCCCTCCAAGGCGCATCGCAGGCTAAACCCCCCACCCCCTCACCCTAATATGAGGTTATATGAGGAAGGGGGTAAGTTGGGGACAGCTGGTAGACTGTCCCCCGGTGGTCAAACAGCTGTCCCCCAGCCCTCCCACCCAGGATAGGGGCCAGGTCCACCCAGCCCAGGGGCCCCATCCCCGGAGGCGCCGACACCCCAGGCCCAGCACCACCCACCCCACACAGAGAGAGAGGAGCCAGAAAGCGTCCGGCCGGCCCTAGAAGAGCTCCGGTCAGGCCTCGACAGGACCGAGGCAGCCAACCGGCCGGGGCAACCGCCGATTGTCCACGTTCATATTTCCGCTTTGTTCATCTTTCTTTGACCAATCTCCAACTCCTCCTTATGCATTAGCGTGAACGCGCCAGTGACTTTGTTTTCATTTTTATTAGTTTTGTTTTATTTAGCCAAAGACACAAGACAGTTTACCAGAGTATAAACACTCCTACACCAAAGACGATGTTGCGTTTGCTTCTTGTGCCCCTGAATGGTTGGGACAAACTGCCAGGTTTGCTACTTTTAGCTTGTTTTTTATGGAAATGAGTTAATTAATTGCTTCGGCTTATCAGCACCTTCACTGCCACAGTAAAGAAATGGTGTCAAAAACTCGTTTTGCTTTCTGTTTTTAAACTGCTCCAGTGCCAAAATGTTAAAATCATTAATTAAATGAGGTGAGGAAAGCAGCCAAGAAAGGTTCTTAATTAAGAGAAATGTAACTTCAAAGAAAAGACTGCCATAGAATAGAGTAAATGATTGAACATACGGTCACATAACAACATATACAACTGGACATTCAAACCAACTGGAAAATGTATGTGTATATTTTATTATATTCTTTTTCATAGCTAGCTACCCCCTGCTAATGAAATGGATGATGGAACTTGTGATATTTCTAGTTTCTACATTTCTTGAGATTGTAAACCAACCGTCTCCTCAAGCAAAACAGTTGTACATTGAACTTTTTTGTTTATTATTAAACTTTGCGGCTTTTACATGTTTATCATCCCTCTAGCAATCTTTTTTTTTTACTTTTTTTTCTTTTCTTTATATAATTTTTAATTTACAATAATTCTATTAAAGTAACCTATCTTGTTTAATTTTTGCCATCAACAGCAGACAATAAAAAAATGATAATAATATTTTTCCCCTTCTTTTTTCTTCTCTAATCCACCCCTTTGCTCTAATTGTTTTATTTTTTACCTTTTTAATAAAATTTTAAACATAAATTGTAATTGATTACCCCAGCTGTTTGCCAGATCAGCCATGGCACTTGTTTCACTAAGAATTTTCTTACTTTTTTTTTAATCAACTGTCTTTCTAGTTGAATGATTACAGGAAAAATCTGAGACAATTTCAATGCAGCAGGTTTAGGTTTTTGTAATATTTCGTATAATTTCTTCTATCCTGATATTTGAACGTTCAAAACATTTCTAGCATTTTTGCCATCAGCCTTTACTTTGAGTCGCAGTAGCATTTTAGCACTGAAAAGTATTTTTTAGCTCTCTGTGTTTCATTGTTTTCCTCTGGAGACATGAGCCGCCTTCTAAACCTTCTCTGTCTCTGGAATGTCTCAAATTGAGGATGGGAATTTTCCACCATGGGGACGACCAGAGCGAGGTTTTATCCAGAAATCGTGTGACTCCCACCTGGAAGTCGCTGTCATCCAAATCGCTGTTGGATTTGAAGGTTGGAGTAAAAAAAAAAAAAAAAAGAAATTTCACCTTCAGATACAAAACAGTAGCTTACCAAATAAATGACCTTTGTATTATTATTCGTCTAAAAGTGTAACAGGACGTTAATTATGATTTCAGGTGATGTTTCTTGTCTGCATTCATCTTAGCCGACACAGGAACGCCACGGACAGACTTGTTGTGCTAAAATGATGCATTTTGTGGAGAAACCGCAGCAGAGGGGACATATGGCTGAACTGGGCAGAGCATATGTCCCCTGCATTCATGCTCCAGTTTATCTCTACAAACATGACAGACACGCAGGCCAACATCCCGCGGCAAGGAGCATGCTTCTTGGCTCTTTCAAACAAGTGCAGCATGAAGCAGAGAATACTGTGAAGATCGAGGCCGCGCTCGTGGAATACATCGCCTGCTAAAATCAAGTTTGGTGAGGGTTAGGGTTATATTTATTAGGGATATATAATATTTTCTGAAATATAGTCATAAACTTTTTTTTAGGCACACCTGTCCAACTGGTCGTTAACGCAATTTTCAAATAAGCCAATCAAATGCCAGCCTCTCAATGCATTTATGGATGTAGTCATGGTCAAGACGATCTCCACCGCAGTTCAAACAGAGCATCAGAACAGAGCATTAGAACAGAGCATCATCTCAGACTGGTGGAAAGCGGGTTACACAACCTTTAACCACCAGGAGCAGTTATCATACAAGGATGGGAGGACAGGGCAGGAACCGAACTTGCAATATTTTGATCAGAGGTCAACCACTCCACCACAGCCAGTAAACACCAAAGCAGTCAAGTGCGGCCTTCAAGCCCCTCAGTCAGTTTAAATCAGTGTAATTTCAATTTAACACAAAATGACATTTTAATTGGAATGTGAACTCTCGGCTCAAATGCTAGAACTCCTGGTTTTCCTTGATCACAATTTTTGGATGTTTGTTCCTGGAAATGTAAAAAGAGAGACACTGCTATTCCTTTCTGTTTCTTGGTTTGTTGGACTTAAGAAAGTAAAGACTCTTTTCGTCCTCCTGGCTGCCACAGAAGGAGTGATGTTCATTCCAGTCAGCAGGTAGACATGGAAGCCTTCCAAGTCTTCCTGAGGAGCGCGGGCCGAACAGAAGGTCTCTGCAGCGATCTGCTGCCATTTCCTTTACAACTCAGCAATTAGCTTCACCCAGTGACAAAACAACCATTTTCCCCCCATGCAATCCAAAAGAGCGGGGTTTTGCTTTGTTAAAAAAACATCCACACAAGCCCCCATGGGGTTACAAGAGATAACTGCGGTTTAATATGCCCTGGTAACAATAAAAAACAGCAATGACTATCAATATTTTAGAAACAAAAAAAGCAGCATGGCTGTGAAGACCTCAGAGTGCTGCAGTGCATCATATCAAAGGCTGAGGAAAGGCATCTGCTTGCAGCAGTGAGACCCACTGAGTGGGAGCACACAAGTTAACTCTGGGAGAGAGTCACAGTTCAGCCAGATTCAAGGCAGAAGCAGATGGTGCACTTAGGAGTCCAGGCTGCACGGAGAGACACAGATAAGCCAAAGCAGCAGCCCTCACAGGAGCAGACTGTAATTATTCAGGGAGAGTCGGCTGAGCTGCGTGCTGCTTGTCAGCATCGCCCGGTTTCATGCTCCTATACCTCCAAACATTGACGCTGCCAGCCGGCGAGGACGGCTGCAGGAGGCGCAGGGGAGGGGTTACACTAGTAGGTCACAACTGAGACAAAGAAAACTAAAATCCACATGAACTATTTATTTAAAACTCTTCATTTAGTCCATTTAGAGCATTAAAAATGCAGCTAAAATGGCAAAAAAAATGATAAAAATGTATGAAATGTGTTAAAAAGAAGAAAGGCGGAAGTTTTGTCAGTATAGCAAAAGGTGTTGGATAGATTTTGTTTCTTTTTCCTGCATGTCGATGAGGCTGATGGGAAAAAAAATTTAAATCATCACATGAAAACATAACCTTTCCAATCAGGAGTTTAAACTTTTCAGAAGAGATTAACTAATTATGAAGAGCTAACTAACTTATTTCAAGGGTGACAGAAAAAGAACACATTTCTATGGATTTACTAAAAAAAAACTAAAAAACACAGAAGTGCATTGTATTTCAGTTTAAAAATATGAATGTCTTTTAGTTACTTGTATCATTTAAAACCAAGCCTTAATTGGAGTTTTCTTTGGATTCCGATGATTCTGCAAAGGTTAAGAAGAACAAATTCAACAAGTATGATGTCTAAGCAAAATGTTATTATCCTCATATTAGTACAGTTAGATGAATGCTTTCTTATTTTAGGCAAGATTGATAAATTATTTAGATTACTTTGTGTTGATTTGTCCACCAAAAACTGGGAAACAGTGTGTCCGTGTTAGGAGACCTTACAGTGACTGTACGGAAAGCGTGAAGCTTTACTCACTTAGACCTTAGCTTTCATTCTAGAACACTGGACAGTTTGAACTTTCAGAGTTTAAACACGAGAGAAGTGTGAAAATGTTCATGTCTGAAAAATGTGTTTAAAGTGTGAAGGGAGGCGTTTCACAGCCTTAAAACATCTGTAATCTTAATGCACAGGTTGGCAGGTTATTTTTAGAACATGGCATCCATGATCAATGAAAGGACATTTTTGTTTTCCAGCACTTTAGGATGTTTCAAATTGGGTCACATTGTCTCTTTATTTTTTTAGTTACCGTGTGCTTTATTTTGAAGGTTTGAAGCGGAAGTTGATCATGCTTGCGCTCGTTCAGCACAGATGCTGAATATGAGTTTTGTTTTTATTTTAGAAAAGACGTACATGGATCTATTTGTTTGCCAGTGGATGCATCAGAATGGAGTGGAGCAGGGAGCTTGTGGCCCACCCTGCCTACTTTCTACATCAGAATAAAAAGACCTTTTTCAAACTACCTTTTTCCGTCTCCTCTTGATTCACAACGATTTCAACAAAGACATCCTCTGAAATGCAATCTTTCGCATAATTTTCTTTCCACATGTCCTCCATTATTAGAAAAATGCCACAAAACCCCCAAATTTTCAGCTGCCTTCATGCGGTGAATGTGGCTCACTTCCTGACCCATTTCCCTCATAATGAGCTCAGGGATGAGTCTGACAGGTGCAGGTTTAACCCCGCCGGGGCCCCTAGGAGGGCGGCTTCAAGGAAGACATCAGATTTCTGACGTGAGGACACAGATTTCCGGCACACAGGGACTGGAGAGACGGACGTTAAAAGTTACCGTCCAGCTGAGTTCATGAGCTGCGACTTCAAATTCTTCAATCAGATGGTTAATTCAAACTGTCCTCTTGAATACTGATGGCGGCCATAACAATAACCGGCGCCAGCGGAACTCCTCCTTGTAGAATAAATTGCCGGCTTCAAAGAGAATCTATTAGCAGATGAATTGGTAACAATTTTAGGACACGATTCTTTTAAAAGCCATTTCCTTTCTGGAGTCAGAGAGAATGCTCCTGGGTCCGAGGAATCCAGTCCAATCGACTGCGGCGGCACCAAGCCGCTGTGAGCGTGATCAGCACTCCTTAATTATTCTAAACAGACATCAGTTGCTGTGCCAGCTTCGTCCCACAGGAGCTTGTTAGCTCCCTTTAATGGCGGCTCAGCCTCTTTCTCGGGTTCCTGGGCTCCGGCTTCACGCTGTCAGACGCTGAATGTAAAGCCATATCGTGTTCTTCACAGCTTCTATCCCACAGAAGAATTCAAGCAGAATTTTCTTTTTTTAGTTTTAGTTGAAGGGAAATCGGGTGTAGTTGGGAATAACTGGACACGAGAATGGAAAAGTTATTTGTTTGGGTTAGTTTAGAGTGATCAGCAAACAGCAAACGTGCAGTTTTTGTCCCGACTCGGATCAATTCACTTCCCAAATCTGACAGGAGCACGACCTGTTTAGTCGGAGACATTGAAGGGGAAACCCTTGTGGGGCACGCTTACTCTCGTCCACAACTCAGAGGCAAATATTTCATAAATAACTAACGAAACAAAAAGCTCCATTTAGCTCTACAATATACAGTACAGGTATGCAACAATAAAGAAAGTTGTAACTAAGCCTTCAGGAACCAGAGATCCTTTTACTGAGCATGGATGAGGTCACAGTGGAAAGAAACTATCCAGCTCCTCACTTTCAGTTGAAACTGATCAAATCCAATTAACCGTTTGAATGAATCTGGCTCGCTTACCCACCCCTACATTTATTTCTCCAAGCAGAGAGACACGTCTTCAAATCGTTACTACTTCTGGATGACGTCACCAATAGTCGCCGCTCATCCAGGCTAGCGTGTAGCAGCCAGCGCTCAGAACATGGATTAACAACATCAGTTTTTTAACTGTAAAAAGTCGTGCAAGAACAAAAAACTCAGTACCTATATGTAAATGGAGACTTCTGTGCTTCAGAGTACACCCACGAGAAGAGAAGCAACACGTATCACACTACTGGCGGAGGGATAGTCGGCTCTAACTCGCTATGGCTCCATAAAACACTTTTGGACAGCCCTACAGATTCAGACGCCCCTGCAATTGGAGCAATTGTGAGGAGCCAGACGGGTAAGGGCAGAATTCGGCCTTTAATATGGAGCAAAAGGAATTTATCAACAGTTTAAAAAATAAAAAAAAAGGCAAGGTTATCTAAGGCCATACTGTGGAAACAACTGAAAAGAAATGTTTACTGGCTGGACTTTAGGAAGCTGAAGTTGGCGTCTGATTTTTTTGGTCCTGTTTTGAGGGTTCAGGGAAAATTTGGGGGTGAAATCCATTCATCACATTAAAATGAGTCCTGCAGAGAGTCCAGTGCAGAAAAACCGTTTAAACCTGTCAAAGGATGAAGATTCAATAAAGCAGAGAGGCTGATTCATGAAGACTCATTAAAGGCAAAATCCTCTCATCATCAAATGCAACTCTGAGACGTGTCAGTTCAGTCTCAGCTTGTCCTGCAGGTCGGTGAAAGTAATAAAAAAAAGAAAAAGGTTTTTGGTTTCTCAAAACTCAACAGCTCTGGCAGGTGGTAACCAGGTGTTGACTATGTTTCCATGGTAAAGTTGAAAACATGGCGTTGTCAGCCAGGACTAGAACCCCATTGAGCTGCCCTGAAATGAACCAAGAAAGAAAGTAGAAAGCAACACAAAGAATGCCAAACATTCATGGGAATTTCCACAGGAAACTTCAAAAGAACATTTCATTTCTACTGGAAAAAGAATCCATTGAGTCCATTCAGATCTTATTTGAGGTTTCTGTAAATTCATTCATTAGGGGCTTGACATTTTCATTTGATTTTATTTTTGTGTTAAATCTTTCAGATGTAGACAGATTATACCCCAAAACTCTGGGTGTTTTTTTTCTTTTTAAAGTGAAGTTATGTAAACCTTGTAAAAGTTTGACACATCCTAGTTTTTTTCAGAAGCTCAATGACTTTAGAAGCTCCTAAACTGACGTGAAGCTGTTTGTGTGATAATTGCACAGAGCTGCGGCTGAACGAGGACAAGGATCACAGAGAGGCTGCACTTCAAATCCATTTTTCATCAGGATTTCATCTAAACTGATCAAATGAACTTTGCTGCCATGCTACAGGAAGTCTGCATGAAGGAAATGAACACTGTCCTCCGTCCCCCTCTGCGATTTCCACCTCTGATAATGCATTGAACTCCCGTTTTTCTCAGTTTATCAAACTGTGACCGTTACACAAGCTGAGGCTGAGGGAGAAGCTGAGTGATGACACGCTACCATATAAATTTCATCATCTAACCGAGGCAGAGACGCTGCGCATATTAAGCTCACTGACACGTAAAATAAACAAGACATTTCTGGCTGTTTGGACCCGGTCGCACACACTGGGGCCTCGCTCTGGTCATTGTTATTCCTCTCAGAGTTTATTTGAGTCAAACGCCTGTCTGTGCTTTTTTTTTTTTGTTTGCTTTCCTTCATCTAAAACTGCAGCAGAAAATCCCTGAAAGCACCGAAAAGCTACTTTTACGCTGTAATTAAGTGTCATTACTACTCAGAGGAAGACTGTGCTAATCCACTCAGGTGCAACACAAATGCTTGTTAATTATGTTTAAATTGAAGAACCTCACCTTTGGAGGGAAAATGTTTTTTTTTTTTTTTTACATGAACTTCATGCACAGGAACAAGCTGCTTTTCACAAAGTTGACATCATTTATGCATCAGTTTGAAGAGTCAGTGAAAAACTTCTGATACTTCATACATTAAAGTATTTGTACACCAGCGGCTGCTCAATTAGAAAACAAAAAAGAATAAAATACAATAAAATGGTTCTTGAGGGGTGCCTCAAGGGTTCATTCTTGGACCTCAGCAGTTTATTTTATACATATATTTTTCTGAACTGTTCACCTTGTTTAAATACAGTGTGTGCTGTTGTTATCAGATGAGAATCCAACGATCCCTCGTTTATCACAGGGGTTACGTTCTAATAATAACCCGTGAAGTAGCATGACAGATGTTATAGGGGGTAAAACTTCTCACTAAACACTTTATTCACTACTCTCAGACAGACGTCTTCACACATTTCTTTTTTGTTTAACACTCAAAGTTCAAACGTTCGCACAAAAATAAGCCCATTATCATAGAATGAAAACAAAGATCTGATCACAATAGAACTCTGGCAAACTGAACCCATTCTATACCGGAAACGTGTCACAGAGAGTGATTGACATGGTCTACAGCCAAACAGGTCGCAGAACACAGTGTGCTGTTTAGAAAGACAAAAAGCATGCAAATTTGCACTGAAAGAAAAGTAGTAATAAACAGCGAGGCTGCAAAAGGTGAACAACAATAACCCTTATATTCTTCAAAGAAATAACGTTAGCTGTTCTTCATATTGTTATAAAGAACTGAAAAACTAAAATAATGATGTGACGAAAACAAATTATCTTTAATTTTGAAAAATCATTGTTTTCACACGAAGTTAACTGTTGCCTTTATGCTCATGCTATGTCTGAAATATGACACTGAGATGGATGACATCATTCATTTACAAGCTAATTCACTACATTCAAAACAGTACAACCACAAATTATATTTCAAATCTGTTTTATGGTGTCATAGTGGGCTGTGGTGCAGCGGTGGAGTGGTTGACCTCTGATTGAAAGATCAGAGGCTTGGTTCCAGCCCTGCCTGGCCATGTTTTAAAGTGTCCTTGGGCAAGAAAGACACTGAACCCCACATTGCTCCTGGTGGTTGTAGGTGAGCACCAGTGTTCACTGAATGGAACTGAGCCTGTAAAGCACTTTGGGCTTCTAAGAAAGTAGTAAGGCGCCATTTTTACTATTTACTGTGCTCATAAATAAGCTGACATGAAAAAAAAACATCACCAAACTAAAGTTAAAGGCAGAATTGAATGACTGTAAATGAATCCCGTAACGTAATGTAATTTTTGGTATAAACATGGTTCCATCAAAGGATAAATCAACAGGCTTTAAAACTGTTTAGGAATTAGTACTATTGTTATGAGAGAAGCTGTTTGATGGATTCAACTGAGAAAAGAAAAAAAATCCATTCCATTTGTTAAAATGGTATGGATTTTTTCATACAAGAACTTTTTCATGTTAAAGTTGTTGTTTCCAAATCAGTTTTCTTTATTCGGCTTTGATATTTCCCATAAAAAGGAAGTGATGAGAAGAAGAAAGAGTAACCATCATCATTTAGTAAAGGTGCAGTTTGTCTGTGTTTTGTTTTTAAATAAAGATACTGGTAATAGTCTCAGATTGAAAGTATTTTTCCTCATCTCGTATTTTTCTGTCTGGAGCCTGTTGTTGTTGGCTTCATCTCCTGCCTGGGTTCTGGACCTGGGAGCTGCAGGAACCTGCAGGGAGTCGAGGTGACACAAACACGTTGATCACAGCTCAGTGAGCAGTGCTGAGGTCATCAAGAGCCTTTTTTTTTTTTTTTTGAAATGAGACTGGCCAACCGTTACCTCGGCAACGGGTGGCACTGACGAGCAAACAGGAGATCCCAAGACAATGTGGATGCGCGGCCGTCTGTTTGCCAGCACATTCTCTCCTCACATGTGTAGCCCTGGCTGTGTGTGCTGCTGTGGTTCCTTTTATAGACACAACTGCAGAATTATGGGTCGTTTTGTGCCTTTTAATGTAAAATAGAAAATCAAAGGAAATTGTCCTCTTTCCGAGTGCATATTATCCTATGAGAACTATCAAGATAATTGCAGATGTGAGCATAAAGGCTCAGCTGTGGAAGATTGTGACAGAAAGCAGAAAGAGACCGTAATCGCACTTGACTAACTTACTGACACTGTGTTGCAGAGACATAAAGATCAGTAATTATAGATGTTAAAGTGACTTCATACTGCAGCCGTGTTTGATCTCTTCCAGGATGAAATTCTCCATCATTTCTGCACCCAAATGCTCCTTTTTTTAAAGCAAAAAAAGAAAAAAAATCGAAAGATCTGCAGCGTTTTCCTCCACAGACTCTCAGAATTATTGACCTATTCTTCCACTAAAAAATCAGCTGTATACAGACAATGACAACGCCATTTTTAACATGTTATTCTTGTCGCATTTTTCTGATGATGGGAGGACTTGTTTAAAGAAAATTCTTCTTAGAATTGTATTTCTGCATATTTCTCTATTCATTTGGTTGTGAATCAGGAGGAGATGTTCGTCTCCTCGTCTGAGCTGGCATCTGGCTCAAAACTGTCCGGCTGGACAGCTCCAATGTTGCTCGCTGGTAATGTTAGGTTGGTGGTGTGAGGGGCCGTAAGCTAGCGGGAGAGAGTGTAAACAAGGGGATGATGGGAAATGGCCTTGTCTCAGCTCAGGTAGGACTTCTGAAGTTATGTCTGCTTTGGGACATTTTTAGCTCATGGATTTGTCTGTGTTGGTGGCTCTCTATGCGTGTAATTCTTACAGATGTTGTTGACTGCTGGCACGAAGTAAGCCTGCCCCATTTCCCATCATCTCAACCCAACATTACCGGTGCAACAAAAATGGCGAGCAACATAGAGCTATCCAACTGTAAAGTTCTGAGCCAGATGACAGGAAAAACAAAGACATCCATGGATCTATTTGTCTACAAATGTATCTGAATGGAGCGTTGAGCTTGTTGCTCGTCATTGCAGGTCATAAATCAGAGCTACAAGCCATTTCCAGCTGCCTTTTTTCCGTCTGCCCCTGATTTATAACAATTTGGGTAAAAAAATACTCTGAAATGCAGCTTCATTCTTTATAAAAATGTTAAAAACACCAAAAACATGATCTTCTAGGTTTTGTTTGACAATCCTCTGAAAATGTGGCTTATTTTTGGCTTATTTTAGGCCAAAAAGATCAAAGTTTTGAGATAAAAGGCTTTGAAATAGTTCAACAGGGGTGTAATATTCTCAATAGAACGAGTTTCACTTGTTGAATTGACTAACAAAAAGAATTAAACTTTTTCTCAATACTTCTCTGTAAACACAGGTCAACTGGAAGTTTAGGAACATTTCTTTAAAAAGAAAGAAGTAACAGAGAAGTTTTACCTGTGACCTCTGAAGGTCTTAGCGGCTGATGTTCCCTCAGATCGCTCAACTCCCCGACGGAGCAGCAGAGAGAGCGCTCCTCCTCCTGAAACCGATCCCTCTCCCGGAAAACTCCGATGCTTTGCTCAGATTTCTGTTTTTTATCTGAGCTCCAGTCAAAGCTGCTTTCAAACTATCAATTAGACATACGGCATTAAGACACTTATCACGCAGCAGTAATTAGCTCCACAATGCCGGTTTATCTCATCTGTTACCGAGAATTTGGAAATGTGAGAATCCGGCGTGAACTCTAAGCTGCTCCTCATTGTTCACCCAGGCCTCACACACTTTCCTATGATAATCAGATTTGTAATTATCACCTGTTCTGAACAATCTTATTAAAATGTTAAAAATGCATAATAGGAAGGTTGGTAAGAAAAAAAGATTCACATTTTTTAATAAAAAAATTGTCAAACGATTGGTTACAAACACAAATGTATTTAAACAAAGTGATGAAGATGATTTACAGTTCTGTGAAGACGTCTCTGTTGAAAGCTTTATTTTAAGATCTTTTCTGGTAAAGAAGCATTAATTATGAAAACGTTCAAGATAACTTTTTAACAGATTACCTAATTATTCAATTGTTCACTTAAAAAATAAATCTTACAGATGTACCTTTAATTCATCTGTTTTTGTCCTTGTACACATATGACTGATGCAAAATCCTTTCACTTTACGTCATGCACCTAAAGCATTTTCTCCTATGATTGTTTTTCTAAAAAATATGGATTTTTAGATGACAGAAATACAACTCCGGCGTTTCTGTTGCATCGACACCTGTGAACTAAAAACCCTAATGAGTGCCTTGTTTTTCTGAAATATTGTTGCACTGAAATCACTTTTGATCAGATAACGGATGACAAATTCCCAGAGCACAGCGTGTTTCTTACTTCTTTAATTGTGAGAGAAATAGAGCTTTACATCGTTGCCACCTGCAGGCGAGCAGGATACATAAATAAAACGTTCTTACAAAATGCTGGAATAAAACGACAAATGGGTTTATTTTATTTTTTTACATTGGATTTGTTTTATACATTATTCCTATTTACAGGTTTGCCCTTCTTTGTACATGGTGTAGAATGGGTGTGTACCAGGTGCCTAGTACAAACATTTCCTTCGGCATGAAGCAGACCCTCCTCTTCCTCCTGAGGAGACGCTGGCTTCTACTTCGAGTGCATTCATCGATAAGTTTAAGGCTACAGGCTGATCATCACTTTCATTTTCCTGATTGTCCCTGCCGCCTCCCCCCCTCCCTTCCCATTTGTTAAAGCTGAAGCGTTCACGGAGTAAGAAACTACAATCTGACAACTTATTTGTCTCTTCAGTCAATTATGAACGCCTTGAGGAAACTGTCAGAATGCGTGACAGCCCACGCTCGTCATATAATCTATGGACGCCGGCGAAAGACAACTTAGGTGCAGCGCTCCCTGGTGGATAAAATACACCAAAAGCAACAATGAGAAGCTCATTTCTCTGACTGTCTTTAAAGGGATCCCACCAAAACCTTGAAATAAAAAGGCGCGGAAGCAGCTTCCTGGACTCGCGCGCTTCATAGCAGACCGGGCCGGATGTGGTGTCCTGAAGAAAAAAAAAAACAAAAGAAAAAAAAAACGAGCGTACAGAGATGAGAGACGCTGCAGAAAAAACCACCCGGCCAGCAGGCGGCTGCGACATCGCAGAGTCAGCTCCGCATCGACTCGTTAGTCCGGATTAAAAACACAGCTAGAAAAGGACAAACTAAAGTTTCAGCACCAAAAGTGCCAAAGTAACATGAAATAACCGGACAGTCTTGGTCATCCGACACGCAGAGGAGGAGTTTTTAGTTGGGTGAAGGAAGCATGTCTGCAGAGCTGAACCCACACTTGGCTGCGGTGGAAGCAGAGACACTAAAAATGGGCTATTCTGGTGAACAAATGTTGCCGCGGAAACGCAGAACCCTTCCGGTGGTTTCCGTTTTCTAGTTATCGCCTACCGTCCCATGCCTTGTGGAGTCAGCTGAAACTCAGATCTGTGTGGATCGACCCTCCGTCCACGACAGGATAAAAATAACAACGCTGCTGGGTGGGGTGGGGGTGGGGGGCTCGCGCTGTCCAAATACTTGGTCAAAATTGAGAGGCAGATCACCTGAAAGTGATCCGGAGCACTTCTTTAGGGAATTTCTGACGTCCGGAGCTGCGTGGAAGGATCTAAACGTCCAAACAAATGCAGGAAATGTCAGGTTTTCTACTTTACAGATAAAAGCTTTTAAACATGCTGCACTGCACAGGTGGGGGTGTGCCTCAGCAGAAGAAGATCTCTCCGTCCATAGGGGGCTCTGAGACATGCTGAGAGTCTGAAAGAAGAAGAACAACAACTCTGCTGTGACATACGATCCGTGTTTCCCTGTACATAAAACTTCAGAGACATTTCTGATCTTCTGTTGCTCATCTGCTCACAAAACGCAGATCAGAGGGGCCAAAAGCCACGAGCCTCACATGAGTAAGATCCGGTTCATAAAGTCACACTCTATTCATTTTTTGATCAGTTTTCAAAAGTTTAAAAAAAAAAGGGTTTACAAAAGTCTAAAAAGCCTCTTTTCTCTAAAAAATCGTTTTCCTGAGCATTTCTGCAGCTGGACCACTGTGAACATTCCTGCTAAACCAGATCAGCGTGAGTCCAAATGGAAACTTCCATCAGGGAGGAGGCTGATCTTTTTCGGCAGCTCTCAGTATTTTCCAGAACAGAGTTTGGTAACTCTGGACGTCTTTTCCTCTCTGTGTTTTCAGTTGTGGCCACAGTTCTTACCTGCAGCGGCGGCCCCGCCTCCTTTGCTCTTTTTCTTCTTCTTCCCGTCTTTGCTCTTGCTCTTGGTCAGCTGCAGGAAGCTCTTGGAGATCTGGTTGTTGGCGTCGCTGCTCTTCAGGCCGGAGGAGGTGAAGGGGTTGAGGCCTTTCGCTTTGGGCTTCGACCTCGGCGGCAGCATCCTCGGCAGGGAGGAGGAGGAGCACGGGGAGAGCTCCAGCGGGTCCAGCTCCAGAGACTGGGAGCTGCCGGGGAACAGGAACTCGTCGGACGTCGTAGAGGGCGTCCTCTGGAGGAGCGAGGGGGGAGAGTCAGACACGAGCAGCAGCTGAACGCTTACTTTAACGGCTTTAGAGGCTCCACTGAGGACAGGAAGGGGAGGATTTTCAGCTCCTGACAGGTGACTGCATGGATTTGGTTTTCTGTCTGTCCATGTGACCATGACGACAAACCTTTCTACCCCAAACATCGGAAGAGTTTGTATCACCTGTGGGGCAGAATCAGGCTAAAAACATGGGTCTGAGAGCATCTGAGAGCTGCAGATTTCTCGGAAGTCTCCTGGTTATCATCACCAACCCGGCAGGAGAGGACCGACTTACATGTCTTAAGGAATCCATCTTCTCTTTGTGCTAAATCAAAAATCTTTTTTCATGTCTCAATTACAATTTTTCTCCTTGTTTAGTCTCATTTTTCAAGACAAAATGTTTAGGTTTCCGTCTTTTTCTGTTTGACAAACAAATAAATTTTTGTGGTTTAATATTAAACTTCTTCTAACAGAGCCAGCGGCCTGCTAAACCAACAGATTTGTCATCAGAAACATGTTTTTATGCAGTGGATTTTTGTAGAAAATGCAAACAACTCCAGATACTCCTTCAACAGACAAATATTAAGAGGAATTTTCGAACCCCCTCTGCTTAGCCCTGCCGTAGTGCCGCTGAGCAGAACAAGCTCATCCACGCCGCTCACCTCAGACAGTCGCAGCTCCTCCATCTTGTCCAGCTGCCGCCGCACAGCCTCCTTGTCCCTCTCCAGCTTCCTCTGCGCGTCTCTCAGCCGCTCCAGGTCTTTCTGGTACTCCTCCTTCCGGATCTGCAGCTCCTGCTTTTCGGCCTCCAGCGCCTTGTGTTGCTTCTCCACCTCCTCCTCCTGCAGTGGGTGGAAGATGCATATCCGTCGATTTATTGAAATGACTCAGAAGAAAGCAGAGGACGTTGGCAATAAGTCAGTCCAAAAGCCAAAAAGTAAAAAGTTCTTCTGAAGTTCTGTAGTTCCGCCTTAATGCCGGTGTTGACTGCAGGAAAGAAGAAAGCTGGAAGTCAAGACTTCACTGCTGCAGACTAAATTATTCAGACTCTTCTCGTGTGTCTGTTTAAATAAATATTAGATTTAAGGAACTTGTGCTTCGCTGGAGTATTTCCAGTGTCTTGTGTTTTAAATTTTGCAGTCAGAGAAGTTTTTCCTCCTCAACTTTTACTTTTCATCTTTAATAACTTTCCCCTTCGCAGGCTGTGATTGAGCTGAAGTGGTGCAGCTGGAGAAGATCTGGCCCCACAAAAACACCTGAAGCACCTTTGTTTTCTTTTGGTCCCTACCGATCAGCTCAAAGAAACCTCCCCGGTCTCAGGTGAGTTTACAAGAGTCCTCCAAATTCTCAGTCCAAGGACATTTTTAATTCATGCTTGGAGAGGAAAGCCATGTTGGAGATGAGTGGGAGAAAACGAAAGCTTGACAGAAGACAAGTGGACATCCAAGTGAAGCAGACTCCTCCTCCACCAGCTCAGGGGGTTTTCACAACCTCAGGAACAGAATATCTAGAGCAGTGGAGCAGAATCTGTGGCCTGCTGGAGGCAATGCTATAAAATCCCAGCCAACCAACATCACATCTTTTAGCTGGCCTCACCGGGAAGATATATTTGAACGAGTAAAATTAAATGTGTTTTAAAACTTTCTAAAACTATTCCTAGAAACCAGTAAGAAATCAGTAAACCTGTGAGAGGAAGGACCCTGGCTGTAATAGAAACGTGAAATGGAAAAACAGACTTTTTCAGATCAGAATTATTCATTTCTGAAGGTCAGAAAACAGTTTGAGCCATTTTTTATCTGATACATCTGATGGATAAACTTTGACATCACAAATTAGATTCTGTACGGTGAAATGAAACCGTAAGTGCGTAAAGTGATATTTATGTCAAGACATTGCAAACATAACTGAATGAAAATATTAAATATTTTCCTTCAAAATTAGTTTTTTGCTTTCAAAAACTATTTTTTTTCTTTCACAAACTTTTTTTTTCCTTCTAAAAAATGTTTTTGCGTCTACAACACAAATGTTTTTATTTTACATGCGTTCGTTTGTTTGATGGCAGATATTTCACGATAAAATTAAACTCAGAAGGTAAAATCAAAGATAGGGAGAGATGTGAAAACATTTGTGTCGCAAACGAAAAAATCTTTTTTTGAGAGCAAAAAAGAAATCCTTGCGAGGAAAACTGCTGATCAGAGACCAATGAGGAGGATCTGCAGTCACCTGTAAGTGCACCAGCAGCTCCTTCTCAGAAAGCTGCTGCTCCCGGACCTCCCACTCCCTCTCCTTCCTCCTCTTCTCCTCAGCGTGAGCCGCCTGTTGTCTCTGCAGGGAGGCCAGCTCCTGGCGCTGCTTCTCCAGGCTGCGCTGCTTCTCCTGCTCCACCAGCGAGCTGGGCCGCGAGGACTGCCGGGACAGGGCGGAGCAGGAGGAGGAGGAGGAGGAGCGCTCGCTCAGGGCCTGCCGCTGCTCCTCGATGTAACTGTCCTGCTGGACCACCACGGCCTGGAACGACGGCCAGGCGGAGAGGGTTACACTCACAAACACTCTGAATGGATGTGATGCGAGGCGGCTGCCGTACCTGCAGACTGCTGAGCAGGAGGTGCAGGTTGGAGACGCTGTGGAGGAGCTGCTGTTGGACAGAAGATGACAGCATCTCACACGAATGCAGAGACATCTTTCTTTAGTTATTCTATTGAGTTTTCATGTAAGAGTGGCTTGAAAAACAGTGACTCTAGTTCATGAATTTGACATTTTCGCCTCTCAGGAGAGCCCAGAAACTCGACCTTTACTGTGCTGTGGGTGTTTACCAGCACGCCGTTCCCACATACAACCGTTACACAACAGTGTGTCTGGAAGCGTCGCAGTGAATTCACTCAGATTACACGGCCTGTCTGCTGCAAAGATGACGGGAGCAGACTCAGGGAGAGCCGTTCCCGGTTCCTCCTGCAACTCGTGTATGTGAACAATTCTGGATTAAAGAATCAGGAAGCGCCCTGTCGGAAATTCAAGCGGCGTTGATGTGAACTTTACTTTTCTTCCTGTCTACTTTTTTTGTTGTGTTTTTTAGAAGTTCACGGGAGAATGCAGCAAATGCACAACCAAGAGTTTTGCTGCAGTGTCAGGTGATGTTGGGTCTGAGTTTTGTCTGTTTTCTGCCAACAGCGACTCAGAGGCCGAATCCGAATTGCTTCCCTACGTCTATGGCTCCCCCCTACTGCTCCAATTGTAGGGGCATTTCAAGCTTTACTGCTTGTTTTTTTAAAGGAGGAGCCGTAGCGACTGGTTATCCCTCCATCAGTAGGGGGATCCATGTTGCGCTCTGGCATGAAGGATTTCTTGGATGTGCACTGAGCAGGGACTTCTACATTTAATTGCAAGTATAAAGATTTTGTTCCTGCAGGAGTTTTTGAAGTCGTACGACTGATGTTTTATGTTTTCAAGCATCATCGAGTCGTAGTAATGTCCAAATTTGAAGACACAATTTTTTCCATAACCATAGGGATAAATGTAGGGGTAAGGAAGCAATTCGGATTCGGCCTAAGTGCATTAAAGAAAGGGAAGTGGGCGTTACCTCACTGTTCCTTTTGAGCAGCTGCAGCAGGTTGGCGTTCCCTCCCTGCACACAAACACACAGTGAGAACGACTCTCACACTTCTTCCTCTCACACAGTTGTCCTGCAGAGTTCAAGCAGCATGCATGCATCCAGGAGAAGCGGCTAAAGACGAGAGCATCCAGCATGGTCCTCCAAAAGGCGGACAGTGGCTGCACCAGAAAAACTCGTCTTAACCTGCACTGACCTTCTTCAGAACGCTGTCAGACTCCGTCCTGCGCAGATCTCCCGTCACGTCTTCACTCTCGTCTCGGTCGCCACCTGAATAGTAAAGAAAGCGCGGAAATTAGGCATCAACAGAGAAGAGAAGCTGACTTCAGTTGAGCTCAGTGTTCAGCAGAATATAGATTCATAGTTTCCAGGGCCATCAATAAAAGAGGGGAGGAGTTTATGTAAGGACGAGGAGCAAAGCAGCTCTCCATCATTTCTGCTCTGCCCACAGAGCCTGATCTGCAGTTTTTTTTCGTGTACCTTCCCTTAAGAAGACCCAGGTTTGTTCAAACAAATTTTTTTATTTCTTTTAAGTAAATTTAACCTAATAGTTATCAAAATTTGCATTATGAACATTTATCATAAAACAATTAAATCAAAACACCAAAAAGGGGAAAAAAATGCAAAAACTGAACAAAAAAAATGCTTTATTAAAGAATTAAAATAACTTCTGTTCCTGCAGAGAAAACTTAAAACAAAAAAATGTCTTAAAAAAGGAGCCTTCACTAAACATTTCAAAGAATAAATTAATAAAAAAAACATTCTGGTATGGTTTTCTTATTGTTCTGAATGACATCTACATGCTTTGTACCTTTTATGTAATGAATTCTTTTGAATTTTTTTTGTGTCTTTCCCCGCATTTAATGTTATAAGGCAGATACAATTTTACCTGATTCAATTAAAAAAAGAAACACCTTCCTTTGGTGTTCTTTCACACTGCACTTTTGAGGGTGGACCACTGACTGTATATGAGAACTGTAGCAAGGGAGAGTGCCGTCACCTACAGAAAATGACTTGCTTCCAGCTCCAACCGAATTAAGTCAATTCAGTCGCCATTTTTCTGCGATAGGCCACGTTGGAGCCAGATGACATCAGTAAACAGTAATTGGTCCGAGTCGGCATGAGTCAATATTTCGATGGCGACGAGTCTCTGCAATCAGGAGTGAGTTTGTTGGAAGTCCACACCCCAACTTCTTGAAAGCGGGCTACACAAAGTCTGCCAATTACACGTTTGAAACTTGGTTTCTTGGAACCAGAGGGTATTTCCTGTTTGGAATGCCAGGGGGGAGGGGCCACTCAGTCCAGTACTCATGTAGATTCATAGGGATGAACCAAGCAGACTAAATATCACATCACAACAACTACGCGTTTGGTGGAGCCATTTCCCTAAACCCGCTCTGACCAAAAGTAAGCACCAGGAAGAAATCGTGACGCACGCCGCTTCCAATCTGCTAGAACGTCTGTGTGCAATCACACTGTAGTAAACTGCTCAGGGTTCACTTACAAGTACCGAGTTATGTGCGTGTTCTGCTTTTCAGAGGGGAATTTCCAAAAGACACAATCAGCCCAGTGTGAGAGCAGCCATCATTTCATCAGTGTTCGTTCCTTATTGACGGCTAACTTTTCTTTAAAAGTCTGTGTGACAAACGGAAATGGAGTCATGCATGACGAACACAGTGGAAAACCACAGCTCAGTGTTCAGTTCCTAATGACTGACAAGTGACCGGTTGATGCCGTCACCCACTTCCTGTGATGGAAGGGACTCGTCCACGGCTATCTGCCAGATTTATGTGAATTATTTCTATGGTGGGAAAAAGAGAGCTGCTTGTGCTCCTCTGTGGAGGCTGGGAGATTTTGACTTTAGTTTTTTGCTGTTTTTTTAGCGTTCATATCTAAAATTCATGTCAGACTTTCTTTTTTGTGTCCCTGTTTGCACATATTTAATCAAAAACTGCTAAGTATCTCCATTAATGTTTAAATATTTCACATTTCTCTTAGTAAAAACGTATCACATCATCTGTTGACTGCCTCAAAAAAATCTGTGCTCATATTCTTTTTAATGAAAATGTTTTTCTGCAGTTATGTATATGTGAATTTTGGAGTTCAGTCTGTTAAACTATCAGCTTGAAGGCAGTCAGTTCAGAGGTAGCGCCTCAGGCCACATTTCCCCCAGGAAGCCTCCCGCTCTGCTGTCCAAGCTCCCGTCTGAAACGCTTTGCTCACCGTAGAGAACAGGGGCATTGTGGGAAGTGCTGGCTGTGAAGCCTGCAGCTATGTCTGCACCAAAACTTTGTTTGAAGATGAAAAAAATAAATAAAATAAAAGGCATTTAAAGTGGAAGCGGGCTTTCAGCATCTGCTCATTTGCAGTCGGTGCAGGGCAGCCGGTGAGGGGCAGCAGGGTCGACAGAGCGGTGGTCCTTACTTTTGCTGATGTGCATCTGGTGACTGTCGAAGCCTCCGAAGGTCTCGGCGCGGCGAGGCAGACACACCGGCCCGGCGCCTCCTCCCTCGTGGACGCTGGCCATCGCCCCCCCGAGGCTGCCGTTCACCAGCGCCTGTAACGTCTCCACTGCAGCATGCGCACAAACACACAGAGGGCGACATTAATGCGCAGCTCCCCTAAGTGAATTAGCCTGGCTAACTGTGTTACGGCTCATCTCTGCACGCATGAATCCTGCCAGGCGCTTCTGCTCTGGCTCCTGTTGCTAGGCAACCATTGACAACCTGTTGGAGACACAGGCTACTTTGTCCCAAGTTTAAATATATTAGCAATCTCAAATTTATTCAGACTCAGAGAAGGCATGAGCAGCACTGAAGGTTTTTCCAGGGAAAGAACAGGAAGAGAAAGACATCAAAGATGGTTCCTGCTTCAGGCGTCTCAGGAAGGCGGGAAGGAATTACAGCCAAAAACACTCAGAACAGACCCATAATTCTTTTAATGTGAAGTCATCAAACCTGGAAAAATGCTTAACAAATGACTACGATAATCACAGACTTTGTGCTTTTGTAGAAAACAGTTGCCTGAAGCCTCACAACTACTTAAAAAAAAAACAACTCTCCTGTCATTCGGTTGATTCTAAACAAGAGCTGTATTGTCCAGGAGTGATTGTGGTTCACTAAAGAACTATCATTAAAGAAAAGAAGCATCACTTTCATCACTAGTCCAATTTTTATAACCTGAAAGGGTAAATAGTTTGAAGACCCACTCTGATCATTTTTTGATCTATTCTAAAAGCATTCCCAGAGGTCTTTTAATTATGATGCCATTTTTAGCCAAAATTAAAAATCCCATCACCCTCGATTTACCTCCCTGTTGGTGAGAGGTCTCTGTTTACATGCTCTCTTCTGCCAGCTTACAGCCCAGTACACCTTCGACTTGATATCACCGTGGGACAAAAATGGCGAGCAATATTGGATCTATCCAGCCGTACAGTTTTGATCCAGATTCCAGCTCAGACGAAGAAAACAAAGACGTTCGTTCATAAATGTATTTGTCTCCAGGTGGATGCATCAGAATGGAGCAGAGCAGGGAGCTTGTGGCCCATACAGCATATTTTCTACATCACAACTACTTCCTTTTCAAACGACTTTGTTTCGTCTGCCGACAATTTGAATAAAGAAACACACAATGCAATTTCAAAGACCCACTTCTATGAAAATCTTGTTTTTGTGTTTTTAACATGTTCTTGTAGAATTGTTTTCTTTTGATAATGGAAACATATCAAATAATTTAAGATTAAAACTAGTATTTGAATCAGGAGCTGATGAGAAAAATGCCTCATGAACGGAAATGGGCGGGTCTCCCTGCTCTGTCCCAATGCTGCTCGCCATTTTGCTGCACCATTAATGTTAGCTCGGGTTGAGAGGGGTTGTGAACTAGCAGGAGTGAGTGTAAACAAAGGAACAATGGGATATGAGTGGAGGCTTACTTCCACAACAACTCAGAGGTAAATTTCTAATGAACTCCTGCCGCTCTGCAGAAACTATGTACTGTAAACCTACAGGTTTGTATTTTTTATTTTGCCTAAAACCGGCATTAATATAATGAAAAGGAAACAATTTTACTACAAATCAGAAGATGACTGGAGTGCGACTTTAAGCTTCTGTTCCTTAATATATTGTTACATGTTAAAAACACCAAAAACATCAGAGTGGGTTTTAAAGGGAGTGAAACTGACTAAGTTTTATCTGCAGAAACACATCAGCGCTTCATATATAACAAGGCTTTATTGGATGGCGATTGTTGCCGTTTTTTTTATGTACACTTTATGAACAGAGCAGCAGAGGCAGAGCTCCAATAAAGTCTCAGCTCACACCTGAAACCCTTAAAGGTTTTTCTGAACACAAACACTTTGGACCTCTCAGCTCTGATGACACAAGGCCGCCGGGCCAATTACACCTGAAATAGGACGATCTCTCATGTCAAGGGTTGTAATGGATTTTCTTGACATACAAATCAGTCCCGTGTCAGAGAAAATTATACGGTAGAAGGAGGCGGGATGTCAAATATCTGCAGTGGCACTAAGCGGCGGCTAAGAAACAAAATCTAAATGATGACATTTTCAATAAAATGGAAGTATGAGTGCTAAGAGAAGTGGATTGGTGTTCTTGCTGGTGTGTTCACTGTTGTGAATTCTTTAAATATTCCTCCATCACATGCATAATTGATCCGTCTTTGCTCAGTCTTACCTTCCTGCAGAGCATCTTTCATGATGGAAGCCCCCCGGGGCGGCTCCTGGCTGCAGGCTGACCTGAAGAAAGGCTCGACCTGCCGCGAGGCCTCTTCGCTCGGGTTCAAGCCTTCCCACATCCCCCTGAAGAGCCGCACTTTCTCCTCCAGCAGAGACATGATCTCCGTGTCCTTCTGCTTCAACATTTCTGTCCAGTGAGACACGGAGTGCGTGGAGACGGTGAGAGGAATAGTAACCGGGTTTTGCCTTCACATAGGCAAATGCCTCATTTTTGCCTCACCCCTCATCTCTCTGGCTTTGCTCTCCAGTTGTCTCTTGTCGTCTTCTGTCTCACTGGGAATCCCTTCATCCTCGTCCTTATCCCTGCCAACACAAAGAGAATAAGGTCAGTAGCCAAAATCAAGAAAATCTTTACAGAATTTACAATTCAACAAACGTCTAAACAGATCTCATAAAGGATTTAAAGATCCAATCCAATGAAAATGGTGTTCTTCATGAATTCTTGTGGCCTTTTTCTCATCTATTATTTAAAATAAAGCTTAAATGTATTTGTGATGCAGACAATACTCTGGGCGGGCCAAAACCTCCTTGCTACAAGCTCTGACCAATGGGGATGGGGAAAAGGGGCGGGGCTTATGAAATACTGCCACTCTGCAGGAACTATATCCTAGAAGAAGACACACAATTTTTTATTTTTGGTAAAAACGACGTGATCATAATCAAAAGATGATCAGAGTGGGTCTTTAACTGTGAGAAATATAAAAACGTTCAGATTATCTCTTCTATTCTTTCATTTGGAGCTTTTTGGACGAGTTCAGATTAAAAAATGTGGGTTTTTTTCACGAGGACAGACTGTTTTCATTGTCATTTCAGCCAGTTGTTTAAACTGGAATCAGTATCTCTGAGAGAAATGGGGGACCTGGGGAAGCGAGACACATAAACTAAACCTTTCTCCTTCCTACTGGCTGCATTCACATAACCCTCATCTTAAAAGTGAGCGGCCCTTGAAGCCGTCGCTGAGTGCATTCCATCCCCAGGTAGAGTCTGGCTAATCCTCCTGACAGCACAGTCCTGAGTGTTGCCATCCTAAGATCCGGACGGGATCCCGTTTACCGCACAGGCGTTCAGACGGAACAGAAGGAAAGAATCTTCTAAACTCACATGGACTGCATGCTTCCCTGGATGAGCTGCATCCAAGTGTTGCGTTCCTCCTTGGAGCTGGCCAGGACCTCCATCATCTCGGGCTTGTCGGTGCCCGCCGTGATGAGGAAGAGGCCGCGCTCCTTGTTGGCGACCTCACGGACGATCAGCTTTTGGAGGGAGAGGACGGTGGAGCGCTGGTCCTGCGAGGGAGAAAGGGGGGGTTTGAGGAGGGGGAGGGCACGGGAGAAGAGGACAGGGGAAAAAAAAGAAAGTGGGAGGGTCGAGAGGGAGGAGAGGATGGAAAAACAGGAGGAATGGAGGGTTGCAGAGGAGGGAAACAGAAGGGGGGGGTGATGAGGGGGAAGAGGAGGGAAGAAACAATGACGAGATGATAAGATGTGGAAAAAGATATTTAGTGAAGAGCAAGGAGGACAAATGACGATGCTGAAAGCTTGCAGCTTAACCATAATCGGTTTTCTGTTGCATCAAGTCAGACAGCTCAGCTGTGACCACATCCCAACATCCTTTCTGCAAAGTGAGTCAAGATAAACCGCAAAGAAGTCAGACCAAATTCTGAACCAGCCTGCCAACGTTTAGGTCAAACTTGTGAACCCATTTTCAAGCATCATCCAGAAGAGAAAAGCTGGATTTCTAACAGCAAATGGTCATTAGACTTTATAGATTTGGGTAGTTATTCAGACCCATTCAGATCATCTTTTGATCCATTTTCAAAGATCCTTTAAGTATGATTCCGCAGTTTTTAGGCCAAAAAAACAACAAAAACTTGTGTTGTTTTCTTGGACATAGTTCTTGCAGAGTGGCAGTAATTTATTAGAAAATCACTTTAAGTTACGGGGGCGGGACCATTGGTGCAAAGCCACACCCCTCCCTGTTGCTGAGAGTTTTCGATTTACATGCTAACTTACAGCCCCTCACAAGTTAATATTAGTGGCGCAACAAAAATGGCGAGCAACATTAGAGCTATCCAGCCTAACAGTATTGAACCAGATGCCAGACGTCTTTTTCAAACATCGTTTTTTTTCTGCTGAGATACTCAGAAATGCAATTTTAAACCTAATTTTCTTCATATTTTTGCTACATCATCAGAAAAAATCCAACAAGAAGACAACTTTTCACATGAGTGGGTCTTAAGTTTTACAGATCTGCTCTCATCGACTAAAACATGTCAAAAAATGCCTTTAAATGATGGATGTGATTGTGGGGCCTCGGCCTCTGCTTCCATCCCTGTTAATGTGAAACAGGAGGAGTTTATTAAGCTAAGAGGCTGCTGGTCCTACAATCCCACAATATTCCTTCTAGCGGCACTTCTCCCAGATTTCTTCCCTGATGAAAAAGCAGACAGAGTAAGGGAAGGAGAAGAGGAGGGCAGAGACGTACCAGCATGGCAAAGACGTATTTCTGATCTTTCTCTTGGAGGAAGACCAAGACGTCTGACAGCAGCAGAGCGTGGACGTCTGGAAGGTCAAGAACCAGCAGGTGAGTTGGTATTCATATTTGCAAAGAGAAGAACGAACAGAGTGAGCGCCCCCTCACCCTTTAGCCTTCCCTGCGCGTTCTTGAGCTGCAGCGCTCCGTCATGGATCAGCCTTCTCCTCAGCAGGTCCTCCCTGGCAAACATCTGCTTGTTCTTCATGGTCATGATGGACTTGCTGTCCATGCGGCTGTGAAACTCCTTCAGACGCTGCCTCTTCTCGTGCTCGTTCACCTTGTTGTCCACCGCCGCGATCACCTCCTTCACCAGCCGGATGGACTCGTTCAGGTCTTCGAAGTCTTCGTCGCTCTCTGAGATGAAGAGCGGGAGAAAGGGCAGCAGTTTTACATGAAAATAATAAAGACCCACTCAAAACCAACATTTTGGTTTGGATGTTTCCCTTCAGTAATAATCGATCGATCCCGTTCGAGAGAAAACCCATGAGTTCACTTCAACCTCCAGTGAGAGATTAACATTAAGATCAACTTTATTAATTCCCGTAGGGAATTTCAGTTGTAGTAGCAGCAAAATAAAATAAATCCGAAATATACAGGGAAGAAAAACTCCAATATATATATACATACAAACTTATACACATACAAAATATACATGCAATAATGAATATTGACTTTGATATTCAAATATTCTCAAATGTTTATGATCAAGTTAAAAAGAAAATTCAAATATTTATGTCAGCAAAAAGATTTCTTATAATATTCACAATTTTCCTGGATAATTTTACAGATACAACCGCGACAGATCCTGCTCATCCGCAGAAACCAATCAGTGTTCTTGTTGCGTCGAAGCAGGAAAGTTTTGCATTCCCATCAGGAAAAATATTCCTACTAAAAATAATGTATTTACATGAATGAATATATTTTTTTTTTAAAAACAGATCTAACAGGAAATGAATTAGGTACATTTTCTTTTGGTTACCAAATGAACAAACGTCCCCACAAGAGTGTTTGAGTCCAAAACCGTTAACAGCACTGCTTTCATCAAGCAGTGGTGGTTGTTATGGCAACAAACAATCCCTTTTCTGACTTAACATCTAGTAAGATAGCTGATCAAATGTTGCTTCGCATTTTGACCCACTGACGCCTCTAAAGCGTCCTTCAGGGTTTGATATTCAACAAATGTTGCTGTCAAACTAAAATTGTGCAAAATCACTGCTCTGTTCACTCTTATATTTTAAATTTCACCCCCAAAAAAATTGAATATCTTTCTTTTTCTAAAAGCCAAGCTGTTTTTTAACTGATAACTTATTCAGGTTGTCAAAGCTTGTATTAATTTGGGAATGAAAAAATAAACTGTAAATATAATAGTCAGTAAATATTCATGACTTTTTGAATGTTTTATACTTGTGGGTCGACCCTGATTTAAGGTCACTGAAGGGAGAACTGATCCCCTGATCCCCCAGCATCCATCATTCTAGCACTGGTGTATTGGTCTTAAAATGCAGCAGCAGAGAGAAACACAAAGCGGGTTTGAAGGTCTGCAGGACGAAAAACGGAGTGAATGACACTCCCTCCAAATATGAGATTCTCCTTCTAAGCTTCTTGTGCTTCAACACTTCACATCAGCAAAACAGTCTATCCAACTCGGTGTATCGTGTTTGTTTCTTTTGGGTGTATATGACAGTTGGCAGGAAAGAGTTTTCTGAAAGTACACTGGGGATTAAGTCCCTCATCCCACATGGATCCATAAAGAGGCTCCTGGGAAGGATTACGGAGAAGGTGCGCTACGGGAAGCCAGCTGATGAGAGCGGCTTCAAATCAGATATAAATATGCTGTGAAATATTTCAGCTTCCTAAATTCTGCTTAATCTTTTATTCAGAAAAACACCTTTTTCCAGCTTCCTCTAAATATATGAAGTGGCGTGTGAGAGAAAATCTGCCTTTGAGGAAGCTTCCAGGAACACACCGGCGAATGAAATACGTTTTTGTTTTTAAAAAGGCTTATTTTGTGTGGTTTTTTTTGTCAAGAATCACTGCGGATGGTGCTGGGCTCATGATGTTCTACGCTGCGGAGATCTTAAAACTTTTATGACAGAGCTTTTGAAACATTTAAGTTGATTTGGTGGTGACATATTTAAAAAAAAAAAAAAACCTTAAACCACTTTGTGGTTTTGAATTGTCCACAAGTGGTTTCATGGGTTCAACTAAAGTAATTCTACCTGTTAATTATGTGAGATTTCTTTTACTCATCTACTCTGGAAGCTGAAACTACTGATTCTGCAGTTAACGATGCCTTTTCTCAACCCCCTGTGCAGTCCAAACGCTGTGAGTTCTACCTGTGAGCGTAGAAGAAAAGAGAGAAAGCCGACCTTTGGTGTGCTGCAGCATCCTCTGAATCAGCACAGGGTACTTTGTTATCCTCTGGGTCACCAGCAAGATGCATTCTGGGATCCCGAGCCGCCGCACAATACTGCTGCTCATCTTTTTCTGGAAGAACATGAACAAAATGTGCGTCGGTGAAACGTGTTCACCCAACAGGTGGGTCAGCTGGGAAACTGAACCTCAGATGAGCAAAAAGCATATTTTTAAACAGTGGATCATTTAAACAACAAGAGGTGTTTAAAAGCTTTAGGCACTAATTATTATCCAGAAACTTCAGCACCAATACATTTCTGTAAAACACACACACAAAGAGTGCTTCTCCTACTTGGTCTGAGTTTTAATAAAACACATAAATGTTCCCTTTGATACAACTATGATTGAGAAGACACTTTTTTTGTTTGATATTTATTACCTCAGAAATTAAAACAATAAGAAAGACAGAACAAAATAATTACAATTGACCATGTCAATAGTGGCTATTTCCACCATTTGCTGCAATGACAGCTTGACAGCAACTTCTCATGCTCCTCGCTGGCCTCATGATGTTGTTCTGAAGGAATGTGTTCCACTCTCCCACAAGTTCTACATGGAGTTCTGACAGGTCGCTTGAGGGTCCGATCATCCAGTCTCTGCTTCAGCTAGTCCCAGACGTGCTCTATGGGGTTCAGGTCAGGGGTCAAACCAGATGACGGACTCTCACTTCCTGAAGTTCAGCAGTGAGGATTCCGCTACCGTGTGCTGGTGGACTTGGGCGCTGATGATGGGTTCTGTGAAGTCTCTGGGGTAAGAACTCGCGGTTGACTGGGTCATCTACAATGACCAAATGGGTTTTGCACCTCCTCCTCCGGAGCAAACCCTCGGCGTACCGCTCACATCGCCTCCTCCATCATTTCTGTGCAAACTGACCCGACACGCATCGGTGAACTAGATGGTAGACCATTGCTGCATTATCCAGGACATGTGGTCTTGAGTCTTGCATTCAAGTTAAAGTGGTGGAGTCGGTTGTGAACAGTTTGTCTAGAAACCCCGGTACCTCTCACATCTGGTGAACGGGCCTGCAGATGTGTGCCATCTTTTACATTACAGCCGGGCGAGGTTTTCCTGCAGACCTCTCCTCCTTACAGCGTACAGAATCCCAGCATGCATTAGACATCATTCACGCATTTGGAGCCCTACACTTTTAAGCCTGTCATGATAAAGTTGGGCACAGTTATCATCATTGTGTCCAAAAAGTAATTTGTGTAATTAATCTCTGCTTGATCCGTTTGTCAGTACTCTGAAGGCTTTAAGGCAACACATGTTTCTAAGGAGCAGCATCAACGTTAAACCCGCATGTTCTGCAAAGTAAAACATTACAACATTTTATGACGGGAACATACGAATAAATGTACCGGCTACAATAAAGCACAGAGGGAAAATAATGAGATCAAAGTGATGCAGAAAGCACTCCAGAGATGATCCGTTAGAACTTGATTCAACATATCTTACCGTGTCTCTGAAAGCATAAAGTCCTCGTGAAAAAAGAGATTTTTGACAAAAGTACATTGACAGAGATATGTCTAAGTGAAAGCAGGCCTGCAGGAGTAAAAATACATAGGAGAAGGCAGCCTCTTACTTTGATAAAGGCTTTGAAGCGTCTGTCTTTGGTCAGGAGGTCTTTGTAGAGGCTTACAGCTTCATTGTGGCGACTGCAAAATTTCCCATAAACCTTCTTCATACTTTCACCGTTTGATCCTGAGAACTGCAAGAGGACGCGACAATTTTTAAAACAAAACAAAAAAAGGGGGGAAAGCAAACAAAAATTTTCATAACATCTATGAAGACAAACAGCAGTCTACTCTGCTCTGACCTGATTGATCAGGATGTCTCCTATCCTGTTGATGATAAAGCTGCCCTCCAAACTGCCCCCATTCAGTTGGTTTTCCTTTTTGCGCTCTACGAGGCGAAGGAGGTGCTGCGTGTGGAGCTCCAGAAGCTCGTCTAGGACTGGAAAGAGCTTCTCCAGCGTCTGCGGCTCCAGCTGCACCTCCTTCTGCAGTCCTTTGCTGTACACTTCCGACATGATGCGAAGAGTTCGTATGTGGTGCATCTCCGTTTGCATCAGTTCTGCAGACACACGAGGAAGGAAGCAAAGCCGACTTTTACAGAGCTGCTGGGTTCATCACGTTCACATTTATCTGTCACAGCAGAATCCGATTCCTTCAGAGGTCTTTGATGTTTTCCATAAGTTCAGATTTCAGATGAAGCTCATGGTTAAGTCTGGACCATGAGCTCTGCTGCTATATAGCTTTGTTTTTGAATGCAATCTCCATCTTCCTCACTGTTCCTTTCTCCTCCATAAATGGCTTTGTGATTGTGTCAGTTTTCCTCTTTTGTCTAATAACAAATGTTCCAGTGTTTTGGTCTCTTACTAAGTCTGCTTGAAGCTTCTTTCCTGTTCAAATGTACAGTGATAAATAACCCGCGATAGCTGAAATCTACAAATAAGTCACTTTATAGAATAATAAGTCCATAATTATAAAACGAAAACAAAAATCTATTATTATTTTTTTACTTGTCCTGTCCAACAGCTGAGCTAACAGATAAGAGCTGAAAGCCTCTTTTGTTGGACATCATTTTATTTTTTTTTAAATAAAGCAAAATGAACGCATTCTGTACAGAAGACATGGCATAGAGGAGATTAACTGACAATGGTCTACAGCCAATCAGGACGCAGAACACAAAATGCTGAGAAAAAAACAAAACAACAAAAGGATGCAAAATGGCACCCAAAAAAAGAAAAAAAAGAAAGGTGAACCACGATATAGCGAGGCACCACAGCTAAATATATCACACTGAACATATTTATGTATATTACATTAACACTTCAGTCACAACAGTCAGTCACTTACAGGCCATAACAAAAATACAGATAATTCAAATTAAACTTACTGGAACTATCTGGACTATTTTTTTAAATCCCCAGTCATTTGTACTTTTTTGTGATGCTTCATAAATGAACAGAATAGAATTTACAATGAGAAGTTTTAGGCATTTACCATAGATGACATCCTGTCTCTTGACCAGCTCCTTATCCAGCTGCTGCAGGTACTGCTGCTCCACCCCCAAACTCCAGGAGTCTGCCTCCAGCTCTTTGGCCTCAGCGTCAAACTCCCCCATCAGCTGCCCATCCATCATCTCGGTTCCTGAAGCAGCAGCACAGCTCACATTTTACAGCCATGTCTCCCACGCTGGCAGGATAAAACCATTCCAGTGTGGACAGAGGAGAGCGGTATTTTGTCTATGCTGACCTTCATCTGTGAGGGACTCCATGGACTCCGTCACCTGGTTGGTTCTGTTGAGCGAGTCGGTGGACTGAGAGAGATACCGCAGAGTTTTGATGGGCATCTCGTCAAACACCGGGCTGCAAGGACGAAGCATAAAAGTCAAAACAGGAATAGGACAAAGTCTTTTCAGCTTCAAACGTGAAAACAATTTTAATAAAAACAAAAAGTTTTAAACTCATTTAGAGGAAAAAAATATAGTAGTAAGGTTGTCATCTGGACTTGGTTTTTAAAAGTTGAAGACGTTTCACCTCTTATCCAAAAGGCAATAGTTTTTGCAACTATTATAATAAGATATATGCATTTATTTGCCCTACAATTCACCCAACTAGACATTTTCCGTAACCCTTTTTTTTTACATTATTTTTATTAGTTTTTGTTACATGACAACAAAACACAAACCAAAACATAGGTCTATTCTAGGTGCTTCATGGGTCTATTTGTTGCACAGGGTCCATTTATTCCACTTTCAGTGTATTTGTGCCTCTCTTTCTTTATTCTACCTGTTATGAATCGGGAGCAGACAAGAAAGCGTAGTTTGAAAAAGAGCTAATTAGTGACAGAAAATACGCTGGTCGGGCCACGAGTTCCCTGCTCCGCTCCATTCTGATGCATCCACTGGCAGAAGACTAGATCCATGGACGCAGGGGCGGAGCTACAGCAGAGCAAGGGGGGCTAGCTGCCCTCCATCAAAAAGCTTTGCCCCCCAATTTCGGAGTCATTTTTAGAATCATTTTTGAAAATACAAGCTTCTTTAGCATTGCAAAAATAACTAAAGACATGTTTTTATTCTTAATCTTAAGCCTTTTTAGTTGTTTATCATTTTTTTTATCTTTTCATTTGTAATGATCTTTGATGCTGCTGTTCCCATTTCCCACCCTTCTAAAATCCTCTGCTCCCCTCCCGCACCCCCAATTTAAAATGTTCTAGCTCCACCACCGCATGTGCATCTTCGTTTTCCTCGTTCGAGCTTTCCTCGTCTGCTGCATCAGTAATGTTTTGTTAGAGGTGTGAGGGGCTGTAAGCTAGCGGGAGAGCATGTAAACAGAGAGCTCAGGGTAAAGTGAGAGGATTCGCACCAACAGTCCCGCCCACAACTCAGAGGTGAATTTCTAATGAACTCCTGGAAACTATGTCCATAAAAAGCTTTGAAAATAGATCAATAAGATGATGGGAGTGGGTGAGTCTTTAACTCACCCAGCAATGTTGCTAATGGAGAGACTCTTGGAGAGGTTGTTTCCCTGGAACGTCATGATGCTGGTGTGCCTCCTCGCCTGTGGGATCATCAGGGAGGACGTCTCCTCAGGGGAAAGGATGGCGGACCAGGGGCGCTCCCGTGTCCCTCCAGCTGTGGCAGAGAGCGCTCACATCAGCAACAGGTAAAGCCTGCAAATTCACCTCGAAACGATGCTCAAACTTAATTCTTTCTGAGCGGATGAGAGAGAAGGCTGCCGCTCACGTCGTCTTTAGGAGTAAATAGTTTTATGACTAAAGAGAATAGCCATAAAACTAAGTTTTTTTTCCCAACAAAAACACAAAATCATTCCTGTTGGGATCTATTAGTACCTAGGTGTATGGAAAGAAAAAATAAAATTACACTACGCAGATGACATCTGGTTGTCTTTATGTCTTTCTGCTGTTCTGAACATGCGGCGTCTGCCTCATACTAAACAAATACAGGATTAGGACAGGAGTGGGAAGAACCGATCACAAGTCTTTACAAAGACAGAGACTCCAGATTGAGAGGATGTCACATTAATCCTTTGGAAAAGTAACAGCACCCACAGGACATGCTGAGAGCAGACGCTCTAGTTAGACTTGGCTCGGAGGTTACCGGTGGAAACCTTTTTTGAATTCAGTCTGCTGTTTGGCACAAAACGCTCGACTGAATTTGGTTTTCCAGATGCCCGATGAATACTGGATGAAGGTAAACGCTCATCCGGCTTTGACCACCACAGTCCAAGAGTCAAGTCGGATCATTTTACGGCTTTGAGCTGGTATTTAAAGATGGTGCCATGAAAAAGAAATGAAACAGCAGACAAGAGAAATACGACACAAATATGGTTTGCTCCCCGAATGAAGCAGAACAGGCGTTTTCTGGTGAGATAATGTGATATCAAGGTTTCTGCAGCTTTAAGCTCTTCTTCAAGCTCCTGCATCAAAACGGTTGGTTTGCAGATGGGTCGGGGGGTTTTTTTGGGCCTCACAAAAGCTTGAAACTTACTTTTGTTCCTCATTGTAACTGCAGGCAAAGTGCTTGAGTCTGGAACCGTAAACTGCTGTTTGGGCAGCTAAATAGAAAAGCAGAGAAGAAATGAAAATATAAATCAATACCGGCTGCAGAGGAACAGTCCAACAAGTCTGCATGGAGCGGGCGTGACGCTGCTTACCTTCATCTTCACCTTGGCACAGGCTGGCAGGCTGTCCCTGCAGCCCTTGTGGACGGAAGCATTGCAGTCTGGAAAAAGAAAGAGCAGTGAAGGCTGAGAGTTTGGAAGGTGGTGTTGAGGCCAGTGAGGGTGCGTGGAGGGGTGGGGGCCAGAAACCCTGACTGGTTTTCATGGCCGGCCAGGAAACTCCTGCAGACCGCTAATGAAAGCCAGACTGGGGCAGGACGCGTGATGCAATCGAGGGGCAACACAGCTCGCCGGTGAAGTGGAAAAACGAGTCATGCCCAGAGTGACGCATGCACATCTATCTACGCTGCTCTGCGTGGGAACATTCACGCTCGCCGAACCTTCCCAAGTCCTCGTCGGTAAACAAAAGTCAGAACTGCAACTGCCCCAGTGTGTGGAATTCATGAACAATTTTTGACCTGTAAGCAGTCTCTGTGCATTAGTGCAAAAAGGAAAAGAGCAAATCAACTCCAAGCTCAAACAGGAAGTGCCAAGAAAAGGAAGATCTGTTTATGCTTGGAGCAGATTACACAAACTCGTTTTCATATCAACTTTTTTTCTTCACTTCCACCTCAAGCAATCATGGAGTTAAACCAGCAACCCAACGCCTGTGTGTACTATTTCAAACTGACCTGCAGCAACAATTCCCACTCCTGAATTTCCATAGACGCGCCCACTCTCTAAGCAGTCTGGCTTAAGAAAGGAGCTCGGCATGAGACGCTTTCACTTGTGGCCTGAAAATATCTACGATTTTCACATCAGTCTCCCCAAGTTTTCATGTTTCAATGCTTTTTTTTCTTACTTTTAACTAATTCCAGCAAATCTGACTGAAAGCATTTGCTGTGTGCGTCTGTAGAATGGACACCAGCCAGACATCTGTGAGCACAAACCTCCTGAAAACGCAAAAAGAGCTGGTTCTTGTTTGTGCCGAGGATCTGGGATGTGAGATCCGCGGGAGTCCGTGGCGAAACCCATTTCTGCTTTTTGAGTTTTCTCCCTAGAGGAGGAGTTGCACCTAAAGACTTGAGCAACAAACTACATCCTCTTTAGAGCTGCAGCTGCTGCTCCAGACAGAAACTGCCTCAAAAAGCGCCCTGTCGACATTACAGCCGACTGCTTTGTCTTTGTGCTTCAGGAAGCATCACAGCTTCACTCGGGTAATAATACACCCATGCGCAAAAATGTTAATCTGCCAATATTACCAATCCTACTATCTCAATGACTATAATAATGGATTAGATTTATCTGCGCTTTTCCAGACGCTCAAAGCGCTTACAATGTGTCCTTATGTATACTTGGTGATGGTAGAGGCGTGGCCTAAGCTCCCTCTGACCATCACCTGGACATTCATACACCAGAGGAGCCACACTGGAGGCAGGGGGGGTGAAGTGTCTAGCCCAACGACACGACAGTTGACTGGGCGGAGCGGCGATCGAACCGCCCACCCTTCAATCATCAGACGACCTCTCAACCTCCTGAGCCACTGCCGTCCTCCGTATCATTATTATTATTATTAAAATGAATATGTCCTCCAAATGAAATGATGTGTGCAATAAATGGTGACTGAGCCTTTTCATTAAACTAATCATCTGCTCAGAATGACTCATGAAACATGACTCTGATGTGCAGTTAGATAAGAAAAAAAAATGAAACAAAATACAAATTTTGAAAAGAGAAAAAAAAAAAAGAACTCACAAGAACAAAAGAAAGCATCCTTGCTGTTGACAGCCTTGTTGCACTGGAAGCATTGTGCCGCCTGGCTGGAGGGAGTGAAATGATGACCGTTCAACGTCTTCTTTTCCTTCTCCTTGCTCTCTTTCTCTTTTTTATCTCGATCTTTTTCCTGCGTGGGAGAAAATGCAGCGTCAAACGAACAACTCTGCTGATCATGATGACGTGGTGGAAATGCACAGCATCTTCTCAAAGTTAAAAGACATTTTGGGCAAGTTTAGATTAAAGGTTTGGCCGTGCACAAATGCTGCAGGCATGGGGGGTAAGGGCCCGTAGGACGCCCACTCAAACTGGCTTTCTATTAGTCAGGTTGCATGCACGGAGCGCAGAACCGGCGTTCAAGGAGTCAGTTAGTTCTGTTCAAGTGATAAGTGCATGCAGGGAGCGAGCATTTATCACTTAAACACCGCTAGCTGCCCCCTTGTTCAGCGCACGGGGTTCGAGTGGGCTAAAATATCAAGAAAAATTCATTCGACATGCCAGCGTCTCACCCTTGCGTGTTGTCACCATTTTCCTATTTTTTGCCCACCGACAGCCCGTAAGGTCAGTGCAGGGAAAGACATGGAGACTCAAACTCTGAGCCTCTCTGAGCCTGGAGTTTAAGGTGCTGTTACACTGCAACAACTGTCCAGCAGGCTTCATTCAAGTAGGACTAGAAATCCTTTGGTTTGTTTGTCTTTCACACTGCACCTTTGAGAGCAAACCAAACCGCCTGGGCATTGTTTTTTTTCCCCAACAGCTGCTACTTTGAGCTATATAACACAAGCACTCACCAGGAGGGAAGAACAAAGCATTAGCCTAGTACAATAGAGGATTAGAACAGTTCATTCAACTCAGCTAACCTGTCACTTCGCGTTTTCCCTTCAAATACCTTTTGAACTTCTCGATTCTTCCAATTTGCATGGTGGCATTTGTGTTATACTTCCTAAAGTTCAGAGCACTGATGCTACGTTCACTGCGTTAACTCTACATTTGCATATAAAAAAATAAACCACCAGTGGGGTTTGTTGCATAAATAGGTTGGTTCTGGAAGAAGATGCTCTTTCACACTGAAATGATGAAGGAGAGAACACAGGATCCTGCTTTTAAGGCAAAGTGACAGAGAGACACTCCTAATGTGCGTTATAAAGTACGCTACAGTTCAGTCTATTGCTCTAAATAAAATAAAAAAATCTCTTTATGTTGAGCAATATTCCAATGTTCTTTCAAAAATGTTTAACAAAGTATCAGAAATGTTTCAGATGGGTTTTGATGTGTAAGGAACGGTAACGGACATTCTTCGCGGTGGGGGTTGGTTCTCTGTATTTGTATCAGCATATTTGCAGGTGTCTCTGGTCCCTAACCCCCGGAGACAATACTGTATTTGAGAACTGGACACAGTGAGTGTGACGTCACCCATAGAAAATAGCTCCAACCATGTAAAAATCAATGCAGTCGCCAATTTTTTTTCACGATGCAGACACCGACATGTTGGAGCCAGATGACGTCAGTAATAGGCAGTGATTGGTACGAGACGGTTTGAGTTATTGTTTCTATGGTAACCACTTTTACCAATCGGGTGTGAATCTGTTGGAAGTCAACACCCTTACCAAAATTAAAATGGCATACACAAAATCTGTCCATCAAACATACAGGTTTTTGTACATGGGGGTCAGCAGGCACCTCCCACTTTTATTGAGACATCTGATTGGCCAGTTTATAACTTAAATGACTTAGAAAAAGGAAAAAAGGAAAAAAGAAAATATATATATATAAACACACACACACACACACACACATGTATATACACACATATAGGATTAGCAAAAACATGTTAAAAAAAAAAAGGTATCATAGCAAAAATTGTTATTTTGACGAACAGAATGACAGAATATTAGCTGTTTCTTTATCTATAGAAGTCTATGGGATACTGGCAGATCTCTTTTGAGAGTTTCACTTTCCTTTTCGAGGATTTTTCAGTTTGTGGAGTTTGGGTCAAACTTTCCTTAATTCCCACATTCAAGTGTTTCATTGAGAGTTTATTATCAGCATTCTGATGAATTTTTAATGCTGCCATAGTTTTAGAAGTTCTCTCATCTACAGTCACCCTCAAGCCTCTTTTTGGAAATGTCCATTCAGACTCCTCTACCAAACTGCTGCAGGTTGAGGAAGCAGAGGCTCCAGGTGAAGCCTGGTGACACGTTAGGTGGACAAACACACCGGGCTCTGACAAAATGCTTCTCCGTTCCACGAGCTGCATGTGCTCAACTCCAGTCTGAACCCCGCAGAGTCCCATTATTACTCTGATGTAGCAGCAGCAGGGGGTTTGACACATTATTTATGCTGACAGCATAGTAATTTGTTAAAGGAGGGACGTTAATGAACTGCTTTTTGTCTTCGGGTTTGATCACGAGGCCCGTGTTTGATGCTTGGTAGGGCTCACAGACTGAAACCACCACTAACACAGCAGTGACAAACACACATTCATGCGGTCCAGATGGATTCTCGCAGCCAGACGGTGTGATGAGTGAGACACATCTGCAGGATGCGCTCTCTGGAAATCACATGTCTGACCTTCTCAAAACAGAACTCTCTGTCTGCTCTGCCTCTGCATTAACTCGTCATTATCATCATCATCATCATTCGCTAACACAGTGAGCAGAGTCCCATTCCCATAAAGTGATCCAGAGAAGAACAGAGTTTCTATTCTATTCTATTACATCACAGCCTCCACCCAAAGCCAGAGGAAATGGGCAAAAGGGAGTTTTCCAGAGTTTTAATGGCCAGCGTGGGCATCTCGGTTTGTGAGAACCAAAGAGCCCCGACACACTAGAACCCGCTCAATTCTGTTTTCAGACAGACCGGACCGCAGCGCGTTAGAAAGTCATTACAACTGTTTTTATTCTCACTTCCTCCGACGAACCAACAAACATGTCTGCCTCAAACTTTTCAATTCTTTCTCGATTTTTCGTACCAAAGAAAACAAACAATTCAACTCAATGGAAAAGTCAAAGAAAGTGCAGATTATTCTGTTTTTGTTTTTTTACACAGTGGATGTAACCACTTCTGACACCTCACCCAAAGACTTAAACAAAGCAGAAACCCTGTCAAGCGCTCTCTATCAGGCAATGACTTCACTGGAAAAACATCTCAGCTCATTCAGCAGCACGTCAGGCAGGATCCCATGACAGCTGCTGAACCTCTACCGCAAGGCGACAGGGAAAGCCGAGCTCGCTCTCCGCCTACCTCCAGCCAACCTTTCCATTTCACCGAGAAGAACATGGCCTCCTGTGAATCTCCTGCATACCATCGCTGGCTGCGGCTGAGCGGCTAAAGCTCCGGCTACCACAGAGGCTCCATGAGGAACCCTGCAAAGAGGAAGTGACTGCCTCGCCACAGGACATGCTATTTCTGCAATGACCCCGCAGTCTGGTACGGATGCTGTAAAAAAACAAAAAAACACAGCAAAGATCCTCTTCCAGAGATTTCAGGCTCACACTGTTGCTTTGTGCAAAGAGTGACTAATGAATAATTAAAGCTTGAGAGTTGGGGAAAAGAAGCTGAATTTATACAGACTTCCTCACTTCTGCTTAAACTCAAGAGTTTGATAGAAAGATATAAATAAAAAGGTGTTCGCAGCATAAAATAAATCATCTCAAAAGGCACAATTCTACCGAGAATCTGGACCTTTTAATAGAAGCCGACTAGCCTGCAGCTACGGTCATCATCTTCACTCTCCTGTCACTTTAAAAGCAAAACGAAGACTCGTTTCACCGAAAAGATTAGAAAACCACAGCTTACCCGGCCTTCCTGTTCGGCTTCCTGTTCAACCCTCAGTGTCTCTTTGCAAAAGCTACGTGTTTCACAAGCAGTTTCTGAATACAAACGCCTGACTTAAAAAAAAAAAAACAACATTGTTGAGTTAAACTTGAGCCCCTTTGATATGAAAATCCATGTAAAGACCCACCTTAGGGGAAATTGTGTTTTGGGTGTTTTTAACGTGTGCTTGTGGAATTTTTTTTGATGATGAAGAGACATGTATTAGGATAATTAAGCTCTAATTTGCATGTCTGAGTATTTATTTTACTTAAATTATAGTAAATCAGTAAAATGCAAATATTTGTGATGTGCGAGTTACTACGGCAAGCCACAGGTTCCATGCCCTGCCCCGTTCTGATGCATCCACTTGTAGATCCGATTTACTCATTCGAGTTTTGGCTCAAACCTGTACGGCTGGATTGCTCTGATTTCTGTGGCACCACTAATGCTACGTTGGGGGTGTGAATGTGTAAACAGCTGGGTGATGGGAAGTGGGGGCGGGGTTGCTCACAGGAAAAATTCTCATGAATTCCTGCTGCTCTGCAGAAACTATGTCCTAGAAAACAACACAGGTTTTACATTTTGGCTAAAAACGTCATAGTTAAATACCTCTGGGAACAGTTTTAAAATAGATCGAAATACGATCGGAGTGGGACTTTAGATATTGTTTAATAGAAGAGTTGGATGACCAATAGATGGGCACAGACGGGAAATTTTTATTATTACATCATATTTCTTTGAATTCATTCCAGGCATGAGCAGGCCCAGTTCCTCATGATGAAACTGACTAATGCAATCGGCCTTTGTAAGCACTTTCTGATCAGGAATGGTTTGAATAAAACATGCATTTTCTACAGGTTCTTTCCGAGCATCCTTTAAAAGTTTGAAGAGTCTCCTGCGGTAGAATCTTCTGTCCCACCCAGTTAATAGACACGTAACCTCTCCTGACAGCCCATTACTCAACCTAAAATCGAAATATATAACTAAGCTCACTGACCATGAAGCTAATTAATGACGTTTTAAGCAGTTAAAAGTTGATGAAATGTTGTTGAAAGTTTTTTTTACTGTAAAGGCTCAGCAGATTTCCTCAGTTTAGAAGTTCAAATATCGTTCAGTATAGTGAGTGGTGGTAAAATGAATCCATTCCTGTCAAATAAAGTGGTCAGGGCTTAAAAAAACAAAGCAAATGCCAGGTTCTCAAACTATCTGAGCAACAGTGGAGCAGGAAGAGCCCGAGGAGCGTTCTACAGCCGCAGAGCAGAAGGTTCTGAACGCTCACCCTGGTTTTCTTGTACATCTTACTCTTGAGGTAGCTGAAGGTCCGGCCCACTTTGGTCACACTCTTTCCCTCGTTGTCGCTCCTCAAAGGGCCGGGCTCCTCCTCTGATATACTGGGTTAAAAAACACACACAAACACAGATGTTGTTCCCCAACAGCTGCATCCACACCTCATGGTTTCCATCATGCATCCATTGTCCTCTGGAAGCATTTGATAGCTTCTCTGGTTCTTTATTGGACTATAAAGGTCCTGGCAGCACTGAGAGTCCAGAGAAACACTTTCTTAGATGAGCACAGCTGAACTGACCTGTACGCTAGTGACCCAGAAGTGCTGGAAATGGACCTCATGCCTGAAAAGAAACAAGAAAGGAAGTGAGTAGAGCTTTTCTTCATCTCTGTGAGGGGCTAAAACACCAATCACTAAGTCGAGGGACACGTCACTGCACGGTCTAGCTTCAAGGATTTGGCAAATGCTTCATACAATGCCCATGAAAATGTGGCCTTTAGGTACCCTTACAGGCAGGCTACCAAGTGACTCTGTTGGAAAACAGAGGCTGGAGGTAGTTTCTGACTTTCCATCCAGAGCTGGATGAATAGATGACCTCAGTTCTAAAAGTCATATACATTTTATGTTTTTTCATGCAGGCTCAAATGAGCTCATTAAAGAAAGTCAAAGTAGTTGAAACTGGGGTGTTAAGGGTCTCTTAACCCTCTGATTTATTAGTTATTCCGATTTTCCACCTCCAATATTCAGTTTTCTACAGCTAAAGTCAGAAAAATGGACTCAAATCCCACCAAACGTTAACCAAAAAGACCCAACTTTTAACATCAATTCTAACGAAAAAGATCCGCTCAGCTTTGTGTGCCAATTCTGTTGATCAACCCGCCTGTGTTGCTGTTACATATTTAAATCGATGGTGAACACAAGCGGAAACACATCATGGGTAGGAGAACAAAAAGAAAGACTGGGTTTCTTTGCCAAGAAGTGACAGTATTATCAGAGCGGAAGAAAGAGCTTCCTCAGATTACCTGCAGCGCTCATGACGGCTCTATTCCTCTTTCTCTCCTGATCCTGACTCAATTCGTTGCAACAGAACTTCGCACAGACTATTTTAGGTAAAGGTCACTGACATACTGAACAGTCATGGTCTCACTAAGCGAAGCACAAAAGAAATGATTAGCAGCGTGCCTGCTGGCTGAGGCGGGAGTGGGTTTTCTGCAACAGCAGCTTTACTTCAGGGTTTTTTTTTTTCATTCTGACAATAGCTTAATATCACCAGCAATTAGTGGGCTCCTTATGGCAAGTTAATGACAGCAGAACATTCAGGCTCCACTGGCCTTCAGCGTTAAGCGGTGCTTAGCTGTGGCGGCACTAGAGTGGAGCACCAATTCACTGCAAAGCTGTAAAAAATCTAAAGACCGACAGTGAGCTTTAATCCGACGGGTTTTATGGCTCCTCCAGAGAAGAGGAGCGACTCACAGGTGGGGACGCCCGTCTCCAGCTCCTGACTCTCTTCACCGAGCTGTCAACGTGGCTGCAAAATTCAGGGCTCTACAGGGAAAATCTACAGCTCTGGTGCTGAAGCAACATCTACTTCCTACTTCAGCTTCGCAGGTCTGTACTTACTCAAGTCATCCTCATCATCGCTCGAGGAAGAGTCTCCGAAAATGAACTGAGACTTAGATTTGGTAAGGATCGGGGAAAGGTTGAAAGAGAAGGAGATGCGCCTCTGTCGCCTGAGGCGTACCACCGCTGGGGGGGGGACCAGGGAGGAAAGAACCACAACAGGAATGGATGATTTATTCAGAAACATGACAACAATGATGCCAAACTGATGAAGAAAGGAAACACCTGTTGAAACAGGAAATTAAGGTCCAAAAATAATAATGTAGTGAGACGGGAGCTTGGATAACTATGACTAAACTTACAAATCAAAATGCAAAAGCATAAAAAAGATGAAAAGTTAGTAAATTTATGAAGCCTTTTGAGAACTCGATGGCATTTTTTGACGATGGAGGACATATATAACAAGAATTAAGCTTAAACGTGCATCTCTGGGTTTTTCTTTATTGAGATCATTGGTTTAAACTTTCCATTTGGAGGACATTCAGGTTTTTCTGTGCTTCAAACGGAACTTTGTTCATTTGCAGTCAAAACACATGTTCAGGAGTCTGTGTGTATTGGGTGTGGCATGAAAAAAGCTCCTTACTGTCGATGTCTTTGTGGCTGATGGCCAACATGGACACAGACTTGGTGAGGGGCAGAGTCCCTGGATGGCAGCTGCTTCGCAGAGGAAGATAACGCCTTGATTTCTGCAACAAGAAACACGGTTAAACCAAAAGGAGGCAAAAATGGGTTGAAGTAATTTGGAACGAAAAGTTAAAAAAAAAAATCAAGTCAGAAAAGCATTATGTAAGAATAAATGACTCTAAAGAAAAGGTCAGAATCGGGTTATTGCAACTATGTAAAGAAAAAAAACAGTTAAAGACCCACTCCGATGAAAATGGTATTTTTAAAATGTTCTTTTGGCATTTTTCTGACGATGGAGGACATATATAACAAGAATTAAGCTTAAAATTGTTTTATTTTTATTGAAATCATTGTGAATCAAGAGCAGACAAAAAAATGCCATTGAAAAAAATCGTATTTGTCTCGTTAAAATTCCGCTGAGCGGGCCACAAACTCCCTGGTCCAAACTCTCAGTAGCAGAAGGGGGAAGGGGGGCGGGGTTGCTCCATGAAAGTGGTCTAGCCCACAACTCCTAATGAACTCCTGCCGCTCTGAAGAAACTATGTCCTGGAAAACTACACAGGGTTTTTGATTTTGGATAAAAATGACAATCATAATTAAAAGATTACTGGGAACGCTTTTAAAAATAGATAAAGAGGTGATCGGAGTGGGACTTCAAATAAACCAATTCTCAAAAAGAAGAAGAAAGCAGCATTTTTAGTTAGTCTTTAAACTGTTTTGAAGAGAAATAAATCCACGTGAAGACGTGAAGACGTGGATGATTGATAATCCTAGTTAATCCACAAACTGACAAGCCCTGACCGTGCACGAGGCGAGTTTATCTGCAAGATTTGCAAATCCATTTCTCTTCTTAGCATTAGGCCTGGGATTTCCTGAGAATTCCTCCATCTGATAGCTAAGAGGATCTGACTCCTGAAGACTTTGTGGGTGGGTGTGTGCATCAGCTGACCAGGTCATGCACTCCTCCGACATCCTCCTGCTCCTCCTGCTCCTCCGTCAGAGAAACCAGCGAGCCCTTGTCTTCGCTGTCCTGCCTGGGCAGCCTGGAGGGCTCCACCATTTGGGGGCCCCGGGTGGAGGAGCCCCTCAGCTCGTCGCGGCCTCCGCTGAGTCCCTCGAGGCTGTAGCTGCGCAGGCAAACAACAAGCAAATGTCACCTGGTCAAAAACCGACTTTTGTGTTCACACTGCAAACAATCCTGTGAAATATTCATTACTGGTCGTGTTCTGCTGCACCACACGCACGCACACACACACACACACACACACACACACACACACACACCCACACACACACACACACAAACACACCAACACAAGCATGCACCTGTTGATACATGCACAGAGCCAGTGCTGCACAGTGTTTAGTCAGCTGAGTTATCGCCGAGCTCCGGAGCAGATTTACAGCTGAAACCACCGCAAATGACTTCCAACACCAGCATCAGGACACAGAGCTCAGCAGCTGTGATTTACCAACCCAATTAAATCGATCTATGACTGGGAATAAGAGGCCTTGAAAAATCCAATGCAATGATTATGAGGAGGAAAATTACAGCTACATTTCAGGATGAGCGATGCTGGCGGACAGCAGCTTTATCTGCTTCAGGACAGGTTATGTGACGCTTGAATCTCCAGCAGTAAATCTCTCTTTTCAGTCCTTGTGCGCTCGTATGGCACTCCATTATCCAGCAAACCCTCCTCAGTCCAACACTTTCAAGCATCACTAACTAAGACCCGCCTAAAAGAATCATCAGTGACCAGTGCAGAGCAGCACTTACCAATCCTCAGGGCCGTGAATGAAAATGGCTATATTTGCCATATTAAAGTCTCCTTCCTGGTAGTGTTAATATATACTTATCCTGCAGAGTCGCAAGGTCGTCCATACTGAATAGGAGCTGCAGTTATTGCAGCTCGTGGCTGTTTGAAGCCGATGTGCGTCTGCCTGATAGGGCAGGGCATTGTAGAAGAGACAAAACAAGCCTGCACACCCACAACAACGACAAATGCAAATAAATGCGCGTAAATAGGCCACATTCAAAGAAGGGCATGTGCTATGTGCAAAAAAGGAAGCAGCAAAACACCCACTGCTGCTGGGGGGGGTTGCATCAGGAAGACACCAGCTGATAGAGCTTGAAGAAGAAAAGAAGGACACACACACAATGATGAAGCAAATGATGAAGGTGGAGGAGCAGGAAATGGAAACGCCTGAAAGTAAGGGGCAGTTGTGCATTTCCGGAATAACTGGAAAGACAATACACACCAAAGTGAAACACAAACACTGGATAGAGTTTACTTCCTGCTGCAGCCTGCAGTCATATCAGGAAATCAAACTGCGCTGCAGCAGCAGCAGAACAGTTCTGAGACTGCAGAAAGTGAGAGGAGCTGCTGTCGTCCTCAAAGTGACAGATGTGGCCAGATGGTTCCAGCTGTGGCTTTCCACAATACAAAACATATCTCAATTAAAGCCAGACAGATGTTCAAAAGGCTAATGACTATAACTAAAGAGCAAGCTTTCCTAAATCAAATCTGCCTTTAGAATCTGGATTTTATTCTATGCTGATGCACAAAAGACTTATCTTTTCAAGTAGCCTCAAGGGGGGTTTATACAAATATACACCCCCTGTATCTAAAGCTACACAACCCCCCTACTGTAGCAGAAAAACCTTTTTAAAAATCAGCTTGTTTGCTTAACTGCTGGACAATAAAAGTAAAACAATACAATATATAGACATGAATTATTATTTTGTCACCTGAGGCCTAAGTAGTAGATATCTCCGGACCGTTCCGGTGGGACAAGCGGTATCGGGGCGCAGAGTAAAAAAAAAAACCACTAACCAATTTTTTTCCCATTTTATTTATAATCTGATTATGAAAGACAGTTTTATTTTGAAAATCTACTGGATTCTCTGCACCTCACCAGACTCATTCTTGACGCATGTCAAGTAGCTGGCATAATATTCAGCAACCGGCTGTCAATGTTACATAGATGCTGCTAATAAAGTTACTCAAACGGGGGATTCATGTTTATCATTATGTTTAGAATATCCCAGTTTTAGGGACCCATTTTCTTCAGTATTTAATCATCACACCTTAAAAGACAGACAAGACTGAAGTCTGCCTCCAACTTTTTTATCTTCTGCTTTGACAAGGAAAATCTAGATTACATTTTAACTGTTCCTACATGAAACCTATTTTACAAATAAAGTATAAACCAACCAGCTGCAGATATTTTATAGAGGATAAAGATACATTTTTCATTCAAAAGTTAAGCAAAAATGAAAGCTACAAAAATGGACGCACACTTCGGCCTTTCGCAGGCTGGTCTTTGAAAATATTGTCTGACATTTAACAGGTCTGTGGCCTGAAGAAGTTTGGGGGCAGCTGGGTTAAAAACATTTATACTAAACAAAATATTGTCCCTTTTCTCAGAAAAACTGGCAATACTGCTATTCTGACAACTATAAAAACCATCTTGAACCCTTTCATCAGCTTTTTGATCAAGTCAACTAAAATATCTCAGAAGATCTCTAAACTGTAGCTGCGTCTCCTGACAGAAATTGTCTAGTTTACCTAAAAGTGGGAAGTCTGGTAGGAACTGCAGAACTGCCTCAAAATCAGCCAAATTCTTGAGTACACAATGAGTGCAGGGTCCACCTAAAGCTTCCTCCCTCCTCTTTCCTGTTCAAAGGGTATTTTAGACAGTCACAAGCACCAATCTACAGTTGGAACTGCTTCCACCTTTGTTTCAGTGCAGTATCACAGCGGCTTTTCCTTCAACACCGACTCTGAACTCATTTGACAGCTTCACAGTCTGAAAAAATCCCTACAGGACTCGGTGAGGCAGTACAGCTGAGTCTCTTGAGCCGAACCCTCTTTCAAAAGCGCCTGCTTGCTATTACCACTGCAACACAAAACAGCGGCGGACTCAAGCGTCCATTTGCCACAGTGCTTTATGCACATTCCAGCAGTGGGGGGAAAAGAGAGGATCATTTTTCAGAGTAATCGCCTGCAGGGATGCAGCAGAAAGCGGGAACAGAGCAGCAAGCGGATGTTAAAAAGCAGGAGCTTTATGGCCCACACCGGCCTGCATCAGGCACCGCACGTCACGGAGAAAGAGAGCATTAACAGCACACGGACTGATGATGAATGTGATTCATTTGTACCTTCTCCTGTGAAAGGCCGGCCTCCTCTCACCATGGCAACGAATGGAACTGGAGGTGATGAAAGAGAGACAGGAAGTGGAGGATGATGGGTGATGTGAGTGGAGATTTGAGAGGAGTTAAGGTGAGAAAGAAAATAATATATGGATGAACTCTGCCAAAAATGAAGGAGCCTTGAGCTCTTTTAGCAGATCAGAACATGAAGACACAGTTAATGTAGGAAAGAAGGTTTCTGTATAAAGTAATTATCTGTCTGTCTGTTTAATCCACTTACAAGCCATTGCACCAAAAACACAAGTCATCTTCAAAACAATTCCTAAAAAAAAGAATAAAATGTTATCTATGATTAGATAAAAACTATTCCTTGTCCTTCACTTTCATAGCAGCAGCTTTTTCTTGTCGTTATGTAGCAAACTTTAAAGATAAATAAACTGCCTTCCTAATTTCAAACTATTTATAAGGAGAAAGGATTGTAAGGATAAAGAAAATATCGATTATTAAAAAAACTTCAAACCAATGTTGCTGGATTTACATGCAAGTCCATTTCTTTATATTAAATGTAACCACTGAAAATACAGTGGGGCAAAAACGCATTTAGTAAGCCACCAGTTGTGCAAGTTCTCCCGCTGAAAAAGATGACAGAGGCCTGTAATTTTCATCATAGATAAACCTCAACTATGAGAGACTAAATGAGGGGGAACAATCGAGAAAATCACATTGTCGGATTTCTAAAGAATTTATTTGAAACTGATGGTGGAAAATGAGTATTTTGGCAAAAACAAAAGTTCAACTCATTACTGTGTTTTATACCCTTTGTTGGCAATGACAGCAGTCAAACGTTTTCTGTAAGTCTTCTCAAGGTTTTCACAAACTTTTGCTGGTATTTTGGCCCATTCCTCCATGCAGATCTCCTCTAGAGCGGTGATGTTTTGGGGATGTCGCTGGACAACATAGACTTTAAACTCCCTCCAAAGATTTTCTATGGGGTTGAGATCTGGAGAGTGGACCTTGAAATGCTTTTTACAAAGCCACTCCATGGTAACCCAGACAGTGTGTTTGGGATTGTTGTCATGCTGAAAGACCCAGCCACGTTTCATTTTCAATGCCCTTGCAGATGGAAGAAGGTTTTCACTCAAAATCTGACGGTACATGGCCCCATTCATTCTTAGAGTAGAGTTCTTACCAAAAAGGCTATTCTCGTTTCATCTGACCATAAGACATTCTCCCAATCCTCTTCTGGATCATCCAAATGCTTCCTAGCAAACTTTAGACGGGCCTGCACATGTACTGGCTTTAGCAGGGGGACACGTCTGGCACTGCAGGGTTTGAGTCCCTGGTGGCGTAGTGTGTTACTGATGGCAGCCGTTGCTACTTTGGTCCCAGCTCTCTGCAGGTCATTCACTGGGTCCCCCGTGTGGTTCTGGGATTTTAACTCACCGTTCTTGTGGTAATTTTGGCCCCACGGGGTGAGATCTTGTGGGAAGCCCCAAATAGAGGGAGATTATCAGTGTACTGTCTTATATTTCCCAGTAATTGCTCCCACAGTTGATTTCTTCACACTGAGCCGCTTTGACTGTTTGAGGTTGTGGACAGGTGTCTTTTCTATAGATAACCAGTTCAAACAGGCGTCATTAATACAGGTAACCGGTGGAGGAAAGAGGATCCTCTTACAAAAGAAGTTATACAGGTCTGTGAGAGCCAGAAATGTTTCTTGTTTATAGGTGATCAAATGTTTATTTTCCACCAAATAAATTCTTTAAAACAGTGATTTTCTGGATTTCTTTTTTATTTCGTCTCTAACAGTTGAGGTATACCTATGAGGAAAAAACAGACCTCTTTCATCTTTTCAAGTGGGAGAACTGACACAATTGGGGGATGACTACATTTTTTCTCCACTAAGTATTTTCAAACCGGATGTTAGTGATCACTCCTGAACAGGTATTTTGCATTTATTTAACCTTTAACATAACTTCTATAGAACAGTTTATTTTTCTCTCTCATCTGAACGGAAAGTGTACGTTATCTACATTTTTCATAGTTTGGGGATCCACCTCTATCCAGGACAACCTTGAAGGCTAATAATGTGGTCATTAGAATTTGGTGTGATTTCATAAGAGAAAATTAGCAGGAAAATCGTGTGGCTGAAAAATGAGCTTTTGGCATTTTATCTTCAGTAGTTTAAGACCAGAGCAGGGCACAACCTTTCTTCAAAAGACACTTAATTGAATCAACGTTTGACAAACAAGCAGAATGTGTCTCATATCATTAGGAATCGTTGGAATGTACAGAGAGGTGTTTTTCTTTCGATGTTCCTGGTTTAAAACAGCCAGACATGCCTCTACAAGCGGCTGAAAACAGACGAGCCTTTCTATTATTATGTCTTCCATCTGCATCATGGTCACCATTTGAAAAACGACAATTTTGAGAGTCTTTGCTGCTAAAATTCCAGCATCACTGCAGGTCTGTGTGCAGGCGGACAGACGGCTGCCTCAGAAGATCTCTGTGCGGAGCGGAGGATGCAGATAAAAAAAACAGCTTCAGTCACACTCTGGAGACCTAAGACGTCACATAAGGAGGGGATTCCCGGAGAATCTTGTTCTAAAAGCATTCTATTTTAAAAATTGTCAAATGGTGGATGGGGATGCTCACTGTGCATTTATCTCACTTTTCATACTATTTTTATTTACAGCATCACATAAGACAGGTTTTTTTTTTTTTTTGCATACTGAGATTTCGCTGATTATTTAACATTTTATGATCAGTTTTTCCTTTATTTCTGTTTTTACTTGACATGCTTAAAATAAGAATCGTTATATCTGTGACATTTTGATTCATTTTCTGGGTTAAAAGAAACCTCAGCTGGCATCAATAACCTATTTGTTAAACATTACAGGTATGTTTGTCATGTTTATGAACTGCAACGTCGCTTTGTCTTGAATTTCAGAGTCAAAGTCTCCATCTCTAAACCCGCCTTTTCTCTTTCCATTCAGAAGCATTTCGGGGCGGCAGTGAGGTCAGCCAGCTGCAAACGGCATCGAACTCTGAACTGCCGGAAAAACGGCTCATATCCTTCCGGCCTCAGCTTAAACCCGACTGCAGCCTCAGTGGTGCAGAGGGGGCAGGAGGTGCACTTGAAATGTGAAACTACGTTCACTCCGCCCCTGGCAACGCGGATTCAAGTTACAAGTTTCCATAATCAAAACTCGGGCGTAGGTATGCACATTCTTGAAACTTTTTGAGTTTAAGTACAGAATGCACATTAAAAGGTTAAACCAAGTCGAACTTTAAACAATCAGAGACTTGTATTAGGTCGTGACGTTCGGATGGCGTCCCTTTTATTTTTAGGTAAGTGCTAATCGTTTGAAAATTAATCGTAGAGGACAAATTAATTATAGCAGGTTGTGCCCGACCAGAGTAAATAACAACAAATCAGTCAGATATTAAAACAGAGCTTTAAGTTTAAAACATAAATTGTATTTTGTAGTTTTTGCATTTTCTAAATTTCTTTCATGTGCAGTTTAAAGTCTAAAACAGTTTTTAAATATTCTTTTTTTTTTATTTACTTTTTTAATTATTTAGGGAGGACTATTTTGTTTACTTATATCACTAAGAAAGAAAAACTGGAGTTAAACCCTTATTAGTCTGGCTCTTTGGCAGTGATGGCTACTGCTGCGCATTCGAGTGTGCACGTGTGGTCCATATGTTGATGGTCCCCCGCATCAGTAAGCTCAATCGTGGTCCCTCCCTGAAGCCACCAGACAAATGGTGACACAGCTGCTTACAGCAGGAGGATGAAGCGTCCAACATGGTGTGCAGGGAACAAAGAGGAAAGCTGTAATAACACTGATGTATGATCATATCATCCGATTCTACAAGCTCTCACTGGCAGCTGGCAGGAACATTAGTTAGCAGCTTTTTAGTCTACAATAACTTGGAAAATCCTTTGTTCAATAGAGAGCGTATAGGAAGTCATCCCACTAACCTCCTCTGGTTCATCTCCGCTTCTCCTCCGTTGTTCTTTCCTGGACCCCAGCTGTGGCGGCGAAGAGGTGACAGTGATCGGATGCTGTTTCTCAACAGAGAGGAGCGCCGCGGGACCTCCGTCACCCGGTCTTTCGCCTCCTCTTCGGGGTCTCCGGCTCCTCCGATATTTCCACAACACTCAAAGCCTGCGGCGGTGGAAGCCCCTGTCTGGGCGGCCTCTTCTGGGCTCCAGCTGCAGCTCAGGCCCTGGCTGCCCTCCGGACTGGAGCTGGACGGGCCGACGCTGGTGGTGTCGTCCGTGGAGGAGCAAGAGACGGAGACCTCGCTGGCACTGTCTCCAACTGTCACTGCTTCATCATTCTGCAGACATTCAAAAACAGTGCATCAGAACATCGAACACTGATGAACAATGTTTTTTTTGGTCAATGTGGAATTTTTCTCATGATGGAGGAAATTATAAAGAAAAGTATTTCTTTATTCAAATCACTGTGAATGAGAAGCACATGAAAAATTTGAAAAACTTCATTTTTATGACATAGAAATTACACTGGGTAGGTCACAAGCTCCTCTGCTCCAGGCTCAGTATTTTTGAGCATCTCCTTTGGAAATCCACATAATCTCAAAAATAAATCTTCTCAAACAGCTAATTCCAATTAATCGCTAAAAATCGATTTATCACCAAGCCCAACTGGGGACGCTTTTAAAATAGCTCAAATGATGATCGGAGGGGGATTTTAAACAGCAGGGATGTGTCCAAGCACCTTTCTCAACTTTTTCTGGTGCAGAGGTAGAGCGGTCAACCACTGATCGGGTTTGTTTTCCCACCTTTCCCACCATCGTGTTGACGTGTCCTTGGGTAAGACACTAAACCCCCTTACTCCTGGTGGTTGTAGGTTGGCGCCAATGTTCGGCATCAGTGTTAGAATGTGTGTGGATGGACGAATGGGACTGTAACTGAACAGAGTTTTGGGCCTTCAAGGAAGGTTGTAAAGCGTTATATAAGTATATGACATTTTACAAATAAAAGCATACACACAAAAAAACTACAAAGCCCAGATTCTCTATTTCGTCAGATAATTAACATTTACAACAGTGCAAGAAGGAAAGCTACAAAGACACAAACATCCTTCGTTTCTCTTTTAACGGCTTGGCCGATCACATCAGCGTTTCCTCAACGAAGCATGAGATGAATTCAGAGAAGAAGGGCAGAGCCGCCTAACCCACAGGAATGGCACATAATGAGGACCAAATGGCAGAGCTTAAGGATAACGAGCCAAAGCCACTTTACAGCAGCGCTGGCATTATAACCAACACCAATAAACGCTGGGGAGAAACAATGCTCTGGCAGATGTTTGAGTCATGGAGTCGTTTCAAAGTCTATTTACTGACAGTCGTGATGGCAGGGCTGCTGAACACACTGTATTTGTGCGTGTATTATATGCACAAACTACAAAGGATTTCTTTAAATAATTAGAACAGTGTTTAGTGTTTGGTGGGAAACGCAAAAAGAGATTTTTTGACACCGATATGAGCGCCGAATGAAAGCTGTGAAAACAAAGAATATGGGTGACAAAAATCCCCTCTGGCCTGAACTGGTGGGAATAAGCTCCTGAACAGACACACACAGTTTTGTAAAAGTGCATTCAGAGCTAATTCATAGGTGTGAGCTTTAACTGGGCCTATTGTGCAAGCAGCTGCAGCGTGAGCGCCGAGCATAGAGCAGCCTCTGTTGGAGAGCTGGGAAAGAAAGATCTGCTTTATGCTGCGGACACAACTTCCTCTGGGAGCGAGAGGACGCCCGAGCTTGCCTGTGTGTGAGGAGGGTTCACACCCACTGCAGTCAATGTTCGAGTTCAGTCAGGGGAAAGCATGGAGCTGAGGAGTTTTAAAACTCCTTATCATTTAGTTTTGGGGATTTTGCTCATCTCGTACACCAAAATATATAATATTTCTCTCCAAAAGGCACGTGCATGTTTGGCTCAAGTCTTAGTGGGATCAATGCAGTAACCTTTACAGCTATGAAACAGCTTCTCACACAGAAGAAAGGCTTTTTTTTCTCTTTCGAGAGCATTAATCCATTCCTTCAGAATTCAGTTTCTGTGCTCTTTGTTTTAAACGAAGGCTGTGAGCTTCATGACCCATTTTTTCTGTCTGCAGGGTCCGGACCCTTAGCCTCGCACTGGGCAGTTTCAGACAGCACAGATGACATGTTCAGAGCTGTTTATACCAATAAAGGACACGTCCTTCAAAGGACAATGGAAATTTTCCAAGTGTTTAACACAGCAGGGGTTTTAATGCAGAGAGATTTGAGGATTTCATCATCATCATATTGACAGAAGGAACATAGCAGAGTGAAGCTGCCAATTTTCAAACATGCTAAAGTTTAAGTCACAACTGCCCTTACAGATGGATATGGGAAAATATCTATGGGGCACGCAGGTGGCCCGTACAAAATTTAAAGATCGTAGACTGCCCGGTGAGGCCGTAGAGCAAAAAAATGTTCATGCACATTTTTGGGGGGATTTTGAGTTTATGCGAACACGGGATCATAATGAACGATTAGAACAACATGTGTGTTGGTCCCTCTGCATGAGCTGGGTGAAGTCTCACCTCGCATTCATCTGCAGCCGTTTTCCTAACCATCAGTTCCTGACAGTATGACCTGACCACCTTGGGACCAACAGGAGAATTGTATTGCAGCGGCTCTGTCACCACTGCAGTTCATGCCACATGGATTGAAGGTTTTTCTGAAGCCATTTTTGAGCTCCGCCATACCACCTTCAGCCAATCCGTTTTTGAAGGGGATTGCCAGGAATATATTTTAAGTCTCCTGTTCAAGATGATTGTCACCGGGACATCTCCTTCTTGTTCCCTGTCCCGTTCATGAGGAGGCATTCCTCTTCATGCGTTTGTTCCTGAGGAGGGTCACCGGGACTGCTCCCCTTCATGTGCCTGTTGTGAGGAGAGTTTACTGGAGACGTTCCTATGGAGGGTTTTTTGGGGCTGGTCCTCTTCATGTGTCTGTTCCTGAGGATGGTAACTGGGACAGTTCCTCTTCATGTGGCTGTTCCTGACGAGGGTCCCCAGGGCTATGCTTTATGTTTCCTGTCCCAGAAGAGGGTCACTGGGGCTACTTTCTTTCATGACAAAAACCTGCAGTACGCGTTTCCATCAACCTTATTCTGGTACATGTGACTAAAGCTATGAACGTGGGTCAGGCGGACCAAGACCAGGACCCGGATTCGAACTTGGTGCAAAACTAAAACGATGAGCGCCTCTATTTTAAATGCTGCAGGTCTTGTTATTGCAACCAACACATTCTCACTCCCAACTCGTCATATATGGAAATATTTTCCGCTTCGTATTTCTTCTACGTGCTGCATGTTCCCATTAAACCAGGCGTCCCCAACCCCTGGGCCGTGAACCAGTACCGGTCCGCGGTCCGAGGGCCACTTGGAACAGGGCTGCAGACAGAAAAAAAATGCATATGCTAACTTTTATTCGTTCTGCTTTTTTTATTTGCCGATTCAGAAAGAAGTTTTATTTTGGAAAACTACCGGATTCTGTTCATCACATCCACCTGTCTTGCTGAGCCACATGACATAAAGCGGCTGCTCGTTCGGAGGGCTGGCTGAGTTATAAGCCCAAAGTTAAAAGTTAACAAAAGCCAAAAAACAAAAACAAGTGTTTGGAAAGTTTCTTTGGGGAGAAAAAATCCAGTGAGAAGCTGAAGAAGAGTCTTCACCTTCAAAGAAACATAAAGCTGCTGTTTACAGGAAAACCAGGAGATTTCATTGACGTATGTATGCATTTATAAAGACAGTTGTTTCTACGTACCAAGAATATAATATGCGCATCCACTGACTCTTAAACGTTTCACATAATCTCACAATAATAAAGATGCAGACAGATATTTATCCGTCACAACTTAAAAGTCGGACGCAACTGAAATTAGTGTCCTGTTGTTAGCACCCACTTAAAGGGAAAGGGACCATTTTCATCACAAAGTCTAAGTTTAAACCAGCCTCAAACATTTCACAGAGAATGAAGATGGGCTAGTAGATCTCCTAGTTGTGTTCCTTTTGTGTCTGTGTGTGTGTGTGTGTGTGTGTGTGTGTGTGTGTGTGGGTGTGTGTGTGTGTGTGTGTGTGTGTGTGTGTGTGTGTGTGGCACACAGTTCTGTGTTTTATATTATGTGACAATACATACTGTCAAAACATTTTAAATTGTACTGAATTACATGCAGATTAGCCACCAATTCTCGACTACTTAAAATATATTACACTGAATATTTAGACATAGTTTTTTTTCTGACCTCAACTTCAAGAAGTGTTTTCTAACTGAACTTCTTTAAATTTTATTTGAAGACTCCTGGTATATGTACTTAACTAGCAACGCATGTTCAATGGTATGTAGAGCCCAAAAACAGTCAAAGAAACTTAGTAGTGACGTGTGAACACGCCAGTTTCGTACGCGTGAATGTAGCTTAAGGCTTTAGCTCATATTCTGATGTTTTCTTAATCAGGGATACTGTTTTTAAAATAACATTTCAGTCTGAGAAAAAAAAAATCAGTAACTCTTAACCTGTGTATAATCTTTGGAAGGTTGCAAACAAACGATTCCTGCTAGTGGGTAAACCTGACGCTTGACCTCAGGCAGAACCTGCATCAACATGGGATCTGCTGCTAAGTCAACGTGAACAGATTTGGTCTGATTTAAAATGCATTTATTGATCGCTCTGCAGCTCCGCTCAGCAGGAAGCTGCATGAAGTCACACGTGGAAGCTCAGGGGGGATTTTTGGTCATAAATGTTAACACTTTTTTTAAAGAATCACACAGACTTGAACATGTCATATCGGCAGCTTGTTTGGAATTGAATGATCCGGTTTAAAGCCGAGCTGGCGTACTGACCTTTCTGAAGAGGCTGTCGTATCCAGGCTCTGCGTTCAGCAGGCTTTCTATGTCACTGCCGGAGTCTCTGTGAGCAGAGGACGGACAGCTGGTGGAGCTGCTGGCTCTACTGGTCAAACAGGGAAACACTGAAGCCGGTGAGCATCCTGAAAGACACACAAACAGCCAAAGTTCACCCTGAGAGTGTTGTGGGACAGAAAAGGAATTTTCTCCTGCAGCAGCAGGAACAGATTCCTGACATTTTCATTAAAAAAATATATCCAGGTGACAGGTAATTAATATGAAAATAATTTCAGGCAGAGCCTTTAGCTGTTTAATTGAAACCTGCCACTTTGACAAAACCGCTCTCTCCCAGTATAAGCAGCTGGGTTAGACATCTGTGAAAAGGCTGTTGGGAATCTTGGAAGGTGTGAAAAGCCTGGCAGATCAATGGCTAACCATCCTAAAAGGAGCTGTCTGTGTTTTAGAGAAAACCGCTCATGTGTGTGTGATTTTAAAAGCTCCAAGGGAAGAACTTCATTTGAACAAAATAACAGAAAATGCGGTCTGGGCGCTCCCTTTGAGGCACACTAACAGGACTTTGTGAAGTTTTCTGTGTTTCCCACTCCAGCCTACAGTTATCTGGTGCAGGAAAAGCAGGCCGTTTTCAAGCCCACTGCTGTGTTCCTGAGTCACCACTTCCCCAGTGAATCACAGACATGCAGACAACTTCAAAACATCCCTCACACTCCAAACCCTTTGGAGTCCTATCATCGACTCCCAGCACTCTTCAATCACTTTAGGTGTTTACCAGCAGCCCACTGGATGCAGGTTTTAAGTTTCCGCCCAACGTTTTTCATCTCCCTGGTTTTTTTTTAAATAAACAATCTGCTGAAAAGTTAGGTCACGATTTTTGTACATGTAAGGAGATTTAATTTCAGGATGATGAAAAGACGGAGCCTGTACCAAAGTGCTTTCTATAGCCATCTGCCAGAAACAACTGGATGAGATCAGCCTGCAAGTTTGTTTTTGTGCATGGACGAGGAAGACTATTTCTGGACCAAAAAAAAAAAAGCGGATGTTATTTTTTTTCTCAGAGGAATAATTTTTACTCATTGCTCTCATGAGAGCAAGAGGAAGTAGCTTTTGTAAGCATTTTCTTTTGTGCGTTTATCCTGCAAAGACACAAATGATGAGAAACTGCTGAAAATGAGGCACAAACATATCCTACGATGAAGAAAAAGAAACCTCATTTTTTTCTTCCTGAACAGCTCAGGAGAAGATGCACACTTAAGACACGTTCTTCTTCTTCACTGCTGCAGCATGCATAGCACCTTCACAGGGTTATTTTCTGCTTCCTGAGTTTTGCTTTTATTCGAAGGAAATGAGCACACACTTCGGTGGACAGACAGCATTTAATGTGAAAACAACAGAACTTCAGGGGGACAAAAACAGGACACCACATATAAACATTTATATTAAAAAAAATTCAGACCAAAACTTGTTATCTATCTGGAAAGGAGCCACAAAGTTAGCAGGAATTAGCCGTATTTCTGCCTAAGAAGAACATCCGACCACAGCCTGTGACGAGACAAGGGGAAACTGGACTCTGCAGATGTGTAAAAAAAGGCCTTTCGACTTTTCCTCTGGTGGCGGTGACACAAGAGGATGCTGCGTGTTTGTCACACACTCGCACCTGTCCACTAAACCTAACAGGGGGCTGTGAGCTTTAACAGCTGTCTTCCTCCCTCAGTTATAAACAGACCCCCTTCAACACACCCACAAACAGAGACGCACACAGAACCCGACCGGCAAACAGGTGGAAGAGCCTCTGATGAATTAGTGGGTCGCTGAGCTCTCACCAGCTGTTGCATTAAATTAGAAGCAGTTTAGATGAAGTGACTCCACACCCGTATAAACTGTAGACTCAAACGAGCCATCCAGTCACCTTACATGACAATTTTTGGATGGACTAATCTTCTCTCAGATGTTGTGATGCTGCAAAACCGTCACACGCAACTGCTTTCAATGACAAAAGTTCTTTAAATGTGTGTGTCTTGCAGGAATTTCAAACATGCTTTAAAAAAATCTGTGGGAAATCTTTTGTTTTTCTTAATCTTGATAAAGTGGAAGAGAAAGTTTAGGAAATGTGAGACAAATTTCTACTAAACTCACAACCAACAACAGACAATTTAGACATTTTGTCAATCCCTTTTACTTAAGAAGTCTGGGCAACATTTGAAATTATACAGTGCAATTCAGCATGACACTAAATAAAAATGCCACTAATTTGCCTTCTTTTGTTACTTTAACCAGTCAACTTTTTAAACTAAAATAAGACGTGGGCTGTTTAGATCCTTCTTCAAAATGCACGGCACTTAAATCTCCTCTTTTTTTTGTTCCCTCCTGGTCTAGTCCTGCACATTCACACTGGGGCTGAACGGCACAAGGATTTACCTACACATGAACCAAGCTCCTTGTTTTTTATCAGTTTCACTGCTGCTCCACACCAGAGTTCAGGCGAATATCACATGACCCGCTAAGTGGCCTTTTGGTAGAGTGTCCGCCCTGAACTGGAAGGTTGTGAGTTCAAATCCAGGCTGAATCATAGCCAAAGACTCTAAAAAATGCCTCCCCGCTTGACACTCAGCATAAAAGGGTTGGATTGGGGGGTTAAACCACCAGAGCGCGGCTGTGTCTGCAGCTCACTGCTTCCTCAGGGGATGGGTCAAGAACAAATGTCACACACCTAGGTGCGTGACAGCCAATGGGATTTTAACATGTGGTGTGAAAGCTCTCTAAATTAAGAGGACATTCCTAAATCCTAAACAAATTTCCATTTATTTATTTATATTTTCACCCATTTAGTTTTTAAGAATAAATCATCATTATCATTTTGCCCTAGATTTGTTTAAAAATAATAATACATTTCAAAAATAATTTTAATCCTAGCGTACCAATGGCTATATTCTGAGAACTGATGGATGTTTTACTTTCAGTTTTACCTGTTCTAACAGAATTTTATCTGCAATAAACCACCTTTTTTTGGCTGAAAACTATAGAGAAAAAACAACAGAGCCAGTTGTTGTTTTTCTTCTAACCCAATTTCCCCAGTTATGTAACCTGCTCCCTAAAAGGTTTCCCCTGAACACTAAAGCTGAGAAACCACACTTATGCTGAACGCACTGAGTGACGGTAAGTATACAGAGCACATCTTGTGTTTTATTTTGTTTATTTTCAGTTGCTGTGACAACTGTAAAAGAGCAAAATCATTTCATAATCAGCCATAGGTCAGCCATCTGCAGTCAATTTTCTGGAATACACACCCATTGACAGATTCAACCAACTATTGCAAACTGTTAGACGAATGGATTAATAAATTGTGCATTAAACTTGCTTAAAAAGCCTCCAGTCATTACTTCAAGATTTTCAACATGATAGACTCTGTTTAAAGAGTTCATAAGAGGGTAACTGGACTAAACTGGGCCAAAAAGGAAAGAACATCCGAGTCAGCCTTGTAAACATAGACCTAAAAAAAACCATAGAAAACTCCCAAACTATCAATTTTGGTCATGAAAAAGAATAATGGGGTGTAACGCTGCTTGTTCAGGTTTGTCCTAAAGTCTAAAAACGTGTTTTGCACACACAAGAAAAGCTGTGGTGGTATCATAGTGTTCTTTTAGTTTGTTTTGTTTGTAGTGAGGACTTAAATATGTACATGTTCTTCCATTTTGAGCAAACTTTTTCCGTTATTGCCTTTGCTGAGATGTCAAGCTTGACAAATCTATTCTGGAAAAATAGTCAGTGGTCTCTGAACAGTGTCTGACGGTTTAAAACTGTGTGTCTAATCAGTAGAGTCACCGATCAGCTAAAGCTTGTTAGGAACTAAATCCTTAGTCAGAAGCGCCCTTATGGATAGATACCAGCTGTCTGGGGCAAGAAATGGGTAAACCTGTAGGTAAATAGCAAGAGATTGCCAAATGTTTATGTACATTTTTAAGGGCATGCTGCAGGCGGCAGGTTTTAACGGACAATTATACGAGACGCCAGGATAAGTCAGGGTTAAGTAGACGAGACGCAGGCATGTAGACAGATTTGTCTTTTTTATGTTGGCTAAGCCAACAGACTGGGGACTGCACAAGGGGCTAGTGAATGTTGTTGACATGATAAGTGTAGGCTCCGTGTTGCGTCCTTGCGTGAAGCCTGATTGACAATCAGGGTGTACGGTGCACAATGCACAGTTAGCATGTATGGAATTCAGTAAGGAGCCAGTATGCACGCCTTACTGACAACTACAGAGTGGCGTAAAAGGGCACTGTACGACAGCATCACCTGTGCATCATAAATGAATGGAACTTCTAATATCCTTACCAATACTTCAGGATCCATCAACCACTTGCACTTTAATGGTACATTCCATTTACATGACATCCCTTGAGGTGGCCGTATGAGCCTCAAGGGAACTACAAAACTAATTTACTCCCCTTAGGATGCGGGTACCCCTGTCCACAACCCTCCACGGCCCCAGACAACCCTAAAACTCCCAGCATCCTTATGGGTCAACCCCCCGTTTGAGTGCTTTCACACTGATCCAGGGTCTGATGAACACATTGGACATCTGAAATCTGTTTTGTCGATTAAAGATACACTTAACCAAAACAGTTTGTGGTCAGAAGGTATCTGGGTTTTCTTGTGTAAAACATTGTCCGGTATAAGGTTCAGGTGGAATAATCCTCGTGTACACAGGTATTCCTGAGGCTATTACATCAGCACACTGGCATAGCGGTTTCATGCCGCACTGCCTCAGGCCCTAATGGTCATTCTCAGCCAACAGTGGTGTCAGCCTTACGAATCATAGAAGTTTCCCATAAACATTTACTTGGCTGTGCTGAGTTTGACCATATGACACAGACAAAACAAAGCCCTTTTCTTTATTTCCCCATCAGAATGGGTCTTTTTAACTTCTACCTTGAGGTTTCTCAGAGGTTGAAAATTGAGAGAAATGTTTCTTTCCTGTTTTATTATTGGGCAAAAGAAGGTGAATTGCAATGCGGCCTGTTTGCTAAACGCAGAGCTGTCTGATCGAGAATTTCCTTTTGATGATCTGTGGCTTGAATTTAGAAAGAAAAATGAAATTTAAATTTACACCCTCACCCAGCAGGGTGCAGATGATTGGTCAATGACTTGACCTAGGCTGAGGTGGTTCTAAGAGCAGTTTTAGTGTGAAATCGCTTTTTAAATGTTTGTAATTGCCAGATGATCAGCTGTAATTTAGATTTATAAAAAAAGCTGAAAATATGATCTTTGGTAACAGAAACCAAAGGCCTTACATTAAGACAACAGAGACAAAACTGATTTTCAAATTAAAACTAAGGACACAGTCTAGAACTTGACAACTTTTTACATTTAATCATAGCAGCCCTGCAGATTTACAGTTTTGAGCAATATGTTTGTTTTTACTATTGACTGATCTGTCAATCAAACGCTTCAAACGTTTAACCACCTGCTTTTACTGAGGCATCTGATTGGTCAGTTTATAACTTCAATAACTTGCACTACAGAATTTTTTCTTTTTTTCAAAAGAGGATTGTAGAGAAAAAAAAAGGTAGCAGAGCAAGAATATATTGACTGAGTAATAACTGATATGGAGTTTGGGCTTTTTGGGACGAGCGGGTACTTCCTGTTTGAAACAAAAGGAGGGAGGAGATACTCAGTCCTGTTTTCTTTTATAGTTAGTTTTTAAGTAACATTTCTTAAAGCATTCTAGACTAAAGAGAGATGACAGGAGAAAAGACTGTTAGTTAACTGTGGTATTTGAGGCATGATTAGTAGCCAATATGTTTCTGATGAACCAAAGCAAGTAAACAAAAATCTGTATGTAATAATCTGATTGCCATAACAGGAAGTCTTTGATCTAATATAGGCGAATGGAAATCCCCTTAGACAGGAGATATAAAGTGGGTAAGAGGTCATTTAGAGTTTCGCTTCACTGCATAAACAAGTAGCTTAAGAACGATGTCAAAGACTACTTTGAAGAAGCTGAGGAGTTGAGTGGTGAACAAACCCTTTGGTCTTTTGACCCAGTGGTTGGTTTGGGCCTAGATTTGATATAGTAACCAGTCGCCTAGTGGTTCCAAGGTGAAGTGTACTGAAAAAGGTTTGAAACCAAACTATGAGTAAGTTTTTATTTTCAATTAGAGCAAATAGGTTTGAATGTAGTGGTTACCCGGTGAACTGTCATAGCTTCAATTTTCAAATTCCTACTTTTCAAACCAGCCTCTATGAAAGTGCACACTTACGATTTTGGTAGATTATTTTATACATTAGAGTATCATTTCCAAAAGGTACATCGATAATAATCAGAAAAAACTCGTGTTTTCTTTGTTTTATACGTAACTGGAGTGAATCCCATTCTGATTCAGTGGTGATAGATAAGATTCATGTGAAACTTGCAGGTGGAAACCCACCAAACACAAAGCAAAAATAAGGCAGAGGAAGAGATATCTAACCAGAAAGGAAGTGATATCAGCCAGCTGCTACCATATAGAGGAAATCCCACCTATTCCCTCCCTTCCATTTCACCTCCATTTGACACCCCTTTCCTTTTTCCTCCATTGTTCTTTCTTTCCAAACGTCTTTCTTCTTGTCATCCATTCAGAATCATTTTTCTCTCTTACAGAAAGACTCTCGTGTCCTTTGTGTTCCGGCACAGGTAAAAAGTAGTTAGTCCCAAGCTTCATTGGGCTGTGGTAACTTTAATTACTTATTTTTTAATATTCAATCATATGCATTTTGTCATGATCAATCTCTTTTTTTTTTTGCCAAGCGGTGGGACTCTTTGAAATACACATGTAGTAAAAAATAAAGTAAAATCCACTTTGATTATAAGATTTTTAAAGACATTAAAACCTCTAACAGTTAAAATTGAGGTAAAGTTGGACAAAAAGCATCTTTCCAAACTTTACGACAACAGCAGATTGAGAAACGCTTGGAGAATATTCCATACACAATGCCTGTGTCACAGAGGGAGGAACACAAGGCAATGACGTTCAATGAGGCTGGAATCAGGCTAATGGGATTCATTCGTATTTTGTTTTGCTGCCGTTTATTCATCAGTTCATTTAAAAGTCAACCCACAGTGCAGACACGTCTAAAGATTAGCATCCTGATTTTACCCAAGCCGCTGCTTTGGCTCCTGCTGCGTTAGCATCCCAGCTCTGCAGACTCATTGTAATCACCATAATTCCATCCTTATCCACGTCTGCATGTCCAAAACAAAACATATAGATCTTGACAAACACTGACCTATGCTGTGGATAGGTGCGGTCAACTGCTTATCAATATTTGTATTTTTAAGATATCTTTCATTCGTCAAACTTCCATCTATCCATTTTCAGAATCCATTTTGGGGTCACAGGGTTGCTGGAGCCTGCCCCAGCTGCTGGGAAAAGGTGGGGTACAACCAGACAGGTCACCAGTCCATTGCAGGGCCACACACACTGTCATGCACACATTTAGAGATCCAGATGAACTTATAATGCATGCTTTTGGACTGGGGAAGCCGTATGTAACCCCTACACCACCATGCATCCCTCAATAAAAATTGCTGTACCTATTTGTAAGTTAAAATTCAAACAATACACTCTTTTATGTAAAACGATGTTTGAGCTTTCATCCACGTACTATTTCATAGTTTTGTGAAGTTCGCAATCTTTCACTGAAATAAAGTGGGAGGAAAAATGTTTATCAACCATCTACTTCTAACGTATAAGTAAGGCTTTTGAGCTAATGAGGGTCTGAACATCTTAGGATAAATGAGAACCACAGACCACTTTTCATCAGCACTTCTGTATACAACTGAATATCCGACAATCGTTGACGTCAAAAAGGCCCCAAAAGGTGCCGTTAAACAAACTGTTTCCTCCAGAAGCTTGACAGCTAATTTACAGGCCGAGATCCAACAACTCAAAACCACTGCTCGAGTGCTGGAGCATAAACAGTGCGAGTGACTTTCCTTTGCGCCAAAGAAAACAGACTAAGAACGCACAAGGCCAAGGATGAGTTCACTGTCATTAGGGCTAAATGGCTTTCAGGCGACCAAGAACACGAGAAGAAAAGCTGTGACAGAAATGACCAGCAAGGAAGTAATGTCACAGTCCAGAAACTTCAATAACATGCACTACAAACACTCGGATGGGATCAAAATCAGTTTTCCAAATCCCAAAGATAGAGGTCAGTTGGGGTTCTACCTGAGTGTTGAGTGGTCCAGGGCTGCTGGAATGACGCCTCTCTGTCTCGGTGAATCTGCAGAGAAACAGGAAGACACTGAATCAGTCTCACCGACATGTGATCGCCACCGCAAAGAAATGATGGTGCCGACCAGCGTGTCTGCAAGGAAGTGCTGCGCCTGTACACAGGATGGGAGGCGACAAAAAGACACCCTTCGTAACGCCAGTCTTAAAGGCTATTGGCAGGATTTAGTCACTGCAGCCGGGCTCTATCTGGCCCCCAGAGGAAGTGCTTGGAAAGACCTTACTTTTGTCTTCTCTGAGCCCCTCAGCAGTCACACTGACGCTAACTCAAACACACCGCCTGTCAGAGATCTGTGGTTAGTTGTGAATACACAACATTGTGGCTTAGCTTCGTCTGTGGTCTGCGTGTCTATACAACAGCTGTGTGTCACTAAGCCACCGGCAGTCCCTCCTCACAGACAAAACCTGGACAGTTTGGTAAAAAAAAGCCGAAGAAGTTAGACAGTTTTCCCACAAGAACCTCATTTGCAGATAACGACGACGTTCTCTGACTTTTGAACAGATAGAATATATACGACTTAAACAGCAAAAGCAGCTTGTTTGTGTAAAACGCCATCTTTTTGAGCACAAACAAACAAAAACAGGCATTACAGGTTCTAAAAGTAGGGCTGTAAATCTGATAAATGCTGAGCAAACAGGTCCTTCCTTGCAGTAGACATGATCTGTATTCCTTTGTACTCCATTCCAGACGTTCCCCCGTACCTTTCCTTCTCAGTTCTACTCAGTAAGCTCAGATTAAAAGCCGACTAAGTACAGAAAGTTTCCGAGTTACCCTTTCAACTGTAAAACTTTCAATAAGAGGTCTAAGATGAATAAACAAATGAGTAATCTGTGATTCAAAGCTTGTTTCCACCAGAACTTGAAACTTACTAGTTGAGATATAGTAAGTTTAAAGTTGCTTTCTGTCTTGCAGAAACTACAAACCAGTCCAAGAGAGCATCACAGCGACTAAAGCAATTCAGAGATGGAAGAAAACAAGGCTGCAAACACTTTTTTATGTGCTTTTACTTTGGAAATAGGAAATATAATTTATGTCTTTGCTTGTGACTTTATAGAAACTGATTAATGCAATTAAAACTTGTTTTACCCCATAGTTAAAAAACATCTCCAAGCTCAACAAGCTGTCAAAAAGTGGACAACCATATAAATTATACATGAAACAAATTGTCCTTTAAATGTAATTAATCTGTTGCGCAAAAACAGAATGGCATGTCCATGTGGTGCCTCTTTATTTCTTATAGAAATGATAAGATTATTGGAAATAAAGATGAAAGCAGTTAAGTAGAAAACAAACCTCCATATTTACTATATTAAAACAGTCAATGCATTGATTTTATTTAAGACGATGTGAAACATAGATATAGGAAAATCACTGCGTAAAAATGGGAGTATTCATAGAATAATTTCTGCTGCTAACATTTACAGAAAATTGCTTCAGAGTGAAGTTATCCAGCTTATCCAAGTTTATCCAAGCCAGTTTAAAATAATTGTGAATTAACGTCATCTTAGGAGGCACATCTAAACTCTTTTTCTCTGATGTTTTGTACTTTTTATCCAATTTTTGCGGTCTAATGTTACCTTTCCTCACAGGAACATCTAAAATCCTTTTGAGGTCTCCTTTGATTTGACTGAAGTCCAGGTTCCAACATTTAATTGCATGCAGCACCGGAAGCAGCCAACGCAAAAAAAAAAACAACAAAATAAAACCTTGTGAGGATTTGTAAAGCATTTCTGAAGCCACCTTTGACTTGAATGTTTTCTATCAGATCAAGGAAATGTGAGCTCAGCTTGTGTCTAAAAAAAAAAAAGAAACATAAAAAGTCTCCTTTGCTAAAAAACTCATTTTTAGGGCTTTTAGCTGTAAATTTTTTGTAAAAATAACTGCATTGTTTGACATTTCAGCTGCCAAGACTTAAGGTAACGTTTTATAAAGACTTTTCACATTCTGCAAGTGCATCTCAACAATAATTTCAAGAAAATAAAGGAAAAAGAGCCACCGGTAAAAAGAGCAAAAAAAGATCAAATATCTGCTTGTAAGAGAGCAGATATTTACAACCAATTATGAAACGTATAACTTAATATAGAGCCGCACAATATGAGGAAAACTCAGGATTTGCGACGTTAGTGATCGATAGATGACTTTATTAATCCCACAATGGGGAAATTTCATTTATCTGTGGAAGCCAAAACGAAATTCAGAAATAATCTATATATTTTAAAATTAAAAAAGGACATCACAAATGACATTCATATTAAATAAGTAAAAATTATTATTAATATTATTAATATTAATATTGCGATAACGATATAACCTGCGATACATGAACAAATAGCAAAACAACTAAATACATAATTTCCATTTTAATGCAAAAGTTTTTTTTAAATAAGTCAACATAACTTAAATTATCCTCCAAATGAGTCTACATAGGAGGCGAGCATCTAACATATAATGGCTTCATCTGATTGGTCAAACGCATAAAGGGATTGATTCCATAAATACTTCAAGCGGCCATAAGACTGTTTTAGTACATTTAAAGTAACCACTTTTTGCAATTTTCGTCAACTTTTGCAATATACTGGTACGTATTGCACAGCTCAATATTGCAATCACGATAGATTTGTGAATCATTGTCCAGGCCTAACCTAATAAAATGCAGCATCAGGGGCCGAATGAGAGAGTCCAAACCAGAGGAATGATCATCTCATGAGGGGTTTTTAGGAAACTAACCCTGCGCTCCCCCAGCACTGATCCACAGAAACACAGAGCTCTGTTGTCCAGGCCCGGGAGCGCCCAGTGACTCAGTGTCGCCATCTTTTCAAGTTCCTGCAAAAACACCAACAAATCCTCGCACACCAACTGGCTCCCAGTCCAGGCACGGCGATCCAGCCAACAGAGCGCCGTGCATGAACCCACAGGACAAACACTTGTGTTGCATTTTCTCCCTCATCAAGTCTCGCACGCACACAACAACCCCCCCACACACACACACACTAACACACACAACATACTTCTTCTTTTCTCACAGCTGTGTTCAGATATCAAACAGGGCCCACTGAGAGAGAACAAACACGCTGACGAGGAAAGATTAGCTGGTCGCAGAGGGCGCCAGCGCGCACAAGACACACACATGGGGGCCGTGGACGCACACGCACGCGCTCTGCTGAAGGGTAAAGCAGCTGCCACTGATTGTTACAAATTACAAAAAGCTTCATTCGCCGACCTCGGAGCAAAAGAGTGACAGCAGAACCTGGGAAACAAAGGACTGTGAATAAATTGGAAATTAAAGCCCCCAAAAAAAGGAGCCAAAGTGGTTTGATGAGTTTTAATGGTGCGTGTAACCATCAGGTCGAGATCTCTGCTGTTGAATAAACAGCAAGGCAGGTTGAAGCGAGAAAGAGGAAGTCGCGGTGAAAACGGCAATTATTATGGAAGTTAAGGATGGCAGCAGCTAAACAAATGAAGATTGAGAGAATTTAAATACATTTGAATTAATATCGTCTCAATTACGTGGGGCTGGGGATCATCTATGTGATTCTAAACATTGACTGTATGAGAGCTGGACTTAGTTAACCCAAGAAGCCAAAATCTCATAGACTTTTATAGAGAAACCTTCAGCTTTCTATTGGTCAGAATAACCATTCTAATCCTCCTTTTTTTATTCTTATATTTTTTCTGTGGTTCAAGTTATAAAACAGCCAGATAGTTACCTCAACAACCTCACCCCTGACCGGGGAGAGTGGTTGCCATAGAAACGATGACTCAGACCAACTTCGACAAATCATGACCCGCTGTCAATTTCTGGTCCCAACATGGCGACGTCAGTATTGGTGACTGAATTGACTTCATTTGGCTGTAGCCTGAAGCAACCCTTTGTCTTTGGATGATGTCACACTCACTCAGTCCAGTTCTCAGATGCAGTCGGTGATTCTGACATAAATGCTGTGAAAGTTGCAGAACTTTCCGTCAACTTTTTTCCTTTTTTACACCACAAACCCAGAGACAGACAGGACTTTTTTTTTTTCTTTTAATTTCAGAGGTTGGTATGTTGAGTTCAAAGAAAAAAGTCTCTAGGTGTGAAACGATGAGGCCTGCAGCACACTCACCACTTCTGAAAACTGGCAGTGCGGATTCAGTGCAGCCTGGTGCATCTTTGCAGTGTCGGGGGATTTTAAACTGTACCTCACAAAAAACACTTCTGGTTTAAAAATAAAAGTCACTCTAGTGAGTGTGTGTGTGAGTGTGTGTGCTGGAGTGGGGCGTGCGGGCCTTGGACTGCAGCCTTGTCTCTGAACAGGCATGCAGCCATCGAGCCTCTGCAGCTTGAAGGATGCTATGGCTGACAGAATGACTGTTTCCAGCCAGGCATCAAAACTGCACACGTGTCTGCGCCTGAGACTACAGGCGTGCAGATGAAGCGGCTTTTAGTGAGCCCCTAAAATGCTCCTCTGCTGTAAAAGGGCCAAACTGCTCAAAACAACTTGATTTAAAGTTTAAAAAGGGGAAAAAAGAGATGAACTATAACAAAACGGGTGGAGACTCTGTAGGCTGGCTCACACGTGCAGCAACTACTCGTGCAAACCTAAACTGATTAAGAATCCTGCATAAAACATGTGCTCAAAGGAGAAGATGCTCTTCTGAGAGCAACTTTTAAATGTAGTGAACTACATAAATTAATTTAAAAAATTTGTTTCTTTCTTTCAAAAAGTGAATTTGCTTAAAGAAAATGTCCCATGTTTGCGCAGTGCTTCAGTTTAATTCTGTGGGAAAATGTAACAAAATATTTAAACATCTTTAAGGCCCACTCTGATGAAAATTGTGTTTTTTGGGGTGTTTTTAACATGTTCTTGTGGTAATTTTCTGAAGATGGAGGATATACAAGAAAATTAATCTTAAAATACCATTTCTAAATATTTCTTCATTCAAATTGTTCTGAATCAGGAGCAGATGAGTAAATACCGTTCGTATTTGTAATGTAGAAAATGCCCCCTGCTCTGAGACTAGATCTGTGTCCGTTTTCGGTTTTTCTCGTCCGAGCTGGCTCATAACTGTAGGGCTGGATGGCTCCAACATTGCTCACCAGTTTTGTGGCACCGGTAATGTTAGCTTAGGGGTGTGAGGGGCTGCAAGCTAGCATGAGAGTTAGTTAACAGAGAGCTCTCATCAATGAGGAGGGGAAGGGGGGCGGGGTTACTCCACACTAACAGTCTCGCCCACAGTCAGGGGTGAATTTCTAATCAACTACTGCCGCTCTGCAGAAACTATGTCCTTTTTATTTATATATTTATTTTGGCTGTAAACTGTATAAGTAAGGGTTAATGGCCTTCGAAGTGTGCATTATTACTTTTTAACGCACGCCGTGGAAGCCTGAACCGTTCGACGTGAAGCTTCCGCTTATACCACGATCACTTACAAAACAAATAAATATTAACCAGTTTTTAGTCCTTAATTCTTTTCTTTTTTTCCGATTTGGATCGCTTTTCTCACAAAAAGCGGGTCCGCGACGCACCACCGCTGAAGTCAAGATTCAGCGATATATATATGCTGATCTTTCCGATGGGTTCAATAAAGCATCAGTTCAGAGAGAGAGTTCACGTCTTACCGCTTGTTTTTGTCCAATGAAGCAAAAGGTTGTTTTAAAGAAGCCAGCGCAGTGATACGAAACATTTAAGCTAGCTGACCGGAACTTCTTTTTTCACCGTGCGGTTATCACTGTGGTTTATTACTTTTTAATGTACACCCAGCAGCCAATCAGAATCGAGTATTCACCCGGACCATGGTATAATCATTGTTAAAAGACGACTGGAAATGCTTTGAAAACAGGTCCAAAGACGTTAGGAGTGGATCCAGATTTCAGAGGAGCACTAACTGAAATAAAGTCATGAATGATGTCAAATTTCGTGGTTTCCATTCAGTCTCTTGTGCGCATTGATGCCAGCAGTAATTCCATCCAGATTGGTGGGTTCTGGTAAAAATGGCAGAAACCCACTGCTGACTTGGCCTAATCAATGAATTGGTGATGAACGTTGGTCTTCATCAGATGACCCAGACTACAGTGGAAGTCTGAGCGGACAGATAATTTCTCCTTCCTGATTTGTAGCTGGCGCAGAGCACAGCGGTAACATTTCACCCATCAGCTGACATGGAGAAATCTCATTATACCACAGCTGAAGAAAATGCAATTTATGAGCTCATGAGACTTTTGAGTGCTCCGGCTCTGGTCAATAACTAGATTGTGGGACATCTCTTTTATTTAAGCAGTTTGAAACATCAGTGTGGCCTACAATTATGTTTTAACAAGGTTATTCATGGATTCCTGCTTGAATGGTTGACTTTGGTTTAGGTTCTCCCCCAAGATGAGAGCAGGACTCTTGACTGGGACGGTTTGCACACATTTACACGATGATGTTGGCTAAAATAGTCGCAGCGTTTTCACTCCGAGCGCGGTGATGAAGTGTTTTATGACTCCAGGCCAGGAGAGACGCTGGGATGTGAAACACTGGTTGGAATGAAGTCATTTGGCCCGATGCCCGTTTCCATCTGGGGCCTAAGGAAACCGTTAGGCCGGCTCTGCCTTTTCCCACACCACTGCATCTCTCTCATTTTGTCCTCTGGCTCTCCTCTTCTCACACTCGTCCTTATCATTTCTCTGAAGTAAAGCGGATCTGACGTTTGAACTGCTGCAGGAAGCGACTAATGACTTTAACACAGGTATTCTTCTTCTTTTTGCCTTACTTCAGATAAACTCTTTGGTTTGTTATTTTGATCTATTTTTTTAATACTTTACAATTTGCTGTAATCATTTACCTTTGAATTTTTTTTTTGTTGCAATGCTTGATATCCATCTTTTTTGGTACTATCCCAGCTACATTTCTTTTACAGATATTTTTTCCTTATTTTAAACAATAATTCGGCAAAAATCGCAAAAACTCAATTCTGAGAAGTAAATTTTGCCGCTTTTTTTTAGATCGATTTTTGTTGGTGATGTTTTATAACAGGAGTTAAACTTGGAAAGACTAATTAAAAATGTATAATTTTAATTTAATGGCAAAAACAATGAAAAACGTTTTAAAAATTTGTCAAAGTTCCACTAAACTAAATACAATGCTCAAAGATTTATTACAAGTCATTTCACAATAAAGTGTCATAATTCTTGTTTGGTTTGTTTAAACCAAAAATCTCAAAGAACCCTTTTGAAACTTGCATGTTAAATCCTGAATGACGCCATTCCTACATGATTGCAAACAGCTGATGTGATTGGCAGACCCACCGGTGACATCAGGGACCACAAAAGTTTGAGTCGAGGCCAGCCGCCACTGTTTGGACACAAACAAACAAAAACCGGTTCTGTTCACCCACTTGTGAATAAAAAGAAAGCGGATTGTGAGTCAGAACTGATTGCTGTTTGAGTCTGGCTTGATCGTCAGTAACAAGTCGTCCAACTAGCTGCCCGGCTTTAATTACTGTCTTTACGGAGTGAAATTGAGCTATTATTAATCCCGAGTGATGGCGGACTTTTCAATCAGCGGTGAATGGGAGCAGCAGCTGCACGGCAGCCAGACGGAACTCAGTGGAAAAATGTTATAAAGGGCTCTATATGAGCAGAAACGGGGGAAAGTGGCACTTGATCTTAAAATAGCGTCACTTTGGGGTGCTACAAAGATCCCATTTAGGACCAATCCAAAGAGCGCAGACGTCCAATGGTTTCTCAACATTCTCTCTTTGGGGTTATAAAGTCGGCGTTGTGATCAGACATATTCAGATCATTGGGAATCACTTGTAGAGTTTCCAAACACGCTGACCAAATAACCCCAGGAAGACCTTTAACAGAGCGAGCCTCATTAACTTTGATATACAGCAGCTCCGCAGAGCTGGACAGATGGCGGGCATGTGTGGCGGCGTGACAGAGCGCATACCCATGCAGCCGTGGACATTCAGGAAACCACACTCCACCCCGAACTAATCAGCACTCTGCCTGGAGGGCCGCTATCAACAACCGTGCAATCATCCCCCGGGGCGTTACACAGCGAGAGCCGAGGAAACAAACCCGAGGAGCCACTCGGACGCTCAAGCAGATTTGTGACCCTTCTGAAAAATTAGCATTTTTAAAAAAAAAGCAAGTTCATTGAAGAGCTTTTATGGATAAGTCTGAGGAACTAAAGCTGCTAAATCACTTTACGACCCTCCATTTAATGGACCTAATTTCATGAAATAATGCCATAATGATCTTTGACTCCCCATGATGGTTTATGTTTATGGGTGAAGTCCTGTTCCCGTATTTCTAATCTTTCTTTTATTGCTTCTGACATTACATTTTATCTGTCTGGAGTCTGTTTTCCCAGCCTCCGCTCAATAACTGTTATTACTGTGGTGCTGGCTGTATTATCACACCAAACAACTTTGCGTCGTTGCTTCCAAAGTGCAGAAAAAGTAGCCTACCTTGATCAAAACCACATCTACAGCCCTCTCCTCTTTGGCACACAGACTGTACCTCCTCTTGTGCCGCTCGTACATTTCACCTGTGTGTATAAATCCAAAGCGTCTCCGCTGAGAAGGTACAGATCCAGGCAGAACCCTGCTGAAGGAGTCCGCTGAGCCTCACATCTGGCCACAGGAGCAGCCCTCAACCAGACTCCAGCTCTGCTCCCACCCTTCTTTTCTTCCCTCCCCTCCTTCTTCTTCTTCTTCTTCTTCTTCTTGTCGTCTCAACTTCTCTGTCTGACTCATGCCTTCGCGCTCTCCCTCTCTCTCAATGAGCTATTGAGTGTCTCTCTGCCATCATGTGAACTAGTCTTCAGAAGTCCTCTACTGTTCTACACATGACAGAGGAGAATTACTGCTTACAGTGACTCCATCGGCATACTTCTGTTTCCCCGTTTTCCCAGCAAACTCCAACCTGCCTCAACTAAACAAAAAACAACAATAATAATATAGAGACGATCTGTAGTCATGACCTAGAACAGAGGTCAACAACCTGAGGCTCTGGGGCCACATGTGGCTCTTTTTCCCTTTATTTCTTTGGTTATAAAGAAAAATGCTAATATTAGATATTAGATTGAATAAATATTAGATTATTAAGTTTTGTCATTTATGTTTAAAAATTTTAAATCCTACTAAGATCCTCTTTTGGTCCATTTTCAAAGCGTTCCCAGTGGTATTTGAATAATTATAATGCATTTTTTAGCCAGAATCAAATGCATTGTTTCTGCAGAGGGGCAGGAGTTTGTTAGATATTTCCCTCATGTCCCATCATCCATCTGTTTCCAGTCTCTCCCACTAGCTTACACCCCCGCGCATGGATCTAGTCGTCTACATGTGGACGATGCATCAGAATGAAGGGGAGCTTGTGACTTGCCAATAAAAGTTGTATCACATCTATAAACTTTTTCCAACTGCATTTTTTTTGTCTGCTCGAATAGAAAAATTCTCCGAAATGCAATCTTAAGCCTATTTTTTTTCTTTTTTGTAAATGTCTTCCATCAAGAACATTTTCAAAACACCATTGTTATAATTATTATTAATTTGAGTGGATCTTAAAACTGAAATGATACCATATATCAGTAAAAATAAATATAAAAATAAAGGTTTTTGGGTTTGTTTGTTTTCCATACCACTGCTCACGAATTCAAACGTGATGATAAAAGGTTTAATCTTCAGGTAGAGCAGTTCATTATTAGAATAGATTTATAGGGAATATTATCTCCTGCTGAACAACAGTAATGTGTTACTGTTCAAAGTTCCTAAAAGACATAATTGCATTCACTTGAATGGATGTTGTTTTCTACACCATTGATGTCTTGTTTATATTCAATAGTAAAAGGAAGAAAAGGGATGAAGGTCTACTAAAGTCATATTGATAGAAAATGTGATATTTGACTTTTAAATCTAACAAATCTGCTGCAGCAGGAGGATCTTATTTGACACAGGGTGTGTTTTATTTTGAAAGGGACTTGTCTGTGCTGCTTTTCAATAGAAAACTAATCAAAATGTGTTTTATATAGAAAAATATAACACCGTTATAATTAGATTTTTGTAAATAATTGAATGCTACATTGCATAAATGTAAGGAACAACACAAAACTATATATTAATTGTTTTAAAGCACAAAGTAAAGCTGTGCGGCTCTCGCTCAGAAAAAGGACCAAATGACCCCTGAACTAGGACGAGAGTAAATTTTAAAAAATATATATATTTTCAAAATGATTGTTAAATCTTTGTTACACCAGCTTTACAGCAATTCCACCTACCATAGAGTTCCTTCTGCAGGAGAACTTGCTTCTGTTATTTTGTTTTTTTGCATTTTAAAGATAGTGTTTTATGATCTTAAAAATTATTCTGTGCCACATTTTACATACGTTTTAAATAAAAACAGCAAATAATTGAAGATCTGGTCAATAATAATGTTATTTTTTACTTTTATGGCAGTCCATAAACCAAACTTTATTTATAATGTGCTTATTTTTTTTATTTTTTTTACACAAGCAGCACAAAGCGCCTTAAAGAATAAAAACTATTATTGTGTATTTAAATAAAAACCAGGCGACATTAAAAAAAGAAAATCGTTTTCCCACAAATGTCTCTTTCCAATTAAATCCTGAAAAGTTGGATATTGATCCTACACAGCCTCCATCACAACATAAAGACTTACGGACTTTCTACTAACAAAGTTGTGAATGACAGGAACCACAACATGCTTCCTCCTTTGTTTGTGTGGTTCCTTTCATGCCACATAGGTCCAGCTTTACCAGAAGGGGACCCGGTGGGTCCAGTTGAGCAATTTGGTGACTGTTCTCACCAAACAATGAGGTGAAATGCAGAACATATTTATCGGTAAAAACTTTATGGATTTGATTTTTTCCAGATGATTATTACATGAAAATCTGTTTCAGCTTTCTTTAAACTTGTCCACTTCTTCTTCTTATCATTACATTAGCTTTCAGAGGTTAAAATGTGCATAAATATGATAGTTTGTCGGAGGTACCAACACACAATGGCAGCTGCTCTGTGTGAAGTCAGTGAAATATTTCTCCATCATCCTGAACAGCCACAGACTGAATCCCACCTGCGGTCTATTATTACAGATAATCACCATCATTAATAAGAATCTCCAATTTGACAAAATAAAAGCGTTCCTAATGCAGGATAAATGCTGAATCTTCTGATCATGTAAAGAGCAGGATCTTTAAGCTTCTTCTTTGAAACTGCTGCCTACATGTGGTCACATGAGAAACGATGTAGGACTTCCTGCTTAGGGCAGAAGCTCCTGCTCAAGATTTTTAAAGCCCAGTCAAGTCTTTTTTGAAGTCGGTTCATTTCCCACAGAAGAGTTTGCATCTTAAAGTACGCAAACAAACGTGTCTTTGGTTTAAATCCAGCCTCTCTTTGTCCAAACCGCTTCACAAGTCCCTCACATTTGCAGCTGCGCTCAGAAATTAGAGGATCATCAACTCCACCAGCAGAAGTTCCACTGAAGTTACGTCTCCCTCTGCTGGTGACCCCGGTACCCTACACCCACTGCGTTCCTCCAGCGGCAAGTCCAACATCTGGTATTCAGAACAAGCCACTGACCCAGACCACAGCCCAGGAAGAAGCAGAACCACTCCAGGCTCTGGTTGCAAAGGAATCTGTCAGTCAGCAACATTTCAGAGCGAAGCCTCGTCTGCTGAATTTGCACCCATGTGTTGGCAGACGGAGCTGATAGAACTTCATGGGAAGATTTCAGATTTGTCTTGGAGTAGTCTGATCATTCAGGTTGTTTTTTTCTATGTATGCAACTTGGCACACCATCTGCTTGTAAGAAAACCTTCAGCCAAGTTAGCCTCACAGTTTATGGCGTACTTTCTCTTCTAAATTACACCACATTCTTTGGAAACTGGATTTTTCTCTCATCATTTCTAAAAGAAGAAGGAAACGCTGCTAGCCTTTAAACTTTTGGGCTCTTCGCAATCAGAACTTTAGCTACAAACACAAAGAGCCTGAATGAGCTTTTACTGAACAGGAACCTTTCATTTTAATTAACCTGCTGCTTCTGTTTCAGCAGAGCTTTGCTTTGAACTGTAGTGTCCGTACATTTCAAAATAAGAGCAAAACGTTGCAGATTTAAAAAAAGATTGAACAGCTTCAGCTTTCATCTGTTTGCCCAGCTGTTGAACAGGACAAGTTCACAAATAGATAAATATATAAAAAAACATTGAACATTAAGAACATTCTACTTCTTTTTTCTTTGTTTTTTAAAGTCCCACTCCGATTTTGATTTCTTTTAAATTGAAGCGAGATTGCTTGAAATTTTAAAAAAAACTTGTTTTCTAGGACATAGTTTCTACAGAGTAGCAGTAGTTCATCAGATAATCGCCTCTGAGTTGTGGGCGGGACTGTTGGCGCAGAGCAACCCCGCCCCCTCTGCCCACTGTCCATTGTAGAGCTTGTGGCCCCGCCCAGCGTGTTTTCTAACAGATTCAAAACTATTTGTATGTATAAATACTCAGAAATACTAATTTAAAGCTAATTTTCTTTATATATATAGATAGATATATATATCTATCTATATATATATATATATATATATATAGATATATATGTCTTCTATCATCAGAAAAAAAACACAAAAATGTGTTGGAAAAAAAAACAGCAACACTATTTACATCTGAGTGGGTCTTTAACACCAAAGACAGCTGCAGTCGTTTTGACGTTGGTTGCGGGAGGATTTTTTTTTCAAAGCTTTAGCAAACAGGGATGGTTTTTGGATGCATTATTATTAAAGCAAAAGCTGCCAGCTAACAGGCCAAACGGAGACACTCGTCCTACCTCTGAGACGTCTGCTTCCTCTGCGGCGTTTTCCTCCTCTCCCGCCGCGCTTCCAGCCCTTCCAGACTCACCATTGTCTGAAGACATGCACACAACACGATGCAGTCAGAACCAGCAAGGATTTACACCAACCGTTTACCAGAGTAATGTCAGCTGGGATAAAGCCTGGTTATTGCCAGAAAGATTTTGCATTAATGACAAAGTCAAAGAAACACAAACAATTTCATTCTGTTTATCTAACAATTATGTGCAAAGCCACATTTTTCACATATTGATAATGACTGTAGCTTCTACAATGGCTCTCTCCTGAATCCAATTAGTTTATAAAAGGCGCTGGACCTTCATTTTTATCAGAACTTATTTCAGTTTCTGACCCTCATAGAGTTCTGAGGTGCAGGTCTGCTGGTCCCCAAAGTCAGAACAAAAACCCACATTCCAGCACTCCAGCAAGATTTTATGGACATTGTTTTGTTTTGGATGCACTCGTCTATGTGTTCTGTAAATGTCTTTATATTCAATCAAATTAAATAAAAATGTATCCCCACTTCACATAAACGTCTCCCTATTTAGCAATAAAGCTTTTTGTGTTCCGTAAATAATCTGCTTCAACAGCCCAGAAACAGCTAAACTGAAAGCGAATGTCACCTAAAGATATTAAAAGCTTTTTTTTTTTTAAAAAAAGCTGAAAAAGAACAGGAATGAAGTCAGATCTTCACACCGTACACAGGGGGAAAGGAAACAACATAGGGTTTTTGTCTGTGCTCGGCTGCCGTCGTGCTGTAAATACATCCTCTGATTCACGGTGACACGCCACTTTGAGTGACGCGCAGCACCAACCTTGCCCCCCCGACCTCCCTTTATTGGACTTGGGTGCAGCGCAATCATTTCAGATGAGTGAAAATTGCAGACAGAGGAATCCTGTGTGGTCGCCTAAGGATGAGAAGCCCCCCTGAGTCTCACTTCCTGCCCTGCACACGCTCCTGCCGCTGCCGTTTGTGTTTGTTTTGCCAAGCCGAGCATCTGAGACCTGCTAACATGCACTGCTAACGGACCATGTTTGCTGATGTGATATTCTGTATTACAAGATGCAAGAGAGACCGGTAAACGTGTAAATACAAAGCGAACGGCTGCCTGACAGATTGAGCCATTAGAGACACTAAGGAGCTCACAGTCTCCTTTTTGGATTTTTCCAGCAGGTCGGCATGAACAGTAGTGTGTCCACAAGAAACAGATCAACTACTTTCCAAACAACCTTCTCTTTTAAAAAATAAACCATTCCCTAGTTATGAAGATTAGTCTGACAAATAATAGGGGAAAGGGGAAAATTTGTCTTTGGATCAGCCTTTAAAGTCCAACTCCGATCATCTCTTTATCTGTGTCATTTTCTAGGACATAGTTTCTGCAGAGCGGCAGCGGTTTATTAGAAATGTGCCTCTGAGTTGTGGGCAGGACCGTTGGTACAGAGTGACTCCGCCCCCTGCTACCCTTCCCGTTGCTGAGAGCTCAGAGCAGGGAGCTTGTGGTCCGGCCAGCGTATTTTCTACATTACTTCATTTTTTTAGTCATTTCCTGATTCACAACAATGTGAATACAGAAACACTCAAAAAAAATACAATTTTGACCCTTATTTGTTTTATATATATGGGTTTTCACCTCCATGACAGACTGGACTGAACGACTAAAACAGACGTCCTGCACCAGAGGGGCTGGAGCTGAGTTTTTATGTTGGCGTTGTTGCATCCGCCCTCTTCTACGGATGCACCAACAGGAACAGGAAGAGGATCCACTAACCGGTGCAGAGATCCGGCCCTGTTCTGGACTGTTCCCTAAAGTCTGTGACTGTGGTTGGTGAGAGGAGGATGCAACGGAAACTGAAATCCGTCATGCACAATCCTGATCGCTCTCTGCATGAGACCTGAGAGAGAAACAACGCTGCTGCAGGAAGGAGCATTTTCCCAGATCCTTCATCCCATCTGCTATTAGACCTGGTCGGCGTCTGCAACCTGAGGCTCCGGAGCCTCACGCGGCTCTTTAATACCTCCATTGTGGCTCTATGGCTTTAAGAAAAAGTCCTAAAATTCTAAATAAATAATAAATTAATTGGGTTAAGCACATATTCTAATCTAAGCTGCACAATAGCACCTAGTTGTTGTCATAGTGATAGAAAACAACGTGTCACTTGTGTTGTCTTGCATTTTTGATTCAACTAAATCTGTTGCAGCAAGAGGATCTCATTAGACGGTTAGTTCTTTATTTTGAAAGGATCTTGCACGAGCTGCTGTGAAAAGTAAAGTTACTGTTGTTATTAACAGACAAATATAGCCATGTCATAAATCAATTATTGTACATATTTAATGAATGGTCTGATGGTCAAATAAACATAAATAAAGTGTATTGTTTTAAAAGGTTAGGTGGGACTTTGTGGCTCTTGGTGGGTTTTGGTCAGTGAGAAACAGAAACAACAGACCTTTGTATTAGACTCTACAACACCTTATAAAAACACTTCATTGTGTTGTTCACTGTATTTTAGAACTAGTTATCCGTTTTTTTTACATAATTTGAGCTATGGTAACTAATCAGTTGGATCAATTAAAGTTCGATCAATCAAACAAATGTCCTCCATTGTAGGAAAAATGCCACGAGAACGTGTTCAAAACACCAAAAACATGATTTTCATTGGAGTGGGTCTTTAAAAAGGAGACCTTGTTAAGCACATGGCTCTGGGATGCATGTCTCTGTAGAATCTGGCTGTAAACACAGTTTACCCACCGTGGGTCGCACTGCTGCAGCTCTCTGGTCCTCCTGTCACGCTCCTGTTATCAGACGTCTGGTTCTGGGTCTGAGGTTCTGTTGGCGCCTCACAGGTGAGAGCTGGCGGCTCCACTTCCAAATGATCGACGGCACAAGAGGGTTCCTCTGCACCCTGCGCCGGATCCTCAGGAGGCTCCACATCTGCGGTCGCCTCCGTCTCGATCAGGTCGGGGCGCTCTGAGGCCGACTCCACTAGTGGGGGGACCACAGGTTCCTCACCCGTCTGTTGATCATCTCCCTCAGTGGCAGTTGTGTCTTTCGTCCCTTCACTAACGCATGGATTTTGTTCAGACAGAATCTCCTCTGATTCCTCTACATTCAAGTCGCCCGGGGCTCCTGGGCCTTCCTCGCACACTAGATCTGAACTTGGATCCTTTTGGAGAGCTTCTGGGTCCAGCTCCTCTGCGCTCTTAGGACCCAAATCCTCTGAAGTCTGAAGGCTGTCTGACAGCTGCGGTGCAGTCTCCACGCCATCCTGACTGCCGTCTGCAGCTGCCTCTGCACAGACATCCAGATGTTCACCGCTTTTGTTGGGTTGCAGATCATTCGAGTCCTCGGACTTGCCTTCTTCGAGCTCTTCCGTGCTTAAAGGAACGCCACCGTCCTCCACAGAGACGCCGTCCTGACTGGGATGAAACAGTTCGGTTGAGGAGCTTCCAAACGACCTAAAACTGTCTTCGTCGTCGCTGGAGAGGCCGTGGTCCTGTCCCGTCTGTCTTTTAGACGGCATTTCTTCTGTGGATAGATCACACGGATCGCTCTGAGTTTCCTGTGGGAAGTCCCTGGAAGTCCGTAAATCTACGCTTTCAGGTTCCCCCAAAGGAGGACTTTGGGTGATGAGGAGCTGGAGGAGTAAATCCTCGTCCAGCTTTCTGCTGCTCTGTGTTCCAGAACAATTCCCAGAATGACAATCAGGTTCTGAAGCCAGAGGCCACTCCTGCTGCGCTGAGTAATCCCTGCCAGCTGTTTCCTGCTTTTGTTCTTGGCTGTTTATGTCTGGTGGAGGTTCCCCCTCGTGGAGGCCTTCTATCAAGACACGAGGAGGAGCAGATTCAGAATCCTCGATTACGTCACCACAGTCTGCGAGTGTCGCGTTAGGGAGGCCACTTGGGACTGATTCTGTGTTCTTCGCCTCCTCCTCTGGTGGGCGTGTGTCACAAACATCTGGGAGGAGTTCTGTTTCTTTTTTGTCAACATCTTGTCTTTCTGTCATCTCAGAGTCAGGCGTGTCTGGAACCTCAGAGTCCTCTGACGAATGTGACAACCCCATGATTGGAGACTTTTCTTCCCCACTGGTCTCAGTTAGGTCAGTGGAGTTCCTCTCTGCTCCTTCGTCAGCTTCCTGCTCTTTTCCCAGATCTTGCCGACTCTCAGCCTCCCCTGTATCAGCTTCCTCTGCCTGTTTACCACAGCCCACTGCTGCCGCTGGTGCTGGGATTCCAGCAGAGCCTCTTTCCTTTTCAGCCTCACCCACTGTTCCTTTGCTGTCGTCACCCAAGCTCTGGCTGGAGACCGCAGGCTGCTCCCTGTCCTCCACCTCCTCCTCCTCTGTTTGGCAAGGCTCTCCCTCAGAGTTCAAACTGAGACCCGCCCTGTCCTCCTGGGGGTCGAGATCGTCTGAAGCCGGAGGCACACTACAGTCTGTCCCTGCATTCCCGGGTACAGTGCCGCTGCTGTCGGCTGTGCAGTCCGCTCCCCCGCTCTCCTCGGCCTTCGGGCCCTCTAAAGCCGAGGCGGGCGGCCGCAGACGTTCCTGACAGGCTGCTTCCACGCCCTCACAACATTCTGCAGCCGTGTGCAGAGAGCCCAAACGGAGCTCCAGTACACACAGTCCCTGCACAGAATAACAAGAGAGGGACACACGTGTTAGTCTTTCTGCAGAGAACTTGCTCTTATCAAGAACCAGTGCTGTGATTGCATAAGGTGTTCCACTGGTTACACAAACCCAGCTGAAAGGTTAAAAAAACTGAGGGCAGTGACAAGGCAAACAATCCACAGGAGCAGCAGATGAAGGAGCCTGCCTAGAAAAGGAGCAGATAGCCCAGAACTCACCTCCGCATGGAGATGGGATATGAGGTGAAGCAGCTGCTCCGTGCTGGTCTGCAGGGTGGGGGCAGCGCAGGTGGAGTTCACCGTCAGAGTGTGCGTGTTCAGCGCAGGGAGGTGGCAAACCACCCGAGCGTCTGCGGATAGCAGCTGGACGGCCTCAGCCTCCCGGTCCGTCCCGGTGAGCGCCTCAGGCCTGCCGTGAAGTAAACATGAGAAAAAAGATCCAGATGTTGCAGCCGGTCGGACAAAAACACGATAAAACACATCCGCCGATAAGGAACCTGCAGGAAACTCCTTTTTGGCGAGCTTGGAGCATCAAAAGTTACAGTATGTACAGTCCTTTCTCTGAAGGAGATGGTACAGTGAGGGCTCGCAGCTCCCAGTGAAGCAGATCCGTTTGCGTAATCCTGGGCGGATTGCTTCAGCGCTGAAGCCTGGAGGGCTGAGGTCACCCGCCAGCAGAGAGTGACTTCACTTCTCATGAGCTAAATGAAATTATAAACACATAAAGAAGGAGCTGGAAGCTTTAAAGCAACACTTGGAAATGAAGAAGCTCCCAAAATGGTCATTTAAGTCCGAACGAGTCTGCAACAAAAACACACAGAGAGGAAGCCTTCACCACATAAATGGGGACTTTAAGCTGCATCTCCTTTCATGTACTAAAAATGCAGCTTTCCCTTTGAAATGTAATGTTTCACTACAAAGGAATGAGGGGATTTGACCTCATTTGTCTCTGGAAGGAAGACAGTATTGTGCCTGACACTTCAAAACGTCAAACAGAGCACGTTTGAGTGCTCGACCAGTTTTAAAAGTGTTGGGACTGGAGTAAGACTGTGCCAAACGAGATGCACCCTAAGGTTAGGAGACGTACGACGGAAGCTTTTGTGCTGCAGTGCAGCCTCCCTATCCGCCTGGATTCCTCTGGAACAATACTGCCAAGCCCACAACATTTCTATTTGCCCTCAACTATGAGAGAGCCGAGCGGGGAAGTAGCAGGGCTTCATGGTGAGGTTCTCTGAACACTTCCATTGTTTGTAGAGACAAAAGACACTGCAATCAATGAAGGGAGGACCAAATCTGTGCTTGGATGATGAAAACACATGCTTTGTTTGAATGATGCCGTCATTTTTGCAGAGAAAAAGAAAGTTAGGCTTGTATATAAAGGAAAGTGTTGCTACTCAGGTGTCTGTGTAGGAGCGAAGTCCTCCACCCAGCACCCCTCCATCATCTTCGCATCTGTCTCCATGAAAGCATGGAGACAGATGTCGTTTGTGCGTCCAATAACGCCGCACAAACGACACGCCTACTGTCCTCTGTGTCCATCAATAAACAAACATGATAACAAAGCTTAGAAAAGTTATGTAATAAATGTATGCAAGGCAATGTTAAAGTTCCAATCTAATCATGTTTTGATCCATTCTCAGTGTTCCCAGTGGTCTTTTGATTATGATGATGCCGGTTTTTCGCCAAAGTCAAAAAAGCCGTGTCGTTTTCCAGGACATAGTTTCTGCAGAGCGGCAGTGGCGCGGAGCAACCCCCCTTCCGCTCCCTTCCCCTCTTACCCATTACGCCATTGCTTAGAGCTTATTTATTGTCTTAGTTATTAGCTAAGAAGTATATTTATTAGCTAATAACTAAGTATTTTTTATTAGCGTATTTATTTCTTAGAGCTTATTTGTGACGTTAAAAATAAGCTGGACAGGCTTTGGTTTGGCCTGTCCAGCTTATTTTTAACGTCACAAATAAGCTTTTTATTTATTTAATTATGTTACATTATTATTTGCAATAGACAAGAAAGCGAGATAATATAGATCTTAAGCTGTGATAAACTGCATAAACAGGAGTCTTTCCATGTTTTTTCTTTTTCTTCAAATGGAACTACAATACACAAATGAGATTTTTTGTATGCAGTGACATATTAAAGACCCACTCTGGTGTAAATGGTGTTTTTAACATGTTCCAGCATGTTGTAGCCTTTTTTGTGATTATGGAGGACATCATCTGACTGATTTACATCAATTTGAATAAAGAAATATTCAGAAATGCAATTTTAAGCTCAATTTTCTTAACTTCTTCAGACCTGGCGTCCACATATGAGGACATCACTTTGCGGGTTTTATTACCACTGTAAGTAACTTTGATTACCTCGGGCGATGTGACTGCAAAATAAAAAAAGTCATATCAAACAAGAGCTCGGGTCTCAAGAGGGTAATAGATGTCCTCCATCATCAGAAAAATGCCTCAAGAACATGCTAAAAACACCATAAACGTACTTTTATTGCACTGAGTCTTTAAGCAATTACATTTTAAAAAGTCAAAGTTTATCAAAATATATCAAACTGACTCCTCCAGCCTACGTGAAGTAAAACAAAAATCTGTTCACTCACTTTGCCAGAAGCTCAACGAGGCTTTCGTGGCCTCGAGACGCCGCAATATCAGAGGGAGTGAGGCCTTCTTTGTTGGGCAGGCGGAGGGCTTCTCTGGCTCCAGGCTGCTGCAGCAAGTACCGCATCACCCGGACGAGGCCTCGCCGCGCCGAGAAATGCAGCAAGGTCTCCTGAGGAGTCAAGTCTGAGGGCGAGAGACACAACGGCAGAGCTCAAAGAGGGAAACACGCAGATCCAAACAGACAGACTGATGGTGGAGGAGCCAACATGACACCACTTGGCAGCACTGCGGTATGAGAATCCGGCATGTGACCGACTGACTGTGGTCCAGAAAAGACGCACTCATTTGTGTTCTTAGAGTGCACACTCTGGATTACAGCCATCGTTTAAACTGCCTCTTGGCGGTTGCAATTAGAAAATACTCCCTGACTTTTGGCATCTGCAGTGGCTGTTCTAATGAAACAAGCAAATGAAAACAATAATGCAGCAGCTAAATCATATCGCACAGTTTCAGCAGAGGTGAGCCAAACGGAAGCACAGCAGACTCCCACTCTTCATTTAGTCCATTATTGACTTAATATATCAACCAGGCAACTAATAACACAATAAAACACAGAATCTCTGGCTAATAAACACACACTAAGACAATAACGGAGATTCATGAGAACACCAGCCACAGTCTTTCTGTCAGAACAACAGGTTGCCGGAGGAATCCTGAAGTCGGGCTGCTCTAAAGATCAGACTCGGATTAAATAAACAAGGCTGTGATTCCTGGGAGAGAAGATGAGAACATTTCTATTGACCAATCAGCTGTTACATCCCCTCTGTTAATATTATCCTGCCCTTCGACTGCCACACCACTGGCACAGTTCAAAAGAGCACAAAGTCAAAGGTTCAGCGGGAAAATTTACATGCCGTAACAGTTATTAGGGGTCGTAAACATGTCACGTTCCCAAAATATAACGGGAGATAACAAAGCAATCTTTAAAGGGCCAATAGATGAGAACAGACATGGCACGTAAAAATATTTAAGCATTAGAGACTGCAGGGAGAAATGGGCAAAATTCTCAGACGTTTCATTCTTTTGTTTAATCAAAAAGGAGAAGTTGACCAAAAACACAACTTTTAATGACTTTACCTCTGGAACTAAATAGTCCAACTTGTTGTTGTGGTTTGCTGCAGACAACTTATAAAATCATTTTTGAGCAAAGAAGTAAGATGGCCTCAAATTGACTTTGCAGCAAAGGCCTTCATTAAATAAATAAACAGTGTTTTGAAGAAGTCCAACCATTATCTGTAAATGAGTCAATGGTTGGACCTGGCATTGCAAACAGGAAGTACTCGCTGACTCCAAGAAACTAAAATCCCATAGACTTCTACAGAGACATCAACAGCTTTTACTCGGTCCTTCTATTTGTCAGAAACACAGTTTTTCCTCCAATTCCCATTTTTTTTACATGTATCTTGTTAATTTATTTTGTATGATGCTTTTTTATAAGCCGACCAATCAGAATGCTTCAGTGCAAGTATGTTGTCTCACTTTTAACATTTAAAACGTTTGATTGACACATTCCACAGAGCCTGTTTTTATGTGGTAGATAGAGGTGTGGATGCTGCAGGAAATATTTGGGACTGAATTGACTTGGAGCTGGAAGAAAGCCATTTTCTATGGGTGACATCACACTCACTCGTCCAGTTGTCAGATACAGTCCATGGGCCCAACTGGAGGAGCTGTGAAATCAGGTAAGACGTTCCTCCTGATTCAAAGACTCAAAAAAGCTCCAGTTTAGAATTGCAGGAGAAAATTCAAACATGTCTTTAAGGCTTTGAGCTCATTGGAGCAGATGTTGCGTCAGCATTGAGAGTAAAGCCTGCAGATGCTGAATTTGAATGCAGTTTTTTTTTAGGTTAATGGGGAATCTCCTTCCATAGTGAAGGTTGTTTCATTCTTTAGAATCCATGTGTGAACCATGTATGAACGCATGATACACAGATTGTGTCTGAGGGCTTCTTGGCCGTTTTGTGATTTTAGATTGAAGCGCATGCGCAGAAATGGGGAAACAAACCATTATCTGTTGTTTTCGTTTCTGTTTTGTAAACAAACAAACAAAAAAAAGAGTAAAAAGGAGTCATTTTTATAATTTGTGTTATTTGTGTTTCTCTGTGTATTGTATATTTTTGAATAAACTTATAATACACTATATTCTTTAGGATACAGCAGTAAAAGTTGTATCTGGAGTCCTGGGCTCAGTCCTGACCACACAGTAGCCCTTTTTTTGTTCATTTTAAGACAACTATGGTGTGAAACCACAGAAGTGGCTTCATTCTCAGCCTGCAGTCATCACTGGGGAAAATTGTCTGCAAATATTAGCTTCACCAAATTCTGTTTTCTCAATAAATATTTATAATAAACATCTGATATTTAAAAAGAAACTTATATTAAAACAAATGTGGAACATTAGTTAATCCTTTAGTTTGTGGATACTGAATACATTTGTTTTAATTATAAAAACATTAGAAGTTTGTTCTTTAAGCAGTTTCAAAAACAATTTGTGCCTCCATGTTGTATAAAAATACTTCTGACCATCCAAAGACTTGAAACCATGCTGGTAAAGATCTCAAACAGAGCCCTGGCAGACCCTAAAATCATGTTTCTCTTTTGTCTTATCGGAAAAATCATCAGGCAACATTTATTTCGCCGGTTCCGTCTGCTGATGAGAGGTTACAGTCCATTTACTGAAAGCCAGTCGGATCAACCGACAAACTTCAAGCTCGCCGGTTGAATGGAATGATCCAGCTGCCAAGTGGTGCTGGGCAGGAATGCGAGATGCCAAACATCAGCAGGAAATGCTCTGCCGCTCGGTTTGTTGTTGGGTTCCTGAAAACTGGCTGCCATTCCAGCACTCTGACACGGACACAGTCAGCATGGAAGTACAAGCGGTGAGAGAGAGAAAAAAAGGAAGACATTCAGACTAAAGAAGGGGAAATTGTTGTAATAAATAGGATTTTATGACCAGAGCTGAAGATCAGCTAAAGGGATGCAAATTCTGAATCTTTGCAGACATGGTAGTTTCAACCTTTTTTGAAAAGGTTTTACAGTTGCTTGGTAACATATGAGCCAAAAACCGTCCTCTGCTTTTGTTTTCTGCCCCATAATCTAATGAAATCCATAAAAAAAACAGAAGAAGGGCATTTTCTTTGTTGAGTCAGGGCAGAACTTCTGATGCTCATTTTGCTAGATGACTCTAGGGAAACATGTAGAATCTCTATAAATAAAATAAAAGCACATTTAACGAAAAGATTAGTAATGTTTTCATTTTATAAAGAAAGCAGAGAAGAGGATTCAACCCAAAGGTTGTCAGGGAAACTGGCAACAGTTTTGTTCCTTTTCATTCTTTTTTTTTTTTTGCTCTATATTTTTGGCTTTCTATTTATTGCTAAAACCCAAAATAAAACAACAACAAAAAGTTAAACTAATTTTTATATGCCCAGAAAAAAAATTCCCCCTAGGTTCTCCAGAGCTAAAGATCCTCATGATGCTCTATTTTGTTGATCAGCAACCATTTGCTCACCTGTAGCACAGCATCCAAACGCAGGTAAAAACTGCTGTAAATGCAGAGCGGCTCCCCTCTTTCAGCAGATTTGTTTCCATAGCGTTTAAAGAAAAGCCTCTTTGCTTCTCTAACATCTCCTCTTTGACTCATTTAGCCTCATGTTCACATTCTTCTCCACTGAGAGACTCAATCAGCTGCTTTTAAACAGAAACGTCTTTCAATCGCCATAATTACTCACCATAATGAATAAAGTGAGGGCTTAAAGCAAAAACACAAATCTGCCAAACAGGTTAGGAGGAAAGATTTGGAGCAGAAAACCTGTCAAGGATAAAAGAAATGTAGCCCAACCAGAGATCAACTGAGGTGGAGTATGACATTTGCTCTGCAGGACGCAGCGTCATGCACCATTCTGCGTGAACAAACATTCGCACGTGCACCATTGATTCTTGAATATGGACTTTAAACACCAACGTTCCACAGGGTGTAACTTCTGGTTAGAATTATGCTCTGCTTTCTGATTGGCTGTAAACTATTGTCAATCAACTGTCTTCATGCATTGTCTCCAGTACAAAATATATTCAGTTTGCCAAATTCACGTAAATCTTTTATCGCGATCAGATCTTTATTTCCGTACTTCAACACTGGACTTTTTCTCTACAAAGGTTTAATCTTTGAGAATTTAAACAAGAGAAAAGAGTGAAAATGTTCACGTCTGTCTGAGAGTGTAGAAATTGTGTAGCGAGGGGTTTTACAGCCTTAAAATATGTAGAACTTTTGAAAAAATATGAAAAAACTTTGTTATTGTTAACCCTAATATAAAAAAAATCTCCTGCTCAGATAACCTATGATAATAAAAACATTTTGAATTCTCAGCAGACGAACGAAAATGGCTGCAGGGAGATCGGCGTCGGCTGCGCGTCCAAGAATGACGTGAGGAATGACCGAGATAAACCGCCATCCTCTCCGCCAATACTCTGCTGCGACCCTTCATCTGACAGATCTGATGGAGGGGGAACTCAGTGCTGCTCCTCTTCCCTCCCCACAGTTCAGGGCTGCTCGTGCGCCGCACTGAAGGGGTGACATATCGGGGAGCGGAGTCTATTAGAGCACAAATCAGTCACCGCAGCTGCTGTCTGCCTCATCCATCAGCGTTGTGACAATTCAACACAACCGAGCTGCCGTGTGTCCAGCTTTCTAAAAGCTGGTACTTTTTTTTAACAAGTTCAACCATTGACTGTAAATGGAAACTGGACCGAGCGAGTGTGACATCACCTTCCAGCTCCAACCAAATGAAGTCAACTCAGTCGCCATTTTATCACGATACGGACACCGCCGTGTGGTCGACGAGCGGTAATTAGTGCGAGTAGGTCTGGTCTCTATGGCAACCACTCTCACCAATTGAAAGTGAGCTTGTTGGAAGTCAACACCCCTACCACCGGAAAGTGGGAGAATCCGCCAATAAATTGTTTCGAATGCTGGACATGGGGGCAGCAAGAACTATCTATTGACGGCTCTGATTGGTCAGTTTATAACTTGAATAATTTGCACTTCAGAAAAAAAAATTGTGAAAAAATAGCGTGAAAAGAGCAATGTTATAAAAATGTACCAGAGCTAGAATGGTTATTCTGACAAGTGGAATGACTGAGTAGTAGCTGTTTCTTTCTCTATGCAGCTAGCAGGTACTTCCTGTTTGGAACGCCAGATGGCATGGATCACTCGGTCCAGTTCTCATATACAGTGAATAGATCTAACAGAGATCACTACTGAGAGCCATATTTATTTATTTTTTCTTCTTTCTTTTAGCTCATCTTTCTGCATTTTTTTAGCTCTATTTTTGGTTCATAAGTTTTGGCTTATAAGTGGTTTGGTTTGATTTCCAAATTCCGAATGAAACCATAAGCCATTATCTGAGCAATAGCCGGAGGCAGAGGCAGAGCTCTAACTACTCCCAGAAGTCTTATTTATTCTGCTTCACAGAGAGCAATTACCTCGCAGAGTTCATCATCCATATCAGCTCATTTAGCTTCCTTTAACTGATTATAGTCATCTGAGTCGAGTGCTGGAAGAGGCTGCCATTTTAATTTCAATAAAAATGTGTGTTTGTTTGCACTGATTAGGCGATTTTTCACAATTCAAACAGCTGCCAGCACGGGGCTCCACGCGGACTCACAGTCTGATGTAGATCCATCAGGAAATGTGCTTTGGAAAATGTGAATATAGGCTCCAACCTGCCCTGACATGAGCCATAACTCATACGGCTGAAGGATGTTTTATGAGCTGCATCTGAGGATGTCATAACCCTTCAATGCATAACCCTGCTGTTTATGGATCAACACAGGAGGTCAAACCTCTGCCCAACCCGCCTGGGAGCTCCACCTAACGTCCTCCCTCCCTGCTGCCTTCCAGTTCATTCCCAGAGGGTTTCTCCTCCTCCTTGTTCTTCTAAACACGCAGAATTTTCCAGCTTTCCTTTGATAGCATTCCTCCTGCTGCAGAGCCGTCGGTTCAGCTCCCAGCCCGTCCCCTGTCAGATTTGAGACGGCTGCTTGATGGGAGGAAACAACAACAAACTCGTCAAATCCAGCCCAATTAAAGATTTCTAAGCGTTTGCAGCCAGCATCCCTCGCCGCTTAGTGAATCACTTCCTGTGTTTCCACTCAGGCCTTGTCTGGCAGCCACATTTTTGCAAGGAAGTATTTTAGAAATGCAACGGCGCTCGCTGCTTGTGGTTTTGCCTCGTCCTTGTACTTAATTTCCACTTCTTGTACTCTCAAATTATGTTTTCCAAATGTTAAAGTTGACAAATTAAACCCTCTTTACCTCGATTTATTGAGGTATGTACGTCTCATATCAGATCTCAGCAGAAAAGCCCCCGCCTAACCGAAATTTCTGCAGCTCTGTTCAAAACAGCTTTTGGAAAATGGCTCTCAGGGAGCAAAACTGCAAAAAATAAAGTTGCTTAAATTTTGGGGGAACCCGTAGCCCAGAACTCCTTATGTGTTCTGGATATAATCCAGACTGTTCACTGGCCTGCAGCCTCACCGCTGCTGTTGGTCCGCTTGCTTCCCAGTAAGCTCCAACCTGGAGGGAGTACAAGGTGATGAAGGGCCAGCGCCAAGCTCTCATCCAAACGCTCGCACTCCTCCAGGGGAATCTGACACTCATCCAGCAGCAGAACTCCATCCAGACCATCCGCTCTGCCTGCTGTGCTCACCTGCATGACAGAAGGCACATTTTAAGAAGAATAAAGACAAAAGTCAAACTGGAAGACCTAGGGAAAAAAATCTGACAGGAACCTTAACTTGCTGCTTATGGGCAAAAAAGGATGAAGAGAAAAAACAACAAATACATCATGACAATCATATTTTAAAGCCTTTAAGTTTAAAAATGTGTTCTGTTCGTCATCGTGGACCACTAGGGGTTTTCTTTTGGACGTTGTGCTGGAAAAGCGGATGCTTACCAGGAACTGGGCCATGTCAAAAGCCAAATCCTGGACAAAGCCGAATCGATTCTCCGCCAATGGAGCAACACGAACGGGGCGGCCCTGCAGGTCCCCCGAGCCCCCGCAAATGTCCCGGGTGGCTGAGCACAACGTGACCGACACCACCTCGCAGCAGTTATGAGCTACGAGACAAGCAGGGACACAGAAACAATATATGTCAAGACAGAAGGACAGCAGAGAGAAACGCAGAAAACAAACTGCATCACGTTCCACGGATTTCACTCTTAGGTACATGAACAAACCTGCTGTTGACATTTGTGCTGTTTATTTTAGGGAACATTGAATCTTGGTATTGTTGTGTCATCACTACAGTACTCAGGTCACTTCACCGGCTCCCCGTCTAATCTAGACTGTCTTTTGAACTTTTCCTGTTTGTCTTTAAAGCTGTTCATACTCTTCCCTGAGCTTAACGGACAAAGCTTTGGAGCCATTCTAGAGTTTTGCCGTCTGCCGACCAGTATTGGTCAGATATGTCCAGGTCAAGAGTGTGGAACTTATGGAAAAATACAATAACAACTTTTTTTATGTGAAGCCCAACTATACTAAACCCATTTCAGTTATGAAGCAATACTTATAATAATAAACACAGATGATTCTCTTGACAGTGCATCATAAATGGACATATTTGCAGTTAGATGTAGGACAACCGTCCTTTTCCGCAGCCGGACCCCAGCTGTGGATAATGTCCCTCCAGACCTGAACAAACTTAAGACACAGTTTGGTTTTTTTCATTTATTGACTCCTCTTCAGTCTCTTTTTATTTCTCTTCAAAGCACTTTGGTACCCTGAAGCCATGTTAAACAGCTATTGGAATAAAATGCAGTCACTTATTAATCATCAATAAGTCGTGACTTTAAAAATAGAAGATGTTTTATGGGTAAAAACAAGCAAATGTGAATTCATCAATTTGGAGGTAATTCTGTCTGCAACTATTAAAAATGGAGAGAGAAAATAAAATAAAAAATAATAAAAAAATGGAAATATCTTAAGTGACACTTAAGTCCCTGAAGGTCTTAAAAGTTACAGATTGTCTTTTCGGTTGACGGTCTTGGACTGGAACAGGTTGTCAACCATTTTCAAAAAGGTTTCCCTAATACACAAAAATGTTACTCTTGATTGCAAGAAAAACTGAAATATTTTACTTTAGCATTCATTTAACATTTCAGCCTCTAACAATTCAGGAAAAACTTCCCTCAGCATGCTACTTCCACCACCATGCTTTACTGAAGTTTGTACCTGGTTTGTTGGGAAATCTTCATTACAGGACAAGTCTTTTCATGTACAACAAGAATCCCCAAATTACACTTTACTTATTCTAAATCATTTATTTCTTTTAAAGCTTAGTTTGTGAGGAAATGTTTTTTGACCCACAGAGGCTTCCATGTTTTAGCTACGTTAGAATAAATGGTGGTGTTTTGCAGCGTTCTCATGTCCGCGCTTTTGTTTCAATAAGTTGTATTTTATAGAATTAAATGTTTTGTTAAAAAAAAACCTTTCTGTGTGTTAAATATCACTATGCAGAACTTTTGTTTTTGTTTTAGTGGCTGCTTATGCGTTTATAATTATTACAAAAAGCGTACATGAAATAAAAAGTAAGTTAGAAAAAAGGGCACTTTTTCTGCACAGAAAATCTTTTTAATATATTTTGACTCATAATTTAATCCACAGAAGCCGCATCACTAATTATTTCTTATTCTTATTTTCACCTATTTCACTTTCAATATTTAGTCTTTGTTCAGAAAATATCTAAAAAAAATAAACAATATGGTTTTAATACAACAAAAAACAGCTAAAAACAAAAGATTTAAAGAGGTGAAAAGTCTTTTTCTAACAGGAGCTTCTTTTGTTTGAATGCAACTATAGCAGCTTCACTAAAAGTTTAAGTCTTTAAAAGCATCAGAGAACAGTTATATTATTCTTTGTTTGCTTTATCTTAAGGACTCGTTGAAAATAACTGATTTACTCGATTCATTTGATCCCAAATGAATGCAGGGAACCTAATTGCATAAAAGCAAAACACGGCACTTTCATGACATATGTTGTCACTCTGAGAGGATTTTTCTTCCAAACATATCTGCCCTGGTGCAGTGTTTTGGTGCTCTTTGTAGCAGATGTCACGGCTCTCCAACAAGTAAAATGTTAATTTTCCTACAAACACCTGTGATTTTCCCATCGACACACCTCAGTTCATTATGCAGTTTTACCAAATCAATGCTGTCAGGAATTACCAATTAATCCACTTGTGTTTGGAACGTGGGAGGAAGCCTCAGCACCCGAAGGAAAACCACACAGACGCAAGGGAAATATGCCAATTCCACCCAGAAAGCCTTCAGCCGGGGCCAATCCAATTAACCTAAACTGTTCAATTAACTATCTATTTTGCAGCTCACAAAATGCCTCTGTCAAATAGCGAGCTCATTTTAGCTTAATTTTGCACAATAAATTGTGAGGACAGGGTGCAAAGTTGCTCCGCTGATGCAAATGCTGGTTTGTTCAAATAAAATAGATTTTTACTGAACCTAATCAGACATTTTCTCCATCTAACCGCACACCCGCCCCTCCACCCCACCCTCCAGCCTCAAGCAAAACATGACGAGCAGAAAATTTAAAAACACCACCCCGTCCCTAATGCACATATATGCAAGTCAGAGAATAACCCAGGGTTGTGTCAGAATTCCTTCCCTCCTCACTATATTGTGCGTTCTCCATTTTGTAGTGCTGTCCGAATGTACAATTCCAAAATCCAGTGGCCTAGAAATTTCCCAGAAGGCCCTGTGAAAAACCAGTGTGCATCAATGCTCACTAGAACGCCGAATATAGACCACAATGCATTGGGTCGGAACATTTTTTTTGCCAAACCATCAACGTTTTTTTAAAACACATAATTCAGCCACGGATGACTGAGGCCTGCATGCATGGCCAAACTCAAAAGCTGTCTTGCAGAGAATAAATAATTTGTCATCCAGCTTTATAAATTTATAAATTAAATTATTAAAATAAAAATAAAAAAGGTCTAGGTGTAGTTGCAACTGCCCGACTCCCCAAACGTTTGTAGAGGTTGTAAAGAAGCAGCTCTTCGAGGTTCAGAGCAGCCGGATGGAGGAGGAATGAGGCGCGGCTAATCTGTTCGCAGAATGGAACGCCTCCTCTCATCCCCCAGCAGGCACGCCTAATTCAGCCGAGCCCTTAATGAGATAAGGCGGTTTGTGGCGTCGCGTGTTTCACACGCAACAACAGGTACCGGCATCCAAACACACTCTGTTTTAGAGCGCTTTTTCCTGTTAATCCAACACCTTTGCTGGGTGATGCGGCGGAATCACCTCACATGCAGTGGAGGACAGTCTGGCTGAAACACCTTTATCAATGAGAAAACCTATTTCAAGCTTTGTCTGAATAATTCCTTTAAATAAACCCTCTCAACTAGCTCTGCACGACATTAAGGTCAAAGGGCAGCAAGAACTGGTCTTGAAGACTCGCTTCGATGAAAATTGTGTTTTTAACATGTTCTTGTGGCATTTTTCTAATAATGGAGGACAGGTTCTAGGAGAATTAATCTTACAATTGCATATTGGACTGTTCTTTATTCTAATTGTTGTGAATCAGACGAAAAATTGATGTTGGAAAAACATCTGATGGGCGGGACACGAGTTCCCTGCTCCGCTCCATTCCGATGCATCCTTGTACACGACTAGATGTACGTCTTTGCTTTCCTCGTCTGAACTGGCATCCGGCTTAAAAACCGTACGTCGAGATAGCGTCAACATTGCCCGCCATTTTTATTGCACTGTTAAGTTGGGAGTGTGAGGGGCTGTAATCTTGTCACTCCTGCCGCTCTGCAGACACTACGTCCTATAAAAACGACACAGGTTTTTTGATTTTGGCTGTATCATGATAAATACAAGACCTCGCTTTTAAAACAGACCAAAAGATGATCGGAGTGGGGCTCTAACAAGTACAAATGCTGTTAGAAGTGAACATTATCTCAATATGTTTAAGCTCTAAGAAGAAAAATCAAAGAGCCTCCAAAGAAAGACCTGCAGTTAATCTCTATTTTCTAAATATTAGGAATCCACCTTTAATAAAACAAAATGAACAAATGAGCGTTTCCTGTGCACAGTTCAGCGTGACCCTTGCTCTCTGCGCTTTCACTGGTTACTCATTCATCGGCTCTGCAATGAGTGAGACTCGCAGGCTGCTCACTCATTTTCCAAATAGAATTGGCAGAAACAAGAACAGATGAAAAAGCAGAACTTCATTAATTTAAAAACCACGTCAGAAGATTAGGTTGTTTTTTTTCTAATTTGAATGTCTTTTTCCAGCAATAATAATAACTCCAGAATACGTTGTCTCTTACGTGAGGACGGACACATCACACTTGTTAAAAATGGATATTGCACCATGATACTCAAAGGCAACAGCAAATCAAAATAGTAAACTAATCTGAGGAAGCAATAGATGCCTTCATAATATTGATGAGCTTTTTTAATGACTGATTATTTGTTTTCTCTTACAGCGTGTGAAGACTTGGCTGATTTATGGCTAGGCCATAAAATTTGGTTTATCGGAATGATGGTTTGCAGAGGTCACAGGTGATGAAACATGCTTGCATTATGCTATAAAGCGGCTCTGATATTCCCCCACATGACTGCTCGGATGCTTTAGTGTATTCAAATGATACATACCCTTTCAAATGTAACATCACAGTAAATTAACTGAGTACTGAAGGTGGAGCTATGCACCCATGTGAGGCTAAAAGGGAGCAGCAGGGGATGGCGGTCGGGGCGTCTTACCGGGACACATCGCCTGCAAGGTGTCATGACTGCTCTTTAGGGTGGAGGTCAGGTGCCTCTGTGTGCTGCCAGCAAACAGCAGGAAATAATCCACATCCTCTTCATCATCTGCAGGCAGCTCTTCGTCGGCGAGCTGCACCGTGACAACGCAGTGACCCTGCAGGCGGAGATCAACACAAAGAGGAAGGAACGCTCAGATTATGAAAGCCGCAGATGTTACACATTTATTTTCATCACAAATGATTCAAACGATCGAAATACGATAACTAGAAAATGTATGCAGTTCTATAAACATTAGGTTACACATTTATTTAGATCAAGTGGTGACTCAGAGAAGTGAAGGTGATCAGCCCATAGCTGTGGATTCATAATGGAGTTTATTTAGGGTGAGTCTTTGCTCATCAAAATGAAACTCTTGCACCATCAAAGTCAAGCTTGCCGTCAATAGCCTCTCTGAATTCACAGGCTACTCGCCTCTTAGTGCACCAACTACAGCAGAAATTGCTAGTTTTACGGTCTGTGCAAATATAAAATTCTAAAATCCCAAAAACCGGTGTGCATAAATGCTGATTGGATTGGCGAACATAGATCCGCTGCAATGTGTTTAAACAGTTTGCCACTTGAGAAAACCTGTATGGAAACAGTTTTTTTATCATTAGAACACAGTGTATTCATAAACAATCTTCATAAAATGTACTTATTAGGTTTTTATTTTGGCAAATGAGTGACACCATATTTGTGATCAAGTGTCTGAATTCTAATCAAATCCAGGGCGCTGGATAGTCCCACGCTGTATAGTATTTTCAGGGTCAGTGAGTAAAGAGGGGATTCGGACCCAACTACTCACTACTTCCTGGTTAATGTGTATATAAGTTATTCGACATTTGTTCCTTGTTTCCGAATCTAACATTTCAAAATCCAGTGCCCTGGAAACTTCCCAGAAAACAGTGTGCATCAAAGCACACAGGATTGGCCAATATAGACCACAATGCATTGCATTTAAACAATTTGTCCTTTGAAAAAATGTTGTTTTTTTTTAAATAGATGTCTCATCCTCAAAACACAGAGAATTCTTTGTGAAATGTTTAGATTTATAAGGTTTTTACTTCAGGAAATCGGTGACATCATATTTGCCGTTTTAAAAAAACAACAAAAAAGTAATGAGCATGTTTCCGAATTATGATAAAATCCAAGGCACTGGATAATCCCACAATTTATAGTATTTTAGGGGTTAGGGAGTGTAGTGAGGGAATTCGGACATAGTCACAGTCAGGTCTAGAAATTCAAAGCTGAGACCAAATGTTTTGAAGTTACACAAATGTATCAAACACAGATAACAAATGTAATCAAGACCTGAAAATTCAATCAGTCGGTCTCTTTTAAGATCCAAACATGAGAGGTTCAGCAAGTTCCTCTGCACGGCTCACTTTAGGATCAACAGCAGCTAAAATGAAGCCTTTAAAAAGTAAAAAAAAAAACTGTTTGCATCATGACAGCTTGACTTATGAGCAGTTCAAATGGATGCAGTCCTCCTTTAGCAGAATACATTTCCTGCCACGCAGTTCCAACAGCTGCTCCTTTGAGAGCGCTATTGCCCCAAAATGCACTGATCTATTAGACAAAGGCAATAAAGCAGAGAAACCTATTTTTACTACATTTACAGCCTTCACTCAGTTTCAAATTTTACCACAAAACATTAAGTATCAAATGTTGCAGTTCCTCAAAAGACCACTAGAGGCTGGCATACTAGTGTTTAGGGTCATCCCAAGTATAAATCCAATTATTTTACTAATCACATTTTTTTTTCTATCTCACACAATTAGTGGAGCTTAACTTTATTATAATTTGCAATGTTGTGCTTTATATTATTAAACATACATTATAGATAAATACCATGTAGCCCCGCTGCGTACTGTGTGGTGGTTCTTCACTACTGTATAGATTATGAGGATTTAGGAAACACAGTTTGAGTTTAAAACCAATCTCATTTCTACATAAAATAATAAAATGGAAAACATGAGCCTTTGATTGCACGTGCGTGGTTGACCTTTAGCTGGTTAGTTTTGCTGGTTAAATAGCTGCAATATGCAGGTTATTCCATCCTCATCACTGATGATTAAAAGGTCACGAGTGCCCAGAAAATGTTTAAATAATTACAAGTGGTTCCCTAAAGCCATTGACATTATGATAAAAATAAAAATAAAATAAGGCAAAATTCAACCAGCGAAGGACCAAAGTACATCTACTTTGAGTGTGATAACAAAACATGAATATATACATTGAAAGAAATAAAATATCAGTGAAACGCACTTTATATGAAAAACAAAGGTTCAGAAAAAGAAAACCGAGAAAGAGAATAAACGTATCAAAGCTGTAATCCTTAATTGGAGAGAAATACTGCAGAGAAATAAAAAAAAACAATAAAAAAAGCACTAAAAAGTAGCATAGACTCAAACAAATGTTGTTTTCCTAAACCCGACATGATTGAAGAATTTCGGACCTCAAAATACAGAAAACCATGCAGTTGAAAACGTAAAAGCGTCTCAACATTAGATTGGATATGTTTTATTTCAAGCAATCAAAGCAAGAATAAATCAAAAACAAGGCAAACAACAGACATTTTTATCTATGCAAGGACAAACTTAGGATAATTAGTCATAAAATTGTGATGGAAAATCACGCATTTTCCAACACACTAGTACATAATTTATTTATTTCTCTTAGTCATAAATAAACATATTAGCTCTTTTGCATGTAGTTCATGACACAATCAAACGTTAAGATATTTAGATCGTCAAAAGCATTTAATAAATTGCTTGAAAGCCCCTGCTTAGCTTTACTTAACGTTTAATTTTAGATTTTTCTTTAACCAAAAATGGAAAAACCTTTATTTATTTAGATTATTTACTGATTTAATTTTGCAATAACCTTATGCAGACAAGAAGATCCAGGAGGAGCACACAGCATCTCATAGGGCTGAGCTTCAGCTGAACTAAAAGTGTGATTTTTCAGAAAAGTTTCTGCGTACAGGATGTCGATTAGGAGTCTAGCAGCAGAAGACTGGATGAACCCAAACAACCCCACCCAGCACTGAACCAGATCTGATTCAGTCTCTGTAACATTTTGTTTGAGGAATTCAGAGGAATCAAGGAAATGCTAAATCGAATCAAGACTACATAACAGCAATCCAGTGGGCGAGTTTGTGCAAAAGACTATTTTAAAGTCCCCTTCCAATCATCCAGTGTTCTTTCAGTTATGATGATGCCATTTTTAGGCAAAATCATAAAACCTGTGATGTTTTCTAGGACATTTCTAGTTCGCCTTTGAGTCGTTGCCAAGAATTCTGATGCAGAAGTTTGCCTTCGCTCATTTCCAATGATTCCTTTGCTTAAGCTCTCTCTAGCCCCTCACAACCCCAGTTAACATTAGTGGTGCAACAAAGGAAAACGAAGACGTTCATGGATCTATTTGTCTGCAAGTGGAAGCATCAGAATGGAGCAGAGCGGGGAGCTTGTGGCGTGCTGAATGTAGTTTCTCCTCAACAACTTCAAGCTTTTTCAAACCGCAATTTTTTGTCTGCTCCTGATTCACAAGAAGTTGAATACAGAAATACTCAGAAATGTAATTTAAAGCTTAATTTTCTGCATACATGTCCTCCATCGTGAGAAAAAATGCCAAGAGAACATGTTAGAAAAGACGATTTTCAATAGTGGGTCTTTAAATCCCATTAAATCCTCAATCTTTTTTAAATCTGCCGACATTTTCTCTCAGTTGATTTGTACTAACTATGCAAACAGACTAAATGAAAATGTTCAGAACATAATTATTCAATTACTGGGCAGTCTGATATTTTTGATAAATGGGACGTGTTGTGGCTACAAATTGCTGGGAATGCTGTGGTGTCATGCGAGGACAGACCGAGGAAGAAGAAGAGGAGGAGGAAAACAGGAATATTGTTCGTGTAAGTGGTTTTCCACTGAGGGAATGGAGATTGTTGGCTTCGAGGGAAGACAATGGCACATTTCATCCCACTTAATGTGACCGGGGTCGCAGGCGTCCCACCAACTCGAATCAACGTGCGCAGCCTGATGTGGTGGATTAGGCCTAACAGGGTTAAAGGTGCTTCCTTTTTCTGCCCTGCAGAGACGGCCTCTGGGCAGAGCCGGTCCTGGCTAGTTTGACGCCCTGTGCGAAACACTGGACCCCAACCTCACCCCACCCTCAACCCCAATTCCAGCCCCGCCCCCGACTGTATACATACAAACACAATAACAAAATATATCCTTTTTTTTAACTTTATTAATCACATAATTAAAAATATATGTTTTATAGTTAAAGTCACAATTAAGATCTAGTTTGTAGGTTAGTTCACACTGGTTCAGGTAAAAATTACCAAATGTTTCTGGGTTTTTTTTTTTTTTCATGAGCTGAATACAACCCTGACACGAATTATGAATGAATTAATTCTGGTCATTTCCATTTTCTTCATGAATGAACATCAATGGAAATTAAGGAACATTTTCTTCTGGTTTTTTGTGCTTAAGTGTAACATAAAACTGAACAGAAAAAAGACAAACAATTGTGTACATTGCATCTGAAGCATTGACCATCTATGAGAACGGCAGAGCTTACAGTACATCTACCAATAAGCTAAATCACAAGATTAGTCTAAATAAATGTGAACCTTCATTAGCCATGTCGCAATTGTTGCTCAAAGTTTTAGTCATTAAAAAGTAAAATTGGTTGTACTTGGCGCCTAGTGAGAGTTCTTTTTGGACACCGCCTGTCATTATGGCAGCAAATTGAGATGATGGTAGGGGTGCCCTAGCGCAAATGTTATTAAACTTACGTGGAAATTGGCGTTTTTAGACTGGGAAAACTGCAGAGGAAGAAAAATCTGGCACTCAAGACCCCACTACAAGATTGCGCCCTGGGCGACCGCCCACATTGCCCATAGGAAAAACCCACCACTGCCTCTGGGAGATGGTTCAACAGACAGCAGAGTGGGCTTCTGCATGACAAGTCATTGATGGTTCTGTAGAAAAAGGAGGTGTTTCCAGTTGACTCTTCAGCCACAGATGTAGCTTACATGCAGACTTGCAGCGTGGACGCTTAGAGATATTCAGAGTGCATCGACTATAGCAGACAGAGCAGAGGAACTGGAGTAAATAAGATGTGGGCGTTTGGGAGCCAGCAGGCATGACATTCTTTCCATTAAAAACTCATACTTTATCCTGAGACCCAATTGGAAATTAGGGCTTGCCGCTGAACGGATTGGTACCTCAGTGGATTTGGCAGTTTGGGCTTCATTGGAAAATGAAAAGGTATTAGTGTGAAATAGCTTCCACATTTCCGCAACGAACAAAAGAGAGGCAAAAAGAGAAATCCTCTCTTTTTTCTCTAGTGCTGGAGGTGAACGGCAAATCACTTCAGACAGAATCTTAACTCGCTGCATTTTGATGGCTGCTCCGATTTCTTGCAGTCTTTTCATGGTACAGAAATACCTTCCAGTCCATGAAAAATAACATTACCAGTCATGTTCTTTGACAGGACAACACCTGAGACAGTCAAGTTAATCAAATAAACTGAATTCATCAAACCCATTCTTGATTATAAAAGATTTTAAAAAAGCGGTACTCAGAGACAGCCTTAGTCAACCAAAAGGGGACAGAAACTGAAATTAGATGAATAAGTAAGCTCTTTGTATAGGCAAATGTGTTGGCGGCTGGTGTGGGTGGAGAAACAGAGATGTGAAACATCTGTTGGAGTCGGCAGGAAACAGAGCTGCACACACCAACCTTTGCAAAACATGCAAACAGGCACAGACTGTAAACCTGCTAAAGTTAATAACACAATAACCGATAAAGGTTACTCTCAGAATCTCTTGTTTGTCCAACCCAAATCAAATAGAAGGTATGTTTTAAGGCCTGTTCACACCGGGACGAATTTCGCCGGCGATTTTCGCCGACGTTTAACGCCTCGTGACTAAACAAAGGGCCCCAATGAGAGTGTGCACACCGACGCGAAAAAACGCCAGGCGTTAAAGCGTCAAAAAAAAAAAACGCCTCGGGTTCGTTTTTTTTTTTCGACGCGTCGCGTCGAAATCTACTCGACCAATGAGAACGGCGCTTTTGCTCACGTGTCTGGAGCTTCTGAAGTTACAGTAAAACACAACTTGGGGGCGCTCAAACACAAAACTGCCTTGCTGAGCACACATACCAGCGAAGAAGATAGACGCCAAGTAGCGTCTACACAGCCGCGAAGCAATAATGACGGACATTCTAAAACATCCCCGAACCAAGCACCAGTTGGAGCTACTGGTGCTTGAAATATTCATGTTTTCTTTGTTTGATTCTGACAAGCGTGTAAAAACTTGCTCTCTTCTTCTGAGTGAAAAGCGACTTTAAGAAGCGTAAAGTTGCGCAGCGCCACCTTGTGTACAGGAGTATTTCTGTTTTACATTAAGCGCCATCTAATGTCAGGGAATGAAATTGCATGTTCACTCCACTCATCGTCAGCGAAAATCGCCTGGGTGTGAACACAAAAAACGTGGCGAAAAACGCTGGCGAATAACGCCTGGCGAATATTCGTCCCGGTGTGTACGGGCCTTTAAGCTGCGTGATGCCTTAACGTCTCCATGGCTGTGCTCGCTGCTGGTTCCAAGTACTTAACAAAGTGGCCCGCTGAGGTATTGACCTGCTAATCATGGAGCTTCAACGAGGAACAGGCATCTTTTTAGCAACGCGAAAAGCACAGCTGGAGGCTATGAACCGAACCTCCTTTGTGAGTTTGCATTAAGCGAGTGTGGTCCTTTTCACGCCCAGCAGCGCCGCCGCTTATGACAGCAACAGTAGGTGTAAAAAGAGATCTATATATATATATGAAAATGTTGATGCTTAATGATATCTGATTTTTTTCATTTTTTTATTGTGAAGTTACATTTCCACATATCTATCTGACAAAAATAAAAGAATCTGAAAAATAAATATTTTAAATTAGAAAAAAAACTGAAGATTTTAATTTAAAAAAAAACTGTTACTAAATAAAAACAATGTTTATTTGTGAGAGCTGCTTTTTCTATTTTTTTTTACTTTTTTTACTTTTTTTTCTCACTCTGTACCTTCAGTCCCCAATTTGCAGTTTCATTTAAGACTTTTCCTTTTTGGAGTTCATCTTAATTTTACGTGGGGGTGGGGCTTGAGCCCATTGGCTACCAGGATATGATTGACATTGGGTGAAAGAGGTTATGGTGATGTCATTTCCGCTCCAAAACCGTGTCTGTTGTTTGCACCGCTGTATAATCCCTCCTACAATTTAATTTGTGAAATTTTTAATATTTTCTATAAGTTTACATCATGTGTCAGACAGCCACTATGTAAATTTTGCGCATATTGTTCAGATAAAAACCTGTCATCCATGAATATGCATGAAAAAGGTGAGAAAAGTTGTGATCTTTAGATGAATTTTTTACAAAAATATCACAAATAACCCACTTTAAAACAACAGAGGAAGTACGAAAATACCACGCAAAAACACGTAAATCAATGTATAAGCCACACAACACACAAATTGTGCATTAACCGTGCATTATACTATTTATATGTAAGCAATCTGTGCGCCAATTTCATAATCGTAACGTGATATGCGCACCGTAGACGCAAGTAAAAGTAATACCTCCGTGGTTCATGCGTTAGACATACGTGGACATGCGTGGAACGGTTGAGGACAGTCACAAATTTGCTTATGCGTATCCCAAAAATCACGTATAATTGCGTAAGATTTACGTATTAATTGCGTATAAAGTATGTACAATACGCATAGACTGCGCAATTCTCAAGCGGCCAAAAACTTTGAGCATCACAAAAGTCACATAAAGACCCCGCCCCGCGGCCAAAACCCTCAACTGAGATGTGCGCACATCGATGAATGACAAACGCAAAAAACACTTGTGAATTATGATGCATGTATCATGAAAGCCTAAATTTTATACGCGGATGGCGTCCCTTTGGATTCATGAAAGTGTCAGCCCTTTGCAAAATTGTTAATGGAGAAGAAAGTAATAGTTCTGGTTTTTGCACGGCCAGAATTATATGACAGCAAGTCTTTAATATAGCAGAATATAGCTGAGAAAGAAAAAGATTCCACTTCAACATTTCGCACCAAGCCTCTTCCAACTGGAGGTGGCGGACATGTGTTGGTATCAGAAATCAACCGTCCAGTGTAAACACCAAAAACGTCAAATGTCCGGTGTTAATGTAGCATAAGACGCTGACCCAGTTGATATTGTAGGAAGCTTCATTTTGAAAGTTTTCTTCTTTTTTTTTTTTTTTTACTTAGGTGGCCTGGTGTTTGTTAAGGTATTCTTAATAAAGATGGTAAAACAGTGACACATATAACCTCGTAATGACTGATTAATAAAAGCTACAGTTGTAAGACAGGAAATTAAGAGAAATCTCATCTAGAAAGTATGAAAAATTAGGATAATAATTCAGAGGTGACCTCCCTGTCTTAAAGAACAATGAAATGTATTAAAGTTGCAATGTATGGTTTGGGTAACTGTTTGGCTAATGAATGCATTAATGAAAATACAAAACATTGCAAACCTTTAGAAATCCTATCTTTCTTCCTGGTACAAGTGAGGCTGGTCCACAATTGTCTTGCAGAGACTTCACAGGTTGATTCCTAATAAATGCTAGCATGCCTGCGGTCGGTCCTGCATCCTGTGCAAAAGGCTGAACCCCTACCTGCTCATTTTATGGTAAGCTCTCTGGAAAGCATTGCCTTCTAAATGCCAAGAATGTAAATAGCATGTTTACTCCTTGCAGAATAATGGCATCTTCTGCTGTTTTTAAAGTAACCCCATAAGTCATCTTCAGCCCAACAAATCCCATAAAAACTCTTTCCTTCCTCCACTTATTTTCACCAAAACTTGCCCTTTCAAAGCGTCTTTTCAGCCTTGGTAAGTACTATTGGAAGAGCATGTAGGCCATGACCTCTGCTTGCCTTGTAACTGGCCATTTCTCCTACTATTGATCTAGAAACACCACTGGAGCTCCCACATTTAATCCCCCTCTGGAGAATGGACTAACTGTGTTTTGTTTTTTTAAAGATTATTTATTTCTTTCAATTATAATTACAGAACGACTACAAGACCCCAGCTAAACGGGACTGCAGTGATAAGTCTTTTAAAAACTGGTGTCTAATGGGGCCTGCATGCTTCAATTGATGAGTCTGACTGTAAATCACTGATAAGGTTATCTGGGTGGTTAATGTGTGAGCCAGTCTTGCGTTTAGACTCGCACACACACACTTCCACGGCTTATCTTCTGTGCTGTGTGCCTTCCACACCTGCTGGCGAAATGGGACTGTTGGAATTCACAGAGGCGCTCGCCTAGGAAGATCCCCGGTATACATGCATCATTAAATATAAATCAAACGATTCAGCAGCTGGGAGATCACCTGAGTATGTTATAAAATTATTTCAAGAAACCCTGCAAGACAAAAATAAATCTTCCTTTTCTTTTAGGGTTAGCAAAGGCACTCAGCTGTAGTTTAACAGCAATTAGGAGCTAAAAAGAAGCTATGGATGCTGGTTATATAACTCTGTTCGCACATTCTAATTGACAACCTGGACTTATTTATTTATCATAGAAAAATCAGGTGAGTGCCACCTTTCAGGTAGTTTAAAAATTAAAGAACCAGCATTCATTCCAACATTCCAGTTTACCAACTCACACCTGAGATGGACTTGTGACTAGGGACTTTAAGACCCTCTCTGTTCATCTTTTGATCAATTTTCAAAGCGTTCCCAGTGGTCTTTTAACTAGGAAATAACCGTTTATAGCCCAAGTCCAAAAACCTGTGTCGTTTTTCTAGGTCACGGTTTCTGCAGAGAAGTAATAGTTCATTAGAAATTCTCCTCTAGGTTTTGGGCAGGACCTTTGGAGTGGAGCAACCCCATCCCTCATTCTAATCCCTGTTGAGAGCTTTCTGTTTACGTGCTCTCCTGCTAGCTTACAGCCTCTCACATCCCCAGCGTAACATTACCGATACAGCAACAATGGTGAGCGATATTGGAGCCATCCAGTTTTGAGCCAGATGCCAGCATCTTTATGTCTCTTCTTAAAAATGCAACCCTCCACAGCTCATGGGTCCTGATTCTCCAACATCTCCCCCAGACCCCAGAGCATGAGCGGGTCAGGAGGGAGATTGGAGCCGGGAGCTTGTGGCTCTTCTTCCAACTGCATTTTTTCCTGTTTCTAATTCACAGTGATTTGTGTTAAAAACGTTCCAGAGTAGGTTTTTAAGTCACACTTCAGTCTTAAAGCAGAGCCTTGAGGTTTGATTGGGTGTTTGGGACCTGTGAACATGTTTATTTATCTATTCCTAATTTTTATCCCCAGGAATGTTAGGACTTGAGATTTGACCTAAACCTAAATGGAAAATCTTAAGGCGCGACTTGCATAATAGGACTTATGAGAAAGTTTATTTCATGACTGAAAATTCAAAAATGTGCCCCTGCAGGTGCTGTTTTTCAGTCCAGAGTATTAAACTAGTGAAACTGCTTTGAGACATGGATCTTTTTGTGCTTTCACACAAAGGCCCTCCCACTACAGCTGAGTGGCACGGCATCTTGAAAAATGATCCGAGTCTTCGTGAAAGGCGAGCCTCCCTGCGTTTGACACCAGAGAGCCTGGGGATTCCCCAGCACTGAGGGGGACGGCTTTCTCACCCTCAACCTTGTTTTCCCAGATCACCATACCAGCATGCAACTGCTGTTTGATTGGAACATAAAGGAAATGTTGCTGCAAGACATTCCTGCTGATGAAACACGGCTTTGAACCAAATTAGCCGTTCAAAGGGGTGATGGCCAGCATAGAGTGGTAAAGAACTCAAATAAAGTGGCATAGATCGTGTAAGACAGATGAGAAAAAGTTGAAATTATGTTTTAAAAAGCCTTTCCCTTCCCAACTCTGATAAAATTCTAGTTGACAGCTAAAATCGAGATAAACCCTGTAGAGTTGTGTGACTAAAGCAGCTTTAGCAGAATCATTCTGCCTCTTTGTTTTTCCTTGACTCTTCCATAATGAGCTGAGTTTTAATAGAGCTGATAAATAAAGACTTTTATTAAACACAAACTTACTGTATGTAAGCTTTTATGTTGTTCTTTGAATAACATTTACACAACAGTAAAAAATCTGTTTGGATTTGATTTCATCAAAAACTGTTTTCATCTCAAATAATATTGAAGTCAATGGAGCTGAAGAACCAACTTGTTATGCAGTTTTTGGAAACTGAAACCTTACCTTTAGAGTTTTTTTAAATAAATTGCTTATGTTGTGCTTAAAAGTTTTTCTGAAGATTTGTGGATACAAAGAGAAAAACAAAAAATGTGCTCTCAATCTCTCAAATTTCTACCAAGGATGAAATGGCCATTGTAAATTCTGAGGGAAGGCAGAAAAAGTCTCAAATTTAAAAGAGATACAGTTTAAAACAAAATCCAACTAAACAGAAATCTGATTAGAAATTCTATATGTTCACAGCTTCACTAAATGTTATGCTACGTACTCAGTGGGCATGTGATGCGCATTCAAGAACACTAAACAGCCTCCTTGAACATGCTTTTAGCATGTGGTGTTGGCACTGAACTGTACGCTGCCGGATACTAGCACATGTACCTGCAGTTGGAAGAGGCGTGGTGCAAAATATTGAAGGCGTGCCAATCTACTGAATCTTACTCTGACTTTTTCTTTCACAGCTTTCTTATATGTCTTTTATTTCTTATATATGTAAGACTTAGTGTCATATAATTCTGGCAAGGCACAAGCCGCAGTTATTAATTTGTCCTTTGCGATCAATTTTAAAACTGTTGGCACTTCGATGATTTAAAATGGATGCTACCAATGCATCACTGCCAAATCGGAGTCCCTGATAGGTCAAAGTTCAACTGGTAAAACTTCCAGTGGATCTCCGATAAACTGTTTTAGGGCTCTACATAAAAAACCCATGCTCTAAAAACTTGCCATATGATACATGAACGCAAGATTTACATAGATGTTTGAAGTACAGATACATGCAGCTCTGCACAACCTTCAGTCATAAACTCAGATTTGAAATGTCATCATGCAACACAAGAACACAGCAAACCACAATAAACATTTACAGTCAGGAGGAATTACAAACTAAGATGATTTACCGGACGTCTTACATCCCGAGAGTCCTGCCCTTGCAACCATCCCAGAGAGAAGTCTTGTTTTTAATCATAAGGTTTAGATAAACGTGCAGCTATTCCAGGAATTTTATGAGTTCACGTCTTTGCATTTACTGGAATTACCAATAAAGGTTAAGACTGTCAAGTGCCCCAACAGGTTCTACAGCCGTCACCATCCAAACTCCACACCTTTGCAACAGAGAACTGCTGTGTGAGAGTGTGTGATTAGCAACACTTACATACAATGGAGCCTGCTGTGGATTGAGTTTCATGTCCCTGGATGCTGAAAGACAAGAACAAATAGGTTATGGTCTGTGGTGTGTGTTATTATGATTACAATATTCTGCTGCAAAGAAAAGTTTTTTTTAATTTCAGCTTCTTCTTTTTTTTTTGTTTAAATCGATGAAAATATTAGTCTTGTTTTCATGCACACCAAAAATGGAACCAGACTGAGTACTTGTGTAAACACCGTAAGCTGGAATTCCTTATGAGTCAATGGCAGGAATAGAAAAACTTAAAGACTATTTAAAACCCTTCTTCAGTAAACCCATTTTATGTGAATTTTTTTTACTGTTTCGAGAAATATTCATAAAAAGGCAGTGACACTGTGACACTGTGTAGTAAAAAAATAAACAAAAATCAAAGGCAGATGTATAAGACCCAAACATTGTTTTCTCTCAATGTGATTTATATGAAGAAGACTAGAATCTAACTGGCAGATTGGACAGTTAATATTGGACAATATCGGTATTTGGATTTTTACAGCTGTATGGTTCATGTGAACGCCTTAAATCGGATTATTCTAGTAATCTCAATATTACCAGTTATCAAATTGTTATAACTATGTAAACATGCTCACTGTCATAATTGTTCCAGATAAAATAAGCAAACACTTTCAGGTGAATCAACTTTTAGGAACACCAAAGTTTTTATATTGTAAATGACTACTTAATTTTAATTTATAACAAAATATTTAAACAACAAACATAATAGTTAACTTATGTTAAGGCAAAATCCTGCATGTGGTATTTATTTACAAAGAGCTGCATATTTGGGTATAAAACAGCTGTGTACAGCCTTCAGTTGACACCAAAACAACAGATTCTCCTGCAAAGGAAACATCTGAAGAAGGCCAACCTCCACATTGAAAAAAAAAGTCTATTTGAAATTGTTTGCATAAATAACATTAACCTTATTGTCTTACTTTTACTCGATTATCCTTTCCAGAATGCTTTGTGAGATTTTTTAAAAATGGTACACAAATACAAAACACAAAAGTTGTTCATGAGAGAGATGCTAATCTCACAAACGTTGTCTGACCCACAAACTAATCGTCACCTCTAACTTTCTGCCCCATATCTTTTAAGCATATTAACTCCCTGCCTGGGTGCCAGGACACTTGTGTCGGTCATGGCTGCTTATTCGGATCCATCCAGGAAGTGCTCAGTCTTTTTAGCTGCAAAATCCCCCTGACAATCAAGCATTAGCTCCTATTTTTGTTATTTATTAGCACAAATGATCAGCTAGATTGGTTAAGGACACCAATGGCAAAGACGTTGGGGAGAAAAAATATGTGGACATGCCCTAGCTTTGGTGGCATTTGAACTCGCTGTTGCAAGTCCCCCTCCCCCATTCAATCATTGAGTAAATGGGGGAGGGGGGACACCCATCCAACCCAACCAAATCTTGACTTATGTTTGTTCAGACAGCTGATGTACACAGCGTAAAAAAATTTGGATTCCTGCATGCATAACTGCTTTTGAAATAACTATCACTGAAATAATTAGGAGAGCAATCCCTCACAAACTGCTCCGTAGCACCTCCTTAAAGGTTTAAATGCCTGTAGGATCAACTGGGGAGATTTAAAAGATTTAAAGGCTCACATTTGATTCAACACTCCCATTCTGGGTCGCAGGCCTAAAATCCATTTTCTGGACATTGGGTCAAAGGTAATGGGTCTAATTGCCTCCAAACAAATACATTACAGCCAGGTACTTGGGGACAAATGGATTAAAAAACCGTGCTGCTGAACTTTCTTAAGGAGACATGGTCCTGCTCTCATTCATCAATGAGTCAAGGGACAAGTCGGCTTCAGGGGCTGTGCTCTCCTCTGCTATTCGCGGAGACAATTTTCTTTTGTTTGCTGTTCCCTGGCACTAAAACAAGTCCTTGCTTCTAGCCTCAGTGGTCAGCAGTGCATTAATCACATAAACCCCACAGCGGGGGAGGCAACGACAAAAGGCCGGGACCTAATGAGTTCAGCAGAATGCTCCTGGAGAGTCAATGCTGGACTCGACAGAGCGCTGAAGCACAGCACAGCCAATTCCCTCTCTGCAACCCAATCGAAACATTTTTCCACTTTTTTCGTTAAATAAATAGTCTAGAGTTAGAATTAGTCGGATCAGGTAAGGGGATAATCAGTAGCTCTAATAATACTCTGGAGTTTAATCCTCTTGCCTTAAGTGCTCTGGGCCGAGGACCAGCTTCCTAACACACACACACACACACACACACACACAACTTTGACTTATGTGACTCTCACAGGTTTCTGTAGATTCATGTGTACTTCCATGTTTTGGCCAATGCTGGTTATTCTTTTACAATGTCAATGCAGTTTTAGCATGCTGTGTTCACACTGGACTGTCGCTACCCAATCGTAGCAGATGTATTCTCAGTTGGAAGAGGTCAGTGCAAATGTTAAAACGGTACAAATCTTGCGACTCTTGGTCCAGGCTTTTTCTTTCACAGCTCTAATTCAATATATAAAAGACTTAGTGTTATATAACTGCAATTATTAATATCTCCACCATGATCAATTTTGAAACGGCTGGTACTTCCATGTTTCGAAAAGGACGCTACCCATACACACCTACCAAATCCAAGTCTCTGATTTGTTAAAGTTCAACTGGTTTAACTTTGAACGCGCATTCAATGGCCACGCGTTTTGTGCATAGAGCCTGTAAACAGGCTGTTAACGCGAGTTTTGGACGTGGATGCCTAAAAACACGCATTTACGCGCGTTTTCATGGACTTTTCATTGGATGTGACTGCTTGAACACCCATTGCAGAGGATGGTATCAACATAGCGTTACAAATACAATTGTACAATCCATATTAATGACGTCCCCCATACAGGTGCATGTGACTACTACTTAAGTCTACCGATCAAGAGAACGAATGTCAGACAAACATTTCATAAGGAAGTGTGTAGACTGTGACACTTATGTTGTGCATTTTAAGACATTTGTTCTGAGCTTCTTAATGACCCCTCACACTATTTACTCTATGCTAGAGGACATTTGACCCCATAGAGCGGTTCGTTTGGTTGCCGTGATTGCTTGTGTTCCATTTTCAAGAACAAAATGCTTGTTCTGCTTGCAGAGATGTACTTACCTAGATTCAAAGACAATTTAAAAAAAAGTACTGTAAGCATAAAAGGTGACGAATGATACAATAATGCCAATTGTGCAACAATACATTATGAATTATGACCTGCAGCCTTTTAGTGAAATTTATAAGCAAAGACTATTCTGACTTTGAAAATAGGTGGTTGCCATAAATAGACACATTTTGGTGACATAGAAAAGTCCATGCCCATGTACTGGCATTGGAGTCCAACCAGAGGCGACAAGCAATCAACCCCGTTTCATTTCCGGCGCAGTTTGGTTCAGATGATGCGCTGTCAGGAGGTTCTAGGATGTTAAGATCAGTAAAGACCACTACCAGCCTTAGCTGTGAGAGCAAGAACATGTCTTGGTTATTCTTGCAGAATATAACCCTGTTTACAGCATGAACTGTTGTAGTCACTCCATAACGGTGAGGCCCAGTTAAAAAAAAAAAACCTGCAACATTCTAATTTGCCAACCAGCAAAAGCGTAAACAATGTTTTTTTGATGTACTCTCTACAAGAAACTGTATTATTTGGTCACTAATAAAGAATAAGCAGCACGATAGTTCATTTAGACAGAAGAACTGGGTGCTTTAGTAACTGAGTGCAGCTGAGAAATATGGACATGATAGAGGACATAAATAGAGGTGTTCAGGTATGAGTGTCTTGTCATAAATTCAACACACTAAAGTTATAAAAGTTTTTACTGAAGGCCTTTCAATACTTCCCTTTCCATATCAATCACTGAGGGTCATGTGACCACCCGGCTGTGTTTCAATGCTGCTTCTGAAGCTGCTGATAGCATTAAGAGGAAGCGGACTAATTTTTATGGCATCAAGTCAGGACACAAGTCCTCCACTACTAGCTATTTTGGACATCAGAATGCGAGGACTTGTATTGCAAAATAATTTCTCAACTTCCTCCCAGTGGTGTTACCATCAAGCCAAGCTCCCAAGTAACAAATGTGTACCGCCATCTGAACTGATCACCATCATCTAGCATGTGTTCAACAATAGACTTTTTTTCTTTTCAAAATGCAGAGTGTGACAAGGTGTTACTCAGGGAAAGAACAGTAAAGCTGAGTGCAATACATACTTTTCAATTACCAACAACTAGCTTAACTATGTTTGTATAACTGGGAGTGTGTGGGACAGAACATAATCCCAATATTCTACAAATCCAACAGGAAAAGACTTCACAGAAAAACATGTTACAACAGTATTTATAGGGATTTTTACAACAGCCCAGCAGTTTATGGATAAGTTCTCTGTCAGGGTAAATTCTAAAACGACTCACTGCAACTTCAGATTCTCTTCCTGCAAAGCAACAGAGGAAGAACGTCACTAAATGGCCTTGTGCAACACAGACAAAAGTACTACTCTTTGAACTGATTATTAATCTGTTTGCTTGATTTTTTTTTTTTTTAAAGAGAAAAAAAAAGTCGATTATGTGCAGCAATTATACCTGTTGAAAAAGGGATTATTGTCTTAAGAAAGAGCCAGAAAGACTCCAGAGTGAGCTGATGAAAGTACACACCGGCTAACAAAGCTAATCTGGCTAATTAAACAGCAAAACAGCTTCAAAACAGTCGAGTCCAGTGACCTGTAATTTGAAAGGGACACATTTCAGATTTCAGCTGTTTGGTTCAAAGACAAACAAAAACGTTTTACTTTTTCCCTCCCCGACTATCAGTCCACTCTGGCTCATGTTTTGCTGTCCTCTGCTTCACCTCAGCACGTGTTGGGGTGTCAGAGGATTCTCTACAAAAAGGTTTATAGTGCGTTTCCTTCGTGCGTTGGTAAGCTACAAGCAAATTCAGACACTGACCACAGAAGAAAATGCTGAGAAATGGAAACCTCAGTGGATCCTTGAACGCAGCAGACTCCCTTCAGCTCAATTACATGTTAATGGGATGTAAAAATATTCTCAACAGCTTCTTTGATATCTCTTTGTCCTCTGACCCCATGGTCATGCAGTTCAGTAGGTGTGACGGTCGGTTCGGTCAAACAGTTCCTGTTGAGCAGCAACAATCATCCAGAGATTACACAGGGGCATTTTAAAATAACAACACTTTGCTGTGTATTTTCTGAGCTCTGGTAGTAGGAAACTGCTAAAAAATTTGTGCTGAAAGCATTTCTTTAGAATGTAAAACCACCAAGAGGGGAAATAGTTGGAGGTAATTTTATGCCAAAATATACTGCAGCATAATATCGGGAGGTAATTAGTAACTTGCGTGTCAGATAATATTTTTTTATAATTGAAACAGTTTTAATAAATTTGTAACCTTCATCATTTCCATAATTTCCCCATATGCTATAAACTTGTGGTTTATTTAGGAGCCGCCTGGTTAAATAAGTGAACTAAAGGGAATACGCAGCTGACAACAAATCCATCCATTAGGTGTATTATAAAAAATGTCAAATGTTTTATTTTGCTAAGGAACTTTAAGAAATAAATTCCTTAACGCTTACCCTACGGCCACCCAACACCTGCTTACAGAGATTACACGATCCATTAACACCATCTAAAACTTCTTCAGAGGCTTGATAATGGCAGAGAGTGTCTTTGAACTGCTGCTAGAATTTCTGCCCTCTGATGCAGGAAGGCTGCAAAGGCACAGGGCGGCAGCCACATTCAGCTGGCACAAATGGACCAGTGTGATGTGCTGAGTCAGGCCTGGGAATGGACCTGTAATGGCTTCCACAAGCCTCTTGATTATCAAAAAAAGAACCATAAAAGTCACGAGAGCGATTATCACCCTGTCACTGACACCCTTAACAATATTGGCTAAGGATTCCCAAATACAGCCACACGGCACCAACAGCTGGTCACACAAATGTTAAATTATTTCAAAGTTTGTTGCAGGTAGTAAGACATCTGAGAACAAGTTATTCTACCACCTCAACAACACAATAACTTTGTCAAGGAGGAGATAGTTTACATGAAAACACCAACTTGGCTTCAAAGAACATCAATTTAGTGTTACTTTTCTAAAAGAATGCTTAAAAGCAAATCTAAACATTTAGGTAGTGGTTGTGTTGACAATCGGAGGAGGCCCAGCCTGCGTTTAGTTGGGACAATCATCCAAAAGTCCTTGTGTTGTTGACAGGAAGTATATATTTGAATTAACATAAAAATATATGATTATGTAATTTATGATTGGACACTTTGAAGCTGTAAGGTAATAAGAGCTAATGCAAAAGAAAGATGTACATAGTTTAACTATTTTAAAGTGTTGCCTGATACAAAAATTTGTATGAGCAACAAACTGGTGCCACTATCCATAAAAGATGGCTGGAAAGTGTTACACACAACCCATTTTGACTTCTTGTAGCTTTCGCTCCTTTACATAAAAACTGCATTTTTTTTTTAAATGTGAAATAAATTGAACGAATGAATATTCTTTTAAATATTTTTCTAAAAGTCTGGCATGTTCAAAACTGTTCTAAATTTATTTAAATTAAACTCGTATTTCAGACTATTCTTTCTCAAAACGTATAATCCTTCATTAACCCCTTTAGACCTGAGCTAATATTTAATCTAACCCTCAACACAGGTAGTCACAGGTCCCCAGTTAAGCAGAATTAACTACTGTGGTAATAGAACACAAAATGTGATGTCCAGGCATGTGGACGCCATGTCTTAAGAGGTTAAAGCAAAAAAAAAAAAGGCTTTATTTAAATAAGGAGTGATTAACTTTCCTCATACCTGCCAAGAAGGCCTGAGCTTTACAAAACTCTGGGAGTTTAAGAAAATATGAAAAAACAAAAATTCCATTTTTATTCACCCGGATATATCAAATCATTCTATAGATCAACTTAAGTCTGATTTCCTCTTTCTGCCTTTGGAAAGTAGATTAACGTACAAGAATATTAAATAAAAACAATTGTTTTTTTCTTTGTTGATGGATTTTTCCATTTTTTGCATAATTTATGGTTAATATTTAAAAAAGGTATGGCAAAAATTTGACAAAACAGTTCAATAACCCCAAAGCCTTATTACTGCGGTCTTTCTAGGTCAAAACTGGCCACTAATTAACTTTAGGAATGTCAAAGTGTTATAGGGACAACAGTCACCTGGGGCTACTTCATGCTGAAGCGTTTTGAATTTAGCCCCTGCATCCAATAAACCTTAAGGGCTCAGAAGACATATAAATAGTGAAAGAAGCCACAAATGGACCAGAGCTGCCATTTCACCCCTGTGCTCAATGATAACAAAACAAGCCAGACTCCGAGAAGATCAACACTGACTTTGTCTCACTTGTGTATCTGTGGATTCTCTCTAATATTAACCAAGCAAGGACAACCTTGTAAAGAAAGTGTGTATTGGCTGACCATTCCTGCAGAATCAAACACATCCTAAAGACACATGCATTGCAAGCACATGCATAGATCAGGACGAAAATCCCTCAATTTTAACAATGCATCATACGGGCATCGTTCAAGGTATAAGACGGTTCAACAAGCTGAACTATAACCTGTTTCACCTAAATGATTTGGTCAAACTTTAATGAACAAGACAAACTTGCTTTAAAACACCAGCACAAACATTTCATAGCAAACATAACCTATTGTTCCTCCGTTTGTAGTGAACGATCTGCCGTAGCCGCAGTGAAATTTGATAAAGACTTGGTAATGCCAAAGTGTTATTGCCTCAGAATGTCCCAGTACTTGCCCTTGATATGTTACGCTCATTTAGAGTACATAAAAACTAAAGAAACAGCTTTTCCCCCAGCAAAAGTCTTTCTGGCTTTAAAATCGAGAAACTCTACTAGATACACAGAAGGCTCAATTTGTTGTGGCAGTCTTAGAGTTATTGAAAAGTAAAAGAAATTTGGTAAGTTGGAACCTTTTGACTGCTGTTGAGATGTTAACTTCTGAAAACATTAGCCTCCAAAACAATTTAAAACGTTGTGAAATTTCTATTTGTATAGTGTAATTATATACAACTTTTATTTGAGTTCCTAAATAAGAGTATTACGAAAGCTACAGGGTTTCATTCTCTGTTTCAATTCAAGTTTTTCTTGTTTTATATAAGAAATCATTTTGTAAATAATTTATTTAAGGTTTGAAAGTCCAACATTAAGCTCCATAACAGTGAACCAGTATTTTGCTATACCAGGGGTTTCCAATGCCAGTCTTTAAGGGGCGGTACTTTCAGGTATTCCTGCCTCACTAAAGCCTGATTACCTGAATCAGGTGAGTCACTATTAGGAACAGTCAAAGACAGAGGTAGACGGAAAAGACTGACATGGATCTTCAAGGATTAGGCTTGGACACCTCTGTACTGGTTCCTTCTGGGTCACTGAAGGCGGTGGAACGGACGTAGAAAGCCACAAATTCGTGTATGCAATTTGCATCTCTTTTTCAAGGGAGTCCTGGCTAGGAGGAAACAATACATTACATTTACAATAAAAATGTTAACATTTAAAACATAAAATAAATTAAAAAAATATATCACGCATGTATCATGAAAGCCCAAAATTTCATACGAGGAAAATGTGCCAAATGTACGTAGTAGCTGTGTGACACGGCCTTAAAATAGAAAGAAGCTTTCTGGTCCATACCAGACCTTTTAGACTTCTTAAGAGAAGTTCTGCTAAACGAAGATGAATGACACATTAGAGGGTCATCATCGATAATGATAAAAAAATGAAGAAAAAAACTTGCAGAAGCAGTGAGTAAAGTATTCTCTGTTTTTAGTATTTTTGGCATGAATCACCTTGAAGTCATCGGCTCTGGAATGGCTGAGTCACTCAGATCATTGTAGAGAACTTGCAGCCCACTCTTCTCTATACAAATGCTTCAGTTCATCAAGGTCTCCTCTCATTTTTTTTTTCATGTCTCTTTCTTTAGCCGCATGTCCCATTTCATTCGGAGGAGGCCTGAACTTTAGGCTGGCCCCTGCAGCACCATGTTCTTCTGTTCGTTCTGATGCTGTACATCACATTATTGTTCTGTTGTACAAGAAACTTTAATAGTCGGGCAGATGGTCTCACATTTCACACGAGCAAACCTTTCCATCAATGATGAAGGTTCTCCCTCATCAGACTGATGAAGCCACATGGATGAGCAGTGAAATGTTTCAAGATGCCCTGACTCGACTTCAAGACAAAATTGTTCATTGATGACTCAGTGATTGCACGCGAAACAGGTTTGGTGGCAACAAAACGGTCAAATCATCCACTTGCTATAGTGCCTGAGAGATATTTTTCATCTCTGATGCTGACATGCTGAGTGCAGTTAGAGCATTAGAGCTCCACTGTTTATCCAAGGAGAAGTGTTTCAACAGCCTTGTGGTTTGTTGACATACACAGTCGCGTGAGCCGAACAGTCTTTCTGCAAGAACTCGGCTCAAAGCCAGGTGATCTAATGTCTTCAACTTTGATTTTTGAACGGTAACCTGAGGACTGAACGTCCTGACATGTTACTCCAAGTCATGCACCATTTCACTTTACCAGTCAGAAGCTGTAGAGTTGCAAACTATTGAGAAGGATTACTACTGCACTAAATGTTTCACCCCAGTATAAAAGCACTCGTCTCTATGCCTGCACAATAAAAAGAAAATTTATCGTTATAGCAATATCAAGCTGTGCAATACGCATTTCACAAAAGATGGCGAAAATTGCAATAAATGGTTCCTTAAATGTGCTAAAAAAATCTTATGGCAGCTTGAAGTATTTATTGAATCAAATAAATTCATTCAGCATATGACCAATTAGATAGATCCCTTCATGTTGTTGACCAATCGGATGGAGCCCTTTTATGTTAGATGCTCGCCTCCTACACAGTCTAGGGTCATTTGGAGTATAATTTAAGTTATGTTGACTCTTATTTAAATTAAAATGTTGCAGTGAAATGGTGTTAATTAGGCCTGCACAATATACCGCAAATTTATCGTTATCGCAATATCCAGCTCTGCAATAGGCATATCGCAAAAGACTGCGAATATCGCAATAAATTGTAAACCCAAAATGTGTTAAAACAATCTTATGGCAGCTTGATGCTTTTAACGAATCAAATAAATCCCTTTATGCTTTGACCAATCAGATGGACGCCTTCCCATTGTTTACCAATCAGATGGAGGCCTATTATGTTAGATGTTTGTCACTTATGTCGATGAGGGTCATTTGGAGTATAATTTTAAACTGTTGCAATGAAATGGGAATGATGTTTTTGGCATTTTTCTATTTTTTTATATACCGCAAATTATATCGTTATCGCAATATTAATCTCTAATATCGCATATCGCAAGTTTTCCTCATATCGTGCAGCCCTAGTGTTAATATATATATATATAAACAGTTACATCTAAAACCAACAGTGGAGGTATTGCTGGAAGAAAAGGCCTGATACAATATAGTCTAACACAGTGTTTTTCAACCAGTGTGGGAGATGGTCAAGTGTGCCGTAAGAAATTGCCCTCATTAACTGATCTAAAAGCAATTACCATCTCCAGGAAATCAGCTCTTTGTTCATCCAAACAGGCCCTGATAAAACACTGAGAAGTTAAGAATATGAAATATAATAAAATTATTTTTTCTTTGTGTTTATATGATTCTAATAAAGACATTTTGATAACAATAACGGGATACCGCGATTTAGCTGCAGCTATAACTGTGTAGGGAAAAGTCCCGCTCCTTTAACTGTCTCCACCAATCATTCTTGAAGGCTTAATCACATGTCATCAGTCTGACCAATCAGAAGTGGTTAAAGTATTCACTTCCTTGTTTCGATTTAGCGCAAAAAAGTCTCTCTGTTCTAACAAAAATACCAGCTAAAGCTCGTCTTTAGCGGTGTAGCTTTCCACAGAGTCCGGTATCAGACTGGAACAAGTGAACAAAACAATGAAGCTCAAAGACGCTGGTCTTTCCGCGGTCGGCGGATTACGGGCACTACATCTCCCATGATGCAGTAAAGTGACTGTTTTAGCGCACAATGAGTCTCTCCTCTTAACGTCTTAAAACAACGAACACACATCAAACAGTTTTTGAATCTTTTGACTTAATTTTTAATACATCTTTTAGAAAAAACAGCTGCAGCTTCCAGCGTTTTCTGCAACATTTATCACAAAAATGCATGTGAGATTGCAGAGCGGCTGGAAATCAATACAGACTGAGCTTTTTCTTTTTTTTTTATTTATCTATTTTTTTGGATGCTGGTGTGCCGCGGGATTTTTGTCAAGGTTAAAGTGTGCCGTGGCTCAAAAAAGGTTGAAAAACACTGGTCTAACATTTTAACACAATTATGTTTATTATTTTATATTTCTTCCTCTCTGAATTAGGAGTTTAAGAAATTTAACTAAGCAAAATCAATCTAAATAATTCAAAAATTCAAGTAACGCAAAAAAAGTTTTAAATACAAAAATTCATAACCTTTTTCCTAAAGTTTAATCATTGTTCAGTTTAAATCACTTCCTCGATAAACACTCAATACCACAAGTAGCTTTGTGGTAGAGTGTCCGCCCCTGAGACTGAAAGGTCGTGAGTTTAAATCCACAGTTGAGTCACACCGAAGACCAGAAATGCCAATATCCCCCTGCTTGACACTCGGCATGAAGGGGGTTGGATTGGCGGGTTTAACCACCAAATGGTTTCCGAGCACGACTGTGTCTCCACCTCAACGCCCCCCAAGGATGGGTCCAATGCAGAGAATAAATGGTATTTAAGAACTAATAGACTTTAGAAATCTAGTGAAATCGGATATTAATCCAACTGTAAATTTATGAATGAAAATCTTTTTGTTCGGCAGAGACAATCAGCTATTTTCTTCCGTCTTACAAAAATGCTAAATCTGTGCTTCAATTTCTATAATTTCAACTAACTATCTGATTTTCAATTTTTAAAGAAATGATCACATGCTTTTGGTTTTTTCCATTTATTTATCTAAAAGCCAGAAAAAGGACGAGGTATATTTTTAGCTGACTGTTAAACATTGGACACATAGAGCCACACATCAAGAGGACTGAGACACCAAAGTTTAAGAAAAGTTTGATGTTAAACTCAACCATTTGTTTCACATCTCGCACTCTGGTTTGAAACTGGCTTGAAACCGGTTCATTCTGTTCAGACTCTGCACAACAAGACAAAACCAAAGGAGCAGAAGGAGCGGAAGGTGTGTTTGCTTTGTGTTGAAGTCTTGTCTGAATCTTTTCACGCTCCACCATCACCTCTTCTCCTCGGGGGGAGCAGCTGAACTAGCCAGAGCTACATCACCTCCTCAACGACACCACCACCACTACCGTAACTCAAACGCACCATGTTGACTACCATTAAGATAGTCACGGATGTTTGATTTCATCAAACCTGCCTATTGTCCGTGTGCACCGATAGGAGGCTGCAGCGGTGACGTGACCCTACCTTGACACACAAAAGCTGCCTCTGTGCCTGGACTGCACACAAACGCTGGCTGACAACAGCAGGCCCGCGGATGAAAGGTCTCCTTAGTGTTTGGTGACAGTTATTACCCTCTCCAATGAAACCAAATACCTGTGCGCCTAGATAGCATTATCTTATTCTGAGGCACGCTGGGGGCCCAGCCTGTAATCACGGCCTGGGCCTTGATCAGCTCTGCCCCAGATTTGACGCCGAGCCCTCCTCCTCTGTTTTCACACCACAAAGCCTTCAAAGGCTACTTCCAAACTCTGGGAAGACGATAAATGTTTAAAAGAATGTTTGAGAGCTGTCACGGTTGCTTAAAAGTCAATTTGATAAAAATGAGGGAACATCTATTCCTGGAATCCTGCAACACAGCAACCAACGGCGCAGCTCAGGCGCTCGACTGGGGACGGAGAAAGTCACGCCGCAGTTTTATCTTTGTTTTACCGTTTAACTCGTCTGCTGTTCCTTTGCTGCTGTTCAAGACGGAGGTAAAATAAAACTGATTAGCAGAGAAAAAAAAACCTTTAAAAGGAAATGTTTTATCTGAAAACACAAAAGAGTTTTCCCTCTGGTGATGGGTTTACACAACAAAGGGAAAGGATTTACAGTAGTACTGACAGACCTAAAACTAACGGCGGCATTGACAAACTCCACCTATTCACAGTCATCAAAATGGAAATGTTGCAAAAACTACAAACTCTGAGTGTTAAATTGTTCCTAAATTGATGTCATTTAATACATAAAGTTTCACACGAGACCATCTTACTAAGGTCGTATTACAGAAAAAAAATGCTCATTTTCTCAACTGTGCTGGGTAGTACACAAAAAAACCTTTTATTTAAAAAAAAAAGGTAAATATAAACATAACAATAAATGAACAAATATTTGAGACACTTTGAACCTTATTAAAATTTTAAATGTACTCAATAAAAATCCAGCAAACACTATTGTGCTCTCACAGATCATCTGTTTTCAAAACAATTTTAAATTAATAGTGATCATTTTCATATTCAAACGTACTTAACATTTCGATTGCTTCGTTTAAACTCTTGTGTCTGGCTATAAATATAAAATTTAAAAAAAAAAAACAGACAAGAAGCGAAGACATTAATCCTTAAACACATCATCTCTGATGCTATCTATTTGAGTCTGCGGAGTAAAACTGAAACCTGGAGACGACAGATTTTAACCTAAATTCATCCCAAGCCTACCCAGAGCTGTCAACACCAGGAAATGAATCAATAAAGATTCTGAAACCACAGTATATATGGGCATTATTTTGTGTAAAATTCTACTTTATAAACACAGAAATCAATTTAAGCCCTTCTGCCTCTAGTGGTCTTTGAGGGAACTGCAAGATCTGGTATATCTATCTATCTATCTATTCACACACTATTACCATCAGTGATACAGATTATCTTTTAACCCTTTAACACTGGAGCTTTAGCTGAGAAAAGCAGATTTGTGCTGATATGCACCACCTCACAGTAGTGAAGTGTTTGTGCTGCGTCACAATTTTCGCATTTAAGTTGATCGTATCAACGGTTGAAGAGTTAGATGTCATTGTTATAGGATTAAATGTGTTACACGTCGACTATGGATGTAGTGATTAATCAACTTAATCGTTGAATTCCTCCAATCCAACTTAATCAATCAGTCTGAGGCAAGTCCTATACCGTTGTGAATTTTTTTCAAAATAAAATAAATTGATATCAATATTGAGAAATACCAGTTGGATTGAGGAAGGGAAGGTTTATTTTACTCCAACATAAAAACGACACATGTGTGCTTGCACACGTGATGTCAGCAAAAACTGATCAGTCCATCATTCCAGTCAAATATGTGGAAAGACTTTGAATTTATCAAAGATATGAGACCATACTGTGTGCTAGAATGTTCCAATAATGTTCCCTTTGGATTATTTTGATGCGGAAAACAACGGTGGGCAAAACTTTGGGGGGGGGAATGTGACTGGATTTGACATGAATTCGGGTTTCCTCATTTGTTTGTACACTCTCCGAGTCACACTGGTTGAAGATTTGGCTAAAGATGTCCTGGATCCATTTTAGGTGAGTAAATCTGATCGTTTAAAATAAACCAAGAGCAACTGGTTCAACAAATGGTTCAACAACCATAACTTGTGATATGAATCAAATCGTTAAAATGAATCGCTACGTCTCTACTGTCGACAATGAAAGGCAGAAAAATAGACGAGAGTCTAGAGCTGAACTTGATTTTTGCTTTCCTTAAAATGCTTGTTTTCTTTGCCTGCAACACATCTCTGCAGAACCGTTAATAGAGATGGCAGCTCAGCATAAGTTCATAAACAAAGGTGGTAATCATAAAAGCTTTGCTTACATTTTAGCACAATATGGCAAGGCTCTTAGAGTCTGAATGATAACTCTGTGAGTCTATTTAAATGTAAAAAACACAAATAAGTTCATTTTAATAGAGAAGACGATGCAGGAGCATAACGAGTACACACATTTCAATGGAAGAAAGATAAAAAAAGCAAATTAGTGCTGGGATGATGCCCTCTGGTCCTTAATTTTCCTACTTTTATCCAGTCTTTCCACTTTGTAGAAGAGATTTTTGGTTAAGAAAACAGTTTCATAGAGGTCTGTTCTGCTGCAACACTGAAACTGATGTCATGAAATGAGGAGAAACAGATGCTTTTAAAGTAACTGGGACTAATCAAAGCAAAAAACTAAACAAAAAAAACAATAGAACAGTCAACAACCAAAATAATCTATACTGAAAGCCTTAGTTCTAACAGCTCAAAATGAAAAAATCCTGAACAAAAGCTGCATAAAAGGGAAGTTATCTGTGGTGTAACAATTTTTCAATGCTGGTGAACCCGTCTCTATGAGAAATATATGAGACAAGGCAAAGAGTTCAAAATGTGGCCAAATTCTCCTAATAAAAATCCAACTTCTTCACCTGCTCCCTCAGACATGGTGTTTGGCTAAATTTTTTTTAAAAAGTGCTGGAATTTTAGGGAACGGAAGTGTCTTTGGCTTCCATTTGGTCGTAAGAGGTTTGATGAAAGAAGGCCAACCTGAGCCTCACAGACGGCAGGCCTGATCAGATTATTACTGCCCTGACTGATGTGGATTCTTGGGTAAACGCTGGACTAGGTGTTTGTTTTGATAACAAACCTAAGTAAGCAATGGTGCAACCAAGCTCTGTGACGGCCGCCACGTACTGCCGGCGGGCTTGGAGCGACGTGTTGAATCCGTCAGAAACTCTGTGTAATGTGTGAGTGTTTACTCTGTGATAAACTCCTGACCTCCCACACGGGTCAAGACGAGTTTCACCAAAACCAAGTGACACTCACATGTTCCACTAGCCTCCACCTTTCCACAGCAGCTTAAAAAAACGACTCAGAGAAACGGCAATAAATAGCTTTTGTCGTGAACTATATTTGCACTAATGGTTACCGTTTTCTGACAATTTTGTGAGAAGGAATACACTTTTGTTTTGTCATTTCGTTGTAAACAAAGACAAGAGAGGAACCACTGCTTTGATTTGATTTTAATCATCTTATGATTTAGCCTGATTGTCCTAATTAGTGAACGCACGGCAAGAAGGAAGGCTCAAAAAGACGAGTGTGCCTTTTTTTGTTTACTCTACAGAATGTTAATAGTTTTATGAATTTTGAATAAATATAAAGAAGTGTGCTTGCAAAAGTTAATACTGATAAACTCCTTAAACACCAGCATGTTGTCTCACAGAGGATTCCACTTGTTTAAGGGCCTTTTATCCTGAAAACACCAGCGACAGAGCGCCTTTAACTGAGCCTCGCATGACAGCATCAAAGCAGACCTTACCCACAGTGTGTGTGCAGTCTCCTTCAGGTGAACGTTAAGGCTGCTCCAGGTCCATCAGAGAACAGGTGTGTTTATGGTATCCTCATAAGAAGGCATGTGAGCTCTTACCGCCCCTGATTACACTGATCTAAATATGGCTTTGTGCTAACACACACAGTTAAAGCCCTGATGTCAGAGCGCAGAGGCGGAGCTTACAGGCCTTAGCAGCGCCGCACACTGTGCTGTGTCCCCACACATATCAAGCTTTTGCCTCCTCATGCAATATTTCTGTAAGGATGAGCTTTGAAGTACCCAAAGTGAAGCTCAGCCGTTAAAATATTCGACCACTATTTTTTATTTTTGTCTAAGCTTTTCTTTTAGTTAGAAAAAGTTGCTGATAAAAAGTCTTATGAAAGACACACTCCAGTAAAATTGTATTTTTGTTGTTTAACATCATCTTGTGGCATTTTTCTGACGATGGAGGACATACATTAAGAACATCAAACACAACATTGGATTTCTGAGTTTTATTTATTTAAATTGTTGTGAATCAGGAGCAGACAAAACAAGCCGTTTTAGGAAAAAAAAGTATTTTATGTAGAAAATATGCACAAGCTTCCTGGTCTGAGCGCTCAGCAACAGGAAAGGGGAAGGAGGGTGGGGTTGCCCCACACCAACGGTCCCGCCCACAACTTAGAGGTCAATTTCTAGTGAACTCCTGCAGCTCTGCAGAAACTATGGCCAAGAAATTGACAGGTTTTTTTTTATTTTGCCTAAAAACGGCACAATCACAATTAAAAGACAACAGGGAACGCTCTGGCAATAAATGAAAAGATGATCAGAGTGGGACTTTAATGTCAAGACTGTTTGAACTTCACAATCATGAAGCACTTTGTGAAAAAGAAGCCTGCTTTGTTTCATGCAACAGATGATGATGATGCTCAGAACAGAGGCTCTAATGTTTTTTTTAGACTTTTTAAAGTAAAAAGAAAAATCAAAACCAGATGAAAGAAAGCCGATTTATGACTTAAAGAGTAAGTTCCCCAATTTTAAAGTGAAAATAATCAATTAAAACTTTTATTTATCAGTTTAAGTCCAAATTTAGTAGACGTTGACTAAAATTTGACTAATAGGTTATAAATTTTACTTGTGCAAAGACAAAAATCTGCTTTTTTGCATGAATAGGACATTTTCAGGAGAATCAAGAGGAAACAATGGAGGACTTCCCTTTTTATGAAGCAGTAACTATGGTGAAAGTAGGGGCCAAATTCAACTTCCCATTTTGATTTTCAGTTACTTGTGATGATTTCCTTAAGGTTTACTGGTTTTTGACTCAAATGAATCTTTCTCTTGCATGTTAGTTTACTGAAAACAGCAACCAGAACCATTAAGTTTGTTTTACCCTTTTCAATTTGCTTATATAAAACCTTTTTTTGGGAAATAAATGATCCAATTTTACTTCAGTTTACCATCTGAGATCCACATCAGCACCAAATCCACAACACAAGGATATTTACATCATATCTAAGTAAGTATTTCTTGTCAGCACAGTATTTAGCACTGGTGCTGTTTGTTGCAGTTTTTCCTAATATTGTTCCATCCAACTGGGAATGGGAGTATCGGGTTCATTTAATGGAAACATTGGAGCTTTAAGTAGATAACAGGAATCATGTTTTGTTAAGGATGTTCCACTGAGACTTCTCTGCCTGTTTCAGGCTAAAATGGTGGTTAAGAAAAGCAGCATCTCTAGAGGGAATTACAGCAGAAAAGGAACCATTGTTCACCTCCATTACTGTCTTTTGTCCACTTAAAGAAACGCAAGAACCACAGACGAGTTTGATGTTAAAAAAAGAAAAGTTCTTATGTCACCGTGAACTAGAGAAAGTCTGAAATCCAAACGGACATGAGTGTTCTCAACACTGAGCAGACGCACAGATGTGGAATTCAACAAGAAAGACCACGAACGCAACACAACGGTGAGAGACGCACACAACAGAGCTCTCAGTGATCTGGCCTCCAAAAAGATAAGGCTCCAGTCCCGCCTCTGTCTCACTTCCCCTCTTCATACTGCTTATGCTTGCATCCATATTGCATACAGCTGCTCAAAATTCACAGACAAGAACAACACACATCTGAAAGAAGGCTGCCACCAGATGCCTTTGAATTCTAAAGTAAACACTTGTACTGGTTCATAATAAGACGGCTTACACAATTTCTATCATGAACACGCTGCGTCATCAGCTCTTCTCTTTACATCTGCAAAGAGTTAAAAGAATGATGCCATTTAGCAAAATCCAGGCAGTAGCTGCTTGTTGGTTGTTGGTTTTTCACCACAAGGAAATTAACAGCATAAAATCAATCATATCCAGCATAAAAAGAAAAATTCCTTCTGATAGGAAAGTTGGACGAAGTTCTGGTAACGGTTGCTTCTTGGCGGGTTGAAAGGATTGAAACGATTCCAGCTCAAACTAAACCAAGTTCTTGATTTATAGTAGACAGAAAATGATCTAGCAGTTAACCTCCAATGCAAACCAAAACCTACCCATTAGACAGCGCTACCTGATGAACTAGTACCTGGAAGACTCGCTGTAATGCTCCCATTCTATAGTAAATACAGCATAATTACAAGGCCGACACTCAGTGTATCCACCATCATCATTAAATTAGGGGGTTTGGGACGATGAGAAATGGACGGGGTTGAGCTTGGAGCCGGAAGAATCCTCTTGAAAATTTACAGGACTCAAAATGGGAGGCCAGGTCCTTTTCCATTCGCCTCTCAGACGGGAGCTAAATACATATTTCTGCCTTGACGGCCTCACTGGTGACCTGATGTTTTGGTGAAAAATGCTGGTGATGGAGCTTTGTCTTCTGATGCTTTAGTTTGGAGAATAAAAACGCCAAACCTCTGCTGTAGTTTTGAAAGGCTTCAGTGCCAGGAGCTGCGCCTCAGTTGGATCAGGGGCTCAGCCTTGCACTCACTCTCTGACACTTGATTAATGGAATCAGCTGAAGTAACAAGAGAAAATGATCTGAGAGGAGAAATTATTCAACTTCGTAGCATTTCTCAGTACTAAAATGAACTGGATGAATTGAATTTGAAAGTTTAGATATTACCAATCCTACAAGTTTAGACCGGTAACAGTTGAAATGTTTTGCAGCCCACAAATTCTCTTAAATAAATCAGGCCATCTGCAAAAAGGAAGGGTGTAGGTAAAACAGTGCCGCACTGCTAACTGACAAATACTAACGACCAAACCGCTAAAAGCTCGCACGTTTCCTGTGAGTCGGCTGTAAAGCCCCCAGATTGAATCACAGGTCACTGAGGCAAACTTCCCTTTGACACATAAAAGTTCAATTTTAGCCCAGATGATGAAGTGGTACTGCAAATACAACACACCCGTGGTGCAAAATAAAAGTTTCAGGATGTAGTCAGAACGGACCAGTTTCTGCTTTCACTTCATCGGCTTTTTAGAGTCTGTTAAAGGATGAATACAAAACCCACAAGAATCAGTTCTGCTGGCCTAACAGTCAGATTTAGCCCTTCTTCCGCTCTTTTGGGGGCAAAAATGATCTAATAAAAAAACAGAATCTTTTGATAAATATTTGAGTGATGGGACACAGACACAAGAAACATGTAAGACCCTTCTTTTCCTGGACTGACTGACTCAGTGTGAGCAGTCCACAGTTGACACGAGGCTCACACCAAACAGGCCCACTGGCCAAGGAGGAAGAGGTCTGTCATGAGAAGGCAGAAACCCGCCGTGTCATGTGTCTGGTCTTTTGAGTGTCTGCAAAGGGATGACTCAAACTGGTGTAAATGAATTAGCAGGCCCCTGTTTTTCCTGACGTGTGTCCAGGAGCTCTAATAGGAAGGACGGGTTATAAAACTCGTCCAGATGAACTTCCTTAAAGACCCCCTCTGATTAAAATTGTGTTTTAGCGTGTTCTTGTGGCGGTTTTTCTAATGATGTCAGACTTATATCAAGAAGATAAAGCTTTAAATCGCTTTTCTGAGTTTTTCTCTGTTCAAATCACTGTGAATCAGAAGCAGACAAAAAAAATGCAGTTTGAAAAAGATTGCATTCGACCCATGTACGTCTTTGTTTTCCTCGTCTGACCATGTATCTGTCTGTATGACTGGATATCTCCAATATTGCTCGCCATTTTTGCTGCACCGATAATATTAGGTTGGGGGCATGAGGGGTTGTAAGCTAGCGAGGAGGGGGGGTTGCTATTTGCCAACAGTCCAGTCCACAACTCAGAGACAAATTTCTAATGAACTACAGCCACTCTGCAAAAACCATGTCCTAGTGGAGTGGAACTTTAAAAAACACGCACTGTGGCCTTTCCCTTTTCGTTAGAAGTTGACATCATTTCCTCAGACACTGCAGTGTCATGTGACATACTTTGGATCCAGCTGTCACATGGATACAAAACAAACACAATTTTAATCAGTGTCACTATCTTCACTGTGACTCTGATAGCTGCCTGCATGGGGAGTAAAGACTCAGTCCTATCCTCTCGTCAACTCTCTTTGAAAGCATTGTTACAGCTTTGCCCATATACTCTCATCTACAGTAGCACTGGTTTGCTAGGAGCTTTGCTATGTCAGAACGGCATTTATAGAGACAGAAACCAAAAAGTGACAACGCAGCAAAAATGTTGGCTTAATTCCAGGCAAGAGTACATCATGTAAACTATGTATGGAGAGACCGCAGCCCCTGAGGGAATTTTTAAGTGATGCAGTATTAAAAACATAAAGACATAATAGCAGGAGAGGCACAGCCTGAAGTTATTAGAGAGAAAAGTGTTGGCAGGAAAAACTCCAGCCTGTTGTTGTAGTGTGGCTGAAGAAGCCTCTGATTGAAGACACTGTCTGTTGAGTATACTCAAGTATTTTTTTCAGACTAAATATTTACTCTTAGGCACAGATTTTTACCTCTAAAGGAAAAAAAATAACAAGTTTTTTTTATTTTTAAATAAAAATATATATTTGCAAATATATCGTGGTTTAATTCAAGATGCATTAGAAAAATAACAATAAATTCAAGTATGACCAGTCAAAAACCATTATATCCCTACTGGCATGGTCATTATCTTCACAACTGTACGGCCTATAATTATAAGTCTATACATCTCATTATGGCAGAAAAAAAAGTTGTGAACGACCTCAAAATGTAAAAATGTTGAGATAAGCTTCAAAATGTTTCTTAGAGTCTTTTGTGTGGGGGGGTCACTTTATACTTTTAAGGACGGATGAGTAGCTGCTCGCCCCTTTCAGCTCACAGAAACGTGAGAAGTTCCCACACGGGCCCTGCAGGACAGGCTCCGACCGAGGATGTCATGGCTACCGAGCAACAAGTTATAAAACACAACTTTCTCTCCACGAAAAACACGCAGAACCACGCCAGAACTGCGACACGTCCCGCGTGCGTTTTACTCCAAAAACTGGCGAAGCGAGAGAAACGAGTCCTCTTTCTTACCTAAAGCAGCTGAAGAAGCTCAGCGTGAAGGCGCAGCGCCTTTAAGACACATAATAATCCTTCCCAGAGTCAGCCTGCTGTGCTTGGAGCTACGCCGAGCTGCCCTGTTCTCTCAAAGAAAACTTTGTTTTGGAGAAGTTAAACAGACGACCGGCGCTGGGCTTTTCCGTCCTTGTCGCTGAGGAGCCGCGGCGCTCGCGCAAGACTTTCTTAGTTGTTAGTGTTTCCCAGGACAACTCAGTGGGAGGAGTCTCCGCTAGGACTCCTGGGATTTTCGTTCACTTTCAACGAAACAGAGCGGAACAGTGACAACTAACGTTCAAACTGTGGTACTGCAACCCATCTGTGATCCCTTACATTTAAAAAAAATTAAGGAGAAAAAAAGAACAAGAAAAAAAAAATTCTGATGTATAAAAGATTATTTTTAAAATTACTTTTCGATACAGGCTGGAAGTTTTTCCCAAAGTAAGCTAACAAGGTGTATAAACATCCTGTTGGCCTTTTCAAAATAAAACCATTCCAAGAACCCACTCAAATTATCTCTAGATCCATTTTGAAAGTGTTTCCAGTGGTCTTTTAAGTATCATTAAGCCATTTTTATCAAAAAATTAAAACTTGTGACATTTTATGGGACATAGACACACTGGTTCACTCGACATAGGACTTTTAAAAGCAATTCGGACATCATGCTCACTACATTTGTTTAAACATTAATTATATCAATGATGTCACAAGTAAAAAGCTAAGAAATTACTAGCATTTTACAGAGTATTTATGAATCCACTGTGTTCTGATCATGAAATGTAGTTGGTTTATGACAAAATTAATTAAAATACATTTGTTTCACAAAAATTGCTCAAATGCAATGTATTAGTATCAATCTAGTATCAATGCACACTCGTTTTTTGCAGAGAAATTTTGGAAATTTCTAGGGCACACTATTTTAGAATTGTAGATTTGGAAAGCTCTACATAATAGCGAACGCACTAAATAGTGCACTATGTAGTTACTAGTAAAGGAATTTGGACACAACCTCTGACTTGTGGAAGGAACCATCGGCCCTGCCTCTCCTTCCTCTCTCCCGTTGCTGAGAGCTCTCTGTTCATGTGGAATGGTGAGCTTGTGCCCAGGCCAGCGTATTTGTTATGTAACAAATACGCTCTTTTTCAAACAATATGTTTTCATACGCTCCTGATTCCCAACATTTAAATAAAGAAATACTCAGAAATGCAATTTGAACACAATTTTCTTAATATTTGTCCTCCATCATCAGAATAATGCCACAAGAACATGTTAAAAAACACCCCCGAAAAAAAACACTTTTAATGAGATGGTTAAAATGGGTTTTCTTAAAATCTTTCCTTAACAAGATATTTTTCTTTTGCGTGTTTGTTGGCAACGTAGTTTCATATTGTTTTTGTTGTTTTCATGTTTTTTTTCTTGATCTTGGTTGACAAGTCAGTTATTTTGTAGTATGTGTTTAATGCACATAAGAAAAATCTTGCAAATTGCACGTGCTTTTGCTTTTATTTTGAAAACACAACCATGAAAACTTCTGCTATCTCTCCAGCTCACTGGTTTCCTGCTCCCCAGGCCAGAACAAATGAGGGGTGACTTGAAGTAGAGACACAGCTGAAAAGCTGTTGCACACTTTTTTAGCTTTGGTCACAGCTTGTCCAGACTACACTGATCTATATTTACTTTGAAAATGCTCATCCTGGCATTTTGTCATGGTGCCACTGGACTTCTCTCTTTAGCTTTCCTGCCACTCAGTCCTTGGAGAGCTACCATAAATCACATCTTCAGATAATTTTTTGTGCCTTTGCATTACAAAAAGATATGCTCTTCAGGTCTCTGCATGCCATAAGAATGATATTGAATGTGCCACTCCATGCTAATCACCATTCAGAGTTAATTTAAAAGTGATTGTTATATAAGTGCATTTTCTCCTACTGCCTCTGTGCTGTGTGGCCTTTGGAGTAACCGGAGATGAAAACATGTCATTAAAGAATGAATCATTTGGGTAGGCCAGTGGTGCAGACACTTGTGGGTGTTTGCAGTGTAGCAGCATAAGGAGGATTCACTGTCTCATTATGTCCGCTTACACTTAAGCAGAGTAATCACACATTAAAACTTGTGGTTTAAACTGACCTCTGCTGGAAAATAAAGCCTGGCAGCGACGATGACCCTCATAAACAGGAACACTTTGTGGTCCAGCGATGCATTTTGACCACTTTGATAAACGGAAAATGTCAACGATGCAGGACCAAAGCAGAGTGTAAAATTCCCAGGAGTCACATGTCAGCATGGGACAGGACAAATTGCTCTAAAACTGTGTGGTTACTCTGTGTTCATTTTTTATGTAATACGAGCTGACATCACATACTTTCTCTGTATGAAAAGAAGGATAAACATAAATGGCAGCACATTTGCTTTGGTTACTCAAATACACATCAATTAGAGTGCATTGTTAATGCCTCTTAAGCAGGAGAAAGGAATTTCATCTTCAAAATGAGAGAAATGAAGGGTTTAAAGCCTTTCAGAATCCCTTTCTGGCTCTTTTGAGAGGCATGAATGAGCTGAGCGTTTATTATGCAGTTACAGTACAAAGAAAGAAAAACAGTCAGTGGTTTTTCAGCCCAGCTTTGGGAGCATGTGAGCTCACACTTATGGATGAAATCATAGCTGCTGATGTAACAGCAGCCCCTGGGGAGACAAATAAGCAATCTTGATGACTGTGTGGTATAAAAATAAAAATAAAAATAAATGCCTTGCTGTGTTTTGATAACTTTGTGAGCCATCCAGGGCTACGGATTGATGGCTGCTGACTTGTAAAAAGACTTATCTCTGAGCGTCACACAAATATTTTGGAGTGTTAGTTCTTATCTCGCAGTGTGTGTCACTCCATTCTCAGCACAGCTTATCTGCTGCAGTGGACCACATCTGTGACCGAAGCACCACTGATAAATCGCACCTCTCAGCTGCCCGTATTCAAACAAATGTCTGCTGGAGGAGAAAAAACAGTGAAAATATATATAGTTTTTCTTCAGCAGGGTGTTTTTCATGTTGTTCAGAAATACAATAACCCTTAGTAAACCAGGGCCTTTCTGAACATATTTTTTTATTTGCTCTAGAGATGTTCCTTAAAATCAGTATTTTGTGGCAATCCTTGAAAACCTATCTTTTATTTTTTTTTCATGGATATTGTTCGTTATATTACACCAAAAAATCCACATTAAACTTGAAATTGTACAAAAAACTGAACTTCTAGTAGTAAATGTTGTCTTTTTTTTACTGCAAAAATTAAAATCAAACTGCATATATTAAAAAAATAAAATAAAAAACAGAAATCCAAAACAAAGCAAAGGCGAGGTCTAAACAATGTGAAAAATGTATTGGGGAAAAAAAGCGAATCTTCCCTAATCTACATACAATGTTCAAAGGATTTATTTCAATAATAACCCTTGTTACATTTTTTTTACCCCATAAAAGTAACTTTTCGAAACCTTTGAATTAAACCGTGAATTAAAAACTATTTCGATGTCATTCCTAGAACTGAGATCTGGGCCGAGTGAGGGTGACGTCCCCTATAGAAACTGACTTACAACAAGTTATAGTGAATATAGTTGCCGTCTTTTTGTGATGCAGACACTGCCATGTTGGAGGCAAACGTCCTCATTAAGCAGTGATTGGACCGAGTTGCTCTGAGTTATCGTTTCTATGACAACCAATCAGAGCAGGAATGGTTATCTGACAAATTGAATGACTAAGAAATAGCTATTTATTTCTATATAGACGGTTATGGGATTTTGGCTTCTTGGAGCCAGCGGGTACTTCCTGTTTGGAACATGAGGGGGAGGAGTCACTCAGTCCAGTTCTCATATACAGTCACTTGTGCACAGACTACTGAGGGTTACACCTCATGGATGGAGGGATATAAATAAATAAAATTATAGAATATTTGAGTGCTTTTCTGGAAGTATCTCACACTCTGTGTTTGTAGTGAAGTGAAAATAACCTGGAAGAAGATGAAGATTTGATGTCATGGAGGAGCTGCATGTCAGAAATGTTTACGGCTTCATTTCAGACTGAGCTCCAGCAGGAGCAGGGACAAAAATACTCAACACAAGCAATCTGTCTTGTTGTCCTCAAACTCACCTTTCTGAAACGCAGCTGTCTGGCACTTCATCAAACACTTACACACAGCATCACAAACACACCAGGTGTACTCTATCCATCCCCGTACGTGAAACCAAACCACAGAGAAGCTGTTTTGAAGGCCCAGCAGGCTCCGGGGCCTTCAGCCCGTCACAAACATCACAGCCCAGAGCTTTGCCTCCCTCCTCAGCAACCAGCCGGGGGTTAGATAAATGGCAGGTGCTGAAAAAAAGGTCCCCATTCACTGCTTAGACACATCGCTGCAGTGTGAAGGAGGAGTGCAGGCATTTGTGTGAGGTAGGGCGGTCTGCAGACTGCCAGAACATGAGCGAGACAGGATAACAAGTGAGTTACAAAGACGTACATAGCCTGCCTTTGTGTGGCCATAAAAGAGGGGTTTGTAAGTTGGAGGCCTCCAATGGGAAAGGATGGGAGAGATAGTACTGAAGCTCCCACCCCCCACCCCTATCCAAGGGTAAACACTTGGTAAGAAACACAAAAACACACAATTTGCAGGGTTAGGAGACAACTGGAGCAACAGGCATATCATTTGGGTGAAGTACCTTTAGAAAATAGCTTCTCAGTGTTCAAAGGGAGGCTTCACGCTCAGCAGAGTCCATGTGAGTTGGCACTCACGCCTGAGCAATGACTTTTGTTGCTTTTCAGAGAAGCGCTGGCTTGATTCCTCAGATTAGAGTGAGCTGTCACTTTGGTCGTGTCTATGCATGACCAAAGATACAATGTTAGATCCTAATATTCACTGTTTTTGGATTGGGACAGTAAAATGAAATTGTGTCAAAACAGGCATGGGTTTTGGTTTGTCTGCTCTTTTACATAATACATTTGGGGCCCCTCCTTTAGCCTCTGTTCATCAGTCCTTTTGTGGATGGACACTTGTGCCTCACCTTCAACAGCAGGTGAGTTTTTAGGCTTTTCTTTTCCATTTTAAACAGGTAAGTGGCTTTACTGGGAATCACCCAAAAGTTTGGAGGAGTTTGTGGCACAGTGTCTGACAAGCTTTTTCCTAGTCTCATTTCAACCCACTCCATCATCTTTTAATCTCCATCATCTTCCATTTATACCCTTTTGGGGTCATGGGGCTGCCAGAGCTTATCCTGGCCACTTGTGGGTGAAGGCAGGGGGAACCAGTCTGTTGCAAGGTAGAGTGTCCACAAACACACACGTGCTCACACCTATGGACAATTTAGATTAACCAATTAACCTATGAAGCATGTTTTTGGACAGTGGGAGGAAGCTGGAGTCCCTGGAGAAAACCCACCCATGCATGGGGAGAACCTGCAAACTCCTCACACTAAGGTCCCTCATTTATGTTCTGCTCCAGGTGCCCCAGCCAGGACTTGAACCAGGGGCCTCCTTGCTGTGAGGCAAGAGCGCTACCGTGCAGCCCGATCTTTTAATCTATCTTCTTTTAATTATGATTATGCCGTTTTTAACCCAAATAAAACTGTATTTTTCCAGGCACATCATTTCTCCAGAGCAGCAGTAGTTCATTAAGAAATTCATCTCTCTGAGTTGTTGGCAGATCTGTTGTCGTGGAGCAACCCCAGCCTCCTTTCCCCTCGGCGTTGCTGAGAGCTCTCTGTTTATATGCGCTCCTGCTAGCTTACACCCCCTCAGAAACCCCACATAACATTACTGGTGCAACCAAAACAGCAAGCAATTATGAAGCCATCCAGCCGTGCAGTTTTGAGCCAGATGCCAGCTCAGACGAGGATTTTCTACATATTTGCAAACTGCGTTTCTTGTCTGCTCCTGATAAATAATGATTTGAATAAAGAAATACTCAGAAATGCTATTTTAAGCTTAATTTTCTGTGTGAATGTCTATCATCAGAAAAAGGTCCCGAGAACATGTTAAAAATACAATGTTCATTGGAGTTGGTCTTTAAACCAATCTAATTGTCCTTATATTGACTTGTGATGATTCTTATTTAGTTTCAGTTGACTTGTTATTTATGTTTAATCTGTTTCTATTTTTGATTTTGTTAATAAAATTAAAACTTTTATGAATCTGGCGTGCCATGCAAAAAAAATCATCCAGGCTTTGGGTGGTTAATGAACAAAAAATTGTGTTATATTTGTTTTATTTTAACCTGACTTTTCTGTAACATTGCTTTTGTAATTAATGTACCAGAATTACAAGAAATAAAGCTGTTAAGCACATTTGGAGCTTAAAATAAATAGACGTTAAGTCTATAAAACACAATCACGACATTATCCTGTAAATAATAGGTCATGCTTGTTTGAGATTCAAAGCAGCAGTATCATTAAATTGAATAAGCACACTTCCGACTGTTTACTGCAAAGCATCATGAAATAAAGACAGGAAGTTAAAAGCTGCAGAGGTGAAGGACGCTCAGAGACGATCAACACTCAACATTGTTCTGAAGAAAGCTTAGAACCTGACGTCACGTCTGCTCTGCTCTCACTCAGATGTTGTATTCATGTGTGGCCTCAGCCGTCTTTGTTAGCAGAAACCCTGCATTCAGGTTTCAGTTTGCAAGCTGTTCTTTTTCCCACATCCAAGAGCTCCAACTTGTCAGTGAGAGGAAAAAAAACCCCACTAGTCATTATCGGGGTTTTGACCCACGAATCATTAAGCTTATGAGTCTGCTGTATACAAATAACAAAAGGTGCATTTGGAGGCACCGACGTGTTTTGTCTTATTTTTGGGTGTTCTGCAGCCGTGCATGCCGGGTCGGGTCAAGACATTTCAGAGAAAGCATAATAATTGTTATTTCAGCATGAACCATAAACACCTTGATTAAAACTAGAACGCACATTAAAAATGTTGATTGCTCTAACAACATTTGTGACTTGATGACACTTTCTGGAGTGAAATAGTAAAAACTCTGGCTCTTTGGTTTCTACTTTTAGATTTTGTTTCAATATTTCTGCAAAGTCTGGACATAAATGACACATCTAATAATTTCATGACTCCAGTAAAACAAATGATGTGTTTTTATTCATTTATGTGGGCGGTTGCGAGATGCAAACAAGCAAACCGGATTATTCCTGTTGCTATAACAGATAAAACACAACACAAACTATTACACATAACACACAGACGTTTTCGTTTCCCATCCAGATTTTACTCCAAGTTAAAGTTAAAGACCCATTAGCTGTCACACACCTCGGTGACATTTGTTCTCCCCATTTGACCCATCCCCTGGGGGAGCAGTGAGCTGCAGACACAGCCGCGCACAGGAACCATTTGGCTTATTAACGCGCCCAATCCAACCCCTTAATGCTGCGTGTCAAGTAGGGAGACATTAGGTCCCATTTTTAGAGTCTTTGGTATGACTCTGCCTGGATTTGAAAACCTGACCTTCCAGTCACAGGGCGGACACGCTGCCACAAGGCCACTGAGCTGGTTTTCGTAGGCAAGTTCTTAGTCAAGCTAAAGAATAGTTCACAAGGTGTGAGGATCGAGCCGCCAAAGAGGACATCAGAAGTTTATCAAAAAATGAAAGTTTGAATTTTTCTCAAAAAATGTAAAAAGATTAACAAACTGGGCCCTTAAAAGTGGTCAACAGAAACATAATTAACTCAGACAACAAAATTAACTTTAACTCAAGCAACTGAACAGACCAGGTAACAGAACCGAACTGACCGACCCAAAGACTCAACAGGGGAACGTATATAGACCACCTGAGAAACATGGGGGGTAAGCTAACATTTAACAAAGACTACACAGACATTAAAAAAAAAAACTATAAAGACAAGAAGAAACACAAATTTTAACCTCTTTGTGGAAGAGAAAAAAACATCAAAAGTTGAACAAAATGAATAATAACCAACAGAAGCAAAACTAATTAACATTAAAAAAGTCCATTGGTTTCTCCCCTTGGAGGCTTCTGTAGATGGCGCCTGCCCAATTGCCTGACTGGAGTATTTAAAGGCTGTGAAGACTTTACTTCCTCTTTTGCCAGTCCTCACAGCACAGCTCCAGGAGCAGAACCTCAGCCACACCCATAGGGACCAGTACCGCCTTCAGAACTGGCAACTCAAAACACAGAACAGGTGACATTAATTAAACAAAACCAAAATAAGCAACCCAAACACACGTTCATGCATTTTCTACAAACAAATACTGAAGACAAAGAACAAATGTGTATTTTAACTGAAAGAAATGTGTGCATTTATTTAAGAACAAAAAATCTGAAATAATGAAATTAAAAAGAAAGTGTGCAGTGCTGGGGGGAGGTTAACGCCATTTTGTTGTGGGTGTGGCAGCGAATGCTGTCATCACACAAGGCAACAGCGGATCTTACTTGGGTAACGTGAGAGTGATTTAACAAGGTGTTACTTCTCTCCCAGGATGCAACACGGTGTGACAGATACAGCATCACTTTTTACTACAACTGTCTCTTTTGGTTTGAAGAGGATGCTCCCCTGTCTGGTGAAGGAAGCGCTGGAGCTTCTTGTATTTGTAGTCTGAACTTAAAACTGACTCCACGAATGTAATATTTAATGTTTGGCAGACTTTATAAAGTAGGTTAGCGCTGCTCTGCGGATGACGGCGCCGCATGAGGACGGGAGGAGTGAACAGGTTGTGAAAGTTGAGCAGATGGTAAAAGCTACAAGATGCAGTCAGGTGATAATTAAATTAATCACTGGGGGTGAATTAAACAGACATAATTGAAGCAGAAAAATCAGAAATGATCAGAAAAGCAGATCCAGATTGTTGTGCTTTGAAACTTCCCATGATTATTGACACATTCTGACACTGCAAAGATCAAAAAGAGCTCTGAAAGCTCCTCCTGGGCTGAAGCTGTCTGTTTTCTTCTCGCTCAGCTGCCACCTTTGTTCGAGCGCCTCTTTTAAAATGCTCACCGCACAGCTACAACAATTCTCAAGACATTTCACACCTATTCTCCGTGACTGTCAACTTTAAATTGACTCTGGATGTGTGATTTTTCACACAACTCCTCATTTTCTTCATCTCGGCGAGCAGAAATGTCTCCGAGCATCAAAACGTACCTCCGAATTATCAAGATACTGTGAGCTGTAATTGCAGAGATAAGAGTAGCAGTCATGCTGCTGTCGTTCAGCCAGCAAACATCCCTCCTGCTCCAGCCTTTTTGTCTCACGAAATTGTGTATGAATAGAAATTTTCAAGTGTGTGTGTTTTGAAATTTAAACCTGAGTTACACTGCAGATATTCAGAATGCAAATGGATAATTTAATGTAATTAATGAATGGTTCCAGTCCCAAAAATGTCCACAAGATGTCGGCATCTGCGGCTCGGCTGGTCATTAAATGCAGATGATCGCATCCGCTGGGATTTACTGTCTGAGTTTAAAGTGCACCGCACCGCACAGCACTGTCTTTGTTGCCATTCTGGATTAAATTCCCTTTTCACACCCAGGAAACGAGGTGCTCAGATGTTTCCAGAGCTTCAAAACCATGACTGGTTGCTCCCCACACATTTGGCCGTCTGCCTGACTTTGGATCGAAGTTTGCCAACATCCAAGTATCTACAAGTGTAGATGCCTGCAGTGCTGGATCCACGCCAGAGGAAAGGTCGGATCACTTCAGCCAAGTTGGCGTGTCCGTATAAATGAGAAGGATTTGAGGAGGTCTGACCTTCTTCCCTCCCACCTCAGCGTCCCGCCTCCATTCACCAAAGCCGAGCAGATTAAGTCTGTCAGGTCCCTCCTCTTTAATGAGGGGCTAACGGGAGGTGTGGAGGCACAGTGACTCCTTGCTAATAACTGGAGAGGCAGAGAGCGGGGTAAACAAACCGACTTCATGCTCAACCACAGGTCTTTAACGTGTCCCCACCCAAGCAGGAGACATATCATACATTTTTGTAGATGGGACTGAAAAAAAAGTTGATTTAAATATCATCTTTTGATCTATTTAAAAAGCATTCCCAGACGTCTTTTAATTACGATAATGCTGTTTTTAGAGAAAAATCAAAAAATGTGTCATTTTCTAGGAGATAGTTTCTTTTCTTTTCTTCTTTAGCTTGTCCTGAGCAAACAGATACGAGCTGAAGGCATCTTGTGTTGGACAGATGTCAATTTTACAATAGGGGATTATGAATCTACGGATACGCTGGGCATATTTTTGTATAAACCCCTTTTGTACTTGGGGCTAAACTTTATTTGCATACATTTTTTACTGGAACAGATGGAAAAGAGAAGAGAGAATGAGAGACTGGAATGTTGGAGATGGGGGATAAGGAAAAAAATAAAGGGGGAAAAGGGGTAGAAGAAGATGAAGGATGATAAAAAAATAATGGGAAGGGGTAATTCAAAGACTCTTGTCAGACTTTTATAAATGCTTTCTTTATTTACTTGACTATACTTAAAATCAAAAGTCCCATTCCGATCATCTTTTGATCTATTTTCAAAGTGCTCCCATTGGTCATTTTTTAAATTATGATTATGGCGCTTTTAGCCAAAATAAAAAAAACGGTTGTTGTCTAGGATATAGTTTCTGCAGAGCGGCAGTAGTTCATTAGAAATTCACCTCCAAATTGGTGCGGAACAATATCTATTTGTCTACAAGTGGATCCAGCATAATTTCTCCTTTACAAATAAGATCTTTTTTAAACTATTTTTTTCATCTGCTCCCAATTCACAATAATTCAAACAAAGAAGTACTCAGAAATGCAATTTGAGCTTAATTTTCTAGATAGATATCCTCCATCATGAGAAAAAGGCCAAAAGAATGTGTTTAAAACACCAAAAACACAATTTTCATCAAATGAGTCTTTAATTAAATAATATTTTGGTGGTAAATCAATAGAAAGCAGAATCTCTGAAAAATTAACACATTCTTTCAGCAAAGGACAGGCAGCACCAATGAGTCAGGCTTTCCTTCCATCAGTGTTTGCTAACTTTAAGTCCTCTCAAATAAAAGATACGATTCTAACGAGGATAAAACATGACCCGAGAAGAAACGACATCTGAGCAGCAAACAGAACCCCAGAGGGGCCTCAGAGCAATATCCTGGAGGAATCTCAGCAAAAAACAAATAAAAGTTGTCAAAAGAATAGTGTTAAGGAAGAAATCTCCTTAGTTAAATCGATTTATTAGAGAGACACTGAAAGCACACTCTGAGATGGATTCCTCACACTTCATGTTTTTATGGAGTTGATCCAAGCTTTTAGAAAACTTCCTTAAAGCAGCCTGGATGAACTCAATCTGGGTACAAGTTCATTAGACACCGCCAGAATCCTCCCCCCGGAAGTCCTTTCCCGAGAGTTTGCACGGTTGCTCCTCCTTCTAGGGAAGGCCCGTGAACTATAATCCCAGAGAGCTGGCAGAAAACCGAGCTCTGCAAATGGAGGGCAAAGGACAAAACAAACACTAATTGACTCTCACGGAATATTTCCCATTTACATAATCCCACAACCAGTAGAGGCCTTTCACAGGCGGGATTATTTGGAGGCAGAGCTCTAAAAACGCACGTGATTTGTGGACAGCTTCCCTGAGTGCACAGACAGTGGGCGTGGTCTGCGACGCTGGGAGGAGGAGTCAAACACAGAATGGTTAAGACTGAGAGTACGGGGGCTAAATTTAGCCAATGGATCTGCCGGGGTGGAGCTAATCCTCTTTGCACTCGTATTATCTGGCCTTTGGATTAGAGAGCTTTGCCTCTATGCTAGACATCTACTCTCTAAAATGATGCCCCATGGTGGACTGTACCATGTCATCAGATAGGGGTGCCAGAAAACACTTCTATGTATTATAAAAAGTTGTAAAAGTAACTTTCTAACTTTGATTGTATTTTTGTGCAGAAAATACAATTAGAGACTCGCAAACGTTTATTCTGGTCTGAAAATAACTTTTAGCTGTTTTGCTTTTAGCTTTTTTAACTGTTTTATTAAGTGTTAACTAAAAACACCTAATGAGAAAAAATATATTAAAAAAATTAACCCTGAAGAATCCACGGGTCAAATTTGTCAGCATTATTTATTTATTTCAGCTATCTTTTCCATTTTTGTATTTATAGTCTTAGTCCTTTATTTTAAGTTTTTTGCCTGCTGTTAATTGCAAAATGAACAAATAAATAAATAAAAATTGTTGAATTATTTTTAAAAGTCCAAATGAAAATTGTTTTTGAGTTTTCTAGGGTTCAATAGTAAAATCTAGGTCTTTTGTATTCATATTTAGCTGAAACGTCTTAGTTCTAAATACAATTAGGTCCATTGTTTTGCACAATAAAGAAGTTTTGCTCCTTTAAACCTTTTTAATTTCACATAGATTATGCTTAAATGTCATCGCCAGTTGTTATACTGTTAAGGTTTGTTCTGTGGTGAATGTGTGGTTGACCTCAGGGACTCGAAACCACACAAACTGTGTGAGGTCATCTGTGTGTATCATTACTTTCATTTGACAAATATGGATGTCAGAAAAACAGGGCTTATTTTTTTATTCCTATTTCTCATATTTTCTGTATTTAAAAGATAGATCTTTTGATCAAGTTCCTAGTGGTCTTTCAATTATGACTATGCAGTTTTCAGCCAAATTTTATTTTTAATTGTCATTTTCTGGGATATAGTTTCTGCAGAGTGGCAGGATTTTATTAGAAATCCACCTGATTTGTGGGCGGGGCCATTTGAAAGGAGCAACCCTGTCACCCTTCCCCCATAAGAGCTGTGAACAGGGAGCTTGTGGCCCGCCCAGCATATTTTCTACATCACAAATTAGCTGTTTTTCTAAACTGCACTCGTTCATCTGCTCCTGATTCACAGTGAATTGATTAAAAACTCAGAAATGCAAGTTTTTGCATAATTTTCTTCATATATGTCCTCTATCGTCTAAGAAACGCCAAAAGAACATGTTAAAAACACCAAAAGCACCATTTTAATTGGAGTGGATCTTTAAAACAAAAAAATTAATGTTTTCTACAATAGTTAAATCTTCAACCTTCACACTCAAACACATGAAAGATCATTCTGCAACCTCCTGCTTCAAAAGAAAATGAATATTTTAGTCATTTTCTCTGATGCCTTTAACCAGTAGAGACTCAGGACTGGTGAGGAGTTGCTATGGAGACACACTACAGAACTCCATCCTTTTTTTCCCATATTCAGTATATGGGACAAAAATGGGGCATCAGGACCTGCGGGTGGCCAAGAACCAAAAGTAATGCTCTAGGATATCTGGTCGATAGGTTTTTTTTTTACATTTTTGCAGAGTACCATTGATGAAGTTTCCATAGCAACAATGATCTACCCCATTCCACCGTCCGTGTGCGCTCCTCAAACAAGAAAAGGAAAGCACACTGTCAGAGTCTGTCTACTGACAGTGACCTCTGACCCCCACAATGGAATATTGCAAGAAGACAAAACATCCTGTTGAATCACAACTGTTTGCAGTCAGCACTATATAAACCCTGAGGACTGAACCATGAGGCTGGGGAAAGTGGGGGTTAGTGTCAGTGTGGGAGGGGTGGTCAGTGTGAGTGATGGAGGCGGGGGGGGCATGAGCCTGTTTCCTAATCCCTCAGGTTTGGCTGCTGCTCGGCCTCGGGATAAAGTGTCATGTAGACGCCGGACATTTAAAAAAAGCTACTTGGATTTCTTTTCTGATGCCTTTTTTAGAAGTCTTTTGTTATTATGAAAAGTCCGCTCTGGTAAGTTTTCATTTTTTAACTTGATGTTTTGTCAGATTCATTTTGATTGTGAGAAAAGAGAAATACTAGCTGTGGAGCCATATTTGGTTTTCAACTGTCACCTTCTGCCATCCTGTTAAAAACAAATTTTTCTTGTCTAATGAACAATGCTTTATGTGCATCTGTCAAAGCTCATCCAACTGAACTGGTTCTAAACCATTGTCTCAATGCACAACACTTTAAAAAAGAAAAGAAAAAGAAAATAAAAAGGAGAATGAGCCGCACGTTTTTCTGATGGCCACATTCTCCAGCACTTGATTGAAGGAGGATGTTTCATTCAAGGCTGAATATCTGTGAAAAGGATCAGAAAGGCTGTTTACAGATGAAGGTTTTTGACAGTTTACCAGAAAAGGTCCTTCTCTTCTTGAAACTTCTGAAGGCCACTGAATAACTTCTTTTTCCAAAGAAGTCTGTGCTTTTAGATAAAACCAAAAAACCTTTCAGGAAAACAGATGTCTGATATCTGTGGCTTGGACAAACATTTCTACATCATTTTTGACTAGATCTGTCTGGATTTTGATGGTTATTGGTGTTGGCAACTTATGCAAGTTTAGGTTTCTAAACCAAAACTCCAAAAACCAGTAATAACTTTAAATCAAAGCTCATTTGGGAAACAAACACTTTGGTTAGATAGAAATTCCAGAGGCCTGACAGTGAAAAGCACAGATTAACATTTTAGAGGTCAAAGCAACTGAAAGACCCTAACACCTTGCAGAACAATCAAAGCAAAGTCCTGAGCCTTTCAGAGGAAGGACTTCAAACCTGCTGAGATCTTTTGCAAACCAACCCGATGCTTCCCTAGCGGCTTCAGCCTGGGATCAATCAGCTGAGACAAAAGTGAGCATCTCTCCAAGAACGAGGTCACGCTCAGATGAAGTGGAGACAGCAGAAATCGACTGTCAAACTACTGATCGGAGGAGAAAAAGGTCACTGGTGAAATTGAAACATTTTACTACAAAAAAAATAAAAACACGGCTGGGACCTCCGCGTTTCCTGTAGAACCTTTTCCCCACATCGATCTTCGCTTTTTCAGAGGGACTCGCTGACTTTTGGACGCTCTCGCAGGAGAACAGATCATGACCTATTCAGGATCTGCACCGCCATGAAAGGCGTTCTGACATCTGAATCTGTGTGTGTTACGGCTTGAGCATACGTGCTGATCAATACCGTGAGAGCGGGGGGGGGGGGGGGGCACATACACAGGCCAGCTGTTATGTAAGCACCAGCTGTGTCCATAGAGGAGCTGTAGAGGGATGATGAAAGCAGCATTTGGTTCCTGAACCGGACCGAGCATCGGTCCTCCCATGATCCTCCTCTGTTCATGTTTTATTCATGCAGCACAGAAAAAAACCTAAAACCCGTGATCTCCACAGCGTCCTGGACCTCCTGGTATCTGAACTGATCTGCCCACATGTTCCCATTGTCGGTTTAAGGATTTCCAAGCCTCAAAGAGAGAGCAGCAAATACTTTAAAGCATTTCAATCAAGACTCCCTAATCCAGCGCTGCTGTCAGGCACCTTGCTGACTTTCACAGGGAAAGCATAATGTGATTCAACAAGGGCAAAATGAAAAAAAAAATCTGAAGTCCTAATCTGGATTAAATGGCAGTGACTGTCATTCAGGCTCTGCAGCAGAACCACCCAAAACAGGTGGAGCCCCTTGGAAAAAAAGACTGCAAATGTTCCTGCCGAGGAGGTTCCTCCAACAAATGATCCGCTTGAATGAAGCGGGAAAGATACTTATTAAGGAAGTGCATTTAAGGAGGAAAAGCACAGACAGAGCTGTTTTACCAGGAAAAGTCATTAAAGAGACACATGAAATAAAACAAAGGTCACTGACTGGGCTCAGGAATTATGCAGATGTTTTCTAAAACAAAAACGAGTTTTTCTACTTTCATTCTTTACTGACCTATGTTTCAGGTAAAAAAAAAAGAAGAAAAAAGTTCAATCATTTGCTTATCTCTTCTTTTCAGAAGATGTGGCCTCAGGGTGCCAGTTTCACTTCACTGTACAAGTCGTTTAATCCCAACAGTAATTGATGTGACAACAATGCTGAGGAGCTGTGGGTTTAATCTGCGCCGTTTGCTGCTTTTAGCCTTTATTGCTGCTGAAGGAAACCAGGATCTGAACGTGTCGCCGTCACAGCAGGGCTGCTGATGAATCAAAATGGCGTCGGAGCGTTTGAGCGAGAAGACGAGATTATCTGCTTGTGCAGAGGGACAAACAGCCCGCAGGGGGAAAACCAGCCTTTCTGACTGAATTTAATTTTTTAAAAGAGGCTTTTTTCCCCTCAATTTGAACTATTCATTTTCTTCATAATTACAAGTGAAGAAAACATTGTGTGATAATGAATTGAGAGTAAAAAAAATGAGAAAACCTGTTTTGATTATAGAACCTTTTAAAAAATAAAATAAATAAAAAAGGTGTTTAGATCTCCTCCAATCATCTTTTGATCAATTTTCAATGTGTCCCCAATGGTCTTTATTTATTAACCAGTTGTTTTCTAGGACACGGTTTCTGCAGAGTGGCAGTAGTTCATTAGAAATTCCCTCCTGATTTGTGGGTGGGACCGTTTGCAAGGAGCAACCCCACCCCCCTTTCCCCTCTCCATTGCTGAGAGCTCAGAGCAGGGACCCCAGCGTATTTTCTGTCACAAATACATGTTTTTTAATTGAATTATTCATATTCACAACAAACTGAATTTTAAGCTTAGTTTTCATGGTGTATGTCCTCTATTATTACAAAAATGCCACAAGAACATGTTAAAAACACGAATTTCCATCAGAGGGAGTCTTTAAAACTTACTGCATGGAGCCCCTTTGGGTCACAGGCTTCTCCTAGCAGACCACAACCTGCCCCAGCAGCGTTCTCATCTGATTTTCATGTTAACATTGAGTTATTTTTTTAGGTTCAGCATGCAGCACGGTGCCGTCGAGGGAGGTAACAGTGGACCAGTGCAGCGCCTGAGGCCTTAAACGTGAGAGCGAACCAGCAAAAACCCAACTTTTCCTCTGACACCTGGGATCAAGAAGGCTGCCGCAGTGCTGAGAGTAGCTCACGGCTCGTTGGGAGGATTATGCCATTATAGCTGACAACTTGAGCTTCCTCGGCATACCTCAGTTACACGACAAAGCCACCCCTGCTGCCCTCCGGCAACCATGGATGACCCCTATCAGAACAATGTGAACCAGCAGATGACAGAGGGTGGAGAATACACCTACACCCAAGACGGAGGAGGTCAAGATGGATACCCTTACCAGACAGACTACCCCCAACAGGATGATGATGCCGCTAGTGACGCCACTGAGGGGGCAGATGAGGATGACCAGATGTACGAAGGAGAGTACCAAGGCATCCCCCACCCTGATGAGATCAAGATGGCTCGGCGCGCAGCTCGCTTGGAGGCCAAAAGGAAGGCCCGTCTGGCGGAGCAGCAGGAGGAGGAGGAGAGCCTGCCTGAGCAGTACGAGAGCATCATGGAAGACTGTGGTCACGGACGCTTTCAGTGGATGCTCTTCTTCGTGCTCGGCTTGGCACTGATGGCGGACGGCGTGGACGGCTTCGTGGTGGGTTTTGTCTTGCCCAGTGCGGAGAAGGACATGTGTATATCCAACGCTGACAAAGGACTGCTGGGTAAGTGGCAGAAAAAGTGCTGCAGGAAACATCAAGGCCGTAGACCGCTCAGTGAGCCCGTAGATGAAAAACGTTCATGCAACTTTTTTTCCTACGGGCGTGCCGCAGGCGACAGGTCATAGCGAAAACTTGCACAACATGTAAGTGGGATAAGAAGTAGGCGAGACGCAGGCATGTCTTACAGATTCTCTCATCTTTTCAACACTACAAACTCTGCACACTGCTCAAGTAGCCCAGTAGTGCTGTTCACATGATAAGTGCAAGACAATTAGACAATCAGAACGTAGATTGTGTGGACATCCTACAGGCATCTTATGGGCACCTAAATATCCCGTGCACACCCCGTGCATGCAGCATTTGAATGTAGTCAGTAAGGGGCCAGTACTCTGACTGGAGGGCTGCATAAAAGCACCGTACTGCAGCATCACCCATGCATCAAGTGTGTTCCACTTATATTATCCTTACAAGTTTTTCACAATACACTTACCACACACACGCACACCAATGGTACGTTCCACTTTCATGACGTCCCTTAGGGTGGCCTTACAAGTCACAAGACACACCTGAGATCCCCTAAAGATGCAGGCGCTCCTCTCTACTGCCCTCCATGGGTCCGGACAATCCCAAAATCTGCTGCACCCATACAGGTCAACCTGCCGTACAAGGCTTAAAATATCAAACTAGAAGGTAACATTTTTGAAGATGTGGTTTGAAGCGTTTAACTTATCAGAACCACTGTTCTAAGATGTAGTTTTGAACTGTTTCTAACTAGTCCTCTCATGTCTCAGCCAGTTTTAACAAACTAGTTAGAAAGGATGACCCATCCCTTCAAACACGGCCTCTGATAGGTTAGAACTTCTCAGAAATTCAAGTGTCTGCTGTCTTTTTCTTGTTTTATGGTGTATACCTGGAACTGATCATTATTTCTGTGCACAGAAACAAAGAAAGGCAGAGGAGGGTTTATAAACAAGGAGAGACTTAAATTATTTATTGCCTTTTGTGGTTAAACTATTTCCCTGTAGCTCCTGTTAAACATGACTTATATACCAGTTATTTGGAATGATTTGTTGTCAAAATCTAATTTAAAGCAGAGAGCACACTTGTCCCCCTGGAAATCTGACAAAAATTCTAAAAAAATTGAAAACATATCACTAGATAATCAAAAAAAAAAAGAGAAAGATGTGGTAAGAAATGTTACTAAGACATGATTTCTCAAACTAATAATTTTGTTGCTATTGAAACATTTTCTTGATAAGATAATTTTTTGATTTTCTTGAAGAAAGGGTCGATTTACATCCCAAGGACACATTACTTACATAAAAGATGGATCCACATTCTTACTACCACACAGACAAAATCATTTTGTTTGCAAACTACCTGTCACACGAACAGGCAGACGGCTGGATTGCTAAGAGTCCACAAAGCTAAAAACGGAGTCAGTCAGGCAGGAGTCAATAACAGGCATGAGGACAGGCAGGTTGGTCAAAATCCAGGCGAGGGTCAGGGCAGGCAGCAGGCAAACAGAGTCAGATACAGGGTCAGGAAACAGAAGATCAAGGGGGTATTCCAGAAAGCACGTTTAAACTACCCTGAGTTTAACCCTGAACTCTGGCTGAAGTCCACCTGAACTTGCTTGCTCTGCGTATGTCGGTTCCAAAAGACCGGACATGAGTTATTTACTGCACAGCAGTAATCAAAGGCCAAGGGTGACTACTATGAAGAACCTAGAATATGACACATTTTCAGTTGTTTCACACTGTTTGTTATGTATTTAATTCCACATGTGTTAATTCATAGTTTTGAGGCCTTCAGTGTGGATCTAAAATTTTCATAGTCATGAAAATAAAGAAAACTCTTTGAATGAGAAGGTGTGTCCATACTTTTGGTCTGTACCATCCATCTATCTCTACATACCTATTTAAATTAATTCAATTGTAAAAAGTAATTGAGTTCAATTTATTCAACCTAATTTCTTATGTCTAACTCAATAATTGTTTATACTACTCAAATTTACATATTTATCTAACTAAATGTCATTTGACTCCAATTAAATGTTTTTCCATCTGAATTTAATGTACTTCTTGAACTTTCATTAATCTGAATCAAAGTAAAATAACTCTCTGATAACTACGTATTGTTTTTAAGTTGACTGGACTCAATAAATGATTTATCTTAATTAAAGCAAATAATTAGGTTAGATTAATGTAAAAAAAAGTTTCTTTCCAACATCCATATGTGGTCTAATCACCCTCTCATGGTGGAAAAAGTATTATCTGAGCTTCTTCATCCACTGAATTATCTTCAAATGGACACGCCATGCTGTTTCACCTCTCTGAAAACAAACTAACCTTCAACTAAACCTGCTCCAGACCAGGTTATGTTCAGAGCATGAGTTGCTCTAGCAACTTGACATACCCTGAAACATACCTCCATTTCTGAAACCGAAAGCTGAGGTCATCAACTTCCTTAGCTTAAAACTTAACATGGTAACTCACATAACCTGCTTTTTTTGAATACCCTCCCCAGTCCAACTATACCACTATAAGAAGGCAGAGCGACACAAACAATACTAAAAACAATGCACTGAGCATCACTCGGTGCAGAGCTTAAGTATGCTGTGGTTGATGAATGAATGAGAGTCAGGTGTGCGGCATCCAGGAAGTGTGCGCTGGGGTTGCTGGGAGCTGTAGTGTGGTTAAAACTCTGGAGACACTTCCCGCCGGTGACCAGAGGGGGAGACAGAGCTCTTATTTCTGACACTACCGGCAAAGAGCAGCTTTGTGACAAATCCAGATTTGTTAGGAATTTGGTCAACAAAGTTGTTCTATTTTTTGCAGCACCAACAAACAAAAACCTACTGAACTGCTTTTCTGTTTAGGAAAAATAAAGTGCATCCACTGCAGAAATATGTTGGAAAAAGACTTTCCCATTCCTGACAGAGTAAACCAAGTCTTTCAGCATCCTAATGAATCTAGAAAATTGTATTTTTCCGCCCAAGCAGCACAGCAGTGCCTCTTTCATATAGTGCAGAGTGTATGCTGAGACGTAAATGTCTGCTGTGTGCTGCACCGCCTCCTGTGGCATGTACAGGTCATCAGGCTCAGACTTTTTCTTACAGTTTAGGAGTTATAAACATCCAGGAGAAGAAACAATCAAAAACAAGCTCATTTCTCAGACCCTGTCAATTTTAAACTTTTAAATATGTTTTTATCATTAATTTTATCATTAATTTTGCATTGATGGTATGACAAGATATTATCATATCATCTCTTGTTGATTTATAACCGGAATAGATATAGTTTAGCATATTATAATATATTTATATGCTTTTACTTTCTGTACCAGTAAAACAGAAATTGAGTCCCTAAAAATTGATAGAAACACACATTCGCTTTATTTTTTAACAGACTGCACATGTCGGCAGCAAGGTTTTCTTCCCTTGAGAAGAGTTTGGCATAACAAGATGTTTTTAACCCTTGTGCGATCTTAACACTCTGTTTACTCTTCTTGTTCTACGTGTACAACACTACTCATGCTCCCAAAGCCCGGAAAAATCAAGCAGCTTAATTGAATTTTACATCTAAACTGTAATGTGCATGATGAAACAAACTGCTACTTATGATTTCAACTCAACTGATTTCATTTTTTATTTCATCATGTTTTTATTCCACAACACAAAACAGGCTATCATTAGTGAACATCAGAATGATCTCCCATCCGCTAAGCAGATCATGAGGTGTTGATCAGAAGATTTAAATACTACTAGTTTCAGCATAAATGCTTTTACAGCTTTGTACTTTTTCTAAAATTGTCTTTTTATTGCAGAACCAAATTCATTGTGTTTTTAGGCTTCTACTACTGTTTTCATTCAAAAGCCAATTTCCTGTTTATGGTTCTCTACCCAAAAACCACCAATTAAAACAGGGTTTTGTATTTCCAGGCATTTGTGCACACATTTATGCAGATTTATAAAAAGCTAACCATATGCTGTGCCTTTAGAGCGCTTTATATATATCTGGAGGAAATATGGGAAATGCAAATTCCTGTCGTTATGCCTAAACACATGAAGCTAAACAGTTTTATGTCTTTAGACCCAGAACAGCTGCATGTGTTTGTGCAAAAGCAGGGAAACAATCAGAATGCACGGTCAGAATTCATCTGGAGTAAAAGCTTTTACCTCGTTGAGCACGGACATCTGGAAAAGGTTTTGAATTGCAAATATTTGAGGGGGAAAAAAATCTATCTGACCACAAGTCAAACAGATTTTCCATTTATTACATGCAGAAAATTAGGTTTTGCAAAAGTATTTTTCAATAAAAGACAGCTCGCTCCAAGGAAAGCTCCAAAATTTACTAATTATAGTCATCATTGGGTGAATTATAACTCCATCTTCACCCAAGGTTGAGGAACTCATCAGAGAATGGATGTGCTGCTCCGCATAGTTGAAGCAAAAATTCGTATGAATATTTACGGATGCAGTCTTTCCCAACTGCTCTAAGAAGAAAATGGATTTCTCCTGTTAAATTTCTCTGAAACACCTCTATGCCACTCACATGCAAATGTTTATCAAAAGAATAAAAGCATCCATGGATGAAACAGATATTTTCATGCAGCACAGACAGAAATTTGCTTCAAATGTACCTTGAAACCATCTTCTGTCTGCGCAGAAATCTAAACCGCAAATTAAAGCAACTCTACTTATTTTCAAGACCTCGTGTGCAGCCAGGCAATGTGACAGATTGCACATCACTCATTTCATCTTAACATGGGCTCCTGGGAGGCAGCCCTGTGAGAGACTGATGAGGAACCTGTGGTAATTGTATTCAGAGTGTGTTTCCAGGCTAATACGGAGCATGTTGCAGCAGTCAGAGATCCTGGCGGACTGCAGCGCTCTGTGCTGAGCTGTCAGACACGCTTCAGGCCTCTGACAGGCTGAGGTAGCAGGAGGACGGGACGGTGAAAATGAAATCACAGCATCTGTTTGTGCAGAGTGAGATCACGGGCTGAGAATATGAAGTAGATCTGCAGAATGATAGTGTCTGATGCACGCTCATGCTCCGTTCAGCAGACGTACGGCAGTGCCAAGCTGTTTAATCCTAACCTGACTTTTAGATGGAAGACAGACTCCTAAACATTAACTGCTACATTTACTGTTTAATCTACAGACTAAAAGCAAAGGTGGGAGTTCATCTGCTGAAAACAAAGAAAAAAACACATTTTTGTTTGAATTTCAAACAATTTCCTATTAAATGATGAATGAAACAAACGGATAATTGAATGCACTTGTGTAATGATGTGCAGGTAAAGCACAGAAGGTCATCCTGCTTTTCTTCTTATTATGTGGAATCGATCATTTTCTTCAGTTACTGGTTAGAATCCTCTGCATCATTCGGGTTTATCAACTCCTATGTCATCTGGACCCAACGAGTGCTGCTGCCGTGCAGCTTTGGAAACTCTGAAACAGAAGGATTGACAGGCGTAGCTGATATGCTCGCTGCTGCGGCTGCACTTGCCTCACTGATGCTGAGGTAGTTTCTTGTGCAGTCCATGCTCTCAAGTTCTAATGTCCATTTATGGCCATTTTAGGTTTCAACAATACAGAGTGTGAAACTGAAACAATACAGTGGCAATACAGTGGGGGGCCTGATTTGTAGATGGGTGGGCCTTGCTAATCCTCTAGTGCTGAGTCTGAAGTCCAGCATTTCAAATATGGACTTAAGGACCAGACACAAAAATGGGCCCAATCCTGACTTTTGTTTTTTTTTTGCTGTCACTGCAAAAGGCATTCAGTTCACACTTTTATCTCTCCTGGCGCACAAAAATATCATTGGGTAAAATAAATCACAGTGTTCATATAATGTTTTTAAATTCTTTTAGTTTAAACAGAATGGCTTGAAAGAAAGCACCTAGTTCAGGCCTCAGTCACATGCAGCCATACGGGTGTTGTAGGTCATTGGATTGTTCAAGGCCAGCGGAGGGTCGTAGAGAAGAGTGGCCGCATCTGAAGGGGAGTGCAGATGTGTCTTGCAGTGCCTTTTAGGCTTGTGTGGCCACCTTAAGAAACGTCATGAAGATGGAACGTGCCATTATCGTGGGTTCAGTACATGTGCCACGAAGTATTTGTAAGGCGAATGTAAGTTGCACAGACTTATGATGTGATGCTGTCATATGGTGTGTGCAGGTGATACATACAGTAAGTGCACATTGAGATGCCTGTAGGATGTCCACACAAACTAGACTCTATCTAATTTCCTCATTTCTAACAGTCGGGCTGCTTGTAAGGAGTTAAAAAATGAAAAACAACAATAATAGATCAGACTTATCCACACTTTTCCAGATGCTCAGACTGCTTACAATGTGTCCGTTATTTATTCACCCTTCATTCATACTTGCTGATGACAGAGGCATGGCTGCCAGTTTGTACCGATGGTCCCTCTGACCATCACTGGGATCATACATACACATTCACGCACCAGTGCAGCCACACCGGAGGCAGGGAAGGTGAAGTGTTTTGCCCAAGGATACAACAGCGGTTGACTGGGGGGAGTGGGGATCGAACCGCCGATCCTTCAATCATTGGCCAACCCGCTCAACCGCCAGAGCCACTGCCACCCAAAAATGCGTACAACGTACAGTACCTGTATCTCACCCACCGGTAGTTATCCTTGCGTGTTGTCTAGGTGTTTTTCACAACCTGCCGCCAGGCCCATAGAAAACATTTGCATGAACATTTTCTCTGCATGAGCTCACCATACGGTCTACAATCTTAAAGTTTCTTGCAGGTCACCTGCGTTTCACGTACAGGTTTGACGGAGACCTTTTGGGCTCATTTTGGAAATGTGTGAGAAAGCCGTCATTTATCTGCTGCTTGTGAAGGGTTCAACTGTGGAAGAAAGAGTCTGGATGCTCTGCACCTCTTCCAGCTCTTTTTTTTTGGGGGGGGGACACAGAGATAATCTCCAGTGTGTCCAAATGGACCTCCTCTCAGTTGGACGTACCCCTAACGCCTCCCCAGGAAGGCGTCCGGTTGGTATTCCAGCCACATGTTGTAGCTCTCTTCTCCACAACACAACTGCTACAAACGATGCAGCAGAAGCTGACGCATGTTGTCAGAAAGAGGAAATGTTTGACTTTTTTTCTTAAATAGAGCAGCTCTTTTCGTGTCAAACTTAAAATACGAAGACATAGAAACGTCTCTTAGGTTCGAAGCCTTTCATATCTGCCCTTCTTTTGAGTTTACACCATTTCTGCATTCCGGAACAAGTAGAATATAATTTTTTTGAACACAAACAACATCCCATCTGTTATTTGAGGCTTATCCTGCATTTCAAATAACCTTCAGCATGTTCTCCTGTCACAGGTCTTTAAGAAACCGCGTCAGTATAAGTCAAGAATTTCCCATACGAGAAAATGCACGACATGGAATGATTCATAACGATATCCACCTATTTCGCTCGCAAGGTGAAACCCATTACTTCATCTTTTAGTGGTTTTTCTTACAGCAATTTTTGCTTTTAAAGCTGCAAGGAAGAGGTAAATGTTTGTCCCCCCCTCGAGGCTCAAGGGCACGTTTACCTGAAGGAGAGGCCTTAATCACGGACCCGTCCTGTCCTTGTACATATCAAAGCCATGCATGCTGCCTCGAGCATCAACATACCAAGACATCAGACCCTGAAGAATGTCTCACTGAACAGGTCGTACATCTTGGCATGTGGAGCATCAGACCATTTGGATGGTTTATTAATCCACAGGGAAGGTGCACACCACCGCGCCACGTGCCTCTAAGCGGCTTAGTCCCTGTGTAATTAGGGCCGTGTAGTAAAAACACAGAGCGGGCAGGAAGTATGGCTCTGAATGTTTAAAAAGCTCAGAAGCCGACCGAGTCGGCTACAACAAAGGAGGAGGAAGATTTGACGCTGCACAGAGAGGAGCCTCGCAGTCAGCAGGGCTGACACACAGCAGCAGCAGCAGCAGCTGCCTGTTGAATGCTGGCTCTCACTCCACATGGCGATGACTCACACACCCCTGCATTCAGGGCTGTGATGAAGGGTTACAGGACACAAAGACCGCCGTGTTGTGAACAAAGCAGAGAGCAGGTCGGAGATGCTGGAAGAAGCGTCCACATCTTCCACTGCGAGCACCAGGAAACGCTGACAACAGCTTCCTGCTACGTCATGATCCATTTCTGTAGATGCTGATCGAGCTTCACATGAAAGGCTGCTTCACAGAAAACACCGGCAGCTGAGGTTTAAACACAGGTGAAGGGAGCCCCCTGGTGGAGAACACGGACAAGATCACCTCCCTTGTTTTTTGATGTTTTTGTGTGCAGATTTTAATTCAGAGAGTGTGTTTGTATGTTTGCAGGTCTGCTGGTGTACGTGGCCATGATGGTGGGGGCTCTGGTGTGGGGCGGGCTGTGTGATAAAATGGGAAGGAGGAAGTGTCTGATCTATGTGCTGACCATAGACCTGGTCTTCTCCTTCCTGTCCTGCTTCGCTCAGGGATATGGCTTCTTCCTGTTCCTCAGGATCTGCTCCGGCTTTGGGTGAGAGACCTTTGAATCCCTTTAACTCAATTAAAATTCAAACAAAGCACTATACAACAAATCTAAGCATAATAAAACAGTTCAAAACAAATATAATAAACAAGTGAATAAAAATATAAAAGGGCGTTAAAAACTTGAAGGTAAAAAAACAGTGCAAATTGCAGTTTTTGTTGAAAGGTCCATAAAATTTCTTTAAGTTTCTCTAAATAAGGCAAAAAAGGAAAATGGAAAATGTTATTTGACAATCGTTTATAAAAAACATTATTTCTCATTTATTTATTCAGCATTCACGAAAACAAAAACTTTAAATAGCAAAAATCTGTAGCACAAATTTAATAAATAATTAACTCTAGGATGATTGTTTTTTGAGGGGTTTCATAGCTGTTTTGTAAATAAAACATATTTTTCATTTCGTCTTCTTTATACGTTTATACAAAGTGGAATAAAAAACTAAGCTGCAAAACACAAACACTAAAACATTATTTATTTAATATCTAACAATCCTTCAAATACAGATTAAGCTTTATACTATTTAATTTCCTTTATTTTGTATTAGAAAGGGTTCTCATTGATTTAAAAAAAACTTTTATTGAAGTTATGTCTTTGCTTTTAACATGAACAAAGTGTTGAATTTAGCATGCAGAACAGACAAGCATCTTCAGCTTTAATTTTGAAATCTCTTATGTAGAAAATACAGATTTGGATAAAAACTTTCTAAAAACAAAAAAACAAATTTGACTTAATAGAAGAAATACTTCAGCCTCCAATCACGTTTTATTCTATTTTTTTAATCCTTTAATTTGTGGGACACTAAAAATACATCATAAAACATACAAAACAAAAATGGTTATAAATATATGTTCAAAGAAATTGTTTTATTTGTTGGTATATTTGTCTAATTTAGCATTTTAGCTTTTAAAAAATATAAATAATTTTGGTGTGCTGGTCTTTCCCTACAAAGTGAAGTATTTAGGCCTTTTTAAAATAATTTTCCCATTCGAACTCTGTTTTAAATAATAGTTGCATATTTCTATTTGGCATAAAAGAAATTTTAAAAAATTGTCTGAAATAAAACCAAAAAGTTTACTGTGATTCTCATATTTACTTATAGATACAACACATTATAAGGTAAAATGGATTTCTTAGTGGACTTTTTAATTGATGTTCTGTCCAAATCCCGCCTCTCTGTGGACTTGAAGAGGGGTGTTGACCGCCTGACATGCTGGCACAGCCACGGTCCGACAGTCAGACGACGGTCCAGCTGCTTTTCTGAATACGAAGAAGCTTTTATTTATTAACTCCAGGAGAAAATTCATTGAATGATTTAATTAAAAGCATTAAAGCTCTTTGTTAAGTCCTGGTTTCAGTTTTGGAACTAAACTCCTGCTGTTGGCAGAACCTCACAGTGGAGCTGCTCTGAATGATCGGTCTGATATGGGCTCCAAGAGGAAGTTTGCCCTAAATTGGTAATATCATTTAAAAAAATGCAACTACATTTTATTTTTCTGGTTTCAAAGGACAAAGACAAAGTTCAGGAAGTCAGATTAAGAAAGTGAAAGATTAAATATGGTTCTCAAAATTAAACACTGAGGCTAAAACCGGGTAATTATCCCTTTGGCAGGAGAAATCTTGCTGTCATTAAACACCAAAATTGGTTTTACTCAAAGTAACTGATATCACAGAGCCTCTATCTCTCAAATCATGCAGAATATTGGATTCTGGGGCTTATTCTTTCATTCACAGGGTTTTGCCTTGTAGGTTTGTTGAAGAAATCAATGCACAGATAAGAATAATAAGACATTTAACTGCCTTCAGCAAAAAACAGATCAAATCCATGAACCACCCGGGTGTTAAGGGTTACATGGATGTTTTAGATTAAAAAGTTTAAAGTTAGAAAAACCAGCGGTAATCAAGAGCATTTCGGATGAAAGGCCGTCTCGGTGTGTGGGATGAGTTAAAAAGGGAGAATGATGCGGTTTATTTCCTTTTTTGCTCCAGAATTGGTGGCTCCATCCCAATCGTGTACACCTATTTCACCGAGTTCCTGCAGATGGACAAACGTGGAGAACATCTGAGCTGGCTCTGCATGTTCTGGATGCTGGGAGGCCTGTACGCCTCCTTCACTGCCTGGGGGATCATTCCTCACTATGGTAACACAAAACACACCATTATTCAAACTCTGAAAGCAGTCTGCAAGCAAAATGAACACAAGGAAGTCTGTCTTTTTTATTTAAATAAGGAGAGATCTTCGGAATATGAATAATTATGATACAAAAACTGTTCATCAAATAGTCCATAGTTTTTTGACGGTTAGGTTCTGGGCAAATGACGTCTTTATTCTGGTGGGATGAACTTAGACCATAGATGGATGAACTCCAGAGCCTACACTGTGCTTGTGGTTATTGAGGCCAGTCCATGACACAGTATTGGTCTGAGAGAAAATTGGAGCGGAGGAGGGCCACAAAGAGTTTCATGTCCGTAAATTTAAAAGCAGAAATGTGATCGTGATTGGCTGACCAAAAAAAAAAAGGTGAGGAATTTAACTATTGGTTTACAGTGATGGCGTGAGTAGCTGGGTCTCCTTTACACATATGCACCAAAATGCATTGAAAGTCTAGAAATGTTGAAAAACATAATTTCGCAATTGCACTGTTTCCATTAAATTGTAATTGTGTGAATAAACACAAACCAACTCATGCGATAAGCTATTCAAAAACATGGCGATTGAGGTGAACAATACTTTGATTTAGAGCATACACTGTAACATTTTTGCCACGGCACTAGCGCTCATCATCATCTATCTAAGGAGACGTCCGTTGGCGTCTTCTTCAGGCCATGGAGTGGCGAGCTCTGTACACATGGGAGTGGCTATGGATGAAGCCAATTGGGGAAATGGTGGTTGGGGATTTTACAGATCCAACAATTCCACATGACACGCCCAACTTTTGATGAAGTGTGATGGTGTGGGACCTCTTGTGGCACCTGCTGTGCAGCGCCCAAGCCAGCCAGTTCCTACCAAGAAGCGTATTACCATCTGGTTGTGGGTCATGTGACATTTAACTTGAAAAAAAGGACTTAGAATGCACTTTTGCAAACTATGTCAATGTTAGCTTTTCCTGAATTGACGTGTTTCCGTAAGATTAAATTTTCATCGTCAATGGAAACGCAGTTAATGCTTTTAGTGGCGTGCAGAGTGAGCGACACAAGAACCCAGCTTACCCGGAAGGGAGGTAGATCTTCCTTAATGAAACTCTGCCAAAGCTTCACCATGGTTGAATGCCGTGTAAAATCTTTACTGTCTACATATGTGTAAAATAGAGCTCACACACATCTGATTTTCATGCTGATTAATGGATAAAAAGTAAGTTACTTGAATTAATTTAGGATAAAATGTTATCAACATTAAAGTCAGTGTTACTAATAAATTGGGATTTGCAAATAATGTCAAAATAATTGTATTACACAAATCAAAAGCTGAAAATGTAAAATTTGAATTTGGAGTCAATTAATACAACTGCAGTTTATCCATTTATTCCAAAATATGCAATGTAAGACAGTGTAGAGCTCCACATGTTAGCTGTCTGCACAGCAGTAGCTACAGTTTTCTCATTAACTCAAATTGTCTAAAATGCCACAGAACTGAATTAAACCTGGATCCTCTCATTTTACATCATAGAAAGGGTGGGAAAAAGCTGAAAAAAGTGCACTGCACAGGTGTGCCCAGTTTTCACTGGCAGACCGCCTGTATCCAACCATGAGGCTGATTTTGATCATGTTAGAAAACCTAATCTTTAGGGTTGGGTGGTTTCGACAGACCTTGCTTAATTTTACACACAAACGTTGTCATAATGACCGTTTTCTTTGGTTTCCAGGTTGGGGCTTTGCCATTGGAACTCAGTTTCAAATCCACAGCTGGAGAGTGTTCATCCTGGTGTGTCTCTTCCCCGCTCTGGCCGCCCTCATCGGGGTTGTCTTCATGCCGGAGAGTCCCCGTTTCCTGCTGGAGGTCAGAGTTCAACTGAAACCACCAGAAATCTTAAAACAGGTTACCCTAATATTCTGTGTCAGAGTCCAGGAGCTACTCAAAGAAGCTGAGTCAACAACAGCGACATGGCACTGCTGTGCAAAGGTAGCAAAGAGCTGCTAAGACTTCAGCAGAACACCACCCACCCGCGTTTCCCATTCAGGACATTGTCAGGACTTTAACCACATGTGATATTTGTGTGCTTCTAACCACGGACACATGACCCGTTCTGATAAGAGGGGAATGTTGAGCTGCTGGTGGAAGATTTGCTGTTTCCTCTACATAATTGGAACTTTAGTGTTTTATTTCAGCTACAAAGACCAAAAAATATATTTGGTTTGCAGAACGCACGCCATGATGAAGCCTGGATGATCCTGCGGCGAGTTCATGACACCAACTGGAAGGCCAAAGGAGAGCCAGAGAGAGTCTTCACTGTAAGCGGACAAGACTTTTAGAAGCTGTGGTTGTGGAAAACTGAGGTGGCAAATTATTTCAAAAGTACTTTAAATATTGATGCTTATCTCCCATTTCTGAACAGGTGACCAACATAAAGACCCCTCAAACTGAGGAGGACGAGTTCATAGAGATCCAGAGCGATACTGGGACCGCCTTCCAGCGCTGGACAGTCCGTAAAATGACCATGCTGCAGCAGGTCTGAACCTAAGCTAGGGCTGCATCCAAAGCAGCAAAGCTCCTCTTCTCTCAGGCTGGTTGTGAGCGTGATGCATCTTGAAATGTTACTTCTTCTAAGAAGCAAAGCAGACGTGATCATGAATATCACAGAGTGAATTCTAACAACTCTTCTGTGTGCTGATGTACTGCCCCCTGCGTAGCCCACAGCACAGGGGGTGTGGTCTGACACTAAGGGCTTTTCCTAACCCAAAGGGTTAAAGGGAGCTCCTGTTTCAGTTTCATACTTTTAAACCCAAACTCAAATGTTCACCGTTATACAGCATGATTATTAGAATTGTGTAACATTTTTAAAGCTCTTCTTGTCAGCTGTGAAATGTGAATCCACTTTCTCTCCAATACATTTTGGGGGTCTCCATTTTCCTTTTTACCAAACTTTCAGTCCATATCTCTTGTCTTTTCTCGCTGAAGGTGATGGCCAATGTGATGTCTCTGTCTGCTCCGGAGCTCAGACTGCAGGGCCTCTTCCTGGTCATCGTGTGGTTCTGTATGGCCTTCAGGTAAAATATCAACTATCTCCAGGTTTGTTTGTTTTTTTTGCTGTTAGATAATGCTTTTTGGTTGCTGTGTTCATCAGCTACCACGGTCTGGGAGTGTGGTTCCCTGACATGATCAAATACATGCAGTATGAAGAGTACGAGTCCAAGGTGAAAGTGTTTCATCGAGAACGTGTGGAACGCTTTCACTTCAATTTCTCTCTGGTCAATCAAATCCACCGCGAGGGAGAGTACATCCATGACAAGTATGGTTTTGTTGACGCCACCGTGGCCCGCTGCGCATGCACATGTGTTTAAGGTCACAAACTCTCTGTTTAGGTTTGCAAATATCGAGATCAAGTCTGTAAAGTTTGAGGATTCCCTGTTTGAAAACTGCCACTTTGAGGATGTCAGATCGACCAACACTTTCTTTGAGAACTGCACCTTCAAAAACACCATCTTCTACAACACAGGTACCCCATCAGCCACACCAACACGACGGGAACCACTTCAGATTTGACCCAAATCCTTCTGTTCCAGATTTGTGGCAGGAGAAGTTCAAAGACTGTCGGCTGGAAAACACCACCTTCCTCCACCCGAAGAAAGGCTGTCACTTGAACTTCCAGGAGGAAAACGACATCGTCATCTACATGGTCAGCTTCCTGGGCAGCTTGGCTGTGTTGCCTGGCAACATCCTCTCTGCCCTGTTCATGGATAAGATAGGAAGAATCCGTATAATAGGTGAGACGATCGGGAAGAATGAAAGATTTATCTATCGCATTTTCTGTAAATGTGCACCGATCACCTTCAGGTTTGAGTGAATGTCTGCTGTTTGACTGTTTTAGGCGGTTCAATGCTGGCATCATCGGCCTGCACCTTCCTGCTGCTGCTAAGCTTCAGCCAAGGAGCTGTAATATGCTGGCAGTGTCTCTTCTACGCTGTCAGTGTGGCAGCTTGGAACGGACTGGAGGTCATTTCAGTGGAGCTCTACCCCTCCTCTAAAAGGTACAGCCTAAATGACCCCCAAAATTCACTTCTGTTGGTACCAACTCTGGCAGCTGGGCTTCTTTTCAATGCCAAACTACTTAACCAGTTACATTTTATTACACAAGTGACCCAATATTTCAATAAATATCATTTAGTGGTCCACATTTTGGGGTTAATTAGAACCATTTTCACATGGTAACCAGTCAAAGATGGAACTTTCATAGACAAAATAATCACCTCATTAAAAATGATTAAAAGAGCTGTTTTTAACCTAAACTAATCTATTTATTTAAAAACGAAAAGCATTTTTCTAGTGAAAATGTATTTGGTACAAACTTTTGGTTTCTTTAAACTGTGCATTGTTCTTATTAAACAATATAATACATTTAGTTTACCTTTAATCATCATAGAAACAGTTTTTTCAAGATCTGTTTATTGTCAAATGTACAATATAGTTTAACATACTGTTCTCTCAGATCCCAGTTCAAACGAAATAAATAGATTATACTCAAATCTTTAGGCATGATCGACTGTTAATGGCAGTGAATGTAACAAACACCATTTTAGACAAATTAAAGTCTAGACTTTGATCATTTCAGAGATTATTTTGCTCCTTGATTTCTGAGTAGGTGTTGGTTTTTTGAAAAAGTCAGGATTTTTTTTTTTAAGTCCAACTCCGATCCTGTTTTAATCTATTTTAAAAGTGTTCCCAGTGGTTTTTTAATTATGATTATGCTGTTTTTAGCCAAAAAAACAAACAAAAAAAGAGCAGTTGTTTTCTTGGACATAGTTTCTGCGGAGCGCAATGAGAGGGGGGGGGGCCCTCTCATAGCTAAGAGTGAGGAGCTTGTGCCCCCCCCTGCATATTTTCTATGTCACAAATATGATCATTTTAAAATAGCATATTTAATCTGCTCCTGATTCAAAATGATTTGAATAAAGAAATACTCAGAAATGCAATGTTGAGCTCAATTTTCTTGATATTTTGCCTCTATCATCAGAAAAATGACATCTTCAAAACACCAAAAACACAATTTTCATCGAAGTGGGACTTTAAGGTCTTTTATTTTTAGTTTGTCGGACAGCTTCTATTGTTGCAAAACGGCTGAGTAAGGACGAATGCTAACTTCCCGTCAGATCTTCAGCTCTTTGAGAAAAACTCTTGAAACCCTGCTGGACGTGGAGGACGGCCCACTACAGGTCTCACCATCTTCTCACCTTCTCCACAGGGGGACGGCGTTTGGCATCCTGAATGGAATCTGTAAATTTGCAGCCATCCTCGCCAGCTTCATCTTTGCCGTCTTCATCGGCATCACTAAGATCATCCCAATCTTCCTGGCCTTCGCCGCCCTCGTCTGTGGAGGCCTGGTGGCTCTGAAGCTGCCTGAAACTCGGGAGAAAATCCTCTCCTGAAAAGCCAAACTTCTTTCTGCTTTGGTGCCCCGCGCCACAGAACGGCGGGAACACACTTGAGGGAACTGAAAACAGAAAGATGAGAAAGAGAGGCTCTGCTGAGTTTTGTCTGAGTGTTAAAAACTGTAAAAAACCTGTCTGGTTGCCTACATGAACCTGTGGTTTCTTTGTGTTTGTAGTGAGCTCCTCTGAGCTTTTGTCCCGATGAAAAAACTTAGTCCTTGTCCTCGTCTGTCCTCCCAAAATCTGTTGTGTTTAAGGTTTGTGTAAAAGATGAGAAAGTGTTGAGTGGTGATTTAGTTCTTGTTACCATATCCTGCTTTGGTTTCATTCCCTTCCGAAGAGCGGTAGACGACTATTAGTTTTGACTTGGGTGAAAGTTCTGTTTTAGTAAATGCAGCAACATTTCCCACAAATCATCGCATTCCCCCAGTTGGTATGTTTATTATGTGCAGCCTTGTTGTGTCTGTAGTGCTCTATAGTTTTTTTTTTTTGGTCTCTCTGGATATAAACCTGGACTGACACGTTTATTAAATGTCATAATTTCTCTATTAACGGTAAATTCCCTTTTCAGTTGTCCCAGCTGATCGAAATTCAACTGTCATTCACTGTTTGTTTATTTTTTGGGTATTAAAATATAGTCCTGTCATACTGTCACCATGACGTGTACAAAACTGCTCTTTAAATTGTTTTTTCTACAAAAAAAAATAGAAAAAAAAGAAACAAGAATGTGGAAAACTGTGAGGCTAGATGTTTTGATATAATGCTCTTGTTTTAACGCCGGGATGAAGAACTGATTTGCAGAACACTCCGTGTTTCTGACAACATGCGTCAAGATTTCTAAGGAGCATGTGACTTTTTTGTGTGTCTGAGCAGAACACGCAGGTGTGTGTGTGTGTGTGTGTGTGTGTGTGTGTGCATGTGTGTGTATGTGTCAGGCTGTCAGTCACTTGATTTTACTGCAACACAACATTCTGACACCATCTCTGTATTTGTTGTTGTACATATAGACCTGTGTACAGTAGATGTACCATATTAGCTGCATCATGACTTGAATAAAGCTGAGGGCTTGTTATCCGGTCTCCTGTTTCATGACACTTTCAGACTGCAGCGCAAGTCTTAGGACAAATTTATAGGAAAATAGGACCAAGCAAAAATAAATCAGATAGAGTAGCGTCTGTCCTCTCAAAATCTGTTAATTCCCTCCCCAAAAGGGACAGATGATGATAGAAATACACTAAAAAGAACAACAACTCTTATTGGCTTTAATAGTCAGTCTTTTTATTTAGGTTGTTTTTTTGTTTTTTGTTTTTCCAATTTTTAAATTATGAACAACAGCCATGACTCCTGTTGTATCTGTGCATTCTGCACATACATAGCAACTAAAACGTTATTTTAAAATAAACACAAACAGTGAGTACATTTCTGCTTGTTATATTTTATGATAACTATGGCGTAAATGGTTGTTGACACAAAAAAAACATATAGTTCCAGAAAGCGTTATTTAGTATGTGGTCCACTGACAGTACATGGGATGGGTCATGTGAACTTTTATTTGGCCCTTCACAGCACCGGCACCAGAATCCAGCATGGATAACGGTGCCATGAGTAAGAGCCGTGACACATCTGATGGTCAACAAAAGAATTGAACTCTTACTGTATTGACGTAGGTAAATGGCATGTACTTGTATAGTGCTTTTCTACCTTCCTTGAGGGCCCAAAGCGCTTTACATACACTGTCCCCTTCATACATCTATACACTGATGGCAGCTCCGCTGATTGATCTGAGACAGTCTGAGTCCTTGCCTCTATGGCAACCTCTCTCGCCAATCAGGTGTGAGCTTGTTGGAAGTTCACACCTCTAACACTTGAAAGCACACTTGAAAGGAGGATCTGTCAATCAAATCTTTGAACGTTTGAGGTGAGTTCACATGCTTTTATTGAAGCCCCCGATTGGTCAGATTAGAACTTAAATAACTTGCAAGAAAGAAAGGATATAACAAAAAATGAGGATTATCAAGAACATGTCGAAAAAAAGGGATCTGAACAAGAATGGGTCTCTGACAAATCGGTCACTGAAAGAAAGAAAAGTGTTCACAGCTTGTCAATTTGTGACTGATAAACAGTAAAGTGTTTAGTCATTAAAAATAATATATTAATAAGTCATAAATAATAAAGAAAACATGCATCATTTGGTCATTAAAAACAACAAATTACAACTAATTTAAAACTACTACATCAGTCATTAAAATAAAATAAAAATTCTATTAGAAACAAGTGTTAAAAACTACAGAAAAGGGAAATAATTTTCCACAAAAACAACTATTAAAGACTGAGTTACTGAGATGAAGAAAGAGCGGACAGATGTAAAGCTAGATGAGACCGCAGGGAGAGTTTATTAATGCTGGAAATGCATCGTGAGACTTTCTGTGGTTTCATCCATGTCAACGTGTGGTTTTGGGGGGAGAGTATGGGGGGGGGGGGGGGGCACATTTTACACCCGAGGTGTGAAACATCGCTGGAACTGGAGGGGTCAACCAGAGGTAGACAGAGGAGTTCATCCACCTGTCACCATGTGACACTGAATCTATCTATCTATCTATCTATCTATCTATCTATCTATCTATCTATCTATCTATCTATCTATCTATCTATCTATCTATCTATCTATCTATCTATCTATCTATCTATCTATCTATCTATCTATCTATCTATCTATTTGTACGGCTGGATAGCTTAAATATTGGTCGCTGTTTTTGTTGCACCGGTACTGTTAAATTGGGGCTGTAAGCTAGTGAAAATATATCAAAAGATGATCAGAGTGGGACTTTAAGGCCGAATCGGAATTCTGGGGTTAATTCTGGGGAGTTGGACAAGAAGATCCAGGATATATCTAAAGGAGAGCAGTGATGGGACCAGACTAAGGCTACGTTCACACTGCAGGGCTTAATGCTCAATTCCTATGTTTTCAAAAAATCAGATTTTTTTGCAAAGCCGTTCACATTTCCAATTAAATGCGAATTTTTATGATCTCCTGTGTGAACGTGAAATGACCCAGAAGTGACCCTCATGCGCAGAAGAGTACTCAACGGTGAACAACGTAACTCATTGTTTTTGCGGAAGTAGCTAACCTTAACAATGGATGTCAACAACAGATACAGGTCGCATGGGGGCAAAAAAATCAGAATTGGGTCGTTTCAGCCTGCAGGGTGAACGTAGCCTAATGGACAAGTGGGTGAAGGAAACAGATGTTTGGTGGTCAGGACAGGAATGCAGAAGAAAAGACAGTGCTGAAAAGGAGGACAGTTGGTAAAAAGAGGCTGACATCATATCAAAGAGGAGGTTCATGAAAGCAGCAGAGGAGGACATAAAGGTGGTTGGTGTGAAGAAGGAGAATGCAGAGGAGAGAAGGTGGAGGATTTGCTCTGGCGCCACCTAAAGGGAGCAGCCAAAAGGCAAATATTGAGAAGAAGAACGTTGTCAGTTTTTAAGCCAAACTTGTCTTGTTTTGGCTTGTCAGGGTTTCTCTCTCATGGATCTATTTATCTCCAAAAGTCTCTTCCTCATTGTTGAATCACAAACTCTTGGTTTTGCTTCTTTTGTGAGCTCCTGGACGACTTGTTTCTTCGAGTCTTTAGGTTGGTCAGTCTCTCCTGAGAAGGTTCTTTGGGGTTCCCATTTTTCTCCATGATGAAGGGCTCTTACTGTGTTTTTTTTTTGTTTTGTTTTGTTTTTTGGAGTCCCAAACCTGCAGAAATTTGTTTTTAACTCTTGACTCATCTCAAAGGCTGAGTTTCTTTAAAAGTACTGACGCTTTTCTTTCCTAAAAGCTGTTTGTCCATCAATGAGAGCATCCCGAGCCTCACAAACGTGTCAAAATGAAATTCAAAACTTTGAAAAGAATCAAAAAATCATTTGTTGGAGATTCCAGCTTGAGTGAATCTGTCCGAAGCTCGGTTCTGTGTCATCAGATAAATAAACTAATTTCTTCACTGGAAGCTAAAGGTTTGTTACAGATGATGTGCCGTTAAACGTGCCTGAGAACTGGTGGTGGAGCAGCAGGAAGAATGAAAAGCTGCGTTGTTCCTGGACTCCTTCCATCAGCCTCCAGTCTGTGCAGCGATTTTTTGTTTTTGTTTGTTTTTTTCAGCATTTAAAAAAAGTATTTACAAATCGCTTCTGGAAACTGCGTCCAGTTGTTTTAAGGAAAGGTGATCTGGCCAACATTTGGCATCTCTCTTGTCAGGCAGGAGCTCAGTTTCCCGCTAGAGTTTCATCCGAGTTCTCAGCTGCTGATTACCTCACCTGCTGTTCTCCATGATTGCTTCCCTCAGTGCAGGAACCTCCTGATTGGGTTTGCACTTCATCAGATCTTTGCCTTCCCGTCATTTGTTTCTTTTCTGCTTTCCTCAGACATTCCTGCATGGAGATGAGGGGGGTATTCCAGGAAGCATGTTACAGTTTTTCTCAGTCGCTTTAGTACAATTCTCAGATCAGAATGAAATTCCCAAAAGTATTTGTTCAATCTTCACATCATGATGTCCCTTGTGCACATCATTTAAGCCGTTTCTCACTTCTTTGAACAAGTTGCAATTGCTTTGGTACATCTATGCAAATGATTATGTACAATTCTCTGCTCTTTGCTACATTATCAATTGTTTATGTCATGTTGATCAAAATGTATTATATAGTTCACTGTACAATAGTCTTACTCCTCAAAACACCTAGTCATTAGTTCATCGTATAAGTCATTAACTGCAAAATGGTTGACCAAGTTGTCATAATGTGACAAACATATTTCGCTGCATTGCAAGAGAGGATATTCGCTGTGATGTGGATGAGAATTTGTGGCCTAACATACAGGAACGACAAGAGGTGTAGGAAGACCACACCAATTCCTACTGCACTGCCTGTACTGTTGATTATTGTCCTATCTTTTTTCTCCCTTTGTGTTACTGTTTGCAGTGAGTTTTTTCTATGTTGGTATGACATGGGCGGCCAACAAATTACAAAATGAACAGTAAAACTGTAAATGTGAATCTTGTCCAGTCTCTTGCAATCAAACAAAAAATGTGTAACTTACATTTTACAATAATTGTCATTAAAACTTTAGCCATAGTTCACATCAGAACCTCCCTCTAAAGCACACAGTTACATTGACAACATGACTAAGTCATTTGACTGTCTTGTTCGTAGACAATGACACAATGACTTGACATTCTGATGGCACTGACATGTTCAATGACATAAAGACTTAGTTTTGAGAGATGAACTAAAGATTTTGAGCAAGTTACAGGCTTTTACAAGAAATCCATAGTGTTTTGCTGTTTGTACAAATTTTTTTGAGAAATGCACACACGTATTTGCAAACTTCAATTCTGATCTGAGAATTGTACTAAAGCGACTGAGAAAAACTGTAAAACTACCCTGACTTTAATCATGAACTCTGACTGAAATCCGCCTGAACTTGCTTACTCTGGGTATGTCGGTTCCAAAAGACCGGATATGAGTTAGCGTAATTACGCTCCACTTGGGTTAATGCACGTTCATGGCAAGTACATAAAGAAATTCTCAATGGATAAACGATTTCCCGAGTCGCCATGGAAATGCGTGGAGAAATAAAGAGAGCGCTATACTTCAGTGAGATGGAGTCGGAGATTAATGACGTGGTTTGAAGATTATAAGACCATTAAAAAGTAACACGGCTGCATCATCAAGAGAAAGAGTTTCTGCTTGGAGAAAAATAATGGACAAAGTAAACGCACAAGTTTCTGATCTTATTTCTATCTTCATTGTGACGCATATATATATATAAATGAATTATCCAACTCAAACGAACTGATTCAATTGGTAACAAGTAATTGAATTAAATTTATTTAACCTAAAATTTCTTACGTCTATCCAACTCAATAACTGTTTTACAACTCAAATTTACATATCTATCTAACTAAATGTCATATTACTCCAGTTCAATTAAATGTTTTTCCATCTTAATTTATTGTACTTCTTGAACTCTCATATGTCTAAGTTTGAGGCTGCAGATTTTCTCATTTTTATAACAATAAAATGAATGATTTAATGTGGATTTGCAATATGAAGAATGCAAGAGATTCAGCACTAGTAGTGCTGAATAAACTCATCATCCTCTCCCTCTCTCTCACTCATAGTGCAGAAAGAATTAAACATAACAGGAAAAATTACTAGACAAAACACAGTAAAACAGCTAAACAACTAAACACATTTGGTCAAAAACCCACACTCAAACCCAAATCCGTCCAGACAGGCAAAGGGAATGGTATCCCACAATTCCTTGCGGTGCTGATCTAATTGCAGCACCAAAGTTACACCTACTTAATTGAATTAATTTGAATGAAAGTAAAATAACTGTCTGAAAACTATGTTATTTTTTAAGCTGACTTAACTAAAAAGAATAGATTTATCTTAACTAAAGCAAATTATTAAGTTAGATCAAAGTAAAAAAGTTTATTTTTCCAACATCCATATGTGGTCTTATCACCCTCTCATGGTGGAAAAAAAATTATCTGAGCTTCTTCATCCACTAAATCATCTTCCAATGGACACGCCATGATGCTTCACCTCTCTGTAAACAAACTAACCTTCAACTAAACCTGCTCCAGACCAGGTTATGTTGAGCATTGTTGTATGTCAAGTTGCTATGGCAACTTGACATACCCTGAAACACATCTCCATTTCTGGAACCGAAAGCTGAGGTTATCCGCTTCCTTAGCCTCAAGCTTACCGTGGGAGCTAGCATAACCTGCTTTCTGTAAAAAACCCCAGGAGTCTTATTTTGAAAGCACCTGTTGTCTACCCTGCACTACTTTCTTTTCTCAGATGTCTTGTGGAATGTGTCTAAAGTTTAGGCTGACACTGATTGTCCAACTTGAAGTTTGGATGTTTTTTTGCCCGCAGATAGGGAAAGTCTTGTTTATTTACATGACTTTTGAGGGACAGACCTTAAAAGGAACCTGATTTGAATGCAAAGCTGCACCAAAAACGGCTGGAAACAAACAAAGATGAAGGTTTTGTCCATTCCAAAGAGTTTGTACGGTGGCCCTGAAGTGCAAAACACACTAACAAACTACACAACGCAAAAACATATTAAAGATCACAACAACAATTAAAAAAGCAACACAAATAAAAAAACAACAACCGTACTTTCTCAAATCAGTGAAAGCTGATTGCTGTGGAGACCCCTGAGAGGATATGTCCAAAGGTCAACAGCAACATTTTAGAAAATTCCAGAAACCAAAACACAATATCAAAAAAAGAAAAGAAACAAAATAAATATGAAAGTTTTGTAAAACAAAAGTAATTTCCAGAAATGTTGAAATGATGGACAAACATCTTCATTCAGACAGTGATGTCCCATTGAACCTTCCTTTTCCAATATCTTTTGTGTTTTGTTTTTTTAACATCTTATTTTGATTTCTGGAAATGACTCCAACTTTCTGACATTTTTTTTTTCTTTTTTACAGAAACCACATAAAGTATGTACATGGGACATCGCTGATTAGAGCAATACTTGATCTGCTCTATACTGATCATAAAACTATTATTAATATGCTGACACATAAGACGCATTTGACAAAACATAAATATCAAAAATCAGACGTCGTCATCCAATCAGCAATGCCCTATAGTACCTACCTTTTTCGCGTTCTTGTTTTGTTTTTTAAAATTCCATTTTGAAATCTTGAAATTGCTTTTGTTTTCTGAAACATTTACTTTTTTTTGGGAATTATGTTTTGGCTTAGGTCCACGAAATAACTCACAACACAAGAGCTTACGACTACAACCACAGGCAAAGTTTTGTTGACCTTTGACCACGGAAAGAGGCCACCATAAAAAAAAAATTACCTTAAGTACCTTCTACAAAAACTCCTGGGGATTTTGATCATCTCCTGACTCCTCGATCATTATTGGGGAGTTGTAGACTTTGAATGGCGGAAGCCTTGCAAGCAAAAGTGGCGTTCCCATGTAGCTCGCACATTTTTACCTGAATATTGTGAAAATGTGAGACATTTATCATTGGCTCAAGCTGAAAGAAATGATATGACATATGATATGAACATAGAAGGAATGTGGGTGTTGTTAACAAAAAAACCTCAGTTGCCAAGGAAATCCAAAAATTTATTTTTGCCGAATTTTAAAAAAATTACATGGACCTGTTGGTCACTCCCGGTCGACCATTGATTCAAATGGTTGCTATGGAGATTAAACCATATAAAAAATTAAAAAACAAATAAAAAGTTGAATTTTTTATGAATTTGGACTACAAAACGGCGCTCACAGCTTTGATTTATACTTTGTCCATCTATTTGTATTTTTCAGTTAGCTTTAGGAACTTGCAAGTAAAAATATCGATGCTCGCAGTTTTTGTGTGTATCTGACATTAAACTTTTGAATCTTGATGATGAAGTAATGCAGATTTGCATTTGCATCTACAGAAAATCCCAAACATTCCCGAGCGATGACTCTCATTCCTCTCACCTAAAACGTTTTCAAGCAGAGGGAGCTCTCTGGAGGTCACGGCGAGGCCCAGACAGGTGGCGAGCGCCCCAGAAACAGAGCCTGCAGTGGGTGGGCGTCCTCCCCAGAGGTGCCAAACTCCCGGCCTGGCTCCCACAGCCTCACCTCAGCAGGGTCGAGCGGTGGGTTCAACTCCGGTTCAGCCCGCCTGACTCAAGTGCTGGTCTTGGCATCACACCTCTTTATTTGTTTCCATACGTGATCATATTTCATTCATTATTGCAGCAGGAACCCAGGAGCAGCCAGAACTTACAGAAGAGCTTCCAGCAAAAGCTAATTTTTTACTTATCATTCTAATTCACCAGGATTATCAACTGTGAAGATGGAATCTAAAGACTCTTGATGCATGTTTGACACTGAATGTAGACATGCAGGAACAAAAACCGGCGCTGAGCAAAGCAAACAAGACGAGGAGTGACTGAAGCTGAATTGGGGGAACTCAAACAGACCCGAGTCTTCTCTGAACCAGATCAAATTCACCATCTGAGAGGAGATGCAACGTTTGTTTTTATCCGATTGACTCCAAACTCCTTCCGGGGTTGGAGGCAGAGGGAGGGTACGGGTCCAGGAGTCCTGGCTCTCACAGCTGAGGTGTGAAGCGACACCTCCAGGCTCATAAGTTCTCATCAGTGTGAAACCATCACGCCTCTGCTCTAACTAGATAACATTAAGCTTCATTAAGCCTCATTACACTCAGGTTTTTAGTCATTTAAGACATCCGTGTTCTTCCCACAAGCAGCTGACATCCAAACATCTCTCCAGATGAAGATAAAAAGTTTTCTTTTTTAAAGAAAAAAATTCCATTCACAAAGACATGTTTCCTCAAACTAAGACTATTTTGCTTTTGAAAAACTTTCTAAATGATTCTTTCCCCTCCAAAATAGAAAAAAGGTGATTTTTATTTAGTTATTTAAGATTCAGTTTTTGCTGTGTTAAGGATAGTGTGGGTGAGAAATAAAAGAAAAGAAAGAAAAGACAATTAGGAAAGGCGGTCGGGTTCAGGGTTGGTGTAATATGGAGCAAAAAGTACATTTAAATTTGGCTAACTGCTACTATTTGAAGGACAAACCCTCTGAACCCACCAACTTCCTTTTTTAAGAGCTAATGAAATCCAGAAAAACTCAACTTTTTTTTTTATTAACCGTTGTGCTATCTTAGATTACATTGACGTGTTCTCCCTACCATGAGAAAGGTGGATAAAGGTGGAAAGATTTCATGTAATCCATGGACAAAAATCATTGAAGAAAATGGTGTAGCGCAGTGTCTAGTGGGGTCTAGATGACCCAACTCCCAATGTTAAAGTGCCTAGGATAGCACAAGGGTTAAGCAGTTGGATTAACCGTAAAGATTCCCTGTTTTCTTGGGAAACGTTGTATCAGGATGAGTTCAGGCTCATCAGAAGGGTTATTTTTTTGTTACTTTTTTGCAGAGTTTTCATGTGTTTGTGCAGATGTAGAAGAAATCAGTCCGTTCCAAACAAAAAAACAAAAAGCAAAAATGTTTATTGTTTTGAGGAGGAGTTAAAATTCACACTTCCACTCCTGCAGCTAAGCTTTCCCAGAGTGTGTGTATGTATTTTTTGTGTTTGTGTGTATGTGTGCGCTCAGAGGCCTCTGCTGCAGACAGTGCAGAATCTGCAGAGGTGTCACTTCACACCTCTGTGGCCTGGCTTGGATTTATAAACCAAGCGGAGGAGAGCTGAGCAGCGCTTCCAGCTCCTCTGTCCTTCCAGAACAGACCGTGGAGCTCCTCCTCACAACATGGATACCTCCTCGGTCCCTTTTCTTGACTACAGCCTGCAGTACCAGTGGTGTTCCGACACGGACCTCTCCAGCACGTCTTCTCCAGAAACCCTGTCTCCTGTCTACTCCATGGACTCCAGCCTCTCCCCCTCCTACCAGCAGCCGTCACAGTCCACTCCCAGGGCAGCGAAGAACCCGTACTCCCAGAACCTCAAGTCCTCGCCCCGCTCCCCGTCTGGACGTGGCCGGAAGCTGGGCCAAGCCTCCCGGATCCGCAGCAAGCAGAGGGAGAGCGCCAGCGAGAAGGAGAAGCTGAGGATGAGGGATCTGACCAAGGCTCTTCATCACCTCAGGTCCTACCTGCCGCCATCCGTCGCTCCTGCAGGCCAAACCCTGACCAAGATAGAAACGTTGCGCCTCACCATCCGCTACATCTCCTACCTGTCCGCCCAGCTGGGCCTCAGCGAGGAGGTGCTGTTCCAGAGGAGGGAGCAGGCGGATACATCCGCCAGCTCCTCTCCTGACATCATCCGCTACTTCCAGAACGCCTCAGCAGCTGGACGGGCGGAGAGCCAGAGCCTGAACCAGAGCCTATACCAGCTCCATCATTTCAGCCAGCATGCAGTGATGCATTCTGGGGAATGTAGTTTTGGAGCACCTCAGTTCAGCAGGCAGAACTCTGAGGGCGTTCAGGGAAACGTGAGGACCAGCGCAGAGCTACAGACACCTCCTGCCTCCCAGGCCTCCTGCCAGGTTTGTGACTTGATGTCAAGTGATACTTAAACTATAAAAACACATATATTTTCATAAATGTAAACCTTTTTTCTCCTCCTGCAGATGTGCGGCAAAGACTTCTGCACTCCTCTGGTTCCAAGAGAGTACTGGGGTTAGACTTTCCTCCACTTCGGACGCTGCTGCGGTTCCTGTTGCATCCCTGTGAACTTTATTTATTGAAAACAAGTTATACAGCTTTTATTTATTCCCTCACTCTAAACTTTCTATGTAAATACTGATAGTTTAACAGCTATTTTTATATTTTCTTATCACGGTATTTATAATAAACTCTCAAAATAAATCCATTTGTGTTTCATTTAGAGTCATCCTCTTGACTCTCCATTATTCTCACTTATAAAATGAACAATGTTGGTTGAACTTTACAAATGGGCTGAAAGGTTTTAGGGGAAACATTTATAAACTCCATGATGCGGTGTGGAGCAGACGGCCTCTGCTGGTCAAAAAGGGAAGTGACATAAAGAGAAAAAAAAAATTTCCTAAAATTTCCTACATTCCAGTTGTTTCAGTTTCAGTTGATTTCAAACACAAATGAGAATCAAAACAGTGGTTTAAAAAGACATAAAACAATACAGTGTGCTTGAAAAGGAGTGGGTTGAGGAGAAATCTTGTCTGCTTGTCTGATGATGTGCGTATTCAATACGCGTATTACAGATAGGTACAAAACAGTCATGGTACAATTTTGCATGGCAACTGTGCAAAAGTGACATTTTTTGTTACATCCCAGTTGTGAATTTATTTTACAGATAAATGTGAAATATGTCAATTAACAAGAAAAAACTTGTTTATCCTATTCTAAGTTATTATATTTCTCAAAATCTCATCATTAAAAAAGAGAACTCATAGAAATAAGTTATAAACTTGTATAATTTAATGCTAAAAACGATCTCTATTAAAGGATCTGGAGGACTTTATTGAATTTGCTGATTGTTTTAGTTTTGATTAATGTTTTTAAAACATGTTCACAGATTCATCTTCTCCAGTAAATTTAGAAAAGCAAAGTTTTTAACAAAAAAATGTAAAAAGAATGCAAAAACAATTTAAACAAAATTCAAAAACTCTTGCAGAAATCTAACTTTTTTGTGCACTCAAATGAACTATTTCTGTGTGTCTGTGTTCCTAAATATTGAAAGCCGACATTAAAAACCTGCAGAAGCAGCTAAGAAAGAGGAATAAATCTAATCAAGATCAATATGTTTTATGTTTTGGGAAAAAACTGTTTTCAAAAGTTACTTTTCACTATTTTGGGTTGAAATATTTAATTCCTGCTTAAACAAAATGCTAACAACTTTAAAAAAAGATGCAAATAAATTGTTATCCAAACTTAAAACATGGAAAACAATTTAGTAAAAAGACGCATAGGGAGGGACAGCAGTGACAGGAAGCTGAACAAATTCACAAATGCTAACAAAATTAATACTGGGCACAATAAAACGTCCAACAAAAAAGATAAAAACTAACTTGTGAACATGAAAAAGTAAAAAAAGACGTAAAGATTTATTGTTTTTTATGTTTACTAAAAAAACAATAGGTGATATACTCTTATATTTTATTGAAATTGCTGTTTTTAACTTAACTTTATACCTTCTTATGCTTACTGCTCTTAGGCCTCGTTCTCTGTTAGATAATTGTGTAACACATGTCACTACATACTGTACGTATGTACATGTGACAAAGTGTGATGTGGAAATTTAAAGAAGATGAGCTGACAGAAACAACCCAATAATAAAAAGTTAATCCATTTCAAGTGATGTTTGTCAAGAAAATGTAAGCTGGTCAAAAAGTCTTACTTTGTATTTTGGATTTTTAATCTGATCAGGTTTTGATCAGATAGAAACCGATATTTAAATGAAATGGTTCTGTAGCATTTGAAGACATTTTTACAAAATAAAACAGAAATACACAAAGAAGTATTTCAAATAAAGTCTACCATCACGTTGGAATCTTCCAAGTGTGATGAAGGTGTTCTTAAAAAAAAAAAACCTTCACCCTGGGTTTTGTGCACAAGAAGAAAAGAAAACAGCCAGAAGAAGTCCCACCACGCGATCCGGTCCTCACTGCTATCCTGGTCCGACTTTCTGGTCTCCTGGTTCCTTTTGGTTTTATGTGACTCAAATTCTAAGAAGACAAAAAAAAGGAGGAACTCTGCAGCATTTAGGTAAACAGGTGGAAACCAACTTCTGCTCCACCTTTTTGTCCAAAACGCACAGAGGTCGTCCTTTCACTGGTAGGTACAGAGTTTCCCCTGAAGTGTAGCAGACGGCTACACTTCAGGGGAAACTCTGTACTTTCTGCTGCAGGAAGGACATCCACCTGCATTTTCTGCAGAGTTTCTGGAAAAACAGACAGGATCTCAGCTTCTCGTCATTTTCAGAACCACTCATGATGACTTCACGATGGAGGAACATTCCTTTTCTGCAGTTAATTTAACAATCAAACGCCGCCAACCCAAATTCACACAAACAGAGGGATGATGGGAAATCAGGGCTGATTTACAGTCACAGAGGTGAATTTCTAATGAACTACTGCAGCTCTGCAGAAACTATGTCCCATGACAGATTCTTAATCATAATCATAATTAAAAGAGAACTAGGGAAACTTTTAGGATAGATTTTAAAAAAATAGATCTTCAAAGCTGGTTGAAGGAATAATCAGGTTTTACTAATATATTATGTACTAAATAAAAACCATTATTTAAAAAGTCCTTTTTTTTTAAAGTCCCAGCAGTTTCAAAACAAAATACATAAACACTTTCCATTGCAACATGTTTTTTTGAGTAAATATAGTTTAAAAAATGTATGAATTGGTTGTGGAGAAGTTGAATTTGAAGTGTTTTTTTTACAAATTAAGAGCTCCAAAGTGAGATTTAGCTTTTACTGATCACGCTTCAAGTTATTTCCAAAGATATAGTTTTCATTCTTTTTTGTTTGTTTGTTTGTTTGTTCAAGGTGATACCAAATCAAGGGGAGTCCTGGTCCGAATGGTTTGTTGTGAATTAATGACAGTAAAAGGGTTAATGGCAAAGTATCTCTGTCTTTAGAGTCAGTAAAGATTTATTTTTGTGAGATCTATGAATCTTAACAAGAAGACCCAAAGACTTTGGTGCTGTTTTAGTTTTAATCTATATTTTTTTCTCCCAGTCAATCTGTGAGGTTTGTTTCAAAGTTCGGCCTCTGCTGCAGGTTTTCTGGTTTATTTAACGTCACTCTGCCAATGGGCTGCGGCAAACACACACACCTTTGGCACCGGTGAGTCTAGACCTCAATCCTACTCCCCCTTTCTCCCCCTTCTCTCACCTCCCGCCCTGATTATTTGCCAAAGCCAACAGAGAGGACTTTTGTATTCATGGAGGAGCATGGATCTGCATATATGCGGCTGCAGAAATGGGCCGAGTGTTTGGTTTGCCACATCGGTGGGGTTCATTTGATATGCAGCACAAAGCCTAATATCCCCACTTAAGTCTTTCATCAGAGTTAAGCTAATAAACTCTCTGAGGTACAAGAGTTTGGGATGAAAGGGATAGCATCGACATGCTGATTATTCACTCATTACATGTGAGTAAACACTGACGGCACAGAGGAGGATTAAGAAGGAAACCAGGGAGGACGAGGGAAAAATTACAGCCGTCAATTCATCTTAATTAAAGGAGATATTTTTCTATTTCAGACAAAAAGAGTGTTAAAGCGATCCAGTGACTAGTATGAGGTTTAAGCGTGCTGTCACCTCCAGCTTTGCCTTCAGAATATTTCTCCTGCAAGTTTTCCTTGAATGTCAGAGGTGAAGGGACAACCTCGCACTTCCTTCTGCTGCCTCTGCTGCAGAGCAGGAGACAAATGCGACGCGCCGGGTTGTGGGAACGCTGCACAGGACTCGACTCCACAGCACACGTGCTAAGAAAAACACAAACAATGAGCTGAATCTGCAGGTGTGTTGTAGATCCATGCTTGCAGGGACTTCTAGAAAAGGTCTTTCACGTTTCTTCTTATGTTAATGTTGTCGCCAAAAACATTCCTTTCTGTCACACCCGGTTTCAGTTTTCAATCGATAAATTGATAAATTAAAGTTGATGCTCTTCGGTCGTTCTTCAGTTCTTTGCTCATCTTCACCTCTTTGGTTGTGTTATGGTTCCGGTTTTGTGTTTTAAATCCACTTCATGTTCACTTTTTATGTCAAGTTTTAGTCCTGCACCACCATTCCTGACATTCCTGCTAAAACGGAACTTTAAAAACTTCCTGCTTGAAACATATTTGAGGTTTTGTTTTGCATGTTGGAGTCTGGAACATACGGTGGCCCTAAAGTCCAAATTAAAAAAAAAGCAACACAAAAAAGAAAAATACATTTTAGAAGTCAAAACAAATTTCAAGAAACCGAAGGGTAACATTTCAGAAAGCAAAAGTCATTTCCAAAAATCTAAAAAAATTTAAAACAAAATGGAGCAAAACAAGAAATCAGAAAAGGTAGGTATTATGGGGCATCAGTGATTGGATGAGGACGTTTTATCCCCTTTTCAGATTTCCCATTTGGTTTCATTTTTTTAAACATTTCATTTTAATGTGTTTTTTTCTTCTAAAATGTAAAGTTGTTTTTTTACTTGTATTTCTTTAATATGTTCACAAATCGACGTTGAGTAATATGTTGATGTGATTTGGACTTCAGGGCCACCGTAGTAACCCATGCTGCTTGAAGCCCTTTAGCTTGACACATAAAATGAACAAACTGCAGAACTCTTGTGCTTCCATCATGGCTCTCAAAGGTGAGCAGCTGCTGTCCAAACAGTCCAAGGTGCAAACTCCTCGCACCTCCCAGCCGGCGCGGCACACTTCTTCCAACTTTACCTTAATGGAATCCAGCAGAACAGAACTATGGACACATTTTAGCTGCTGAATTACATCAACCAGGACTTTAGGAGATGTCGTCATGGTGTATTTGAAAGGAACTGGGATATCCCCGGCCCAAGGATGATGGGATTTGGGTTCAGACTCAGACCTGGTCCAGGTTCTGGTTCATGGGGTCCCGCTCCCATGATCTGTGTCGTTTTTTTAAGCCTGTGCAGCCTGCTGGGTCACACTTTGCCCAGAAACGTGCCAGTTTCCCATGGGACCCCCTGACCAAGGGTGTCGCTCCTGCTCCCAGAGTTCCTGAGGTGAGCACTGGAGGTGCAACCTCACACCTCCCACTACATAAATGCAGCAGCCTTTCTGCCTCTTCCCACTCAGGAAAGACTCTGGTGTCAGACCTCTGCAGCTTCAGCCGCCATGGAGATGTCCTTCTGCTTCCCCCTTCAGTTCCAGGAGAACCCTTTGCAGTTTGATTGGGAGTCTCTGCAGGAAAAACCTCTGGGTCCGGATCCGTCCTCCGATGCTGGTTACCACAGTGCCGCCAGCAGCCTGTCTCCCACCTCCTCTGTCGACTCCTGCTGCTTCTCCCCTGCCTCCCTGCAGACTGTGGGGACTGAACAAGATGTGCTGGAGAGTTTTCTCTTCTGCAGCCCAGCAGAGCTTCATCTCACCTGCCAGACTGGGCCACCTTCCAGCTTATCCTCTGCCAGCAGCCCCACCGCAAAGAAATCTAGGTCCAGGTATCTGGGAAAGAAGCGCCAGACTGCCAGCGAGCGGGAGAAACTGCGGATGAGGGATCTGACCAAAGCTCTTCATCACCTCAGAACGTACCTGCCTCCATCCGTCGCTCCTGCGGGTCAAACCCTGACCAAGATCGAGACGCTGCGTCTCACCATTCGATATATCTCCTACCTGTCAGCCAAGCTGGGCCTCAGCGAGGAAGTGCTGGAGCAGAGGAGATCCCTGGAGCCAACCCAAGCCCTCGGACACCTCCAAGGTCAGCAGAGAGCGAGCTACGGCGCCCAGGAAACGAGCTGCAGCACCGTGAACGAGCAGCGCTCCTCGCCACAGCAATCCAGCCAGGTAAACCCTGTTCCTGGTCAGATGAATATTTCTGCCCCTCTGATTGAACATTTATTGAACCTCTCTGCTTGAATCTATTTCCAGGCTTCAGACGGAGTTCAGTTCTGGATTCAGCAGCAGCAACATCCAGCTGTGATCTTCTCAGGACAGTGTTGAAGTCTGTCCTCCCACATCTGCTCTGAACAAAAAATCTAAACTTTCTTGAATGAATTCACTTGTATTTGTACATAGATCTGTGTATTTATTAAGCTTTTTTTTTACTATGAGCATAATAAACTTTATTTATAATCAAAAACCTCACAGTTTTTGCATTTTCTATATGTTTGCTTTTATTTGGCCTCTGCTTCCTGCAGCTGTCAGAGGAACAAGGAGGCGCTAAACAGGCGTCACATCCCCTTTAAAGTCTTTAATTAGGGAATCCCCACCGAGAGGAGGTGGCTCTTCCCCACATTTGTTTTTGTTTTTAGGATTTAAGATAAAAAAAAGTAACAAATATTTACGTTTTAAATATTTATGAATCTGTTCAAGTTATATAGAGTAAAGTCAAATGTCAAATTGCTTATTTTATTACTTAACAAACGAAAAGCATGAATGTTGATGAAGGAAAGAGATTTTTAATTTGCACAAAAGACCGCAACCCATTCGAAAAAGTAAAAAAAACATTTTGCTGGACCCAGAATAAATACCAAAGAAAGAAATTTTTTTTCCACTTTCTCTTCAAGCAAATCTTTCTACCTTATTTTGTTTTTGAAGCAGCAAAAAGCTCAACCAGAAAAGTTCAGACAGACTTCACGCCAAGAAGTGATTCAAATAAAATTAAACAGAAAAAAGGTTTGTCTAAAACGTCTTCCAGGTAAATATTTATTGAGCCTAAAAATATCATATTTAAATAATTTTTAAACTGTGTGTATACAAAACAAATTCAATATCAATCACAAATAATTCTGCCACACTTTTGATTCTTGAGAGTTTTACCTAATAAAAAGGTAAAAGAAAAAGAAAATACTTTCAGTTGTGCAATCAAATCCAGACAGTAACAAAACAATTGAATAAAATTAAATATTAACATGTATTTAAATTTATTGTGTTCAGATGATTAACGTGTTCAGATAACCTTCAGGGAAAAACAATGAAGTTTAAGAAACAAGTTGAATCTTTCCTGGTCTGGTATCCTGGTTTCCTGGTATCTCACTGCATGTCTTTGTTTCTAAGCCACTTTCTTCTAAAGAGAACAGATTCTCAGACAAGCAGATGTTCTAAAAAGCAGGTTGCAACTGAATCCTCCATTTCTATGCTTGTTCTGAATAAAACATTAGCTGTGTTTACATTCACTCTGAAATTGGATTTGCGATTATAAACTTGTAGAATAAAAAATTTTACCATTAAAAAAAACAAAACTTGCATTTATTGAAATAACGCTTTCGTGCTTAGAGGAGGTGGTTTTTGAGGCGAATCCAAACTGCAAATTGACAAAATTTGCAAAACTGCAATGGAAACGCTTTTTTTTTTTTCCAATTAAATCAGTCACGTGACCAAAAACCAGACACCACTGGCGGCCTTGAACACAGCTGCAGCGGGCGCCACGAGAGGTCCCACAGCATTACACAGCTCCTCAAAAGTTGAGTGTCATATGGAATTGATTCTCTATAAAACCACCAACCACCATTTCCCCAAATCGCTTCATCCGTAGCCGCTCCCGGCATCGCCTCTCATTGATGATAATAAGCGCTAGTGTCGAAGCAGAAACTTGACTGTATCTGCTGTCAATCAAAGTATAATTCACATCTATTGCCATGTTTTTGAGAGACTTGTTGCTTGAGTTGGCTTGTGTTCAGATTAAATGGAAACAGTATTTTTGCCAAATTGTTTCATTTCTAGAAATTCAATAAAGTTTTGCACTTGTGTAATGGAAGCACAGCTAAACATGGACGCCATGAGGGCACAAACGACCTTTTTATGTTATTAGTTTATGCCTTGTATTAAATTTTAGGGTAAAACACAAACACTTGTTTTTATTTATTTTACAAGATTTTTATTTTATTTTCAGAGTTCAAAAGTTTAGACGACAGTGAATCTAGTTTTCCAAGAATTCCAGTCAGCTTTGCAAAACTGCAGTGGAAACATTTTGCATTCAGTCTTCTTTTGAATAAGAAGACTGGAAATACACATTTGCTTATGCCCACATTTTAACTTGGATACTCATCTGGAATGAGATCAGAAAATTGCTGTGCATGTAGACTTTGTCTGCAGTGTTCCTAAAATGTATTTTCTTTTTTCCAGTGTTTCTGTGTTTTTGTATATTGTTGTGAGCCCCCAAACCTGTTCTGGTTTTTTGGGACTGGCCAAGGGTGGAGGAACAGGGGGGCAGCAAAAAGCTTTGCCCCGCACTTGCTTCCCCCATATTTTTGAGTCAGAAATATTATTATTTTTGACAAAGATTAACTGGTAACACTTTATATTAAGATTCCTTAACAAGCTTCTTTAAGCATTGCAAAAATAAACAAAATAAACATTTCTAAATGACATAAAAAACAAATGTAATAAAACTGTTTAGAATTTTTAATCCTTTGATTTGTCTTCTGGCCCCCTCCTCTCCCCCATATAAAATGTTCTAGCTCCACCCCCGGAACTGACTATAGCTAAGTCAGCTCTGGCTGAAGTATAAAAGGTTATAATTGAAAAAAAAAAACATGACATGGCTGGATTGATTTTGGTTTGTCTTAGATTTACATGGACCTCCTCTGTGAACTAAAGCTGACCTATTGTAGTATAACTTAAATTTAATAACATTTAAGGCTGGGAAACATTAAAACAGCTAATTGAACTTAAAATATCTATTTAATTATATTCAACAAATAGCTAAATATCATCCAAAAAAAAATCTAAAAATGTCTCCAAACTTTGTAAAAGGTAAACAAAAGTGGTCCAAACACTAATCCTTGAGGAACTCCACAAGTAAAATCAATGTGTGGATCAAAACTGACATCTTTCAAATATCATTACATTAAAGTAAAAAGAAAAAACTGACATCAGAAATTCTTATGCCATAAAGTTTTCAAAAGAAAGACTTCAAAATATTACTATTAAAACTTTACATAATCACCAGTAATAACATTTGGTCATTTTTTTTCTTTGGGACTGTAAAAAGCAGGATCACTTCTCCTCTGAAGTTTCACTGATGAGCCAGCCATGCACCTCTTTCTTGTACCTCTCAATCCATTTCATGTTGTCCTCCACAGTCTTCAAAGCTTCCTCAAAAGTCCCATCTACCGAGCTCAGCTGCTTTTTAAGTTCCTCTTTGAACTGCAGCAGCTGCAAAGCAAAAAGACAAGAAAAGTTCTGATATTCATGCCAACAAACTGTCCTTTTTTTTTTTTTTTACAAATTAAATGTCTGTTCTAACACTAGAAATGGTGAGGCTTTTAAACAAGGAGAATCAGTGGAACCATACCTGTTTGTATTGAAACTTAGTGGAGAAAAATTTGGTTACAGTGTAAACCACATACTCCACAGAAAAAAAACTCCTGTCGAAACACAGAGAATAAAAGAGTTTAAGAGGTTTGATGCGGCAGCACAACAAGCAGACAAGGAGAGTCAATCCTTTTAAAGGCTCACTTTTCAGCCAAGACCTCCCAGTTGGTTCTGACAAAGTCCCAAAGCAGAGGTTGGCCGACGGGGTTATAAGCCATGTAAGTAATGGCAGAAATGACGTCCTTCTCTGAGACTTTCTCTGGATCCAAACAGTACTCCAAATACCTGAAATGCAGTTTTTCTTGAATAAAAGTCCATTAAAAAAACATAAAAATGGCATTTGAGACGACGACTAGATAGATGCAGCTGACCTGTTGATGAGCCAAGGCTGTCTGGTGCAGGACAGAGCATAAATCAGGTTGTCAGGGTCTGACGTGTCGTTTTTCCTGTATATGGACCACATAAAGTCCCACTCCTCCACCCCTCCGGCTGCCATTGCGCTGCAGTAAACGGCATCCCTCAAACTAGGGCGAATTCTGTCAGGAGTGACAGCAGACAACCAATAGTGTAGAGCCCACTACATCAAAGAATTGACAGAAATGTTTTGATTTTTGTGGAATTAACATGTTGATGCAAGTTCTCCCACTTAAAAAGATGTCTCTTATAGCTGAGGTATATCTATGATGAAAAAAATCTTTTTAAGTGGGAGGACTTGCACAACTGGTGGCTGACTAAATACTTTTATGCCCCACTGTGAACTGACCAATCAGAAGCCTAAAAACATATAATGCCCGCTGGCCCCCACCTTGAACGTTTGATTGATAAATTCTCCTGAGCCACTTTCAGTGGAAGGGGTGTGGACTTTGAACAACTCTTGATTGGCGACAGTAGTTGCCTGAGGAACATTGACTCATACAGACATGGACCAATCACTGTCAACTGGCTCCAGATGGTGGTGCCCGTATCGGAGAAAAATGGTGACTGAATTGGCTTCATTTCGCTGTAGCAGTCATTGATTTTTAGTGAAAGTTTGGATTAGGCTAATGAGAAAGGGGTCTCAGAAAAGCAAGGATCAAATATGATACCAATGGTTCTATGGGCTTAAGGAGGAGTAAGCGCTGTAAAGTCAACATGAGCTGCTGTGTTCTGCAAAGCTTTACTTGTTGGTGGTGGAATTTTTCATCCACTCTCTGAACCATGTCAGGGTGAGCTGAGAGCAGTCTTTCACTTCCAATTTGCAGGCCAGCTTGATGACTGTCATCTGGTTGTACCTGGACAATAGTATCACAAGACTTAGAAGACAGTTGGCAATTTCAAAAAAGGGATCTTATCTTAAAACTGCAAAGTAGGTTGATGTTCTCACAGATCGGAGTGACGTGTTGGACTCTTGGTCCAGTTAAGGGTTAGCTCCCTGTGGTGGTGAAACAAAGGTGTGACCTTTTCTCTGAAGAATGCCTGCAGTATGAAGATGAAACAATACACAGACACATAGGACATTTATCAGGTGCAGTTCTGTCTATCTGTCAAACCTATCATTCATATTTAAAAAAAAAAACAATAATAATAATAATAATAATAATAATAATAATAGATTAGATTTATCTGCAGTTTTCCAGACGCTCAAAGCGCTTACAATGAGTCCATTATTCATTCACTCCTAATACAAACATCTGTCATAGAGATAAATAAATCTACAAATTTACACATTTGTATTGGGGCTGCATGGGGGTGTAGGAGTTAGGTTCAAATCCCAGTTGTGTCTTATTTGTGTGGAACTTGCATGTTCACCTTGTGCACGTGTGGGTTTCCAACATTCTAAAGGTTATTAGTGTGTGTAATTGCCCCTGGGTTGAATGTGTGCTCATTCTGCGACTAAAATGGGAGGTCAACTAGAATAATGATGCCACTAAAAATCTTTATAACTTCGAAAAGGCTTTTCTATGTTTCACAACCATCTGACCATAATTCATCACATTTATGTTTCTTTGCAAACCTGCAAGGGTCCATAAATCCCTCTTGGACGAAGGATGTGAAAGAAATTCTCCAAGTGGGAGTCTGCTCGGCGCCAAGGCATGTACTCAACTTCCTTATCCAGGTACGAGGTGGTTCTCAGAGCCACAGTCATGTTCACCATCTCCAGACTGAAGGTGCTCAGTAAAACAGAATCTGCGTCAATTCTTTTTGTTTTGGAGAAAAGCCTTGAAAGAAATATGACCTTACTCTGCTAAATTAAAGGCGTCGTCTATAATCTGAGCTCGGCTGAGCAGTGGAATGTCCTAAACAGCAAATGACAGATGGAAAAGTTTAGAGGCTGTTTGTTGAAAAGGATCTGCAGGAGCTCTCCACTCACCTCATGTCTGGAGTTTAGTTTGTTGAAGATGCGCTCCCAGTTTTCAGCATCATAATTGACTCTGAAGAAACCCGTCAAATTTATGTTGGCCACCAACCAATCAGAAGGCCCCAGGGCCATGTCTGTGTTTGTATCTAAATTCAAATGACATGAATATATCATTGGTTCACAAATTATTTAGTCTGTTTGAAGGGAGTATTACCCTCTTTGGAAAGAAGCCAGTATTTTTGTTCTTCTTTCCCATTCTTCATCCAGGTGATGGGGACGAACCATGTGTAGCTTCAGACAGATCCATTGACCGCACATACAAGACAAGAATACAAAAACACAATGATAGGACAGGTGCTATTTATTGATCACATAAGGTGAAACACGTGACCTCACTTGAACTCTGAAGTTCTGTCCACCACATGTTTTGGGTTTGACAAGAAGTGTTTCTGGGTGACATTTCCTGTCTGTGTGTTGATGGTGATCAGTGGAAAACCCATCTGTAAAACCCATCGATTCATAATCTCCTCTACAGGTCGGGGCAAGGAGATGCCAGCTTCGTCCACCGCCTTCAGACAGCAGAACAAAACTCGTATGTTCCTTTTGAAACTTTACTAACAAGACAACACATCATTCCATTCCGTCTACAAGATATCACGAAAAATGACAACAGCCTTACAGCACACAGAAGCATTGATATCCTACCATTTGCAAGTGCTTCCATAGATCCTTTGGAACCGTGTTTTTATACTGGAACTCTTTTAAATAAGTCTGGTAAAAGAAGGTTAGCATATTTTACAAGACCTTCTAGAAAGGGTAAACCATTACAGATAGGAATTTGTTTTACCTGCAATCCTTTGGTCAAGACCGCCTCAGTCACAAAGTTTGACATCATTCGAATGACAGCGGCACCCTGCCATGGAAGTTTTTGTAGATTAGTTTGTAGACTTGCAATAATGTCCTATTTTCAAACCGTTTAACAGCATTAAATTCACCTTGCTGTAGGTGATGCCGTCAAACAGGGATAGGATTTCTTGTGGTGTCCGGACTTCCGCCTCTTTGACAGACAGGGGGTGGGACACGAAAAAAGCATCTTCGACCATCGCTTCCAGGATTTCCTCTGGCACACTTAAGTCATTCTGAAATCACAGTGTGGTGTTAAGTCAATTTACAATTATTGGATTTGACTTGATGATGGCAGCTTTTCTCCGAAATGTACCGTTCTCCTGGCAACCTCTAAGCCCAGACTCGTCCATCAGATAGCCAGATGGAAAAGCATGATTCATCACTCCAAAGGAGGCATCTTCACTGTTCTAGAGTCCAGAGGCGGCGTGGTTTACACCACTGCATCCAAAGCTTTACATTGCACTTGGTGATATGTGGCTTGGATGCAACTGCTCACCCATGTAAACCTATTCTATGAAGCTCTCTGCGTACTGTTCTTGGGCTAATCTGAAGGTGACATGACATTTGGAGCTCTGTAGCAATTGACTGTGCAGAAAGTCGGCGACCTCTTTGCATTATGGGGTTCAGCATCCGCTAACCCCTCTTTGTTAGTTTACAAGGCCAACCCCTTTGTGGCTGAGCTGCTGTTGTTCCCAAACTCTTTCATTTTATCATGATAGAGCTTACAGTTGACTGTGGAATATTTAGGAGCAACGCAATTTCACAACTGGATTTGTTGCACAGGTGGCGTCCTAAGACAGTCCCACGCTGGAATTTAAGGCAAGGCAAGTTTATTTGTATGGCACAATTTGTATACAAAAATCACAATACATACCAGTGCAAAGATTAAAAGCATACACAATCATTATAAAATGTACTTTAAAAGAAAGGAAAGAGAAAATAAAATGAAAAGGGGCTTCGATAAGGATCCTTCAGTTATACACACGGCTAAACAGGAATGTTTTGAGCCTAGATTTGAACCTTAACACAGTAGAGGCCTGTCTCACAACCTTAGGGAGACTGTTCCAGCTTTTAGCTGCATTAGACTGAAACGCTGATTCCCCTTGTTTAGTCCTGACTCTAGGCTCGCCAGAGGCCGGTCCCTGAGGTTCCTAAGGTCCTCAGAGTCCGAGATGGTCCATTTGGCGCAAATATGTCAGAGATGTACTTTGGTGCCAGACCATGGAGAGACTTGTAAACAAGCAAAGCTGCTTTGAAGTCTATTCTTTGAGCTACAGGAAGCCAGTGCAGAGACCAGAGCACAGGACTGATGTGATGATACTTCCTGGTTCTAGTCAGGACTCGAGCAGGCCATTACAGTAATCTAACCTACTGGAGAAAAATGCATGTATAAGTATCTACACGTCTGGCTTTGGCACTATGTTTTTGATTTTGGCAATGTTTTTTAGATGGTAAAATGCTGCTGATGTAACTGACTTGATTTGGCTGTTAAAGTTCCATGATTACCCCTAGGTTTCTGACTTAATTTTGTAGGTTTTAGAGACAGAGAGTAAAGGTAACTGCTGACATGTTCTCTTTGTTTCTGTGGACTAAAGACGATGACTTCAGTCTTGTCTGAGTTTAGCTGGAGAAAGTTGTTTTGCATCCAAGCACTGATCTGTTGGATGCAATAACTGAGTGAATCCACTGGCTCACATTCACCTGCTGCCAGTGACACATAGATCTGAGTATTCTCTGCGTAGTTGTAATACGATATATTATTACTGCGAACTAACTGACCTAGTGGCAGTACGTATAGGTTAAACAAAAGGGGTCCCGAGATTGATCCCTGGGGCACACCACAGTTCAAGGCCATGCAGTCTGAGAAACAACTCCCAACTTCAACAAAATATTTCCTGTCTTCTAGACAGGTCTTGAACCAACCAAGGACAGAGCCAGAAATTTCAACCCAGTCTTGGAGTCTGTGTAGAAGGATCCCATGATCAACAGTGTCAAAAGCAACGCTGAGGGGCCTCATTTATAAAACTTTGCGTAGGATTTGCGTAAGAAGTGGCGTACGGATGAAACATAGGACGTGCGTACGCACAGAAATATTCGGATTTATAAAACCGTGCGCACGCACATCCTACAGATTTTTCCCTTAATAAATCACAATCAATTGTAAATGTAGCGCAGCTTTTGCGGCTTCATGACACGCCCATAGCTGCCCATAAATAGTTCGTGAAACGAAAATATTCATTGATTGCAAAATCATGGCAAACACAGAGAGGATATCAAAAAAACGTAACTTCACTCAATGTGAAGTAGAAGTTATCGTTGGCGAGGTGGAAAAGAGGAGAAAAATATTGTTTGGAGGGCACAGTGTGGGCATTACTAATGCCAAAAAGGCACTTGAGTGGCAAACGGTGGCAGACGCCGTAAATGCTGTAGCCTCACAACCTCGGACCGTGGCCGAAATAAAAAGCCCGCAGAGGTCCAACAGGACGGCTCGAGGAAGTCGGAACCGGCTCATAAGCCATTCGTCCTCGTTTGCCAGCAAGTCTTCTTGCTGTCTAAAGATGCGTTCACTCCGAATTCTTCCATTTGCCACATCTTCTAAGAGCGCAAGATCAGCCATTGTGCGTCATTACGCATTGTGATGGGGCATTTTATTTCCATCCATTTAATTACATCTGACAAGCTGCAGATGTCGGAAATAATCAACGTGGAAATGGGAAATTGTTCAGTGCAAATGTAATTTCTTGTTGCTTTCTGAATGGTCGAGACATACGCCATACATGGTTTTATCAAAAATAAAACAAACTAAAAGGCATATGCATGAATACCATAATTCTGTAGCTTATGAAGAAATGTTTTACTATGAAAATAACTTTCCCCAGTGGACAATTAATACATCTATCTATCTATCTATCTATCTATCTATCTATCTATCTATCTATCTATCTATCTATCTATCTATCTGTCTAATTGCACCTATATCTGCTCCGCCAGACGGACACATTGACGAGAATATATATGTGCATATATATATGTAATTTTCGTTTGATTTTTTTTGTTTGTTTCACTGCTGATCGATCAAACGGGTGTTCGTGTAGGCTGTTAATTGTAAGACTTGTTTTGTGAAGTCTTCATGTTATTTATGAGAGGCAGTATTGTCATTTTCACTTTCACGTGTTTCTTCCATCTGCCGACGGTGTCGCCATTTCTCATTTCACCCATTTTGGGGGTACGCCTGGGTCAGAGCTTGCATGAAGGACCGCACATTTTCCCGTCAAGTTTGCCTTTTATATATATCAATTATTGCGTAGAGAGTGGCGTACGCCTTCTTTTGCGCGTATGCAACGTTTACAGCAGGATTAAGACTGAGACTTTGCCAGCGTTAGTGTTTAGACGGATGTCGTTAGTTACCTTGATAAAAGCAGTTTCTGGGCCATGATGAGGTCTAAAACCTGACTGGAAAACATCAAATGAATTGTTTATTAAGAGAAAGTCATTGAACTGTTGGTAAACAAGTTTTTCAAGGACTTTTCCTAAAAATGGCAAATTTGAGATGGGTCTATAATTGTTCAATACTGTGACATCAAGACTGCTCTTCCTCAGGAGAGGTTTGATGACTGCAGTTTTTAAGGCCTCAGGAAATGTTCCAGATTGAAGCGACATGTTAACTATTTGAGTAATTGTGCTGAGAACATGTTCAGTACAGACTTTAGAAATCTAGTGGGTAACACATCAAGGCAGCATGTAGACGAACTAAGATAAGTGATGATCTTGGACAGTTTTGTCAGTTACAAGGACAAAGTGAGTTAGCTTAAAGTGACCAGGTGGCTGTTGGGTAGTTATTTGTGTTGTGGGGTTCATGGCTTTTTTGATGCCCTGAACCTTGTCATTGAAAAATACAGCAAACTCATTACATTTAGTTGTGCAAACCATTTCTAATGGCAGCTGAGCTGTAGGGTTTGTTACTTTGTTAACTGTAGCGAACAAGACACGAGAGTTGCTGCTGCAACATCCAATAATTTCAGAAAAGTACCTTTCACTGAGCTCCTGAAAGCATCCATTCTTTCACAAATGTTTGTGAAAACAGTCGGCATGCCTTAGTGATGATTTTTTTACACCTTTGGATGGGTGAGCCAATACTTCTGGTAATGTAGTGTGTGGTTCCCTCATTGAATGTTTGTAGTACTTGTTTCTAAATTTTGAAAGCTTGTTTTAAGATGTACTGTTATCATTCATTTATACTATATGATATTCACTTTGCTCTGCGATGGACTGGCCTCCTATCAAGGATGTACTCAGCCTTCGTCCAACAGTAGCTGGGATAGGCTCCAGCAACTCCCGGACCCGAAGAGAGATTGAGCGAGTTTGGAAGATTTATTTAAGAATAAATATTCAAACAAAATGTTCTAAAGGAGAACATTTACCAGGTTCCATGTTGGTTCTGCATGGTCTGATCCCAGGGAGGAGATGTAGGAGGCAAAGCCTTCGTTAAGCCACAAGTCGTTCCACCACCTCAAGGTCACCAAGTTTCCAAACCACTGAAGAGGAGTTTCAGTCACTGCTTGATCAGTCGATTACAAAATGATTGTTGTGTGTCATACCATATGTGCCAACTCATGGGAGATCATGTACACCACTGTCTCCTTGTCTTCATTGAACGACTTTTCCAGGTCGTGTAAAAACACAGACTCCCCATAGGTGATCAGCCCCCAGTTCTCCATTGCTGAAGGACCAAATCCAGGAATGGCAATCTGGTCTGTAAAAAATAAAAAAAGACATTGTTGGATAAACCTTCCCCTTGGTAAACGGCAAAAACAGAACTCCTGGAACCACATAATGAAGGTGGTTTACTGCACATCGCCTCCTACCAGACTTCTTCAGCGGGTATGAGGTGTTAAAGTACTTTTCATAGAATGGCAATATGGGTCTGGCCTTCTCCAGGGCATAATTTCCCATTCCTCTCTGTATGGCTTTCCGGCGAGCCCAGACCCTGATCTAAAACGGAAAAACGGATCTGTGACGGTGCAGAAAAAGTTCGGCTTTACATCCAGCAGAGGGCAGCACAGAGACACAGCTGCAAGCAGGACAGAGACACACTGAAGAGGAATGTCCACATGACAGGAAATTCAGAGGTTTGAAGGGTGAAAGATTTTCACAAGAAAGGGTTTTTACATGAGGAGGTTTCAACTGTTTGACATTTGGCTTACAGTTTGACCTAACCAAGGCTTTCTTTCAGTCAAATTGTGAAAAAGTTTGCTTTTCTTCAATGATCTTGACTCATTTCTTTAATAATAAGTCCAAAAATAATTCCACTTGTCAGATATTATAACTGATCTGCACAGCTTCTCGCAGTTTTTGTTATTTACTTGATTTTGTTAGTTTCTTGCACATTAAAAAGTATCTCTGCAAATGCACCATTTAGCCTAAACCAATTTTTCATCTGTTTTATTTGGACACGCAGGCGGGGAATTTGTCTCCCTAAAAACAAAGTGAAATTATCATCAAAAGTATAAGCTGTGTTCCTTTTTTTACCCTTTTTCTTTTGCATCCTCAATTTTTCAAGACAAAAATTGCTTTGGGTTTCCTTGGGGTTTTCTTAACCATTATTTTTTTATAATTAAACTCTTGCGTTTACTTCCATTTGTGTTTGAAATAAAGAAATTGAATTAAAAATTAACAGACTTAAATTAAATTCCTTAGCGTTTCTGGTAAAGTTTGTAGTGTATGATCCATTTCCTTGATTTTTATTTTATTTATTTTTTTGCATAGCAGATTTCATCCGGGGTAGAAGGCTTTTACTTTGTTGTATCATGCAGGAACTTGTCTTTCAAGAAACATGCCTCAGAAACCCCAACAGACCTTTCCATCAACACTGTGACAAAAATAACCGTTCAGAGTGTTTTTCATGCATTTCCATCAAACTTTCACTTTACCAAAACGCTTGCGCCCGCCTCTGTCCTGATGTGTCCAAAATCACACACAGCAAAAGCCAGCAAGTAGGTTGACATGATCTTTGTGGGTTCAAAGCTGGTCCTGACCAAGTCCTGGCCATCCACAATGATGCTGACACACTCTGTTTGGAGTTAAAAACAATGGAAAATAAAGTTTTATTTAAGATTTAACCGATTATCAGATTTAACTGATTGCCATTTAAAATAACCACGGAGCCTGACATCCACCATCGCTGCAAAAAAAAAAAAGTGACTGCGCAAACAAAACAAAAAAACTGCAAATAAAAGAAAATTAAAAAATACATAAAAAGAATTTATGTTACTAATAAAAGTAAAAATAATTACTGAAAATAAATAGAAACAATGTTAAAAATAAAAGAAATGCTACAAATAAAAAGAAATGCTGCTGCAAAATAAATAAATAAGTAAAAAGCTGCAATTAAAAAAGCCACAACGGACATGGATTGAATTCTAGGTCGACAGAGAGCAACATCAAAGCTACCAACATTTGTGAAAACTTGTGAAAACTTGTGTTTTTGTGTTTCGCTTGCTGTTATGAGTTTCTGATCAGTTTCTGTCTATCATATAGTCAAAAAGAGTCCTTTTATTTTTACTTTGTAAACTTTTTTTTTTCAATTATATGCTACTGTTTTTGCCAATGCACCAGAGATGGATTGGATATAACACTAAAAATGGTGACATTATACACTTTACTCTGTTGTACGTTTTTTCTCCTTCTTCTCATGGCGCGGCAAAAGCCATCCACATTCGGTGTGGTTTTTCATTTGCAGCCAATTTTTTTTTTTGCATCATCGTTTCTTTTTATTTGCAGCTTTGTTCTTGATGATTGCAGCATTTCCTATTTGCAGCAGTTTTTTTTAAATTTGCATCAGCGTTTCTTTTTATTTGCGAAGTTTCTTCTTTTGTTTGCACGGTTACTTTTTTAGCTGTGATGGCGGGTCTCGGCAGCCTCAGTTAACTGCCTACAACAGCAGTTTTAACAGGGATCAAGCATCAAAATCAGACAACATCAATATGATTTGAAAATGATTCAAACTAACAAGTTCCAATAATGAAATTGGATAAATGTACTCTATATACATTTTCACAACACTGAGAAGAAAAAATGTTTGATTAATGTCAAGGATTGGGAGAAAAAAACTGCATTGAAGGTAGAAAAGACAGAGGAAACGGCCAGGCCGTCCAGGAAACACGGACTTGCCGGAGGCCATGGAGTTGGAGAGAGCCGTGGTGTTTTGTGGATGAATGAGCGTCACATGGAATACAGCTTTCAAGGCCGGCTCATCAAAGCACGGGAAGGCTTTCCTGGCATATGTGGGCTGCATTTGAGTTGTTGCAATCACCCTGAAAGCACAAAACTCTGTAATCACACCAATAGTGTCCCAACATAACGATAAAATATGAATCTTTGTTCTGAACCTTTATGAATAAAGTTGCATAGACTTGCTTAGATGCCCTTGATAATAATTTCAGAGTTTTCCTTTCAATTTAACCTTTTTTTAACCAGATTTTTTTTTCACAGTGTCTTTTATAGTTCTGCACAGAAATCTTCATCATCAAATGATAACATCCAAAAATTTGAAATCTGGTTCTGCCAAGAGAATTAGATCCTGTGCATGTCCAAAAATAAAAAGAACAGCTTTACTAGAAATATTTAATATTTAAACAAAATATTTCAAATGGCAACTGCTTTGTGCATCAACCGTTTAAAATGTGGCTGAATTCAATGGAGATTCTATGAGTTTTGGAGGACACAGTAACTAATAAAATTAATTTTTGTCATTCAACTCAGATCCAATTATTTGTAAAGTGAACAGCTGCAAAAATTACATTTAAGCCACAAACTCAATTTAAGTGCAGAAAAGAAAACTTGTAAAACCGTTTAATTTGAGGAGTTTGTACTCAAAGTTTAAAGCAGCACTAAGTAAAATGTTTTTCTCAGGTTTTATATTTTTAATTGTAAATGTATTGGTTTTCTTTTTTTGTTTTACTATAATTTATTACATACAATTAAGAATGACTTTTTAAAAAAGTTTTGCACAAACAGTGAGTTTTCTTTGCACGTCAGTCAATTGTGGTGTTCCACAGGGCTCGGTGCTTGGTCTCATTCTTTTCAATTTCTTTATGCTTTTATTTAGTGACATCATTCAGCAGAACAACAATAATTTCCACTGATGCTGATGATAATCAGCCTTACTTTCCAATAACGTATTAGAACAATAGAAACATACTGAATGGGGGTCGATCTTTTTTAATGTTGGCATTAAGAAAAAGAAGAAATCCAAAATAAATAACTTAGAAAATCTGAAACTTTTCATACAGGAACCAAAAAGATTGGATCTCCTCTTACTTTTCCTCGCCGTCCTCGATGTATACGCTCCTGAAGAAACCTTTCTGGTTTGGAGACAGTTTTCCAACAAACTCTGTGAAGAGTTCATAACTGCTGTTGGCCTGCAGTGGGCCGTCAAGCTGGACCACCAGGTACTCGGTCTGAATCTCCTCCCAGGTCTTCTTCAGACGGGGCGCGGGTCCATTCAGGCCCGTCAACCTGGCGTGAAATCCATCCAGCAGGGTGAGGTTCAGCTCCTTGGAATGGATGAGGATGAGGTCGGTCTCCCTCGTACATTTAAACACCACCGTGCAGTTCCCGGAGAACTGGTACAGACCATTTGCGTCGGGTTCCAGCCGGGGCCAGAGGGTCACATTGTAGGAAATTGGACTGAGGGTGTTCGGAAGTCTGTAGTGGTCCCATGGCTCCTCCGGAGCAGAAAAGGTGGGCTTGACATTGATTGAAAGTGTTCCTGCATTTCTTGACTTCTCCTGAGCGAGCCTCACAGAGAGAGCTATGATGACCACTATGGCACCAACTGCTGCGACCAGAGAGGCCAACGCCACCCCTTTTCTGACATGAAAGCCGTTCCCCATGTCTCTACTGAAGATCAAGGAAAAAACAGAGTTATTAAAGTCATTGCAATTTATGCTCCATCTTCTGAGGTTTGCCCAAAGGTCGGTCAGCAGGCAGTTCGGAAAACAGATACCAAGCGATTCAGAACTAGATTGAGCAGATCTTTAGAAATCATGAGAGCAGAATGTGATCCCTCAGTTTGTTTGTTTGGTTGATTAGCAGCAGTGCTTTGACACTGTCCAACTTGGAAAGACCCACTCTGATGAAAATTGTATTGTTGGTGTTGGCATTTTTCTGATGATGGAGGACAAATACCAATAAAACTAAGCTCAAACTGCATTTCTGAGTGTTTCTTTATTCATATCACTGTGAATCAGGAGCAGACGAAAACAAACTGTTTAGAAAAGATTTTTTTTACATAGAAAAAACGCTGAGAAGACCTTAAGCTCCATGCACCGCTCCATTTTGATAAGATAAGTTAAGACAACAGGCTGCTCTCTCTGAAGTGTCACACACAGAAAGGCTGATCTTCCTTTCTACCCAGATCCATCAGACTCCATAACTCCACTGTCGGAAGAATACAACACACTATATGTGAGCATATAAATCATAGTTTTTATATAGTGATGGATATTTTTAGTAACCTTTGATCTATTAACTCATATTTATTATTTATACTTCTAAATCTTTACGTTGCTTTTTATCTATTTTATCTTTTATCCATTGAACTACTGCCGCTCTGCAGAAACCACGTCATGACAGTTTTTTTCTTTTGGCTAAAAACTGCATATTCATAATCAAACAACTACTGGGAACGCTATGAAAATAGACCAAAAGACGATCAAAGTGAGACTTTAAGGCCTACCCCTCCAATTGTAGGGGCATTTGAAACTTTAGTGGTGTCCAAATTTGTTCTTGTAAGGGGAAGGCGTGAGGACTCAAGGCTGTGGGTGTGCTCTAATGCCCAGAAGTAAATGTCAGGGCAGGGAGAAGCCGGAGGGGAAGGGGAGGAATTCAGATTTGGCCTTAGAGTCTGATGTGTGCAGATGAGGCCTTCCAAAAGTCAAGAGGGCTCTGTTTCATAACAAAATTCAATACAAAATCAAGGTTTTTTTGAATAAACTGGGAATCATCTGTCAGTTGGGGAGCCAGCATTGTTGCAGACCATTGTGAAACACAGACAGAGCCCCTGAAACAGAAACGTTCGCAAAAGTCACAAAGATGGAAAAGAAAGTTTTTTTCTTTCAGTTTATCTTATCTTGATGGCCGGCGTGTGAGACTGATGTTACAATATCAGGCTAAGATGATCATCATCCTTCATGCTTTGTTTTCACCTCCTTGTCCTATTAACAAAATTTCATGAAGAACCTCACTCAAACTATGTGGAAAACTAATCTCACTCTTTTCTGCCATCTTTCTGCCTCGTGTCACAGCCTCCAACTCCAATTCAATCCCATACATGAACAGCGATGTTCCTTTCTGTAAAATAATAAAGCAGAAAAAGGTGTGAAATTAAAACATGATCTGACTTGTAAATGTGTTGAACAAACGGACGCTCTGTGACTAAAAAGGTTTCCTCACTAAATATCTCGACATCTTGGTCTTTCTGCCCGGAACAGCAAACAACATGAACAAAAAGACTAAATTAGATCAGAAACTCAAAGAAAAGAATGTCTCTCATGCCAGCACTGGGCTTATTTTGATCACACAACTCTGCAAAACCAAGAAAAGGAATCTCCAACTCCCTGAAAGAACATCTTTGGGGATCCACCCCTTCAACCATCTTCACCACCAAGGTCTTCCTCCTTCCTGCTCTCTACACAAACCAGTACCAAAAAACAAGCTCACAAAAGATTGTTTTAACCAAACAATAATAATAAGGATTAATAAAACCATAATAATGTAGGAACAGAATTGAGAAAGCCCTTTGTAGGGGGAGTTTGTTACTCAACAGTTTTGGGAGGTGCAGCAGTTAAAGCTGAATTTAAAAAAACAAAAAAGATTCCCTTGTTTTCATTGAACAGCCCCAAAACATCTGTTTTCGGTTTGGATTTCAGTTCAGAAACACAGAAACGCCTCTGTTTAAAATGTATATGGTGAGAGGAGGAATTTCATCTTTTGAATTATTGCCTTTTCAGTTTTGGATTTCACACAGTAGATCAGAAAACAATCCCATGACAGACATGAAATGAAGTATAAACGTCGGCTAAACAGTAGAGTAGAAAACCCTTACATGTGGAGCTCCTCTTGGCTCTGTTGTGGGCTTTCTATTTTTGACGTTTTTCTTCGAAAAGTAACCCACAATAATCTCCATAGCTCCAGGGGATCATTGTCCTGCACAAATGCTGAGTGTCAGCAATGAAGTAACTAAATTCCCAGTCCGATCATCTCTTGATCTGAAGCGTTCTCAGTGGTTTTTTAATCACAATGATGCCATTTCTAACCAAAATCAAAGTTTCTGCTGAGCGTTAGGAGTTCATTAGAAATTCGCCTCGGAGATCTGGACTGCTGTTGTGAAGTAACCACACCCTTTTTCCCTCCCTGCTGTAGAAAGCTCAAAACAGGGAGCTTGTGGTCCATTCAGCGTATCTTCTACGTCACAAACACGCTCTTTTCTTTGTGAAACAGCATTTTTTCATCTTCTCCTGGTTCACAGTAATTTAAATAAAGAAACACTCAGAAATGCAATTTTAAGCTAAATTTTCTTATTCTATGTCCTCTATCTTCAGAAAAAATGCCACAGTTACATTACAGAGTGGGACTTTCAAAACAAAAACTGTAGTAGTTGTTTGTAGTTTAGAGCTGCAGTGATGTAAAGTCCAATCTCAGCTTTAAAAGGAAGTCACGAAAGAACACAAACTGTGCCAGAAAGCTTAAGTCCTATCATAAATCACACTCGAACCTGCGCAGACACATCAAAGCAGTCACAGAGTCAGCCTGCGGTCACATCAGTAATACATCAAATAGAAGAAACCTCGTGTCCCAACACGACTTGGAAAAAAACTTTTTCCCCCTTTACCAATGTCTCCAAAAAGTCAACCGAGGAGCTACAGTCCGCCAAAAACGCTGCTGCTGCTGCTGCTGGAGTCCTCGCCAACTCCAAGAAGGAGGATCACGTCTGTGCAGTCCTCACGCTCATGTGCAGGCGTCCTGTCCACACAGAGGATAGACTTTAAGCAGTGAATGGCATTTTGGAGAACACCTCTTTCTCCAGGAGTCCTAAGAAAACATGGGGATGCATTTAATCAAGCCTTTCCTTTCTGTGCAACAATCATCAAAACAAACTTTGGCAAGACCTTTAAAAAAGTAAGAATACCAGAAACATTTCCATTGTCTATTTTTTAATCTGATTTCTGCATTTTTGATTTCCTGCTTGCGTTTGTTTGTCGTATTTGGATTGTGTTCTCAAAGTACTTTGAGCTGTCGTCCTGCCTTGCTGAATGTGTTGTGGCACCAAACTCTCTTTTTCTTACCTTTGATGGGAAGTCAGTTTATATCTCAGTGATTCAACAGGCATGTCACTTTTCAGGATCCCACGGTGAAAGTGAGCCATGAGCCAAACCGCAGCATCGCAGAATTTTTAAATGAATTGCCATGTGCAACACTGACATCATCCATAGATCTTCCAATAAACACAAAGCCTTCAGTTCTGTTTCCGAAGTCTTCATTTGTGAGAAACAACCTTCTGAAGGAGGGGGTTGCCATTATATTTACTGACAGCCTTCATGTTCACAGGCCTCTTAACCTATTTTTAATGGATCTTCAGCTTAACTTGTTATTTAGGGGATTGATATTCAATGAGTTGTGGTGCAGTCACTGGATTTCAAACAAATGCTTAATTTTTGTACAAACGAAAAGGATTTCAGACAGTTTCTGAGAATCTAGACCTGGCAACAGCTGCGTGTTCACAGCACGTGGCAAGGTGCAGCATTTTTGCTCCATCTGCAGCACATTTCCAAGTCCTACCAGAGGCAGCTTGGAGGGCCGTCTGTTCGGCCGGACTGACGTTTATCGTCTACATTCCACATGTGCTGCTTTACTTTGAAGAACAAAATACCTGCCCGTCTGTGGAAGACTTCCCGTCCGGCCAATCCTCTTAATAAAAACTGAAGTGGTTAAGCTGCAGCATAATACAGGAAATGTGCAGCGACATGCTACCTGCTGTGACCGAGCCCAGCAATTATGGCTGCACCAAAGCTTTGATAACAAGGAAGGGTAAAATCCAAAACAATCCGTCTCAGGAAGCTTCTACACCAAGCTGTTTGGACCACAACAGAGATCCATCCCTGTTTGGTTTAAAAAAAAAAAAACCTCACCAGAATGAAACAAGCAAACAGGTTTTTCTAAAAGTGGAGGTGATCAGAAACCCATTTTCTAGTGGTTCTGTTCACACTGCGAACTTACATTTTACCTGGTTTGAAGTCTGAACTTCTCTGAGTTCTACAGCCTTTCTCAAAATCTGCACAGAATTCACTAGCTGCATTTCCATTGACTATGAAAATGATGTAAATTGGATTTGCAGTAAGAAATTCTCCTAATGGAAACACGACAATTAAAAAAAAAATTTGCATTCATCCGAAGAAAAAAAAACGTTTCTGCTCTTGGAGGAGGGGTTTTTGGGGCGTATCGAAATGGACATATTTGGGAAAACTGCACTGGAAACACTTTTTTCAAATTAAATGAGTCACGTGACCAACAACCGGATGGCACTGGATGCTAATTCCTGCGTTCACTGTCATTATTTTGGAAACAGAAATGAAGATTTATGCTCTAAGAATATCCGTTAGGTTTAGATTTTATGAGGATTTATCATGACCCAGCAACTTGTACTAAGATTCTCAATTTTGTTCCAAACAGAGTCATTTACACTTATGACTTGTGTTTATCCCTGTTATTAATATGAACTACTATTAGGTATGTAAAATATTTCAAAAATGCAAACTATTTGCTTAGAACTTGCAAAAAATAGTCGTTATTGGGTGGCATAACATTCACTTTGAAGTAAATGTAGCAGTTCACTAATAAGCTAATTTTCAACAGTTGTGTGGATCTCATTGTTTCTAGATTTGGAATTCCTATTATACAACTTCTTCTTAAGTATAAATGATTGGCCGCTTGATCAGATCATTTTATTACTTTCTAGAGATTTTCCTCTTAAGATTCCTGTTCTTTTCCTATTTTAAGTTGTCTCTTTTCGTAGTGCAGGACCTGTAAAGAGCCCGACTGTCCAGCAGACCAGAGAGTGGAAGTAAACTAAGGCATAAAAGTCACATTAGTGCTGTGTGTTCTGGGGAAATCAGCTGTGTTGGTAGGAGTGATGAAGTGAGAAAGTGCAGCCGGCCGTCGATAAAGTGGAAGCGGTCCGTTTTTCTGTGAACAGATTCTACCAAACTATCCTATCTGAAACATCACAGAACAAGAAAAGCAGAGGAGAGGACCTAATTGATCATAATAAGGCAGATCATCTTGGAAAAGCTGTCGGTCACTAAGGTGTGACTGTTTGCAAACTCTGCAGTTTCCATGAGGTCGTAAACCACTCTTTGACACAGACTCTCCCTGTTGTTGGACATGTCATCATAATAGCTATGGAGTTTTCCCAACCCTGGTCTTTAGGGAACTCCTGATTCGGCTCTGGAGGAAGCCTGATGATGGCAGTTATCAAAGGCAGGTGTGTTTGAGCGGGGTAGGATTACAAAAAAAAAAAACTCTGTTGTGTCAAGGTTTTGAAATCATCTCAAAATTAGTTTTGTGAGACAAAAAAGGGTGAACATTGTTTCCCTTTTTTTTTTTAAGACTGGCGTTATGGTGCTCTGGATTCATGCAACTTAAGTGTGACAGTCATAGGATTCTCAGGCAATGCAAGGCAGGCCCTTTTGCAACATTTATGCGAGTCAAAATGTTGCAGTTTAAGAGAAACCTATTGTCACGGTTTCTCTTAAACTGGTACTGAGTGGCGTAAAAACTTACTTAGGAATTCCTTCTGTCGCTTTTGCATGGACTCTTATTTTTTCACCAGTGTAAAGAAAAGTAAGGACAGAATCCTTTCTTTTTTTTAAATAAAGAAATGTATCTTAATTTGGTGTTACTGTTGAGTGACATGCAGCAGAAGCATGTGTGCACGTTACTCAGAGAGCTGTGCATGCGCGCATGCATGCATGCAGACAGGGAAAGAACCCGCTTGCTTTGCAGGGAGTGCAGCTTGCAGTGAAAGCCACTGTTCTTTAAATTCCATGTGAAGCACTGTTCTGTGTGCACAGAAACTTTACACGCAGAACTAGATCATCTTCATTTACACCAACGAAACAAGTGAAAGACCAGCTCACATGTGAGAAAGGGGAGAGAAGCAAAACCTAACTAAAAGCAACCGCCAATTTGAATAAAACAATAAAAACGTCATTGTTAGATTTTTTGTGTTTCTCCTGCAGGTAAACTTTGATTTACATGTTACTCCCTCATTCTGCATCTCAGATCTGAATAGAAAAATAAGAGGATTCCATTTTTTACTTTTAGTTAAATGCTAAATCACTTTAAAAATAATACTTCTAATGTAAAATATGTTTTGCATGTTGGGTATTGAAGTTTTTGGCATGCCCTCCGCTTCTAAATCGAATAGAAAGCCTCTGGCTCACCGCGACTCTAAATCTGTTTAGGAAATTGAGGGATGTCTGTTGGAAAACCCCGTGGAACCCTCCTCCACATATTTCACAATAATAGTTTACGCAAACTCTGATTTACGGCACTCTTTTTTAGTCATTTTTTAACCCTACGGACATCATTGACCCCATCTGATTAGTTCACTCATTCAATAAAAACCTCCATCTTTTGAGGGTCGGATCGTGACAAGTGTGAAAAGAGCAGATGTGTCATCGCTGCGCCTTTCTCCGCTTCTCCTGAACTGGAACAGATGCTGCGATTCGGAGCATGAAGTCTTCCACGTCGAAAGACGAGTGAGAAAACAAACACACGCCAGATGACTCAGACTGCAAGAGCTGCGGTTGCCAATTTCACCTCTTTTTAAAAATCCTGCACCGCTGCAGCCCGACGCCGTTAAGAATGCCAGTTTGTGCTCCTGTGTAGAAACGGCTTTCAAAATCCACTGTACGATGTTAGTCTGTGGTTAGACAGGACAGAAAGGCTCAATGCATGGTGAAACTATTTATTTTCAAGTTCAAAGTAAAGGAGAAACAATCAGAAGATTAATAAAAATGTGCAAAAACTACAGGACCAGGCAGACGCAACCAGGAGGCTGCCTCTTAGAGGAGGGCAAATGGGTTTTTGGAGCAACAAACAAGAGGAAGCTTGTCGGAGGCCTGTAGTCGTTGCACGTTTGCAGATTGACACACACATAAAAGGCAAGCATTCCATCTTATCCACGAGTTATGAAAATGGCATGAAAGGCAGTCCGCATCCCATCACTGTTAGGGTTAATAGTCACAGAGTCACTGTTAATGCTTTCGGAAGGGGCTGCTTGAAATCCAGACCATTCCCGGATGACATGCACTGCAGACATCAAAGGAACCATACATTTAAATGTGAACAGAAAACACACAGTCTTTGTCTTTTCCTTTACACTGTAGCCGTTACAGTAACAGTCGTTGTGGAGTTTTTGTCGTTACAGTGATTGTCGCTCGTTACGAATTCCTGATGCCCCAAAAAACAAAAAAAACGGGGGGCGCCTGTTCACTTCCTGTGTTCTCATGTGGCTTCCTCCGTCAACCACTGGAGCACCTCCGCTTTGTTCTCCGTCACCCATTTGATGTTGGCGGTGGTCTTCTCTATGGCCTGCTCCAGGGCCAGCGTGGCCGAGCCAAAACCAACACGAATGTTGTCTTTTTTGAATTTCACCAGCTGTAAAGAGAGGAAAAAGCAGAACCTGAGCTGTGTCCAGGCGTCGTGCTCGCCACGGTGGACGGTAGATGTGTGGGCTGCATACCTCCTGCAACTCGAACTTTGTGGAGAATCTCTTCGTGATTCCGCCGATGAGATTGGCAAAGGAAAACGTTCCTTCCCCGTACCTGACAGAGAGAGAAAAAAGAGCTGAGGGAAGAGTTTTCTTCGTGCTTTATTGGACATGATTGGGACAAATGGCGGCTGGGAAGCTTTGAGCTTGAAAATAAAGGTGATGGATCCTTTGAGAAAGGTGGTAAGTTTGAAAGGAGAAAGCTCTTACTCATTTAAGAGGTAGCTCCATCTTTCTCTGACAAAGTTCCAAACCAGCGGCATTCCCACAACATTATTGGAGATTTCCTGGATGGTGAAAGAGGCGTCCTGCTTGCGGATCTTAGTTGGGTCCAAAGTGTACTCCAGATACCTGCCGCAAGAAATGTACTAAACAACATGCCATCTACAGTAAATCACATCACAAATCAAAACGCTTGAGATGATTTTTTTTCTTTTTGCTACGTTTGAGTGACACGGTTCAGGTTCTCACACAAGCTTGAAAAACACACAAAAAAAGGAAATCAAAGTTAATTCAGAATGCAGGTTTAAAAATTACAACCGACTTTATTCAAAACCCAAACGTACTAATTTGTCTGACTGTTTGTCGATGGTTTTAATCCTCTTTGCTGAATTTGACCCAGATCATTTCACTCCCACCACCGTGTTTGACTGTAAAATAAGATGTCCTTTTTCTGAAATGCTGTGTTGGGTTGACCCTTGATGCAATGTGGCAGACGTCTTCATCATCTGAGGTTTTAGTTAATCATGAGATGAATCTTTGTGTGTAAAGACCTTTCGCAGCCTCCCTGTTTTTGTGCAATCTTTGCACTTTTTTTTTTACCTCCGCCGTGCCATGTTTCCTGTACAGAACATTTTCGGTACAAGATGTGCCAAATTTACATAGATCTTTGATCGCCATCGTATCTTTGTTTTCATCCTATGAAGCTGGTCTTCTCCTTCTATGAAGGTTGGAACTTCGAGATTTCAAACAAGAGAGAAAAGTGTGAAAAGTGTCCATGTGTGTGGTGTAGAAAGTACAAAGTGAGAGGTTTTCCCGCCTTATAACATCTATAATCTTAGCACCTAACTTCCACAATAAACGAGGGACCACTGAACTGTCATTTTTTAGAGAAAGTCTTGGAATGTACTGGTTCAGCAACTTCGGTACTGGTCTACGACCCGAGGGTTGGAGATCACTGGGCTAGATATAACTCATGCAGTCACACTCTACCAGGGGTCACCAGGGTTCACTCCCCAAATAAATCACCAACCAAAGGACTGTCAATTTCGTTTGTATTAATCAATGTTTCAGTTTTTGCTCTTCTCTCATTTCTGCAGTTGCTTCCATAGCTTTTTTTTGTTGTCTTAAAATTGTCCAGTGATTTGTACTCTTCCTGCATATTTTATGTTTTCTGAGACCCCAGCCAGTTACAGTTGTCCTCAATCAGTCTTGTTCTGCTGAAAGTTTTTTTTCCCAAATCTGCCATTTAGAGCAGGGGTGTCAAACTCAATCGCTCGGGGGGCAAAACCCAAAACACGCTGGAGTTCGTGAGCCGCACAGGATAAACTAAACATTTAGTACAAAACCTTTTTTTAACACAAATTCAATAAAAAAATAGACTGAAAATGAATCAACTTTAACCTTAAATAACTTACATTTTTCTCTCCATAATAATATATCCTGTCAGATTAAACCTATCAAAACAGGAATACGATGCATAACAAAACAAACAAAAGATGGAAATATAAGTAAAATTGTTGCTTTTCAGCGATAAATCAAATTCGTTTTTTTATGCTCTTGTGTCATTTTATCAGAGCTGGACGTCTGGTATCATTTTGTGTTTGGTGTGACGTCCTGTGTTGTAGAGATTATCAGGATGGACTGCAGGAGACGACACCTGTCTGCTGTTTTGTTAGTCTTCATTACTGAGAAGAGCTTCTCACACAGAAACGTGCGACCAAACGTGCACATGGTTGTAGACGGAGCTGGGGCATTTCTGCAGGAATGGAGTGAATAAACTGTGCAGTCCTGCGGTGTCGTACTTTGAGCTGCTGTGTTTTTTCAGCCTGAAGGCAACCAGCTCCATCTGAACCTGCACAGGTCCAGGTTCCACATCGATGGCAAACAAGTTAAGAAACAACTCTAAATTCCTTTACTGTTCTGCAAAGTTACCGAAACACCATCTAAACTCAGCGTGCTCAGCTTCTCAGCAAAGTTTGCATTTGACGTTTGTTTCACGGTGCCGTCTTAGATTACTGTATTTTTTTCTGGACTAAAGAGCGCACCTGCATGTAAGCTGCATCTGTTCTATTTAAAAAAATACATTTAAAAAAAGATATACAAGCCGTCCTTCCTGGATAGAAAGCTCGATGGCCTTCAACTTAAAAATAGCATCGTATGAACTTCTTTGTGTGGTTTTCATGATGAAGGGGCGAAGATTTAAAAATAATTACCAGTTAGTAATTTGTCCTGAGTGTTCTTCTACCTGCTAAAGAAAAAGTAGCGTAGTCTATTCTTCTCTGCATTGACTTTTCATTTATGTTATTTTTGATTCTAATTCTGGTTAAAGCTTTCCTAGGGATGGAAGAAACATCCACAGAATAGCTGCATGGTTCAAAACCTAGGGAAAAAGTAGCGGCTTATCGGCCATAAAGTATTGGTATATTCCTTAATTACAGCCATATTGCTCCATAAATGAGACATGCGGATTTACCAGTAATGTCAGCAAACATTTATTCTGCCTCCGATCGTTTATTAAAAGCTCTGTTTTTTAGAATCAACTTTATCTCTTCTGCATCATGAGGGCCAGCGGAAGTGTTCATCAGGGCAGGTGAAGCACTGCATTATGGGATCCACAGTGAATAAGTTCCCAGTGTCATACAGTATTACGCAGCGTCATTAATAACAACTATATGAAATCATGGATAAAATTACATGGCGGGGCATGTAAAAGCCGCCATATGTGGCGACTTTACTTGGTTGTAGCCAGTAGTAAACCATTTTCTATGGGTAATGCCACACTCACTCGGTCCAGTTCTAATATATAGTCAATGGTCTGAAGTGAATCATGATGACATGGAGTATTTTGAATAATTTGGACTTTCTTCTTTATTTTTGTGGAGCATCTTGAGAAGGTGGACCAGTTTGCTTGTTCAACTCCAACAAACATGAAGTTCTCCAACCGCCCCATCCCACCACCACCCTCACACACACATACTTACCCACACACACAGAGACACACCTGTTTAGCAGCCATGGTGTTTTGCTGCAGGCTAAAGCCGACCTCAGCTTCATCGCTTCAGAAACCAGAGTGGCATTTCTGCACATCCGCCAGGTGAAGTCCCATTCCTCCACGCCACCCAGAGCCACGCCGTGGCAGTAAACCGTGCTTCTCAGGTTTGGATGGATCCTGTCACCATTGAGAGTTTTTTTTTGTCTTTTTTAATAACTAAACGGTAGAAATCGTAACCAAACCGGTGTAAAAACATGTGCAGCTATAGTACTTACGGGTTGTGAGATGGGTTTTCCATCCACTGTCTGTACCATCCTTTGATGAGCTCCCTGCAGCCCTCCACCTCCACTCTGCATGCCATCTTAACGGCGTTTATCTGATTGTACCTGATGCATCAACACAGTCAACAGTCTTCACAGTGTCTTGCTTTGACTAAAACACCAAGTTCTTACTGGTCATTGTGGTTTGCAGGAATAATGGTCCAGTTGGCTGTGAGCATCTGGAAATGCTTGAAAAGTGGCCTGACTTGTTTCCTGAGATATGCCTACAACAGAGTTACACTTATCAGTCGTTCATGAAGTCCACCAGAAGGTTTCTCCTATTGGATTGAAAATAGACAAACCTGCAGAACTCCGAAGACTTCTGTGCGATCGAACATGAGAATAAAGTAGTTGAGGTTCTCCAGTGCTGACTTCCAGGGAATGTAGTCCCTCTCTTTGGACAGATATTTGGTCGTTCTTAGGGCCAGTTTGGTACTTATTATTTTTGCTCTGAAGACCACAAACAACAAACTGGCATCCTCATCAAAGAATAAAGGAGCTTTACATTTCCATTTTGTGTCTTTACCTTGCCAGGTTAAATGCGTCGTCTATGATCTGTGCTCGGTTGATGGCTGGTAGAGCCTGAGAGACAAAATGAGGTCTACCTTCAAACTTGCACTCAAACAAAAACCATTGGATGCTGGAGTCAAACCTGATGGTTGGTGCTGAGCAGATCAATCAGACGATCCCAGTTGTCTTGATCGTAGTTGACCCTGAAGAATCCAGATACGTTGGTATTTGCGAGGACCCACTCCTGCCCTGAAACTTTCATCTGATCAACACTGGCTAAGACGAAGAGAAGAGAAGAAAATCTTTGTTTCCAATAAATTCTCCTCTAATCATAACAAAATAAGAACTCCTGGTGATGACTGTACCTGTTTTCTGAAGGAGCCAGTACTGTTTCTGCTCCACACCATTCCTCATCCATTTGACAGGAACGTACCAAATGTAACTGGACAGCATGAGTGAAATCACAGAGTTATTCCCAGTTATCACCAACTTTGAGTGGATCGTTTTTTCACAGATAATGACTCAGAAAAGCCAGTTTTCTACTTTGTGCTTTCATTTGTGTCTGGTTGGAGCAGCTGTAGGGACTGTATGTCAACTACAAACCAAAAAAGATGAAGGTGTAAGATTTTCTTTATTTTTTTACGAAATCTAAAAGTGATAAACCAAATAATCCTGTGCAGTTTTCTAATAATGATGATAATAATAATAATAATACATTTTATTTATATAGCACTTTAAAAGGCACACAAAGATGCTTTACACCACATGAGTAAAAACAGCCAAAATAAACAAGAGCGAAGAGAATACAATAGGAATAAAAACATAAAAATGACAGATTAAAGGTTCACTACAACTTTAAAAAGATGAGTTTTTAGAGATTTTTTAAACATTGGGCGGTCAGTGCAGTCTCTGAGGTGTTGGGACAGAGTGTTCCAGAGGCTGCAGCGGAGAAAGCTCCGTCTCCCCAAGTTTGATGCTTGGTCCGACAGGGGAAGAACAAGAGGTTTGCATCGGAGGAGCGCGGAGAGCGGGTTGGAGTGAGACGCTGGAACAGATCGGTGAGGTTCGCTGAGCGATGGGGAGCCAGTGAATGTTCTGGAGGATGGGGGTGATGTGTTCATGGGAATGGGTGTGTGTGAGCAGACGGGCAGCAGAGTTCTGAATGTATTGAGAGGTAAAAAAAAGGCATGAATGAGGGTTTCAGCACCAGAAAGAGAGAGGGATGAGTGAAGACGTGCAATGTTTTTCAGGTGGAAACAAGCAGACCAGGTTATTTGGTTTTTGTTCAAATGAGAAATAGGTGTGAAAGAGAATTCCAAGGTTACTAATGACTGGTGAGGGAGAAAGTGTGGTGTTGTTGAAGCAGAAAAATTGAAATGTATTTTGTCACGGTTTTGGGGGCAAATTAAGACTGACACAGTTATTATCACAGTTGAGTTTGAGAAAATTGTGTTTAAGACATCTTTTTGATGTCCGTGTTGGTGTTTATGTAGTTATTATTTGCTTACATACTATTATCACCAGAAAATGATTGCTTCTCAGTTCTGCCTTTCAGTAAAAAAAACATTGACGTAAAAAATGCTGACTATACAAGACATGATGTTCCTGTTCTGCCTGATGGAATGACCCATGTTCATGTCTGCAACCTTCAGCTTTCAATAAAAAGAGGCTCCAAGCACTGGGGTATACAGAGTTCCTCTGTGACAGCCTGCGCTGTGACAAACAGCTCTCTTTCTGTAGAAGTCTAACAACAATTCTCGTTTCCTGTGTGGTTCTTTTTTTTCTGTTAAGGAAAAGACATAACCCTGACAGTCTATTAGACAGCGGGTGAGTGTAAAGTAAATTATGGAGCTCATGGATTTGGAATGTAAAGTTGTATGTCATCAGCATAACAGTGAAGATTTAGATCATGCTGGTGGATGATGTTGCTGAGGGGATGAACAGGAGTGGACCAAGCACTGAACCTTGGGGAACACCTTGCAACAGAGGAGCAGTGGAGGATGAGCTAATTTCCTTTAATAAACTGTTAACGGTTGGTGAGGTAGGACTGAAGCCATAGACATTGACACAGCAGTAGTTCATTAGAAATTTGCCTCTGAGTTGTAGTTAGAGCTGAGTTTTCACAGCTAAAGTGGTGGGACATCAACTAAAAGGACAAAAAAATCGTTCCTCATCACGAAACTATGGAACCGAATAAGGACGGATTCAAAACAATGACCAAATATGTTCAAATATAATATAATTAGGTAGAAGGGCTGCAAAATAATAAGCATAAACATCTTACTGTTCATCTTTTTGTACATTTCATGCAAGAGGCTTTAACGGAAATCAAAAATATTCATGCAAATATATACTTTTCCTACTTGAACTGGGAAGGCCTTTCCACTATAGAGTCCGGATCCAGCAGGAAGTGCGTCTGGTTGATGTTTCCTGTGCGGGTGTCAATGGTCACCACTGGGAAGCCCATCTGGAGAGTCCAGCAGCTCATGATGTCTTTGACAGAGAGAGGAATTCCCAAACCTGGCGTCCTATCCACCGCCTGAGGAGGAAAATGGAGAACCAGAGAGGTTTGACGTGTGACAGGATGCTCATCTTAGCTCAGATGTTTGACACCAGACCAACCTGCTGGAGATGGTCCCACAGGTCTGAGTCGTCTGTGTTGCTGAAGGCAAACGTTTTGAGGTAAGACTAAAGGGGGAAAAGAATGGAAAGAGCGCAGGAGAGACTGGAATGAGCAGCTTTGTGCCTGTTAAACCTAATCAGTCAAACCAAAACCATTTAAAAACAGAGATCATGCAGCCCATAATATTACTCACGCTGAGTCCTACAACAAAGACGCGCTCAGTGAGAAATGCTGACAGCATCCTCAGCACCGCAGACCCCTAAAAAACATCAAACACGTCAATACGGGCCTGAAATGACTGAGAAATCAGAAACGCCTGGGTTAGTCAGGAGGAGACCTTGCTGTAGGAGATGGTGTCAAACATCTCATCGATCTCTGCAGGAGTATTGACCTCCTCTTCCCTCCTGGAGAGTGGGTGTGAGGAGGCCAGGGCGTCCACGGCAAACGCTCTCTGCATGTCGTTCAGAACGATGTGGTCCTTCTGAAGGCGAGCACAGAGGAAAGCCACTTTGACGGCCTGAACATCTGAGAAAACCGCGACTCCTGAAACCGTATCACCGCTGCCAGAGCAGACTCACCATGTTCCACGAGGGCTCGGCGTAGTCCACCCCGAGGTACTCCACATACGTCGCAAAGCCCTCGTTCAGCCACAAGTCGTTCCACCACCGCAGAGTCACCAAGTTTCCAAACCACTAATGAAAAGAGCAAAAACACAGAAACAGCTGAGCCATGATAAGAAATGGCAGCTCTTTCACAGAAACCGCCTCAGAGACTCATGCATGACAGCGTAAAAATAAGTCATGATCAAGGAGAAGGATTACTGGAACCACTCTGGTTCACCATGGGTAATGATATGCGCTGAAGTTGGGTTTGGGAGGAGAGCAGCAGCGTACCATGTGAGCCAGTTCGTGCGAGATGACTGTTGAAACCCTCTCCTTGTTTCCAGTGGAGGAGAGCTGGGGGTCGAAGAGCAGAGCACTCTCTCTGTACGTGACCAAACCCCAGTTCTCCATCGCTCCAGCATCGAAATCCGGCAGAGCAATTTGATCTGCAGACAGAGCGGTGACAGGCTTCAAATGACCTGTGAGAGCGGGAAACGCAACATGCACATACCTGGGTCGCCCAAAGTTCATATGAATCTATAAAATGCACACTTTATTCACATAAACATGTAAGTAAAGAAGGTTTTTGTAGCATTAACTGTGTGTGAGAACTAGACTGAGTGTGACATCACCCACAGAAAATTGCTTACTCCCAACCATTTGGAACCATTTTTTTGACAGTAAGCAGTGATTGGTCCGAGTCAATCGGAGTCCACATTTCTATGGCAACCACTCAAAGTGTGAGCTTGTTGGAGGCCACACCCCTACCACCCAAAAGCGGGCTACATTAAATCTGTCAATCAAATGTTGGACATGGAGGCCAGCAGGCACCACCCACTTCTATTAAAACATCTGATTGGCCAGTTTTGGCTCTATACAAGTCTGTGAGATTTTGGCTTCTTGGAACCAGCAAGTCCTTCCTGTTTGAAACACCAGGAGGGAGGAGTCAATCAGTCCAGTTCTCATTTATAATTGATGGCTGTGACAAACATTAAACTTGCTTGACTAAAACTGTAGAGGGCAATAAAATAACATTTATAATAAGGACCAGAACAGAAAGCATAAGGTAAAAGGAAAAAAAAACACATTTAACTTACCCGTAACACAAAATGAGAGTAATTTAGTTTTTAAAAAAAGTTGGAAAAAACAAAGACATCAGCTGTGCAGGTGAAAAACTACACAAAACTAATCTGGTGCCTTGTCTCAGCACAATCTACCAAAATCCCGCCTTAAAATTCCTCAAATATTCCAGATAGCATAAGTGATAAAATGAATTTTAAAATTATGATTTTTTTTTTAATCAGGAAAGAAACAAGCGCGGTCAAGACTGCCCTAACTCCCTTTGCACTATCGGAAAATAAATGAATAATGGAGCAGAATTTGGAGAAATGAATCAAACTCACCTGCCAAAGTTAGACCTTATTTCTCAAAGAAGCGATTCAACAAAAATGATGGAAATTGCGCCAAAAGAAACAAGAAAATAAACAGATCATGAACTCCAAGAGCACGCATGACACGCATCAGGATGGAGAGCTCACTAAAGCATTCCTGAAACCTATAAAACACGGGAACAATGAAGCAAAAACTGGAATGCTTTGCTTTTTTACTTTTTTAAATAAAACTGAAAAAGAAAACGACTTTTTGAGTGTCCTATTTTACTGCACTCCACTGATGAACACATGAGTTTGTTTGGTGATATTATGCATAATGCTCCTGTGTTTCCCAATTTAAATGATGATAAACAATTCTAATTAAGAATAAAATCTGATTTGCATCCACCGCATTGACAAAACGTCCTTGTGAAAAAAAACAGGGTAAAAAACTTGGACTTTTTAAAATAATTTATGATGTCCTGCCCTTTTAAGACAAACTGAAGCTACAAACACTTAAATTTAGGTAAATTATTCTAGTAACTGGAAATATTAAGTTTTAAAATAAGTGTGTCTTGCTTATAAACAGTGGCGGTTTTAGATATGGGCGATGTGGGCGGTCGCCCAGGGCGGCACGTCACAGGGGGCGGCATTTGCCGTGCCTGATGCGTTACACATAATGTGCTACATGCTGAATTCAAAGAGGAAGCTTTGAGCTTTTAATTTGAAATTGCTTCAGCAGCCGACACTTAATGCTTGTAATTAAACACATCAGACTATTAAGAATGTCTTCCTCCTACTTCCTCTTCACACTTATGGTGCAAAAAAAAAAAAAAAGGAATACCTCAGAGTGAAACAACGTAAAACAGGCACATGAAAAGGAATTAGGCAGAACAAACATCCGTGCTCAACCCAATTTCGAAAAAAGCAGGCAATAGAGATTATTTCCCACAATTCTTTGCTCCGACACAGCAGACCCGATGCGCACGTGACCACCGCCCTCTGCTGCAAGACGCTTGCGGCCACACCTCTTTGCGGTAGTCTTTGGAACATAAGTCAAAAAACTCGAGAGGGGAGCGTAACTCGCCGGTGGCTGAATCACACTAACAGGTGATTGTTAGATAGAAAAAGACTCCCAATCAACTCTGAGCCGCAGCTGCGCCTCCCGTCATAGAGACGGAGCCGCGTGTGTCAGAGGGAAGGGGAGGGGGAGGGGGGATGAGCGCAGACCATTTTTTATGGATTGAGTTTTTTTGGAGGATTTCTACTGTTGGTGTTGCACAAATTTAGGGAAATGCCAAATATTTTTGGAGTAATCCCACTGATGAGTTCTAAGATTTAGTCTTTAATGTTTTATAAGACCTAAACATATTAATCACAATAAGTTTTATTTTTTAGATCTAATCCCTCTGTTATGTTTCACAAAGACACACACAGGACGTCACACATTAAGAAATTATTGCTAAAAATGAAGCAGGAGTCCAGCTCTAAAAAAAATGCTCTAAAAAATGATGAAAGAGCAAAAAAATGGAATTATTTGGTATGTAATTTCTTATTAATATTTCCAGGCTTTCTTTGTTTTTTGTCCTGCAGCATGTTCATATTTGTATAATTTTGACAGAATATATTTAAATGGAGAACAAAATATTACAAGTTATTTAAGGTTTAACTTGAGTTATTCTGGATTAATGTTCCTGTTTTTATTCATATTTATGTTCAAAAAGTTCAGTGTAAAAGGTTTAAAAGTTTAGCTTAAGTGTGTAGTTCAGTAAATCTTTATCTTCTTCGGCTCAAAACCTTAAGCGTGTTTTTAACTTAGGCCCCTGTGTGACTGAGTTTGACCCCCCTGTAATACAAGTCTAGAAAAGTCATGCATTTTTTGAGTAAAATGGCTAAATAGAAGATAGGGAACACAACAGGATGTTGTCAAATTTTGTATGTGTGCGCGGGGGGGGGCGCTGGTGGGGTTACTCGCCCAGGGAGTAAGTTAGTGTAGAACCGCCACTGCTTATAAATGTTTGATATCTATAAAATAGGTCTATTTGGACCCCCCCCCCCCCCAATTATGTCCTATTTTAAAACCTACAAAATTATTTCTACACCATAACTATCTCAAACTAAGACTAGAATCACACACAAAATTTGTCTTAAAAATTATTAGTCAATTTAAACGTTCCACCATCGTTAAATCAAGCAAATCTGTTTCCTAAAACAAGTCCAGGCACGTACAAAGGATTTTAGAGGGACAGGGGCTCAAAGTCGGAAAAGGGCAGCAAAAACACATCTGAAGTTTGAAAATAAACTTCTAATAGATAACTACTCAGCTATGATACCTGTGTAGGTGCAAATAATACAATTGTCAATTTTGTTATTTAAACAAATGCAACCAAAACTTTTTCTTGTATCTGTAACAGAAATTTGTTGTACAATAAAAACAAAAATAAAATCCAGAGCGCACTAGGACACTTTTTAATATGAAGCAGGTACCCTTAGGGCCCTACGAGTGCAGGTCACCCACAAATTACACGTCTGCTTGTAAATATGAAGTAAAAAAACAACTTGTGTCATCAGAAATATTGCTGAAAGTAAGTTTTTAAACAGTTAACATAAGATTTATTGTAATTACATCTTACTGAAAAGTTAATAGGTTTGTTTTGTCTCATTTAGAGGGAAATGAGATCTTTAAGCCTAAAACTCGACAAAGAGACTCCCTGAGACTTCATGTTTATATCCTTTTTTTTTTTCCAAGATCTTGCCTGTTAGCACCGTTTAGGTTTTCTGACAGTTTCTACCAGGTTAAATTTAACCGGCGGACCCACCTAACTTGGAGAGAGGATAGGAAGTGTTGTAATACTTCTGGTAGAAGTGAAGGATGGGCTCGGTCAAGTTGAGAGCGTAGTCGCCGTGCCCCCGTTCGATGGCTTCTCTCTGAGCCCAAATTCGGACCTGCAAAAGGTTTTCAGAGTTTTGAGCAAACAGGAAGAAGAAAAGTTCTTGTTTTGGATGAATGGTCTGATGCCCCCGTCATTTGCACCCAAACAGGGGGTTGATCCCCGTGTGGGTGCGGCAGGCTTTTGGGTTGTTTGTGTCCATGGAGGGCCGTAGGGGGAAGCGGCCGCATCTTAAAGGAAGCGGGGGTGTGCCTTGCAGCTCCTCTGGAACTTCAGAATGATTGAAGTTGAACGCACTAATGGCGACCGGTTGATGCTGTTGCAAGTTGCACTTACGCTGCACTCTAGCCACTACATACATTTTGCGCATTTTCTCGGTCAGAACAGTGTCTGCCTTTCCTGATACATGCATGATGTACGTAATTCATAAGTGTTTCTTGGATTCGTCATTCATCGATGTTCGATATGCATCAAGAGTTTCGACCGACAGGTATTTACCCAAATTCGGATTTTTGCCGTTACGCAGAATTACACAGTTTACACGCATTTTACATAGTTTATACGAAACTGTGCATTATTTTTGCGAGATGCATACGCAAATTTTCCACGACCGTTCCACGTTTGTCTAATAGAATTTTCACAGCGATGTATAGCTTTAATATCGCATATACGGTCAATATGTCAAATTCAAATTGCGTAATTGACGCATAAATCACTAACGAATTGCATATACAGTAATCCCTCGCTATAACACGGTTTACTTTTCACGGTTTCGCTACTTCACGGATTTGCATGGTGCATTGTGTTCTGCATTCTGATTGGCTAAAAAGTCACTCCGCTTCTTCTCTACCTGTGCGTCAATAACGTTGCAGTTTAACATGTACACGTAGGTAAAACAGCTTGCCAAATTTACAACAGATATGTGCAAATCATCTTGCAATTTCGAGTTTCTCTATAACCCATGGAAAAAAGAGCGACAACAACAAGAACTGTCAATCACTATGTTCTTCTCCCGAACAAACACACCTGCACCGCGGTCTTCAAAGGTAGAAAACACTGCAGAGTGGAGTCAGGATGCAGCGGATCAGACTGAAGAGCAGTGAAATACACCTGAGTCACTATTTGTCCCACCGTACTTTGTATTTTTTTAATAATCATTTTAAATTTTCTCCCGTTTAATCCAATTACTCTCAGGTCGCGGTGGGCGGGGCTAATCTCCGCGATTTGAAGCCTTCTGTTCACATTGATAATTAAAATTCTTATTTGACAGTACAGTACAGAAGTTGTTTGTTGAAAAAGCGTTTCAAAGTACTTTTATTTGTGAAACAAATGCTTGAGCCTGTAAAATGGTTTGTTCTTTCTTTTCAATGTATAATAGAGTTTTTAATTGTATAATATTTGTTAATAAAAAAAATGGTTTCTACCTCACGGATTTTGCCTATCACAGGTTCTTTTTGGAACGTAACCCCCGCGAAAAACAAGGGTTTACTGTAAACCGCTCAATCTTGCACGATTCATGGTCTAAGTTGGCTTATGTGTTCTTTGCGTTCCTTATTCATACTTCTTCCATGGTTTTAATGTGGTTTTTTGTGATGCATCTGTGAAAATTTAACCTAAAGACTACAACTTTTCTCACTTTCTACACGTATGTTCACATGTGACCAATATTCATCCGTGCAATATGAGCAAAAACAACATAATGACTGTGTGACACAGCCCTTAGTAATGTGCAAATGCTGGACCTTTACTGACCACGTGCACAAATGCTGCATGCACGTAGTGTGCAGGTGATCCGTAGGTGCCTATTGGACGCTTACAGGATTTCCAGACAAACTTCGCTCTGATTGCCCATTTTCCCCATTTCCAGAAGTCAGGCTGTACGCAAGGAGCATGTACTTATCACTTGAACAGCACTAGTCCCTTGCACATTGCACTAGGTTCAAAGGGTGAAAAAAGTGATAAATCTGTACAACCTGCCGACGTTTCACTTACTTCATTTACCCTTACTTGTTGAGTAAGCGTTCACTACGACCTGCGACCCATAGAAAAAACTTGCAGAAAGCCTTTATCCACCCATAAAGGCAGTTGTGAATAAGACTTTAATAACTGTGTACATTTTGAAACAATGAATATATGGAAACTTCTCACCAACAAATTACTTTGGTTGAGATAATTGTAGGAAAAATCGGTGACGATGAACGCCAGCAGGTACGTGGACATTCTCTTGGTGGGTTCAAACGCAGTAACTCTGACAGGCTTGTTGTCAATGAGAGTGTCTCCAGAGTCTGGAAGAAAAAAAAACAGAGGAAGCCGTTAAAAGCTGATTTTACTGTCACCAGGTCTCTGCAGAGCGTGCTTTCCTTTGGTGTAGGACTTACATATTTGCTTGCCATTGGAAAGAGCTGTGGTGTCTCTGCTGTGGATGATGGTGACATTGAAGATGGCTTTCATTGCTGGTTCATCGAAGCAGGGAAAAGCTTTCCTGGCGTACGTCGCCTGCATCTGAGAGGTGGCAATGACTCTGAAACGGCACAAAACAGCGTTCAACCTGAGGGATTACCGCGAAGCAGCACTTCTCACCGTCAGACTGAAGAACGTGCGCTTACTTCTTCACACCGTTCACTGCATATTCACTCCTGTAGAATCCCTTCAGGTCGTCAGCCAGCTCCCCTCCAAATTCAGTCTGAAGGATGTAGGACGCTCCCGCGGTCAGTCTGCCGCGCAGCTGGACAACCAGAAACTCTGTCCTCACCACGAGCCAAGTCCTCTGGATGTCAGGAACAGCGGCTCCGTCCAGGCTGCTCAGTTCAGCGTGGTGTCCACGGATGCTGGTGAGGTTAAGCTTGTGGCAGTGGATGACGATGAGGTCTGTGGCCCTTAAACACCTGAAGACCACAGCCGAACGCCCCGTGAAGGTGTAAACGCCATCAGCGTTGGGCTCCAGCTGAGGCCACAGTGTGACGTTATAGGAGACCGGGATGAGGGAAGTTGGAAGTCTGTAGTGATCCCACGGGTCTTTAGGGATGAAGGGGATTGTGGGGGGCACAGGCGTGCTGGTGTCTGACACCTCCCCTCCATTGTTACCCAAGTTCTTGGCCTTTTCGTTGTTGTAGGCGATGGATAGAGCCACTATTGTAACCAGTGCAGTTGCTGCCAGCGCAAGAATGGCGAGGCCGACATTTTTACTGACATAGTAGACTTTCCCCATGAGTAACTCGGGAGGTTAGAGCTGGGGGGGGTCTCTGTTTGTTTCCGTAAAGCCAGGTTCTTCTCAGTGAACGTCTGAGCTAATAACGTGACACAAAAAATGTTTTTCTTACAACATCCAGTGCAAAGATCTCAGTCGTGTTCCTGCATAAACAAATCAATCCCTCATTTTCAGAAACAGTCACACGAGCCTCTTTATGCAACGTTTTGCAGGTTTTACCACAGAAGAAAACAGAAGCAGCAGCAGCAGCAGCCTTAACTTGTGTTAAATTCTCCATAAAATTCCAGAAAGATTTTTTTTTCAGAACTACGGTGGCCCTTAAGTGCAAATCACACCAACAAATCACTTAACACAAAATTTAATTAAAGATAACAACAGCAATAAGAAAAAGCAAGACAAATAATAATATATATATATATATATATATATATATATATATATATATATATATATATATATATACGTTTTAGAAATAAAAAAAAATCCAGACACCAAAACACATTCCCAAAAAAATGAAAGAAAAAATAAATGAAAACAAAAGTTGTTCACTTTTCTGCATGTCCCTTCAGAGTCGCCACAGTGAATGAGCTTTCACTGATTTGCACAGGTGATCTGTAGAGAGTTTATATGCCAGATGCCCTTCCTGACATGTATTTTATAAGTTATTACAGGACTTCCCTTACTGGATGCTGATGATACCCAGTATCACTTCATGTAAATAGTACCTCCCAAAGTACCTATCCTGTTAGGATTTCTGTAAAACATTTCAGAAAACAAAAGTAACTTCCAGAAATGTTAAATGAAACAAAGGACAAGGTACTGTGGGACTTTGCGTCCCACAGTATTTTGGGTGTTGATGTTTGTCCATCATTTCAACCAAAACTTATTTGGCATAAAGTGATATATATCATCATCCAATCAGTGATGTCCCATAGTAGCCTAGCTTTCCCGGGTTTTGATTTTGTGTCATTTTTTAACATTTAATTCTGGAAATTAATTTTGTTTTCTTTAAGGTCTCTAGAATTTTGCTTAGATTTCTTAAATAAAGTGTTTTTTTTTGTTTGGCTTTTATAACAGTCATTATGTCATTATGTCATTATTTTATAACTGTCATTATTATGAGTGATTTGTTTGTGATTTCCACTTCAGGGCCACCATACATAACACCAAAAATAAATATATAAAAATAAACTGATTATTATCATTCTGACTGTTATAAGCAAGCAATACACCACTGAACTTATTTTTAAATTTTCAAAACAAAACAAAACAGTAAAAAGACAAGTGTCAAGCTTTTCAGGTGTAAAACCTGTTCAAACACAGAAGTACCCAATTTCTCCACATTACACCAATCAGTGCAATAAAGGTGACAAATTATAGAAAGAAAAGTGCTAAAAGAAGAGATTGTATAGTAAAGTTGACTTTGCTGTTTCTAATATTTTAAGGACAACATGCATTTGCAGGATAAGCCGTGGAGGATTTGACCAAATGCTTTTACTAAAACCAAACAGAGTTTTTCTCTTGTTTTGAGCTTCAGAACAGCCACATGGGGTTTAGATAGAACATAAATTGTATTCTGTTTTTAATAAAATACTGTTCTGACCAATTACAGTCCTTTTATACAATTGTTTTAAGTATTTGGGGGAAGTAGCGGAACAACCCAAATTCCAGCATTTGTACATTTTTGTTTCTATTATCCAATTTCCACTAACTGCGACTCAAAATCGTGGTAATTTTGACCCAACTTGGAGTAAAACCCCATTCAACTGGATAGTGACCCAACCATGTTGGGTTCAAACTGCCTAGTGTTGGGTCAGACGATATTCTGCCCAGAACAAGTGCTAGAGAGTAGTTTGGGTTGTTTTTAACCCAGTTTTTTTAGGGTTAATCCATTGACTGTATCTGACAACTGGAATGAGTGACCCCCTCCACCCTTCACATTTCAAACAGGAAGTACTGTCCACTAGGTTCCAAGAAGCCAAAATCCCAAAGACTTCCATATAGAAATGAACAGCCATTACTGATTCTATCAGAATTACCAGTCTTGCTCTGATACTTTTTCTAACATGTTTCTGCTAATCTTAATGTTTTCCAATGTTTTTTTTGTCTGTATTGCAAGTTATTCAAGTTAAAAACTGGCCAATGAAGTGCCTGGATAAAAATAGGTGGTGCCTGCTGGCCCCCTATCCAACGTTGAAAAAATTTAATTGACAGATTTCAAGCAGCCCACTTTCACGAAGAAGGGGTGTGGACGTCCAATAAGCTCACTACTAACCAGTGAGATTGGTTGTCATAGAAACAATGACTCAGACTGTTTTCGATCGGTGATGTCACACAGAGTCCAGTTCTCAGATACGGGCAATGGATGCAACATGAGAATTGTTTAAAGTAAGCCATTCCACTACGATCACCAATCTTAAGGTCAACAGGGATGTCAAAAAAAGGCCACAAAGAGGACATTACAAGAATATCCGTCTTCAAATTATCAACATTTGGGAACTATGAAGGCAACTATCGCAGAATAGTAGCTGAGGTTTGCGCCAAAAATCAATTCCAATAGAATCCAGAGTGAAAAGCATGAAGACAGCCTCCGCAAATGTTTCCACGACTGCCTTTTACTCAACTCAACTCAACTCAACTTTATTTATAAAGCACTTTAAACAGAACAAGGTTCACCAAAGTGCTGAACAATACAAAAATTAATAAAAGCACATAAAAATATAAAGCATAAAACACATAAAATAGGTCCGGATCCCAACTCAGTTAAAAGCCAAAGTGAAAAAATATGTTTTAAGAGCAGATTTAAAAATACTGAGTGAGTTTATCTGTCTGAGGTACAGGGGCAATTCGTTCCAGATTTTTGGTCCGAAGACTGAGAAGGCTCGGTCACCTCTCAGTTTTCTCCTGGTCTTCGAGACGACCAGCTGTGTCTGATTTGTTGACCTAAGGGAGCGGGGGGGATTGTACACCTGAATCAGGTCAGACAAATATTTTGGGGCGAGTCCATGGAGACATTTAAAAACAAATAGGAGAATTTTAAAATCAATGCGTAAGCGAACTGGGAGCCAGTGAAGAGATGCTAAAATGGGAGTGATATGTTCTTGTTTCCGTGTACCAGTTAGAAGACGGGCAGCTGCATTTTGGACTAACTGCAAACGAGCAAGTAATTTCTGGGAAAGCCCAACATAGAGAGCATTACAGTAGTCCAAACGTGTTGAAATAAAAGCATGGATTAAAATCTCAAAGTCATGGCGGGAGAGGAGAGGTTTAACCTTGGCCAGTTGTCTCAGGTGAAAAAAACTGGATTTCACCACTAAGTTTATATGAGCATTAAAAGTTAAATTGCTATCCAGTTTCACACCTAGACTTGTTGCTGTCTGTTTCAGGTGATCATTTAAAACGCCTAAGTCGACATGTGCCTTAGAGACATCACTTGGACCAAATAGCAGAACCTCTGTTTTTTCCTGGTTTAAGTGCAGGAAGTTACATGACATCCATGTCTTAATGTCATCAAGACATTCTAGTAACTGGTGAGCAGAATATGCTTCTTCCTGTTTTAACGGTATGTAAATCTGACTGTCGTCAGCATAGAGGTGGAATGAAATCCCGTGTTTGCGGAGAATAGACCCAAGTGGAAGCAGGTACAATGAAAAAAGAAGAGGCCCCAGAACAGAGCCCTGAGGTACACCACATGTGAAAGTTGCTCTACGGGATTCTGCACGTCCAAGACGGACACAGAAGCTCCTCTCATTTAAATAAGATCTGAACCATTCTAAAGCACTACCTCGAAGACCCACCCAGCTTTCCAGGCGAGACAAAAGGATTTGGTGGTCAACTGTGTCGAAGGCAGCTGCCAGATCGAGCAGAACCAAAACAACATGGTGACCGGCATCCGTTGCTAGAAAAATGTCATTTGAAACCCTCAATAGCGCAGACTCGGTACTGTGACGGGGTTTAAATCCTGACTGAAACACCTCAAGGATGCTGTTCTCCTCTAAAAACGTTGTTAACTGGCAGTACACAATTTTCTCCAAAACCTTCGAAAGGAAGGGGAGCTTAGAAATTGGTCTAAAGTTTGACAAAATGGAGGAGTCCAGGCCAGGCTTTTTAATAAGTGGTGTTACTACTGCATGTTTGAAGCACGAAGGCACACTCCCATGAATTAAACTGCCGTTAATTAAATCGAGAACATAGGGAGCCAGAGTGGGAAACACTTCTTTAAAAAGACGAGGTGGAACTGGATCATTGGGAGATCCTGATGGCTTCATCTGACTAATTAATTTTTCCAAGTAAGACAGACTGACATGCTCAAACCGGTGGAGAACAGTAGAACATGAGGTGGAGACGGAGTGACTGAAAGAGGGGGGGCTAATGAGGGTCCTAATGTTCTTGATTTTATCAATAAAAAAGGTCATAAACATCTCACAAACCTCAGTTGAGTTCTCAAGAGAGACCGGTTGTGGAACATTTAAAACAGAGTTAATGGTTTTAAATAAAACCCGAGGATTGTGCTGGTTGCTTGCAATGATGTCTGAAAAATGTTTAGTTTTAGCAGCATTTAGCATTTAGCACATTTACTATTAATCAGCACAAGCAGAGATGATAGTTTCTGTCCACAACAACAGTGCTGCATACTCAGAGTGTGCAAAAGCTGCAGAGAACAGTGTAATGTATTTCTGCTATGATAACATCTCTTAATGGAGGTAATAGAGAGGAATTTCATCCACTTCCCTCTGGGAATAAAAAGGCACATCGGATTGGATGCTCTCTCTCTCAGTGCAGAAAGAGAAGAGCGAAGCAGTGGAGGTCTTGCAGTAAGCCTGGATCTGAACCCTGTAATCCAAAGTGGGAACACCTATCAAATCGCGGGTTTATGCAAGACGGTTTGCAGAATTTAAAGGTGGGGAAAATGGATCAAACTGCCTGCGATCTTGACCAAATCCTCATGTAAACATATCTTGGGTATAGCTTTTTTAGCCAGAGGCACCAACTGGTGACCAGCTATGCACACTTTTCTCCCTCATCACCAACAGTCCTACTTATGTAAGGGATAAGGCACTACGATGCGTCCATTATCACAAATTAACGCACTTTGCCGAAGCAACAAGCAACTGCTTAGTGTTGGGCGGTTCAGGCTCAGGCGTTGTCCGTTCATTTCTGATAATGGACACATCGTTGGGCATTAATAGATCCCTACACTTTTTATTTTCTCTCTATTTTTCTGCTGCATCCCAGTCATCAAAATGATCATATTAACCAAACAGGCTAAAGTAAGTAAGTAAGGTTTTTCACCGGTCTTGCTGTTGTGACAAACTGTAGAATAAAGTATGAGAACCTATGTTTTTGTTTTTGTTTAAAAAATCTTAATATTTTAAATTAAAACTGGAGTTTAGGCCAGCACAGTCATTTATATAAGGTTGAACGGAACTTCTTTTTTAGGTGTGGTATATCACTTTTCATTTCACAACCAATGGAGTATTCATGGTATAAAAACGGTAATTTCTAAAATATCATGTAGTGGCATCGGGGGGGGGGGGGGGACTGCTGGCAAAAGATTCAGCTGTTTGACATTGGCAAAGATTCAGATAGTATTGATGTGTGCAACCCTCCCGCTCATTTTACAAATGCATGTTCCTTAAAAAATATGGCACAATTTATAAGAAAAATAAGATTTTATGCTCAGTATCATTATTCCAGCAAAGACATAGTATGCAGAGACACAATTTACCTTCTTTATTGAGCATAGATTGGATAGATTTCTTTTACCATTTCCTGTAACAAAGTCATGCAAAATCAGTCAACAGTCGGTACAGGGGCTGTTTTACAGAGCATGGGTTACTGAATGTTAAATATGCCTTAGATTAAAGCAAATTGAAATGTTCTCATCACATCAGATGGTTAGTAGAAGAGAGGGATGTTGGGTCAAGAGTGTTACCTTAGCAAGAAAAAGAAGGTGCACAGAAAGACAGAGCCAACTCTAAGATATGAAAATCAAGTTATTTTTGCTGTAACAGCAGCTATTCAGTTGCAATTTAACAGAATATTATAATATATTTTCTGTGCCAATTTCTGCAGAAATTGGCACAGAAAATCATTTCTAACTGTACATAACGGTGCTCTGTGACCTGTGTGAGCACAGCCAGCAGCTACAGTTGGAGACGTCTTCACCACTTTTTTTTTTGTTTGTTAAATGACATCACCCATTTACAAAAACAACAACATTTTATGAAGACTATTTTTGTTTTCTCTTAATAAAAACGTGAGAGATTTATAATAAAGGGACATTTACATATATTTATCAAATGAAAATTGTTCAAATGCAATGCATCGTGGTCTGTATTCGCCAATCGTCTGAGCATCGATGCACTCTAGATTTTTGCAGAGACTTCTGGGTAATTTCCTGGGGCACTAGACTTTCCAATTGTAGATTCTGACACCCCCCAAAAAGTTGGCAAATGTCCTATATAGAGCATTAGAGAGACTAGTGAGAGAATTCAGCCACAACCTAAAGCTTCGCAAAGATTTCCCAGGGCACTGGATTTTGGTAATTGGAGTTTCGGATACCCCAAAAAAATGATGGATGCCTTATATAACATATTAAATTCATATATTAAATGAATAGATCCTTGTTTTTTTAATCCTGTGGATTAAATTTACTGTTCTTTTCATGAGGCACAACAGCAGAGGGATATATGGTTTAAAAATATACGGCTAAACATGAAATCTCAGGCTTTCTTTCCAACTGTTATCGTTTTCCCTTTCCTTATCTTAAAGAAAGTATTTTATTACAAAAAAAGGTTGATCCTTTTATTAGCACTGATTTGTATGTATTGGTTCGAGTTTCAAATGTTACCATGAAAGAGTCAGAAGTGCCTGGTTTTTATTTGTATTTAAATAAATGAAGCCTTCAATTATATGTACTTTTAGGGAGTCTATTCCCATTGTGCTGCCATTCTAAACGAAAGAAAACATGCGAAACCTAATTTAAATGTATCTTTTAATTGTTTCTCTACAATGTTTTTTTTCTTGATCATAAAACTTGATAAAGAAAAAATGACAAAAATATAAACCCCATGAAATATAAAAGGAGACTTCTGTAAATGATGGTTCACAATGACAGTGATGGAGCACATCCTGTTAGCAGTGGACAGAAATGTTTACTGGCTTTTCCCACAACAACATTTCCGACACCATAACTCTGTGCGGTCTCTGCAGATGTTTGTGTTTTCGCTTCAAGTCCATAATTTTGGCTTTTTTGTTCTTTTTTTGTGTTGTTTTTGCAGGGTGGAACAAAAGGAAGACGATCTGAAGAATGCCTGCACATCTAAAGACAGACTTTCTAAAAGAGGAATAAACCGGCCGTAAACACCAAACTGTAAAACTGCGACTTGATTCAAGAACTTGGTCTTGTTTTCTACCTTTCAAGAAAAATTATTTTTAAACAAATCTTAGTTTTACTTGAATTTGTTATTCTTAAAATAGGATGTTGTGTATTTGATTGTTGATCATGAATAATCATATTGCTGTGTTTGCATATGGCTTCCGTTTTAGTAGTCATTCTGTCGCCTAGCATCTTAGGTTGAGCAATTTGTCAAATCTGGTGGGTCCAACGTTTTTTTTGTTGCTATTTGTTCACATTTGGATGCATAAAAAACTGTGAAACTCTCCGATCATCTTTTGATCTATTTTAAGAGGAGCTCCAATGGTCTTTTAGTTATAATTTTGCTATTTTAGCCCAAATAAAATAAAACTGTGTGATTTTCTAGGACATAATTTCTGTAGAGCGGCAGTAGTTCATCAGAAATTTGTCTCTGAGTTGTGGGCGGGACCGTTGGTCAGGAGCAACCCCGCCCCCCTTTCCCATCCACGTTCCTGAGAGCTCTCCGTTTACACGCTCTCCCGCTAGCTTACAGCCCCTCAAACCCCCAACCTAGCATTACCCAGATGTTAGCTCGGACGAGAAAAACGAAGACGTCTGCAAGTGGATGTATCCGAGTGGAGCGAAGCCCGGAGCTTGTGCTATTTTCCACGTCACAAATACGATCTTTTTTAAACCGCAATGTTTTCATCTACTCTTGATTCACAATTTGAATAAAGAAATACTCAAAAATACAACTTTTAGATTAAATTTCTTTCTATACATGTCCACCATCTTCAGAAAAATACCTCAACATGTTAAAATCCCCAAAAACAGCACTTCAATCAGATGGGGGTTTTTTTTTCCTCTGCATTCCTTTCTGCAGTACTAATGCAGCCACAGAAAACTCCAGTAAAAATGTTTGGGTTTTGGTTTTTCTAAGTTCTTTTGACAGTTTTATAGAAGTGTTTACCTTTTTGTCTAACAGGATTTAGGAGCTCCTCAGGCTCACTCCTGATACACATCTATGACTTCAGAGGACACCTTAGTAATTTACACTCATTTCCTAGACTCGGTCTTGTCCAACATGAATTCCATCTTGTTAACCTTTAAGACCTAAAGGGTTAATTATTCACAGTTGACCCCGTGATAAAGCTCTTGAAACAGACTCGACCACATGAGTAATACCTGGAGCCACAGACGCGCTCACGCCCAGTTGGGTCATGTGAGCTCCAACATCTGGAAGTGATGCATTTGAATGTGATCATCTGTGTTTTCCATCTGCGATTGTGCTCCTTCCACGATTCATAATAATCTGTTTCTCATGCAGCCACAAAGTTCAGAGATTGTTCAAAAATAAACTACAGATGGATTTTACACATTTATTTCTTCAGATAAGCTCAAGATAACATAAACTCTATGCATTCTGCTTTTTTTAATTACTTATTTGTCCTGTTAATTAATTTTAGTCACATTAGAATTTTATTCCACTTTATCGGAAATGGTTCAGTTTTATTGATTAGGCTTATGAAATGTCTTGTTTGACTTTCATAAAGTAACAAAGTAACTTTTGAACGATTCCACGTACATTCTATGTCTTGCTTATGTATTGGATTGTAAACAAGTCGGTATGGATTAGGTCAGTGATTGTTGTGTTAGCAGAAAATGCTTTTAAATTAATGACCAAATACTTTTCTTTCACATTAAAAACCCGTATTTACTAGCGATATGTATTTAAATCTGATGATTTGTTGTTCATTCATCACAACGGTAAAGGAGCAGCTTTTCTTTCATGTCTCCTGAAATGATGGAAGAATGTTTTCTGAGGCTAATCCATAAATATTCTATTTAGTTACTTATAAATAATCTGCACTTGATCTAAACAGAACAAGATTATGCCAACTACGCAAAAAATTATACATTAAAAGATAGAACTCAATAGGGATAGGATTATATAAATGTACTTTCTCCCTTCTGAGAAACAAATTAAACTCTACTCACCAGAGGCGCCCGCCTCTGGTGGTAGGCGGGCGCCTGTGTTTGGCAGCGGAGCCGCCACCAGTGTGTGAATGTGTGTGTGAATGTGTGTGTGACTGGGTGAATGGGTCTGTGACTGTAAAGCGCTTTGTCCTTGTAGGAAGAAAGGCGCTATATAAGTATACCCCATATTGATATAAATGTTTATTAAATCTAGTGCCACGTGTGTTTGCTGGCTGCAGAACTGTAAATACAGTAAAGAGGACGGCTATATCTTTGTTTCTTTAATTTCTAATTAATGCATTACTTCATTTTCGAAGTAGTTTTGCTGTATCTGTGTGTTATTTACTATTCCATTATTTTTTTATAAATATAATCTAAGTCATCTTTGCACCCTAAACTACATTTTAATGTTAGTCTATTAAAAATCTACAGTTGATCATAGTTTCCTTTAATAAATTAAGTTAAACTTTAGACAATCGAACAAAACAAGCTTTGACTTGTGGCTAATGATGCTTTTGGATTGTTTAATGTTTTTTTTCTGTTGCTTATATTTCTGGTTTTGGCTACATTTTGATTATTCCTATTGTTACTATTATTTGGTAATGACAGAAGTGGACCATAAGTTTCAACAGTTCGTATCTGGAATTTGATGTTTGCTTCTTCAGTTTATTCAACATTTTCTTCAGTTTTTTTCAAAGCAAAAAGATTAAAAGGTAAAACTTTCACTATTTATTTTTACATAATTAACTGACGTGTGTTAATGGGCGAAGGTGGAAACCTAAACCACCTACTGGATCAATAGTTGGGAAAAAAAAAAAAAAAATGCCGTTTAACATTATTTTTGACAGTTTAAAGCTCCACCATAAACAATATTATGTCCCTTTTTTCATTTCATTCATGATTTTTCTTTTACAACCGAGCCTCCACAAGGGTTTAGACTAAAGAAATCCAAACTGAAAGCAGTCTAAGATAGTTTAGAAACATCTATTTTTGGAAAGAATTTGTTCCAGATTGTCTGAGTGTTCTCTAATGTGCTTTTGGCACAGAATGAGACGCGGACGTAAAAAAAAAAAAAAAAAAAACCAGGAGAACTCCCAGGCTTCTTTGACTGTCCCCTGAGAATTTCATTCAGTTTGTTTCTAGCTACGTAGGAGGTAACGTTGCGGTTCAGAGTGTCAGGTTCTTGTGGTTTCTTTGTTTTAGGCTTCCAGTTGCACGCAGGAAACTTTTCGGTTCTGTAAAGCAACTTCCAACTAATCTCCTTGTACACGATTCAGAGGAGCTTTCAGAGGAGAATCGTGTTTTCATGCAACAATAATCACCTTATGAGTCACACATTTGTCATAGTAGGACAGTTGTTTCGTTCAGTGCAAGTGGAAAGTAGGAGCTCAGCACAACCGTTTGAACCGAACCTTTGTTGTGCAGAGGTTTCTCTGAAAAATTCTGCATTTCCAATAATTCCGCTAATTTTCCTTAAATTCTAAGATTGACTCAACATCTCTGCATCTGTCAGCTTGTTTCTGAACCCATGAAACTTTTCTCCCAAACACAGACAAGTAAGCAGTTAGATATGCAGAAAACCCGACGGTGAATTCAGAAAACATGTTTCTCCCACAACGAGGCTTTAAAATCTTGTTTTTAGCTCATGCAGATTCAGAATTTTGAAGGGAAGAAATTGATTTTTTATCTTTTCTGATGAAGACTTTGCTTATTCAACGTAAGTGAAGGCTTCTGGAGGTAAATCATCTGTTTTTAAGAAACCAACTTTGATGTCATTTGTAAACTTGTGCTGAACATCAGGAAATCATTTACTGCACAAAAAACATGTTTACCACATGGCGGCAGCTATAAAAAAAAATTTTTTTCTTTTTTTAAAAAAAGGCGCCCCTGGCAGTGAAAGCAGGCACAGCTTAAGTGAATCCAAGTGTGTTGCATGAATTTCCAGCAGAAGTGTACGTACCGGTCTCAGAAAGCCTGAAACATGGGAGCGGAGCTGCAGAGATCCCTGCCTGATGTGAGCCCTTCGCATCTGTGAGGCTGGGAGTGGGAGTGGGAGGTGAGGAGCGCTCGCAGGTTTTCCTGGGAACTCAGGGGAGGGAACAACTTCCTCAGTTGAGAAAAAAAAAAAAATAGATCCCTAAATTAGCGGCAAGAGGGACCAAAAGAATGCGGCTGGATCAACAAGACTAAAAAACTTCATTGGGGTTGAGCAAAACCTCCGACCGCCTGAGGTACAGAATGTTCTGCTGGTTTCACCGGAAGACCTGCTCACCTGCAGATACCAAGACAGCACCGACAAGATGGATGGGTTGAATTTATTACTTCATTTACCTTGTCAAGAAATGCCTTGCAGACTGAGATATAAGACTCCACTTTGACGACATTTCATGGTAAAACACGACATTGGGACCACAAAACACAACTAATTACACAACTTTACAGATGAACAACCAGATGTTGGTCTGCTGGAAGTCAGCGTTTCAGCTGTCGGCACGAGCTTCACTTAGGGGAAACATTCAGCTTTCAAACCGACTCCCGAAATGAAATATATTCCAGACGGGGGGGGGGGATAAAAAGAATAAATCACAATAAAAAGAAAACAAAACAAATGTGTTTGAGCAATTAAAGTCTCAGGAAAAAGTTAAAGTCCTGAAGCCTTTCAGTCAGGCTGCTGATGAACGTGAGGCCGATGGAGGAGTGCAAATGATTTCAAAGCCTGTTTCAATGGGACTGCCTCTCCGCATGCAGCCACAGGAATGAGCATCTGGGACTGGAGGGGGACCTGCAACACGGCGAAGGGAAGCAGGGACCATAACCACCAAGATGGGGGGGGGGGGGGGGGACGCTCCTCAGAACGGGGAGAGGCTCGGCACTTTGATGTTGATGTCCCCGATGTTGATGTTGCGGGGAATCTCTGGAAGGTTCATGTTCTTCACGGCGGAAACGGCACGAGCGGGGGCCGCAGACAGACCTCCCTGTGCGGGGGGGGGGGGGGGGGGGGGGGAGAGAACACCTTTAAAATACATAGCGGCTTCACAAGCATGGAAAGTTGAAATGCTGACGCTGGGGACGGGTTGGCAACCTCCCCAGAAGATGCTGAGGAGTTTAGACCGACCAATATGTTTAGGCTGTAAAAACAGCTCGTTTAAAACAAGAAAGAAGACACCAGGAAGTGTCAATCATCCGGAGTACGAGGAGATATTTCTGTCATTAATCACGAACAGACATTTTGGATTTGAGACCGTTTTTTCCAGATGTTCTAAAAGCAGAGTTTTAGATGTCAATCAGACAATGTGAGGGAAGTTTTTCTGCAACTTCCTGACGTTTCTTTTCATGACAGCAGTCACTTTAAGAGGCTCTGACTGGTCTGTTTTTGCTTTTCCTTAACCCTCAGAGTCACCGAAACCTCGCGGGACCTCCGCTTTTCGCCGTCACACCAGCTGCAGCTGATGAGCTAAAGAAGCCTGTGAAGTGTTGCCCTTTGATGCGGGCAGCGCCGCTCTGACCTCTGACTTCTCCATGCGGTTCTGCACCTCGACCTGCGCCACGATCTCGTTCATGTTGGTCTCCAGCACCATGCCCCCCATCACCACCTCCTGCAGGATGTAATGGACCTGCGGAGCGAGCAGAGCACAGCGGGTAGCGCAGTCCGGAGTTCGGCAGAGACCAGCTCGGATTCGGCACCGGCGTCAAACTGTTTGCGCTTTCAGGACGGACTCACGGTCGTTTGTTTGTGTGCGTTTAAGCCTCCAAAGTTACAACAAAAGAAGAAATAAAAATAAAAAAACAAACAAACATCTCGAAGCTTCATATCGGGAACATTCCTCAGATGAACCCCACATCCCCGCATGACATCAAGCTCCCGCTGAGGAAATTCAATCTAGATGACCACAGATGTGCCTGATCAGCATTCTAAGCTGGAAAAACTCGGAAAAATTGAGAAACATGGTGGTTAAAACGCCAATTAAAACATTAAAGAACGCACATGTGTCCAGGCTCTCTTTGTCAAAGGCTTTTGAAAAACCAACAGCTGCTGCTCCGTTTGTCTTCTGATGGTCAAAAGGTCAAGACTTTTGAATTGTTTCCTCATAATGACAAAAATGACACAAAATAAGACAAACTTAACCAATCGTCTTTGTGAATACTTGCCCATTACCTCTGTTTTTATTTTTTCATTTTATAGAGCAGATTTGTGCACATTTTAGGAATGTGAAGAGATTCTACAGCAATAAAGTGTGAAGACATAAAAAGTACATGTATGCTTTTAAACCACAAAACGTGTCGTTTTTCTGCAGACAAACACAGTTTATGTGCCAAAGGCTCCAATATTGTGGGGAAGAAACTGTATTGATCAACAGATAAACATTTCCCCTCAAAGATCCTCCTCAACCTCTTGCCCCAAATGCAGAAGCTGCAGCTCATAAATGCTCCAGAACTTTAAAAACAAGCTTTTCTAATCAACATATAGAAGAAATGATAAAAAAATATATATATATACTCTTTACTAAAAGAGAAATAAATAGCAGAAGTGTAAATGTCCTCTTTTTTTTGTTTTGCTTTTTTATGTCCAATTAAGACACAATTAGGAAAAACGGAAAAGTCATGACCGCAAAGTGAAAACGTTCAACTCATCTCTGAGGCTGCCTCCCTGTGGCAGCAGCACACAAAGACATGCATATGGCATTTGTTTAAACGTCAAACGAGGGTTGTACTCAGAATAGAAACATTCTTTGTTCCAAACCTTTGCGCTTGGTCTGTGTGTGCTTTAACCTGGAGGACGCTAGCAACTGCAGTGATGGGGAGATGTCGGGTATGAAGGTACGCTGACGAGTGTTTTTGACATTGACTCAAAAAGTTCTAATGAGTCTGCATTCATCCGACCACATTTGAATGAGTTTCTGTGTGTCATCCTTGTGTTATGGCCTTTTAAGAGACTCCTGCTATGGAACCACGAGGTAGCTTTCAGGATGACGTCACAGCAGCGCCGAACACGAAACAAGACCCCAAAAGTCACGTAAGAAGCGTTTTCAGGCCTGTTAAAATAAACGTTCCAACAAGTAAGGAGTTGGTCCCTTTTTTCTGTTTCCTAACACGACAATCGTCGCTTCACATTTGTCCGCGGCTCATCTGTTCCTACATTCCCACTCTGTTTACGTCGGCTACGGTGGCCGCTTTGGTTCAGTTGTTCCGCTCTGAGGATGGATTGAAGTCAGGCTGAGGAACCTCAGAAGCTCAGTCCGATTGAAAACGAACCGAGACCACCTCCGAAGATGAGTCAGAGAGCGGTTTCTGGTCCTGGACCAGAGTCTGCTTGGGTGTACTCAGACAGAAAATTGGTTCCGGATTATCGGGGGAACATAAAGCAAACCAAATGTCTGAATCCCCCCTTAGAGCCAACATAGTGCTGTCAGTCTAATTGTCACTTTGAAATTTGGTAAAGGAATATTTATATGGCTGCAGCCTGGAGGAGTGGTCTTGACGTGGTATCACACCTTGCTTTAGAGCTTTTGTTTTTTCTTCAGACCCGATGTGGTTATTGTGGTGTTTTCTTTCAGTGACCTCGTCACCATTTTCCAGCTACACTAGGAGCTTTTCATTTAAACCAGCTGACGTCAAAAATCCAGCTTGATAACAAACAGACATGACACCTTTAAAACGAACAGTTATTTTTCTGGACTCCAGAGGAAACAACTCATGAGCACAGATCCTTTTTAAAGATCCCTGCAGTTGTGAAGCAGCAACAAGTCTGTGTGGTTCTCCAAAAAATGAGAAGCTACAAATCTGCAGAAATCATTGAAATAAAGAATTGAATTCATTTTACTGAAATGGAAATTAACTTTTGGAATTTACAGACTGATTATTCGCAGAAACAGTGTGAAGGAATCTGTTGCTTTCATTCCTCTTGAAAACTGACCAATAAAAAAAAACATTAATTGAGCACAAAGAAATATGCAAAAAACTAAATGTATACGGCTACAACCCAGCGCTCCTCATCTGTGCGATTTGAAACCTTAATGCGCTTACCTTATCCATGTGAAATATGAGGTCCAGCTCACAAACATTTTCAAAGCATTTATCCAATGTTTCCACAAACACCTAGAAACAAAAAGAAGAAACACGTCAAAGATCATCACTCAAACAAACGTCAAATATGATGTAACCAGGTTAAATAACAGTTACTCTTTGCAATTTAAAAGTACTTTCATTTGGGTTTTTTTTATTTCCTTACTAACGTTACTAGATATAAAACAGGCATTTTCACATTTCCAAAAACTCTGATCAGATAAATCTGCGGCCAGAGAGCACAATAATAATGTTGCACACAGACGGTGTTGTCAAATGTTTCCTTTCACGAGCATTTTTATGGAGCACTTCAAAGGAGCAGCAGCTGACCTGGATCAGGTCCAAAATGCCAAGTTCACTTTCAGACGAGTCCACACAGAACACAAAGTAGAGGGTGGCATAGTGCCGGTAAATCAACTTGTAGTCGGAGCCTCCGATGAGACTGCAAGCAGTTACATGAGAAATAAATCAAGTTAAACAAATCAAGTTATCATCAAAACTGTTGCATGAATAACTGGGTCAGTAGCAGCAGATCTAATGAAAAGCTGACATTTTTGTACATCTGCCTCCATCTATTGGTTAAACCTTAGTTACTGCATCTCTGATGCCACCGAGAAAACCTGAAATCCTCTCCTAACAATTATCTATTACCAATAGAGGTTTTATTATAACTGAACTAGAGGACAGGTCACCTACCTTCCACCTTCTAAAAAGTTGCAAACGTTGTCGTCTCTTTTGGACACTAAATGGAAAGTTTCTCGGATGATCTGCTGCTGCATGTCCTCCGTCTGCAAGAAAAGAAGCTACAATCAAAACAAACACTCCAAAAATGCATTCAAGTCTCCTTTGTGAGTTGATTAGCATTTAACACACCAAACAGGTTCACCCCACATTTAACATTTCAGCACTAATAATGAGTGGAAACCTTAACACCTGGGTCTAGTTTTTATAAATACTGTCAAATAAAAACCGACAAATAAAATTGTATTTTTTTTTTTATGAAAACAAATAAAATCTCTGTCAGTAACTCTGACCGGCTGTGATCTTTAAATCTAATGTCTTTCTGTGGGGGTCAAATAAAGGCATTAATGTAGCATCTTTAATAAACAGAGGTAATTCAAGAATTTCTATCTAATCAAAGCTGATTGATCTGTCTAAGCAGAATATATTGACAATATCTGAGAAATTATTTCTACAGAACTCAAAAAATCTAATTCAATGTACTTATGGCGCTGATCTGATGTTTTAATCCCGATATATGAAAGCCACGAGCTTTATTCTGTAGTTTCAGCATCAGATCTAAATGATAAATAATATCAGTGTAGGTTTCCAGATGGCGGTTCCGCTCTTAGTCAGTATCGTATCATTATTTATCTTAAGTGTGATCTAAACTAAATAAAACAAAAGTTAGCAGAGCAATAAACCAAACAAACAGTTGGGGGGAAATAGTGATTTAATATTTTTTAAATCAAAAAAATAAATAAAAATAAAAGAGAGGAAAAGAAACTAACTTTTTTTTGAAAACGTAACTGCGCACAAACAGCGAAAAAACAAAAAGCAAACAGAAAAACATCGCTAATTTAAACAAGGCTATTAATTTAATACTTACAAAATACTGATAGAATCGGATCAGCCGAGGTTTCCCGTGGTTGTTAAAAATCAAAATCGCTTTAATCATTTTAAAGTTTTCACGTTTGCTATTCAAAACGTGAAGAATACAGCAAATTGTCCTGTTTAAATTCTGTTAGTTTCCAGGCTAAGGGGCTAAATCCGTTTACATCCGGGTATGTACCTTCATATAGAAGCCGACCTTAAACAGAGTTCTACTAACATTAGTTCCGGGGGGGCAATAAATGTTCTTCCATAATTACAAGTTCATGTGCAAATTCACTTTTCGTGAAATATGTTTGGATTAAACCGAGAAGGGCAAAACTTTCATTTTTAGAGTAATTGAATAAAAAATATTTATAAATAATGATGAAAACACAACAAAAACCAACAAAAAAGCATAAAAAGCAGCATTACAAACTCAAGAAAAGTCCCATCGTATTATAACATTTTCTCCAAAAAAAAAAACACATTTTTAATAGAAATGTTACTAATTCTTTGTCATTTCTACTTACTTAATTACTGACTTACTTACGTAGCTATTTATTTGATCTCAGTGCAAAATCTAAATACTTTTAAAGTGTTTATTTTACATTCCTAAAGATCAAAGAGAATTACAGGTTTTAAAAGATTCAACCTGTTCACAATTATATAATGACCCTTTTTTTTTGTTTGTTTATTCAAGCTAATGTGCCAGTAATCACTAGTGAAGTCTTTACCATCTTTTCTTAAATGCTGCCAAGCACATGCCCCCCTCCCCCCATCCATCACATTATATAATTTTTGCAGTCTTTGTGGCTAATGCACCGGCAACTGAGGCGCCATGTAATTATGGCTTCCTTTGTACCTTTGCAAGAAGCTTCACACTGCCGTGGAAACTCCGAAATGTGTGTCATTGAAGCTGTAATCTCAATTATCATCATGCAAAAATGTTGATTGGACTGGAAAATTTGAGCAAAAGACTTTTATATAACCGTGCAACAACACATCAATTGACAACACTTCCTAGGAAACAAATTTTTACTCTCTGTATTGATCTAATTTGCTATAAATAAAAAGGTGAAAAGCCTTGTGAGGCTCATTTTGCCAACAGAAAATGTGTTTATAATAATAAATGTAGGAGGTTTTCTTACAAATAAGAGTGATGTCAAATTTCAAGGTAAAGTTACAAAATTTAAAGCACTGTAATTAGCACTTTTCCTGAATTAAATCTGTGCTAAAAAGTACGTTTTCTGACTAAAAATCACAAAATACGCATTTAATTTTTAACATTTTATTCAAAATATTTGAAGTATGAATTTGATGTTTGAGTTTCAGAGAGACTCTTACTCTTCTTTCTGACAACAGCACTGTCATATTCTGTGTGTAACACAAAAAGACCCACAAAAGTGTGTTGTGACATCACCAAAACAGCGTCCTAAAAAGAGTTTGATCAGAATTCCGGCGCTCAAAGCTTCTCATGAGTATCGTAGACATGCTGCAGTCTTTAATGTATTTTTTCATGGATTTAATCCAGTATTATTTTCTAGTTAGACGGTTTTTGGGGTTCTATTTTTACTGCTTCTATTACTTTAAGTAAATCTTTTTGTGAACTAGAATTTTGTAAATAAACTCCAATGAGATTAAGTAGAAGAGTTTCCTATGCGGAGATCAGAAAAAAAGTAATTGCACCCTTTAAATTCTGAATTATCAGAGGCTAACCCACCTTTAAGAGGGCTGAGCTTAACTTACCTGCTACACACCGAGTCAGAATGAAGAAATTCTGTTTGACCGAGTAAAAAAAATGTGAAAAGATCAAGAAAACGTCTGTAAAAATGAAGGCCATGATGCACACACAACCCTGGGTGAGCAAATCTTGTCCTCAGTATTGGATCCATCTCCAGTGGAGCATAAACTGCATTTGCAGCTTCATTTAGGAACTAATTGTGAAATAATTTGCTTGTTTGATTTTTTTGTTAATATCTGTCTTTTTTGTGGTGTTTTTCTGCAGGTTGGCTGTGGCTCCGCCTATTTACCTGTGGATCTTGCTGAGCAGTCACACCTGCACTTTGCTGATTCTCTGCTCTCTCATCCTGATTATTGAGTCTAAGTTAGTTTTACTTAGTTTCTGTCCCACTATGTGTGGTTAGCTTCTGTTGAGAAACTGAGTTAATCTCTAGTGGTTCTTTTCCTGCGCCTGGGTTATTTACTGACTGTGACATTTTGCTGGTTTAACCTTCCCCCCATGCAAACCCCTTAATTTGAAGTATCAAACAGGAAGACATTGGGTCGAATCTTCTAAAATACTCTCAAAAGCATCAGAGGGATTTGACATCACTTTTCTGTGGATTTATTAAAAACAGAATTTTCAGAAAATATAAAGAAGATAAATGTACAGCTGGAAGTTTGGGTTCATCACACTTTAAAGTCCCACTCGGATCATCTTTTGAGCTATGTTAAAATACTGAAACACATTGAAAAACCCAGTTTTTTCAATGGACAAGAACAACCTTTACGTTGCTCTTGTCCGCTTAGGAAAAAAGATCCGTCATCTGAATGCACCATTTAAGAAACCTTATGGCAAAACACACTGGAGGAAAAGTGTACGCTAAGAGGGGACAAATGTTGACAACCTGGGTCCATCTGTCCCCTACCCCGTCCCTGGTGGGGGGTGCGGGCCCCTTGGCGATGGCGGCCGTGTCCCTTGGGTGCCGGCTCCCTGGGCCCGGCGGTGCTCTCTCCGCACGGTGGGGGGGTTCATATTACACCTGAGCCGGGGGTGTTCGTGTCCCTGGGGGGTGGGTCCTGGTCCTTGCCCCTGGGCGCTGGGCCCCGCCAAACTTCCAACATGGCCGAGCCTGGTCGGGCCATATTTATAACATCCCTTATGGGCCGCCCTTTTTTCCCCGGGGTTCCCCCCTCCTGGGCGGGGGCGGCGGGCCCCTGCCTTGCTCCTACCTGGACCAACCGTGGGCCGGGTGGGTGGCTGCCTGGAGTGCGGAGCGGGTCTCCCTTGGGGGGTCCTGGCTCGTACCTGGGGTCGGGGCGGGGGGATGCCCGGAACTCCTGGGTGGTGGTGGGGTGCTCGTCTGGGGCTGTGGGCGTCCCTCTCCGGTGGGGCCCTGCGTTGGGCTCTTCCGGCGCGGCGGGGGGCTGCTTTCCTGGCTGGGCTGGGGCGGCGCTCTCTTTCCCTCTGCGCCTCCCTGCTCTCTGGCTCTGGGGGCCTCGCGGCGGTCCTGCTGGCCCTGGCCTGGGTGGCGGTCTTGGTCGCCCGGGGGGCGGTTGTTCCCTGCCTGTTCCCGTGTGGCGCTGGGGGAATTCCGGCTGCCGCTGCTGCTGCGGCGGGGGTATGGGTGTGGGGGTGGCTGGGCGCTCCTCCTCCTTCTTTTCACATTCCACCATCCATTTTAGAAGAACATAAACACTCACCTGAGCACAGGTGTTAGCTCACCTTTGCACTAATAGTTTGCATGATTGAATGAATGAAAGATTTCACACTAGTTGGTTTAAAGGCATAAGTATGCGTTCGTGAACACTATCTGTTTTGTGTGCATGTTGACATGTGGACATTTCTGCGGCTAGCAGGTGTGTTGATAATATTTGAGTGTGTGTGAACAGGCCCCGCCCTTTTTGTACTACATGTGAACCGTACCGTAACGATAAACAACCAGTAAACCTGCCTGCTCTATGCTGCTTCATGGTCTTACCCCCCTTCCCCTCCTATTATCACCCTCCTACCCCCCCCCTCTCTAACGTCCCTCTCTCTTGTTCCCCTCTTTCCTTTTCCGTCCGGTCCAACACCAAAGATTTTCAAACATGATTGAAATTAATAAAGTTTGGCCTCAATTACAAAAGGGGTTTATTCAGACATACCTTAGGTTTGTCTGAAGATGAATAACTCCTCTTGTTAAAATAAAATATGTCCAACACAAGAGGCCCTCAGCTCTCATCTGTTTGCCTAGCTGTTGGACAGGACAAGTTAAAAAAAAAAAAAAAAAAAAAAAAAAAAAAGAGGGGACAAATGTTAAACTCCACTGAGAGGAGACAATGGAGGGCAATGAGGGATAAAAAATAACAAAAAAACAAAAACTGGACTGATGAAAAATAAGAGAACTCATCTTTTCGTGCGTGTCCTGCTGAATGCAAACATCACACAGAATTCCAGAAAAGATTTCTAACATGGTGGTGGTGGTGTGATGGTCTGGAGCTAACTCGCATCTTCGGGACGCTTTTGATCGACCTGGGAATTTTGGAATTCTTCCATCAATCCATGAGAGAAAATATTTCAAACACTGACGGCAGCAAGTCCCCCTCAGAATGGATCACATCAAAAACCGTTTTGATGAGCTGAAACAGCCGTTTCCGCTGGGAAAGGTAAAGAAAGTGTGGGAAGTTTGTTCTTGACCTTTGACCTTTGGGAGCTGCAGCCACAGAAGAGCAGACACTCACAATCACTACTCTTGCTCTGCTACCTTTCTCAATAAGTTCTTGATAATCCTAACTTTTTTTCTATAGTGCAAGTTGTTCAGGTTACAAACCAACGAATCAGACGCCTCAATAAAAGTCGCTGGCCTAACACAGATTTCATGTAGCCTGTGTTCAAGTGGAAGGGGTCTAGACTTCCAACGAGCTCACTCCTGGTTGGCGAGAGTGGTTGCCATTGAAACGCTGACTCAGACCAACTCGGACCAATCCCTGCTTATTGACGTTTTCTGCAAAAAAAAGCAATTAGAATTGTAAATCACTCTTCATACAATCAATCCACAAAACAAATATTTCCTAAATTAAGGGCAATTAAATTGTTTGATTTAGTAGATCTTAGTACTGGAATTTTTATGTTTAAAGTTAAAAAACAATGTGTACCTGCCAAAATACTGAGTTTGTTCGAAATAAAAGTTAATAATTATGATTTTCGAGGTAAAGATATGTTTAAAAAGAAAGTGGTCAGAACTAATGCAATAGTATTTTTGTTCAGGGGGTCAACATGTGGAATTTATTATCAGACGAACTGAAAAATGCAAAATCCATACTGCACTTTAAGAAAATGCATAAAGTTAAAATGTTTCAAAAATTTTGAGAAGTGTTTGTTTTGTTTTTTTTCCTCTTCTTTTTTTCTTTTCTGATTTAAGGTTCTAACAATTTGTAGGTAGATGTGATGTTTGTATTCAGGGTTGGGGAAATAAGCCTTGGCTTCACCCAACACCTTTTTCGGTTAATTTTGTTCAAATGTTTATGTTGACATTGATCAGTGTCAATGTTTATGTTGATGTTTTTAAGTTTGTTTGTTTAACATAACCGAAATAAATGTTTCTCACAACGTCTGGCTCCAACATGTTCATATCGCAAAAACATGGCGGCCGAATTGACTTCATTTGGTTGGAGCCTTTTTTTTTTTTTTAATGGGTGATGTCTCACTCACTCACTCAGTCCAGTTCTCTTATACAGTCTCTTATAGACTCTCTTCTATGACCTGACTGGTTGTAACACAACAATCTTTCAGAGTTAAAGTCAAATAATTCTGCTCAGAATGAAGCAAAAATCCTCTTGAATAAATGTCATTAGTGACATCATGATTTGTTTTTAAAGAGAAAGTTGCTTTATTTTTTTATTATTGTTTTTTTGCATTGTGCCATGTAGCTTTATTTCTGCTTTAGTAATGACAAATGAAATTTTAAAACTTTTATCTTTGGGGTGTTCATGTTGAAATGTGAGCAATCTGAAAAAGGCCTCCTCTGACATAGTACCTCAATATTCAAAAATCTTTACCGAAAAGCTCAAAGAAATCAATGATTTTTCTTTGATGATTGAATACTTTCCTTCGGTTGACCCTTTTCAAGCGAGGCGTCTGAACAGGGTCGGCCTCCACACCACAGCATCCGCGTTTCCTGGTCTGATTTCACATCATCGATTCTGTGTGGGAGGTTTTGTCATAATTGGTGCTGCAGAGCCACCCGGGTTGCTTCCTGTGTATCATCCATTATTTTTCCCCCTGAATTCCCTTCCTCCTGCATGAGCATGCTGGAAAACAAACAGACGCTCATTAGCATGTGTGACCCGCTGGTGGTGAACAGGCTTATTTCCACATGAGTGCAGAGCGAGAATGGATTCCAGAGGGACAGTTGAGGTAGGTGGGCCTGCCGGCTGCCTTCATGAGGACTTTAATGGGGACCTAACAAATGCGAGTGGACAGGCACAGCATTCTCTGGCACAGAGGGGTCATGTTGGTACAGTGAGCACTTGTTATGGGGTGACTCACTGTATTTGGACTCTTGGGTGGCCGCTGATATTCACCTCAATTTCTGATGTGCACATTTCTTTTCTGCTTCACCTCCGTGCTGTGTGCCAGGGCTGAGGTAATGCGTGGTGTTCTAATAATGCCTCTGTACTCGGCTCTGGGAAGTGATGAAAGCGCCCCGTAATTACAGGGATAATCAAAACTGTCAGGGGCTCCTCTGTGGACACTTTTGTTTACCGTCTGCTTCTCTCACAGCATCACAGGCTGCCGGCTCCCCGCCTCCTCAGGCTGGGCTTCTAACCCCAAAGATCAATGCAGCGGTGGCAGCCTAAAAGTCTAAAATTGGACTGCCGACATCCAGATCCACTTATAAGAGACAGAATGAGAACGACTTAGTCCACATTTAAGGAACTCAAACTATGTTTGATACATTAGAACAGTTTTGATGGCCACTAATAACAAATTACTTTAGTTTAGCCTTAAAAATATCAAATTACAGAGCTCTGGATATGACATTGGAAGAAAGAAAAGTGGGCACAAATGGGCATTTTTTGAGCGCAAACTATAATTTTGTGTGCACAAATTAGCACTTTTTGAGGTAACAAATGAGCATTTTTTATACACAAAATAGTATTTTGTTTGCAAAAGGTTCATTTTATGGGCACAAATTAGTATTTCATGTGCACAAACTATTATTTATGTGCTCAATTTAGTATTTTGTGCACAAACATTTGCATTTTTACGCACAGAAATCCGTATTTTGTGTAAGCGAATTATTTTTGTGTGTGCACAAATTAGTAGTAGGAATAAAATACACTAAAATCTTAAATTGTGAACACAAAATGCTAATTTGTGTACACAAAATACTTATTCGTGAACAAATTTTTTTAACGTTGTGTCTGCGGCTCCGTACAAATCAGAAGAAAGTGATCAAAACCGTTCAGTCAGAGGCCTGTAGTTCCGGTTTCCTTCCACGAGGTGGCAGCATTCACGCGTCTTTCACATTACATTGCTTAAACAACAAGCAGAACTGGGCAGGAAAGACGGTTAAAAATCTTAAACTGGTCTAAAACCTGAATTAGCTTTTTTTTAAATCAAGGTTCAGACTAAATTACACTTTTCCAGAGCCATTTTACTATTTATAAAACAACTTGGTTAGATAACAAAAAATAAATTGTGGTAAACCTTTATTTTTGAAGAGGATTAGGAATGAAATTATTAATGAGAAAAATATATGGCCTATAAATGTATTTTTAAATCTAACCAATTATATAAAGGGATTGTAAGACAAGTTTATACTAAAAATATAATATCTTTGGTAAAACTATAGTTTGTTTAACATTCTCCTACATAAAAATATGTCTGTTTGTATTTTATTCTACTATTGTGTCATTTCATGAAGCGACTGTTTTAATTTAGATGTTCAATCCTTCATGGACCTTTGGTAGAAAGGAAAAATAATAGAAAATGATCAACTTTTTTTTTTCAGGGTCACTGAGCATCAAAAGCGAGGCGGGAAATACACACAGAGTAGCTTCTGTGTTGGACTCATCCGACGGGGGCTGTTGGTGTAAACTCTGCTCCCTCATCACCGCACTCCTGCAGACAGACACGATTTTTCGAAAGGGTGCATTCCGCTGTGCGTGTGTGAGCAGCAAAACAACCCCGATCCCGCAGCTCCGTCCCGGCTTTCCCTCTCTCCGCTTCGTAAAACGGAGCCTCTAAAACAAGGTGGGATTCGCGACGTCTCACTCTGTCTTTTTTTTTCTTTTCTCAAATCTGCCCTCGCAAATTGTCCCAATTGCCCCTTTCACAGACAATTAAGTCTACTTGATGTTTATTTTTACTAATACTTCTGTGACTATTAAATTTCTGCATATAACTTGTGTGACTTTGTTGACCTAGTGTGCAGTTCTCTGTGGATACTGATTGGGAATCGTTCATTGTGTATTAAATTGTTTAAAATTATTTATTCACAATGTTCCTTTATTTTCTTTTGGCAAACGATAGAACAGCTGATGGCAAACTGAACACCATGGCAACTCTGCCTCTGTGGTGGGAAAAAACTGCAGCAGGAGCGACGCCCTCCACTTTCTCAGACGGGAGGGCGGAGCGAGAGTCCTAGGGATTCATCTCTGCAAACAGAGACGATCTCCACGCAACGGCGCCGTGTTTACAGTAGACTGCAGGCTGTCCGCGCGGGTACCTGCGCGTTAATCTGCCCAACGAACTACCTGCGCAGCAATCAAACGACGGGGAAAAACCTTAGTGGACCCACGGACTCATTTTCACCTTCAATTTTCTCCATTTAGGAGGCGAGTTGCCGCTCCCACAACAACACGGCGTGTGGATGATGACCGGCTGAGGAGGAGGAGGAGGAGGAGAAGAAGAAGAAGGAGGCTGCGGTCTGAAAACAGATTTTCCCCTGGATGTTCCTCCCAGACGCGATGCTGTTCGCACAACGAGGCTGCGTTTCAACGTAACATGTCAAGGTGTTTTCCAGTCTCCTCGTGCTTAAGGCGCGCGGCAGTCTGAGCCGTTTTTTTTCTCCTCCTGAGGTCCATCCAGCCGCGGGACGCTGAAAGGTTTTCTTCTTTCTTTTTTTCGTTTTTTCTTTTCTCCAACCAGATATGGAGCGTGAAGATGTGGACTACAGAGGATACTCCCGCGCCGCGTTAGTCGACACGCAATCACCGCACACATCGGCGTGGCTGAGTCTGTGGCAGGGGGAAGGGGGGCTATGAGCAGCCGCCGCGTGTCCGGAGGGAGAAATCGGTGATTTTTCCGGAGCTCCCGTTGGGAAGCGCGAGAGAGCTACCCTGCTATTAGCTGCTAGCACCATTAGCCGGCTAACAGCTAAAAAGGTGCTGACCGCAGATTAAAAAAAATAAAAGACGTTTCAACCGCCCCCCACGGCTTCGGTCCACCTTCATCCCGGCACCAGCTCTTTCTTTTCGGGATTTGAGCGGGATTTAGTGCTTCGGGAATGAGGCCTCCAGCGGAAACGAGGCACTTGACCTTGTTTTGGGGTCTGATGCTGGCTCTGTCGTCCTGCCTCCGGCCCGCCACCGCAAAGAGTAAGTACTAGTGCCACTCCACATCACTGCATTCCCATTCCCTGAGCTAATGTAACAGTTAAACTGTCCCCCCACACCACATTTAAGCGAAATTCCGCCATTTATCATCATGTATTCTCGTACTGTTTGAATATTAAAACCATGTGGAGGTACAGATAATAGTTAACTAATGCACATCCATCCATGGATGGGCAGAGGAGGGACAGTTCTGTTTAGGAATGTATAAACATAACCTTAATATAATAGTCCTGTTTTAATTAGATTTTTTTTAAAAAAAAACGTGGCTAGCATCATACTCGAGTAAGAACTTTAACAAGTACCTGTTATAATTCAACAAATTATATTGTTAACAATCAGGTTTAAAAAATTAATTTGTGAACATTTGGATTGAATAATTAATATTTATTAAAGTTAATTAGTATTATTAAATAGTTTAAACAACAACAAATACATAACAAACTACTAAATGTAGAAGTTACTAGGTAAATATTAATGTAATAGCAGTAAAAGTACTCTTTGAGTACTACTTCTGCCAAATATATATTTATAACTAAAATAATGGGAGCTAAGCTAATTAGTTAGATATAAACTAAACTAAATTTACTGTGTGAACATCAACTTTATATATATATGTATATATTATATTATATTATATTATATTAAAGGCCACTTCAGAGATCAATTTTAGAGAAGAAAGTCTGTATAAAAATTTGTCACTAATAAATGATTTCAGAATCCACAAATACATGGATATTTTTCGTGCTGCAAATGTCACAAAAGAGTAAATATGATGGAATTCTGTCTTAAACCAGAGTGAATAACATAAAAAAAAACTAGTCAGGCAGGTTTTTTTCTTTTTCTTTCCTGTCAGATTTGGGTGTTTTTGTGTTTGTCCAAAAGATTCTGGTGTGTTTTTATGCAGAAGCTGTGAAATGTCTTATTTTGTTCAATAGCCTCCCTGAACTTTAGTCACAGAGAAGCTCCTCCTTTAATCAGCTTCTGGATGAAGTGCTTCCATGCCTTCTTGGCTAATTCACTTGTCTCAAAAGTTGCATGAAGACAGAAACAGAAAACTCTTACCAGAGCAAAACTACTTCAACTCTACTTGTCACTTTCAGTGACATGTTAAAATTCTCACAGAAATGTGAGAAGCAGCAGGTTGTGCAGTAAAAACTGATGCCTGTGTTGCCCTGTAATCCTTCAGACAAGCTGAATTTGAAGCTCCTTTCTCCATTCAGTCATTTGATGAGTGTGTTGCCTCCTGAAATGTTTCCAGCTAAACTTTAAACTGGCCTTCCTGATTCATCCCATTCACGGTGACATGCAGGGCAGGGAGGGAGGAGGGGTTTTACTGGGTTCAACCAGGGTCCGGGTTTTAAAATAGAACCAGCCACAAGGAAAACAGACTAAGTTCTGTTGATTGGGAAGAGTGAGGAGCTTGTGAACTGTGTGTTATGGGGTTTACTGTTAGCCCCGGTGGTCAGGGGACAAACCTGGAAGCGGCAGACGCGCTCTCCCAGCGAAATCCTGCATTTCTTCTAACCTTGGTGTGGAGCGGTCTGAATGTTCCCTGTGTGGCTGGTTTACAGCACCAGCTGGAGCGAAAAGGCCTGGCAGGTCGGGGAAAGCCAGCGTCGGTCCTGCTGCTTGTCAAACAACCAAACATGTTTTCCCCGTCATAAAAGTTTGCTTCTTTCTCACCTTTGGAAAAATATTTCCGAGCGTGTTTGCCTTTCGGGGCACTGTAACGCGAACAGGAAGGAGGTGAGGAGTAAACAGTCTGCTGGCTGTGGAGTGACGGTGGCTGAAAGAGCCTAAAGGGCACCGTGCTTCCTCTTTTATTGTCTCACGGAGCTTCTGGCAGATTTCCTGCGATTGTGTGTGGACGGGTCTGGGTTGCTGCAGACAGCTCCCAAAAGGTTATCAAAAGCAAATATGATCTGGAAGCTCATCAGAGCTGCAGAGATAAGTCTGTGTGTTCAGTTGTTGGAAATCTCTGTGTGGAAGAAGACTGCCGCCACACCACCGGCGGAGTCTTTACACCGCAGAGATGTTGAGGGCTCGCTCACAGGGCACCAGCCAGGCCGTGCCACCAACGGTATCGACCTCGACTCTTCTGAACCGCAGTCGTCTCCCATGAAAAACTGCTGCAGCGGGGAGGCCTCTGAGGGTAACATGTTCGTCAGTAGCATCACCCACCACCAGGCAGTGGCTTCACACAGACCCAGCATGTTGGAATGTATTAGCAGGTATGCAGCTCGCTGAGGGCTGCTGACACTGTGTTGACGGGTAGATTATAGACACAACCCGCATACTGGTACGCCATGAAGCCACGCCAAAGATCTGCTACAGGAGTAACTTTCTGCAGATCAACAGAGAAAATTCCCTGTTTTTTTTTTTAGATGCACTAAGTTGCATATTTTTCTGTAATACAGAGTAGTTATTCTACTAAATAGTTATTCTGCTCAAGTAGTTATTCTAAAGTAGTTATTCTACTTTAGATTTAAATCCGAACCAAGTGAAGGTGTGAGCATTGACTGCGATTCCAGTTTGGAAAAGTGACACATACTCTTTAATCCATTAACACCGGAGATGTTCCCGGTGGTTCTTAAATAAGATGCGCTCTTTGATGTACCAGAACTCTTCAACCGTTCACCTGATCGACGTGAATCAGCTGAGTCTGACACGGAGAATAGTGGCTTTTTATATGGGCTTTGCTCTGCAACACACCACCAACATGAAGTGTTTGGCGCAAAGCTGCTTTACTCAGATGATGTACGTTAATTGCGTAAACTGTTGAAGAGTTACTTTGCTCGAAAGAATGTCCGCACTGAGGCTAAAGCGCTGGTGTAAAAGGGTTAAATAGAGAACTGCTTTGTTGGCTTTGTTTTCCTGATCAGAGTAATAGGATTTATTTTCTTGAATTAAATACGGTGTAGATTGTTTTTAAGAGAGTTGACAGAGGAACTGGGAAGTCGATGCTAAAAAGATGCAACATAAAATGAGGTTTAAGAAAACTTTCTTCATTGTCCCGCTAACCGATTAAAATCTTTTTGCACAAAATACATGTAATTCATCCACAACAAACTATCTTTGATGAAAAAAACTAGAGATTATTTTTGTATTCTATTGGTCATAGAGGATTTTGGTATTAAGATGTAGATAAAAGTTCATATTTTTCCATTTAAGCTGTCACATATGGTAATGTAAGTGGATCACAATCAAAAACAGTATATGGTTGTTTGTTTTTCTGCAGGAAAACACTTCAAATCAAGGCTTTATTAGGTCATTGAGCTGAACACGGCTCCCTGTTCTTCTATCTACACTGGGAAATTGGTCAGAGGCAGGAATTGTCCATTTTAACGTTTAAGTTTATTTTGTGTGATTCCAAATGTCACAGCACTCCCGTTTTCAACAAAGTAGATGTGCGTCTTTAAATGCATCGAAGTTGAAGAAAAACCCATAACGGCACAAAAGAACTAAAGCTTTGAATTTTAACCTCTTTTGTTTACTTTAAAAGATTGAAAAAAAAGAATATTTGTTGTCTTTAGTGTGCTCAACTATCATCAGAATCAGTGGGTTTTGCAGGAACCACTTATTAACCAGTGCAACTCATAAACTGTGAACTGGTTGATCTCCGGATAAAGCGGGCTGCTTGTTAAAAGCCTCTTCTCACTCATGATCTTCAGATAACGTCTGCATAATGGTGTCATTGTCCGGAGGTGCCTGTTCACACATGTAGCAGGAAGTTGTTCTCACTACTGAAAACGTGTCAATCATGTTGGGACGGGGGGGGGGGGGGGGGGGGGGGGGGGTACAGAAAAATGTGATGCGTGTGAGGGGATGAAAAGGAGGAGTCCCAAAATGACAAGTCAGTGGTGGACGCCTCTGCACAGTTCTGGGAGGAATACGCTGAAGGTTCCAGAAAAATGGACCTTTGTTGTTGAATTGTAACACCTTTATTCTGAAGATGAGCCATGGCTCTTTTATTTTGAAAGCAGCGGGAACATAGTTCTGTTGTTTTGTTCCTCCAGCTTTGTCGTCAGGGAAAGTCATACTAGTACACCACAGTTTTCCAAAAAGTTTTTTTTTTTTGTCTAACAATCAGTTAATGAGAGAATATATTTAAAATTATATCTGGTGAGCTCAGTGTAGGGTTTACTATTGAAAGTGTCACAAGAACGTCACAGTTTTAGACTTGAGCAGCTCTTTAAATGAAAACTAGATCTATCTAGTAGGGTTTTCCCGTTATGACCCAGCTGTGCAACGTCTACCGAGCTAATATTAAGCTTTAACCTGAATGAAAAACTGGCGATGCAGATGTAAACCGGTTTAGAAAATCTGTTGCTTCTCTAAAAATTAGCATTTATCGTTTTAGTGTAAAATCTGCATACTTTAACCAGAACGCCATTATTTATTTGCATTGGGGTTGTTTAGTTTAGCCTGTTTTTTATACCATTTGGAGTGAATAATAGTGAGTCACCTGAACAGGATCCTTCAGTGTTTGTAGTGTTGCTTTCTCCGTCTTGTGCATTTTTGGTGTCTGTATAAATATCAAAAGGACAATTTTTGGTTTTTGGTAAATAATTTATCCTAATTGTTGATGCTTCAGGATCTCAGTGATCTTCATAAAAGCAACCATCTGCAGTTTGAACCAACTCAAATTTAAAAAAACCCTCTGATCATCTTTTGATCCATTTTAGAAGCGTTCCCAGTGGTCTTTTGATTATGATTATTCCCACTCAGACGAGGAAAGCAAAGACGTTACATGTATCTGTTCTGATGCATCAGAATGGAGCAGAGCCGAGGGCTTGTGACCCTCCCAGCGTATTTTCTACCTCACAAATGTGTCATTTTTCAAACTGGATTTTTTTTTTCTGATTTACAATTTAAATAAAGAATTACTCAGACATGCAATTTTGAGCTTAATTTTCTTTATTCATGTCCACCATCATTAAAAAAATGCAACAAGAGCATGCTAAAAACACTGTCTTTAACACCAGCCTAGAAGGTATTTCTACATAAATGCAGGCGTGCCAACAACTTCTGCTTTTAATAAAATAAATCAAAGTTTGTGATGTTCTAATTAGTTAAGGGTTCATAAGTTCCCCTTTCTTTATGTACTTAAATCTCTGACTTCTGAAATGCCAACACTAAAGAGTAAAGCTGGCATTTAACAGCTGGGAATCCATCGTGGTTCCTCAGCGCCTTCGTTTTTGCACCGCAGAGCTTTCTAGGTCAGTTTCAGTGTGATAGTGTGACAACCTGTGAGCAGGTTGGTGTGAGTTTTCCATGACTCAGGGACCACAGGCTGGCGGAGTCTGCGTCTTCCTCGCAGTGATCTGCGATAACCGCCTCTATGCGCCTGTAGCTGCAGGCTGCGCTTTTGTTTAGAGCACCGCAACCAGGTGGCAGAAGAAAATCCAAAGGTAAACACTCTTACTATCATCAGCAGTCTTTTTCCAGCTTGCCTCAAACTTTTCCACATGCAGGTGTGCATTATGAAGAGGCCATGTAGCATAACGCGCTGTTTTATAAAGGCTGCTCTGCTCTACAAACCGTCTTTGTCTCACAGAATCAAAGTCTTCTTGCTATTTTGAGCAAATAACTTCTGAAGAGCTTTAAATAAAAGCAAAGTGGAACAATTCCACTCTTTACTGAACATAAAAGCTAATAAATACACGTTTTTGTAATTTGTTCGCATGAAAGCGCAGAGAAGTGTCTTTGTTGTGTAGCCTTTGATCTGAAGCCAAGACATTTCACTTCTGCTCAGGGCAAATACTTCAATCCACCAGAACATGGAGTAATTCATGTGAACACTTCCTGTGTGTGTGTTGTGGATGAGACTTCGCTCTTTTGTTGTGTCACCAAACTTCTCATGGCCTCCAGTTTATGCCAAACTGTTAAACCTGTATCATGTAGAAAACATCTGGAACTGAATGTTGATGAAGTGAAGTGAAGTGAAAGAACTTTAAGTGGGGAGAAAAAAAACTTTTCAGCAGAACCATGTTGATAAACTACTGTTGGAGGATGAGGGAGCAGATTAACTAAAATACTGGAACATCTACTATTTAAAAAGAAAAAAAAACAATGATGGCTTCTCAGTAGGGTTGTGCCGATGGCCGATGCCACGTCCCCGCCACGCTGCGACACCATAAGCCGCGGTTACATGTGCAAAATATCTTGATCGGATCAATGGTCGGATTAGAATTCAACCGTGTACATGGACCAAGAAAAACGTTTTCCGATTATAACAAATGTTCACATGGGTCACACTGTCGGTCGGAATAAATCATTCGCACATGCGCAGTAGTGTTTATAATACCGGAAGAGGAAACGAGTTCAGCTGAGAGGCTACATACAAGATATCTGGCAGCTCCGTAATATAAGAGACGATCTTCTAAACATGCTTTTATTAATGTTACAGTTTTACATTATGAAGCTCCTGTTTGCTCATCATTTTAATTTTAATCCATGTGGTCAGTGCTTTTTCTGTGAAGAACGGAGCCGAAAGAAGACAGGACTAGGAGAGGCTAACACGCGCTAACAACATTTAGCCTTTGAGGAACATAAATCCATGCGGTAAAATGTTGCAATCTGCATCTTGGCCGAACGTAAATATGTGGGAATAACATCAGCCTTTATTTTGTCGGGACATGACTGGAAACACAAATCCACGTGATTGTTTGAACGGTTTCTAAGGACTGAGCGACATTTCTGCTTTAAGCTCACACACCGCCCCAAAGCCGCTGTGTGAGCTGACGGTCCGAGCTCTGCCCGGACACACACTTTTACCGGAAGACCCGGTTCTCCTGAGTTCGGTAGCTCGTTCACCTAGAGCTGCGGGACGGATCTCAGTCCGAAGTCTCCCACAAATAGCGCATACGTAACAAAGCATCCTCCCTTCCCTTCAAACACAAAGTCCGTCTGCTCTACTCAGAGACACAGTCGCTCGGTCCACTTGACTAATCAAGTGCCGGAGCGGACGACTTCTTTTCTATTTTGTTTTTTTATTTTTTTGTTAAAGTCACTTCCCACAGTTTATACTGGATAATCGCCGATGAGTCATTAGTTGGGAAATAAAATAAATGAAGTAATAAAGTAAAATAACAAATAATAATAATTATATAAGAACGAAAAATTCACCCCCCACCCCCCCGACGATAGCATCGTCCATCCCGATGGTTTACTGCGAACATCGTCTACTGCCAATTTAAGGGACATCGCCCAACGCTACTTCTCAGCACTCCTGGACTGTCTGAAGGACATACTTTTTGGTTGGCCCTGAATTTGGTTAATTTAATTTAAAAGAAAAAAGAGGTAAAAATGTTTGGACCAAGTGGCCCCCGTGATCCCTTCTGCTGACCTGGGACCATGAACATGTCTTAAACCCACTACCAACCTTGGTTTTAGGATTGATAGTGATTTTGAATTGGAGGGCAGATTAGATAAGTAGTGAAGTCCTGTTTTTACCACTTAAGACGACTGGCTAAGGGGAAATTGTTTCTTTCTTGGCAGCATTTAGAGACTTTGATACACGCGTTCATCTCGTCCCGCCTGGACCATTGCGATGGACTTTTGTATGGAGTGAGTCAGTCCTTGCTCTCTCGTCTGCAGCTGGTTCAGAGCGCTGCTGCTGGACTTTTAACGGGTTCTCGCAAAAGAGAGCACAGCACCCTGGTCCTTGCATCACTCCACTGGCTGCCTGTGTTTTTATAGAGATCAGTTTAAATTGTCTTGTACCTTTCTGAGCTTCTTCACCTTTATTCCCCCTCTTGGTCCCTCGGGTCAGCCGACCTGCTGTTCCTGCAGGTATCGAGGTCCAGGAGGAGGCTCAGAGGGGACAGGGCCTCCTCTGTTGCTGCTCCTCCACTGTGGAACAACCTCCCTCTGAACGTTAGAGTTGCTCCCTCACTGTCCATTTTTAGAACCTGTCTTAAACCCATTTTTATTCTCTGGCTTTTAATTTCGTTTCTTTCTTAATTCTTTGTGTCTTTGAGCTGTATTTTGTCATATTGATGCCTGTTTGTTTTTAGTTTTTAAAGATGTGTAGCACTTTGGTTTCAGCTGTAGTTGTTTAAAAGTGCTATATAAATAAAGTTGATCTGGTAAAAACCATCTAGTTGGAAACTACAAGCAAAAGCAGCATGTACCTAGATGGAAAATAAAGAGAATGTGATTGAGGAAAGTGTGAAGATTTATAGTTTAGTTAAGTTAGTGGGGCTCTAATGCTGATTGTAAAATTTAGAATAAAACTGACTCAGAGTAGTCCCTTGCAATAAGGCGATTCACCTTTCACAGTCTTGCTTTTTCTCCTCTCACTGATTGGCTGTAAAGCACTGTCAATCACTCTTCTCCATGCCCTGTCTCCTGCACAGAATGCATTCAGTTTGCCAAATTTAGATCAGATATTTCTCTTTCTATTATTTTTCTACAAAGATTTGAACTTTGAGAATTTAAACGGGGGGAAAAGTGTGAAAATGTTCATGTCTCGTCAGAGAAAAGTCTGTAAAATTTGTAGCGAGGGATTTTACAACCTTAAAACATCTAATTGTGATTGTAAAAAAAATGTTTTTTCCCAATTTTCCCAAATGTCACCAATTTTAGAATATTATTTTTTAGCACAATATTACTCTTGTATATTTTATGCGTGTGTCCCTTCCCATAAGTGAATCTTTTGCGGTTTTGCTGATTTTTTTCTTTTTCACAGTGTATTGGTTTCTGTGTCCTGATTGGCTGTAGACCACTGTCAATCAATCTCTTGTGTCCTGTGTACAATAGAGGTGACATGCTCAGTTTGTCAAATTTACATCAATCTTTGATCATAATCTGATCTTTGTTTTTATTTTTTATTTTACTGAACTTATTTTTCTATGAATGTTTTGAACTTTGAGAGTTTAAACAAGAGAGAAAAGTGTGAAAATATAAAGTGTGTAGTAAGGATTTTTACAGCTTTCAGTAATTGTAAAAAAATAAAGCTGAATACCATGTCGATTTTACATATTGCATTTTTTAGAACGTACTTGCGTGAAAAACAATGGACTACTGTATAGGGAAAAATTGTGTTATTCATTTTTTTTCTTGTGTTTTTTTATTAAAGTTAAAAAAACAAAGAAAGAGCCAATTTGGATTTTATTTTGAAATTAAGTTATGATCCAGGGATCCCAGCTTTAATACAATGCTAGGATTTGGTTGTATGACATCCAGAACTGGACTCTAACATTAGTTACCCCCAGCACTGATACAGCGGTGCTGTGATGTCCTTTAAAATCTTTACTGAAACACTTTATTTCTTCTTTGTTGTTTATCTGTCAGTTTCCTTAAGACCTTAAGAAAGGTCTCTGCTTGGCTGACACTCTTAGATTAGACGCATATCTAACATTTTATCTGTGTAACTTTAATTACCCCTCTTAAATTGAAAAAAATCTGCTTTTGGTGGGTAATGAGAACCTGATGTCCTTAGAGATCCACCAATAATGTGTCGGTAGTTGTTGATCCAGAAGAGCGGGGCTTCCATAGTTCCTCTAAAACTCATATATCATTCATTTTCTGCTTTGTGGGTGCATTTTTTTAATGCATGATATCTTCCGTCTCCTTTTGATGTTGTTTTCTGAAAGCTCAGTAAATCCTTCAAGCAGGGCTCAACACTTTGGGCTTTTGAGACGGATGCGAACTAGAAGAGCAGAGCAATCAAACCTTTATTGGTCTCTTAACCTGAGTTCAAATCAAAGCTGACGCAAGTGTTTATTCTGCCTTGGGTTGAACTAGAAAACAAATATGTTCTGGCAATAAAAGCACAGGTCAAGTGTAATGTCAATATTTAAAGCTTTTTAGTGAACAAACCTGTCATGAACCAAAGGTTTTGTTATCTTGGAGATTTACAAACACTTTCTTTACCCAATATAAGCTCTAAAGTATGGAAACAGGTTTTTCTTTTCTTGAGGAGAGTGTCTATTGAAATTGTAAATTGTCGTTTTTGTCTTTACAGTTTGTGGGCCCAGCATCGACATTGGGAATGACATCAACGAATTCAGGCTTTTGGAGAACTGCACAGTGGTGGAGGGCTACCTGCAGATCCTCCTTATTGGCGACAAAAATAACAACGCCAACCAGGAAGTCTTCCGCTCCCTCAGTTTCCCCAAGCTGACTATGATCACCGATTACCTGCTGCTATTCCGAGTGTCGGGCCTGGACAGTCTGAGCACGCTCTTTCCCAACCTCACTGTCATCCGGGGTCGAAATCTCTTCTACAACTACGCCCTGGTGATCTTTGAGATGACCAGCCTGAAAGACATTGGGCTTTACAACCTGAGGAACATCACGCGTGGGGCCATCCGAATCGAGAAGAATCCAGAGCTCTGCTACCTTGACTCCATAGACTGGTCCTCCATCATGGATGCCGAGTTCAACAATTACATCGCTGGGAATAAGCAGTCCAAGGAGTGCAGCGACGTTTGCCTGGGCGTCACGGAGAACAACCCTCTTTGCAGAAAGGCGATGATCCGGAACAGCTACAGCTACCACTGCTGGAACTCCAATCAGTGTCAGAAGGGTAGGTAGACCCTCACACCCACACTCTGCTCCTGAAACGCACGAAAACAGGATGTTTAAAAGAATAAAGCCAGCATTGTGATTCATGTGAAACTTACAGGAAGTAGTTTTAAGATCAGGTCATTTGAGGGAATTTACTTTGGCATCAAAACACCTTCAGGTGTGAGCGGCATCCTTGCTTGTGTTACGCATGAGTGGACTGAGCAACGTGACAGTTCCCCACTTTTACGTCTTTTTAACCCTTTAACATCGAAGCTTTAGCCAACATTTTTTTTCGACTACCGAAACGCTGCAACTGTTTAAGCAATAACCTTAACTCCAGTGGATCCTGAAGCTTTGCGCTGATATGCAGCACTTTAAAGTAGTGAAGTGATTACGCAATCAACGCAAATTGGCTGATTCTGCCACACAAAAAGCGTCTTTGCGACGTTATGCAACACTCTGTTAGTATTGACGCAAACTGGATACACAGAATCAGCAGATTCACATTGTTTGCGCAAACGGCTGAAGTCACTGTACGTCAAAGAGCGTTATTCAGGTTTTATTGGTGACATATCCGGTGTTTAAGGGTTAATATTACATTTTAGGCCTTTTTTATCATGAAAGTTGTATTATTTTGGAAGAAGTGAAAGGACACGGCTGTACTGCAGGCACTCTTCCTGTTTTTGTTTTTTTGGACAGGAGTGGTAGAGCGGAACGATTTGATAAGCGACTGTAGCCGCTACCTGTTACCTCAGGAGTCTTTCTGACTCAACGGAAAGACGGTCTCTGCAGATTTGGTGTTTTTAGGAGTTCATGAAACCAAAACAAAGATGTGGATTCAGAATGTTGTTTTTAAATTCAAACATGTTCGTGCAATATCTGTTTTTGTTCACTAAAACAGAAAAACATGATGTAGAACATTGAGTCCACGTCAGATGATGTGGGTGTGTGTTGTTTCTGTGGTTGCTGGTGCGGCACTGCAGACTCAGCATATTGATGGCGTCAGTCGTGCGACATAAAGCTGGGTCAGAACTTGCCTGAGTCGGGTCAGCATTACAGATGTGCACACAGACAGTCTGCATCCTTAACCTCGGTTAAAGAGAACCTGTTGTATATTCACATACATGTGGAAACGGGTGAAGCATATGGTGGCAATGACATGCAAGTGCGCTTGCAAACGCATGCATTTATGCTTTCCAATTCTTGATGTTGATTTGGTCTTTATGAACAAAGTTCAAGAAGCAGAATGCACTTTTCTTTTTGCATTAAGGTTGCAGTTCTTCACACATTATGGTGAATTAGACAGGAAAAACGTGCAACCTGTAGGTCTGTTGCAGTATATAAAGTATTATTAAAAACTTCTTAGACAATTTAAAGTTATTGGAATGATCTTAATTGGATTATAAAATGGATCTGCTCTGGATTGTAAATTGGCGCTTTATGAATAAACTAAATTGAATTCAAAGCTTTTTTTAATTTCTTAATTTTTATGGAACAGATGTTGACTCCTATAGTATGAAGTTTAAATAACTCCACTGAAAATACATCCAGATGAAATGTAGTTACCCACCTGGATCACACTCACTTCACCTTCCTGTTTGGCTGCTACAGTAAGAAAATCTTTCTACTTGGGTTTCATGTTTATGAAAGTTTATAATGTAGTCTCACATTATTTATTTCCATAACGTCTGTTACTTATATGATCTCAGTCTGGCATTTGAATAACGGCACATTTTTCTATGTACTTATTTCATTTAGGAATGTTGAAATTGTTTTGACCTGTTAGTTTTTATTATCATTTGAAGGAATGGCTAGAAGAATCCTTTTTTTTTTTTTAGCTTGCACATGTTTAGAGTCCCGTTACACGGTTCATACGTTTGACTGAAGTGGTCGCACAATCTACATAATTCTTGATGGTGCGACCGAGAAGAACTGTAGATCACACCATAAGATACACATTAAATGGAAAATGCCGTTTACTCTTATAGCGCTTTTCCTCGAAGGCCCAATGCGCTTTACAGTCACAGACCCACTCAGACACTGATGGGGGAACACTGACGCTAACCTTCCACCAGAGGCAAGGTGGGGTTCAGTGTCTTGCCCAAGGACACTTCGACATATGGGCGGGCAGGCAGGAATCAAACCTGCAAACTTTTAAACAGAATTCAAATGCCCCACAGCCCCACATTAAGCCCACACAAGGGTGTAAACCAGAGGTGGGCAAACCTTTTGACTCTTGGGCCTCAGAGGGTTCTAAAATTTAACAGAAAGGCCGAAAGAGGCGCAGATGTGGGCCGTGTTTGGTAATCCACCCTAGAAAAGAAAGGAACAACATGAAATCTGGATGAAAACACGCTTTCGTTTTGATTGATAACCAAGCATTTTGGAGTTTTATTGCAAACCCGTAACTTTTATTCTAATTTTAGTGCCAGTATCACCAGTGGGTTGATGTCTCTCAGAGAAAAACCCAAACTTCGAGAAATGTTGCGTTGGAATCGGAAAAATTACTGTCCAACTCTGAAAACACATGAACGTCAGAAAAACGACAAGTCTTCCAACACCACATGAATGCAGAATAACTTTCTGCACCTAAGCAAAGGTCACTTTATTTGTAGACACCAGAATGTCTTGGAAAATAAAACATTAATATGGATTTTAAATGTCATTTATTTCATCTTGGTAGGCCAGATTAGTTTAATGGGCCACATGTGGCCCCCGGGCCATACTTTAGCCCACGCCTGGTCTAAACCAATAGTAATGTTACCTTTGGTGATATTTGTGCTTTTGACAGCACAAAGAAAGGACATTAAAAGAAAGAAAGAAAAAGAAGAGGTGGAGAATGCAAATGGAGGAAGTAATGTCATAACTGCTGTATTTTACTTAGTTTACTGCCAGTAAAATAATATTTACTGTTTGTTTTAATTGTGAGTTTCGGTGCACAGAGCAAAGGAAGAAGACAAAATGGGGGGGGGGGGGGGGGGGGGTCATTGAGATTTAACAATATAAAAGTCCTTGTGAGGTTGATAATAAAACCAAAATCTAACTTTCTGCTGAACATTTTGTAAACTATATAAAATCCTCTGAAGTGTTTTCATGTCCAAGAGAGCAGATCGACCTGTTTCCTGGCTCAGATGCACGATAGTCCATAATATAAGGCTCAGCGTTTCCTATAAAGACTGTGGGAAAACGACGGCTGCCAATGGTACAAATGATGGGTTCTAATGAAATTTAAATTGAAACGCTGAAAAAAGTTTTTTATAAAGCATCAACAAAACAGATTTCATGCTGGAGTGTCCCCCCTGACCTTCAGCAGCAGCAAATGACCCGCACTTTTTTTAATGCGAAGTGACCCTGTAAAAACTGAATGCAATGTGCCTGAAAATGGGGGCGAACTTGACTTTATTGTGGGTGAACCTGAGGGAAAAGTTCAGTCCTCCGACGCAAGAAGTTAGTCTAGGGTTCTGCTTTACTTCATGTGTAATTCAAGAAAAAGGAAAATTGTTTCATGGATATTCTTGGGATGTGTTGACATGACTGCATAGTTCTGGCCAAAGCTTTCTCTTATTTATTTGCTCAGATTATCATTATCATTACACCTGCTCTGAGTTACCACAGTCAGTCACAGAATTCCCTCCCTCCTGGTGGGAACTTGTGTTTCGCAAACTTTCCTTACAAACAGGAACGCTTGAAATTACGAAGATACTTCAGCCGTGTACTTGGCTCCAGAGGGAGTGCTGGGAAGAACAAGCTATCCGTTTCTGCCCCCGCTGTCTTAAAACCAAATTGATTTCCAACAGCAGGAGTACGAGTGCTCGGCCTGCAGAGGCTACATTCTTCAACTATTTATTAGGTAATTTATTGGAGAAATCTGGCGGTTTTAAAGCCAGACGTCATTAAAGCCAGGAAGGCTAATAGCCGGAGTGTTTGAGGTCGCTGACCAAATGGTGCTCATTACCTCTGAACAGGCTCTGGCTGCTCAACTATATTACCTTCATATAATAGATCTTGAAACTTGCTACTGTGTTTACTTTAATATTCTGCAGCCGTAGAGGAGCGTGTGGTCGCCAGTGTTAATCGCCTGCAGCAATACGGCTCCGGATCCGGTAATTTGATCTGGGATCCATTGTTTAAATGTGTGTGAGACTGAGAGCGCCACAGTCAACTTCTACTCACAGGCATTTTATTTCCAGACCCAGTCACCCGACGGATCGATACAAAGGGAAGAGAACTGAGTTTATTGAGTTTATATCAGGACATGCCTTTAGACTGCACACATTCATAAAAGTGACGGGAAAGAGGAGCGTCAAAGCTTTATTTATATCTGCGGGGAGGTCTCCTTTTAGCTGTGGTGAGGAGGCCTGCATTCTCACGTGTTTACTTCCCTCGTTTGTTTTTTGGAGTCTGGTGTGGGTGTTCTGTCTCGTTCATAACTCCTTCAGGAAGAGTCGTGTCTCTGCAGGACGGGAGGCAAACGCGTTCCTTTCCCGCAGACCTGCACTCGCGGAGCGGCGTGGGGGATGTTTTTCTGGAGGAGATGAAAGCACATCATTAAAGTACAAAGAAGTTTTGTGGGATTTACTGGAAGGAATTTTTGTGTCTACTGTTGTCCCGTGGTCCAGGGGATTACTCTCTGAGCAAGAAGGGTGTTCAGAGCTGCTGCTTAACTTGCTGTTAGATTACTTTACTAGACATCACATCCCATTGTTTGTATTTTAGTCTTTGTACTTGCTTAGTTTCTGTCTTTTGTTAATACTATGTATTTATAATTACTTTATTTGCCATTTGGTTGAAAAGGTTCTATTTCTAGAGTTTGAAAGATGAATTTTTGGCGTCTCCTAGTGGTAGAACAAGGAACAGCAATGCAAGCAGTTGAATACATTTTATAAACCAGCTAACTAACAGGATGAATTTCGACTATTTTTGTGAATGTTTATATAATTGTTTTTTAAAATGATAAAACTTCAGTTCATTATTCCAACAAAGTGTAGTTGTTACTGCCAAAGAAAAAAAAAACAAATTTATTTGAATTTTTTTAAACATAAATTCACAATTCCAGTTTATTTTTCTTTTAAATGTTAATTTACTTTTCTAATTTCCATCCAAAACCAAAAAATTTTAGATAAGCCAAACTGTTTTCACAAAACTATTAAATCAGAGTGACCAAAGGGGGCATTTTCACTGATATGAGTCATTTTTACATCAAAAACTTAATGAAAGCAGTTTTTGCTTGAGATAAAATGTTAAAATCTATGATTGGATTTGATGATAAAGATTGCTTTGATTTTTAATAGGGGATGTTATCTTAAACCTCAGCCCTAGCGTCTTCAGCTGAAAAAAAAAGGTTTTTGACTTCACTCCAACTGTTAAAAAGAAAATTATAATCAATTCTCTCTAAATCCCTTTTATGAAATATATGTCCAGCAAATGATCAAGGATGCCTCATGCTGAACATACATTAAAAAAACAGAAACAGACGCTCTTTCTGTTTAAACATTTCAAAACCAAAGAAAACTTGTCTGAAAGTGGGAGTCAAACTGGGAAAGATGGAGTCATAAATCTGCAGTTTGTTTACTCAGAGATTCTCCAGGTCTGTATGTCCGGACATTTTCTAATCACTCGTTAATCTGCAGTAAAGTTGCAGCAATCTGGGGGTTTTCCACTTCTGGACTATAGTTATGGTTAAAAGCTCACGTTGAAGAGGAAGGAAGACTGTGTCAGATTTCTGGAAGTTATCGCGCAGTTTTGGCTCTACTTCATTTTGGCATTTTCGGCATTTTGCCTCAGCGTTGTGTTTTACTGAATACCAAAGAAATCCACTGCTTCTTTATACATTTTTTTTTAATGTAGATATCTTACTGTAGTGTTAATTCTTGACATTAAAATGGCTCAAATGTCAAAATATAATACAGATTCAGAACCTCTGGTGTCATGAATATTTGAGATTAAGCCTCAGGAGAATAAATTCTAGTTATTAAACAGTTTTCAGTAATTAAAAATCAATGGCAGCCCTAACATCCCGCATTTTACATCTTCCCATAAGACATTCCTTAACTTTTATTGACCTGCAGATTTTAGATCCTTCTTAAGACTTTTTTATTTTATATTTTTTGGTTCATCTGCAACTTTAGCAAACCCTTTCAAATATCAGGTGAACCGGAACAGATTCACAATTTCTCTTCAAAAATGAGAGAATATTTCTTTAAAAAACTGTAAATGCTGAATCTTTATACAAAAATTCAACATGAGGCAAAAAAACAAAACAAATGTATAAGAAAAGATGTTGCATAAGTATGAGCTTGACGTGATAATATTAGCAAAAACTTTTAGAATTTGTTTTTGCTTGGAGAAACATTTTTTGATGTAATTCTAACAAAGCGTGTAGCACAATGTTTATCTGGCTGCACACTTCCTTGAATCCCGAAGGGTTCCCCCTGAAAACACACGGACCCCTCACCCCGTCTTCGTCATCCGAGCGCATCCCTGACTGCTTTCAGTGAAGAGGCACACCCAGACCTGAAATTCCTAGAAGAGATCATTTCTGGTTTCGCCCGAGTCAAAGTGCCTAGTGTAAATTTGTGGAGCTGACTTGTGCTCCGTTAACACCATCAGGTCGACATGGGCTTCGACTCTGAGGGATCTGCTGTGCGTAGATTTGACGCCGCCTGTGTTTGACATGTTTAGCCTGAAACATTTATTTAGTCCTTCTCACTGTGATTGCAGACGAGCTAAGGGTCTTTTAGACGTGCTTTCCAATAATCTTTTGGCAACTGAATTCTTGGTATCTTATGTGAAAGAGGCTGGTGTGCTTCTGCAGCGTTTGGCTTCAGCTGTCTGACCAAGGAACATAAGGGGAACTTTCAACACGGAGCGAGCATGAAGGGCTGCAGTCACCCTAAACCACCACTGTGGAACTTTGTGTTCATTTCTGGTCGACTCTCCATAGAAAATGGACAATTCAAGGTTCTACATTAAAAAAAGTCTTTTCTTTTTGCCACTATTTTAATTTATCAATTAAGTTTTGATTCCAATTGAACAAGATCCTACATTTACTGAAAAAAAACTGTTTCCATTTTGTGCCTTTACCTGTTTTTATTATTGTAATAACACCAACACAACACGTCGGATCAAATCTCAATATTTATTCAAAAACAAAACACTTTATTGGAAAAAACCCCAAATATAAATTGTTTATCAAACCAATTATTGACTTACAATAAAAATTAGTGGAATATTTTATTATTATAAAAAGGTGTTTGCGGTATAAGGAATCTTTTATTTTTAAATAAATGGTTATTTTTTACTTTTTGTTACACAGTTGCTGTGAACACATTTATTTTTTATTTAAAATGAGTGGGACTGGGCTCCATTGTGAAAGCTTTTTCGTTTGGTCATCTGAGGAACCGCAGTAACTTAAATTTGTTATATTTTTAAATTTGGGGGACAGAAGGGGGGGGGGGGTTGGTTTGGTTTATAAGTTCCTAAGTAATCAGTTTCCAGGTAAAACCTGGTCACCAGTTCAATCCTTTCACCAGTACACCTCACTAAGACGTCAAAGCACTTTTTTTTCAGCTGCTGATTTGTTTGGAAGATGTAGAAACAGATCTCTTGGTTTAGTTAATGAAATCTGATCTGGTTAACCCCAACCCACCCTTCCAAAAAGCGTGTTTGCTCACTTACAGAGACTTTAAAGGGGAATAAAGTCAACACACACTAGCTGTGACGCAGGAGTAAACGTTTTCTGTCAAAAGGTCCATGGTTTGATCTCTGGTTCAGTCCACATATTGGAGTGTCCTTGAGCAAGACATTGAACGGCACACATATGAGTTCATTTCATCTTTTTGGCTTTGAACTCATCATAAATTGGTACACGTTCTCCTTGAGCCTCTTATCAGAAGAAACGGGTTGATGTTTTAAACGTCCAGGCCTTGACTGACTCCTGGTTGATGGTTGTCTTGAGCGTTTTCAACCTTGCTGCCTCATTCCCCATTTCCATCAAATTTCAAGGGTATTTGTCTCTTCTCTCAACATTAGGGGCTCTAGAGTATTACCAAATTGGTTGCAAATGCAACCTTATTCCTTAAAGATGCAATCTGTAACAATCTCAGGTCGTACCAGTGCGCTCAGACGTTCAGGGGCCGTGCGACTTATAGGTTGTTGTTCAACAACAGACTCATAACACCCACATTAGGGTTTTAACCAATCAGAGATGGTGACAGGTGTAAGCTCACGTGTGATTGACTGTGCTCAGTTTGTCTGGAGTCTTGGCACAACAACTAACAAATGAAGAAGTTTGTGTGTTTGTGGAAGCACCCAACAGCTTCAAAAAACCTTTACAGCAAGTCAAGTGTTAAATTCTTTTTTGCAAACTGAAAAGTAAACCTACATTTATTCGGAGGATTGATCTTTTTGAGCAGCAGTGGCTATGTTTTGCCAAAAACCCAGCTGTTTAAAGGGTAAAGACGATTCACGGCACTGACAGTTTTCAAAAGACAAAAGTAAAGCATGAAAGCTAAACAAAACTTTGAAAGTGTGTATCATGCAGGCTGGATGGAGGTCAGCAGAATGTTTGAGGCGTACAGACTCACTCTAAAAATCTTTTTTTGTGTGTTTTTACCATCTGAGCGGCAGGAGTCCATTAGAAATTCGCCTACAAGTTGTGGGCAAGACAGTGTAACCCAACCCCCTTTCATCTATCCGATTTTTGAGAGCGCTCTGTTTACACTCTCTCCCGCTGACTTACAGCCCCTCACACCCCCCAAGCTAGCATTATCAGGGCAACAAAAATGGCAAACAATATTCGAGCTATCCAACCGTACCGTTTTGAGCCAGATTCCAGCTCAGACGAGGAAAACAAAGATGTGTAAGTTTAAGTCCCATTAGTTGTCCCACACCCGTCTGCGTGAAACTTGTTCTCCGCATTTGACCCATCCCCTGGGGTGATCTGCAGACACTTGGAGTCATTTGGTGGTTTAACTCCAATCCTACCCCTTGTCGAGTGTCAAGCAGAGATATTTTTTGGGCTAGTCGTCTGCAAGTGGATGCATCAGAATTGAGCAGAGCATCTAGCGTACTTTGTCACAAATAAGCTCTTTAACAAACTGCATGTTTTCATCTGCTCCTGGTTAACTACAATTTAAAAAAGAAATACATAGAAATATATTTCAAGCTGGCTTTTCTTAATAAATTTCATGAGAAAGATGCCACAGGAACGTGTTAAAAATTCCTGTAAGGCTCAAACATTCATGCTGACCTGCATCCAGGTTGTAGTAGATGATACACACTTTCATAGTTAGTTTGGTTTAGCTTTCATGTTTACTTTTGTCCGTGTTGTTTTATCAATAGACAGTTATTTTATCTACTTGACCTTTTTTGTTATTTTTGTTTTACTTTTATGGAATTTGACATCTGGCACCGGTTAGAAAAGAAAGAAACCTCTCTTTTGATGTCTTCTGGGTGTTTGGCTCCTTTTTTCTTGTTTTTCTAAGCTTCAGTTGTTTGATATCAGATCATCTGTCTAATCTTCATTATTTATCGTGTTGTCTTTTGATGGGAAAAGACAGAAACAGAATGATCAGTCATCACTGTTTTCTCTCTCTATCTAAAGTTCAAATTCCACTTTAAAATAGAGGCTTAGTTTGGTGTGTGATGTCCTGGTGTTTCTCCTTGTCCTTGAGGCCAAAGCTGGTGTTCAGTCCTGCTGTTTGGATGTAGACATAATACAGAGAAGAGGCAGACTTGTTCTGTTTCTTTGTGTCTCCTTGGATTTGCAGACGCTGTGTCTTAAGTCTGGCTTTAATGTGAAAGTCTCAGAAATCAGAAAAAAACAAATAGCAAAAGCATTTGGCCTCCTCCCTCCTGATAGTGAGGAGCCACAGCTTTAGTTTTTTTTTTTTGTTTCCAGGTCAGTCAACAGACAGATGCCACACATTCTTTCAGTCTGTTTATTCACAACACCTTCTTAAGGATGAACCAGCAACTCTGTTTGGACTAGCTCTGCTGGGCTGTTAGCTTGTGTGCTTTGACTGTTAGAAAATGAAAAGAACAAACACGCCGTGGCCCGTCTTAGAGGTTTGTTGTGTTGACTCCATGTAATTGTTGGATTACAGACACTGAGCTGTGCAGACTGCAGATGGTTTCTTTGTTTTTCCCATCAATGTGTTATATTTTGGATAATTGACTGTAAATGGTGATGCAACAAAATAAAAGTGTGGTTTTATAATCATAGTTTCCTGGTTAATCTTTTTATTTTGGACAAAGTTTGATGTTTAGATTTGATGGTTTTGTTCTTCTTCAGATGTTTCATGTTCTCTGCACGCTCAACAATCTTTCAGCTGTTTTGTTTTGTTGTCAAAGCCTCCCGAGGAACTCGTGTGTTTCCTGACCTTTTTCTAGATACCGTAATCACACATTTCAGGTCCTACAAAATCATCTTGCTCCAGCGGACCACGGTTTGTCTGGGTGTGATGTGATGACTTGGTGACAGGCCCGGGGAGTTAGTCAGTTATAAAATCAAAGGACAGGCAAATCTTTAGCTGCAGAAGGTTAAAAAGACGCCTCGGTAAGGAGGTGGAGACAGTGGAGAAAATCCAGAATTCCTCTGGAAGTTCCTGTCATCAAACTTAAACTCTAAAACAAACTACTTCTTTATTAGGAATTAGGGTTGGGCGATGTCCCTTAAATTGGCCGTTGACGATGTTTGCTGTCAACCATCGGGATGGACGATGACATCGTCGGGGGGGGGGGGTATTTTTACATTTTTCGTTCTTATATAACTGCTATTCGTTATTTTGCTTTTTTCATTTTATTTCCCAACTAATGACTAATCCGCGATGATCCAGTATAAACTGAGGGAAGTGAGTTTAACAAAAGAAGTAACAAACAAAATAGAAAAGAAGTAGTCCGCTCCCGCACTTAACTAGCGAAGTGGACCGGCGGAGCGCGGACTTACAGCTTTGTGTTTGGTGGGAAGGGGGGGGGGGGGTACATGAGCGGTATGTGTGGGAGATTTAAGACTGCGATCCGTCCCGCAGCTCTAGGGGTACGAGCAACGGAACTCAGAACCGGGTCTAAAAGTGTGTCTGAGCACAGCTCGGATCGTCAGCACACACAGGGGTTTGAGCTTCAAAGCAGAAACGTGGCTCAGTCCTTAGAAAACATTCAAACAATGACGTGGATTTGTGTTTCCAGTCGTGTCCCGACTAAATAAAGGCTGATGTTATTCACAGCATGCAGCGCCACCCAAAGCTAATGTTGTTAGCCCGTGTTAGCATACTGCTAATCCTGGCTTCGTTCAGAAAAAGCACTGACCACACGGATCAAAATTCAAATGATGAGCGAACAGGTGTTTCATAATAACCGTAACATTATTAAAAGCACGTTTAGAAGATCATCTCGTATTTTACCGAGCTGACATGTCAATGTATATAGCCGCTCGGCGCTGTTTAACATTGTTTTGTATTGAATTGTTACATTCAATAAAGTTTGAAAAAAAAAAAGCCGCTGGGCGGACTTTATATCCTTCCGGTTTTCAAACCCTACTGCGCATGTGCGAATGATTTATTCCGACGGAAAGTGTGACCTTAGTGAACGTTTTTATATTCTGAAATCATTTTTCTGGGCCCATCTACACGGTTGGATTCTAATCCGACCATTGATCCCATCAAGATATTTTGTAGATGTAACCGCGGCTTATGGTGTCGACTCGTAACGTGGCGGGGGCGTGGCATCACGATGGTGGTCTCTCCATCGGGATGTCAGTCACCCATCACGATGGACGATGATATCGTCCATCGGCACAACCCTATTAGGAATAAAGCAGAACAAATGTGTAAATTGTCATTTTACATTTGTAGAGCACTAACTCTGTCAGACTGGATCAGTGGTTGGTTCCTCACAGGCTCTGTCAGGAGAAGTAGGTGACCAGCTATAGTGGGTTTCCTGTTGCAAAGTTCTGCAACAAATGAATCCAGGCCTCTTTGAACAGTAACCCTTAAACACATCCACACTGACTAAAACATCTGGGCTGTAAATACTAGAGTACTCTTAGCTGGTTTTTTGTATTTTTCAGAGCTCTGCAATGGTGTGGTTTATGGTTTAATTCTGCTTAAGTTTCTGGACACACACTGGGAGGACTGGGAGTGTGTGAAATTCCCAAAAAATGGGAAAACCCAGTGAGCGTGGAAACCTCCACTGGAGCAGTTTCTCATCAGCCGCAGTGACTCACATTCTGGTTGGAAATGTGTCGGCCTGCTGTGCTGAAGAAAACTATACATGTATGCCCTGAATTTTTTCTTAATATATTTCATGAGAAAGATGCCACAGGAACGCGTTAAAAATTCCTGTAAGGCTCAAACATTCATGCTGACCTGCATCCAGGTTGTAGTAGATGATACACACTTTCATAGTTAGTTTGGTTTAGCTTTCATGTTTACTTTTGTCCGTGTTGTTTTATCAATAGACAGTTATTTTATCTACTTGACCTTTTTTGTTATTTTTGTTTGAATTCACAATCAACTGATTGTGAATTCTCCAGGTTTAATGATAATGAGCTGAAATAGAAACTTTGATCAACTAAACATACATGTAATAAAGCTGCTTTATCCCTTCATTTAAAAAAAAAGAGAAACTTGAATAGAAATCTTGAAAGGACGCACTTATAGAAATAACATCCAAATTAACTTTGTGGTTAACTTCAGCAGTAAACGATTTTTTATTTTTTTTGTGACTGCAAGGAAAATCTAAACTAACTGGTCTGTATTTTTTAATAACGGGACCATCCCACGATGCCTTTTCATTACTGACGGTTGAGGGGGTTCATGTGGCGCCTCTGCCTCTCGCGACTACAAAACCAACTCCAAAACCCGAAAAACACACGCTAGAGGAAACGTTTGCAGATGTGTTCTGGTAACGGCTTCTCCGCCAGGCTAGCAGACAATCATACGACCTCCCATAATTGATCAAAAGTTTTTTGTAATAATCTTGTTTTATATTCATTATTTTTTATTAAAATTGTCAGCTACTGTATTTTCTGGGCTATAGAGCGCACCTGTATTTAAGCCGCATCCGCTGTATTTAAAAAAAAAATAACATTTACAAGCCGCACTGGGCTATAAGCCACAGATATCTGTTGAGAATTTTGATATTTACTGCAAGTACATAACGATTTTGTACCGTAAATGTACATGTATGTACCTAAACAGATTCTTTCAGGAACATTGCCTTTTATCGTGGCAGAAACTTTGCTGATTAAAACAGAACAGAACCAAGAGCAAATACCAGGTATTTATTTACCTGTGTTTGCAACCACAAGTCACTTTAATTGCCAGTTGGTAATTTGTCATCAGCTTTCTATCTGCTGAAGTGCATTGATATTCCGTCGGCCTTATTTTCGATTCTAATTCAGGTTAGAAAAATCCACAGAATAGCATCACCTTTGTATCTACTGCATGGTTCAAAACCTAGGAAAAAAGTAGTGGCTTACAGTCCAAAAAATATGGTATATTTCAAACAAAATTGGCCTTTTGGAACTTATTTCAGTACAAACCACCTAACTTTTTATCAATCACGAACAATCTAGTGCATTTAGTTTATTTACTTACAATCCAGCATTATTTGTCAGTTTATAGCGATAATTATGTTGAGGTGTAGATATTCGGGTAAGCGTTACAGCTCTAGATATTCATGGATAAAACAAGAGAAATGGTGTTACAGTACAGCCTCCTGCAGAAAACATGAAGTAAATGTTATCAGCCAGGAAGATGCTGACTCTCCTAAAGTGCTGACATGAGAGGAGGCCACAGTTCAGCCAGTGAACCTGTGAAACTTGAAGGATGTTGCTGGAATCAAACCAATGATGATCTCTATCTGAGCTCGTGAGCCAGCTGTGCTGTCATCAGTCTAGACATCTGCCTTTTATCTGCCACTGTTGAGCGGTATACAGCGCTAAAGCCATCTGTGTGGGACATCCTGTTCCTGTCATGCCTGGGATGGGGGCTGAAAAGAGGCTCAGGAACCAGCTTTTAAATCCACCAGTCTCTTTGATCGCTCCGCCTGCAAGGCGATTGGCGTCGAGTTTGGCTGCATGCGTGTGGGGCAGTTTTAGGTCTGCTGGGAAAAATCTGTTTGGTGGTTAAAAAACCCAGCAATGTCGGCGACGTTGAGCTCACGCCTGCTGCTGCTGCGGCGGCGGCGGCGTTTCCAGCCTGCCGTCCTGCTGGGCTGGGATTTCTGTTCCCCTTGAAGCTCTGCGTCTGCCTTTCGACTTACAGCCGTGATCTTAATCCCACAGCCAGACGTCTCTGTTATGACAGGAAAAAAAAATAAAAAAAGTCATTCCACCCAATTAAGGCTGCAAACTTACCAACTACTTATAACTGTTATTTGAACTCATTTAACAGCCAATAACGTGTATTTACAGCTGAATTATCATTAAAAAACCTGATCATAAATACATCTTTTGACCCAGGGATAGAAGTTGGTCTTGGGCAGTCACGTCATGGGTTGTTTGTGTCACAGATGATTTTTAACCAGCTCAATTTACAAGTTAGTGTTGACTTCACCAGAACGCCGTCGAGTGGATTGAGCTGTGTGGACAAACAGCACAGTCTGCTGTGTCTGGTAACTTTCCACAGTTTAGATTTGCATTTAACCACAACAAACAATCTGCCAATAAGGACTTAAGTTGATTAGAAGTCCGACAACACAGCCTTCTTTCCTGGAAGCAGGTTGGATCTTCGCCGTCTTACCCGGCAGACCTTCAGCTGCTCGTTTGACCCCGTTTTGCTTCCAGATCAGAGCTTCAGAACATTCACAGAAGTGAACGGCAGCTCAGATTATCTGTGTGGTTACTGCATGAAGGAAGAAACTAATTTCCGGAAAAGCGGTTCAGAACAGCTAAATAAATTCTGTCATGCATTTGTTTAGCCCTTAAATCATGCAGAGAAAGCTACTGCAAACCCTTTTGCAGAGTTTTAAGTCCTTTATGTAAACTTTTGTAAAGTTTCGATCTTCTACAGAACAAAACACATTTTTTAAGCTTTACAATTTCAAGTAAAGCTTTTTTAAAAACATTTTGTAAGCTTTAAAAGGGCTTTTAAATAGGAGCTTTCAGCTTTACTTTGAGTTGGATTAAAGAGGACTTGGAATGTAGTTTTATTTAGCTTTGCTGACAGTTTCAGTCGATTCAACTACAAATGTTTTGTCTTGGAAAAATATTTGAGGCGATGGAAACCTGTGAGATAAAAACCACAGTGTCTCTAAGATTATTTCTCAAGAAGTCTTTCAAATATTTCATGTGATATTTATTTTATGTTGGGTTAGCCCATATTTCATGCTTTTAATTCACTATAAACGCTTTTTATTACATGAAACTGTTCTTATTGAATCACACTACTTCTGTTCTAAAATGAATTTTCACTGAAGGTTATTTCAAAATGATCTCATTATATTATTACAGTATTTGATAAGCGTTCTTATTTATCCAGGGGATGTCTTGCAGTTGAGTCATTGCATGTTGTTGTTGACCTTTCGGCGTATCCCGTCAGGGGTCGCCTCAGGGAAGAAGCTTTTGCCGATTCGTGGTTTGGCAGGGAGTTTTACGCCGGACGCCCTTCCTGAATTCTTTTATGTGGGCTGGGGACGGGATAGAATAGTTTAGGCGATAAATGAAGGGTCTTTCCTAAGGACCCTCACTGGATGAAGCTCATTGCGCGATCCCAGGGATCCTGCGAACCACTCCTAACCAACTGAGCCGTCCAGACGCTTGAGGCATTGCATCTGGACTTAAAATCTTATAATCAGAGTAACACCCAGATTCTACGACTCAACTTCAATACTTCAACTATGCCTATAAATGGACTTCATAATTCATCATTCCGCCCTAAATATAGTGGTTGGTTGTGCTGTATGTAGCGGGGACCTGGTGTCTGTGATAGAATTCTGGAGTTTTGTTTCACTATGTTTACAAAAACGATTTCACTCCAGATCCATGGGGTGATTTCCCAGCATAATCTGCTTTTTTTTAAAGTCACTCCTCTGCAAGGTTAGGTCCAGACTCTGATGCCCCCCCACCACAACCACCACCCTTCTAATAATCACAGTTAAGGGTTCAATGCTGTGTTTGAGTCAGACACAGAACACGATTCCTACTTACACCAATTCTAACCAGTCCAGACCTTCAAGCAGCCACACACCATAACACCACCTCCCCCATGTTTGACTGTTTCCATCATTGTGTTGGACTCCAGCTGCTTCTGCTGTAGCTGCTTTCCAAAATATTTGAAATAAGGTTTTGGGAAAAATACAAATGTTTCTGCAAGACTTGAAAAACGAGTCTTGTGTTCCTTTTCTTTTGGACATGACTTCTGTTTGTGTCGTCTGCGTTCCTGACCTTTACCATCTGTGTGAAAGACACAATATCTGCTAGAGCTTTCCTCCTGTTACTTACCCCCCCCCCCCCCCCATCCCAGTGTCTTATGGCCTCCTGCTGCCTCTTCTACATCCACTTCTATCTCTCCTTCATTCAAGATCCAGTTTTCCTGCTGTTAGTCTTTAAAGCAAAAGTTACTGATTATCACAGATGATGACCACAGTCTAGACCGACTCTCACCTGATCAAACGCATATCTGGGAGATTTGTCGGGTGGCGGAGGAACAAAACAAAAGTTGAATACGTCTTTGAGGGTGGCGGGCAGCTTACACAGGTGTCTAATCTGGAATGCTTTTGTGTTTATGCAACGGTACAGTGTATTAAGGGCACACGGTTTAGAGTTCAAATGACACTCTCGCACCCTCCAGATATCTGAGTAACTGAGTAAAGTGAGATGAGCGTCTTGAAATGCCAGACCGCGTGGCTAAAAACTCCGTTAATGTGCAGGAGGAGGCTAAGAGCTGGGATGCATGGCAGGCATGCGGCGGATCTGCTCGTACCCGCTGACCCCTACACGTCACTCCGCCTTCACTGTCAGGCCGCTATTTAGGAAGCCACAGATTAGCGGCTCCAGTTAGCACCAAACTCCAAGCAGAGGCTGGACGACTCCTCCGCCGGATCCCATCGCCCTGCCGGGAACTCTCACGGCAGCGAAAGAACATTCTGTGCCAGGGAAATGCAGCGGCGGCGTCCTGCTGAGCACAAACTGTGAACTCGCTGGCTGCTGGGACCTGACAGGCCGCTGGTTCAGTCAGGACGGGGGGGTTTTTAACCGCGCACACATGCCCCCGAATGGATTCTGACACAATAAATGTGGGTTTGAAAAGCCTCAAACATCTCTCGTCCTTCTGCATAGCAGGACCGTCTCTCCGCGTCTTTCAGCAGTTTAAAAGGCACTAATGCATCAAGTTGTCTGGAATAAACAGCAGCTCTCCTTATTTTCTTTAGCAGACTGAAGGAAGTTGCTTTGTTAACATCTTCAAACAAAACAAAAAACACCATAAACTGCTCTGTGTTTGGTTTCTCTTTAAACACAGCCTCTGGCTAACCTAAGCAGCTGACATCATCCAGATGATAGTTATTCACTGCTTTTCCTTCACGCTAATCGCTTAATGGTGTGATTTGCTGTGTTTCCCTAACAACCAGGCTTTGTTTCCGTCGTGTCGAGTCTTGAAAGTCGAGGGCTTTCTTCTCAGTTGGACCGCTGCTTTCACCTGAGAGCTGAAGGTTTCCGTCATTACAGGAGCTTGTGTTTCCATCCCGCTCCACTGAGATTCTATAGAGAAAAGTCCAGACGGAGGTGCGGCTCCTGTTTTGTGCGTCCGTCACTGCAGTCGACTTCTGCGCCATCAGTTACGTGTTCCACCAATGTAAAGGAAGCAGCTGGAGCTGCAGGGGTTTAGAAAATCCTGCACTAGTTCTCGCTGAAGCCAGATTTGTTGAAAGTCTGTTTGCTGTATTTACATTTTTCAGAGGAAGTGAAATGAAGTGTTTGGATTTTAAGCCCCCCTCCTGTTGACGTATCGCCGGTTTGGTTGCTGGCAATACGTCATGTAAACCGGCTGTTTACATGTCACTTCACTAAATGCAAATCATTTGTTCGGGCCTGAAGCCACTGCTGTCCCGACAGCAGTTGGTCCACGCCACGTTCCATTCTTACGCGTTCATGTACAGTGCAGAACAAAAGTTTGGACACACTTTTGGTCCATACTGTAAGTAGTGAAATGCTGGTGGGCTTTAGGGGAAAACGTCATTTTATAATCAGTAGAACAGGCGTTGGCAGGGGTTCTAACCCGAGAACAGCTGTTTTTCTCCAGAACAGTTTCTGTTTGGTGTGATTTAAAAATAAAAAAAAGCTCAGTCAGAAGGCTGGAACAAGGCCATCTTGTTTCTGATATCAACTTTTTTTAATATTATCTTTACAAAGACAAAACAGAAAGCTCTCAGCTGCATTTTTTTTTTGTTCCAAGATGAAATAGACACATTTATTTCATTGTAAAGTATTGATACCAGACAGTGTTTGGTTACAAATTTCAAGTTTGTCTTTTTAATTCGCCCAGCAACACCAGCGTATGAAACTGGACGCTACTTCTTAAACGTATGTAGGCGTGTGCATCTTTCCTTCTCGCACGATTCGATACACATCTCCATACCTGATCCACGAATCGATACCCAAAAGATTCAACTAACTCGCTTAATTCTGTTACCTACGTGGATACAATCTAAAAATGATTCTTTTGGATTTTAAAACTTTAAATAAAAGTGCTTTTTAACATAAAAACTTTTTTTGTTGTAGTTTCTAATTGGCCCTAACCCTTTTTGACAAAGCAGATTCAAGCATTAAAACCTGCATTTTGTGTCTTTTAGGCTGTTCTTTGTGGATATAAAAGTGTCATAAAACATTACTCAGGTATTTTTGAATGTATTTTGAATTAATGCAGGTATTTAGTGCAAACAACACACACTGTCACAGACCACCTGTAGGTAGGATGATGATAGTTATAGAAAATATAAAACATCTTTTTCCTCTAGATTTCCTCTTGGGATGCCACAATTCTCTGCTTAAAACTGAACTTTCTGTCATAACTTTGACCTCAATTGTGTGATTCCTACTTCCTACAGCAGTGCACTAAATTTCAGACGGATTTCTTATTTATTGTTTTATTGTATTACACCAGGCTTAGTTTGAGCCAACTGGACGGTATTTATTCATTGCTACTCACTTATTAGCCACTAAAAAAAATGATTTTCCATGTTTTTGTTGTTAGGATTAGGGTCACAAAATCGTGATCCAAAAATTAAGGTTTGAGCTGAATTGTGGGAGAAGTGAGTCTTTGCATCCCTAATTTCCTCAGTGTTTTTCTAACAGTTTCCCTTTTCTTCATAATTTATCTTCCAGAGTGTCCACCAAGCTGTGGAAGGCGAGCTTGCACCGCTGAGGGGAAGTGCTGCCATCCGCAGTGCCTGGGCAGCTGCACGGCTCCCGACAGCGACGCGGCGTGCGCGGCCTGCGTGCATTACTTCCACCAAGGGCGCTGCATGGCGGACTGCCCTCCAGGCACCTACCGGTTCGAGGGCTGGCGTTGCATCAGCGCCAAAGTCTGCTCTAAAGTCCACCACCCGGACTTTGACACCTTCGTCATCCACGGGGGAGAGTGCATGCCTGAGTGTCCGTCCGGTTACACCCGCTCTGCCACCAACAGGTGAGAAAACGCATCACTCAGAGTCTCCTACACCTCCTCACCTCATTTTCGAGGTTCAGATGTTGGCTTAATGTCCCCGTCCTCCTCCCCAGCATGCACTGCACAGCCTGTGATGGTCTGTGCGACAAAGTCTGCGACGGGAAGGTCATCGACTCCATGGATGCCGCCCAGTCGCTCAAAGGCTGCACCGTGATCAAAGGAAACCTGCACATCAACATCCGCAGAGGCCGTGAGTACCGTGGCGAAGCAGAACTCTGCCCGCCGGGCCCAAGAGTCACTAAACCGCAAATGTTTGGTTTGGTTCTCCATACATGAAAATGTTCTCTTCCATTCACACTGTGAGGTTCAGGTTCTCCTCTCTGAAATCTGTTTCTCCAAACAAGAGAAACGGATGGCAATCTTTTTAGAGAACTTTGTGTTTTAAAACAAAAAAACTATCTTTAAAGTCCCTCTACAACTATATTTTGATTTGTTGTAAAAACGCCCCCAGTGGTCTTTTAATTGTGATGATGCCATTTTTAGCCAAAATCAGAAAAACGTCTTTTGTTTTTTAAGACACAGTGGCTCTGTCCGAATTCCCACCCTAACCCTTAACTACTGAAAAACTATTTAGTGCGGCACTATGTAGTGTCCTGAAATGAAAAAGCAAATGGGACACCATGCTCACTTTTCACTTTTTTTTCCTTTTTAACGGCAGGTATGACGTCATCGATTTCATAAAGTTAAAATCGACTTGATATGAGCGTTTATTTATGGATCCACTGTCTTTTGAAGATAAAAACGTCGATGGTTTATTAAAAAATTAAAGAAAACTAAAAAAATACATTGAAAGACGCAATGCATTGTGGTCTATATTCTCTGATCCAGTGAGCATCGATGGACACTGGTTTTTTGCAGAGGCTTTTGTGACTTTGGAATTGTAGATTCGGACAGCACTACAAAATGGTGATACACTACTATACAGTGAGGAGGGACAGAATGTCTGCAGAGGGGCAGAAGTTTATTAGAAATTTGCCTCTGAGGTGTGGGTGGGACTGTTGGCGTGGACGCTGATATCCCATCATCCCTTTAAAATGCACTCTCTCCCACTAGCTTACAGCTTGTAGTATAAATATTTGTGACGTCTGAGATTCTCAATCCTACGTGTCAGGCAACGTAATAATTGGCCATAAATTGCAGTATAATGCTTTTACTGCAATATAAGATATAAACTAAAGCAGTGTGCTGCTGTCACCAAAAGGAAACTGTCGATAAAGGAAAACTTTCAAGGGTTTTCGGCTGAAATCTCTTCCAAAAAACTGATTTTGTGTTAAATTTAGTCAACAATTTAGATAAAACATGATTGTGAAGGAGTGTCAAATCCCATTCCTGTCTCTTTAAGTCTTTGTTTTTTGTCTTATGTTTGGTTGATTCTGTTCTAAAGGTATAAATGTTGGTGTTTGAAGATTCTAAAAGTGAGAACCGTGGTTTGATCTGTGAATCGTTGATCTTCTTCCTGTAAAGCGGGCGAATTGAAGACATTTGTGCGTTTGCCGCTTCCTGTGCGTTTCAGACAACATGGTGGCCGAGCTGGAGAGCTTCACGGGTCTGATCCAGAGGGTGACGGGTTACGTTCGGATCACCCACTCCCACACACTGACCTCCCTGGCTTTCCTGCGCAGCCTCAGATACATCGACGGAGAGACCCTGCTGGAAGAGTATGACCTCAAACACAAACCCTCTCTGCCGCAGACACACAAACACACAGCCTGACACAACATGACTCCTCTGATGCCGTTGTGTTTAGTCCTTCATTAGTCCTGCTCATTTTTGATCATCTTTTAGGTGTAAGTTTGAAGGAAACAATACTACTTTTGTTTTTGTTTTCACTACACAGCTAACAAAATGTAGATTTTGTTTATAGTTAAATCAATTCCTGTTTCTTAAACCTTTAAATCTCTTTTAAATCTGGGAGAAGTGTATGAAGCTGAGAGAAAAGAAGCCTCTCCACAGGAATGTTTGCATTTTTGTTTAATCTAAGGGGCTCCGAACATACATTTTGTTTAAATCTTACACAAAAGCTACTCTAGAAATTACAAAATGTACTTTTAAAATGCAAATTCTTTTAAAAACTATTAGCAAAGCTATGTGTGAAAAATGTACCTGGAGTCAGACCAACGTGGTTCAAATATGCTTACAAAGAACATCAGTGACTCATGACTCTAACAGAAAGAAAAGTTCTGCAATCTTTTATGGCTTTAAGCTGAAGAGACTTGGTTTCTGGAGCAGAACCGTCCACATGTAGGTCAAAAACAATTAAAAAAAAAAGTTCTGAAAAGGTTCTGTTTATGTGTCATAAACGCCGTCATGCATTTGTCTCCACCGACACAAAAAGGCTGAATAAGTGTTTCCACAAATATTTATTTGCAGTGATGTGTTTTTCCTTTCAGGGGCCAAAAACTTTGAAACAGTTTTAAGCCAAGTTGGGCCGGTTATCTCTTTTAAATATGAAATCATTTACAACTTTCTTCTTTTTCCACTTTGTTTATTTGTGTGCAAAATGTATTTAAACAACAGAAAGAAAGAAAAAACTACTTTCTTTAAGCACAGAAAACTTGGGTTATTTGAGGAATCCATTTTTCTTATTATATAACAAAAAGCCCTAAAAAATTATAGTAGTAATCTGTGAAATAAATGTGTAAATCGCATGTGGATCACTGCACTTTGGAGCTTGTTATGGAATCTGCGTGATTCCAACAGTGCACGTTGGATTTGGTGAACTTTCAGCAGACCTTGAATGCAGCACAGACCTTGACTGGTCTCTGAAGAGGCTCTCAGGGTCACACGGTCCTTCACTCCCTGCCTCTTCTGTTTGTCTTTGAGCCCAGGGGAGTCTGGCTGTCCCAAGGCCCACATTGCTGTCATTCCTTGATGGCTGGGTGTTACTCAAGGAAAAAAAACTGTAAAAAACAAGCAAAAGGGCAAACAACTGTTTATTTGTTACATTTGAACTGTTTTAAGGTCTTTAGAGTTTTTGAATTCAAGGATAAAAATATCAGCTAGAATTGTAGCAAAGCTGTTTTCCTGTTAAAGTCGTCGTGTTGAGTCAAGTTCCTCTCCTTTGTCTCTCCAGCATGTACGCCTTCTCGGCGTTCGACAACCAGCAGCTCCAGTACCTCTGGGACTGGAAGCAGCACAACCTCACCATAAAAACAGGAAAGCTGTTCTTCAGAGCCAACCCCAAGCTCTGCATGTCCGAGATCCGCAAGATGTGGACCAAGACGGGCATCCGGGAGCATTTTCAGGAGACAGACTTCAGAAACAACGGCGACAGAGCCAGCTGTAAGGGTCTAAATGAGCTCCGGTCGAAAGACCACAAACATTTTAATCACTGCGTCCCCCGTTCATGAGCCGGAGTTAGTTTGGAGCAATTTGCAAACACTTTCTCTGGAGTTTATTGCTCGTTTCCGCCATATGTTGGTATTTATCTGGCCACAGTTTGTCGCACACATGCTGAAGCAGTTAGGGATTCTCTCTGACTCACTGCTGCCTCTGCAGGTGAAAGCACAATCCTGCGCTTCAAGTCCAACAGCACCCAGAGCACCAGGATCATCCTGACATGGGAGCGCTACCGGCCCCCCGACTACAGAGACCTCATCAGCTTCATCGTGTACTACAAGGAGGCGTAAGTTTCTGCCGCGCCCACTCCCATAACATTGGATCTATTTCCAAAGCGTTCCCATTGGTCTTTTAACTATGATGATGCCCAAATCTTGTATCGATTTCCAGGAATAGTTTTCTGCAGAGTGGCAGGAATTCACCTCTGAGTTATGGGTGGGACTGTTGGGGTTGGGCGACCCCGCCCCCCTTCCCCTCCCCGTTGCAGGGATCTCGAGACAGGGAGATTTCCTTCATTAAAAATAAATGCTCTTTTTCAAACGGCATTTTTTTTCTCGTTTTGCTCACGACTCACAACGATTTGCAATTTTGAGTTTATTTTTCCCATCCTAATTCAATAACATTTTTTTCCAAATTTGGAAGCACTTCTGCAGGAGCAGAGCCAGAAATAAACCAAAACTCCAGTTTTGCTGTTGTTTAGTAAACAGAACTGTCATCACCCCGCATTGTAGGAAAAAAGTTTAAGACCATAAACAGGAGGTTATGGGAAGATCTTACCTTTTTTTTCCTCATAACTCTGGATTTTTTTTTCTCTTTGACGTAATGTTTAACATTTTCTCTATAAGATTTGACTTAAAGTCACACACTGATCATCTTTTCATCTCTTCTAAAAGGGTTCCCAGTGGTCTTTTCAGTCTGAAGCCATTTTCTAGGACATAGTTTGACAACAGAGAAATGCTTTTTTAAGTTTACCTTCCTCAATAAATGTCCTACATCATCCTAAAAAATGCCACGTGAACATGTTAAAAACACAATTTTCATGGGAGTGGGTCTTTAATCTTTTTTTTTTATTCATCAGAACTCTAAATTTAAAGTCTAAAGAGAATTTTTTTGGTCAAATTCTGATCCCAAACTGAACTTTTTACATTTGCTGTGTGATTTTGGACTTCATTCCCAGCATTTTCTTCAGAAATTCTTGGCTTTTCCTGTCGGTTTCTGACTGTAATCAGCTTCCTGGGGTGTGAATGTCGTGGGACATGTCTGCTCTCTCTTCTAGACCCTTTCAGAACATCACAGAGTTCGAGGGGCAGGACGGCTGCGGCTCCAACAGCTGGAACATGGTGGACGTGGAGCTGCGGCCCGAGAAGGACTCGGACCCCGGGGTTCTGCTGTCCGGCCTGAAACCCTGGACGCAGTACGCCATCTTCGTCAAAGCCGTCACCCTCATGGTGGAGGACAAGTTCATGCCCGGAGCCAAGAGCAAAGTGGTGTACATCCGCACCAGCCCTTCACGTGAGTGCTGCCGGAAATGGCGCCTTGACCCCTGAAAAAGTATATAAAGTGGCGTCAGTTGCCATAAACGGGTCTTTCTTTTAACTAAAGTGGTAACAATCACGATAAAATAACTTCTTTAATCAAGAAGCCGATTGTTCCTGTGCTCCAGAGGAAGACAACATGTTTACGTCCATCATAGGTGGTCTGGTAATGTTCCCGTCCACACCTGCACACTGCTGTGTTTGTGCTGCGGTAATCTGGCTGTAATTAGTGAAAAAAGCTGCCCTTTACGCCAAAAGGCAAAACAGCCAGTAATTAGTGTAAACAGTCTTTCTGACGCAGTTCTGGACTGGCTGGCCGCGCTGGTGACCCGGCCCTTTAATGAAGCTCGTTTTCCGGCCGTTTGGCTTCAACCTGGAAACGGCGGCTGCAGCACTTCAGACCTGAGATCCATGTGCGATGGCTCCTCCATGACAGTGTGATATCATTCCTGGCTTCCTCTCAAACACGCCATAAAAGAAGATAATGAGGAACACGCTTGGAAATAAACACAGCTGCACCAGAGAGGAGCCTTATTTACCTAAGCCATGCATGAAAAATAAATCCAGCTGCTGCGTGAAGATGTTCCTGCCACGGCCGTGGGGCCCTCCGCGTTCTAAACGCCTCCTGGGTTTCTCTGTCTCTTTCAGCACCCACCATGCCCCGGGACGTGCGGGCGTACTCCAACTCCTCCACCCAGCTGGTGGTCCGCTGGTTGCCCCCCGTCTCACCCAACGGGAACCGGACATACTACCTCATAAGGTGGCAACAACAGGCGGAGGACCGCGAGCTGTTCCAGCACAACTACTGCTCCAAAGGTATCCACTGTGACAGCGACACAAAATGGAACCGTTTTAGTCATTTTCTGGATATTCTAACAACCCCTGACGACCAGCTATGCAAACTTCTAAACCAGACATTTGGGGCTTTTCAGTGATCCTGAATGTGAAGGGGCGGGGCTCTGGGAGTTGTAGTTTTTATGGATTTGACTGGGCAAAAATGTTTTTTCTCTGATAGGAGGTTAAAAAATCCTGACAGACGTCGCCTGAGATTTTTCGACTCTTTTTATCCGTTGAGAGAGATTATGAATAAAGTTTTGTCTGTTTTTATAACCGTAACCGTAACTTTTATCCAGACTCTCCCCAACAATCAGGATGTGAACAGAGATCTCTTTTTTTTTTTTTTTTTTAATCATCGCCGTGTTACAAAGAGTGGTTCCGATTCAGAACCGCTTTATAAAAGTAGATAATCAGTCGCATCACCTGGATCGCCGTTATCGGGGCCCCACTCTGGAGCCAGGCCTGGGATTGGGGCTTACATGTGAGCGCCTGGTGGCTGGTTGGATCCAGAGCTCAAAAGGGGGCGGCCCCACCAGCCCGAACCCAGTCATAGAATGACCCCATTTCAAAATATCAAAATACATTTTCCAAAAATGAAATCTGTTCCTTTTCTTGGTTGAAAGTTGTTGTTGTTTTTCTTTTAGTTTTTATCAAGGAAGGAAAAAACTCTTTGACCTAAATATGTCATAAAAATATAACATTCATTTTCCTTCAGTATACTTAAAAACTTTATTCTGAAAGTTTCCAGATTGTTTTTCTTTGAACTCTGGTAGTAATTAGATTTTTGCAATTTGGCTTTTGAAATCTGTTCCAGTTTACATTATTTACTTGTTTCAAACACTTAAAAGCTTCAGCTGGTCTGTTCTTGGCAAACAGCTCAGATCTGCTTGGATAAAACAGACATAAAATGCTGCTGCTTTTCCCCATTTGTTCTCCACGAGAAGTAGAAACAGCCGTTGCCGTGGATACTTGAGCTTCCCAGCATCTCGCTTCATCTGACTGGGATTTGGTCGTCCGTGAGAACGGGCTCAGCGGTCCAGCTGCTGCTCTTCACTTCTCCTCCTCCTCCTCTTTCTCCTCCAGAGCTGAAGATCCCTGTGAGGATCGCTGCCAGAGGCGTCGGAGACCAAGAAGAGGAGACGAAACCCACCAAATCCGATACCGAGGGGGCAAATAAAGGCCCGTGCTGCCTCTGCCCCAAATCCCCAGAAGTCCTGGAGGCTGAAGCTGCTGACGCCTCCTACAGAAAAGTCTTTGAGAATTTCCTGCACAATTCTATCTTTACGCCAAGGTACCACGTTTCCTTTACTGAAGCCACAGGGGAAGAAATCCTTTCTTAAAGTTTCCATTTCTCTGTCGTTCTTGCACCTTTAGGCCGGCTGATCGGCGCCGAAGAGACGTCTTTGGTATCGCCAACTCCACATACGCGGGGCGCCACAAGTCCTTAAGCAACACCAGCGCCGACCCGCCTCCCCACACAGCCGGAAACAGCAGCGGCGCCGCCGAACCGGAGCCGGCCGACCAAGAGTACGAGTTCCTGGAGCAGTCCGTGACGGAGCGTGAGCTGCAGATCTCCGGCCTCCAGCCCTTCACCGTTTACCGCGTCGACGTTCACGCCTGCAACCGACAAGTCAAGGAGTGCAGCGCCGCCGAGTTTGTGTTCTCCAGAACCAAACCAGCCGGTCAGACCCGACAGAATCCTGTTCGCAGATTGACGTTCAGGAAAGTGGCTGACGATTATTTATTTATTTTCCCCCCCGCCCGTGTGGTTCTGCAGAAAAGGCCGATGACGTACCAGGCCCGGTGACCTGGGAGGGCCACAAAGACTGGGTGTTTCTGCGCTGGCCTGAGCCGTCCCATCCCAACGGGCTTATCCTCCTCTACGAGATCAAGTACAAACTGGCTGCAGAGGTAAGAGAGATGCAAAGAACCTTAAAAAACATGATGCCACAACGCAGAACCAGACAACAGGATCGTCCTGATGGACTCTCTGCAGCTGCAGGGACTGATTATTACTGGATCGTAAAGCAAAATGGGACACTGTCCCAAACTGCAAAACTCCAAATTAAAAGCAGCAGAATCTTTCAGCTGATCTGCTCTTGTGTCTTCTTCTCTGTGCGACTCAGAGCGAGAAACACGAGTGCGTGTCCAGACAGCTCTACCAGACCCAGCAGGGCGTTCGGCTGACCAACCTCAGTCCAGGAAACTATTCAGTCAGAGTGAGAGCCACGTCACTGGCCGGCAACGGCTCCTGGACGCCACCGCTGGACTTCTACGTGGCAGAAAGTGAGACACGCACACGTTCACGCCTCATCTGCAAAAAAGAAGAAAAAAAAACCCTCGCCTACAGACTAACCGTTTGTCCCAACAGGATACGAAAGCGCGCTGTACGCCATGGTCTTCGTTCCCATCATCATCGTCATCCTGATCAGCTGCATGGTCGTCATGTTGGTCGCCCTCAACAGGAAAAGGTGCGTGATCAAGCGTGTTTTCTGTGTTCCAACCCAACTGTGAGAATTAAGGATGTTTACAAACGAACCCTTTAACACCAGAGATGTCGCCAGCGACCCTTAAATAACACACACGCTTTGACATGGCGTAACCCTTCCCCCGTTAAGTGAGCAACGTGAGTCGGCGCTGAAAAAAAGCGTATTTTCATAACGGCTTTGCTCCGATATGCAACACATTACTGACGTAATAACAATAATAGCTGATTTACATTCATTGTGTAAACACTTCACTAGTGTAGCATTGTATGTCGGCACAAACCCGCTTTTATCCGCTTCAGAATGCAAGGGAACTGCGTTTATTGCACAAACGGTTACAGAGTCACTGGAATCGAAAGAATGTGAACACTGGAGTTGAGCTCCGGTGTTAAAATGTTACAAAACTGAACTCCTTCACAGCTTGATGTGAACTTAAAAACCCTACCTTCACCTCAGCATCTCCAGCAGCTGAAGTAGTTTTCTTCTCACACTTTCAGTCCTTTTGGATACAACCAAAGGTAGTGCTAGAACCCAACTTGCAACCCTCCAATCGGAGGTCGACCGTTGCACCTCTGGCCCCACAGCTGCAAACCCACAAAAGTGTATCAGTAGAAACTCCTGCTGTAAATGGATTTTTTCAATTTTTCGTTCCAAAACCTGTCGTTGCTGTGTGATCTACCACCACTTTAGATCATAAAACCAAAGCAAGGTCGCCGTGCGCTAGATCCAGGTTCATCTTTCTGGGTTTTTTTTTACACAGCACATTGTGTCCTGATTGGCTGTAGACCTTGTCAATCAATCTCTTTGCCGTGTCTCCTGTACAGAAAGGGTTCAGTTTGTCAAATCTACATAAATCTTTATTTTTATTCTATAAAACTGTACTTATTAATCAATGAAAGTTTGAACTTTGAGACTTTAAACGCAAGACAAAAGTAGGAAAATGTCTGTCGAAGAAAAGTGTACAAAGTGTGTAGTGAGGAGTTTTACGGCCTTAAAACTTCTGTAGTCCCCTTTGGTGGATTACAGATGTTTTATCGCAGGTAAGTTTAGAACATACCCGCCACAATAAACAGGGGACCACTGTGATTCAGGGTAAACTTGTGAAAGTGTAAACAAAAATGTTTACATTTTTCTGCGTCTCTTAGATGCTAAAATGTGATTTTTTTTTTTTTTTTTTTTTTTTTTTCCTTTGATGCCTTTTCAAAAGGAACAGCGACCGGCTTGGAAACGGAGTCCTGTACGCCTCGGTGAACCCGGAGTACTTCAGCGCTGCGGAAAGTGAGTGGCTTCCACTCGCGGGACGCCGTCCCTCTTGATCCACGTTAACTTCAGAATGAATGTTTTTCCTGCGCAGTGTACGTACCAGACGAGTGGGAGGTGGCGCGCGAGAAGATCACCCTGTGCCGGGAGCTGGGTCAGGGGTCGTTCGGCATGGTGTACGAGGGCGTGGCCAAAGGCGTGGTCAAAGACGAACCGGAGACCAAGGTCGCCGTCAAGACGGTTAACGAGTCGGCCAGCATGCGGGAGAGGATCGAGTTCCTCAACGAGGCGTCGGTCATGAAGGAGTTCAACTGTCACCATGTGGTAGGTTTGGGCCCAGTCCGCCACTTCCTGTCCAGCCTCTTCCTGCAGTCATGGTGCGTTCTCCGCAGGTTCGACTCCTGGGTGTGGTCTCCCAGGGCCAGCCCACCCTGGTCATCATGGAGCTGATGACGAGAGGAGACCTGAAGAGTTACCTGCGCTCGCTGCGACCTAAAGAGGTTTGTCACGGTCGGCGTGCAGCCGCACAAAAAACGAATCCTTTTGAGTCCTGAAGGTGAACCGAAAACTAAAGCGGGAGCAGCAAAAGAGATGGTTCTGATGAAACCAAACCATCAGTCAAGATCTCACACCTGTCTGATGTTCCAATCCTGACTGGATTAGGATTATCTGCAGGTTTTATTTGTTATATAAGCTTAAAAGCTCTGAGGTTCACATTTCTGCTGGATGGGTTTATGAACTCGCTAAAATACTTTATTTATTTATTTTTTTTACAAAAACCAAAATGTTCTAGCAGTATATTCAGCAATAAGAGCTCCTCGTTCCTCGCCTGTTTCCACAGCAACAGTGGTCCAGCCTGTCTCTTCCTCCTCTGAAGAAGATGCTTCAGATGGCGGGGCAGATCGCTGACGGCATGGCGTACCTCAACTCCAACAAGTTTGTCCACCGAGACCTGGCAGCCAGGAACTGCATGGTGGCCGAAGACTTTACCGTTAAAATCGGAGGTGAGGACACGAGCTAAATCCACGACCCGGCATCGTTATTTATGAGACAAAATAAAAAACAACAACCTTTTTGTGTCCGAGCAGACTTTGGCATGACCAGAGACATCTATGAGACGGATTACTACCGTAAAGGGGGCAAAGGTTTGCTCCCCGTCCGCTGGATGTCGCCCGAGTCTCTGAAGGACGGCGTCTTCACCACCAACTCCGATGTCTGGTGAGCGGCCGGGTGGCCTCCTTCTTTCCCCCCGCGTCGTTTCCAATGACGTCCCGTGAGTGCGGACATGAACATGTCTCCTCCCACCCTGCAGGTCGTTTGGAGTTGTGTTGTGGGAGATCGCCACCCTGGCAGAGCAGCCGTACCAGGGTCTGTCCAACGAGCAAGTGCTCCGCTTTGTCATGGAGGGGGGGCTGCTGGAAAAGCCGCAGAACTGTCCCGACATGCTGTAAGAAAACCACACGCGCAGACTCACCGTCCCCGCCCCCCAGCTAGCTTGAGAGAGCGACAAACTCACATCTTTGAGGGATCGATGTGAAATAGAAGTGGAACGATTCATTTTAACTGTTCAAGTCATATCATAGTTTGTGGTTTACGATACGATTCCTAGTCCATTCTTTTCATTTGGAAACTCTTTTCTAATAGTAGAGTTCGATTCCATGGAACTCTTGCCTCAGATCCATCTGGTTGCATCTTAAAAATCAATACATGGATGAATCAGTTCATCATGAAAGTTCTGATAAAGTCCACTTTGTGGAGGAACTTGCAGCTTGAAGTTCATGTTTTTAAAAACCCCAACTCCTCAGCTGTCATGACTGAGCCCTTCTTCCTCTAAAACCGTGTCAGAGCAGAAGCTGCTGCTACGACTTCTGAACATCCAAGTGTGTAGGTTGTTATAAAAAGAAGACTTTTGGCCTGAAACTGACACGTTAAACATGTTTTTACACTCTGATGACGTTCACACAAAAACCAACCACAACATATCAGTTTTTTCGTCTCTATAAACTTTAGCTCAACTCTTAACAATTGCTTATTTGATGATTTATGAAAAATCTTTTTAAAACAGACCAGGGGCCTCATTTATAAACGTTGCGTACGCACAAAAGAAGGCGTACGCCACTCTCTATGCAATAATTGAGATTTATAAAAAGCAAACTTGACGGGAAAATGTGCGGTCCTTCACGCAAGCTCTGACCAAGGCGTACGCACAAAAACGGGTGAAATGAGAAACGGCGACGCCGTCGGCAGATGGAAGAAACACGTGAAAGTGAAAATGACAATACTGCCTCTCAGAAATAACATGAAGACTTCACAAAGCAAGTCTTACAATTAACAGCCTACACGAACACGTTTGATCGATCAGCAGTGAATCAAATAAAAGAAAATCAAACGAAAATTACAACAGAAATTCAAATGAACACATATTTGCAAAAAGAAAAGTGAAATATTTTCTGCAATATTGGCATGTTGTGCAATTCATCTTCATAAATAATATAGTTAACAGAACGAAATAATGTACCAAACTGACATTCCCGTCAATGTGTCCGTATGGCGGAGCAAACATAGGTGCAATCAGACAGACAGATGGATGGATAGAGAGAGATGCATTAATTGTCCACTGGGGAAAGTTGTTTTCATAGTAAAATATTTCTTCATAAGCCATGGAATTATGGTATTCATGCATATGCCTTTTAGTTTGTTTTATTTTTGATAAAACCATGTATGGCGTATGTCTCAACCATTCAGAAAGCAACAAGAAATTACATTTGCGCTGATCAATTTCCCATTTCCACGTCGATTATTACCGACATCTGTAGCTTGTCAGATGTAATTAAATGGATGGAAATAAAATGCCCCATCACAATGCGTAATGACGCACAATGGCTGATCTTGCGCTCTTAGAAGATGTGGCAAATGGAAGAATTCGGAGAGAACGCATCTTTAGACAACAAGATTTGCTGGCAAACGAGGACGAGTGGCTTATGAACCGGTTCCGACTTCCTCGAGCCGTCCTGTTGGACCTCCGCGGGCTTTTGGGGGTCAGCGTCCCCCTGCGCCTCAGTCACCACTTCACTTAAGGGATTCCCCAATTATTGCCGCCAGTCTGTCATCAAGAGGGGTCAGCTCCGGTGCCCCCCCCGGTGGCAGACACACTCTGGCGATGCAGCGCCAGACGTTTTTTTTCCTCGACTTTGATGTCCGACCATTTCTTTTTTATTTCGGCCACGGTTCGAGGTTGTGAGGCTACAGCATTAACGGCGTTTGCCACTCACGTGCCTTTTTGGCATTAGTAAGGCCACACTGTGCCCTCCAAACAACATTTTTCTCCTCTTTCCCACCTCGCCAACGATAACTTCTGCTTCACATTGACTGAAGTTACGTTTTTTTCATTTCCTCTCGGTGTTTGCCATGGTTTCGCAATCAATGAATATTCATTTGTGGGCGTTTCACGGACTATTTATGGGCAACTATAGGCGTGTCATTAGGCCACAAAAGCTGCGCTGCATTTAGAATTGGTTGTGATTTATTATGGGAAAGATGTGTAGGATGTGCGTGCGCACGGTTTTATAACTCCGAATATTTCTGTGCTTACGCACGTCCTATGTTTCATCCGTACGCCACTTCTGACGCAAATCCTACGCAAAATTTTATAAATGAGGCCCCTGGACTGTAAAAAAGTAGCAGACTTTTTCATTTTTAACACTTTTAAAGGAACACAGAAGGGAATTCTCTGAGTGGTTCATGAGTAGGGTTCTGTACCAAAACTCCAAAACCAATTTGGTACCAGTACCAACATATACGGTCCTACCAGTACCGTATTACAACGCAGATTTTGGTGCTTTATGTTGTTTTGCTGAACAATTCTAGTCAATGGTTTTACCTTTCCTGTGATTGTGGGCGGGCTCATGGGGGGAATTAGGCGGAGCTTCGGTCAAAAAACCAACGGCGAAACGAGTTCAAGTTTTGGCTGTACTTTATAGCAAACGGTTGTAATTCAGGAGATTTCTGAAGTTCCTGGTCAGTACCAAACGAAATCCAAATGGTACCCAGTCCTGTTCACGAGGAAGCTCTGCAAATGTCCTTGAGATGTTTTGATAACACCGGCTAAATGAGGTTTTTTATTTCTACCTGTCATCGTTTATTCAAAGCAGCAGGAAAGGGTTTATAAATAAAAAATCACACAAGATTGAGTTTAGCTATGAACAAATCCTCAATATTCCAGAAAAACAGTTTTAAAGATTTGTTTTCTTCTGTTATGGTAATTGTCTTTACCACCACAAACTGTTTTGCCAGTCACTAAAATAGAAGTCTGGTTTCTGTAAAAAAGTGTCTGTGGATGTAAGAATAACCCCTTTGAATGTCGCTGCTTTGCAACATACCAAGTCCAGGGCTCCTCTGAACATGGAAGAATATTTTTAAAGAAAATATCCTATTTGTCCCTAATCTAAATATTTCTGTCTCTTTGTCATTAAATGTTTATTTAGCACCAAAGAAAGCAAGAAATGTCGAGCAAAAATGAAATTAGCTTTGAGCTCAATTCAGTCCAGATCACTGTTATACATATATATAGTTTATAAATGTAAAAAAAATGTCTGCAATGAATTAAGCTGAATCTTTCAATTCTTGAAAACGTCGCTAATTGTGTTTAGTTTTAGAGCTAATAAAGTTTTTTTGATTTGAATAAAATGTAAATAGATGCTGCTTTGGTCCGATTGGCTTGTTGCACTCGGGTTTGATGTAACAAAGACGATTCTTTTAGAAGGGAAATCCCAGTTCTTCTGGAGGACGTGTTGTTTCCACACTGACCTTCATGTTTGTTTGTTTGTTTGTTTGTTTGTTTGTTTGTTTGTTTGTGTGCAGGTTCGAGCTGATGCGAATGTGCTGGCAGTACAATCCTAAAATGCGTCCGTCCTTCGTGGAAATCATCGGCAGCGTAAAGGACGAGCTCGACCCGTCTTTCAAAGAGGTCAGCTTCTATTACAGCGCCGACAACAAGCCCGCCGAGGCCTCGCAGCTCCACCCTGACAAGGTGGAGGCCCCAGAGGACGCCCCAGAGGACCCCCAGACCCCCCAGCAGACGCCTCCATCGCCCAGCTCGGAGGTCCTGCCAGCCTCCCCGCTGGCCCAAAGCTCTCTTTCATCGCCGTGCACGTCGAGCACGGTCACGGACAAGCAGCCCCCGGGCCAGCAGGCGGCCAATGGGCTCTCGGGGGCGGGCCTTCCGGCGGCGTCGGCCGGCTCGAGCGTCACACTTCGGCCTTCTCTGGACGAACTGCCTCCGTATGCTCACATGAACGGAGGGCGCAAAAACGAGCGTGCCATGCCACTCCCACAATCCTCAGCCTGCTGATCCCCCACTCCCTCCTGTCAGACTGCAACACCCCCCCCACACACACACACACACACACACACACCATCACCACCGGAAGAGCCCAAGTCTCCATGGGTAAAAATTCACAGCGAGAGCTTCTTCATCAGATAGATTTGGAAGAGGAGTCCACGTTCTGCTGTTGCTCCAAACATTTCCTCTTTAGTGTCACTTCCTGCCAGCAGCTGGTGGTGGTTAACGTCGCCGCCGCCGCCGCCGCTGCCGCCGCCGCTGCTGCCGCTGCTGCTACTGGGTGGGAAAACCAAAAATCTCAACAGAAACTGCAAAAGGATAAAACTCCAGCTTTTTCTTCATGGCTTAACTTGTTTTATAAGAAAAAGAAACTGTTGTTTATTACGTTTTGTACTTGTTTCCAAATACCTTAACAGAAATCGTGGGCCTTTAAAAAAGAAGCGTGGGTTCACTTTTGGGTCGGGCATTACAGAAAAAAAGCATATCTAAATGAAGAAGAAGCGCTACCGTCAGTCTGGCTGTTCCGCGCCGTGGGTTCGGCGCCACGTCGGCAGCCACTTCCTGTCCAACAACCCTGGGGAGGAACAGCCAGCTCTGCCAAATTAATTGCCAAAATTTCTACTGTTTTCAGATTCTCTTTCACTCTCCAGCGTTTTCGGAATAGAAACCCACAAAAGCACTTTCATCTGCCAATTTCCACCAGTCTGCAATCAAGGAGGGGGGGGGGAGCGTTTTTTTTTTTTTTGTTTATCCAACCCCTCCGTGTTACAACCTGCAGCTTTTTCCATCTGATCATTTCAGCCACGCCTCGGCGCAGACTGCCGCTCGGTCGCAGGCACGCCGCCGAGCGCAGCGGATTCACAAAAGTACTTTATCAAAACGAGAACTCCAGCGAGGAGGACCTCCACCGCCGCCGTTCTCTTCAGAGACACACAAAACAGGTATTTTTTTAAAAACTTGTCCATACTCTTCAAAAGTCACAGCGTCTACATGTGGGCGGAGCATTTACGTACACGAGAGTTGTTTGTCACTTTTCTAAGTTTTATACAGTTGAAGATTTTCATCATCTTACAGAAAGAAGCTGCTATTCTGTATTTCTCTTGTGGTTGTAATATAGTCTATATCTCTCTCTCTATATATATATATATATTAAAAAAGTAAAGACGACTCCTTCAGGTTGGATTCAGAACATTTCCACTGCGGTTCGTTTTCTAATGCTCGTCGTTGTGTGAAGTGGATCTGAGCTGGTTTGGTTTCAGAAAGGTACGACAATTTTGCCTTATTATTTGGAGCGCCAGTAACTTCCCAGCATCTGGTTAAGAGACGTTGATGAAGCCGGTGGCCGACAATGCCCGTCTTTTTTGTGTTTGTTCTTTATTTGGGGAGGGGGCTTTGACATCAAATTTGTTTTAGGGTTGGACAAGACCTCATCCATCTGTTTGGACCCTTTAGTCCCAGCCAAATCTCAGGTCAAATAGAGAAATTAAAGTCGTTTTTGCTCTTTTTTTTCTTTTCAGATTGGGGGGTATTTAACTCATCCTGATTCCATTGTTGGTTATTTTTCTATTTCAATTGAGCTATCACTGATCAAATGTGAAGTTTGTCACCACAGTGTCTCCAACCTTTTTCATCGGTTCTGCCACCAACTATGTATGTATGGAACCCAAACACTGACAAAAAGTAGAAATTGGAATCTCAATTTATTCCATTAGTTAATTTTTCTATTAATTAACATAATCATGCAGTATCCTCTCTGTGACGGCTTACATTTGTTCCTGTATTAGATTTTCTTCCTAGCTTTTAGCTAGCCGCCTAGCTAATTTAAGCTAACTTTAGCCATAAAAAAGACACCATCACATCCGAACTCTTGTAGTGTATTGCAAACTGTCATGGCTGCATTTATATAAATTAGATCGCTTCCTAACATATGGCATATATACCAGCAAAGCTTCCTTTACGTGTCCATGAGAGTTTTTACTAGCTGGAAAAGGCTAATGACAACTGCTAGCTAGCTCAAAACTAATAAGAAAACTTTATCAATTGTAATTTATTTTTGTTAACAAATCCATAAAAATACTTGCCTTTAAATTAAATTAAGATCATAAGACAACTCGATTTTATAGAAAACATTTGTGGGGGGACTCGTAGCTAACCACTTAGAAGGCTAACTGGCTAAAACTGCAGTTTTTTGTTTTTATACATCAAACCATTATTAAAGTTAAAATATGTGTTGTATACTTTGACAGTACATTATTTTTCAATACTTCTAATTGTAAAAATAAACTAATCTGGTAAGAAAAAAATGGTTATGCTAAAAAAGCTACAAAGGTCATTGTTGTTTTGTTTTCTTAAGCTAAAAAATGTCACCATATTACCGTAGATTGTTTTGTAAAACATAAAATAGTTTATTACTTTAAAGACAAACAGGAACAATGTGACTTAAATTTCAAAATGATGGAAACTGTTTGGATATGAAATAACGAAGAGTAAATTGAGCGTTTAGTCCTTAAATTGATTGTTTAGATTCTGATTTTTGACCCTTTTACTACTTTTTGTCAGTTTGAGTGTTCTATAGCTTCCAATGTTGGTTTTCTAAAGAGTTTTTTCTTTTGTCGGTATAGTAAAGTATTAATGTTTGTTCAAAATTAATTTGGAAAATTAAGATTTCCTGAAAGAAAATAAATCACTGGTGGGACAAACTTCAAAGGAAGATCAAAGAACTGTGTGTACGTTTTATTAGGACTTCAGTTGATCAAATTTAACTTCAAACCGGTCAGAGAGGACCACATCAGTGAGATTTATTCACATTAAAAGGGTACATTGAAGATTCCCAGGCTTGGTGTTTGTTCACTATTTATTTTATTTTTTTATTTAATTTTCTTGAGAAGTGTAAATCACTGTACAAAAATCCCTTTTCCCTGAATTAATTTTTTACAATTCTTTTTTTTTTTTTTTTTTTTTTTGGTTAATTTGAGAGAAACTATACGTTGTTATTCCTTCAACCATCCATCTACCTCACAGGTTTGGTTTTTTTTTTCAAACTCTTTCTGAGTTGAAAGAACATCTCATCTGTTGTGCGGCTGTTTGGACAATCTGATTGGGTGTTGGTTGTTTTACACGGTCAAATTCAAACCACAAACCTTTCTGGGATGGGGTGGGAGGAGGGGCTCAGAAACATGGTTTCAAGAACTCATCTATTTCAGGATTTTCCTGATTGCATTCTTTTTTTTTTCCAGACTTTTCTAAAACTACAGTGAACATGGAGACAATGACCAAAAGCTGTAACTGTCGGTTTTTGGATTAATGGACCAAAATCTGCATCTTTGGAGCTCTTAATTGGATAATTGTCTAGAAAGCGCGTTAGAATCAATTACCCATCGCCACCATGTGTCACTTTCCAGAGGCTTGAGTCACATGATATTTACAAACTACTAACAGACGTTCATTTGCGGGGTCATTTATTATGAATGATGGTAATCAAAGCAACAACTTCCTGCTTGTTTATCTGAACTTTTTGTTTTTTCACCACCAGAACGAAACATTTCTGACTGTTCACTGTTAGCTGAGGTTTGTTTACTGCAGTTCCAGTTCCTGTAATGAGCCTTCATGTCTTAACACAACAGTTGTTGGATGAGGAATTCTGAGTTCAACATAGCAGACCTTTCCTGGGGTTTGGGTGGGTATTTCAGTGTTTGTGGTCTGATTTTTGCCTCATTTACCACTGAAACACCCGTTAGAGCCGTCAATAAGAACATGAACGCTTTGGTTTTTCACTTTTTCTACTTTTTTTTTTAAGTTTCTTTTTTTTTGTTCGTTATATTGACGGTCAATATTTTTTGAAATGTATAAATAATTCATAGCCTTCCAAGTCTTACATTTCTGTTGAAATGATGTTAGGCTGAGGTTTCATTTTGATTTTTTTTTTCTCTTTTGTACATGCTGTTGTAAGATTTTTCCTGTTATGAATACATACTGAGAAACCAGGAAAAATGACTGGCTGAAAGAGAAGAGAATGTCTATTTCTCTTTGTTTCTTTTTTCTACACAGATTTAAGATGAATAAAAATGTATGCAAACTATTGCACTCTCTTTATTTCTGCTAAGAGGCAATGAAAAGAATTACATTAAAGAAACTCGAATCATGTCATTTAGCATTTTATTTGCATTTTATTAGCAATCAACTAAATAATTATTTATGTGGAAACTATAAAGTAACTGTTACGTTGCTACACATGCTCTTATGTTTGGGGCATTTTTTTTATACACAAACGAGATACAGAGCCATTAAATGGAAGAAATACATTAAAAAAAAGTCTGACAGAATATTTTCTGCTGTTGATTAAAAGTGCTAAAATGTAATGTCAGACATAAAAAAAAAATTAAAATAAATTTAAAATTTTATAAAATATTAACCGTTTCTCATTTTGAAAACTTGATCAATTTTAAAATATTTTCACCAAATTGCTTAAAATCAACAATTAAATCAAACTTTATAAGAAAAAAAGGCTTCTTGTGCCTTGGCGCTACTCGAAGCGCTTTAACATGTAAAACAAAACAAAAACAATACAATCAAAACCCAACCCACCCCTTTCCACTCCCCTTCTTTAACACCCATGACCCCACACGCAATGAATATGGATAAAAGGAACTTCTGAATGAAACTTCAGGCTTGACTCTGCTGTGAGGAAACGGTATTTGGGAATCTCTTCATACCAGGAGCCAGCCTGGCTGTAGGAACATGGCCACAGTGTCCATCCAGACCGGGGCAGCAACGGGGTCCACTTCACAGCCGTGAGGCTGCAATGTTAAACCCCAGCTGCCCCAGCAAGGGCAACAACCACCGACCTAGCCGGCAAGTCCTGGCAGAAAAGATCCCCACAAGAAACACTGGGGCTAAATTCAGAAGAATACATCAAATGTTTTTAAAATACATTAGAATAAAATAAAATACTTAAAATAATATTTAGTAAAACTAATAGAATAAATAAGCAGATAAGATCATCAAAATTAAAAAGGTGGGTCTTGAGCCTCTTGTTGCTGTCTTGTCCGGCTTTCGCAGATTCGGATGGTTCAGGACCTCTGAAAATGAAATGTGCAGTTGGGAAATGAAAAGACACACAAGAGTTTGTATGAATTTTCAAACCTTTTGCAAGAGGGGAGAGGTGGAAAAGCACGACCTGTTGGGCTTTGTGGCTGTCCGCTCTCTCTATCCTCAAGGCAAAAAGGCTTTTTTTTATTAAAATGAGAACCAAGTATGACATCACATCGATCCGTGGCATTTGGGACCATTGATCCAAACCAGTGTTTTTCAACCAGTGTGCCGTGGGAGATGGTCAGGTGTCCCGTGGGAAATTGTCCTCATTAACTGATGCAAAAACATTTTCCATCTCCAGGATATCAGCTCTATGTTCATCCAAACAGGCCCTGATAAAACACAGAGTAGTTAGGAATATGAAAGATCATAAAAGACTTTTTTCTTTGTGTTTAGTGATTCTATTAAAGACATTTTGATACGAATGAGTCTTTCTTGTTAACCGTCTTGAAACCACAACGAACACGCATCAAACTGTTTTTAAATCTTCTAACTTAACTTTTATTACATCTTTTAGAAAAAACAGCTGCAACTTCCAACTTTTCCTGCCACAATAATTATCACAAAAATGCATGTGAGATTGCGGAGGGGCTGTAGATCAATACAGACTATGAGTTTCTCCTTTTTTTTAAATTATTTTTGGATGCTGGTGTGCCGCGGGATTAAAGGTCAAGGTTAAATTGTGTCGTGGCTCAAAAAAGGTTGAAAAACACTGATCTAAACGACTAAAAATAAAATCATACATCAGCACCTCTATGTTGGCAAGAGAGAGGAATTAGCGGACTCTGACAATCTTGTTGAGACGGTAAAATCCTGTCTTAGCGACACTCTTGATGTCCCAGAGTCAAAATAGTATGTCCAAATTTCTCACACAGTGAGAAGGTTCACAATTCTGAAGATGTGGTCAAATCATCTCTCGTCTTCAGAACAGATGATAAAGATGTCAGCTTTGTCCCGGTTGAGCTGAAGATTTTAAAAGAGCTGAGAATTTAAAAGAGTGTTCATAGGTTCAAGGTCATCAGGAGACACGGCGATGTAAAGCTGTGTATCATCAGCATAGCTGGAAAAGTCATTACCGTGATTCCTGATGACATCCCCAAGAGGCAACATGTACAAGTTAAAAAGTGTAGGGCCTAAAATCGATTCTTGGGGAACCCCACAACTTATTTGTATCAGTATAATAAAATAAAAACGAGTCAGCTGTTTTATCCCAAATCAAACAAGAATGAATCCTCAACTGAGTATAAAGTATTATTGCTAATGAACTCCCAATACATCATCCATCTGAATTTTTTAAAATGTTAAAATATTAAGATAAGATGTGAGATTCATAACATCATCACAATATGAAAGATGTTTAACAAATACACTTGCCAAACTACTCACAAACTAGATAGATTTTTTCTAACCTTTTAATGTTCTATAGAGCCATATTGTTGGGTGGAATTGGTCAATTTTCAAAATTAAATAACTTCTTTCTGGAAGTTTGACAATGCAGCTGAAAAACTTCTATCTTGCATTATATACAGTAGTTTACATTTATTTTTTGTGAATTTAATTTTGTAAACTATTTTAAATTTGCTTTACAAAAATAAAGGAATCCGTCTGAAATGAATTGTTTCAAAATAAAACGTGTTGGTGTAGTTTTCCTGGATGACCAGCAGGTGGCAACGTGTCATTGATGAGTTTGTATCCGTGGAATTGGGAGCAGAAGAAGAAGAAGAAGCTCAATGACGTCAGGTGTTTATGATGGATCACTGCTGTGTTAAAGAAGCCCGGTGAACACCGGCGACTCATCTGTTTCTTCGCTGTCAAGCTCAATTTCGATTAAGGAAAGTCATGAAACTAATAAAGTATTCCTAAATGGTGCGAAAAATTTTACTTGTAATAGTATGATAAAAACATGCTAATCCAAGCTAACCCGTTCGTTAGGTCAGCATCACGGTCGTTGTTTTCCCTCTTTGTAACCAGATGTCGTTTTCCTTTAAACTATCAGATTCATGTTCAGAAAATGTTTTTCTTTCATTGTTATCAGATTCAATTTTAAACGAGAATCCTATACATTACTAAACCACGTCCGTTTTGGTCAGAACCTTGATTTAGTGGCATAAAATGAAAGCGTCTGTTTTTCCTCCAGGAAACAGATTTCCTGTTGAACATGGCAACCGAACTCCACGAAACCATATTTGTGGCCAAACAAGAGCGTCACAAAAACCTGTTCCTGAACTACAAGAACCTGAACATCTTCCCGGTGGAGCTGCTGAAGGATGAAGGGCTGCTGTTTCTGGAGAGACTCTACATGAAGAGGAACTCCCTCACCTGTCTGGTACCTGCACAGCAAAACGGTCAAACCCAGTGACGTCATCACCATGATGAGAACCCCAACAATTTTCCCTTTTTTAATCTCGAATCAATTTAATGGTCCAAAGCTATATCAGTCTGAAATGTTGCTTCCAAAACCAGATTAAGATGCAGTTCATTTTAAACCAGATTAACAATTTATACGATCAACAAGATTAATATTTGGGGCTTTAGTTTATGTAATAAGTGTGAATATGCATAAACAAGGTGTGTTTTGTTTTTTTTTTAGATAGAATTTAATTTTTACACCACTTTTTACAGATAAAAACCACAAAGTGCTTTATAGTTTACAAATAAAATGTAATAAATAAATAAACATAATTGAGATATTATAAAAACTCAAAGCGTTTGGAATGGGGGTACTGTAGTTGCAAAATTAACTTAAAGCTTGTCTGAACAAAAATGTCTTTAGAACCTTTTCAAAAGAATCATCAGAATTAGCATGCAGGGCTAAAAAGGACAGAGAGGGGTGTAAGACATGTGGGTCTTGTGGATCTCTGCTTAATGAAAAATAATTTTTTTAATTTAAAAAAGTAACCGTAAAGTCAAATCAGTTTGAGGTCAGGAAGCACAACCAGGATTCATTCCGAAGGTGCTCCGGTTTATTTTTGAACAATTCAAGTGGTTTGCAAAATTAATTAGCTCTGATTTAACTTTAGTTTGTTAGATTTTTGAATTTCGGGCTGAGATGGACCACAAATGGTAAAATAGACGTTTTTTTCCCTTTTTACCACTGCCGTGCTGACCTCACACCACAAACTGGATGAATTTATTAAAGCAAAAAACGACTTTAGAGTTAACCCTTTCCCACCGTATAGACAGCATTTGCACTGCATGGTTCAAGTGACCCAATTCCGATTTTTTCCTCTCATGTGGCACAGATCGGATATGACCGGTGAACGTGTAAGCAGGACAAAAGCGCATGGATTCCGATTTTCTCAGATCGGATACAGGCCTCATTCATATGTGGAAATAAATCGGCTACGATTCGGATACGTGCATTTGCGTGTGCCATGTAAGCAGACAAATCGGATACTCTCCAGTAAATGCGAGTCGTACGTCAGTGACGTCAACTCAGGAATCCACCAACTGAGATCACATGACTTATTCAGGTGCTTTTGTGCGCTGATTTTGCTGTTCGAGGACAGCTGGAGCCCCATCAGCGTGTTGCCTTTCAGCCTCAGGCTTCATTTTTCCCAGTCCGATCCCGGTCGGTACGCAAACAGTAACTAATCAAGCGGGACACCGTTGCTCTGGAACAGGCTAGAAGCCGTTTATTTCTTTGCTTGGATCAAACTGTTAATCCAGCACAACGTCTGCAAACATTTCCTCATTCAAAACTCAGAGAGAACACATAAGTCGGCCGAGCAGCCCTTCTTTTTCCTCTCCCGCGCATCCTCTCATGAGCGCCCAAGGCAACGCCTCCTTCCGTCGCTGCGTTGCCTCCATGACAACCGCAGTCACACAAAAGTCCGAAGGAGGTCCACGGAAGGCGGAAATGCTGCTACGTAGTCCTCAGAACGTCTACGTTTGATAGTTTCAGCATTGTATAGTGTAAATGCAAAAATCGGATACGGGTCACTTTTAAAAGATGATGTAAGTGGGGCGTCCAAAAAATCGGATATAGTCAGAAAATCGGATTTGGGCATCAAGACCTGCAGTGTAAATGCGGCTTAAGTCGCAACAGATCATTTAATCGAGGATTCCACTTAATTTAGCATCAATTGTCTTGTTTTTTGTTTTTGTTTTGCTGCTATTGACTTTTCTTTTGACTAAACTGCCGATTTTTACCAATTTGTTGAGTTTTCTTCATTGTATTTGCGGAAATCCTTTTATGGTACATTCCTTAAAAAACTCTCTTTTTGTTGGATTTCCTCAAATATTTAGTGCGGTCACAAATACATGTGTGTATTTTTATGCTGATCTGAAGTTTTTATCCAAAGTTTGTAGTTTCATTAAAACTTTCTGATTAAAATCTCGTTTTTTTTTTTAATAAATCTATTGGCTGTGACTTTCTTTTCTTTTTGAACAGATTCTGTTACCATGACGACACAGCTTTAAGCATTCATCTTTATGTTTTTTTTTCTTTTTCTTTCATCAGCCGGACAATCTGGCTCAGAAACTCCCAAATCTCATTGAGCTGTAAGTTCTTCCTTTTCCTTTCGTCACAAGGCATTTCAGAATAAAGTGATAACTTTATGTTCTTATTTTTTTGTTAAAGGTACCTGCACTCCAACAACATAGTTATTATACCTGAAGGTAATCTCACGGTTGTGTAAAGAACTTGAAGTCAGGTGTGTGTTTATAGATACAGATATGTTTTTGTCTTAGCTATAGGAAACCTGGCCCGGCTGCAGTCGCTGGACCTGAGCGATAACGCCCTGCAGCTGCTCTGTCCAGACATCGGCCGACTGAGGGCCCTGCGGCACCTGAGACTCTCCAACAACCGCTTGAACTACCTTCCGCCAGGTAAAAATACCCAAAGAATGCGAGATGATGCAGACATTTTGAAGTATATGTATATTTAGAGATATAAAAGCATTATCTGTCATAAACAATCCATACCAGGGGTCCCCAAATCCAGGCTTTGAGTGCTGGTGTCCATGCCTGTTTTCCAGAAACCCTGTCTTATTTGTTGCTGATTACCTGAACCAGGTGCGTTTAGCCAATACGGAGCTTCAATGGCATGTTGGTTGGAAAATAGGTAGGACACCGGCCCTTGAGGCCTGGACTTGGGGACCCTTGATCTATAGCAACACCTCTGTTCTCCAAGTTTTACGCCGGGACTTTTGTCTGCCAGCAGGGGGCAGCAGAGTGGTTCTTCAACTCACATTTCAAATGCTCCACTAAAGCCAGATTATTCTTGAGGATTAGTGAGCGTGCTTTTTGACTGAACTCCTATTTTATTATTTGCATTTTGAGGGAATGTTTTAACAAGATTGAGAATGTTTGAACATCTTAGTGTTTTAATTTTGTACCGAAGGACCCGATTGCTTTTGCATTTCTTCATTCTTTCCTACTGGCCCTTTGAGCAAACATTTCGCCCATGCCCCATACTCAAGTACTTCTAATACCCAAAGGAAATGAAATTTTGACATAGTGAACGACCCCACCCCAAAACCAAAAAAAAGGTCACAGCTTTAATGTTTTTGTAAATTTTTAAAAGTGCAGCGTGTCTCATCTGCAGAGATCGGCGATCTGCAGGAGTTGGAGACGCTGGATGTGGCCATGAACCAGCTGATGTCCCTGCCAGATCGCCTGCACCGCTGCGTCTCCCTGCAGAACCTGACCGCCGACCACAACCTGCTGGGCCGCGTGCCCCGCCAGCTCTGCTGGCTTCCCCGCCTCAACCAGCTCTCCATGGCGGCCAACCAGCTGACCTTCCTGCCGCTCGGTGAGCGCCATCGCTGCGGCGATTGGCTCTGGTTTGGTGCGATCTGATCGCCGGATCCTCTGTGTGTTCCAGACCTGGGCCGGTCCAGAGAGCTGCAGTTTGTGTTTGTGGACAACAACGTGGAGCTGGAAGGCCTTCCCTCCTATCTGTATAACAAGGTCATCGGCTGCAGCGGGTAATGCACTCAACGCCACAGAGACGCCGTCGCTGTTAGCACAACTGCTTCTGTCGGAGCCAAAATGTCGCTTCTTTGCACATTTTTTTGTTTACTTTGTAGCTTTGTGTTTTTTAACTGATAGCTGTCGGTCCGTCTGTCGGTCGGTCCTGGTGGGGACGTTTTTCCACCGCGTCAAGTTTTTGATTGTAAAATAAACGTTTAAAGATAATCAGTCAGATCTTCTTTCTGGCTGTACTTCTTTGTAGACGAACGACTTTTACCACTATTGACACAAACGCGCCGATATGATCAGATTTTCCAGTTTATCTCTGCACATTTAAATCGTTTGTTTAGCTTTTTACAGCATGATAGTCTCATTTAGATCCGTTTTTATGAAGAGAGGCCAGTTAAAGCGGCAGCATTTAGAACAAAACCATAGAAAACATGGGAAAAAAAGTCTCACAAAGCTTTCCTTCTGTTATCTGTGGTTCTGCAGGAGCTTCTGCTGCTCTTCAGACTCATTTAGAGGAACTTGAAGCTCAAACTGTGAATTATTGCAGGACAAATTCACAGTTAACTGCTTAGAGTCCCACTCTGATCATCTTTTGATCTTTTTTATAAATTAAGTTTTGAGAACACAAAAACGTACAAAAAAATGAAATAAAACAGACACAAACAGGCTCAGATCCTGAACGAGCTGAACAAATACTTTGACAAAACTGAACTAAGAGAAAGAATAAAATAAAACCCAGACCAGGTGGGGGGGGGGGGGGGGGGGTTAACAGGCGGCTCTTGAGCTGCGTGCGGCTCTCTGCCTTTTATCATATTTTCTATATTCAGTACTTTCACAACCATAAGGCCGTGAAAGAAGACCCCCCCCCCCCATAGTACAAAGGAGCGGATATGTGAATAATGCAGAACAACTTCGTTTGGAAACCCTGGAAATGCAAAGAGACACGATTATGAGGCACAGTTTAAACTTCAGCTATCAGCTACGCGGAGGAATACGGGAATAGAGCAGCTGCAGTTCGGTTAAATTAGATCTTCACAGATTCGGACTTCCTGCTTCAATAACTCTTCTGATAAACGTTCAAATGTGTCAGCAAGTATCTCACTCATTTTGTATCAACACAGAGAGTGAACTACAAAGGCATTTTTAAAGAAAAAAGTTCGTTTTTATTGCCTTTTAATCAGAATTGTTCGTTTCAAGCTGTGAATGCAAACAGAGCAGCGAGCCGGCTGCTAAGGGACCGTCAACAAAGTGCAACCTCTGTGAAACACCATTCTGTAAAAATCAGTGAACTTTTAAAAAGTGAATAAATGTCTATATTTATATGAACTGGTAATGAAGACTCGTCAGCATAGTCATGCTACATTATTATTTATTATACTAAATTTTGTTAGAAAGTCAAAGTTAAAATTTAATAGAGATATGAATCATAACATAAATGCACTGTAGCTCTGAAGATACTAAAGCTTCTGTCACCAAACCTCCTGTATTGACTAATCATGACCTTATTGTCCTACTGCAACAAAGATTATGTCATAATTCACGTTGTTCATTGTTAGGAATTTTTCATATTAAAATATTGATCAGATTTGGTCAAAAATGCTCAATGGCTTTGAAGATGCTGTAGTTACTGACACAAAACTTCCTGTACTGACTAATCATGACCTTATTTTGTTTAATATATTTTCCTACTAAAATAAAGATTATGCAAAAAAAAAAAATTCTGGCATCTTCAGAGCTATTGAGGATTTTTGACCATATCTGATCCATTTGTAAATATGAAAAATTCCTATAAATAAACAAAGTGAACTGTTGACATTCTTTATTTTAGTATGACAATAAGGTCATGTCAAGTTACTGATAACTTTAGTCATGATTCATATTTATTAAAATTTGAAAAAGTATATGCAACAAGATAAAATGAAGATGGACTTTCCTACAAAATATGTATTGTAACAATAATATGCTTTATGATAATTTTATGATTATTTGTAAGATTATTGATTTTTACACAGTGGTGTTTCACAGTTCACAGAGGTTGCACTTTGTTGACGGTCCCTTGACAGCAGGCTGCTGCATGTCTGCATTCACAGCTTAAAGCGAACAATTCTGATTAAAAGGCAAAAAACGATCTTTTTTCTTCAGAAATGCATTTGTGGTTCACTCCCTGTGTTAATACAAAAGGATTGAGATACTTGCTGACATATTTGAACGTTGATCAGAAGAGTTATTGAAGCAGGAAGTCTGAATCTGTGGAGATCTTTCTAACTTATCGAACCTCAGCTGCCAGAGAATTTAAAATATTGAATCCATGGTTCGGAAGTGAGGACGCTGGAAAACCAACTCCGACAAGACAAGAAGACACAGCAGCAGCTGAGTTTCCGCGGAAAAGGAAAGGCCTGTGTTGGAAGATCGACGCGAGGCTGAGCGCTGCTACTTCCAGCAGATGACCGTGAAAAGCTGTCCATCCTCCCCCCTTACCGGGACGCAGCGCCGGCAAGTTACTTTGGGACTGCAGGACTTAAATTTGGCCTTAGGTGTCTGCCTTCACTGTTCTTTGGATCCGCATAGCAAAGAGACGGACGCTGGTGATGAGGAAAGGGAAGCCGGCGTGTTTGATAGATGTAGCCCAGCTGTTCCAGATACAGAAGATGAGGACTTTGATGGATTATAAATGCTGATTGATGACTGAAAAAAAAAATCACAACCAACTCAGTTTTGCGCTCGCTGCCTTTTTTAAACACACACCAGCGTGCACGTTTCACCGGTATGTGTGTTAACGTTAAATACAGAAAAACACTCAGAACTGAAACGGCGCCGTTTAATCCAGTGCTGTTGTAAGGAGAGGAGAGGAGAGGAGGGGGTTATGAGAAATAATATGGCTTTAATTGTGTGTCTGTCTGGCAGGTCAGTGTGTGGTGTGGCTCTTTGACTATCAGAGTTAGAAATGTCGGCTCTTTGTGTCAAACTTGTTTGTCCCCCCCTGTTAGAGGCAATCATAGAAAAAAAACGCGGATGTAACGTGGATTAAAACATTAACCAATGACCCAAAACTAAGGTAAGAAAGTGCAGCGGGTTTTTCTGTGCTGTATGTTTTTCTCATGTGAAATTCACTGCATTTGTTATCGTTTTAATGCTTTTAATCCACGTTACAGCCACCGTTCCTTTTCTATTAAAGCCCCAAACTGAAAGTCCCGCCCCGCTGCTTGGCATGCAAATTTCAGCCAATCAGATCAACCAGAAAGGTTCCTGCCCCTAAGTGACAAACACACCCCTGAATGCCGCCCCCAAGTGACAAAAACGCCCCCTTATCACTGAGCGTAAATCCAGGTGAGGGCGCAAAGGAGAACTGACCGAGCAGGATCACTGCTTATTTAGGATTTCAGCCGTTCAGTTGTAAAATACGGGGTCGCTTGGTTAGAATTGCGCCATCACAGTTGTAAGGTTCACTCACTCAGTTTCTAAATACGCCCGCTTAGTTGTCTTTACGCCCTTTCAATTTTTGGCATTTGTGTAATTCGATACCCGCCCAGCATATTTTCTGTCATGAGAGTTTGTAGTTGGATCCAAATACAGTATAAGAAAAGGGTTTATTGTTCAAAAGGTTTCCGGCTGGATGAGGCAGAGCAGACTGCATGAGAACCAACAATCTGGAGGTCCGTCTGAAGCATATATAGAGAGTGGCTGATGAGGAGTAGAGGAGGTGTGGCTCAGGCACTGGAGGAGGGCTCGCCCACAGGATCACAACGATTTTCTACGTCAGCTCTTTTTCAAAGGGCTGTTCGTGATTCACCGTCATTTCATTTCTTAGAATTTAATTCTTAATTTTCTTCATATATTCCCTCCATCATCAGAAAAATGCAACAAGTACATGTTAAAAAACACAATTTTCATCGGAGTGGATCTTTTCAGAATCAGAAGTACTTTAATGATCCCACACGTGGGAAATTTGTGCGTTGCCATAGCAGTAAACATAAGAGAATATAGAATAATATTTAAAAAAAAGAAAATGTCGCAGAAATGTAAATAAATAAGGCAGTATGATTTAAAGCAATTTACAAACAGGTAACAATGTGTAAAAGTCATCTGCTACACTGTGAGTTATTGTAGAGTTGATTTGTGTTGGGTAGAAGGGTTTCAGGTATCTGGGAGTTTTGGATATTCCAGAGCATCCGTTAATTGAAGATCAAAACTTTTACATTTTTTTGTTAGAGTTCCTTCATAACTAAGAATTCAGTTTGTGATAAACCTTAAAAAGTGTTTATAGGAGCCATAAATGTGATTGTAGTTCACCTTACTGCCAGTAGGGAGATTCTGTATGTAAGGGAAGACGTCACAGTGTTTGTCAGGTGTTTTGGCCCGGAAGGGCAAAGGGTTTTGACCGCAGTACCGCACGAGCGTAAGAACGTAGGCTGGTCAATGTCAAACGCAAGTATGTATGCAAAATGACAGCAAATAAATGTCAATGTGTCGCCATACAAAATGGGAGTGGACATTTAATGACTGGAGCAAACAGATGCGCGTCAACCTCACCCTGGGTCAAAACAATCTCAGTAGCTGAGTTGTAGGCTTAGCTCCTTCAGTGTTTGTTATTTCCAAAATATGGTAAACCTTAACCTTAAAGTGGAGCGTGTGAAGACCTTTCGGGGTTTGTCTACACAGGTGTGGTTTGTCACTCGGGGGAATGGAGGGGGCAGCGGGTGAGGCGTCGGGTGAGGCGTCGGGTGAGGCGTCGGGTGAGGCGCTGATGGGTCTCCCAGCTGAGGTAAAGGTGATCGGCTCAAAGGCGGACGGCGTGGTTCCTCTGGAGGAGCTGGCCATGAGGACGCTGCACCGTTTCTACCGCCACTGGCCTGCGGGTGAGGATGGCCTGGGCTTGCTGCCGCCCATCGCCCTCCCAAAGAGCTTGTTGGACCTGCTGCAGTTCCCGGTGGGTCACTGCCATCGCTGCAGCCAAGCCATGTTCACCATCATCTACCCCAAGCGGTTCCCCCTCCGGGACACCGCCCTGGCAGGCGTGCACCGCAGGTCGGAGCAAACAAACCCTCTGCTGTGTTTTTTAAACACTCTCATCTCCCCGTTTGACCCCTTTCCTCTTCCTCCAGGACGACCGTGAGCTTTGTGGCCTACTGCTGCTCCAGCCGCTGCCTCCAGAACTTTGACCTCCAGGGCTGACGGGTTCCCTGAACGGACCGCAGGAGATCTGAAATCCGCTCGGACTCGCTACCCGAATCAAGCCTGCGAGAGCCCGATAACCCCATGTGTGTTTGCTGCGTACAAACTAAACGGCGAGCAGAGCGAGCGGCGTTCTGTCCCTAACCGAGCTGCTGAGGTAACACAGGTGGGCCTTACTCCCAAAGCAAGCACTTTACCAGAAAACCTTTCTGTGGGACGTTGGAGACACTTTCTTACTGAGGCTTCTTGGAGCAAAGACATTTGATTGATGGAAGGAAACCTCTGGAGATTCGACGAAGTCTGTTTTATATGGTGCATTCCCGACGTCCCAGCGTGGGACGTCCAGATGTGAAGCTCCTCCCGTTTCCCGGCAAAAGCTGCTTTAGCTCCGGCTGCTGACAGCCGGAAACACCCGGGGAGGTCCAACCTCTCTGAGACCAGGTCTCCATGAACGTTTGCTTGTTGGTGTTTCTTATACTCATGTTTGTTTGACAGTAAACATTAACTGGCTGAGTTTAAGGTGGACTTTTTTGGCTTTTTAGAGGTCATCACGTTTCCGTTGCAGCATCAGTGATGTGATCTGACTGAAGGAAGGTCCAAAGCAGGAGAACTTTCGACCTTCTGAGATAAAAAAAACACCTTTGTTGCCTCGTCGTTTGCGTTTTCCTCCTTCCTCCTGTTGTTGTGATGCTTGTTGGTACCACAGAGGACAGATGTGAAGCGGGAAGTGGCTGCCTCCTCCACCTGGATCGATGTTCAGACAAATGTGAGACCATTAGCCTCCACGGTCGGAGCTTCAGCCCTCTGCTCCCTCTGGGACTATCGCATCTCAGATGAGAGCGCACGTGAGAGCGCACGCATCCACCCTGCAGTTAGAAGCAGCGAAAAAGAGGGGGGGCGAGATGCACACCACCTTAAACATTTGTCCTCCATATGACCTGACACTTCCTGTTCAGCAAGAAACAGCAAAAGGGCCGTTCTTTTCGTTCACCAGTTACACTGACGTTCCCGTTAACATGAGCTTAAAAGATAAACAATACTTAACAGAAACGGACAATATTACTGCCATCCTGGAATGTATTTGTTGTAAATGAGTTTTGACTTTACAAAAGTCTGTCTAAAGACATTTGACCATAATTATATCGTTTATTATCAGAATTAATTTGAGCTTTTGTTAAAAAAAAATCCTTAAAACAGATTGTTTTGCTCCTCTAACATCAACCATTGGCTAACATAAACAATTTCAGGGAAAGCCCCGCCCACTTTGAGGTGAACATCTTAACTATCAGTGGGATCTCTCTCTGTATTTTCCTGGCTGACTGTCATTCGACAGGAGCTACTCTACTCTCCAAGCAGGAACTCAGACAGGTGGAAATCTGGAAGCAGACTACCTGGGATGTTTTGACCTTCAGGGTAAATGATTTCACATTGGGTTCTGCCAAAGATCTTTAGAAATTTATTTGCTGATTTCTCTAGTCTCTATCTATCTCAGGGTCACGGGGTTGCTGGAGCCTATCCCAACTATTGCTAGACAAAGGTGGGGTGCGCCCTGGACAGGTAGCCAGTCCACACAAAGACACTCGCTCACTCCTAAAAACAATTTAGAGTCATCAATTAATCTAAGAAGCATGTTTTTGGCCTTTGAGGGAACATGGAAACGTCACACATATAGGACCCAGTTGGGATTTGAACCAGGGACCTCTTGCCTGTGAAGTGAGAGTGTAAATCCCTGCAAAGCAGTTTCAAAAAGCTTAAAAAACACCTTTGTATCAAATCCCCCGTCATACGTCGCCTGTAAAAGGAGCTCTAAAAAATGGAAACCTCTGAAGTTGATTGTGATTTTGGGTGAGAAAAGTAAACTGCATCCACTGCTGCTTGATGTAAATACTTTTTGGGGTGAAAAAAAAAATCCCTCGCAGTTTGTCTATAAAGACTCTAATTCATCCAGGTAGATTCCATCATAGTAGTAGGTTTAAAGGTTGTCATCTGGACTTGGTTTTTAAAGTTGAAGACGTTTGATCTCTTATCCAAGAGGCTTTGTCAATTCTGAATTAGCTGGTAAAAGAGCTGGTTTATATGCGCTCATGCGGGAGAAGTCAGACCTGAAGCAGGATAGTATTGTCAACTTAGCCTACATGGTTTTGGGTCGTTTAGAGTCCTTTGTCCTCAGCTGGGGGTTGGGGAGCCAGTGACCCCCCCTCCAACCTGGTCATCTCTTTCAGCTGTTAACGACCCAGGTGGAACTGGTTGGGTTTGTTTGGGTTTCAGAACACTGCTGTAGATGGATGGAAGAATAAACCTGAGACCACCATTCTTAATAAGAGAAGGTTTATACTTCTTGACAAAGATGGCTTCTTTCACTCCTCGCTCAAACCATCCTTTCTCTCTGGCTAGAATTCGGACTTAACTGTCCTCGAACTAGTGGTTTGTGGCCTTCAGGTGGAGGTGCACTGCAGACTCAGGTCCATGTAGTGTAAATAGACAATACTATCCAGTCTCAGGTCTGACTGCGCCCCCATGAGCACATATAAACCAGCTCTTTTACCAGCTATTTCAGAATTGACAAAGCCTTTTGGATAAGAGGTGAAACCTCTTCTTACTTTAAAAACTAAGTCCAGATGGCAACCTTTAAACCTACTACTATGACCCTCACAGTTTGGTTGTCTTGACTCATCTAAGAGTCTGTTATTATGGAAGCTTTAGCTCCAGTGTTTACATTCTTTCAACTATCGTAACTCTTCAACCATTGATACAATTAATTCCAGCTGAGAAAAGCAGCTTTGACCTAATATGCAACACTTTACTGTAGTGAACACCAGGGGTGGGCAAAATATGGTCCAGGGGCCACATGCGACCCGCTAAACTATTTAATCGGGCCCGTCAAACTGTAACAAATTATATGGATAATCTTTAATAAAGTTTTATTTTCTCTGTAATTCTGGCGTCTCCCAGATGGTGCCTTACAAATAAATTGGCCTTTGTTTAGGTGTTTTTTTTTTTTTTAAAGGCAATAATTTTCTATCATAATTAAAGCTGGTTTTTGTCCAGATCTCAAAGTATTTCTTTCTCTAACGAAGTGGACTACCATAAAGCTCCTGGTTCAGCCCTTCTGTAAAAATTTAAAACCCTTTGTGGCTCACGAGTCTAAAGGTTTTGCCCATCCCTTGCTTACACCATCAACGTAAATCAGCTGACTGTGTCGCAGAGAAAACGCTTTACATTAGTAATATGTTTGAAAGGAAAAGCTGCTTTTGTCCGCGATTCACGTTGATCACGCAGGGACATCAAAGAGCGCGTGTTACGTAAGTGACACTGACGACGTCTCTGGTGTTAACGGGTTAAGTAAATGCTGGCAGAACCGGACCCTCTCCTGACCCGTACCTCCCTCTGTGGCCCCTTTGGCTTACTGCAGATTTCCTTCCATCAGGGGTTCAGAGCGTCTTCTAGAACAGTGTTTTTCAACCGCTGTACTCTGTACTGATCTAAACACATTTACCATCGCCAGGATATCAGCTTTGTGTTCATCCAAACAGGCCCTGATAAAAGCACTGAGTACTTAGGAACACGAACGATCATGAAATACTTTTTCTAATTTGTGTTTATTTGATTCTATTTAAGACACTTTGATAAGAATGACGATACCGTAAGATCGTGGAGGAACTTGCACATCGGTACAGGCTTTGAAGATTTTCCTTTTATATATTTTTGGATGCTGGTGTGCCGCTGGATTTTTGTCAAGGAAAAAAGTGTGAGGGTAAAAGTCTGTAGATATTAGGGGTTTGGAGAAAAAATCGAATGGGCGATATTTGACGATATTTGTATCGATTGAAAATGTGGTCAGGACAATATTCATTTAATTATTTATGAATGTCCTTCAGCGTCTGACACTTGCTTTCCACTTAAACCCCGACCCCTAGATGGCAGCGCCGCCCACTGAGCCTCTTTGAGCAGCTCTACACCGCACAAAACAACTACAAGACCTCAGTGAAGCAGCTTGTTTTGTTATGATAAATGCACTACTTAATCTTTACTTAGGATGGGTTCTGAACCAAAACGCTGTGCCATGTTGCTGCCAGTGTCACATAAAAATGCGGATAACAATGAGTGAAGCACTGCAGTCATACACGGAGCATCAGCCAAAATGCTGTCGCCAAAGCGGCCCAAAGTTCTGCAGAACCTCCCAGCAATGAATTCTAGTTCAGCGACCTGATGGATCAGAGTGATGAGTGCAACGCTCTGAAAAAAGGCCAACGTCGTGGCGATGAGCGCTGAAATCCGTGTTTACTTGGATATGAGATCCAGTTGCAGTGCTCAACATTGTGATCATTATATAAAAAGGAATTTTATCATTTTTATTAAAATGAAAGGCGTGTCAATATTCAGATAGAGTTTTTTTCTGAGTCATCATCCTCATTTAAAACAATGTTATCTGAGAGAGCTTAGGATTAAACTACATTACCCATAAAACACCTTAATGACGCTTAAAGTCTAGCAAATCTTTTTTCTGCTTGGCTCTCACACAAAGAGAACAATTGCTTCCAAATTAGTGTTTCTTTTGAAGTTCAACTTGAACTGTGCTTTGCATCCATTTGCATTAAAAACAAGCCAAACTGCAGGACGGGAATTGGACCTCCTTCAGTCGATCCAGTGACGTCTTGATGTTCTGATGTGGAAATGATGAGGCAAGGAGACGGTAAGGAGGAAGATGATGAGCTGCAGCTGGGGTGAGTGATCAGCATGTACGTGCGTGAAGGCGGCGAGGAGATATGAAAACACAACAGCCACTGCTGCTCTGCTCCAAGAACAACATCTGCGATCTGACCAGCAGATGGAATCTGTTTGAAACCTTAACGCAAAGATTTAATGATCTGCTCTTTGTTAGCATCTTCTAGCACTTTATCTCGATTTGTTATGCACACTTTCCCTGTCTTTTTGGCTGATTTCAGCTGAAATCCAAACATCTGGGCGCTGGTTAGAGTCTCATCAGGAGTAGGAGGAGTTTCCTTCCTCGCATGTGATGTTTGCATCCCAGATTCCTCTAAACAAACGTGTGGAATTAGATCTTTCCTCGTTTTAGGACTTTCTTCAGGCCGGTCGAGGTCTTCCACCGCAAACCGCTTCATCCATGTCGTCATGGAAACCGCTTCATGTCATCATGGTCTTCCAAACCGCTTCATCCATGTCGTCATGGAAACCGCTTCATGTCATCATGGTCTTCCAAACCGCTTCATCCATGTCGTCATGGAAACCGCTTCATGTCATCATGGTCTTCCAAACCGCTTCATCCATGTCGTCATGGAAACCGCTTCATGTCATCATGGTCTTCCAAACCGCTTCATCCATGTCGTCATGGTCTTCACATCTTGGAGCTTGAATGAGTATCATCAGACTGTTGCCAAGAATCAAACTCCAGAATCTCGTTGTGTGCTTAAACATCAGTTTCCTTCACTCCACCTCCATCGAGCAACGTGTCGATAGGTTTAGATGAGTTTAGTCCACTCATTCATTCATGTTGTGTTTTTATTTTTTGTGTTTAATAAAGTTACACAATTCAAAATTACAAGAGGAAATCCCTGTCAAAAATCCCCCTCTTTTTTTCTTCTCACAGATTCTTTATTTTTTAATCTAAAATTACCAGATTGCATCCTTGCTCTTTTTTTAAATATTTTTTTAAAAACGTTATTGTTCAAAACAAACACAACAAATATGTATGACAGGAACAATGGTCATAACAACGACAATGTCAGAGGATGGTACATGTATTACAAAAGAAAGATTACAGATGCTTTGCATTGAAAATATTCAAAGACAGTTTTCATACATATTTATGGCCTTTTTGTTTAAGCTATTAGAGATAGTATGTAAATAAGATTCTAATTCTTTAATTATTACAGGGAGAAAAGTATTAATTGCATCTTTGCTCATTAGGGTGCCCAAACTTTCCAGTGACGTCAAAGGGTGCGGCCATTTTATGTGCGCGTTCACGCCGAGCGTACCGCGAAAGGAAGTCTATTGATCCAATTTCAAATTAAAAGCAGATGCCTAAAAACGCCCTAAAAGGCTGATTGTTCTTTTACCACAGGTGTGATGTAAAATGACTTACTCTGTGATGTATATGACTCAAATGCTTCAATACAGTGGGCTTGTATTTATGTTACAAAGTCCATATAGAGATGTGTTGGTGAAAATGACCCGTCTAACTGTGTCAGACAGCGGAAAGTTCAGTGGTTGATAGATGGTGGAAAAGTGCTGATGGAGCCAGACCCCTTTAAAAAAAATCTCATATTACTTAGAGACAACAGAGAGGAGAGAAGAACGGGTTCGTTGTTGATCTGTTTCTGTTATGTTTGTCAAAACAAACATGTAAGCCTATGGGAGTAACTGTCAGAAATAAGCGCCTCATATGGTTACAATTAAACTACAAGAAAAAAATCTAAAAAGACTGCAAACTTTGCACAGAACTTAAGATGTCTGGGTCACAGTCAGTGGGTTTCATGTTATTGTGTATCTGGTTTCACTAAACTAGATATTTTTAATTTTTAAACCGTTGTTTTCCATCTCTTGTATTGATTTAATGTATTGGTTTATTAAAAAACTAGTATTTCTGTCATAAATGATGGTAAAGTTTAACATGATTTGTTAGTTATTGGTATTTCTGTATCATTGTGCATATTCAGGTCTTCAGTTTAGATCAATTTACATAATTCTTTTGTTTTATTTCCATTTATTTGCTTCAGTGTTGTTATCGTAACATTTTTTATTTACAATTTACATTTTATTCTACCTCTTTCCACAGCCATCCTTTGGTAAATAATCGTAAAATGTAGTTTAACAAAAATCAATAAAATAATATTTCCTTAAAGATGCATCGGTTTTATTTTGTAAAAGGTTAACCGGAAGTGCGTTTGTGTCAATCCGCGGGCTCCGCTCGGTAGTGGTTGGGGAGGGCGGGGACAGTCCCGTCAAACGGAGCGGTGGAGCTGACAGACATTTTCACCTCGTCCACTCTCTCTGAGCAAACAACAAGGACGCGGCGAGGAACAGAAAGTTAAACCGGTACGTTTGACGTCTTTGTTTGCTTTTTTTCCAGCTTTAAAACCACACAAAATCACGGAAATACGCTCGAAAGTTTCAATTATTTGTTAAATTGGGGTTTCGGAGTTACCAATAAACGGTTTGGTTATCGTTGGAGAATACTTGATGGTTTATTTACGCTTTGTTCTATTTTTTTTAATTTTGCAAGCAGCTGTTCTGATTTTCGCGCCCTTTTGACACAAACACACCCAAGTAAGTGGAAGATTCAAACTGTAGCTTGGAAAAATAACGAAGTGGTTGAGATTGTTTCCGTTCCCGCTTTCACTCGTTCCTGGATTCGACAGTCCGTGCTGAGTTTGGAACCGGATTAAAGTCGCTGTTCGGTCTGAAGGCGGGAGAGTCCCGGCAGTGATGGAGCTTCAGCACCGCGGACAGCTCCGCTGACGCGCAGGCGCCCTGGGAAACAAAGGGAAAAAAATGCTTTTTTACAGACAGATTTCAGCTGAAATCGGGAAAACAGGATGTTTCCAGCATGTGATCAGAAAACTAACATGTTATGACAAATGTTCGTCACAAGTTACAACCGGAAGTAGTTGATTTCCGCCTAAATTTTCCACTTTTTTATTAGAAAACAGATGAGATGTTTGGGTTTTTTTTCCCCAGCAGAATTGCTCAAAATACTTGCAGAGACACCTTGGCAGCTTTTTTTTCCAGGCATTTATGAAACTTTATCTTGCTGCTAATCAACTCCTTGCTGTCCCTGGCTCATAACAGAAAGGTGAGACATTTCCACAGACCCACAGCCTCCGGGGAGAACAGACAGTCATCTGAACGAGGAGATCACAGCTTTTGTCGTCTTCTTGCTCCCTTATGAGGCTGGAATGAGGAAATGAGCATCAGAGAAGCTGAAAAAGCTTCAGGGGCTACATAGAGTTGAGGATGGTTTGGTGAATATTCTTAACATCAAATCTAAAATGACCTTTTTTGACATTCATACTTTTGTTTTCGCGCGTGTGGATTGATACACGACTGGGCGTGGATTCCATGTGCAAACATTTGCAGTTCAGCGTTCCCGTCTCTCCCTCCGACACGCTGCACGTGATGAGCCTCATCCGGCTGTAAGTGGGCCTCCGTTCCCTCCTATCGATCAGATGAAGGAACGTGATTCCTCCGGTGTTGCTCCACTGAAATGCTATACTCTTCACCTGGAAGGCGGAGTTAAAAAAACAAAAACAAAAAACGCTGCAGGTCAATAGTGAATTAACCACGAAATGGTGCGTTTTTTTGTTACAATCTTGTGAGCGTGTAGAGTGGCGGGTTGGGCGTTGAAGGAAAAGTGACCGAAAAAGGAGACCATACATGACATAAAGCAAAGAGACTGAGAAGAAGGCGTGGGGGGGTCTGTGTGTTATGCAAGTGCCTGGAGTTCTGTGTGTGTTGCTCAGGCCTGCAGATTAATCCAGTGGGTTTTATCCTCACTGAATGGGACAGTGGGGCTTTGCAGTGATTATCCCTGCAGGCCTCAAATGATTGCTTCAATCTCCTGTACGTCCCACACTGTCATGTCGGCCTGCCTGCCTGCCTGCGTGCCTGCGTGCCTGCCTGCCTGCCTGCCTGCACATCTCCGTCTGCTTTTTCGAGTTCAGCAGAAGTTGACAGACTGAAAAACTTCAAAAGGTGGCAGCTCTGAGCTTTTATTTATCTGTATTGATTTTATAATGTGGAAATCCGTTCAGACCTTCTCCTCGTCTGAATGATGCTTTCACATCCGTCTGGTTAATCTGCTTCTCCACCGCCTGCTGTCAACATTTGGTGGCATTTGGCGAGAACGGCAGAAGGACGGAGACCTTTCCATTGTTCTGGGCCCTGAACCTCCGACATTAACGGTTCTGCGCACACAGTTACATCTATTTTCTTAACGTCCTAATGGGAGTGCTGCCTTCTTCTCGGTGATTTTCCACAGCAGATTTCCCTGCGTGTGACCCTCCTGCCTCTCCGTAAGGGAGCGTTTTCATGCAGTGGGGCCATATTGTCACAGCGGGCGTTGCTCTTGGCAGGAAGTCGACTGGTTCTTCGACGCCTCCGTCCTGGTTTGAACGTGTTTTCTCTGAAACACCTGAGAAAAGTCTTTAGAAAACTTTCTAAAACCTGAACAACTCAGACTACGTTCTCGTTAATAGTGATTTTATTGTTAAATATTATTAAATCTATTTTCAAAACTTAAAGTCCCACTGTGATCATCGTTTGATCTATTTTCAAAGCCCAGTGGCCTTTTAATTATGATTATGCCGTTTTTAGCCAACATTTTTTTTAGAGGTGTTGTTTTCTAGGACATAGTTTCTGCAGAGCGGCAGGAGTTCATTAGAAATTCACCTCTGAGTTGTGGGCGGGACTGTTGACGCAGAGCAAGCCCGTCCCCCCCTCCCTCCTTGTTGGTGAGAACATTCTTGTGACACGTTATCCCGCTAACTTACAGCCCCTCACACCTCCAAGCTAACATTTACGGTGCAACGAACATGGCGAGCACTGCTGGAGCTGTCCAGCCGTACAGTTTAGATCCAGATTCCAGCTCAGACGTTTATGGATCTATTTGTCTGCAAGTGGAGGCATCGGAATGGAGCGGAGCGGGGAGCTTGTGGCCCGCCCAGCGTATTTTATTTGCAACAAATGTGCTTTTCTTCTTCTTCTTCTGCAGTTTTAACCTGCTTACGAAAATCTGAATAAGGAAATATTCAGATATACAGTTTTAAGCTTAATGTTCTTTATATACGTTCTCCATAAGAAAAAACAGAATATTCTTCCTAGGGGGTCTTTGAAAGTCTCACCAAACACAGTCAGGAGCGTTTTTTTGATGTCACATCGACTTCATTCTTCATTCTTGCTTTTGTTTTGTTGTGGCTTGTTTTTGTAAAAAATATGTGCGAAAGATATTTCCTATATTCATTCAAAATTTGTAGTTTTGTTTAATGATGTTTTAGCCATTTTGTCTTATGTCACCTTTCTTGGGTTTCAACCTTTAAAATCTGTTTTTTTTTTACATCACTTTAACCGTTTTTTTTTTCATTTTCTGGTTTGTTTTCCTGCAAACCCTTACCTTGTGCCTGTTTTGTACTTTGTGCCAGTTTTGTTTTGACAAGAATGTCCTTTTTGGTAAATCTGGCTGTAGGAAGGGAATGGTGCGCTGGAGAACCCTGGACTCTGCTGGCGGTTCAAACCCGCTTCATTAGCAGACAGTGGCAGGACGGCTTGAATAGCTCAGGCCCCAGGCTTTCTTCCTGGCCAGGTCAGATCTTGGTTGTTGCATCTAATGGGGTCAGCAGCGTGTGCGCAGCCTTCTTTAGGTCTATGCGGCCGAAAAACGGCAGAAATGCCGACCGCCGCGTGTCTGCGGCGTGGATCTACCGTTTGTGGAGGAAACGGCCGTCAGCAGGAGAGCAGTTCACTCTGCCCAGCCTCCAAATGCGTCAGAATCTGCTCAAGCCTCTAAGGAAAGTCCAGCAGGGCTGGAAGCAACAGCAGAAGCCATTAGTGTAGCAGGAGGGTGTGTGTATGTGTGTGTGTTTGCACCAGATGTTTGCGTGTCCATAAGTGAGTTATACCAGGCTCTCCATCTCAACATCATCTGCAACGCCAGGATAAGTTTCCATCGTCCAGCATATCTCTGCTTTGTGTGTGTGTGCATGTGTGTGCACGTGCACGCAGTCAGCTGCACTCTATAAGGAATCCACACATAAATGCTGCCTTCTGTGTTCTTTACCTAACTTTAGGATAACATCGATGCACATTTGACTGGTTTTGCACTAAGGAGCTTTTTTTTTTTATTCTCAGTCGTTCTTTTTGAAAAACTGCTGACTTTGTTTTGTCTGTTTGTAGAAAAATTCACTAATAAAGCTAATTTTAGAAATTACTCTCACGTTTGTTTAAAAATATCAATAATTAAAGCAGAGAAAACTGAATATTTTCTTTGAGTTATAGCACTCAAAGTTGTAAAACTTTTTTTTAACTGTTTTTTCAGTTCAGGTCAGTTTTTTTAGGCGGTCTTCATGCAGCCAAACTCAGCAAATTGTCTGTTTGTTGCTGCTTTTTCATTTATAAAACACCTTAAAATAATCTTAACTGAATAACACAGCCTTGAATTCACTATTTATTATGTTGTGTTATAGTTTTTTTTTTGTTTTTTTTTCATGTTTGGAGCTTTTCTTGGGTCAAATTTAAGGTTGTTTTGTTTCATTTTTCTATTTTTTGTTTTTATCAGAGCCTTTTTTTCTTTAGTTTTACTCATTTTTCCTGTTTCAAGCCCGGATTTTCAGCGATTTAAGTGAGGAAATGAAAGTATCACTTTTTTATTTTATCTGTGTTGTATTTGAGTCTAGAACCTCAATTTATTGGTCACCTGCTTGTCAGGGTTCTGATATTTCAATAACACAGCCCGTCATTTATAAAATATTAAATGAAAAAGGTCAGAAATAATCATTAGATTAAAAACTGAGCAGTTTGTTCCTTATATAATTGTTTTGTGAAAGCAGTCGCTGCATTTGGAATGAATTTGTTTGACCCCCCTCTTCTTAAAAACCTCCTTCAGTGAAGCAGCAGTCGTCTCTCAGAGCATCAGGCTCCTCGTCTGTGTGGACTTTCTGCTCCACAAGTCCAAAGACATTCATGAAGGTTAATTAGCTGTTCTAACTTGCCTGAAGGTCTGTCCCAATACTGTCTGTGTTCGTCTAATAATGGACATTTCCCCCAGAAACTCACCTGTGTGTGTTTTGGCTGAAATTCTCTCTGCTGTGACGGACGGACGGACTGATGGAACAGATACGGCCGGACCAAAACTACCCGCATACAAGAAACCACCTAAAAATATCTGAAATTGCCATTTTTTTCTCCAAAAAATAACTTATTTTTTGTGTAGTTACTAAAAATACAAAACACCATTTTGATCAGAACGTTGAAGCACCAAAATTCCCATTCTCATATAGTTGGTCTCTCTTCGTTGTTGTTTTGTGCCTTCAATAATTGAACTTTAAGATAAAGAAAAAAGATGCAAAGGCTTTCATTCAGTATGCTACAACTAATTTAAACATCTATTTGTAACCCTTGTGCTATCCTAGGCACTTTAACATTGGGAGGTGGGTCATCTAGACCCACTGAACCTTTTTTCTTCAATGATTTGTGATCTTCACTGGTTTCCATGGATTACATGAAATCTTTCCACCTTTATCCTCCTTTGTCATGGTAGGAAAAACACATCAATGTTAGGGTGGGATCCTCTAAGATAGCACAAGGGTTAAAGATAGAATCTCTCCAAAACCATTTAAAGACCGGCTCCAATAAAAAACTGTTTTTACTTTTTTTAACTTGTTGCATTTTTCTGAGGACATTTATGAAGAAAATTACGTTCAAAACTTCATTTCTGAGTATTTTTTTTACTTAAATGATTGTGAATTGGTAGCTGACGACAAAATGCTGTTTTATAAAGCTTCTAGGTGTGACATAGGAGCTGCTACGGCAACCCACAAGCTCCCTGCCCCACTCCATTATGATGCATCCACTTGCAGACAAATAGATCCATGCGCGTCCTTGTTTTCCTCGTCTGAGCTGGAATCTGGATCAAAACTGTACAGCTGGATAGCTCTAATATTTCTCACCTTTTTTGATATATACCAGTAATAGTAGGTTGGGGTTGTGAGGGGCTGTAAGGTAGCGGAATAGACTTTAAACAAAAGAATGATGGGAAATGACCCATCATTCAACCAGATATGTTTCTGTGGGCGCGATGCGTTTGCAGCCTCAAGGTTCAGAGACCAGAAGATGTTTTCTAATTCTGCTAATCTCATAAATCTGCCGTTCACTTTATGAATTCCTTAATTCTCGATAAAGAGCTAGCCCACCTCAAAGAATAACATAAGAACCCTCAAAGAACGGAGGGTTTTTATGCTTTCCTCTGTCCTCCCAATGTCACTTCATCCTCACCATGACGATGTCCTCCAGGAAAGTCAACGAAGGCGTCTGTCTTTTTTGTTTTCAGCTCTCTTTCCTGTATTCCTGCAGGACATAACAATCCAGAAATCCAATAAAACTCCCGAAAAGCAGATTTATTCTTATTCACACACAGACGAGGAGAAGGAATAGTAAAGCTTATTTCCAACCCCTCACCCCCTCCACGGAATAAATCTGCAAATATAAATCCGTGGATGAATGAGGAGGAGAAAAGTGCAGCAGTTCTCCTAAAAATCATCCCATTTGGGTTGAGCGTAAGCTTGCAAGAAACATGCAGCCAAACAGGAGCCCAGCTGACCTGAATTCCCGAACTGTGACACTGAGTGCAGCCGCCGCCGCTCGCCGGCGTCCTACTTCTTCCTCAAACATTGTTTTTTGGAGTGAACATTCAGCTGGATTCATGGCAGCTGGTTAGCCCTTGTGTTATCTTGTGGGGTCCAGATGACCCACCTCCCGATAGCGCAAGATAGCACAAGGGTTAGAGAAGTGGTTCGTCCCAAACGAGGAAGATTCTGGTTCTTTGAAGGCCGAAAAGTCTTCATCCATTCAAAAAGTGGATTAATTTCCTGGTTTTCTCCTCCCACATTTTCATGAAAGGATCTACAGACGATTGGAATGCTCTGCTTTGATTCACATGAGAACGTTTCAATCCTTTTAAAACCAAGAAAGCACTTTGACAGATTTAGAGGGAGCACACCAGAAAAGGGAATTGGTTGAACTTTGAACCGCAAGTCGTGACCCGAACCCTCTGCAAATCTGTCAGACAAATTGAAAAACTGCAAATGTTTATCGTCGCATTAAAAAATTCTGCAAGAAACTTTCCTGCAGTGGGTTCTCAATATGCAAAATAAATACAACAAATTGGTTTATTTTACTTTTACTTTTATGTTTTTTTTTACTTTGATTTCAGTTCAGAGCATTATTAAAGCCACAGTTCATAACCAAAGTTATCTAAAGGAATGAAAAGGAAAAACGAGAAGAAATATGTAAACCTTTGTTGTTATTGTTAGTAGTTTATTTTGTCCAGATTATTTTCACATTTTTGTTTTATTGCAGCCTTTATGTTGGAGGCAGAGAGATTACATGGATGAATTTATGCCTTATAAATTAAAGACTATTAAAACTGGTCGATGTGTCCGAATTCCCCCACTACTCACTACATAGTTCATTTTATAGGGCGTTCTCCATTTATGTAGTGCTGTCCGAATCTACGATTCCCAAATGGGATGCCCTAGAAATTTCCCAGAAGTCTCCGCGAAAAACCACAATGCATTGCGTTTTAACATTTTTTGTAAAAAAATTAATTAAATTAAATTAAATCAGGCCTAGGTGATAAAACGATGATTTATTATGTTGCGATATAATTTTTTCTCGATAGAAGAATCGCACCAGACTTTTATTTTGAAGGGTCCAAGATTAACACTCACCGGTTGCGGGCATTTTCTCCTTTTTAGCGTGGAAAAGTTAAGAGTGTTAAGTAATCAAATGGCGAGTAAACGTTTGCGTAAACTTAGCCATGTTTATTTTTTTCCTTTGGGTGAATTTATGTCTTCCTGCACTGTCTGCACGCGGGTGAAACAAGCGCGCGTGACGGCGCGAGACGCCCCGCAGTCACTTCACCTGTGGAACAGCTGAACGTACAGCGATTTTCTGCAGGATCCAGTCAGAACTGGAGGATAAAGCTGCTTCACTCACAGCTGCAACAGACACAGGAATAAAAAAGTGTTGATTTGGAGACGGCGCTGTTGTTAGACGCTAATGCTATGATGCTAGCGATGCTACGCTAACAAGGTGCTTCGTCTGTCACCTAAATGTAAACACGGGTCGCTTTAACGCCTTTAAGACGTGGCGGATAAATACAACACAATTTATTCATAGGACATGAATTAAAACAGTATTTCATAAATAAAACAACAGAATAGAATCCACTGAGATTTAGCAGCGTCTTTGCAGTGTTTTAACGCTTCTGCTTTAATTTTCAGTTTAGCTTGTAATCTAAATGTCTTTTCTTATCTGATAAAATACTGTTGCATCATGGTCCTTCGTTGCATCTTTTAATTTTCATTTTCATTTGTTTATTCATAAAGTACCTTCCACCACCAGCCAAGGAGACCCAAAAGGCTATACAGAGCAAAGCATAGAAGAATTAAAGGCATAAAACCAAAGTTTAGCATTTTAGCATAGTAGAGACATAAATAGAAAAAATAAAAAGCATAAAAGCAAATTAAAAAATTGTAAAAATAAAATGAAATAAAACATTAAAACCAATAAAAGAAAAAACAATACATTTTAAAGTATGAAAGGAAATAAAAATCGAATGATCTTTTTTAAATCTAAACAACCTTCTGAAGATTTCACATTTGTCTGCAGTGTTTAAATTGGACAAATATAGTGATTTGGTTTATATTGTGACATTTATCAATATTGCCTGATGTGAAAAAAGCTGTATTGTGATATAAAAAATTCTATATCAGCAGCCCTAATTTAAATGTAGTTTTTTAAATAAACAATTAACGTGTTCATCGTCAGCGTTCAGTGGATTCATAAATAGTCATTGTAAATCTATAATAACGATTAGATTTTCACTTTGTGAATTTGGTGAAGTTATTTTCGCGGTTTAAAAAGAAAAAAAAAGTAGTGACCAATTACTGCATGGAGTCCGAATTGCTTTTAAAATCCAGGACACCACATAGTTTTTTAGTAGTTAGGGAGTAGGGAGGAAATTGGGACATAGCCAGTGTTTTGGGGGTCGTTAACATGTTCTTGTTGCATTTTTATATAAGGAAAATGAATCTTAGCATTTCTGAGTACATGTTTTTTTAAATTGTTGTGAATCAGAAGCAGTCGAAAAGATGTCGTATGAAAAATAACTCAGAAAATACACTGTGCAGGCCACAAGCTCCCTGCTCTGCTCCATTCTGATGCCTCCATTTGCAGACATCCATGAACGTCTCAGTTGTCCTCACCTGAGCTCTGCAGGGAGTTTGTGACCCCCACAAGCGTGTTTTCTACATAACAAATAAAAGCGCTTTTTAATAAAGACATTTTCTCGTCTGCCCCTGATTTACACCGATTAGAATATAGAAATACTCAGACATGCAATTTTAAGCTAAAGATGACCTCATCATCAGGAAAATGCCACAAGAACTTGTTAAAAACGCCAAAATCTTTTTCATCCGAGTGGTTCTGATGGCAACCGTTGCTGAGTTATTTTTAATACAACCTTTAAATAGATAATATTCAGCTGTCAGTCAGAAGTGAATCTTTCGAGATGAGCTTTTTCCCAGGAGCAGATCACTGTATTCCTCTGCTTTGCTTTCAATCTTTTTAAGCAGGGATTCGTCGTTTCTGTGGTTTCACTGGGTTGTGTTGAAGCGTGAGGCGGCCATGTTTGTCGTTGACCAAAATTCCACGTCTTTCTGAACCATCAGCTGATCAGACGTCCTGCAGGCTTGCTTTGCCTGTGGCGTGTCATTCCGTTCAGCTTAGCGGTCTAACAGAGCTGCATTACGGAAGCTTTTGCAACGATTCACAGAAATGTGAGGAGAAGGGCTTTAGCTTTTAAGGATGTTACAGAAAACCACCACATCTTGTTGATATTCATGTATTTTCCAGCATTAATTCAGATGTCGGGTGGTGTTACTGTTAGCAGCCCTATTCCTGCTTTTACCTTTCAGAATTAAAGCTCGACATATTTCTATCAATAATTCACTGCTGCCCGTTGAGTGTTCAAGTCTGTTTTTTTTCCACACGAAGCTCATTCTAGCTTCAGTTTCTGTTGTGTTGTGTGGGAGCTGAATCTGCCTTCCAAACGGCCCGCCGTACGATGGTCATCATGCCTGGAGGTGTTGGCGTAGACGGAGAGGAACAAGGAAAGCCGGGTGAGAGGAAGTGGAGGAAACGATGGGAGCTAAATCCTCTTTCCCCGCTGACTTTAATCTCTCCGTCGGCTGAGCGCGGCATTCAGGCCTCACAGCAGCTGTCAGTCAAGACGAGTGACGGCCTGCAGGTGGGGGAGGGGGTGGAGCCTCCCATACGCGTGCACGCATGTGGATAGGCTGCATGCTAGAGAGGACGTGAGCTTCAGATAGAAGAATGGACTGAAGGATGCAGTTGGAAATGGAAAGTTCTCTTTCTGTCTGAAATTAATGTTCAAATCTAGATTTTTTTTTAAATTCACACTAAAGCTTTTATACCTGTGTCCACATTAGACCGTCTGCATTCCTTGGTGACATTAGATATTAGATGTTGCAGTTTAAATTACTCTGGTTGTTCAGGGCCAGCATCCTCCTTGGTTTGCTGTATCTTTCCTGCTGCTGTTTACCTGGATTAGGAGTGTTTTACCTGTAGGATGCATTCATTGTATACAAGAACTGGACTGAGTGACCCCTCCTTCTCTGGCATTCCAAACAGGAAGTACCCGCTGGCTCCAAGAAGCCAAAATCCCCATAGACTTCTATAAAGACATAAACAGCTATTATTCAGTCACTCAATAGGTCAGAATAATTGTCCGCCTTTATTTTGTTCTTAATAATTCTATTTTTTTTAACAATGTTTTTCCTGCAGTTCAAGTTATTCAAGTTATAACCCGACCAATCAGATGCTTCAATAAAAGTAGGTGGTTCCTACCTCCAACGTTCGCTTTCAAGTGGTAGTAGTTGTGTTCTTCCAACAAGCTAATTCCTGATTTGCCAGAGTGGTTGCCATAGAAACATTGACCCAGACCAATTACTGCTTACTAACATTGTCTGGTTTCAACATGGCGGCGTCCATATCGTGAAAAAATGGTGACTGACTTGGTTTTGTCAGAAGTCAGAACTCGTGGCTCAGGCGGTAGAGCAGGTTGTCCAATAACCAAAGGGTTGGTGGTTTGATCCCTGCTCTCCCCAGCCAGCTGTCATCTCCCAAGCGTGGCTCGTCTGCAGCTCACCGCTCCCCCAGGGGATGGGGCAAATGCAGAGAACAATTTACCCCCGGTCACCAGTGGGAACTATCTAAGTTCTGTACTGAGCCTCACTCAGTGTGAAGTATTGTTTAAGCCACTCTGCCTTCATTACCGAGTGTTATGTCTGGATCGGTTTTCTGTGTCCTGACCCTTTTTCTGACTCTGTTTGCCTGCCGCCTGCCCCGACTCTCGCCTGGATCCTGACTACCCCGTCTCTCCTCTGATTATCTCATGCCTGTTTTTTAACCCCTGCCTGCCTGACCCTGATTTAGCTTTGTGGACTTTTAGCTGAGCTAATAAACCTTCTGCATTTGGAACCAGCCGTCTGCCTGTTCTTGTGACAGGTTTCACTTGATTTTTTTGAGAGGGACGTCACATTCATTCAGTCCAGTTCTCATAGTCCATGGTAAGAGGCCACAATATCAGGTTAGTAGGAAAACCTGCAGGACACTGACCGCTTGAGGTCAGAAGTTTGACACCTGTGAGTTAAAGTGTCTGTGTGTTTTTCATCCGGTTTTTTACTCATCCTGTGAATTCAAACCCTTCAGTGAGTTTTTCAGTGTTAAATACATGTAAAAGTCATAAAATAGGACATTTATTTTCATTTATCAAGCATTTCAAAGGGGAATTTGTTTGAGTTTGATCTATAACACATAGTTTGATCAACCAAAAATAATTTAAAAAAAAAATACTAAAGTCCAGGTTGTAGCCAGGGTATTGCTCATCTGTGTCCTAATTCTCTCATGGATCCATTGTTGTCCAGAAGAAAAAAGTATTTAGTCAGCCCTTAATTGTGCAAGTTCTCCCACTTAAAAGCATGAGAGAGGCCTGTAATTTTCATCATAGATATACCTCAACCGGGAGGGACAAAATAAGAATAAAAATCCAGAAAATCACATTGTCTGATTGTCTGATTAAAAAAAAAATTATAGCAAATTATGTTGGAAAATAAATATTTGGTCAAAAACAAACAAGCAAGATTCCTAGCTCTCACAGACCTGTAACTTCTTTTGTAAGAGGATCCTCTGTCCTCCACTGGTTACCTGTATTAATGACACCTGTTTGAAATGCTTATCAATACAAAAAACATCTGTCCACAACCTTAAACAGTCGCACTCCAAACGCCACTATGACCAAGACCAAAGAGGACAATTATTGTGGAACTCTTTCTGGGATATACATCTACGGGAATGTTGATTCAGTTTCTTTTTCTGTCTGTTGAGCCCTGATCTCTAACTTTCACTAAGTCAAGTGAGGTCTGCTCTTCCTTTAATCTTCTGCTTTTTTGATGGACGAGTTCGTGTTGGGTTTTTTGAGTCATATTTTTCTGTTGTTGTTGTTGTTTGTGTCTGTTTCTGTGGTTCAGTCTTCAAGATTTCAAAAATGACTTTGTGATCTTCTCAGACTGTTTCTCATTGTTATCTCTTGGTTATTTTGGTTGATATCAGACTTTTACAGTTTGAAACATCAACTGAATGGCGGCTGGGAAGCTCGGTTGGTAAGGTGGGAAGCTACCATGCAGGAAACCAGGGTTCGATTCCCAGAGGGGAATGAGCAATGGTACTGGGGGGCATTACCATATCAATGGCGAGCAGTTAACATCACCCAGTGAGGGTCCTTAGGCAAGACCTTTAACGCTACTGCCTCCCGAGCGCAGTTTCAGCGGCTGCAGCTCACCGCTCCCCAAGGGGATGGGTCAAATGCGGAGAAAGAATTTCCCTTTGTGGGATAAAATACAGTGTATAAAAAAATAAATAAAAAATAAAGGCGTATGAGGGCTAATATGTAGTTGGTGGCATCTTTTTTTTCTTTTCGCGTTCTAATTTTTTATCTGTTTTATATATATTTTTTAATGCCTTTTGTCATTTGTTTTTTGTTCCTTTCCTCGTATCTCCTTTTTTTTGGTAAAGCGGTTTGGGATCCTGAAAATGTCAGTAGATATAAATAAATGCAGATGTATTCGTTTCCAACCGTTAAGTTTTCAAACTAAACTTGAGTTGAGATTCATATAAAAATATATATATATTTTTAATATTTATATCAGCCCAAAATCTGAGATTTTCAATAGATTGTTGCAGGGGGAAATTTGAAAGCTTTGGTTCAAATGAAGGCAGCAGAGAAAGAAGCGACTTCCCGCAGATTAACAGGAAATGAATCCGAGCTGCAAGTGAGCAAAGGGGAAGTGGCGCAGCGGCAAAAGACCCCAACAGTCAACGGCACGTCGATATCACAGCAGATTGTTGGAAAGATGAGACATAAGGATGAAGGGGGGAAGAAAAAAGGTCAAAGGGAAGTCAGGCTCTTCTTTTTATATGGTTGCCATGGACAACAAAACACCAGTTACTGTAGGTGAGAACTGGACTGAGTGAGGAAATGGTTTACTTCCAGCTGCAATGAAAGGAAGTCAATTCAATTACCATTTTTACAGACGCTGCCATGTTGGAGCCAGACGTTGTCAGTCAGCAGTAAGTGGTCTGTCGCTGTAAGTCGACGTTTCTATGGCAACCGCTCTTGCCAATCAGGAGTGAGCTGGTTGGAAGTCCACACCCCTACCACTCGAAAGCAGGCTTCAAGAAATCTGTCGAACGTGAGACCGCCTACTTTTATCGAGGCATCTGATTGGTCATATTTATAACGTGAATAACTTGAAAAACCAAATTAGGATTAGCAAGATCATGTTACAAAAAAGGTATCAGAGCAAGAATGGTTATTTTAACCAATTGAATGGCTGAGTAAAAGCTGTATTTTGGCTTCTTGGAGCCAGCAGACACTACCTGTTTGAAATGCCAGGGGAAGGGGTTACTGAGTCCAGTTCTCGCACAGTCAACGGTCAACATGTGGGCATTCCGTGAACTCCAGCGTGGATGTGACCGATGGAAGTCTTCAGAGGGATCTGCAACAGCAGACAGGTGATGGGAGCCTGAATGACCTGGAACTCCCAGCAGCTGCTCACGTGCTCAGAAGTTACCTGTAAAATGTGCAGCTCTGCATCACACCATCCATCAAAATGTCGGCATAAATATTTCAGAGTTCCATAATACACAAAATCACCAGCTTGAGAAGCAAATCTGCCCCTCCCTGTTTTCTCCCGGCACATGTTCAATTATTAACCACCGTGTTGGCTGCAGAGGGCGGAGTCAGAGACTGACAGGAAGTCAAACAAGAGCGAGGGTCTTCGTCAAGCTCACCTCAGAGCAGACTCCTCACCTTTCCAGAATTCTGCTTCTTCTGTTGCTAAAATCAAATGAACTCTTTAATTAATTTTTGGTGTCCTGCCTGGATGTAGGGAGCCTCTGCTGTTCTATTTTCCTCTCAAGCCGTCTCTAAACCTTCTCTGTGCGCAGTTAAACCCCCTCATTCAGCACAGAGCCCGGCTGGCTCCAAATGGCAGCAGCTCTGCATGTTGTAGGAAATTAGATCACATGAAGCTTTAATGATTCTGGGCTGAAAGCTGCTGGCTGGTTAAATCTGTATCAGCGACGAGCTCTGCTGAAGGGTCTGCCACGATTGGGGCAATTGAAATAAAAGGACGCACAAATGAGCTTTGATTGGACCGGATCAGTTTGTCCGCCTCATTGCAATCTGAATAGTTCAGGCGAAGTGAAGGTTGCATCGGCAGCAGCTGGATGTGACAGCGGTTCGTCTGCAGAGCAACAAGCGCATGCATTTTTCATGGAGCATACCTCCACACTTTCTAGCTGAGTGTTCGTGTGTTTTAAAATAGACTGACGCCTCGGTCCTGTTCCTCGAGGCAGACTTCACCTCCTTCCTCTTCCTCCCCTTTGACCTGTTATGCAGGAATCATGGTGACCAAAATGAGGATTTCTGACATCTGCTGAAGTGTTTAACTGTGTGCGTTTGTGTCACCACTACCTGTTTGTGTTTCTTTCCCTGACTGTATATAAGAACTGGACCGAGTGAGTGTGACGTCACCCATTAAAAAGTGGTTTTCTTCAGACCCCGACCAAATGAAGGCAATTCAGTCACCTTTCTTTTATTTGTTGCGAGAAAGACGCCGCCATGTTGAGGCCAAGCAGATGTCGTCGGTAAGCAGTGATTGGTCCGCGTTGGTTTAAGGCAACAATTCTATGGCAATCAGTCTCTCCAATCAGGAATGAGCTTGTTGAAAGTCCACACCCCCTACCACTTAAAAAAGGGGCTTCACCAAATCTGTCAATCGAAAATTCTGACAGTTGAACATGGAGGTCAGCAGACTCCACTTACTTTTATTGAATACCTTGCGATAAAGAAAAAAATATTTAAAGCATAAGGATTATCAAGAACATGCCAAAAAAGGTAGCAGAATGCATGGTTACTTTGACCAATAGAAGGAATAACAGCTGTTTATCTAGAAGTCTATGGGGGAAGAAGTCACTTAGTCCGGTTCCTGTATACAGTCAATGGTTTCTTTACATGTAACTAAACTATAATGGTCAATTTTGAGTCTCCTTGAATGTGATTTCTAAAGGGTTTCACTGCGTTTGGACGGTTGCTGGTTTTTGTACCACACTTCCTAAAACTTCCTCTGGTTTTTTCCCCGACAGCTGTTTTGAACCGGGTCGACAGTCGACATGGCAGACGAAGCGGACATGCGCAATGAGCTGGCCGACCTGCAGACTCGTGCGGACCAAATCACAGATGAGGTACGGCGGCCTGCACCATTGACATCTTCATCACCAGCATTCCCTGAAGCACTGTAGCTCATTGTTTCAGTGTTTGTTCCCCCCTCTAATCACCCTCACTCATGTCACCAGACAGAGAATTTCTTCTAACTGTGGAGCTGAACAGGCTGTTCTTCTGGGACATTTGAAAATGACCTGTTCTCCAGCCTGACAGATACAATAAATGTGACTCCCCCACCCCCACCCCACCCTCCTCCTTCTCGCTTCAACACCCTCCTCTTTAAAACGGTCTTTCATTAAGACTGTGCTTTTCCTTTTTGGATAACCGAGAACTTTGGCCTCTTTAATGACTTGAGAGGAGCTCAGGAAGAGCAGATAATTCCGGGAGCAGCAGAATAATAGAGCAGCCAAAATGGCCTCATTGAAAATTCATGAGGAGAGGATGCAGGGAGGGGCGGAGGGGAAGAGATGGAGCGGTTTGATAGGAGAAAGAGTGTAACAGAAATAGATTCACAATAAGAAGACCAAAAAAAAAGCCAGAAATAATCCATGATCATTGTGAAACCCGTGTTCCCAAAATGTTGTGAGTTTTCCGTTGGACTGTGATGAGCAACTGTAAGTTTGTACCTGTTTCCCTCTGAGCTGCCAGCTGATGACTTGCTTTCTGTCTGCAGTCTCTGGAGAGCACTCGGCGCATGCTGGCGATGGTGGAGGAGGTGAGTCTAATAATTCAGCGACAAGCATCGTGTTTAGAGGCCGAAAAGACGGCGAACAAGCTCAGTCCTGGATCAAATTTTGATTACTACGTGTGTTTGCCTTCGCTGACTTCATTATTGCAGACCAGCACTGCCCTTTACTTCTGCAGAGGATTCAGTGCCAAACTTTCCAAATATGCCCATCATCCAAACTTCATTAAACAGAATTACACACATTTGCGCAGATGATCTTTATTCATTCTTTTACGACCCTCACATCTACGCTCCGTCTTTTTTCTAATCCCATTCAGTCTTTATGATGATTGAAATTACAGATTTGTGTAGATGGCACCATCTGCTACAGGACTGCTTCCCCCGGTAGCTTAAAACAAATCTTTATGTTTCTTTTTTTTTTACTTTTAATAAAGAGAGTGTGGCATTTTGTTGACTCTTCATTTCCTTTTAATTCCCAGCATTCCCGTTTGACACCTTGCAGACTGTAGAAACGTCCTGTAGGCACTAGCATCAGAGACCTTCTTTAAGTGCAGCTGGCCTCACTTCCTGCCCGATTTTAGGCGGCTGCAGAAACTTGTGTTTTAGCCCCTCTCCAGCCCCTGGATGAGCCACCAACCCATAATGAGATCTACCGCGAGAGACAGGGGGGAGACCTGTGGGTGACCCGAACAATAGCCTGGCCTTTAAAGATAATACCAGCAGAATGCCACGTTTCTGTACCAAGTGTTTGTAAAATGTCCTGAGGTTTGTTAGAGTGGAGATAAAATAAAAAAGACGCAGCAGGAGACGTTTTAAATCGTCAGGAATCAGAAAATCAAAAGCCAAATCTTTTTGTTCTTCAACAGATTTAGGAATCGGATTTAGGCAACCTTTTTCAAAGTTTGTTGGTGTGAAAATCATCTGGAGTAGTAAATAAAACCATAAAACGTGGATTAAAAGGATGTCGTCACTACAAAATGGTCACTGCGGAGCTCTAGAAGAAGAATGACACATTTTATCACTGCTGAAATAACTGCTCCACGGTTGTTTGGAGTTCCACAGGGCTGTATGTTAGGACATCTTGTGTTTTCCCTGTACCTCCTTCCTCTGGGTCCCAACACAGGGGGTGCAGCAACCTACACAAAATATATACATATGTACTTAAAAAAATATACTTTGAACTGTCCCTTTGACTGAAGTGATCCCACTTGGACAGCATCAGATTTTCCTGTAGCATTCAGGATCTTGTTTAAAGGATGACCTCTAAAGAACACAAAACTAACATTTTCACCTTCAAAATTATTCTTTCTTAAGTTGTTTGATTAAAAAAATCATTTTTAGTTAGTTTATTTCATGACAATAGATATGAATGCATTTGTTCTTAGTGATTGGAAATTTAATCAACTATATGTAGTTGCTCTAATTTACATGTCATTTAACGGCACACATTCAGAGGGACACACGTTTTTTCTTAAGTCCATCACACAAAGAAACCACAATCATCTCATGGCTGCAGTGCACTGTACCATTGTGCTTTTCTACCCCTTTGTACTTACTGGATGCTTCTTGAAAAATATTTTGGAGGATTTCCAAAGGACTTCACCATTCTTTGCGACAAATGGTGACTACAACGTGCTAGGCATGATGGGAACGTAGCAATGAGTTGTGGAATAGTGGTATGCTAGAGGTTCTAAACGTGCTAAATGTTCTCACCCCAACTCGTCCTACATGGGTAGGGACGTCGCTCCGCGTCACATATGGCTTTGGCTGAACCCAACTTGTCTTTTACGTTTTCAACCATAAAAATAATTTTATTTTAATTTCTGTTTACATACCAACAAACATGTAGGCTATTTTAAGTGAAAGTAACGTATCGAGCGCTGCTTTCAGACTAAATGAGGACAAAGAAAAATACATTTCGGTTTTTATTATTAATATTAATAATAATAATATTAGTAAGGCAAAAGTCAGAATCTGTGAAACTTTAACGAAGTCATTTAATCGGAGCAGGCAGCACATCGAAAAATGGCGAGTTGGACTCACCCAAAGTGTCAATATATGAAGCGGAGAAGGGTAAAATGCATACATGATGAGTCGGGGTGTGAATGAGTTGAACTGCAATGTGCAATAGACCTTCATGCATTGATGTCTATTAAATGTGTAATATAGGTGTAAACATCAAAATATCCATAATTTAGTATCTAATGTGTCCGAGAACTTAATGCAACACTTTCAAGTCAAAAAACACTTTCAGATTTTTGCAGACGAGCTGACGAAACGCTGAACCTGCTCCTAAAAATGAAAAGAACCGCTGCAAACAGAACCGTCTCTTCATCTAAACTAGAACATTAAACCATTTTTCTCAGAGTCAGTTAACAGACTGCAAAAAGATTAAAGTCTCGCCTTGAGACGGCTTCATTTATTTATCAAGCATTCATGAAGGGAGATTATTTAGACTCAACAGCGTTTTAATATCTTTAAAATGACAGCAGTAAAAAGATTCATTTTTTATTTCTTTAATGAAAAAGACAGAATTAAGATCAGCTTTTGAGACGATAAAGATCCACATTTATGAAAGTTTCCGTGAAAACCGTTCATCTTTACCGCGGCTCCTGATGGAGCAGAAATGAAAAGCCTGCTGGGTGAAACGTGAGAAAATGTGTGATGGTGTGATGGATGCTAATGAAAAGAAAATGAGATGAACAGCAAAGAGATGGAGGATGGGTGGGGTGTGAAAGATGCGTGGATACTGAGATGAATCTGAAGGACATCAGGCTCAAATTCCCGCTCTCACATGGTCTGCATTTGTTGCTGTTGTAGGACAGCACAAACGCAGATGACACATGTAAATGTGATATACTCTCCCCCTGTGGCTCGCTGCAAAACTGCAGTGAATATATGATATTTTTTTTAGATTTATAGCAATGTAGACAAGTGAAAATAGGATCTGATGGGGTTTTTTTTCCAAGCGTTTCTTTGTTTTTCTCAGTTTTCAAGCTGTGAAGGGTAAAGAAAAACCTAGAAAGGTCAACTGCCCATAGAAAGCCTATACACAAATTAAAAGACAAGAAAAACAGTCAAAATAAAATAATTGGATGTCTTAATACTGAGTGAGGAGGCTGCAGCTGACAGGAAAGCAAAGAAAAGCAGGACCTAGAGTAAAAACTAGGTTGATGTGGGTGGATGTAAAGGACAATAGGAGGTGAGTAATCAATAAACTAAAAATGGAGCAGACTTTTTTTTTTAGCACAGCTGTGTCTCACTGGGCTGTGACAGACTTGGACAGAAAAAACAGCAGTGAACAACAATAAAGCGACAAAAAGGAAGTATTTTCAGAACATAAAAGCTGCTCGGATGCAGGACATTCCTGAGTGATGTAGTCCTGGAAACTTCAGGGGTCTTTCTGACAAAATAGCCGTTTTTCAGTCTGTTTCAGATGTTTGGTTTCATAGAAACCTTGATCCTAAATGAAATCCCTCCTTCAGTTTAGAAACAAACTGCTGAAAAAAACCCTTTTTTATCTATATTGACATGACCACGGTCAAACAAGGCACCGTACATTAAAACGCAAAGCATTCAAAACAACAATGAAAAGGGTAAAGCAAAAAAGTTAAACAGTAAATTATAAAATAAATGACATATAGCAAAAAATAATAACACTCATAAAAGCAAAACCAAATAAAACAATTCATGTTGTGTCAAAAAACTGGCTGAGTAAATATCACACTTTTTATTTCAACATGAATCCTTGTCCTGGAAGCCATGACCTTATATTTTATACCCAAGAGAATTAAATAAAGATCACAGCATTGCAGGTTCGTACATTTTCTTTAGTGTTCATCAATCATGAATCATATTTATTTTTATCCTTAAAAAAAAGTCCTGCTTGTGATTGTTGGAGAACCAGAAAGGGGTTCGACTTTAAGAAGCACCAGGTGAAAAACAGCAAAGTGTGAAAAGGACCTGCCTTAATTGTGTGTGAGCGTGCACGTGTGTGCAAACGTCCACACTTTGCCAGTTGGCGCGCTCAGCTTTCCTGTCCTGCTGCTCTGAAGCTGCCCACACATGTCCGTGATTTTCCCATTATTCCTTTGGGGTAAACAAGCGGCTGTCCTGCCATTTCTATTTACCTGCAGTCGTGGAAGTCCCGGCTCGTTTATTTTTCCACCGTGCACACAGAAACTGTCCTCCTTTTAAATTCGATTTTTGGTCATGCAGAAACGCAGCAGTTTCATTTCCCCCCTCCGATATGGATCAAAGGCCACAGGCCGAGCTTTTATTTCGGCCCATTTGAGCGGCACCAACGTCTGATTCCTATCACTCCTCCTGGAAGGTCAGCGCACACTTTGATAAAGAATAGGTGGTGCGTTAGGCGAGCGGCCCGCAGACTGTAATATCTGTCAGAGAGTTGTTTGGTTTGCTTTGTGTTGTGTGCTCTCTACGGTGTGTTATTGTGTGACGCATCACGTGGGGGGTTTTACAGCCCTTATTTGTTTCTTTTACATTTCCAAATCAATCTGGAACATTTCATTTCTTCAGCTTTTATCTGTAGTTTTGGGGCCAGCGGTGAAGGAGGAACAAAAGAGGGTGGAACAGGGGTAAAGAGGCGGTGCAGCCAGGATGGAACAGGTGGAGCTGTGAGAAAAGAGTCAGTAAGAATGACAGGAAAGGCGATGACACCAATGAAGATGTTTGGGACGGTGATGCTGAAGGCATGTAGATTTAAAGACACTGAGCTTCTCTATAGGAGTGAAGAAGAGGGATAGGATGAGGACAAAGAACAAAAGAGGAACACCTCAGGATAGGTAGACTGAGCTGGGCTATGTCCAAATACCTTTGCTACTCCTTAACGCCCAAAAGACTCTATAACGCGGGACCATCCAGTCCCCTGGGTTTTAATGCAATTCCGATATGTGCTCACCACTTTAAAAAAAAGAAAGATTTATTGGCAAGTATGATGTCACACATTGGTTAAAGTAAAAGCCTAATAAATATTCAAACATTTTACAAACACTATTTATGAATACACTGTGTTCTTATGACGAAGACTAAGATGATTCAGAAAAGTAAATCTACGTACATTTTTTTCTGATGACAAATCGTTCACATGCAAAGCGTTGTGGTCTATATTTGCTAATTGAGTGAGCATCAAAGAACACTAGTTTTGCGCAGACTTCTGGAAAAATTCCAGGTTACTAGAATTTTTGAATTTTAAATTGGAAATTCAGAAATCCAGAAAAAATGTCAAACTCCTATAGTGGACCAAAAAGTAAGTAGAGAGGGAATTCGGACAATCCGAAAAAAATGATAAACCTCCTATAAAGAGCAATAAGTAGTGAGTAGTAAGTTGAATTGGACACTTTAATACAACATATATAGTGCACCAAGTAATGAGTAGTAAATGAACTGGGACTTCCCGAAAAAAAAAAAAATACAAACATCCTATATATAGCAATAAGTAGTGAGTGATAAATGAAATAAGACACTCGAAAAAATTGCAATTGCCGTTTATTAAGTGAATTTGGACACTGAAAAAAATGACAAACACTGCAGTGTACTACATAGTGAGTATTAAGTGATCTTGGACACCCCTAAAAAATTACAAATCGTTAATACACTCTGAAAAATGGCAAATATCCTAAATAGTGAACTAAGTAATTGAAAGTGAGTGAATTCGGACAAAGCCGTGGTTTTACATGTTTGGGGAGAAGGATGCTGAACTCATCAGTGAAGGATGCCAGCAAGGAGGCTTAGAGCAGTGTTTTTCAACCAGTGACCAGTGTGCCGTGGGAGATGGTCAGGTGTGCCGGGGGAAATTGCCCTCATTAACTGATCTAAAAACATTTTCCATCTCCAGGATATCAGCTCTCTGTTTATCCAAACAGGCCCTGAAAAAAAAAACAGAAATTAGGAATATGAAAGATCGTAAAATACTTTTTTCTTTGTGTTTGTTTGATTCTATTAAAGACATTTTGATAAGAATGATGGTACCGCAATTTAGCTGCAACTAAAGCCGTTTTCTGAAAAGTCCCGCCCCTTTAACTGTCTCCGCCAATCATTCTTGGAGGCTGAATCACATGTCATCAGTCTGACCAATCAGAAGTGGTTGATGTCTTCACTTCCTTGTCATGATTCTGTTGATAAAGTCGCTCAGTTCTAACAAAAATACCAGCTAAAGCTCGTCTTTAGCGGTGTAGCTTTCCACAGAATCCAGTGTCAGACCGTGGAAAAAGTGAACGAAACAATGAAGCTCAGAGACGCTTGTCTGTCTGCGTTCGGCCGATATTTGCACTCCATCTCCCATGATGCATTGGGTTAAAGTGACAGCATCTCAGCGCACAAGGAGTCTCTCCTCTTATGCTTGAAACAACAACGAACACAAATCAAACAGTTTTTAAATCTTCTATCTTAACTTTTATTACATCTTTTAGAAAAAACAGCTGCAACTTCCAGCTTTTTCTGCCACAGTTATCACAAAAATGCAGATCAATGTAGATCAATACAGACTATGGGTTTCTCCTTTTTTATTTTTTTATTTTTGGATGGTGGTGTGCTGCGGGATTTTTGTCAAGGTTAAAGTGAGCCGTGGCTCAAAAAAGGTTGAAAAACACTGGCTTAGAGGAAGAGCAAAGAGGAGATCTAAGAATGAATAGTAAAAATGGCATGAAGAGTGTGGGTGTGGCAGAGAATGGTGCAGAGAAAAGGATCCCTTTAAGTTAATTTTTGTGGGGGTTTATTCTAATACAATTTTATTTTTGCATTTTTATCTTTCTTATTTACAAATAAGCGGTAAAAAGATTCCCCTGGGTGTTTTCTATTAATTCTTCTGTTGCACTACAGTGTGGGAGGTTACGGTAAATTAGTGCAGAGACACAATCAATTATGATCGAGGAGCAACCACTGCATCACAGTTTCAGGAGAACCTGAGTCCATTGTTTTCCAGTAAAAGCAGATTATTCCTCACAGTTCAAGACTGTTTTCAGTCCTCCAAGCACACAGATCTACCAGCAAGCCGCTATAAGCATTAGGAGAATAAACTCAATTTTCCTTTCTTATCGACATTTTTGTTAACTTATGCGTTGCAGACATACATAGAACACAGAACATAAAGCGGCTTGAACTAAGACGAATAAAAGTTAGATCAAAGGAAGCTAATCTATAGCCAGTTTTGCAGAGTTTGCACAACAATGCAAACGTGCACAAATTAACACACCTCCTTAATGCATACAAAAACGAACAAATAGTCCAGTTGAGGGGTGCACCAAGCACACAGATCAAACAGTCATGGAAGGGTTCTGGCCAACCCAGATCACTGGGAAAGTCTTCCATTAGAGACTGTAGTTTGTTATTTTATGAAAACCATTTGATCTGAAATGAACATGGAAGAATGATGGAGCTCCACTAATCTGCACCTGACAAAAAAAAACAAGGTCACAGGACTAATCAGGCCAACTTACCAGTGTTTGACCTTAATTCTCTGCAGATACAAGTTTGCTCTAAAGCTTAAACTGCAGAAACAAATGATAAAGTCAAGCATGATGAAGGTATTATTGCGGTTTTTGTGGGGTGATGAACTGCTGTTGAAGAATTTGGTCTGACGGCTGTGGATCAGTGGGTCATAGTATGAGACAATGATCAGCAACAGAAAACCTGAGTGAAGAATCAGGTGCTGAGATGAGCCTCTTACCAAAATCCAGACACCAACCCAGATCAGATAATGGTTGAAATGGCTCAAAACCATTAACCCCTAACCCTAACCAAATCAAGTATAATTCTTTAATACTGGAGATGTCGCCAGCGACACCTACATAGCACATGCTCTTTGACGTTTCTACTGTTTATGCAATCAACATAAACCAGCTGATTCTGACACGGTTTTTTTAAGTCCGCTTTGCACCGACATGCAACACATTACTAACGTAAAGTGTTTGCTAATGGCAGAATCAGCTGATTTACGTTGATTGGGTACTAACTCTGTTGGCCTTGACTCATCTGTGCCACTCATCCCTCTTTTACCTCTCTTCTCTTCCTCTGTCCGGTCTGTCTCTTAGAGCAAAGATGCCGGCATCAGGACTCTGGTCATGTTGGACGAGCAGGGAGGTAAGTTTGTGGGCGGAGCTCAGTCGTCCGTCACAGTAATCTGCTTGGTCCTGCTCTTGTTTCTCTTTGCTGCACGTTTAGCCTGTATAGCAGCATCAGCACGTCCAGTATATGTAAACCCGGATAATAGAAGATTTATGACCTTTATGTTTGTGACGTCGCTGGAACAGAAGGACAGAACATTTCTATCTTTGAAAGTAACAAAAGACAGAGTCTGCCTGATTATATGATTATACTGGATGTTGCTGTGGAGCTCGCCTTCTCCGCTTTGCTGCCTCTGAAGCAGTTAATTATCGATAGAGACAATCTAAGAAATGATGTTTTATCAGTAAAAGGATTATAAAATAGAGTATTTCAGCTTCTTTTGCGTTAAATAAAACTCTCTCTTTAGACCACTTTCTGAAAAAGTCCTACTGACTGCTAATCCCTAATCCAGATAAGAGATAATCTATATATATATATAAAAAAAATACCAACAGTTCGTAATTTTAGTTTTTTTTGTCGTGTTTGCTTCACTGTTTGAACGTGATTCAGAAGTCAGAAAGACACGTTTGAACAAAAATTGATCCTTAACCCACATTTGACAGAAACCTCTGGATTATCCCCAAAACTACAGAACAAACAGTCTGATGAATAAGGACACAAAGGAGGAACTTTCTGGAAGGTTTGTGTCCTGTTACAACTGAAGTCAAAGCGAGAGAATTTCCCAAAAACCATCAAAACTATAGCTGGTGGTGGTAGTGTGATGGTCTGGGGTTGTACTAAGGCTGCTGGACCTGGTCAACTCCTATCATTTTTGTAAATGTAAACTTCATCCCCTATCAGAAAATATTGAAATCTGTCCTCAATGATGTCCAACTCAAGGTTTCTTGGGTCCTATACAAAAACAGTTATTTTGCATCTAAAGAAATAAAAATTTAAGACTTCAGACTAAAAGAAAATGTATAATTTTTAGGGAAGAGATGTGAACAAACACTTTTAGGTTGAAAAGATGATCACATTTTGGAATCTAAACTCATCATTTAAAAAACTGAGCTTTCTATGAATGGTATATACAGAACCTAAACTTCTATGTTTGATTAATCTTTTGAATTTCACATTTTGTGTTGAAATTATCTCAGAGTTGATCTTTCCTAATTTGCTTTTTGGATTCGGCAGATCAACACCTACAAGTCATGTCTTTTTTTAAATTTAATTTAATTTTTTTAACAAGTCATGTCTTATGGATGACGATTAGACAAACAGAGGACCTTTATTTTTCTAAACTACAGGATGGATGGTGACTAATGAGGGCCAAAAGTCTTGAAAACTTAAATTCACATCGAAACTGAAAGCTTGAAAAATCGGTGTTCAAACTCCAAATAGATAAAACCCCAAAAAAAGGATTAATGATTTCATAAAGTCGAATTTAACCTGCATTCTTTTTTAATCAGTTTCAAATTTTCTGTTTTTTGGTTTCAAAGCTCAAATTTTCACTTTCAAATCTTCTTTTCAGTTTCAACATTTTTTTCCAGTTACAAGTCGGTCTGTTTCGACTTTGGGACCCTTTATGGCGATTGAGGGCGGGGCTTAGATGACGGACCAATCAGGAAGATGAGGCTGGAAGCTTCAGGCTCATCAGTAGACAGTAGAAACATGGATAATCTCCCCTCCAGGATATGAAAACACAAAATTCAAGCGGCCGTTGTGAACAAATTGGCCACATTAGACACATATTCATCTTTTACAAGTAATTCAAGCTGTATTTTGCAATAGTAACTGCTCAAATCTTTGAACAAGCTGCCTTAAATGTCAAACATTTAAAGATGACGTATCTGGCTACTGGTTTTTGAATGCTGCATTTTGTGCTAACAGCATGCTGCTATTCCCAAAATAGATACATTAATTAACAATGAAAAAGATTATATAACAAGATCAGCTCCAGGTAGCATTTACCGATAGTTCTGCCTCCTTTACGGCTGTCCGAGCCATTTAAACAGCAGATAACACCGTAAGCACACAAAATTGTCTTTCATTCACCAGAGAGCTTCCCCCCGACTCGAAAAAATAAAAGAACGTTGACTAAATACATGACTTTTGGCCCTCATTTGTCACCATAAGGGTCTGGACGGATGTGGCAAAAACAGATCCACTGCCAACGTTGAAATACCTGAAAGCAAAAAACAAAACGTGTATTTCATTGCTCCACAGTGAAATGTAAGGCATACTGTGGATGACCGGGGTGCATTTACTTTGACAGTAAGTGTGCCGAGTTTCATGTGTGACGGAGCAGCCAAATTGGCCTGTCAAAGGAACAGATAGTGTACCCCCCCCTTTACTAAGTGTTGCATCCAATCGTTGCGCCTCACAGAGCACGGCTGTTATCACCGGACGCCAATCAATTCACAGATTTAAATTACCTCCATGCTAAAGTCATCTATACCCCCCCCCCCCATTCACTCTGCACTGCCTTCCCTTCTAATGGTTTTCATTATGGCCTGCAGCAGACCAGGACTGCAAGGACAATAATTTGGCAATTCTTCATTCTTATTACTCCTTTGAGGGAAAATTTGACCCCCACCACATACTCAAAAACTCACCTTAATTAGCACACACCTAGTACCCGCTAGTACCTGATAGTACCAACTACCTGGCAAAAATGAAATTTAGGCATAGTGAACAACGCCCCCGCCAAATAGTGCTGGGAGATAAAACGATAAATAAATAAATAAGATATTTTTCTTGATAGAAGAATGAGTCTGGATAGACTTTTATTTTGTTAACACTCGCCAGTTGTGAGCATTTTCTCCTCTTTGGCGAGTGTCGGTCGCCACATGGCGAGGAAACGTTTGCATAAACTTAGTCGTGTTCATTTCCTCTGCTGGGTGAATTTCTTTTGTCCTCTCCTCCTGTACCGTCTGCACGAGAGATAAACATGTTACTGTTTTCAGGCTGTTTATTGTTATGATTTAATATAATATGTGAGGCGCAGTTGTAGCGCGCTGTGATTCGCGGCAGCAGATTCGCCCAGTTGTAATTGCCGATTTGTGGTTGTAACTCTAAATGAACACATGCAAATGACAATTTGTCAGTTGTGACTTTATTTGTCGAACTTTACAGCAGAAGATTTTTACACAAAGATGCAGATTTTTAGTGCGCATGTTCTCCATTTAGACACATTTTTACCTTCATAGTTTGACACCATAAATTATGCTGATTGTGTGTTGTTTTTTTTTAATGGAAACTGCTACCAGTGAAACAAATAATAATGCTAAAACTTGGCAGGCTTGTAGTCATTAATACAATTCTGTGTAGCTGCTCTTTGCACATGAAAATGCAGGCGTGCGCTCGTTCTCTGCAGGAGGAGACGCGTCGGTCCTCGCAATGATGAAGGTCCCACTGCGGCTAATGAGCCCCTCCCTGCCCATCTGGCTCATTAATGTTGACCTGAATCAGACGCTGAGTTACAGCTGATAAATCAGCTCAGTATTCTATCAGAAGGCACCAGATTTTTCTTAGCTTTTGAGGAAACACGTAAAGTTTGTGTTATTGTTCAAAGAAAGCATCATGTTTTTTAAAATGAGTTGTCATCAATCAATAAATCTATTTTGATCCTGTAGAGATAGGCTGTAAAATTAAAAAAAGATAAACATTAAGAGTATTGTTACTCTAAACTTGACATTTTAAGAACACAAAAGCTCTTTTCCAAGAGCTTCAGAGAGAACTAAAACTTGTACAGAAAACCCTGTATTTTGTGTTTTTGACCCATTTTCAGTCATAAAAACCATCTTGAGAACTGCAAATTAGATCACATCCTCTGTACTTGGAAGCAGGTTGTCTCCATGAATATCTGCTGTTGATAACATAGTTTTGTCAAAACAGTAAATCCAACAGCAACAGTCACAACCTGTGGCTGACCCCCCCCCCCCCCCCCCCCCCCCCCCCCCCCCTTAGGGGCACTATTATTTCCTATTTCTCAGCCTTTTAACAGGCAGTGATGAGCTCTGCAGTTTGAGCGGGCTCTGACTCGGCATCCCGGTGAGAGTCAGGAAAGAGCGGTCAGCACTCATTAATCCTCGTCAGTGGCCAAGCCGGTCCTGACTGTCTGCTGCTCAGAAGATAAATAACCGCCTCTCTCTTCACTCAATCCCTCACTTGAGCTGCAATTAATGCTGACGGGTTTTCAACGGTTGGAAGAGACACATTTTCATTTACTCTAGAAACAGAGAAGACGGCAGCTTTTCAGGTCTTGCAGCTCTACAACACAACTTTATTACTTCTACTGCCATTTATTTGGGTCTGCCCAGTTTTCTGCTTCTCCTTCAGGGAATGTGCTTCTCTGGTACTCATTCAGAAGAAGTTTCTGCTGCAACGTCACATCCAGAGAATATCCACCTCCGCCATAAAGTGTTGTGCCGGTCCCACTAAAGCCAACTAAAACACATAACCTATAGTTTAAAACGTTGGTTTTTAAGCTGCAACACTATTTCACAATCGATATTCCTTCACTTCCTTTTATTTTAATTCTGCCAAAAAAAAAACAAAAAAAAACTTTTCTGTCAGTTATTAACAATTTCAATCATCCAAGTCACACATTTGAATCTTTAGTTTTGTGAAAACTGTTCATAAAAAGGTTGTTTGTTTTTTACAAGAAAGGTTATTTAAATTGAATTTATCATTGTGGATTTTTACCAAAACAAGTTCTAACACTGAAAAAAAACGTTTTTAATCATTAATGAATATTTATGAATGCTTTTCCACTTCTTCAATGCTGTTGTACATTCAATTTATTTTTTAAGATGAATGCTTTTAAGCTAACATAAGGGCACAAAAACTTTACTCACTTTTAACAGTATTAGTTCTCTTTACTTTGGCTTGAAAGTGCTGTGTGGCTTACCTATATTATAAAGGCGCAGCAGTTTCTTCCAATACTTATGTTTATGTCTTCAATTCAAAAGGTAAATCAGTAGATTTGACCCATTGGTTCTTATATGGGGGAAATTGTGTCATCAAATCTGGGAAAATCCAGGATTTGTCATGTGAGAGACCACACCCACATTTGTTTGATTTCAAGCTCAAATATTAAATACAAAATTAGTCTTTTAAAAAGAAAATGTCCTCCATTGTAAATAAATAGGTTGAAAAGCTCACTGGGTAGGGGAAAATCTTTGTGAAATGACACTTTAGGTGGATTAAGCTTGTATTGATTTCTGTTCTGAAGTTGGAACATTATACATTAAGAGTAAATAGGAAATGCCTTGTTCAAGGATGGGAAATTGCTTGGTTTGTTTGTTTGTTTGTTTGTTTTACAAATTGTGGTCTTCTGTTTGGCTGGATACACCTGATCCAGGTAATCAGCAGTGGATAGGGCAACGCCATCTGGAAACTTGATAAGAGCCCGTATGTCCTGTGGTTACTCAGTGAACTACAGTTTTTGTTTTATTAAAACGCTTCAATCGGGAAGTGAAAAGTTCGCCCTCCTCTGTCAGGTATGAAGGACACCACAACCATTTGGACGACCTTGTTGCCACGGCAAGTCTGAACCGTGTCAACGCCACAAAGACCTGAGTGGAGTCGCAACTGTTGAAGACGCCATTTGTACTCGTATAAATTAACCTAATTCTGTCGCTGAAAAGGGGGCAAACTAAAAAAAAAAAACTACTGAAAACAGCATTTCCCCCGAAATGGAGGTAGGAGAGAAAGTCATCGGGCTGTGTCCAAATTGGAGGGCTGCATCCTCCAATGGCCGCGTCCTTTGTGGAGTGGGTAGACCGGATGTTAACGGCTGTGAATTTGGACGAGTCTGGCCTTTGGAGAATTCCAGCCGTTACATCCGCGAATGTCCTGTCGCCTAGCAACCGTGAGTCCCGAACAGAGAGGAGTAGTGAACCAGGCATGGACCTTAAAATGTTCCTGGCTTACTTGATCCAACTTTTAATCTTGGAGGTTTAATTATCTAAGTATCTCCAACTCCGGGTTCCGCTTCACAGTCCACCGTTGTTGTCAGAAAATCTCCGGGTTTGGCTGCAATGCATCTTGGGATATGTACAGCGTAGAAGGATACACCAGACCAATCCTTGAAATCAGGGAAAAGGAAGGCCGTGTTCGTCTGCCGCATTTGAAGGAGTTGTTAAATTTGGACGGCACTTGTCGCAGCAGCCTACAAATGCAGCCCTCCAATTTGGACACAGCCATCCTCTGCAGTTCAAGGTCAAGATAACCAATAAAACAAAACAAAAAATCGCAATTTGTTTAGTTTCACTGCGAGAACGAGGACTCTTGAAACCCTGCGCCTGCTTTGCCTTCTCCACCTAGCCCGAACGTCTAGCCTCTCCATGTAGTGTAGAGCGCAAACCCTCAACTCAAGCCAGTCAACGTCATTTCACTGCTCTCACACCTCTGTCCTCACCAGAGCAACTTGATCGTGTGGAGGAGGGCATGAACAAGGTGAACGCAGACCTGAAGGAGGCCGAGAAAGATTTAAAAGATATAGGACAATGCTGTGGTCTGATATGCCCATGTATTAAAAAGTAGGTACCGGCTGGTAGCCCCGCGCTCTTGCCTGTCCAGTGCTGGTGGTGGTGATGGTGGTGATGTCTGATGTCTTTCTTGTTACAGTCAATGTCTTTTTTTTGTCTTCTCTCCTTTGTCTCCCCCCCGTCCCCCCAACCTGCTTCCTTTTTTTTTCTCTTCTCATGTGCTTACGTTCTTTTGCTGGGATGTATGACTGTATGTTGCTAATCAGAACAACTGGAGCGCATCGAGGAGGGGATGGACCAAATCAATAAGGACATGATGGATGCTGAAAAGAATTTGAACAATCTAGGACAGTTCTGTGGTCTATGTTCATGTCCCTGTAACAAGTAGGTGCCGCCTGTGTCGCCCGACTGCATGTCTTTCAGTGCCTGCCTATCTACCTGCCTCTTTGTTCATCCGCCTGCTTCTGGTGTGTGTAGCGTACGGGGATCTGTATTGTGAGCAGTCAGGCTTAAGGCCGCCACAACACACTCTAAGCAGGCACCAGCACTGCGTAAATGTCCAAGTTAAGCCTGACGCCAGCAGACCGACAGCGGATCCCACCATGTGGGCTCGACGGGTCATTTCTCGCTGCATTTGCTGTTTTTTTTTTTGTCTGTTTGAAAGCCCTTCATTCCACATTGGATGAGAGACTCTCTCCTAGCAGGTAGCAGCATCAGCAACGGTCCCGGCATGGCACCCAACCTACCTTTACACCCTCCCCATGAACTGCCATCACCCACTCTGCAGCATGACCCCCGCCCGGGTCATGCGGCGAACTAGTCCGACCTGTTTTCTGCTGGAAGATCCATTCTGTTAAGATCCTTTAATCTCGTATTGAAACGATCAAAGTGCAGCAATAAATGTAAACATGCACTGCTTTGCAATTTATTTATTTTGTATTTTCCTTAAATCTAGAAATAGATGATCCACTGTTATTTTAAACCCTCTGAGATCCTTTTGTTTTTTGCATTTTTGCAGAGATTTAATGGAAAAATGTGTAAAAGTGTCAAAGTTATAGACTTCTACTTGACCAGCGCTTATTCGACACTAACCAAATTTCATTACAAACTGCTCTTAAGAATGATTTTACAATTTTTGAAAGATAATTTTTAACTTTAGATGAGAAATTTTTGAAATCCTAATTTTATTTATCGATACATTTGTTGAGATTTTTGTTCTCCTCTCTGGAGTTTAAAAGGTGTTCTCTGGATTCTACCCTTAGCCATGTTTTTTTTTTTTAAATCGTATATATAAAGTTCCAGTGTGTAACTTTTAGAAAAATCAAAAATGGTAAATGTAATATATTTACATCTATGATCCATTGGAAGTCAAACGTTTTAGAGCACCTCTCATATTTTTCTGTCAATTTAATTTAGAATTGTTGTCATTTTGCTGCTATTTCTTACTTGTGCCACTAGGTGTCACTGCCGCATACACACTGGATCTTTAAAGTGACGAGAGTCACAGAAACCTTTAGCATTAAACCCCATCACTTTATCAGACAGCAAACTGTCTCATGCATGAGTTAGGCAAACTTCTGAGCATGCTCAGAATAGAGTAATGCGTTGAATTGGAGTTTCCTGGTTTTGAAGTTATTTTCAAGTTTTGCCAAACTCCTGTGTGATTTCTTTTCTGGACCTCCACAGCCAGACTATGGCCTCTGAGTCATGTGTGTGCATGTTGATTTGAGGGGCCGGCACATGCACTGTAGATAGTTGTTTACCTCAGAGCTATAGAAAACACAAGTGGCTTTTACGGTGGATTTCCAGGAGCAAACAAAGCAAACCAAAAACATTCCTCTAGCAAATTAGTTTCTTGTTGGTTTTTGAGGATTAATCTGTTTAAATTCTTTTACAGGGTGGATTAATTCTTGTATTTAAAAAAAAAAAATTTTGTTCTGGATATTTAATCCATCAAAAGGTCAGCTTTTTTAAATCTGTAACTTTTTAATTTGATTTTTTTTTGTAATAAACATTTCTTGGTTGATGTTTTAAGCAGCCATCGTCTGACACTTGGATTTGTTTTTGTTTTTTAGTGTAACAATATATGCGGTCTGTGTTTGTCTCTTGTATATTCTATAGCTCTCTGATCCTTCCTTTCATGACCCACTAATCCTGCGAGGGTTCATTCGATTTAGACATTTCATATGACAGCCCCGGGTCAAAAAGCATGGCAGGAACAGTTCTTGTAATCTGGACCGGAGCACCTGATAGATGGGATTGGTTTCTGAGTAGCAGCAACAGGGTGGTATTTACTGCAATCTCACCTTTTTCTGGAATGTTGAGAGGTTCCTCTATCTATCAGATCCTCATGGAAAGAACTCCATTTGCTTTTTTGACTTCCTGTCATCACGCGGATCTGTCCATCCAGATGAAATGAAGGGCTGACCGACTCTTCCACCTAAAATGACGGTTTTGTTTCTCACCATCTAACAGCTCGGGTCTCTTTTGCTAGCGACAGCGCACGTCTGATCCTGTTTCCTTCTGTGAACTTTGTGTCTTCATGCCCCCCCCCCCCCCCCCCACCCACCCACTGTATTTGTGTTTCTTGTTTGTTTGTTCTGTGTTTGGATTTCTTGAGCTGGATTGATCTGCACGTCGGATCAATCGTTCACCAAATGGACTGCATGCATGTAACTTCATGTCCAACCTGGCCGTCATGTTGCTTTTAGATGGACGATTAGCTCTTTGCCATGTTTGCATTCTAAACATATGTCAATGTGTATGTTTAGACACTAAATTGCATGAGAAACATGCATGTACAAAGACGATTTCTTTGCACGTAAGGAATTCATGCTTTCTAGTCAAAACGACTCCCATCACCTGCATTCACGACCATCCCCGATGGGACGGCTGCATGGGTCTGACTCCTGCTTGTTTGTGGTAGGATTAAGGGCGGGGGCCAGGCCTGGGGAGGGAACCAGGACGGAGTGGTGAACAGCCAGCCCGGAGCTCGAGTGATGGACGAGCGCGAGCAGATGGCCATCAGCGGGGGCTTCATTCGCAGGTGAGCGCGTGCTGGGGGGGGGGTCAGGTCTTCAGGTGCGCATGAGCGCTCAGCCATGATGAGCAAGCGTTTCTCCGTGTTGATTCTGCACAATTTATTATGAAGTTTATTTGTGCATTTGAGAGATTCAACGCTTAGATTTGACTGTTGTTAAAGTTTATGCTGTAACTGACTGAAGGAGTTGCATGCTGGGATGACCCAGATGCAGGATTTTTCAAAATAAGTAGTGACGTCTTGCCATTTTGAGACTCAATCTTTAAAACACAAACTCTCATATTTAGGTAAATGACTGGTGATTGGAAACAATGTCTTTGTAGATCTGGAGAAACCTGATGACAGGGTTCCCAGCGAAGAACTGTGGTTTTGTATGAGGAAGTCTGGAGTGACAGAAGTATGTCAGAGCAGTGCAGGACATGTATGAGGGCTGTAAGACGTTGGCGAGGTGTGCTGTAAGGGGGACAGAGCCGTTCAAGTTGGAGATGGGATTACATCAGAGATCAGCTCCGATCCCCTTCCTGTTTGCAATGCTGATGGACAGGAATTATCATGGACTATGATGTTTGCAGATGATATTGTGATTTGCAGCGAGAGCAGGGAGGAGGTGGAGGAGAAGCTAGAGAGGTGGAGGTTTGCCCTGGAAAGGAGAGGAATGAAGGTTAGCTGCAGTAAGACGGAGTACATGTGTGTGAATGAGAGGAACCCAAGAGGAAGAGGGAGGCTACAGGGAGAAGAGATAAAGAAGGTGGAGAATTTGAAGTGTCTTGGGTCAATAGTCCGGAGTAATGCAGTGAGTGGGAAAGAAGTGAAAAGGCGAGTGCAGGCATGTTAGAATGGATGGGGAGAAGTGGCAGGTGTGATGTGTGATAGAAGAGATTCAAATAAAAGGAAAGGTGTAGAAAGCTGTGGTGAGAGCAGCCATGTTGTTGGGCCCAGAGACAGTGGCTCTGAGGAAAAGACAGGAAGCAGAGCTGGAGGTAGCCGAGATGAAGATGCTGAGGTTCTCTTTGGGAGGGACCAAGATGGATAGAATCAGGACTAAGGACATTAGAGGGACAGCACATGTTGGAAGTTTTGGAGATAAAGTCAGAGAGGTCAGACTAAGATGGTCTGGACATGTCCAGAGGAGAGACAATGAATATATTGGTGGAAGGATGCAGAATCTAGAGCGGCCAGGCAAGAGGTCCAGAGGAAGACCAAAGAAGAGGTTTCTGGATGCAGTAGAGGAAGACATGAAGGTAGCTGGTGTCGGAGGAGAGGATGCCGACAATAGGGTTAGATGGAGGAAGCTGATTTGCAGTGGCGACCCCTGAAGGCAAAAGCCGAAAGGCAAAGAAGACTGGTAATTGGAAATGATGTCTTAAAATGTGGTGTATTCCTTTGAAAAAATGTTTTTTCTTTGCTGTAGATCTATATTTGTACACTTATCTCCAAAATAAAAAAACAACAATCTCTCCAAAAGCGCCACAGCATATGGGAATAGACGATTATCACATTTTAAAGATAATTTTGTCCTAAAAAAAAATCACATTTAAATTACGATTATGAATCAATCTTTCCAGTTTCCTTAAATTCGTCAAATCTGTTACAAATAAGACTTCTGCATCAAAGTATTAAGTAAAAAGGTTCAAGATCACAATTCAACAACTCAATCAGATGTACTGTCCTGAAACAGGTCTCTCTGAAAGGTTCCTGGGATTTATTTTGTGTAAAAATGAAATGTTTGGTGTGTAGAGTTGCTGTGGGCTGAATATCTGTCCTGTCCTTCACTAATGCAAAGTCAGAAATGAAAGGGCTTGGTCAGGAAGCTCAGGAGGTTACATCAACAGGATTGATCAGACACAAGTCTGAGGTGAAAATAAACAGTTTTTCAAAATAAAAGCTCAGAGATGGACTCTGCAAACTGTTGAACAAACTTCTTGGATGTTTTGGTGAATGATTGTTTATGGTCTGGACTTTGACTTTCAATCAAGAACCACTCATCCTTTTGGAACTGCTTGTTCTAACATAACAGAATAACAGTGAGGAAATCATGATATAGTAGTCATTTGAAAAATTTTTAAAGAAATGTAGTTTATATTGTATCCATTTTGTTACTTTAAAAAATAGACAGAATTTATTGAATGTTACCCACTCACTTTTTTTATTTATTATGTCAGGTTTTACTCAAGAATGCTAAAGAAAACAAAAAATAATAAAACGAGGGAAAAAAACATTAGCACACCCATTTGGGGTGGCCTGGTCTCGGACAACTGTGCTTCCTCCTTCCTTTTACCTCTTTTTTTTAATTCTCTTTGCATTTAAAGCTTAATCTCTGCAGGTGCTGCTAGATAGATTTATGGTTTTCCAGCCCAAAAGTGATCTAAAAACGACCAGAGCCGACAAAAACTGCCCCAAAATATGAATCAGTGAATAATTTGGCATAATTAGCAATCCTTGATTTGTCTGGGCGCCCCTAAGTGTCAGAGGGAAATCGCCTACTTTAGCCTAATGGTAAAACCCCCCCTAATTTGAGCCTGATGCAACCTCAGACAGGGAAATCCAAGACCTACATGGATTTAGTTGTCTACGAGTGGATGCATCAGAAGGGTGCGGAGCGGGTTTCTGAATCTGCATTTTTTTAATCTGCTCCTGATTCACCATGATTTGATTTCAGTAACACTCAGACATGCAGTTTTAAGCTTAAATGCTTTTTATATTGGTCTTCCATCAGGGGGAAAAAGGCTCAAAGAACATGTTGAAAACACGAAAAAACAAAATTTTCATAAAAATCAGAAGCAGCGACATATTCCTTCTTTTTTTATATCCTTGTTTGAAGCAAATGTTGACGTTTTCTAACTATCAAAACTTGTCAAGGTTGTTTTTCCAGTTTGCCGTTGGAGGCGGGGTCCTCACTGCTCATCTCCACTCGCCGCTCCAGCTGTTTGTTGTCTTGGTTGCAGGGTGACAGACGACGCTCGGGAGAATGAGATGGACGAGAACCTGGAGCAGGTGGGCGGGATAATTGGCAACCTGCGTCACATGGCCTTGGACATGGGCCAGGAGATTGACACCCAGAACCGGCAGATTGACAGGATCATGGATAAGGTTAGTGTGCGGCGTCCGCAGCCCACACTGCTGCACTTTATACTCTGGAGAAAAGCCATCGTTTCTGCTGATCCGTCTGACTCTGTAGTCGAATTTTCATTGTTCTGTCCTAAAATTTAGAGTATTTTTTAAGATTATTAATTTAATAGCTGTTCACAATAATGCTTATGTTGGATTTTGGATTCTGAGATTAAAAGAATATATAAGGAAGTGGATTATCTGATGCACGGTAGATGTTTAGGATGGATTACAGGCTTACTATAAAGCAGCCCAACAGCACGTGCAGCTTATTCGAGGCAGATTATTCTGGCTGTGACACTTTAATGGACAAAATCTGGTTGTTTAAGATTCCCCCCACCCCCTACGTTTTTTTTTTTTTTAGTTCTGTTTGTCCCACCCCCGACTCAGCTCTCTAAACGCTGTTTCACCCTTTTCAGGCCGATTCCAACAAGACCCGGATCGACGAGGCCAACCAACGTGCTACAAAGATGCTGGGCAGTGGCTAAACTGCAGTTTAAAGTGCATTTGTTTTGACCCCCCCCAACCCCGAATCAACACCAACAACCAAAACCAACCCCGCCCCCCTTCCAACACCGACGTCTACAGCAGGCGCTGAAGAGTTCATGCTTTTATAGTGACACTGATAGAGGTCTGCACACATATCACACACCGCTTCACCCCCCCCCCCCCCCAGCCCGCTCACAACCCGCCCCCCCCAGCCCTTTTCGTCAATGTTGTTCTGTGATTTTGCAATGAAGTGATAGTAGGACATCATCCCTCAGAGCTGTACATAGAGGAACGCGCAGATCACCCCCGCTGTTTTCCTCATCCACTCTTTATTTTTTTAATGTCTTTATGTAAAATAAGCACCTCATTTATGACCCCCCCCCCCCCCCCCCCCCACGCGCCCCCTTCTCCAACACGTCTGTATTCTCGCCATTTAACTCACACATCTTTTTTAGGGAGTCACCGTTCAAAGATAAGAACGTAAACATTTGCCATGAAAAATAGTCCAAAGTGTGTTTTTTACGTTTGAAGCAGACGTGCGGCTTTAAATGGTTAAGACTGTGTGCCGGAGATTTAGTATTTAAAAAAAAAAAAACTCCTAACGCCATATATTGTATAGTCCTTTTTCCTCAGGGAAATAAATTTGGCCATTCACAAGAAAGGGTTGGAGTATCATACCGACGGGTTGTACTCTTTCAAAATATCATATTTGTATCATAAGTATATATATTTGTGTGTCTGTGTTATGTTCTAGAATTATCAATGGTAAATGTTAGCCCTGAACCATAGCAGCACCCAGACTGTGTAAAGGAAGAGGACAGCTCTAGAAAAGGCCAGGGGCCTCTCCTCATAGCATCATTCCACCCAGTATTTATTAATGCATCCAGTGAGTTATGCATGTCCCCCACACCGCCAGAAAAATGCTGAATTATTCATTTTTATGGTCAAAAATATCAAAACATTAAACACAGCATGCTACATATGTAGGCCACACAGAAGAGGAGCCCACTTCCATCTGCAGTAGAGCCACTCTGTGTCACGTCTCTTACTTTTCCAGACCATCACTGTTGAAGTCATATGTACCTTGGAAAATGCCAATAAAACCATCAAAACTGTCAAGAAAAGCCGTTTTTTTTTCTTCGTCTTTATAAAATAATAAATGCATCACAGCAGAGAGGAAGCTGCAGGTTTACCATGACTGTTTTCTCAGATGAAGAGCATATCAAAGATAATTTATACCCTCTGTTTGATCTCCATCAGGCAGACGGTCAAGCAAAGCTACCAGTTTTTACCCCAAACACTGCCAAAGGAAAATGTTAACATTTTAAATCGACTAGAACTGTGCAGAGGTGGATGTTTTTAAAATCCACCATACTGTAAGTTATCTGATGCTTTCTTTTCAGCATACTTTTTTAGTATTTGTTCTGGTTTCAACAATTTAAACGCTGAGTAATTCTGAACTCTTGTTTTTATTATATTTCTCATTTAGCTGATTTTTTGTATTTTTAAAAACCAAATCATGCACCTATTATTTATTTGTAAATTTTGTGAGTGTATTCTTGTTTTAATGAAGGAAGAATGGAGTACTTTTAGCATTTCTTTACAGCAGTGACACTGAAAAGTGAGTATTATATTACAGTTAGTAAATCCTTCAAGAAGCTCTAGAACAGGGGTCGGCTACCTGAGGCTCCGGAGCCACATGGGGCTCTTTTAGCTTGTGACTCTATGGTTAAAGAAAAATATATATATATATATATATTTCTAAAAAGTAAGTAGGAAAGTAAAGAACACCACACAAAAATTTATTGAAGTAATTCACAAACAGTTGAAGCATACAGTAGTCCATATCACTCCTTAAGACTTACTGACTACAATACCCATGATGCTCCACCCAGCCTTCATAGTCAACCAAAGTCATGCCAAAACACTTTGACAGATATTTCAGTGCCGTGTACCACAGAAAATCCTTCGGAGGTCAATGGGCACAACCAGAATTTATACTTCTGGTAGATTTTCTATTTTTGAACAAATAAGTGTGCCATAGGGTTTTAAAAATACATTTAATTAGCTCAGATTGGATTTTAATTTTTTAGATTTATGAGTTTCTGGCTGAGATGCACCACAAATGAATGTTAAAAAACAGCTTTTTGCTATTATCACTACTGACACTACCTACTACTACTGCATTTGCTGCACTGAGATGATTTACACAGTTTGTCTTTTATTTTGAAAGGAAGTCATGTGAACCTCTGTCAAAAGTTATAAACTATTTCACATTTTCAAAAAAAGGCTATTTTCTCTTTTGTTTTATTTATGTTAAAAGACAATAGTTCATTTATATTTATCATAATAGTAACATAAATACAAATCAGTGTCTTATTTTGAGTTATTATTTTTAGACTTTGTTGCTCCTACTGGCTCCTGCCGGAATGGCTCTTTAAGTGTTGAAGGTTGCAGAGCCCTGCTCAGCACAGCAGAGGAGTAAGTGCAGCAGCAACAGGGACTCTGAAAAGCTCCGCATATGGCAGCACGAGGAATAAAAGACCAGCTACGATGGGCGGAGGTGTAGAGATGTAGCAGCACATTACAGTAATGGACATCCACCGGGGTGCCCTGGACTTAGAGCGGATTAGCACTAAGAACGCTGACCTCACTCACACACTGTCTTAGATCAACAACAGATCTATAGTAAAGGTAATCCACTGCACCTTTTAGCACCCACTGCACAGCCTTGGTGCAGGAATTCATGTGTTTAAGAAAGCACAAAAATACACGATACGATGTAGAAGACTAAATTATGGAGTTTTCACTATAATCCTAAATACATTATCCATCTTACTTTCTCACTTAGTCCATTGCAAGGTCATGGGGGGGGGGTTGCTGGAGGCCATCCCAGCTACTTTAGGGGGTAAGGCTGGGTCATCAGCGCATCACAAAAACACGGTCGCACACACTGCTAGAGTCAACAATCAACCTTTGAAGCTGGAGAAAATGTGCATTCAAATTCAACACAAGATGGAACCAACAGGGGATTTGAACTAGCACTCCTCTCAATGCAACGACCGGTACTTAAATAAATCCAGCAAAATAAATGTTTGGTTTATGGAAAACTCATTGTTTTTTACATAATAATTTATTTTTGTGAGTTACTTATTTCGGAAAATTAGTTTTGATTTACAACCAAAGTGAATCAATTTAAAGCATTTTTAGACCCAAAGCGCCCTCTGCTGCTTGTGTGTCTCCATGAAGTCTAATTCGGTCAAAGTTACTCATACAAAGCGACTGTTCTAGCTTTTTGAAAATGATTGGGTAGCAATGAAATCGTGTTGATTCAGATCAAAATACAACAATTGATCCAAATCAAAATGAATATTGACTTCTTAAAGTGTCACTCCGCATCCGTAATTCTGGTTTCCTTTAAAAAAAATATGCTGGAGTAATCCAATTATTATGCACGTGTCCATTATTTAAATTAAAAGGAGGTTTAAGGATTTAATCAAATCTACTTTTAGTGACTCGCTGTATCTGAACAAGTGGTTTTTCTGTTTCTATAAATTTGCATCTTAAACAGATGAATGTGTTCATTTTCAAAGAACTCATCATGTGAATCTCGGAGCAAATATCTAAACAATAGTCATTGAAAGCAAAATATTTATTAAAAATAAAAAGGAGATTCATTATCAGAGGGAAAAGAAAAACAACTCAAACAAATTAGTTAATTTACATATTTTTTGTTTAGTTTTACACATTTTAAAATTGCTGTAAATATAACAATTGTTAGGGTGCTCATGCTATAGTAAAAATATAAATATATATAAAAGTTAAACTGTCATGTAGTTATGTCTATTCGTATTTATCATTCTGCACAAATTCTACATATTTCATACTTTTATTCGGAATATTTTAATCCTCTTTTTAATACGTGCTTTATGTATAAGTAGTATAAGTATATACTCCAAGTTATAAGTGTTACTTTCAAGGGTTTTGTTTGGACAAAGCTTTATTTTTGTTGCTTTTTTTACTGTTGAAAATTGCTTGAAACAAACTAACAAATTAATATGTGAAAAACACAGGATACTCCTTCTGGTTTCAGCATGTTTTATGTGGAAAATAATGTACTTGTACATCTGAGCTTCAATCAATAATATGGTATCTTTTCTATTTAAAAAAAAAAAGTTTGGCCCAAAACAATGATTAAAAGCTTAAATCTATCTTTCTAAAATATTTGAGAAACGGTTTGTCTTCATACGGCACCCGTATCTTCTCCGTAAACCCTTCGGTTGTTTCCGTAAGTCACGTGATACTCGGCGCTTTTGTCGTGTCCCTCCGTCCAGAGTCCCCCTCCTTAGCAAACACAGGACGGTTAGCACCGGGTGTCAGGCATCATGTTTCGAGCCGTTTACCGACTATCGTCTGCGGGAGCTCGGACTCTGGTTCGGACGCGCCCCCGTTACGCGGGTAAGTCCGTTTTCGGTCCTAAATTTTAAAACTTAAATGTGAGTCCAAAGAAAAGCTTCAGCTAACTCGGTTAGCATTGCTACTGTGGCGTTCGGCTTTGTTAGTTTAAAGGTCGCGCGCGGTGACTTTGGTCCGTTTGGATCAGTATCCGAGCCATTTGAGTTTTAAAAACGTGTTTTTACACTGATATGTAGCCCTGGATTTACGGGAGGTGTCAGTTTGCGGACTGAATGAAGAAAAGTCACGACCTTGCGATGACCCTCCTCTGTAGGGTCAGGAGTGTCAGTGAGCGCAGATTATACGCAGAACTGCGCGTTTTCCGTTCAGACTTTTGATTCATTTAGTAGGTTTTGTGCTGGTTTTTGAATGTGTGGAGCTTTACGGACTTTATAGACGCCGCTCAAATGAGAGAGACGCGGCTTTATTGTGAAAATGAAAAAGCATTTCCGGTATTAACTTTTATTTTGAAAGATAAGACACATATGCTTCCATAATATCAAACAATATTAAGTTAGCACTAAATAATTTGAACACATGTGGATGACAGTGCTGGACTTTAATGCGTTGTGACAGAAATTAAAATGTTCACATTTCTACATGTTTAGGTGGTGATATGCTCTAATGGCATAATCACACAGTGTCCATCTGCTTTATAGTTCAGCAAGCAGAGGATACAGTTTGCATGAAGAAACCTTTTTAGGAGTCTTTAGGATGCATTGTAAGTGAATTATTTGTTTCTACAAATTTAAAAACGCCATTGGAAAGCTCTTGGTTGAACATTTTTGTACAACACTGCTAGGCATAAAATCACATGCTTTGTTCATTATTACATTGTAATACAGATGCTTATCTTTACTCTCATTTTCATTTTATCTGGAGTCTATTAGGGATGTAAAGGATACTGATTTGGATAGAAAAGGGATCCGGCCCTGGGAGTAACAGCAGTATTGGTTATAAAACCACAGATGCATTAAAAAATAGGTTGGTAAAAAGGTTAAAAATCAATTGGGAAGTAAATGGTGGGTTTCTGGCAAACTGGGTTAGTTTCTCTTTCTGTTGCGTCTCTACTGTCTTTGCCTTTTTATGCACATGTGATGCAAACAAAAACTACCTCCAATCACAAACTTCCTTCTACCAGGCCATTTAATAACAATTGGTTGAAGGTGAATCACAGTGAGGATTGTGTGTGTTGTGATTACTAAACATATACATTTTTTTTATTTATTTTTTATTTTACAGCACTCGCAACAATGCCTGAATAAATAATTATAACACACTTTCTTGACCACAAAGTACCTAAAATGCAAGGTTTTTATGTTTGAAGCTGTTCTGTCAAAGACATTTTGTTTTAGTTGCTTAAAACAAAATGTGCAAATAAGAAAAACAAAGATTTTCTATGTTAGAATACATTTCAGTTTTTAGTTTTTAAATGCCAAATGATTAATAGATATATCGATTGTATCATTGATAAAAGAATTGGACTGGATCGCTAGTTGAATCTTTTACGTATCGATTACTGGACAAACTATCGAGATGCATATTGAATTGTGTCATTTTTCTTTACTAAATACACTGTTTGTTATGGTTAAAGTGTTTTTTTATTGAAGTTAAAGAATTTATATTAAAATATTTACATCTATAAATGTATTAAATTAAATCAAATGGGATGTTTTTCCTAAATAGCATCATTAAATGGTGTGTTTAATGTTTTATTTCCCTAAAACAAACCTCACAGCTTTATTGAAGCTAACTTTAGGAGCTGTTTACATATTTTATTGAAGATTGAAGGCTTTCAAATTTGAGGTCTGTCTCTTAACATTTAAAAATGTTGTGTTTTTTTATTTTTTTTCTAGCTCCAGTGGCTTCCAGATGTTATTCCCATGGCAAAGTAGAGACGGATGAGGAGTTTGATGCTCGCTGGGTGACCTATTTCAGTAAGCCTGACATTGATGGCTGGGAGCTGAGGAAAGGTGAGTTTATGAGTCAATAAAGAGCTTTATTTCTAAATCCTAAGTCACATTTCGAAAGAAAAAGCTGCTTAATATTACTAACCTTTTGCTATGTTTTTACTCTACATATTTACGCAGGTTACAGTGTGGCAAAGAAATAACTGCTTTACCCTGTTTAAAGGAGATCATTGACGTTTTTATGAATGTCACTGGTTTCTAAAATATGATTTTATCCTTAAAGGCATGAACACCTTGATTGGATACGACCTGGTACCTGAACCAAAGGTTCTGGATTCGGCGCTGAGGGCCTGCCGGAGGCTGAACGATCTGGCCAGCGCCATCCGCATCCTTGAGGCTGTAAAGGTGAAAGACTTTCCCGGCATATCTGGTCATTAAGCTCACACTTTTACTTTAGTTCTACTGAAACATTATGTCAAATCATCTAAGTTTTCCTTTTTTGTTTTGCTTTTCTGTGCAGGATAAAGCCGGTCCTCACAAGGACATCTATCCCTACCTCATTCAGGAATTACAACCCACTCTGGCAGAACTTGGCATCTCAACACCTGAAGAACTTGGAATTGACAAGTTATAAACCATCAAGGTTGAACGTCATTATAATGTTCATGAACTGCCTTTGGTGACACACACAAATTTTATTTAAACTATTTTTCTGTCTCCTCAGGATCAAGAAAGGGGTTTCCATCATTCTCCCCATTCTGTCAGTCTGTCTATATTGTTAATTAAACACTTGCAATCTTGTTGTGTACAAAGTGGTGAAAATAATAAAGAAAACAATATTTAAAAATGAGGGTGCTTTTATTTTTTAGTAAACGTAGTTGATGACATGCAAAAAAATAGGGAAATTAAGATGAAGCATTAATCTGGGCATGAAAAACAGAACATTATGTAGATAAAATGTGCACATCAAATCATGTTTATTAATCAAAGGCAGAACTTTATTGCTAGTGGCATAAACTGATGTGAATTGCTAAAATCTAAGTAGGTTAAGGCTTAAATTCTTTTCTCTGTTGTTTGAGTTTTGCTGCTAACCTGTATTATAATGTATAACATTACAACATAGTATTTTTGATTACTAAATAGATAAATGCAGCTTTTATCTTTAGACCCGAATGTTTTGTGTTTTCAAAGTAAAGGTGTGTTCCGGGGATTATATTTTGAAATTCTCCGGAAGTGGCGAAGCAATCAGTAGTAGTGAACTCATTGGTAGTGGAAAAAAAGGGACACACATTATTAATAATATTACTATTATTGTTTTTCGGTCTTATATGTGTGTTTGATATTAACAATTGTTTCTTTATTTTGAATGTAAATTTAAAAATGTACAATAAAGTTTATTGGGGGAAAAAAACTCATTGGTAGAGTGAACGCAGAGCCGGGGCGGCTAGCCAGCTAGCTGGAAGTGCCTGTGTTTGCTCCTTGAGGAAACGGGACGACTGTCATGGATTATTTACGCCGTAAATTGTGACAACAGACACCGAGATGATGAACGACATAATGGAGGAGCCAGAAAAAGACAGCCTGCTGGAGGCGCAGCAGGAACCGCGTCTTTTGCCGGTAAATGTGAGCTGCAACCCGACTAGCGATAGTTTGTAACCCGAAACAAGGAGGCTAGCTAGCTAGCTTAGCATTGTATTTTGACAGTTGTTTACATTATAAATGCTTTTGAATTTATGACCGAATTTGTCTGTTTTGGAAAATTATTACATTTGGATGTAATTCCCAGCGAGAAACTTAGAAAGACCTACAAAAATGTTTTCAATTCATAAATAATTTCATTTTCAAATTACTTTGGGGAATTTTTAAGCTTTCGTTTTGAATACCTTTGTGTGTTTAGCACTGTGGGCGTTAAACATAGTAAAGTTAAGTGAAGAAACGATCCCCTATCATCATTGTTCCGCCTCCTCGTTTGTCTTTTCTTAATATCAGGGGTCCAGCAACGCCACAAGACCAAAGACAACAGATCATGGAGGCATCAGACCAGTGGAGAAGAGAGGTCCTTACATCATGTCTAAAGTTCCAGCCATCCACCTCAAACTGCGTAAGTATTCCTCTGTAGATGTGGGTAAAAAATCTGTGATTATAAAGGACTATTGTGACAGAAGACGGACACTAAACGCCCTGTACTTCAGATCTGCAGCCATCATCACTGACATGTAAACAGAGGATCCACAGAGCTTAGTTCCCCATGAGAAAATTTGATGAAACACAGTTTGTATAAAAGAAAACAAACACAATGTAAAAACTAACGGCATCATTGGCTGTTTTCTCGAAAAACGGAGAAATTCACAAAGCTAAAAATGTCCCACAGGGGTTACTGTTCTTTGTTCTATAAGTCTGTCATCATGTGAGGTTGGGATGACATCGTTTTTCCACACAAACCTCTGCTGCTCTTCAAAACCGCTGCACGATCAATAAAAAGGTTGCCTCATTTTCAAATACATGTAATAGATTACTTATTTCATGTGTTTTTCACACACTTAAGTGTCAAAACACTGTACATTTCGTAAAAAAATGTACTGTCTGTTTTGCTTTTTGAATAGAACTTTATTGATCCCACAACAGGGACATTTATTGACTTTGATGATAAGTTACTGTTTTAAGTGACGTTTTATTTTCTTTTTAAGTTATATTCAAAGTATTTTCTTTCCATTCCAGTAAAAAAAAACATGATGATGAGCCTGAAATGATCTGCCTTTAGTTTAACTTGTCTATTATTGTTAAAATTGTTGTTGCTTTTTTTCTATATTTATTAATTAATTATCTGAACCCTGGCTGGCTGGTATTCCAGTCTGGATTTTTTAGCCCAAAACTTATTTCTTTTAGAAATTCCATCTTTCATGTCACGAGCAAAGAGTGATATTCTGTGTGCGACGAGGAATTCAGTATCAATGTAATCGATTACATGGCTGCTCTGCTACAGCCAGATATATTTAGACAATTTGGTACAGACATGATCGAAGTAAAATAATCTGTTGTAAATATTTTTTAATGTGGTGTTCTGTGTTCTTAAGGTCACATATTCATACTTCAAAATAAAACAAAAAAGGAATTTTTACCAGCCGGAGGTTTAATCCTGTTTTAAATTTTTCACCATCAACTTCATTTAGAAATTACTTAACAACAGCCATTCCTTCCAGAGAATTATTTAATATTTTTAGCATTTGTATTCAGTATTTTACAGTTCCAAGGGCATGAACAGAACACTTTGATTTCTTTTTTTTCAAACACAAAATAAAATAGCTATATAAAAATCATAAATAGAAAGTGATAGAGTACTTGAAAAATGAATAGAAATTTGGTTTTAATTCCCAGTTTTCCTATATTTTATGCATACATTTTTACAAATTAAACATATAATTATCTACATAAACACAAAACAATTTTCTGTCGTCGTCGTTCACCTTTCGGCTTTTCCTTTCAGGGGTCGCCACAGCCAATCAGCTTCCACTAAATTTGCACAGGGATTTTGATGCCGGTTGCCCTTCCTGACACAACCCTATATTTTATCCCGGCTTGGGACAGGCACAGGGAGACCCAGACCAAGGCCCCCTTGTGCCTGCATAGTCAGGCAGTGGGGTCACATCTTGGGAAAGGAACCCTGGTTTTCGCTCGCACCAGTCCTACGCACAGCCATCCAAAATGCTTCTCATTTTCCAAACCAAGACCACAATTTACAACGGTTACGATGCAGTTCAACGGTCCTCAAGACCGTTAAAGTTCTACTAAATTCAGATTATTCCAATAATTCCAGTTCAACTCTATGAACACATTGATGAAAGTCTTCCTGGAATTCTCGGAAATCCGGGTTTTTGAGCAAACCGATCGTATCTTCCGGGAAATAAAGACCTGATCTCTACGGACAAATCGCTTTCCGGATGAAAAAAATGTCTGAAATCGGCGAATTCTCGCTTTACTTTCTATATTGCTCCGTGAGTCGCTTCCTCTATGGGCGCGGCTATCTTGTCTTCGTTTTCCCGGCCTAATTGACCAATGACGGGACGTTTTAGTTGCTTTCGGATGAGAAATGAACTTTCTCTCCTAACTGATGCTTTATTCAACCCATCGGGACAATCGGCATATATATATATATATCGCCGAATCTCGACTGCAGCGGTGGGGCGTCGCGCCGCATCACGTAACATACGGTCCGCTTTTTGTGAGTTTTTCTTGATCTTACTGCAGAATAACCGACCACATTGATCAAAACTGAAACATTTCAATACATTTCTCTATCTGATTTATTTGTGTTTCCTAATTACCATGATTTAGTTCAGTTTTGCTCAAAAACATTATTGACATTAATTATAATTATAAGTATTTGGTGGTTTGGACCCATACTCCCTTAAAAAAGAATGTTTACAATGTTTCATTTTGTTTGTATGTTTGTTTTGATATTTCCCAGATTACTAAGTATTGGTGTTTAAAGAATTGATGTATTATGTTATAGAAAGATAGTTTAAAGCAGATCCCATATTTTGATGTAATTATAGTTTGAGAAAACAGTATTTCTAAAGCAGAAATCGTTCAAATAAATGAGCTACTTTCATAGAATATCATAGTTACTGATGTTCTTTTTGCCATTTGGGGCTTTGATGTTACTATATTTTAGCAATTGTATGTTGTGCAGCTTTTTGGAAAAGCTTAGATTGTAGGATTGTGTTACTTTTAGCCATTATCCAAATTATTTTTTAGGACCAGCAAGTCCTTAATGGCAAGTCAAACTAGGGGATTGAATGACAAATCATAATGCAATTAGTCTTAGTGTCTTGATTAGGAAGTGAATAACTAGCTGCCAGAATGTACCAGAATTCATCTAAGACCATGTATTTTTCAGAAATTTCGCTCCGCGCCGCCATGTCGCTCACAGAAAAGTTCGGGGATTTTTTCCTTGCCTGACTTTCATCACTGTGAACACAAAGGAGACTACCAATAAAGAGAAAAGGAAATCCATGTTCACTTAGTTAGAAGAAGGCTAAATTAATAACTACCGGTAAAAGCAATAACCCAACGATGAGGAAACAAATTACCTTCATAACAGTTTGAACGGCTCTGGAGGCACGTTTGAAAAAGGATTTTCCCTCAGGCAGGGAGGAGGCCCGTCTAACATGAACCAGCAGCCTCTTCCATCCACATTCAGGTGGAAAAGCTGCGTCTCCTTCAAGCTGGAGTTGAATTGTATTCTACCTCAAAAGCTGAGGTGACTTGACTGATCAGGATGGGGAAGAAATGCTGGAGAAAAGACCGCTTTAGAGCCTTAAGAGCAACAAAATTATACTAAAATGCTTTGAAAATGTGTGAGAAACCAGTGGAGGAAGGTTAAAACCTGAGGAAAAAAGCTCGTACTTTAGCATTCCCAACAAAACTAAGTAGAACACTTAATAAAAATGCGGCTGAAATGATTATGTCCATTCAGGTGTTTGTGGTTCGCCTGTCGCTCCTGATTTCAGAAAACAGGAGAAAGTCCCACAGACTTAAATTAAGGCGTAACCTGTGAGGTATTTTATGAAGCCGACTGTTAACCGTTAGGTTTTTATCTGGGGATCTACAGGGAAGAAATGACTGATAATACAATAAAAGATAAACATGCTGTTCCTGGTTTTACAGAGAAACACAGAGAAATGGCGAGGAAAGCGCTGAAGAAGAAAGCTCTTTCAGCCGGACTTACCGTGACGCATCCGTCGAGGCAAGGAGCGAAGAGGTTTGGAGCCTCGACGAGGAATCACGAAACGGCTTGTTGTGTGTGTTTTGTTTTTGAATCTGAAGTGTTTCCTGTTTCCAGGTCTGTGAAGTTTAACAAGGGCTACGCTGCTCTGAGTCAGCACGCTGAAGAAACTCTGGTTGCTCTGGACTCAGACAGGTCAGCATGCGTGTCCGCCTCAAACCACAAGTTTGTCAAGCTGTGCAACACGCGTATCGCAAAAGTCGCCCAAATTTTGATAAATGGTTACCTTGAATGTGTTAAAACAGTCTTATGGCAGCTTGAAGTATTTAACCAATCGAATAAATCCGTTTCTGCGTTTGACCAATGGGACGAAGCTTTTCTGTTAGATGCTCGCCTCCTTTGTAGACGAGGGTCATTTGGAGGATAATTTAAGTTATAATGACTCTTATTTAAATGAAACTGTTGCAGTGACATGGAAATGATGTTTTGCTATTTGTTCATGTATCACTATGGAAGTGATTCTGTAGCCTAATTAAAAATAAAAGTCAAAACAAGAAATGCTTTTTCATTTTCAAAATGAAGCTGCATTTTTTGAATAACAATTAAAATGAAAAAGCAATCCACCAAAATGCTTTTTTCATTTTCTTCTTCACCACTGATTATTCTGTCACTTAATTAAAGTGATAAAGAAAATGGGATTTGACATTTCCTTTTCAAAAAGTTCTCTGGTAAATGTGTAGCAAAATTCATTTAGAAATGTCTAATTTGACAATTAAAATGGATTAAACCATGGTCCGGGTGAATACTCGATTCTGATTGGCTGCTGGGTGTGCATTAAAACCTGATAACCGCACGGTGAAAAAAGAAGTTCCGGTCAGCTAGCTTAAATGTTTCGTATCACTGCGCCGGCTTCTTTAAAACAACCTTTTGCTTCATCATTGGGACAAAAACAAGCGGTGAGAGGAGAACTTTCTCTCTGAACTGATGCTTTATTCAAGTCATTGGAAAGATCAGCATTTGACGAATCTTGACTGTTAAAATGAAAATGCAATCCCCGCTTTGCATTTTCGTTTTAATTATGACACAGAATAAGCGGTTTTTAAGTAGAAAATGAAAAAGCATTTTGAAGTATTGAATTTTTCATTTTCATTTTGAGTCATTTGATGCAGTTACATTTTGAAAATTAAAAAGCATTTCTGTTAATCCATGTCATCTCTGTTTGACAGTTCGGGTCACATTTCTGAATCTGAGTTGATTATAGATGCGGTTTGAGTAAAAAACAAAACTGCATCCCTCAAGACGAGAGAGCTTTTATTGTGAAGTTTCCTTCTGAACTGTCCTCTCTGTGTTCAGTGAAGAAGAGATCGACTTTGAGCAGTATTCGTCGGGTTACTCTTCAGCTGAGGTGAGTCCTCCAGACGTTTTTTTTTTGTGGGAATCGTCAAAGACGCCGTTTCCTGGGAGCTTTGTCGTTGTTGGCTCGCCTTCTCTCCTTCCACAAATATTGAACGTAGCTCACTAAAGCCTTTCTGCGGACCGGCAGGCGAGCCGGTCGTAAACAGTCGGCGAGAGGCTGAAAGGAATCTGGTTATCTCCGAGTTCTGCACAAAAACACAACTGATAGCAGCTTCACCTGCTGCCGAGTCTTTCAGCAGAGACACAATGCCATAACGGTTACACAACTGTGGAGGCAGTGTTTGTGTTAATAATGCTGATGTTCAGTCACACAACTGGCCTCCAGCCAATTCCTGACACGACTGCAGGACTTTCAGACTTCAGTCTTCCTGAAGATCTTGTTTCAAGATTTTGGTCAAACCTGCTTCCCTTTGATCCTGTCAGTTGCTTTATTGCAATACCCCAGATTTTAAAAAGACATTTCCTTTTACAGCCTAATATTTGCCTGATCTGAATTTTATTTAGTAGATCTTTTTTATTTATAAGTGCAATCCTCTTTTGATCTATTTAAAGGTTTTTTTTAACTCTGATTGGGCCGTTTTTAGCCAAAATCAATAAAAAGCGGTGTCGTTTTCTAGGACATAGTTCCTGCAGAGCGGGAGGAGTCTATTCGAAATTCACCTCTGAGGGCGTGGAGCAACCCCGCCCCCACTTCCCGACATTCATCTGTTTACCTGCTCTCCTGCTAGCTTACAGCCCCTCAGACCCCCAACCCAACATTAGCGGTGCAACAAAAATGGCGAGCAATATCGGAGCTACAGCTTAGATCCAGATTCCAGCTCAGACGAGGAAAAACAAAGACGTTCGTGGATCTATTTGTCTGCAGGTGGATGCATCAGAATGGAGCAGAGCAGGTCTTCTACATTGCAAATATGCTCTTTTTTTAACTGCTCCTTAGTCAAAACAATTTGTATAAAGAAATAGTCAAAATGCCATTTTAAGCCTAATTTTTTAATTTTTATCTTATTTACCATCAGAAAAATGTGACAACAACATGTTAGAAACACAATTTCTACCAGAGTGGGTCTTTAAAACTCTCTTAAAAATATTGTTAACCATAGTTAAACAACCTGGCAGCAAAAAATAATCATCAGATTGTGTCATAATCATAGTTTTCTGATGAATAAAACAGCATCAGTGATTCTTTGGCCATCAGGTGTCCCCGCTCTCTGTTTTTGTTTGACTGAAGCCTAAAGCAAAAAACCCCTAAAAGTTTGGTTAGACTTTACGGACTGTTGTTTTTAAACATTTTTGGACTTTTTGTTCTATGATCCTCCGTAGAGCTTCAGTCAAAGCTCAAATGTTAGCATCCAAAATCTGAACCCGTTTGAAAATCTTTTATTTTACACTTTCTTAGATTTTAGATTTCGTGTATTTTTTCCAAATCATGGAAGCATGGAGACTTTTGGTCCATTTTTGTGTACGTTGACGTTCTCAGTGGGGCATAAACAGGTGATCCGTAAAGACCTGGTAGGCGTTTGTTGGTCACGGGGTTGAACCATCAGGCGTTTCCACGCGGCCCCCACCTCTGCCACACTACTGCAGGATATAAAGTCACGGCTTGGCGGTCTCGGTTTTCCAGGTGCATCCCGATCTGAGCAAGCAGCTGCTTCAAGACGGCTACCGGCTGGACGAGATCCCCGACGACGAGGACCTGGACCTGATCCCGCCTAAGGTCATCGGCTCGTCCCTGTGCTGCTGCTGCGAGGGCCCCTCCTGCTGCGTACAGTGACCTCCCAGAGGGTTCAGCCGGGTCCGGTCGCTGCCTTCCGGAGAAATCTGCCGCACGCTGCCTGAGGACTTCCTGCTCCGGACTCGGACTCAGGCTGTCTCTACCGCTGCAGGAATTTCAGAGGAAGCCTTATTCACTGTGACTATAAAAACCCCCCAACCAGATCGATGGGTTGATCCGGTTTAACAGGAAATGATTGAAAATAAGACTTCCTTAAAGCGACGGAGGTCAGTCAAAGTCTGACTCTCTGAACATCATTCCTTCATGTCGTCGTTCTGTGGTGTTTCTGCTCAGTCGTTGTTCACCTATAATTGTAAAATGAGTCGCCGGGAGACGGAGAAAGCCGGACTGAACCCCGGCTGGATCGTTTTCCTGCCGACGGTTCATCCTGGTTTCATAAAAGCTCTTTTTGGGGCATCGAAACACTCATATCGCCCCAAATGTCAGCTATACGCCCTGAATGTAAACAGATTACTAACTCGCTTTGATCAATAATATAATACCAGAAACTCTAATCTGAGGATTCCAAACCGAAACCTTTTTTTTTTTCATTTTAAGACGATTGGAAATACGAAGCTTTATTTGTCATTTTTAATCTGTGTAATAAGTGAGTAATGGATAAATATTCCTCTTTTATTGTGGCAGTGATGTAGCATTTGGCTTCTCTCCTCAGAAGAATGAGTCCTCGCTGAAACCGGGTCACAGTATTTGTGTGTTTATCTTAATATTATCATCAGAACACTAAAGTTACGTATTTTAAGTTTCAATTTGTCTTGTTGTTCGTTTTCGGTTTATGTTACAGTGTGTGTTTTTTTTGTACACATCAAAATCAGAAGAAAAACATTTTTGTGAGAAATTTTTTGACTGGGTTTTATTATATTTGTGAGTTTATTTTCAAAAAGGTGTAAATACAAACTTAAAAGCATCCAGTTTGATGCATGATTGAACAATTGCAGAAAAACTTGCCTTTTTTATTTTTAAGACGTTTAGAGATAAAAAAAAAAGAAAAAGAGCCTGAATTTGCACAATTCTTTGGGTTTCCATCTGCATTTAAATGAAATGAGGCACCACAAAGCAGAATCCGGAGAGTATTTTATTCCAGGATGAGGCCGCAGCTCTGCATTTCTCTGCTACATGAGGCTTTGGACTCCGTGATGTTCTCGCTCTTCCTGTTTGTGTTCTCCTGTGACACTGAAATGTGTTTGAAGGCTACGTTTTGACTCGCAAACTTTGCACTTCGGTGGTCGGGAGCACTCGACACACCTGCGCTATGCAACTGTTGGGACAATCTGCTGCTGGTTGTCTGGTTGTGAAGTGCTGACGGGAAGAACAGTTTTCTATTCGACCTTTGTTTTTATTTAACCGACACCTTTACTTGGGTTTCAGTTTAGAATAAAGCTCTAAAAAAATTGGTTTTGTGTGTTTTTGTTGTGACAGAACATAAAAAGAAATAGAATAGAAATAGGTATGCAAAAAATACATAAATATAGGTTTGAAATAAATTGAAAAGTAATAAGTTTACTTATTAAAGTCAGTGGGGAAAATCACTGAACAAATAAAAATGATGCATGAAATTACTTCACAAATGCACTATAAATATTTTTTTTTTCATTTGAGAAAGCATTCTTTTTTATTTTGTATTATTGTACAAGTTTAAAATGTTTTTATTTCTAATTTACATTTTAAAATATATAGGTATATTTTAAATGTACACTTGCCATTTTACCGTGAATTATTGGGGCCCTTATTGCTTGATTCAAACTCAGTTTTTGGTCCCAAAGATCAAGAGGTGTTCACTTTTCTTCCACGAGAGGGCGCCAAACCGCTGAAATGCACTCTGCCCGAACCTGTTGCGCTTCAAGCTTCTGAAGCGTCTCAGAGGTTTAATTCACTTTTTACTATAAAAATTATTAAATTACGTTTTATTTGCTCTAAGAAATAAATGATCAAAAAAATAAATATAAATTAGACTAATTAAACAAATTCATTCATGAAAATGAGAGAATTAAGGGGTTTTAAAAGCTTTTTAGGAGCTTTAAGGCGACAAACGCTGAAAATAATTGTTAATGTCGTGAAATGGTTTCACGGTGATCGTTAGTGGTTGGGAAACTGAGAAGGTTGATGTATTTTTGCGGTGACTGGGCGGGTCTATGCTGGTGTGCGCCATGCGGGGGGTGTCAACTCAAGGAGAGGAGAGGAAGAAAAAAAAACGACTGGGAGTTACCTCCGCGCGCTGCGAGACATGAGCTTGGGCCGTTTCCCACTCTGCCCCCGAACCCACTGAAGAAGACGAACCTCGGAGATCAAAGAGCGCGGACAGACGGACGGAACCGGCCGCCGAACTGCGCCTTTTGGCGGATCAGTGGGAATCTGCGGGCGCGCTCGGCGTTTCTCCCCCCCTCCTCCTCCTCTGTCCGTGCGCACGCGTGTCGGCGTGTTTACAAGTGTTTGAAGGAGTGCCAGAAACGAGAGAAGAAGGAGGACAAACCCGTGGAAAGAGGGATGGTGGACAATTCCAGCAGTAGTAAGGCACAAACGGTGAGTCCGGCTCTGCGCGCGCGCGCGGCTCCGAAACGCATCCCGGGAGTCTGTTCGCGTAACTTTTTATCCCCCGGCCCCCCGAGAGAAAAATCCACCCTAATTCAGTGTGAACGCGTGCCTGTTCGCTTTTCACCTGATTTGGAGTCACTCGTGGGAGAGGTGAGCTGGCACGCGCTTTATCTTCTGGCCGCCCCGCTGCCAAAAACGCACGTTTTTTTTTGGGCACCGGCGCGGCTGGAAGCTTCCTGCTGCTTCCAGTCAAAGGCTGCTTTCCCTTTAAATAATTACTGAGAGAATTAATTGTTTTCTTCTTCTGTGTTGCTTAATGATTTTGAATTTCAGAAACTTTATTCACCTCAAACATTCAGGCATTTGTTGTTGAGTTAAATACAGTTATTTCCCACTTTTATATTTGAATTGTTTTGATGGGGATTTCCTGTTTTGACCTCATGAAGGGCTTCTTCCTCCCACAGCCCAGCATGTCTCAGGAGCCCGGTGTGGCCTTCCCACAAAGCTCCTCCACAGGGGGAATGAAGCTGGAGGCAGTGATGGAGCAGCTCCAGCGCCAGCAGCAGGCCCGGCTGGAGATGGAGCGCAAGGAGCGGAAGCTGCGAGAGGCCCACATCATGTACGCCCAGCAGGTCGCCGCCCAGCAGGCCATTCTGGCAGCGGCCCGGGCCTCCGGCACTAACTTCATGGGCAAAGGTCTGGGTGGAGGCATCCCCGGCAGCGGCGTGCCCCCTCGAATGTCCAATCAGAGCAGCGTGGACTCAGAAAGAGAGGATGACGAGGACAGGGGCCGGGATTCTGCAGACGAGGACGACAACGAGATGATGGAGGGAGACGAGGGCAGCGAGGACGATGAGGGCAGCGCCAGTGGGCTGGAGTTCCTCCACAAGCAGACGCTGGCTCTGCAGCAGAACGTGTCCCGCATCCCGGCCCGCCCGTTCGCCAGCTACACCGCCTCGGCGCCCCAGAGGGCTCCCTCTCCTCCTGTCAGGGTGAAGCAGGAACCCGATGAGGGTCTGTCCCCCGCGGGGCCCAACTCCGCCGCCTCCCCTAACGGACAGGCCGAGTGGGGCTTCGAGGACCACTTCAGACAGGTAAGCATCTGCAGAACATCCTCTTCACAGCTAAACACTTCCCCAACCAATCCGTCATGAGGGCCCATCTGGGGCTGTGAAGCGTGTGGGGTTGGCCCCCTCAGCTGTCATGCCCCCCCCCCCCAGCTGCCTAATCTTGATTGGTGTACACAGCTCCGGCGAAGCACTTGAAATCTCTGCAGGAGGTTTGACCGCCGGTTGGCTTTTGTGGTGAAACGGCCTCCTGAGTGAGTCTTGGCAGAAGGCCAGGCGGCGCTGCGATGCATCGGGCCCTCGCCGGTTCCTTCCCCTGAGCGCGCGCCTCTCTTTTGCTCCTTGTCTCTCTTGGCGCCGAGCGCCGGCTGGGGGTTTGGCTCCCGTCCAGGTGGGGCAGTGCTGCTGTGGGTGGTTTGCAGGGTCAGCTCTGAGGATTCTGGGTGGGTGGAAAGGTTGGACACAGTAGCAGCCTGTCACTCCCCCCCACCCCAACACACACACACACACACCCCAAAAGCTTTCGGCTGAGCGCCAAGTGAACTTTCTCTGGAAGGTAAATACAGCCCTTAGCACCAGGCTGAAAAACTCTGAGCTGTAACCTGTGCGGTTTGGCGTCACGGATGAGGTGTAGCAGGTTAAACGGAGCGCTCAGAAGCACGTGAGTGATAGAAAAAAGCCGGATCAGTGGGCGGAGGCAGCCCCACCGGGGTTTTATTGCGGCCTATTGAGAAGCAAATGTCTTTGAACGGCAATTCTGCCCACCACACATCCTGATTTAGCTTTAGAGCGCAGACAATGGGCGGCGTTCAGAAATAATCCAACAGGTGGTTGTGTCTTTTGGGTGATTGCTGCGGTTTGAATCCCCTCCGCCTGTCGCTCAGACGGGTGTGATGAAGAAGAAGCGGCTCTGCCTTGACTGTTGCATCAGTTTGACCTGCTTTGTTCTGCCTGCTTTATTGTCTGCAGCGGCATGAATCGGAGGGACGGCCCGGCTTTGTGCGAGCGTTGTCAGAGCACGATCGTAGCGGCAAAGTTGTTGCTGACCACCACCTAATCTGTGGCCTGGTGTCTTTTATTAGGGGGGGTTGGGCCTGGGGGTGGGAGGGTTGGGGGAGGCATTATGGAACGAGAATTGGTCTGGTCCTTTTTTTTTTGTTTCCTCTCTTTTATCTTTCCTGTCATTATGTCAGCTCTGCAGTATTTAATGATGGCTCATCTCTTCAGGCAGTTTCAGGTTGCACTGCTGCAGGGGATTGGGGGGGGGGGGAAGTGCTTTTTCTTTTCTTGATGTCATTGTCTTGAAAGAGGCACGGCCCGGGCTCGGCCCGTGCCACGAATGCCGCATTTATTATGATCTAAAAGCGGCGACAAGAGGGCAGATAGGATGACGGAGACCTCTTTCTCTTGACGCGCGGGTCTCAAATAACCCGTGACATTGGGTGGGTGCCTTTTATCCGGGTCCAGAGATAGTCGCCGAGGCCTGTCGGCCCATATTTAGAAGGTGTTCAGAGCTCCCGAGGTGGTCCAGTGCAACCCTGGAGATCTGGCCAACGTTGGACGCCTCGCCAGCGAACCGCAAAGGATCGATTTAAAGAAAAAAAGAAAAAACCTGCAGAAGCTTGAAGTCGTGACGCAACACAGAGTTGGACAGACCTGACAGGCAGCCTCGTCCGTAAAGGGCAGATGGGTGTGGACGACATGGAAGTGGCTGTTTTTGTGTCACTATAATGTATGCATGTGACCTCCAGCCTCTGCTAAACAACAAGGTAAATACATGTCAAACAAGTGGACGGGGGGAGATGCTGGCTGCCCCCCACCCCACCCCGCTTCCTACTTCGTTTTACTTCCTGCGATGAACGCCTGCAGCTCCTAGATTGCCTCCTCCTGCAGTTGTTGCTTCATCGTCTCTGGGAAATGTAGGTCAAGCTGCTGCTCTGCAGGTGATGACCTTTTTTATCCCCCCCCCCCTCACCTGTCTTCTGTTGTCCCACAAACACCATCACTATGTTAACTATAGAGCAGTGGTCCCCAGCCCCCACCCCCCCGGTACCGGTCCATGGGGCAGTTGGTACCGGGCCGAAGAGGGAGAATTAAAAAAGCACGACCTACTTTTTTCCCCCCAGCCATTTTATTTATAATCTGATTCTGAAGGAAGTTTTATTTTGGAAAACTGCTGGCTTCATGTCACCACATCCGAGTCGGTGTAGAAAATCCATGCGCTACTTTCTGGAAGCGGATGCTGTGACTGCTAACTTCAAAGTCCCGAGCTAGCAAAGTTAGCAAATCAGAAAAGAGGAAATGGAAGAGGAGCCTTTGACTTCAAAATAAAAGAAATCTGCATTTAACAAGCAAAAAAAAAAAAAAAATCCAAATATGGAGGAGACAGTTGTTCCCACAAACCAAAAAATCAAGTGGACCTGGTTGCAGACAACATGGAACCGGAAGTTCACGTCTCACCCCCCCACACCCCCATTTTGGGGACACTCACTTAACTGGCGACCCTAAGAGTTACGGGTCTTTTCAGCTTCAACCATTAAAGCTTTTACGCCTGAGACGTCTCTGCTCTGACCGTCAGTCTGCTGTCAGCTGATTGGAGGAGAATCTGGCTTTGCGCCGCTAAGCAACAAGTCAAAGTGTCTTTTTCCCCGATAAAGCGTTGCAACCGGTGCAAAACCGTTTTTTTTACTGCGACGAGAACACGCTAATTCACGTTGATCGCATTAACGGTTGAAAGTTGTGAAGGATTGTGAACGCTGGAGCTAAAGTTGAACAGTTTTACAAATTAATATGCAATTAAAAACGATTATCGTTTTTGCCTCCTTTTAAGCTCACGTTGCACACCGACCCGTTTAATTAAAGGTGGCGCAATCCTGAAAAATTGTAGAATATCAGTTTCCGGCTAATGACGTCTTGCCGCCATATTGACTGCGACCAGATCCCCTCAAATATTCAGCAACCGGCTGTCTAATGTTACAAAGCTGCTGCTAATTAACGGTGGATTCCCATTTACCATAGAAAACACCAGCTTTAGACGTCCCACCTTAAAAGTCAGACCAGGCTGAAGTTGTTGTCTGACTTTTTTTTATGGCTTCCACTTTGACAGTTATGGGTTAAGAGAGAATCTAGAACCCATTTTGATGTTTCCTACAGGAAATGTAGAGAACGAATAACGTAGAAAGCAGCTGCAGAGATTTTAAAGGAGAAAAAGATAAACATTTACCCTCAAAATTGAAAGGAAACTGGGAAATAAAAGTTAGACGCCGACTTTAGGCTCGTACAGGCCGCTCCCTGAAAACATTTTCTGACATTCAAGCATCTGTGGCCTGAAGAAAGTTGTGATTTGGAGATTCAGCGGGGTGTGTTGGGATTGGATGACCCTTCCCTTCGTGTCGGTACATCAAGGTCTGGGGAATTCTTTGGGAAAATGGGAAATGAAATGAACATAAATATGGAATTTGGCTTATTTATGCTAGTTTTTCCTCCCTGCTGAATGTCTTTGACCAAATCCTCCATCCATCTCTAGAACCTGATGTATCCCCTCCGGGGTCACGGGGTTGCTGGGGCCTATCCCAGCTACTGTTGGGTAGAACCTGAACAGGTCGCCGGTCTGTTGCAGGGCCACACACTCAGATTCACACCCTTGGGGACGACAATCATGGACACATTTTGAAGCATGTTTTTGGGAGGAAACCGGAGTGCCTGGATGAGAACACGCAAATTCCACACAGAAATGTCCCAGCTGGGATTTGAACCGGGACTCTGATGGGAAAGCCACTACACCACCACGCAGGCCACTGACCAAACACTTCTGGAAATCAGTTTGATCATCTCTTCTCTAAATCAAAGCAACAGAAAGTGGTGCTGAGAGGAAAAACCTTCAGCGGGGGCAACTGATCTGGCCTCTGGGGTAACTGGGCGGACCTTTTTCCCCGCCACCTCCTTGAGCTGCGCTCCTGCTCCTCCGTCTGTTGCGGCAGCAGCTGTTGCATAATTTAGCTGTCGCCCCAGCAACACATCAGTCAGGAAGTGGGGAGCTGCACGGCTGTGGCGAGCGGATCGATGGGGATGGCGTGGAAGCTCTGAGAGGCCGGAGCGTTTGCCGCCGTTTTCTGCTCACGGATGAGGAGGGAGGAAGGCACGGGCGGAGTCGGCTTTTTCATTTCAACAGGAAAATTTCAGGAAGGGCTCTCAACAAGCTGTTGGGATCTCTGAAAACAAACCGTCCACGCAGAAGCAGCGAAGCTCCATGACCTCGTCTGCTGGTGGCGTCCACGCTTCTGCCTCACATGCCATTACTGTCGGTAGCTTTTAAGTCGTGTACTTAGCATTATTCCCTTTACTGGACTTCCTGTTATGTTGATGCAATGAGGCTGGAGTTACCGTCTGCCCTCTGTGTGTCCAAACTGTCTGCACATGGAGGCCGTGCACAGGAGAAATAATGAGCCGGGCCGCGGCCCATTAAAACCTGTAGCAGAACAGGTCCAGAACAAAGCCCGGCTGTGGCGTGAGAGGCCCGCTGAAGCCTTTCCTCTGAACCGGAGGACAATCAGGGGCCTGTTGAGGTCAGCTCACCTGCTGGAGGTGTCAGGCGTTTTCTCAAAGGGTCCGTTTGTCCCAAATGCTCCCAAAATATAACAAAATGAGCACATTTGACCCAATAATTCAGGTTTTTTTGCATTGACCTGCTGATTCAGATTTTCTTTTCCTTGTTAAAGCTGTTGAAGCAGACAAACTGCATCACATTTAGAAATACTTTTTTGGAAAAGCAAACAAAAATATGTTGTTTTTTTTTAGATTCCAGACTTTGTCTCATTCAAAAAAATAAAATAAAACCAAAAACGATGACATTTTATTCCCTGTATTTCACCCTAAAACACATTTTTGACCTCAAGTAGGAAAGAAAACATTGGATCCTATTGCTATTATTCTCTGGGCGATTAGGATCACAAAACACATGAGATTTATGATTAACTTATTTATGATTAAAAGGTTAAAACTAGAAAATTGGGAAATTTCCAATAAATTGATATGCAGCTTCTATTTTCTATTTTTCCTGTTGCTAAGTGATCAAAAAAAGCTTTTTTTATGTATAATATTTTCTAAAATGTGCTCGTCATTTTATGCGCAATAGAAACATAGAAATGTATTTCATGCAATGGAAACAAAGTGGGGGGTTTTATAAGACAAAACAGCACAACAGAAGTAGAAGGAGCAGCATTTCCAGAAGAAAATGCTGGGTTGCTGAATGAAAATGAAACTGAAGAGTAATATTTGTCAAACACTAAAATAATTTGAGAAAGAACTGATCAAAGTTGACCACGAATGAAGTGAAAACAGCACCATAACAAAAAAGATATTTTTGTGAAAAAAGGCAGCTCCGGGTCTCTAACCAGCGAGCTTCTGCACCAAGGATCCCATGTGTATTTCAATAGAGGCAAAAATCCTGGAAATTCTTGAACAGTTCAAGTATGAAGGACCAAAAGACATAGCTGGAAAAAGCTGAACATTTGAACAGTTGAAATAGCTGAAAACTTTTAGGAGTTAGAGGCCAAAAAATGGCAGAAGATACAATAATAGAGAAAGAGAAACCTTAATGTCACATTTGCTGACTCGTCGACTTTTGGCTGATCCTGATGCATTTTCAGTCAAATGTTCTGCGGAAACAGATCCTCACAAAGTGAATTCATTTTTTTAGCAGTCATTTTTCCATCTTTCATATCTTAATTCATCCAAATTCAGTTAGAGTCTTTTGATGCGCTCTTATTTTGGCAATTTTTCCTTAACCCCTGTTAGGCTCCACACACATTTCAGGTTATGAGTCTTTATGTTTTTCTTTAAAAACAGCAACGGTTCTGAGCTAAATTATACCATTTCTGAGATCGTCACTCATGTCAAACTGAAACCGGCTCATTTCCAGACAACAGAGGAACTTTTTTTTTTTTTGATTCCTGCTCCACTGTAACTCAATCGCTTGAAATGTTCTCAGGTCATTTTTAGTTGGAAGTTAATCAGAAGATTTTTGAGATCACAGTTAAAAAGACAAATCATAAAAAGTAAAGGTTTTTGCTGAAATCTTTTTAGAAGTTACAATAAAGTCAGATGTTTTGGGCTTTTAACTTTTTTCTTCTTAAAAACCTTACAAAGGAAGATATACGGACATATTTAACCAACTCTTTACTCTGTATTTTGTCTAAACTTTCCCAAAAAGTTCACAATTTAAAAAAAGAAAAGTTATTTGTGTGTTCCCTGGGATAACGCTACAGTAGAAGAACAAACAACCATCTGTGTTCATTTATAGCCAAATATTTGAATAACAGGAAAACAAACTGGAATATTGTTTATTTTCAGTAAATTTAGCGTTTTATTTCCTATTTTCCGTCCGTTATCCGTGAAAAATAAACAAATTTGAAGTATTTCATTGATAGCAAAGTGAATAGTAGAAACTATTTCAGTAAAAACCTTTTCTTTTTCAGTGGTTTGACCTTCAATAATTCAAGATATTCAGCATTGTTGACATTTAGGGTTCATAATCTCATATTTCTTGTTGCACCAGTTCCTGATTCCTGCAGTCTCTCTTTTTTTTTCCACGTGTAAATTGGATTTTCTGTTCGGCGTGTAAAATTAAAATCTTGCTGACGTAAATAAACTGCTTTATTTTGTGCTGACCCTTTAACAGCTAAGTGCAGATCAACCAACACCCCCCCCCTCTCCAGAAATAGAGGTATTGAATTTAGTAGGGAGATGAAGGGAGTGGAGGGGAGTGGGCTGTAGAAGTGGTCTGGCTCGGCACACGGCGCTGCCCCACCCAGAGGAAACATTCCAGACGGAATTAAAGAGTTAACTCTTCAAACAGTGAACATTCCCACCGGGGGCTCCGACAAGAGACGGGGGCGTTTGATGGGGGTGGCTGAGTGCATGTCCGTGCGGCAGTTGTGTCTCTGATTGGTGATCTTTCAATTCATTTCACTGTCGCAGGGCTGTAAAGGAGGAGAAAAAAAACCCCTAAAGGGCCTGAAGGAGGAGGAGCCCGGGGAGGAACTCGCTGCTGAAAACAGAGACAGTTTTATTTTATTTGTGTTTTTTTTTTTTGTCTGAGTCCCAAAGTGCACATCTGCTCCCCGCAGGCACCAGGAGGCTTCTGCGAGTGTCGCCGTTGAAGCTTTGCGCCCAAACTGACGTTGGTTTGGGGTTATGTTAGTTTATGTATCAGGTCTACCTTTAACAGGATAGCAGCTGAAAGTATAAAACTCCATTTCCCAATGTTCCACCGAACCACAGGCCTCATTCCATAAAAAGTGGAGGCTAACCCAAATAGCTAAATGTTGCCGTTCCCCAATTGGCCATTAAGAGTTTTTTTTCCTGAATAAAGTAAATTTGTCAACTTTGCATCAAAATAATTAGAAACTGCTACACAGCCTGCTTACAAAACTCCATTTGATGCTTTTTGGTTTATTTTTGTCCATAAAACGCCGACTTTTGAAACTCTGAAAAAAAATTCTTTGGGTCGTTTCAGAGAAGACTAGTCTGGTGTAAATATGTCTATGTACCAACACAGCCAGCAGACAACCTTTACTCAACGCCACAATCTGCCAATTCATAGCAATAAACAGCTAAAAATGAACGCCTTGTCATGGAGTGTGTGTTTATATGAATGTCGTCAGCGACAGAAGCGACTCATTCCGCCATGTTGCTTTTAGGAAACGCATCCGTTGAGTTTGTTTATCGTATGCAAGATCAACACAGGAAATGCTTGGGATGAGAAGAACAGTGTGACCTGCTAAAGTTGTAGAGAGGTACTAATCGCATGCAATAGTAATACTTTGCAAAAATACAGATCAAACAGTACACAAATAAAAAATAAAGAAGCACAATAGAATACGAGGGGCAGGATGGGTTTAAATTGGTTTGTCATTGCACATGTGACAGCAGTGTTGAATGATAGTAGTTCATACATGGTACCTTTAGTACTTCTGTACAAGTATTTTGAGCTTTAGCTCCAGTGTTGACATCCTTTGGACTACAGCAACTCTTCAACGGTTTAAAAGCTGCTTTCCTCCACATCAGAACCAGCTGATTGGAGCTGCGGTGCGTCAAAGAGCGTTTGTCATTTAGGCGTCACCGGTGACATCACAGGTGTTAAAGGGCTATGAGGGTCATTGAAAGGTACCATCAAGAGTTCAGTTGTCGGACAGCTTGGGGATTGTAACTGTCTTTTATAACGTTTAGGTAGGCTCCTGTAATTTCTACCAGAGGGTAGCAGGCATAGGGCATCTCCCTGACTTCCTGTTTGAAGCTATTTTGAAACTAACTGGAGCCAGTTACTCTCTCCATTCACCACTAGGTGGCTTATCGTGTAAGTAGGTCGTTTCCCATTCATTTCAGTGTAAAACGGCCCAACTTGGCAACATAAATACAGTTCAAGTTTTGTTTTTAATCTATTTTTCACATCTCACACCAGTGTGTGAGGTGTTGTAGCGTCCTGATACAAATTTATTATATTTGAGACTGAGCGTGTGTTGAAATGGAGAGGAGTGGGCTTTTCATTGACGTGTGAGCTGCGCTGAACGGCGCCGAAGCCTTTGTCCTGAAAGGTCTTTGCTGAATTTGTCTGTTTGGTGCCCTGAAGCATTTCGTAAAACTTAATTTGTCCTAAACGTATCAATGAAATGAGATTAAGGTCAGGTTCATTTTTACTTGGTTAAGATTAAATAAAAGGATTTTCTGTATTTAGCTTTTAATGCACAGGCTTGTAGCTCCTCCCCCGGGCTGCCATTATCCATAGATTTCAGGTGAAGCCGTTTCTATGATGTGATTTTTATGAGGACGACTTATATCACAGCTCAAAGTTCCTCAGCAGCTTGTAAAAGCTTGTTTTTCCACATTGGAGTCAGAGCTCAAAGTGGGAGACATCTTTGTTTTTTTTTATTTGCTGATATTAACTCCTGGTAAAATATTTGATTTCAGACGTTAGTCGTAAAATAAAAATAGTCCCAGTAGGTTTTTTTTCTCACCCTTTATGTGTCATTTACCAGGTTTATTTGAGTCTATTTACATAAAGTCTGTTTCTAGGACACAAAAATTCAAAAACCAACAGGGAAACGGGAAAACTTGTTTAACAAATACATTTTCCTTTATTATTGCATTTGTATTTTAGCAGGACAGTTGTTTTTAAATTCAAATTGTAGTTTTAGTGTAAAAAACAAACATTGAATAGTTTATATTAGTGCTGTTTGTCTACTAGAAACACAAATAAATGAAAGTTTGATTATTTTTATTGTTTATTTGTCAAAAATACACCTGATTTGACAGTTTTGATCATTGAACATTTCAGGTTAGCGTGTTCAGAATGTGTTTGTGTTTTCCAGCCATGTCACATACAAAGATTTTGTTAGTTTAGATCAGTGTTTTTCAACCTTTTTTGAGCCACGGCACACTTTAACCCTGACAAAAATCCCGCGGCACACCAGCAACCCAAAAAAAAAAAAAGAAAATTCATGGTCTGTATTGATCGACAGCACCCCCCCCCACCCCCCCGCGCAATCTCACGTGGATTTTTGTGATAATTGTGGCAGAAAAAGCAGGAAGTTGCGGCTGTTTTTTTCTAAGAGATGAACCACCAGCTAAAGACGAGCTTTAGCTGGTATTTTTGTTAGAACTGAGCGACTTTATCAGCAGAATTAAGAACAAGGAAGTGAAGACTTTAACCACTTCTGATTGGTCAGACTGATGACATGTGATTAAGCCTTCAAGAATGATTGGCGGAGACAGTTAAAGGGGCGGGACTTTTCCTTACACAGTTATAGCTGCAGCTAAATCGCGGTACCGTGATTCTTATCAAAATGTCTTTAATAGAATTAAATAAACACAAAGAAAAAGTAATTTTAAGATCTTTTATATTCCTAATTACTCAGTGTTTTATCAGGGCCTGTTTGGATGGACAAAGAGCTGATTTCCTGGAGATGGAAAATGTTTTTAGATCAGTTAATGAGGGCAATTTCTCCACGACGCACTTGACCATCTCCCACGGCACACTAGTGTGCCGCGGCACACTGGTTGAAAAACACTGGTTTAGAGAAAGCCATAAAAGTAGCGTTGCGATGATTTTGATGCTTTATTTCTTCTAATTTTAGGCAGAAATGCATGTTAGCACCATCAGTGAAACGAGAAAGAGACATTTTTTTCTGAAAAACATAATTTTATTTGTAATAAGAATACTGATTCACTTAATCTAAAGGCACCATCCAAAAAAACAACTATCTCTTCTAAAACTACTTCATTTAGTCTGTATATCTTTCAGTACTTTACTGATTTCATATTTTATACATATTAAATCATTCCTGATTTGATTGGATCTACAACATTTAATTAATAAATCTTTTAACTTAAGTTACTTTTATGTATTTTCTTGTTAATGAAATAAAAGCTCAAAACTCTTATGAAAACCTAAAAAAACGTAAGAAAAACCCAGATTTAATGATATTCACATTTGGATGTTTTGTCAAAATAAGAAATGACCGGGTGTCACACTGCAGTTCAAGAGGTCCGATGTCCTGCTTGTTTTTAAACTAACCTTTTTTTACTGGCAAAACACACCTGATCCAGGTGATCAGCAGCAGGTAAGGGAGAGACATCCGAAAAACCGGCAGGACTCCAACCCCTCAGGCCTGGGGCTCAACCCCCTCCTGCTTTAGAGAGCAAACAAATGTACCTAAAATGTACTTGAGTGGTAGTTCCTTGTTACCAAATGCATTGATAAAGTAAAGTTCATGTTTGGTTTTAAGCTGACTAGGGCACATTAGAAAAATGAAGCAAAGAGTTTGCAAATTGAAGTCGTTAAATGGAAGTAATATGGATTTAAACCTAAAATTTTACGACTTTTTCTTTAATATTTGGCAAAGTTTTATCACAGTGTTTGATGACCTTTGGCTCTGCGGTTTTGCTGACAAACTGTGCTTTCACATCAGCAAAGCAACAGTTAGTCTCTGAAATTCTTCAGTGTTCTGCACAATAGGCAGCCGACCTGGAAGGCGGAGCCTCAGTCCCGCCGGACGTCGACTCTGCTGATGTCGAAGTGCAGAAATAGTTTGGACGGACCAGGATTTTGTCCCTGTTGTAGCCTTTTCTCCGGATGTCTGTAATTTCTTCTCTGCTCCTCAATGTGGTCATTGTTTGGGAAAAAAACCTTGTTTTGCATTTGTGTGAAGCCTCAGGCGGGAACGTGGATGGTGTGTCCACCTGGAAGGGGGGCTCATCAATGTGACAGTTGGAGCGAAACAAATCGCTTTTTTGTTTTTTACTCCTATGATAACTAGTTTCTCCATTTCTGCAACAGCATGCAAAAAAAAAACAGATCAAAAGCCGATAAGCAGCTTTTACAACAATCATTTGTACTCCCATTTATAAGTACTAACAGTTGTATTTAGCCATTTCTAGCCACTTTCTGCAATATTTGCTGCTCAGGTTGGTGTTTCTACATGTTTTGCTGAAAATATTTCATGTAATAAACGGAACAAATGTTTTATTTTCCAACATCTGACTTTACTTTTTGTTGGTCTTTTGGAAAAATCTCCTTATAAAGCAACACATTTTTGTATCGGAATGGTTTGAAAGGGTCGCACACGTGAGGTTGCATGACGTATCGTCTGTATTTTCCTTAAAATTGAGAGACAAAACCCCTCACCAAATGCTTGTCAGTGTTCACATTTAAATGCAGAATGTTTCGTATCCACTCGAAATGTCACAAATGTGTTTCTTTTTCCCTAAATGGACCCTGGAAGATAAACAGGCCTCTAATGAAAGCCGAGCTATCGATGTGTGCTGTAATCCGATCAGTTTGTAGTAAACCACAAGCGCCCCTTCTGCACACTGTTGCCGGTTTCATTTGTCCTTTACCACCACTCCCCATGAACAGATCTCAACACCTGCTCTTTAATGAAGCAAACAGAGCCAAACGAAACCAAGACATCCTCCACCTTCTTCAGCAGCTGCACTGAAACGCGGCCAAGGTCGTATGACTCTGTCGGTCTCCTTGAGTTTTATATAGGCCGACGACACAATGATATATATGTGTTTATTCATATACAGTGCACACGCACATCAACTGGTGTTTGTGCTGAGCTGCAGTGACCTTTGGCACATGCAGCTCCAGGTCCTGTTGTCCTTGCGGCCCGTATGTGGGTCATTCATATTTAAACACGTGAAGTAACCTGGAGACCTATTGAACGTAGGCAGAGTGCGGCCATTATTGACGTCGCTTTAGTGGTTTGGGGGTCATTTTTTTTATTGGGATGTGATCTTTTTGATTTTGGCTAACAGCTGCTCTTCAGTTTGGGGGAAAAGCTGAGAACAAATGGGCAGTTCTACAACTTAATGGGTTAAACAGCCATTTGCCAAATGGTTTTGCTTTAAATCCCAAGGTTGACGGTCATAAGTAGGTAAAACATTTAACCCCACGTTGCCTCTAAATGTCTGAAAAAGCATTCAACTGCTTTAGATAATGCTGTCCGAGTGGCAGGAATGCTGAAAAACCCTTAACAGCTTTTGTTTGCTTTTACATTGTGAGGACTAAACCACTTGGAAACGTCACACGCAGGTACAACCACAGACATGTTCACTGTACAGATCATCTTTGAGGTCCACCATTTTATTTTGAAAATCCCAAAGTGGACCGGGGACGTGGAGCCGAGTGTAATCCACGCAAACTGCAATTAGGCGGGACAAGGCAAAATTTGATGTTCAAGTCCAAAAAAGTCTAATAATTCTGAAATTTCTGATCTATTAAAATCATAATCATGTTTTTTTTTCATTTTTATGGAAATCTTCCCTCTTAAACTTGTCATGAATAGTAAATTAACCAATAAACAACTAAAAACCTTTTGACACAAAGCTGTACCACCATCATTTTGGGTGTAAAATGGCTGCCCTTTGACCCTTAGCCTCCAGTGGTCATTTCAGGAACTGTAACGTCTACTTCTTGGTTTGTGTCCAATTAAGGAACAGACGGTGGTAGATGCAACAGGTGCTCATGAGTTTTAGTGCCTTATTAAGCCGGTTCACCAGGTGAGCTTTATCACCTGCAGACTCATTGAAAAAATAGGAACCAAACCAAACAGGTCCTTTGGCTAAATTTGCTTTGGTTTTTAAACCCCTGTTTTTGTAAAATTTAAAAGGTCAGGCTACAGAAATAAAAACATGAATGCAATCTGAACAGAATTTTACAGTGCTGTAAAATGTTTTTTTTTATGATTATATATTTTTAAATCTGTTTATTGACTTTACAGAAAGGTTCCATGACATCACGAGTTTGTTAATGTAATCCTTTACACACCAAGCTGTTGTGGTATTTTTGTTTTCACATCAAGATGTGTTGACCAGATCACCAAATCTGTGCGAGAAGCACCACAAATGTCATTTGCTCAATTGAAAGAAAGAAAGAGAAACAGCTGTCTGTTGTTCTGTACATGCGAAAATTAAAAAAAAGTCCTTTCTTTATTTTAAACTCAGGTGAACTTTTTTTATTTCATCTCTGAATTGTGGGCGGGACCATTTGCATGGAGTAAACCTGCCCCCGTTTCCCATCATCCTCTGATACAAGCACTCTCCTGCTAGCTTACAAGCCGTCACAACCCCCACCTAACATTAGCGGTGCAAAAAAATGGCGAGCGATCTCGGAACTATTCAGCTGTGCAGTTTAGATCCAGATTCCAGCTCAAATGAGGAAGACGAAGACGTTCATGGATCTATTTGTCTACAAGTGGATGCATCGGAATAGAGCAGAGCAGGGAGTTTGCCGTAGTAGCTTCTGTATCACACCTGCAATTGTTTTCCAATTGCTTTCTTTCGACTGCTCCTGATTCACTATGATTTTTAGTTTGAAATGCACAACAGTAGAATATTTATAGCTTAATTTTCTTTATATATGTCCTCCATCATGAGAAAAATACCACAAAGACATGTTAAAACACTATCTTCATTGGAGTGGGTCTTTAACGGAGTCAAGTGCAGAAATCATTCGGACAAACAGGATTTTGTCCTTGTTAGCCATTTTTCTGGATGTCTGTATTTTCTTCAAACCGTTGACTTGAAGGTGTTTCCAAAGAAACTATGGTTTTGTCTGGGTTTGGTTTGACTCCTCGTGCAAAAAGAGGAACAGTGAGAGTTGTGCGTTGTTTGTAGCCGTCTCGGCTCTCCTTTTGCTACTGCTTTGGCTTTGCTCCAGACTAGTGTCAGGGGCCTGTAGGTGCTAACTGGGCCACTGTGTCAAAGCACTTGGGTAAATGCTGCGGCTGACTGGGACCTGGCACCAAGCCACGCAGAGAGGAAGCAGCTGAAAGAGGTTCGGAAGGCTTTCCCTGCACGCCTGCCTTCTCGCTTTTCTCTCCTCATCGCGCTTGCTGCCAGAGTTTTGTGTAGTTTATAGTAGTGTGTGCTTGTTTATCTTCAAACACAAGCTCAGTGTAATCATAGACTTGTAAGAGGGAACAACCACCAGGGAGGAAGGCAGAAAAAAACCTGGCTGCAACCCAGGAAATGTCACGTTACTCTTAACAGCCATGTGTTCACAGCTCGGCTCCCAAAATTATTTTTTTTTCCCTCTGCACAACCCTGACGCTGCTCTCCTTCCTAGCGCTGCACGAGGAAACGTCCACACAGAAACTGGGACTTGTGTGTCTGTCAAAAGTCTTTTAGTCCTTCCTCCTTTACTTACTTCTGACTCAATGAATCACATACAGATTTCTGCAATGCAGAGTTTCAGCACACACAGAGAAATGAACTCGTAATTTTCTTCATCGATGACGATGTAATATTGCAAAATTTGTAATAACAAGGACAGATCTCTTTTGAAATGTGGGTGCCTCTGAAACAACAATTGAGTCATCACTTGAAAGAGAAACGCTGGATCATTTCAGATTACAAAATCCTCCAGACCCTGACCCACAGTTTATCTGGTTAATAGACAATCACACTTAATAGAACTATGAACTATGCTAACATGGTCGATAATTTCGTAGGCCTTCGTAGTAAATGATTGACACAAAAAATAAAAATGTGAGCAGCAAAAAGGAATTTTTTGAAGTACTTTGTTTGTTCTGCTGCCTTTGTTTACAAATTCTGTTTTTTTTTTTAAGATGGAAAAAAATATTTGAAGGCAAAATATGGTTTAATAATGTTTGTAGTAGATTCGGATGTCCCAACCCCCAGTGGAGCCAACCTCGATTAGTCAGCCATCTGGTCAAACAAAGGCGTCTCAGGTTTTCCTGCCCTATATAGATGTGATTAGAAAACCAAGGGAAGTTGGTTGCTCTCAGCGCCAGCAGAGTGAATGGTCAGATTGATTGTTTAAAGGAAGTAGTAATAACATTTCCTGCCTTTCCTGAGGATTGTCAACGCATAAAATGCGACTTTGCATGTTTGGAAAAACGTTCTAATACGTGCAGAATTGAGCGGCTTGACAAAATGAGCCCAAAAGAATGAAGCATAAGGTGGTTTTTGTCTGTTTTCAGCAGCGACAGTCATTTAAGGCAATTAGGAAAATTCAATCCATGTAATGTTCAACATTTGCGTCTTTGTAGATACTTTCCCATTACAGTCTGTACTGCCTATTATCTGTGTATCGTATTACCTGCTTCTATAACAATCTTGTTTCCCCATGAAAATAGCTTTAATCTAATCTGAAGATGTTTATGCTTCACCTCTATGATGGTCTTTTACTGGAAGACTAGAGCTGAGTCAGACTCATGGGGAGGTTTTTGGGTTCTGTCATTTCTTTTTATGGCAGTTTCTTTGTGTGTTTTATGTTTTACACTAATACACACATTCGATGATAATTAAATGTTTGAATATGTACAAGTACGCTTTCATATGCTTTGATCCTCCACTAGAGATGTTTCGTCTTTTCTTGGGAGATGAGCTCCAGATGTATGGCAGGCTGCCGCATCCAGGCCTATGGGTCCCTGGAGGGGTGGGGGGTGCTGTCCTGATAGAGGTGGAATACCCCTGCACACTGTAGTCCAGCTGATGAAAAAAAACGGCCCCTTATGAATTGGACCTAACAGAAAGATGCAAAATTGCGCCTAGGTCTTGAATATTTGATAACTCATCATTCCAGGAACAGTCAGAACACATTGTTTCCTAGTAATATCGCGGTACACCTTTCACGGTCACAGATTTTTTTCCCCTCATCACTGCGGTTGCTAGCATCTCCTGAGTTAAAGCACACACGTCTATCAGCCAACTACCACCTTGCAGCACGCCTCCACTGTACCAAAGTAACAAGTAAAAAAGTTTTGTTCCCGACATTCAAAACAGGTAATCGAGAAATAAATTTGAATAAGTTAACTGTACCGATAAGAATTGTAAAGCACAGTACATCCGTCTTTCCTGGCCAATGACAAGGAGATCTTTAGTCACATGGTTTTGTTTGAAAGCTTTGGTCCGATCTGAAACAAATTGAGCGGACTCGATTCAGAACAAAGGATTTCTCCAGTCTGAATACACCCTAAATTTTGAGAGAAAAGTGTGAAAATGTTCATCTCTGTCTAAGAAAAGTGTAGAAAGTGTGTAGTGAGACGTTGATATACGAAGGAAAAACACTGTACTGACTCTTCAAATCGAAGACCGACCGACTGACCACAAGTTATCGTCTGCAAAGAAATCAACTTGCAAGAGTCTACGAATTTTTCTGTTCCATATTGGACAAGTCACGTTTTGGGGTCTGCCAGTACACTGAAAATGTATATGAAGACCTATCGGGTCTGTGCCATGTCTCCAGCTGCCATTAGCATGAGGGTGAGGTGGATACATGCTCTTTAAAAAGACGTGAGATATGTGAGGTATTTTTAGGCAGAACTTGAAGCTCTGAAGAAGAAATGTCTAATAGGCACTTTAGATGGTGTGATAGGACTCACAAGAGCGCCCCACAAGGCAGTTTGTCTCCCTTAAACATGAATCCATTACTTAGAAGCAACTTTAATATCTGTTGCTTTTCACTCCCCAGAGCAAGAAGAAGAGGGTTTAAATCAGATTATCTGAGTGGGGGCCTTGAAAGTCAGTCGTTTGAAAATGTCGTTGCAGAGATCTAGTTTCTTCTGGCCCCGAAACACCAGAGCAAAGGGTTAACTTCCAGAGGTCTGTATGTGGTGGCACAGATGTGATCCACTAAAATGTTTGCTCTGCCTGTGAAAGGGCCTTTGAACCAATGAGTGTGAACTTCTGGCCATACCACCCTATAAACGTTGCATTTGTGTGAGGCAGCGAAAGGGGCCATCTAGTGTAATGGGGGATGGGGCCTCTGCCTCTGGAATGTGGTGTCTTGGTGAAAGGGTTGGAGCTGAACAAATGCAGTCAGTTTATTTGGCAAACCAGACATACTTGTTACCAACAGACATGTTTACCCAGGAGCAGAATATCCAGAGCTCTTAAGGTTCAAGACCCACCACAGTCTCTTTTTTTTCTCTCTGTTTGGTTGAAAAATCTCAACGAAAGTCGGGAAATTGTTTATCGTTGTACACGTTTTGAGTTTCATGTGTCCGTCTGCCTGCCTGTTTTCTCGTATTTGTCTCTATCCCCCTCTCCCTTTTCTCCGTCTTATTTTTTTTTTCCAGCTTTGTAATTGGAGTGATTAATGGAGGGAGGGGTGGTCTTGCCTGCAGGCCTGTTTTTCAGTGGCCTATTAAGAGGTGCAGCAGCGCTTAGACCAGGACAGGTAGCAGCATGCTTTGCTTCTGGACGTTTAGCCTGTCGCCCACCACTTTGTCTGCCAAAACCCCCGGAAATCTCTTCCGGCCCCGAACATCACCGAACGCTCCGAAAGCAGGCAGGCCCTCCAGGACGTGGGATTTTTGATGCCTCCTAACAGTTCTTAATGAGAGAATGGCATCAGCGGTGGATCTGGTTCTAAGCAGAAACTCAGCCATATGTTCCAGAGTGGCAGTGAGATTTAGTTCCTTCTTGTCGCACATAGGATCACGATTAGCGAGAGCCTTTGTTGACGGTAGCGTATGGCCAGCTCATCATGAAATCCTTTACAATAGTTAGCAGATAAAGGACGCCATCCGCTCAGTCTAATTTGCCTCAGCCCCCCCCCCCCCCCCCCCCCACGCGATGGAAAGAGCTCCTTTAAATGTGTCCTGTAGAGAGATCATTGCCCCAATTATTTGATTTGGATTAAAGATTTCTGTCCCCCGTTATGCGCGTTATTGCAGGCATGCTGGGAAGAAGCAGATTTGCTTTCTGTGACGACGTGAGGGGTTCCTATGCCGAAGCTTCAGGGCATTTCCGCGCTGCTCCTCCTGTAGGATATTCGCTGCCATTGTTGGCTGCCGTCCAGATTTCTGCTAAAGGCCTTGATTGTGATTAAATTACTGCTGTTGTGTCTGCTTGAGAGATTTTTCTTACTGAACTGTTTTGACAGCCACCAATTTGGCTAAAAATGATTTGTCCGGGAATGAGATGTTAAGCGTACCTGTGGGATGAGACGGCCTCTACTGTTACTGTGAGATCCTGTTTCTGGTGTACAGGAATGTTAGTTGGTAAATCTCACGAAGCCCTCCCCCCCCCCATGATTTCCTCCTGTTTTCATACCGGCTGGGATCGCACTAGAAAACACTGCAGCATTTGGTTAACTTTGATTTACTGCCTCTGGTTGCTGTAGGGATCCTGCCTCTGTGAGCACGAATTCTGTTTTCCTTGAGGATAGGTGTGGCTGTTTACACCATTCCTGCAGATGACTGCAATTTGATGAGGGTTTCCCACGGAAAGCTTCATTATGTTACGCAAAGTTAGGGTGTCTTGTTGGAGGTTAGGGGGTTAGGTCACCCTGGGAGCTATGATCCTCTCTTCTCAGTTTCGCTGGTTGTGGCTGTGGGTGACTGAGGATGATGAGTATTGACGTGTGCTGCGAGATTGCGTCCGGAGGGGGGCAGGGGACTTCCCCGTGTTTGCACATCCAGGGCTATTGATTTGGGCTGCCTATTCAGTGGCCATGGCCCAGGGGACTTGATCTGCAGCGCACAGCTTTGAAGGGTGGGACACAGAGAGCCATGACTGTAGTTTGGCGTAGGAGGATAGGGGTTGGAGGTATGGCTCAGGGCTAATGGCCCTCTTGGTTGGCGTAGATGTCTGTTTCCCTTCATAGCCTTTTGTTAAGTTCACAGGATCACACTGGAGGGCCACAAAACAGCATCTGTCATCAGGTTTGCCTCACGTTTCAGTTGAGCTGTGGTGACATTTGTTATTTTAGCCTTCCTTCTAGTCATTAATTCACTTTTTTAATTTATTTTTTATTGTTTTCCAATGTCCTGCTTCAAGATATAATAGCTGCTCTGTGTCCAGGTTACTTTTTGTTGTTTTTACTATCCAAAAAGGGATTTCCATTGTGAGATTTGTACACTTTCCAAAGGCAATTGGACACTTGGAGACTTCCCGTCCACCTCTAAGTGAAAGCACATCACATGATGCTTTTATTAAAAGCGAGCCTCTTCATCCAGTATCAGCTCCACTATCAAATTGGAGAAGTGCTGTCAACATCCTGAGCAATCAATGCCATCAACCCCCCACTCCCCAAGCAGCAGCCATTAACCCCTCTTGTTCCGGCATGCCTGGCCTCACTAAAATGGTGGCTCTTCTGCAGACATCTATCTATAATGGCTGAGCAGAATTGCCTTCAAGCAAATGCATCGACATTCAACTAGACGTGTGTTGCATAGGTTGTCTGATGGAGAGCTATGCAAAGAATGTCAACTTAATGAAGGTTGTTCATTGTAGCGCACGGCGATAATGGCAGCATATACACGCTGCTTTTCCACAACATGTTTACGCGCTGGATTCCTTGGTGTGAGGGCCTCAGAGGGAGGGTGTTACTGCTGGCAACCTTAGAAAGTTACTAACTTGTGTGAGAATTCATCCAACCCCAAAAAACCTGTCCAGCTGTCAAGTGTGTAGGTGTATTGATAACAAGAAAGGCTCCTGGTGAAAACAAACTCACCACCATCCTATTAATGGCTTTAGTCTGTATACTTATTAGGTCTGTGGATGGCCTCCCAATTCGATTCCAGACCAGTGGTTCCCAGATCAAACTACAATTCTTCTTATTTGATATGAAGGTCAAACATTCATAATGTAGGTCAATTTAGTGACTGTGGCCTTGAAAAAAATCATCTAATCATGGCACAAACTGTCATTTTAGTCAGTTTGTGAGTTGTCAACTATTTCATAGTTGTGAAATATTCTTTAGCGGCCGGCAAGGAAGCCGACGGGCTCTTTATCTCCACTCCCCCAACTACCTTGTTCAGACGCAAATGTCTTGTACAAGGGTCTTGAGCTTGACTTTTTGTTTGTAGGAGTCACATGTCTGAGAAAAATACGTGAAACCGTGACTATTTAAACGCGTATTTAAAATCTTTTTCGTTTGTTTTTTAATATGGCTTTTTAGTGCAACTCAGAAAATATGGTACTTTGTTGTCTTACCATCTGTATAGTTAGTTTTATATTCACTTCTATACGGTTTCTGCCTTGAAATTGGAAGAAAATCGTTTGCTTCTCGTGTGTGAGTGAGAAAATAAAGGCAAAAATGAGTAATGCTGGAGGAGCCCCTTGAACTCCAATTCAAAAACTTTCCATAAACACAGCCTGAGCTTTTAAAGAGACCCCCCCCCTCCCTGTTTTGCTTTGACAGTGCCCAGCTCCTGCTCCGTCTTGGTCATCTACCTTACTCTTATCCCTGATTTGGCACCGAGCCACTTGGTCGTGTATGGCCATAATGTAATTAGGCCACCCACCGCCTGGCCAGTAAACCTACTAATAACATGAGGGAAACAGAGAAACACTTATGTTCTGCGTTTATACCAGCAGACGCACACACTGTGGCCTGTGCCGCTTTAGTGCAGTGTTGCATGCTCGGCCATAATGAAATTAGTCTGCAGAATTTTTAGTCTGGCGTATCGAGCAACTAAAAGGCAGATTCGCTTCTTATTTCTGAAAAAATGAGTGCTTTCAAAGACTGTGCGCTAGAAAGAAGCATGTGTTTCTGCATCAACACAGGCTCAATGAAAAGACCCATGGACCTCATGGATTTTAATGAACAATGTCAGTACTTTCTCAGACGGGTTGCCAGCTTCTCTTTCCAGTAGCGCTTTAATTCTTTCAGAGTTGCAGGCATCTGTATTTAAAGACCCTTTAAGTCCATTCCATTAACATCTATCTTTACTTAACATCTGTTTTAATTTCGCTTTTCTGCTGTAATATCTTTGTTTTGTGGACCAGTCGACTTCTCCCCTTAAGTTGTTGGACAGATGGGCTCGTATTTGAGTCCAGAAAACATTGGAATGTGAGTCAAAGAGCGTAAGATACTGAGACCCCGTGTCTGCAAAACAAACCTAAATAATCACACAAACCCCCCCTCCTCCTTTTTAAACAGAAGGGGCTGTCAGCCCTTTAAAGGAAGCAGTAAATGTTTTGTCTTTCTAATCTCACTTACCCCCCCCCCCCCCACTTAAAAGGAAACCTATGACGATTTTAGTGTTTTTTTCCTAGATAATATCTTGGTATGAGGTTGTATATATGGGCCTTAACATGGGCTGAAGGTCAAAGTCTGAGTTGGCCTCATCACTCTATATAAGTTTGCAGCAGTTGCTCATCCATTTACCATCTTTGTTTTGGGACAACAGACTGAACACTTCATGTCAGGAGAAGTCGGGCTGTGATGAGCCAAGTGGGCGGGTGCACCAGGGTGTTTGGGTGGATGGATATTTTTTTGGCTGGGACCTTCACATATTCTCTAAAGTTAATTATGTTTCATTTTTTTATTTTTATTTTTTCGGGAAGCTTTCCTGCTGTACGGATTTGTTTGTTTGTGTGAAGTCTGTAAATTTCTTAATGTCATTGCTGTTGTTACCCAGTAGGATGGAGAGATTTGGATCAGCCCTTTCATTTAAAGACCAAATAATCTCACTGTAATTAGTGCGAGACAGAGAGAATCACTGTTCCCAGTGTTTTTTTCACACGACCATATTTTAATGCTAAATTAAATATTCAGTCATGAGTTAAAGTAGATCATGAGAAATGTGCCTCAGTGATTGTGATTCTTACTGTTATTCTATAAACAACAAAAAATGTTGAGTTTTTTTATGATTTGAGTGTTTGCAGGGTTCACAAAGATGGAATAGTTTCACCTCATCTGCTAAATCAATCCTGATGTTTAAAAATCTTTCATTTTGTATTTCTGTGTTTAAGGATCGCCACAATTTTCCATTTCTTTTAAAGAAATCTGTTTAATTTCAGCGCACAAGTGAGAAAAACCTTTCCCAGATAACGGAATGATACTTTTTTCAACTTAAACACACAGAGAAAGAAATGTACTTTTCCATACAGTATTTAGAATAAGGTTTTACTCAACCCAAAGCAGTACACCTCTTGTTCATAGCTGCACAGTCTGGCTAAGGCAGAGGTTAATGAAGTGTTTGTGCGACTCCATGAGGGGGGAGTTTGGCTGAGATTAAGTGCTAGATGGGGCTCTGCAGCAAAAGGGCATTGCTGTACCTCTATAAAGTTCCATGCAGCCCAATATGATAATGAACTGCGTTGATGAATGTCACAGGACTGAAAGGAGGTTTTTGTTGCTCCCAGAAGACAACAGAAAAAGCTTGTCTGGTATCTGGAAAAAGCTGCTTTCAGCTCAAGAAAACTCTATGAAACATGTGGTTTGTACCGCTCCATCTGGTTACAACATCAGTCAGTAGTTTGTATTCAAGCAGCTGCAGTATCTTTACTTTTTGTTGCACTACATGGTTGTGTACTTTCTACTGGTGTGATAGATCTCAGTAGTTTCAGAAGAATATTCAGTTAGTTGCCAGATTTAATTTTGTTCAGATATAGTGTATGAATTAACTTCCTTACTTTACTTTGCAACCTAATATTAGTATGTACCTGCCGTGGTAGGAGTACTACTTTTAAACATAACTAACTTTAACCTTTAATTTGACTTTATTTTGTCTAACCAAAGGCTGTTTCCGTGAAGGAGCTGCATTTTGAGTGTTCCAATGACATTAACGAATTTTGAACATTGATGCCAGAGACTTTGGGAAAACTCTGTCATTCTATTGGTCAGAATATACCATCCTTTTTTTCTACCTTTTTTTTTTACATGTTCTAGAGAATTATTTTTTCAGGATATTTTTTCTGTAGTTCAAGTTATTCAAGTCATAAACTTACCAATCAGATGCCTCAATAAAAATAGTTGGTGTCAAGTCAAGGCTTTGAAATATTTGTCAGATTTCATAAAGCCTGCAAAGGGGGTGGCCTTCCAACAAGCTCACTACAGATTGGTGAGATGTGGTTGCCATAGAAATTCAGACTGACTCTGACCAATCAGTGCTTACTGATTGGTTCCAACATGGCAGCGTCCGTATAGCAGCTGAATTGACTTCATTTCGTTGGAGTAAACCATTTCACATCACACTATTTCAGGCCAGGTCTCATATACAGTCAATGCTCAAGACAAATTATATTTTGGAATGCCAACTACTTTTCACATTAAGTTATCAACTTATAAGCTGTTTATTTTATTTTTGACTCATGTTTCACACGTGCTTTACATTTTCCCATATCTCACCATCATTTGGTGAACAGATTTTTCTGTCTCCATTTCCTCCACTGAAACTAAAACAGGAAGCTTATTGTTCCAAATCCACCAAATTCTTCACAGGAAACCAACTTCCTTCTCTGTAAATTGTTGACCGTTCACCAAAAATGGCAGCCTCTTTCTCCAAACACCACTCCCTGGTCTTTTCTTATTTAGAGCAGTTCCTCTCGTTGCGATTCTCCATTGTTTAGACTCCAGGTTGGGCTCGCGTTTTCACCAGAAATAGAACTTTTACTCTGTTTTAGTCTCTAGGGCTGTTTAGACGGAGAATTTGGACTGAGAGCCAATAAGACAAGAGGAGAAGACGAGTGAGTTGGATTTAGAGTCCATGTTTGGTCACCTTGTAAATGCTTCCTCATTTTCCACCCTTTTGCTTTGTATTCTCAATCAAAACAGACGTGCAAGTACAGGGAGGAATTGTGTCATAACGGTTCATTAAATGATGGTGTCATATTCTTTTCCTGCTATCGTAAACCTGTGCAGCGTGGCTCGAAGGGATTCATTGAAATGAACATGAAACGTGTTAGGCAAGCCATGTAAATGTCTGTTATAGAAAGGCATGAACATGCAGGAGTATTCTTCTCCTCTGGAAGCCATTTCTGCAGAAGCGCCAGCCGTTATGAAGCAGGAGGAGGCTAATCATAAGGAGTGCTCCCAACACATCAGTAGCCGCTCTAACTTAACAAAAAGCAACATGGTGTTAACATTCCTCAGCTGACCAAGGTCCCAATTCAAGAGCCAACATGTCTGCTCCTGGTTAATGGCTCATGTTATAATTACTGAGCCCGTGTGTGTGCGCTGTAAAGAAAAATCACTTGAAAAACAGACATGTTTTTCTATAGATAAAACCGGATTTTCATGATGACAAATGTCAGGAGGGATTACGATCTGAAATGGCCTTTTGTTGCTGGATCTCTGTCATATATCACCAATGATCTCAGATAAGAAAATTCTGCTCTCCATCAGTCTTCTCTTAACAGTTTCTGGAGTTCCACTGTGAATCAGTTCGTTTGCGAGTTGGAAACTCTCAGATGCCAGTGGCTGTTGTTCCCAGTGACAGGTTTACCACGTTGTTTGGTATGGTGGTGGAGGTGAGATGATTTGGGATTTTCAGCCTCTGGTTCCGGGCATCATGCTGCCGTGAAGTCTGCTTTAATATAAGTAAAGTCAAATGTTTTACCTCTCAGATCACGCGTCTTCGTTTTCACATGACTGCAATTACAAATACATTTAGAATAATTATATTAAGCTATAAATATAAATATAAGTTACTGTTGGTTAGAAATAATAGAAAAAATCTGAACTAAGATAGGATTCATTGCTTTCTAAGTGGGATGATTTTCTCTTGACTGATGGGATCAAACTGTGTTCTGCATATATGTTCCATCTTTATCATGAGTTCTGTGGCGAGAACTATGAATAAAGTGATGGATGGTGACATTATTTCTAAAATCGTTACATGATCTTCTGACCGGATGACCCAGCGGATGCCGAGTCATGACTGTTTGGGTAATAAACACCCATGAAGACTGATGTAGTAAATTCATTTTCAAATTAGTCGTTTAAAAAAAATTATTTAAAGCCACTGAAAAATGCAGCCATTTCTAGTGTTTATCTACTCTTGTGTTGCGTAATTTACAACTCTAAAATCAACGTTTATATATTAGAGACCCTTTATTTGAACTGGCATTAGATGAGAAAAATTTTGGGACCATTATTCTGAAATAACGTTGATTAACAACAACAAAATCAACACTTACTTCACATAATAGTTAACGCTTATTTAAAATTGCTGTTACCCAGTGAGCGTTAGGTGAGAAAAAGTGTTTTACGTTGAAATAAAGTCAATGTACAACAAAAAAATCAACATTTTTATATCATTTCTATATTCATGATACAATGTTGTTAAATTTTGGTGTCATAACAGGGACCCCCTTTTTTTATTTGTATTAGGAGTTAGAGACATTTTATATTGAAAAAGGTTGATTAACAGCAATAAAATCAACATTTATTTATGATAGACCCTTTAACTGAACTGGCATCAAGGGGACAAAATATAAGGGAGTCAAATATGATCTATATTTAAATTAGCCTTAAGGTGAGGAAAAATGTTAGGACTTCTGTATCTCTTATTGAAATGTTAATAACTAATGAACACATATTAAAACAAAAGTATCGGAGAACAGTTTATTAATAAACTTCTCAATTCATGATCCCTAAAGGAGCAACTATAGCTAGTAGTCATGTGCAGTGGAAAGGTAGATCCCTGATCGTGTTCATATCATATCACATGTTTAATCATGTGTGTTACATGTTCATCTTGTCAAAACTGTTGTTCATTCAATGCAAAGCTTTATGAAATTAAGGTTCAGCTTCAGGCAGCTTCAAAAATATGTTTACAGTGGAAGGTTTTTTAGAATTTTTGCGAAATCCTAAAAAACAACGATGGAAACATGAGTGGGAGGGTTTCACCTCAGGATGGGCCGTCGTCCGTCTCTGTCTGGTCAGTAAGTAGCCCACTATCACCCGCCCTCTTCCACGGTGGTTTCCGCTTTCAAAGAAACAGCATCATTACGTGACACACAAGTTTGGCATTTATCACACGGCAGCTTATCTCTGTGCGATCTGGATCTAAAAAAACAAAAGCAGAGAGCTTCCGAAAGGAACGATGCGTAATTGAAATAGTTGGGATATTACATTGGAGCTCACGTCTGTGTTAAATGCTGCAGACGTGGAGGCCCTGCATTTGTGGAGACGGCTAGTTTGCAGAGACCACCACAGACTTGAAACAGGAACCACTTGTAAAGCTCAGCATGGTGCCTCAGCTATGTGCGGACAGATGCAGATGCCGTTGGAATTTTAAAGACAGGACTTTGTCATATTTCTGACGGCGTTGCGCAGATGACTAATCCAATTCAATATCAGTCTGGTTCCAACGCTTACAGTACTGGGGTACCTTTAGGTCAGTTAAATCTGTAGGTGTTGGGTTCCAAAGGTAATTCTTTTTTTTTTTAATGGTTACTGTGGGTTTTAAAGCAGAGTTAATGCAGAGGCTTACATCTTGACAATGACTGGACGCTACTGTTCTGTCCCTTTAGACCTTTGTTTAGAGCTGAAGTCAGAAACACCTTGACCTCTGCTCTCTCCTACTAATGTCCCTCAGGGACAGTGTGTTTGTGTGTGTATAAACACATTTGTGTCCCCCTAACAGAGCCAAGGCCAATAACCCAGAGGCATTTATGATTATCGCAATCATCGCAATTGACCAATTAACTTCACATTAAAGGACATTTGTGAATAAAAACCCTAATCCTGATTCCTGTAGTTGCTGGCATACAGTAATCCTGTTTGTAAATGGTAAATTGCATATACCAGGCCTGCACAATAAATTGCAAATTTATCGCAATATCAAGCTGTGCCATACCCATATCGCAAAGGTTTGTTAAAATTGCGATAAATGGTAACCTTAAATGTGCGATAACAATCTTATGGCAGCTTTAGGTATTTAAGAAATCAATTAAATCCATTTATGCATTTGACCAATCATATGGTCCCCTTGCATGTAAGATGCTCGCCTCCTATGTAGACAAGGGTTATTTGGAGTATAATTTCAGTTATGTTGACTCTTTTTCAAATCTAACGGTTTTCCGGGTAAATGAAAATGATGTTTTTGGTTGTTTTGGTATTTGTTCATGTATCACAAGTTATATTGTCATCGCAATATTGATCACTCATATCGCAAATCGCAAGTTTTGCTCATATCGTGCAGCCCTAGCGTAATTTTTATATGGCACGGCTTTTTTACCTTCCTTTAAAGCTAGAAGTGCTTTACAGTCACAGTACCTTTCTGGCATCAACCCATAATCACCAGATTACGGGTTGGGGGGTTATGGAGGTTCAATGTCTATCCCAAGGACACTATAAAAAAGAAGGCAAGCAAGCCGGGAACTGAACCTCTTCCGATCTTTTGACCACTCAACCTTTGCACCACCACCTCAATCCTGACATGTAATCCTGACATTCACGTGAAATGACAACAAAACGGAGACCATCCGGCCCATTTCTACCTACAGCGAAGGGAAAACCTTAGATTAGTGGTCTCCAACTCCCAACCCACGAATCGATACCAGTGCGTGGGACAGTTGGTACCAAGCCGCAGATAAAACAAACACATTAATCCATTGTCTCTGCAGACCACTAAATTGAAGCACGAAAAGTAGCAAAGTCAACAAAAAAACTAACTTATTTAGAAAGTTGTTTTTTTTGTTTTTGTTTTTTAGCAGAAAAGAGTCAGTGCGGAAACGGAAGAAGAGCCTTTGACTTCAAAATAAAAGAAATTTACATTTAACAGACAGACCAGGAGTCTTTACTCAATGTATGGATTAATTTTTTCCACAGACCACAATAATAATGCAAAATCTTCAGCTACTGGGTGTCTAATGTTAAGTGGATGCTGCTAATAAAGTTGCTCACACCTTAATAATTGGACGAGGTTGAAGTTGGCATTCGATGTTTTAGCTAAATCTAAATCACATTTCAGTTTTTCCTCAATGATAGTGTTTAAGTGGGTAAATAAAGTTTAGAGCAGATGCAGGTATTTTACAGAGCACGACGCATGAACCTAAAACCTAAAAAACCCCGCCCACTTTAGGCTCGTACAGATTGAAAATATTATAAGACATCAAACCAGTCCGTGGCCTTAAAAAAGGTTGGGGGCCCATTTCCTTGGACCATCTGTGTAAACTGAGAATTATCTGAAGTCATAATCATTTATAAAAGATTAAAGTTTAACAGAGATGGTCAAGTTTTGTGCAAAGGTCAATAAACATTTACATAGTTTGAGTTTACCATGTAATGTTGCACACATAGAATCTTCTGTAGCTTTGAACACTGATTTATCAGTTGTTTTTCTTCCTAATGTTTAGTTTAAAAAAGGGTGGGTAATTACTTATTGTTCTTTTATATGTTACTACCCACCTGTTCAAAAATGTTGGCTCTCCGAATGTGGTGACGAACATTCGCACACCTGCAGGGGCAGACTTTTTTTTTTCTTTCTTTAGTTGTAAGTGTCCCTTCCAAATTAATTGGTAACCTTAAAGCAGCTGTCGCTGTTGTGTTGCAAGTTGGTAGCTAATGAATATTTGTTTAGAGAGCATGAATGTTGACAGCGGTTACACAGGAGAGTGAGAGGGTGAAAATGACTTGCTCTCAGGGGCCTTGACAACCTTTGCCCCCGGGGCTCTTGTTTCAGGCCCTGTAATTGCCACTGACCAATGGGCTACCAGTTGAAACTAGACCCCGAGCAGCAGCTATTAACGTCCCCCTCCGAACGGATCTTGTTTTGATTCCCGATGCTTTTATAGGTTTTGTCTTTAGGAGACATTCCTGCTCGGCACATACCGTGCACTCCTTTCTGCCCCTATTTTCCTTCCTTCCCGTCTTGTGGGGCCATTGCCCCCCCCCCCCCCCCCCCCCCCCCCCGCGCGCGCTCACAAACATCCACGCCGCCACCATCAGCAATGCACGTTTTGTGTGCATGCGTACGTGCGTGTGCACACAGAGGCTGCTGACCAGCCCACCCTCCTCTGGCCTCTTCTGATAGCTACACTCCATGAACTTGGCCACCCGTCACAGCTGCGTTAAGATTGGAGGATGGGGGGGCCCGTGTATCCAGCTGTGTCGGAAGACACGGGTGGGGGCAGGGCAGGCTCAGATGCAGATGGTTTGGGTCAAATGGAGATGTTTGAGGGTGAAGGGGGAAGGGGGCTTTCGGAGCTCAGGGGCACAATAACTCCAGGGGTTCCTCCTTCAACCTCTGGATGAATTCATTGAGAGGAAGCCAACATTTGTTTTCAGACGTTGCTTAGTTTTGTCCTCGCAGATGACTTATCTACGTCGGATCTGCAGCGTGCTACCACCCACAGAATCAGGGATTGACATGTCAGTGTTTTGATGATGAAACATCCATGTCATTTCCAACATACAGATAAGTTGTAGTAACCTGAACTGAGTGACCCGCCCCCCCTAGCATTCCAGACAGGAAGTACCCGCTGGCTCCAAGAAGCCAAAATCCCGTAGATATCTATAGAGAAATAACTGGCTATTTGTCGGAATAACCATTCTTGCTCTGGCACATTCTTTTCTTGTTAATCCTCAGTTTTTCTTTATGAAACTTCTTTCCTGTAGTGGGAGTTATTCAAGTTATGAATTCAAGTCCAATAAAAAAAAAGTCGGTGAAGCCGATGTTCAAGACGTTTGAAAGATGTCGTGTAGCCCACTTGCACGTTGTAGGGGTATGGACTTTCAACAAGCTCACTTCTGATTGGTAGTAGTAGTTGCCATAGCAAGTTAGCCCGACTCGAGCTAATCACTGTTTGTTTGGAGTTTGTGTAACAATTCGTTTTAACGACTTGACTCATGTTGTAGTTTGTGGTTGCCCATACCTAACATGGATCCAGGACATCTTTAGTCAAAACGTCAACCAGTGTGACTCAGAGAGAAATACCTGATACTGAACAGTGCAGGTGAAGTTTTACGCATTCCTTAGATTTTCTTGCAAGATCATCATGTGTAAATGAAATATGTGTACAAACAAACAAGTAAACAAGAATTCATGTCAAATCCATTCACATTTTAGTGTCCTAAAGTTCAGCCCACTGTTGTTTTTCCACATAATAATCTAAAGGGAACATTATTAAAACAACAAGTCTTTGCTAAATTCCAAGTGTTTCCACACATTGGACTGGAATGATGGACTGATCAGTTTTTGGTGACATCACATGTGTGTTGTCTGCTGTGATGCACTTGGTCGGATAGTGTTTTCTTATATCAATTATATTAGATGTATTTCACTTTTAAATGATTAGAATGGAATAGGAATTTGATTAACAACTTGGCCTAGACAGATCAATCTTGTTGGATCGTAGGAATAGAAATCGAGTCGTCGATTAAGTCGATTCATTGTTACACCCTTACTGCCTATGGACGTCATCTGGCTCCAACATGGTAAACGGTTCATGGCATTTACTTATATGGCGCCTTTCTACCTTCATTGAAGGCTCAAAGCACATAACAGTCATAGAACATTCCTCCACTCACATACATTCACAGACTGACGGTGACTCCGCTGCCTTAGATGGTGCCACCAGAGTAGGGTTCAGTGTCTTGCCCAAGGACACTGGTGGCTGAATTGACTATATTTGGCTCGGAGCCGGAAGTAAGCCATTTTCTATGGGTGATGTCACACTCACTGGGTCCAGTTCTCTCATATAGTCAACGGTTGGAACAGTGAAAACAGTTATTTCCAGCAGACGGAGCCATAAAACGATCCCAATCGTGGGCGTGTGCGCAAACATCATCTAAAAAATGTACAATCTTTGAGGAGGCAAATGATTTTCTGCTTCCTGTCAACAAATATTTACAAAGAAATGTTATAAAAACAGAGATATCTATCAAAAATAGATTAGAAAGGTCTTTAATGTCTATCAGAAGTGAAAAAACTCATTTTCTTAGGGAACTTAAAGAAAATACAGAGTTTGAGGAATAAAGTAAAGAAATGTCCGCACTGCATGGAGAGCTGTCAATCATAATCAGTTGTGATGGACTGTTACCCTGCCCAGGCCAGAGATTGTGTCACATAAACTTTAATGTACAAAAACAGGATGTCTAGAAAACGGATTTACACTTTAATGAACATTAAAGGAAGATAACATAAAAGTTTTTGTCATGGTCAAAAAAGCAGAGGAAGTTCTTTGATGGTAGTTGGATGTTGTAAAATAAAAGCTAAAGTACAAAGCATGGAGAACCACAACACAAAGATCGGTTCTCAGATTCTGTCACTGGGTTTTTCCACGCAGACGGCTCCGCTCTGCTTGTTTATTTCCTCTCTGACCTTGATTATCTCGTTTGCAGAATGGCAGTGGAGGATGGACAGATGAAGCCGACAGCAACAGAGGAAGAGGGGAAGCCTCCAGGGACTTTGCAAAGGTGAGTTCTCTAAACCCACTCCAGAGTTTGGAGAGCAAAGAGTATGAAAGCAATGTCTGTCTTTACTGGTTCTGACCCGGAAGAAGAAGAAGAAAGCATGACCATCAGGTTTTTACAAACACCACACCTTCACCTCCTGCTCCAAGTTTAAGGATGAGACATTTCCAAATGATCCATTCTCCGATGCACTCCATTGTGTCTGCAGGAAAATGTTGTCAAATTAGCTTATAATTCTTTGATTTTTAGCAAATGTATTTGACGCTTTCATTCAAGCTTCATGCAACCCTTCCTAAAGGCCCACATAGTAATAAAATATTTAAAGGAATGTTTTTGCAAATGTGTTTTTCTTCTGGTCATGGTCTTGTTAGAAAGGAAGAGGACAGTCTGGGCTGGGCAGGCAGGCAGGCAGGCAGGCAGGCACCTACTTTCACCGGTGGTTCATCATGTTAGAACCACAGCAGGACATTCCTTTTTACTTTTTGTGTTCTCTTTCAGCTCTACGAGCTGGACAGCGATCCCAAACGGAAGGAATTTTTGGACGATCTCTTCACCTTTATGCAGAAACGAGGTAAGCTCTTCATTTCAGCTCTTTCTAGCCTCTTAATGTTACCACAATTGTCAAGGTTTACCTTTTTTTTTTTTAAACATTACGTCTTGTAAGCATGTGATGCGTTAGACCTTTGTGGGGGAAAGCAGTTATTGTTTAATTTCAATCGGTAATTTATTTGCAGGCTTGGACTCATTTTTGGAGTTTAATTTAAAGGACAGCATCTCACCTTTGCTTTAACGTTCAAGATTCAAAGGAGGTTAATTTAAACCCAACGTTTTCCTCTTTGCCCTTGTTGTAAATACCGGCCAACTTCCTTTTCCATCATTATTTCCTCAGGAAGTTGACCTTTTTTATTTCTACATCTTACATTGAATTTATTACTATAAGCCCTGCAGCACCAACGGATTGGTTGCATCTAATTATTACGACATGCCAGACCGTCAGAAATCCAAAGCGGTGTGAATTTGTTTTCGCTCGTCTGATGTTTCTTATCTACATGTCAAGCATGCAAGTTCACTGATCAACTTAGGAGACATCTTGTAACCCACACCGCATGTCCTTGGAGTCTTTGACTAATTCCCTTCCCCAGAGTAAATGCCTTAGGGTGTCAGCTGGTGAGATCTGCCTCAGCTGATCCTGCATTATCAGAGTCAAGTAGATCTGTCAGTGGCACAACTTATTAAGTTGGTCAGCACGCAGGCGAGCTGAGCTGACCATGTGCTGCTTTGGCTGCTGGACCGTTCAGACTCATGCGGCTAATAGGCTTTTATGAAAGGAGAACGCAGTTGGATCCTATAAATCATTGGGTCAAAAATCCAGAACAGAGTGAATCACGGTGGGAATTTCGCTGCCATGTTTTGTTTTTTTGACTTTGAGGTCTGAATATTAATGTCAAAAGAGATGCGTGATGTCTGCATGTGATGGTTTGTTCCAGTGTGCCATTAAGCAACTGATCAATGTGCACGCCCTGTTGTCTAACGACCCATAATGCATGTGTTTGCGCTTGTCTGATACGTGACATTGAGCTGATGAGGGAAATGTGTTTTTTTCTATTGTTTTTGTGTAAAATTTGACTGTTTGTGTGTTGTTTAGCTGTAGAGGCTGAAGCTGATCTAAAAACTATCAGTCACACTTATTTGCACACTTAAAACTTGTTCAGTAGTGCTGCTGAGTAAACCATGGTCCGGTTCATCAAAGGTCCATAAATAGACAAAAAGACGGACACGCTGACTGTTGTGAAACACCAACACTTGGTGGTAGTGCAAACCACCATGACACTTTGTTAATGTTCTACTAAGCAGCAACATCCATGTGTATTCATAAAAAAAGCGCTCGATGCTAAATTGGTTGCCAGGTTTGACACCTTAACCCTTGTGCTGTCTTGTTGGGTCCAGATGACAGTGTGCTAAACCTTTTTTCTTCAATGATTTTTGATCCTCCCTGGTGTCCGTGGATTACATGAAATGCACCTTTGTCATGGTAGGGATAACATGTCAATGTAAGGGTGGGGTCATTTTGACCCCTCAAGATAGCACAAAGGTTAAGGGAGTGCTGGCAACAAAAATAATGTTTTCATGAGCCCAACTTGATTGTTTCTATGTATGTTTTTTTTAAATGCTGTTTTCTGCTGCAGTCATTCAGTGAGCTGTGCTTTGTCACTTTGCACAAAGAAGTAGCTGCCTGCCTTTCAGCACAGCCCTCCATTAGGAGTAAAACAAAAAGAACAAAAGCGCCTCTGATAAAGATCTGCAGCCACTTCCATTCTGTTTTCCTCCCGCAGAAGCTGTTAAAGGGGGTTGCCGCTTGATTCATGAAACTGGATATTTTTCAAGAGCGAGCAAACGGCATGCAAAGAAAAAAAGGGTCAACGCGTCTCGTCGCTTAAATGAAATGTCACAGTCTCCACATGATAGGAAGATTGAAGGAATACATCTGCTGATGGTGTGTTTCCAGGAAAGGAAAGTGAATATAGATTGGGTCTTACATGAACAGAAATAGGTAGATACTTATTCTTGTAGAAATATATGTTAGATTTATGGCCGATCTCACATACGTGACGATTGTCCGGCGTCGGCACCGCAGCGCTTTCTTTCACACAGTCTATCGAAGTGGAGACGTGAAAAACATCTGCAGAGAAGAGACCAGGGGTTAAAAAATGAATGCCATCTCTTTCATGAAGCCATAAAGTGAGACATTATTGTAAAACCATTTTTACGACGGACCGAGCGACCTAATTACAAGGCAGTCATTCAGTGACTTTTCAGATTTGTTTGGCTGTCTTCTTGTGTGATGATAACCAAAGCAGACCACCGATTAGCGTTTGAAATGTCAGTTTAGAATGATATGATTTAGGGCAATTGTAGATGCATTTAAAGAGAAAGTTTCCTGTAAATTTCCTAAAATATTGTGTTCAGCTCTCAAGTCTTTAGTGGAGTAAAGTGTTTCCCGTGTTGCTAAGGAAAAAGTATTAAAAAAATAACTTTATTTGCAGAAACAACTTTACATATTACACAAAATAGTCACCGTTTTTAATGTTACTATTTAGTAGAGTAAAAGAAACAATTCATGTGTTTTTCTTGACTCAACAGCCAAAAACTGAGCTCCTCTTCTTTTCCACTGCTGCACGTTTCTGTTTGTGCATTGGAGCCCCATGACTGTAATGTTTTATTTCTTCCATGTCGTTCTGCCCTCTTTGTCTGCTTATTCACTGGAGCTCCCCTGACCAGAGCAGGTCACCGTGCTCCTGTCCTGTATCTCTGCTACTGATTACAGCATGCGTGAATGACTGAGTCTGAAGGTTGTTTACAAACACCGACACTTATTCCTGTGGCGCAGTTTCAAGTTGACACGTTTTGTATCGCAGCCACTGCAGATAATGCACCTGATGAGGAAATGCCAGATTAAACATTAAACATGAGATTAATGGTAAATTTTGGATTGAACGTCAGATTGAGCTCTGTTAACCTCCACCTGAAGACTTGCAACCAAACTACAGCTTTTCTGGAAGAAAAAGAAGCAGCTTTGGAAATTGATGCAGTAGGAAAAAAATGGTGAAATTCAAAAGACTTTTGGGATAACACAACATGAAGACTGGAAAAAAAGTTGTTAAATCATTTGATGGAAGTATTTTTCTGCACATTGAGGATTTGATTCTGTGGCCTTTATTTAGTTAAGACTTCAACAATTTGATTTTATGATAAAAAAAATCTGACCCAATTGTAATTGTTAATATGATCTTGTTATTTCATTGCTTTTATTTAAAAAATAGTGGCAGAACAAAGTATTTTACTTCCTCCGTGCCGTTTTTTGTTGTTGCACTCAGATCTCCAAGTTGTAGCTGAAGACAAACCTAATGGTTTTTCTGCCGATAGGATTTGATTATGTGGTCTTTATGTAGTTGGGGCTTCAGCAATTAATTTCATTATTAAAAATGATTCCAACCCCATTGTACTCGTTAAACTGATATTTTATGTGCTTGAGATGTGATTGGCTATTTTTTTTTAAAGTAGAGGCGGAACAAAGTATTTTGCTGTTTTTTTTTGTTGGACTCACATCTCCTAAAAGGCGTGTTGCTTTAAAAAAAAAAGTTATTTATTAAATTTGATCATGTGCAAAACACAACTTTTTGCTGTGTGGTTGAAAATCACGAAGTTTTGGCGCTTTTTGGTCAATTAAAACGGCCGCTTTGGTGTAAGGATCTCGCTGCTAACGTGTCTCTGTGTTAGTTAAAACAGTTTCCTCAAATGACTTTTAGTGTATTGGAGTATTACAAGTATACTGTAGACCATGTACATGTAGTGTAGGAAGTAACTAAACAAATCTTCAGACTAAATGGGAACATTTAAAGTTTGCAATACATGGTACCCCCAAAAAAGTCAACTTCAAGTATACAGCCTCTCTTTTAGGATAAACTATGTATACTTAAGGAAGTAGGCCTCAAGTATACTTAGTAGACCACCTACTTGACCATGTACTGAAATATTCTAACTAATACTTTGTCAGACTAGATTGGAACATTTTAAGTTTAGAAGATGGTAAATAAAAGGTCATTTTAATGTATACTTAGGTATACTTAAGTGTACTACAAGTATACGTGTTCTATACTTTTATTATTGACTAAGTGTACTACAAGTATTCTTAGTCTATTGACTAAATGAAGTTGTAGTAAACTTAATCAGACTACTTTTTACTGAGGGTCAAGAAACTTAAAAAAAACGTGTTTAAATCACAAAATATGAAATATGAACAATTTGCAAAGTTTTAACATCTTAAAGATTAATTTTCAGCCCCACTTCTGCTGAAACTGCAAGGATTTCCTACAGTTTGTAGAAGAATCCGATGAATGGATGTAGTTGTGGCTGGCCTGCAGTCGTTCCTGCTCTAAACACAGACGTCTTGTTTGGAGGGGAATAAATGAAGGTGAATCAGAGGGGGGTTCCGGATGTGTCCGGCTTCTGTTAGCATCTCTGTTCTGCAACAGACTGAGCGTTTGGCTGACCCCCGCCCTTAAGATGATCAGGGGGAGAAATCCATCAACGGGGAGAAAATGGACTGGTTTCTCTGCCACAGCAGACTTTTTCACGTCAAACCCTCTACCTGAACCAGAACCTGTGGAGGTGACCACATGTCCGGTTGGTGTAACTGGATTCAGCTGGTGCGGATCACGTTCCTGTGTCATTTGAAGAGGTGACTATGGTTTGGAAGTGCCGGGGTCAGCCCTCCGTCGCATTAAGACGGAGTGAAGTTCATACGGTTACGGCTGGACAGGTGAAGATAAAACGACCTTAAATGCCTCAATGACAGGAACACATGTTGTGGAGCTGATAAAACCTTCTTAAGGGTATAATTTCAGCGAACCCGAGGTGAGTTCTTCACCTCTAGCTGCAGACGAGAGGCTGACCTCTCAAACCGGAGCGTTAATCACAGGGAGCGGCTCGGCCGGATCCAGTCTGTTTGCCAGGCTCTTGTTGTCAGTACCCTTTAATTACACCACCATCCATTTCTCTGCAGTCCAGTGGAAATGAAGGGGGTACCGCGTGTAAGGAGTAGTTCTTCAGGCACGGAAATCTCAGGACAGAGAGAGACAAATGGCGAGGGCCTTTTTCCCACCTCAGTAAGGGGCCTCTAAAGTCATGAAAGGGAAGCAACAGCGGAAGGAAAACTTACGAGGGAATCCCATTTCCTGCCTGTGCGCTGAAAAACATGCATGTGTGTTAATGGGTCAGGAATTTTTGCAGCTGTTCCAAATGGTGTCGGTGAGCCAAAGGGGCATTGATGGGGCTCTGTTTTAGGGGAAAAAATGGCAGAAGACATTATAATTCAACACTTTTGACCTTTAACTTCCTCGGCGCTTGAAGTTACAGGAATTTTAGCTGCATGTTTTGCTTTAACCTCTGATCCCGTTTGCTGGTTGTAATATTAAAGAAGGATCTGAGCCTTAATCAAGCGGGCAACCTCATGTATTTATTAATCATTGGCTGCATGGAGAAACATTAGCTAATGGCCGGACATGTGCATACGAATGCATTAAGGCTGCTGTCTCCTTGGAGGGTGCATGATGAGTTACAGCGACATCACTGTTCATTAGATCCATTTCAGGCTTTCTGCTCTCACTTCCACTCACTCCAGAACGCCAGCATAAGCTGCCTCGACGCTATTAACCACCGCAGAGGTTTCGATTACGCAGATGGGTGATTGCCTGTGATGGTTTTGACGCCCAGTCGCCTTGTTATTTGGGGGAGGTGGAGGTCGCAAAACGAGGAGTGAGGAGCAGGGGTGTATGAGGAAGGTCGGGTGTAAAAAAAAAAAACAACACAAGGCAGAAAATAAGAGTGATCCAGCCAGCTGCCTGTCAGCGCCGTCCACTTGAGATGATTAATGGCTCCAGGCTGTGATGGACAGAGTCACTCCTGTTCATTGAAATCACCAGTTAAGAGGAGAGGCGCATGGGAGGTGTTACTTCTTCTCTTCCTGCCAGAAAGCAGCTATATTTCCCAGTGTTCTTTAAATTCTGATTTATTTTTTTTTAGCCAAAAGGAAAAAAAAACTGCGTTGTTTTCTTGGACATAGTTTCTGCAGAGTGGCAGGATTTCATTAGAAATTTGCGTTTGAGTTTTTGGGGGGGCGATGCGGAGCAATCCCCTTCCCCTCCCCATTGCTAAAAGCTCCTTGTTTACACACTCTCCTGCTAGTTTACAGCCCCTCACAACCCCAAGCTAACATGACCAGTGCACCAGAAATGGCGAGCAACGTTGGAGCTATCTAACCAAACAGTTTGGAGCCAGACTCCAGCTCAGACGAGGAAGATAAAAATGTACAGTGATCTATTTGTCTGCGAGTGGATGCATTCGAAAAAATACAGTGTTTACCTCATTCCACAACGTAGAGTTCTAGATGTTTTTAGGCTGTAAAACTCGCTAGACACTTTTCTCAGGCAGACATGAACATTTTCACACTTTACTCTCAAAGTTCGAACCTTGTGTAAATTTGGCGAGACGTTCCTATTTTGTACAGGAATAGGCACTGCTATGTTTGGCACTATGATTAATTGAGATTAATTGACTAGTTCAACAGCCAAAGCTTTGAGCCATAGAATAAGAAAACATGCAATACTGCAATGGAATAATCTGTAAGACAGTGAAAAGTGAACCGCCATGTAGCGAGGGATCCCTAACCCAGAAATGCAGTTTTAAGCTGGATCTTCCTTATAATTGTTTTACCATCATCAGAAAATTGCCACTAGAACTTGTTAAAAACACAGTTTGCACCACATGAGTCTTTCAGAGGGACCACACGGCGCGCCATCTCTGCCTCTTTTCAGAGGGGAAAATCCCGGCGGCACATTTAGGTCTGTTAATGGTAATAAAGCGGTAAGCAGGAGTTGCCTGTGTCATTAAGTTGTTGTGGTCTCGATGGGCCCGGATAAATATTTCTTGAATTAGAGGGAGAAGGAGGGAAATTGCAGGATTACCGTTTAGCTGCAGCACCAACCGTCGTGTTTATGCTTCATCATGTGGTGCTCATTTGAGTGTTTGTGAGGAAACATTGCAGCAAGATGAGACTTTTATCAAACAGTTTGGTGTTTTTAAGACCCACTCCAGTTATTTTTAAAATAAAGGTGGTCCTTTAATTATGATTGTGCTGCTTTTTTTATTTGAGCCCAAATCAACAAACCTGTGTCCTTTTCTAGCAAGTAGTTTTTGCAGAGTTTATCAGACATTCACCTCTGAGTTGTGGTTGAAACGTTGGTGTGGAGCGACCCCGCCCCCTTTAAGGATTTGAAGGACCAAAAGTCATAGCTGGAAAAAGCTGAAAGAGCTGAACATTTGAATAGTTGAATGGTTGAAATAGCTGAAAAATTGTAGAAGGTTTTAGGCACCAAAAAATGGCAGAAGATACTATAATAAAGGAAGAGAAACAGGAAAACAAAAAAAAACCTCAAAAATGCAATTTTGAGCTAAGTTTTCTTTATTCATGTCAGTCAGAAAAATGCTGCAAGAACATGTTAAATCACCAAAAGCACAATTTTATCCAAGTGGGTCTTTAATAGAAACTCTGTGAAATGGAAGAAAACACACTCTTCTTTTCTTAATAACGCGGTGAATTCTTTGTTTTTTGCCGATGTCTTTTTGTAGTGCTGGGAAAAGCGACCTCCCAGCAGGACATTAGAGGAAGTTCCCAAACTGTAACCGAGAGACCAAGAGCTCTGTCCACACCAATTACACCGTGAATGGGCTCTGGGGGATCCAAGCATGCATTATATTACTGCCCTGCTCTGCCCTCGTAACAGGCGGGGCCCTCTGTACAAACACCCCCTCCACAATAGGAACATTCTCTGGCCCTTTGATATGGCCCCATTTTCCTTTAGTTAACACCCCACAACTTCTGGAAAGTGGCAGCACCTGGTTGGTTGGACAATAAAGTCCCCCCCCCCCCCCACCACCACCACCATTGTGAGGGTGTTTGCTCTTTTCGGCGCCGCTTTGCATTTGAAAGCTTTCTTTGCCCGATGTCCTGCGAGCGTTTTGACCTCAGCCGGGTTTGACTCCGATTTAAAATAAATAAATAAATCAATTCTGGCGATGGTAGTGGCGGAGAAGTGACGCGTTGGCGTCTCGTCTTTCCCTCCGTCTTTATCCCCTTCCTCCTCCTCCTGTGTCTTCACCTTCCCCCTCTGTTCATTGTGCTACAGTTACAACCGCTGAAACCTGATAACGCCGCGGGGGACGGAGGTGGAGGGCCGGCCTACGTCCTGCCTGGTGAAGCTGAAGGGGGGGCTGAATTAAAGGGTGTCCTGTCTTTACCACTATGATTAATGATCTCTCAATAAGTAGGAGAGGGGGGGGGGGGGGGGATTTTTTGATTTAGCTGTCCAAACAGAGAGCAGACAGTGGTGGTGGTGGCGGCGGCGGGGGAGTGACTGTCGCGTGTCTCTGAGAGGGTAAAACGGAGGATGAGGGATGAAGAGGGCAGACGTGGAAACCACACGAGGGCAGACGGGGTGCCAGGGTGACTGAGCAGAGGTTAAAGGAGACGTCAGCCGGCCCGTGTAGACACAAGTGCTCTCCCTTTCAGCGCGCCTCCTCCGTGTGCTGCAGCACGCCACTCAAAGATAATCGCCAAAGAAAGCTCAGAGACTGTCAACGCCGGGGCCTCGTCTCTCAGGGAAAGGGTGGCACCCCTAATGATACCCACATGCCAAGCCCGCTTTTTAATCAACGCTCCCAGTCAGGATCAAAACGGAGGAAAAAGGGTTCTCTTTGAACTCGGCCTGCCTCCTCCTCTGCATCTGCCATCAAACATTTTGTGGCTCCCCATCTCGATATATTTGGGCTCTGAGATTATCTTTAGCTCGGTGATGCTCCACCCAGCGGCTGGCAAATTACAACCCAGCCTTTGTGGCGCGAGCATTTGCAGTGGTTCCTTCAAAAACAAAAAGAAATCAGAGTTTTCCTGATGTGTTTGGGGAGGCATCAGATGAAAATCTCCAGACCTATTTTTTTTCCCCCGTTTTGTTTGTTTCTTTTTGCAGCCAAGGCTATTCTTTGTGTGTGTGTGTTTTTTTCTTCCTTCAGCGTGTCTTCGTCCCAACCCCCAATCCCTTTCCACCCTCCTATTATTTCCTCTGTCATTTTGGTCGGCCCGCTGCAGGGCCACAGAACGCCTCTGTGCTGCGCATCTTTAATTACGACCCGTGTTGAGATTTTAGACTTATAGTTGCAGAGCCGCGAGGTCCCTAATCAACTCGCTCGTGATTGACAGAGCAGGAACCAGAGCCTCCAGTTGATTACAATGCTTTATATTCAGGAGGCAATATTTCAAACAAACAAACAAATGTTTAAAGTACCACTCTGTTCACTTTTTGATCTGTTTTAAAAGCATTCCCACTGGTCTTTTGGTTATAATTATACTGTTGGTGCAGAGCAACCCCGCCCCCCTTCCCATCATCCATCTGTTTACACCATTGACTGTATGTGAGAACTGGACTGAATGGCTCTTCCCTCCTGGAGTTCCAAACAGGAAGTACCCACAAAATCCTAGAGACGTCCATAGAGAAATAAACAGCTATTCATGGGTTAGAATACCCATTCTTGATCTGATACACGCTCTTGCTAATCCTCATTCTTTTATATTTTTGTTGTAATTCAAGTTATTTCAGTTATAAACTGCTTAATAGGCTGCTTCAATATAAGTAGGTGGCCTTGTGTGGAGTGTGAAACGTCTGATTGACAGATTTTCTGTAGCCTGCTTGTAGGTGGTGGGGGAGTGGACTTCCAACAAGCTCACTCCTGATTGGCAAGAGCAGTTGCCATAGAAAGGTGGAATCAGAGCTTATCAACGATTTCTGATTCCAACATGGCGGGAACCGTATTGCAAAAGAAAAAAAAATGGTGACTGAATTGATTTTATTTCTTTGGAACCAGAAGTAAGTAATTTTCAATGGATGAAGTCGCACTCACTCAGTCCAGTTCTCATATACAGTCAATGGTATACAGTCTCTCCCACTAGCTTACAGCCCCTCACTCCCCCAAGCTAACATTAGCGGTGGGGGTAAAAAAAAGGCGAGCAATATCGGAGCTATCCAGGCGTACAGTTTTGATCCAGATTCCAGCTCAGACGAGGAAAACAAAGACTTTCAAGGATCTAGTCGTCTGCAAGTGGAAACATCGGAATGGAGCGGAGCACGGAGCTTGTGGCCTGCCGATTGTAGATTCTATGTGACAACTACAAACTTTTTCAAACAGAATATTTTCATCTGCTTCTGATTCACAACAATTTGAATAAAGAAATCCTCAGAAAAGCAATTTTAATGTTAATATTCTTTATATATGTCCTCCATCGTGAGAAAAATGCCACACGAGAATGTTAAAAACAACCAAAAAAAGACCATTTTTATCAGAGTAAGTCTTAAAAAATGCGTATTATCTGTTGACCGAGCATTTCCATAAAAGATGGGGTACTTTTCCATCATTTCGAGCCATCCTTGCGTCCTGTCTTTGTGAGGACCTTCTGAAGGAGTTTGTCCTTGAAAGTCTCCTGTGATCAACAAATTTCCCAAACTTCTGCTATCTCCGCATATCTGCGCGTCTCGCTTCTCCATCTGTGTCCTGTGTGTGCTCTTAAAGCAATGTTTCCTGCCCTCCACACCCATGTGATGGATGGTATGAAATGCATTACAGCCCCCAGAGGAGCCCTACAACCAGTACAATAGCCTTGAGCTCACTTCCAGCTCGGCTCCTTGCTGCAGGGCTCCGTAAGCCGCACAAAAACCCAGATCTGAGTGCAGAGGGGGGCTAATGGGAAAGCAGGAAAGGGATGGATGAGAAATGCAGATGCATCTTTTCCTGACATTTAATTTAATGTTGTTTGTCTGCGCCATCAGACAGACTTGGTGCTTATTTAATAAGCGATGAAATGAAATATCTTGTCTGGCAATTGAAGGAACAGAAGTCAAAGCTTTTTTTTTTTGTCAACTTTTGAGTGATTGTGCTTTAAAGGGAACGCACAAGCTAAAAGACGTTAGCATCGACGGCCCTAGAACTGCTCACAATCCAACCCCCGAGTTTCTTTCTCTTGGAGCAGCTGATGACTCTCGTATTGATCAGAGAGGCTGGCCCCAAATGGAGCTCCTTGGAGCTGATGGCTTTATTTGTCAGTCTGGGTGGTCATTGACTGAGGCAGTTAGCTGCGTTATGAAGCTTGAACATGTACTGTCACACTCCTTCTAATTGCTTTTAGCTGAGTTTCAGGCTGTTATAGGGGAAAAGGTTAAAGCCTAGCGAGTGCACTTAAGTGCCCCCACCCACCCCCCACCGAACCATGATTATGTATTGTCATGTTGCAGCGCACCTATACATTCTTGACATTTTCTCCATCGAAATAGCCATCCGCCCGCATTTCTCTCACTCGATTTTCCGGTTCGTGCGCATCTGACCGTGAATCCGACAAAGCTGTAATTTGCCACACAAAGCGCTGATTTGCATTTGCTTCGGCTTTCATGTATTTATTCAATTTGTGAGAAACCTGACTTCAAAATCTGCTTTGATTAACCTTTGTACGGCGGCCCTGAGGTGCAAATCATGTCAAGAAATCACTCATTCAGTAGTCTCTGAACTCACCGGTGCATTTATTCTCAATGACATGGGAATGACACAGACCCCCCCCTCCATTATAGAAGATTTCACATTTTTGGCTTAAAAGAAACGTAATTGTGAAACTCCCTGGAATCAACCCTTGGAACATCGTTTGGTAGAGCTTCGCCTGGTTTTTAGACTGTTTTTCACACGAGTCTTGGCTTTATTTTTCAGTTTTATACATTGTTATTTAGTCTTTACTTTCTATCATTGTTAGTAAACATCAAAACTGTTTGTTTTTGATTTTTGTAGCTGAAAAATGACTAAATTTTCTACTCTGAATGACCTTTTTTGGGAAAGTTTGAGGGGTACTGTGGAATTATTGTCAAATAATGAAGAATATCTGTAAATAAAAAGAAGTTGTACTAAAAAGATGGACATCAAGCCCTCCGACTGTGCACTGGCTCAGACCAGTGCAGTTCCACTTGTCTGACTTTGACTTTTTACACATCTGCGCAGTCCATCTGTGCACATCCTTAGTAAGGATCGTGCTGTCCTGATTTGCTTTTTTCTTCTTCTTTTTTGCCAACATTAAAATAAACTTTTTTATTATTGTAAATATTTTTAAGAGGTACCTGTTATTGTTACCATCTTGAGGGATACCTTAATGGATAAATGCTATACAATGCGTCTAGTGGAAGTAGATGCATTTTGCTCTTGCGGGCAACAGATCGGTATAGCGACTGAAGATATTTCTTTGAGCTTCTGGCCACAGCCACCGCAAAAGTTTGGTAATGAGTCCTTCACCACAGTTCGGCCAAAACTTTCACTCTTCTTCAAAACTCGAACGTCATTATCCAATCAGTGATGTCCCATAATATACCTACCTTATTTTTTTGGTTTCTTATTTTGTTTCATTTTTTTTAACATTTTATTTTTAATTTCCTGAAATCGCTTTTGTTTTCAACATTTTTTTTACCGTTTTGGTTTTTGGAATTTTTAAATTTCGACATTGTAGTTTTTTAAAAATTCCTTGCTTTTTCATTTGGGCACATTAAAATGTTTGCTGATGTGATTTGAACTTCAGGGCCACCGTAGCTTTATCAGCTTGAACTCTGAGCACCGGCTTTTATGAACAAACGTATGCAACACCTGCGTATGTACACAAAGATTAGATCTCCCGCCTTCTTTACATAACTAACAATGCAGCACTTTTGCAGGCAGCATTTGACCTAATTGAAGCTTTAGATGTCCTCTCGGCACAGAGACCGGTTAAACTGGTACATCCATATGTTTCACAAAGTTTTATCACCTTGAAGCCTAAAGCAACAAAAGTTCGTTAGAAAGAATAATCGTGTTTTTTCCAGATTACTGAACATTTCATCTGTTTTTTTTTTTACATTTTTTTATTTGAAAGTCTCAGAAATAGTCAGTTTTTGGAATCTATTAGAGAACTGAGAGTCCTCATATTTAGTGTGAAGATGGAAAAACTCTGTCTTGTTTCAGGTGTGGGAACTGCAACAGGTTTTTTGTGGTCGCTGTGGCTTAATGTGACAGTTAAAACATGAAGATGGGAAGCAAAACATGCAGAGAAATCTGCTTGGGTGCTTCAGTAAGTTGCGCAATTGTTTTTTTTTTATGTAAAAAGCAGTAAATTCAACCTAATCATGGACAGTAAAAACGTATTTTATTGAGTTGAGAACTTCTTGCAGAAATTACTATCTTCAAATTTGCCTTCATGGGAAAAACCTGAGGTCTCTGTTGAAATTAATACTTTTTTGTAAAACGTGAACAATATGGGACGGGTCAACTCCCACCTCCACCCTTCAGCCACTACGCTGCACGAGACACCTCTTCATCCCTCACACGTCCATCCATCCGTCCACCCGTCTTTGTTGACTCCACAAGGGCCGGCGCTGATCGGGGTCCTGTCAGTTGATCTGCTCGGTCTCTGGGGGTGGAGGAGACTTGGGTTACAGTTGAAGAGGCCATCTCACTTTTCGCGCCTTCCAACCGTTTCAGCCCCCCCCCCCCCCCCCCCCCCCCCCCCCCCTAGTTCACTGGGCGACCCGTTTTTATGACCCGTGAAGAAAAGAGTCGTGTTTCTTTCTGTCTCTCCTCCCAAAAAGAAAAAAAAAATTTCTCGACTCGACTGTCATTATCGAGACGTCTGCAGTGGGAACTTTCATGTATTGGTAAAGATTTATTTGACGGAGGTCTGAATACATTAAAACAATTAAGTAGCAAGTTCTGATAACCTCCTATTTTTCTAAACTGGACTCATTACAAGCCATTTATCAACAAAAACTGCAATTTTCCATTTTGCGTATAATAAATATACCAAAAAAAAGTAATAACAAATAATATAAATGTACAGATTTTTTATAGAGCATTAAATACAAAGAATTAGACATTTAACAAATGTTATCTTCCTAATTATGTTTAAATATTTAAAATGTTATTACCCAAAACCCCGTAAAATGAGTCTTTTTATATATTTTGTTGGTACATATTAAAAGCTTATATATATATATATATATATATATATATATAATCTATTGATTTAATTTTGGGTTATAATCGAATACAATTATTGATCCCACTAAGGGGAAACTAGGTTTTTTCCTATTTACCTGTCACTACAATCTAAAATTATAATTGTACAACAATTGTTATTAACCTTTGTCTAAGGCAGTGTTTTTCAACCTTTTTTGAGCCACGGCACACTTTAACCTTGACTATAATTCCGCGGCACACCAGCATCCAAAAATCAAAAAGGAGAAACTCATAGTCTGTATTGATCTACAGCCCCTCTGCCAATTTTTCATGCATTTTTGTGATAATTGTGGCAAAAAAAAGCTGGAAGTTGCAGCTGTTTTTTCTAAAAGAGGTAACAAACGTTAAGTTAGAAGTTTTAAAAACTGTTTGATGTGTGTTCGTTTTGTTTTTTCAAGACGTCAAAGGAAGACTCATTTTGCGCCGAGACGCCGTCACTTTAACCCGATGCATCATGGGAGATGTAGTGCAATTAGCCGTCGAACGCAGACGGACTAGCGTCTCTGAGCTTCATGGTTTTGTTCACGTGTTCCACGGTCTGATACCGGATCCGCGGAAAGCTACACCGCTAAAAACGAGCTTTAGCTTGTATTTTGTTAGAACTGAGAGACTTTATGAGCAGAATCAGAACAAGGAAGTGAAGACTTTAACCACTTCTGATTGGTCAGACTGATGACGTGTGATTAAGTCTCCAAGAATGATTGATGGAGACAGTTAAAGCGGCGGGACCTTTCAGAAAACGGCTGAAGCTACGGCTAAATCACTGTACCTTCATTCTTATCAAAATGTTTTTAATAGAATCACTAAACACAAAGAAAAAAGTATTTTATGATCTTTTATATTCCTAACTACTCAGTGTTTTATCAGGGCCTGTTTGGATGAACAGAGAGCCGATATCCTGGAGATGGAAAATGTTTTTAGATCAGTTAATGAGGGCAATTTCCCACGGCACACCTGACCATCTCCCACGGCACACTAGTGCGCCGCGGCACACTGGTTGAAAAACACTGCTCTAAGGAACAATATTGAAATAAATTATATATAGAGAAGGATATGTATTCTTTTATTTAATCCATGTTATTTTGAGTTTTTAGGTCATTAATTTCTAAGCCATTTAAAAAAAAAGACTTATTAAAAGATTAGTTTCAAGATTCAAAGTGTTTATTGTCAAATACAACAGGGACGTCAAGTTTCAGTGCAATACCATTCTTACTTTGTACTTGTGCCAATGTATTTAGACAAATGCACATAAAATAAATGTAGTAAGAAAGAAAAACAGAAAATAAAGTATAAAAACAGGGAATGGAATAAGTTAAAGTCCAAAATAAAATCAAGCAGAAATGCAATAGTTTTTCGAAGTGCAACAACTTCTTAAAACACCTAAAAAACACCAAATATTACAGGAGAATTCATGAAAAATGATCCATGAACAAATATAAAGCAAAAAGATCCTTTCAAAACCTCTTGATACACAAGTAAAAAGTAAAAAAGTAAAAATAAAACACCTGGTGAAAAAAAGCTGCAAATCAGTGAAATAAAAACAAATCAGGATTGAGATCCTGCGAACTTCCACACTTTTAGTTTAATCCGCAAAAATGAGCAGATCTGGAAAAGTAAATAACAAAATAGCTTGTCAAACAGCTTGTAATTAACCGCGTGATAGTGTCTTTGTGAGCCGTCTGGCAGGTTTCCCGGCGCTGCAGTGAGATTTTTGTGCAGTTGACCTCTATTTGGAGGCCTGCCAGTTTTCTCTGTTACACCACAGACTGTTGACAAAAAGCCCGCTCCTGGGTTTGTCCCTGCAGGATTCCCTGCAAAGCAAATGAAAAAATGGAGACTTTATTTTAATAAGAAATAGAATTTAAAGTTTTTTTTCCATTAACAGAATAAAAATAAAAAAGTGCATTTCTGGTTCCTATCAGTGTTTTTTTTGTTTTGTTTTTTAAAGTCGTCCAGCAGGAGTTGGTGTGAGATTGTAGCTCATTGTCTGACGTCTGCACTACATCTGGCTTTACAGGATCTGCGTATGCTCAGCCTGTGTGGCCTCTCTTATTGTGACGGTGCAGAATTTCCCTTTCCTTTTCTTTTATTCAAGAATTATATATTTTAACAATTGTCGCCTTGACTGAATATTAGTCCCCTGTTTTTGTCTTGTTTTACATTTGTGTGCTGGTGTGCCCGCTTGGTTTGAGCGTCGTGCTTGAAATAGCCACGTCTCTATAGTGTAGCGTTACATTGAACCCCCCCCTTATGTGGCGAGTACATGTCTTAACACTTGATATGAATTAGTCTGTCGTGTGAGTGGCAGCTCTGCCTGCACTAAAGATAGCAAACTCCGTCTTCTCCAGGCTTTTTTACCTTTTATGTCCCTGTCTGTGCATTAAAAATAAAACAAACGCGCCCCGCCGTACATATGCAGGCCCATCATTTAAGCGTATAAACCGAACAGCCAGGGGCCGCCGCCGTAACGTAAACTCCCAGCATGCACAGCTCAGACACTTGTCTGTGCTGTCAGCGTGCCTTCGCCCCCCGGTAACGAACGGGAGAAGAAACTGGTCTTCCTGTTTCCCCGTCTCCCTTTAAGCAAATTTAAGAAATCAATACTCTGAGAGAAAGTCCCTAATGAAGGACACTTTTTGATATTTGGTTCTGGAACTATAAATATTTGCGAATTGAAACGGGAGTCGATCTGCCACGCTTCAGAGGAGAAGGACGAGGAGGAGGAGGAAGGTGTGGATGGGTGGTGGGTCCTCTTAAAGGGCTCAGCCGTGAGGCTGGGGGCTGTTTGTGTTGGCTGACACCTTCCTCACAGCAGTAATCCAGTCTTTCTCCAGCTGGATAACTCCTCCTCCTCCTCCTCCTTCCATCTTGTCCATCCAACAGGAAACCAAAAAAAAAAGAAAGACTCCTTCCTCCTCTGACATTCATCTGAATTCACCATCTCTCTTTGCGTCGTCGCTGTGGAGATCCGAGGAAGGGAGAAACCGGAAAAAGTGTGGGGCGGTTTGTTGCGTCTCCGCGCTCCGCCGATCAGAGCGAAACCTCACACCGACCATTCAGTAAAAAATTCATTTCCTATGTTTGCCGCTGTTGGGCTGTCACCCCGGCCCCTGAATTATTTAAAGAACGCCCATCAAGTGAAGTCAGCAGTATTTAATTTACCAGCATCAGGAGGGGGGAGCAATTGATTTATCATATCATTAATGCCAACAGCTGTTTCCTGCTAAAAATAGGTCAGGGGTCAGCTGGAGCTGTTACTAATTTGGTGGGATCATAATGAGCTTGATGAAACATTCTCCTTTTTTTTTGTTCTGTTCTGTTCCAATTTCTTCCGTTAAATCTCTCTTAAATGCTAACAATGAAAAAGCACATTTCTCAGCACGCACGTCTTTACAAAACGTTTAGCATGCGAGCGTTAGCCGGCCTGGCGGCTCTGAAGGAAGGGCTCAGGGAGCGGTTCAGGGGGCCCTCAGCCGAGGCACTTCCCACCAAGGTGACCTCTGACCCCTGGTGCCATTAATCACTAGGCTCCTGATGGCCATGTCCCTGGGGTAAAATCAGTCCGGGGGCAAAGGATGATGGGAGGTGAGGCCTGCAGCCAATTACAGATTGGCTCATGGCAGCCGTGTGGACAAATCGGGGCTTTGCTGAGAAATGAGCGACCCGGCCGTTGCCTACTTAAGACTTGGAAAACAATGAAATGGTCCGAGTTGAAGCTGCAGAGGAGGAAGGGAGCATGTGAGGAAGAGGAGCTGTGCTCTCCTGATCGGCAGAGATGTTTTGGGCTGGTCTAATTAAGCCTATTAGAGCTGAATGTCTTCAGGGTTAGAGGCAGCAGATGTTGGAGAGGAAGACGGGCAGAACATTGATGAGGGAAGTCTGGCTGACCGCCTGGGTGTTGCTAATGGGATTTATGCTCAATTACAGTATTATCTAAGTTGCGTTCGTGTGTGATCAGGAATGCAAAGCCTATCTGATCTACTTTTTTTTCTGCTGGAGAAAGGCTTCAGATTCTTGTTTTTCTGGGTTTTCTTCTGCCTCCTGTGTGCTTAAAGGCTCTAAAGGGCTCCTTGTGTTCGCTTGAAATCTGATTGTGAGCCGACAGCAGATGGTGACAAAAGCCTGGGCGTGAATTAAAGACCGACTAACTGCTGGCCTGTCACTCTGGGGCCGGTGCCGATGCGTCTCTCCTGTTGTGCTGTCATTGTTCAGGAGCGGGCCGGTATGAAAACACGGCTTCCTGCTGACCTGCACTTTAATGCACACATCAATAAGCCCCGGCTGATCTCTGACCCCTCCGGTTGTAGTAATTGTTTAATGCGGGATTGATGTCCTTTGCTGCAGCAGATAATGGTGAAGCGCGCCTGTGGTTCGGAGCAAACTCTCCTCTTCCCAAAAGCAAACTTGCTCGTCTGGGTTTTCTTTTTCTTTATGCATAAAACAGAAAATATGAGTCCATCTCTGAAAACTGAATCCAAACAAAACTGCAAATAAACACAAAATCAAGAGCTTTTGTCAAGTCTCTAGTTTAAAATCTTAATAGAATTAATATATTGGACATAACTTTTCAGTAGAATTTAATGACTAAAACAATACATGTTGAATATTGACCAAAACCATCTTTATTTTTAATGAAATACGTTTTTTTCTTTACTTTACATAAAATCTTTAAGCAGAAGTTTCAGCCTTTTTTCAGGAACCAGAACCAATCGATTTAGGGAAACTGAAAGCTTTGATCTTTTTTAACTGCAGAAAAACAGAAGTTTGAAAGGAAACCAACATTTACCTATGATTTTATGAGACATATGTATCCTGAAATGTGTCATTCTAGTCTCACTATAAGACTATTAGGATCAAGAAATAAGGTGGACTCATATATAGCGCGTAAAATAGGACATATTTGGGGAAAATCAGTAAAAATAAATATCTACAGTGAAGAAATAAACTTGTCTTGGAAGGAATACATGCTAATTATTTCCAAATTGGCATAATAATGTATACGTTAAAGGAAAAAACCTCGTATATTCTATAATTTTGAACTTGTTTGGTGAAGGACGTTTCTTCCAGTGTGGCTTTTGAAAATTCCTCTAAACTGGGGGAAAATAAAATAAAAAATACGAAAGGTTTTTCACTTGCTTTAAGTGAAAAATCTGAATTTATCTTGATGACATTCTTTAAACAAGTTGCTGTCCTGCCCTTTTGGGACAAAATAAATCTTAAAATTAAATAAGAAACGCTTATATTTAGGTAAAATTGTTTTGGTTATTTGGAATTTTTATGTCTTAAAACAAACAGTTTTACCAAAATAGTGTTGTATGTTTAACGTAAACTGCTTCAACAAATATGTCCTATTTTAACTCGCTAAAACATTATTTCTAGACCATAATTATCCTAAAAACACAGTAGAATTACACATTTTAAGATCAATTTGTTTTAAAAAATTATATGTAAATTTCTGTGCTGCTGTTAAATGAGGCAAATGAAATGTTCTGGTTTCCTTAAATCAAGAGATTTTGTTTCCTGAAACAAAGACTGAAATTTCAAGTTTAATGTTGAAATTAAAAAAAAAAACTTTTTTCATTTGAGATATTGCTTAAAAGATGTTTTTAAACAAGATATTCATTGTCTTGAGTTGTTACATCTTTCCTAAATGTTAGTTTTGTCTTTTATTAAGTGTAATAAATATCTAAACTTGAAATTAGACAAAAGTACTTGGTGAGATTTTTCTATTTTGCCGTATAGATTTCATATTTTCTTTTAAATGGATCTACAGAGACTCTTTGAGCAAATTCATGAAGTGTTGATTTTTGTTTTTACTTCATTTAGGTTTTTTTTAATATAAAACCTCAAGTCACCACTAAAGATCAGCATAAATACAAAGGAAAAACCAAAAGTCCTGCTGTTTAAAGATTATTATAATCTAGTTTAAAAAAGTACAAAAAGGGACTTTTTTTTAATATGAAGAAAAAAGGTCGGCGTTGGCCAATCTCATGTTAACAAATCTCATCCATTAGAAAACAGCAGGCAAAAGTGAGGAGAGACGACTCTTGACCGTCTGCAGAACCGACATCTGCCTCAAAAAACAGCCCACCCTAGAAATACATTCTTAAAATTTTAAAAGAATTCTTCAAATAAACAACAAAAATCTACAAAAAAGGTCTTACCAAAAATTCTTATTTTACAAAAACAGTAAGGCAAGTGTCTTCTAATTATTTTGCTTTTGAAAATATTCCTTGATAAGATTATTTTTCTTGCAAGAGGAAAATAAGAATATTTCATATCTTTTTACTCTTTTAAGATTCAGTTTTTGCAGGACAGCAGAACCGGAGAGACACTAATCTAGAATAAAAAGAGCTTGAAAGGAACAACGATTGAAGCATCTCCAGGCGACCGCGACCATAATCTATAAAAAATGCGGGTCTTAAATTAATGCCAGGAGGAGTTTGAAGCCTTTGCTTTGCATTTAAAATCCAGGAATTTGTGAGCGGACATTTCAGATAGGATGGAGCTTAATCACACACTGCTTTTGTTTTGTACGTTTCTCTTAAATATGATCTGCTTTTTACAGACGACCAATAAAAGACATCGTCACAGATTTTAGCCTAAAGATTGAACCCTAACACCTTTTAGTGTCAAATCACTGCACTTTTATTTTGAAAATCTGCTTGATTTCCTGTGAAACTCATTCTGCATAGATGGATTAACATTCAACAGATGGTAAAGTGACAGAAAATGTGTCTGGACCTCCTGGAGGTGCAGCTCCCTGAATGCGTTTCTACCTTTTTTATTTTACCCAGAATGCTTCACTTCCTGCACCGTTTTACTGTCTTAACTCCTGTGACAAGTCCATCTTGTCGGCAGAAATGGCGTTGTCCAGCCACGACATGCGAGCAGGAGATAAACGGCGAGCCGCGGGCCTCAACTCACACCCACTTATCATTTATTTGCCGAGCTATCTCGAGTGATTTTTTTTTCTTTTTTCTTTTTTTAGGTGACCAACTTAAAGTAGGGCATAGGTGAGGAGGTGGGGGGCGGTTCAGAGAGGTGGGGGCGGGTGGTGCTTTGACAGCACTCTCACCCTTTCCTGATCTCCACATGTCCATGTGGGCCCGCGGCTTACAGGCATGTTTCTAACTTAAGGAAATGAATCGGGGCTAAGCTTCATGGCCTGATCACTTTTTATAAAGTCATTAATGGTGGGAGGGGGGAGATTAGCAGCGAGGACAAATCTGTGGGGCTGTGGTGCAGCACCAGTGCATGGTGGGGGGGGGGGGGGGGGGTAGGATTTGCTCTGGACAATCCTCTAAATGAGCTTCATTACCCCCCCCCCCCCCCCCCACACACACACACACACACACCACCACCACCACCACCCATCCTCTGCCGCCTATAGATTAGCAGGTTGTCACAATCCCTACAATCCCCTCCTCCCTCCTCATGTTTACACAATTGCACATGCACTTTTTGATTCTGCTGCACATGGGAACCAACCCCGCCCACTCCTTCCTGATCACCCCCCCCCCCCCCCCTCCGCACACATGCCCCTCCAGATAAGCTTTTGACGAGATTAATGCATCTGTATCAAAAGTCTAGAGCCGCTTTGCTTTGTGTTGTCGGCGAATCCCCTTTTCCAGGTCAGGCCAGATTGCCTTAACGGGGCTAATATGTTTTCGAGCCAAATTTAATGGCCATGCAGTCATCCAGGTCGCCCCCCCCATGCCCTCGTCAACATAGCATCCTGACAGCTCCTAAATCACGCGACGTAAATCCTACGTTGTAAAAGCTCTGGTGTGTGTGGATGAATAAAACAAACGGGTGTGGATTCATTCACGTGTTCGTCTCCTCTCCGCCACAGGAACCCCCGTCAACCGGATCCCCATCATGGCCAAGCAGGTCCTGGACCTGTACATGCTCTACAAGCTGGTGACGGAAAAGGGAGGCCTGGTGGAGGTTATCAACAAGAAGATCTGGAGAGAAATCACAAAGGGACTCAACCTGCCCACATCCATCACCAGCGCCGCTTTCACTCTGCGCACACAGTAAGCCTCGTCCCAGCCTGTCTCTGCCAAAAATGAAAAAACAAAAAGGAGCGTTGCTGTGAAACTGAAACTGCCTTCATATAATTTATTATTACTCTCATTTCACCTGTGACGGTTTATCACCGGAGCTACTGGCTCTATCAAAACCGGCTCCTCACTCATCACCTGCAAAAACAGAACCCTGAGAAATAACCCAACAAATCTTCCAATTGGAAAAACTGTCTCTAAATAAGTAAAAAATCTGCCAGTGGGGTAACAAAAAATGGTCTTGCCAACATAAAAAGTTTTTCAATTCTAGTCCTGAAGACTCGTTTTCCCAAACGTAATAATTCTGCTGTTGAAAAAGGTTATTTTTTCCTTGCAAGGCAGAAAACATGCAGTGCTAAAAGAGTTGGCCTAAAAACAGGAAATGATCACTCATTTTAGGAAGAAAATCACTAGAAAGTAGTAAAAGTATGCAGCAAATCAATTCTACTGAACCAGAAATCTTCTAAAATAAAAAATTTAGAAACAAGGAGTTCCACACGCATCGAAAGAAGGAAAAATAAGCAAACTGTTAGATAGAATTACTACAAATTGAGTGTTTTCCAGCCCAATAACAAGTATTTGTTTACTAGTTCTAAGCGAATGGTTTGTATTTTTTGAGTTTTTATTAACCTAATTGTAGTTTATTTTGATTAAAGTGGCATAAAACTGGTATAAAAAGTGGAAATGACTCATTTTAGAATCAAATGTGAATAAATAGAGAATACCATTTGACTCGTCTTAATTAATCCTCATAACATCTAGAACTAGCACTTATTCTTAAAACATAAATCTGCATTTTTTTTCCCAAAATAGTGACAGTGAATACCAGAATAAAAAAAAACATTTATTGAACTTTAAAACAATGTCCTTAAAATTGAAATGAAAATATCAGTGCTGTGAGTTAATACATAAAATAAAATGCATTTAGATGTCTCTTAAACATTTCTTAAATGGGGCAATTAGAATTGTTTTTGAGTCTTAAATCAAGTTTTTCTATTTTCAAGAGTCTGGAGGAAAATGATTTTGACTCATTTTGATAATAATTTCCTTATTTCTAGATCCGACCTCTCAATGAGACAAAAGATTCTGAACTGCTGATTTTGAAAAAAGACAAAAACTGAATCTTAAGAAAGTTAAAATTTCAAGAAAAAAATATTTAAAAAAATCTTTCTAGGAAAATTTTTCAGTAACAAAAAAGTCATGATTTAGTGACTATTTTCTTGCCCCACTGGCCAACTGTTTTGCTTAATATTTTTGTTTTCATATTTGAAATTTTTTTGACTTATTTTAGGAGGCCTGTTTTTGCAGTGTAGAAAGAGTCACACATGTATTTGTGTTTGGTGTATTGTAATGTTTAAGTAGTTTGCAGTGCACATGGGTGAAGGCGGGGTTAAGGTGACACCTCGCCGTCTCCTCCAAACAAATGTATTTTTAATGTCGTTTTTGTGTTGCCTTCCCCGTCTAATGGACGCCGCTGCTCCTGCGTCTTATTGATCCCCACCGCCATAATGCAGTCAAGCGCTCATCATACGAAAGTGTTTGTTTATGGGATGGAAAAATATAAGAAGAGCCGTTTAGGTGGAGCCAAGAAAGGCTTTCATAATCGCAGCAGTGTCTATTCTTGTTACAGGGAAATCTGAAATCGTCCCCTTAGGTCCCACCTGAGCATCGTTTTCTGATGAAAAACACACCAGGAGTGATTAAACTCACCAATTTTTAACTGTAAACGTTATTTTGTACCTCTTTAGATACAAGTGTAAACAGTTTATTGATTTGAATTGATTAAATCTTTGCAATTTGATGTTTATCAAATAAGAAAATGGAGGTAAAGTTAGATTAAGGCAAAACGGTTTGAAAGGACTCAAACAGAACTGAAGTTCATGTCCCCATGGATTCAGGTCTCGTCAGAGTGCCGTCGTAAATGCTGCTGCATGTACGTGCTCGTCTGAGGGTCTTTTTCACGTAGAATTCAGTTGAGTGTGTTATCATGAGCGCCTCCTCTAATCCCCACAACACAAGCGTCACCTGATGACGGTGTGGGAACGCTGTTGGCCTTTTTTGAAACGTTGCTGTTGTGAAAGAGCAAAGCGGAGAAACGCAGCCCGATTCTGTAGAAGAAGCCGTAAACCTCAGAGCAACTTTGGAGCAGAATGCTCTTCGCTCCTCCTCAATAAATCCGTCAAAACATAGAAGAGCAGGTTTAATTTCATGTGTTTTAACAAAGTATATAGCTCACTACATCAAAGAACTTATAGAAAGGTCACATTTTTTGGAATATAATTGGATTTTTTTTCCACTGTGATAAAAGTCCCTCCCTGAACATCTTTTAACCCTTGTGCTATCTTAGATGACCCCACCCTTACATTGACGTGTTCTCCCTACCATGACAAAGGTGGATAAAGGTGGAAAGATTTCATGTAATCCATGGACACCAGTGAAGATCACAAATCATTGAAGAAAAAAGGTTCAGCGCACTGTCTAGTGGGTCTAGATGACCCCACTCCCAATGTTAAAGTGCCTAGGATAGCACAAGGGTTACTCGATTTTTAAAGCGTTCCCAGTGGTCTTTTAATTATGATTATTCTGTTTTTAGTCCAAATCCAAAAACCTCTGTCGTTTTCTAGTACATAGTTTCTGCAGAGCGGCAGGGAGTTGTTTAGAAATTCCCTTCTGAGTTGTGGGCGGGACTGTTGGTGCAGAGCAAGCCTGACCTCATTTCCCATGATCCCGTTGTGTACACCATGGTGTACACGCTCTCCCACTAGTTTACAGCCCCTCACAGAAACACTCAGAAATCCACATTTTTTGAATAATTTTCTTTATATTTGTCCTTCATCGTGAGAAAAATGCCAGAAAAACACAATTTTCATTGGAGTGGGTCTTTACATCAACAAAAAATCACTTGCAGGATCTTTTTTTGTCATTAGATATGAATAATATCAATCATACTTTGGGTAATTTAGTAAGTTTGTGTTCACAACGATGTTAGTTTAATATTGTCACGAGTGTTAAGGAAGAAAATATACTCATGCCTCTTTTCCGCTGAGCTGTACGGTTCAGTATTTTTAGCATTTCCACTATGAAATATAACCATAAAGCCGAACTGAACCGTACCATTTTTAGGCCCCTGTTGGTTGTAGGTCCATAGAAACATGGAACGGACCGGTTAGGGTAGAACTACTGTTGAAACCCGTTGAAGAAAGCGGCTGTATTCCTCTTCGCCGCCTGCAATCTTTTTTCAAACATTAAATGCTTTGTATCTATAAAGTATCATTCTAAATCGGACCGCACCGCTAAGTAGAAACGAGGCTTTATTTACCCACTATCGCAAATTTGACTTACACATTTTTAACATAATGTCACTGATTATAAAGACTTCATCATCGACACAGTTTACATTATTTTAATACAGCAAGTGGTCATTTAAAATATTGAATAACAATAGATGAGCTATTCGCTCCGTAAAGTTTTGAAAAATAGCACAAAATTTTCCCGCCTAAAGTGACTTCATGGGAGCAGCCATTTTGAAATGAGCAGGAAAAACCCTTCTACTGCCCCTATTGGAATGATGATGAACTACAGGGCTGAAAACGTTGAAGTCATAAACCAATGTTTTTTTAAGAAAGTTTGGAACATGCTAAGAAGCTGGGGGTCTCCGCAATTAGTGTATCAAATATATGAATGTTTATATAGGAAAATAATGAAAAATACTTGTTTAGTTTTGTGTTTCTTTCTGTGTGAATGTCTGTTTTTGCCCCAGTCTCATGCCTGTTTGTGCGTCTCCGCCCCTCAGGTACATGAAGTATTTGTACCCCTACGAGTGTGAGAGGAAAGGGCTCAGCTCCCCTGGCGAGCTGCAGGCCGCCATCGACAGTAACCGCCGCGAGGGCCGTCGCCCCAGCTACAGCAGCAGCCTCTTCCGCTTCTCCCCCTCTCCCAGCACCGCCCCCCATATCCTCTCTCCTCCCAAGATGCACCTCTCCGGCTTGGGTGCAGGGACCTCTGTGACCCTCAACGGGCTGCAGGCCTCACCGGGACCCTCCATGAAGAAAGGTAGTCACCAGAACTCTGACCCTCCCAAGGAAATATTTACTCTTAAAACTGCAGAGTTTGACTTTTGAAACGTTGCGGGGCAGAAGAGGGCAACATTTTCCACCAGCGTGTTGTTGTCATAACAACCGCAGGTGAAAAAATGATGGGCAGACCTTTAAACACCTTTTAGGTGTGGGAAAAAACAGCTCAACCAGTCCTATTAATTTAAAACACATTTAACATTTGACTAAAGTTCTGTTCAGTAACTGAGACAAAATCAATAAATCAAACATTAAAAACATGTCATATGAAGATCGGACACCAGTTCACTTATTACAGTTTGGCCTTATTGCAATAATCTGGATGGATTCTGATGATTAAGCAACATTTTTGACCCAGTCACTGCAGAAATGAAGGAAAACATCTAATTTAAAGCAAGGGTTTTTGTTTTTCTGCATTAAAAAAAACTAATTTGAAGTCAGGCAAAGAAAAAAAAAGAAAGTTTTTAAACTATAAAAATTCGAAACTAATATTTTCTTGAAACCATTGCTTGTGTCTCACAAATGTGGACAAAAAAGCTCAATAACTTGGAGTTCAAGTGTTTCTTTCAACTTTTTCACTGCGTCTGTTTTCCAGATGGAGAAAGGTGGTGGGGAGGGAGCCAGAAGTTCTTGTAAAAACATTTTGGGGGTTAAATGAAATCTGTTTGTCATAAAGTGAAAGTGTTTGGAATCACATGTAGTTTCAGGAATTAGGGCGAAGGATTTTCACCAGGTGGCCTTTTATTTTGGAAGGGGTTAAATAATTGGATGAGAACTGGAACCAACACTGGGTGAGAAACAGAGCCAAAATCTGGAGAAACACTACCCTCTATTGGTGCAGGAGAAAACTGCATGTGCGTTACAAACACTAAAAGAAATTCAGTTTTACAAAACAGAGTATTAGGGTCACTGTAAAAAAAGCGAAACAAGCAAATACATAAGAAAAAGTCCAGTATGTCCTTGTTTGTGCAGTCTATCCTTGTTGGTGCGGTCCATGTGTGTGGGTCTGGTCCATGCGTGTTAGTCTGGTCAGTCCGTGTGGGTGCGGTCCATCTGTTTGGGTGCGGTACATGCGTGTTGGTGCGGTACATGCGTGTTTGGTGGAGTCCATGAGTGTTGGTGCGGTCCATCCGTGTGGTTGTGGTTCATCTGTGTGGGTGCGGTCCGTCCGTGTTTGCGTGTCTATCTGTGATCGTGCTGTCCATGTGTTTGGGAGCGGTCGATCATTGTTGGTGCGGTCCATCCGTGTTGGTGTGGTCGATCCGTGTTGGTGCGGTCTATCCGTGTTGGTGTGGTCCATCCGTGTTGGTGAGGTCCATCCGTGTTGGTGTGGTCCATCCGTGTTGGTGCAGTCGATCCGTGTTGGTGCGGTCTATCCGTGTTGGTGCGGTCCATCCGTGTTGGTGAGGTCCATCCGTGTTGGTGTGGTCCATCCGTGTTGGTGTGGTCTATCCATGTTGGTGTGGTCCATCCGTGTTGGTGCGGTCGATCCGTGTTGGTGCGGTCTATCCGTGTTGGTGCGGTCCATCCGTGTTGGTGAGGTCCATCCGTGTTGGTGTGGTCCATCCGTGTTGGTGTGGTCTATCCGTGTTGGTGTGGTCCATCCGTGTTGGTGTGGTCGATCCGTGTTGGTGCAGTCCATCCGTGTTGGTGCGGTCCATCCGTGTTGTGGCGCAGTCCATCCAGGTGTTTACCAGTCCGTGTGAAGTGGTCGGGCCTGAGGCCATGGAGAGCCTTCTCCCTATTACTGCTGATAAATAACATGCTTCCCACATCGGGGGAGGGGTGGGGCGGCCCTTTATGAACTTTGAAGCTTCCAGTCCACATCAAGAGGATCCTGTTGATAACTGTCATTATGCCGCCGTGTTATCTGATGTCTCTTTGACTCGGTTGGAATGTGCCTCTGCTGTTGACCCCGACAGTATCCATGCGTCTCTGACTAATGGGCTGCACTTTTACATTTTTCTGAGATAAAAACGATGGAGCGCGGCTGTTTTTTTCCGCCCGTTGAGACTAAAGTGGGTGGAAGCTGAGGCTTGAACCATCATGAATCAGTTATCTGTCCAGCTGCACACAAACAGGTTCGTCTTTGATGGGGAATATAATGGCGAAGATCTGCATTACTATAAATAATAAGGCTTTTTGCCTTATTTGAATGATTTAGAGAATCATTTTATTTCAGACAAATTACCAAAGTAAAAGCATCTTTCCGGTTGAAAAGTCACTTTTTTATTTCATCGATTCTCTGGATTATTTGTCTAAAGGTTTTCATGGAGGATCCAGAAGTTTCTGTCAAATATGAGACGAGTTTTAAGCTACGCACACTCTGGGCATGTAACGCCCGTTTAAGAACACGCTATACGCCCACTGTGTTCACACTGGAGAAGCGGGGAGGGCCTTCTTCGTCTTTTTCTACTAGCGCATGTCCGCCACCTACAGTTACAGCTCTACTCCGATAAATGAAAGACTTGGTGTGATAATTCCAGCCGGGCACAAACCACATTCATACAACGCCATCCATACGCCACTACCAAATCTGAGGCCCTGATTGGCCAACTTTCAACGTCTGTATTGGTGCAGTCCATCCGTTTTGGTGCAGTCCATCTGTGTTGGTGCGGTTCTTCCGTGTTGGTCATGGTCCATCCCTGTTTGCTTGTCCATCCATTCGCTTGTCTATATCTGTTTTGGTGCGTTCTATCCATGTTCTCGTGTTCAATGACTGCGCATTTTGTATGTAGAGCCTGAAAACAATCTTCAAAGTGTCTTAGCTACGTGTAAATGTGAAAGTGACCTGCGTTGTTGATGGCGGTGTGAACTATGTGGATTTTGCGCCGCATTGTCTCCTAAAAGTTTCTTTCTGACTTGAACTCTGACCTCAACCGATGTTCTGCTTCTTTGACCACCTCCTGGATGAATCCTTGTTGCGTTCTCAGAGTCACTTTGGTCGCTCCTGAAGAGGTTCTTCAATTGTTCCTGGGTTCCCCTTTTTGTTGATGATGGTTCCCTCTTAGTTCTCTGAGTTCAAAGGTCTTACAAATGTAGTCTTAACCTGATCAGACGGATTCTTCTCACATTTTTTCCTCTGTTCTTGTTTCTTTTTTAGATCTTTGAATGTGCTTCAGTAAAGATGAACTTTAAAATCACCTTTTTAGATGCTGTAGTAAAAAACTTTGCTCGTGTTTTCATCTTTTGGCGGTTGTTCTAACAGCCAGTTGCAGATGCCCGTCGCTGTGATGTGCTTCTGTCTTGCTGAAGGAGGATTTTCAGATGAATGAGTCAGGCTTCACCGTTACAGCTCCCCCAGGAGCAGAGGCAGAACATTCTGGCATTGATTTTTTTTCTTTTTCTTTTCCTGTCTTCCAGATGACCTGACCACCTCAATGATGGCTGCCAGAGCTCCCATAGCGCTGCCTCTGGCTCAGCAGCAGGTTGCCGGTTTGGCGAGAGCCGCCACGCTGGAACAGCTGCGAGAAAAGCTGGAAACCGGCGGAGGAGCCGAGGGTCCGGAGAGGAAGATGGCCCGGCTGGCTGAGGAGCAGCAGCGTCTGATGCAGCAGGCGTTCCAACACAACCTGCTGGCCATGGCTTCTCAGATGCCCATGAACCTGCGCCTGGCAGCTCCTGCTGTCGCCACCAGAGGTCAGTGTTGCTACGTTTACCCTGCAGTCATTTTCCTTGTAAACTTTAGAAGAAAAAGATCATCATTATCATTATTCTGTTTTTGTTATTCAGAGGAGAAGCAGCAGGATATGTCCCTCAGCATCTCAACCAATGGGAACGCCAGCATCACTGTCTCAGTGGAGGTTAATGGGACCATCTACTCAGGTGAGTTTCTGCTGCAGAATTTCAGATTAGCTGCATCATAAACATGAAAAAGCTTTCGCAAATAACGTTGGAAAACTCTACCAATGAGTTGTATTGCTAGAGATCCTACTTTAGTCTGTTACCATTACCCAAGTTACGTGGAGAGCGAGCGACACCATAATGGAAGGGCCTGTAAACAGTGAGAGCAGATCTAGTAAAAAACATAAAATGCTTCATTTTTGTCTGATTTTAAAAAGAAAAAAAAACTCTGTCCATCCCAAAAAACAGACCCAGGCCATGGTATTAACATTTTTGTACAACGCGCAACAGATGAACATTTTAAACTTTTCTATAAATAAATATGTTAATATAAAGGAAGCACAATGCATTCCTGATGCAAGGTTGTAATTATATATGAATCTACACACAGACTTGGATCTACACAAACTGTTAGACTCCTTGGCCTAAAAATCTGTTGCTGCCTTCAATTAAAAATATGTGAAGGATGCACAATAAAAAATAAGCGCACGCCGTACATGTTGGATGGTTGCTTCAGTGGAGTGCGTTAATTTCTGATGATGCACAGTTCAAAGGCCATAATACCACTTATGCCATGCTCACTTACAAAACAAATAAATATTCAATCAATTTTTTGTTTTTTCCGGTTTGGATCACATTTTTACAAAAAGCGGACTATTTGAATATTTTGGTGCGACTCATTGCCATGATGGTAACGGCCTAGCCGTCACCGACCGTGACTGCAGCGGCAAAGGAAAGCGATCTATATGCTGATCGTCAGGATGTGTTAAATAAAGCCTCATTTCAGAGAGAAAGTTCACCTCTTACAGCTTGTTTTTGTCCAGATGTTGAAGCAAAAGCTTGTTTTAAAGAAGCCTGCGCAGTGGAACATTTAAGATATGTGACCAGAACTTCTGTTTTAGTTTTTCTTTTATCGCTTTTTAATCCACACCCAGCAGCCAATCAGAATCCAGTATTCACCCAGACCATGGTACTGTATTTCAACATTTTTACCTGCATTTCTTCAGTGTAAACACAAAAAAGAAGACACCTGTTGTTTAATATCAAGCCTTTTGTACAAAAAACCCCCACAAAGTTTGTAATACTTTATTCCTTTTTTTAAATGATTTATTGTATCGTTGGTTTACAGTAGACACTTAATCTGAACGGCTCATCTGCTGCAAGAATTTAAGAGTTCTGTTGTTTTTCCACATTAAAATAATCCAAAGTGAACATTATTAGAAAATTCTACCTGGTTGGTCATATGTCTTTGTGTTTCCACACAGTGGACTGGAATGATGGTTGATCACTTTTTGCTGACATCACGCGTCTGTTGTCTGCTGTGAGGCACTCGGTCGTTCTTATGTTATAGTAAACTAAACCCATGCCTCAATCCAAATGGTATTTTCCAATATTGATTATAATACATCTTTTAATTTTAAAATCGTTTAATAAAGGTTGATTTGATTCAATTCCGCCTGGTTGGATCGTAGGAATAGAATCAAATTAGTCGTTACACCCCAAAAGAAAAACCAATTAAAGCTTCAAATCCTAAATCCTAAAACCGTGTTAATGGTCTGTATTGGTTTCCTGCAGGAACCCTGTTTGCCCAGAAGTCTGGGGGGGCCCCGGGCCCCGCTGTGCCTGCCGCTGCTTCAGCCTCCCCTGCTGGAACCAGCGCCAGCTTTGGCTTCTCCGCAGCCCAGGCTCAGACCCTCAGCCCCTCCTCCTCCACCTCCTCCAAGGGCCCCGGCTTAGCTGAGGCGGCCCCCGGCGGGTCACCCTAACTCCACCCACGCCCTCCCTTTTTTTTCCTCCTCTCCATGCTCCCCGGGCCTCCGCTCCTCCTGGGAGGCTGCAGCATGAGCATACAGTAACCGATAAAAAAAACAAAAACAAAAAAAAAAACTGTTGCACAACAAATACCTCATCAAACCTGTCGACCTCTTGGCTGTCCGATTATGAAACTAGAGCCCGAGAAAATTCTGCGTGGAAACACAAGAACTGCTATGCATTTAACACACACACACACAAACGAATCAACCTCACACACATGCTAGACACAATCAGTTCAGCCAAAACCCACTGACAGGTGTATTCACAACTGAACTTGAAAAGTTTTATCTTTAGGACAATTTGTTTGTTGGTTGCCATTTTGTTGTCTTCTTGATTTTGTGTTTTAGAAATGATTTAAAGTTGTTTTTTTTTCTCTTTTTACATACCTCAAATCAAGTAACCTGCAGTGGTGTCTTTACCTCAGGAGCTATGGTATATTTAACCTGAATCGAACTTTATTTTTGTATTCTTTTCTTTTTTTTTTGACCTCGTTGCAATTGGGGGAAGTCGGGGGGGTAAAACTCTCTCGTCACCAGAACCAAATGTTCAGAGCAGCCACCTTGACAGCAATAGGCCCCTCCCCTCGGCGGCGGTTGTCTTTCGTCACGCGGAGGAACGGTTGGATGCTCCGGATCAGCAGAGAGATAAATACCTCATGTCCCAGCTGGCCTCTTGGCGGCCCGATGCGAAGGTCTAGAGTTCAGTTTAGCGCACAGATTTTTGGGGAACAGCCGCTTTTACACAAACACACAAACACACACAAACGGGTGACACTGGGTCACCTAAGGCTCCCACCCCACTTTCTTTTTTTTTTAATGTCTTTGGTTTCGTTCTTCCAGCTGTGGCTGTCAGGGCGGGACCTCCACCTCGGCGGTGGGTCTTCTCTGCTCTGGGTGGGGTGGGGTGGATTTGGGGGTGGGGGGGGGTTGTCTTTCTCAGGAAGCAAAGCGAGGACGGCGAGGAGTCACTGTCGGTGTGAAAGGTGACAAATGCACAAGACTGCTTTCAGGAATACCTCATCAGACTCTCTGCTGCGGGGAGCCACACTACATACCTCGGCTGAAAAGCTTTCCGGACTCGGCGCCACAAGTCCTGCCTGAACTGAAACTGACATGGACCCACACTGCGGGGGGGGGGATAACGTTTTGGGAAAAGGCTTTGCTATCGTCTGTATTTGCTTGTAGGACCTGTATCGCGCTTGTTTCTTTTTTGGATGGGAGGGGTTGTTGTCTAAGACGGGGAGGGGTTATTCTTTATTATATATATATATATATATATATTTTTTTTTTTTCTTTTATGTTGAAAAAAGAGGAACAGAAGAGTTATTTTCTCTCTGAACTCGGACGCTGCAGTTCATATGCATGTGTACAATCACGTGACCAGTATCATGGCGTCATCCTCCTCCTGGTTATTGCACAGCTATTTACCAAAGACGAGCCGGGTCTCCGTACAATCCTGGAACCACTTCCTGTCCCTCCGGAAAGGTCAGGAGGGGAGGACATGCATTCAAACCATGATGGGCCTGCTCAGAAAGCTTCATGTCTTACTTCCCAGAAAACTTTACAACCGTTTTAAAGGAACTTTATTTTTTATTTTTTAGGCATTTCCGGAGCTCCGGCTGAGGGCGGAGCTTCTAGCTTTACCTGTGTTGAATGTGAGGCTTTTACCTGCCAGATCAGCTGGTTTTTACTTGATTGTATTCGAGCCGTCTGGTCTCGCAGCTTATAACTGAGGGTTGGAGAGCGCTGCGGAAATCCTTTCAGCTCACTCTTTACAACCTTTTTGATTAAAACTAAAAAAAAAAGAAAAAAGGAACAAAAAGAAATGTATTTTATAAAGGTGATGAATAGATGCTGCCTTAAGTAGTTGCAGGTGAGATCTGGTCTGGTCTTCAGAGTTCATTTCACCAGTTCATGCTGGAGGTTTTGATATTTATTCTTTTTTTTTTTTTTTTTTTAGCTTTCTTGTCCTGGTGGACCTTGGTTTTTCGGAACAGTTATAACTTTCCCCTCATACTTTTCTGACTTGTAATAACCTGAAAGAAGCTGCAGATGGCGATGCTGCATCTTTTTGTGTTTTTATTTTTAAAAGTACACCACGATAAAGAAACAAAATCGAGAAGAAGTGGGAGCTCCCCAGCGCCGCCTCAGGCCCGCTGCTGATCAGAGCGGGCCTCAGCATCCTATTGCAGAAATGTGTGGATTAGTGTACTGTATGTGATGTGTCATGCCTGTGTCATACAACAATACCTCGAGGCTGCATGGCGAGGGGGGCGGCGTCTCCTCTTGCATTTTTCAGGTTTCTGTGGTGGGTTGCTGCAGGCCGGGCCTCGTCACTCAGGAAGCTGGAAGTCTGCAGAAACTTTTAGATTTTTTTTTGTTGTTGAGTAAATTATGTTTAAAAACTAACCTGATCTGTGTAAAAGCAGGCGCATATGCAAGTGGTTATCGAATACCTCATTTATCAAGTTTATGTTGTTTGGCTTGTACAATGCTCCGTATATTAATTCAGCTGTGGGGTTTGTGCATATTTTTGTATTGTTATTATGGACATGATAATAATGATATTACTGATATTCTAGTTTTCTCTTTGATTAAAACAAACAAAAAAAAAAGGGGACAAAACACACGAATGCTTGTAAAAAACTGGTTTGTGCTGATTGTATTTAAGAGGAGCACTTTTCCAAAGTGGTTTTTCACACATTCAGTTTTGTTCTTCTTAGTTAATATAAAAGACATGGTTCTCAGGGCTTTAAACTTGTATGTCATGATAAAGTTTTACTTTATATCTCACTTCTGTTTGTGTCTATTTTTCAGCCGTTTCCTATTTGAGCTTCATATGTCAGATATGTCAAATTGAGGGTTTGAACAGATTCTCCACTAATGTTGATGCAAAATCAGCTGTTTTTTTTGTTTTAAAAAGTTTAAGTTTACAGGAAGATATGACGCTGTTCTAATGGGATTTCTTGTGGTGCTGCAGGAAACCTGCCATTACTTGAATGTTTGAGTGATTAAGCTGTGGACGATGTTCTTTTGCTTATTCTTGTTTTTACCTGCAGGACATCTCTCTGTCAGATTAACCCTTGTGCTATCTTAGATGACCCCACCCTTACTTTGACGTGTTCTCCCTACCATGACAAAGGTGGAAAGATTTCATGTCATCCATGGACACCAGTGAAGATCACAAATCATTGAAGAAAAAAGGTTCAGCGCACTGTCTAGTGGGTCTAGATGACCCAACTCCCAATGTTAAAGTGCCTAGGATAGCACAAGGGTTACTGCAGAACCATTTCAAAATAAAGCTGCGAGTGGCTTGGTGTGGCCTGAGGCATGTGACAAATTCCGCTTTTATTTTTAAATGGTGGCTTTTCTTTTGGTTTTACTTCCACAGCAACCATTTTATATTGTTGTTGTCTTGGGATGACGAACATGTCTATGTAATTTTTTAGAAGAATCCGCAAAACATGGATTCTGCTGAATTTCCTCGGCAACAGAGGTTTTTTTTTTGCTAACCACCCCCACATACCTAATATGTTCATATTGTGTGTTATCGTTTGGTTTCAGCCAACGATTCATGTATTATCATTCTTGGGTAAAAACAAAAAAATATCCGAGCAACAGGAGAACGCCACTTTTGCGAGCGCTACAAAGTCTACAAACTTTAAAACCAACATTTCTTCCCCAAGTAGATTCCCAGTGATGCTCGAGGAGTTGGATCGATTGAAATCCCTAGGGGGAAGTTTAAATGTTTTTTGGGGAAATTTCAAGATGGCCACAGTTTCCTGAGGTCAAAGGTCAACCAAACTTTGGCTATGGTTGTCACATTTTATGAAGATCACTCAAAATAAAAAATGTGTTTTCCCATATTGTGATCAAATGTAAAAAAAAAATTTTCAGACTTGCCCACAAAAAGGCCAAGTTGTAAGTTCTGTGGCCATCCCATAATAATTTCAAAACTTCCTTTGAATATCCCCAACACGTGTTGTTTTGGTTTTGTTATTCGATTTAACAAACTCTTTTGGGTGAATTATGTTTTTGTGTCGGCTCCTCCCGCTGTGATGTCATCTCTTTTTTTTATACAGTGTAGAATCAGCAGCACAGAAAAGAACGATGAAATTACAAAATAATCTATTTTTTCTGGCTGCACATTTTCCTTTACAAATGCTGCATCATTAAACTGATTCAATGATTCCAAACTGCTGCCATCAACACAGAAATCATTTATCCAACACTTTTGCCAGTTTTATGCCAACTTTAAATAAAACAACAACAAAAAGCTTTACACAAATTTAATGAAGTGATAAAAACTGTTCAAACTAAGCATTTGACATGGCTAAAGTTCCAGTAAAACACATGACATATGTACATTATTGCCAACAGCTGACCAAAAATATAGCTATTTCACATTAAAGCTCAGGAAACAATTTTCTTTGGTTAAGTTATTTACTTTGTTTTTCATTCTGATTCATGTACTTCAAAAGAAATCATAAGAAATCATTTACTTCATGGGAAACGTTGGTACAATCAGGATGTTCAAGCATTCAGTCACATGAAAAAAGACAAGTTAAAGTGCAACTTTATGACACCGCATGATGCAAAAATCATTCAAGAGCATAAAAACCTGAGCTGGATGTGGTAGTGAGGTAGTCTGTGACTTTCTTTTTCAAAAATTATCAGGTTATGCATCACATTAGTATATCAACAACACAAACATTTGCAAAGCACAAACAAATTGATTTCAAACTGCATCAACCAGAACTGCAGTTCACAGCGAAATGTCTGGCTGCTGCACTGCAGAGCGCCTCAGATTCCTGCTGAAATTGTGATGTTTGGGGCGAGAAACTATAAGAAAAAAGACCTTATTTTGACTGACAGGTGCCGGGCTGTAATGTGATGTAACTGAGAATAGAGCAGGTAAGAAGATTCATTTCTGCTTTAGATTTGCAGCAACAATGTGACAGCTTCAGAGTAAAAAACAAACATTTTTTCAGTAAATTCATGACAGTAATCTTGCTTTTAACTGACTGGGCTGTACTGTAATCTGTGACCACTAGAGGGCAGCAGCGTCAACAACATCCCGGTCAGAAAAGTCTCCAAATGGCAAAAAAATATATTATACAAAAATATTTTTCAAAGTATAAATCGCTCCAGATTATAAGTTGCCGGATTTGTTCAGAATCATCGCACTTTTCTCCGAGAAGTGCATAATACTGGCGTAACACTGCTTCATTGTACACCAAACACGATTCTCTTGATGTCCATCAAACTCGATCCTCAATGCTTGTCCAAAAATGTGTTCATAAGGTAGACGCCCCAGACGCGTGTGGGAGGAGCTACCGTCGTTTTTAGCCTGATCGCTACATGGAAGCATTGAAGGTTTATGTCATTGATGGACGGAAGACGCTAATGACGTAGAGAGATCAGGTTATTATTTTGAAGAGCTCCATAAAAGCATCGATAAACTCGTCTCTGTGTCTGGCTTCACTGTTAAAAAGGTGCCACCGCTTTCAGCGGCACTTCTGCATCTCTGGGACCCAGTTTGATGACTAACTGACTAATACGTCCAAGGAAAGATAAAAAAAAAAAAGTAACAAACAATGATGATGTCTCGATGCAAATGAGAAAATTATTAAGTTCAGGAAAATGATCAGATTGTCTTGCATGTTTGTTTTGGACGGAGCTTCTTCTTCTGCGCTGCTATCAGTAGCAAACTACCTACTGCTATCAGTAAGTAGTTAGTGGCAAAATAACTAATTTATGAGACAATATTTATGTTTTGCAAAATCACAAATAAGTTGCTCCTGAGTATAAGTTACATCTTTGGCCAAACTATGCAACTTAAATTCCGAATAATACGGTAAACAAAATAATTCCTCCTCTTTTATCCAGGCTTGGGACTGGCTAAGTGATCCACTCACTTTGGCAGAGTTACTTTGTTTTGTTTACATTTATATTTTTAAAATCTGACTTTTTTCCCCATAGTGCTGGAGATCATCACCAGCTGAAGCTCCCCATCAGTGCAGCAGCCACACAAACCCACACAAACCCGGTCGCCACTGTCCGGCCCGGCGCCGTGCTCCTCAGCTGGTACTGTACCACCACTTTACTGTAGCCCATCTCCTCTGACCTGCATTCATAATCTCCGTCATACTGGGAGCTCATGCTTTTGATCAGCAGCAGACACTGGTCTTCCTTTGGGCTGCAGGACTTCCTGGAGTTGGGGGTCACCCAGGTGTACTCAGCATGGAGGGAAGACACGGGACATTGCAGGAAATATCTGGACCCAGAGGGAAGAACGACCTTGCTGATGTCCTCTTTTTCTAAAGAAAAACAAAGAGGCATGAAGCATTAAGACAAATCTTTGCTATGGCTTTGTTTAATCAGGAACGGGTTGTGTTTTCTTTACCTAAGGGAAGGTGAGCTTCAAAATGAGGCCCAAAGAACAACAGTTAAAGGTTTAAACACTAAAGCCTGAAAGTCTGTTCAGAATATCAGGACAGACACAATGACACTCTGATAAAGTTTGACCATTTAACACAGTCTGGGGTAGAACAGATTCTAAACTGTTCAGATCGGTCTGGATAAAAGCTTTGAGGCCTCAGCAGCCGATTCTGACCAACACGACGAGCTGGACGATGACGCTCTGCAGAGTTTCTAAAACGGAATTTGTGGTCTATTCTTTCCTTGAATGATAAAAATACTCTTCTTAGAAAACAAAGTCATCTTCTCTTGAATGTTATCTTTATCTTGGATGACAGTGCTACTGAGCAAATGAAAGTGGGTAAATTTCTGATAAGTCTATGAACTTAAGTTAATTATTTTTAGGATTTGTGGAAGTAACGCTGCATTTGGGGGCGGATTCTGAACAAGAGGAAGTGTAAACAAAACTCAAATGGAAAATTCTCAGATGATATCATCTGATAACAGTTTTGTCCAGTAGCTCATTACGTTTGTATTTGGCTTGTCTTTCATCGACAACAGAACTTGTGGCTAAATTCCCTGATTTGAGTTTAACATAGAAAGAGACCGTCAGGAAGTTAAAGAACTGCTTCTTCTTTCAGAAATGTAGGCTACATTGCAGACTGATGAACTTTAGATCTAACTACAACCAACATGAAGTGGTGTGGATTGTGGAAAAGTCTTTGGCTTTGTCCCAATTCCCTCCCTTCTCCATAATACTGAAAAAGCATGGATGGTCTATTAGAAAAATACATTTTTTTTTCACAAAAATTGTTTAAACGCAATCCTTTGTGGTCTATATTCGCTAATCTAGTGAGCATTAATGCACCGTGTTTTTTTTGCAGAGACTTCTGGGAAATTTCTAGGGTACTGGATTTTGGAGTTGTAGTTTTCAACAGCTCTACAAAATGGAGAACACCCTATTTAGTGCACTATGTCCTATTTAGTGCACTATGTCCTATTTAGTGCACTATGTAACAGTCTAACAAGCCTGTTAGTCATTTCCACTTATTTTTATTCCTCTTCCCTTTTCTAGTTTTAAGGCTTTTCATAAATGATAGAGGCAGTATTATGGTCACTGAGGCTTCTAGAAATGTCCGTACCTGATGCGAGGCGAGCAGACCTCGATCTCCGCGAGCATCCTTTGTAGTTTCCTGAGATCATTTTCTGTTGAGGGTCTCTGCGAGAACAAAGACAACTCAGTCATCTCCATAAACCAACAGATTCATTACAACAAATACAATGAATTTGCAGTAAGATAAATGTGAAGTATAACTGCATCATATTCAATCATCGGAATGTTGGACAAGTTTGTGCGTTCAGACATTCAGAATATTCATTTCAACAGAACTGTCTGCAGGGAAGGACTGCCTCAATACAGAAATAAGCCCCCTGAGCGGCCCCTTATTTTGCCCACTCACACAGGGTGTGTGAGGCTTTGGGGGGGGTTGTGCTGCACGTAGATTAGCGGTTTTTGCACTCACACATTTATGAGGTCATATCCTGTTTGGGGTTAGGAGGCAACGCTGTTGCTAAATAGAGCATTGGCCAAGTGTTGAAGTGTTAAGTCAGTGGTTAGGGTTGAACCGTGACGTTCCAGAATATTCCACAATGTGTCAGAAGAAACGGATTGTTCTCTTTTTGGAAAAACTTTGAGGTTCTTTTATTTCATTTTAACATCAAGGAAACAATTGTTCAAACCTGAAAACACTGAACTGTTCAAAAATTCCCGACACTAAGACGGGGAGTTTATGTTAATTGCTGAGGGGCGTTTGAAGCCCCTTGGTCTTTCCAGTTCCATGAGTAACTCTGCTCTCATCTGAGTTACTTCATAACGTTTTATGTTTTTATTGAATCAAGCAGGAAATGATGAAAATGATGAACAACGCAACAATGTTCCTAAAAGAGGGTGGGAAGGATTTCTAAAGCTGTATTACCCTCAATTATGCAAGAAGTCATCCAAAAAAAATCAACTTTCTTAGTCACAGAGTGAGGATTTAGTGTTTGAGTCAGTCAGAACATCCTGTTTACTTTTCACCCGACACATATTTACACATACATACTTCTCTGGAAATACTTTAGTGATTAAAAAAAAGGAAACTGTGAAAGGGTGAAACTCTTATGACTTGCTTAACGCTAAACCAAATGAAGTTAAAGGACGAATTAGTGTAACCAATGAACCTATGAAGCATGTTTTGGGACGGTGGGAGGAAGCAAGAGTCCCCGGAGGAAACCCATGCATGCACGAGGAGAACATGCAAACTCCACACAGTAAAGTCCCCCATCGGTGGTCTGTTTCAGGTCCCCCAGCTGGGACTTGAACCGGGGCCTTCTTGCTGTGAGGCAAGAGTGCCAATCACCGTTTCAATCAATTTGTCTTTGAATGTGGACTAAAGTTTTACTTTCTACGATCCATAATCAAACACAGACACTCACCTGAGCACAGGTGCCAGCTCACATTTGCACAATTGAAAGTTGAATGGACTCGTATTAAATTGAGTGGATTAAAAGAACTGAAAAAAATTGTGAATCGAATCGATCCGGACTCTGGAGAATCGAATCGATTCTGGAAATGACTGGTGATACCCCGTCATGCTCATTTAATACATAAATAGTGATCATTGCAGTTTTGCCAACTATGTCAATTTCGACATACGCCTCAAAAACCACCTCTTCCAAGCCCAAAAAACATTTTCTTGATAGATATGAGTTTTTTGAAACTGCTGTGTTTCCATTAGGTGAATTTATCATCCAAAATCCAATTTACAAAATGTAATAGTCAAAGGAAACGCAGCTACTGACAGCTTATCTTTGACAGCTTTAGTTTGCACTTGATTCAGAGCAGTTATATCAGTTTATCTAGCTGTAGCAGTTGTTGCTCTTCAAACATTTCATAACTAAAGTTCAGGTGCTGTGTAACCTTTACAGATTGTGGTTATGTTCAAATTCTTCCTTCCTCTCTAACTACTAAAAAACTATATACTGTCAGACTATCTGTTGCCCTGGATTTTAGAAGCAATTCAGACACCGTGGTCACTACTTTTTTTTTAAACGACAAATAAGATATCATAGATTTCCTGAAGTAAAGACCTAATCAGAACAAACATTTAACGAAAACTGTTCATGAATCCACTTTTGTGATGAAAATGAATAAATGAAAAAACGTTTTTTTCACTTGAAAAATCGTTCCAATGCAATGCATTGTGGTCTATATCTGCTAATCTAGTGAGCACCGCACTGCAAAATATTGAACACACTATATAGTGCAGTGTGTAGTGAATAGGGAAGGAATTCGGACATGACCTTAGACTTTTCTTCATATGTAGTGATGCAGTATGTAGTGAGTAGTGAAGGAAGTGAGAGAGCAGCAGCGGCGCATTAGCTACCGTGTCTCTGCAGTGCAGCGGTTGTTGTTCCAGCCGCAGTAAGGATCTCTGGACAGGACGCAGTCCTCACAGCTGTTTCCATAATGCTCACAGTTCACCACATCCACCTCAACCACTTCTTTGCTTGAGCTCACGTACAGCTTCTTCTGCAAGAAAACACGCTTTCCAGCTCACCTGTTTGGTGGAGGAGAAGATGCTGATGTGGGGAAGGGATGAATTACTCACCGAGGGGGGGTGGAGGAAGAAGCCGCCAATGTGGGTGTGATTGTCAAAGGGTCGGTACTCAGAAATGAGAAAGGTGTCGTTTTCAGTCTGCAGCACCTTGTGAATCCCACCATTAGCTGTGGAAAAACACAATTGAGGGGGAAGATAAAGATACAAACCCGTCTGACATCCTACACAACAGACTCACAAATGATTAACTCATTCCAATAAGGTGCATTTGTGTGCCTCCCCTTTATCTCATCATTTACATAATTGAAACGAACATACTTTGGATAAAAAAATAAAAAGTACCATGACTGTAGAGAAAGCAGATGGAGTTTTACAAGTTATGGTTTCATCACAAAGATCAAGACGGTTTTCTGTACGACTGATGTCATTCACTCTCAAAAGTAAAAAAAGGAAATGAAAAAACAACTAAAAGAACAAGCACAAAAACGGATGGAAATATATGTTGGCCACATGTAATGGGCGTGGTCAAAAACGCACATTGCTGCATCGCCCAGAGGTTGTGTTTTTTTAACCCTAACCTCAACCTAATGATGTGCAAATGATCACTTCCTTTCTTTAGCAGTTTTAGGAACCTGTGACCAAAGAGAAGTTCAAGTGTTTCTGGGTTCCTTCGTCGCTTTTATGGCCATAAATGGACAAACTTTGGTGTCTTGAAACTAAACCAAACTTGCAGTTCAACATCACTTATTTCAATTATAGAGCATCGAGTGCATGAGGAAATTCTGGAACGATGTAAAAACGTTTTTAAAGAAAAAATAATGGATGTGGATTATTTGAGCATGTGACTGGTAAATGATCATGTTTACACAGTATTGTGATGTTTGCGAGGGTTTGATCATAAGACTGTTTTTGTGGCCTGAAGACAAGCCTAACCCAACTATCGTGACAAGCAGAAGATTGTATATCACTAAGGCCTTATTTCAGGATGTTTAACTGTTAATATAAAAGAGTTTTATGGGAACCTTGTACTGATGGTTCCTCATGGAATAGGAAAAAGAATCAAGAATCACAAGGTTTTTCATGTGCTTTGCATAAATGTATAACTTAATCTTTTCAAAGTTCATTCTTTTACAGCTCTGTGTATGAAGGTTCCTGTAGTTAAAGCAAATTCTAACAGCCTTAAATAAACCGTCATGCAGTAGCGACTCTGCAGTTTTTTCTCTAACAAGTAAACAAGCATCTGCTAAGGTCACCGTGTCTGCAGATTATGCTGAATAAAGCAATGTGCCCTGGAAAAATATGGAATTTCATCTAATTGGTCTAAATAAACATTTACCATTGTCAGAATATCAGCTCTGTGTTCATCCAAACACAAACAGGTTTCAAAGAGAGTAGTTTGGAGGATGAAAGATCATAAAATACTTCTTCTTTGGCTTTATTTGATTTCTATTCAAGACACTTTGATAAGAATAACTGTACCAGGTTTTTGCCACAACCAATCGCTCTCAATTTGGAAGAAGTTCGACGCCCTAAACTGTCTCAGCCAATCTACTTGGCCGTGGACCTCGGCTCGTCTTGTCCCCCATTTCAATCTGGATGAAGCCCATCTGCTGGGCGGTCTGAGGGCAGGGATGCCCAGTTTAGCAATTACCAATGATATTTTATAACTGTTTTCATGTTTTTATACAATTACTGATATGAAGCCTACTTAGACGACTATTGTTGTAATATTGAACTATATGAATAAATTCGAACTGAATTCTTGGGGTTTTTTATCATACATATCATCAATCTCACCAATCAGATGTGGTTAACGTCCTCACTTCCTTAGTGCTGACATCGTGCATAAAGTCTCTCAGTTACGACAAAATAACAACTACAGATTGTGTTTAGCGTTGTAGTTTCCTGCAGGAATCCATGTCAGATCGAGTAAAAAGTGCATAAAATAATTAGGCTGTATGACACTGACTGGTCAGCATCAACCCTACCATTTTTCACTACATCTCCCATGAATCATTGGGCTCATGTTACAGCATCTCTTGCTGTTAACTCATGAAGCACAACTACAAACAGAAAATGTGTTCCCGTACAATATAGCGATAGGCATCATATCGTGGGACGTGTATCGGGATACGTATCGTATCACCAGACTCTTGCCGATACACACCCCTACTAAGTAGTGAGTCCTGAGGGAACTCGGACACAACCATTGAGCATTAGCATGAGATATCACAGCTAAAATCCTGAACTTGTTTCATGATCTCGGTTTATAAATAAACCGATTTGGCTTTTCAATTCACACGTTCATAGTTCAGTTTATGTTTTACCAGGTGGTGACATCACAGCAGGAAAAAAGGTCACAAAAAATGAAGGGGCCAGCTCAACAAACCAGTTAAAACTCCACTAACAAAACCAAAACACACGGCGGGGATATCCAGAGGAAGCTTTGAAATTATTATGGGATGGTCACAAGACCTGCAACGAGGCGGCCATGATTTGGCAAATTTGCACAATATGGGAAAGAAAAACCTTTAAGCTACTAGTTCAAAGTTCTACTCACCTAAAGACAGGAAAATAACCGTGTAGGGACTGTTGCCACTGTGCTGGGAAGCGTCCACATAGATCCCAGTGTAATGGTGACGATACACCAGAAGTGGGAGAGAGTTTTTCACAGGCTTCACCCATTGCTCCATCTCTGACAACTCCTTTATGTTATTTAGGATTTCTCCATCCAGCTTAGAACTGTCAAGAACACACTAAACATACAAGAAAAAGGGTTTTATTCACAAAGCATCATCTGACGGATGTAAAGTTTTGAAGTCGTTGTACTTTCATACCTCCCGAGGCCTGTTCAGTTTGCTTTCTGATTTGGGTTCTTTAAAACTGGACTTCATGAAGACTTCATGAATGTCTGCTACTGTGTACATGCACACGGCACTCACACCCCTGCAGAAAAGAAAACACAGAATGCCGACATCAGCAGCGACTTCTATTTTAGTCATGCTGACTGTTGAGACCCAAACAAGACAAGAATCACTTCAGACTGCAGAAAAACCCAGCAGTAAGCAAAAGAAGAGCAGAGATCAGGGAACTTGAACTGATGCAGGTTTCTGCAGAATCAGCTGATGAAGAAAACAGATTTGACTTCAAATTTGACTTGTTTTAGGAACTTTAAACTTTGACAGAAATGGTAACACGAGTTTGGATCTGTTGATTTTCAAATCTACTGTTTTTTTATTTTGTGTAATTTCATCCAGGTTTGTCACTGACTGTGGAGTCTTACCATTCATTCCTGAAGAGAGCATAAACTTTGCTTTCCTCCCATCTGTCTGCATCCACAGTGGCCACATGCACCAGTTCAGAGAAATGAAGTTTTTTCTCTGGATCTCCACAGAAGAGCCGAGCATTCATCTGGGAGGTCCACTTATTCTGCAGGAGGTTCTTCTGGCCACCGATGTCTGCCTTAAAACACCAAAGATCAAACCCTGGGTTAGGATCAGTGGTCATAACTACAGTTTTGTCTTTTCTTCTAAAATCTGTATTTTTTTCTATTTTTTCAGGCTTTACCAGGCAAATCTGGCTCACAAAGGGGATCCACTCATCACTGTAAAGGTCTGCGTCTTGGTTTCTCTGCTTGTAGAAGGCGTACATTCTGTTCTGAAGGGAGTCTTCTCTGCTGCTGAGCATCAGACCCACGAAATGCTGCTCTAAAAACACACAAACCAACAAAAAACACTTCACTAAGAAGGTAAAATAAGGTCTTTAGGGTATCTTTTTTTAGGAAATACCTTTATTGTGACTCTGGGGTGCAAGCCTTTGACTCCCAAAGCGGTGAATGCCGACGTTCTCCCCATTCCCAGAGGAGGTCATGTAAAGACTGGTGTGATTTCCAGACTCTGGAAGAAAAAGTTCCTGTTAGATGCAGACAGGAGCAACTGGTGCAGCCACAAGATCAAAGATTTTGGAAAGCAAATTTGATACAAAACAAGACATTAAAAAACAAACTCGCCAACAAAGAGCGAATGTTCCCCTTCCTTTGTGATGAATCTCTTGATGCATTGTGTAATGTGTTGGAGTCTCTCAGAAGGATAACATCGGGCTTCTGCAGGATTAGCTGTTAAATCCTGGAAGACGGTGACATCATGTGTTTAGGGGGAAAAAAACAAAACAACATAATTTCCAGTCTTATGATGTTATGTTTTTAAAAAGAGGATCAATAATCAAATAACAGGAAACAGGCTTTGCTTTTGGTTCTCCAACAAAAACTTTCTGTTTTGCTCATAAAGTCAGGAGGAATTAGGCGGAACAGTTCCTCAAACCGAATGCTTACCATCTCACAGCACTTGGTTTCCACACGGCTGCTTCCACACAGAAATGTCGACCCTCTTCCGTTCCTCTGAACCACACTGATGTTGTATTCACATCCCTGAATAACAACAGGAACATTTCTCATTTTTCTGAACATTAACAAAAGTGTTTTTTTTCCTCCAAATCATCCTGAATGGCTCACTTTATCTTTGCATTCCTCCCACACCACCTTCTGTTCTGGAGGAGTCTGTAAAGAAACATCAAACAGCTGTTTTCAGTGCAGCTTTAAGCTTTGCTGCAAACACGTCACACTGTTCAAAATCCTCCTCTGCTGCAGCTGTAGAAGCATCCATCACCTTCTCAGAGCTCTGGAAGTTGAAAAAGGTCAGGTGTTTTTGTCCCACAGACGTAATGATGCCTGGTTGTGTGTCTGCGATGATCTTCACTGGTTTTTTATGTCCTTGCAAAGGAAACCTTTTAAAAACAGACCCTGGAATCAAAATAAAATGTTAGTCAGTTGGAGGCCAGGAACCAAAAAAAAGGAACTTTGCTAATCAGATTCTACATTAAGCATCAAGATTCTGAAAGCTGGATTCAGTCGACAAATATTCTACAGCAATTTGAATAAAACTGGATTCCTAGTTTGCGAAAACTTAACAAAAGGTAAATTTCTGTCTATTTTATTATTTTTATGTGGATCCTTTGGAAAAAACAACAAGAGGACTGATGCAACATTCAGGGTTATAATGTAAAGAACGTTTGTTTATATAAATTCAATGTAAATGTAATCCAATCGTTCATCCTACTGTCAGGTCCCTGTTGGGGCTGTGGGGATGCTGTTGCCTAGCAACTGAAATAGGTCAGTTTCTGACTGTCCCGCCAATTTAAAATGCACAAAAATAATTTATGCTCCGTAATTCTGAACTATAAAAGTAACAGTGAAGACTTTAGAAAAAAGTGAAGCAGATGACGACTGCAGAAGCGAAACACAGACAGAAAATTACAATCTAAAATATCAAAAACTAACAAAGCTTAAAAAAGGAAAGATACATTGATTTAGTTACCTGTCTGGAGGCTAACACATAAAAAAATATGAAATTAAAAAAAATAAAAACACAAAAAGATGACTTTAGAAGTTATTGTCAAAAGTTCTTCATTTCCAATATTAAACTACCCTGACCGGAGTCCTGATCTTTTAATTTTTTTTTTTTTTTAGTTTAGGATCCACATCGTTTATTTATTTATTTTTAACCAAAAAACAAAACAAAATTAAAAACACTAAATGTACTTTTGATAAGTTTTCACAAAACTGGAGGTCGAGCTTCTTTTTGTACTAATATATTTGAAAGATCGAATAAAAACATGAGACAAGTTTAAAGGAAACTCTTGTGATAAAATTATATGATATAGTAATATTAAACAAAACCTGTAATTATTAATCAAAAATAATAATTTCCTACCATTTTCCGTTCCTTTAAACACCATCCTGGGTAAAGACTTGGAGTCAGTCTCAGATAAACTGATGGCGCAGAAAAATGAGAAATATAGACAGAATAAACGCAGCATTTTTTACGAGTAACGTCTCAGCTGTTTGAATGAAATGACTTATGATCTGTTCTACCGTTAGTGTTATCAGATCAGACGTGGGCGGGGCTAATGCCCTGGAGTTTTGCTCCCCCCCTCCCCTTATTTAAACCACTGACTTGTTTACAGTCAAGGGGCAACGGAGCCACCGCAGGGCAAGGAGGAAGCTGTTGTTTTTTAAAAAGTAAACGTTATTGGACTTTGATCTAACCATCGTTGGTAACGAGCTCACTTCAGTCCAGATTGTCGAGTTTCTGCAGAAACGTGGACGCAGACAGACTCATAATAACCAGACTCCGTTCTAAAGGAGTTGTGTGCTTTTAGAATAAATGATTAAATGAAGGTTTGCTTTGATCTCTCTATAGATGTTAGAAGATCATGAAGTATCCAATCTACGGTTAGCGCCCTCTGCTGGAGGAACAGGCATATTACACTTTCGTACAAATTCTGCACCTGTTTCATACTTGATCGATAATGTTTCGTTATGAAACCAGTTTTCTATTAGAATTGGTTTGTGTTCATACAAAATGTTTGACGCCCCCTGTAGGCTTGGATGAGGGTCCTGCGCTTGATTCCGGCCTTCCTCAGCAGCTTGATGAAGTACAGCCTCTGCTGGCCTTTGAAGTCAATGGTCTGACTTTAGATGTTAATGTATCTTATTAACACTATCAGGTATTTGCAGGACAATCTATAATGCTAATAAATATTTTACTACCATCTTAGACATGAATAATGTTTATTAATTCGTTAAGTTAGCTAATGAATCTTATAAAGCTTATAAATTAATGACATATCAATATCATTCAAACATTGAAAACTTGTTTGGTTGGATATTAAGTTCTTTCAACTTCTTTATTGGCTCTTTTATTTCCATTGCAATTTAATTCCAACTTTAGCAAATTATTCATTTAATTCATTTGCAATAAGCATTGGATTTCTAATATGAATATCATCTTTTTTTAAATAACTTGGATACTCTTGTTTCTTATTGTTTTTTTTTTTTTTTGGTTAATTTGTTTATTATTTTCCAAGTCTTCTGTATGTGTAATTTTTGTTGCTCAATTAACTTATGATAATACTGTTTTTTAGAATTTCTTATTATGTTCACCAATTTATTTTTATAATTTTTATATTTATTTTCTGCTTCTTTACTTTTTACTTTTACAAACTGTCTGTATGGTGCATTTTTCTTTTTACAAGCCTTTTCAATACCTTTGGTTATCCAAGGCTTTTCATTTTTTTTTTCTTTGACTAATTTTAATCATTGGACAGTTTAAATTATAAAGCTCTATGTATTGTTGCAGAAAGGCATCATAAGCTTCATTCACATCCGTAGAAACATAGATTTCATTCCACGTTTGATTACATAGAGACCTCCTAAATGAATCAATGTTATCAGGATTGCAACATCTTGTACATTTTTCCTGGATCTGTGCATAGATTTTCTTTGAAGACACATGTTTCAACACAGCAAACACAGGCAAGTGATCAGTAATATCACAAAACAGAAGGCCTCCCAAAATGTCTTTATCAGTTCTATTTGTGAATATGTTATCTAGCAACGTTGCTGATTCTGTGGTTATATGCGTTAATTATTGGGCATAAACAGTTATTGTACATTGAGTTGATAAACTCCCTTGTTTGATTTAAACCAGTTGAATTGATTAAATCAATATTAAAGTCACTGCATACTAATTTTATTTTATTTGTGCCCATAGTACCGGTATTTAAAACGTCAGACATGTTTTCACTGATGTTGGCCATATTTGTTCCCGGTGGTCTATACACACAATTAATCAATATCTTTTTTGAATGTTCCTCTTCTATTTCTACTCTGATACATTCCAGAACATTATCAATAGTGTAAGATAATTCTTCAACAAGTATGCTATTTATTTTTTGTTCAATGTATAACTCCTCCACCTTTTCTTCTATTTCTCTTGGTAGTATAAAGCTCGTACCCCTCAAGGTTTACTTCCACCATCTTGTTATCATCAAGCCAAGTTTCTGATACCCTTCCATTGACGTGTTCTCCCTCCCATGACAAAGGTGGATAAAGGTGGAAAGATTTCATGTAATCCATGGACACCAGTGAAGATCACAAATCATTGAAGAAAAAAGGTTCAGAGCACTGTCTAGTGGGGTCTAGATGACCCAACTCCCAATGTTAAAGTGCCTAGGATAGCACAGGGTTAAAGGTAATATTCCAAGAGTGAAAAATCAAGGAAGCTGAGACTACTATTTTTAATGAATTCATGAGAAAGAACCCTTATCTTGAACTAATTTCTCTTTCTCCATGTCAAGCATTTTATCAATCTTTGATTTGTGATCTTCACTGGTGTCCATGGATTACATGAAATCTTTCCACCTTTATCCACCTTTGTCATGGTAGGGAGAACACGTCAATGTAAGGGTGGGGTCATCTAAGATAGCACAAGGGTTAAGTTTAATTGACTAGAACGTTTTTAGGAACCCCTTAATTTAGAAAACCCCACATCCAAATGTTTTATCTAAAGTTGATGATATTTAATTATTTTTTTCTTGCCTCAAAAATCCCACTCAGATTGTCTGTGTTCCATCACCAGACAGACTTTCCACTCCAGGTCACTCATCTATGTGCACAACTTTTCACCACACAAATATTTAGTATGAACACAAATCAATTATAATAGAAAACTGATGTTATAACAACATTATTATAGATCAAGTATGTGGTGTCTTTGAATGATGAGACGCTATTTCAGTTTGGCTCTTTATTCTGCCATTAATACAACTCAGCAATAAGCATAGAATGAGGCGCGTGTATATTGTTTAGAACAGTAGGTGCTTATGATACATTTATTGGCATTATAGAAGTCAAACACATTTTTGAGTGTTAACAAGCAACGATTCATTAACAAGATTTGTTGTGGTTGTGGTTGTCATTGTAATTTGTTGACAAATTAAAAAGTATTATGGTTCTATTAAAACATTTATTAGTATTATAGAGGTCTCACACAAGCTTAAGTATTAATAAGCTTAATAAGATTCATTAAATAACTTAACTAATTAATGAACATTATTCATGTCTAAGATGCTAGTAAGATATTTATTAGCATTATAGATTTCTTGCAAATACCTGATAGTGTTAATAAGATTCATTAACATCTAAAGTCAGACCATTGTCTTCAAAGGCCAGCAGAGGCTGTACTTCATCAAGCTGCTGAGGAAGGCCGGAATCAAGCGCAGGACCCTCATCCAAGCCTACAGGGGGCGTCAAACATTTTGTATGAACACAAACCAATTCTAATAGAAAACTGGTTTCATAACGAAACATTATCGATCAAGTATGAAGCAGGTGCAGAATTTGTATGAAAGTGTAATATGCCTGTTCCTCCAGCAGAGGGCGCTAAAGTGTTCACCGTAGATTGGATACTTCATGATCTTCTAACATCTATAGAGAGATCAAAGCAAACCTTCATTTAATCATTTATTCTAAAAGCACAAAACTCCTTTAGAACGGAGTCTGGTTATTATGAGTCTGTCTGAGTCCACGTTTCTGCAGAAACTCGCCAATCTGGACTGAAGTGAGCTCGTTACCAACGATGGTTAGATCAAAGTCCAATAACGTTTACTATTTAAACAACAACAGCTTCCTCCTTGCCCTGCGGAGGCTCCGTTGCCCCTTGACTGTAAACAAGTCAGTGGTTTAAATAAGGGGAGGGGGGGAGCAAAACTCCAGGGCATTAGCCCCGCCCACGTCTGATCTGATAACACTAACGGTAGAACAGATCATAAGTCATTTCATTCAAACAGCTGAGACGTTACTCGTAAAAAATGCTGCGTTTATTCTGTCTATATTTCTCATTTTTCTGCGCCATCAGTTTATCTGAGACTGACTCCAAGTCTTTACCCAGGATGGTGTTTAAAGGAACGGAAACTGGTAGGAAATTATTATTTTTGATTAATAATTACAGGTTTTGTTTAATATTACTATATCATATAATTTTATCACAAGAGTTTCCTTTAAACTTGTCTCATGTTTTTATTCGATCTTTCAAATATATTAGTACAAAAAGAAGCTCGACCTCCAGTTTTGTGAAAACTTATCAAAAGTACATTTAGTGTTTTTAATTTTGTTTTGTTTTTTGGTTAAAAATGAATAAATAAACGATGTGGATCCTAAACTAAAAAAAAAAAAAATTAAAAGTTCAGGACTCCGGTCAGGGTAGTTTAATATTGGAAATGAAGAACTTTTGACAATAACTTGTAAAGTCATCTTTTTGTGTTTTTATTTTTTTTAATTTCATATTTTTTATGTGTTAGCCTCCAGACAGGTAACTAAATCAATGTATCTTTCCTTTTTTAAGCTTTGTTAGTTTTTGATATTTTAGATTGTAATTTTCTGTCTGTGTTTCGCTTCTGCAGTCGTCATCTGCTTCACTTTTTTCTAAAGTCTTCACTGTTACTTTTATAGTTCAGAATTACGGAGCATAAATTATTTTTGTGCATTTTAAATTGGCGGGACAGTCAGAAACTGACCTATTTCAGTTGCTAGGCAACAGCATCCCCACAGCCAGGAGACCTGACAGTATGAATCATTGGATTACATTTACAATGAATATATATATAAACAAACGTTCTTTACATTATCAAATGAGCTTGAATGTTGCGTCAGTCCTGTTGTTTTTTTACAAAGGATCCACATAAAAATAATAAAATAGACAGAAATGTACCTTTTGTTAAGTTTTCGCAAATTAGGAATCCAGTTTTACTCAAATTGCTGTGGAATATTTGTCGACTGAATCCAGCTTTCAGAATCTTGATGCTTAATGTAGAATCTGATTAGCAAAGTTCCTTTTTTTTGGTTCCTGGCCTCCAACTGACTAACATTTCATTTATTTTGATTCCAGGGTCTGTTTTTAAAAGGTTTCCTTTGCAAGGACATAAAAAACCAGTGAAGATCATCGCAGACACACAACCAGGCATCATTACGTCTGTGGGACAAAAACACCTGACCTTTTTCAACTTCCAGAGCTCTGAGAAGGTGACGGATGCTTCTACAGCTGCAGCAGAGGAGGATTTTGAACAGTGTGACGTGTTTGCAGTAAAGTTTAAAGCTGCACTGAAAACAGCTGTTTGATGTTTCTTTACAGACTCCTCCAGAACAGAAGGTGGTGTGGGAGGAATGCAAAGATAAAGTGAGCCATTCAGGATGATTTGGAGGAAAAAAAACACTTTTGTTAATGTTCAGAAAAATGAGAAATGTTCCTGTTGTTATTCAGGGATGTGAATACAACATCAGTGTGGTTCAGAGGAACGGAAGAGGGTCGACATTTCTGTGTGGAAGCAGCCGTGTGGAAACCAAGTGCTGTGAGATGGTAAGCATTCGGTTTGAGGAACTGTTCCGCCTAATTCCTCCTGACTTTATGAGCAAAACAGAAAGTTTTTGTTGGAGAACCAAAAGCAAATCCTGTTTCCGGTAATTTGATCATTTATCCCATTTTTTGATAGGATGATGATGATGTCACCGTCTTCCAGGATTTAACACCTAAACCCACAGAAGCCCGATGTTATCCATCTGAGAGACTCCAACACATTACACAAAGCATCAAGAGATTTATCACAAAGGAAGGGGAACATTCGCTCTTTGTTGGCGAGTTTGTTTTTTAATGTCTTGTTTTGTATCAAATTTGCTTTCCAAAATCTTTGATCTTGTGGCTGCACCAGTTGCTCCTGTCTGCATCTAGCAGGAGATTTTTCTTCCAGAGTCTGGAAATCACACCAGTCTTTACATGACCTCCTCTGGGTATGGGGAGAACGTCGGCATTCACCGCTTTGGGAGTCAAAGGCTTGCACCCCAGAGTCACAATAAAGGTATTTCATAAAAAAAGATACCTAAAGACCTTATTTTACCTGCATAGTTGAAGTGTTTTTTGTTGGTTTGTGTGTCTTTAGAGCAGCATTTCGTGGGTCTGATGCTCAGCAGCAGAGAAGACTCCCTTCAGAACAGAATGTACGCCTTCTACAAGCAGAGAAACCAAGACGCAGACCTTTACAGTGATGAGTGGATCCCCTTTGTGAGCCAGATTTGCCTGGTAAAGCCTGAAAAAATAGAAAAAAAATACAGATTTTAGAAGAAAAGACACAACTGTAGTTATGACCACTGATCCTAACCCAGGGTTTGATCTTTGGTGTTTTAAGGCCGACGTCGGCGGCCCAAAGAACCTCCTGCAGAATAAGTGGACCTCCCAGATGAATGCTCGGCTCTTCTGTGGAGATCCAGAGAAAAAAGTTCATTTCTCTGAACTGGTGCATGTGGCCACTGTGGATGCAGACAGATGGGAGGAAAGCAAAGTTTATGCTCTCTTCAGGAATGAATGGTAAGACTCCACAGTCAGTGACAAACCTGGATGAAATTACACAAAATAAAAAAACAGTAGATTTGAAAATCAACAGATCCAAACTCGTGTTACCATTTCTGTCAAAGTTTAAAGTTCCTAAAACAAGTCAAATTTGAAGTCAAATCTGTTTTCTTCATCAGCTGATTCTGCAGAAACCTGCATCAGTTCAAGTTCCCTGATCTCTGCTCTTCTTTTGCTTACTGCTGGGTTTTTCTGCAGTCTGAAGTGATTCTTGTCTTGTTTGGGTCTCAACAGTCAGCATGACTAAAATAGAAGTCGCTGCTGATGTCGGCATTCTGTGTTTTCTTTTCTGCAGGGGTGTGAGTGCCGTGTGCATGTACACAGTAGCAGACATTCATGAAGTCTTCATGAAGTCCAGTTTTAAAGAACCCAAATCAGAAAGCAAACTGAACAGGCCTCGGGAGGTATGAAAGTACAACGACTTCAAAACTTTACATCCGTCAGATGATGCTTTGTGAATAAAACCCTTTTTCTTGTATGTTTAGTGTGTTCTTGACAGTTCTAAGCTGGATGGAGAAACCCTAAATAACATCAAGGAGGTGTCAGAGATGGAGCAATGGGTGAAGCCTGTGAAAAACTCTCTCCCACTTCTGGTGTATCGTCACCATTACACTGGGATCTACGTGGACGCTTCCCAGCACAGTGGCAACAGTCCCTACACGGTTATTTTCCTGTCTTTAGGTGAGTAGAACTTTGAAATTAAGCTGCTTTTACGTTTGAGGTCTGATGGTCATTCTAAGCTTTAATGAAGGCTTTAGGTAGAGCCAGCCACAAAGGAGCATGTTAGCAATAAGCTAAAGGCTAACTTGATGTACTTTTTTACAATAATAAATAATAATAAACTTTATTTGAATAGCACCTTTCCAGATAAGAAATCACAAAGTGCTTCACAGTACAACACGATAAAGCAACAGTAAAACACAGTAAAAACACATGTTAAAAATAATTCAAGAAAAAGCTATTTTAAAAAGATATGTTTTTAGCTGCTTTTTAAAGAAAACACTGAGTCCACAGATCTGAGGCTGAGAGGAAGGGAGTTCCAGAGGGATGGGGCCACTGCGGCACAGGCTCTGTCTCCTTTGGTTTTTAACCGGGTTCTCTTAACAGCCAGCAGACCCTGGTCACACGATCTCAGTGACCTGCTGGGAGTGTGTGGCTGCACCAGGTCTTTTATGTTGACTGGTGCTTGGTCATTAAGAGCTCTGTATGTTAACACCAGGATTTTAAAATGCACTCTGTAGTGGATGGGGAGCCAGTGCAGCTGCATTAACAACCGGGTGACGTGTGAGAACTTGGATGAATTGGTTAAAAGCCTAGCAGCAGCGTTCTGGACAATCTGGAGCCGTTCTAGAGATTTTTTACTTAAACATGTGAAGATGGAGTTGCAATAATCGTGACGGGAGGATATAAAACTGTGAATGAGCATCTCCATCTCAGAACGGGACACAATTGGACTCAGTTATGCAATGTTTTTAAGATGATAAAAACAAGAGCGAACAAGTGAGCCAACATGAGAGTCCAGGGATAAAACCGGGTCTAAAGTTACACCTAGGTTCCTGACAGAGGGCTTGATAAAAGAAGCAAGTGGACCGATCTCATGGATTATCTGGGGGAGACAACTGTCAGGAGCACAAACTAGGACCTCAGTTTTGGCTTCATTGAGTTGGAGAAAGTATTTATTCATCCAGCTCTTAACTGAATCCAGACACCTTTGTAAAGTCTGTATTTTAAAAACATCCTGGGGTTTAAAAGACACATAAAGCTGAATATCGTCAGCATAAAAGTGATAAGAAATGTCATTAAAAGAACTTAAAATATTCTGTAAAGGCAGCATATATAAAATAAACAATAAAGGCCCCAAAACTGAGCCTTGGGGCACACCAGAAGTGAGGGGAGCAGAGGAGGACTTAAACTTGAAAACAACAGAGAAAGATCTGCCAGTCAAATATGAGGAGAACCAGTTTAAAGCTGATCCGGAAACCCCAACCCAGTTTTTCAGCCTGTCCAAGAGGATGTAATGGTCCACAGTGTCAAAGGCTACGGTCAGGTCCAATAACAGTAACACAGAGCATTTTCCTGCATCACTCTGCATCAGGATGTCATTAGTGACTCTGAGAAGGGCTGTTTCAGTGGAGTGAGCTCTGCGAAAACCTGACTGAAATTGATCGAATGTCCCATGACTGTCGAGAGCAGCTGTAAGTTGTTTGGCAACAACCTTTTCTAAAATTTTAGACATGAAAGAAAGGTTAGAAATAAGTCTAAAACTGCTCAAGAGGGAGGGGTCAAGCCCAGGTTTTTTAAGGAGAGGAAGTACAACAGCTTCCTTAAAGTGCTCAGGGACTTGACCAGACAGCAGAGACGAGTTCATTATTGACAGGACACAGGGACCAATGGACTGGAAGACATCTTTGAGCAGGGAAGTTGGCAGCGTGTCGAGGGAGCAAGAGGATGACTTCATTGTGCCAACTAATCTGACTAGCTCAGGGAGGGAAAGAGGTGAGAATGTGTCTAAAATCACAGGACAAGGCGGACTAGGAATACAACCAGAGCCAGGACCAGCTGTGTGACACAGAGAGCTTCTCACAGATCTGACCTTTTCAATAAAAAATGATAAAAACTTTTCACAATCATCATTTGAATGGATGGGAACGGCAGGTGGACTGGGCATAACAATATCACTAATAGTGTTGAACAACACTTCAGGATTACCTCTGCTTTTGGAAATGAGATTAGTGAAATATGCAGCCCTCGCATCTCTAACAGCATTGTTAAAAGAAACTAAAAGATCCGTAAGATGAAGGAGCTGAACATCTAGGTGAGTTCTTTTCCATAAACCTTCAACTTTTCTACATAATTGTTTCAGACGGCGAATACTGTCGTTAATCCAAGGGGAAACCTTAGTGACAGGAGCCAGTGTAGTTTTAACAGGACAAACTTCATCCAAGATGGAAAGACAATAACGGTTAAAGTTACATAATAAAGTATTAACATCGGTACACAGAGAAAGGACCAGGTTAAAAGCATTAGAAAATACCTCAGCTGTGGAGGGGTTAAGGAGGGGTTAAGGCAGGGGTCGAAACCTATGGCTCGCGAGCCATATATGGCTCTTTTGATGGTCACATGTGGCTCGCAGACAAATCTTTAATTATACTTTTTTTTTTTTTCATTAGACCAGTCCTTCTCGGGCGCGATGCGATGCCAGAGGTGCGCAGTAGTAGTGGTGCTTAGAGAGAGAAATCTGCGCCAGCACTAGTATCAGTTTACAATTGTCTATTATTTCACAGAGTTTGTACCAGCCGGAAACCTGTGAATTGCTGTGCCTAAAACTGCGCGCTCCAGTCTCTGAGAAAGAGCGCGCAGTTGCGGGGACGGGATGTGTGAGGAAGAAAGCAGAAGGTGGGGGGGTTGTGGGAACAGGCAGCAGGTGAAACGCGTAGGGATTGTAAAAACATAAAACCCGCTGCCTGTCACTCACTGCGGCGTGTGAGTGTGTGTTTGGCTCCAGGTCTGCATGTGATCAGTCTGTTTCACATCTACAAAACATTCATACCAACCTATGATCACGTTTAAAGTCTCAACGCCTGCATGAAGCAGAAACTCACCACGTATCAACCAGACTAGACCATCAGCAAAACTACCACGAGAAATACTCATCATTTATTAGCACTAGCATACCAATGTTATTAAAAATAATCCGCAGACTTATTGTACTTTAAAAATGTTGAAATTACATCAAATGCACACATTCACCTGTATATTTAATTTTAAACATATTGTCGCGGACTGAGTTTAACTTGGCTGTTGGGCCGCGTTATAAGTTCTGGAGTTCAATGAACGCATCAAGCAGAGATCTGATTGGCCCTCAGTTCTGTCGCTCAGCCTGTTGTTAGGTAATTTGGACCAATGGGGTTCAGCTCTGGGCCGAATAAGGAAATAGGAGGGCTGGAGCGGGAGCAGGTGAATATAAAATTGGTAGAAGCGCTCTCGTCTCGTCTCGGCGGGAGAGATTCAGGAGTTGATGAATTCATTGTACGGCGTTTGTTGTGGTCTGCAGTAACCAGAATAAAGAACTTTAAAAGATGTTAAGTCTCCGTGCCTCAGTGTGGGAAAGGGACACTACATTATTGTATGGCTCTTTCGAAATTACATTTCAAAATATGTGGCGTTTATGGCTCTCTTGGCCAAAAAGGTTCCCGACCCCTGGGTTAAGGCATTAAGAAACGTTACACTCAATAATAAAAAGTGTTAACCAGCAATCAGCAGCATTCGTAATGCTTCCTTTAATTTGCTCTGTTTGTTCCATAGAATGTGGCCTACTGCTGAGTGGTGTAGTGGATAGCACTTTTGCCTGAATACCCTGGATGCTGGTTCAACTCTCCGTTAAGCCCATTCTGTGTGTAGTTTGGATTCTCTCTGACTCTTTTGGCTCCATAGCTTTGTTCTTTGGTCAACTGGGAGTAATGAACATGTCTGTATAGTTTTCAAAAGAATCTACAAAAGTACAAATTCTTTCCTTGGCTACAGTTGTCTGCTGTAAACATTCCTAATATGGTTATATTGTTTTTTCCAGCTTAAGCCAAGGATTTATTGATGACATTTTCACAATATTTGGGGTAAAAAATGTGTGAACATTACTAGTCACTTCACTTTTTTCCCCCCAAAGTAGTTTCCCAACAATACGTGAGGAAAATCCCAATGGAAAATTCGAGATGGCATCTTCTTCCCAAGGTCAAAGCTCAATAAAACTGCGATTGTGGTTGTAGACTTTGGTGGCTTATGTGGGAAATTTTTGTGACGATAGCTAAAGGTTTTTCTTACCCGTATTGTGCAAATTTGCCAAACCATGGCCGCCTCGTTGCAGGTCCTGTGACCATCCCATAATAACGTGTGTTATTGGTTTCGTTAGTGGATTTTGAACTGGTTCGTTGAGGTGTTAAGAGATTTTGGCCCCTTCATTTTTTGTGACGTTTTTTCCTGCTGTTATGTCATCACATGGTAATATATAAACTCAACTATGAACGTGTAAATGGTAAAGCAAAATCAGTTTATTTATAAACTGAGATCATGAAATGAGTTCAGGATGTTAGCTGTGATATCTCACGATAATGCTCAATGGTTGTGTCCGAGTTCCCTCAGGACTCACTACTTAGTAGGGGTGTGTATCTGCAAGAGTCTGGTGATTCAATACGTATCCCGATACACGTCACACGATGCGATGCGTATTGCGATATTGTACCGGAACACATTTTCTGTTTGTAGTTGTGCTTCATGAGTTAACAGTAAGGGATGCTGTAACATGAGCCCAATGATTCTTGGGAGATGTAGTGAAAAACGGTTGGGCTTCAATATTTTATGCACTTTTTACACGATCTGACATTGATTCCTGCAGGAAGCTACAACACTAAACACAATCTGTAGTTGTTATTTTCGTTGTAACTGAGAGACTTTATGCACGATGTCAGCACTAAGGAAGTGAGGACGTTAACCACATCTGATTGGTGAGATTGATGACATGTATGATAAAACCCCCAAGAATTCAGTTCGAATTTTTTTATATAGACCAATTACAACAATAGTCGTCTCAATGAGAGCGATTGGCCAAAGTTATGGCAGAAACACGGTACAGTTGTTCTTATCGAAATTTCTTGAACAGAAATGAAATAAGCGCAAAGAAGTATTGTAGGATTCTTCATCCTCCTAATTATTCAGTGGCGGTGTCAGAATTCCAACCCTGACCCTACATAGTGCACTATATAGTGCGTTCGCCATTTTGTAGTGCTGTCAGAATCTACAATTCCAAAATTCAGTGCCCTAGAATTTTCCCAGAAATCTCTGCGAAAAACCAGTGTGCATCGATGCTCACTAGATCGGCGAATATAGACCACAATGCATTGCGTTTTTGTCTTCACCCTTACATTGACGTGTTCTCCCTACCATGACAAAGGTGGATAAAGGTGGAAAGATTTCATGTAATCCATGGACACCAGTGAAGAAAAAAGGTTCAGAGCACTGTCTAGTGGTCTAGATGACCCCATTCCCAATGTTAAAGTACCTAGGATAGTGCAAGGGTTACGGCTGTTAGAATTTTCTTTATCTATAGGAACCTTCACACACGGAGCTGTAAATAAATGAACGTTGAAAAGATCAAGTTATATATTGATGCAAAGCACATGAAAAACCTTGTGATTCTTGATTCTTTTTCCTATTCCATGAAGAACCATCAGTGCAAGGTTCCCATAAAACTCTTGTATATTAACAGTTAAACTGTAATGATTTGCAATGACGTGAACAGACACAGTTGCTGAAACCCGGAAAGATCAAAAACACAGGAGTGGGTAAAGTCACAGATTTATTGATTTATTGTCCAGGATGGTTGTATGTGGTAGTGTAAAGGCGAACACACCCCGCGATGATGGAGTAGCGTGAGTCCATAAGGTGGAGGTGACAGGATGAGATCCAGACGGTGAGTGTGGACTTCCCTTTTCACATTTGGAGTAGCGGATGATATTAGTCTTGGAGGCAGATGGTGTGGCTATGTGTCGTGGAGTTGTATGGTGGCTTTTTTTTGTCCATTTGTGGCCATAAAAGCGACGAAGGAACCCAGAAACACTTGAAATTCTCTTTGGTCACAGGTTCCTAAAACTGCTGGCGTGGTGAGTTAAAGAAAGGAAGTGATCATTTGCACATCATTAGCACGAGGTTAGGGTTAAAAAAAATACTTCTGGGCATTGCAGCAATGTGCGTTTTGACCACGCCCATTACATGTGGCCAACATACATTTCCATACTTTTTTGTGCTTGTTCTTTTTTTTAGTTGTTTTTTTATTTTATTTTTACTTTTGAGAGCAAATAACATCAGTCGTAAAGTATGTAAGTACGTAAGCACCTTTCACAGACAGAAGTCACAAGGTGCTTCACAGGTTAAAATATGTATATATATACATATAAAAACATATAAGATAAAAATCATAAACCACGTAAAACAATCATCTCAAACCCATAAAAGCAGTTTCAGTTAAAATGCTTTGCAAAAAGAAAAAGTTTTCAGTTGACTTTTTAAAGAATTCACAGAGTCCAGGGAACTCAGGGACAATGGAAGCTCATTCCAGAGTTTGGGAGTGACAGCCTGGAAGGATCTGTCTCCTCTAGTTCAGAACCGTGTGCAAGGGAACATCAACAGGTTCTGATCTGCAGACCTCAGTGCATGAGATGGTCTGTAGGGGGCAATCAAATCAGAAACGTCAAAACTAAGATTTTGTACTGATAACGGTAAGCAACCGGGAGCCAATGAAGAGCTTTGAGTAGGGAAGATGTGATCTCTTCTCTTGGTGCAGGTCAAGATCCTCGCAGCAGAGTTCTGAATCAGCTGCAGGCGAGACAGCTCCTTCTTATTCAGACAGGAAAACAGACTGTTACTGTAATCCAGCCGTGTAGAAACAAAGGCATGGATAAGAAGTTCTAGATCTTCATATGGCACAATTTTCCGTAGTTTAGAACTATTCCTCAACTGGAAGAAACTGTTCCTGATCAGCTGTTTCGAGTGCTGCTCCAGCGACATTTCTTTGTCAAAAATGACACCAAATTTCTAAGGCTGTGTTTGACAGCCTGGCCAAGAGAACCCAAGTGCTGCTTAATCCCTGGTATAGCATCATCAGGGGCAATAACTAAGGTTTCTGTTTTCTCTGAGTTTAGCTGCAGGTCAGAATCTTTGAGATAAATGGAAACTTTGAGATGGGTCTCTAATTCTGGAAGAGTGATGGGTCCAGATTAGACTTTTTCAGCAGAAGCTCCACTATGGCATGTTTAAATGCGTTTGGAAACACACCAGTGGAAAGTGAAAGGTTTATCATTTCAGTCACACTTTGGCCGATGGTATCAAACACCTTGTGCTATTTTAGATGACCCCACCCTACATTGACGTGTTCTTCCTACCATGACAAAAGTGGATAAAGGTGGAAAGATTTCATGTAATCCATGGACACCAGTGAAGATCACAAATCATTGAAGAAAAAAGGTTCAGAGCACTGTCTAGTGGGTCTAGATGACCCAACTCCCAATGTTAAAGTGCCTAGGATAGCGCAAGGGTTAAGAAGAGCGTGGAAGGAATGATATCAAATGGACAAGTAGAAGGTTTTAACTTGGTCAACAGAGCAGCTATGTCCTCCAGTGTGACAGGCCTAAAAGTAGACCATTTGTGTGAAACAGGCTCCACCACAACACAATCATCACAACAAGGAGGTGGGAGCTGCTCTTTGATCTTCTTAGTCTTGTTTGCAAAGAACTTGAGAAATTCATTTTCTGCTTTCTCTAATGTCTTGTTGCTTTTTATTTTTTATCCATAGTGGGTTTTTTTTTGTTTATTTGTGTAAATGATGAGATAAAGGGGAGGCATGTAAATACACCTTATTGCAGTGGTGTCAAACTCATTTTCACTGAGGGCCACATCATAGTGCAGTATGTAGTGAGTAGGGAAGGAATTCGGACACGACCATAGAATTTTCATCATACAGTGGTATGAGAAAGTTTGGGCACCCCTGATAATTTTAGTGGTTATAGTGGTTGTCCTCAAAGGGCCAAATATAACTAATACATGTAACTAAATGTAATTAAAAATAAATGTAACTACTCCTTAATGTTAAATAACTCATTTATTTATTATAACTTTTTAAAGTGAAAATTACAGTTGTATAGAAAACATATGTTTGCTTGTTACTCTAACATAAATCTTTTAAAATTTTGTCTGCTTATTAAAACCCGCATAACATGTCCAAGTGAATAAAAAAAAGTAATATAAAACTGAGCTAGACAGAACATGTATTACACATGTAACATTTTGTCTGCATACATACATAAGACCTGCAAACATTAAATAATTACAGCTACACATAAATAACATGTAATCAACTAAAGAAAATATTTATTTTAAGAAATTAAAAACTTTTATGCTCTTGCGTGCCACATAAAATGACATGGCAGGCCACATTTGGCCCCCGGGCCTTGAGTTTGACATTTGCCTTATTGGAATGAGTTAATCATTTGTGAGTCAGTTGTGTAGGATGTCAGACTGGTTTGTATCTTTATCTTCCCCCTCGATTGTGTTTTTTCACAGCTAATGGTGGGATTCACAAGGTGCTGCAGACTGAAAACGACACCTTTCTCATTTCTGAGTACCGCCCCTTTGACAATCACACCCACATTGGCGGCTTCTTCCTCCACCCCCCCTCGGTGAGTAATTCATCCCTTCCCCACATCAGCATCTTCTCCTCCACCAAACAGGTGAGCTGGAAAGCGTGTTTTTTTGCAGAGGAAGCTGTACGTGAGCTCAAGCAAAGAAGTGGTTGAGGTGGATGTGGTGAACTGTGAGCATTATGGAAACAGCTGTGAGGACTGCGTCCTGTCCAGAGATCCTTACTGCGGCTGGAACAACAACCGCTGCACTGCAGAGACACGGTAGCTAATGCGACGCTGCTGCTCTCTCACTTCCTTCACTACTCACTACATACTGCATCACTACATACAGTGGTATGAGGAAGTTTGGGCACCCTTGATAATTTTCAAGATTTTTTTTCAAAAGTCATTGGTTGTTTGGATCATCAATTTCAGTTAAATATATGATATAGCAGATGAACACAGGGATATTTGAGAAGTTAAATGAAGGATATTGGATTTAAAGAAACTGTGCAAAATTACTTAAACAAAAATAGGCAGGTACAGTTTTATTGATTTGACTACCTTTAGCAATAATTATTGGAACACAATATTTGTATTATAAGCTCATTGACCCTTGACCTACATACACATGTGAAGCCAATCATGAGAAAAAGGTATTTAAGGTGGCGAAGAGCATGATCTTTGCATCTTCTCTGAAGAATGTTAACATGGGAAAATCAAAACAGCTGTCAGATGACCTGAAAACAAAGTTTGTTCAACATCATAGTTTAGGTGAAGGATACAAAAAGCTTGCTACGAGATTTCAGCTGTAAATTTCCACTGGGAGGAATATAGTGAGAAAATGGAAGACCATAGGCACAGTTCAAGCAAAGGCCCAGAGTGGTGGACCCAGAAAAATCTCAGATATAGGCAGAGGCGAAGGATGGTGAGAACAATCAAACTCAACCCATAGACCAGCTCCAAGGACCTACAATGTGATCTGGCTGCAGATGGTGTCACTGTGCATCGTTCAAGCATTCAGTGCACTTTGCACAAGGAGATGCTGTATGGAAGAGTCATGAGGAAGAAGCATATGCCACAAACAGAGTCACTTGAGGTATGCTAAAGCACATTCGGATAAACCAGCTTCATTATGGAATAAGGTGCTATGGACTGATGAAACTGAGATCGAGTTATTTGGACATAACAAGGGACGTTATGCTAGGCGAACAAAGAACACAGCATTCCAAGACAAACACTTACTACCCACAGTCAAATTTGGTGGCGGTTCCATCATGCTTTGGGGCTGTGTGGCCAGTGCAGGTACTGGAAATCATGTCAAAGTTGAAGGTGACATGGATCCCAGTCAGTATCAGCAGATTCTTACAAACAATGTTCAAGAATCAGTGACAAATTTGAAGTTGCGCAGGGGCTGGATACTTCAACAAGACAGTGACCCTAAACACTGCTCTAATTCTACAAAGGCATTCATGCAGAGGAACAAGTACAATGTTCTGGAACGGCCGTCTCAGTCCCACGACCTGAATCTTATTGAAAATCTGTGGTGTGATTTAAAGCGGGCTGTCCATGCTCGGAAGCCATCAAATCTGACTGAACTGGAGATGTTTTGCAAAGAGGAATGGTCCAAAATACCTTCAACCAGAATCCAGGCCCTTATTGGAAGCTATATGAAGCGATTGGAGGCTATCATTTCTGCAAAAGGAGGATCTACGGTACTAAGTATGTTTCTGTTGGGGTGCCCAAATGTACGCACCTGCCTATTTTTGTTTAAGTCATTATTGCACAGTTTCTTTAAATCCAATATACTTCATTTCACTTCTCATATATCCCTGTGTTCATCTGCTATATCAGGGGTCGGGAACCTATGGCTCGCGAGCCATATATGGCTCTTTTGATGGTCACATGTGGCTCGCAGACAAATCTTTAATTACTGTATACTTTTTTTTTTCATTAGACCAGTCCTTATCGGGCGCGATGCGATGCCAGAGGCGCGCAGTAGTAGCGGTGCTTAGAGAGAAAAATCTGCGCCATCGCTATCAGTTTACTATCATCTATTATTTCACAGAGTTTGTACCACCCGGAAACCTGTGAATTGCCGTGCATAAAACTGCGCGCTCCCGTCTCTGAGAAAGAGCGCGCAGATACGGGGACGGGATGTGTGAGGGAGAAAGCAGAGGGTGGGGCTGAGGTGTTGTGGGGACCGGCAGCAGGTGAATCGCGCATGGATTGTAATAACGTAAAACCCGCTGCCCGTCACTCACTGCAGCGTGTGAGTGTGTGTTTGGCTCCAGGTCTGCATGTGATCAGTCTGTCTCACATCTACAGAACATTCAGACCAACCTAAGATCACGTTTAAAGTCTCAACGCCTGCATCATGAAGCAGAAACTCACCACGTATCAACCAGACTAGACCATCAGCAAAACTACTACGAGAAATACTCTGTATATTTAGTTTTAAACATATTGTCGCGGACTGAATTTAACTTGGCTGTTGGGCCGCGTTATAAGTTCTGGAGTTCAATGAACGCATCAAGCAGAGATCTGATTGGCTCTCAGTTCTGTCACTCAGCCTGTTATTAGGTAGTTTGGATCAATGGGGTTCAGCTATGGGCCGAATAAGGGAAATGGGAGGGCTGGAGCGGGAGCAGGGGAATATAAAGTTGGGAGAAGCTCTCTCGTCTCGGCGGGAGAGATTCAGGAGCTGCTGAATTAATTGAAGGGCGTTTGTTGCGGTCTGCAGTAACCAGAATAAAGAACCTTAAAAGAGGTTAAGTCTCCGTGCCTCAGTGTGGGAAAGAGACGCTACATTATTGTATGGCTCTTTCGAAATTACATTTCAAAATATGTGGCGTTTATGGCTCTCTTGGCCAAAAAGGTTCCCGACCCCTGTTCTATATCATGTATTTGGACATCTACTCCGCGCGCTGTCTCACTAGGGCTCAGAATATCATTAAGGACAGTTCACACCCCGGCTCAGACCTGTTCAACCTGATGCCCTCCGGGAGGCGCTACAGAGGCATCAGAAGCAAAACGAACAGACTAAAAAACAGCTTCTTTCCAAAGGCAATAACAATCCTCAATTCCCAAATGCACAGATAAGAACAAAAAAAAAAACATTCCTGTTTACTCTGTCCACAGTGTCAACTACCTACCTCATTGCCACCTCTGCACTTTGACATGTCTACGCAGTTTTTTCATACGCAATTTTTGCACAGTTATCTCGGCACTCTTCAGCACAGTTTACAGCTTATATTGCACACTTGTATATACTGTTTGTTGCTTGTTTGATTTTATTATATTACGATGTTGTCTTTACTATTTTTCCCTTCCTTACTGTTCCTGCACTGATGGTGATGCTTAAATCTCATTGTACTATGCACAATGACAATAAAGCCATTCTATTCTATTCTATTCTATTCTATTCTATTTAACTGAAATAGATGAACCGAACAACCAATGATTTATGAAGAAAAATCTTGAAAATTATCAGGGGTGCCCAAACTTTCTCATACCACTGTATGATGAAAATTCTATGGTCGTGTCCGAATTCCTTCCCTACTCACTACATACTGCACTATATAGTGCACTCACTATTTCGCAGTCCTGTCCGAATCTTCACTTCCAAAATCCAGTGCCTTAAATATTTCCCAGCAGTCTCTGCAAATAAAAACAATGTGCATCGATGCTCACTAGATTAGCAGATATAGACCACAATGCATTGCATTGGAACGATTTTCCAAGTGAAAAAAATGTATTTTAATGTTGTTTTTTTTATTTTTTATAAACCATCCAAGTTTTTATCATCAGAACAGTGGATTCGTGAATCGTTTTTGTAAAATGTTCTGATTAGGTCTTTACTTCAGGAAACATATTTATCGTTTTAAAAATAGGAGTGACCACTCTCTCTTCAAACATTATGAAATGTTTGAAGAGCAACAACTGCTACAACTAGATAAACTGATATAATTGCTCTGAATGAAGTGCAAAGTAAAGCTGTCAGTAGCTGCGTTTCCTTTGACTATTACATTAAGGAAATTGGATTTGTGATAATAAATGTGTTTTAAAAAAGTTTATGCATTTGGAGGAGGTTGTTTTTGAAGCGTATTGAAATTGAAATATTTCACAAAACTGCAATGATTACACTTTTTATGACTTAAATGAGTAGGACAGTGTATCACCAACCATTTTCAGAATCGATTCGATTCCCGAGTCTTGATTAATTCAATTCACAATTCTTTTCAAATAAATCGATTCAGTTGGAACTATGTTGGAACCAGAAATGGTCAGTGTTAAGAATAGTTAGAAACTCCCTTTTACTTTTTATTACACTAATGGTTCAAACTTAATTCAATTGAGGAGGGTCGTTCAGCAATGCGGACTGCAGTTGGCGTGGCGAGGAGAACTTTGAAGGGTCCTGTCCACCTTGGTTGTGACCAATCAGTCCGTTGAATTGCCTTCAGGAAAACCAGATCACCGACAGAGATCTTCTGGTCGGGATTGAGAGTCTGTGGGAAGGAGAGAACCATTAGTGTAATAAAAAGTTAAAAGGGAGTTTCTAACTATTCTTAACAGTCAGTAAAAATGAGTCGGTCTGAGTCTTGTAGGAAAGAAATCTTCTGCTTTTCAGTTCTTTCCATCCATGCGTGTTCAATAGTCGAGAGTGGTGAAGCAAACCAAGGATTCAACCGGATTAAAAATACATGAAGTTTATTGCCCTGACAATAGTTCTAACACAGATTGAAGACATTGTTGCAGATATCTGGATTCCCAAGTCAAAAGACCTACAGACGCACAAGTTACATGCGAATTACTCATAGGCCTTCCTGAGAACCATGGAAAACTTTAAAAACAGTCCTTTTAACATGTGTTTGAATCTCCGCCTTCCGGAAACATCATGGCAGCCGAACCTCCTCCCCTGGTCGCTCTGATTCGTCCGTAGAGGTCCCTCCTGCTCTCACTGGCCAATAGCTGGTGTATCAGCCTCAGAGTTCGCTCCTCCCGGCTTTAGGGTGAAGTCAGCTTCAACCTCCACATGAGAAAATGAATCTTCACACTTTCCCAGGGGAAGAACCTTCAACCCAGATGGTATGGATGTAGTCCATGGCATATTTATTGCATCTATGGAAAACTCCTAACTTTGCATAAAGAACATCCTATTTCTTCACAGGATGCTGCAAGCATAAAGGAATGTCGCAGGACTATAAATCTTGATAGTTCAAAATGAGTTCACTTCACACTAAAGATAAAGCTGTAACTTAAAATAAAATAAGATATTAAAACATAAGTTTTTACAGTATACATTTCTATGGCAACCACTCTCCTATCAGGAGTGATCATGTTAGAATACCACAATATACCTCAGCCATCATGGATACAAGTGTGTCTACAAGGTGCGTCGCAAAACCTCACGTCCAATCCATAAAACCCCGCGGTAAAACAAGATCTACCTCTGCTGTGATCCTGTCATAAAATAAAAACAAAAACATCAACCCCTGCTTAAAACATCAGCCACTGATAGGATTAGAACATTCTTACCAAACTCAAGACTCGAGCCAACTAACACAGCTCCGTGAGCTAACCAGTTCCATCACAGGAAACTAGCACCATGGCAACCACACATCAACCTTCTTTTATACGCTCTTCACCGTGGGTATAGCGATACCCTCAGATGCCTCCCAATACACTTCCTTACCCAAACAGAATGCGACTGATAAAAGTGTGTGTGTCCAAGAGTGCTGATCTGCGTGCAGCAAAGACCCCCCAAAGCCTCCCACACCCTGTGTGAGTGGGCAGAAAAGGGGCCGCTCAGGGGGGGTTGTTTCTGTATTGAGGCAGTCCTTCCCTGCAGACAGTTCTGTTGAAATGAATATTCTGAATGTCTGAAAGCACAAACTTGTGCACCATTCCTATGATGATGCAGTTTTACGTCACATTTCTTTTACTGCAAATTCATTGTATTTGTTGTAATGAATCTGTTGGTTTATGGAGATGACTGAGTTGTCTTTGATCTCGCAGAGACCCTCAACAGAAAATGATCTCAGGAAACTACAAAGGATGCTCTGCTCGCCTTACAGGTACGGACATTTCTATAAACCTCAGTGACCATAACATTGCCTCCATCATTTATGAAAAATCTTAAACCTAAAAAAAGGGAAGAGGAATATAAATGAGTAGAAACGCTTTTAGGAAAGACCAAAAGACGAACAGCTCAATTAGACCAAGCTGTCCAAATTCCTTCACTAATCACTAATCCACTATATTTGGGCATTCTCCAATTTGTAGAGCTGTTGGAATCTACGGCTGTGTCCGAATTAAATTAAATTAAATTAAATCACACTGTCACACACCTAGGTGTGTGAAATTTGGTCTCCGCATTTGACCCATCCCCATTGATCCTACCCCTTAATGCTGAGTGTCAAGCAGGGAGGCATTGGATGCCATTTTTAAAGTCTTTGGAATTTCCACCATTCTCCGTAACTACTGAAAAACTATATAGTGCGGGACAATGTAGTGCCCTGGATTTTAAAAGCAATTTGGATAACGTGCTCTCTACATTTTTTTTTTCAAACGGTGAATAAAACGTCATATTCGTCAAAAGTTTTACGACGACCATTGATGAATCCACTGTCTTCTGAAGTTGAAAACTTTGGTATTTTATTTAAAAAAAATGCATTTAAATACATTTTCTTTGCAAAAATTGTTCAAACGCAATGCATTGTGGTCTATATTCGCCAATCTAGTGAACGTCGATGCACACTGGTTTTTCGCAAAGACTTCTAGGAAACTTTTAGGACACTAGATTTTGAAATTGTAGATTTGAACAGCACTACAAAATGGCGAACGCGCTATATAGTGTACTATTTAGTGAGTAGTGGAGGAATTCTGACACAACCTACAACTCCAAAATCCAGCACCCTAAAAATCTCCCAGAAGTCTCTGCAAGAAAACAGTGTGCATCGATGCTCTCTAGATTGGTGAATAGAGACCCCAATGCATTGCGTTTGAACAATTTTTGTAAAAGAAAAAAATGTTTTTAAATAAACTATCAACTTTTTTTCATCTTCAGAACAGATGTCTATGAAGACTCTCATTCATCCAGGTTGGTTCCATTGTAGTAGTTTTTGGGGATCCCCTTAAACTACTACAATCTTCAGAACAGAGTTGACTCATAAATAGTCTTTGTATTTATTAGGTTTTTACTTCGTGAAATTGGTGATGTCATATTTACTGTTTAAGAAAAAAAGTAGTGAGCGTGGTTTCTGAACTGCTTTTAAAATCTAGGGCACTAGATCGTTTTTTTTTTTTTCAGTTTTATGGAGAAGGGAGGGAATTGGGACAAAGCCAAAGACTTTTTCCACAATCCACACCACTTCATGTGGGTTGTAGTTAGATCTAAAGTTCATCAGTCTGCAATGTAGCCTACATTTCTGAAAGAAGAAGCAGTTCTTTAACTTCCTGACGGTCTCTTTCTATGTTAAACTCAAACCAGGGAATTTAGCCACAATTTATGTTATCGATGAAAGACAAGCCAAATACAAAGGTAATGAGCGACTGGACAAAACATATGTTCATCAAATTAAAGTCCAACTGTTATCAGATGATATAATCTGAGAATATCCCATTTGAGGTTTGTTTAAACTTCCTCTTGTTCAGAATCCGCCCAAATGCAGCGTTACTTCCACAAATCCTAAAAATAACTTAAAGTTCATAGACTTCACAGAAATTTACCCACTTTCATTTGCTCAGTAGCACTGTCATCCAAGATAAAGATAACATTCAATAGAAGATGACTTTGTTTTCTAAGTAGAGTATTTTTATCATTCAAGGAAAGAATAGACCACAAATTCCGTTTTAGAAACTCTGCAGAGCGTCATCATCCAGCTCGTCGTGTTGGTCAGAATCGGCTGCTGAGGCCTCAAAGCTTTTATCCAGACCGATCTGCAGCGTCTGACGCTCCACTAGACAAAGACTAACCAGAAATAACAGTTTAGAATCCGTTCTACCCCAAACTGTGTTAAATGGTCAGACTTCATCAGAGTTTTGTTGTGTCTGTCCTGACATTCTAAACAGACTTTCAGGTTTTTGTGTTTAAACCTTTAACTGTTTTTCTTTGGGCCTCATTTTAAAGCTCACCTTCCCTTAGGTAAAGAAAACACAACCCGTTCCTGATTAAACAAAGCCATAGCAAACATTTGTCTTAATGCTTCATGCCTCTTTGTATTTCTTTAGAAAAAGAGGACATCAGCAAGGTCGTTCTTCCCTCTGGGTCCAGATATTTCCTGCAATGTCCCGTGTCTTCCCTCCATGCTGAGTACACCTGGGTGACCCCCAACTCCAGGAAGTCCTGCAGCCCAAAGGAAGACCAGTGTCTGCTTCTGATCGAAAGCATGAGCTCCCAGTATGACGGAGATTATGAATGCAGGTCAAAGGAGATGGGCTACAGTAAAGTGGTGGCACAGTACCAGCTGAGGAGCACGAAGCCGGGCCGTACAGTGGCGACCGGGTTTGTGTGGGTTTGTGTGGCTGCTGCACTGATGGGGAGCTTCTGGTGCTTCAGCTTCAGATTTTAAAAATATAAATTTAAACAAAACGAAGTAACAAAGTGAGTGGATCATTTGCTACTGACAGCAGCACAGAAAAAGAAGCTCCGTCAAAAACAAACATGTAAGACAATCTGATCATTCTCCTGCACTTAATGTTATTTTTCTCATTTGCATCGAGACATCATCATTGTTTTTTACTTTTTTGTTTTGTTGCTTTCCTTGGACGTATTAGTCAGTTAGTCATCAAACTGGGTCACAGAAATGCAGAAGTGCCGCTGAAAGAGGTGGCACCTTTTTAACCCTTGTGCTATCTTAGATCAATCAATCAATCAATCAAATCTTTATTTATATAGGACTTTCACATCTGCCAGACATCCAAAGTGCTGCACAAGTATAAATACAGTAAAACCATAGGTAAAATTCAAAGAAGCACAGTAAAACGATAATAAAATCATCATTAAAAGAAAACACTAAAAAAGCTGTCTAATTATCGTCCTCTCTGGTGTTAAAAGCCGATGTAAAAAGATGTGTTTTTAGCAGAGATTTAAAATCATTTAAGGATCTGGCAGATCTCACTGACAGGGGAAGACGATTCCATAGTTTAGGAGCAGCCACTAAAAAAGCTCTGTCCCCCTTGGTCACCAGTCGAGTCCTTGGAACCGCTAAGAGCATCTGGTCTACAGATCGCAGAGCTCTTCGAGGACGATGACTCTGCAGGAGCTCAGAAAGATAAGGAGGTGCCAGACCATTTAAACATTTAAAAACCAAGAGTAAGATTTTAAAATCAATTCTAAAAGAAACAGGCAGCCAGTTCAGAGAGCGCAGTACTGGTGTGATCATGCCGTCTGGTCCCCGTTAGAAGTCGGGCAGCGGAATTCTGGACCAGCTGAAGACGGTGGAGGAGAGACTGGTCGATCCCGGAATAAAGGGAGTTACAATAGTCCAGTCTGGAAAAGATGAATGCCTGAACAACCCTTTCCAGGGTGTCATGGGGGAGATATGGCTTCGCTTTACCGATTAATCTAAGATAATAAAAGCTGGACTGGACCACTGCACTAACTTGTTTGTCAAATTTAAAACGACAATCTAAAGTCTAACAAGAAGTAATTGAGTTAAATTTATTCAACCTAATTTCTTATGTCTATTCAATTCAATAATTATGTTTTACCACTCAAATTTACATATTTATCTAACTAAATGTCATTTTACTCCAATTCAATTAAATGTTTTTAATTAATTGTACTTCTTGAACTCTCAAATTTCTAATTTTGAGCCTGCATATATACTCATTTTTATAACAATAAAATGAATGAAAAAAATGGATTTGCATCATGAATTGTGAAGTCATTTGCCATTTCTCCAACATTAATATTACACCGCTAAGCAAGCAGTAGTGGTGCTACATAACCTCTTCAAAAGAAAAACAGATGTTGAGTAGATTCACTTTCCTTTTCACAAAATATACGGCTGTGTCCGAATTACCGCCCTAACCCATATATAGTGCACTATATAGTGCGGTTGCCATTTTGTAGTGCTGTCCGAATCTACAGTTCAAAAATCATGTGCACGGGAGGGGCGACCAAGATGGCGGAGTGAGTAGACGCTCTTTACCGAGTACTGCACAAAAAGTTCTTGAAATACGGTAAAACCCTGACTTTATTCTTTAAAACACCAACAAATCTCTTTATAAACAAGAATACATTGACCTCTAAGAGATAAGAAGCAGAATGCCGACTTCAAAAGGTGCAAAGAGAGGATTAGATATATCAAAATCCAAGCTAGCATCTGGAGAGGCTGTCGAAGCTACCGCTACCTCAGGCAACATACTTGTGGACAACTGCCACAACTACGCTGCATCCCAGTCATCGGTTGCTCCAAATGTTGAAGATATGGATGACTTTCCATCCCTCCCTGCAACACCTCTCAAATCTCCAGTGTCAAAAAAAGTGATGTACGACTCTGGCAGCAACGATCCACCCACTTCAAAAGAGATCATATCCCATCTTTCAGCATTGATAAACAGAAGATCGGACAGTCTGGAAATCATGGTGAAAGAGAATTCAAGTATGGTGAAAGAAAATGCTCTGAAGATTGAAGGTCTCAAAAAATCGATTGACTTTATGCATGCTGAAATGAAAGATGTAAAGGAAAAAGTGAATGACCTTGAAAGAAAAGTAAAAAGAGGCGAAGACCAACTGGATAACCCCCAGCTGAGACTGTCTGGTCTGGAAAGATACTCCAGAAGATGGAACCTCAAACTACACGGTGCCATGGAAACTGAGAAAGAAGACACACGAAGAAAGGTGATAGAAATTTGCCAATCGGTTTTACCTGAACAGAAACAGAAGCTACCTGACGTCATCGACACCGTGCATCGACTGGGACCCAGGAAGCAAGGCAACGCCAATCCGAGAGGCATCATCATACAATTCACCTCACGTGTCTCCAGGGATGCTGTCTGGAAAGCAGCCAAAACATCCTCTTACCTGCGAGAGAATCACTTGAAATTCGCTGAAGATTTATCCCAGGAAGACAGAAGTCGTCGTGCCAAATTGTGGCCATTAATAGACAAAGCACGCAAGGAGGGGAAGTCGGCATACTTCGTTGGAACCCGTGGCTTCATCAATGGAACAGAAGTGCTCCCTCCTACATAGAAACGCTCATCCTACATTTAAAAGCTGACTGCTTGGGTGAGACTATTAACACTATTTCTTAATTACGAATTGGTTGATGTTTACTGTCCATACATCATTTTCTGATTAGGGCCATAACCTTATTTTAAACCTTAATTTCTTAGAAGAAGAAGAAGAAGAGAGGAAGAAGGAAAAAAAAAATTATAGCCCTCTTCTTATTTTGGCTGCACTTTTTTTATTTTATTTTATTTTCTAAACCAAAACGGGTTGGATGTTATTCTATTTTTATTTAGTTAGTCAGGATTATTACATTATTTTCGTATGATTCGTGCAGTGCTCGGTCCCCTTCTCTTCTGTAAATCTATTCTTTCTTTGTTAGATCAGTTCATTAAACGTGTCTTTTTTCACTCGTTTCTCTCAATGCCAGGGGACTAAGGCAAACATGCAAGCGCAAAGCTCTATTTTTATTTCTTTAACAATTTAAAACAAATTTATGTTTTTTGCAAGAGAGTCATTCCACATCTACTGATGCAAATTTTTGGAAATCACAATGGGGCAACGATATTTGGTTATCTCATGGTTCTGAACGTTCATCTGGTGTCACCACACTTAAGAACAACTTTTCTGGTTACATATTAGACTCTGATTGTGACACTCTTGGCCACTACATCTGTATGGCAGTTAAAAATGATATTTACAATTTTATCATTGTTAATATATATGGTTACAACAATAAAAATGACAACGACAAACTACTGAACTCCTTAGAAGAAAAAATAAGCTTATGGTTATCCAGATACCCAGACTCCATACTTTTTGTTGGGGGGGACTTTAATATTGCTATCAATAATACACTTGATAGATGGCCTCCAAGACGGGAAACCTCATATAGCACCAATCTCAAAAGATTTATAAATAAGTTCGATATTGTGGATGTTTGGAGAGAGAAATTTCCCAATGACAAACGTTTCACCTGGAGTAATAAAACCGGTTCCAAACAATCTCGCATTGATTTCTGGCTTGTTTCAAGCTGTTTAAATAAAGATAACATCACTGTGAATATTTTGCCAACCCCTCTGACGGATCATAGAGCTATTTATATTAATATCCAAATTATTACTCCTGACAGTACTACTCGGAAATTCAATTACTGGAAGCTAAATATTTCTTTACTGAGGCATGAAGCAGTCAGAATTGAAATTACAAAATTGATTAATTTTTATTGGAATAAGGCCAATAAAGAAAAATCTTTTTGCACCAATTGGGAACTTTTTAAATTTGAAACTTGTAAATTCTTAAGAAAATATGGAAGTCAAAATGCCAAATCAAGAAAAGCTGAAGAGAAAGAAGTGGTAAGCAAAATTATATCTTATTATCAAAAAAGACCAGAAGAGGTTGAGGAGGAGGATAAATTAACTTTAATTGACCTTCAAAACAAATTAGACCAAATATCAACACAAAGCTGAAGGTGCCTTTGTTAGATCCAGGAAAAAATGGCTGGAGGAGGGAGAGTAAAACTCTGCCTACTTCTTTAGACTGGAAAAAAACAGATCAACAAACAACTTTATTAACCGCTTAAGTATCAATGGCACTATTTCCAACAATCCGATACATCTTTCAAAATTTTGTGCTAATTTCTATTCTAATCTATACAGCTCAAGATACAATGAGGACATTTCCTCCTTATTTTTTAACAATATTCAAAACCTCCGAACTATTGACGAGGAGGACAGGAGTCAGTGCGACAGCCCTCTAACTCTGGAGGAAGTACTTAATTCCATTCTCGCGCTGAAGTCCAACAAATCTCCCGACACAGATGGTTTATCTGCAGAATTTTACCAGGCATTCTCTAATAATTTAGCTCCGTTCCTACAACAAACTTTTCTAGAAAGTATAGAAAAAAATGCTCTCCCTCTGACACTTTCTCAAGGTCTAATAACTCTCATTCCAAAACCAAATAAAGACATACTCTTAATTGAAAACTGGAGACCCATCTACTTGCTTAATTGTGATTATAAAATTATGGCTTTAATATTTGCTAATAGAATCAAAAAAGTATTACAGTTAATCATCGATGAAACGCAGTCAGGTTTCATGAAAAATAGGCATATCTCTAATAATATCAGATTGGTGCTAGATCTACTTGATTACTCTGATTTGGTGCCTGATGACAGCTTTATTCTTTTCCTAGACTTTTATAAAGCATTCGACACAATCGAACACCAATTTATTTTCAACTCATTAAAATTATTCGGCTTTGGTGATTTTTTCTGTAATGCTGTTAGAACTTTATATTCGAATGGTAACAGCTCTATAAAAATGAGACATGGCTCCACCGCTAGATTTGACCTAAAACGAGGCATTCGCCAAGGTTGCCCAATCTCACCATATCTGTTTCTTCTCTGCACTCAAATCCTAACAAACCACATTTGTTCTAGTAATGTGCAGGGCATTACCATAGCTGGCAAAGAGCTTATCATTAGCCAATTGGCTGATGACACTACACTCTTTTTAAAAAACTCAAGCCAGATTCCTCTAATCTTAGACGTAATTAATATTTTTTCTCAAACTTCTGGTTTAACATTAAACTTAAACAAATGTGAATTACTAGCTATTAAAGACTGCTCAGTTGATGTTATCTGCTCGATCCCTGTTAAACAAGAAATTAAGTACTTGGGTATTCTAATTAATAAAAATCAAAAACAAAGATGTTCATCTAACTTTACTCCAATCATACAGAAAACCAAAAAGAAGCTTAATCAATGGCTACAAAGGGACTTATCCTAAAGAGGTAGAGTACTGCTAACCAAAGCAGAAGGAATCTCCCGTCTAACTTATGTTGCCATCTGCTTACACCTTGACAACAACATTTGTAAAGAAATTGATCGCACACTTCTTAATTTTATCTGGAAAAATCGAACACACTACATAAGAAAATCTGTCTTTATGAATGACTATGAATCAGGTGGAATTAACTTTCTAGACTTTAACTCTCTCAATAATACTTTTAAAATTAATTGGGCCAAAAATTTTTTAAAGAACCCAACCTCTATCTGGAACATCATACCATTTCAGATTTTCTCCCGTTTTGGAGGCTTTAAATGTATTTTAAATTGTCACTATAATGTTGAGAAACTCCCCACAAAACTCTCATCCTTCCATAAGCAGGTTCTCTTAGCATGGAACCTTATTTACAAACATAATTTTTCTCCACACAAGTACATCATCTGGAACAACAGAGATATTTTATACAAAAATACATCGCTCTATTTAGAGACCTGGATCCAGAATGGGATCCTACTGGTGGCTCAACTATTTAATAAGGAGGGGCAGCTGTTAAACTATAACGAATTCCTATCACAGTATAATTTACCTATTACTTTACAAGAGTTTTCAATGGTGCAGAAGGCTATCCCCTCAGGAATAGTAATGTTATTTAAGAACACTGATAATTTGATACCTAATCAAAATACAATATCCAATGCGGATGAGTCACCGGTAGGAAAAATATGCTTCTCTTATGGGCGTACTACTAATATAAAAATACGCAGATTATTTCAAAAGATTTATACCTCTCCCCCGTATATTTTACATTATTGGAATCAATTTGTTCCAGATATCAACTGGAAAGCAGTCTGGACGATCCCTCATAAGTATTTAATAATAAATAAGGTAAAAGAAGTATCCTTTAAAATTCTCCATAAAATTTACCCTGCCAAACATTACATGATAAAATTTTAAAAAGATATTAATACTGATTGTAGTTTCTGTGGAGATCACCCAGAAACAGTAACTCATCTTTTCTGGCACTGTTTGTCCACACGGAGATTTTGGAAGGAGTTCAGTAGATTCATCATTATTCATGTCTTCAAAGATTTCTCCTTGAAATGTGAAAATGTATTACTTTGGACCCCCAAAACACAAAAGGTATTTTTTATAATTAATTTATTAATTCTTCTGGCAGAATTCTACATACATAAATGTAAATTTACTAATAAAACACCATACTTCCCACAATTCATTAAAGATGTAACTTTTTACATAAAATCAATATCCTTTTCCTCCAACAAAAAGGCTCTCAGAACTATTGAAATTTGTAACTCTCTGCAAATATTTAATGAATCGACTCCCCTGGCTGTTTAACATTGTTTGTAATGTATATTGATTGTATGTTGTATACTGCATTGATTGTTCTTCATGTTGTATACTTGCATTTGTTCAATAAAGTTATATAAAAAAAATCATGTGCACTAAATATTTCCCAGAATTCTCTACGAAAAACCAGTGTGTGGATCGATGCTCACTCGATCGAACAATAAAAGTGAGGGGCCGGCAAGATGGCGGCGTGACCGGTTTGTTTATATCGAGCTCCGAGCACCTAACTTTTTTATTGAGCTTTTTTGAAGCAGCAAGATTTTGCCTTTTCTCTAAAACGACCGGAGAACGTTGTGGATTGAAGTTTTTGGATACTTTTTTTTTAAAATTCCCATCATTCAAAATGCCAAAACCTCCTAAATGAAGCGAATCTTCAAAAGAAAAACAAAGCTCCGCTACCTTGTTACTAGCCGACGAGCACGACTACTCCGGCAGCAGCATGGACATACCCGTGACTTCAGAGGAAGAATTTCCTTCACTCCCAGTGACCCCAAGTAAGCCTCCTCTTGCTAAAAAGCCTACTCTGCCCTGGTCTATGAAGTCAGATGAAGCAGTCAATATGCTCGCCGATCTGATCAACTCAAGAACTAAGCGATGCTCTTGAGAAAATGGTTGAAACTGTCCGTTCCGAAATTAAACTCATAAATGACAAAGTTGATGCTATGGAACAACGTGTGGAAAAAAATGAGGAATATACATCGAAATGCTTGGCACGGGTTGCAGATGTGGAAGCTTATGGTCGACGATGGAATCTGAGGCTCTACGGTCTTACTGAGGCTGAGAAGGAAAACGTGCGCGAGGAGGTGATCAACATTTGCCAAGTTCGGTAAAGTTAGAAAGATATTCACAGATTCGGACTTCCGGCCTCAATAACTCTTCCGATAAACGTTCAAATGTGCCAGCAAGTATCTAATTCCTTTTGTATTAACCCAGAGAGTGAACTACAATTTCACTTCAAAAGAAAAAAGATCGTTTTTTCACCTTTTGACCAAAATTGTTCTCTTCGAGGTGTAAATGCAGACACGCAGCGAGCTGGCAGCCAAGGGACCGTCAACAAAGTGCAACCTCTGTGAAACACCATGCTATAAAAATCAATTCTCTTTTGAAAAGTGAATACATCTCTACATTTATATGAACTGGTAATGAATATCTGTCAGCATATTCATGCTAAAATAAATATTTTGTGTGTCTTTCTTTATTATATTTTATTGCACATATTTTTCACATTTATTAGAGACAAGAATCATAATTAAAGTGATCAATAGCTTTTAAAAATACTGAAGTTTCAGTCACCAAACTTTCTGTACTAAGTATTCATGACCTTATTGTCCGACTAAAACAAAGACTTGGCCAGAAATGAACTTTGTTTATGTTTTTCTATTAGTCATATAGAAATATGGATCATATTCGGTCAAAAATCCTCAATAGCTCTAAAGATACTGAAGCTTCAGTCACCAATATACAATCAGTATATTGGCGACTGTAGCTTCAGTATCTTTAGAGCTATTGAGGATTTTTGACCGAATATGATCCATATTTCTATATGACTAATAGAAAAACATAAACAAAGCGGTTTTCTGACCATGTCTTTGTTGTAGTCGGACAATAAAGTCATGAATACTTAGTACAGAAAGTTTGGTGACTGTAGCTTCAGTATCTTCAGAGCTATTGAGGATTTTTGACCGAATATGATCCATATTTCTATATGACTAATAGAAAAACATAAACAAAGCGGTTTTCTGACCAAGTCTTTGTTGTAGTCGGACAATAAGGTCATGAATACTTAGTACAGAAAGTTTGGTGACTGTAGCTTAAGTATCTTCAGAGCTATTGAGGATTTTTGACCGAATATGATCCATATTTCTATATGACTAATAGAAAAACATAAACAAAGTTCATTTCTGGCCAAGTCTTTGTTGTAGTCGGACAATAAGGTCATGAATACTTAGTACAGAAAGTTTGGTGACTGTAGCTTAAGTATCTTCAGAGCTATTGAGGATTTTTGACCGAATATGATCCATATTTATATATGACTAATAGAAAAACATAAACAAAGTTCATTTCTGGCCAAGTCTTTGTTTTAGTCGGACAATAAGGTCATGAATACTTAGTACAGAAAGTTTGGTGACTGAAACTTCAGTATTTTTAAAAGCTATTGATCACTTTAATTATGATTCTTGTCTCTAATAAATGTGAAAAATATGTGCAATAAAATATAATAAAGAAAGACACACAAAATATTTATTTTAGCATGAATATGCTGACAGATATTCATTACCAGTTCATATAAATGTAGAGATGTATTCACTTTTCAAAAGAGTATTGATTTTTATAGCATGGTGTTTCACAGAGGTTGCACTTTGTTGACGGTCCCTTGGCTGCCGGCTCGCTGCGTGTCTGCATTTACACCTCGAAGAGAACAATTTTGATCAAAAGGTGAAAAAACGATCTTTTTTCTTTTGAAGTGAAATTGTAGTTCACTCTCTGGGTTAATACAAAAGGAATTAGATACTTGCTGGCACATTTGAACGTTTATCGGAAGAGTTATTGAGGCCGGAAGTCCGAATCTGTGAATATCTTTCTAACTTTACCGAACTCATTTGCCAGCATGTTCTGCCCTCAGAAAAAGAAAAGTTTCCCGATGCTGTTGATGTCGCTCATCGGATGGGAAGAAAACGCCAGGAGGACCCGAGGCCTCGAGGGGTTCTAATCAGATTCATCTCCCGGCGTCTGAAGGAAGAGGTTTGGAGAGCGGCCAAGAAGAACGGGTTTCTCCAAGCCAAAGGCCTGCGCTTCAACGAGGACCTAACTAAAGAGGACAGGGAGAATCGGCAGAAGCTGTGGCCGAAAATCAAGAAAGCACGCGAGGAGGGAAAGGCGGCTTACTTCGTGGGAGGCCGTGAATTTATTAATGGATCAGAAGTTCACCCGTGAATAAAGAAAGGAAAGAAAAATGAATGAAGAAGAGAGATGTTTTTGTTTTGTTTTTTATTTTTTTGTTTTTCTCCAACCATGAGAGGGGTCCAGTGTGTTCCCCTCTGTATTCTCAGGACATTTTCCCCCTCCCAAATCCCTTTTCAATTTTTATTTGAAATGATTCCCTCTTGTTTTGTTTTTATGGGGGGGTCACAAAGGAAGGAGGAAGAAGGGGCAGAAAGGAAAAAAGGGGAGGAAAGGAAAAAAAAAGGAGTTTAACATTTTTTTTTTTTCTCCTAAAGCTGCTAAAATTTATTTTGGTGCTGTTCTCGATATTGCACTGTTTGTTAACTAACTTTATAGTTTTTATAAAACAAAATCTTTTTTCTGTGTGTTGTTTATTGTTCTAGTTAATCTGTTTACTCTATCTTTTGTTTCTTTTAATGCCAGGGGGCTACGCAACTATGTTAAACGCAAAGCTTTATTTCTTTTTGCTAAGCAGTTTCAGTCAGATCTCTGTTTTTTACAAGAGTCTCATTCAATATCTGATGATGCCAAATTCTGGAAGTGTCAGTGGGGTAATTCCTTATGGTTTTCACACGGTACAGAGCGATCAGCTGGGGTAACAACTCTAAAAAATAAGTTTAGTGGGGATATTTTACTTACTGAAAGTGATCCATCAGGTCATTATATTTGCCAAATACTACAATGTGATGATAATATTGTTATTTCAGCCAATATTTATGGATACAACACTGTCAAAGAAAATGATCAACTTCTTTTCTATATAGAAAACATATTGTTAAAATGGTTAGAAACATTTCCAAATGCCATCATGTTGTTGGGGGGTGATTTCAATAATGTCCCAGATAATAATGCAGATAGGTGGCCTCCTCGTGCGCAGGATGGAAGCAACACCAAGCTAAAGAAATTTATGGAGAAATTTGACCTCCATGATATATGGAGAAGGAAAAACCCTGATGTCAAACGCTTTACATGGAGTAACAAAACGGTCAAGTCAGTCCAGAATTGACTTTTGGTTGGTTTCAAAATGTTGCTATAGATCAGATTGATGTAAACATTTGCCCCACCCCTCTTACAGACCACAAAGCCATAGTTATTAAGATAAAGTTTACCATCTCTAAGTTTTATGCCACTCATTCAGCTTATTGGAAACTTAATAGCTCTATTTTATTGAATGACAATGTTAAAAAACAAATCAAAAGAGAAATAGCACATTTTTGGTCTAAAGCTAACATAGACAAGAAATATGGTTTACACTGGGAGCTTTTTAAATTTGAAATAAGTAAATATCTCAGAAAAGTAAGTAGTGATAAAGCTAAAAGTAGAAGAGCACATGAAGCTAATGTCATTTCAAGAATCACTCACTTGTGTCAAAATAATGTTGACACACTATCAGATGAAGATAAACTCCAACTCTCTAACCTTCAAACTGAATTGGATCATTTATATATTCAAAAAGCCAAGGGAGCCTTTGTGAGATCTCGATCAAGATGGCTTGAAAACAGTGAACAAAATTCACATTACTTCTTTAATCTGGAGAGACACCATTCTAAAGGTAGTAGCATTCACAGAATTAATATAGATGGAACTATTTCAGAAGACCATACAGTCATTTCTAACTATTGTTGTGAATTTTACCAGAAACTTTATAGTTCTAAATTTAGTCAAGTTTCAACAGATGCCTTCATAGATTCGTTAACAGTCAAAACCATCACTGAAAGTGAAAAGGAGCAATGTGAGAGCATGATTACACTTGAGGAAGTGCAAAAGGCCATAGAACAACTTAAATCCAATAAATCACCAGGGACAGATGGGCTGACTTCAGAGTTTTATAAATGTTTTGCTGAGGATGTGTCTCCCTTTTTGCATCAAATGTTTTTAGAAAGTATAGATAAAGAACTTCTTCCTACGACATTGACTCAAGGCTTGATGACATTAATTCCGAAATAATAATAATAATAATGGATTGGATTTATCTGCACTTTTCAAGACACCCAAAGCGCTTACATTATGTCCATTATTCATTCACTCCTCATTCATACTTGGTGACGGTAACTACGGTTGTAGCCACAGCTGCCCTGGGGCAGACTGACAGAGGCGTGGCTGCCATTTCGCACCTACAGCCCCTCTGACCATCACCGGGATCATTCATACACATGCACACACCAGTGGAGCCGCACTGGAGGCAAGGAGGGTGAAGTGTCTTGCCCAAGGACACAACGACATTTTGGCTGGTGGGAGCGGGGATCGAACCGCCAACCTTTTGACCATTGGACGACCCGCTCAACCACCTGAGCCACTGTCACCCATCTGGAAAAGACCCATTGTTCTTAGATAACTGGCGTTCAATATCACTACTCAACAATGATTATAAGATCTTTGCAACAATCTTGGCTAAGAGACTAAAACTGACACTGGACTCAGTGATTGATGAGACCCAGTCTGGCTTTATGTCAGGAAGACATATAATGAATAATATCAGGCTAGTTTTGGACATTCTTGATCATCCGGACATTATAAATGACAATGGTTTTATTTTATTTCTGGATTTTTACAAAGCATTTGATACCGTAGAACATAAATTCATTTTGCATTGTCTTAAAAAATTTGGTTTTGGAGAAAACTTTTATTCAGCTATTGTTACATTATACAAAAACTGTAACAGCTCTATTAAATTAGCAGGTGGCACCTCTCCCAGATTTAATCTAGAGAGAGGAATTAGGCAAAGTTGTCCAGTTTCTCCGTATCTTTTCCTTTTAGTTTCTCAACTGTTAACAGATCACATTAAATCCAGTGCAGTTCAAGGCATCAATCTCATTGACAAAGAACTAATCATTACTCAACTTGCAGATGACACTACACTTTTTCTAAAAAATGAAAAGCAAATCCCTGTTGCTTTTGACGTTATTGGGACATTTTCAAATGCGTCCGGTCTTTGTTTGAATGTGAATAAATGTGAATTAATGGCAATTAAAGAAGGTGCTGCTACTACTTTGTATAATCTTCCAGTTAAATCTGAAGTGAAATATTTAGGTATTTTAATAACAAAAGACCAACATGCAAGAAGCTCCCTAAATTTTAACCCAATAATAGAAAAAACTCAAAGGAAATTGAATCAGTGGCTCTCCAGAGATTTATCTTTGAGAGGAAGGATTTTACTCAGCAAAGCAGAAGGTATTTCCCGCTTAACATACGCAGCTTTGGCTTTACATGTTGATGATAAAATTATCAAAGAAATTGACAAAATGCTTTTTAATTTCATCTGGAAAAACAGAACCCATTACTTAAGAAAAAATGTTCCCATGAACTCCTATGAAAAAGGTGGTCTCAATTTTCTTGATTTTTATACCTTAAATAACACATTTAAAATTAATTTGCTGAAACAACTTTTTAGAAATCCCAGCTCCATTTGGAACACTATACCTCTTCACGTTTTATCTAAAATTGGTGGTGTTGATTTCTTTCTCATGTGTAATTATGATGTATGTAAAATCCCACTAAAGTTATCTGCATTTTATCGCCAAGCCTTCATTTCATGGTCCCTTGTATACAAAAACAACTTTTCACCTCACAAATATTCTATCTGGAATAACAGAGACATTTTATATAAACGTAAATCACTCTTCATAGAACATTGGTTTCAAAATAAGATTATTTTTGTGTTTCAATTATTTAACAACCAGGGCTTAGTTTTAACTTATGAGGAGTTTCTCTCTAAATGTAACTTCCCTGTTCCCCCTTTAGAATATGCTAGAATGTTTGGAGCTATTCCCTCTGGTGTCTGCATGTTGTTTAAGTTCCAACACAGAGTTCATGTTGAGGAGCCTTTTCTACTCTCTCCCATTAATACTCCTGTGGGGAAAATATGTCTGACTGGTTATCCCAGGAAAAACAACAAAGCCATTAGAACATTATTTCAAACGAATGTTGTTTCACTACCTCGTAGTATGTCTTATTGGAACATGTTTGTTGTAGATATTGCATGGAAGGAGGTTTGGCAAATACCCAATAAATTTTTAATCACTAATAAGGTTAAAGAAGTTTCTTTTAAGATTATCCATAGAATTTATCCATCTAAAACGCTTATTCAAAATAGATTTAAGTTAAACATTGAGACATTTTGTAGTTTTGGTTGTAATTCCCCTGAAACAGTTATTCATCTTTTCTGGTATTGTCCCAAAGTGAAGGTGTTTTGGCAGAAGTTGTGTGATTTTATTAATGATAAAATTGATTCTTTTTTTGTCTTATTCTGGAAAGATGTCTTGTTGGGTCTAATATCAAAACATATGCAAAAGGACTCTGGTTTACTTTTAAATCTTTTACTCATTTTGGCTAAATTCCATATCCATAAATGTAAATTTTCTGGTAGAAAACCCTGTTTCACTGTATTCCTTTCTGATTTAGGTCAATATATCAACAGTATTCGAAATTCAGAGAAGCAAAAAGCAATCAGAACATTGTCTGTATGTGATAGATTCAGTATTTTTTCATAGAGTTTAACCCCCTGGCTTATTTCTATTTCTATTCTTGTTCCTCTGTATGTTACAGATGTGTATTTGATATATGCTATTATGTTTTTTTTTTTTTTTTGATTGCATACCTAAAAGTACTTTCTTGTAAAATGGCATAATGTGCAATAAAGTTGTTAAAAAAAAAAGCCACAATAAAAGTTGACTATGACCGAAAAAAGAAAAAAAAGATGCTCACTCGATCAGCGAATATTGCCCAGAATGCACTGCGTTCATACCAGAATGCATTGTGTGTGACCCACAATACACTGCGTTTGAATTATTCGAAGATGGCGGACGGTTGCGCGAGAAAGAGGACTTAAAAATGTAAGTTTTAAAATGGAAAAGCATCAAAGACAGATAAACACTATTAACGAGTTAAAAATTAATTAAATAAATTTTAGTGATGCTAAAATAATCTCCAACTATTGTTCATCATTTTATAAGAATCTGTATTCATCACAATATTCTGAAATAGAGGCTGAAATCTTTTTGAATTCTTTAAACAGTACCAGAACAATTAAAGACTCTGAAAAAGAGCTTTGTGATGATCCAGTAAGTCTTGGAGAAGTCTGTGACTGCATCAAGATGTTAAAAACAAACAAATCTCCAGGAACTGATGGATTAACTTCTGAATTTTATACTTTATTCTACCAGCAGATGGCGCCCTTTTTACTGGAAGTTTACAACGAAAGTATTTCTAATGACACCCTACCCTGGAGTATGACCCAAGGACTTATTACCCTGATCCCAAAACCTCACAAAGATTTACTTTATATTGATAATTGGAGACCCATCTGTCTTCTTAATAATGATTATAAAATTTTAGCTTTAGTTTATTGCTAAAAGAATTAAATCTGTTCTTAACTCAGTAATAGATGAATCACAATCAGGTTTTTTACCCAACAGACATATCACAAACAACATTCGTTTAGTTTTGGACATACTCGATTACTCTTATCTAATTGCACATGACTCTTTTATGCTATTTCTGGACTTTTTTAAGGCCTTTGATACAGTAGAACATAACTTCCTGTATCGCTCCTTACAAAAATTTGGTTTTGGTGACTACTTCTGCAAAGTCATTAAAACTCTTTACAACAATGCCACCTGCTCCATTAAACTTAAACATGGTTCATCACCTAGGTTTGATGTAAAACGTGGGATTAGACAGGGTTGTCCCATATCTCCATATCTATTTCTTCTTGTAGCTCAGCTTCTCTGTGACCACATTAAATCCAGTCCATTACGAGGGATCTCCATCGCTGGTAGATCTATTGTCGTAAGTCAGCTCGCCAATGATACGACTCTCTTTCTTAAAGACAGCTCACAAATTCCATTAGCAATAAATATAATTAAGTCCTTTTCCAAAGTATCCGGTCTTTCATTAAATCTGAAAAAATGTGAACTCCTCCCAATTAAATCTTGTGATTCGGATTCACTCTTTAATATTCCTGTAAAGACATCAGTCATGTATCTTGGTATAATAATATCAAAAACTGAAAATGATAGAGGTAATACTAACTTTTTTCCAATTATTGATAAAATGAAAAAGAGGTTTAACCTCTGGCTCTTACGTGACCTTTCCATTAAAGGTCGAATTCTCCTCTCCAAGGCTGAAGGCCTCTCCAGAGTCATTTATGCCGCTCAGTCTCTTTATGTCTGTAACACTATTAGCAAAACTGTTGATAAACTGCTATGCGACTTTGTCTGGAAAAACCGAACTCATCATATAAGGAAATCTGTTCTAATGAATGATTACACTAGTGGGGGTCTGAACTTTCTGGATTTCAGTACCCTAAATATGACTTTTAAAATTAATTGGATAAGAAAGTTTTTGAAAAATCCGAACTCTCTGTGGAACTTCATTCCCAATTATATTTTCTCCCAGGTTGGTGGCCTCGACTTTTTACTGCTCTGCACCTACAAGCCCGACAAAGTGCCCATCAAACTATCTTCATTTCATAAACAGATGTTGCTTGCTTGGTCCATGATTTATAAACATAATTTTTCTCCTCACAGGTTTTACATTTGGAACAATAGATATATTCTTTACAAAAACAAAACTATCTTTATCCAACAGTGGTTTGATAATAATATCAGACTAGTTAGTCAATTATTCAATCAAAAAGGTCAACTTTACACTCACACCGAATTCCTTCAGTTCTACCAGATCCCTGTTTCTATGAAGGACTTTTCGGTTGTTTTTGATGCCGTTTCCCTCAACCTCGCCTATCTTTATAAAAGAACTCCTACTACATCTGCTCCCCAACCACAGCTTCATGTGATGGACACTGCTGTCGGAAAACTCTGCTTCTCTGCTTTGAGAAATCAAAACAAAGCCATCCGAAGACTGTTCTAGCAGGAGCTAAAAACTGAATCCCCGGCCATAACTTTCTGGACTTCACTTCATGGTCAAATGTGTTGGGAAAAGGTTTGGCTTCTGCCAAACAAATATCTTCTAAACAACAAAGTGAAAGAGGTTTCGTTCAAGATCATTCATAGGTTTTATCCAACAAATCAGTATATGCAAAGGCTAAAAAGGGATATTGATAAAAACTGTTCTTTCAGTTCTCAGTCTGAGGAAACGTTGGTGCATATTTTTTGGACCTGCAAGTACACTGAAAAAATATGGGACAAATTGACAAATCTGATAAAAACTCAAATTTATCCACATTTTAATTTAACCTGGAAAAACATCTTATTTGGTTACGTTAATTATGATAAGACATTTTTATCTCAATTTTATTTAATAAATCTTCTGATTTTATTAACCAAGTATTATATTCACAAATCTAAATTCAGCAATAAAGCTCCTAATTTTATTGATTTACTAGCCCAAGTTAGATGTTACTTACATTCCATTTCCCCCAGTACAAACAAAAAAGCTATTAAAACGTATCACCTTGCTCAGCTGTATAATTTAATGTAAGTTTATTTTTTTGCTTGTATATCCCCTGGCGTTTATTTTGAACATTTGATGTACAGTTTATTGTTCCTTGTTCTTTTGCTGTATGTCACTTTTGTTCTGCATCAATAAAAAAAAAAAAAAAAAAACTTAAAAATGTAAGTATATTTAAAATTATCAAGTATCTGTTGTAAAATATATTTGTAAATACGTAAGATGATGCGTTTAATATATTATATTCCTCAATCGACTAAATGTTTTGAAGCTCATCAGTTTCGGTAATGCTAAAGCTAACGCTAGCGCGAATTTTTTTATTTTTTTTTTATTGAACAATTGCAACATACAAAACAAGAAAATACAACAATTATGCACATATAATGTACAATAGAATTCTGAATACAGAACAAACATGTTGCATTCTTTAAAAAATACTAATTATTAATAACAAACACAAAAGGGAATAAGAAATAAAAAGAAACAAAAAAATAAAGAGAAAAGAGAAAATGCGAGAGTAAATCTATGTCAGCAGTCCAAAAGAATTACAGATGCTAATTGTTTTTTGAGCTTTTGTATTTTTTGAAGCAGAAATTAAGTTTAAATAACGCTGCAGTTCCAGTTTGAACACAAAGAAATCAGGTTTTTTATTGGAAAATTTTCTTTTGTGTATATGAAATTTATCCATAAATAATACCATGTTTACACAAAAGAAAGCATCACGGTCTTTGACATCAAAGCTATGAAAACCAAAAAGTATGTTTTTATAATAAAGTTGTATGTCAGCAAAAATAGAATCGGTGATAAATTTGTGAATGTTTTTCCAAAATCTGTATGTAAATTCACAAGACCAGAATAAATGAGAGCAGGTTTCAGGTTGTTTCTGGCAGAAAGTACAACTGGTGTTTATGTCAGCCTTAAATTTAGTTAAGTAATGCTTTGCTGGATAAAATCTGTGTACGAGTTTAAAAAAGATTTCTTTGACTTTATTTGTTAAGAAGTATTTTTGTGGTAAAGACCAGACTTTTTTCCAATCAATGTTAGAAGTGAAATTAGCCCAATAATAGATAGCTGATGGAACAGAAACTAAATTATCTTGAAACAAAGCTCTGATTTTTGAGTTCAACTGTTTAGCGGAAGTGAAGCAGAAATTACCCAGAGGGGATTTTGTACGGAGCCCGTGTCCTGACTTGGATGCTTTGTGCTTTTTGAAATAAATAAATCTGTACTCTAAACATCCTGCGTGTCTTCAATGCAATGTAATGAGACACACACAGACAGAAATGTGAAGGTATCTGCTGTAAATCTATGACGTAAATTAATAACAGGATCAATGATCGGCTAGTCAGTTAGCATGTATCCTTATAGCCTTCGAATGTAAAGCGACTGACTGCTAAAGTTAATAAAAGACAAGTCCTGAATATTATTATTCCTGTTCGACCCTAAACTACAATATCAGCTGTCTGTCAAACGACCAGCCAGTTGCCCAAATGCCGCCATACATCAAAGAGCTCTGCGGCGGAGCTAGTAGCCTAGCAGGAGCTATCGTATGACAATGCAGCCTAGTTATCATATATCTTTTGATATTTTTCTTATATTCATTGAGACAGTAATAAAGTGATCATTTTTGTTTTTCATGTTCCTTTTTTGAACGAATATGGGTCACAGAGACACGGAAGTTACCGCTGAAAGCGGCTTAGTTTTGCCGACGTACAGAGAGCATATCGGCGTGAATGACTTATGACGTGAATAATTATTGCGTTCCAACGGATTAATTATTGCGTTCGAACGACATAATTATTGCGTTCGCACGAGTTAATCATTTCGAGGGAACGGAATAGTATTTTGAGGGAACGCAATAGTATCTTGTGGGAACGGAATAGTATCTTGTGGGAACGGAATAGTATTTCGTGCGAACGACATAATAACCTGTGGGAACAAGATATTAATCTGTGGGAACAAGATATATTTTTATATCTCAATGTCAGGACACGGGCTCAGTAGATTTGAGCACATCAGGAGGATGAAGAGTCAGAGGAGGAGCGCTGTAGAAACCCCTGAATAACATGCAAAGCCCAGATGGGACGGCATCAAACACTACTGCAAATTCTTTGGGAGTTATTGGTACTTTATACTGCTTTGTGAAATCTGAGTAGTTATATAATAATCCAGGTTCTTTGAATAATTGATTGAGGAAAATTATACCATTATTAAACCAATTATTTAAAAACAGAGTTTTCCTTTTATAGACAATATTACAGTTATTCCAGATAATACAACTCTGTGGAGAAAAGTTGTGTTTGTAGATCAGAGCCCAGGCTAAGAGAACCTGTTGATGAAAATTTGACAGTTTCAAAGGGATTTTTGGAATACTATAGTTACAGCACAGCAGGAAGTTAAGGCCTCCTACCTTTGAAAATACAAAATGTGGAATAAAGTTCCAGATAGATGTGGGGTTATTAAGATATTTCTTAATCCAGATTACCTTGAGTGTATTGTTAAGGGCAGTAAAATCAATAAAATTTAAACCGCCTTTATCAGAGGTATTTAAAATAACAGATTTTCTGATATAGTGAGTTTTATTTCTCCATAGAAAGTTATATAATATTCTATTAATTGCATTGCAGACTGTGTTATTAATCTGTAGAGATTGAGCTGCATACGTCAAACGAAAGATTCCTTCTGCTTTTGTAAGCAGAACTCTGCCTTTCAAAGACAAATCTCTTTGCAGCCATTGGTTTAGGTTTTTTTTGGTTGTATCTATTATTGGAGAGAAATTTATAGAACATCTGGATTGCATATCTTTAGTGATTTGAATACCAAGGTACGTAACAGATGTTTTTACAGGAATACCTTGGATAGATGTAAGTAAACAGTTTTTAACAGGCAGAATTTCACATTTATTTAAATTAAGGGTAAGTCCTGAAGCTTTAGAAAAGGATTGGATAATATTAATCGCCACAGCTACTTGTGAAGCGTCTCTGAGAAAGAGAGCAGTGTCATCTGCTAGTTGACTTATGAATATTTCCCTCTCAGCCACAATTAAACCTTTTAATGGGCTGAGTTTGATATGTAGGTTAAGGAGTTGAACAGAAAGAAGAAACAGACTGATAAGGGGCATCCCTGCCTTACCCCACGTTTCAAGAAGAATCTAGGAGAAGTTCCGCTGGCGAGTTTTATAGAACTATTACTATTGACATATAAAGTTTGAACAGCATTGCAGAAGAATTGACCAAAACCAAATTTATTTAAAGCAGCAATAATAAAATTGTGTTCTAAAGAATCAAAGGCTTTATAAAAGTCTAGAAAAAGAATGAGACTGTCATGCTGCACGAGTTCTGAGTAATCTAGTATGTCTAAAATTAATCTAATATTGTTTGAGATGTGACGATTCTGCATAAATCCAGACTGATTTTCATCAATAATTGTATCTAAGACTGTCTTTATTCTATTTGCAAGAATCAAAGCCAATATCTTATAATCACAGTTCAATAAGGTGATTGGTCGCCAGTTATCTAAGGAAAGAGGATCCTTTTCTCGGTTTAGGGATCAATGTAATAAGTCCCTGAGATAACGTTGGAGGGAGTGCACCCTTGTTAATGCTTTCTTCAAAAACTTTTAATAAAAATGGGGCTAAATTGTCAGAAAACTGTTTATAGAACTCGGCAGTAAGGCCGTCTGTTCCAGGAGATTTATTTATTTTCAGATATTTTATAGCATCTGTAACCTCATTCCAAGAGATGACATCATCACAACAGACTCTGTCCGCTTCACTCACAGGAGTAATATTATTGACAGTGTTAAGAAAGGTAAGGGCAGATGTTGAACAATAGTTGGAAGAATAGAGTTTACTATAAAAATCAGAACAATATTTTGCTATGGTACTTCTATCATCAGAAATGACCCCATTAATATTTAATTGTGAAATAGAATTGCTATTGGACTGGTATTTCTCTAGCCTGAAAAAATAGGCAGAGTTCTGCTCTCCTTCTTCAATCCACCTTCTCCTAGATCGGATAAACGCTCCTTCTGCTTTGTGCTTATAAATGTCATCTAACTTGTGTTGTAAGTCTATTAAAGCTGTTTTATCCGTTTCATCTAGGACATCTGTTGGCTTAGATGTAAGAAGAGCAATCATCTGTATTACATCTGTCTCAACAGCTCTTCTTTTTTTTGTTAAATCAGAGCTATATTTTCTAAAAAATTTACCAAGTTCGTATTTCAAAAGTTCCCAATTATTACAGAATGAGTGTTCAGCTAGTACTTTGTTTCAATAAAGTTTTATTAAGCGATGAGTTTCAGAAATCACCTCCAGATGCTCAAGAATGGTACTGTTTAACTTCCAGTATGAAGCTTTAGTGCCAGAGGAGCTCGACAAAGGGACGGTTAGATGAATTGTTTTATGGTCTGAAAGCGGTGTGGCATGAATATCTGTTTTAACATTTTTTAAGTCTTTAGAAGTAAGCCAGAAATCAATGCGTGAGTGTCTGGTCTGTGATTTGTTACACCATGTATAAGCTCTTTGGTTTGGATGCAAGTCTCTCCAAGAATCAATTAAATCTAAATTTTGTGCAAACAACTTTATAGGAGAGTTAGAGTCTGGACTCCTGGGAGGCCATCTATCCATAGAATTATCAAAAACTGTGTTAAAATCCCCTCCAAATATTATAAAAGACTTTGGGTATTTAGACAGCCCGTGCAATAAACGTGTTTCTAGTCTATTGAAGAGACGATTATTTTCTGTTTGGGAGTTGAACCCGTACACGTTGACTACAATAAAGACGGAATGGGCTACTTCAAGTATCATAAAAATGTAATGACCATCTTTATCGCTGTCAGATAGCAAAACTTTTCCATTGAATCTGTTTTTGAGAATGCAGACACCAGCAGCTCGCTCTGTACCATGTGACATCCACACATCATTTCCCCACTGTGACCTCCAGAAGGATTTGTCTTGTTCAGTTGAGTGGGACTCTTGGATAAAACAAAAATCTGAATTAAACTGCTTACAAAACAAAAAAATGGCTTTACGTTTAACATTGTTTCTTAAACCTCTCGCATTTAAAGAAATAATGGATAAAGACATGAAGTTGAAATAGAAAAAAAGAACAAAAACAAAAACAAAAGATATTTAGACCAAAGAAGAAGAAAAAAGAAGTTGAGTTAAGGATTTTTGGTCGCTTAGGAACAGAAAGAGGATAAGAACCTGCAAACCATTACAAAAAAAGCTGTGAACTAAGACCCTAACAATAATTATTTGCTTATGAAATAACGTCAAAGTGATGGGCGTTATTAGTCCCATCTTACTCATAAGAGTAAATGTTTGAAGAAAAAAAGAAATAAAAATAAAACCCACAATGCTGCTACTTGATTCACATTTAAGTATAATGTAATACTTAAAATAACATTATAATGTTATATCAAAAACAAAATTAAAGCAAGATAAAAATTAAAATAAAAAGTAGCAGCTTGAATGCAATAGCTTATGAGCTCAAATAAAATCAAATTTTAAGCAACAGTATCATTTTTGACAAATGTGGAAAATAGCAAAAAACGTTCAGATCCAGCTTTCACATCTGCAGCCTTCGTTATGGCAGAATTTCTTTACCATTCACAAAGGCACGTCCTCCAACAAAGAACGCCAGCTTGTTCTCCCTCCTGGCTTTCTCCACGGCCGGCCACAGTTGGTTTCTCCGTTGGCGGTCCTCAGCAGACAGATCCTCCGACATCCTCAGGTTCTGTTCTTTCAGGAAGGCAGATTTCTTTGCAGCGCGCCAGACAGCATCGCGGTGAATCCTCGCAGTAAACTGGATGATGATCCCTCTCGGTTGGTTGTTGTTCGGTCTCTCTTCGGGCCGAGTCTGTGTACCGTATCCACAACATCGGGGAGTTTGTCTTTCGCCTCCGGTAGAACAGACTGGCAGATCTGGATCACTTCTTGCCGCACGTTCTGATTTTCTTTCTCAGCCAAACCGCGAAGTTTCAGATTCCAGCGGCGGGCGTAGCTTTCCAGCTGGGAGATCCTTTTTTCCTGTGTTTCCACGATTGTTTTATATTTCTCCAGTTGTGCCTCAGCGTGGATCACTCTGTTCTTCAATATGTCACTAATTTCAGTACAAACGACATCAACGGAGTCTTTCACAGCTGAGATTTGCATGGAGTTCTCCTGCACAGCTTTTTTCATCTCAGAGATCTCTCTGGAGTTGCCGCTAATTAACTTTTCCAGAGTGTCTGACCTCGAGTTTATCAATTGTGTGAGTGACGAGAGTTGAGAAAGAACAGCCTCTGTCTCCGTTTCTCTGTGACTTTTCTCAGCTTACCAGCTGGGGAAGCAGTGGGTGTGCAGGGAAGAGCAGGGAAGTGTTCTTCTTCCATTAGGAATGGTTCCGAAACTGCCTCCATGTAGTCATGCATTGAGTCAATTAATTTGACTTTAGCATCAGTAGTCTTACTCGACGCAGACGGCTTTGCAGGTTGGCTAACGTTAGCAGGTTTGCTAACAGAGCCAACACTCGCTAGCGATTTCTTGAGTTCCGTCTTTCTCTTCTCGGCTTTGCTCATATTGCTTTGAGAACTATGCAAAAAGTATAAAGAAATTGTAAAGAAGTAAAAAAAATCAAGAAAGGGTCTTTGCTAACCGTGTATTATTACAAAAAACAGTTAGGTTTGCAGAGCTCAGCCAAACACGACTGTTCAGAGCGCCATCTTGGTCACCCCTCAAAAAAACAAACGCTGTTGATATTACATAAAAAATGAGTGAGTTCTAACCGTAGTAATAAGTTATTAGCATATTTTTTAAATGTGTTTTATATATGTAGGGACTGACGAGAATAAGGAAAATCTGATCCATCTGTGGATGGAGAAAGATAGCCTGTTTGTTATCAGGCAAGCTCAGTGGCGGTTTTAGATATGGGCGATGTGGGCGGTCGCCCAGGGCGGCACTTCATAGGGGGCGGCATTTGCCGTGCCTGAGGCGTTACACCTAATGTGCTACATACTATATTCAAAGAGGAAGCTTGGAGCTTTTAATTTGAAATTGCTTCAGCAGCCGACACTTAATACTTTTTAATTGACACATCAGACTCTTAAGAATGTCTTCGTCCTATTTGCTCTTCACACTTATGGTGCAAAAAAAAAAAAAAAAAAAAAAAAAGAATACCTCAGAGTGAAACAACGTAAAACAGGCACATGAAAAGGAATTAGGCAGAACAAACACCCGTGCTCAACCCAATTTCGAAAAAAGCAGGCAATGGATATTATTTCCCACAATTCTTTGCTCCGACACAGCAGACCCGATGCGCACGTGACCACCACCCTCTGCTGCAAGACGCTTGCGGCCACACCTCTTTGCGGTAGTCTTTGGAACATAAGTAAAAAAAACTCGAGAGGGGGGCGCAACTCGCCGGTGGCTGGCTGAATCACGCCAACAGGTAATTGGGAGTCTTTTTCTATCTGACAATGAACTCTGGGCCGCAGCTGCGCCTCCCGTCATAGAGACGGAGCCGCGTGTGTCAGAGGGAAGGGGAGGGGGAGGGGGATGAGATCAGACCATTTTTTTAGGTAGGGTTTTTTTGGAGGATTTCTGCTGTTGGTGTTGCACAAATTTAGGGAAATGCCAAATATTTTTGGAGTAATCCCACTGATGAGTTCTAAGATTTAGTCTTTAATGTTTTATAAGACCTAAACATATTAATCACAATAAGGTTTTTTTTAGATCTAATCCCTCTGATATGTTTCACAAAGACACACACAGGACGTCACACATTAAGAAATTATTGCTAAAAATGAAGCAGGAGTCCAGCTCTAAAAAAAAATTCTCTAAAAAATGATGAAAGAGCAAAAAAAATGGAATTATTTGATATAATTTCTTATTAATATTTCCAGGCTTTCTTTGTTTTTTGTCCTGCAGCATGTTCATATTTGTATAATTTTGACAGAATATATTTATATGGAGAACAAAATATTACAACTTATTTAAGGTTTAACTTGTGTTCCTGTTTTTATTCATATTTATGTTCAAAAAGTTCAGTTTAAAAGGTTTAAAAGTTTAGCTTTAGTGTGATCAGTAAATGTTTATCTTCTTCGGCCCAAAACCTTAAGCGTGTTTTTAACTTAGGCCCCCTGTGTGACTGAGTTTGACCCCCCTGTAATACGAGTCTAGAAAGTCATGCATTCTTTGTGTAAAATGGCTAAATAGAAGATAGGGAACACAACAGGATGTTGTCAAATTTTGTGTGTGTGTGTGTGTGTGTGGGGGGGGGGGGGGGGCGCTGGTGGGGTTACTCGCCCAGGGAGTAAGTTAGTGTAGAACCGCCACTGGGCAAGCTCGTGCCGGATGGGAGTAAGAGACACTTGATCAGATTTGTATTTATTCATCATTAAACTGTAATCGTTGTCATGTTGGGGTAAAGGTTATTGTTGAAAGAGGAGAGGAGGAGAGAGCACGAAGGGACAAAGAGTGACAGGAGAGTCTGTTAAGCTTACCTGAGTTTAAAATATTGCTCACAAAATGTAACGTCGTCGTTGTTTTTGCAATTTGTTTAATAAATGCAGGAACAAAAATGAATAATTTACATGTATTATTTAAATCTGAGCCATTTTTAACAATCTCAAAAGAATTTTCATATAAATATCAAATGTACATATTTACATTTTCGTTTTATATGTTAACATTTATTTTTATACATCTTAACAATAATCCTGGTCTTCTAGAGTCATGTGTGTCACAGTTGGAGCTGAAAGGAAAGCAGAGATCTGTCCTCGCAGACGGACGCCACTTTACCCGTGGTTCCTGGTGTGGCTCAACATCTGTGGCTCCAAGCAGTCCCCTTCGCTGATGCACAGATTGTGCAGGATGGCGCTGCAGGCAATGATTTTCATCGCAAAGGTTGGTTTTACTTCCAGTGCCCCCAGAAATATTGCTCTCCTCCTCATCTTCATAATGCCAAATGCTCTCTCCACCACAGAGCGTGCCTTGGCGTGGTGCTGGTTGTAACGGGCCTGAACCCCATTCCTCATGGGTTCAATGTAGGGTGTCAGCAGCGTGATGGGATGAAGAATGCAGGGATACCCACCATCACCCAAAAGGATCCTTCAGGTGGGTAATGTTTTATTTACATAAATTGGGCTTTTACTTAGAACCTGTGAACTGTGGACTGATCCTTGATTCCCAACAAAAATATCTCTAAATTTGGCTTAGAGTCACATACAGCCTGCAGTTGAATGGAATAAAAAAGCTTCCTGTTAAAATAACAAGCTGCATTTTCTTTTAGGGCCTTTATTCTTCAGTGGCAGCCATCAATGCTCCCTACGACCTTTTGGAAGGTGGAAGACTCAGCGAGCTGCTAAAAAACCAGAGGTGACTAATGGCAGTTCCTTCCCACTGGATGCTGGGTGACCCTGCTCATCAGCTGGAGGATGCGGTCTGCCGTCCTGTGGACAACGTCACTCACAGTGGACCGTGGCGTGTCAAAGGCTCTGGTTACCACACCGTAAGATGTGCCACACGCCAGCCAGAAAAGAAACACCAGGACCTCAGTCTCCTTTGCCCCCCCCAGAGTGTGAGGAACCTGAAGCTGCTCTACCAGATGCTCAATGGTCCTGCGGGTCAACCGATCTGCGGGTCTGCCGGTCTGGTCTTGTGTCGGACTGACCGTCAGCGTGAAGGGCCACGACAGACACCTTTATGTTGGCAAAGCAGTATAGACGTGGAAGACCCTGTAAAATAGAAAAATAATTATTTCATTGAGAAAATTAAATCTGATTTTTTTGAATGTTTCATTTTATTCTGATGTCTTACATTTTAGTTTATGAGGTATTTATAAATGCTGGAAAATCTCGTGGTTTTTTTTGGCTGGGTTTTTGGATTTTTATATAAATATTTAAAAATTAAAGTATTTTTGTTTAAAACAAGTAATATGGTTTGACTCTGAATAAAAAATACTAAACTTTGATCTCAGAAGTGTTTCATGTAGTTAGACTATACAGTTCATAGTCCAGTGTTGACAAAGAATGTTAAACTCTTACCCAGCAGACTGTGTAACCTTGAGCACAATTAGTAACAAATGCTTAAATTGAACTAATAAAAAAACTTTAAGTTTAACTCACAGGTTGTTCATGTCTGGCCAGGGCATCCAGAGGAAATCTTCTGAGACGTCTGCTTCTCCTCCTTTCCGCACTGTGATGCTGCATATCTGCTCGTTTTTGGTTTAATCCCATGAAAAACGGTTGAATTATTGCCAGGATCACGGACAGATTCATATATAAAGCTATTTTCAGTAAGGTAGAAGAGAAAACTACAGAAAAAAAATGCCTCCTCGCAAGAGCCTGTAAATCTTTCAGCGGCACAAAAATAAATTTTGCCATGGACTAATGACTTGAGGCTTTATTTATCAACTAATACATAAAATCTACATCAATGTGTTTGTAATTTTATTATTTATAAATCAGCCACGTTTTCCATGATCAGAACACAGCAGATTCATAAATAGTCTTCATAAAATGTTCATATTTATTATATTTTTACTTTGACAAATGGGTGTCATTCTCCGCGTTAAATAGAAGTAGTTCCCCTAATGCGCCACTTTGTTTTCGTGCCAAGCACCATTTGAAAACACCCGAAAGAGAAAACTAGTGAGCATGGGTGTCCGAATTGCTTTGAAAATTCAGAGAACTATATAGAGAACTATATAGTGCCGCACTATATAGGGTTTTAGTAGTTAGGGATTAGGGCGGTAATTCGGACACAGCCTACGCATATTGTCAATAAATTGTAACCTTATAAGTTCTTTGGAATAGTTGATGCCATTTCCAATTTCAAAATTACTCTACTTAATAATTAAGGAAAATTTTAACTATAGTTATTTGTTTTGTAAGATTCTATGCATACTGGTAGCTCGGTTGGTTAGGTGAAAGGCTACCATGCAGAAATGCAGGGTTCGATTGGAATTGCAAGCAATTAACATCACCCAGTGTGTCCTTGGGCAAGACGCTACTGCCTCCCGAGCGCAGTTCGGCTGCAGCTAACCGCTCCCCCAGGGGATGGGTCAAATGCAGAGAAGAATTTCCCCATTGTGGGATCAATAAAGTATTATTATTATTATTATTATTATTATTAAGCCCGGTTGCTTTGAGAGGGTTGCATCAGGAAGGGCATCCGGCGTAAAACATTGCCAAGTTTACCATGCGACTTGTTCGCTCTGGCGACCCCTGATGGGAAAAGCCGAAAGAGAAAGAATTATTATTATTATTATTATTATTATTATTATTATTACTATTATGTGTTGCTGACCTGTCATATAAATAAAGTTGGGACAAATGAAAAAAATAAACAGCTACACCTGTAGTTTTCCTTCTGTGCTGTTGAGGGCAGTCTAGTGCAAATCAACCGTTGGTGAGGAGCCGAATCTTCACCCGAAGGAGCCTCTATCTCTGGTTGTGGTGGACAGGAGCTCGTGAAAGTCTGTTCATATGGTCTCTGTCTATTGCCTTGTTTAACGTCTATCTAATCTGGTGAGGAAAACCTTTTGGATATAACATGGCTTTAAAACTCATCATCAACACCAGCGACCCCCCTCTAGGTGAGCGTGCATTCTTGACATTTTGACTCTGTCAACCGGTTTCCATGCATGTGTCCACCCAGCTTCAGCTCAGCTTTTTGTCATCACAAATTACTTATACGCTGCAAATGTCTTACATTTGTGATTTAAAACATATTTGAGGCTAAAGACGAGGCGATGATTTGTCAGAAGAAAAGCAGACTCAGAATCAAGCTAACTCATGTTGTTAGCTACATCAAGTAGCATCGACGTAATTAAAACTCAGCAAACGTGCTATATTTTTTGAATTGTAATTTTAAGCATAAAAACACATATGATGTTTTTATGCGTTTAATGCGTTCAAGTGTGTTTAACTGTTTGGAAAATCAAAGTTTGTTGATTCAAGTGCCCAACATCACAATAGCGCCCCCACTGTCTCGCAGTGAGAACTGCAGGCTGATGCAAGCACTTTGAAACGTGGATTCGTGGATGAGTAGAGTATTTTTGGAGGCTGCCTGGTCGGAAAGGAAGAAAAACGAATCTGATTCTGTTACTGGTCGGAAGCTATAAAACAGAAACACTCTACTAATACACATGTTAACCGGGTACATTCCTTAGTATCATTAGTAGCATAAGCATTGGAGCTGTGTCAGTTGAGTGTTGGAAAAACAAAAAGCTTTAAGTGCAGGGTGTAACACTTCTGTTTGTGACATTTAAAACATGAGAAGACAGACAGCAAACCTAACTTCAAACCATCCTAGGAGTGACAAATTATGGCAGAAATGGCATTTTGAAAAGGTATATTTAGGGGTAAATTTCAGTGGTAAATTTCAGTGCTGCATGGAAAGCAACCTATAATTTGATCTAAACTAGAGTTCTGCAATCAGAAGACTTTTGTCTTTGGAGTACATAAAAAACTACCCTGAAAAATATTTCTTAAGCAAACATAAGTGCAACTTTCTTGTGTTTCTATAAATGTTTGATATTCTTATATTGATGTTCTTATGTATTTTTTGTTTTGTGTGTATTGTGACAAATGGACCTTGAGTCTGTGATAATAAACATTCTTCTTGTGATATTACAGCAAATTTAGTCGATTGTTTGTTAGAAATCAACGTTTTTTCTTTTTTTTCCTGTATGTTGAATTAAATTACAATTAATTCGTAACCAATGGATGGGATGAATATACAACTTTGAACATTTTTTCTCTTTTAAGAAAATAGCCTTTTCCAAGGAGTCTCACAATCATTATTTACATTTAAATATATATATAATTTGATATCTTGATGATTTATCATGAAAAGTAAGAATAATAAAATAAAACCAGTGACTCAAGTTTTTTAATCTGAGCTGTGAAACAACACAAATCTGTCTGTTTTGGTTTCATAGGAGATTTTTGTGATGTCCAATTATTAAAGATGTACTCCAATGAAAATGATGTTTTTTGTGTTTTTAACATGTACTTGTGGCATTTTTTTTCTCGTTATTGTGGACAAAATTAAGTTAAAAATGGCATTTTACTTTTTTTAAACTCAAAACGTGAATCAGGAGCAGACGAAAAAATGCCATTTGAAAGCGAGCTTAACTATTTTGTAGATAATATGCTGGGCAGGCCTCAAACTCCCTGCTCTGCTCCATTCTGATGCATCTACTTGCAGAAAAGAGATTCATGAATATCTTTTTCTCGTCTGAGCTGGAATCGGGGTTACTACTGTATGGCTGGGTAGCTCCATTTTTGGAGCGCTTCCTTTGTTTCCCCGCTAATGTTAGGGTGGGGGTGTGAGGGGCTCTGAGGCTAATTTCAAAACGACAGTTTTTTTTTTCCTAAAAAAAAACGCATTATTAAAAATAAAAGACCACCAGGACCTCTTTAAAGAAGAATCAAAAGAGGTTGGAGTGGGACCTTAAAACAGAATCTGATGCTTTGTTAGAAACGTTTGCTCCTTCTGCTGCTTCAGGATCTCTTTTGGTTGCTGAACATGTGAAGAGCATCGTTCAGGTGTCGGTGGAAGAAGGCAAGAGCACCGTGCTCACCATCTCAGAGTGAGTCACTTAACTGTATTTTCTTTATTTTTCTTTAGCTTGAGTTGCTTTCTGGATGTCTCAGTCTAAACCTTTTCCTCAGCTCAGTCCAGTTCAGAGATGACAACTCCATCAGCCGGTACCTGGCCCGGATGGCTCCCGCTCTCCACCTCTATGGAGCCAACATCATGGAGGAGACCGAGGTGTGTAGAACAGACTCTGCCCTTCCAGCCCTCTGCAGCGCTGTGGGTTAGCTGGAACTTGAGCTGTGTCTGCAGGTTGACCACTGGCTGGAGTTCAGCGCTCGCCGCCTCGCTGATCCGTCCAGTAGCACATCGGCGCTGGCAGAGCTGGACAAGGCCCTGTCCCTGCGGACCTTCCTGGTCGGGCACGGCCTCACGCTGGCCGACCTGTCTGTCTGGGCTGCCCTCAAAGGTTAGCAAGGACAATTTTTTAAACTGCAAAAAGACTTGAGAAAAACTTCATTTAGGTTCTTTAAAAGTTCAAAGGTTTGATCTGAAATCAAAATGAGTCGCTTTCAGTTTTAGTGTGACGTTTGATGAATGAACAGCAGCTCTCTGTTGAAGTTCAGCTTAAGAAAAGTTTTTTTTTTCTGTTTTGGAGAAGGTCAGATGTCATTTTGCTTTTCTTTTCTGCAGCTACCAATGACTTGTCAGGTAAGGGCGGGTCGCTGCCGCACGTGAGCCGCTGGTTCTCTTTCCTGAGCTCCCAGGTTCCCTTCTCTGCCGTGGGAAACAAGTTCGCCAGTAAGAAACCTGAACCAAAAACAACCAATGTGAGTAAAATCACACCTAAAATTTAAGTTGGTTTTTCCACCAAAAATAACATTATTTGATCACACAGTAGAAATAAATGATATAAATGAACTTCAACATCATTTAAAATTCAAAAAATGGCTAAATTTCAAATTCAACAGATGATAAAGAGAACTAAATCTCAGAAACATTAACTTTTCACTCCTGACCGCTTCTGTTTTCCACAGTCGGACAAGAAAAAGCAAGACCTGGGAAAGTTTGTGGAGTTGCCGGGGGCTGAGATGGGAAAGGTGGTGGTTCGATTCCCTCCTGAGGCCAGCGGGTACCTGCACATTGGCCACGCCAAGGCGGCCCTGCTCAACCAGCACTACCAGGTCACCTTCAAGGGCAAGCTGATCATGCGCTTTGACGACACCAACCCCGAGAAGGAGAAGGAAGACTTTGAGAAGGTGAGGCTGTTTACAGAAACGGAGCACGCGACCGTGCCGAGAGGGTCCACGGCGGCGCCTTCCTAAACCGTTGGTCTGTCTTCACTTCAGGTGATCCTGGAGGACGTCGCCATGCTCCAGATCCAACCCGACCAGTTCACCTTCACCAGCGACCATTTCCCCACCATCATGCGAATGGCCGAGAAGCTGCTCGCCGAGGGCAAAGCCTACATCGACAACACGCCGCCGGAGCAGATGAAGCAAGAGCGAGAGCAGCGCATCGAGTCCAAATGCAGAAGCAACAGTACGCTTTGACCGAAGGTCCGCTCGCATCGATCACCCTGAAGTCCTGGCTGAACCTGATCTTTCTCCCCCCCACCCCAGCTGTGGAGCAGAACATGAAGATGTGGGAGGAGATGAAAGCCGGGACCGAGTACGGACAGACGTGCTGCATGAGGGCCAAGATAGACATGAACTCCAACAACGGCTGCTTGAGAGACCCCGCCCTGTACCGCTGCAAAAACGCCCCCCACCCCCGCACAGGAGACACCTACAAGTACTTTGACTTTGATAAACCCGCTAAAGCCACAGAAACACATTTTATTACCAAAACCTGTTGACATTTGCTGTTAAAGTCCCACTTCAGCCACCTTTTTTTTACCTTATGCATCCATTCCCAGTGCTCTTTTAATTATGATTATTCTGTTTTTAGCCGTTTCTAGGACGTAGTTTAATTAGAAATTCACCTGTATTGCTGGTGGGACCGTTGGTGCAGGGCAACCCCGCCCCCCTTCCCAACACGAGAGCTCGAAGAAGATTGCTTTTGGCCCGTGCTGCTTATTTTTCTACGCCACACATAAGTTCTTTCTAAAACGGCTTATTTTTGTTTCAAATTTTGCATGAGAAAAATACTCAGAAAAGCAATTTTAAGCTAAATTTTCCAAATAAATCTCCTCCATCAGGGGAAAAATGGCACAAGAACATGTTAAAAAAACAAAATTTTCTTGGGAGTGGGTCTTTAACCCTCTGCAGATGAATCTCCACACATTTTCTGGAGAAAAGTAGACACTTCCATAGTTTTGTGGTAAAATAATCTACATAGGAAAGTATGGTGGTGGTAGCTTCATGCCTCCACTTTCATTTAGACTGGACATCTGCATTTCCCAGCATGCCGTTTGCTAAAGTACCACATGTTTCTGTAGAGTCTACCCCACGTATGACTTCGCCTGCCCCATCGTGGACAGCCTGGAGGGGGTCACGCACGCCCTGAGGACCACAGAGTACCACGACCGAGACGACCAGTTCTACTGGATAATCAATGCCCTGCAGCTCAGGAAGCCCCACGTCTGGGAGTACGCCAGGCTCAACCTCAACAACACCGTGCTGTCCAAGAGGAAGCTCACGTGGTTCGTGGACCAGGGATACGTGGATGGATGGTGAGGCCGGTTCGGTTCGTCTGCTGCGACACCAGAGCAGGCGAGCTCATCTCCTCTGTGGTCCTGTTTTTCCAGGGATGACCCGCGCTTCCCAACTGTCAGGGGGGTCCTGAGGAGGGGAATGACGGTGGAGGGTCTGAAGCAGTTCATCGCAGCCCAGGTCAGTCCTCATAAAACAGCAAAGACGTGCACGTTTCTTGATGGTGCTCAGGCTTTTTTCAGTCTTTTGTTGACCTTAGTTATTGACCTTTCTGTGAATATGGGGGAGGGGGGGTTACTGGTGTTGACAGGGCCCCAAAATCTTGCTTCCCCACTTCAGTATCAAGCCAGATTTCTACTTTGCATCTCTTTCATATCATTTTATGTTGTGGTTTTGTTTGTTTGCTTTTAGTTTTTATTTTGATTTTTTTTTTTTTTAGAATTATATTTTATGTATGAAAAGTGGTTTATAAATAAAGTTTGAATTGAATGGATGTAGTAAAATGGACTAAATAGGATGGTATCTTGTTTTTTAGGGTGGGTCCAGGTCGGTGGTGAACATGGAGTGGGACAAAATCTGGTCTTTTAACAAGAAGGTACAGTTTAAAAATAATCAAAACGGTGAAGCAGAAACATTTACTGCACTTTCTGTCATTACTGTACAAACTCATACCTAACCATTAGGGCTCTATCTGAACATGTTTAACTCAAACCACTAAGCTGGCTTTAAATATCCATTTTTATAAATCTTTAGTAGGTAAATTATTTAAAAAGTAAAGAAAGAAACTTCACTTTGTCGCCCCAACGGTCAGGCAGAGCCACTAATCGTCTCTTTCAGTCCTACTCCCTCCAGCTCGCCGCATGCTTCGATTTTTCGCTCAAATCCGCTGAATGTTTTTGTGCCAACGTTTTCCAGCCTTTGGTTGGGCGTTTGTCGCTGCTGGCATGGCTTCAGTCTGCTCTGCTGCTCATGCTGTACATGCTTTCATCTCCTTCACCTCCTCCATTCCCGACACGCATTATTCTAGTGAATGAAACGCCCTTCTGTCTGTGTTTTTCTGTTTTTTTCCCCCTCATTTCCAAAACCAAGTTAATGAGAGTAGGTAGGTTATGTGATTTACTCCAATAAGAGCCGTTGTGACAAACCCAAACATGATGAATAAAAATGTTTTCTTCTTTTTTCACTAAACGTGCCCCCTCCTAACCTGAAGAAGCTGAATGCTTGCATGAGGCCTTTCCTTAAAGCCGCGTGTCGTTTTAGTGAAAGAAGGACGGTTTGCATGTTCCGGATCCATAAAACGCCCCTGCTAATAAAGTTCCTCTTCATGGATACTTCACGCAGAATCCTTGACTAATCCAAAGAGCAGATTTTTATGATTTATTGGTTTATTAAACTGTTTTTAAAGGAGGTATGAATTCATTGAGTAAAGTAAAAAAATATTTAAAAAAGCAGTTTTCTTTATTTGTAGTAATTTTAAAAAGTGTAGAGATCTATATCTGGTATTTTTTTTTGTCACCTCCTGTGATTTATGGAAAAGTCGTCGTCTCATCTTCAAACAGATTTATTTTGACAAAAAGTTCTTCTTTTCCATAATTTCAAATGACCCACATTCCACTGCAGCTTCCTCCTCTTTTGATTCTCTTGTGCTGGTTTGGTTGCATCTCAGGAATACTCATGCTCTGATTTTTTGGGGGTTTTAAAGAGACGTTAAAAAGCCTTTAGCTGAACACTGCTGACATGCAGAAGCTGCAGAAAACATGGGAGCTAATTTAATGTAGTGTATGTCCCACCTTCTTCTATATAATTTGGATTTAAAAATGGTTTATGTCAAGCGATCAAAGCAAAAATAAGACAGAAATGTTTATATCTATCCAGTAATAAATTACACATAAGATAACTGATTGGAAAATACTCATACGTCCACATACACTTGTATTTAGCTCTTTTGCATTCAGTTCATGACAGAATGATACTAATAAATGTTAAGATTGTCAAAAGGAGTTCTATGGATTGCTTGAAAGGGAGCAAACTTTTATAATCCCACCCCTGCTTTGCTTTTACTCACCTTTTATCTTCTTTACCCGAATGATCATTATCTGGTTTGTAACTTCTGATCAGTTATTTATACTTTACCATCACAGATTCAGGTCATTAAAAAACCCAAAGTATCAATAAATCACACGACAAAGATGAAGTACATAATAATTATGTAAATAGTCACATCATTATTTCAGCAATCATCATTAAATATACAGATCAAGTATCAATAATATGTGCAGATTGTTTGTCATTGGATAAAATGGCAAATATATAAAACGGGAGAATAGATTTTTACGAAATACTTATTTGATCATCAGGAATCCTGAATTTAAATCAAAGTGGAGTAATTAGAAACTAATCACTTTAATCATCTGCAATAATTGATTACTTTTTGTTTTATTTTTTTTAAATTAACGCACACCTGGAATTCCTGATAAACGTCTGTGTTTTATTAATCTGCATAAGTGTGCAAAATCATTTCATAACATTTCACTATCAACGATTAAAGAAACTCCAAAACCAAAACAAGCTGGAGTTTTGTTTACAACAACCTAAAAGCACTTTAGCTGGGTCGTTTCTTTCAGAACTGTTGAACATTTATGATCATATATGATTAGATTCTGCATTAAAAATGTCTAAAACTTCAAATGTTGTGGTAGCATGAATGTGAGTATTCATGACTTACTCATATCAATGGTACCATTTATTTCCTCTCTGTAGACGGTCCCTTGGCTGCATCTCACTTTTTTCATTAAAAAAGCAAACTTTCAAGTTGAGACAAACCAAGAGACACTTTTTGTCAGTTAAAAACGTTTATGAAGAGTTATTGAGGCCATAAGTCAGAACCTGTGAACATCTTGCCAACTAAATTAAAAAGTCTGGATAAGTTGAAGATTAAATATCTATCCATCTTCTAGACCCGTTTTGTCCCTTTCGGCGTCACGGTGCCTGCAGGAGCATCTCGCGGTCAATCGTGGGCGATGGCAGGGGACGTTCTGGACAGGTCGCCAGTCTGTTGCACACACCCATACACACCTAGGGACAATTTAGAGTAATTTAGAATATGAAGCATGTTTTTGGACGGTGGGAGGAAGCTGAAGTCCCCGGAGAAATCCCACACATGCAGGGGGGGAGAACATGCCAACTCCACACAGAAAAGTCCCCCATTGATGTTCTATTTCAAGTCCCCCAGCTGGGACTTGAACTAGGGGCCTTCTTGCTGTGAGGCAAGAGCGCTAACCACTGCACCACAGCGCAAAGATTAAATAGATAAAATGAATACACGATGGATCTGGACATTCCTGCTATATAGTTCGAAGATTGTTTATTTGGAGAAGTATTAAAAAACGTTTGAAATATTTGACTTTACAGAAACAATCTCGCCTGAATTGGACTAAATTTTGAAATATTTGTTTGAATTATTTAATCTAATCTTAATTTAAAAAAACTCCCTCATTTATGAATAGAATATTCCTGATTTAAGTGAATTCACTTAAATTCCATTTAAATAGACGAGATTCAGTAAACATGTTCTAACTTCATTAGTAGTCTGCTGTGACAGTTGAAAACTCAAGTACGTTTCAAAGAAATGTATTTCTCTCATACAGTATTTGTTGTTGACCTTTCGGTTTTGCCTTCAGGGGGGGTAAGAGCTAAATGTCGGTGCGTTTGGGAGTTTTTGTAATTGACGAGAACTGAAGGATCCATTGGGTCTAAATGTGTCTGTCCTCTCTCTCTCTGTTCCTTCCTTCCTTGTATCTGACATTAAACGGCATCTCATTCTTCTGTTTCCAAGCTGCCTGTTAGCTGTCTGAAGGTACTCCTCCTCCACGGCCTCCTCATCCTCACCCAGCCTGCTTCAGTCATGCTTCATCCTAAAGCTTTTCATGCAGTATTTTACCAGCCTAACTACCAGTTCACACAATAATTTGGTGTTTGTATCACAAAATGTGAAATTCAGATGTTCTTTTCCAAAAGGATAAAAATCAGCAGCTGCTGCTGATTTTTATCCTTTTGAAAAAGAACATCTGAATGGACCTATATCAAATTTTGTGATACAAACACTAAAACTTGGCATTGACGTACCTCAAGCCCGTGTCACGCAGCCACTATGAACACTTTACACATTTTCCACGTATGACATTTCGGGCTTTCGCGATACATGTGTGATATGCATTTCGTAAGTCTTTCATTCATTCGGCGATCTGCACAAATGTCAAAAGGTTTCGGGCGATGCGGTTTTAACGGGAATTCGGTTCAGAAAATTTTGCTCGGTTGAGAGTTACGCAGTTTGAGCGTATTTTATATTGTTTAGGCGCAATTAATACGTAAATCTTGTGCAGCTGTGCTTACATTTTTGCAAGATGCACATGCAAATTTGTGTCTTTCCGCAGACGTTCCATGTATGTGTAACAGACCTTTCAAGTTTGTAACACAGTTGTATAACTTGAGTATCGCGTACACGGCGCACATATCGCGTTAAAATTACGTGATTGACACACACATTTTTGGCCAGATTTGGCTTTATTTGTACTTTATCTCTGGTTCATTCATTAAAATTTCACGCAAAGGCCACAGCGTTTTTTGTTTTTTTTCAACGTAGTTTCTTTTATGACCAATCTTCACCCATGCAAAATGTAGGTAGTGTCTGTGTGACACGGCCTTTAGGATCCGCTCTTTCGGAAAAAGTTTTAAAACCAAAAAATATTTACTGTTGTGTAGAAACCTCTCAAGTTAAAACACTGCATTTTGTGCTTTAACAGCTAATGTGGTTGAGACTGGGGCTAAAAGAAATTAAATGTTTTTATAGCTATTGAGTGAATGGTTGCCATCTTTAAAAATGGCCGCCATCTCTATAAATGGCTGCATCTTCATAGACTGAAAACGTGCTTTTCTGAAAGAGGGTATCCTGAGGTACATCCACAACAACTTAAAAACTCACTGCAAAGGCATTTTTATCACTTAATTGGTCAAATGACTCTTGTTGCTTTTTATGACCAAAAACAAATTAGGATTAAGAATGATAAATAGTAAATAAAGTTGAATATAAATATAGTAAAATATAATCCCTGTTCCACAGAATTTGCAGTCTTACTATGAGTTAAAATGTGAACACGTAAGATTTTGAAAGCCACTCTCTGCCCCCTCTGCTCGACATCTACCCCCCCAGCTGCCTCAGCACAGCCTGGCATCACCACTGGCGACTTTCTCTCCATCATCATCGATGATGACTCGATGATGACCTGGCGTTACAGGTCAATGCGAACAAGAACAGGCTACGATAGCTTCTGGTGTCCTTAGAATCTTACATCTTTACATTTCTTGTTTCTTTTATAAAAACTTTGAGTTTTTGTACATGTCTTGTTTTTCGGCATTCGTAGCAAAGGGGAGTTGCTGCTAAAATTTTGTTTTACACTGTCCATAAAACTATTCTAATTAAACCAGGTTCAATATAACCTGGCTGGTAAAATGGTGCTAGCAGGCGATGACTGAATAAACGATCAGAGCAGCTTCTTCTTCTTTTTCTTCTTCTTCTGTTGTCCTCCTCCAGTTATCCGTGCACGAGGCGGCTTGCTCAAGTTTTTCTTTGTTTTGCCAAAAAGAAGTTTTTACGACGATCACATCCTGCTTCGTCCTGTCACTGTGCAGACCCTGCTTGGATGGATGTGCTTTTAGTAAATGTCTCTCGTTCCACTGACTTGTTGAGTTTCTCCTGTCTTTGGTTTTGTATCAGGTGATTGACCCCGTGGCTCCCAGGTTCACGGCTCTGTCCGGCTCCTACGTTGTTCCTGTTTCTATCCCAGAAGCCAAAGAGGAGATGAAAGAAGTGGCAAAACATCCCAAGGTCAGCCGTTCTTTGAGCATTATAAGTGTTTTTGTGGAAGTGGAGAAGTTCCATACCTTCATCTGCTGGGTTTTTTTTTTTATGCTGAAGTGTCTGGAATCATCACTTTGCAGCAGCATCTCCTATTTGAAGGTGTTACTACCTTAATGAAACATTTACAAAGTGAAGAAAACCAACCTTTTACCTATTCTGTCATCATTCTGAGGAGCTTGTAGAAGAATATGCTTCATTCTCGTTGGCACAGTAGTTTAACTCAAACAGTTTAAAGGACTTTTCAACACAAATGACCGTTTCAGATCATTGATCATCTCAAAGTTTCAACTTGAAGAAATCAGTTCACCACCTACGTCAGGTCCCGCAGCAGTCCTGGATTGCAAGGACCAGATTGTTTCCGCAACTCTTCTTTCCTATTGCACCTTTGAGCAAAAATGTCGTCCCTGCCATGTGCTCAAGACACACAAAAATTTACCCTCAGTACCCCCCGTCCCACAACCAAGATTTTGTTGACCTTTGACCTCGGAAAGAGAGTACTATCTTGAGATTTTAAAGAAAAAACTTAAGTATTAGCTACAAATTTTTAACTCTTTGATCTCCTAACTCCTCAAGCATCATTGGGAAGCTGCTTGGGGTCAAAATGCTGGCTTTAAAGTTCGTAGATTTTAAACGGGGCTAATGTTTCGCCATAGGCTTGTACATCTTTTACCAGAATATTTTGAAATTTTAAAAGGCTGATGCCATGTAAAATCGATTTTTTGAGCTCTTAAGTGTATTATAATGTTCATTCCTCACCAAAAGAAACCCCTAAGCTGTATTTTGATCCATTCACGCATTTCTGAGCATACCTCTAATAACCTGCTCTCTGAGCACCAGCCCTCCCAATCCACAAAAACGAGCGGATTCTCACGAGCTGACATAGACCAGCTAGGCCCGCCCCTTCCAGGAAGAGTCTGAGCTGCCAGCCCCGCCCCCAGGCTAGCAGTGATCGGCAAAAACGCTTTCCTTCTATACGAACAATATGCACATCCATCTTTGTAAAAGTTGGAATGTTGTTTGTTTTCGTGGTGGCAATGCAGACACGCTGCTTCAGGTTGGCGGCGTGATATGTGCGACACCCACAAGAAATGATAGGCGGAGCCTCAGAGAGCTAGTCGTCTTACGTCTTGGTAGGGAAAGAACAGCGAAAATAACTCGGATTTAATTAAAGGTTTTTTTTGTGTGTGCTGGAGGTAATATACCAGCATATAGGCCTTTTAATACATGAATCATTGAAGATATGCCACATGATACATTTTAAAAGGAATGAAGAAAGCGGATAACAAAAAGCGCTGTTGCCAAGGAAAGTCCAAAATGTACTTTTGTAAATTTTTCTAAAAATGACGTACACCTGTTCGTCACCCTCAGGCGACCAAAAACTCAAACGGTTGCTATGGAGATAAAACTAACAGAAATGCTTTCATTTTGAAAAAAGTGAATTTTTCTAATGAATTTATCCTGTGCAGCTTTGAGCAGAGGGGGAGAGTGAGGTACGTTTAGCAACCGATCAGCTAATTGGGGCGAGTCAAAGGGAGGTGCGAGGACAGGGCCAAGTCAGAGTGTTTGGATCGGTGTTCTGCTGCAGAACCGAAGAGCTTTTGAGTGCAACGCGACGATCCAATGGAGGAGATTCTGATTTGCTGTGTTTAAGTAGTCCACCCCCTGAAGCTACCGATCAGGCCCACACCATTACATTACCGCCACCATGTCCGACTGTTGGCTTGATGCACTTTTGAATTCACTGTTAGAACTTCCAGAAAGTTCTTGTTTTGTCCTAAATATTTTTTTGATGTTTTTGACAAAATGAAGGCGAGTCGTAACATTTTCTTACTCTCCTAAATTGCCTCCCTCCAGAATCCTGAGGTGGGGGTGAAGGAGGTTTGGTACGGGCCCAAAGTGTTGGTGGAAGGAGCAGACGCCGAGACTTTCAAAGAGGGAGAAGTGGTCACCTTCATTAACTGGGGGAACCTCATCATCACCAAGATCAACAAGTATGCGTGACCACCATATGACCTGCTGCGCTCTGAGAAAGTCACTCACAGATTTTTTTTCCCCTCTCGTTTAGGGGGGCTGACGGGAAAGTTGCGTCCTTAGAAGCTCGCCTGAACCTGGACAACAAAGACTTCAAAAAGACCACGAAGATCACCTGGTTGGCCGACACAACCAGCGCCCCCACCATGCCCGCCGTCTGTGTCAGCTACCAGCCGCTCATCTCCAAAGCGGTTCTCGGCAAGGATGACGACTTCAAACAGTACATAAACAAAAACACCAAGGTGAGCCCCTGTACCTGCCCTCAGCCCGCCACCCCCAGACCACCAGCTTTACAGGACTTTACTCTGCCATTTGCTCTCAGATGGAGGAGAAGATGGTGGGAGATCCGTGTCTGAAGAGCCTCAAAAAAGGCGACATCATCCAGTTACAGAGGCGGGGCTTCTACATCTGTGATCAGCCCTACGAGCCAATCAGGTGAAAGCAGGAACTTGCACCGACCTGTCACTGTTGCACTTTATGGAACCAGTTACCAGCATCCCCCTCCCCCCTTTTTTTCAGTCCCAACAGCTGTAAGGAGAGCCCGTGTGTCCTGATCTACATTCCTGACGGACACACGAAGGAGATGCCGACTGCGGGATCCAAGGATAAAAGCAAGAGCCAGACCGCCAACAGCACGGTGAGGGGCGCGGCGAGACACACGGCGAGACACGGCTGCTCAGCTTTCATCATAAATATCCACACAAGGCAACAAAATACACCAAAAAGTCTTAATTTAATTTATTAATCTCAACAGTAAATACTTTTACAATACACAAGATGTGGAAAAAAATAAAAAATATATATAAAGAACAAGTTACAATGTTAAAATTTAAATACTAGAAAAAAGAAAAGAAAAATAATATAAATTTAAATACTACTACTAGTATTATTTTTTTACAGTTTGAAAATTTAAAACAAAAGCACAAAAGTAGACATTGAAATCTTTATAAAACATATTTAAAAATTGAGAAAAGTGTTGTAAATTAAACAAATATGTATTTGAAGAAATACAGAAATTTTGAATAATAGTTGCAAATTATTTTTGATCTTGACGCAAAAACACCCCGGCAAATTAAAATGCAGTAGTGTTTAAGTAACTTTTAGTGAAGTTAAAACGCACAAGAAATTAAAATGTTAATTTTAATTTTAATTACGTGACAGAATAAGCTGTGTTGAGGAAGGAAATGGAAAAAGCATTTTGGTGGATTGCTTTTTCATTTTATTTTTGAGTCAAAAAATGCAGCTTCATTTTGACAATGAAAAAGCATTTCTGGTTTTGACTTTGCTTTTTATTTATGCTACAGAATTTTTATTTGAAATTTGGTACCAGAAAACAACACACCGGAAATGCAATTGATTCTTTTTTTTATTTGAAAAATTAAATTGTTTTTAAATTGAATTTTAAATCATCAAATCCACCCTGAAATTGCATGATCAAATTGAATTGCCAATTGAAAATTTAGCCTGTTTGCATTAGGAGTGGAAAGAGCTCTAATCTTCTAATATAGGATAGCATCAGGATGGGCTCCTCCAGGTTTCCCTTGGTTTCTCTTGCGTGTTCTAGTTGACTGCACACACGTGAACCAGGTAATCAGTCATGAGTAGGGCTTGGATATCTGGAAACCTTGCAGACACACCGGCCTTCAAGGCTTGCAGTTGCCCGCCCCTGACTTAGGTTGAAGGCTCTTCCAGGTACCAGCTGAACATAACCAAACTTCTACCTGCAAACTCATTCCTCGTTGTGCTTTCAGCCGGACGCCACCTCAAAGGCTGCTGCAGCTCCTGCAGCTCCTTCCTCCGCCTCAGCAGCTGACCTCTTCTCAAGAATCACGGCACAAGGCGACGCCGTCCGCCAGCTGAAAGCCGCCAAAGCTCCTAAAGAGGAAGTGGACAAAGCTGTTCAGCAGCTGCTTTCTCTAAAAGTAAGCTGGTGTTCATCAAACCTTCAATGTAACGTGATGATCCCTTATTTAGGGCAAATGCATACAAGTAAAAGAATCTGGATTTTTTTGGTAACGCTTTCTTTTACAGTACAGTACTTACAGTGTACTTAAGTGGTATTTACATGGTACTTTTTGTGTAACTACTGGGTACTTTCAGGGTACTTACATGGTACTTTTTATGGAATTTACTGGGTACTTACAGTGTGTTTACATGGTACTTTCAATGGGACTTTACTGGGTGCTTACATGGTACTTTTTTGTGTCTACTCTGTACGTACCGTGTATTTATATGGTACTTTTTGGTTCATACCTATGTGGTACATACTGGGTATTTATAATATTCTTACTGGGTATTTACATTTTGTGCAGAGGTGTCTTTTATGGTACTTACCACATGTAAGAACAAGGTAAATAAAGTACCTTGACCTTTAGGTCTGCACTCCCTGCATGTTTCATTGTATTTACCATGAATTTACCACAGAAACTACCCCTTAAGTACACTGAAACTGTAACTGTAAAAGAAAGTCAGCCCTATTTCCACTCAACTACATGGTACTTTCATTACTAAATACTGGGTATGTTCACTTGAATATTACGTGGTACTTACCCCTTAAGTACAATGAAACTGTACTGTAAAAGAAAGTCAGCCCTATTTCCACTCTATTACATGGTACTTTCAGTAGTAAATGCTGGGTATGTACATGTATTACCATCCCGTACAGTGTACATACACACTTGGTCTTCTGACCTCACCAAATGAGACAATGCTAACTTGTTTGTAAAGGTCAAATAACTGCATTGTAAAAACATATTCCTACTTCTTGTAACATGAGGCAAATTTAAAGAGAAACAAGACAGCAGTGAAAACAACAATCTTTAATATGATACATGTCTGCTGCATACAGTGTCATCACAATGAAATATGTTTTAAGTACAAAACAATAGAAAGGAGCATTCCAAAAAAACACATTATTGGCCTGAGGGTCGTGCTTTTTGTCCGTCAAAGTTCTTTCAGCAGAGTTTGGTAACAGTTCAGGACTTCTTCAGGGTCCTGCACTGAGAGGAGAGATGTTGAGGATGTTAGATGCATGTTAGAGAAAGGAAAAAAAAAAAAAAAAGAAATTCTTTCAGCAGAGTTTGGTAACAGTGCAGGACTTCTTCAGGGTTTGTAACTGCAAGAAAATTCACTATATGAGCTCAAATGAACATAAAAAGCATAACGACTTTGATGAAGTACAAAGTATATTTTACTTATTTAATCATTTCTGTAATGAGTTTGATAAATCTGTGAATTCCTTATTGCTTTGACTGAAATGCTTGAAATTAATCAATTATCCTCATTTATAAACATGATAATAAATTATTCAAAACTTTATATTTTAGTTACATAAAAAAAAACAACAAAAAAGAAATCAAAGGAAGAAAAATCAAAATTGCCATGTACCATGTAAATACCACTTAAGTACACTGTAAGTACTGTACTGTAAAAGAAAGCGTTACCTTTTTTTTTTACATTATAACTATTTGTTTTTTGTTGTGCAGTTCTCATTTAACCAAATTGAATAGAGTGTTATAAAATGTTAAATATTGCTTTAAAATATCAGTATTTTAACAATGTTTTGTTCTGCAGGCGCAGTTTAAGCAGCAGACGGGTGTCGAGTACAAACCAGGCATGGCCCCTCCCACTTCTGCGGCGGCGGCCGTGGCCACTCCATCAGACTCCTCCTCCTCCTGTCCGTACACGCGAATCGTGGAACAGGGAGAGGTGGTCAGGAAGCTGAAAGCAGAGAAGGCTCCAAAGGTCTGGAGGTTTTGTTTGCTCGTTTGAAGCTTCTTCTGGTGTCCTGTCCTCTCTGTGTGCGCCTACGCTCTCACAAAGTTCTCTTCCTCTGCTGCATGAAACGTCTCTGTCACTGAAACCAGGACCAGGTGGATGCTGCCGTGAAGCAGCTCCTCGCTCTCAAGGCGGAGTTTAAAAAGATCACGGGACAAGATTACAAACCGGGGATGGCCACTGCTGCTTCCTCTGCTTCCTCCTCTGTGGTTCCCTCTTCTCCTTCCTCCTCCTCCTCCTCTGCTACCTCTTCTTCTTCTTCTTCTGTGGGGCTGTATGAGCGAGTGGCAGAGCAGGGAGACATCGTGAGGAAACTGAAGTCTGAAAAAGCCCCAAAGGTATCAGGAGACGAGCTCCAAAACAAAGCGGGCGTTGGAATATAAAATCTGATGAGGATTCTGTCGGATATATAACCACATGGGCAGCTCCTCCATTTCATCTAAATTCCTTTCTTTTAGCTAACACATATTTAGGGTCAATGAGATTAAACAAACAGGTTTTTTATTGATCATCTGTGTTCCTCAGGACCAGGTTGATGCAGCAGTGAAGCAGCTACTCGCCCTGAAGGCCGATTACAAACAGATCACCGGCCAGGAGTACAAGCCGGGAGCAGCCCCAGCTCAGAAAACCGCCCCCGCACCAGTCCAGAACACCCCCAGCCCAGTTTCATCACCCTCCAGCCTATATGAGAAGGTGTCTGAGCAGGGAGAGGTGGTCCGAAAGCTGAAGTCTGAAAAAGCCCCCAAAGTGAGTCCTCTCTGCTGTTTTTAGAGCATCAGCCGCAGGTTCTGCTCTGACCTTTGACCTCCTCGCATTGATGCTTTTCAGGATCAGGTTGATGCTGCAGTGAAACAGCTGTTAGCCCTGAAGGCCGAGTACAAACAACAGACCGGACAAGATTACAAACCTGGATCACAGCCCCCTGCAAGCCCCGCTCAGGCCCAGTCCAGCCCCGCTCAGGCCCAGTCCAGCCCCGCTCAGACCCAGTCCAGCCCATCTCCACCGGCCCAGGAACTCTTCTCACAGGTGGCTCAGCAGGGAGAGCTGGTTAGGAAGCTGAAGGCGGAGAAAGCCCCCAAGGTAAAGATGAATGAACAGCTGTGTACAGGGAAGTACAGAATGCACTAAACGCGCATTTAGACAATGGTGTTCACACTGGACAACCAGTGCTGCTGTTTGCTAGCGCATAGCCACCGACTACTGGAGGAGACTTGGTGCAAATCTGATGAAATGGGCACCAACCGAAACGGTTCATGTAATGACGGATATGGATTACCGTCGTGTCAGGAGAGCAGCCGTGGTTTATCTTTATTTTAAAGTACAAACGCAGATGTTGTCAGGTTTGTTGCAGTGTCCGGTTTCACCAGATAAACCAGCAACTCTCTGAGTTTGGTGAGTGTTGCTGTCTGCTGCAGGTCCTGTGCCTGAATGACGGCCACTTCCAGCGATACTTCCGTAGGTCGCTAACAAATGTTAGTCCCTGATTAGTCAAAGTTCAACCGGGGTTTAGTTGACAACGTGCATTTTATACATAATGCCTGAAAACAGTTGTAAAAACTTGCGTTGCTATGTGTGAACGCGAGAGCTTTAGACACAGAAGCCCAAAACGCACATTTATGTGACTTTGTAATGGAAGTGGCCACTAGAACCATTGACAGTAAAATAAGAACGTTCCAAACAGGAAGTACCCCCTGGTCCCAAAGAGCCGAAATCCGGTCGACTTCTATAGAGAGATAAACAGTTGCTACTAAGTCATTCTACTAGTCAAAATAACCATTCTTGCTCTGATACATTTTATTATCCTTTTTTTTATCATCTTCTTGCTAATTGCTTTTTTCTTTTTTTCTTGATATATTTTTTGTAGTGCTAGTTATTCAAGTTATAAACTGACCAATCAGATGCCTCAATAACAGTAGCTGGCTTCGCGTCCAACGTTCAAGGCGCTTGACTGACAGATTCTCCCGAGCCTGCTTTCATTAGAAGGGGTGTGGCCTTCTAACATGCTCACTCCCGATTGGTTCCAACGGGGTGAAGGATGTATCGCAGAAAAATGGCAACTGAATTGACTTTAATTGGTTGGAACCATGGGTGACGTCACAGGCAACACGTCCAGTTATATTATCCAGTCAATGGTTTGAACGCGTGCTGTCGAGGGCGGTGTGAACGTTTTTGCAGCTGAACCTCGGTTCTGTGGTTTCAGGACCAGGTGGACCAAGCTGTGAAGACTCTGCTGGAGCTGAAGAACAAGTACAAGTCTGTCACTGGAGAGGACTACAAACCGGTGGCTGCTGCTGGAGCTGCTGGAGGAGAAGACAAAAACCGCAAGGAGAGGGAGAACAAGTCTGAGAAACAGGGAGGAGGAGGAGGGAAGAAGGGCAAAGGAGACAAAGCTGCTCACAGCAAGGAGTCATCTGGAGGAGCAGGAGGCTCTGGAGAAGGTCAAGGTCCCAAAAAACAGACACGGTGAGAGACTGAAGGCTGTTTGAAGGAGGTCTGTGATCCATCTCTGTAATTACTGTCTTCTCACATACCTGTCTGACTTCAGCTGAACCTCCTGCAGAAGTCATTTAGAGGATTTGAGGAACAAAATGTTATTTTTCTCCCCGTTTCTAATTTTCCTGAGCTATGGTTTCCTGTGATGAGGGGAGTGTGTGATGGATTCAGTTCATGCTGGTCAACGTTTTCACAGAGTGCTTTCGGCAATAAAAGTCTTCACGCTGACAGGAGCTCTGGATCATTTCTGTTTTGAAGACCCACCCCAATCATCTCATCTACAATCTATTGTAAACACATTCTCAGCGGTCATTTAATTATCATTATGCCTTTTTTTTAGCCAAAATTGAAAAAAAAAGTTTCATTTTCTAGGACATTATTTCTGCAGGGCAGCAGCATTAGAAATTGTGGGCGGGACCATTGGCGTGGGGCAACTCAAGCCCCCCTTACCCTCCCCGTTGCTGAGAGCTCTCTGTTGACGCCATCTCCCACTAGCTTACTGCCCCTCACCCTCAAAAAATAGCTAATTCAAAGCGATTCTTATAAATAAATACTCAGAAATGCAATTTTAACCTTAATTTTCTTTATCTTAACTCCTCCATCATAAAAAAAATGCCACAAGAACATGTTAAAAACACAGAAAACGGGTTTTTATCGGTTTTAATGAGACGCTTTCTTAGACCTGAGTGGTCACCTGCAGCAGCTGAATGTCACGTGGACTGTGGCAGGACGAAGCTGCTGGTAGTTTTCTTTTTTGTCTGTCCATCGAACCTCAAAGGGGAATGACGATGTTCAAGCAGAAGATGGAGGGTTCTGCTTGTATACTCTGATGCGGTGAGTCTGGACGGTTGGCCTCATCTTCATCCGCTCGATGTCCGCCGTCAAGCTTTGATTTTGTTGCACTAAACTACTAATTATGTGAACCTCCGCTCCGTGAATCCAATCAGAAGTGTGTCTGCGCAGTTTGACATTGAATGTACAGTGGTCCGTCGCTGAGACTTTTCATGGTCTCACCCACTTTTTTTAGTGCAATGTCTTCTCTTTTTACAGTGTGTTCTTCGTCCTGATTGGGTGTAGATCCTGTCAATCAATCTCCTTTGTGCCGTGTCTCCTGTACAGAATGCGTTCAGTTGCCAAATTTACTTAGAATGCAATTAGATCTTTGTATTCGCTCCATAACACTGATCTGATATGAAGGTTGGAGCTTTGAGAGTTAAAACGAGAGAAAAGTGAGAGAATGTACATGTCTGTCTGAGAAAAGTATAAAATGTGCAGTGAGGAATATTACAGCCTTCAAACATCCATAATCCTACTCAGTGGATTTTGTTTATTGCTGTGTTTTTTTTAAAAACACTTTTCAGACTGTTGCTTCAACTTTTGATCAATATTTTGATGTTTGTTGTGAACATTTTCTTAAGCTCTTAGCCGCGACTTTTTCCTTCAGACTGTTTTGAATCTGAGACAATCTCCTTTTAAACAAGATTATAGAAAAGTGTTTTGGACATTTCTAAAATGTAAACAAAAACCCCTATATTTAGTTGACTATAGCACATAGTTTAAAGAGCCTAAATCCTGCAAAATCCACCTTTTTTTTAAAGCTTTTAGGTGTATTAGAATGTTAATTCCTCACACAAAAAAACAAGCCCAAAGTAGTATTTTCATCCGTTCACGCATTCCTCTGAAAACCTGCGCTCTAAACACCAGCCCCTCCTAATCCACGTACAGATCTGGAAGGCGGAGCCTCAGAGAGATCGAGTCGTCTTCCTTATTGGTAGGAAAAATGAGTTTCAGAAATATTTCATTAAAAAAATGGTTATTTTATGTGCCAAAGGTAATATAATATGGAAATAGTTTCTCCCGAAATGCTTAAGAAAAGCATGATATAGACCCTTTGATGTTCCAGCGTTTCCTTATAAGGGTCGTTTGTTCTGCCTTGTGAGTTTTTACAGCCCAACAGCATCAGAGATGAGTTTTTTTGTAGTTTGTCCTCTGAAGGAGTAGCTTTATCTGTGCAGAATGACATTGTTTTTGGCTGCTTTTTTTGTTTTAACATCAGGAAAAGACTGTAAAAAGACGTCAGGCGCTCTTGTTGTGTCCTGTGGTGATGCAAGCATCAGCATGCTGTTGAATGCAGTGCACCTGTAGACCGAGCATGGTAGCGATCGGCGATCTGAACGCCATCGACCAGCTTCAGAGTCAAAGGCAGGAGGGTCGGCTCTTGGCTTTTTGGCACCTTTTCATCCCGGAAACCATCTTGAATCATGACTAGAATGTTTGACTTGTTTGTATAAAATATACAAAACATTTTTCATGCTAGAATATTTTCATGCAAAATGTTTAAAGTGCAGAGAAATAACTTTTGTTCCTCAGATCCAATCTTTAATTCATTTTTTGAGTCTTTGAGTGACATTAAATGATGAAATAAAAAGGCATGAGCTAACACTCCTGTCTTGGAATGTGCCTGGTGGAGCTGAATCAGTTTTGGCATGCATCTAGACTGAAGTCGGCTGGAGGTTTTCGTTGGATAAAGTCTCAATTCAGATTGACTTCATGGTGACTAACGAGCTTGTTCTCCGTCAGGTTGGGTCTGGAAGCTAAGAAAGAGGAGAACCTGGCAGACTGGTACTCTCAGGTGAGCCTTTTTCCACACAACCCCCCCTCTGTTTTTACACTTAAAGCTCTTCTTGATGCTACTGAACGTCTACTTCTCTGCAGGTCATCACTAAAGCTGAGATGATCGAGTATTATGACGTCAGCGGCTGCTACGTCCTACGTCCGTGGTCCTACTCCATCTGGGAGGCTATCAAAGACTTCTTTGACAAGGAAATTAAGAAGCTGGGTGTGGAGAACTGCTACTTCCCCATGTTTGTGTCCCAGGCTGCTCTGGAGAAGGAGAAGACCCACATTGCAGATTTTGCCCCAGAGGTAAATCCTTTTTAAGGATGGGTTCAAAAACCTTCACAGTCCCCCTCAGTTTGATCTGGATAGATGGATGAAAACTTTATTGATCCTCAGGGAATGGCCGTCCATTCCTGCATTTGCTCATGACACAGGAATCAATAAAGGAAGTCAATAAATTAAGAAGCATTGAAAAAACATTGTTAATACTCTAAAAGCCAACAAAAACCATTAAGAGTATTTAAAAATTACCTTTTTTTGGGGGACCATACATAATTCCAGTGTATTAGTCACAGCAGCCTGCAACGCTTCCGAATAACTCTGCCAAACTTGATGTAAAGCGTAAAGCTGCGTTCACATAATACAGAGCAGTATTGAGTAATGATTTTTTTCAGAATATAAGTATAAGTTGAAGGAGCAAAAATCATTGAGGAAGAAAAAACACTTAAGTCTCTCAGGTGTACAACTTTTCAAGAGTAAAGTGCAACACTTCTGAATTATTCTGCCAAGTCTGACGCAATGCTGCATTAACACCGATTCATGCGTCAAATTAGCGTCCGCTGCCTCTTTTTATGTGTATCAAATTTAAAGCCCAATGCTTGTCCAAATTGTGTTTATAAACTAGCGCTCTGGTCACGTGTGGGAGAAGATACCGTCAGGTTTTCTAGCCTCATCACCACATGGAACTATTGACTGTATATCTCAGTTACAAAGCATGGACGACACGGATGGCGTCGAGACGTCTTTTTAAGTGAGGTTCACAATCAATGCGTCTGAATGACGCCGCCTTCAGCCGTACTTCTCTCTCTGTGACCCAGTTCAGTTGGAGGAGTGAGAACATAAAAAGAAGAAGGATGTCTTGATCCAAATTAGAAAAATATCTTAAAATTAATAAACATAAAAAACAAACAGATTCTCGTCCTTGATTGTTTTGGAGGGCATTTCTTCTTCTTCTTCTGCTGTGTTGCTGTCAGTAGCCTGACACCTACACCCCCCTCTAGCCGTTGTTAGCGAGAAACAATTACTTAAGGGAAACTGGTTATTTTGCAAAATAATACATGAATAAGCCAATACTTAATTTTATTAAATCACATATTTGTCGCTCCTAGAATAGGTTCCAATTTGGTAACAAGAGACGCCTCACATAAAACAGGGTACAAAAGTGGGTTATTAAAGTGAGTTGCACACTATCTCAGTGGAACACGGCAGGGAGTGGAGTCTGTTGCCAACAGGACTCCTCTGGTCTGAGGAGACTGAGTGCAAGACGTGGCTGGTGTTCCAGGATGCTCTTGAGCTCCGCTCCACCACCGCCTCCAGAGAGTCCAGACTTGGTCCCATTACCGAGCCTGCTCTCCTGAGCAGACCAGTTCAGTCTCTTTGTGTGTCCCTCCCCTTCAAGCACACAGCTGCAATAAAAGTCATATCTATTGATTGCTTGACTCGTCTACCATGTTTGCTTCGTCAGGTGGCCTGGGTCACCCGCTCAGGAAAGACTGAGCTGGCTGAGCCCATCGCGGTCCGACCCACCAGTGAGACAGGTCAGGGCTGAGCCTTTGCTGCATTCTGGTTAAAGCCTCTCAGGCGGTTGACATTTTTCCTCGTCTGTGTGCCGACAGTGATGTATCCCGCTTATGCAAAGTGGGTGCAGTCCCACAGAGACCTGCCCATCAAACTCAACCAGTGGTGCAACATTGTGGTGAGTTACGATGACTGGCAGCTGACGGCTTTCTTGATGCACCGCCATCTTCCTCACCTCCTTCTTCTCCCCCATTTCCTCTCAGAGATGGGAGTTCAAACACCCGCAGCCTTTCCTGAGGACAAGGGAGTTCCTGTGGCAGGAGGGACACACGGCGTTCGCCACCAAAGAGGAGGCAACCGAGGAGGTAACGCCTCCACCTTCACCAATCACGTTTAAACACAGGTGATGCAGGGACTTAAATAAATCAGTCTCTTCTGTTGTGTGTTTAGGTGATGCAGATCCTGGATCTGTATGCAAGAATTTATGAAGAACTATTGGCAATCCCAGTGGTGAAGGGCAGGAAGACGGAGAAGGAGAAGTTTGCCGGCGGAGATTACACGACCACAGTGGAGGCGTTCATCTCCGCCAGCGGTCGAGCCATCCAGGTACATCCCAGCGCCTGTGTCCTGAATCCGGTCAAAGCTGATGCCATCATGAATTTAGGAATGTTGTTCTGAAACTGCAGGGGGCTACATCTCACCACCTGGGGCAGAACTTCTCAAAAATGTTTGAGATCGTGTTCGAGGATCCAAAGAGACCGGGCGAGAAGCAGCTGGCTTTCCAGAACTCGTGGGGCATCACGACCAGGACCATTGGCGTGCTGACCATGGTCCACGGAGACAACATGGGGCTGGTGCTGCCGCCCAGAGTGGCCTGTGTGCAGGTACTGTGTGCACGGATGCAGAGACCCCTTTTTGGCAGAATCCGAATTCCTTCCCCATCCCTACATTAGATATTAGAAGGTGATCTGAATATGATAAATCTGATTAACACCAGCGAATTTCTGTGCTGCATGTATAATATCTGTATCACTTTTGAGACTGTAGCTATAAGGTGATACCAGATGGTTGAGAAAACCAACACAACGTTCGGGCCTTTGTGGTCAGGTAAACGAGCTCACCTGTAAATGGTCTCACGAGTTCATTGAGCTTCATCGTTTTCTTCTCAGGTGGTCATCATCCCATGTGGGATCACCGCATCCCTTCCAGAACAGGAGAAGGAGGCTCTGTTGGCCCAGTGCTCCAAGTACCTAAAGAGGCTGCTGGACGCTGGAGTCAGGGTCAAGTCAGACTTCAGGGACAATTACTCACCGGGATGGAAGTTCAACCACTGGGAGCTGAAGGTCTGCCATCTTTTTTCAAGGCCGCCATGTAAAGATTAACCAGTGACTTCATTAACGTTGTTCCTCGTCATCTTTCCTCCTTTAGGGAGTCCCTGTGCGTTTGGAGGTGGGGCCTAAAGACATGCAGCAGAAGCAGTGCGTGGCAGTGAGGAGGGATACGGGCGCGAAGATCACACTACCAGAGGGCGAGGTGGAGAAGAGGCTGGTCGCCATGTTGGAAGAGATCCAAGGCAGCTTGTTCAAGAAGTGAGACACGTTTATGCATTCATGTGCATCTATGAATTACTGCAGGAGAAAAAAAGCTTTTGTTATTGCTGCTGCTGTCAACAATTCAGCCAGCAGGTGGCACTGTTACACTGGAAGCAATGCACACATGCACACATACATCGACCGTTTACTCAAGGATCTTGGCAGCGTTTTTATTTTTTATTTATTTTGATTGTTGACATAAAAACCTTGCAATATTTTTTTTTTTAAAAACGTTGCACTCAAAATTACAATTTTTTCAGTCATAATTTTTTAACTATAGGACAAAATCCTTTAAATTAATTGAAGTATAATTGTACGTAAACCTACAGAGAATGCACAGCATTAATGACATTTCTATTAAACAGTGATTTATTTAGAAATGAAGCAAATCTGTGAATTTTTGTGCAGTCAAAAAACCTCTTTTGTTCGACTGACATTTATGTTTGAACTTTTAAACTTGGTTGGAAGAGACAGTTTGATGATGGAACTTTTTCAGAGTTGGAACTTTTGGTTTACATGTCTGGACGAAGTTGCTGCGTCCGAAATAATGTGCAGAAAATGGTGCGATTGTAAAATCTTATAATATAGGCTAATTTTATGGTTTGTGTTTCTTAGGGCCTCCGATGACCTCAGGAGTCACATGGTGACCGCAGACACAATGGAACAGTTCCAGAAAGAGTTGGACCAGGGCAGAGTGAGTTACTGCACCCGCAAAGCAGCCACACCTCACTCCCCATTCAACAAACATCCCTGACATGTTTCTATATTCCAGATCGTCCAGATTCCATTCTGTGGAGGAATCGAATGCGAGGACTGGATCAAGAAAACCACTGCCAAGTACGATCTCTGACATGTTGTCATTAAAATACAGAAACTGTATCCTTTTGACGATATTTTGAGATTTTGTCAACGTGAGACTTTGCGATCTTGCTTCCAAAATGAAGACCTTTTGTTTTTCCCGTCCTGCAGGGACCAGGACCTGGAGCCTGGAGCTCCATCTATGGGAGCTAAGAGTCTGTGTATCCCTTTCTCCCCTCTGAAGACCCTTCAGCCCGGTCAGATGTGTGTCAGTGGGAAGGAGGCTGCACAGTACTACACTCTGTTTGGACGTAGCTACTAAAGAGGTCCAGTCTCCACAGTAAAGGGCTTTCCATCCTCCTGTTACCTTTAATTTCTCATGTTGGTGAGGTACTGACATGTGGGCCTTAGAATGGAGACCTGCATCTGCTTTTTTTCCCTCTAAAGATGACTGTAATACACATTCTAATCAGCTAATACTTCAGATATGTCCAATCCCAGCAGGAGTTCTTAGATAAAACAGTGGGTTAGCATCTCCAGACGCACATTTTCTCCTGAAGTCTGGCTGTTTAGCTGATTATTTATGGGTTTGGGGTATTTTTTTTTAACACTTAATTCTACCATAACAGCAATTAAAGAAATTCCCTGAAAGATGTCTTGTCAGTGGAAAAGCACTTGTTCTGTTTCAGTCAGAGCTCTGCAGACAGCTGGACTCACAGTTACACCGTGGTTTTACACACCCACTCTGAGGGTCAGCTCTCATCATGTGACCTGTGGTGATGTGGAGCCGCTCAGTTTACAGCTGTGATGAACTGCTTATATTTGGTTAGAAGTCAGTGATGTTTCTTCCTGTTTACTCCTGGGAAAGACCTTTGGAGCCTGTGTATAATAAAGTCATTTTTATGACCAGCTGAGTTTTGAGGTGGTTATTTTATTTAATTTGATAAAAAATACAGTTGGAAGTTTTATTCTTGCATTTCTTAAATTCATCTTTTATAATCTTGATCTGAATTTAACCCTTTAACTGAGCAGATTTTGATAAAAAAAAATTTTTTTAAAACATTGCATCTCTTTCTCAAGACAATAGTTTGTTTTTTTTCCTTAGTGGGATTGTTATAAGGATAAAAACTATTAAAATGTGTTAATGTAGGCAATGCATTTTGATTTAAAAGAAATGTTGACTTTTCTTAGGAAGTTTATAAATTACAGTAACAAGTGAAGAAGCAAGTGAGCGATGAAAAACAGATACCTAAAAATGACTTGTACATTAAATACGCAATGTAAAAGGTAAAAGACAACTTTAAATACTACATCCAAAATTGACAGTTTTTTCCATTCCTTTTTAGTTAATTCAACCTTAGTTTTATTTTTAAAAAAGTCTGGGTTTTTTTAGGTTAAGTTATAGTAGTTTTTATTTTTGGCTATTATTTTTTATGACTGACCTTTTTACGACGGAGTTTTAGGGCCACGGTGAGGAAAAAAAATTCTGGCCAACGTGGCGAGATTAAAGTCGTCATGTCGACTTTAATCTCGTCATGACGAGAAAAAACTCGACACAAAGTTTCGAGAAAAAACTCGTCTTGTCGAGAATAAAGTCGAAATAAAGTTTCGAGATTAAAGTCGCAATGTTGCGCGCGAGCAAAAAAACTCATAAATTTACGAGATTATTGTGGAAGTGAGCAGCACGCAGAGCAGCAGGTGAACGCCGCGCAGCAGCAGAGCAGACCGACTAAACTTTGTTGAACAGGTGAGCTGAATGTTTATTGATAACGTTCCAAATGTCTGGAAGCTCATTTGTTTGATTTACAAGTTATTAAAGTTTTATTTATTGATGGTTGGTTTGCAGGATCACTGCAGCCCGATGAAGCCGTCATCGGGTGTCCCTGCAGCTGTTTGCTTGAATCCTTTCTTCCTCCACCAAAGACAAGATCTCTACGTTTGTGTGATGCTTCCATCTGAGGAGGAGAAGCACTTTTTGCCTTTTTCAACGTTGTAATGCTAATATAACAGACTATTTTCATTCATCTTTGTTTTTTAATGATCAAACGGGTCGCTTCTTCTGCAGGAGGGGGCGTATGTAACACTGTTTACTTCCGCATTGGTGATCGGATGACAGGTTCATGACGTAATGTGACAGATGAACTTCAGGTTATGTGAATGAAAGGGAGAATAAAGGCTGCAGCGATCCTCTACACCCAAACGTGTCTCTGAGCTCTTTATTTTACATATGAAACTCCGCTTTACCGACACCGAACCCCGGAAAGACTACTACACGGAAAATAATCTGATTTTGAGTCGCCAAAAGACTCAGAATCTCTGTTTTAAACCTATAATCCGGAAATAAAGCTTCACAAAAGGCTCCACATAGTTCATCTTCAAGCGATGCTCCGATAAACAGACAACTTCGGGGTTTTCTCCTTGTTAATCTATGACTTTTTTCCCGTAAATTTACGAGTTTTTATCTCCTAATAAAATTTCTTTTTTTTGGTGGCCATAAAACTCTGTCGTAAACTCTTAAATACAAAGCCACTAGCTCTCTAACATTAGCCATAACACTGAATACTCCTGAAAGACTCAGCTTCACTGCTCGCGCGCAACATTGCGACTTTAATCTCGAAACTTTATATCGACTTTTATCTCGACAGGACGAGTTTTTTCTCGAAACTTTGTGTCGAGTTTTTTCTCGTCATGACGAGATTAAAGTCGACATGACGACTTTAATCTCGTCATGTTGGCCAGAATTTTTTTTCCTCCCCGTGGCCCTAAAACTCCGTCGTACCTTTTTGTATATTCTGCAGAAATTTATTTCAGAATAAAATCAGGTAAACCGCCCTTTATTCTGAAGTCCATTACCGGAAGTCCCTCCCCTTCCTGCTCTCGACTGAAGTTCGTTCGCCCGACGGAGCTCTTCAGCCCCGCTGAACTTTTTAGCGTCTGTTTAAGCAAAAATGAGCGATAAAGGCCTATCAGACGAGGCGGTGACTGCAGCCTGCAAAGATGGAAACCCTATAACTAAGGTGAGGAAACTGTTATCCGTCTTTGAAGCGAATTTATTTAGCAGTTCGTTCGTTGTGACAACTTCATATTCGGCAAGCTAGCGAAATCAAGACTGGTCCACTTCGGAAAAGATCATTTGCCACGAAAGGCAGCTAATTGTCGAAAAATTGACAGTTTTTAAAGCGTATTTTAAAGGACAATAATTGATTTTTGGTCACCTTCATTAACAAAAACAGTCGAAAGTCAGTGAAAACCGCTGTTAGAAGCTAGCATATATATATTCCTGCGCTTGGGCTTGGGTGGCGCGAGGCGTTTTTAACGTGCGCAGACTCGAAGCTTTAAACACATTAAACTCATCTAGCTGGAAATGGGTGTGTCATGAGGATTAAGTTGAGTTAATATGCTGTTCAAAATTCGGGTTTTTAGGCAGAATTTTTTTTAACTACCTCAGTGTCTTGTGGCTTTGCGGAAAATTCTACAATCGTCTGCAATCTCCCAAAAAACAAGTCAGAACAGGCTTTCGGAGTCATAAGTGTTTTTTTTTCTTTTCTTTTAGCTGTCCTCTTACTCAACGGACACACAATTACACAGGCTAATTAATTCAGTCTCTTGTTTTTCCCCCCCACAACAGAAGCTGTCAAAATGTTCAGCTGGAGGTCCAAAAAACTGGAACTGTAGTCTTTAAATGGCAACAGTTACTTATGTCACAGCTGTCAATGTAAAACAAGCAGATAATATTAAACCTCATCTATTGTTTTTTAATCTTGAAAAATCCGCTCTGTTCATCCCTAGTGTGCTGTTTTTGCTTGTTTTTGTGGCATGTTTTTCATAATTTATGACGTTATAAAGAAAATTTAGTTTAAAATAGCATTTTTTTAAAGTATTTCTTTATTCCAATTTTTGTGAAACAGGCGCAGGCGAAAAATGCCATTTTAAAAAGAAACCGTATTTGTGATGTTACAAGCTTCCTGCTCTGCTCCATTCTGATGCATCCACTTGCAGACAAACAGATCCGTGTTGTACGTCTTTGTTTTCCTCGTCTGAGCTGAAATCTGGATCTCAACTGTTCAGCTGAATGGCTCCTGTATTGGTCGCCATTTTTCGTTGCAACAGCAATGTTAGTCTGGAGGTGTGATGATCTATGAGCTAACAGGAGAGCATGTAAACAGAGAGCTCTCAGTAATTGGTAGGGGAAGAGGGGTGGGGTTGCTCCGCGCCAACTGTCTTTCCCGGAATTCAAAGGCAAATTTCTAATGAACTCCTGCTGCTCTACAAAAACTATGTCCTAAGACTTTGTTGGGTTTTTTGTGCTTTAAAACAGCATAATTATAATTAAAATACCACTGGGAACGCTGTTACAATAAATCTGGCAGGAGTGGGACTGCAATGGAAATAATTCGTGTAAGATGTATTCCAGGGAGCATTGACCTACAGAAATAATCTGGCAAACACAGAGTTTGTGCTACTTGTGAATATTAAAAGGACATAGGCTACACTTAAGTTTATTCAACATTTACTTCAGTTTTTAAAGGGATGACTGGTAATAGTTTAAATATCCTCATATTTCCTTCAACTGTCAAAGTGGGACAGATGTCACGAGAAAGAGGAGCCCGCCAGCTATAGATAAAAAACACCCACTGTTCAAAAGAAAGAATGGAAGACAAGCTTCTGCCTGTTTTTGTAATTTGCAGGCTGATGGGTTGAATGAGGTTATGTCTTCTTGCATTAGTTTTGACTCCGTTTTTTTTTTTTTTTTTTTTGCAGAAGAAATGTATTTTGGTTTGTTGTCCATGTATGTTGCAAGACTTTGGAAAACTTCAGATTTACATTTTTCACACTCTGTTCATGTTACTACAATGGAGTTTTGGAGCCAGTTTACAAAACAACTTTTTTGAGAAAAACTGGTCAATTTACGAGATTTTTTTCACGTAAATTTACAAAAGAGAAAAAAGGCATAAATTAAATGGGAAAAACACCAAAGTTGTCTGTTTATTGGAGCCTTGGTTGAAGATGAAACATGTGGAGCATTTTTTAAAGTTTTATTTCCGGATAGGTTTCAGAAACAAAGAAATCCTAAACCAGATTGATCAAAATCCGATTGTTAGTGTAGTCGGCTTTCTGGGGTTTTGTGACGTTAAAGCAGAGTTTCACATGTAAAAGAAGGAGCTCAGAGACACGTTTGGGTGTAGAGGACCGCTGCTTTATTTTCCTTTTTATTCACATTCCCAGAATTCCATTTGTCACCTGACGTCATGAACCCGTCATGCGCAGAAGAAACACCAATGTGGAAGCTAAACAGTTACATACGCCCCTTCCTCCAGATGAAACGTCCCGTTTCAACATAAAACAATAAAGAGGAATGAAAATAGTCTTATTATATTAGCATTAGAACGTTGAAAGTGCCAAAAAGTGCTCCGTCTCAGACGGAAGCATCACACAGATTTAGGTCTTTGGTGGAGGATAGAAGTGGACAGCTGCAGGGATACCGATGTCTTCATCAGCGGCTGCAGAGATCCTGCAAGCCGCCTAATAATAAATAAAACATTAATAAATCATAAATCAAACAAATGAGCTTCCAAACATTTGTAACGTTATCAATAAACATTCAGCTCACCTGTTCCATTGAGTTTAGTCTGCTCTGCTGCGTGCTGTGCGGCGTTCACTTGCTGCTCTGTAAACTCACTTCAACTTCAATCTCGTAAATTTACAAGTTTTTTTTTTTTTGTGCCCCTAATACTGCGTCGTATGTTACATTCCATGTTTGCAGAGTTTTATTTTTCAATTGGAGCAGTTCATTCTTACAGATATTATTCTTGTGTGCACTGGGATCCTCCGAAGCACTGTGGTTTCGAATCGGGGCTCGGGTTTATGTCAGGCTGAGGAGTCACGATGACCTTTGAACTCGCTCCACACACTGTGCTGCTCATGTTTTGACTCACTGCTGTGGTCGTTTGCTCTCAGGTAAAAATCTGTTTGTGTTTTTTTTTTTTCTTCAGGATTTCATGATGCAGCAAACGATGCTGAGGGTGAAAGATCCGGTGAAATCTTTGGATTTTTACACCAGAATTCTTGGCATGACGTGAGTATTCGTTTCAGTAAAAGTGGGTGGTGCTACGGTGAGGTGTGTTAGAGGGGCAACAACAAAAAATAGACAGGCTTAGCAGGGCAGGGAATTTGTCAGCGGGGAAATGAGGAAATGGCACATAATTGAGCAACAGGAAAAGCCTGTCCGCCCGGTTGTGGAGGTAGGCCAGAGCGCTCCTCTTGCTTGCCAAGGAATTCTGACAAAATGTAATTTCTGCTCTGAATGTCTTCCAGACTCCTGCAGAAATTTGACTTCCCCTCCATGCGGTTTTCTCTCTTCTTCTTGGGTTATGAGGATAAGAAGGAGATCCCTACAGATGTGAAGGAAAAGACGGCCTGGACCTTCTCCAGGAGAGCCACCATCGAGCTGACGCAGTAAGGGGTTCTGTTCAGCTACTGAAGAGGTCCAGTCTCCACTGTAAAGGGCTTTCCATCCTCCTGTTACCTTTAATTTCTCATGTTGGTGAGGTACTGACATGTGGGCCTTAGAATGGAGACCTGCATCTGCTTTTTTCCCTCTAAAGATGACTGTAATACACATTCTAATCAGCTAATACTTCAGATATGTCCAATCCCAGCAGGAGTTCTTAGATAAAAGAGTGGGTTAGCATCTCCAGACGCACATTTTCTCCTGAAGTCTGGCAGTTTATGCTGATTATTTATGGGTTTGGGGTATTTTTTTTTAACACTTAAATCTACCAGAACAGCAATTAAAGAAATTCCCTGAAAGATGTCTTGTCAGTGGAAAAGCACTTGTTCTGTTTCAGTCAGAGCTCTGCAGACAGCTGGACTCAGAGTCACACCGTGGATTTACACACCCACCCTAATTATTTTCAATCTCCACAAAAAAAGGGTCATTTTCATTTCATCATCGTTAAACAAGACTGGACTTCTGTTTATTTGAAAAATTTGAAAGTTTTAGTTCTCTTTTTGCTATCCTGCTGCAAAATTATTCAATGAATTTGGCGACTAGATTAAAAACCACAACCACACGAAAACTGCCAGATTCTTTAACATTACATTTGTTTCCTTTTCTTTTCTTTGAAATAAGCCCCAAAGTGTTTCTTTAATATTTTTTAAATTGTTCCTGGAAAGCATAACAATGGAAATCTTGAGTATTTCTTTTGCAGATTTTCTTTAGTATATGGATATTTTATGTGTAAATAAATAAACTAAACTGAGATTTTGACTCAAATGACAGAATTCTCTGGTTTTATGTTTTAAAACAAGTTTTTTTTAATTTATTTTAAATGTTTCAAAGAGCTGCATCTATACATAAACCTCCAGAGTAACTGTGTGCTGTTTTAGTCACTGATTAGTGATGCATTATTATAGCTTTTTGCACACATCTCAATATTTTCAAACACTATTAACAGATAATGCATATTTAAAGCTCTGTGATTAAAGTACTAAAGCTAAAAATTTAATACAAAAAAAACTAAATAAACTCTAACCTGGTATATATATTTTAAATAATTCAGAGTAGTTTGACCTCCTGAAGAAAACCGTGTCAGATTTTGACTTTTGGACCAGCTTTTTTTGGAAATATAAACATTTTCAGCACTAAATGGAAGATTTTCATTTAAAAATGTCTGCATGTCGATAATCTTGAAGTGTTGTTTGTTTTTTGTTGTTTCAGTAACTGGGGGTCAGAAAATGAAGAGCAGCCGTATCACAATGGAAACTCTGATCCCCGAGGGTTTGGTAAATCCAGCTTTCTTGTCTTCATCTTGTGAGAAACGAAAAAGTTTTGGCTCTGGCTTCATCTGTCTTCCTGAAACCTCACAGGACACATTGGAATTGCAGTTCCTGATGTTTATGCAGCCTGCAAACTTTTTGAAGATCAAGGAGTCACATTTGTGAAAAAGCCAGATGATGGTGAGACTGAGAACGTTTCATTTTTCTTTTGAGGGATCTGCTCGCAACCAAACAATTGGAACATGCAAGTTTTAAAGTGACGCCGCCTCTTTTTCGATCCAAAAATGCCCCAAAAAAGTACAGCAGGTACAGGTGAAACTACAATAATCTATTCACGTGGCCCAGCAAACTATTTAATTTGGCCTCCAAACTGGAATAAATTGTATTGATAACTAAAAATCTTTATGAATCTTTTATTTTCTGGTGTCTCCCCATTGGTAATGCTCTACAAATACATTGACATTTGTTTAGGTGCAGAAAGGTATTCTTCATTCATGTAGCGTTGAAAGATTTTAATATTTTTATCGTTCATGTATGTTTTCCGAGTCCCGATCATTCCAGCAGCACACGAACGCAGCATTTCTCTAATTTGCGGTTTTCCCTGCGGGACATCCACCCATTGGTACAATTGAAAATGAGAACAAAAGTCACAGTTTTGACATAAAAACACTCAAATATTCTGTTTTATTTTATATATACACTTATTTTCAGTCAAAACTGAAGCGTGTTTTGTCCAAATTCCATGGAATTTCTTTCTGTTAAGAGGTGGAAAAACCAAGGTTATAAGAGTTTCGGATTTTTTTTATTAGTTTTAGTTTTTATTTCGTTTTGAATTTTTGTTTTTAAATTTATTTAGTTTTAATCTCGCTTCTTTTTCGGGGGAGGGCGGGCGGCAGGCTAGCTTGTAGGTAGTGTTGATTTGCGTTGTTGTGTGCGCTTTTTAAATGTACTTTTAGATTCGTAGGGTTTTTTCCCTTTGAGGAGCGTTCCACAAATTTGGTCTCCTGCTTCGACTACAAGGCACTTACTTTAGTTTTCTACGCTGTTATATTCAAAAAAGTCCCAAATTGGACTCTCCCGCTTTCTCCCAACTTTTAATGCAGCCATCACGCTCATGTAAATGTCTATGACAACGCTAGCCGGCAGTCTGTCTGACAGACATCATGTGACGTCACAGACAACGTGATGCCGTAGGGGTCAAATACACAGTAAAACTAGCAGCGTGAAGTAAATAGATTTCAACCCAAAAGACTTCTGTATTAACGAAAACGAAGTATTTTTTGGGGTTAATATTATTTAGTTTCAGTTCGTTTTATACACACAACAACTTATCTCCAGCAACTCATAGAACTGAAGAGCAGCAGCAGCTACAGCCTACGCTCTCAGGACACGGTCCTGCTCTCTGTGCCCAGAGTGCGCACAGAGATGGGAAAAAAGGCTTTTAGATTTGCTGCGGCACAGTTTTGGAATGAACTCCAGAAAGATTTTAAATTGAAAGAATTGATCTCCCTGGGCTCTTTTAAAAAACTTTTAAATGAACGTGAGACAAAGCTTTCAAATTGTAAATGCTTTATTTAAAACTGTCTTTTATGATTGAGTGTGAGTGTATATAAGTGTTGTGTGTTATTGTTGTGCTGCTGCCTCTTGGCCAGGACGCTCTTGAAAAAGAGATTTTTAATCTCAATGAGTTTTTATCCTGGTTAAATAAAGGTGAAATAAATAAAAATAAAAATAAACAGTTTTAGTTAGTTTTCATTTTTTTTAAAACTCTCGTTTTTATTTTTATTTCAGTTAACGAAAATGTTTTTTCAGTTCTAGTTTTAGTTTTTTCGTTCGTTTTCGTTAACTATAATAACCTTGGGAAAAACACGCCGCTGATCTGCTCCTGGTTCAGTCTTTGTTCAGTTTTAGAGCCCTTTGTGGCCCCCCCAGTCAAAAAGGCATAAAAGCTAATGATTCACACATTATTATGCAGTTTAGGAGAATATTTTTGGGTTATTTAATTGTTAAAACAATTTGATAAGCTAATTTTCAGCTTTTATTCAGTAAATACTTTAGTTTATGCTGTTGTTGACATCCAGCTTTGAATATTTATATTTAAGCTTTAATGAATCATTCCAAGTTTCAAATGCAGACTAAGATCCAATTATTCTGGAAAAGTTGGCGTTCTTATCCTCTCCCCCCCCCCCCTGTAGATTGTTAAGTGATATGTTTCTGTTGAAGCTGTGAACGGATTCTCTGTATTTGTAGGTAAAATGAAAGGCTTGGCCTTCATTCAGGACCCTGACGGTTACTGGATCGAGATCCTCAGTCCCAACAACATGGTGTCCATCACTTCATAAGCAGCTGACGGGGGGCCGGGGGTCTGCGGCTCGTCGGGGAGCGCGTCAGGAAACGCACATTAACCTCCACAGTGACATTCGGTGCGCCGCACAGGAAGCTCAGCGGACTCTCACCGCGCTTTTTCTGTAAACCCGTGGACCTGGTCTAAGGTGGTGCCGAGGCAAAGAGGCGGATGTTCAATAAACGTTCAAGCTACACCTTCCTGCATCTTTTTGTTTACGTGAACAGCTGTGAGAAACACAAATGACGGATGCTTGGAATCCAACTGTAGATCATAGCAGGTAAAGAGAATTTAAAATGCAAAGGAGTCATATTTTTGGATGAAAAATACAGTAAAATGTGGGCTTTAAGCCAACAAATATAAAAAATGACAGAAGTTAAAATGTGTAACAAGAAAAAAGTGCATTTAAATAAAGTTAGATGTCTGAAGGCTCCTAACTCTTTAGCTTCATTTCTACTGACCCGGCTCTCAGAACTCCAGAGTTGTTCTGTTGTGGTTCTTGTCTGAACGGTGACCCGTCCTGTCTGGACTGAAGTGACTCGCAGGACGGCCTCTGCCGCCGCAGGTGCATTTCTGCTAACCGGGACTGACGTTTTGCTGCACACGGGACGCCCTGGAGCAGGGATGTGCACCTGGAGGGGCCGGTGTGTCTGCATCATTTCCAGATATCCAAGCCCTACGCATGACTGATTACCTGGATCAGGTAGAACGCGCCACAGAGCAGGGTTGTTGGAAGACATGCAGGAATGCGCCCTCGAGGCCTGGAGTCGCCCATGCTGCTTCTTTAACAACTGCAAGAAACACAAATCTTCTAAAAAGAAAAAAATGTAAAAGCACCTTTAGTAATTAAATACTTTGAGAAGGGTTTCTTCAGTCACAGTGAGGCACATGTGTCAAACTCAGCCCCGCGGGAAATATTTGGCCCGCAGTGTAATTATAATTGGCTCACGAGATCACATCAAATGTGCATCACTGCTGCACTGCTATTACTACAAATCCCACAATGCTTTGCTAGTACATAATCGAGCAGTCGAAACCAGCAAGCGCTCCTTTTTTTTGTTGACAGTCGTGCTCCAGTCATCGGACAAATTAATGTCATCCTCCACAAAAATGGCCAAAGAGAAAGTTGGACAATAGGAGCTTTGAAGACGAGCCTGCTAAAATACTATGACTATACTATGCTATTACTTTAGGTTCTTTTGTTGTTGGCTTTGAAAAAGATTTACTTTTATAAAGGAACTCTGAAAGGAGACGGGGAAAGACGTACTTTATTTACTTATTTAAGTAGGAATAGAATGCCTTTTTATTTCAAATTTAATTTCTCGTGTTTGAAATATCAAGCTTTGGTTGTTCCAGATTCTGTGTTTAAGCAAAATTAAAGTTTGTTTCCATATGAAAAGGTTAAACATTACATATCAGTTGCAGGTAATTTTTCAATAAACATTGAGTTCCTGCAGTAAGGCATCTGGTACCTGCCAACATGTTTTTTATCATTTATTTTATTTTTAATTTAGTGTTTGGATCAATCCTCAATGAAGAGGGAGCTCGTTTGTGTTCTTCGTTGGTTACTAATAAAGTTTTGATAGGAGTCCGTTATTTTCTGAAGGACTACAAAAATGGCGGATTCAAGAACCTTAAAAATAATGTCTCAGAAAGTTGGACTTTCAATCAAACCACGATAAATAATTAAGGAACCAGCTAAAAGTCTTTTAGTAAATCCATTTGGAAAAAAAAGTTGAAAATCCTTTTCAAACTATAAGATGAGAACTTTGACAGCAAAGTCAGACGATATGACCAGAAGGAGAGGCGTTTAGACGTCTTTTACAAGAAAGTTTTTTAATCGTCAATTTGCAAAATGCTTTTTCACATTGCAAATTCAGAATTGAATACTTTCACTTTGAATTATGGGTAATTGTGTGTTTGTGGTACCGTGTCTCTTGTTTGTCTGTAGCATCCACCTTGGAGGTTGAAGGCTCTCATTCCTCCAGGTGGTGTTACCTGGAAGTTGAGTGATGACAACTGGACTTCAAATCTGCACCCTTGGCACATCCTCAGTCTAAGTGGGGCAGAGTTCAGTCCACATCCGTATCCTCCAAGTGAAAGGGTCACCCACATTCCTACAAATGACCGGCTCCTCAAAGGTAAACAAGGGGGAGACACCAGAGTGAAGCGCCTCTCCTCTTGTAGTCCCCCCTCACCCCTTCACAGGGTCTTTGGTGGTAGTTTTTGTCTTCCTACAAAAAACGGAATCCTATGATTAAAAAAAAACACCCCTGTTTAAGAAACTCTTATTTTCTTTCTTGTAAGAAATACTATTTTATCAGTTGAAAATAATCCTAATTTGAATAAACGTGTTTTGGTGACTGGATATTTTTCTTAAAATCAAACCATTTTTCTTAATTTTTTTTTTTTTTTTTTTCGTTTTAAGAAAATGTGCCAATGGGATACTGACTTATTTCTAAGGCGGCGTGTTTTTGCATAAATGAAAGGGCAGAACGGTAAATAGGACACAAATTGTGCGTCTGATATGAGATATGAAACACATTTGTGAATCTGATTCTGATACGGGGCAAAGCAAAGGGAGAACAACTTAAATGACTTTTTATCGGTCGATCGGCTAAAAGAGTAGCTTCAAACACTAAAACTGGAGCCAGTTAGTTGAAAGAGAAGAAGTTCTGACATTTCATTTCTGTCTGATGGAGGCAGAAGATGTCTGAAAATATTTAGAAAACGGTTCCAGACAAACATGGAAGCTTCCAAAGATGGAGGAGGATTGATGAAAAGCACATTTTCCCCCCCGTTTCTGGAAGATTCCAGCACCTGGATTAGCTCAGGAACCCTCAGTAGGCTCACTGCTGATGATTGCTGACAGTAAGAAACTGAGGGCATACTTAAAGGAGGTCCAGGATGCTGCCTGAGCCCGGGGGCCCGTGATCCTGCCGTGATCTAAACCCTACTGATGGACGACTGAGTCACGGACCGGAGGAGGAATCAGCAGCCGTCACCCGCCTCGCCACTGCTTCTTTCACGATCCACCAATCACAGGCGTCCAACCTCCACTTTTGTGTCTTCTGTCACCGATCAGCGAGGATGGAACCGTTTTCAATAGTTTCATCTATTTCTTCAGAAAGCTTGATGATTCTAGGACAAAATTTTCCCACAGAGCCCTAAACGGATCAGTGATTCAAACGTGGGATGATGTGAAAAATCTCAAAGTTTAGGTCCGTTCTGATGAAGATGCTGCTGCAGCGCGGCGGTCTGGTCTGTAAAGAGTTTTAAGAAGGATGAAAATATGTCCAAAAGTGTCTACATCTATGGAAACAGCTGGACCGCTTTGCTTTTTCGTCTAGATTTCTCCTGACTGCAGGTTTCTAGAGGAGATTTCAACGTTTATGGGAGAATTATTGTAAGAAATTAGCATAAATGAATATTTTAAATGGTAGTAAAAAAAGGTTCTGATTTAAAATAAGCAGTTTATTGTTTCTAAACTTATCAAAGAAAGAAAAAAGATAATTTCATTAAAAAATATACATTAGGGCCATGCAAGAGACAAGATTTTGTGTTCTACCACATTTGTTTTTTAAAAATACAAATAATCTTCTCTTTTTTTATGTTTAGCATAGTAGTAGTATCAATTTTAGGGATATTTTAAGTGTTGAAATTATTAATTTAATAATGAACGTTACTGTTCCCTTACTGCAAAGGTGTGAATTTGGTTAACATGTAAAATTTACAAAATAAAAGTTTTTGAACACTGAAACCACATCTGCAGCGTCTGTGAGGAACTGGATAAACAAACCCGTGTGAAAAATATTCACTTTTTATTTTTAGTATTTGCTTTATAAAAAAATTCCTGGAGTTTTTTCAGATTCAGAATTTATCTGAGGATGAATTCGTTCAGAATTGGAAATATAAGTTTTCAAGCTTTTTTTTAAACTTAATAAGTAAACTTTCTTTATTTATTCCAGATTATCTTTTTACAGCTGTATAAGATTCTTCTCCAGAATTAAACATGAAGTTGGAAGTCTTTCTCTCTTTTTTTTTTTACTTCTATAGGAGCTTAATTTTTTCTTTTTTACATTTAAAAAACAAAAATTCAAGTGAAACAAGGGAAATCAATCTGATAAACATTTAAACTAAAGTTCAATTTGGAAAAATCTATTCTTGTACAGACATGAAATTAATCGAATCAAAAATGTATGAATATGAAGTTTTAATTGGCCTTTAGGACCTAAAAAAAACAATAGAAAACTCAATGGATGACTTTCCAGCAGAAGTGACCTACAGGAATTGTGCCGGGATCAGACGATGCAGCTGTTTTCTCAGAAGAACTTTATTTCAAAGTGTTTCCATTAGTTCGGCTCATCCCTGTCCGTTTGTCTGCACATCAAAGCGTCGACTCACTGGTGTTTCAGCGCACGTGTGACAGACGGGGCTGTGGGGGGAAGTTTGTCCCTCATGCTGCTCCATAGGCTAACCTTCATGGCCACCACCTGTCTCATGAGTTGGGGGGCGTTGGCCCATTACGCTGATAAATAGCAGCGGTGGGAGTTCAAACTAGACTTTGGTTAGCTGGCTTGGCCATGGTAAGTGATTTTCATAAGTGGACCTTTTAACTGAAGTTTTTAAGAATTTGAGTTTGCAACATTTTAAACCGTATTTACATAAACAGGTGGTGAGAGCAGTTTTTGACTAGCGATGGGTAGATGAGGCCTCGTGAACCATTTGGCACATTACCCAAACTATAAATAAATATTCTGGATAACCGAGCGTTGACGAATGTTTCAAGTTTTTTTTTTTCTCTATTTTTTAAATTTCTAATTAAAATTCATGAATTTCTCTCAAGAGTCCCAAACTTCTGCGTTCAAAGCAGCTGAAAGACATGGAGATCTGGAGTTTGACGGTGGAATCTGATCTGGTTTGAAGGTGAGAGGGAGAATCTGGACATTTTTATCCCCTCCTAAAAGGGTTCTGAAGGAGGAGGGATGGATTTGTAGTCTATAATCATCAAAAATATGAGATTTTTTTAAAGATTTATCATGATTTCTATAGACCTTAAGGTCTGTGAACTGAATTAACTGTTCATCTAATGGGATTTCCTTTCATGTTTAAGCTCTTTCAGCCATTAGTTGCCCCTGAGATCAGTATTTCAGATCAATGGTAACCATCACTCAATTTGTGCACAAAAGTGCAAAAAACTATATATATATATATATATATATATATATATATATATATATATATATATATATATATATATATATATATATTTAATTATTGTCATGTAGTTGTTGTAAATAAAATAGTAACTCATGATTGTAAACACTGCAAAAACAGGCCCCCAAGAAATAGGTAAAAAATTCTTAATATTTGTCAAATTTAAGTGAAAAATGGTCTTACCAAGAATTCTGATTTTAACAAAAAAAAAATAATCTGGTCACTAAAATGAGAGAAAATTTGACTTTTTTTCTTGAAACGAGAATCTTTTTACTTTTCTAAGACTTAGTCTTTTTTTTCTCTCTCTCTTATTAAAACCTGTAACTTTTCCAGAATCCATGTTGTGGTTTTCTGAAACAGTGTTCGTGTTCCTGTAAACCATTGATTCTAAAAAAAAAAAAAATTAAAAAATTCTTCCAGGAAGTGAATTCCTGCCAGCTGCCCCCCCGAGGTGCATCCAGCTGAGTAACGGATGGATGCAGCGGATCTTGTTCAGCTCTTTAGATGCTGCATTAGAGACACATTTGGAAATGATACACACTCAGTGGGTCTGTTGATGCCAGGGGTCTGCGGTGCTTAATGTGCTGACGCTGCCCAAAGGCCGGATGACTTACAGCCCCGCTTATTTTGGAGAAAAGAGGGTCACAGCAGATATTTTTAGAACGTCATTGAAGTGGTATTTGGAGACGCCGTATTATTGTGACAAAGTGTTGTTTTACCACTGTACCTTTTATTTATTTACCGAAAATAAACCCAACGGGCAAAATAAAGGACGAGACTGAGGAGTTGAGGTAAAAGTGGAGTCCTGACCTTCAGCATGCAGACCTCCATCAAAGCAGGAGGGTTTTTTTTTTTTTAGGTTTTTGATGGAAACAGCAGCAGTGCGAGGATTATTCCTTTTTGTTTTGGTTTGTTTTCTTGCTTTTATAACGTTCCATTTTCAGGTTTGTTTTTTTCCTTCTTTGTGAAGCTACGTCCACATCGCCGCCTTAGGCTTTGAAAAGTCTATGTAAACGCATGTTTGTTTGCTTAGAACAGAGACGGCGTATATTAATGTAACATTTAAAAAAGCAAAGACACAAGATTAAGGCCAATTTCCATCTTTATGCCCTAAAGACAGGTTGATGGTCCCCTTGACAAAAAGACAAGTTAAATAAAAAGAGAGGATAACAGAAGACAGACAACAGCAAATACCGAAACAAATAAATATTTAAAAAAATAGGTAGACAGATGTGACAGAAAAAGCTATTTAAAAAAAAAAAAAAAGACGGTAAAAACTTGTGATGTTTCCCATTGTATGTTTGCTAAATGAGCTCAGAGTTCTCTTCTTGTGGAGTGAGTTGAGTTCTCCTGTTGGAGAATCCAGCCTGACTGAAAGCACCCTTCCTCAGAGGAACAGAGGAGGGGCCAGGCCGTGAAGGATTCCATGAATGAACATTTTATTTCAATTCAATTCAATTCAATTTTATTTGTATAGCCCAAAATCACAACAACAGTCGTCTCGATGGGCTTCGAAGTAAAACATGAAATCAAAAGGATCACGAATACAAAGAGTTCAATAGAAAAATACTAAAATGAACTAACAAACTGACTAAGCTATACTGGCATCCCTGCCCTTAGACCCCCCTTCGCGGTAAGGAAAAACTCCCAAAAAAAACGGATTCCGGAAAAAACGAAGAAACCTCAGGGATGAAGGAGGGATCCTCCCCCAGGACGGACAGGCGATTTACCAGAAATCTTAGAGAAGAATTAACTTATCTAAATCTACAACTACATATATAAAAGTCCAGCAGACGAGCTTCATCCAGCCGTGGTTGTGGGGACAGTCAAAGGCGCGAGTCGAGCCGGAGACCACAGCCAGGTGTAGGAGCAGGAGCAGAGGCGAGGTACTCGGTCAGGTACAGAGCAGAGACGAGCCAGAGATGAGCCAGAGGCAGGAACCACAGCCAGGTGAAGGAGCGGGAGCAAAGGCGAGGTAAACGGTCAGGAACTGGAGCACGGATGAGCCAACTGGAGTCTGGAAGCACTCCCACTCCCCAGGAGGGGAGAGGAAAAGAGGGACAATACATGAATCGCACTGCACCAAACAGAGGCATGGAGAACTAAATGATGAATTATGATCAAGAATAGAGGAGAGGAATGGTAGAAGTAAAAACAGGAAAGAGGACAGAACCCCAGTGCACCATAGTTACCCCAGCTTCAACTTCTAGCAGCCTTTTAAAAGAAATAGTTATTATTAAGTTTAATTTAAACAAATTAACATTAAGTTAAATAATCTCTGAATACTAGCTAGTCTGACAATAAGCCTGTCCAAAGAGGAATGTTTTCAGTCTAGCTTTGAATGTAGAAACTGAGTCGGCCTGTCTTACATGAGCTGGGAGTTTATTCCATAAGACAGGGGCTTGGTGGCTAAACGCTCTACCTCCAACCGTACTTTTACTAATTCTAGGAACCACAAGCAGTCCTGCATTTTGCGAGTGAAGTGTTCTCATTGGATGGTAAGGGACTATGAGGTCCTTAATATAGGACGGGGCCATTCCATGTAAGGCCTTATAGGTTAACAGGAGGATCTTGAACTTGATTCTGGAATCAACTGGGAGCCAATGGAGCGAAAATAACACAGGAGTGATGTGATCTCTTCTGCTAGTTCCAGCTAACAATCTAGCTGCTGCGTTCTGAACAAGCTGGAGACTTCTTAAGGAACTCTTAGGACACGCTGCTAACAAGGAGTTACAGTAATCCAGCCTCGATGTAACAAATGCATGGATGAGTTTTTCAGCATCACTCTTAGAAAGTATATTTCTGATCTTAGCAATATTCCGCAGGTGAAAAAAGGCAGTTCTGCACGCCTGAGATATGTGAGCCTTAAATGATAAATCCTGGTCAAGTAAAACCCCAAGGTTTCTAACTGTGGAATTGGGGGCTATACTTATGCCATCCAGGGAGACTATCTGAGCAGACAGAGTATCTCTGAGGTTTTTAGGACCTAGTATAATGACCTCAGTTTTTTCTGGGTTCAAGAGGAGGTAATTAATTGTCATCCAGGTCTTGATGTCACTGATGCAGGCGTTCAGTTTCTCTATCTGGTCATTCTGGTCAGGCTTCATGGATAAATACAACTGCGTATCGTCGGCATAACAATGAAAATTAATTCTGTGTTTCCTGATTATGTTTCCTAGGGGTAGCATATAAAGCGTAAACAGGATCGGTCCCAAGACTGAGCCTTGTGGGACTCCATAGTTGACTCGAGTGCACTGAGAGGAATGGCCATTTACATTAACGAACTGATACCTATCGGACAGATAGGATTTAAACCACTGGAGAGCAGATCCTCTGATCCCTATGTCCTGCTCTAATCTATGGAGTAAAATACCGTGGTCGATAGTGTCAAAGGCTGCACTGAGGTCCAACAGGACCAGAATAGAAAGTAGTCCCTTTTCTGAGGCCAATAACAAGTCATTAGAGACTCTAACTAGTGCAGTTTCCGTACTGTGGTGAGGTCTAAACCCCGACTGAAAGTCTTCAAAGTGGCTGTTGTCCTGTAGGTGGCAGTAAAGCTGCTTAACTACAACTCTTTCTAGGATTTTAGAAATAAAGGGCAGGTTTGATATCGGTCTATAGTTGGCCAAGATGCTAGGATCCAAACTGGGCTTTTTCAGAAGAGGTTTAACAACTGCATATTTAAAAGACTGTGGCACGTAACCCGTTTCCAGAGAGGCATTTATCATTGTTAATATGGGATCATTAATTAGGGGAAAAGTTTCTTTAAAAAGTCTAGTGGGAATTGGGTCTAACAGACACGTTGAGGATTTGGAGGACGTAATAATTGATGTTATTTCCGCTTGATCCACAGCAGTGAAGCAGTCTAATGTTACAGAGGTTTCTATGGATGCCTCCATTTCTACCGCTTCAGCCTGTTCTGGGCTGATAATAGGAATAACTTGATTTAACTTATGTCTAATATTTGAGATTTTACTGTCGAAAAATGTAAGAAAATCATCAGAGCTGAGAGAAACAGGAACATGTGGTTCTACTGAGCTCTGACTGCGAGTTAATTTAGCAATACTGCTAAAAAGAAATCTTGGATTGTTTCCATTCTCTGATATTAAGGTTGAATAGTACTGGCTTCTAGCTCTATGCAGGGCTTTTTTATAATTTAAAAGGCTATGTTTCCAGGTATTCAGAGACTGCTCTGAACCGGAGCGGCGCCATTCCCTTTCCAACTTACGGGTTTCTTGTTTAAGAGAACGAGTTTCAGCGTTAAACCACGGTGCTACTCGGTTTTGTCTGACGAACTTAGGTTTCAAGGGGGCAACAACATCGAGTGTACTCCTGAGGGCTTGTAAGGCATCATTAACAAAGTGGTCATTTATACTAGGACTGATACTATGGGAGCTGGTCTCAGAGTATTTTCTCAGAATATCACTAAGTACTGGCTGAACTGTGTGTTTAAACTCAGACACAGAACGGTCAGTTAAGGTTCTTCTAAGCTGTTTCTTATTCACTGGGACAGAAGGATGTTCTAATGTAAACTGGAAGGTAATCAGAAAGTGATCAGAAATGATGGGGTTAAGAGGAAGGACACTCAGCTGGTTGATCTCTATACCATGGGTTAGAACAAGGTCCAGGGTGTGCTTATGACAGTGAGTGGGTTCATTCACACTTTTGGGTGAAACCAACATCATCTAATAAAGCTGCAAAAGCCTTTCCTAGGCAGTCACTGGGGTCATCAACATGAATATTAAAATCCCCTAATATTATAGTTTGATCAGAATCTAAGACAATAGTCGATAGGAAGTCGGAAAACTCAGTTAAAAATTCTGAATATGGGCCGGGGGGGCGATAAATAATTATGAGTAAAACAGGTTTTGGAGTTTTCCTGTTTGGGTGACTTAAAGACAATATGATGTTTTCAAATGAATTATAAGCATTTTTAACTTTAGGGCTGAGAAGTAAGCTAGACTGTGATATTACTGCCAAACCACCTCCTTTACCTGAAATCCTGGATTTCTGATAGTTAGCATAAGTGGGGGGGGGTTGCTTCATTCAATCTAACATAGTCATCCTGATGGAGCCAAGTTTCTGTTAAGGCTAAAAGACTGAGGTTTTTATCAGTAATTAACTCGTTGACTAAGAGGGACTTGGAGGAAATGGATCTAATGTTTAATAAACCGCATTTAATTACATCATAATTCTGCTTGTGAGTACTGCTGTCTGTCACCGTAAGGTTTCTATGACGCGCTCCTTTCATTTGTCTTTCAGCACATAAGCTAAAGCTAGGACCTGCTTGACTTTCCCTGCATGGGTTTTGCACCGGCACTAACCCTAAGGGAGGCTCAGAGGAGCGTTTTACACTGCTGCTCTGCGCCCGGGTCTCGTCTCTGGATTGTCAGGTTAACAGACTAAGCCTAGCAGAAATGTTTCTAGAAAGAAGAGTGGCACCGTCCCGGGTGGGATGGACGCCGTCTCTCCGCATGAGACCGGGCTTCCCCCAAAACGCGCTCCAGTTATCCACAAAACCAACGCCGTTTTCTGGGCACCATCTAGAAAGCCAGCGGTTAAATGATGAAAAGCGGCTGTACATTTCATCACTGACTAAGTTCGGCAGGGGACCAGAGAAAATGACAGTGTCGGACATCGTCTTAGCCAGTTTACACACCGAAGCTACGTTTAACTTAACCTATTTGACATAATTCTGCCAGATCATCAGGTCGTGACAGTGATGGTGGACTTTGGACTTTCTTTCTAATATTTTTAGCGCTTGTTTGCGTTTTGATGGGTCTTAAATTCAGGTCTTGGCGTCAAGTACTCCCACTTTCATCGACTACGCAGGTTTCTATGGCCGTTTTTGGCCTCTACGTGCAAAACGGGCTTTGAAAGTTAAACCCGTTGAACTTTGACCAATCAGGGACTTTGTAGTGACGATGGATGGCGTTCTTTTTAATTCACAGAAGTGCCAACCATTTGGATAGTGATCACGGAGGAGATAAAAAAAATGCAGTTCGTTTCTGGTCAGAATTCTACGACACCAAGTCTTGTGACAGAAGAAGCCTGGAGCCAGATTCTCCAGATTTGCACCGCTTTGACCTTTCACACCAAGCCTCCTCAAAATCCATGGACTGGTATTGGGCAGCGACGCTTCGAGTCGAATGTTTCCACCTATGTTTATACCAGAGCCTAGCAGGGTATACTTACTGGGACTTGCTCACTGATCTCCAAATAAAGCACAGGTTCACTCTGAGGTGGCAGTGGGGGTGCAGCGGTTGGCACTCTGGCCTCACAGCGGGATTCAAATCCCAGCTGACTTCTTTCTGTGTAGAGTTTGCTCCACTGCAGCTTCCTCTCACCGTCAAAGACATTCTAGGATGACTCTAAATCGACCGTGTTGGAGCGGGATTGTCTATATCTGGGAGAGAAGAAGGTGAAATTCCGCCTTCGCCCTTCAGCAGCGGGAACAGAGTCACCTTGACGCTAAAGGAAAGAACGGGTACGGATAAAATACTTTTTTTCTTATAATTTATTTGCTTCCTAAAGCCCAAATCAATCATCTTTTGATCTGTTGTCAAAGCGTTCCCAGTGGTCTTCTTTAGTATGATTATGCCGATTTAGGCCAAAATCCTAAAACCTGTGGTTTTTTAGGACATAGTTTCTGCAGAGCAGCAGGACTGCCTCAGAGACTCACCTCTAAGTTATGTGCAGGACCGATGGGGTGGAGCAACACTGCCCCTCCCTGTTGCTTAGAGCTCTCCGTTTACATTCTTTTCCCTCTAGCTTACAGCCCCTCCCACCCCCAACTTAACATTATCTGTACAAAGCAAAAAATGGCAGAGCAGGACGTTTGTGGCTCGCCCAGTGTATTTCTACATCCCAAATAGGCTCTTTTCAAACGGCATTTTACTCATCTGCTCCTGATTGACTAATTTAAATAACAGAATCCTCAGAAATGCTTGATTTTTCTCCATATATGCCCTCCATCAGAAAAACGCCACGAGAACATATTAAAAAATAAAAAAACACAGTTTTCATTGGAGCCTTTAAAAAGCCTCACTTATAGAAGGCTTAAGCATTGCTACATTTTAGATGTTTTCTTTTTTTGATCAAATGTTAATTAAATGAAACATAAACTGTTTAAGACACGGCAGCTTCATCGGAAAAGACTTTAGTATCTGCATTGTCCAGTTTTGTGTCATGACGCTAAACAAACATCTGGAATGGGAATTAAATTTCTTAAGTGAATGTAATTCATGGGAAACCCTCATTTTTCCCATCTCATGGACTTCCTGCTGTCAGAAAATGGTGAAATAATTGTTGTTATCTTGTATTTACCAAAGATTTCTCCTCAGATCTTTCTTTAATGGGACTTTGGGGTATTTGGGAATTTTTCAGAACATCGTATGTCCGTCATGGACTGATGGAGAACACAGATGACATGCGTGGCTCCACGCTTCTGAAAAGCTGCCGTGGAACAGAAGCCGATCTGGGACGTTCCTCTGAGCGAAGTGTCTGTTGGGGCTCCTCTCCTGTCCGGCCTGCTCACGTCTTCAGAGTGATTACGCTGCAGCCGGAGACGAATCTGTCAACACTCCGTTTGCTGTCATCGACTTCACCATAAATACCAGCTCAGCTGTTCATCAAGGTTGACCTCACAGCCAAAAAAAAAGGTATAAATGTTCCTGATGTGACAGTAAAATAAACAAAAAAGGATTTAACATTTAAACTTCTTCCCAAAGATCCAGAAGGAATTGGAAAAATAACCTATTATATTATGAGATTAAGGGATTTTATTAATGTAGAGCAACAAAACAAACCAGAAAAAAAGTCCTTTCTTGATTCTAAATCACTCAAGTAAAACAAAACGTCAAAACGAAACATTTTGGGATGTTTTTTCCAAAGAGAAAATGGGGCATTCCAGAGAAAACAAAAGCTTCCTGCAACAAATTAACTGCTGAGATTTTGCTGATTCCAATTTAAGGTGGACCACTCTGTGAGGAAACAGGACTGTGTGGAGCTGAAGAACGAGACCTTTTATGTTAGAAAAATGAGTTTTTTTGTGTGACATGTCCTGGAAAAGGCTGGGATTTCTCCTTTTTCTGTTCGTGGCGTGTTTTAGTCATAAATGCATTAGGTGAATTTAGATGCGCATTCTTGGCTGCATCTCACATCTCAGATGATTTTCTCTGCATGGTGAGCCCACATGCTTCTTCATCACGCTGTTGGGTCATCGTGCAGCAGAGGAGATGAATGCTGAAGGCTCGGCGGTCGGACTCATGGATGACTTGGTTTGAATCCAGGTCACAACCTCCCTCGCCTCCGTCAGCGTGTCTCATCGTGTCCATCTTTCTCCCAACGTTTGTTTCCATCCTCACAGGAGAAGAACGTCAGAACGAACGCTTCAGCAGTTCACAAACTCTAGATTTCTGATTGCAAAGCATTTTTGCTCATCAGTCAGTCTCTAAATATCTGTTGCAAAGGTTTTTGCTTTAAATTACAAATGAAACTACATTTTAAAATCAAACCATTCCAATTAAGGACCTTAATTTTACATAAATCAAGACTTTGAATTAGTTTGGTTGATTATTGATTTGCTACAAGAGTATTCCTTAGAAATGGTTTAGTAATGTTGGAAAACCTGTTTTGAATTGGCGCCACATTAGTTAGGAATTTGCCCAAACAAAGATGCACTGGTATGATGATTGCATTGTTTTCCTATCCTTGGAGGGACATGACACCCCAAACTTCCAGCACACCCCTGATAATCTACTTGCCCCCCATAGTGGTGGGGCAGGCTCAATCCGGGCCTGGCCCAAGTGAGGAGAAAATGAAAACCCTTCTGGTGGAAATATATTTGGCGTCAAAAATAAAAAGTATAATCTGTGACTGCATCTCAGTGCTGAGACCTCGGCTCCAGTGAACACGTCAGTTTGGTTCATCGGTGACCAACACAATCCGGGTGACTGACTCGCTGGTTGAAGACTGGGATGCCATCCCACAGCAGTGTGTGACCCGCACACTCACCGCTGCTGTGGATGAGTGTCCTTCGCCCACATGATACAGTCCTCCAATGTTGGAAGGGATTATCTATTGAACTGAAGTCTATGGTAAAATTATATTTCACAGCAAAGATTTGGTCAAATCTTTTTTGAGATCATCCCACCTGCTCAGCTGAGCTGCTCCTTTTAAATATAACTCATGCAAAACTAAAAACTGTTTTGTCAACAGGCTTAGGTTCAACGTAAAGTGGACCGACCAGACTTCCTGTACCAAGATCATCATTGGTGGTAGTGTAATGGTGTGGGCTTCTTTTTGATGGAAACATTAATTTGGCATGGAGAAGAAAGTCCTCCTGTTTGACGTCTGAGAACTTTTTGTTTCCTTAGCAGAACAATGATCCAAAGCTTCCAAAGTTGAGGGCAAACACATGAAAAGAACAAACTGCAGATTTAGTAAAGGAGGTGTTTTAAGATAGAACTGTTTTTATGAATTCAACTTTTATGATAGTTATTTTTAAAAATTGAAGTTTACAATGTAGCACGCCTTCATTATTATTATTATTAACATTTTAAAAAAAAAATTTCATTTCCCATTTGGTATTTTTCCCTTTAAAAAACATCATTTCATATTTTTAACCCTTAGCATTTTTTGTATTTTTTCTAATTTGCCATTTTTCCATTTTTAACATTTTTAATTTTTGTCATTTAAAAATGTTTAACATTTAACCCTACATTACCAATTTGGAATGCCCCGCCTTACTTTTTGCAAAAATCTAACATTTAAAAAAAAAAGTCACGCTCATAAATTTTTAAAAAGTTTTATTTTATTTTACTTTTTTTTCTTTGGCGTTTTTCTGTCCATTTTCAACATTTTTGACCTTTTATTTTATTTTGTAATTGGGTCTTTTCCCTCCCAGTCCCATCAGCCCCGTTGATGCCGCTGTACAGGTGGGTCTTCAGTCGCGCAGGTGAACATCCGGGTCATCTGCTCGGCGCGCGGTGCTTCTGGACGCGCGCGGGTCTTCCTCACGTTTCATCCGCGAGGAGAAAACTAGAAACTTTACAGCCCAGCTCTACCGTAAGCACCGCTGCGGCTCGTTGCCGCGGCCGGAGCGCGCGCGCGCACGCTGGGAAGGGGTGGCACAGACCAATCATCTGCACGCGGAGGCAGGGGGTGGGGGTGCTGCTGCTGCTCCTGCTCCTGCTGCTGCTCCCGCCATAAGGAGTTAGTTTGCAGAGAGACCCAGCAGACGCGATGCTGCAGAAGAAGCTCCGTCACAAGTGAGTTTGAGGTTTTGCTTCATTTTCTTTCCATAAACAAAGTTTTTCGTTTCTGCAGCTTCATGAGGAAACATCCAGGTTCTCTGTGTCTTAAAGCACGTCCTTGAGGTATTCTCACCTTGATTGCTGCAGGCTTTCTGCAGATTAGGTGGAGTCTGGAGGTCTCCTGCTGTGATTGGCTGAAGTCGGAGGTTCTCCAGCAGAACGCTCCTGTTTGTTTACACCAACTTCCTCCAGCGGCTGATTTCTCTGAGGCAGGTGAGGAACATGTGGACTCCTCTGTGAGGACCAGAAGATGAACGAGTCCTCCTGCTGCCATCCTCCTGCCGTCACGTATCAGCAGAGTTCCCGATGGGACCTCAACGCCAGCTGCGACTGGTCGGCCCCTCGCTGTAACTGGACGTCGGGGGACGGGCCCCTGCAGCTGCCCACCTTCTCCACGGCGGCGAAGGTCCGGGTGATCATCACCTTCATCCTGTGCGGCGTGTCCACCCTCTGCAACTCCGCCGTGCTCTGGGCGGCCATCGGCCACAAGCGCAAGTCTCACGTCCGGGTGTTGATCATCAACCTGACGGCGGCGGATCTGTTGGTCACCTTCATCGTGATGCCGGTGGACGCCGCGTGGAACATCACGGTACAGTGGTTGGCGGGCGACGCGGCCTGCAGGTTCCTCATGTTCCTCAAGCTGCAGGCCATGTACTCCTGCGCTTTCGTGACGGTGGTGATCAGCCTGGACAGACAGTCGGCCATCCTCCGCCCTCTGTCCATCAGCGCGGCCCCGCGGAGGAACAGGAGCATGCTGACGGTGGCGTGGACCATGAGCGCCGTGCTCTCCGTCCCTCAGGTGAGGCAGCGACTCCACAACTAATCACACTGATCCTGATCCGGAGATCCTCTGGAGGAGAACACAAGTCTTGCATTAGGCTTTTCCGTGCACAACCGAAGCTTCTCCTTCATGCTCCAGAGAGCTTCAGAGCGGCGGCGGCGGCTGCAGGCCGCCACACACGCTCCCAGGTTTTTCACTGACAGCAAACGACACGAGCAAGGACAGTCAAATCTGACCTTAAATACTCCATTTAAAAAAAAACAACTTTTTTTTCTAAATTTGATGCAAAAAACACTTTTGTAAGAAAAAGTAAGGATGAGTAATTTCTCATACATAAAAACACACACGTTCCACATGTGCACGCTGCAGCTGGAAAGTGAGAAGTGTGCAGAAAAGAAGATGATCCCACTCAGCACTTTGGATGATTAAAAGCGAGAATGGTGTTTAAAAAAATGTTTAGCAAGAATTCCAGTGTCAAAAAAAAAAAAAACTCAGCTAATAAGCTTTTGCGGGACCTTCCTGCTTCAGTCCAATTATAAAGTGGAAGCAGAATATAATGAACCAGACTTGGATAATGAGGGTCATGCAGAAAAGTTCTGGGTTTTCACCAGAGCTTCTCGTCCCTGAAGGTTTGGAGAAAACAAAGAGGTAAAAAAGAGAAAAGTGATTCTGTGTCCTGTTTTTCATGGTGGCTGTAGAAAACGCCTGTAAATGTGTCTCTATGATGTCTCTTTTATGAGTTTATCAAAGTTTAGATGGATCTTTGATCAGATTTCCTTTTAGTTTAGGACCCTCCCAGAGCCCTCAGGTCTGCTGGGGGTCACAGAGGTCAGAACAAAAACCCACACTGAGGCCTCATTTCAGCACTTTGGGCCTCGCCTGAGGACGTGGGGGCTTCAGCCACTGTGGAGGTTTTCAAGGAAAAAACGAGTTCATCTTAATAGTAAAGCCTTTATGTAGTTTTTACTTTTCCATATGTTTTCATTTGATTTTATAAATTAATTCAATTTATTTTGATTGTACTTGTGGGATGTGTATGTGTTGGAGTTTTATATTTTAATTATTTTATTTTATTATTATTATATTTTTTTCAATGTTTGCTATTTGAACTACTATTGTTTTTATCTTGCTAATATCTATTTTATTCTGGGAAGCACTCGGATGCTTTGTAACAAGAAAAGTGCAAAAAAGTTACATTTGAATTAGAATTGTTATTGTTTCCCCCATCAGTAGAAGTTTCTTTCAAGGCTGAAAACATAAATGTACAGCAAAAATGACCACCAAACAGAAACTTTAAATGTTCTAAGTCGCACGCCGATCATCGTTTGACCTATTTCCAAATCGTTCCCAGTGCTCTTTTAATTTGAATTATCCAGTTTTTAGCCACATTTTTTTTTAAAAGCTGTTGTTTTCAAGGACATAGTTGCTGGAGAGCAGCAGGAGTTCATTAGACATTCACCTCCCCGTTGCTGAGAGCTCTCTGTTTACATGCTGTCTTGCTAGCCTCCAGCCCCACAAACCCCCCACTTAACAATACCGCTGCAACATAAATGGTCAGCAATACTGAATTGGATAAATATTAGACTTCACAATGATTTGAATAAAAGACTCAGAGAAGCAATTTTGAGCTTAATTTTCTCTACATTTGTCCTCATTCATCAGAAAAAGGCCACAAAAGCATGTTAAAAACACAATTTTCATTGGAGTGGGTGTTTTTCATTTTCTGACCAGAGGATAGAGTTTAAAATTAATAAACATATTTTAGCCCCAATGAGGTCCTTTGGAACAAAAACAATGTCAAAACTAAAGTGACTCATGTTCAGATTAAAGCAGAAATATCAATTTTTTATGAGGCAGCGGGAAAATGAATTTTTCTTCCACTTCACAAAATCTTACTCTGAAGCACGATATAAATTAATGCAGCGATCACTTTAGCGAGGAAGACGTCTGCTGGATAAACATGATGCACTCATCAGATTCAGAGATTTGAAAGGTTTTGACTTCTTTCATTCTTTTACCTCCATTTGACCCTTGACCTGCAGCCTCATTTTATTTGATCTATTATACATTTGCTGAACTCCAGCGCCTGAGAAGCTTTCATGCAGGATAATCTATCAGCACACTTCCACAGATGAAAATATGTTGTTGGAAATTTGTGATGTCAAAAATAAAAATAGACGACTAGATCCATGTATGTCTACCTTTTTTCTACCTCATCTAAGATGGGTGGGAGCTAGCGGAAGAGCGTGTAAACAGAGAACTGTTGAATTTTTAATGAACTCCTGCCGCTCTGCGGAAACTATGTCCTAGAAAACAATAGGTTTTTTTTCCCTTTTGTTTTAAATTTTGGCTAAAAACAGCAAAAATCACAATTTATGTACCGCTGGGAACAGCAGCATGTGATTGCAGAGCTTCAGGTTGCAGACACCTGGTCTTGGATAAAAGTTTTCCAACAAAAATCCAAGTAGATCCAAGAAAACTACATTTCCATTGAAGCATTATGCAAAGTTTTTAACGAACATTTTAACATTCGAAAAACAACCCACCCCGCAAGTACACGGAGAAACAACCCATTAGTGGAAATCCAGGTGAGATGAAGATGCAAACTGTTGTTCCTGGAAGGCATGAAGTGCAGCACAAAGACTGAAATCAATGGAAATACCCCCTTGGTGTCTGACCTGCAACAAAAAAACATCACACAACTCACACAAATAATGCACAAAAACTAATTTTATTCCAAGAGTTTAAGTGCAACATTCAATCAAAGCCAATTTAATGCAATTTTGAAAACAAACGCTGACGATTGTCCTGTGTGTCCTTCAACTGGTTGTGCGTCAACGACAGAGACACAATCTGACCTGTTTACGGGTTCTGTAGGTGTTTGGGTTGTTCGGGTCCGTGGGTGGTCATAGAGAGGAGTGGCTGCATTTTAGGGGAAGCACAGGTGTGTTTTGCAGTTCCACTAAGGGGTGTCATGAACACGGAACGATTGTTGTGTGTAAGAGTATGGTGAAGGATTTGACGGTGCCCACTGCGCTACGCTACGTTTGTTAGGGAGGTAAGAGTTCCAGTCCCTTACTGTCCGCGCACAAACCCTGCGCCCATGTGGTGTGCACGTGATGTGTAAGCGCCTGTATAATGTCCACACAAACTTCCTTATGTCTATCAGCTAGGTTGCATGCCCGGATCTCGCCCCTATCACCTGACGGCTCTTTACGGGCCCATTGAAAAAGTGATAGATTTGTACCACGTCCCTGCATCTCACGCTTACTTCTCCTACGACCTACCCTCTGCAGTATGACTGTAGAAAAGATCTCAGTACAGGTTAGGCCATTTCAGAAAGTCCATATCCATCTGTAAGGGTAGTTGTGACTAAGGTTTAAAGATTATCTGATTGATCTTCTGTCCTGCAGATGTTCATTTTCCATAATGTCACCATCACCCACCCAGCAAACTTCACCCAGTGCACCACTAGAGGGAGCTTCGTGACCCACTGGCAGGAAACGGCCTACAACATGTTCACCTTCACCTGCCTCTTCCTGCTGCCGCTCAGCATCATGATCATCTGCTACACCCGGATCTTTATTCAGATCTCCAAGCAGATGACCAAAAAAAACGGTAAGTTACTTCGCAGATGAACAGCGGCCTTCTGCTTCATCCAACCCCAAACTGCACGCCAGATGTTTAGTCTTTGCTTCCATGTTTCCACACCAGTCCTCCTTCAGAAGTTGTTAGTCTGATTTTATTTTTATTTTTTATTATAGTATATTAAAAAAGTCTTCATATTATTCCTTTGCTGAACTCTACAGTTCTTTTCACATTTTTAAAATTCAGTTCCAACACTAAAAGTTAATATAAAAAGCTAAATTATTTAATTTTTGCTTCCAAAATCCAGTCCCAATCAATGCCTTAATAATGAAAACTAATAAAACTCTTGAAGATCTCATCAAAGAAGCCCCACCTGAAGACGTTTCAAATCAGATGAAGCAAAATCAATGCCACCTTTCAGTCCTGAAGGCTAAAGACTTGGTTGATGTCTTCACTCTTGGGGAACCAAAAGACTCAGAAGTCTTGATTAGAAAATATTCTCATGATCAACTGACCAATCAAAACGACACGGAGAACCCAACGATGACTCATACAGGAGGTCGTCAAAGGAACCACTGCACTGCCCCGGAGACAAAGGTGGTCCTCATCCTCTGTGCATCCAGGAAGGCGAATGTAAACATGGTGGTGGTGGTGGTGGTGGTGTGTGTGTGTGTGTGTGTGTGGGGGGGGGGGGGGGGTCCTGGAGGATCCGCTGGGCCTTTAATTTTTTTCTTATATAAGTAGCACTAATTTGGGACCAAGAGCCGCCATTTCATCTTGAAATGCAAATCATAATATTGGACTTGATAACAATAATACCCTGAGTATCTGCATGCTTCACTTCTGTAACACACTGATGCTAATTTAGTTTCATGAAACACTGAAGAAATTAAATAAGTGTCTAGTATATTAGCACAGCATATGAAAAAGGACAGTATAGTAGCAGCTTTATTTGTTTTGTGCATAGGAAGAACTGAATAGAAATACAGTTAGAGAACAGACATTTATTGTTCAGTGTAGCAAAACAATTATTTAAAACATATATACATATACGAATTCAACATCTGGATGGCAACTATAAAACAATTTTATTATGTTTTCATGAATGAGACATGACAATCTCAGTAATATTTTATAATCTTTGGAATTATTGATCCTCTGCTCATGTTCCTTCAGTTTCCTCCGACGAGCCGCATCTGCGCTGCTCAAAGAACAACATCCCCAAAGCCCGGATGAGAACTCTGAAGATGAGCGTTGTCATCGTCGTCGGCTTCATCGTGTGCTGGACTCCATACTACCTGCTGGGTCTGTGGTACTGGTTCTTCCCCGACGACCTGGAAGGGAAGGTGTCCCACTCGCTCACTCACATCCTCTTCATCTTCGGGCTTTTCAACACCTGCCTGGACCCCATCATCTACGGCCTCTTCACCACTCGCTTCCACAGGGGACGGAGGAAGTGCTACAGCGGGGCGACCGCCACCCTCAGCCTGGAAAGCAAGGTGGTGACGGCCGAGGCTGTGAAGCGTAGCTCAGACGCTTCAGCCTCCAGAGGAGACGCAGGTGAAAAGGACAACAACTCCGCACGGACTGAGCGCCAATCCAGCGGTGGAAACATCTGACTGTAGTCTGGAGGAGGGCCTCCTTTTTCTACTTTGTGTCAAAACCAGCATGCATGTAGAAAACATCTCACTTACCCGTCTGATGCTATGTTCACACCGGGCAAGTGATGCTCCTTCAAGTACACACTGAACTCGGGTTCTTCAACACGCTTTTAGCCTACGGGGTCCACACTAGGCTGAGATGAACTGCAGATACAGCTGCGCTCGGTAATCATTTGGTGGTTTAAACCCCCCAATCCAACCCCTCACTGCTTAGTGTCAAGCAGGGAGGCGCTGGGTCCCATTTGGTACGACTCGATGGTGGATTTGAACTCACAACCTGCCAGTCTCAGGGCAGACACTCTACCGCAAGGCCACTCAGCGGGTTCAAGTCTTGCGAAACATACTCCAGATTAATCATTTACACTTCTATTACGATATTTGAAAGACTTGGTGTCGTACAATTCCTGCAATAAGAACTGCTGAGAATGGTTGAAATGGACGCCACTCATATATCACCACCAAATTTAAGTCCCTGATTGGTCGAAGTTAAACTGGTTTCGTTATACTTTTCCTTCTGAATTTCCCTCCGGGGATCAATAAAGTACTGTCTTATCATATCATATCTTATCCCGACTTTCAGTGGCTGTGCGTTTTTCACATAGAGCCTGGAAACAGACTTAAAAATGCAAGAATTTTTCAGTTTTCAGTTTCTTTTTTATTTCAAACACAAATGAAAAATCAACACAGTGGTTTAAAAAATACATAAAACAATACAGTGTGTTTGGAAATGAGTGGGTTGAAGAGAAATCTTGTCTGATCCCACCCCTTTTTACAACACCTGATGATGCTCATATTTCTATTTACAGATATGTACAAAACGTGCACGGTACAATTTGAACACGGAACCCTAAAACGGACACATTTGTGCGTTTTTCATAGACTTTTCATTGAAAGGGGTCACTTGAACGTGCATATCCGAGCCAGGTGTGAACGTATGTCTGGATGAGTTTTCATACCCGAGTCTCTGTCTCAACCCTCCTTTGACAGTGAAGCGCGTTGGAAAAGACGGTTGCATGTTGACCAGCTGCTTTGAAAAAACCTTTAGTGGTGTCTGCAGATGAACCAGCCATTAAACAAATCCAAAACAAGGAGGTGACGCTCATTCAATGTGAGAAAAAACAGATGCCTAACAGGTGAAGAGGGCTTATGGTTTTGCCAAAGGAATGTTTCATTCAATCAGTGGGTTCAGGCAGCTGAGCATTTGGTTCAGACAAACCGTTTTAACAACTAAGAAAAACTATACTAATAAGGAAAGTAAAGGAGCTATGGTGGAGTGTCTGTTATTTACAGGTTGACTCTTCTGAATCAAACAGGTTACAGAATTCAGATTAGGAAAGTGCTTTTCTTATATCTTTGGAGTTTTTTTTTACGTTTTATTTTACTTACAAGGTGTAGGTTAGAGAATCTCGCCCCGCCCCACAAGAACTTAAATCCTGCTGCACTTCCTCATGTTCTCCACAGCCTCTGACTGTTTCTCACCTCATGATGCCGCACGAGCCCAGAACACAAGCGGAAAGACAAAGTACAGCTGCTGTGATCTGGACAGGGCCGCAAATCATCCCGCTCAGCTCGCACTGCAAAACAACTGGCTGGAGAAAACACGTGTGACTCCACGTTCACGATGAGCAGCAAGGCTACACGCTGGATTACACTGAAGATCCAGTTATGTCCACATGGAGCCATACGCATGTGGGAGAATCAAATCAGCTGATGGGAGTAAAGTGTTTTTCTTTAAACAGATTATTTATTTGCTTTGTGTGGATTCTATTCAGGCTTTGGAACATTTTTGTTTGTTTTGTTTTAGATGTACTTCTGCATCTTCTGTTGGACTAAAGGACTCCTGTCAAGGTTTTAGAAAGAAAATAACGTCATCTGCAAAGAAAGTGACCAAAACTGTTCACAGGAGTCATCTAGAGAAAAAAAAAACCTGCAACAACATCCTTCTTTGCCATCGGAAGAACTTAACATTAGTATGTTTTTGCTTTTATTTGTTGGCATAAATACAATACTAACATGGTCTAACTCACCTGAAGTTTCACAGCACGATTATCCAAATAATCATTAAATGCTCTTAATCTTACCTATTTTTTTAATTATTTTTTTAAAAAAGTCACTGCCAATCATTCTGATTGATGAAAGTTTTCCTCTTTGAGCTCCTGGGTTGACTTTTTGTGGTGTAACTTCTAAAAATCATCATTTTGTGTTTTTCTGCTGCACTTCCCCCTCTTGCCTGAAACCCCCTGACGAGTCTCCTTTTGTTTTATTCCCAGATTTTTCGGGTGTTTTCTTCGAAGTGAAGGTGAGTCAGTTTTGCATCTATAATCCTGGTTTCCAAAATGTTCTCTGATTAACGGGATACATCAAATGCTGTTGAAATACCTCCAAAACATCCAGAGTAAAGGGAAGTTAAGAAAATACAACAACAAAAAAAGATGTAATAAATTCATCTGTGAAGAAAAGGATAAAAGCTAGATCTGCAGAATCTGAAAAAGATAAACACACAAAAAACAACAACTGTAATGATGTTAATGTTTGATGTTTTTAGAAAATGTAAATCACTCAAAACACACAAATGTAATCAATATTAAAATATATATTTAACCCTGGAGAAGCACTTGGGGCAACTTTTGAGGTGGGGTTTTTTTTTTTTTTTTTTTTTTTTTTATATTTTTGTTATTTTATTTTTATTCTGTTGTCAATTGCTGGTACTAAAAGATTTTTTGTAAGTGGTTAAATTGACTCTAAAACACCAGAAGAATATTGTTTGGTTTCTGCAGGATATAAATAATAATTCTTTTGTTGTGTTTGAATTAAATTAAATTAAATAAAACAAAATAAAAGATTACATTTGTGACTTTGATTGTAGAAAAAGCCTTTTACGGTTTAACAAACATGATGTCATCGTCCAACCAGAGCTGCTGTCCGCGGCCTGCAGCATCGTCTCTGTCTGCACAAGTCAGCATTTCGGGTCAAGTCTGAATGAAAAGACAGAGCCGCCTCGGGCTGACTGAAAAAGTTCTGACAAACACAGAGTTTGGATTCAGCCCGACGGGTCACCTGCTGGGATTCTTGCACTTGTTTCTGTTTTTGAGTGTTCTCACCAAATACTCCAGGAAAATAGACTTAAATGCCTCGTTGGAAGCAAAAAGATCAAACCCTAACAATGAGGTCTAGATGAGTCTGATTAGATTTGTTGTTAACAGGACAGCTGCTACTACATGAAGAAAATCATTGATCATCACTGAAAAGCTCTTCATGTTTCTCACATCCAATAAAACTCTGTTAGAGGAGCTCACAGTGGCAAAAAACAACAAAAGTTCAAAATGTTCCAATTAGCCAGAACAGGAACTGTTTTTTCCCCTAAAAACCAAATGAAAAAACACAATTCCTAATTGGTCAAACAGAACAAAGTATTTCACTGAATAAAAATGTACCTAAAGTTTTTCTAATGAGGCACAATTTTCACATTCCTGTTCAAATTGACAATTGAATTAAACTACAGCCATAATGAAGATCTACAGAGGAAAAATAGATGCGAATGCAATGAAATATTTAATTCAGTAAACCAAAAACTAAATTTCACTTAATAGAATCTAAATAATTTCTTTTAAAAAAATCAGAAACCCCTAACCATAAATAAGGAAAGTCTTTTTGCAATTTTAGTTTAGTTAATATATTGTTTACTAGAAAAGAAGATTTTTGGTCTTTAATCAGTTTTCAAAAACAAAAAAGCTTTGAAAACCGTGTGTGTATATGAAATGAGTATAAACAATATATGTATAGGACAAATCAGGTTCAGTTGATAGTAAACAGTTTAAAGTAAAACTTGCAGTGTTCACATCTGTCTCCATGACGAGCCAAAGTGTCGTCGTTTGTCAGATTCAGATAAAGTGCACAGATTGTTAAAAACCGTTCAGACAAAATCTAATTTCAGTGCAATCGTCCATAACTGCTTATGTCATCTCTAAATGACATTTAACGCAAAGTTGACCTTTTCAGTTGCTGCACCTCTGGAACAGATGGAATACAGAGTCGTAAAGAGTCGGCCAGAGCTTGTCAGAGTCTGATTGGAGAAGAACTCTAACTCTTGAGATGTTACAGTCGCCAATAATCTCACAACATGAGACTGAAACAGGAACTGCACCCTTTTTGTGGTTTTTACTTTGCATGTTATTGTAAAAAAAAAAAAAAAACTGAAACAAGAAAGTATTTGAAAGAAATTGATGTTTTCTCCACAATTTTGTAAAACTCTGACACGATGAAGATAATTTAACCTCTGCATGAAATAATGTTTTAAGGGTTATTATTAATATTACTAATAATATTGTTATTATTTTACAATCTTTAAATTGTTTTTATCACCAATAGTTTTATCAATTCTACATTTACTCCCCCAAAAAGACAGAAAGGAACATTTGCTTTTTAGGACAGACTTTACTGCCATCTGGTGGCTTGAAGTCATCAGACCACAATAGACAAATTTATTAATCAACAAATTAAACAAGTTGGCGTAATTTATTTATTTATTCTGCAGAGTTATCTTAAAATAAATATCTGAGTTTGCTTAGAGATGTGAACGAAGCCAAAATGAGTGTAGAAATGCTTCTGCAGTCGTGGACCTATGAACTATTATTTGTTTCCTAACAAATAATGATCCCAAAGATAGAAAACTAATGTTTATATTTTTTTCTATAAAAATAAATAAATAAAACAAACCTAAAAGGTTGTCTTCGTACGCACCTTTGTCTTAATTGGAACTTTTTTTTTTTACTTCACTTTCTTCAAGTCAATAAAAGACAGAGAATAAAATTTACTGAACCCAATTTTTTTTTATAGCAGTTGGAGTGTCAAGGATCTAGAAAACATCAGCAGATTAAAATAAAAAGTTAATTGAAGGATCAAGAATTGACAGAAAAGCCTTTTTAGAAAAATATGCAAAGAATTACTGGTCTATGAATCAACTGGTGGACGAATGGATTCAGTTTAGAAGATGAGTAGAAGCACCGGTGAAGAAGTAGAACAATGGAAAGACTGATGGACAAAATGATTTGGTCATCAAATATCTGGATGGATGTACATCTGTGGATTGGAATGAATAGATGTGCACTGTAAGGAAGCTTGAGAGGTTAGGCAGACTGATAGCATCCTGAATAGGTGGATGAGAAAAACAGGTAACTGGAGGGATGGATGAGGAGATGTACTGGTAGACTGATGTGGATGGGTTGACACTGACAGACAGAGTTTCCTGGACAGATAGATGGGTAAATAAAAACAAACATCAGTTTGTTTAATTACCAGTTAACTTAAATTCCACGTCTAAAGCTGGTTATATCTGACAAATTTTGATTCACTAGTTCACGATTCAGTTTGACTCATGTTTTGATTAAAAAACATTCAAAATCGGTTGTTTTTTGTAAATAAATAAACATATTTAACGTAACTAGTGGTTTCAATCAACGACAGAACTCTGTTTACTAAAATCATGAATTCTTACAGGAAAACATTTTTGCCTAATAGAAATACAGGAATTGCTGCTTTGAAGCAAAATCCATTCATGTAATTAAAGATTAGCAATTGATATTGACTATTTTATGTCAATTAAAGCTTTTTTGTAACCCCTTCCATAATTAAAGGTTACAGAATAATACAAATTTGGAAGATTATTACGTCAAATATATATGAATCTGACTAGATTATTCTCTGCGAGGTTCGTATGCTTGCAGGGAAGGTTGCATGTGACATTTTTTTAGTGAGTGTACAGACGTCGCTTCCATAAACAGCTCCCCAGGTGGCAGAGATAGTTGGCAGAGTTTTGAGCGTGGAGATGAAGCAGATGGGATGAACATGCTAAGACGTCCCTTCACAGCCATGGAGAAAAGGATTTACAGCTAAAAAAAATAAAGCCTCTGCACTTTGCTCAGATGAATTTCTGTAAAAGTGTCATTCCACTAATCTTTTTACTGACATCACACCCCCATCCTCCCCCATCCACTCAAGTTACACCCCCACTGGCCTGCATGATCCTGGCACCTGTTCTTTTGAAGAGCTGAAGCAGGTCTGGTGATGAAATACAACCTGCTTTTCTTATGTACTATAGGTGAGGCGACATTTGTTTCAGGTTAGACAATAAAATGCTTGAATCTCCAAAAGGTATTTACTTGCCGGCCACTTTGCTAGGTAAACTTTCTTTGTACCGGGTTAGACCCCCTTTTCTTTTCATATTGTTGACGCCAAATTCTGACTCTACCATCCGAATGTGGCAGCAGAAATGGAGACTTATCAGACCAGACAAAGTTTTTTCCAATTTTCTATTATACTTCTTGATGAGCACATGAGAATTGTAGCCTCAGTTTCCTGTTCTTAGTTAACAGAAGTGTGGTCTTCTGCTGCCGTAGCCCATCTGCCTCAATGTTGGGTATTCAGAGATGCTCTTCTGCAGACCTTGGTGGTCACCAGTGGTTCTTTGAGTTCCTGTTTGAGTTACTGTTGCCTCTGGAAAAGTGTTGAGTTTGGAAGAAAACGGCAGTTGCAAGCAGAAATTCAAAAAGTTATACCTGGGCTAATCAAAACCCCTTCCTGTAGTGAGTCTGTGGCACAATAGTAGCAGAGCAGCAAGCACAGCACATGAGCACAAATCAATGGTAACTGTTTAGCACAGTGGTGGAAGTGACATATTGAGGGCTCCATCTGGTTTTATAACTTCATAAATTAATGCAAAAACAAACACTCATTACTTACATTTAAATGTAAACTCCTGCGTTTCCCACCAGCTTACCGGCGGAAGGATAGCCAGCCCTAAGTCGCTACAGCTCCTTCTTAAAAAATTTTACACTCAGACATCACTAAAGCTTCAAATGTCCCAACAAATGGACCAATATGGAAGAGCCAGATAGGGTTCAATTTGGAGTACCAGAATCAGGGAACCCTGCAGTAAGAGAAAAGTCAAACAGACATTTTTTAAGTGTGTAAAGTTTATAAATGTGTTTGAAATTTTTTTTTTTTCCCTTTAGTGTGCCTCAAGATGATGAAGCTACTGTATGTATTTAGACCGGTTTAAAACTATGCAGCAAGCCAAAAGAGAAACACAGTTGGACACCAACAGTTGATAACTTTGCATCTACTTTATTTCTACTTCACATATATAGGGACATGCTACAACATCTTTATTGGCAGTTGTAAAGGATGTTGATTCTGGTGACGTCCCAGAAGGACAAGCCGTTCCTCTGGCCGATGGGGACATTGGGATTAGGGATGGGGGTGATGGTATCCCGCCCATAGGCAACGGAGAAGGCATCTCTTCCATAGTGCATGATGGAGGAGTAGTCATAGGGGGTGTTCAGGTTGTTGGTCTGTTGTTTGTAAAAGTTGTAAGCATCACCATCAATGATGTTCTCCCAGTTGATCTGAACGTAGCTGTCTCGGTCGCTCCTGCACTGCTCATGCTGGAAGCCCAGAGCGTGGTTGAGCTCGTGCTCTATAATGCCTCTGTAAATGCAGCCTCCTCTGTTGAGAGACAGCTCCTGAAGTCCTCCCTTTCTGCCCAGCTCAGAGTAGCAACCGCCTTTGCTCACGATGCTGATGAAGTCGTACTCATTGGTGCGACGGACAAAGCGGATGCAAGTGGAGGCGTAGAAGCCGGTCATGGCATTTTCAATGATCGCCGCTTCATTTGCAGTGTACTCATTGCTAATGACGTAGGGGATCATCACGTAACCATTGGAGTACTTTGTCCAAAAGCAGCTGCTGTCTGCGCAAAAAATGGCATTTCTGGTCTTAGGGGCCAGCAGATCCCCCTGAAACAGGAAATGTTTTGAACCGTTGTTTGCGGTAAGGATTCTGGTGGTGATATCTATTGTGTCTTCTTCATGGGCTTCATGACCATCTTCATGGCCTTTGTCTTGGCTGTCCTTAAGGCCGTTTTCATGGCTGTCTTCATGACCATCTTCGTGGCTATCCTCATGGCCTCCTTTGTGACTTTCTTTCTCTTGGACGGGCAACGTCTGGGCGATGCCGAGCAGGAGCAGCAGGAGCAGGCAGACGGAAGGAGGCATGTTCATGGTTGATGGAGGTTTCTGAGCTGCTGTAGACAGACCCCTCAAAGCTTGATGTCTGCCTCAGTTCAGTCCAGCCTCTTTATACTCACCTGTGGAGGTGTGTCTTTAGCAAGATTGTGGGCAGGGGGCAACCTTGTTTGTCCAAAGTAAACCTCTGAAGGGAGGACCCCACAGACAAACCTACTTTCTCAACATCGTTTAATGTACTTGATTCTAACCTAATCAATAATGTACACATCCGGGTTCTAATGGTATAAATGTGTCAACATTGGATTGGATTATGCAACACACTTTTGACCTTTTCCATCCATCCATCCTGTGAACCTGTTTTATCCGTTTTGGGGTCATGGAGTTGCTTGAGCCAATTCAACTACGGTTTAGCAAAGGTGGTGAAGCCCCCCTGAACAGCGTGTCAGTCTGAAACAGGTCCACATAATCACATGCTCAACTACGGCATGATTAATTCATGAAGCATGCACCCGAAGAACATGCAAACTCCACAAAGAAAGGTCCCAGTCAGGTTTTGAACCAGGACTTTTTCACTCTGAGGTGAGAGTGCTAACTGCTATTCCACAGTGCAGCCGAGACTCAATGACAGTAAGAACCAACACCAATTTCAGTAGAGTGGGACTTCAATTTATGCGTTTTTTTTACGTGTATTTATTGCTGGATTGTATTTTACTAATTATTTTTTCTATTTTTGTCAGCAGTCTGGGCTAGGTATAAACATCAATAAACCATTACAACCAGACTTCATATTTTGAGTTAAATCTGAATCAACCATTAGATTTAAAAGTGGTCTCGACTAATTTTTTATCCAGTAAAGACAGAAACTTTGCTTTAAGAGTTGATATCAAAGTATCATTAGAAATCCCAATTTTTTATGTGCATCAATGTAACCCCCGTTACAAATACACTCAGTAATGATATAAAAAGGTCAATAAATATTAATAAACAACATGATAAAAACAGCTAAAAGTTGTGAGGATAAAAATATAAATAGTATTCACATTAATAATTTATAGGTTTTATTACTATTTTTGTTTAAAAAGAGAAATTGTTTTTGTTTTCGATAAAGTTTAAAGTTTTTTCAAGAGCCCCCCCCCTAACCTGTGCGGCGCGTAGCGGAGAGATAGGCCTGTTTAGGGCAGAGACAGCAAGCACGCGCAGCAGAGTAGCCATTAGCTGAAAAACTACGGTGAAAAACTAAAATAACGGTGCAAACCTGTTGTCTAGCCAGACCGGAAGAGGGGTGTGAGCCAAATAAGATTTTATGCCATTACGAGACGAGTTTTGGTGAGTTTTGTTTTGTATTTTGCCTACTTTTGTGGCGTGGGTTTTGCCGTGATGAGGCGAGCCCAGTTGAGACCAATTTAAGTTGTGAAAAGATGACAAAACAGTACTTTTGAGTTATTTATAATTTTTCTTTGACACTTCGAAACATGAATGTATTTTATTTGATGTATTTTGGGTATAATTTGTGTGAAAAGAAGCTAATTTTGCAAGTAGAGTTGGATGTATGAAAAAGAAAAAAGAGCAGCCGCCATTTTAAGTTTCTAAAGAGTCACGTAGCCTTCTAGTGCGGCTCCGCTTTCATTTTGGAGTGGTTTTATTTTGCATATGGACTAAAATTATTTTTATGGCCTGTCCTGCAGGCCAGGTTTTTGAGTCCCCCCGAGAGTAATTGGGAGACGGTTCCGGACCGGATCATTCTGGACTTCTCCTGATCCATGGATGGCGAGCCTACCCAAGGAGCACGATAATCCGGACTGCCTGTAGAGCATCACGTGGTCCTTTACTTTTCCTCACTACTACAAAATCTCTGCCAAGGTCGCGGTAGGAGATTGAACACTAACTGTGGATCCAATATACTTTAAAGGAGCACTACCAAAACTGGATACGTCTGCTAACAAACTTTAAAGGATTTTGCTAAGCAATTGGACATTTAGAAAAACAGTTCTTTGTTTGCTTTGCATATTGAATTGTCTTTTGTTTGATATCTGATATTTTGTAACTTTAAAGGATACTTTTGGTGTAAATTTAAAGTGACAAAACTGATTTACAAAAAAGTGAAAAGGGTAGATATAGTGAACTCAAAAGAAAGCTTAAACTAAATTTAAGTTAAATAAATTTAGTTCTGTAACTAAAATCCCTTTAAACCAAATGACCGGTCATCTTTAATTAAAATAGATTGAAACTGAAATTAACTTGAACAAAACCTTTTATTTGAACTTTAACAGAAAAAGTAAAGGAAAAAACAACATAAAGGGTGTTGAAAAGGTGTCTTAACATTACTTAAGAACCATATTTGTATGTTTATTGTTGTTTGTCAATCATTCAGTAAACTGCCGGCTTTTTCTTTTTCCATTCTACCTTTATATTGACTCTTGGCTCTTTTATTCAATACACACCACTCCGTGCGAACCTATATCTGGTCCAGTAGCCTGACTACCTCTGCCTAATAGCATAGGTGCTACATCAACATTAAAATTAGAAACTTTTGTCACCTGTTTCCTTGTCTATAGATTCAGAGAAACAAATTTCTCGAGGCTCAAACAGATGTAAAACCAAATCATGTTGATTGGTTTTTAGGAGACTGCATTTGTTCTATCGACATCTCTGTGGACATTTTGGGCTCCCTAAGCTTCCTAACACTGAGGTGAACCCGTCTTACTGCAGCTTTAAGTTTGCTTACAACCCATCCGCCTGCTCCTCCCCGCTCTCACCCAAACAAATATTGCACACAGGCACATAGGGCTCCGGGGAACTGGATGGGTGGGTTATGCTGGCGGGGCTCACTGGGGATGCCTCTCTCTGGGTTTGCGTTGGCGCCCGCCCTCCACCCCGCTTTTACTTGCATATTAGACACTCTGATTCATCTAGGGCAGGGGTGTCAAACTTATTTTGGTTCGGGGGCCACATTCAACCAGTCTGATCTCAAGTGGGCCGGACCAGTAGCGTAAAGGCAAAATAACAGCTTTGTTTTTGTTTTTTTATTTGATTGGCTTCAACCAACATGGTAGCCTAATCATTTCTTATTACACATTCATTCACAGAGGCCAATGGCTCTTAATTAAAATTAATTTCACTTTAAAACAAAAATATTGGTTTATTCAATTTTATACAGCCTGAATATTTTAAATCTGACACTGAAGCAATC